>NC_091697.1:99667500-102167500 GCF_041296265.1 Equus caballus
TCCGGCATATTTCCTTTTCCTCTCCCTGTTCTTTCATTTCACCCAACTTCCACCCTTTGCCTCTCATTTTACCTTTCTGTCCTTCCAATTCTGTGGAACTTCAAGTAGCAACTCAGGTCTGGACAGCAGGAGTTGAGTCTCAAGCAAGGCTGCCAAATAAAATACAGGACACCCAGTTACATTTGAATTTCAGAGAACAAATGATTTTAATAATAAGTATGCCCCATGCAATCTTTGGGACATACTATATTAAAAAATCATTTGTTGTTTATCTGAAAACTAAATTTAACTGGACATCTTGTATTTTTATTTGCTAAATCTGGCTATCCTAGTGTTAGGGTCTCTCTGCTGCTGAAACTTTAACATGCATACAAATCACAGGAGATTCTGTTAAAATGCAGATTCTGATTCAGTTGGTCTAGGGTGGGACATGAGCTCCGTTGTTTCTAACAAGCTTCCAGATGATGCCGATGCCGCTTGCCGAGGACAGCCCTGTGAGTAAGCAAGGAGCTGGAACAGCATCTTTTAACAGAAATATGAGAGCTACAGATGGAACTTAAAATTTTCTAGTAGCCACGTTGAAAGAAGTAAAAATAAACAGGTGAAGTTGGTTTTAATATATTTTATTTAACCTAATATATCTAAAATATTATTTCAAACATAATTACTTTTAAAAATTATTAATGAGATATTTTACCTTCCTTTTCTACCCTAAGTCTAGAATCCAGTGTATAATTTACACTTACACACATCTCAATTTGGACTAATCAAAATGTCAAATGCTTATACGGCTAATGTCCACTGTATTGGACGGAGCAAACACAGAACATCTCCAGCTGCCAGAGCAACAGGTCACAGTCTCCCATGGCAGCAGCATCAGTGTCTGATCACATCACTCCTCAAATCCCTGGTCAGGATGAGGCGAGAGCCCAAGCCCTGGATGACTCTGTACTGTGATAGTAATGGATCTGTGAAGACTCAGAAACCATAGTGTTAGTCCCTTAGTGCCTATCACAGACAACCATTCATGGACATATGCTTCGGTTATATTTTCAGGCACACTCACATATGTAAAACTTTTTATTTTAAATCAAGTATCATTTCAACATATTTTATGACTTGATGATCCTAAAATTTTAACATAGCATTCTTCCTGTTGAAATTTTCTCCCACTTGGTTAAGAATTTTTAAGGCAGAATAATTAGTAGCTAGTAGGTTTCACACATGTATTTTAGAATAGAAGTCACACTTAAGATGTGATTGACTGAGAATAGCTCATCTTGTGACTTTGGAGGAGAAAAGCAGTGGCAAAAAATGCTAATACGATAGCTTGCAGGCTGCAAAGCACTTGGGTATCACCTGCCTGGCACTGTACCTGCCTGCTCAGATGGCTGAGGGCGTCTCTGTCCAGAACTGCGAAACATCTGAGATTTTGCCCAACTCGTAAACTAACATGTTAGTCTGCCACAGTTTCAGGGATGCTAGCAAAAGACACAAGACTCCTGGGTCAGAGACAAAGGACTTTATTTATTACTCACCACACAGCAAGCAGCATGAGCATGAGTATCTTTGCGTCAGTTCCCCTTGCCCATAAAGCAAGACAGGTGGGCCCAGATGGATGCTTGTACACACAGTGGGTTTCATTTCAGGAGAGAAACCCTGAGTTTCCAAGGCTATAGGCACCCTGCCCTTTGCTACAGAGGAAAACACTATTTCTACCTTTAAAGACTGTTCACTATACAAATATCCTAAAGATATTCCAGAACAAAAACTAGTTTGTGACTCACTCACAAGATACACAGAATATGCAGAGGGACATATCCTCTTAATAGTCTCCATTAGAGAACAGGAAGTTGTACATCCATGCTGCCTTCTTTTCAAAGGAAAGAAAGGTTTGCTTCACGTTACGATTTACTGTATACTATTAAATACAATGTCACCTGAAAATTTGAATATCAAAAATCTATCTTCCTATAATCATATCTGACCATGTGGAATTGTGTTCTCACGGGGAAACAAATGGATCTAATTTAATTCTAACATGTGCCTTAAGGAACATCTAGCATTTGCCAGACCGCAGTCTCTATTCATCCAAATGCTCTCAGACTGAAGACCCCATTAGTTGAATGTTCAAGCCAAGTACAACAGTCTTTGCACACTGATTCAAAATCCAAATCCATCCACCTCCTGCAAAGCCCCACGTGCCCTGGCCCCTGCTGGTCTCTCTCACCTCGCTTTCTGCCAGCCCTTCTCCCCACCAGGCTCCAACACACTGGCTCACACTCAGCTTCTCAACACCCTCCGTGTGCCAAGCTTTTTTGCACCTCAGTGACTTTGCTCATATTGTTCCCTCTGTGGGGATCACCTCACACCTCTCTAATTCTCCCTGCATTTTGTTCACTCACATCAAAATATGTATCACAATGTGTATGAGACATTTATTTTCTTGTTACTTATTCATGGTGCATTTCCTCACCAGAAGGCCTGCTCCATAAGGGCAGAGACTATGTCTAATTAACTGACATATATCTAGAGCCTAAGATGCTGCTGGTCCAAGTTGGTGCTCAATAAAATGTACAGAATAACGAATAAACCTATCCAAAAATGTCACATAATTAGTTCCCACTTCATGCCACATGGTTGTGACTCCCAGGGCCTGAATATTTAGATAATTCTAACTAGGAAATCAACTAATTCAAGTAATTCATTGAATTCGGTAACTTGAAAATGCAAACGGACAAAACCCAAGTTCTATCAGTTCATTAGCAAAATACTATAGTATATACTTCTTGCTCCTTGTGGAGGGGTATGACTCTGTGATGTCTAACATGTGTCAAGCTGACTGGGCCATGAGGTGCCCAGATAATTGGTTAAACATTATTCTGGGTGTGTCTCTGAGGTGTTTTAATGAGATTAGTATTTGAATGAGTAGATTGAGCAAAGGAGAAGGCCCTCCCTAACGTGAGCGGGCCCCATCCAATCTAATGAAGGTCTGAAGAGCACAAAAAGGCAGAGTAAAGGAGATTTCACTTTCTCTACCTGTCTTGGAGCAGGACATCAATCTTCTTCTGCCTTCGGATTCAGACTAGGTCTGGAATGATACTATCAGCTTTCCTGGGTCTCCAGCTTGCTAAATGCAGATCTTGGGACTTCTCAGCCTCCAGAAATGCATGAGCCAATTCCTATAATAAATTGTATATATGTATATATCTATAGATAGATAAATACATATGTACAATTGTGTGTATATATATATGTACATATGTGTATATATGTATAGATATAGATATATCTCCTATTGGTTCTTTCTCTGTGGAGAATCCAGACTAATACAGACTCTATCAAGTTCAGAGCCTAATTGCTGCCATAATTTCCACCAATTTTCATCAAATCAACTTCTGAGTTGATTAGAATCAGGTTAGTAAATGAAATACTTATAAGTGCTTTTGATTTAAATGTTAATGTTTCTTACTTTAGGTTCCCTTTTGACTTCTTGGAACATGGATAATGTACCAGATTAGTGGCACATATTTACGTTTTTGGTTTTCAAACTAAACTGAGACAGAGGCCAGCTCTTTCATAAATTTGCCCATCAGTCTAACATTGATTGTCATATGTGAAATGCCGAGAACACAAAGTAGGAAAGACCCAGTCTTTGCCCTGAAGAAGTTCCCAGTCCAGTGATGTGTAGAAATGTGAACACATAATTCCTGGAGTAAACACCTTGGGGATGATTCACCCAGCAAACCAGTGACCTCCGCTGACATTGGCCCCACCTCCACTCCAAGCAATGGCTGATTAGATGAAGGGGAGAGAGAGGCAGGTATATAATAGATAAAAAGACAAGAAATGTGACATAAATAACTTTTGAAGAGTTGAAGCAGCTTTCTAGGTCTTGATTCCATTCCCTCATGAGGTCAGTGTACATCTCTTGTTGCTGGGGTTTGTGAATTACCCCGGTGTCCTTCCAATAACTTGGCTTTTGTTCTTAACACAGTTTGAAATGGGTTTCTGTTACTTGTAGTGCAAAAGAAGCTTTATTGGAAAGGTCTGCTCAATAACAAATTTAGTGGAACAATAGAGGCCTGGACTAGCAAGAGAGGTTTGAGGGTCAGGGAGAACCTAACAGACCTGGGTCCTGGGGAGGAAAGGGCCTCCGCTACTCTTAAAAATGCTCTCACTGGGCACCTGCAGGGTCCCCACCTCAACAGAGACAGGACCCAGAGTTTTAATTCACTAAAATAAAACTCATATCGAGAATATGTGCTATTTGATGTTGCCCTATACTTTACACGCTCATTTATAAGAAGAGCAAAATGGATTCTTTGGACAAAAATTAATCAGCACACTTAGTTTCAAAGGAAGCATTTTATACAACTACTTGGCAAAAATCCAAGATGCTGTTTGCTAAACAATTAACATAAATTTGGAAATTTTAACTTAAAACCTAAGTAAACATAAAAATTCATTGGCACATGAGTGATGAGGAAAACTGCAGATGAGAAGCAGGCTCCGAGGACTGGAATTTGCTTGCCCTTGGAGAGACATTTGCATTTGTGAAGGAAATCTCCATGCCTCCCTCTCTGCACCAGGAGGAAGGGGGGATGGCCTTATCTCTCAAAACTCTTAATCAATGCCAAAGGCAAGAACTTAAGTTGGCAATCTCATGTAACTGATTTAGGGTGGTGGCTTCTGACTTTTACTTAATCCGATTTGATTCTTATCTATAAGTCATGGGATCACCCAATAACCAGACCCCACCTGCACTGATACCATTTTAACTTTTTCATATTCTTTCCTTTGTCTTGTAAAGAGATAACTCACATACCTATGCCTTATAAAATTAGCCCTAACCCTCAACTCAGGGCAGCAGCAGCTCTGACTGCCCATGGGCCCTGTCCCCATGCTATTCCACACTATTCTCTAAATAAAAGAGCACTACTGCCAGATCTCGAGAGTCCAAGAAATCTTTCTTTCGACTCCTTGGCTCACCGATCCTGCATCAATGAGCACATTATTCCATAGTAAGAAAAATCACCATACCTATGAACTGGTAACAGATCCATTCATTTGAGTAATCTTGATAATCAGTAATGACTAATGGAACCAACAGGATCAAAAAGTAATGTTTTAAATCAATGGAAAGATTACTCCTGTCCTTTGTGTAGCTATATTATCCAAGAACCCTTGACTTCTTCTTTTCTTCTTCTTCTCCTCCATTTTCTCACTCCTTTTTCTCTCTTGTTCTTTTTTCTTTCAATGTAAGGAAAAAAATTCATTTTACCTTATTTAAAGTCCTTTAAGAAATAAAGTCTTAGTAATATAAAATAATCACAATTTTGCACATCTACTTTTATAGGAGCTTTTACATTTATATGTTATAATAATTTACAAGTTATTACATTTAAATAATCTATAAGTCATCCTGGTAAATCTTCATTTTACTGTGGAATGCACAGGCTTAAAGAGTGGCCCCCAGCCACTGCCCACCACAAAAGATCAACTGGTCTCCACTGAACCCACAGACAGCACAGGTCTGGCCCATCCACCAGATTCACAAACCTCTCCAGGGAATGAAATTCTAAAACTTATTTTTCCATTGAGTGAAGAAAATTATCTTTCTTTTCCTAGTGAGAAAAATTATCTTTCATTTCTTATAACTCAAAGGTCCCTGCTGAAAGAGAAGCCTATTTTCTGTTTGGTTCTCAGCCAAGTGAGAGAACACCTGGAGAATAACTTTTAATATGCATATTAAAATGACAACTCCCTTCCGGGAACTTCACAAAGGGCATCAAAGAACAGCATTGTCAATTCCCCCTAGATCCTACACAGAGGTTTAATTACAATAACAAAGATTTTAAACAACAGTCCTGAATATTAGTAAGATTATATGGCAATACACGCATATTTCTTTAGTTCCACCTTGGAACAGATATGAGAAGAAATAATCACTACACCAAAAGGTAGCTATACTGAGAGGATAACCAATCTCATTCATTTTAGATAAAGGAAAAATTGTGTTAAATAATTTAATCAGGTAAAATGAAGCACTCAGCATTCATCAGTAGTAGTTATACAGAGCATGCAATCACCAGTCTGACTCTTACTGCTGCTTCTTTCTCACTTAAAGCTGTTATTTTAACTTGTCACATTTCCATAGCAACTAATGCCTCAATTTTTATAGCTAAAGCACTAGGAATCATTTCTAACCCTTCTAAATGCTCCAATATCAGTTGTCAACATTGTTGAAACCGTTGGCTGTTCCTCCCCAAAAGCTAACTTCTCCCCGATACCGTGCAAAGAATCAGCACCACCCTTGATCTAAATCTCTTTGATAACTGATCTAATTTATGAAGACCAATCTTTCTTCCTAGTTGGGGGGCTCTGAGAGAAGTCAAATAATACCACCTTTCTGCATCATCGGAGTGGACAAATGTAGGCCCAAATAACACCTTTATTACTGAGAAAGGCCAGGATGGAGGACAAAGCTTAGTGCAGGAGCAAAATGTATTGTAATTGAACCCCTGTCCCCAGAAAACAGACATGGCAGCCTATCATGGCAGCCCTGGGCTCTCAATAGGGAAGAGAGTCCTGTCCCAGGAGAAATAGGGGGAAATGCAGGCTCTGTGGGCAGGCTGGGTCCCAAAAACGGGTGAACAAACTTTCGAGACCCCTCTCCCTGGTCTAACAGGCAAATCTAGCAAGCAAGCTGTATAGGCTTAAAGTTGGTACAATAAAAATCCATTCCGTACTGTGAAGCAGTCATGCAGGCCTCATAAGCTTGTGTTAGAATGACTCTGCAACCCCTCACCTCATGACTGAAGCCCCCAGCTGGATGGATCCACAACCAGACAAGATAAAGGGTAACTCGCTCACACTTCCCAGCAACATTTCTTAGAGTTTGAAGGAAAAAGTAAGGACCCTGGTCCTTGCCTCCCTCCATACACAAATAACACCAACATTACAAGCCTTGTTTGATGTATAATCAAAAGTTCTTGTTATCCTAGAAGTAGATGGCTATTAGGTGTGTAAGCCAATTCTTGCACGAACACTGCTTCGTTAAAAAGTATACAAACTGCACTCAAATCTGTAGACGTCAGGGCCTGGCCTGGTGGCTGAGTGGTTAACGTTCTGCGTGCTCCACTTCGGGATCCCAGGTTCACAAATTTGGATCCTGGGCACAGACCTACTCCGTTTACCAGCCATGCTGTGGAGGTGTCCCACACGAAAAAAAATAGAGGAGGATTGACACAGATGTTAACTCAGGGCTAATCTTCCTCAAGTAGAAAAACCCCACAAAACTGTAGACCTCAGAGCAGTTCCTCAGAATACTCTGTTGGACTGTTTCCTGGGACTTGAGTTCCTCACTTTGATTATCGAATAAATTCCTTCATTTAACCTTTAACTAGACTGCTTATTTCAGTTGACAAAGGAAAGAACGAAGAGCTGAACATGCCTAGACCATTTTTCCCAAATTTGCCACAGATGTCACCCCTCCTCACCTGGCCTGGAAAGAGTAAATTGGCAGAGAAACAAGGAGTTACACTAATTTAACTCCTTTTTCTTGGAAGGAATTACTAAGAAAGAGGAAAACCTGTTCTCCTTCCTGCCTCCACTCCCCCAACATTTCAATAATGACCAAATAGGATTCTTCTGTGACAAAGTATCTATGTTTTCATATATCTCTAGTAACCCATGGATATCAGGTTACAACTTACAGCAAGAACACCTTAATCTTAGCAACGACATCTCTTAGTTTTCCTGGTGTTTTGCTGTCTAGAAAATTACTTTCATTCAATAAGTACCTTATTTACTTAACATTCATTAAAAGCTTTTCTAAACTCATTAAAAATCAAAATTCTGCCTTATAACTAATCTGAAAACCAACAAACATGTTCTGGTTAAGCAAGTTAACTTCTTTAAGTCTCAATTTCCTTTCTGCAAAATGAGGCTAATAATAGCACCTACCACATAGGAGTTGTTGGGGCATTAAAAGAAATTATGCATGTGAAGTCCTACTCCTGGCACCTAAATAGGACTCAACACCAGTTAGAGACAGTGGTGGTGGTGATGATGGCGATGTCAATGATTTTGCTCTCTCTTTCACAGTCTAACTCCAAATTATACCCTGAATCTTAAGACATCTCTCCACCTCGAATGTAACTACTTACAATCCCTTATCTGTATTATTGCAACAACCGCTCCTTGGCTAACCCAAGTCCTCTCTTGCCCATCTATAGTGCCCTTCCATCGCAGGCACAGTGATTTTTTAAAAATGTAGGTTAGATCTTGTCACTCTCTTACTCAAAGCTCTCTGATGGCTTCCTATGACACTCAGAATAAAATCCAAACTCCTTATCCTGGCCTACAGGTTGGACATGAGCAGGCCCTGCCCACCTCTCTAACTTCACCTTCCTCTATTTTCCCTCTGGCTCACTACCCTTCAGCCATGGCAACTTTTTTTCTTTTCCTCTAACTCCTCAAGCTCACTCTTGTTTACCGGCCCTTTTAGGAAACTTAGGGCCCAAGGTCAAGAAAATTCCTTCTTCTTTCAGGCTCCAAATTAAGTAGTTAGTTCCTCATTAGGAAGTGAAAAACTCAAAGCTCTAAAAACAAAAATTAAGTACTTTCTTCTCCGTTTTCTTAGTTATAGTAATCAAAGTCCTTGGTTCATAACACACTAATTAAACCCACTACCTAAAGTAAACCATAACCTACCATCCAACTATGATCACCACCTAATGTCACTACCATCCTGAATACAGGACACAGAAAACCTGAACAGCACTATCAACCACCTTGGGCTAATTAACATTTATAGAACATTCTTCCCAACATCAGAAGAATATACTCTCTTTTTAAAAAAGAATGACTATATTCTGGCCATAATGCAAACCTCAACAAATTTTTTAAAAATTGAAATTAAAAAAGCATGTTCTTAGAATGCAATGGAATTAAACTAGAAATGAATAACATAGATATTTGGAAAATCCCCAAATATTTGGAAATTAATGCAATTCTAAATAATCCATGGGTCAAAAAGGCAAACAAACAGGAAATTAGTAAATGTTTTGAATTGAATTAAAACTAAAATTTAACATGCAGACCTCATGGCACGCAGCTCAAGCAGTGCTCAGGGGGACATTTATACCATTAAATATACTAGAAAAGAACAAAATCAATGACCTAAGCTTCCACTTGAAGAAAATAGAAAAAGAAGAACACATTTAAATCAAATTTAAAAACAAGAAGAAAAAAGTAAATAATAAAGATACAACCAGAAATCAGTGAAATTGAAAACAGAAAAATAATAGAGAAAATCAGTGAAACCAAAAGGTGGTGTTTTGAACAGAACGGTAAAATTAACAAACTTCTAGTTGACCAAGAGAAAAAAAGAGAGAGAAGACACAACTTACCAATATCAGGGGTGGAAGAGGAGACATTGCTATAAATCTACAGATATTAAGAATATTATAAAGGAATATTACAAACATCTTTATGTCTATAAATTTGACAACTTATACAAAACAGACAAATTCCTTGAAAGGCACACATTACCAAACCTCCCTCAAGGAGAAATAAATAACCTATACAGGACCACATTTACTAAAGAAACTGAATTCATAGTTAAAAACCTTCCAACAACAAACATACAAATATATATAAACGTACATACATTCATGCATAACAGACTGCCATAACAGCTTTGTGAAACAATCTTGAAAACTTAGATAAAACCGCCAAACTCTTAGAAAAATGACTTTCCAGATCTGACTCAAGAAGAAATCACAGATCTTTGAATGGTTCTGTAACTATTAAAGAGATTTAGTGTGTGGTTAATAACCTTCACACACGAAAAAAACACCAGGCCAAGATGGTTTTACAGGCTGTTTTACTAAACTTGAAAGTTTAGAAAACAAATCATCCCAATTTTATATAAACACTTCTTGTGAATAGCAACTCCGTTTGTAACTTGTCTTTTTGCTTTCTTTCAGGTGTTTTTGCTGAACATAGGTTCTTAATATGGTCACATTTATCATTCTTTTCTTATCTTGTTTAGAAATATTTTCCTTTCTCAAATTCAAGAAGACATTCACCTTTCTTTTCTATTAAGAATTTTAAAATTTTGTTGTTGACATTTAGGCCCTCAATCTGTCTGAAGCTGACTTTTGTTTTCAGCCTGAGACAGTGATCCAATTTGATTTGGGTAACCACTTTTGTGCTGCTCCATCTGTTTCACAGCCCTTCCTTTATACACGGAACTGACATCGAATTCTCTCATTTACTAATACTCATATGAGTCCCTTGCTGGGCTTTCTAATGCATTCATTGGTCAATTTATTTCCTTATGCACTAATACTGCACTATCTTACTTAGCTTCATAGAAATTTCTCCTATCTGGTAGGGCAGGCCTTCAGAAGGGTTCTGGCTATTCCTCACTCTTTACTCCTCCAGCTTCAATCTCACAGTTTGTTGTAATCCTTTCCTTGCAATTACTCTCAACTCCCTTGCCCGTCCTCCATCACATTCACCTGACTAGATCCCACCCCTGGCTCTGTTAAAGCCCAACTCACCACCTGCTCAGTCACTACACTGAATGAATCTGAAGAATACACAAAACCATGCTGACTGATGTAACTTTACAACCATATAACTACAGTTCCAAATGGACCCTCAGAACTGTTCAACAATCCTACATCCTCTTGTCAATCTATCTTCCCACTTCTAGATTAGGAGGCAAACTCCTACGCTGAAACCTAATTCCCAGTGTGATAGTACCAGGCCATTAGTAGGCAGGGCCTTTGGGAGATGATTACATCAAGCGCGTAGAGCCCTCATTAATGGGATCAGTGCCCTTATAAAGAGACCCCAATATGTCAATTATACCTCAATAAAAATGGAAAAAACAAACAGACAAGAAAAAACAAAAGAAAAAATAAATATGAGACCCCAGAGCTGCCTTGGCCCTCCTGCCATTTGAAACTATAGCAAAAAGAAAGCTGCCTAAGAATCAGGAATTGGGCTCTCAACAGACACTGAACCTGCCAGCACCTTGGACTTGGACTTCCCAGTCTCTAGAAATGTGAGAAATAAATTTCTGTTGTTTATAAGCCACCCAGACTATGGTATTTTGTTATAGCAGTCTGAAAGGACTAAGACTATCCCTCAGCAAAACGGAGGTAATAAAAGTGTTTACCTTTCAGGGTTACCAGAATTAAATGAGTTAATAAATGTAAGCCACCTAAAATAGTCGGTGGCCCCTAGGAAGTACTAGTGAATGCTAGTATTGTTATCCTAGATGGTGACTTTACACCCTTCCCTCTCCTCAAACCTCTTTTCCCTACTCTTTGTCCTCACTGATGACCTTGCTTCTTATTTCATTGAGGAAGTAGCAGTCAAAAGAGAAGTTCCACATCTTCCCATCAACAAATCTTCCAATTCACTTGCAGTTGTACCCCTATACTGTGCCTTCTCTATTACTATAGGTAAATTGTTACTATTCCTAAGGTCAATTCCTCCACTTGGGCACCCCTTGAGTCTACTCAAGGACTTGCTAGTGCAATTATCTCCTTTCCCTAATGAATTATCCATTTTTTCTTCTCCAGTGGAACAATCCCATCAGCACTCAAAAATGTCATAAAATCTGCCATCTTAAACAAACCCATCCTGATTCCACATCCTCCCCAAATATAGCCCCTTTTTTCTGTACATTATAGAAAAATTCCTTGCAAAACTGTCTATAGCTGCTGTCTACACTTCCTCCTCTCCCATATTCTCTTGACTCCAATCCAATCAAGCTTTCATCTTCACCACTCCATGGGATCCCCACTTGAGAAAGTCACCAATAACCTCCACATTGCCAAACCCAAAAGTCCTCATCTGACTCTCCTTTCACACTTGCTCACTTCCACCTTCTGCACTTGACCTTGGTTAGAGTATAGCATTGACCACTCCTTCTCAGTCTATTTTGTTTCTCCTGTCCTCTCTTCCATATCACTAAACTTTGGTGTGCCAGGGCTCAGGCCATCTAACCTTTCTCTGTTTACCCACAGTCATCCTCTATGCGCTCTCAGTCATGGCTTTCAATGCTATCTAGTCACTGATGACTCCTCTGAACTCCATACTCATATATGCAACTACCCACTTCACATCCCTACCTGGATGTCTAACAGGCATCGCAAACGTAACACAGCCATAACAGAACTCTCACTTTCTCCTTCAAAATCTGCTTCTCTCCCAGTATTTCCTACTCAGTAAATAACACCACAGTCATCCAATTGCTCAAGTCAAAAACGGTAATTTTAACTCCTCTGGCACATCCTACAGTCCTTAGCAAATCCTGATGGCTCTGGCGTCAAACAGTATACCTAATCCAACCATTTTTTACCACCTCCACTAACAGTCCAAGCCATCATCATCTCTCAACTGGACTATTACAACACCCTTTCAACTAGCCACACAGACTCATCTCTTAAGAGTTTTTTCTCCTCACAACAGCCAGAGCTATCCTGTAAAGGTATAAATCCTATCTTGTTACTCTTCTGCTCAAATCTTTCCAACGGCACTAAATCACCTGAAGAGTAAACAAAGTCCTCACCATGGTCTGCAGGTGCCACATGTCCCCGTGCACCTCTCAGACCTCATCTACTGCCACACTACTCCCCACTCTCAGAGCTGCCGGTCTCTGATCCTTCAGTTCTTCAAAAGCACCAGCCCATTCCACTTACTGAGCATCCCTTTTCCTGGAAGGCTCTACCCCACATCCTTGTCTGACTGGCTCCCTCTCTTTAGCATCTCATCTCTGAGGTAACCTCCAGAGATGCCCTCCTAAGCCACCCTATCCAGGCTAGCCACCCCAACCCCAAGCTACGACCAATACAAACTGTATTTTCTCTATAGCACTTACCAATATGTAAAATTACCTTTTTATTTTTAAATATATAAATTGTCTCCTCACACCTAGAATATAAATTTTCTAAGAGCAGAAAACTTGACTCTCTTGTTAACTGTTGTATCCCCAGTGTCTAGAACAGTGCCTGGCATAGAGAAGGTATTTTTTAAAATAGTTGTTGAATGAACCAACATCCTAGAAAACTCTCATATTTGCTTCATTCTACAGGAGAAACTGAGGTTTAAAGGGTTAATTAAATGACTCGCCCTAAGGTCGCACAACCACTAAATGGCAGCTGTGGGGTTTAAGGCCTGGTCTACCTCCAAAGCCTGGGTCTTTAATTACTACATCACATTGCCTCACTTCAATTTTTTCAATTTACTCCGCTGTTTGTGAGCAGGAGTAACGACTCGGAACTCTAACCTCCCAAACCACCAGCAGGAGCCGACACCGCCACACGTAAGCCCAGACGAGCGCCGCGCCTTCCTAACACCGGCTCCACTAAGCCCCGCCCCGGGGTTTGCCGAGAGCGCCTGCGCCGTGGCGGGTCTCGTGCAAAGAGTTCTGGGATTGGTAGTTCACATTCCTTCTGTCTCCGGCATTCACGTAAAAAGAAAGAACAATGCAAATTAGATATCTCTGAATTTCATACAAATTAAATAAAACGCAGATTCTGGCTTGTAGGTTCTGAAAAGCAGTGGAAACTTGTCGTATTCAAACGAGAGGCGCCAGCCGCGGATCAGGCGCGGCGCAGACAGCCGCAGGGGTCCTTGGCTGGGCGGGGCTTGCTCGCGGTGGCTTGTGGCTCCTTCCTGTAGGGCTTCCCTCTTTTGCTCAGGCCCGTGGCGCCGGCAGGATGGGTGAGCTGTCTCGGGCCTGGCGGAGGGGGTGGAAAGCGGGATTTGGGGTCTTGGGGCCTGGTGGGCGAATGGGAGCACAGCGGTAGGAGGACGCCACCGGTGGGGAGGACCCGATAAGGGGAGCCCGGCGAGGCGCTGCTCGCAGGCACATGGCCCAGCGCTGAAGGGGTCCATGCGGCGCCGAGCTCGCCACCGAGGGACGCCGGTGGCCGAGTTGCCCTTCCGCGGTGGCGTGGGGTCTCGTTCCCTTTGGACGACGCCCCCTTTGGAGCGTCGACGTCCACCTCTTAAGCTGGTTCCGGGGAAACTAAGGTCTGGCCCGCCTGCCGCGGTGTGATGCGAGAACCCGCCGGCCTGTAGTCTAGGTGGGGCCACTGTCGTAGGAGATGCCCAGTACCACTGGGGTGTATCTGCGGGGGGACTCAGGCGATCTGGTTTTCAGGCAAGTGTCGCGGTCTTCGTACGGCCCGGAAGCTCCGCAGCCACCGACGAGATCAGAAGTGGCACGATAAGCAGTACAAGAAAGCCCATCTGGGCACAGCCCTGAAGGCCAACCCTTTCGGAGGCGCTTCCCATGCGAAGGGAATTGTGCTGGAAAAAGTGTAAGTGAATGTCTGCTGCTGCTCCCGTCGAGGTTTATTTTACTCTGGTCCCTCGAGAGTAACACGTTTGAAGAAGTTGTGATGTGAATTCTGGGTGTTGGTGTAGCTGTATTTGTTTGAAAGTTGGTAACTTGAGGATTACATCAAAGGTTTTTCATCTCCGAACATCTTAACGTCAGCCTGGGAGGAATTGAGGGGAGTGGCGTTGGAGGGGAGATGGGAACAATAGTGAAGTAAGGGGCATAGATGAGCTTACTGTGTGCGAACCCTTCTGAGCAGTTGGCACCTCCCACCTATTAAACCTTGGCAATCACATTTTTGTGTTTGAGAAAACTAAGGTAAAGAGAAGTGTCTTGCCTGGGGTTAGACAGCTGAGATTAGGCACGTGAGTTTGCTAGTACGGTCCTTCCTCGTGTCTGCAGGGGACTGGTTCCAGGACACCCCCATCCCACAATCCGGGGATGCTCCTTTATCTTATGTAAAATGGTGTAGTAGCTGCAGAAGACTTAGGCGCATCCTCCCGTATACTTTAAATCATCTGGATTGTTTATAATACCTGATGCCATGGAAATGTCATGTAAATAGTTGTTACACCATAATGACAGGGAAAAAAAAATCTACGTGTTGAGTACACACCATCATAGGCCTTTCAGTGCACAGATAACGGAAGGCCGACTACTCAGCTGTTCCGACTTTACAAAATGGTAGTTTCATGTGGTCCAGTCAAATTTAGTGGCGGTCAGGATTTGAACCGAGACTTTCTAGCTCTAATTCTTAACTGTTTGAGGAATTTTTACAACTGTAAGGGGGCTGGAAGTTTTCCCCCATTGTGCTAATGAAACTAAGGCTGAGGGAAAACTGGGTTGAAATCACAGGACTTTACAATTTAAGATTAAATTGAAAAGGTAGAAACGTACAATTTCTAGTGAGTTCTATGCTTACTGAACTAAAATATACCCTTTTCAGAAAGCCAGCTCACTCTGCTCTGCTGTTTGTTTCAGAGGAGTTGAAGCCAAACAGCCAAATTCTGCCATCAGGAAGTGTGTCAGGGTGCAGCTGATCAAGAACGGCAAAAAAATCACAGCCTTTGTGCCCAATGATGGTTGCTTGAATTTCATTGAGGTGAGTCTGTTGTGGCTTCTGTTCTTGGAATGGTTTCCTTAGTTTTTATTTTACAAATGGGTATTTTTAGTGATTGCCACCGACACCAGAAGTAAACTGTTGATTCTATTCCAGGAAAACGACGAAGTTCTGGTTGCTGGATTTGGTCGCAAAGGTCATGCTGTTGGTGACATTCCTGGAGTCCGCTTTAAGGTTGTCAAAGTAGCCAATGTCTCTCTTTTGGCCTTATACAAAGGCAAGAAGGAAAGACCAAGATCATAAGTTTGGATGGTGAAAGCGTGGTAGTAATAAATTTTCATATGCCAAAATTATGTTCTGTGTCTTATTTTTCTTCACCACAGAAATGCATTGTACACTTGACCAATTTTAGGAGATTGGGAAAACAGAGTTAATTCGGGATTCTCTAGAGTAAATGGGATTTATAACCTAGGACAAAGTTTTCCCTTAAAAATAAGTAAATCTGGAATGAATAAATGTACGGTATTCCCGTGTAGAGGGCTGCAATCATCTTGGGAGCCTTTGGAGATGTACATTTTTGCATCCATCTCCCTTGGGAGCCAGTATAATAAATACCACCCTCAGGTTGCTCCCTGCTCTGATGTTTGAGTAAAAGAATCAGTGTTGCAGTTCTAGCCAGAGTCAAAGTAATGGGAGAGATTGATTAGAAAATGTCAGGATGACTTGTGTTTTGATAATTCTTAAAACTGGGTGTTGGGTACATGGGGGTTCATCGTCCACAAATTTTGTTGCAAAACTTAGGAAAGAAAAGGTAAGTCTGGTATAAAATGAGGCTTCTTAGCCTCCTCATTTAAATCTGCGGTCTGAGAAGCTGCTGTTGATTGTGTTAGTAAGTATAATTTGCTGTGATCAAAGCCTAGTCCTAGGTTATCTTTAGGATCTTTGGAAAGTAGAATTCTTTGGCTTCCCATTTCCCACAGGGTCATGATTAGGCTCCTTACCGTGGCACAGGAGACCCTGAGTGCTGTCTGGTCCCTGCATTCTCCATCCAGCTTCCCCGCTTCCATTCCCCATGTTTAGAGGGCCTTGCTTGTCGCCTCTTGCTCCTCCCGTCAGACCTCACCGATCCCAAACTCCCTGCACACTTGCTGCAAGTGATCGTGTGACTTTCCACAAGAGTGGAGACACTGGCTGTTTGATGCTTTCAGATGGTTCTAACTCACCCGCCCTCTGCAGAGATGACTGGGCCTGAACAGGAAGAGGCCAGGAGGGCCGCATGGCTTGCAGGGGAGGGTTCAGACCTCTGCCAAACCTATAAAGGCCAACATGCCCAGAAGGTGTTGAGACACCCTGCACCAAAGATCTGCACTTGTCTCCTGGGTGCATCTGGGACACCTGTCATCCTATGGCCGAGCGACAGATTGGCCCATAAATCCACCTCAAGCGCTTGAAACCCAAGAGTTTGAAACTGATCTCCATTCCTTCTGCCTCCTGTGCATTCCTCCTACCCTGCCCCCTACTCCCCTGACACCTGGTGACTTAACACCCATTCATTTGTAGATCCAGCGTGGAGTGTGCGCTTGTCACTGTTGTGCCTAGAGTGAGGAATGAGGCACTCAATTGGCGTGCAAAATTTAAGCAAAATCCCAGGAGCTGTTTTGTAGATGCAGAAAAACTAATTCTTATGTATAGAAAGGCAGAACAACTAGAATAGCTCAAACAATATTGAAGGTGAAGAAAGAGGAATCACAAAACCTGGTTTTAAGGCTGAAGTAGCTACAGTAATCAAGATGGTGTGATAGTAGAGGGAAAGAGAGATCAATGAAATTGAGTCTATAAATAGACATACAGATATGACCAACTGATTTTTGACAAAGATACAAAAGCAACTCAAGGAAAGTTGGTCTTTACAATAAATACTGTGCACTTCCACTGGCAAAAATGAACCTCAACGTAAGCTTACACCTTACCTAATCTCATACCTTATACAAAAATTAACTCAAAATGGGTCATAGAATGTAAAAGGGAAAGCTGTAAGATTTGTAGAAGAAAACAACATCTGCATGAGTTAGGTGAAGAGTCCTTCCATTCTTCACCAAAACCATGTTCTATGAAAGAAAAAATGGATAAATTGCACTTCATCAAAATTAACTTTTGCTCTGAGAAGATCTCATTAAGAGAATAAAAAGACAAACCACAGACTGGGAGAAAATATTTGCAAATCCACACACCCAACAAAGCACTTGTATCCAAAATATATAAAGAACTGTTGAAACTCAGAAGTCAGAAAAGAAAAAATCCCATGACAAAATGGGCAAATGAATAGGGGCTGGCCCTGTGGCCAAGTGGTTAAGTTCGCGTGCTCTGCTGCAGGCGGCCCAGTGTTTCGTTGGTTCGGATCCTGGGCACGGACATGGCACTGCTCATCAAACCATGCTGAGGCAGCGTCCCGCATGCCACAACTAGAAGGACCCACAACGAAGAATATACAACTATGTACTGCGGGGCTTTGGGGAGAAAAAGGAAAAAAATAAAATCTTTAAAAAAAAAAATGGGCAAATGAACAGACTTTGCCTGAGAGATGACAAAAAAGCGCGTGAAAAGATGATCACCATCATTAGCCGTTAGGAAAATACAAATGAAAATCACAATGAGATATCACTATACCCCCATCGGAAAGGCTAAAATTAAAAATACAATACCAAGTACTCGTGAGGCTGGAGCAACTATACCTCATAAATTGGTGGTGGGAATATAAAATGGTAGCCACCCAGAAAAAGCTTGGCAGTTTCTTATAGAGTTAAACATATACTTACCATATGATCCAGCAATTGCATTCCTGGGTAGTTATACAGAAATGAAAGGTATGCCCACATAAAAACCTGTACACATGTGTTCATGGCAGCTTTATTTGTGATAGCCAAGAGCTACCTAAATGTCCTTCAGGGGACAAACAGATAAACTGGCACATCCGTAAATAAATATTAGCCATAAAAAGAAACTATTGTTATGTACAACAACTTCTATGGATCTCAATGGCATTATGCTAAGTACAAAAAGCCAGTCTCAAAAGGTTACATACATCCTGTATGATTTCATTTATAGAACACCCTTGAAATGACAATTACAGCAATGGAGAAGAGATTAGTGGTTGCCAGAGATTAAGGTTTGAGGTAGAGTCTTAATAATAAAAGGGTAGCACGCGGGAGTTTCACGGTGGTGATGGAAAAGTTCTGTGTCCTGATTGTGGTGGTGTTTACACAAATCAATACTTGTGACAGAATTTCATAGTACCATATACCAAAAAAAGGTGCATATAAAAATTGGTTAAATACAAGTAAGGTCTGTAGTTCAGTTAATAGTGTTGTACCAATGTCAATTTCCTAGTTTTGAAAATATACTCTGGTTATGAAAGATGTTATTTGGGAATGCTGGGTGAAGGTTTATGTACAAACTATACACTATTTTTGAAACTTCTCATGAGTCAAATTATTTATAAATTAAAAAGTTAAAAATTGTGAATGGGTAGTTTAATTTGTGTTACCTCTTATATTTGCCTAGCAAAACCCAAACAAATCAGAAATGGTTAGAGCAGAAAAAATCCGGAGATCCCTTAGTCCTGTGTTTCTGAAATCTGGGGACTGTCAGAATTCCCTAAGGCATCTGTTAGATTACAGATACTCCCGACCTTTGGGAAACAGTCTTCAGGGTATTTCAGTAGCAATCTGTCTGCTGACAAGCTCTCACGCGGTCCTTACATAGCCACCCCAGTGCTTCTCCCACTTACTAACCTTGTCCAGCCACCTCATCTTACAAGTCAGAGGCCCAAAACCTTCTTGGGGCCGGCCCCATGGCCGAGTGGTTAAGTTCGCGCACTCCACTTTGGCGGCCCAGGGTTTCGCTGGTTCGGATCCTGAGTGTGGACATGGCACCACTCATCAAGCCACGTTGAGGCAGCATCCCACATGCCACAACTAGAAGGACCCACAACTAGAATATACAACTATGTACTGGGGGGATTCAGGGAGAAAAAGCAGAAAAATAAAAGATTGGCAACCGTTGTTAGCTGAGGTGCCAATCTTTAAAAAAAAAAAAAAGCTAGCTCTTAAGTATTTTAGAAATAGTTTGCCCAAGCAATTGGCACAGCTGAAATCCGAAAAACAGTCTGTCCTCTAAATGAAACGGCTCCTGTCAGATTTACCCCATTGCCGAACAGTAAACAGTGCCTTACAGGTAGCGACTTAGCCAGTTCCGGCATAAATGCACGTGGGTATTTTATTAAGAGCTTTTGTTTTGTGCCGTTTGAAGGGAAAAGGGGTAGTATTACACGATCAGTACGTTTCTGTGTGTTTATATGGAAATAGTGAAACACTAGTTAGTGATATTCTGACAAAAATCTAAACTTCATGAAGGAAACACAATGCCTCAAATATGTGGAGTTTTTCCCTTTTATTGTTTGGTAGAGCTCAGACAGACAGTTCCTACTGGATAACTAGACCAATTTGTGTATCTTTGTATATATGAATTTCCTGAGTTTCACCCTAGGCTTTGGTCATAATGGTCATGCTCTGGATAACACCCCTGGAGTCTGTTTCAAGGTTGTCAGAGTAGCTCACATTTCTTTATTGGCTTTGTACCGAGTTGGGAAAAGAGACCAAGATCATAAATTGCCATATCACGATAAATTTTTCACTAACAGCTCCTTGTCCAACCTTTATTTTAACCTGTGAAATCCATTTAAATGGATCATCCAAGTCTTAACTCACACTTCTTACGGCACTGTAGTTAGGGGATTGCCTTCGCACGTTGTACTCAGCATTCTTAGTTTCTAGCACAGTTTCTGTCCATATTATTTGGTAAAGTGATCTTATGTTTGTTAGTATGTGAGGGAAAGAAATGAATTTTTAAAACTTATTGTCATGGTAACGTCACCACAGGAGTTTTAGGCAAAGCATTGAAACATTTAACAATTGAATGTTTTTAAGCATAAATTGTCTCATCGGAGAAAATCATTTTTAGAGTGACACATGTGAAGGGACTCATGAGTGACAAATAGCCAGTATTTCCAAATATGCACACACACAGTCGCCACCTCATTCAGACTGTCACGCCTTCAATATGCGGTGTGTATCTTCAGAAGGAGGGAGCCGCTCACGCCGCCCTCAGAACTTCAGTCAGGCTGTGAGCCCCAGAAGTCCCTTCCTTTAAGCACTCTGCTTCCCGGAGGACCCAAAGCTTTCCAACAGCAGCTCTGGTGCTGAGGACGGAGAGGAGGGAATCAGGGCCCCAGATCGCCCTTCGCCTCCATCCGCGGGTCCTTACCAGTGATCCAGTTGATTATTTGTGAGAATAAGTTATTGACATGAATTCTCTAATCTACTCCCATTGTAGAAATTTTTGTTTGTTTTTTTAAGTCTAGCTTTCTAAAACCTTTTTCACTGTGGTTAATTAGAAACAGAACAAGGGGTCATGTTACTTGGCTGGGTTAAAAGTGTGGGGTATACTGAACATACCGAATTTTCAAATAAGTGTAGATGCTAATGAGTACATTATAATGCTTCCTTACCTCTTTTGGCAACCAGCTAACGTTTATATCTGTACACTAGTGGGCAGAGTGAGCCACATTTTAAATAGGGTTTCATTTCAATCACAGCTGAGAACAGTTGGGGGAAATGTTACTTGTTGAAACATGTTTTGTCCATTAACACCTGCTTTGGAAACTGACACGAAATAGATTGTTTTATCATATCTTTTTCCCTCAACAGCTTTGTGAGTTTCTTTATCGAGTTTATAAGAAGATATATTTTTTCTATATAGCTTGACAGCTTCAGGTGCTCTGCTTGTGTGTGTTTGCAGGTAAGTTGGACCACTTTCCCCCGGTGCTTAGCTTCCCAATAGGTTCCAAGTATTTCCTTAGAATTTTAATTCCAGCATGCAGTAGTTGATTTTGTTCATTCTGTGTTTTACACATTTTCTTATGTTTTTTAATTAGGTCGGTTTTTTTCACTCTATATGTGTCCCTATACTCCTCTTTCTCCTGCCCATGACATAACATGGGATGTGTGTGTGTGTAATAGAAGAAAGCGATTGTGAATGGGATTTATTGACCAAGGGTCTTGATCTAGAATTTGATCTAGATTTTAGAGGGTCTAGGAACCTCCTGAAACTGTATGCAGAATTTCTGACATAAATGTGTGTATATGCATACACATACACATATATACACACACACATACATTTTTCTGAAAAAAGATTCTATACATTTTTCAGATTTTCAAAGGAGTTTCTTTCCAAGAAACCAGCTACTGTTTAAATTAGTACAAAAGTGAGCAATTTAGTCACATGTTACATAATTTTCCATCTTAATCACAGCTGAGAACAGTTGTGAGAAGTTGTCTGTGATTTGACATATTTATGAAATGTCCCCGATGTGGTAAGGATCTGTGGACGGATGACCTAGTCTGCAGAACCTGCAAAATGCACATTTCACATTCTGCTGTGACGGCACCAGCTGACCTAATTATGGAAATTGGCCATTTTAGAGAAAAGTTCCCCAATGTCACTGGTAAATGCAGAATCAGAAGGAGGGTGTGAAGCCCGACCATCAGGAGTGAAAGCAGAGGACAAAAACCCAAAGATGTTTTAACATCTAAGACTGGGGTAAAACTTGACAGAATAGATCAAATAAAAAATGTTCAGTATGCACTTGTAAAAACAAATGACAAAGAGTCTGCATTTTGCCTTAAAATACTTGAGCAAATATTAAATATGAAAAAAGGGTTAAATGAAGCAAATATGGCAAAAATCTTGGTAATTGCTGATTCTGATTTATAGGTATGTCGAGGTTTATTGTACTATTTTCTTTTGAGTATTATGAAATTTTCCATAACTTTTTTTTAATTACATACACGTCCTAAGTGTTTAGCTGCCATGCTCTCTGGATGTACCAGAACCAGCAGATGGACAGTCAGCTCAGATAGGAGACGGAGGTGGGGGGTAATCAAGTGGACAATAAAGAAGCTGGGAAACTAACCCCAGGAGCACTGAGAAACAGAAGACACACCGGGAAGAAATGAAGCTGAGAATCCATGCCAATTTTAGCAAGATTAGAAGAGAAGTATGCTTAATTCATTAATAAAAGCATAGTAAAATAAGATTATTTTCAAAGATTTTAAGCAATGGTAAAACACAGTCTCCTGCTGGGAATGTAAATGGTATAGCCTTAGCGACATAAACCAAAAATCTTAAGAAGACATTCCCTAGCCTTTGATCTGTTCATTCCCTTAGTAACAGTGTAACATAGACACAGACCATGAGCAACTGTTCCTGCACACAGACTTCATGCATTGCATTCGGCCGCCCCGCTGCTCACTGACCCCCTAGCCCAGACCCTGACCCGCAGGAAGTAAGTGCTCAGTGACTGCGTGTAGAATGAACAGTGAGAATGAGAAACAACCTAAAAGTCCAACGATAGGAGAATTATTTGGTACATTGTGATGTAGAAGAAATACTAGTCATTTTAAGTTACTTTTTCAAAGAACATTAAATGACATGGGAAAATGTTGCAAATATAATGTTAAGTGGGAAAAATCAGGATGTCAAACCATCTACAGAATGATCCTACTGAAATACGTTTAAACTAGTATGAGGAAGTACATCACAACTTTAACTGCGGTTACCCTGGGTGACGTACGCTTCAGTGATTTTTAAATTTTCTCCTTCAAATGTGTCTGTGTCTTCCAAATTATCTATGAGGACTAAAATCTTTTTTAAAAATGAATTTTTAGTTTCATAGTCTATGGATAGATAAGTGTAGCCTTATAAAAAGAGCCTTCTGGAGCATTTTTTATGTTTGTACAAACGTATGCTGTCCGTGTATGATAGAAATTGTGTGGTCTTGGTGTATTTTTGATAGAAATAGTGTTAAGTTGCATGCATAGTTAGCATCTAGGTTTAACTCAACGATCTCTTTATGAGATCCGCCCATCTGAGACATGGAAATTGAATTCATTCCCTTTAACTGCCATACAGTGCCACATTTATTTACCATTTCCCTATTAACACGCAGGAAAAGCCTGGGTATTCTCTCTCTGAATCTACTGAAGGAGGGGGCTGAGGAGGCCACATCCCACTCTGCAGCTGCTGTCAGGGGAAGAAATCATCTCAAAGGCTAGGGTGGCGGCAGCTCCTAAAAGAGGAAAGCAGGCCCCATCCCCGGCGTGTGCAGAAAGGGGACCGTGAGAGCCTTCCCCGAGCCAGTGATCACTCACGCACACAAACATTCCGTGAAGATGCACTGAGTACTACCAAGGGCCAGGCACCGTGCTAACCCTGAAGATCTGGCATGCACGTGTAAATAACAAGGCACCAGAGGCTGTAGATGTACTGGACTATGGCTTCCCATTAACCTGTCAGGCCACGCTTTGTTAAATTTCTGCCTCACAGTTAGAACTGTGATTTCCGGGTATTTGAAAAGCTTCAAAGTAATTCAAGAAATCATCACACAGCCATACGCTTTATTCATTCTCCTGCAAAGTCTATTTGAATGTAGATATACATGTGAGTTTCCAGTTTGTTTTTAATAATTCACAAATTGGGATCACCTTGGCGCTCTAAAATCACTTTCAGCTCTAAGGGTCTGGAATACACAATACTTGCAATGGAGCTATTTCACCACTAGGTGTCGCTATTGACAATACATAACAAATAAAAGCAAGGGCTTCGCATCACAATACCGCTTAAAAGAACACTACCAAATTTAAGAATAAAAACGTGAGTGCACTTTTACAGACAAGCCCTATAAAAATCCAGAGGGGTAGCTGCAGGGGACCTTTGTGCATATTAAAGTAGCCCAGTGCCACGGACACAACAATAGTTAAGGCCTTCCTATGACCTTCTAGAACAACCTTCAGCAACTTACTGGTCAGCAGCATAAAGAAGGAACTAGAGGGTCTTAGAATTGGAAAGGAGCTTATTTGTCCATTAGTTTTCTAATCTCTGTTGCCTGGAGTTAGAAATACATCTACATCACAACCTAGCATGCACACACACACATCCATAGCTATAGACTACACATATATATAGATATGTAGTTGAAAACAAAGTTTCACAAAACAATAATACCCTTACTATGTGCAATGCACTTTTTTTAAATGTATTTGCGGAATAAGAGAAATTATATGTCTGGAAGCTCCTAAATCCCTTGTAATTTCCTAGGTGATAAGAGCATGAGGAGCATCTTTTGTTCTAACATTTGGTCTTTGACCTCATCCCTGACACAGAGCTCCTAGATCTTTTGGAAATTCCTAGGTGATAGGAGTGTCTTTTGTTCTAACGAGGACTCTTGGTGGGCTTCTGGATGGGGGCTCATCACAGAAGACGAAGGCATGATTAGAAGCTTGGAAGTTTCCACCCCACCCTCTGTCCTCTGGGAGGGGAGAGGGATAGAAGTGGAGTTAATGATCAGTCAGGCCTATGTGATGAAGCCTCCAGTAACATCCCAAAGGTACGGGGTTCGGAGAGCTTCAGGTTGGTGAACACATCTACACCCCAACTCCATGGGGACAGAAGCTCCTGCACTCAGGCCCCTTCTGGCCCTCGCCCTATGTATCTCTTCTTCTGGCTGTTCATCTGCATCCTTTATTATATCCTGTATTGTATAATAAACCAGTAAACATAAGTGTTTCCATGAACCATTTAGTAATTTATTAAACCCGAGGAGGGAGTCATGGGAACCCCGATTTATAACTGGTCAGTTAGAAATACAGTTGACTGGAGCCAGCCTGGTGGCATAGTGGTTGAGTTCACGTGCTACATTTTGGTGGCCCAGGGTTCACAGGTTTGGATTCTGGGCACGGACCAATGCACCACTCATCAACCATGCTGTGGTGGTGTCCCACATGCAAAATAGAGGAGGATTGACAGATGTTAGCTCAGTGACAATCTTCCTCAAGCAAAAAGAGGAAGATTGGCAACAGATGTTAGCTTGGGGCCAATCTTCCTCACAGAAAAAAAAAAAAAGAAAGAAAGAAAGAAACACAGGTGACTGGTGACTTAAGTCTTGTGGGACTGAACCCTGAACCTGCAGGATCTGATGCTAACTCCAGGTACATACTGTCAGAACTGACAGAACTGGATTGAATTATAGGACACCCAGTTGATGCTGCAGACTGTTTTGATGTGTGGAAAACCCATACATCTAGTGTCAGAAGGTTTGTGAGTGTGGTAGTATTGTGAGTGTAAAGGAGAAACATGGGGAATGTTTTTCCCAGACATATTCTATTTCATTAAAATATATATATATATAATACTGGTCATAAACCAATACATTGATTTTACTAGATCTAACACACTTCCTTCCATTTGATACGTTAGGAAACAGAGGCTCAGGAAGCGCAGTGACTTGCCCCAGGCAACACAAAGCCAGGACTCAGGCTTTTCAGGACACTGGCAGATTTTGCGTAGGAAGCCCTAGGCAAAAATCAAAAAGCATCCCTGGCATACTCCCAGAGAATTCTGCACTCCTGTACATTCTCAAGCCTGTGGGCCAGTACCTGCTGGTGAAAAAACTGACAAAGCACGTGTGTGACGGGTTATGTGCAGTAGTCATTTTAAAAACACAGGTTCTTTCAAAAATGCAAATGAAGTCACTTTAATACCTCTACCTGAATGCCCTCAGTGGCTCTTTGCAGTTTTCAGGCCAAATACAAATTCTCAGTGTGGCAATAAAGGCTCCCCCAGACCTGGCCCTGGTCCTGCCAGCCTCACTCTTTACCACTTCCCCATGCGCACCTTCAAGGTCTTGCTTCCACTCTTGACCTGGCTAAATCCCGTTTTTCATGGCTCCACTTGCACTCCTCTCCTGCGAACCTTCCTCTCCTCCGCCACAGCACGTGTCTCTCCGTCCCTGAATCTTCTCTGCTGGATGTGACAGTCTTATGAGCCGGGATCAGGTCTTTCCGTTTGCTGGCCCTGTTGGCCCTGGCACCCAGCCGACAGCTCAGGACACAACAGGGCCTCAATAAGTATCTGCTGAAGCAAATATTGGCAAATTCTTACTCTCAAATTTTAATCTTAAAAAACCCCAACTCTCTGGAATACCGGCCCTCTGAATTACGTAAGAGCTGGTTTTGATAATGCAGACCACCATTTCCTATTATCTTAAGAGTATGAATAGGGGCCGGCTCCATGGCCGAGTGGTTAAGTTCGGGTGCTCTGCTGCGGCCGCCCAGGGTTCGGATCCTGGGCGCGGACATGGCACTGCTAGTCAGGCCGCGTTGAGGTGGCATCCCACATCCCACAACTAGAAGGATGTGCAACTAAGATATACAACTGTGTACAGGGGGCGGTTTGGGGAGATAAAGCAGAAAAAAAAAAAAAAAAAAGATTGGCAACAGTTGTTAGCCCAGGTGCCAATCTTTGGGAAAAAAAAGAGTATGAATAAAAACTATACCTATCTTGGGAGAAACGGATGCAAAAACCCAGTTTTGACTTCTTTTTTTCTCTTTATTTTAAAAAATTTTTGTTGAGGGGTGGTTTTGTCTTTTTAACCTCTGGCCTGTAGGCTGGTACCAATGATCAACACAGCCTCTGCCCCTCCACTGGTGGCTCAAAGAACTAGTCCTCCTGCCTGAATCCCCAGACTGAGAGCTCCCTGGATCACTCACGGGGGGGGGGGGGGGGGGGGGCGGAAATAGCCACTCTTCTGTGCACGCACCGTACAACGTACCAAAGACAAAATGGGTCAGTATGTAAGTTACTTACCATCCGTCATAGAAGGGGAAGAAATCAGAGTGAATAAGAGACAATTAAATGCTACTATGACTAAACACCGTGAGCAATGAAGGGGGAGGCCGACCAGGGGGAGCTGCGGAGGTCAGAGATAGATTTGTAAACCCGAGAATGCTGTAGACTAGGTTGAGAATTGGGAAGAGGGATGCGGAAGGAAGCCTTTCCAAGTGGGAACCGGCATGAGCAATGATCAGATAAGGATGATCAAGAGCCCAGTCAAGAGCCCATCTGCAGTGGGGAGGAGGCAGGCATGAAATGAGGTGAGAAGGTCTAGGTATGCCAGCATCCCGACCAATTACTCGTGATCCCCGACTCCAGGCAGCATTATGCTGGCTATGAAGCACATTCAGATTTCCTTAACCCATTTTGTTCTTCTTTCTGCCCTTGTCAGGAGAGTGGGATAGATGTTGTGGGCTTTTTATTATAGAAATGGCAAAAGACTAAAGGAGATTAAGAAAATTAGCCCAAGTCACACAGCTAGCAGCTAATCAGACTCACAGCAGAGATCTTTAGACCTCTCCCTATTTCACAGACCCAAGATTGGAGAGGGCCTCACAAGTCTCACAGCTAAACTTCCTCATTTTGCAAAGGAGGAAACTGAGGACCAAAGTGCTGAAGCCGTTTTTCCAAGGTCCCCCAAAAGGAGGTTGGCTGGCTGCAGCTCTAACCAGCCCTACTTCTGACTGAAGGTGTTTGCATGCTACCAGCTGGAGAGGAAAGCCAGAGGGAAAATCCCCACGCTGCACAGGAAGTACTGCTACTTTGACAAAACAAAATGTTTGCTAATGTTTTAGAATGGTCGGGATAACAGTCTATTATATAACTGCATTCTTAAAAATGGAAATTTTTATCAACTAAAAAAAATTTTTTTTTTAAGATTGGCCCTGAGCTAACATCTGTTGCCAGTCTTCCTCTTTTTGTTTTTTCTTCCCCTCAAAGCCCCCCAGTACATAGTTGTATATTCTAGTTGTAGGTCCTTCTGGTTGTGCAATGTGGGACATCGCTTCAGCATGGCTTGATGAGCGGAGCCATGTCTGTGTCCAAGATCCCCAGAAGCGGAGCTGGGAACTTAACCACTCCGCAACGCGGGGGGGGGGGGGGGGGGGGGGGGCTAAAAGTTCAAGTGAAAAACATTCTAAAAAAAAAAAGAGCTGCCTGAGGAGAGGGATATTTCTGGCGAGGCAGGTTTCCACCACCTACTGGAGCTCCTCAGAACTTTTTTCTGCCACGGATGAATTTTCAGGTCTTCAACAATTACAGAAAAAATTTTTTTTTAACTTTTTGGAAAAAGACTACACATTGGCCCCAAACTCATAAACTATTATCATCTCAGAATCTTTTAGCAAAACATAACTAATATTTTCAGACAAGTACATCATCCAGATGACACATTATTTTACTTTTTTTTTTTTTACCCCAGAAATGGCCTGGCTTGAAAAAAGACTTGCTGAGAATCTGTGTTTACATTAGGGAGAGTGGGGGAAAATCCCTTGCAGAAGTTGAAAAGATGTTAAGTGGTAAATGCCAAAATGCCCAGCCAGCATGTAAGCAGGCTCTCATCCCAGCAAGAATACGTGCAGCTCAGCGTTTTCACATTGACTTTTAGCTTTTCTAGCAGTTTGAATTAACCCTTCCTCTCCTTCCGCTCCCTCCGTGAGGGATCCGCCTGGACCCACAGACCGGAAGCGCGTGGGTTTTCCGCGATCCGCCAGCAGAGGATCCCCAATGTGGGCAGCCGCGCCAACGGCCGCCTCCTAGGCTTTCTTCCTCTCCGGGGTCTGGGGGTAGTGCCCGGACAAGAGTTAGGAAGAAAGTCCAGCTTGCTGGATCTAGACACAGAAGTGGAAAAGGCCTGTTGGGAGACGAAAGCCGTACAAACAAATGGCACACAAGGTTTTCCAGGAGCGCGTGCCGCCGAATCACCTGTTTGAGAAGGTGGCGCCCAGCGTTTGTACCTGTAAAAGATCCTCAGGTGATTCTAAAGTGCATCCCTCCCGGACAGACACGAATCTAGATGCTCTAAAAAGCCAATGCGTGTTTATCTTAGTTTCAGCCCTTAGCAAGTTAAAATGAAAAACAAAACAAGCATCCTAAAACCAAAAGTTCTTCCAGATTATACTCTTAATACCTTACTGGCTGTTAAACTTACTGACAGACTGGGTGGATAATAGTCAAACATAAGAAAGGTGAGCATTTAATGAATATTTGTATAACACTTTACAATATTTTCTTGTGCATTAGTGATCTCACATGGTTCTCACAGCACCCCTATAAGGTAGCTTGTTATTCTCATATTAAAGATGAAGAAAACAAGTCTCAGGGACATGAGAGAATGACCTGGAAGTGCCCTAATGATGCCAGTATTTCTATTACTGATTTCGATTCATTTTGTGCTATTTAAAGTGATTTGTGCCTTTGGAGGTGCTTCTTCTAAACACACAGTAGGTCAGCTGCTGCAGATATTTGCTTCCAAGGGAAAAAAACCCATGTCAAAATCGTGGAGAGCTGAGATCTTGCACGGTATTGGTCCTGTTAAAACCAGGGTCGGCCTCGTAAACTCCAGCGCTCTTCATGCCACATTTCTAAGCTCTCTGGCTCAGTAGAAGAGTCTGAAGAACAACAAGAAAGCCAAGAGAATAAAGGAAAGTTAACTGAGCAGTAAAGATTTATTGCAAGAATATCAGTTCTAAAATAAAACCAGCCAGTCCTGCAGTTGGGTGAGTGTTATTATGGCAAAGTAAATGCTTCCTAGATGACTGGTGCTGGTTGGTTGGAAAATTAAAAAACGAGTCAGTGTTCAGCCTATTAGAGATGAAAGCAGACCTAATATATGGTGGGGCCACCAGGTTCGATGTATCTTTGAGATACCAGGATCTTTTAACAGCAAAATATTCAGTGCAGGCTTTTCTCTTTACCTTGTTGATTGACGTTTCATTCATCCTGAGAGGCTGCTCCGGCATAACTCAGAGGTAGATGCAGCCCAACAACTGGCCCCACAAGGCTCAGCCATGACGTGATGTAGTTGACGTTCCTGGGAAACAATGAAAATACAGGCGATTCCAATGTTTTCGTTGTAGTTTGGATGAATGGTAGAAAATCAGCTACCAACAGTAAAAGAAATGAGGCTTTCTTCAAAGATGTGTGCCCACCGCTCGGAATCCTGGCATTTCCAAATGCCAGGCCCACTGCTTGACAAGGACTCGAGGTCCAAAGAGACTGTGAGGATCCCTCACTACGGTAGTTTAAGGAGGAGTCACAGCACTAGGGCCCCTGACTCCCCTTGATGATTCCAAGTTTACCCTTAAAATGCGCAGCGTTTGCTAGGGTAGTGGAGTGCGCTGGTTCAGAGCATGGCTCCAAGGCAAAAATGCCTGGGGTCTAATCCCAGCTCCACCACTTGAGGAGCTGTGTGACCTTGGCAGAGTCATTTCACCCCTCTGTGCTTCAGCTTCCTCCTCTGTAAATTGGATAAAATCATGGAACTTAGCTCACAGAGGCCTTATAAAAATCCAATGCATTAATATATATAAAATACTTAGAACTGCACCGAGCACACAGTAAAAATCAATAAATGTTAGGCATTATTATTATTACAAAAATATTTCTTTTTCAGCTTAGCTTTTAAAGTCACATAAAAAGATTTATACTTTTAAAATAAGAGTAAAAGCCAATGTATCTTGATGGTATTTCTTACCTATTGATTTTTCGAGAATTCTTTAGCACAGGAGTCATGAATTCATTCGTCTTGCAGGGATGAAGTACAAAAAAGGGCTGCCCAAGTATTGGATGCTCCTGTAAGAATCAGAGTTGGTCCAGGATTGCCAGTGTGAGTTACATTGAAAGAGTTAAAACACATAATCTGGTTTACTGCTTTAAAATAAAGCTTTTTTTTAAATTCCAAGTTATTAAATTAAGACAGAGAGATTTCAGCTTTGAAATGTAATTCATAATCCAAACACAAAAAGAAGCTGGCGACAGGAGTTCTGCACTGGTAGGTGTCATCAAGTACAGGAGGGGACGTGGTTTGTTTACACGATACGAACTGTCGATAAATTTTGTCCATTCCATCTAACTCTTTGTCAGCTAGCGTTCCTCTCTGGCCGAATTATTCTTCAGTTTTTCCTCAAGGATGTCTGAAAGTCCAGTAGCCTGACCGCCATCTGAACAATGTGCTTCATTCACTTCTTTGTTAGTGGTAAGGGGACCAAAATCATTTGCACATTTTTCTACATGAATTTTATCAACATGTTAATTGTTTCAGGCCTAAGTGCATTCAGTGCCAATGGGCACTTGTTCAGTGGATAGAAAAGGGTGGGGGAGAATAGCCTCCATTATTTAAATTGTTCTACTTCTGTCTGTCTGTCTCTCTTTCTAAGTTTCTCTCCTTCCGTCTCTCCCAAGCTCATAGGGCTGTTTCTATAAGTGAAAAGGCCATATGATGGAACTCTACTGTCTTTGCAAGAGAATGAGTGGATATAAGATGCAGGTCAGACTGCTGCCAGGTTAGGGATGTGGACATCATTTGGCAAGCAGTGGGAGCCCTAGAAGGTCTCGACATGGTGAGTGATCTCTGCACAAATTCTACCAACACAAAAACAATTATTGATGATATATTTATCGATCGTTTACATTGTGGATTAACCATGTTGCCAGAGATTGCAAACTCAAATATGGCTATGATCTGAATGTTTGTGTCCCCCAAAATTCATATGTTGAAATGCTAATTCCCGGTGTGGTGGTATTAGGAGGTGGGGCCTTTGGGAAGTGATTAGGTGATGAGGCTAGAGCCCTCAGGCATGAGATTAGCGACCTTATAAAGAGGCTCCAGAGAGCTCGCCTGTCCCTTCCTACTCTGTGAAGACACAGAGAAGTCCGTGACCTGGAAGAGGGCCCTCATGAGAACAGGCTGGCACCCTGATCTCAGACTTCCAGCCTCCAGAACTGTGAGACATAAACTTCTGTTGTTTATAAACTACCCAATCGGTACTATTTTGTTGTAGCAGCCCAACTAGAGTAAGACAAATACCTAGGAAGACCAGGCAGGTGACCTGAAGGAGTGAGGCCAGTTAAATACACCAGCAGGTGATGGGGACTGTGGAGACCAGGGAAGGCACCCAGCCGAGGCTGTGCCTGCCACACTGTTCCAGCCAACTGTGCCATGTGGGAATGCAGGTTTAGTGTGCCAGGTCTTCCCATTTGTCAAAATAATCTAGAAATCCAGATTTTTATGTAAAACTTCCTAAATTTAAGTGTTGGCACTTTTTTTTTTTTTTTTAAATATGGTGTGGGCCAAATAAAACAAGTCTTAGGCTGGATTTGGACTACGTGCTGCCTAGCTTCTTCTCCTCTTCTCAGCCAGTCCAAGGAGAAGCTGCACTCAGAGCTGTCTGTGGGAAGATTATGTGTGGTTGGCCCTGCAGCCCCCACCCTCCAACCCGAAAGCTTTCATGTCTGCACACAAGTGCACACACCACCCACAAGAAATGGGAGGGACAGTTCCACTTGTACTGGAGACACTAGGTGTGGAGACTTGGCGTGTATGTGTGTGGTGAGGGTTGAGGTATCCACTGGGTGTGGGTCGGTGTATGTCGCCCCAAGTGCCACCTCCAGATGTCTCTGCCCAGAGACCTGATTGGTACAGCAGAGCCTGGGCTCCCTCTCTCCAGCTCACCCTATGCCTCATTCCCTTTCTGGACAAGACCCTGGTGTCACAGGCCAGATGTGTCAGGTCTATAGCAAGTCCTCCTGTCCAACTGGATTCTGGCTTCCCTCACCTGCCTTAAACTAACACTTATTAATTCAGCACATCCCTACTGATCATCTCTTATGAGTCTGCCAGGAACGGTTTTGGATATAGTTATAGAGATCACTGTATCTCAAAGATAAACAGGGTCCCTGATCCCATGGAACTTACATTCCAGTGCAGGAGACAGCCAATTAATACAGAACAAATAAATAAACAAGATAATCCAGATAATAATAGTCAGTGCTATGAATGACATAACACAGGGTAACATGATTCTGGAGGGACTGTGGTGATATTTAGATTTGGTGAAAGGGAAGCCCTTACTGAAGAGGTGATCTTTAAAGAGATCAGAATGGCAAGAAAAACCCAACCATGCAGAGGTCTGGGGCAAAGTGTCGGAGGCAGAAGGTCATAAAGGGAAATGAGCAAGGAAACATGCGTAGGAAATGCAAAAGGATTTCAGAATTATCCTGCACTAAAATAATTACTGTTTAGAGGGTTGCAGCCTCCCCTCCTCTCCAAGACTCGCCCTCCCTTTGGTGTGCCTTGAACACTTGGTCACTTTCACACTCATGGGGCAACTCCTCCAGCTTTAAACACTCGAGCCCATGCTTCCTGTAGCTGAGGTGGAAGGGACTACTCACACAAGACTCTACCACAAGTGTGGAAATACTGAAAGTGTAGTTAACACGCAAAGCTATGGGCTCTTAAAGGTCCAAAGTGTTACAGTAGTGGGGCTCCCAGGCCCATTGGAGTCATGTGAGATACTAGGAAGCGATCTTGCCTGGGCCTTCCCTTCCTGGCCTACATGGCGGATGGAAGCACTCACAGCCACCACCAAGAGTGTCCTCCAAGAATCTTAACCCCTCACTGTTCAGTTTCCTTAAGGAGTTGGTGACTCTTGTGAAGAATGGCTTTATAACACTGTCAAGACCTTGCCTCTTCCTTTAGGACTATGGCCGAACCTTTACAAGACTCCAAAAGAATAACAATATCAGAGTATAATATATATCCACTCTTGGATACAGACAGACTTAAAGTCCAGGAGATCATTTCCTAAGCAGATGTAGCCCAATGCCACACTGCAGTTCTGCTCATTTGATGCTGCTTAGTAAAGACTTGGACTTGACTTCTACAAGTCATCTTTTACGCAGTCCATATTGCAAGTGAATAAGAGCAGGCATGGGCTCTGCAGTTAAGACTGGAGTCACTTCCTACTCCACTAGTTAGCAGCTGTGAGCTTTTCAGGCAAACCACTTAACCATTTTATGTCTTTGTTTCCTCATCTAATAACTGGGATTAATGATAGCATCTATTTCATAGATTGATTGTGGTCCTTCAATAAGAAAATGCCAGAAAAGTGTTCAAAACAGTGTCTGGCACATAGTAAGCACTTAGTTCACTATTATTAGTCAACCCATTGATATCTAAACAGACAAGGATAATAACACTCAGACATCCACAATATGGTCTGTGATACCCTATAATAAAGGCCAATTTCAATATCTAACCTCATCAAACAAAACATAGAGTTATTCAGCATGGTAAAAACATCACTGCCTGGTATCTAAATGTCTAGGAACATTTGACAACTGATTATAACCACAGGGAAGAGAAATCTGAGTTAGGAAAAAGTCTAGGTATATATGGCAACTGGTACTATCAATATATTGGTATATAGGACAAATTAATGGAAAATAATTTAAATGAATTTAAATTAAAATAAAAGCCCATGCACTTCAAAAACACTTCAGTAATCTAAAAGATTTTAATATTCATTGTCCTTCAAATAACATAAAAAAGTCATATTAGCATTTAAATCATATTAAGTCACATTAGCATTAAGTTCTAATAAAATTAAATGCATGGTAATGCTCATGTGAACACCTTTTTTTTAAAAAAAGAGACTTTCATGCCTTAGAAGAGCTTTTAAAAAAGCTTAAACATTTCTGTAATGCAGGTTGGCTGCCTGAAAAAAGGTAAAACTTAAAATTCTCTATTCTTCATTATATTAAGAACTTAAATCTATGTAACTAGACAGAAGATATTAAAACAAAATGACTGTCTTTAAAAATCAAAAGTTTAAATTTGATTTTAAAATAAAAGCTATATTGTTTTGGTAAGATGCTTTTAGTTTTAAAAAGTCAAGCTATGATATGCTTATCAACTTAAAATAGGAATTATTATAAGGCATATTTGTGTAATCTTTTAAGAAATGTTTCATACATAAATAACAATAGGAGTGGACTTCCAGCTATAGTAAAATGAAGAGATCAGCAAATCCTCTCCCCAAAAAACAAGTATAAAATGGAACAAAATTGTCAAAAGCCAATCATTTCTGGACTGTGGAAATCAACAAGAGGCAAATAAAAAATGTGACAAGTGTTTAATTCATGAAAAGCTGCCAGAACTTCAAGTTAGACACAGAAAGTCTGCAGCCTTCTTGCCTAGAAACATTCCCATAGCCTCTCCCAGCTCCACCCTCGCTCCATCAACAGGGAAGTTCTACCAGAGTGGAGCTGACCATGAGAACCAATAGCTGTGCTGCCAGCAGGGCTGACTTGATCTCCAACAGATGGCAACAACTACACCCAGTGGCACAGGTAATAAAAACAGCAAAATACGGGGGCCAGCCCTGTGGCCGAGTGGCTAAAAGTTCCACATGCTCTGCTTCAGTGGCGTAGGTTCATGGGTTCAGATCCCAGCAAGGACCTGCTCCACTTGTCAGCCATGCTGTGGAGGCATCTCACATGCAAAGTAGCGGAAGACTGGCACAGATGTTAGTTTGCTCAGGGCTAATCTTCCTCAAGCCAAAAAAAAAGAAAAAAAAGACGAAGATTGGCAACATTTGTTAGCTCAGGGTGAATCTTCCTCACCAAAAAATAAATAAATAAAAAATAACGATAGCAAAATTGGTACTAAATGAAAAGAAAAAACTGCAGCTCTGCTAGCCAGATGTTGCAGCCCCAGTTGAGGCAAGCAGCGGACCAGCCAGAAATTTAATGGGGAGATTCTGGAGACAAGACAGTTGTGGAGGGGCTAGGAAGTTCCCAGGCGTGCCTGGCTGACTGGGAGCTAGGAGCAGGTGCAGGACAAGACAGAAGGCCTGATGGAAAGTAAAAGCAGGTGCCTACTCGAATGTCATCTGAATTCTGAATGTGCTTCCAACCCCCACACACATCCATTGGTAAAGGAGGGAAGCCTTATGGGCTTGAGGCATTTGAACACAGCCTCTGTCCAATCACTGGCTAACCAGCAAGCTATGCAGACATAGCTGGGTGACTCCAAGGGAAACAAGCTAAAACATGAAAATAAGAGTGAAAAACAAAATCACAGAGATAGCAGCAGCCATACTTACAGTGGAGACAAATTCTGCAGATAAAGCCTAGGAAGGTTACTAAAGTAAACAAACAAACAGAAACAATAGCAACAACAACAAAAAGACAACCCTGAGGGGAAAATATTGGAATCCAGAATTGCTACAATATATTATCTAAAATGTCTAGTTTTCAAAGAAATTTATGAGATATGCAAATAAATAGAAAAGTGCGATACATACTAAGGAAAAAAGAACCATTAACAACAACTGACTCTGAGTAGGCCTGGGTGTTGGATTTACAAAGAATTCAAAGCAGCTATTATAAATATGTTCAAAGAATTGAAGAAAACTATGTTTAAAGGAAAAAATTATGATAATGACTCTGCAAATAGGTAATCTCAGTAAAGGAATACAAACTATAAAAAGAACCAAATGGAAATTCTAGAGTTGAAAAGTGCCATACAGAAATAAAAAATTCACTAGATAGGTTCAAACATAGAAATGAGATGGCAGTAAAAAGAATTAGTGGATTTGAAGATATATGAATAGAAATTATTCAATCTGAAGGAAAGAGGAAAAAAAACGAGGAAAACCGAACAGAGCCCCAGAGACCTGTGAGACCATATCAAGTGTATTAGTGACACATAAGACGAGGCTGAGAAGGGGAGGCAAGAGAGAAAGAGAAGGTGAATATTTGAAGAAATACTGGCTGAAAACTTCTAAACTTTAATGAAAAACATTTAATCTACAAGAAGCTTGACAAACCCTAAGTCGAAACACAAAGAGATCCATGCTTAGACACCTCATAGTCAATTGGCTAAAAGCAAAAGATAAGGAGAAAATCTTAAAAGCAGCAAGAGAGAAAGGACACATTGCTCAAAGAGAAATAACAGTACAATGATGACTGGTGTCTCATCAGTCCAGACGGCAGCACAGGACATATTCAAAGTTACGGGGGAAAACCGCAGAGCTGTCAACCAAGGATTCTATATCCAGCAAAACTACCCTTCAACAGTGAAGGTAATGTAAATACATCCTAGGGAAACAGACTGAGAGAATTGCTTACTAGCAGACCTGTCTTATAAAATGTGCTAAAGCAAGTCTTTCAGGAAATGATTCCAGAGCATAATGCACATCCACAGGAAAAACTAAAAGGCATCATAAATGATAGATATATGACTGTTAAGTATTTTTTCTTCTCTTAATTACTTTAATAGACATAAGATTACATAAGGAAAAATTATAATACTGTAGTGCGGTATTTATAACATATATAGATGTAATATACCTGATAATAATAGCACAAAGGGAGGGGGGAAATGGAAATATATTGAACAAAGTTGCTATATTTTAGCTAAATTAAGTCAGAATTAACTTGAGTTCCTATTGTTAGAATGTTAGTAAGAGTGTGGTTTTTGAGAGCATGGAGAACCCAAAAGCTCCTGTTTGTTAAATAAATCCTTTAAGCATGTTGTTAATCATGACCACTCTTCTGGCAATGTGTCAAAAGCATCCATAATTAATTACATGGTTAAATTGTCATGGCCAACACCCAATGCTTTCTCAAATATATCAGCTTCTCTTAGTGTGGCTTATTAACCAAATCATTAATCACTTTTCAAATACAGATGGAAAATTAATTTTAAAAATACTCAAATCCTTTAAATACATAGGACTACTGAATACAAGGTCTTGCATTAATAAGAATATAATAATGGTTATATAATGTAGAAAAATTAGAAGTTTGCCTGATGTGATTAGAATGCATATGTTCTCTTATTCATTCACTTAGCAAACATTAATCTTTTTGTCTGATAATTTTATAATGATTTAACCCTAACTAAAAGCAAAGGATCTGTAATTCAATAATGTGGTTAATCTTATGGATATCTATTCTGCAGAAGTGACAGAATTCAAAGTTAGCCTTGTGACCTGAGCCAGTACTATATTTTCAGTCACATTCAATCAGCTGATCCTCCAAGCCAAATGATTCGTATGCAGACAAAGTAAGGTAGAGAATTTACAAATAATTTGAGGCATTTGATCAGTGTAGACAATCAATCTGGATAATATTCTCCAAAAGCCATTTTTCTGCAATGGGGATTTTTTTAAGGCTTGTGCTATCAGGAAAGATTATCTGTATTTTCTAGTTTATCCTTTAGACAGCCAGAATCAAAGATGAAAGTGTCTTTAGTCGGTTTAGGAATTATGTGCTGGAGTTCAAAAAAATCTAAAATCCTACACCTTATTTGTTTAATACACCATTTTCAGAAATGGAAGAACATCAAAACTGTCAGGATCTTTTTAGTGACATTTCTTAGATCAATTCAGAAGGTAAATTTGTGTGAAAGTGCTACCATCTGCTGTCAGTACTAATGAACTGATGCAAATCTGCACTGAGAAAAATGTCAGTGTGGAAATACATGCAGCCAATGAACTGTGCTAGGCTTACAACTCAATAAACACTTCCACTGGAACAAAGTTCTGCTAAATGGTTTTCCGTGAAAATAGAAACGATGGGTCAGATTTCTATCTCTGTCACTCCAGAGGAGTTATATAGGCACATTCTCTTATGAAATTTAATTTAGCAATGGTTAAATGTCTCATAAAATAAGTCTGACATGAATACTTTGAATTGGTTTCAGAACTGTTAGATATGACTATCACAAGGAAATGATAATACTGCACCTTCATTCTTACATCTAATAAATATGATGAGTTACTTGGTTCATTTCTTAATTTTCTTGGCTCTCCAGGAGGGCACAAATATAATTTCCCATATTACACTTTCACCCAGTTTCATATTCCAGACTGAGGAAATTTGCCTCCCACGCTGAGCACCTCCCTTAGAAATGAAGAGAGCTATTGCCCACATCCTGCCCCCTCAAGCCGGGAAGGGAGAGTGGCCCTTGAGCCTCTACAGTATCAGGCACTGTACTAAGAGCTTTGCCCGGGGTCACCCATCCCAGTAACTCTTTGAGGAGGGCTTTTATCCTGCCACTGTGGAGAAGAGGATCAGAGAGATCATGCTTCAAGTCACCCATGTGGTGAGGGGCAGAGCTCCTCAGAGACCACGCTCCAACCCGGCACCTCCTCACTTCCCTGACCTGAGGTGGCATCCAGAACAGTCCCCGGCTTCCATCCTCTCTAGTCCACCTCTTCAAAACTCTTTTTTTTTAAATTCCAAATGAACGTATTTTCATGAAATTATAAGAGCAATACATATAGAAAGTTCAGAAAATACAGAAAAGAACAAAGAATAAAAGCAGAATAGTCTAAAACAGCCCAATAGATCTAATCGCCGTTTGGTGAGCTTCCTTTCAGGTCTTTTCATCTACACACGTTTGTCGTTTTCTGTTGCTTTTTAGTCCCTGAACAGATACTGATGGAGTGCCCACTACGTGCCAGCGCCTGTCATGAGAGTCTTCAGTGGATCATCTCTCAGCATATTTGTCGTCTGTTTTACTGATTTCTGTACTAATTTTTATTATTTCCCTCCACATGTTTTGTTTGGTTTTCTTATGAATTTATATTAGCTCTGTAGTATCTTTTGAGGACACTGATTCTTTTCATTCAACCATCGTTCTGAGCCGTACACCAGGTCAAATGTTAGAAATACACTGCTACAGAATCAGATAACCACTGCTCTCACCGAAGTTACTGAAATAGTCAAAATATTTTTTATTTCCAGATTGGCATTTGTCTTTAAATTTTGTTCATGATGATCCAGATGTGGAATGCGATATTAGATAATTAAATCTATAATTTCTCCTTTTTATTTCTTCTATCACTTTTATGTTTAAAAAAATTCTATTCAGAATTACAGAGCCACATATTTACCTATATTTATGTCTAGTTTACCATTAAACTACCTGCTGTGCCCCAAACTTTTTCTTTTCCTTGCCTCCAGGCCTTTGTACATGCCGTTCTCCGTGCCTGGAACCCCTCCCTCCCTCTCTCACCTGTTGATACCCATTTCTCTCCTACAGACCTCAGCTTCTACCTCACCTACATTAGGTGCCCTCTCTCTGTGTCCCCTCTGCACCCCATGCCTAGACCTACTACTTAATTCCACATGGTTCTGTATAGGTTACTGACTGTTGGCAGGAGTCTTGCTCTACTGTGCTCTAATTCCTTGAGGGCAGAGGAAGTATTCTGATCACTATTTTAATCTCAGTATCCAGGACAGTGCCTTTCATCTCAATAGGCACTCAATAAATATTTGTGGGATTGCTGCATAGACAAAGACATCCTACTGTGCCAAAGTAAATTGTTATTGGCACATGCAGCCTGTTCCATAAAGGGAAATATTTGTGCGGAAGGCACCAGTGGCCCCTATGCCAGCGTAGGGAGAGAAACATTCTTTCTCCTTGGCACAAAACCAGGGACAGCACCTCCTGGACATTTATAGGAGTCCCCAGATAAGGACTTCTATACATATCTGTTTTCTCAAAGAGTTCCTCCAAAGTGTATCTAAGAATAAAGGAGAGAGTTTAAGGGCATGGTTAGGAGTAACTCTCCTCATGAAATTTACTTTAAAAACTTATGTCAATTATGCAATATATTCTAAAATCTATTTATTGGTTTCCACATAAAAAATAATATCCAATATTACCATTGAAAAAGTTGATGCGCTGAGATGCATATTGTAGTTCTGTGAGTTAGCCTGCCCCCTGCCAGACCACTGTATCCCCCTAAGGTATGTTACCCAGACTAAGAAGCAGAGTCAAAAACTACTAAAATATATAGTAAACTCATGCCTTTCTATTTAATTCACTCGTTTATTACTTCACGTATTTTTTACTTCATGTATTCAATAAACATCACTGTATACCTATTGTGAGTAAGACTCCATCCTCGACATTCATCCATCCATCCACCCACTCATTTATTTAACAAATATTTACAGAGTCTGTTCTGTGTGCCAGGCACACTGTTCTAGGCACTGGAGATGTAAGCATACTCAAGACAGAAGCAAAATCTGCTCTCATGGAGTTTATGTTCTAGTTTTAGATATTAGGAAGATATAAAATAGCATCCCATGACCTCAACTCCTGGGGCTTATAGTCCAGTTGCACCCCAGTACTAAAAGTCCTGGATTGCACCTCTAGGGAAGAAAGTTCCAAAGGCGAGTAAGTGTGTCACCACTCACTCCCCTTCCATTAGGATTTTTAAAGAGAATGGAAAAGCAGATCTCCAGGGGGAACAGCAGTCTTGTTTGGCCTGATGGTGGGGGGACTAATAGGACTTGTGACCAGGAACAAGAAAAGCTGGCAAGAAAGATGCCCTCTGGGGGAGGAATTTTGTTTCCATCATTTGGAAAGGAAGCATGGGGAGGCTTCACCGTCACGGCAAGACTGCGTAGGGATCACAGTGGCATCAGCAGAGAATGAGATGCTCCCCACGCAAGATGGAAGGTGTCCTGAGGAAGGCCTGCAAGCACCTGAGGTCAGAGAGGAGCTCCCCAGTAAACTAAAGGAAAACCATGATGCAGAGGAGGCCCAGGCCTGAGGCTCCATGGATGGAAAGACCACTTGTTCCCAGAATGATACTCATGGTGAGATCCTGGAGGCCTGGAACTCAGCTACAATGTTCACCCTGCAGATCTTATGCTTGCTGTAACTGTGTAGTGTCTCTAATGCTGTGCTGACTGTCCTACAGTTGGAAACACCAGATTGTACAGAGAGTATATATTTTCATGAGCTGAGAAAGACTTGAGTCAAATGAAATATGACATTGCCTCTCCTCTCCTCATGCTCCATTAGGACATCTGCAATTCAAGGGTTACAGAAATCACTCTAATACGTAACAGATTATGAACCTGGCCACTCAAAAGGTACAAATCCAGGAATAGGGGAATTCAGAGCAAGGAGGGGTCACTTCTGCTGGTGGGGGGAGGGGGCAGCAAAGACTTCCTGAAGATGTGGTGTTTAATCTGGTCCAGACCTTAAAGGATGAGCAGAACTTGGGGCAGGGGAAAGGAAGAGTGTGGCGGTAGAATTTAAGACAGAAAGAGGCTACTCCAGGTTTAACGGGAAGGGAGTTCAGTGAGAGACACATAGACTTCCATCTTTTAAGTAGGACTGAGAAGTTCTGTAAATGTGGAGAAGAAAAAAATGTCTATTTTTGTTTTGTTAGTGGTGCTGTCAAATGACTGAGGCAATCCCTGTTAGATCCAAAGTATTCTCTGGAAATAACCACTAACCATACTAGACAAAGAAGCAACATTAGAAGTGCGAGCAATCCTCTCTTACAGTTTTGAAAAAAGACTGGGAAAGAAGAAATAACCCAGGACAGATGTCTATCCTTTCTAAGAGTTTGAGGATATAGATAGAAAGACAGTGAAAGAATATTTAAGAAAAAAAAATATGTGGGGAAGAAATGAAGGTCTTGTCCAACTACCCAGAAAGGTCAGCACATTTCTCCTTATTTCTGGGACGGGCAGAGGCAGCCAAAGGAAGCTATGCCTTGCTCTAGCTGCACCTGTTGACATTTTGGGGCCAAAATAGTTGACAATTAGGAATAAAATTCTAATGGTGTTTGGGAAGGTGAATTTTAAAAAAAAAAAAGGGACAATTCTTCAAATTCATATGCTGCACAGAAGCCCCCAGGCTTCCCAGAATTTTTATTAAAAATTACAGACATCACAGCAATAGTTCTCAGACACCACCTCCTCTGCTAACAAAAACTTTCCTTTCATGGCTCCAGAGGGAGTCCAGCAACAAATTCTCCCACCGCTGCCTCCATCTACAAAGGGCTCCATCCCAGGGCTGCTGACATCCCAACTCCAACTCCTGGATTAGACAGCAGAGCTTGAACATATTTACAGACTTTATACGGCTTGTTGCTTTAAGCAACACCATCAATATGCCAGAACTCTGAGTTCCCAAACTTATTCAGTTATGAATTTGTTGTACATAATTTAATCTCTCTGTATTTTGATATGCAAAATGGGAATAGTACTGCTGATACTTCACAGGGTGAAAGGAGATAACCAACAAGACCATTATAAAGCTTGCTGGAGGGAAAAAGAGCTTATGTAAATGTCTATTAATTAAACAGGAACGGCTGCACAACTAGGTCAGGCACGACGATAAGACTGAACAGCCCCCGCCAACCAGCCACCAGCATCAAAAAGAAGAAATGAACATGTAATCCTAATAGCACTTGTTGGTTGCATTTTATAAAGAATATTAAACTGTAATATTCTGTAACATAACACAGAGTGGCATATTTCAGACCATCCTCAAAGCTTTCTTTGATAGAACATAAACTTATTAGAGACAACAGCCAAAAACAAAAACAAAAAAGCAAGCCGATTACTAATGAAGAACTTGTAAAAAGCTAATCAAAGCTCTCATCCAGAGAAAATGAGAAAATGCGAGGCTTAGAATGATTTTGTATGTTGACACGATTTTATATAGCATCACAGAAAGAAAAATAAAACAGATTTTAAATGAAGACAAAAAGGAGTCTAAGTCTCTGTTTAGAAGCTTTGTTACGTACCATATCAATGTTTCTATTAAAACGTTCTGCTCTAGTAGAAACATTCGTTTTTTAAAAATACCTGATGGCGGGTGCTGTCACCAGAGGACACTCTGGGTTTCTCTGTCTCTCTAGTCAAACCTCTGAGTATTGGGAGGGCCAGACAGAAGAACTTTCATTCAGCCTCCACTCATTTTCTAGAAATCTGCTCAGAGGGGCAGCTTATCCAAGGTCCTGGTACTCAGAAATGATGGCGCTGAGACTCATGTCCAGATTCAAGAATTTAGTCTTTCCCTACCAATGCCAAGCCTGCTAGGACTGAATGCAGCACTTCAGCCTGAAACAACTTGCAGGCCTTACATTTATTCTATTTTTGTCTTAAAAGAAAACAATTCGGAGCTTTACTTTCAAGCATGAATTTTTTTTCTTTTCCTTTCACTATGTTACAGAACGGTGACAATTTTGGGGTAAGTCTATTTCTGAGACAGTCAGTAAAACACTGACACCACTTTAGAGCAAGGTGTGTTGGGGGTGATAGAACAGTGAATCAGCAATCAGAAAATCAAGGATTTTCAAGAACAAACCCACAAAACAGCATAATTTATTGATAACCAGATATTAATGTCTGGCAACTATCACACAGGAAGGTGTTTTCTGAGCAAAGCAAAATAAAATAGCATAATTACTTGTTACTGTTAGTATAATTACTTTTTAACATGGTGCCAAATAGAGTTTTAAAGCAACAGAAAAACATAGATAAATCAAGTGATTTTTAAAAATACCATAATGCTTCTCTTTAGATAAATATAAGCAATGTAAATTTCTAATAAAAGCACCCTAGTTTACAGCTATAACTCCTCACAGTTACATACTTCCTTCCTGCTTCTTACCCAACCTTGATAAGAAAAAGATTCCTTTTATTCCCAGAATAAGATTCCCAGTGATTTCTTTAAGTTAACATTAGTTCTCCTTAGGGGCTGGCCCCGTGGCCTAGTGGTTAAGTTCAGCACACTCTGCTTCAGTGGCCTGGATTCCTTTCCCAGGCCTGGACCTACACCACTCGTAGGTGGCCGTGCTGTGGTGCCACCCACATACAAGATAGAGGAAGATTGGGCACAGGTGTTAGCTCAGGGAAAATCTTCCTCAGCAAAAAAAATAAATTAGTTTTTCTCTTTAGAAGATCTCTCAAAAGAGACTCCATGAAGAAAATTCCTAAGGATGTGATAAAACCATTACAGAATCTGTTATGACCTTTATAATAATGAAAAATGTTAGGTAAAGATCTGACCTATAAAACCTTAGCTACGATGAGATAATTCTCCCACTTTTTAGATAACTAATAATATGAAACTAGGTAACAAAAATGCTACTAATGGGCTGCAGATTAAGAAATCATTCTCTTCTATAAACATAATCAGATTTTATTCAGACAATAATTGTATTTTGGTATTTTTCAAACAAATATTAGAAAAATAAACTGATACATATGGGTAAGAATGGCAGTTCCTTATTTTTAAAAATATTTTATTTAAAATGTAAACAACCTAATAATGTCAGGATAAAAAGTGTATATTCTAATCTGATTACCTGACCAAATCAACTTCTTATATTTCTCCGTAGTAACTTCTGTTGGAATTTTAAGAACTGATTTTTATAGTTTGAATCTAGTTCAGTATTTTCTGGACAAGAAAGTCGAGGACCCAAAAAAGAGAGTCTAAAACTGAAAAAGAAAACTGGAACCAGGAGATACACGGGCTTTCCATATGAACTCATGAGACGAGCCCTGATTTAGGGCTGAGCTCTGAGCTCACCATTATTTTCTTCGCATGGCCCTTCAGACCAGCACAGTCAATAAATCTCATGATTGCTTCACACTAGGTCATCCTTGAGCTCTTTTTTTCCTTCTCATAAAGGTTGATTTCTTCCCAATTTTATTGATATCTACTTACCCACCTATCATTATCTGTCTTTCATAGTTAATGTACACAGTAAATATATAATGTTGTGATTCAGTTTTTCCTCTTACCTCTTAACATTATTTCATATATGCTTTCCTATATTTTGCATAATCCTTATAACTTTCTTTTTAGCTACATAATATTCCATCTAGCTAATAAATCATAACGGATTTTACCATTACTCCACTGTTAGACTTTAGATCATTTTCCAGTTTTATACTACTATAAATTATGCCTATATTTTATATGGATGATGGATTATTTCCTTATAATAAAATTTCAGGAATAAGTAAAAACTGGGAATATTTATATGGCTGTTGATCTATATTATCACATTTCCCTTCAAAAACATTAAACTAATTTATCTTGCCACCAACACAAACTGCTTAACTAGTCCCTCATTATTTTAAATAACACTGTCTCAATGTTAGAATTAAACCCTCCTCTGAAATACTTCACAAAAACATCACACAGACTCCCTAAAGACCAGGCAACTAGCTTAGGCTTTATGCCACTTTCAGCTTGGCCACAGGATGCAACCCTTAGGGATTAGTGACTGGATGCAGAACATATGGAGAAGGGTTAAGGCTCAGGGTGGGGTTGGGTGACTTGCTCGAATGCTTGTAAACACATTATATCCCCGGATGCTGCTTCTCCAGATCAGCTGGGGCAGGACCAGCCGCTTTTCAGAAATAGCATGCCAAGGTTCCAAGCTCTCACAGCAGGCCTGCATTACCTGGCCTGCGTCTTCAACAAGCTGGTACCTGGGTCTCGAAGGGCCATGAAAATAGGTCATAACAAATCACATTAACTGAAGCTCCTGCTCTCCTCGGATTCTGCGCCAGTTGGTATAAATATGGCTACAGTATTATCATATCACTCCTCTAAAAAGCTCTACTTTCCTTGGCAACAGTCTGAAAAATAATGTTAAGTGTAAAAACCAGCACATAAAATTGTATATTCATTACGGTTACAACTATGGATATGCTGACATGAAACTTGCCCAGTAAGAAAATGGCACCCAAACCTTCAACTTGAGGCATAGCACAAAATAAAAATGAAAACTAAAATTGTGCGTGTCAAACTGATATACATATACTTGGCAGTAAACACATCTGAAGGCAAGTACATTTTCTTCAACATCTTTTACTTTTTTACGTAGAAAATAGTCCATTTCTAGCATGTTCCTCAGAAAAGGCCCATTCATTCTTTGTTGCCCCAGCTGCTGCTCCTCCCGTAGGAGTTACAGTTGCCTTTTCCAGCATGAAGTACAGCTCTCAGAGCATCCCTAGGAGCAGGATGGCCTCCATTTCTGCCTCTGGGCAGGGATCCACTAAGAGAGCCCCTTGCACCAACAGAGGAAAGGACGAATCCAGCTCCCCCTTCAGGAAAGGGCTCTCTCCCAGGCATTACTAATCGACTCAGAAGTGCACGTGTTATTTCTGCACTGACTTCTCTGGGAACCACCGCAGAGATTCTGCCAGATTAGTCCGCACAGAGTCAAACTGACTTTCTGCCGGGAGAACTCAGAATTCTAGAATTTTTCTTAGTTTCCCAACTTGATAAAGGTGGTTTCATTCTCAATACCTACTACTCAAAAGACATAAATAAAGGTAATTTTATGCCTCTTCGGTCACTTACATCTTTACTCCTATAAATCAGTGTTTTATTCCGATGTCTTTAAACTTTTTCACTTGCACACACCTACATTTTAAAAATATATGTCTACATACCCCTAGGTACATAAGTTGACCTCTAAAAGTTTTCATCAAATCGTTGTAATGGATGTAATTTCCAGTGTATTGTAAATATTGACAATTTTAAATACACAACATTCTACATTACATACAATTTTAAATAATACTCTTATGCCACTCTCTTAAATGCACTCAATTGAAAATAAATGCCACTGTGTTATGATACCCACCATCATTCATTTAAAAAATATATGAACAATCGGATATTTTATATTTTTCTTCCTGAACTTATATTTCCATTCCGCGTCTCTCAGAGAACTTTATAGTAATGTATATTTTATGCTTAAAAGCTTTTTATTGATCATATTCTTGTACACAAAAATATATATAAAGGAACTTACTTTCCAGAATTTCCTGTGACCATTTTGCTCTGTGTTAACTTAGATGTCTGACTGAGTTGTCATTATAATTATTAGTAGTACTTGGCTGATCAAAACAAAATAAATATATTACAAAATTTGATAAACAAACATGTAAAATGGGATGTTTCAGAAATTGTGAGTTAATAGCATCATTTAGTACGTACTCCAGGTCATATTTTTTCATATGTGTATGAATGTACTTAATCTTCACAATACCCTATTATTATCCTCATCTTAAAGATACAGAAACTACGATTGAGAAAGCTTAAATGATGCATCAAGGTCGCAGAGCCTGGATCCACACACAGACTCTGGCTCCAGAGCCCAGGCACTTAACCACTATCCTATACTTCCTGACTCTAAAAAATATGGATTGGAGCCTTAGGGGGTGCTTAAATAAAGGGGTTGTGAAATTGCCCCTCTGGTGCCCTAGCTGAGCAATATGCCATGGTAAAGGATGGGATGGGATCGGGGTGAGGTATGCCTTTGTTTTGTACAGTGGGAGAACAGCATAAAGGGGAGGTGGCAAAGGAAAATCTCCACCACAGGGCCTTTTCAGGCAGATGGATTTCATGAGAGGGTGCATACGGATGGAGAAGACCTGCAAATTAATTCCTTTAAAATTCTCCATACCCACATATCCTTTGGGAAGTCTTTATATACACCCAAGGGTACGTATACTCCGGTTGGAATGCTATTGGTCCATTCAATCTCTGATACAATAAAGATTAGAGGTTTTGTGAAACATTTTTAATGCTTTAGAATCAAAATTTAATTAAAATTTAAATTATTTTAACCCTTGAATTTTATTTTAAAATGGCAGTCAATTTCAATAATTTGAAGGGACAGAAATGCTAAAATGTAACAGGGTGGTAATAAGCATAACTATAATCTACATGGTAGGTTTATAATGATTAGATGTAATGCATGAAAAGATAGCAGGTCAGTAATAGAGCCATGCATAAAATGCTCCTCTCAAAATCTTTATTTGCATTTCTATTACTGAAATCTTTTCCTAATAATGAAGTTGCCATGAGAGAAGCTCCATTACTAAGGATCACTGTTAGAGATACAACATTATTAAAGCATTGCTATGTACAGGAACTTTTATTAGGATGATACAAGTTATATATCATTGTAATAAAGCTTCCATTATAATCCTAATTGCATAAAGCTGTGTTTGAATATAGCAATGCTAGAGCTGTAGGACTTTTAATAAAGTATCAAAATAATGCTTTGGTAATAGGATTGTTTAGAATACTAATACTTCAGGGAGGGCTGAGCTGACTAATGGGTGATGTTTATGCCACTGATTATACACGCGCTACCAAGAATTAAAAAGAAAAGAAGTGGAAAGAACTCTCACGTACCTAGTAGCATGCAGTTTGGAAATGTAGGTATGGAGGCACACATACCAGCTTTCTTTGATGTAACAACTCAGTATGTCCAATTCGTTTACTGGTACAAGATAGCAAGTTTCAAATATGGACATTTATAACCATGACAATGGAAAGGTTTAATGTTCAGATCTATGGAGAGCTGGTAATCAAAAAGTTAACAAAACAATTATAAATACCGACAGACAGGCAGACAGACACATCTTGGGAAATGCCCGTTAGAAAGACCATTAGAGAAATGAGAGTTTTGGTGGGGGCAAGGGGGATAATGAGAATGTTCCAATACTGTGCGGACAGCCCACTGTAAGATGCTACTCTCTATTACATTGAAACGATAGCGTGGTCCTTCTGAGTTATAGCTGGAGGTTAGTATCAGACTTAGGTTCCCACCAGAGAATTTTAGTGTATTTGTTCAAATGTTTGTGCATTTGCTCTAATGGAGTCAAGTATTCAGCTGTTCCCTCTAGAAACGTATATAATGTTCACCACCAGAGACCACCAGAGAGCCATCCAATCCTCCACAGGCGCCGAGCTGCTCCTTAATATAGTACCTGCTGCCGGTGGATGTGACCAAGGCGGCACCAGGCTGTCTGAAAAGGGCTTCGACATAGGCTAGGGCAGCGGAGACCCCGACTGGCGGCTCTGCCACAGCTATATTCACCATCAGAATACGGGGCCAAGGCCATTTTGGTTTTGAGACCACTTGTAGCAGCTGGATTGACTCAGAATCTGCCTGGAAAGCAAAGTACTTTTACTTTTTAAGACAGCATCTCCTTTCCATGATTCCCTCTTGACCTCTGCCTTCCAGATGTGAGGAAGAGTCAGGTGGGGTTAACTTAGAGCTCAGAAGGCGTATTTTCCTTACTGACTCATTCCCCTAAGAAGATGGTCCCCAAATCTTTGTAACACCTCAGGAGAAGGTACAAAATTTTTTTTGTACTGTATGGTCAGCTGAAACATGTTGTTTTCAGGATTCTAATATTCTCTCTTTTTCACTAAATATGATTAACCCAAAGTAATTTGCACTGAGGCAATGAGGGACTCTATTTCTGAAACACTTAAAAAATTTGAAATCTCTTGACTTGGGAGTGTGTGACACTGAAAGAGTGAAAGGGTTTAGTTGTCCAATTGGTCAGCTAAACACCTGCAGAAACAGAGGCACCCAAAATATTTGAAGAAATCTCAACTTCCATGAATTTAACCAGAAATTTGAAATCAAACAATTTTGAAAGAAACTATTTGAATTTTGGCATTCATGTAAGTTTGCAGTTTACAATTCACTGATGTCCTTATTTTAAATACATGGGGGGGGTACCCCAATCTTTCCAAACAGGCCTTACAAGGAAGGTCAAGTTCACATTGTGACAGGAATAGAGTTCTTACACAAAAGCCTTACATCAAAGTAGTGAAGCCTCAAGAGGCTTGAATAATAAATGTTGATTGACTGATTTCTTTGGAAACTAATTTCACTGCCTTCCATTTCCCCATCTTCTCTGCAAACATTTTGTCAGTATCCCCCAGACCATAGCTTTCCTTTAAATACCTCCCTTTCCCTCTGTCTTCTTGAAGACAATTGGTCCCACACATGGACTGTCACAAACATCTCTTTCCCTCCAGCTGCCACAGCCTCTGACCTGGTTTTCTTTGCTCCAGTCTCTCCACTCTCTCCCTCAGCCTGCAGATACCTGATTCATCATCCCAATTACCAATTTTATGTCATTCTCTTGCTCAAAACCATTCCTTATTACCCACTGCTTATTAAGCGAAGCTTAACTTTCAGAGGCATGGATCCCTTCCATATCCAATAAGAGCTATGGACCTTAGAATAATGCATAATACACACAGGTTTTTGACTATGATTCAAGGAGTTCACACATACCCTAAAGCCTGGGGATTTGTGGCCCTTAGGTAAAAAACTCAAACCTATATAATAAAGTTTGAATGGCATGGCCCTTTATTCAGTTTTCCTGCAAGCTGGCATCAAACTGTTTTTCTAGCCTCATCTTCTCTCAGAGTAACCCTAACCACAGACAAAGTCAGGGCTTCAGTGAACACCGACCACATGCCAGGATCTATTCTAAGCCCTAAATACAGAGCAGTGAACATGACTACAAAGGTTCTTCTGTTGCTCATATCCTAGTGACCCAGAGTGGCCTCTGTCTTGTCACACCCTGACCTATGCTGCACATCCTCAAGAGGGCACAACTCCTAGTTTTGGAAGCTCTCCACGTGTTCTACACTCTTGTTAATCGCATTTTCTCTCTGCTCCCAGGATACCTCGGATTTCCTCACCTCTTGCGGGTCTTCCTACCTGGAATAATCCTTCCTATCTCTCCCCACCTACCAAATATTCAGAGATAATCTCAACCCCCACCTCTCCCCCCCCATCCTCTCCCTCTTTTCAGGAAATCTTTCTAGAACGATTTCAGCTCACAATACACAAACTCTCTTCTTATCATCTCTATCAGGGACCTGGAACTTTTTCATATACTAGCTATAGCTCCTCTTTAGAGTTGTCTTATTATATAACTTTGTTGTTACTGATTAATTCTTCTACATAATCTGTGCACAATCACCCTATCTTTGGAAGAGGAGACCACGCTATAGATTTCTGTCACAATGCCTTTTACACACACTACCACTAAACCTCGATTTGTTGATTATTGCTGACTGATTGCAAGAGATGGTGTGACGGAGCTGATGAAACTTATCTCCAACTTTCATGGGTGATCCAGAGAAATTTGGGAGAACCTTTCTCTGCTTTGAGATTGATAATACAACCCAAGAGATGCACAACTTAGCAAACCAACCCAACCACTGTCATTGATCATTCTGGCTGTGAGCCACCTGTGTGCAGTCATTGGCATGCAGACAATATGTAATAAGGTTGATTGTATTCCAAATAATAATTTGCTTTTGCCATCTACATACAGAAGAGATTGGATGCATTCTTATCTGACCTAACCTTCTTGTTAATACATGAATCGTAACTTTGAAGGCAACAAAGGGTATCTTTAAACAAACAAACAAACAAAAAAACCAGATAGTGGAAGATAATGGTACACTGAAGGCAGCCTTGTTTGGTGCTATTAGTCACTGTAAATGCATTGCTATCTCTGTCTGCATCTATAACTCTCACCATCATTTCCTTGCAGAGTAAACAAATGTTGCTTATAAACTTCCCCACATAGCCTGTCTTTGCAGGATTTTCTAACCTACCAACATGCTTAACAGAACCAAATGCCTTGTTAAAACCAAGTATATGGCATACGAATTACAATGCTATTCTTAGGGCTGCATCAGGGATGATGTGACTAAATTTCTTAAGCATGATACTTGTTTTCTTTGAAACCTGAAAGAACAATATGTCCTGATTGTTATCCTGACACGTACAGTTCCACTCAGGCCAATGCAACTGCACAGTTGACGTGCCTTTGAAATCCTGAAGAATGTCTTCCACCTTCCAGAGCCTGGGGCAGTCTCTGCGTGGGCTGCTATTTACCCCAGTGGCACATTTCCATAAAGCTGTAATCACTACCAGATGGCCCACCAAATGATGATTGTTTGGTGGCAAAATATATGAATTTATCTCTATATAAGTATAGCGTTATTTGTTATTTGAGCTTATATCCTATACTAGCCACATAGTAGTAATGATTTTGAATTTGGTGAATGAATTAATAGAGACTGTATTTATCATCAACTTGAGATAAGATCATTAATAACAGTAATAGCTAATATTTAGTGTATGATCACATACTATGTGCTAGGACCTATTCTAAACATTTCATATTTATTATTTTATTTAATCCACGTAACAACTTCATGAGGTATGGACTACTATTGTCACCACTTTGCAGACGAGGAAATGGAGGCACAGAAAGGATCAGGACCTTGCTCCAGATTTCAGAACTAGTTTTGGAAAGCCAGCATGTAAATCCAACCAGTGTGGCACTAAATCAAAAGTTCTTAATCACTATGTTATACCACTTCTCATTTATTTAATTCCACTTTTTATTTCTAGTGTTATTGAGCTATGATTGACATACAGCACTGTATAAGTTTAAGGTGTCCAGCATAATGATTTGACTTACATATATTATGAAATGATTATCACAGTAAGTTTAGTTAATATCCATCATCTCATATACTACAAAAAAAGAAAAAGAAAAAAAAAGGTTTTTTCCTTGTGATAAGAACTCTATTTAGTTCCATTCTTAAGTTGGGAAGTTGAGTTGTCACTAACTATACCCAGTGTTGCCATGTCAGAGGAAAGATGGTGTCAGATATTTATCATGACTCCAAATATATGGTATTCAATGGATTGGTCTACAGGTAGGCCTAGATTAATAATTCTGAGCTTTCCTCCATATATGCAAGGAACCTTCACAAGGAAACATGCAATTGTTTGTATTGAGTGATGACCAACAATCTGTCTGACTAGATGGTTCCAGCTATAAAAAGCACAAAATCACCAAGAATGCTTCTGCTTTTTCTATAGCACAGGGGAGAGCGCACTAGTCAAACCATCCCAGACATTTTCTCTGATAGCTTCTGCTTCTCTAACATAGGGAGACACACACTAATCGATATTACATTTTGGTCTACTTGAAGCATGACCTTTAATGCAAGTCTGATACAAGCTTCCCTCAACATATTCACTAAAAGACTAGCAGAACGTTTCTTTGGCCAATGTTCTGATTGGAGTGCAAAGTCAGGGCTTCAAACTAGGAATTAATGCTAACTATAACTATAGTTTGCTAACTATAAGCTCAAAGGCTGTTGGCCTTCTGTATCTCCTCTAGATTTGTCCAGCACACACAGTCTGAATCATTCATTTGGTATTTAGCATGCATTTGCCACTGTCATGATTTTTTATTTATTTGTATCCCTATTTGTGCATGCCCACATCTTACATTGCCAGCATCAGGTCCTGGGACCATCTCTACAGTGTAGATTCTTAGTCCTGTCGAATGCGCCGAATCTGCCTTGGCTGTTGGAAAAGCCTCACAGTGAACAGACAACAGGACAAATGGCAACACTGAGACATGTTGCCTGGGCTGCCCTGTCCCTGTGAATACCTGACATTTGGGTGTTTTCTAAGTTACACTTGGCACCTGATCTGCAATCTGAAGGCAAAAAATTTACACATGAGTTTTTCGGTTTTGGGGGTTTTTTTGATGCAATTCAGCAGACAAGTCATTACTTTCGAACACAGGTCTGTTTTTTTCTTCTGGAAGATTAGCCCTGAGCTAACTTCCACTACCAATCCTCCTCTTTTTGCTGAGGAAGACTGGCCCTGAGCTAACATCTGTGCCCATCTTCCTCTACTTTATATGTGGGACACCTGCCACAGCATGGCTTGACAAGCAGTGCAAGTCTGCACCCGGGGTCTGAACCGGCGAAACCCAGGCTGCTGAAGCGGAACGTATGAACACAACCGCTGGGCCACCGGGCCGGCCCTACACATGAATTTTATTTTCAAAACCTTTATCAGCTTAGCTCACATTAATGAATGTATATCAGCCTTTACTTATGCAAAGGTCCCACACTGATCATGCATGCAACACAGAACAAAACAAAATAGAGCCCCTACTGTGAAGGAGGTTGCACTGAAGTAGGAGAGAGATATCCTTGAACAGTTTTTGCTTGGTGTCTTAAATAGAGAAATGCAGAGACATCCCAGGGCTAGCCATGCTGGCTTGGAAAGGCTGACTAGGCCAGGTGGGAAAAGTGTTCCAGACAGAGAGAACCACAGAAGCAGGGGCCCAGAGTCATAAAGAGCATGGTGTATAGAGGGGGCCATAGAGAGATAGAGAACCTGAGAGGAAGAAGTTAAGTGTGTGGGGGAAGGGTGGATCAAGTATTTCCTCAACCTGCACCCCCATTGCCACTCCTTTATCAAGTCTTATACATTTTTCCTTCCTAATCTTTCCCTCTAATATTATTTCCTTCTTATTATTACTCCTTCTTCTCCATCTCTATTATTATTGGCCCACTGCAGTTGTCTTCTAACCAAAAAGAGGGGTTCTACTGTTTTAAAAGAAATTGGAGAATCACTGTGTGTATGTTGAAGGCACAAGCTTTCCTGGATAAGACCTCTGTTGACCTGTCCTGCTCCATCTCAGACCCTCTCCTCTGCTCCTAGGCACCAGCACTAAGGATGGACTGGAGCCTGCACCCCAGGCATGCCTTTGGGACCTGCACATCCTGCTCGTTCCCTCCGCCTCCCTTCCCCATGGGTATGAGCCACAACTTCCTACTCCACTGGAGGATCACTCCACGTGGGCCCTGCTCACTCTCCCAGGCAGAAACCCTGCACCTGCTCCTTCTCTAGCTCCTCACACACTCTCAAGGGGACTCTCAGCATGCTGGTTTGCAATGGCTTGTTTGCAGAGCTGTCTCCCCACCAGAACAGAAGTTCTTTGAGGTCAAAGACTGTGTGTTAACTGTGTTCTAACCCCAGAATTAATCACAGCACCTGGCTCATAATAGGTGCTCATTTAATGCTTGTGAATGAGAGAAAGAGAAAGAGGAAAAATAAATTACTGTTACTCTCTCTCCAGTTTAGAATAATAAGCCTAGACATAACAAAATGTGTGGATCAAACAGTATAGTGAAAATCAGCTTGTCTGAAAGTAACGTTCCCATGTGGGGCAAGCCTTCCTTCTGTGGCCAGGTGGACCGCAGCTGATAGGATGGAGGGGTTGCAGGTGATTAGCCCACAGCCCTCCCTGGGATGCTGCCCTGAGCTGGGATTAGGCTGCTTAGCCTGACTCCCCGGCAACATAAGCCTCAGCGAAGGAGGATGGTGAGAGTCTCTTCACTATCTACAACACCACAGCTCCTCAGAGAGGACTATTTGGGTACAAAACTATTACATGCCAAGATTATGTCTCTGCAGAACCTAGTAAACAGTTAGTGCCTATTTAATGTTTACTATTAATATAGCCTTTCCACTAAAAGAGAGGAGAATCAGTGGAACCACCATCCTAGCATGCTAATTAATTCTCTGTGTGAAAAGAAGTGCTAATCTCCATTTTAAAGCATCAATCATGGAAAATAAACTGAAATGTGACCAGATTTTAAAATGCTACTTGTTCTAAAATCAGATGTAAATGAAAGCTTCCAGGATTCTGTAAGAGGCGATTATATAGTGCTAAGAAACCCCATTTAAAATCCATCTTCTAGGAAACTTTAAAATACTTTTTCCAGTTGAAACTGTTCCCTAATATCACCCTTCATATGCTTTCCTTGTCTAAGAAGCTTTGCTCTATAAAAATTTCTCCCAATTTCTAAGTGAAATATTACAGAATTTCCCAGAAGCATTAGCGACGGTTCCTTAGCAACTGTTGATATGTCTCAAAACAACCTGAGACAATCTTCTCTGAGACGTGTAGTCTCTCCCTCTCTCTGCTAACAGAATTCTACAATATGGCACAAAAGATTCGTGTGGCTAAAAATAGCATCCGACACACATTTCTAAAGTTGACGGAGTCTTAATGATTTAAGTCTCCATATCGTGGCTTTGGGTAGGTGCGCCTCAACGACTGTATATCAAAGGGTTCTGTACAGAAAGATTTTAGAATCTTTTTCTTTTTTAATCACACCATTAACACTCCTGACATTTCAGAAATAATGTTTATCGATTTTGGTGTTAGCACTCCCATAAATTAAGTGATGTAATGGACGGAATTATTGTGGTACTATAAAGAATGTGTCATTCAGATTGTTAACTACATATTAGAAAAAGCAAAGACTCTGCATTCATGTAAAAATAGCCCCAGATCTGGATAGTAAGTGGGAGATAAAGGAAACTGAATATTCCAAATAACCCAAGGATGAAAATAAGTCACATGAATTCAAGGTTATTCACCCCAAACAAGTTAGTATAATGAAAAGTACTAGGAATGGAGAAAACAGCATTTCCAACCTGTAGCAGAAAAGAATCACACAGTACAGAAAGCAAAAGGGCCCCCAATAATCTGTGGGGCTCAAAGTTTCCACAAGGAACTTGCTTCTTTCACTAGAAGAAGAGAGTCAGACTCTAGCCAAAATCTGTGATTATGGTTCTTGGGTAGGGGTAGATAAAGTTGAAAATGGTGAAATCACCATGTAATGGACAGATTGAAAGAATTCCTCTGAGTGTGTGTGTCTGCGTGTGTGTGTGTGTGTGACATACATGGGATAAGAATGGGATTCACCCCTCATAGGGTTATCATGAGGAGTAAATGAACTAATGAACATAAAAATAACACAGTACCTGGTACCTAACAAGTGCTTAACAAATGTTAGGTGTGATGAGCATCACCATCGTCACCATCATTTCTCCTATTTTATATAGGAGGACACTGAGTTTCCAGGGACATTAGGTAACTTACTCAAGGTCACACAGCTAACAAGGGACTAGGCAAAGACTGATGTCTGCCTAATTGCGAAGCCCATGACCTTTCCAATTTCGTGACAGGTCTAAGCATTCTTGCAGAGGGCTTAAGCATTTTGCTTCTATGAAATGGGTTTCAAGTAAAAAGAGAATATAGTTGCTGCTACCATCCTCATTCTTATCAGTGTAAACTCAAATAAATCTAACAAAAACTCTTAATGGCATGTCTTATTGGGCAGGCGTATTAGAATAATCTATTGCTAGGCTAAGACATTTCCTGGTCATAGGTTAAGTATCTAGAAGTGGCTTTTGCTGAAGTGCTGCCAGTCTGTCATTGATCCCCCATTCTACACACATCCAGTTAGCATTCTTGAAGTCACACAAGTTGCTGAGGTGACTAATTTGATTACGCTATTTTAAAGCAATAATATTACTGTGGACATAATGAATAATTTTGCCATTTCAGAACATCAAAATCCATTCATTAAAGAGTCCATCAAATAAGTCTGGATATAAATTAATATGCGTCTGTGTTCTGGTTTGGACATGAAGAAGGAAAGTTACTTGAACACAAAAGGGCAGAAGATTTATTTTTAGTCCGGGATATACTTAGAGTTAATAGTCCTAAGCCAGTGTGGCTCAGGGCCAGAGCAAAATTCTCTAATTTGAATCTTTTTTTGTTGCCCTTCGTTTCTGCTTTCAAACAGACAAGCTAATAAGCAGTGGGGACATATCTAGGATCTACAGAATATTTCTGTAGTTTCTATTTTCTAAATCATCAAGCTGTTCTTTAGTTTTATAGAGCAGTTTTTCAATTGTTGAGGATCTTTCTGCAGAAAGGCAATTTGATTTCTATCCTTGGCTTTTCAATTTTACATTCCATCATCACTAAACATTGATTAAGCCTGCTGCCATACACTCCCTTGTATTTGGGTCTTTGAATTCTCAGAAGGTCATTATTTATTACAATGTAACAATCTGGAAATATTTTAAAAATATGGTCAATGCAGGTGCTGTATTTATTGGCGTTAACCTTTGGTTTTTGTTTCAGGAAAAAAATGAACAGATGTTTCTTAACAAATATGGCATATTTAATTCAAATGTTTTTAAAAAGATATATAAAAATTAACATTCTTTTTCTGAGAATATCATCATTTAAAAAAAACTCAAGGTTTGGTAGGAGGCAGCCTTCTAAAATGGCTCAATAATCATCACCTCCTGGTGTCCATTCCCGTGTGTAAGCCCCTCTCCCAGCACATGGGCTGGACCTAGTGACTTGCTTCTAAAGAACAGAGTATGGCCACAGTGATGGGACGTCACTTCCACGATTAGGCTACAAAAGGCTGTGACATCTACAGCACCAGCGCTCTCTCTCTTGCTGACACTCTCTCTTGCCCTCTCACTTCCTCATCCTGATGGAGCAAGCTCCTGTGTTGTAAGAAGCTCTATGGAGAGGCCCCTGTGGCAAGGAACCAAGGAGGCCTCAGTCCCACATCCTGTGAGGAACCGAGTCCTGTCAACCTTCAAGGAGTGACGAGAAAGTGGATCCTTCCCAGCTGAGCCTTGAGATGACTGCAGCCCAATGAGAGACCCAGGACCAGAGGAGCCAGGTAAGCCACAGAAAATGGAAGATAATAAATGTTTTAAGCCACTAAATTGAGGGGTAATTTGTTAGATGGCAATAAATAACAAACAAAAGCTCTAAAATACATAATGTCATCATTCATACTATTGAGTACATATTTAACAAGAGCTCTTATGTGTCAGTACGCTTAGCTAGGTACTGGGGCTGCCGTGGAGAATGAAGCACACAGGGTCCTGTCCTCTGGGCCCAGGAGAGGATTGTCTGTGTGCCTCTCCAGTTTGTACAGGGTTCCCAACAGGAACCTTGATGAGTGTTCACTGCCTTCTGATGAGAGAGCCCCTCCACCTTGAGAGATGCAGCCTCTCACAGAAGGCCTTTGGTAAACTGTAGCCTTGTCTGGACAGTTATCCCCGGCTCCGAGGAGCTGACAGCCTCTTCTCAGGTACAACAAGAGCCCTGGCATATGTAGGTAGTGACACCTTATTACTGAGAGTCTCTTACACAGGAAGGGTAAGAACAAGCCTTGAATAATTTTTTCTCACATGAAAAAAGAAACAAACTTATCTCATTAGGCTAATCATAATAGTAATTATAATTGGAACCCAATTATAATTGTTGCAACAACAATGCAACTGCAAATCTTTTGTAAATTAGTAGTCTTCATCTGCTTCTACTAAATTATTCCTATCAAGCTCACAAAATATCATTCATTTAGCTCATTATCATGCCTATTTTTTTGTTCTAGTTTTACCTATCAAAAAGTCAACTATATTCACATTTTGTGGTGCATTCTTTTGGTGGTAAATCTGTATTCTTAAAAGATCAGTTACATTTCTAAATAGATCTTAAGTCACTTGTATTTAAATATCTGTGGACTATAAAGTACTGTTCAAAGATTATCACGCGGAAGTCCATGGGTATGAGTATATGTCTTACTCTTCCAGTTTCTGGATGCACAATTAGGCCAATGAGCAGTTTGATAGCATACAGAGGGGACAATGAGGCAAACCTCATAATTAAAATGGCAAAATCAACCCCAAATGTTTGGGATCAAATCTGTTCAAAAGTTACCTTAAAAGACAATATTTAAAACGCAAAGTGGAGAGACCACAACTCTGTTTGAATAATTCAGAAATAAATGTGTCAACAAAAGGGAGATTTAGCAGAGATCACGAAAAATTGGGAATCAGAAAGCAGACTTCAGCAGTGCTCATGTAGCACACCCAGGACAGAGAGTTCTGAGAGTACTCATCCATGTGTTAACCACTGGATATAATGGTGAGCACAAAAGATATAGACCCTGCTCTTATGAGCCCTACATTCTAGTAGACCAGATGATAAAGTGACTTGTCTAGGTGGCAGGAATATGCGTGGTGGAATTGGCCACACTAGACTAGATGTTACCTTTAAAATCATCTCTTTTTTGCTGTGCCTTCAGGCTCACCAGATAAAATTCTCACTATAAGATGGCTTCCAATAATCTTCCTCAGTGCTGATCAGCTGACATAAACTTTCCCATTCACTTGGCAGTTACAACTCATAAATTAATACATTGGCCTTCTAAGTTTTCCCTACCAGTCACTTAAGAGTCTGGTTAGCATTCTCTGAGTTTTGCCCAAAGAGCTGAAGCAAGGTGGTGACCCGAGGAAGGAGGGTCACCAGCTAGCACTGCGAGAGGTAGCAGGAAGCAGCCAAGGAAGGAAAGATGACAAGTCAGGACCATGGTCAGGAGGAACCCAACTCCTAGCCTGGAAAACGATAACTAGTTTCAAGTCCATAGGGCAAGTTGAAAACAGAAATTGGAGAATGAGAAGCAAAGTCAACATCTTTTAGTTAAAAATGGGATAAAGTCAAGGAATAAATAGAGGCAAAAAGTTCAGGACTAAGTGAAATGAAAGACATTGTGAGCTTCTTTGGCCTGAAAAACTGGGAGGATGGTGGAATGATTTATTGAAATGAAGAAGGTTTGGTGAGAGGGGGAGTGGATTTGGGGAGGAGGAAAATCAATCCTATTTTGGCCACTTTCGGTTTGAGATGCCATCAAACTGTCACATAGGCTGTTTAGGTAAACTAGTCTGGAGTGCACAGGAGTCTCTGAATTGAAGGTTTAACGTTAGAGTCACTGGCATATAAAAGCTATTTACAGACATGGAACTGGAAAGAACTACTGAGGAGAAGAATGTAGACACTGGTCCACAAAGCCCTGGGGACACTCTAACATTCATAGGTCTAACAAAGGATGAACTCGAGAAAGGGGGCTGCTGGGTCAAAGGGCAAATGCATTTAGTAATTTTTCTAGATACCATCAAACTGACCTCCATCGAGGTTGTAACTATTTGCTCCCAATAGCACAGTATAAAGATATCTTTTCCCCCATACCTTTCTCAATATTACATGTTTTCGAACTTTTATATCTTTGCTAATATGGTAGATTAAAACTGGCATTTCAGTGTAGTTTTAATTTGCATTACTCTTTTTATGAGTGAGCTTGAGTATCTTTTTAAATATTTAAGATGCTTGTTTGTACCTGTCTGTGAACTGCCTTTCATAATCTTTGAAGGGCAAGTTTCTCAAGACAGGAGATAATGAAGGTGCTTGAATAGCAATGGGGAGGATCCGGATGTGATGGCAGGGAACCAGGATGATGCAAGAGAAAGGGCGTTACTGCAGGAGTGCCGTCCTTGAGAAGGAAAAGCGTTTGGGATCCAGGGCACAAGGCAGGGCTTGGTGTTGGAAAGGGTCAGGCCTGCCTCTCCCATGGTAACAGAGAAACGGCAGGGTGTGTGAGTACACACAGGAGGCTCAAGCACGGTGCTGAGGAGATGAGGTGGCTCTCTCCTCATTACATCTGTCTTCACTGCGAGGTATGAGTGGAGAAGAGGCACTGGAGCCACAAGAGGAAAACGTGTAAAATAATGCCCATGGGGACTGGGGAAGTGAATTCTCTAGAGGAGTGACATAGAATGACCTGGCAGTTCTGCATGTCCTTTTGAGATTTGTGGTCATCAACCTGAAGTGAGCCTCAACAACATGGTCGTGTGATTTTTCTCCAGAGATTTCAATTGTTGGATATGGGCACAACATGAGAGAGATACCGGATATTAAAAGTTATGATTATCCACCGGGGCCATGGAACCTACAGTGAGTGTGGAGATGTGAGAATGTTGAGGTATAGAGGTGGTAACAGTAAAGAACAGGGGGGTAAATGGACCAAAGGACTCAGTGAAGCTGGGGGCCTGCTAGAATGGGAACACATGAGTATGTGATTGAGGGGGAGTCCTAGGAAGTAGTTCATGAGAGCAGGCAGTGGGTTAGCCCCAGCCTGAAAGGACGTGGAGATCTTACACAACCGTGAAGGAGTCATGAGCCTAAAATGACAGTTTGAGATGTGCAGGGAAGAGAAGTCTGCAGAAGAAGCAGGATCCTCTTGCGGGGGCCTGGATTCAGTCGAGGACAAGAGCTGAAAGGAATATTTAGTGGAAAGGATGAGACTGTTGGAAGCTTTTTCCCCCACGGAAAAGGAATTCAAGAGGCATAGTGAAAAGTACAGCATGGAGGGAGAAGTGGCAAACTGAGTCAGGGGAGAGAAAGGACAGAAGAGAACCAACATGATGACACAGAGTGGAGGCACTTACATCATGAGCAAAGAACAATCCAGAATCTGTAGATTATATATAAGAAATAAGAAAATCATAATACTGTATAAGCTATGAGGAAATTAGGCAGTTTCCATAAATGTATACTATAGAATGATCCATAGAAGAGTAAATTCCTAGCAGATAATATTGCAATTGGTTCCCTTTGGACTTAAGATTTCAGAATCCCATTGCACACTATGGGGAGAAGCTGGTTCAGTGTTTTACAACTGGGAGCTACTGTGCTGAAATTAAAACCTGGAAGTTTTCTTTATGATGATAAGCCTCCTTATCTCTATAGGAGAAATTCTAAGTTCTAATTAAACTTCTAAATTAACCTAAATGGAAGCCCAACTCATTTAATAGAATCCTAGAATTTCAAATTACATAGAAATTTAGATGTCATCTAGTTCAACCAACCTCATCCTAAAGAAAAAAAAAAACTTGTATATTAACACTCCCCTCCTCCAAACTCTCCAATATCCTCAGCCTCTTCTCAGCACACCTCCTTTAACTCTTGTCCTTACTAAAATCTGACAGCCGCTGGACTGTTTCCCCTATAGCCGTCTCAAGCAGAAGCTCAGGGCCTGGAGGTGGCGCAGACGGGATCCTCCCTACTGCCAATTCCCTTTCCCCTCCACTTTATTCAAAAGCCCCAGCTCAAATGAATTCCATGTTCAGCACAGTTCTCACCAGGAACTAGGAAAGCTGGAAAAACATTTAACCACTCTGTTTGAAGGCATGGAAGAGTTACAAATTACAGGACAAAGATTGTAGGACAAAGAATCAGGAGAAGGAAGCCCAGCGAAGGAAGCCTGGCATTTGGAGCTGCCTTATCCTTGTGACTGCTGATTCTGAAAGTTCAGGGCTACCAAGGAAGAGGGGCCCCGGTAAACACACAAGGAATTTGGATGGGATTTGCAAAGACTACACTTGAAAAGTAAGGGTATTGGAAACAGATCAGCCCTTATAGCCACTGAAGCCCGGCTTCGAAATATCTCAAACCTGAGCTGGCTTGGTGTGATCAGAAATCGCTAGTGCCCTAAGCTAGCTGCCTGCCCGAAGCAGAAATAAATTCTCTCTGGAGAAAAATTTCGCAGAGCCTTAAATTATCTCTGTAAATTCTTTTACGCAAAACATCTGGCTCCTAATAAAAAGAAGCTATTAAATATATATACAAAAAGACTTGATCAAAACCCAAGAGAAAAAACAGACAATAGAAACAACCCACATGATCCAGATAAAGGAGTTAGCAGACATGCACTTCAGACTTCCATTAACATATTCAAGATAAGCTGAGCATTTTGGTAGGGAACTGGAATTTTTTTAATGAACTAAATTAAAATGCTAGACCCGAAAATACTATAACTCAAATTTAGAACTCAATGAAAGGTTTTCAGAGCAGATTTATGTAGAAGAAACTGGAAGATAGGTCAGAAAAAAAAAAAATCCAGAATAAAGCACAGAAAAACAAAAGTGGGGGAAAAGAGCCTACCAGACACATGAGATATGCAGTGAGGTCTAAATACCTGTAACTGGAGTCACCAAAAGAGAGGAGAGAGCGCCTGGGGCAGAAGCAATAAATTTAAAGAGAAAATGGCCAAGAATTTTCAAAAACCAATGAAAAACATCAAGCCACAGATTCACAGGGAGCCATCAATCTCAAGGAGGATACATATAAAGGCTGTAACACATAGATATATAATAGTTTAAAAACCAAGAAGTTAATCCTGAAAGCAGTCAGAGAAAAAAGAAAGACTACCTTCAGAAAAGCCACAATTAGACTTATCAGTACCATATCTATTGAAGAAATCAAATCTTTTACTAAAAACCTTCTCATGAAGAAAACTCCAGACCCAGATGGCTTCACTGATTAATTCTCCCAAACATTTAAAGAAGAAATAACACCAACATAACATAAACTCCTCCAGAGAATAGAAAAAGAAGATCCCTTCCCACCCCACTTTATGAAGGTAACATATGCTTGCTATCTAAAACTGACAAAGACATTATAAGAAAGAAAAACTACAGGCCAATTTCTCTTATGAATATGGATGAAAATGTCCTAAGCAAAATATTAGCAAACAAAATCTGGCAATATATTAAAAGAATAGTGTATTAGAACCAAGTTGGGGGGCCGGACCGGTGGCATAGTGATTAACTTAGTGCACTCTGCTTTGGCAGCCTGGGGTTCACAGGCCAGGCATGGACCTAGCACCGCTCCTCATGCCATGCTGAAGTGGCATCCCACATAAAAAATAGAGGATGAGTGGCACAGATGTTAGCTCAACAACAATCTTCTTCAAGCAAAATGAGAAAGATTGGCAACAGATGTTAGCTCAGGGCCAATCTTCCTCATAAAAAACAAAAAACAAACCCAAGTTGGGCTTTTTCCCAGGAATTTAAGGTTGATTTGACCTTTGAAAATCAATCAATGTAATTTACCATGTTACAAAAGTAAAAAAGACAAATCATTTGATCATCTCAAAAGATGCAGTAGAACATTTGATTTAAAAAAAATTAACATCTCAAAAACACTGAGTAAACTGGGAATAGAAGGAAACTTCCTTAATCAGATAAAAGTATAAATATAATTTATTCCTACCATAAAACCTAACGCAAACTTCATACTTAAAATATTGAAAGTTTTCCCTCTGAAACTGGGAATGAGATGTCCATATCACCACATCTGTTCAACAGTGCACTGGAGACCCAAGACAAAGCAGGAAGCTAAGAAAATTAACTAAAGGCAAGCCAGATCTATAAGTAAAATTTTATAAAACTATTAAATGAAAAACATTTTTAATTACAGTAATGGAGGGATATACCATATTCATTGATTGGAAGAGTCAATACTGTTAAAATTTCCACTGTCCAAATTGATCTCTAGATCCAGTTCAATACCAAAGTCCCAGCATCATTTTGTGGAAATTGACAAGCTGCTTATAAAATTTAAATAGAAATTTAAAGAGTCAAGAATAGCTAAGAAAAATAAAAATGGAATTAGGCAACTGTCTCTACTGGATATCAAGACTTAGTATAAATCTATGGTAACAGAGACAGTGTGGTATTGACACAAGGACAGACAACCAAATAGAGCAGAGAATCCAGAAACAGATCTATGCATATGTGGAAACTTAATATGTAACAAAGGTGACAGAGCAGTGTGGGAAGGACAATATTTTTGATAATTGGTGCTGTGCCAATTGAATATGCACATGGAAAAAAATGAAATTTGACCCATACCTTATACCATAAACAAAAACAAGGTTCCTAGTGGCTCACATAAATAACCTGAAAGGTAAAATAATAAAGTATCTAGAGAACAAAGCTGCCCAATAGTACAATTAACAGCCAAGTGTGGCTATTTAAATTTATTAAAATTAAATAAAATTTAAAATCCAATTCCTTAGTCACACTAGCCACATTTCCAGGGCTCAGTAGCCAAGTGGTTAGTGACTATTGCATTAAATGGTACAGATATAAACTTCTGCATCGTTGTCAAAAGTCCTACTGGACAGTGCTGGACATAGATTATCTTCATAATCTTAGGGAAGACAATTATCTCAAACAGGCTTCAAAAAGTACAAACTATAGAGGAAAAGATTTACACATTAAACTACATTAAAACTAAAAACTTCTGGTTATCAAAGGACATCAGTAAGGAAATCAAAAGTCGGGCTACCAAGTAGGAGAAACTATTTGCTACTCATATATCCACCAAAGAACTCATACCCAAAATATATAAAAAACTCCTACAAGTCAGTAAGAAAAAGACAGGCAACTCAACAGAAAAAATGGCAATAGTCCTGAACAGGTACTTCACAGAAGAATGTATCAACCTCATGAATCATCAGGGAAATCAAATATAAACCACAATGAAATGCCAAAACACATCCACCAGAATGGTTAAATTTAAAGACTGACAATATCAAACACTGATCAGAATATGGAGCAATTGAAACTCCTATGCTGCTGATGGGAGGGTAAGTTGATACAATAGGTTCGGAAAACTGTTTGGTATTATCCACTAAAGTTAAACATATTCAAACCCCATGACCCAGCAATTCTATTCTTTTTTTTTTTTTTTTTTTTAAAGATTTTATTTTTTCCTTTTTCTCCCCAAAGCCCCCCGGTACACAGTTGTATCTTCTTCGTTGTGGGTCCTTCTAGTTGTGGCACGTGGGACGCTGCCTCAGCGTGGTTCGATGAGCAGTGCCATGTCCGCACCCAGGATTCGAACCAACGAAACACTGGGCCGCCTGCAGCGGAGCGCGCGAACTTAACCACTCAGCCACGGGGCCAGCCCCTAGCAATTCTATTCTTGGTAGATAGCCAAGAGAAATGCACAGGTCTACACGTCAAAAGACATGATCTTAGAATGATCATAACTAAAACTTGGGGGGATCAACATGTCCATCAACAGTAGATAAATTGTGGTGTAGTCATAAAATGAAATACGGTACTATACAGCAATAAAAATCAACAAACTCCTGCTGTATCCAACAACATGGACGAATCTCACAAACATAACATTGTGCCTAAGTAACCAGAATTAAACGAATACAGTACATATACATATACATATACATATGATTTCATGTATATAAAGTTCAAAAAACAGGCAAAACTAACATAAAGTTTTAGAAGCCAGACAACGGTTTCATATATGGAGAAGGGTGAGAAAGTGACTGGGAACAGGTATGAGGTAGAGGCTTCTGAGATTTTAGAAATGTTTTTCTTGACTGAATGGTGGCTACACAGAATCAATATGTCATAGTTAATAATCTGTATACAACTGATTTGTGTACTTTCATGAATGTATGTTAGATTTCAATAAGAAAATGTTAAAAAAAAATCAGCTCCTCTGATGTACATGGCATCAAATTCTAATACCTTCTACCTCATCCACATTGCTGTTATTTATTGATCTAGCCTCTCTAAGATTTTAGCATTGAGTCATAGTCTTTCCTTCTACCTCAAGTCCCACTATCATCCAAGGTGACTTTACAACCATGTGGATGATCCATGAGACACCCTGGCCTCTCTTTCTTGTTTTCCACTTCAGCGAAGCACTCCAATAGCCACACTGAGGAATTTATCAACACCAACAAGTCATTCCCCCTCTAAAGCCATTCTCAGACCAAAATATCCTCTCTTTTCAAGATCTCTTAGATGATTCCCAAGATTTCAGTTCTTGGACCTCATGAGAACTGCTAGTCCACACTTTCTATGAGTTCACTTCCTCTCTTTCTTGTTCAACTTAGATTCCCTTCTTTGTCATTTCAATCACTTTCTTACCAATATTCTAAACTCCCTTGCCTACTGTCTCCCTATTTTAACACCTGGCACAATCCCACTTGTGGCTGACTCTATTTTGCACTTGCATCCAGGTTGTTGGCTCTGCTTGAGAAGATCACATAACTTGACATACCTCAAGTGGACCGGCTAGGCCTCCTCCTTGTCCTGACGTATTTCTCTAGTCTACCCTTCCATCCCCCATGGAAGGAAGTCAAACCTCCTCATTCTTTCTAAAGCTCCGAAAGCCCTCTCTGTCAGCAGACGAGTTTGCTTCCAACTTCACAGAAAATATAGAAACTATAAAATATACTTTTCTTGCCAAACTAAAAATACATATGAATCCATAACCATATCTAGTTCTCTATAACTTCTGTTAAAATGGAAAAGCCATCTCTTGTCCCTCCATCAACCCCACTTTTTTGGGACTTTGCTCTTTCAATTCTTTTCCTTCTGTATCTGGCACTTTCCTATCAGTTTTTAAAATACTCAAGTCCCTTCCATCTTAAAAACAAACAAATCAACTACAGTGAAAAATAAAACTCTCCTTCCCCTCCTTTTTCCTCTCCAAGAATCATCCTATCTTCTCCCCCATTTAATGACAGGATTATTAATTCTGTGTCTACTTCTTCATCTTCCCACTCAAGTATCAAACCACAATGATCTGTTTACCCAGCACAAGTACACAAATGACCTTGTTGGGTGCAGTTCAGTCTTTTCTTACCTAACTTCTCTGAACGATCGACATGCTCACAGCGCTGCAATCCACTCCTCCCTAGGCTCCACAGCCTTGGAATCTCCTGAGTTTCCTCTGACACTTCTCACCACCCTTGCTTAGTTCTTTTCGTAGGCAATCTTTTGCTCATCTCTTAAGTGACAGTATGCTTCAGATCTCTCTCTTAGGCCATTTTCTCTTTTCATTTTACATATGCGTGGGTGACCTCATCTATTCCCATGGCTTCAATTACCATTTATTGCTGATAACTTCCAAATCCACATTTCTATTTCTGACATGTCTCATGAGGTTCAGAGACATGACACTTGGATGTCTCGCATGCTTTCTGAACTTAGGATCTTGAAAACTGAACTCATCCCATCCCTCCTCTGTAAATGGCATCATCCATCATTTCCCCAACACTCTCAATGCCACCTCCCAAAACACAGTTCTCTTTATCTCTAATATCATTCTTTATTTCCATATACCTCCATTCCCATCTAGGCCATCATCATATTTTGTTTGGGTTACTTCTTCTTGTTCCTAACTCGCCTCTGGCCTCCAGTCCTGCTCCCTTCTGATCTTCATACTATAGCCACAGTAAGCTGCTACTGTTTGTTTTAACATTTGTCTCTAATTAAATTATAAAACTCGTGAGAATAGGGACCATGTCTATCTTGCTAACCTATCAATTACTAAAGTGTCCGGTACATAGTAAAATTCAGAAAATATTTGTGGAACAGTTAAATAAACCAACATCATTGACTTCATCTAATATGGAAATAATGAAGAAATGGCCCTAAGGATTTCACAGGGATGCATGTCTGTTTTTGCTCTCCATTGTAACCCAGAGTCTAGCACAAGTGTGGACCACATTTGTTGATTCAATAAATGAGAATAAAAATAAAATATGAGATATTAATGTGAGATATAAAATGCTATACAAATGAAATATGCAAAGGAGAAAGCAGTGCTATTTCTCCCATAGGAGAGAACCAACTTGCCAGCTCACACCTGCCCCTCTGCCCTCCTACTCCTCTCCCTCCTCCCATCCCTGCTTTATTTTGTTTGTTTGTTGGTGTCTCCCCGACTAAAACGTAAGCTCCATAAGTAAGACATATCTGTTCTGTTATTGAACACGTAATAGGAACTCAATAACTATTATTAAATTAAATTGACTGTACCTGGGACTGTGCTAGATATGCTAAATATTTTCTTAATAATATTTAAAATAACATTCTAGTTAGATCCCTTTATGTCCATTTCAGAGATTTAAAAAAGGAGTCTCATAAAAGTTAGACCATTCCTTAAGATGAAGAAGAATGCCATAGGAGGAAACCAAAAAGGTAAGACAAACAGAAGCACAGATAAGCTGTAGAAAAAAATGAAATACGTCAATCATCACAGTAAAAATAAACAGATTAAACTCTCTGGTTTAAAGACAAAAATTATAGACTGGATTTTTTAAGTACAGCAATATGATAAAAAAAAAAAAACACACCACTATATATAGCACTTAAACATAAGGACACTATACTTCCGGTGCCAGCCAAGATGGAGTAAGCCCACCGCAGCCTATCCCTCCTCTTGATTAAAATTGAACAACCAAAATTTAAAAAGCAACTACCCTAGGACTCTGAAAAGTTAACAATTATAGCAGATTGGAGAGAGCAGCCAAAACTTGAAGAACAACTTCTATGGGAGTAAGTTCCCTGGTTTTTCCTCTTTTATCTCATAGTTTTGACCCAAGGGTTGCCCCACTGTGGAATTGTCCAGGGAGTGTCGATAACAAAAACATGACCAGAAACCTCCCCCTGGCCAGGCAACCAGAAAAAGGCTCCCTGCAAGTTGAAGAGGGTGGGGAAGAGCCTCGTGATTTTTTCTTTCCCTCTTTCTTCTCTCACAGTCCTGCCCCAAGGCTGGCTCCCGTCCGGGACCTGTACACAGTGGCAGCCTAAAACTTTGAGTAAAACAAACAAAATACGGTAAAGGAAACCATCAACAAAACAAAAACACAACCCACCAACTGGGAGAAAATATTTGCAAATCACATATCCAACAAGGGGTTAATTTCCAAAACATATAAAGAACTTACACAACTTAACAACAAAAAAAATGAACAACCCTATCAAAAAATGGGCAGAGGATATGAATAGGCCTTTTTCCAAAGAAGATACACTGATAGTCAACAGGTACATGAAAAGATGTTGAACATCACTAATTATTAGGGAAATGCAAATCAAAACTACAAGACGTCACCTCACATGCGTCAGAAGAGCTATAACTAACAAGATAAGAAATAACAAGTGTTAGAGAGGATGTGGAGAAAAGGGAACCTTCATACATTGCTGGTGGAAACGAAAACTGGTACAGCCACTATGGAAAACAGTATGGAGATTCCTCAAAAAATTAAAAATAGAACTACCATATGATCCAGCTATTCACTATTAGATATTTAACCAAAGAACATGAAATCACTAACTCAAAAATATATATGCACCCCTATGTTAGTCAATGCATTATTTACAATAGCCAAGACTTGGAAGTAACCCAAGTGCCCATCAAAGGATGAATGGATAAAGAAGATGTGGTGCATATATATATACAATGGAATACTACTCAGACATAGAAAAGATGAAATTTTGCCATTTGTAACAACATGGATGGACCTTGAAGGAATTATGCTAAATGAAATAAGTCAGACAGAGAAGGACAAATACCGTACAATTTCACTCATACGTGGAAGCTAAACAAACACACAGATAAGGAGAACAGATTGGTGGTTACCAGAAGAGAAGAGGTTGAGGGGAGGGCAAAAGGGGCAAACAGGTACACATGGATGGTAACAGATAAAAACTAGACTATTGGTAGTGAACACAATGCAGTCTATACAGAAGCTGAAATATAATAACGTATACCTGAAATTTACACAATTTTGTAAGCCAATATGACCTCAATGAAATAATTTTAAAAAAAATAACCAAATAGAAACTTTGAAAATACAATATCTGAATTAGCAAATCAGAGCCAAAAATGTACAAAAAGGATACTACATCATGACCAAGTGGAATTTATCCCTGGAATGCAAGCCAAGTCCAATATCCAAAACTTAATCAGGGGCACGCCCCATGGCATAGTGGTTAAGTTCGGTGCATTCTGCTTCAGCAGCCTGGGTTTGCGTATCCAGATCCTGGGTGTGGACCTATACCACTTATCAGCCATGCCATGGTGGCAACCCACATTTAAAAAGTAGAGGAACAGGGCTGGCCCCCTGGCCAAGTGGTTAAAGTTCCATGTGTTCCACTTCGGTGACCTGGGTTCTTGGGTTCAGATCTGGGCATGGACCTACTCCGCTTATTAGCTATGCTGTGGAGAAATCCCACACACAAAATAGAGGAAGACTGGCACAGATGTCAGCTCAGGGCTAATCTTCCTCAAGCAAAAAATCAACAATCCAAAGTAACATATGTACCCCTATGTTCGTTGCAGCACTATTCACAATAGCCAAGACATGGAAACAATCCAAGTGCCCATTGACTGATGATTGGATAACGAAGATGTGGTATATATATACAAAGGAATACTACTCAGCCATAAAAAAAGGACAAAATCATCCCATTTGCAACAACATGGAAGGACCTGGAGGGAATCATGCTAAGCGAAATAAGCCAGACTGAGACAAACACCAGATGATTTCACTCATATGTAGAATATAAACAAACACATGGGCAAAGAAAACAGTTCAGTGGTTACCAGGGGAAGGAGGGTGGGGGATGGGTATAGGGGGTGAAGGGGAGCACTTAAGTGGTGACAGTCAAGAAATAATGTACAACTGAAATCTCACATTGATGTAAACTATTATGAACTCAAAATTTTTAAAAAAAAATTTAAAAAAAGAAGGAAAGAAACAAAAGAGAAATGGAGAGCTGTGCCCATAGCAAGGATGAATACTGTTCCATGAAAGCTCTGTCTCCGATGCAGGCGGCAGCAGGCCTCAGGGTAAGAAACACTTCTCACTGCAGGCCGTGATCAAAACGGGGCTGCCAACCTCGGGCACACCTGCAGGGCTTCCTCTTAGAGACAGGCTAGGTCAGGGGAAGCTGTTTGAAATGCCTCTGAACACTCAAACTTCTCGTATAGCCTCTTTCGATGATCAGCAGATGCATTTTCTTCCAATATCCAGTTCTGGAAAAATCCATAGATTAAAATCCATAAACTAGGGAACCCCTGGACATAGGATTGAGTTTAACTAGGTTTATCCCAGACATACTCATTAAGCTCGTCTTCTCTTCCAGGCCCTCCAACTGGCCCTGGGGATACAGACAACTAAGCCAAGGCCAGAGGCAGCCATGGAAATGGAGGCAGGCTCGTGGTCTAGGAGTTTAAACAGGAAAATAACTGTAGTAAAGTGTAGCATATGCAAAAATTCCTAAATGCACAGGGACAGAAACCACGCAGTTCCTGCATGGAAGAGTTGTTTGAAAGCTTCAAAGAAAGGATACCTGAATGGGGTTTTGAAGGGTGAATAGGAGTGTTATGTGATGTGAAGTTGGGGAGGATGTTCTAGGCAGAGAGAACAGGCAAAGGCACAGAGGTATAAAACAGGACAGTCTAGGAGGTCTGGAGGAAAGGAATGGTGCCGGTCAGCTGGATCAGGAATGAGCTGGTCATGTGTTGCATCGTATGGCTTACACAGGCCTATTTTCCCAAGTCTGCAGGACGTGCTAGAGGTCTGAAGCTGCATCTTAACACTTTTTTGAGACCTGAACACGTGATATTTTAAAGGTATTCCATAATGTTCTAAGATACGATAAAACCGTATGTAGGAAACACTAAAAAAAAAAGGAAATGAGGAAGATTGGCAATGGATGTTAGCTCAGGGCAAATCTTCCTCACCAAAAAACATTAATCAACGTAACTCACCATATTAATAGACTAAAGAAGAACAATCGTATGATCGTATCAATAGACGCATAAAAAGCATTTGACAAAACTGAACATCCTTCGTGATTTAAAATAAATTCCCATCAAGCTAGGAAAGGAGGGAATTTCCCTAAAGAGTATCTAGAAAAGGGCACCTATGGCTAATATTATGTTTAATGGAAAGGAGAATTAATTTTATTTAACAGAAAAATATTGACTGCTTTTCTTCTAAGATCAGGGAAAAGTCAAAGATGTTGGCTCTTGTATTAAGCAGGGTTCTCCAGAGAAACGGAACCAACAGGATCTGTGTGTGTGTGTGGGGGGGTGTGTGTGTGGGGGTGTGTGTGTGGGTGGGTGTGTGTGGGTGGGTGGGTGGGTGGATGGATGGATAGCTAGATATAAAGAGAAAGAAAGACTTACTTTAAGGAATTGGTTCAGGTGATTGTGGAGGCTTTGGCAAGTTCAAAATCTGCAGGGTAGGCCAGTGGCCTGGAGGTCCATGGAAGAGTTGCATGTAGAGGCCAAAGGCAGTCTGCTGGCAGAATTCCTTCTTGCTTGGGGAGGTCAGTTCTTTCTATTAAGGCCTTTAATTAACTAAATGTGGCCACCCACACTGTGGAGAGTAGTCTGCTTTACTCAAGGTCTACTGATTTGAATATTAATCTCATCTAAAAAATACCTTCACAGACACATCCAAAATAACTTTTGACCAAATATCTAGGTACCATGGCCCAGCCAAGTTGACACACAGAATTAATCATCACAGCTCTCATCACCGCTACTCAACACTACTGCGGAAGTCCTAGCCAGTGCAGCATGGCAAGAGAAAGGAAAAAAAGGCACAGAGATTAGACAGGAAGAAATAAAACTATCTTTTTGCACAGACACAAGTATCAATATAGAAAATCCCCCCAAAACTACAACAAAGCTCCTAGAACTAACAAGTGAATTTAGCAAGGTCTCAGGATATATGGCCAATACATACAAATTAATTGTATTTCTATATAATAGCAATGAACAATGGAGTTTGAAATTTAAAACAATACTAATTACAAAAGCATCAAAAACTGAAGTATTTGGGTAAAAATTTGAAGAAAATATATACTGGATCTGTATGCTTAAAACTATAAAAGACTGATGAAACAAAGCAAATAAGACATAAAAATGGAGAGTTATGCTTTTTCACATATTGAAAGGCTCATTATTATTAAGATGTCAATTCTCCTCAAATTGATTTTCAGATCCAACACAATCTCAATTAAAATTCCAATTTTTGTGGATATTGACAAGCTGATTCTAAAATCTATCTGGAAAGGCAAAGGAATAGCTGACACAATTTTGAAAAAGAAGAACAAAGTTGAAAGACTTCCACTCTGATTTCAAGACTTAATATAAAGCTACAATAAGCATGACAGTGTGGTATTGGTGAAAAGACAGAAAAATAGATCAATGGAACAGAAAAGAGAGTCCAAAAATAGATCCACTCATATACAGTCAATTGATTTTTGACAAAGGTACAAGGCAACTCCACCAAGAGAGGACAGTCTTTTCAACAAATTGTGCTGGAACAATTGGACATCTATGTGCAAAACAATAAAATAAACCTGAACCCATACCTCACACCTTACACAAATATTAACTAAAAATGGATCATAGACATAAGTATAAAAAATAAAACTATACATGCCACAACTAGAAGGACCCACAACTAAAAATACACAACTATGTACTTGGGGGCTTTGGGAGAAAAAGGAAAAATAAAAAATCTTTACTTTTTTTTTGCTGAGGAAGATTTACCCTGAGCTAACATCTGCTGCAAATCTTCCTGTATTTTGTATGTGGGACACTGACACAACAATAGCCACTGATCAGTGGTATAGGTCTGTGCTTGGGGGCTGAACCTGGGCCACCAAAGCAGAGCATGCTGAACTCAACCACTAGGCCACCAGGGCTGGCCTAGAAAAATTGTTTTGATCTTGGGCTAGGTAGAGTTATTTGATATAATACTAAAAGTACAGTATTACATTAAAAATTTTTTTGATTAACTAGACTTCATATAATTTGAAAACTTTGGCTCTGTGAAAAATACTATTAAATGAATAAAAAGAGAAGTCACACACTGGGAGACAGTACCTGTACATCACATAGCTGGTAAAGGCCTTGCATCTAGAATATGTAAAGAACTCTCAAAAGCCAACAATAAGAATATAAAGCATCCAATTAAAAAATGGGCAAAAAATTAAAAAAAATACTTCACCAAAGAGAATATAGGAATGACAAACAAGCACATGCAAAGATACTCAACACCATTAGTCATTAAGTAAATGCAAAATAAAACCACATTACGATACTACTATACACTAATTGGTATGGCCAAAATAAATTTAAAACTGACAATACCACATGCTGGGAGGATGTAGAGCAACTGGAACTCTCAGAAATTGCTGGTGGGCATGCAAAACGGTTCAGACACTTTGGAAAACAGTCTGGCGTTTTTTAATACCTATCATGTGGACTAGTAACCTTACTCCTAAGTATTTACCCAAGAGAAATTAAAACTTATGTCAACAAAAAAACACGTTACTGAGTGTTTATAGTAGTGTCTTCCTAATTAACAAAAAAATGGAAACAACCCAAAGGTCCTTCAGCTGGTAAATGAGTAAACAAAATGTTGTACGTTCATACAATGGAATACTACTGAGCAACAAAAAGTTACAAACTATTGATATAAACAGCAACATGAATGAACATCAAGTGCATTGTGCTAAGTGAAAGAAGCCACACTCAAAACCGTATGTACTGTATAAATCTATACATGACACTCTGGAAAAGGCAAAACATAGGCACAGAGAACAAAGTTTGGGATGGGAGGAAGAGTTGACTGCAAGGGGCTCACCAGGGAATCTGGGGCGAGGTGAAAGAATTGTTCTGTATCTTGATTGTGGTGAGAGTTACACATCTCTACGCATTTGTCAGAACTCACAGAACTGTATACCAAGAAAAAAGTGAATTTTACTGTATATAAATTTTTTAAAATAATGTTCTATTTATCAGAAAAAAAAGAGAAACATAAATAAATAAGGGGTAGAGAAAGCTTTATCAAATACTATCCAAAAGAAAGCTGGTGTAACTATAATAATATCAGGCAAAATGATTTTTAGGTAATTTGCCTCAAGACACATAGCTTGTAAGGGGCAGATCAGCCTTCAATCTACCCCTTCCTGGCTATAAAGTCTATGTTCTTTTTAATATATTTTAATGACTCACATTCTAGTTATTAGGATTTAGGAAAGTTCTTTTTTTTTGCTGAGGAAGATTGGCCCTGAGCTAAAACCTGTTGCCAATCTTCCTCTTTTTGCTTGAGGAAGACTGTTGCTGAGATAACATCTGTGCCAATCTTCCTCTATTTGGTATGTGAGATGGCACCACAGCATGGCTTGATGAGCAGTGTGTGCCCAGGAACCGAACCTGTGAACCCTGAGCCACCGAAGCGGAGCACGCAAACTTAACCACTATAGCACCAGACCGGCCCCAGCACTTATGAAATTTATTAATTAGAAAGAAAAGTTTGAAACAATCTCTCACAAGTGCACAAATTCTACCATGAAATAAATACAGTTTTCGTTTCCAGAGAAATCAGCAAATATTCAACCAGAAAAAAAAAGTTTATTTAATTAATGTTGGTGAAACTTTTTGTTTCACTTGGAAATTTCTTACCTTGTTTTCTTTTAATAATAATAGAAATCATCCATTACTCCCACCCAAAATTTGAAAACTTGTACCAGACTTCTTTCTAAAAAGAAATCCATATTAGCATTTAGAAGTGAAGAATCCCTGTGGCTGAGATAAACGGTAAGAGGAAGCTGCCTGCTGTTAACTGAAACATTTGCAGGAAAAACTAGGGGAGAATCAGCTCCACAGGGTATCACTGTAAAAGCTGAATGTGCAAGTGAACCTGGAAATATTCAGGCAGCGTCACGCTCCTTACCGGAGGTTAAAGGTAAATGATCATACTAACCAGTAAGTAATACTTCCACTGACAAAATTAGGATGTCCAGTCTTCAGAAAAGTCAACATGAAAAGTCAAGCAAAACAGCAATTAAATAAAGTTTCAAGCAAGTCCCCAAATCCCAAGAAGCTATTCTAGTACTGCTCCCTTCTGGGAATTTTTTCCAAGTAAAATACAACAGCTACCAATCCTTATGTTTGTAAATGTTGTAAACTGAGAGCAATGACCTCTTAGACCACGGTCTCAGGATGCAGAACCTCTGCTTTTGGGAGTGAGTTTAAAGTTAAGGTCAAAACTGCGGAAAATGTATAGAAAATGTGCATCCTCATCCTAGCCTTCTATTTCGTTGATTAAGTGCAAATCTGATTTCTTTTGCTCAACTATCCGTGGTCTAATATTACTTAGAAGGTCTACAAATAAAATCTAGAATTGGGCAGGTGAATTAAATGAACACCCCAAGGGAAATACACTGCATGGCCAACTGAATCCCCTTTCTCAACCTTCCCCAGCCCCAGTCCCTCCCTGTCTCCCAAAATTCCTCGTATTTTCACTCTAAAATATGTGAGGGCTTCTCTTTTCCACGGACAGGGCACGTAACATCACACATCAACCAGGAGCTGGACAGAACATTCATCGGTGAGGAAATGAACTTTGCTTCCTGCTAAACTCCAGCCCTCGGCAAGAGTTCTCAGGGCCCCTGGGCTCAGCTGAGGTCAGTCATCTGAATGTGAGCTTGGTGTGGGCGCGCAGATCTTTTTATCCACAGAGACAGACAGACGTAAAATAAGGAGCCCTTAAGATTTCTAAACCATCACCTGGAAAGTCATCGCTGTCCTTAGACAAACTGGTTTGGAAAACCCCCGATCTCAGAGTGACTGGTTGGGTATGCTGTACTTCAGATTTCTTTAGTCTCTGTGCAATCCTGGCTGGAAAAAGTTTGGGATGGTTAGGTAGATCCTGCCAAACTTGGAGATAGAGTGTTGTTGGTGGGCCAGAACCAGAGGCCAGGCGTCTTCTTCATGTAACAAAGGGAACTCAGACCAAAGCCAATGTTGGCTAGAGAGAGCTGAGGTCTGTGCATCAGCAAGACCACGCTCAAGTACCAAGGTCACGGGACTATGGGGGTCAACGCTAGGTTACCCGGCAAAGTACCTGAGGCCAGGCAGGAATGGGACAAGAGTGAAAGCCGACTGTGCACAAGCAAGGAAGAAGAGGGGGCGTCCTGGGCGGTTTCCTGGAGCTTCCTCGGTGTGTGTGCAGGCCGCCCATCTTCACCCAAGGTCCAAGTGAGCTGAGCTAGCTCAAAGCGCAAGGCGGACACTCTTGGAGGTTGTAGAAACTTAAGAGCCTTAATTTCTGAAGTTAACTGGCTACACAAGGAGCTACAGAACATACCCAGGGGGCCGAAGTCTATCTCCTATAAAGTGCCAGGATGGAAAGAGAAATTCAAACATCCTATCACCTTCCTCCGGGCCACTTCGTGAGTTGTTAGACGGTGCCTTGGTTTGAAAGAATGAACTCTGTAATACCCAAGGCTGTGGCATCCAAGAAGCATTTATCAGTCACTCCACAAAACAACTTTAGCAGATGCAAAGGTAGGCCTGGTCACACTGATCTCGGTTAAGACCAAAAGGATTTTTTTTCTGAGCAACCTGCTAGAAACAATACAAACATATAATCCTGATTCAAATCCCCAAAAGACAGATCTGACATGTCTCGAGACTAAAACTCCCCTCGTCAAGGAACAAGGCAGTGTAAGTTGCCTCGCTTTAACTTGACACTCTTTTGAATTATGTCTAGGAAATATGTCCTCTAGCTCAGACATTTTCAAACATTTTAAAGCAGCAGAACACTTTGTAAATAAAATCTTCCAAGGAACCAAAGTAAAGAAGAAAGTGGAGGTACTTTGAGATAAAGTGGAGGGCTCCAAAGACCCGTCTACTTTATTTGGCCTCTTCCAATTATGTCCTCCGTTCCCCCACACACCCTCACATGCACCCTAACACACACACACAACAGCCACGAGATGCCCCCACTCGCACATGGGGCTCTCCTGAACCGAGGGTGAAATGCAAATTAGCTGACGCGATAATGTACATGAAATGACAACGATTTGATTAAAGCTTCATGAGCAGAACACCTGTTCTGAGAAGATTCCCCACGGTCCACACCTGTAGGGACAGCTATTTTGACCACTGGGGAACACAATGGCCAAACTCACGTGAGTTACAATTTAATTCTCCTAACCAAAGGCCAAGAGGAAACATCATTCGCATATTCAAGAGAGCAACACTATTGACCATTTAGCCTTTCCTGGTGGTGACAAAGGCACTGATGTCAAACATGCCTGTGAAGAATTTGAATAAAATGTGGAAAATAATGCATGTCACTGATTATTTCTACCTATGACATGGACTTTGGAGCATCAAAAGTGGTCATTTTACAGGACTCTTACACGCATTTTCTCCTTTAACAACTGTTTATAATTCATTCGACTGTGTGGTGACCTGCAAGTCAAAGGGGGGGCTTCAGGGACCTGCACATGGGCCACGTAAGCCCCCTTCCGAGGCCTAAGGCGCTGACTGCTCCTCCGTCCTATCGCGGAGGATGGGTGTATATGAACAAGACTAAGTTTGAAAAACTTGCCTGAACTGTGCGTGAGGCCACTGCGTTCTTGTTTATTAAAGAATATTTGAATAAGGGGGGGCGGGGTGTGGGTGAGGAGAGAGCCTGCCAGAAAGGAGCATATTGATTAGAGGAAGTAACTTAGACACATATTCAACTTCACTCCTGTCACCAGCAAGTGGTTTAAAAAATGAGTAGAATATCTATAGTACTCAATCCTAGAGGTGTTGTAGGATATGTTAAGATACATCTACATCTCAGTGGGAAGCTGCAGGTTTGGCCACAAGCCCAGTAACAACTATAGACTGTGGAATGCAACAGCTCACGGCATGTCTCGGGCAGAGCACGTGGAGCCGGATTCTCGCTGAGGCCCTGATGGGCTACTTCCACTGCTCGTGCAGCCTTGGGACAGTTCTCCTGGGATTTGCCAACCCTGTCTCATAAAAAACAGCATGTCGAAATAGCCATCTAAAGCTGAAGGTCTCTGCTGAACAAGGAGATTTCCTATCAGAATTTTTTGAATCTTCTTTTGAATGAGAACTACAAAACTCTTTATCTAGTTAATTAATACGACCCCTAAGTACTCTATACCGGCTTCCTTCCCAATCGCCTGTCAGTCTGGGTGTGCACATGTACTGCTCTAGGAAACCTGAAGCTCATCAATTCTTCTATTGACCACTGTAGCGCTACATTTTATTCAGAACAGGAATTATGTCCTCTGCATTAATTTCACATAGATTAATGATAATAATAGCTCACATTCTTAGCATCAACTATGCCAAGCATTATGCCAAACACATCACATGTATTAACTTATATAATTCTCTCAACAACAATGGGGCAGGCTTTATGACAGTCCCCATATGGAAATAAGTTCCCATTTTGCATATAGGGAAGGTGAAAGGTCAAATAACTTGTCCTCAGTCACAATGCTATTGAGTAGAAGAACCTGAATAAGAAACCAAGTGTTTCTAAGTCCAGAGCCAAACTCCCAACCTGCTGAAAAAACTATCCTTGGGTGCAGCTATATATTACTGTATCAGTCAAGGTTCGCCTACAGAAAACAGAATCGACTCTGACTACTTGAAGCTCTCATGGGGAAGGCTGAATAAAAAAATTCTAGATGGCTTTTCAGGAACAATTCCCAAAGCTACATGGGAGAAGTGGACACCATGGGACCTACTGCCTCTTCTCAGATCAGGAATCTGCCATTCTAGAATCAGCCCCTTTCCCATCAACAGAAGCCTGCCTCCCCTGCGGCCACCTCCAGGGCAACGCCACACCTGCTGCAATTCACACCCACAAAATGATGGCCCCATCCTCTGCCTCGACACTCCTAAAGCTAGTGACTGGACACTGGAGCCACACAGACAACCTCCATGACCCTCAGTGCTTCCCACAACGTGAAGCCTCCACACACTTCGGCTTCCCAAATCCTGCACAAATGCATCTGACAGGATGCAGCTAAATCAAATTCAGACTCCACCCCATAAGGGAGCTGGAGAATTGTGTTTTAGCTTTCCAGTGTCCGCGGTACAGGAAGCTCACAAGAGAAAGAGGGGGGAAGGGATGTTGAGTTCTAATCCACTATAGCCACTATAAGTCCAAGGATGTTGATGTCCTTTTGAGGAATCTCCTGATCAGAGCTGCAAAATTTTGTGTATCTAGGAAAAAGTTCCAGCGTTTTCATCTGATTCTCAAAGGGGTCTATGACCCCAAAATGGATCAGACCCACTTTAGTATAAAATCTTCAACATAATACCATCTTGAGAATAAGATTAGCATTACAGCAGGAGCTAAAACATAGTGCTTAAGGACATGGGCTTTCAAGTACAGCTATGTGAGTGCAAGTTCTGGTTCTGTAACCTAGTAGATGTTGGACCTTTAGTATGCTACAAAATTTCTTTGTGCCTCAGTTTCCCCTTCTCTAAAATGTGGACACCTAATAAGCGTGTTCAGAAGATTAAGTGAAATAATATGTGTAAAGTTTATAGAAGAATATCTGACAATTGGTTAAAGCTCATTAAATGTTAGCTATCCCTACTGGAATAATCTTTAGACAAGATAAGTTCTTATCTTAAAAGGTTATATAATAGAGTTGCATTCAAGCCCCACACTTTTAAGTTCATTCCCAATCTCACAGAGCTTGGAGAAGAAGAGAGAAGTTGATTTCCTGTGACAGCAAACAGAAAGACAAGAGCCCATCTTTACGGTGATGACCCGGTTCTACGCAAAGAATACATTAATCTAGTAGCCAATTACAGCCAGGAGGAAGAGCTCAACTGCAACTGGGCCAAAACCAAATTTGTCAGTTTTGGAAGATGTTCTTTAAGACCCAAAGGGATACTATTTTGAAAGTGTTCAAAAAGCTAACCCTTCGATTGTTTGGAGGGGTATATTTATGGTTACCTCATCCTCATGGGCCCACCCTGAAACAATTTTACTCAATCAGATATTCACACAAGTCTTGTTATCTGGGTGAGTGGATGACTGATAACTCCAGCTCACAAAAATCTTGCAATCCAAGATCCTACGATGCTTAAAGGAGCAAGACTTATGGGCTTCCATGGATTCTGCTCAACCATTTGTGCAAATCTAATGAAGCTTACAAAGAGAAGCTTTGGCCCTGCTGGCAGGGACTCCTGCAGGCCGCCTCTGGAAGCAGAAGCAATGCTCAGTCTTGGCAAAAATGGAAATCAGACCCTTCAATTCTGACCACACGTCAACCTCCCCAGTGTCTAAAATGTACGTGCCAGTCAACTGCAAGGAAAACTACATTTCAGCTGTTCATCAGAAACTTCAGTGTTAAATTGTTTGATACATGACTCCAATTAGAAGCCTGGCTGACATCAGGTTGTAACACATTAAGAAGAACAATTATGACCAGTGTCAGCAAGCACTTAGGGAAATGGGTTCTCAAATATACTGCTGGTAAGAGGAATTAGTATACCTTTTCTGAGACTGGCATGGGTACATCTAACAAAATCTTTAAAACTGAATACTCTTTTACTCATCAATTCCACTTCTGAGAATCTATTCCACAGAAATAATTGGACAACTGCATAAATTACATGTACAAGGATGTTCATTTAGGAACTGTTTATAATACACACAATGGGAAATGAACTCAGTGTTCACAACATAAAATTGGTTGAAACAACTATGCCATGACCTTAGAATGGAATTCTATGCAGTCATTAAAAGAAAAATTTAGATGCATTTAAATATTGGCATGAAAATGTCTGTGAGGTAAATTCAAAAACCAAGTACATAGTATGATCTCATTTGTGTTTGTGTTTATTTATATATAACATATGGGAATATATGTATTATATATGGTTATATAAATATAATATTTTTAGAAAGCTACGCACTGAAAGGTTAACAGCAGTAACTTTTAATGTTTCAGATTATGAGTAATTTTTACTTTCTTCTTTATGCTAGTCTAAAGTTTATTAAAAATTATCAGTATTTGTTACTTTTATTAGTCAGAAAAAAAAAAACAGGTATTAAAAAGTTTTAAGCCCAGGGGCTGGCCTGGTGGCATAGTGGTTAAGTTTGCATGCTCCACTTCTGCGGCCCAGGGTTCCCAGGTTCGGATCCCAGGCATGGACCTATGCACTGCTCATGAAGCCATGCTGTGGTGGTGTCCCACATACAAGATAGAGGAAGACTGGCACAGATGTTAGCTCAGTGACAATCTTCCTCAAGCAAAAAGAGGAAGATTAGCAACAGACGTTTAGCTCAGGGCCAATCTTCCTCACACACACACACACACACACACACACACACACAAATTTAAGCACAGGTGATAGCACTTTTATTTGAGGATAGACCAAGATATGTACTGCAATTCACACATTCAGAATCATACAGAATCTCTAAGCTCTTTTTATCTTGTATCAACAGAGAAATAGATGAACTCAAATGCCTTTAGAAGACAGGAAGGAAAAGTAAATAAGTGAAATAGATGGGACATCAGGCAGTGGAGGGGACGGGCAAGTGTCCATGATTAACTACAGAGCACATACCCAGTCTAACAAAGGCATTCAAATGCAAAGAAATTTCCAAGCACTCGAAATACATCTGCAGGCTCAAACTGAACAGTAAGCTGCTCAATAGGACCTTTGCGGTGTAAACGTACACACACACAGGACATCACTGTAACTCTCACACAACTATAACTGAACATCACTCCCTCCCCATCTCCTAAAGTTGGTTTACGTGGTATCTATAAAGGAGACCATCTGTTCATATTTGTGAAATTATCTTCCTAAAATTTAGTACAAGAAAAAAGTTTGTCTCTCCTGATAAATTTTTCTGCTTCCTTCCATAAAAGAATAAAAGTAATGGATTTAATTGGCTTTCCCTTTTTCTTATTTGTTGTTCTAGAAAGCTCAGAAACTTCCCTTAGCCTAGGTTTTCTGTCTTTTTTTAGAACTGTCTTTTCCCCTCCATTGCTTAGTTCTCATTCACTTGCTTTGATGGTTATAGTATGTGTATTAATCTTATATTATAGTGTATGTATATACACCACTTGAAATATTTTTGAAATTCAGATTGGACAGAGGGAAGTAGAACTGAATTAATATACTGAAAAAAAATAGCATCAGCATACAATAAAGTAATTGTAACGACTTGCACAAACCTTCATTTACTTTGGCATTACTCTATTTACTGGCCAAATTTCGGACTATAAAATATAGACTGCAAATGTAATACGGGGACTTTAGCAGCTGACATGGAAAAGAACAAGGAAAACAACAGGTGAAAAGAGAAACTGAAGGGGATAGAAAGTGGAATGACAAAAATGTGCAATTCTTGCATTGTAGAATATGGATGTACAGCAACCATTATGCCAAAAATAGGATAAAACAAGTAGCATCTTTCTTAGGAAACTTAAACCCTTCTAAGGGGCTCAGAACCTATCTGGATAAGTGTGTCTGCAGACCCTTTCTCCCCCTGCCTTCCCACCCGCACCCCACCCCCAGCCTCTCTACCTGCCTCTAGCAGCTGCTTTACCACTCCCACACTAATAACCTTGCTCAAAAACTAGAAATGAGAATATAAATATTCCTCAAACTTGAAGTTTTGGAACTAAGATGTTTATTAAAAATTAAAAATTGATGGTAGGTAATTATCAAGATGAAATGTGCTAAGATGAGTAATATTAAAATTAATTATTAAATATTTCAAATGGTATTTTATTTTTACATTTATAAGCTGCTCCTTTTCTAGGAATAGATACTTCAAGGATCAATGGAATGCTAGGAAATTCTTTAAAGAAAGCCTTTGTATAAATTCAGGGCATGTGCTGCGTCAAAAGTGTAACTTTGATGGTAAAAAGCTAAGCGATATTATGCTCAACTAAATATACATATATATATATATATAAAACAAAGAACATTAACCAGCCTCTTGTTTTTATTATCTAGCGAAACAAATTTCAGTTTAAAGAAGTAAAAGCCAAATATACCACTGTAATCTGGTTATTTATAAGAAATATATTCCTTTTTTAACTATGTATCTTGAACTCATTAAAATGGAATAAAACAAAACATCTTAGAAATTAATTTAATAATACAAGGGTCTTAAATAATAAATCATCCCCCTTTTACTTAGATTAATTTAAATAGTTAATTAGTGGTTAGTGGTCAGAAAACTTTAGAAAGTAAAAGTTGGATGAGAATTAATATTATATCAATTCCTAAATAGTATTTAGTATGAAGTGAAGATTTTTCAAAAACACTGTAGGGTGTAAAGCCTAAAAAGAATTTGAGAAAAATTAATTACTTAGAGATAATCAAAAAGAAGTTTCATGTGCTTCTTAATTTAAAGAAAGTCTGAGGAACAAACAAAATATATAAAAATGTGTGTTTTACCCCCATACAAGAAAAGCACAATGGAGTATGAGTAACAAATGTTTCTGAATTGGTAAAAAAATGAATATGGAAAGTGAAACAATTTGATGATGTATGGTATCCAAAGCATCAGCATTCAATAAACATTATAAGTCACAATGCAGGTGCAGACTTACAACCTAAAAATAATTACCAACAGAGACACAGAAAAATAGCACTGTCATTATTACTCTAAGATACCAAAGAAAATGATATAATAATGAAAATATATTTCACTCTCCTAAGACAGGAAAGTGTGATAGAAACACTGAGTTAAAACACTGGAAGGTTTCTACAAAGTCTACAAGAGGGGCTGGCCCATGGCATAGTAGTTAAGTTTGGAGCTTCAGCAGCTGGAGTTCACAGGTTCGGATCCCAGAAACAGACCTACACACTGTCAGCCATGCTGTGGTGGTGACTCACATACAAAGTAGAGGAAGATTGGCACAGATGTTAGCTCAGGGCAAATCTTCCTCAGCTGAAAAAAAAAAAAAAGTCTACAAGATAGATACATTTACTGTGGCTCCATAAACCTATCCACTAAAGTGACTTATTAATGCTCAGAATGAATACTCAGAATGAAACTCAGAATCAACAAATTAGCAGCAGATTACAGAGAAAACAATCACATGATGTCTTCAATCCCACTTAAATAAAACTCCACCATGGAAGAGCCAGCAATGGAGCTGGCAGTGATTCTGAAGCAGCAGCAGCAATCCATAAAGCCTTCTTAATTTTCTTGTCATTTAAGAATTAAGCCACTTCCAGTTCACACAGATCCTACCAGGTGCACTAAATTGATGTCATTATGAGCCATCAGGAAATACCCACCGAGACCTATACCAACACCGAGAAGTTTTGTTAAACAGCTGTGTGTTTTAATTGATTTGTATTATTTAAAATAGGAACAGTTAAAAGTCAGTTATCGGATGTTGTGTAAAAGAGATGCCTAAAGACTCCAGGGAGGCTGAGTTCAGAAGAAAGCCAATCACTGGAACATCACTGGAGCACTGAAGATTATTACCAGAGGAAGCACAATTAAATCATCAGTTTATCAGCCAGCATTATAAATCACCAGGCAACATACCAAGCTTCATTATTTAAGAATCCTTAACCAGTGACTTCCTGCATCTCTCAGAGTCAGACGCAATCTACTCACCAAAAGGTATGCAAGGAGTTTTGTTTTTTGTTGTGTTTTGATTTTTTTTTTTAACTCTGAGAGATTTAGCATGGAAAGATAATGAAAACTCACTGAAAGTAACTGTCATATTTTTGCATGTTTTAAATATGCTAAAGGCTTCAAAATGAAATCAGTGGTATTTGAGATATGCAAAATGTGTATTGCACAGGCTCCTCCCATTCCACTCCCTACAAATATTTAACTCAGTTTTCTCTCAGCAGTGCATGGGAACACAGGAGGGAAAATAATCAGTGAGTTTCTTTCCACTTTTATCCACCCAATCCCATTCATTTACTTGCATTTGGACAGGCTTCCTCAGGCATGCGGAATCAGAAAACAAAGTTCCTCAAAAGTCTTGGTTTCCAACTTTAAAGGGCACAGTTCAGGCGTTAGAAAGAATATATTTGAAAGGAGATGTGACACAGGTTGACCTTGGTATAAACCTTCTTTCTTAGTCTTCCCACCAACACTCTGTAGATGCTACCATTATCTTCAACAGAAAAATAACAGTCTTTGTAATTTGCCCAAGGTTGTGCAACTAGTAAATGGTGGTGCTCAGAGGCAAACCCGCTCTGTCTGGCTCCAGCACCTCAATAAAGGCTCTGAAAGGAAGCAAGCCTTCGTGGAAAATGGCTGACCCCAAGTCTAGGCGCACAACATGAATGTGCAACAACTTGTCACACTAAACAGCAAGAAGCTAGGAAAGCTACTTGGGTTATATCAAAATAACTCAGGAGCCAACTTAAAGAGACTTTCACTGGCCAAAGATGAAGTGAATCGAGCATCAATAATCACTTCAATGAACTGAAATGCAGAAAACATTTACATCCATGAGTTCATTAAGATACATAAAAAGCTTTCTTGGCCACCTTTGGAGGATGCTAAAGAACCAACTCATTATTTTGAATGCTAGAACATAAAGAGAAAGAATCAAGCATTTATCCTGCCTATTCTGTACAAAGGACACCTCAGGTAACTAAGCTGGTGAGGGAAACTGTCTCCTTATAGAAGCAGTCCAGATAATAAGCAAAGAACGATAGACTTAGAACGTCACCATTTTGCAATGCCCAAAATGTTAGATAAATGAGTTATACAGCAGGCAATAACCATCAATGGCTGCTAACATCACAAAAAAGAGTGATACCCAGACTTTATGTGCCTCTTGATGGAAGTATCCAGAACCACCTATGACGTATTCTTGCCCCAAAAAACATACCTGAGTCTAATCAAGCCTCAAGATCTAAATACCAGTTTATATAAAATACAAGGGGAAACACTAAATAATACCACAGAGATACAATTAGGGGGAAAAAAATCCAGGCTGTAAATACTATAGGACAAACAACTTTGTTTCTTCAACAAAAAAAAACCATAAGAAAAAAAAAGAGGGAGGAATGAAAATCTTAGATTCAAAATGTCTTAAGAGATGTTAACTACTTTAATGTATAAATCTTATTTGCAGCCTGATTTGCAGAAACTGTAAAAAAAAAAAAAAAAGAATAAGAAACAATTGAGGAAATTTATACATCAATGGCTTATCTAATGATATTAAGAAATATTAGGAAACTATTTTAGTTGTGATAATAGAATTGTGGTTATGTTTAAGTCCTTTTTTAATTAAACTTTTTATTTTGAGACAACTATAGATTCACATGCAGTTGCAAGAAATGATACAAGGAGATTCACCATACCCTTCACCCAGTTCCCCCAATGGTAACATCCTGTGAAACTATAGTACAAGATCACAGCCCAGATATTAACATTGATACAGTCAGATACAGAATATTTCCACTGCCATAGGTTCCCACATGCTGCCTTTTCTAGCCAGAACCACTTCCTTCCCAGCCACACCCCCTCTCTAGCCCCCTGGCAACCACAAATATGTTCTCCAATCTATAATTTTGTCACTTCAAAAATGTTAGGCAGCTAGTCCTGTAGTGCAAGTTCGGCACACTCCACTTTGGCAGCCCAAGTTCGCAGCTTCAGATCCTGGGTGCAGACCTACACCACTCATCTGCCATGCTGTAGTGCTGACTCACATACGAAACAGAGGAAGACTGGCACACATGTTAGCTCAGGGCTAATCTTCCTCAAGCAAAAAAGAAAGAGGGAGATTGGTAGCAGATGTTAGCTCATGCTGAATCTTCCTGAACAACAACAACAACAAAATTTTAGATAAATGGAATCATACACTATGCAATCTTGGGGGACTGGCTTTTCACACTCAGCATAATAATCTGGAGATGCATCCAGATTGTTGAGCATATCAATAGTTGGTTCCTTTGTATTGCTGAGTAGTATTCCATGGTAAGCATGTACCACAGTTTGTTTATCCACCCACCCTCTGAAGGACATTTAGGTTGCTTCCATTTGGGTTATTATGAATAAGGCTGCTATAAACATTCGTGTAGAGCCCTTACCTTTTAAAGATACATACTTAAATATTTCTGGATGAGAGAAGATGATGTTTAGGATTTGCCTCCCAAAAATTCCAGATTGGGTAAGATACCAAAAAAACAAGATTGGCCATGAGTTTGTAAGTGCATTATACTATTATCTCTACGTTTGTATATGCTCATAATTTTCCATAATGTAAAGTTTAAAAAAAAGAAGACAGTAAGAAAAAATTACTTATCTGACCACTACACACCCACATACACAAACACACACACATCTTCAAGTAAAATTGAAGGCTTTTTTAAAATCTTATGATTTTAGCCCAGGATCACAGGAGTTCTTTACCTAAAACAGAGAGCCCACACCTCCCAGTGATCATTATTGTAACATTCACTCCACCAATTTCGGCAGATCCAAGGAGGCACGTGGTAACTTTCTTTTGGAAGTTCTTTATTAGGCTGCAGGGTTGAGATAATAGGTAGTCCCTAATGTTGGACAAAAGCAGGTAAGTAATCATCATAATCAAATGTATGAGATTCATGAGTGGCTTGTCTTCAAAGAAGAGGGTTCACGTCTGATACAAACAGGTCCTTATCATCAAGACAAATGCTGAGAGAACGGAAGTGTGATTACTAAAGATGAAGAGCAACAAACTATATGAGCACAATCAAGCCTGAAAATGAAGTGAGATGCATTTTATATTATGCGAAGGCTGCTTTTGTTTTTAAGCTGCTCTGGAGGACGGGATGTCATTATCATGTTCAGTCTGCAAGCTAACAGTTCTTTAGTACAACACCGCAAAATGGTATCTACTGTTTGGTGCCACCAATATTCTATCAGCTCATTCTCCCCTTCACCCCACTATTTTTTATCCACATGGGGCCTTACCAAAATGAAGACCTACCCTCTCAAAGATCTCCAGCAACGAAAAGCCTGTAAATACCAACCCATGAACTAATCTGGGATGAAAAGCCAAGACCTCCAAAGGAAATATTCAAGGTGACTTTCAACTGCAAGCAGTGCAATGGCAACAAACAGGTTTCCCTTGCTAGGTCCTTAATGCCTGGACATGCGCTGCAATGAGCAATTCTAAAGCTTAATCAAATAAAGTTTGTCTCAAAAGCAGGATAGCTGTCCACTGATCAACCTCAGTAAGACAAATTGGAAGGGACATCTAAATGTTTAGCTGTGTTGTAGCTTGGTTATACCAAACATCCCTCCTGTTAAATGGGCCCCACACCTGGTGTTAGAAATAGTAATGCTTATGGTGATAGGATTTGGTCATTACAGACTACAATAGCTAGAAAAAGACGGTCCACTAATAGCCTGTCTATATGATACTGATATGCCTATAAATTGAAAGATATTAGTCAATTCCATGATAAACAATCGAAGTACAGATTGGTTCATTTGGTTGGTTTAGCAACTTAGGAGTTCTATCAATGGAAGGAACTCTATTGGCAACATCATATTAGGAAACTAAGAAAATACAGCTGAGTTCAAAATCTTGTTCATATGTCACGAGTCAGAACAGAGATATATGGAATTAAAACCTCAAACGACACAGACCACCAGGAACTGTGCTATAGGCTTCCATTAAGGAGATTAATATTAGGACTGCTGGCGACAGAAAAAGGGAAAGGATAAGAATGGGCTCAGGAGCATAATGAAAAATGTAATTGAGAAGGAGCAGAGAAAAAGGCACTAAGGTTAAACACACATATATTTTTGGATGCTCTCTTCCTCTACCTTTGCCATCTTCCTTTACTCTTAGAACCAAACATCTTATGGGTCCTGTGGATTCTGACACTACAGTATACATTTCTGGACAGCTTGTGGTCAATGACAAGACACTGGAAGTTGAAACTCTTATTACTCACTTTGACATACTTAAAGGTTAATTTAAAATATTTTGCATAAAATAAAATGCCTTGCCAAAATCGTTATGGCGGATTTGCTTACACATCTCATTATCCTTCTTCATAGCAACCACCCATGCCTGGTCTATGGAACCAGAGCTTCAGAGGGGGCCATTTTTGTGAGCTGAGGTGGTTTCAGAGAAAAGAACATATGAGAGAACAAGTAGGAAAAATGCAAATAGAACAAAAAGGGAAGGCATCAAACCTGGAAAGAATTCCAAGGACAAACTGCAAGAGATGGCTTCAGGGAAATGAACAGCTGTGTAGAGGGGAGGAGAAGAAGAGACGCTTGAAAGGGCAGGCTGGAGCCAGGGAGTGGCAGCCATGAAGCCCAGAGGAGGCACTCAGACCATAGGCCACAGGCCTTTGGGGAGCTTTGCAGGTTTGCACATGGTTAAGGTAAGTGCAGTGGTGATTAAGAAGTGACTAATGGTAAGGGGCAGGGAGGGAAGGAGAGGACGACGAGAGCTGGGAGGCTCTGCTAATTGTTCCAGGTGAGGCCTTAGGGTTGGATCTCAGAGGGTGAAAGTGGGAGGGGGAAGGAAAGGACTAATGTGAGGGGCAGCGTGAAACATATAAAGGCTCAAACCTAGTTTTGTCCTCAATTAAAACCCAGAAAATGGTCATTTGCAGTCATTGTCAAAGAACTACTTACGAGATGCTAAGGATTCTTATGTTGATTGAGAGGTAAACTGTCATTATTATGATCAAACACATAAGAGAGCATAAAAATTCTAATGGCTGATAAAGTCATTTTTAAAGGAAGCTTTGATTAAGCTTAACAGAGGCTGGGAAAAAATAAGACTTTTGATCTAAGTAAAAAATATTTTTAAGGAAACCATGATTGGTTGCGAGGTGATGAGTATTTCTAAATTTCTAAAATAATTAACTGCTGATTTTAGCAAGGCAGTAATAATGACTTGATTGACAGATCTATTTTCTCTACTTTTTCAGATCACTATTACAAACCTATTATTCATCAAAAGTTAGATTTTTTTTTTTACAAATGTACCTATGTGTAAAATCCTGAAACATTACAGGTAACACAAGCTAAATCACCTATTTCTTAGTGTATATGCCCACTTAGTTCCTATTTTTATTTACTTAATGCCTTTTTATTGAGCGCCTACTAGATGATAAGTATTGTGCTGGTGCTGGGTGTACAATGAAGAGGAAAACAGACGATGCGGTCTGCCCACAAGGGAGCACATAGTATAGTGGAAAAGACATCAATTTAAAAAAAGAATCTAAGTATATAATTTAAAATTGTGATAAGCACTATGAAAGAAAATTACAGGGTCCTATGATAGCTTATAACAGGGAGGCTAAACCAAGCCTGGGTCTGGGATAGTGTTTAAAGGAAACTGAGCTGAAATCTGTAAGGATGCAGAGGAGTGAAATAGGAAAAAGAGTAGGGGAGAGAGAAGCAGAAGAAAAGAGAAGCAGAGGGAAAGCATCATATACAATAAAATGAAAATATTCTCACCTGCTGGGAAATAGTGTCCCACGGTCCCTGCAGCAGCCGTGTCTTATAGCACTCATGGACTCCTTCCCATATGTCCTTCAGAGCTAAAGGTCTTCCATCTGTGAACGTGCATGGCAAAGACGGTCAGGTAATAATCCATTTGACACAATGGTGCTTGGTGTCTACCTAAAACTACTGGAAGAAGATTATGATTTTTAAAAAAAACCTTTACTAGTACACATACTATTTATATATCAAAAAAGAGCCATATGAATTACTATTTTATACCTGAGAGAAACAAACATTCAAGCTTCTCTTCTTTGTAACCATCTAGCAGTTAAATTATCTGCTCATTCACTGCCTCTAGAAATTTTACAAAATAAATAAAATCCAAATGTGTTTTAGAGAGAACTGACAGATAAAAGCATAGGCAAAGGACCAGGTAGACAGACTCCCATTTTCACAATAGTGCACTACGGATACCTCTGAAGTCTTAATATTTCCCCGAGTCCTTAAATCAAAGACCACGCACATGCTTCTTTCTCTCTCTTGCTGACTGAATATCTGTAATGTCCAAATCACTCTGTTGGGTACCACGGGGAATAGAGAAAAGGAAAACACACAACTTCTCTTAGTAAGGAGCCTACCTCCTACTAGGGAAACCATGACAAGTATATCAACAGCATATCAATAACTAAAATACTAGGTAGGAAGTGGTCGCTGCCAGAGGAAAACTGCAGTTCTCCGATCGTCCAGAGGAGGGAGACAGTAACACCCAGTGTCGGTGGCACATGGAGAAGGGGATTGTTGGGGTGGAGGGACGTGAGAAGGCGCTGGCATGAAGAGGTTAGTAAAAGTTTTAATGAACAATAATTCTCCTTTTATTTGTTTAAACAGCTTCAATTATTCACATATTTTCTTAATCAACCAAATAACGTATTTTATGAAGACCACTATGTCACAAGATAAGTGGAGAAATAGATATCTAAGTTCAGAAAAGAAAGTAGAAAGAGGGAATTCACCAAAGACTTTCAAACCACACCCTGCTGGAAAGAAAGTGCTCTAACTGCTAGACTTTAGCGCTATATGGCCCATTCAGAGCTACCAAGTCCTCAAGACTTAGGAGTGTGCTCGTTTCCTTAGGGAAGTGGACAATATCATTTAAAGAAAACTCATCAATATAAAAAATCATTAGATCCCAAGAAGTATTTGATCATCAGGTGCAACAAAACTTGGGGAAATAATCTACTTGAAATGCCCCCAACACCAAAAGGTATTGCGCTCAGACTTGACTGTAAGTAGAGAGGTGGGGTGCAGGAGATAGGCACTAGATTTGGAGTCTTGGCTGAGTGGGAATCCTGGCGTTGGCGCTTACTCTCTATGCGACTGCAAATTATTTGCTTTTAACTTTACCTATAAAATGAAGATAATAATCCTTTTCAAATCCTGTTCTCATGAGCAGGCTTCCGTCAGTGAACACACCCAGGACTGTGTCAGGCACACAGTAAGAGCTTAACACATTTAGGTATCTCTTCCCAGCCGCCACTGTACCATTCCAGTAATTCTCATACTGCAAAACTAAAAGATTCATTTAGAGACCATTATTTCTTAGAATTTTCTCGTGCTTCTATACCAGGAACATTGTGTTTAATATAGTAATAGACTAACACCACGCAGGGCACTTCTCATGTTTGACCTGAAAAGTTGAACTTTTCCTCAACCTTTATTTTCAATAAATAGCAAGAGAATATTTTGATACATTTTCAATAAGTATCTTCATCTTGGCATTTATCTGGCGGCAGGAGACCATTATCTAGTGATAAATAGTTTTATTCCATTGACATTTCCATGTCTGTAAAATGAACAAGATTTATTCATCCAATTAACATTTGAATGTCATGTTTAGCTACAAGTTAAAAACAAGCTGCCTTCAGTATCTGTGTTATATTGTTTTCTGAACACATTTACAGAGTAGGGCCAAACTTTGCCCTTAAGTTAAGAAGTACACATCTTCAGAATATGCACGTGCACATGCGTGTATTGATGTTGGAAGAGGGGAATAGGATCTTAAGTACTTCAGTGTGAAATAGTAATCTAAACAATCAAATTATAAATAGATGACATGCTTTTAAAATGCTTTTCAGATGTCAAAGTTAGAAGAAATCAAGTCGTAGGATAGTAAAATGTTAGAGCTGGTACAATTAGTAATTTTATAAATTAGGCAAAAAAAGGTCTGGGAAATACATGTCTGCCAAAATCATGCAGCCAGTTCAGGACTGCACTGGAGCGGAACTTCGAGTCTCAGGACTCACAGTTCAGTGCTCTTCCTGCTCGTCCACGCTGTCTCTGAGGGTGGACACTGGGTCTGTCCTTTCACCTCTGCAGTCCTGCTGTGTAGTTGCACGCCTCACTCACACATTGCAAATGCTTTATGAATATTCCCTGAATGCATGATAAATGAAAGAATGCCTTCCTTAACTTTATTTTTATAAAGTCCAAGACAGAGAAAGGCTTTTGCAGACCTAGACAAGAAGACTGGGTTTAAATCTGGTAATCAGTAACGATTTTAATTTTATTCCTCAAAATATTTCAGTCAACAATCTAAGGATGGAGTGAATGGTTTGGATATTACCACTGTCAACAACCTGCATACTCTGCTGGAAGCATTCATCCCAAATCAGAAGCCTAGCAACAATGTGGAAAGACCCAGAACAAATATTATAGAATATTTTCATCAGATTTGAAGCTAGAATTCAGGGTATGTGCCAAAAGTTTTCAAACACCAAATTTAGAGAAAAAAAATTTAACACCTTAGAATACAGGAATTAAAAAATAATCTGGTCAATTTAGAATAACAGACAATCACAAGGAATTAAAAATAAGTTCAAAACATAAAAAGATGCATGATACTCCTATATGCATGTCTGTAAAAGTGCCACCCGCTTGCTACGAAGAGAACTGTGGTTTTTTTAATTGAGATTATGATAGTTTACAATCTTGTGAAATTTCAGTTGCACATTATTGTTTGTCAGTCGTGTTGTTGGTGCACCACTTCACCCTTTGGGCCCTCCCACCCCCCCTTTCCCCTGGTAGCCACTAATCTGTTCTCTTTGTTTACATGTTTAACTTCCACATGTCAGTGGAGCCATAGAGAGATTGTCTTTCTCTATCTGGCTTATTTCACTTAACATAATTCCCTCAAGGTCCATCCATGTTGTTGTGAATGGGATGATTTTATTCTTTTTTATGGCTGAGTAGTATTCCATTGTATATATAGACCATATCTTCTTTATCCAATCATTAATTGATGGGCACTTAGGTTGCTTCCATATCTTGGCTATTGTAAATAATGCTGCAATGAACATAGGGGTGTAAGGGACTTTTGGAAAGGAGAACTGTGTTTTTTTGTCTGTTTGTTTTTTAAAGATTTTATTTTTTCCTCTTTCTCCCCAAAGCCCCCCAATACATAGTTGTATATTCTTTGTTGTGGGTCCTTCTAGTTGTGGCATGTAGGACACCGCCTCAGCGTGGTTTGATGATTCGAACCAATGAAACACTGGGCCGCCTGCAGCGGAGCGTGCGAACTTAACCACCCGGCCACGGGGCCAGCCCCAGGAGAACTGTGTTTTTTAAGTGAATGGATGCGATTACATTCTCTAGTGCATTTTCAGAACTTTAAAAACACATTAAGGATGAATAAATGAATGCTTGCGCAAGCTACTTTGACAAGAGTGTCAATCTCTCCAGTGTCTGCTGACCGTTTACGCTATAGAAGATCTGGGTAATATGGCTTTGGTTCTCACATACAGTCATGACAATAATACTTAATGAAGTATGATGTGGGTTCTTTCCCTAAGGCTTCATCATTGGTTTTCCTGGTCATAGCTCACACTTTCACGATCAACAACATACAAAAGTTAGTTTTCGATCTTTTATACAAAAACAAAACATTTCGACACAAACAGCAATATCTCCAAAACCATGCCATATACTATCGATGCCTACAATATATTCAAATATGATTGTGACTCTAATTATTCCAAAAACAAAATGGAGCCTTCAGAAATCCCACTGACATCATTGAACTGAGATAGGTAAAAATATAAGGCACCACAGCACAGAAATAGGGCTTAAATATGGCAGAAACTTGAAGAACTTCGTAATTTTGTATATATCTATTTATGAAAACTGAAGGCCCAAAACTTTAACCTAAAATTAAAATGTGGGCATAAACAAGTACCTGGTTAAGCTCAAGAAGCACATTATTATGTGCCTTCATGTTCAGTTGAAGGTATCTTCAATCAGAAATGTTAAGCCCTGTTAAGAAGGTCTATTTTTTCTATCTGGCCTCAGTCAGAGCAGATATAAGCATACTCAATCAACAACCCCCCTAGTTTCAGGCCCAAGATATTCAATGGCACCAATTTTAACATGCTTAGAAGTCTCATTAATCACATTGAGCCTGAGAAGCGACTAAAATCTCCTGCATACTTGAACAATTGGAGGAGAAGCTGAAAGAATTTCAACAGCAACCCACAAAGTGAGCACAATAAATTAAGGTCATTTATTTAACATGTGCTTATTGAGTGCCTACTGTGTGCGCTCAGAGTGGAATGATGTCACCTGGATGGATAATACACATCTGAGCTAAAGGAATATTCTGTCAGCAACCGAAAGTGTCAATGACAGAAGAGGAAGAGACATTGGATGAAAAATAGAATAATTAAAAAGTACAATCTTTAGCAACTGCCAGTAGCATTTAATTTAACATTTTCATATAAAATCTCTCAATTGAATAATAACCTACATGTCAAGTAATCTATATATTACTCAAAATGTGCAGCTTTCTAAATTAAATTTCCCAGGGCTATTAGTTTTCATGAATCAGATAACACGTGAGCTATTTCACTAGCACTACCTAACTCGAGTGCAAGCACAGGACTCACCTTTGTCCTACTGTGCATGGTTTGCCAAAACTTCCTACCTCCCAAAATGAAGATTAGAGAGAGTATAAATTATTTAGAGTAAGCTTAAGAATAATGTTCTGAATGTGGTCACTAGAAATAAAAAGGAAAGAGTGGATTTTTTACGATGAAATCTGTCATTATTCAATATATTGTCTTCACAAGAACTTTGAAGGATATAAATATTCATGTCACACAGTAAGGCAGAGATGATGCTCCACCAAAGGGGAAAATTCATTTTTGCTTCAGTGAGAAAATCATATTCTGATATGAAATGAGTGTTAATTGTTCATGTACATTCATATCAGCTACTATGCTAGCTAATTCTGTAATTTTTATCCCTACATACATTTTTAGCATTTTGTATCTTTATTAATTTCAGGAAATCTGAATAAAAATTCCAAAAATACAGATTGTGGCAAGTTCTTTTACTTACATATGACAGCATAATTAATTTAACTTATTTTTTCTTAAATGTTGGTTGTCATTTGAATGACAGCGTTGCACAGTAAAAAACAGGCTATAGGGTTTGTCTCAACTCCTTAGTTTTCGTGTACCCTCTGAGCACTCAGTTTTTATGTCTGTGCGTGAGGATAGTAACAGTTTCTACCTTACAATGTAAGCATCAGAATACAAAACTCAGCTGGCAATATTGACAGCTATTATGTGCCAGGCCTCATTTCATATATTAGCTCACAATCTTCAAAACTCAATGAAACTGATATTATTATTGTCTCGACTTTTTTTCATTAATCAAAGAAAGGAAACAAAAAGTTCAATAACTTCCCCAAGGTCATACAGTTAGTAAGTAGCAGAGCTGGGAATCAGAACCAAGGCTTTCAGGCTCCAGACCCTGCACTTTCCCCATCACACCGTATGTCTCTGTACCCGGAGCAATTCGTAAACTATAAAGGGATACACACATACTAGTTGTGTTGTTGTTGTTGCCACTAGTAGACTCCACCAACACTGTCTAACCTAAGAGAATCTAGAATTTTGCCTTTCCTGGGTTTCTTAACTAGGTGTGGCTGCCCTTTCCCTCATCACTGCACAGACAAATCACAAGTCCAGCCAAGGCCTCTCTTGGTCACCCCGCTCAAGGTAATCTCAGCCCTCTGTGGCCTGGCGGCAATTTTTTCCCCCAGCTTTACTGAGATATAATGGAAATAAAACATTGTGTAAATTTTAAGGTATACAATGTGATGATTCGATATACATACATTGGGAAATGATGACCACAATAAAGTTAGGTAACACGTCCATCACCTCACATAGTTACCTTTTGAGTGTGTGTGGTGAGAACACTTAAAATTTACTTTCTTAGTAACTTTCAAGTGCACAACAGTATTATTAGCTACAGTCACTATGCTGTACATTAGGTCCCCAAAACTTAGCCACCTTATAACTGAAACTCTGTACTCTTTGACCAACATCTCCCCACCTCTCAGCCCCTGGGAACCACCAATCTACTCTCTGCCTGGTGGCCCATAACATATTCTACTTCTCACTGTGAATTTCAGACCTGTCTTGTGTCCCTCCCTGGACTGTAAGCTCCTTGAGGACATCGTCCATCTCTGGTTTCCTTTATTCATCTCTGCATTCCAGAAACATCTTCATGCCTTGTGCATAAACATTTTCAAATGGTTGAATAGATGAAAGTTCAACATTATTTCTAGAGCAATTAGCACAATTATTACTAAGAATAAAGACTGACTAATTATGACAAAAAAATCATTGAATTTTTTGCATTTATATTAAAAGGCCTCAGTCTTATATAAATCCATAGTATTGACGAGATGTAACTATAGTGGATATTTGATTTTTCAGCATCCAAACACACTTTCCATGTGGGAGAGAAATCCCAAAATAAGTGAAGGCGGAGCCCCATTTCTCAGCACTAAAGCCAAAGGGAGGTATTCCCCATCTTGTCATTCGAATGCCTTCAACTGACTCTATGATCTACCCTTCCAGTAAGTCCTTTTCTGCTTATCAGTCAGGTTCAATTATTTGCAAACAAGTATACCTAATATAGCACAAGTAAATGGTTTAAAAGTCTTGCTTAATAATTATCTATTTTCAAAATTATCATCTCAAATTTTTTAAATGCTATGTATTTATCTAGTAATTTTGACTAGAAAATAAGTGACACTTTTAAGATTACATCAGAGGGGCCAGCCCCATGGCCAAGTGGTTAAGTTCGTGCGCTCCACTACGGTGGCCCAAGGTTTTGCTGGTTTGGATGCTGGGCGCGGACATGGCACCACTCATCAGGCCACCTTGAGGCAGTGTCCCACGAGCCACAACTAGAAGGACCCACAACTAAAATATATACAACTCTGTACTGGGGGGATTTGGGGAGAAAAAGCAGAAAGAAAAAAAAAAAAGACTGGCAACAGTTATTAGCTCAGGTGCCAATCTTAAAAAAAATAAAAATAAAAATAAATAAATTACATCAGAAAGTTTATGTATGTTATAATCTATTTTTATGAGAAATATGCCCAACAGCACAAACAGGAGTAATCAGACATCAACTCTGAGACATCACTATTCATCAGAACTCCAAGGATCACATCTCCAGATGAATATCTACAACCTTAGGTGTGCTGGTTCTAAAGCAGAAGACACTCTACTTTCAATTCCACCCAAAGTGTTCCGAGGTTTTGATTTCAACCTCTTGACCTGGCACTCCAGTATTCAGCATTTTGGACTCCTGGTTATTTTCAAATCTCAGTACTCCCAGAACATGGCACTATTATGCCGGTAGCAGCAGCTTGACTATCCATCCAACGTTGGTCCCTTCCCTGGAGAACGCAGTCTCCCCTTTCTCAGCACAGCACCTAATGTACGGACTTGAAGAACTCTGCTCTGATGACTTTAAAGGAGGAGAAAAGCAACAAACTAGTTTCAAGTTGCTCAGCGATTTTTTTTTTCAGTATATTTAAAAAATAGGCTGCATTTTTCTGCTGTGCATGCAGTAGGCACGCATGTATGCTTTTTTTTAAAGATTGGCACCTGAGCCAACAACTGTTGCCAATCTTCCTTTTTTTTTTCTTCTTCTTCTTCTTCTTCTCCCCAAAGCCCCCCAGGACATAGTTTCATATGCTAGTTGTGACTGCCTCTGGTTGTGCTATGTGGGACGCCGCCTCAGCATGGCCTGATGAGCAGTGCCATGTCCGCGCCCAGGATCCAAACCGGCAAAACCCTGGGCCACCAAAGTGGAGCTCGCGAGCTCAACCACTCGGCCACGGGGCTGGCCCCCCATGTATGTTCTAATAGACATTTCAAGCAGGGCTCATTTGTGAAGAGTAAGCAGAGAAATGTTTCTTCCTTATGGACCACAACACAAACAAGCATCTGTCCCAGAGAGCCGAAGTATAGTCTCTTGCAGGTAAGAAAATAAATTTACTTATCTTTTCATGTCCTCTTCCTGGCCTCTGGATCCACTTAAAATCTGTTGCTTTTGCATAGGTGATGTTTTGTCCTAACGCAGGTTAGAATAAACCTTTTGGCTAATAAGCCGTCCCCTAGGTTTTGCTTCACATTGTCCAGTACCTTTTCTTTAGTACATTTTTAAGTCGGGGCTTGATTTTTCAGTGAGATTCTACTCCCATCATACATCTTAACCCAGCATCCTACTTCTACCCTAATTCCTCATGAAGTTTCAAACGTTTACATGGTTCAACACATAATTCTCATTATATTGCCTCTATTATTTGAACATTTCAGTTTGAATATTCTGAATTAGTTAAATAATTTTTCATTATTTTTCTTAATAACTTTCACTGTTTGCTCTTCACATTTCATTTTAGTCCTTAAAATCTCTTTTTAATCTCCCAAAATTCATGTTCCATTTCATTATTATGACTTTGGCTAGATTTACTAGCTGTTTACATAAATAAAAGTGGCATACATGAACATTCCCAAAAATTCTCTACAAATAAGATTCTAAATTAAATTATCTGTCAAATCATTTTCTATTTTCTTCTCATTGTAATAATTAAATAGAATCATTTTTGCCTCAGTCCTTAAGTACCTCTCTAATCCAGAGATTTTTCCTTTTCAGCAAGCTGTCTTAACTCTCACTGTACTGGCCGTGGTAATTTTCCCCCGAAAATATGTTCTTTCCAGCTCATTTTCTCTAAGAGGTTATTATAAAAACATTTTTAATAATTCTAACAATTCAAGAAACAAGCCAAATTCCTCTCCCTAAAATTTCATTCTTCATAATTTCTTCTCACCCTTCATTTATCCCTCTTTCTGTTTTGCTCAGTCATAATTTTTGCTCTAGGAAATCCCTCCATTGGTTCCATTCACTTCTGCCCAATCTGTTTGACTTTTCCTTTATATCCTCCAGCCCCTTCCCATCCATTTCTCTTCCACAACTTGACCTCAACATATCATTGCAACCATTTCTTCCACAATTCATCTTAAGGAAACTCCGGCTCCAAACTGGCCTCTCACTCTTCCCCAGGTATGCCATGCTCTCTCCAGCCCTGCACGCACCCTTCTCCCCTTCTCCAGTGCTCTCCAGCCTCTTCAGAAAAGCCAGCCTGTTACTTCCAGCAAGTTGCTGGGCAGAGCAGAGGAACTTCACTTTTATTCTCCAACTTCCTCCAACTCAATCTTTCCTGCTTTACTGTCTTCCTCTTCTGTGCGCTCCAAGATTCCTGCTCCAGACCATGGACCAGCTTCTTCCTCCTCCTTGAGGATTTATATAACGCTCTCATTCCAAACTTTCTATTATTCTTCCTTTAGGCTGGACTTTATTTTGGTTTGGCTCATGCTGCATTTGAGAAGGAATGATTCTTTGGCTATTTCTTTCACCCCATTTCTCCAAAAGCATCCTTCAGGTGTGCAACAAGTGGACAAATCTTCCGCATGAAATAGCTGGGTTACATTTTTAATTCTATACCCCTACTCCCTTAGCCGATAACAGAATGGATCTCCAGAATAATCAAACATTCAGTTGCTGAACAAAAGAAATGTCTCTTCCCCTATTCAAAAGCAGCCCTTCTGACTAATTAAAGAAATATGTCAAAATGGTTCCCCAAAAGAACCCATATGTCAGCCAAATAATTAAATATTTTGAAAATGAGAAGAACCACTTGATCTTCTTTTCCATAGAGACGGAGAACAAAGAAAAAGAGAAGAGACAGAGAAGAAATAAATCAGGAGTCAAGCTGAAATAAATATAGAAATCTCTAGTTGTAATGAAAGGGAGAACTAAGGAAGCTTAGGACTCTGGTGAAGCAAAATGCCATTATGTATATGCCTGAGGTTTCTGGCTAAGGTCTTGTCTAACATTTGCCATCGGCTTGTGACAAATGCTAAGCCCCTAAAAGGGAAGATGGGACATAAAAAAGCTGCTGGAATGATCTGTTGGGGAGTAGATAGAAGCCTCTGGTATAAAAATAATTCTTTAACACAGTATGTTTAGCAACAATGGGGGGAAAAGACAGTGGGCACTCAAAGATGTCAATGCTTTGTGAGAATGGACTTCATAAACTACAAAGCACTATTTGAATATAGGCTGTTTATTACTACTTGACAGAGGTGCAATTACCTCTCAGCCACTGCTGGGCAGCAAATGGTATTAACGTGTCCCACCACCTGTCCCAAAAGGAAAAAAAGTAGTAGTTAGGGGAAAAAAGAACACTGAGAATGAGTTATTTCTTCTCTTAAATCTATGTTACCCCACAGGGAGCTGGGCTCCTTTAGGTCCAGCTAGTAGAGATGAGGCACCCAGAAGCAGAATGCTGTCTCAGTATGGCTGTTGGCCTTCGAGGATCAAATAAAAACACGTGCTTATAGAAGTGGGGCTGCTGCTCAGCTCATTTGGACGCCCACCCTCGAGTCCTTGGGACTTTCCATTCTCCTTAGCCAACTACTCCTGTGGTCTCTGAGAAGTATCAGACTACAGAGTAAAGATAGATAGATGGTTTGAGTCCTGAGTCTCCTGGAGACAACAGCAGTACTCTCTTCCTTATAACTTATCAGAGCAGTTCAAATAAGGCACTATCACAATTTTCCATCTTTGGGCTGTAAGCAGAAATGGTTAGAAATTCCTCATTACTGGTTCATTCAATAAATACTTGTTGATGCTGTGCCACAGTCAATTCTGTGGGTATCAAAATGAGTAAGACAAATAATATATATGTCATATAACTATTACTCACACACACAGAGCCATGAATAAAGCTCATCACTTTGTAGGTTGTAGGTACTCAATATTAATTTCCTTCCTCCCTCTTTTTACCTGAAAGCCCTACATTCTAGCTTACTATTTTATAGGGGACACGTAAACAAATAATAATTCTATTATAGTGCAACTTGTGATACAATATATGATGCGATGTGATGTGATGTGACGTGACGTGATGTGGGAGTGACAAGAGCAAGTGGTATATTAGCTGAGCCTTAGGTGGCAGTTGGCCTGGTAGACACTAGACAATACAGAGGAATAAGAGGAAATCACAGGCGAACAGATTTGCGTTTCAAGAAACAGAATAAAGATTTCTTCTGGAATCTAAGCCAGTTGATAAAAGAAAAGGTAAAGGCAATTTAAATGGGAACTACTTGCTTTTCCTAAAAAAAGAGGTACAGAAAGAAAATTCAGACCACCAAAGAAAATAATTTTTACTAACAATCAAATGCAAAAGAAATTCTAAATATCTGTCGAAAACAAGGCTAAGTGAACTATTTTTGAAGCAACAAAAAAAGACCCCTGGGCGAGAAATTTTATAGTCATCCTCTTTCTAGGTCGGAACTCTCTTAGAATGAGACAAAGAAAAATCTGGACCTGGAATAAGAGGAAGACCTTAGGAATCCATGCACCACACTGACAGAGGTTTGTTTAACAAACAGATGAAAGAGCCGAGTAATCAGACATCACAGGAAAAGGGGACGAATTGAGGGGAATAAATGAAAAATTATGACTCCAGAGTAAAGGGCAATACATTTTTAGAACACTCATTAGGTTAAGTTAGGTAGAAAAGAGAAAAGAAATTATGAGACTGTGATAAAGGCAAGAACCATTTTTCATGTTTCTCCACAAGAAACCATTCAGTGTGCTCTGCAAAACTTAAATTTGATATTTTAAAGTACCTGAATAAGCTCTAAAAGAATTCTGGAATTTAAAAATTCCGAATACTCATTCTATGCAACACAGAATGGAGAGGGGGAGAACAAGGAATACTTCCACATAAAATAAGTGACTTGTTTTGGTTTTCCTTTATTAAACATTAATGAAGAGCATCTTAAAAGTATATAAATAGAATCCAAGAATGCTAGGGGTTTTTTTCAAGAAATAGAGAACCATCATGAAGAAAAGATCTTAGGAAGTATACCAATTTCATTAAAATATAATTGGACTTGCAGGAACAGTTACTGTGTTGTACTGTAAGGGGAGCTGTGGGCACGTAACAGCCAAGCACCCGTCTGCTCGCAGCCACTGGCCTCGGCAAGACCCACTTCCAGCTCGAAGCAGTCATGTTTCAACACCTCCGATTCCCTAATGCTGACAAGCTAAACAACTTGTTTTGTCTCTGGGAGCTCTTCTCTAGTGATTAACTGCTTATGGTGAATACTAATTATATGAAAGCACCGTATTGAAGAAGTAGTGTCCTATTTCCTCTACCTACAGCCTCAACATGTCTTTGAATCGAGAAGGTACAAAGTAGAGCCATCACAATGCAAATCAAGAGAGACATTTTCCCTCTCCGTCTGGTAAATAAACGTATCTCCTTCTACTTTTTAGTGTAACCCAGTTCACTGCCAAGAAGCTTCCTTTAACCTCTGGGCTCCAAACCAAACAGAATTACAATAAAGTGAGTGTTGGAGAGGCCTGTAATAACCACGCGGATAAATCTGCAGCAAGAGTTGGTGAAGTAGTAAGCTATCAGTGTCCTCAATTCCCCATGTCCCATGCTGAAAATTTACCCCAAACTGTCAGTTCTTAGGAAATGCACCTCAGATTAAAATCTTCTCACCAGGGAGTCTATGAGAATTTGTTCTTGTGTTTTAAATCCTAAGTGCTTGCTAAACCGCCAACACGGCAAAATTAGAGACCATTAAACAATATAAGGCAGCAAGTGATTAAATCTACCAAATACACATTCAAAGCAGCTTAAGCTACTTTTTAATTAAAAATAAAATATCACTGCCTAAATTCAGATGTCTTAGCTATCCAGACAAAGTTAGAAGGCTGTTCAGAATGCAAAATGCTGCTGAGAAGGCCAGAGAGAAATGGGGTAGGTGGGTGCTGGGGAGTCGGCTGCTCGGGTCCCTGGGCCCAGAGTCGTTTAGCTGGAGGACATGAAGGGGGCAGTCAGGGCTGGGCTGCGGGGTGAGGACTCCATGTGGCTGCTGATGAAATAAGCTTTATTAGCCAAGGCTTCCAAGGAAACAGGGTGTTCCACCTTCTTGGCAAGGGGACGGGGTTGAGTAACAGCATCTCAGGAAGCTAAGGATTAGAGACGTATAGATGGCGAGAGGAAACGTTACTGCTATTTTTAAGTATAGCTTAAACTAATTGATAAATGGTTCTTGAAATAATAATTAGCGTTTGGGGAAGGAAGCATGGGGGCTTCTGAGTTAATGGGATCGCTTGAGATTGAAAGAAATTTTTACTGTAAAGTTAGAAGTAAATAAACAGTGTAGCTTTAAGTTGTTCCAACTTGTTTAAAGTAAAGAAAAGAAAAAGAGCCAGGGGGCTTAGTCAACCTTGGGCAGGAGGCCAAGAATCTGAAGATCAGACTGAAGTCTGGGATGATATCATTCACTCTGAAGTCTTGATATTCTTCCTAAAGCATGAGAAAATTTACTGGTAAAACTTTACCTCACCCACAGTTTTCTTATTTTTAACTCTTTTTTTTTCCCCCTCTCAAGAATAATTTTCCAAATCTGCTTTCTGCCTTACACGCAAATGCTAGGAATTTACATGTAGCTTCTGACATGGTCTTACCTAAAAAGCTTGCCCTAAAGTAAAGCACGGGCACTTGGTAGCTGCAGGAATACAGGACGTGATACTCATATTTAATCACCTCGTTGGTCGCTGTGCTCTCAGTCACTTCAAAATCATCCAAGGGTAGCTCTAAAGCCTCCTGAAAAAAAGCAGAAACAAAAACACAACGTGTTTGTCAATAAAAAAAAGTACACTGACATAGACAGGGAAAGATGAAGTTTCCTTCTTGCAAAATAACAGTTAAATAAATATAGGGCTATGAGGTCAGGAAAGGGAGTTCCCACAGTCATGTTTAACATTTGAGTCCTGGGTAAATAGTAAAACCAGAAAACATTAGCATTAAGTAATTCCAGATTGTTTTTGAGAGACAAAGCAGCTCTGGGTAAAGAAACAGGAAGAAAAAAAAGCAGAAAGATCTATTGCAAGAGCAACTCTGAAAAATCTTTACTGTACAATTTTAGCACAAGATGATGGCTACGCAAGCTACCTTCCTGCCTACCTGTGAAAGCTAAAAACATCCCTACAATTGAACAAGAGGCTGTGAAATTGTCCCTAAAGATTCTATTGTACTTGCCAAAAGATGATTCATTGTGTGCCTAACAGTTCCCAGTTCCATTTTGAATAAGAAAGTTATTTTGCAAGAGGTCGAGTTTGTTAGGTACATTCAAAACCTGAGATGCATCCATTTTCTTTATTATTGTGTTATCTTTGGTATATTTCTACAATAAATCTTGACTTAGAGTAGAAGGCAATTATTAATGTCAACTTAAACAGGGTTTTGTAAGCAAAGATGGTTATAGCCAGCTTGCTTCTCACCTCATCATTCTTTATTGGTTGATTTTTTATTATGTGTGGGGGTTTCTTAAGAATGTATCTTAATGTTTAGAAGCAATTAAAGGGACGTGTTGAGACAGAACCTGGTTCCATCCACATTCACTTACTTGCGTTGAAGAATTTCCTTTGAAATTAATTTAGTAGAAGGAAAGAAGCAGGTTGGTTTGGCTCATTTCTACCTCTCATTAAAACAGTAACAACAATGAACAATCGGGAAGAGCTACAGGAAAGATTTCAAACTTTATCAATATGAAATAAGCTTTCCTGCGGAGATAAGTAAAGCCACAGACTACTCTCCAGATCTGTATCTGCTTTACTAATTCCCCACTCACAGGCGGTTCATTGGGGAGATATTACACTAAATAAATCACAGCTGGAGAGATTTACAAAAGAGTTTTTCACTAAACTCCAGTACACACTATCAATTAAACACAAGGAATTAAGTAACCAGAGAGAGATCACTGAAATAAATATTCCAGATATTGCAAATTAATACAGTAACAAGAAAGAGGTTTTTCTGTTTGTTTATTTAAATTTTCATTAGGCAAAGATATCTATATCTTCTTTCAAAGCAATTCTTTTGATCAAATTCATTCTTGGGGTCAAAGATTATATCTTTGTGATAAAAAATAATTGCAAACACTGCACAAGTACATAAAATAAAATGTGACATTCCCCTCATCCCAGCACTTCTATACCTCAGACTTGTAACCATTTTTAACAGGTCAATGTGTACTTTTCTAGACTTTTTAATTTTTTAGCCTACAAACACACACACACAGACATACATCCATCCCACCTCCCCATTAAATCTTGCTATATATACATATATTCCTTCGATTTTCTCACTCACAATCATCCTACCACGTGCTGCCACCTCAGTACTATAGATCTTGCTTCTTCTTTTAATGGCTTCAGTGTATTCCATTGTATGACTATGCCACAGTGTTTTTTAAAAAAAAAATTCCACATTGCTAGATATTTTAGGTTGATTATAATTATCTGCCGCTACAACTAATCCTGCAATGAATATTTTAGCACATATACCCTTGTACACCTCTATTTTTCTATGGTGCAGATTCCTAAAGATGGTATTACTGCATGAAAGGGTATGTGCATTTTAAATTTCGATACTGCCAATCTGTCCTCAGAAAAAGGCTGTACCAATTTATATTCCCAGAAAAAATATATAAGAATGCCCTTTTCCATATCCCATAAATAGTGAGTATTATTTGTTTTTATTTTTACCTACTTGATGAATTTTTAAATGTCAATTTTTTGTTTTAATTTCTAGTTTCTTGATTACTAGTGAAAGTGCACATCTATTCATGTATTTATGGGTAATTTGCATTCTTCTGTGATTTGCTGCTTCTTATCCTTTGTTTATTTTTCTGACATTTAGTTTGCATTTCTCTTATTGAATTATATAAACTCTTTGTACATTAGAAATAACTTACGGTTGTGTATATATATATAATTGTGTACATATAGATAGACATATATATCTGCACCACAGAAAAACAAAGGTATGCAAGGATATGTGTGGCATCTATATGTATGTGTATATATATATGACATCTTTACTCAGTTTTCTTTTAACTTTGTTTCTAATACCTTTTATCCTAAAGATTTTTTTCCCAATCTGTGCATTTTCTTTCTGCAGCTTCTGAGTCACAGGTCCTCGTTAGAAGGCCTCCTGCTTTGTCCCATCTTACCCTTAAAAATTATAAACATGTTAAACTTTTTTAATCCTCACATACAGACTCATACACACACAGACTCAGAGACATACATGTATGCTTTTAAATTTACATTAAGATCATTAATCCATTTGAATTTTGTTTTTGTGTATGGTGTGAGATAGCAATTTTCCCCAGATTTCTAATAGTCCATCTTTTTCCCATTGATTTTTAATTCCACCTGTACCATGAATTAGATTTGTGTGTGTGTGTGTGTGTGTGTGAGTGTGGGTTTATTCTGTTGTTCACTATTCAGCTATTATGTCTCTTCTCAGACAGTCACTGTCCACCCAATTCTTAAGTGAACACTGAATTGGGTCGTTAATTTCTGCAGGAAAAGACTACCTGAGACCCAGTCCTGGTAGGGAGGATAAAATTCCTGGAAAGAATGTCCTTCACTCAAACTAAAATTAAGCACTCAGGAATGTTCTAGGGTTGACACCAGGTACTGCAACTAGTGATCAATTGGGCATAGATCCAGATTCTCTAGAACAGTTCGAAGGCGCAAGGAATAAGAGACAGGGGGCAGAGCAAGCTTTTCGAAGAGCCTGTGAGAAGCCCCACTCTAATCACTGTGCTCATGGGCAAGTGACTGCCTTTGTGGGACGTAAGGGCCAGGAGGGCTCGTCCTCCAACTGGGAGTGCTGCTGTGTCACCCAGCCCCTTGCCCTGGGTAGCCAAATCCGGGCAAAGACATTTTTGCATCCTTAACTCATATTTGATGAATCAAATCCTTGGCCTGTGTCTACTGGGATCTTCCCATCACGGTCACCTTCTTGATGCCCACGTGAACATCATCCTTCGAAATCACACAACTTGGAAATCTCAGACTTCTGCATATTTTCTGCTTCCCTTTCTAGGTAAAAGAGCAAGATGGCTTTAGAACTCAAGACTGAGGTTCTTGTCTTCTTCATCTTTCTGTTCCCAGAGACTCTAACACAGAGCTGAGAACCTCAGGAAGCAATATTTTTATTTCTGTAGTAGACGTGTTTCCTCCCGTCTATGTACACAACAAACTTCATAGGAATTTACCAGCAACTCCACCCCCACCCCAAAGTCTGAAAAGAAGTTAAAGGAGGAATAAAAATGCAAAATATCATCAAAGATGATATACAAATGGCAAATAAGCATATGAAAAAGACGTTCAGTATCATTAGCCATCAGGGAAATGCAAATTAAAACAATGAGATATCTCTACACATCTATCAGAATGGCTGAAATAACAAATAGTGACACCATTAAATGTTGGTGAAGATACAGAGAAACTCGATCACTCATACATTGTTGCTTGGATATAAAATGATATAAAATGGCCCAGTCTCTCTGGAAAACCATATGGCAGTTTCTTATAAACCTAAACACATAATTACCATATAACCCGCCAATTACACTCCTGGGCATTTATCCCAGACAAATGAAAACCTGTTCATAGTAGTTTTATTCAGAATAGCCAAAAACTTGAAATAGTTCAGATGTCCCTCAACAGGTCATGGTTAAACAAACTGCGGTACATCCATTCCACACTATCCAGCAATAAAAAGTGCAAACTATTTACTTATTTATTTTTTTGGTGAGGTCGATTTGTCCTGAGCTAACATTCATTGCCCATCTTCCTCTTTACTTTGCTTGAGGAAGATTAGCCCTGAGCTAACATCTGTGCCAATCTTCCTCCATTTCCCTCATGTGGGATGCTTCCACAGCATGGCTGATGAGTGGAGTCAGTCCGCGCTGGCATCTGAACCTAAGAACCTGGGCCCCCAAAGTGGAGAGCACGGAATTTTAACCACTTGGCCATAGGCCAGCCCCAAAAGCACAAACTATTGATACACACAACCACTTGGGTGAATCTACTGGGAGTTATGCAACTGATTAAAGCCACTCCAAACAGGTTACAGATTTCATTTATATAACATCTTTGAAACGACAAAATTTTAGAAATGAAGAACAGAGCAGAGGTTAGTGTTGGGATGGCGAAGGGAGATGGGCGTAGTTATAAAAGGGCAACATGAGGAATCCTTGTGGTGACGGAACTGTTCTTTATCTTGACTACGATGGTGGATACGTGAACCTACACATGTGATAAGATAAAATTGTATAGAACCAAACACACACACACAAGCACGAGTAAAACTGGGGACATCTGAATAAAATCAGTGCATTGTATGAATGCCAATATCCTGGTTGCGATATTATATTATAGTTTTGCAAGATGTTATCACTGGGGGAAACTGGGTTAAGGATACATGGGATCTTTCTGATTATTTCTTATTTAGATAATCTACAATTATCTAAAAATTTCAATTAAAAAATGAAAAGGAAAAAAGTGAAGGGGGCTGGCCCCGTGGCCGAGTGGTTAAGTTCGCGCACTCCGCAGCAGGCGGCCCAGTGTTTCGTTGGTTCGAATCCTGGGCGCGGACATGGCACTGCTCGTCAGACCACGCTGAGGCAGCGTCCCACATGCCACAACTAGAAGGACCCACAACGAAGAATATACAACTATGTACTGGGGGGCTTTGGGGAGGAAAGGAAAAAAATAAAATCTTAAAAAAAAAAAGTGAAGCAATTTGAAGTTTGTTAAAAACAAAATTAAATTTCTAAGACCTCAGGTGCTAACAATACAGATGGCAGAGGGTTATGTTGATAAAGAGAGGCTGTCTGGAATCTGCTCTGCAATAACACAGGCGAGGGGTCAGCGGACGGTGGTGTAGAAGGGGCATGACTGGGCACGCAGTGATGATTGCTGGAGTCGATTGATGGGTCCATAGGTGTTCATTATGCCATTCTGTCGACTTTTTTTGAATATTTTTAATTCTCCAAAATAAAATTTTTTTAAGGCAACAAAAATTTCTGATACCATGTTACAATATACAGAATCACAGAACTCTAATAGTGAAAAGAACTTGAATCACTCCATCTAACCCAACACTCACCTGGCAGATACAATACGGCCAGAAAGGCTGCTTGTTTACCCAATGTCACTCAGGCAGGTAGGCCTATAACCCATGCCCGCTGACACTGAAACCACTGCTCTTCGCACTGCAGTATGCCACTTCTTAGCTATCACTAACTTGGACTGACGTTAGGGCCCCATAACATTAATATTAACATTTTGAGCAAGTTTGTTAACATTTTATTATTTTTTCTTTTATTATGTTTTTTCAAAAGGATTTGGGTATATTTAATTCAATGTTAAGAGTTACTAGAAAAAGAAGACACACACATTTATTTTCCTCAAAATGCTACTATTTCATTAAATGAGAAGCTACCTGTGTTTAGAAAATTACATTCATTCAAGGAGCTAAAAGATTAAGTGGTTCACATTAATTATAGAAACCTTGATTTTATTGAATTCAATTAACAATAAATTGACAGTGATCTTTCATTTAGAAAATCTGATATGAATTAAGCTTTACAACTAAATCCCATTAAATAGAGATCATGCTGAAGATACTTCATAGATATTTTATTGAAAGCCAATCCAGCTAGTACATTGGGCTTTGGCAATGAGATCCCTATCTCTATTTAGTCTACAGGAAAAAGTAACAGAAGGTGGAAAAATTTTTCTTCTATCACTAAAAATCTCCATTACTGAGCAAACAGAAGTAACGAGCCTTATTCCTAACGTCCCTGGAGGAAAAGAGAGTCTATTTGTTTGTCTTCTACCAGTCAAGTCTTTAATTCAAACCTAACATTAATGGGCCAGAATCACAGCCAAGTAGCCAGAATGATGAAGGGGCACGCTGGTTCAGAGACAGCCTTTAGCTGTATCCACGAGTGGACACGTAAGCCATCTAATCAATGGAAGACTGGCTATGGAACAAACCTCATTTGATTTTCCTGAGCCAACAGCCTTTTAATATTTTCTGAAGTGATAAAGACTGACGAAGCCTTTTGACAAACCATTGAAAAATCACTTCCTTAAGAAAGAATTTTAATTATTAAAACATCTAAAATAAATTATAAAAATAATCTAAGCAGGCCCTTTTTAGTTTCACTTGCTCATCATTTTACAGTGGGATGGTCTTTTCACTATTTTTACTCCTAGAATGACTCTTTTTTCATGATCTCTGCGGCTTTTGAGTAAGTGACTGTCACAAGAACCTGTGCAAGTGATGGCATTCTCTTAGCAACTGTAAAGGTAGTATCTGATACATAGAGAGGGCTCAACACAAGGCAGGCATGTGTCTGACAGCATCCAGGGTGACTCTGAAACCACAAAGGGTGGTCAGTAAGGTGATCTCAAGGACAGCATCTCAGTGCGCCTCCCCTTTTCCCAGTAATATTATCACTTCTACTCCCGATTTTTTTTTTTTTTATAATTTCGTATTCTGATTACAAAGCCTTTTTTTTTTTTTTATAACGCTTTTTTTTTTTTTTAAAGATTTTTTATTTTTTCCTTTTTCTCCCCAAAGCCCCCCGGTACATAGTTGTGTATTCTTCGTTGTGGGTTTTTCTAGTTGTGGCATGTGGGACGCTGCCTCAGCGTGGTCTGATGAGCAGTGCCATGTCCGCGCCCAGGATTCGAACTAACGAAACACTGGGCCGCCTGCAGCGGAGCGCGCGAACTTAACCACTCGGCCACGGGGCCAGCCCCTACTCCCGATTTTTTTAAAAAGGAAAAAAAGAAGCCCCATTCTTTGCTCTCCCGGCCCCATCAGAGGGGAGTGAATTAGCGTTAGCACGGCCAACGTGGGCTCCCACTGAGAGGACGCACCTGTCTCCCGCGCGGGCTTAAGTCCTCCAATGTAGCCGGGCACGCTCAAGGGCAAGGCAGGAGGGAGGAGACACAGAAACCCGCCAAAGCACGTCTGGCAGGTTTCTGGATGTTTACAACTGGCTCCTTTGTGCTTCTTAGGCCCTGTTTTCTTTAGGACTGTGCAGTGGACAGCAAGACAGCTTGAGTCTGGAGCCGGGCAGCTAGCAAACAGGCTGAGTACAAGGCAGGCTGCTGAAGAGGCTGTCTCTCAGATTCCATGCCAGAGGATACAGGTTCTCTGGCAGGAGGGAGTAGTAATAATGCTTAATAGCACCTATCGTAAGCCAATGACAATTAGTCCTTAAATCACAACACTATTTAAAAAGCATTGTCTTACTGGAAAAAATCAGAAGGGCGCAAAAGGACCTTTTAAAAGAAAAGTCAGGTTCTTCTCATCTACTTTTTAAGATTCCTGAGCAGCTAAAAGCAAAAGAATAGCAAGATAAGGGATTTGAAAATCGGAAATTCCTTACGGAAATCATGCCTAATTAAAGGAAGAGAGAAAGACTTTTACCTGGTATTCTGAGCTCAGAATCAGTCAAATATGTTTCTATTCAGAGTTACTCTTTGCATGTTACATAAGACCAGCATCATTTACAAGGGTTTACAGCTTTTCTAAGCACATTTATATACATTATGTCAATTGCTCCTCTGCTCTAGGAGGAAAGCCCCAAGTCATCCAGAAGTAAGAAACTTAGCTGAGGCTCCTTCACTCCACAAAGACCATTAGATTTTAGGAGGTAGGGTATGTGAAACATCTGTATTCATGGACTCCATCCCCAACCTTCTGGGATGGGACTTACAAATCCACCTTGTTCACAATGTTCCAAGTGATGCTAATGCGCGTGGTCAGCAGACCACTCCAGGAAGCCTCGGAGGCTCAACTTCGGGATTCTTCACTTTTGTGCTCGATGGGATTATAGCATCAGGAAAGCCCAAACACCAAGACTCAGAATTACACCGTAAACCAGTTTGCCTTCACTGGCTGCTCATCTACATCTTCAGGAGTATTGCTATCTCGTTTGCTCTCCTCTTGGTGGAAACCTTTGCACCTCCATTAACCTAAGACATCAGCTCCTCACCCCCACTCCCAGGGACAGAGGCGCTTTCATGGGCCCTTTCCTTTATCCCCTCCTATCCAAAAGCATCCTTCATTTTCTCCTTTTCCTTTTAACTGATTGATTAATTCTTGCTGAAGTATCAATGGCCATTGATGGCTTAGTATGTTACTCCTTTATCAACTATTACATTCAGCGGCAGATTTGTCATTGATAACCCCAATCAAAAGGAATCTTTCATAGTGGAATTTGGGGGGCCAAAAAGAAGTAAATTTTGCACCATGCATGTAACCACCAATGTGTAAGACTTGCCTTATAGGCTACCCTACATTTTAACTCCAGAGCCAGAACATTCTTCCTTGTGCTAAAAGGTGAATCAGTTTCCACTATGTTTATCCTTGCAGAAAATTAAGAAACAAGGGTCACCTCTTGTGTAATAGCCTCTCAAAAATATGAACCAATTTATTGTCTTCAGAGTTCTCTTCCCCATATTAGACAATCCTAGCTCTTCCCATTTTTCTTGTGTCTCTAGTTCCAAGGTCTGCAAACATTTTCTTAAAGGGCCAGAGAGTAAATATTTTAGGCTTCATGGGCTGTAACGCATGACAGCAGCCACTGGCAACATGTAAACACATGGACATGGCCCTACTCCAGTGAAACTTTATTTACAAAAACAAGCTGCAGCCTGTAGACCTTAGGTTGCTTACCCCTATGAGTCCATCTTAAGGCCTTCCTTCATTGCATTTTATTGTATTTTTGTATGTAGCAAGCAGAACCTTATCAAAGGACTTGTGTCTCCATTTGGTAAATCTTCTTTCTCCCTTTTTCTATTTTTTTTTCTATCTTAAGATGTTACACTAGGTTTCTTGGAGGGATGATAAATTCTGAGCTTTAAAAGAATAATGATAATTGAATCCAATAGGGTGAAGCTTGGCCAGAATCATTTTCTAAAGTAAGAGATAGCACTACCCTAATTTAAACAAGTGAGATTTTTAAATGTCTTGATGAATAAACTGCAAATTCTTTCAGCATATGAATAAACTTCTATACTCAAATCCAGAAATGAGTAAATTTCACTGCCAAAGAGTAAAAATGATAAGGTCTTGATAAATAGACCAAAAGGCAAGCACTATAGTAATTTCAGAGGGCTGTGAATCCTAAAGCTTGGGCTCTCTCACCGTGCACACGAGAATATCTACGAAGGAACACAGAATTATTGCTAAGGACCTTCAATTCAACTAAGCCATCAGTTCCTTCTCCTTCCTGAAAACTGCCTCTGCATTATGTGGATGTGAATAGGGCTTTATTTGTTTGCTTGTTGGCCATTTTACCAGGAGAATCCCTTAAAGAGTTCCACAAGGACCTACTGAGTGCCAGGCACTGTGCTTATGGCAGGACAAAGACCTGGTGTTGCTTTTAAATAATGCTATTTCAGCAGCAATGAGAGCACAGTGAAAGTTCTGATCTTTCTACTGGCGTGGAAGGGTGCACTCAAAATCCTAGATACAAACATCTAGATCTTAGAGAAGCACAGTATAGTCAAATGTGGAAAAGGGCATGGCATTGGAGTAGACCTGGTTCAGTTCCTGGGCCCACCACTCACTGGATGGGCAGATCACTTAATTCCTCTGGGCTTCAGCTTCCTTACTTGTTAAATGAAGGCATTTTTTCTCCCACTTTTCCCTTGTTTAATGTGTATTAAACAAGATAATGTGTAAAACTACCTGACACATAGTAGGTACACTGATTAACTTATTCATTCAGTCCTCAAATGTTTTAGATTATAGACTTAGGGTCAGATGTATCTTCTAGGTTCTAGACCAAGGGTCGGCCACATTTTCTTAAAGGTCTACATAGTAAATATTTTAAGCTTTGTGCACCATATGTCTCTGTCAAAACCACTCCTCTTTGCCATTATAGCACAAAAGCAGCCTAGACAATGTGTAAATTAATGAGCGTGGCTTAGTTCCAATAAAACGTTATTTATGGACACCAAAATTTAAATCTCATAGAATTTTAATGTGTCATGAAACACCATTCTTTTGATTCTTTTTCAACCCTATAAAAATGTAAAAACCATTCTTAGCTTGTGAGCTGTACAAAAATAGGCAGGAGGCCACAGTTTGCCAACCTTTGTTCTAGACACTGTCCTAGGATCTGAGAACAGGAGGGAGAATAGCAACAGACATTTGCCTTAATGGGAGGAGATCCGTTACATAAATAATCACACAAATAACTATAAAATTGTCATCACACTAAGTGCTACTAGAGAAGATGCAGAGTCTCCAGAGTAGAGAGAATTTTACCTCATCTATAAATTTGGTGTGTGAGCCTTTAACCTTTTCTCTTTCAGCTTTTTCAAGGACAAACCAGTTGTATGCAGCACGGACCCTTTCAATGTCCTAATCATGTTTCCTAAGGTTTCTTTTTAGTTCAGTGACCATACCATCTACCCAGATAGATTTCTAGGAACAGTTGTTTTTTTTTTTTTACCAAGTTTACCAGACAGCCTTATCACCTAGAATTTGTCACTCTGTCACCTCTAACTATCCGAGCTTCTTCCTAACAAACTCCTCTTGCAGCCCACTACAAAGTCTCCTTGCGCACTTCGTTCTGTTCACACGTGTCCTCCCGCCCTCAGCAACAGTTTCTGATTGAGAAAGCCTGCGTGTTTCTTCTCAGTTTTGTGCATACTCACATATATGCGCGCACATGTGTGCTGCGTGTGCAGACAGGTCACATACACGTTAGTTCAACTAACGATTACTGAGCATTTACTATGCGCTAGGCCTGGTGCAGCTAGTGGAGAGATGTTGGTGGACAAAACAGACATGGTCTTTGCTCTCAAAGAACTTATAACTAGATGGAGGGTGGCGGGGGGGAAACCAATCGTTGCATAAATAATTATTTGATTATAGTATTGCAAGTGCTATAAGAATGCAAGAATGCATCTTGGGGCCTTATCTGGTCCAGGGTCAGGGAAAGGCTCTCCTGCTGTGGCACACACACAACCCTGGACAGGGCGTATGCCTGTCTCAGTCCCCGAGCATCCCAAGCATCCTGAAGAGTACCTGACCAATAGTGGGCATTCAATCAGTGCTTGTTAAAAGAAATAAACAAATGACGTGAGTATTAACTGTTGCCATTTCCATCCCACAAATCAGAGGTCTCTAAACTGTTTTGATTATGACTCCAGGAGTCAAAAAATTTAAGCACTCATCTTTACTATGTGTATATTTACCTTCTGATCAATTATGAACATGTATTTCTGTGTAATACACTGTGTATATTGTAAAACACATTAAAATTGAAAACTTTAAAGGATAAGACAAAGATGAAGGAAAAATATTTTCCAAGTAATTATTTTAGTTATCACACTCTACTCTTCACTCTGAGCACCAAAGGACCTTCACTGGCCCCCTGCTCTCACCTCCTCTTTGGGAATCTTGCCCATTTTGCACTCAGCTTTCTGGGCCAGTGGTTATGACTGAATAAAGTTGCAAAAATGTTGATTTTAAGGTACAAGTTGATAAAGTTAGTACCTCAAAATGATCACACATGTAAACAGCATGCAAACGAGCACACAGTTGCCTGCCTTTCACAGGGCTCCTGGCTGCAGAGCCAGTGCTGCTGAGCAGCCAGCCCTGATCACAGTCCCAGACGGTCAGATAGCCGGACACCAGATGCCCGGGTGCTGCCTGCCCATCAGTCCTGCCTTTCTCCCCAGCACCGTGACACAGGAGTTCTCTTCATAAAGAAGCCCATTCTAATCCGCACATAGACAGAGTCCTGGGTTCCAAATGTGCAAATAACACAGTAAATAAAGTGTTAGAGAAAAATATATTTACTTTATTTATTAATGGTGCAGATACATTTTTGCCAGTAATATTTTGAATATGCTGCAGTGTTTTTGTTTTCTTTTGTTTTAAATTTTAAATGTGATATGGCATTTCAAAGGTCTGCCTTCAGTTCTTTTTCCATTTTTTTGATAGAAGATTTTGTTGGTTGCAAGAGCTGAGACAGAGCCACAGATCCACATGGAAGAAGTATATCACTGGCTGTGCTCAGTAAAGCATGACACCCACAGGCCAATCCCCTTCTCCAGGTATAACGGGTTTGTCTTCATGTTCTGGATGTTTTTCAGTGGGTGGCTAATCAACGTCGACAGCTTCATACTATCATCAGGCACAATATACACACAGTTTGAGGGTCATCACCAATAACAGTAAATATAAACCCTACCTCCAGGAATCTTTATTTCAGATTGCGAGAGCAAACTTTTTGAAAGATCTGATTATACTGTTGTTTTTACATAACGCCATTTTTTTGTTCATTAGTTTCTTTGCAGGATTCTTGAAAGCCCCTAGTCTGACAAGTAGGAGTTGTGTTAACTAAAACTGGATGAGATCATCCTGGCAAATCCAGGGCACAGCCAACCACAATGTGTAACAAACACCTGAAGGAGTGAAGGCACCGCTGTCAGCTCCTTCCTGTTGTCTGGCTCCCGCTGTTTCCTTTCTGATGCCTTGAGTGACATATATGACAAGTGAACTGCATGAAGACCCAGCATGAGTCCATGTTCAAATATCAGTAAGGCTTCATTTGAAAAATAAATAAAAGTAAATATAAATAGCAGTTCCAATGTTGTTTACCACATCTCAGCAGATTGCTTTCCATGCTCTCTGGGTGCATACATCCACTCCAAGACTCTATGCTGGTGACCCAGACCTTTGTTAAACTTGAAGAAGACAAAATTGATCCTTGGCATCCCCTACATCTAGCTTCTCATGGCCTTGTTTTCCTCTTTCAGTGTGAAGCTCCCCAATTCAGCCCTTCTGATCTGCAGAGGAAAGGGCCCTGATCAACTTACCAACAGTAAATGTTACAGGCTGGACATGTTAATCCTACCAAGAGTCTCTGACTTTGAAGAGAAGTCTTCCTAAACAGGGAAATCTTAGTGAATCGCTTACCATGCAGTTCCTGTAACAGAGAACATGACACGGGGGTGGGGGGCAGCAGTGGCTTCTCTGGCCCCCTTCAGAACACACCCTGTGGATGACAACCTCCTGGAGTGAGGAGAAGACCAGCCCTGCCAAGGATGGTGCACAGGGGCATGTGGGCATCACCAGTGTCTCATGATCTGTCTCTGAGGTGACAGAAATTGCTCCTGGAAGGAGCTACATTTGACTTCCAATTGCTGGACCCCCATGTCTCCCTGTTACCAAGCCTGGGCATTCAACCACTTTTTCTATTTGTAATGCTAATGATAAATCAATATTCAACAGAAGTTTCCAAAGAAAAAATAAAAGAACCTTAAGCTGGTAATACTAAATTAATGTATTTTCCTGGTTACTTATAATGGTAAATAATTATTTGCATAGTAAGAAAAATGCTAATTTTATTAAAGTGCTATTAGAGAAGGCTTTTAGACTAACACACAGCACCCTAAAAAAATCATACAGAGTGACTAGATTTGTCAGTTCTAACCTCTTTGGAATCATTTGCCTGCACAGTTGCCACACTTGGAGCAAAAACCAAATCCAGAACTGACTTGTTTCCTAAATGAATTGGGAAGTTGTCATTAAGAAGCATTGCTACTTTATTGCATTCATGTAAAAGCAGTCTTGTGCCGCTGTAACGGACTATTGAGCAGATGTTTTAGAGCACTATACCCACAGCAATACGTGTATCATAAAAAAGATAAGGAGCTACAACGTAATTAATGATTTCAGTTCCTCTATAAATGAATTTCACTTTTTTAAAAATGGATTTAAAGTTGTGTCAAGAACTTCAACTTTTAACTCAAGCAATTCACTTGCAAGAGAGTGAGCACAAAATCATTTACAGCAATAAATAACCAAGGGTCAGACTCAGCTTACACTCAAGATGATGAAATCTGAGGGTACAAGAAAGCTTCTCCAGACCAAATCACCCCGCGCCCTCCCCCGGCAGCCCCCAGAGAATCAGTCCTCGGAGATCAACTTCTTTGTGCCTTAAAGGTCTTCGAGCCAGGAGACTATGCATTATCTCTGAGAATGGGGGCAAATACTTAAAATCATCATCAGCTGAAACTGTACAACTCTTAGCCCAGGTTTTCAAACTGACAGTGAGCTCCAGAGTGGGAGGCAGGAACAGGAACCAGCAGGGGCAGCAGGAAGGCCACGGGTGTGCATAAACATGAACAGTGGCAGCTACAAATTGGTACCATGCTCCTCTTACTCTAATAAAATCTCCCAACTCTAAGTTAGGAAATCTAAAACATGATGAAAAACAGTGGTTAACAACCACATGAAAGTCTGCAACAACACTGTTCTTTAATCCAAGATCCAGGCTCTATTTGGGGTCCGCGTCTCAGCGTGGGTTATCCCAGAGCAGCCCTTGAGAGGAGGACTGGAAGGCAAGTAATCTCTTTGGGAAGTGATTTCAGGAGCAGCAGTAGGGCAGTGGGGAGATGAGGTGGGAGGGGAGAGGAAGCAGTACAGGGCACACGAGCAAACAGATTAGCACCGTGGGAAACCAGGACTCCTTCCCACCAGGAGAGACTGTACAAAACGCACTTCAGGGCTGTCCCCCCTGGGGGGTTCAGAAGCCAGAAGGTACATTCACCAACTCCCCCTGTGTCCAGTTGATGACTGGTTTGGGGTACTAGCTGGTTTGGAATTGTGGGGCTACCTCCCAGTGGAGCAGAGCACAGCTCTTGCTACCACAGAAGGCACTCAGGCAGAGTCACAGGGGCACGAGGCAGACACGGGAACGGGAAGTGCTCTGGAGATACAGGCAGGGCTAGAGACCCCCATGGCCCATCTAGGCAAAAAGCAGTGCCCAATCCCTTATTCACAGTTCTGAAATCCAGAAAGCTCTGAAAATTTTTAAAAGTAAACTTTTTCATATGTTTGGCACCAAAAACTCATTTGGTAGCAAATTCTTACCTGTGGCTTTTTATAGTCTTTATTTATTCTACTTTGTATGATGATTGTTTCACTAAGGAAATATTAAATGCTGCCCAGACACCACTAGGAGTGTAACATAATACAGAATTCACTTTTATAAAATTACCTTACTTATCTAAAATCCCCCAAATTCTGAATTCCAAAACTCACTGGGGCTCAAGGATGGTGGGAATGTAGTTTTTAGTGCCTTCTACCTTTTTATTAGATGTGTCTTGAGCACAAACAAAATGATATAGAAAGAAGCATGTTGACCTCCTTGAACAAAAGGCACTCAATAAATTCCTGAGCAATTGCCAGATTAAGAAATGTGGGAAAAAGAGATGAAAGGGAGACAAGGGAAAAGAAATAGGGAGAGGAAGGGGGATAGCAGAAAAGAGAAGAGAGACAAGGCATAATATGATAGAGAGCTAACGGCATCAATAAAAAGTGAGAGCTAGAGTAAGACCAAAAAAATAACACAAACAAGTCTTAGGCTGCTATTTTCCAAATATACTGTTGCCAAAATCTATTTCCAAAACTGATATAAAGAGACAGGAAAACAGAAAGGGAAGAGAGACTATGCACACGGATGAAGCATGTAAGAACTGCCTGAGGAGTCTGATAATAGACAGTTATCCGTATACCAAAGGGGATCACGCCCCACACCCCAGGAGGAATGAGCCACCCCTCCGTTGTATAAGCACCATGGCACTCACCAACTGTACCTTAGTTCTGAATCTTTGACTAACCCATTCCTGTGCAAGAATAGTCTCCCTTCACCATTACAACACCAGGCTTCCTCCTTATTAGATTTTGGCTTAAAAGTTCCTCTGTCCTAGAACATTTTCACTGATTAACCATATCAGCCTAATGTTTGACCAAATCTCCTTCACAACTAAGTTTTGCAATTAAATTGTAAGTTCAAATCTCTGTGGACAGAGCTTATTAAGGAACAGCAGCTATAGCTCCTACTAAAGCTTTTCAGCTATATGAGGGTTTTTTTCCCTTCCTGCTGAGGAAGATTCACCCTGAGCTAACATCTGTGCCAATCTTCCTCTATTTTGTATGTGGGTTGTCGCAACAGCATGGCTTCCAACAAGTGGTGTAGGTCCATGCCCAGGAACCAAACCCAGGCCACCTAAGCTGAGCATACAAAACTTCACCACTAGGCCATGGGGCCAGTTCCTGTATGAGTATTTTTATTCACCAGGATTCTTAGAGTCCTCTCTTTACCATGGTCCTTCACAGTGAGTAGTCTTAAAATTCCCATTTAAAATATTAGAACTTGGGCCAGCCTTGGTGGCCTAGTGATTAAGTTCAGCGTAATCTGCTTTGGCAGCCTGGGTTCAGATCCCAGGCACAGACCTACACTACCGGTCTGTTAGTAGCCATGCTGTGGCAGCAGCCCACATAAAAAAATAAAAAGAGGAAGATTGTCAATGGATGTTAGCTCAGGGCAAACCCTCCTCAGCAAAAAAAAAAAAAAAAAAAAAAAATTGGAACTCTACACCTTCAAAAACTCCCCCAGGAAAATCAAAACCCAACTCAAAGGTAAAGATTTGAAAGTATGAACATCCATAAAGGTCTCAGTCTTTTTAAAAAGGTGATCTCATTAAATTAACACTGCACAATTTCCATAGCAGCCTCTCACAAACATGTATTCATTCAATAAACATTAATTGATCATCTAATATACTTAAGACAGTGTGCTCACTAGATTAAGAAAAAAACAAGATGAAAAGTAAACCCCACAACTGGTCATGCAAGAATTGTGTAATTAGGTATGGGAGCCAAGTCATATAAGCCATATCCACAAGTGACTATAACACACAGCAAACTGTGACAATGGCTGCATGAGAAGTATACAATGTTCGTGAGATTACAGATGAAGACCTCAGTCCTAACTGGATCCTAAAAGAACGCAAGGTCCCAGTTTAGAAGGTGTCATTTAGCCTGAATGATTCCAACTGGAAGAATGAGGCATTAGTTACTCAGGGCAGAAATGATGGCGAGATCTAAGGTTCAAGACACTGAAGCTCACGATCAATTTAGCAAGTCACCCTGTTTGTCTGGAATTAGTGTTGTATAAGAAATCTGAAACAGGATAAAATTGTTAGCCTGAAGTCAGATTGTAGGTGACTGAAGGACAGAACCTAAACCATATTTGATAGGTGCTGGGGATCATAAGGAAGTAGTTGAGAAGCAATGTAGTCCAACAGATTAAGAGAGCAGACTTTGGAATCACTCTGCCTGGGTTTAGAACTTGACTGCACCATTTATTAGGTGGGTGACATACGTTAATCAAGCACTCTAACGTTCAGTTTCTTCATTGGTTCAATAGAGATGATAATGATAACGCTGGCTTATGGAGCTGTTGGTAGGGCTACATGGAATAATCCATGTAAAGCATTTAAGGCATTGCTTAGCACATAAGAAAATAATAATGTTAGATTATTATCATTAGTGGGGCGGTAGAGTAATGTGATTAGAGCTTGCCTTTAAAAACATAATTTGGAAATAAACTGAAGGATGGATTGGAAATTAGAGAGTGAAGACATGGTGAGATCAGCTAGAAGGCTGTGTAAACAGAACGATCCTCGAGAGAGGTAACGAAAGATGTTAAGAAAAATGGTTGGGAACAGTATTGGGAAGGAGCAAACAAATGAAAGAGACGTTCCAAGAGGGTGTTTGTTTGTCTAAGCAAATTACTGATGAATGTAAGGGCCTAAAGAATAAGCCCATTTATTAGACAATACCAAGGTTCTGAGCCTGGATAACTGGGGAAATGATGGTGTCATTAACAGTGACATGAGTAACAGGTACTATTTTGGAGATGCTGATTTAAGACACCTGGATCCTATAGGCCACTGAATTTGTAGGGCAAAACTCTAAAGAAAGACAGGGACTGTAGAAATGGCTCTAATAATAGTCACCCCCTATTTGAACATTAACTATGGCCTATGTGTATACTAGAACCTATGCATGCCAACGTGGTAAGCACACTTATGGCTTAATGAGACAAGCTAGCTTAAGGCATTATTATTTTACCAAAACCGGGTCCTAAAGACCTCAGCTACACAACTTGCCTAAGACCACAATTCGTAAGAGGCAGAGCCAGAATTCTGTCCATGTTTATAACGTTACAGTTTGGATACATTTTGGATTTGAGTCATCAGCATAAAAGGACTAGCTGTAGTAGATGAAATTTCTAATGGAAAGAGAAGATAAGGCCAAGGAAAAATCTTAAGGAAAGCCATATTTCAGAGATAGGAGGAGAAGGGGAGCTAGCAATGAGAAGAACTTCACAGATACAGAAGAAAAATAGAGAGATGAAAACAGCACGAAGTCACGGGAGAAAAAGCTTCCAGCAGAGCATGGTCAACAGCCTTGGATATTACAGGAAAATGAAGGACAATCTGAAGAGGCAATTTGATTTGATGTTTCAGTTTTCACTATTGTCTTTTAAGAGAGAAATTGTTAAAGCACACTGGGAGAAAACGCAAAACTGTAGAGTCGTATGAACTTGTAGTGAGAAACTATAAGTATTAAGAATAGATAACCCTTATAAGAAATTACAGAGAAAAACAGATAACATATAGGTAGATAACAGAAAACATTGAGGGGATAGCAACATCAAAGAAAGAGCTTTAAAAAACAAACACGCGAATGTGGGTTTATCTGCAGGTTGACTAGAATAAATCTGTGGAGAAGGAGAAACAGGAGGCTAAGAGAGATGCACACCTAGTGATGGAACCGGAGGATGCCCAGGTGATGAAGTAAGGAGTGACTAAGTACCTAACAGACCAATCGTCCTACAAATAACAGAGAGAAATTCCAGGGGGAAGCCTATTTAAGGCTTTGGAGATTTAACAAAGGTGGACAGATTTTGGAGAGGAGTCAACATCTGGAGCAAGTGACATGTTTTTTGCAGCTTTTCCCTGGAGGCAGCTGCAGTGGTGGTGTTTGTGGTGGCACAAGGGTGGAGAGAAGGCGGGCAGGTAAAAGTCCTGCCACTTTTCTGACTGGAGGAAACAAGGCAAAAGAGTCTGGAGCAATTACAGCTGCTAGAAAATGAGGAGGAAACCCAAGAAGGAAGAGAGCCAGAGAAGAATATCAAATTCTACATTTAAACTCAGCCTGTCTCTGGCTAACCCCTGACCCACGCATGTGTGGGACAACCTGAAAGCAGCTTGTAGCTAAGTTTAAAGAACTGAACTGAGGTCTAAGCCACTGCCCACTACAGGCATGACAGTTTGCAATTTGAGTCCAACTAAATTAATTGATTGCTAAAAGAAAAATATCAACCCTCTTTAGAAGAATGTGACAAAATACAGAGCCTTCAAAGTATAACAGCCACAATATCCAAGATACATTCTGGAATTATTCAACATAGGATAAGCAGAGAATATGTGACTTAATCTGCTGAGAAAAGATGACCCAGATGTCGGAAATATCAAATAAGGACTTTAAAGCAGCTTTCATAAGTATGCTCAGTGAGGTAAAGGTAAATATTCTCACACTGATTAAAAATATACGACATTTCAGCAGAGAAATAGGAAAGGTAAAAAAGAACCAAATGGAAACTTCAAGACTAAACAATAAAAATATCTGTGATAGGGGCCAGCCCAGCGGCATAGTGGTAAAGTTCACGCATTCCGCTTTGGCGGCCTGGGGTTCACAGATTCGGATCCCAGGTGCAGACCTAGCACCACTCGTCAACCCACACTGTGGAGGCATCCCACGTAAAATGGAGGAAGATTGGCACAGATGTTAGCTCAGCAACAATTTTCCTCACACACACACACACACACACAGAAATCTGTGATAAAAATTCAATGGTTGGGATTAATAGCAAACTGGAGGTAACAGAGGAAAGAATCAATGAACCACAGAGTAGATGAACTGAAGTCATCTAATCTGCAGAAGAGAAAAAAATCAAAAGAAAATGCACAGAGCACCTGGGACCTGTGGGACAGTTTTAAACATCAGACATAGATAAAAGTGGAGCACCAGAAGGGCAGGTGAAAGAGAAGATGGAGCGGAAAAACAATGTGTGAAGAAACAGTAGCAGAAAACTTCCCATGTTTGGTGAAAGAGAGAAATTTACTGATTCGAGAAGTTTAGAAAACCACAATCTAATAAATGCAAATAAATATACCTAAGCATATTATACTCAAACAGATGAAAACCAAAAATAAAGAGAAAATATTAAAAACAGCCAGAGGGGCTGGCCTGGTGGCACAGTGGTTAAGTTTGTGTGCTCCGCTTCAGCAGCCCAGGGTTCACCAGTTTGGATCCTGGGCATGGACCTACCCACCACTTATCAAATCATGCTGTGGCAGGCATCCCACATATAAAAAGGAGAGGAAGATGGGCACAGATGTCAGCTCTTTTTGCTGAGGAAAATTGGCGGTGGGTGTTAAGCTCAGAGCTAATCTTCCTCAAAAAAAAAAAGTGCATTACGTACGTGGAACCAACAATTAGAATTACTATGTATTTCTCACCAGAAACAACAGAGGCCAAAAGGCAAGAGGACAATATCTTTAAAGAAACCTATACAGTTTCTCCGTATCCGTGGGTTCCACATCTGTGGATTCAACCAACCATGGATTGAAAGGCCTTACATGGTTGTGTCTGGACTGAACATTTTTTCCTTGTCATTATTTCCTAAACAATACAGTATAACAAGTATCTGCAAAGCATTTACATTGTATTAGGTATTATAAGTAATCTAAAGATGATTTAACATATACGGGAGGATGTGTGTAGGTTATATGCAAATACTATGCCATTTTATATAAGGGACTTGAGCATTAGTGACTTTTGGTATCCACAGAGGGTCCCGGTACCAATGCTCCTGGATATCGAGGGATGACTGTATCTGGTGAAAATATCCTTCAAAAATATAGGTGAAATAAATGTATTTTCTGATAAAGGAAAACTGAGGCAATTCATTATCACCAGACCCACACTACAGAAAGGACAAAAGTTCTTCAGGTTCAAGAGAAATGATACCAAAGGAATAAGTGAAAAGCACTGGAAATGGTAAATATTTGGGCAAATACTAAAGATCATAATTCTATCTTAAATTTAAAAAATATATGTGACAGTCTAAAGCAAATATTATAACACTGTCATGTGAGATTTATGTATGTATGTAGATATATACGACAGTTGCAATATAAAGAATGGTGAGGGATATGGTAATGCAGGGTTTCTACCTTTTATGTGAAGTGGTACAACATTAACTCTAAGCAAACTGCGGAAAGTTAAGGATGTACATTGCAATGCATAGAGTAATCAGTCATAAAATAATTTAAAGAAGTATATCCAAAAAGTCAATAGATAAGTTGAAATGAAAATTCTAAAAATTAACCCAAAATGAGGCAGAAAGAGAAAACAGGAACAACAACAAAAAAGGGGATAACAGGAAAAATGATAGACTTACATCAATCTTATTAATTATTACATTAAACAATAATTCACAAAGCACTTCCATTAAAAGGCAGAGATTATCAGAATGGATTTTAAAAAAACAAGCAGTCTTTGTGTAAAAGAGAAAAGTAAGTTGGTAGAAAAAGATAGATCATGTAAGCAACAAACATGAAGGCTGGAGTAGACATATGGCACATATATTAATATCAATAAAATAGACTCTAAGAAAAAGAGCATCACTGAAGATAAAGAGAGATACTTTGTAATGATAAAAGAGTCAATTCTTCAGATAGACATCCATCGTAAATGTACACGTGCTAATGACAGAGCCTAAAATGGACAGAATTAAAAGAATAGACAAGTCTACAATCACAGTGAGAAACTTTAGCATCTCTTTCTCAGCAATTGATAGAAAAACTAAACAAAATTTTAGTCAAGGTATAGAGGATTTATGATTTAATTTATATTTATAGAATAATACATCACCTAACCTGGAAAATATTGCTTCTTTTCAAGTACACATGGTACATGAGCCACGATAAACCATATGCCTGGTCATAAAAGAAGTTTCAATAAATGTAGAAGGACTGCAGTCATACAGAGTATCTCACCACAATGAGATTAAATTAGAAATCGTCGACAATAAGATATTTAGGAAAATACTAAATACTTTGAAATTAACACACTTGTAAATAATTAACGCACTTCTAAATAATCCATGGGTCAAATGAAAAAAAAATCATAAAGGTAATTATAAAATATCTCATACATAACAATAATAAAAATACAACAAAATAAAATTTGTGGGATACAGCAGGAAAAATTGTAGCTTTAGGTGTATATTTTTTAAAAAAAGAAATGTCTAAAATTAGTGACCTGAGTTTCAATCTTTAGAAGAGCAAAGTAAACTCAAAGCAAATCAAAGGAAGGAAGTAACAAAGATGAGAGCAAAATCAGCCAAATAGAAAGTAGACAAACTAGAGAAAAAATAAGCCAAAAACTGATTTTTTGAAAAGACCAATACAACTGATGAACCTCTAGTGAGATTGATCAAGTAAAATAGAATAAAAATCACGAAAACCAGAAATGAAGAAGGGATTATCACTAAAGATCCTACAGACATTAAAATGATAATAAGCTTATAAACAACTGTACAGCAAACATTTAACAATTCAGATGAAATGGATAAACTCCAGAAAAGAACAAGTACCAAAGCCCACTAAAGAAATAAATCTCTAAATAGCTTATCTTTACAGAAACTCGTTGTGGTTGAAAACCTTCTCACAAAGGAAACTCCAGGTCCAGATGGCTTCACTGCTAAACTGTATAAAATACATAAAGAAGAAATAATACCAATCCTACGCAAAGTCTTTCCAAAAATAGAAGAGGTATAGACACTTCTCTACTCATTTTATGAAGGCATAATTATCTTGATAACAAAACCAGACAAAGTACAAGAAAAGAAAACTAGAAGTCAATATCCCTCAAGAACATAAACACAAAAGTCCTTAACAAACTTTCAGCACAATGGGGCTGGCCCCAAGGCACAGTGGTTAAGTTCCTCCACTCCGCTTCGGTGGCCCAGGGTTTGCAGGTTTGGATCCAGACACACCGCTCATCAAGCCACACTGTGGTGGTGTCCCACATACAAAATAGAGGAAAATGGGCACAGATGTTAGCCCAGTGACAATCTTCTTCAAGCAAAAAGAGGAAGATTGGCAATAGACGTTAGCTCAGGGCCAATCTTCCCCACTAAAAAAATAAATAAATAAAAATAAAATTCCATTAAAAAATAAACTTTCACAAAGTGAATCTAGCAATATGTAAGAATGTCAAGACATAACCAAGTGGGTTTATCACAAGAATGCAAAGTTAGTTCAACATTCAAAACTCAATTTAATTCACCACATTGACTAAACAAAAGAGAAAAAAATACCGTTTTTCAATAGATGTAGAAAAAGGATTTGAAAAATTCAACACCCATTGACGATTAAAAACTCTCAGCAAACTGCGAATAGAAGCAATGTTCCTATCCCGATAAAATGCATGTAAAAAGTTCCTTGGGTAACATCACACTTAAAGGGGAAACATTGTATTTTATAAAACTTAAGGGCAATTTAAGGTTTTTAGAAATAGGCTGAAGTGCCAGGGTGGGAAGCAGAAGCAGTGCCACACAGGAGTTGAGAACACAGCACGAAGCTATCCTGCCGGCAACTGGGATCTTTCATGCTACTTTTTTTAACGACTTTACTGTGTGTGTGTGTGTGTGTGTTTGTGTGTGCAATTGCACCCCTTAATTAGAATTCTAGATTATTAAAAATATACAAGAATGATCCTTAAGACAGAAGAGACTACTCTGAGTAAAGAAAGGAAATTCCTGACTCTTATGCATAAAGTTTACATCTTCATTATTATTTTCCCTTTTTCATATAAAGTAAGCTACATTTTTTGGACTCTCTGGGCATTGTGCCCAATTTAGCTTAATTTTTTTTCATCTGTTCAGTCTTTTCTGAGTAGATTGTGACTGATAACTTTAAATGATAATTTAGCATTACCTCATCATTTTTACACCCCCTTTCAAACTAGAATTATGACTAAGACTAAAATGTGTTAGGCAGGAAACACATTTTCTGTCCAGTCCACAAATATTTTAAGTAAAGGACACGTCAAAGTTGAACCTTCAAGAGCAATTTTCTTAATTAGCTTAATTAGTAATGATTGTGTTCAAATCTAGCATATCAGTTCAAGAAACGCTTTAAAACATGAAAGGCTTCAATAACGAAAAAAATTTAAATTACAGGTTATTAATTCCTATATCCTACTCTAATTTCAATCTTCATTAGATGGCTTCAAATTTTGTTCTTACCAAAACAAATCCCCAAATTTAAATAGTAACATTTTTACTGGTAACGTTTTCTACAAACATGCCAAAAATATTTTTATCTGCTAGATATACTAAAACGGGTCCACAAACATAAGGGGAATAAAACAAGAAGATAGTCTATTTTTAACTCAACCGTTTCCTTTTGTTTTAACAAGTGGTTTAGGGTTGGACTCGGCCCTACAGGCTCCACCTCCAGCTTCTAATTGTAAAAAGCAGTCTTCATAAACACAGCAAAAATACCCAGCTTCCAAAAGAAACTTAGCCTAATTCACAGCTTTGCAAAGGGCCCACTCTGTTATTTATGTTTAACTGTGAACAGATGAATTAGAAAAAGTGTGGAGTACATTTATGTCCCATGTCACCTTCTCAGTGGCTCCTGGTGGCAGAAACACAGGACTGAAGTTATCTATGGCAACCTTAGGAATTCCCATGATTCCTCCAAATTATAATTCTTTTACACCAAGCTGAAGAATTGACTGTTAAAGAACTGGGGACATGACCTCTTAGAGAAAAAGGCTCTAGGACAGTATAACCTTAGTGTTAAGGTTACTGAACCCCAATTTGCTGATCCAATTTTATCACTTCACTCACTTAACAAATATTTTGAAGACTTACTGGCACATTTCATAAGAGTTTCAAATAAATTTAGGGTAATAAACATGGATCTTCCTGCCAGAAATATTAGAAATTTTTAAACCCTTTTTAAACCCAAATGGGTAGATAACACGTCTGCTCTCCAGCCTAGTTCAGGCCACTTGACATCTACACCACCTTATTGCTTCTTGCCCTTAATCTTAGCTGAGTTACAATCATTCCTTTGGGGCCAAGTACTTAGTTTTCTGCTCAGCCATGGGAGATAAAAATGTTGCCTGGAAAACAGAGCACAAAATCAACTAAGACAGTGAGATTTGTCAGAGGAAATGGATAGGGCTAATAAAAACAAAACAAAAAGAAGTAAAAACAGGGATTCTTTTTCATCTCCTCTTTCATCCATCCCCCCAAATCAATCCCTCTTTATCGAGAAATCCAAGGAAAAGGTGAATAGATGAATTCTTCTTAATCAAGTCACCTCCATCCTATTCCAGGTAAGAGCTGCCTAAATAAAAACCCAAATGCGGGGCTGGCCCCGTGGCCGAGTGGTTGGGTTCGCGCGCTCCGCTGCAGGCGGCCCAGTGTTTCGTTGGTTCGAGTCCTGGGCGCGGACGTGGCGCTGCTCGTCAAGCCATGCTGAGGCAGCGTCCCGCGTGCCACAGCTAGAAGGACCCATAGCGAAGAATATACAACTATGTACCGGGGGGCTTTGGGGAGAAAAAGGAAAAAAAAAAATGAAATCTTTAAAAAAAAAAAAAAACCCAAATGCTCTTTCTACAGTTTTTCCCTACCTACTGGTCCTAAGTACATATTCAGCCCGTCTATTGTGTGACGTTTTTCCCACGTATATCCCATAGGCTCTGAAACTTCCTGCTGGGCTAGTGGTACCTGGGCAGACTACGGCATGAGTGAAGACCTTCCCAGAACCTGGCCAAAACACATCAGTGGTTTCAATCTTACTACCAACGGCCCAGGTTAGTTTCTACTACACAAAACAACTGATGGGGACTCAGAAGGCTCTAGATTTTGTATATAATTGCGAGGAGTCAAGCATTTTTGAAACATTAGGTAATTTCTAATCTTGCCAACCCAAATTTACTGATTATCTAGTGGGAGCACAGTATAATATTGATGGGGTATATTTACAAAGAAATCTGTCATACTAAATGAGTAGTAGCCCATCCAATTTATAAATTCAGAGCTACAAAACAGATCTTCATAGGTACACACACATAATATAATAAGCAGGGACTGCTGCAGCCAAATAATTCTTCAAGTTTCTATTTCCAAAGAAAGTTTTTTCTTCCTTTTTTCTATAGTCTATCTTTTAGTTCTCTCTGACTAGCCGAAAGTTAAGGAACCCAGCTTATTGCTAAAATAATTTGCTTTTCTGAAGAAAATCAGGGGACTAAAAGCAAAATTGTGATCTTTATTGTTATTTCAAGAAATTCATTGTAACTCAAAAAAGTCTTACAAATCAAAGAATTAGAGTTTCCCCATTCTACCACACACACTAGCATATGCACAGATGCTATAATAATACCCTTATGCATTAACAATCATTTATAATGGCTGGAAATTCATTTGTCTTAATTGCGTTAAAAGTGTTATCACAATTGAAAACCAAAATTTATTCAAGTGAAAGGAGCAATGGACCATGGAAATTGGAAGAAAAAATTAGTTTAGGACATATACTTCATCTAAAAGTAGAAACTTCTCTCCAAATTCTAGTCTTTTCCTCTTGCAGTTCATAGGCAACAATTTAAAGGCTTTATTAACTGAATAATACCAGCACTGAAGGAATTTTATCTGGATTTCATAGGTATAAGGTAGTAGAAAGTCTCCCCAGTTTAGAGTAAGTAATTCGACCATCAAATTAAAGAGTTCAGACACAAATTGTGAGGCCAAACAAAGGAGAGAATACTTTCAGAATCTCTGGCCTTCCTAGAACTCTTCAAGGGATTCCAATTTCACAAATACTGTATCCCAACATAGCCTTCTCCCTGAAACCCTCTCTTCATTTCCCTTTGATGACAACACTATTCCCGCACTTTTCTCCTAAAACTCTAGATGTCTTAGCTGCTTTAGTTAACTCTTCTTTCTGTACCTACCTCTTAAATATTTATATTCCCCAGAATCCTGTCTTCAACCATTATTATGCCTCACTTTACTCAGTCTTCTACTAATTAAGCATGGCTTCAGGTTTCACATGCTTCACATGCTTAGATACGAGTCTGAATCTCCGACCAAGATCACTCTATTGAAGTTAGATAGATTCACATCTCCAACTGGCTGTCCCACAGCATCTCAATTCAATGTGTCCAAAATACAATCCATTATATTTCACCGAATCTGCTCACCCTCATGTATTTTATGTGTTAGTTTAAGGTATTAAAATTCATTTAGAACACTGTCTTGTATACAATAAAAATTTATTGAATGCATGAAACTAGTCAGTTGGTCAATAACTATTAATTGAGTACATTAGTATAGCCAGGCACTGTGCCAGGTGTTAGGGAATATACGTATAAGCAAGAAAGACAAAGTCCTTGCCCTCATGGAATTCATCCAATGGAGAAGACAGCCATTAAATAAAGAATTACACGTGTAATTAATTTTTTACATTAATTACAAATGTAATGACAAAGGAAATAATAACCCGTCCAATCACCCAAACCAGAAAACTTGAAAAGATCTTCAATATTTTTCTTTCTCTCATGCTCAGTTTTCAACTAGTTCTCAAATCTTATTAGTTTCATTTCTTAAATTTTTCTGATTTATTTCTCTTCAGCATTACTGTCCTGCTCAATTCAGGGTTTCATCATCTCTTTCCTTTAACTGGTCTCCCTGACTGAAATCTCTCTTCTTTATGGCCCTTTCTACAGTATAGATGTGATGGTGTCACAATCCTCCTGAAAACCATTTATGGGTCCCATTTGGCATGAAGAATAAAGCCCCGAATGCACAGTTTTCAGGGTTCTCACAGTCCAGCCCTTCCTTGTCTTTCCAAACTTACTATATGCCCCTCCCCTGTGCCCTGATCCCTAGCCATATCACACCTGCATTCTCTCAGACCTTCCTTGTCTAATACTCGATCTCAGAAAAGTAGAATCGGCTGGAAAACATTGGCGTCCTGGCTGGAGTAGGATTCTAGAGGCCTGGCCAGATCATGTGTAATGAAGCTCATCTTGCTTGAAGCTGCAATAGGTCAAGGAGAGGCGCAGTTATCAGAAGCAGTGTACTTTGAGAATACCAGGTCAGACCAAGAGTAGATAGCTAAAAGTCAAGTCAGTCTTCTAAAATGGAACACACGTCAACCAGGATCCAAAGAATAAAACCAAAAGAACAGAGATTAAAGGTTTCAGAACAAAAAAGTATCTGAAGCAGACAATGAAGAAATGGAACCAGAAGTAGCTTCTAAATTAAGGACAGATGACATCCATAGATTTTTTTTAAATGTGGTTCTCACAGCTGCTGATACTAACATAATAGGAAACATAATCAACCCCAATTTATTCTTTGAGGTTCTTCTCCATGAAAACTGTTTACTCCAACATCTTCATCTCCTAGTAAATCCTTTTCTCCATAATGTTCCCACAGACCTTTGCATATGCCACCATTCTAACAAGTGGCACACTCAGTACCAATTACAGCTAACATACAGCGTGAGGGAGGGGCTATGTCTTATTCATCCTTTTATTCTCAATGGGAACACATAGTAAGTTTGTTAAATTAATGAATAAATATAATGAAATAATAAATGAATGAAGAAATGAGTATAGTAGTCCTAACTTAATGGTACCTAATAAATATAAATATCTGCTATTAAACTTAGAAATTGACTTTGGGAGCTTATTGCTTTTGACTGTAGAATAATTAGGTACAGGATGAGAAACTTAATACTCTTTCTTGGATTTAACTAAAGAATTCAGAAGTGGAACTCAAAAAAAAACATTCAAATAGTCCAAGAAAGGTGCAAATAAATACGATTATAAAGTTTATCAAAATGCCAATATGATGCTGTTCAATAATGTCTTATTTTGCTTTGCTTTTAAATAGTTAGGTCCTACTGAGGCAATGGTATAACAGATATTCCACTCATTAGTTTATTCCTAGCATTAATGGCTTATCCTTCTCTACTTTAACCAACAATCAATTTAACCAAATATTTGCATTACTTGAATAATCATAACTATTATATTAATCTCAAAATCTTTTTGAGAGCATACATAACTGAAATTTTATAATCCTTATGGCACATAATTCAATGCCAACTACCCTTTGGAAATGCAATATAAATTTGATAACACAAAAATAAATGGGTTGGATTAGATTAACTTAGCCCCTTTAGATAAAAATTCTATATTATTACAATTATTTTAGATGAAATAAATAGAAACTATGAGGTATAGTGGAACAGACATTTCACAATGAGAAATGGCAATCTGGCTATATGCCACGTCAGCTAACCTGTCCTTGCCATATGCAGCTGCCTCCCAGTAAGAACTAGCAGTCAGCACCCTTACTTTCTACGCAAACTATGCTCTCAGCATTTTTCCCTGGTCCCATCTTGTACCCATTCCAGATCTCCTGGGAGTTTGACTTTGCTGCGTCTTCTCCTCTCGAACCTACTACTGCTCCTCTGGTTTCCCACCCAAGCCTCTGTCTGTGTTCAGCCCTCAATTTTGCATCCTATAATATCCCAACCTGATCCAACTTGCCATGAGAGACTCTACCTTCTGCTGATCTATGCCGGCAGCTCTGCCACCAAATTTGGTCTTACCCACACAAGAGGGAAATGTGCATAATAACTTGTCAAGGGTCATGGAGTAGGTGGGATGCAGAACCATGTGTCTAAAATATGATACAGTGTGATGTCATAGAAAATCAATAGAACTTAAAGACAAATGGCAGCTCTGAATCCTAATGTTGCCATTTAATGGCTGAGTAAATCAACCTGGACAAAAGGCTGGCCTATGACATACAAGGAGCACTCTCAACACAATACTGTTTATTATGAAAACTTTCCAACTCATACAAAAGTATAAAACCAGTATAATGAACCCCATATGCCCTTCAGCCAGCTCAGGAACTGCAAACATTGGCCAATCTTGTCTCCTCCACTCCTTTGCCAATACTTTTTCCTGAAAATAAACCCCAGGTTATCATATTATTTCATCTGAAATCTTCACTGCTGTATTTTAATAATATAAACTCATTGCTATTATGACACCTAACAAAATTAACACTAATTCCATAAAATCACCTAGTGCCCAATTCATGTTCAAATTTCCCTGATTGTCTCAAATTGTCTTTTAAACTTTTCATAGCTGGTTTCTTGTAAACAAGATCCAACTAAGATCTACACATTCTATGACATTTTTTATCAGATAATACGGGAGAAAGCCTATAATAGGCATTAACTTACCCTTTTAATTCTGTGGTTTGTTGTGAAATTGATGACTTTACTCCACTCAACACAAACCTCTAGACCTATACTTTTCAATATAATAGCCACTAGCCACATGTGGCTATTTAAATTAATTAAAATTAAGTAACATTAACAATTCAGTTTCTCAGCCATACTAGCCACATTTCAAGGGTTCAATAACCACATGTGGCTAGTGGCAGCTATACTGGATGGCAAAGATATAGAATATTTCTTCCATCAGTAAGTGAACAGTCATAGTACATGTTCTACAGCGTCACAGAAAATTCTATTGGGTAATGCTACTCTAAATCCTGAAAAGAAGACATACCTATGCACCAGTGAGACTGCCTCTCACTTCATAGAACTTAGAAAACAAGTCTCACCATAAACCTTTGGTGCAGGGTTGCCGAGGACTCGTTAGAGTCATCCGACACCTACTAGACCATCCCTAGTCCGGGGGCCCTCGACACGGCTCCTCGGGAAGACTTGCCAGCAGGCCTCAACCCACAAATGGGCTATGCTTCTACAGTTTATTTGTAACCTGTTTTGAACTTAAAAACATTTTGTTCAGGTTCCCAGGCTACCCTTAAAAACTCCATCAACTCAAAACATGGCTTAAATTTTATACGAGGAACAATAGGAAAAAAAACTATTATTGCTATTGCTATATTATTGCTATTGTGAGCAGGCCTGGAAACCAAATAATTATGCAAGTGTAATTTCTGCATGTGAAAGTGTTCTTCAGGGTAGAGAAGAAGAGAAGAGAGTGCCACTGGAAACATGTCTCATCCTTTAGTCTCCTTTCTCCACTTCTTGCACAATGGAGAAGAAGGAGCAAAGAGGAAAGCAGAACGTTGGAGGACACTTCACTCAGGAAGAGCTGTCCCCAGCCAGAGGTTAAACAGCCAATCACATATATGGAATATTTGCAAATGAGTCATTATAAATAAAAATCACACAGTCCAACAGAAGTAATTCCTTCTCACGTATTTAAGCTGAGCAATATAAAGGTTTTGCCTGATTATTCCCCCCTACATCACAGTCTCAAAAGAAAAAAATTTTATATAACGTAGGGTTGGTGTAGGTCTTTCAAGTCTTAGCAAAGAAAGAAATCATAGATCAAAAGATTACTAGATTTGACTATAATTATTTTTTAAATTATGTACGTCAAAAAACACTGCAAACAATGTTATAATACAAAAAACTAGGCAAAATATTTGTAACATACGCAGCAAAGTGCTACCGTTCTTAAATAAAGACTCTCATAAACCAGTGAGAAGTGAACACCTTAACATAAAAATGGACAAAGACGTGGGATAAGCAGTTTATAAAGGAAGAAATACAAACGGCTAAATAAACAGGGAAATTTTCTAACTTCACTGATAAGACAAGAAATATAAGCCAAAACAAAGAGAGAATTTTTTTCCTATCAAACAAGCAAAAAGAAAAAAATTAATTTTAATTGGTAATTTCTAGCACTCATTCTTAGAGCGAGGCCTGCTGGAGAGAACAGAGCTACTGGCACCTCTAAGGTACAACTAGTGTCTTTCTCAGCTCCCAAGAGAAACTGAGCACAACACACTTGAAATAAGTCTTTACTTATTTCCACTGAAAATGCAAAATGCATCACACAAATATAAAATACCATTCTCAATAGTTGTGGTAGAGAATTCTACTAAGGGGATGGGTATGAAAAACGGAAAAATTTGACTTTTTATGTAGTATTACTTTATCTCTATTATATTTCACATTAAGGCATTTTAAAATGAGCCTTTTTAGTTTGCTAGTCTGCATCTTCTCTGCATTGCTTCTTGGCATTGACTCATTAAGTATTCTTCATCTGATTCAAGGCAAAATATGCTTCTGATCAAATATGCACTCCCATGCTCTTTGGCAAGCTACAAACCAAATTAGAAAAATCATAAATCTGGTGCTAAACATTCTGGAGGGATGGTATATGCTATACCTTCCTTATCAGAAAATCACACATATGGATTGCAATATGTCAATAAATTGCGTCTGTGACTTTTCTCACTCCTAATTTTAAAAATCATAGAAAGATCAATAAAATAAGCTATATTACTATATTTGGATTAATAACTAACAAACCTAGCTCCTTACTTCTCAAATGGAAATCATTCAAAACTATTTTGAAAGACACTCAAAATGTACTTGAAATGTACATTTTAATAACCATATCTGCATAAAAGTTAAAAATAAACACATTTGATATCCCAAGGCTGATACCAATTTTAATATCAATAACCACCTATAGAACATGGTTCTTTAAAGAAAGTTTGCTGTTAAATAGCTTATAAAATCATGCTATCACTCTGACTACGGCCCTTCATTTAAGAAAACCTTCACTTTCCCTATTTAAATCAACATATCAAAAATTATCAATTATCACTAACATTTAACCATATATGTAATGTGCATTTTCATACCACAATTTTGTCATTTCACATGAAAATCACTTTTAAAGGTTTTTTTTAGATAATTACAGCATAAACGTCCAATAAACCATGTACATAGTAAACAAAATTCTTTGTATCTCATAGGAATCACGGCCTAAAAATACAATTCTGTGTATGACCATTTAGTAAAATGACCAAAGATCAAATTTGGCAAAATGAGACTTAAGTATACAATTACCATATAATACAATAAATCTTTCAATTCCAGTAACAAAGTACTTTAACCACAATTCTCAGTGTGAGACTAATCATCACAAATTTAAAAATCTAAAAAGAATCTATCTTCATTAAATTATCTATATAAAAGACTCTAAACTCTGTCAAATATATTTTATTAAATAATGGTTAACAAACATTAATTTTCAAAAATGTAATACAATTGTTATTCAATAAATATTTATTTCAGGACCAGTACATGCAAAGTTCTGGGCTATGCACCATGAAGAGCACAAAGATGCATAAGATCTTTCTTGGACTTCTCACAGAAAAAACAATCTCATAGCAAAGAGAAGACACACACATCTCAGAATCACGGAATTTCACAGCTTGAAGGGATGCTCAGTTTATTTCATCCAATATAGGTAACCACACAGGAGAGATCCTGTGTTGAAAACAGGAAAGTTTCTTTCTGATCTCTTAAAAATTTACCTTTACACCTACATTAAATGATTAGGATTTTCTCTTCACTTGAATTCTTCTGCTTGTGAAATGCCTCTGTGTGCCTTTTACCCAGTTTTCTTTTGTAGTGTTGGTTTTATCATGAATAAAACACACATACACACATAGCAAATATCTATCATCTATCATTTTTTTGCGAATCTTTTAACTGTTGAGATTTTTCCCTTAACGTTATTCATGTTTCGTTGTTGGTTTTTGTTTTCTGGTTTTTGGTTTTTTTTTTCCTTTTTGATAAAGAAAAACCTATAGAGCATTTCTTCACTGATTCTATCTTGAGGCCATTTTTTAAAAAGAATTAGAGAGTCACCAGTGTTTTCATCTACTAGTTGCATGGGCTCATTTAAAAAATGCAATTATTCAGTCCACTGGGGATTTTAGTCTGGGGCATACTGTCAAATAAAGTTTCAATTTAATTCATTTTCCACATACTTATAACATTAAAGGTGAATAGATGGTACCAAAAAACAAAAATTTTTGAAAAGGAAAGAAAAAAGAAAATCACACACAAAACTGAGAACAATTAAGCCAGTCTCAGATTTCTCCACAGCAACTTTCCACACCAGAGGACAACTGACCAGTGTTTGCAGAGTTCCAGAAGAAAGAAACCAGCACCCAAGAGCAGTCTGCCTAACCAAGATGTCTGCAGAGGACAAACAGAACAAAAGACATTCTCAGCAAGAAACAGCCACCCATGAGACCTTTCTCAAGAATTCTACTTAATGATGGAAACTAGACCACTAAAATATGAATCAAAATTCAAGGATGGAAAAGTCAAGGTAAAAAACATCATGGTGAGTATCGAATTCCAGTTCATTATATTCCAGTTAAATACAGAACTAGAATTAAACAATTATAGGCCTTAATTACAAAACAGAATGTAAATGTTATAAAGCTCAAATAAGTAAAAATAATGTTGTAATAAACAAAAATAGGGAGAGGACAGGAAGATAGGGTATATAAGTGCATTTTTCAAAGCAGAGCAATGTACATGGTCTAAACAGAAACGTTTGCTTTAAAACCCTAACACTAACTACGTTATGTTTTTAATAATCTCCTTTCTTAACCTTAGATGGATTTTCCAAAATATATACAGTCACGCATCACTTAACGATGGGGACGAGTTCTGAGAAATGCACTATTAGGCGATTTCATCTTTGTGCAAACATCACAGAGTGTGCGGACACAAACCTACATGGTATTGCCCACTATTCACCCAGGCTCTATAGTACTAATATTATGGGACTACCACAGTATGTGCAGTCATTGACCAAAATGTCATTGAGAAGCATACGACTGTACTACCTCTTGTAGTGAAGAAGTACTTATTTGGAAGTTCCACAGTTCTTTTAGGCACATTTAGTTTCTTTTCCTTTTTATAGATTTAAGTAAAAATAAATGTGATCCTTTTTATTTAAAATAATAGGCATAGTAAGATCAACAGATCCAAAGGAAGGAAAGAAGGGAGGGAAGAGAAAGCAACAATGGAAGGAAGTTGGATTTCTGGTTATCTAACACATTACGGTGGTTATTTGAGCGGTGACTTTTAAATTTCTTCTCTGTATTTTAATTTTTTATAATGAACTTATTATACAAAGGTAATAGGGATTTTTTTCCTCTGCTGTAAAAAATCAAATAGAAAGTAGTCATAAAATGAAGATAAATAACCAAGGTTACAAGGGCATTGTACATCTTTTGGAAAATACAGAAGTGAGTTTGACCTACAAACAACTCACCTGGATATCAAAGTTACAGTTCATAGATTTTGAGCCAAGGGGTGGTCCTCTGGGATCTTTTAACTTCTCGAAAACAGAGCTGTGAGGTGGAAGTCTACTTTGTATTTTCGTACACAACTAAAGTTTTGTGCATATTTAGGAAGTCTGATCTCCTGAGTAAACAAACCCAATGACCTCCTCTCAATCCCCATCCTAAACTGTCCCCTGCAGCAGTTGACTCTGCTAAGGTACCCTCCTTTACACTCTGGGAGAGGCTTCAGTGCCTTGCACACAGCAGCAATGCAAACATTGTCGAGTGATGAATGGGCGTTCTCCTGACTGCTCTCATCTCTGTCAGTGTGCAGGCTCCTTCCCACGCTTCTTCCTTCCCTTACCCTCCCACACATAGGCATCCCCCGAGCTTTGGTTCTCACTTCACTCCTCTGCTCAGTCTAATTTCCCTAAATTATCTCATCCACTCCCCAAACTCTAGCCCTGGCTTCTCTGCTGAGCTCCAAACCTAAAATTGGAAATATGTGCTAGACATCTCTACAAGGATGCCCTCCAGCATCTGAAATTTGACATGCCAAGGTTGAATCATCTCCCCAACCTCCCACCCTACCCATCCAACATCCTACTTGCCAACATGCATCTCCCCTTGCATCTCCAATGGGGGCAATGGTAAAACATTCAGCTTCCCAAAAACCTGGGTGTTGTCTTTAACTCCTTCCTCTCCTTTGTGTCCACACCTTTTATACCTTCATAATGTCTCTCACACACATTCCATCCTCCCCACCCACACTGACATCATCTAATGCAAAAGCAGCGCAGTATGATGAAAAGAACACCAGGTTTGGACTCAAAAACCCTAGGATTTGAGGACCAGCTTTGCTCTGACTTTGTTTTGAGACCTTGTACACATTACCTAACATAATTTTAGTAGAAATCTTTAAATCATATGGTCTGCAATTTGCTCTCCTTTGCCAAAAGAACAAAACCAAAACTCCTCAGCATGGATTTCAAGGTGCTCTGTTATGTGACTCCACCTTGGCTCTCTGCTCTCACCTCCCAGTGCATCCCCTCTATCTTCCACGTTCTATCAAGCCACGACCCTATAATTTCCTCTCCCCAAATACACCCTGCATTTATGCTGTTCCCTCCAGTCTAGAATTTCCACTTTGGGAAACCTCTCCTTCGAGGTCCAATTAAATATCATCTTCTCAATAATACTTCCACTGATTCTTCAACAAGGTAAATGGCCCACACTCTACCTTGTAAATAGAAGGGTTTTTATAATTCTCTCTCTTCAACTAGATTATATAAATTCTCAAAGGACAGAGACTGTGGAGTATTCACCTTTGACTCTCCATCACTTACCGAGTCTTAGACACGTTAGGCATTTAATGGACGTATGTAGACCTGAATTGCATAAATGAGTCCCCTTTAACTCTTTTAATTTCAAAACAGAATTAGAAGCATATGGAAAGTCAAAACTATATAGTGAAAATGTATAAACAATAAGTGATTAGTTGAAGGTATCTTTTTAAATGAAAATGGAGAAAAAAATTTTAAATACATTATTAAGCTTTAAGAGAAACAAAAACATTGTTTGGTGCTCCCTCTGCTGGCTTTGCAGCAGCAACTTAAGAATGTTGAACAACACCACCACAAGGAAGTAAACAGATTCAGTTTATCTGCTCCCTGTATGTACCTCCCGCAAATAACCGGAGTAGAAATTTTTCATTGAGTTCATCTGGAAATAATCCTGTCTGCAAAAAAGGCTGGTCTACAAATATTGTTTATAAAGAGACAAAACCCATCTTACAAGTTTGCTGATAATTCCTGCCAGAATTCCTGTTTATACCTTTGTTTTCTAATTAAACCACCTACTTTATGTATAAACTATTTTAAATTTTAGCTGAAGCTACTGAGAAACAAAGTAGGATGAGATCTTTTTGTTTTCTAACTGATCTATAGTTTTTTAAAACTGATTAGGAACATAAGAGGTTAAATTCTTCTTGTGTTTCTAAACAGAGTTATTCTGAGTACCCTGAAGGCATTTAATTCCAAAACAGGAAGCCACAGAGAGGAACACTTGGTTACACTAATGTTATGCAGATCTTTTGGAACATATTTTCCTAAACACTTGCTGAAAGAACCTTTTCTACACCGCACGCTATCACACGAAGTTGGAGAAGGGTCCCCGTATACCACAGTGCACTTACTGCTGAAATTGCCCTTCATTATTTCTCTATTTTCCTCCACTTTTGTTACTTTAAATGGTCTTGTGCTTGCTCATAAAAAAGAGTAGTAAGAAAATCAGGTTGGGGTCAGGGAACACACCTCAGTTCAGTTGTTTTTGCACATATGTGTACAACAGCTATGCTATGGCTTATGGCAGCCAACTTTTAAAAGAAGGATTTAGAACTGATACCACAGAAAGATTAACCCAACACCAGCAGAGAATCACTGCTAAAGATCAGTCCTCTTTAATAAATTCATGTTTTCTATGCTTTGAACTGTATTATAAAATTTCTTTAATCTAAAACACGTTAAATGAGATTTTGCCCCGTCACTGAAGCAAAGAACAATAGTAAACCATCGGCCAATGGAAAGAGCAGTGGATTCACGTAATTAAGTGGCGTGGACGCTGGAGCTAGCACTGTTACAGAGCAAATCACTCACAGTGTGGCCAGTTCTACTTCCCAACCTCTCAAGGAAGAGTTCAGACTACTAGTGATCAGCAAGGTGCTGCCTGTCATTCCGTGACTGAACAGGTAAACTAGATCGTAGGTCCACTTTAAGTTACAGCTGTAAGGCAGGAAAAAAATACCAAGGTGAGTGCATTTTTCACATGCCACTTGATTTCATATACCATTTCAACGCCATGTTTAAAAATAGCTCTCTTTGTTAGTTTCTGTCTTACTTTGTATTCAGTTATGTTTTAAAGAAAGTAAATGATCACTGAGCAATTATCCTTCTGTGCTGGAAATTAAGGTTTCACGCACATTCTTGATTATCCATAAAAATGAAGTGCAGTAATATTAAAGGCACTAGTCTGGTCAGAAGAAGCCAAATAGGAAAGATTGTATATTTAGATCTGCTTATGGTTTCTTCCAAAGAATTTATGAAAATATTTATTCCATTCTTAACATTGAAGCAGTAAGAATTTTGTTGAAATCAGCTATGAGGACATCAAAATAGTATTTTTAATCCATTCTGCAGAGCTTGGAAATTATTTTTCTTTAAGAAATCTCCATGTGAACAAGAACAAGGGTTTAGCCACTACAGCGTGTATTCTCGTGCTGGGATTTGTCACTGTTCCACTCTACCCAGCCCTGGAAGTGCTGAGACGAGAGACTGGCTGGCGAGCGGCTGCCTCCCTGTTCGGGCCATAGGACAATGGCAGCCAGGCACAGAGGAGGAGGCAGAAGGTCAGAGCACAGAAGGATATTCCCAGGCTCACAGTGACTCTATCAACCAGTACATGGAAACCTCTAAAATGCTGAGCTGCTGTCTTTTGAGCAGGGCTGTCAAATCATTAGATTTGTTTTTGGAATTTCAGTTCATGAATATGTCCTCTAATGTTCAGAGGGCATCCTCACTGAAATGTACGATTACATAGATGACTGTAGCAAAGAAACCTTTACATCCCAAAAGATTTAACAGCAAGTCTTCATCATAGAGTGATTCATTTCACTTTAAATTATTGAATGCTCTACTCCAAAATGATACAACAAGGTTTCAGAGCTGTAAATTAGCTGGCAGTTGAATAATATCTAAAAAAGACATTTTGAAGTATGGAAGAAAAATATTTAGAATGAGAGATTCATTTCCATTTAACATCATATATACCCAATGATGAATGAACACAGGAAACTTATGATGTGGTTTGTTGCAAAATGGAAACAATAGTACCCAATAACAGTTATGCTTCTTGCATTCCTTACAATAACTGGTTTACCCTATTAGCCAAAACCAGAGCAGTAAACTACTGAACAATTTCAGAGAAAATTTCATTTCTGAATGAAACTACTAAACACTTTCTGTAGAGAAAATATCAGGAAGGCCATTTATCAGGCTTCAGCTGTGTCAATGTCATCATGAGCAAGTGTGTGACATTAAACATGGACATCAATAGGTATTCACCATAACTCAGTCCTTTGTAGACTCTGTGACGCAGTATGAACTGATAACAAAAGCAATTCATCTATGTTATGTTTATTTCAAAACACCTACAACATCAGTAAATACTAGACATTTTGAAACAAAAATACACTTAAATGAATATAACTTTATACCACCCTTTAGACCAGCAGGTCTCTAAAGGTATATTTTAGGGTAGACCAGTGCTTAAAAGTTTATTTAATAAAATAATGTTGATTAAGAAAAAACTAGTTTTAAACTGTTATAACTCTATTCTATATATTGCCTTCAGCTAATCCCAATATAGTAGCCAAAATTACTATAGAATCTGGTCAGTTAACATTACTACTAGTTTGGCTGCTAAATCAAATGTTAAATCAGTTTCTTAAATATTATTCACAAAAATTAATTACCTATGTTTAATTTTTTATATTAATATTCTGTAATTGCACAAAGTTTGATCCAAAACTGATAGAAAATATTTTAGCATTAACTAAAAATTTACAGTTAATTTTGAAGAGAGGAGAGGAGAAAATTTCAATATACAGTTAATCTTCTTAATCTTGTAGACAGAAAATAGGCTCTTTCAAAACTATCAGTAAGTGGAGTGTAAATTATTACAATTACCTAGGAAGACTGTTTGGTAGAATCTACTAAACATGAACACATACATAGCCTATGGCTGATCGATTCCATTCCCAGGTTTAACGCAAAAGAAATATGTCCAGACGCTCACCAAAAAAGATACATAAGAATGTTCATAGCAGCACTCTTTGTAATAGCCAAAAAATAAAAAGAACCCAAATTCAGAATATATATACATACAAATGTGGTATATTCACAAGAGGGAAGTGCACACAACAAGTAGAATGAACAAACAACTAACTACATGCAACGTGGATGAATTTTACCAACATGATTGAACAAAAGGAGACAGACACAAAAGAATCTGTAGTGTATAATACATTGACACAAGGTTAAGCATAAAGAGGCCAAATGAATCCAAGTGTGAGAAGTCAGATTACTGGGAAATGTTGGGGAGCAAGTAGTGACTGAAAGTGTCAAGAGGGGTCCTGGGCTTCTGGTGATGTTCTGTTTCTTCACCTGGGCATGGAGCCATGAGTGTGGTTGATTTGTGAACACTCACTGAGCTTTAACAAAACAAAAACAAAAAAATCTGTAGGCAGAAGCAATGGGAGAGCTACTGAAGCCCCCCCCACCCCAGGCATACGTACACACACTGTGATTTAGAATGAATTTCAGAAGGAGACATACGTCTTTTGTGGGAGAGGGAGACAAGTGGGAAGCAGGACCAGGGAGGGAAGCTGAGCAATGGACCTATTAGCAAGCCTCACAAATGTCGTAGAGAAAGAAGAGAAAGGGGCAGGCAGGTTTACCGCAAGAATGAATCCCAATCCCACAAACACAACGTGGAGCAGCCAACCTGAGACATCCATGGAGGGAGTGCTGGGACTGTGGGCTCAGTGGGGTCCCTGTGATAGCAGGACCTCATCTTAGAATGCAAAGGGAAATCACAATTGTTGATCTCTACATACCAGGTCCTGTGGTAAAAGCTTTACAAAGAAATTATTTTACATTTTACTAGACCAAGAGTACAGAAAGAGCTCAGAAGATGTTTATTGAATTTAACTTAATTGCCATAATCCTTACATAATAGGTAGTATTATCCTTGTCTGCAGATAAGGAACATGAGGCCTAGATGAGTTATTTGCACAAAGTTTTAGAAATAGCAAGTGGTGGGAGAAGTTGGTCCTTTTTGTCCTGGGGAGGAGTTGGGAAGAAAGAAGAAAAGCAAAGGCAACCAATCCCTCTGTTTTAATTTAATCTTTCCTCTGCAAAATAAGTTGTGATCTTTAGAAAGCAAGGTTCAATTTAGTTCAACACAGTGCATATCATATTAGATACAGATTTCATCTGAGGATCAAGTTAGGATTCCTCAAACTAAAAGTACTCACACTGGGTGTGAAATAAGGCCTAGATGCCAAGAAAGAGGAGACCCAAACAGCTGGGATTCAACAGCTGCTTCCACAAAGCAGAGCCAAGCTTTCTGCTGATGCCCTTACACATAGGTAAGGGCATCAGCAACACACTGGTGGGAAGGATGGTCTCCCCAAGACCTCCCCCAAACCCAGTCTTTTTATGTCTTGCACCATAAGAACTCTAGGATGAAGCAAAAATGCCTTCCAGAATTGTTCTCTGTGAGTAACTAAAAAAAATATATAAATATACAAATAATCAAAACTATGCCTTGAGAATGTATAGAGGCCAACTTATGTGTAACCTGTATTTTGTGTCAAAAATTTCATTTAAGTCTCTAAAGGAGCACAATTTAACAGTGTTTAATGTTGCATTCTTACTGATATTTGTTTTACCTATTTGGAATCTTGAAAACAAAGCTTCTTTTTTATATGAAATTTTTCTAATTTGGCAAGCAATAGATTTTCTCCTTCTGTTTGTAATGGAGTTGGCAGCCAATAACTTTTGTGTCTAACTTCGTATATTATCTGTGTCAGCAAGAATGAGCACGGGCGGGGGGGCCGGCCTGGTGGCACAGTGGTTAAGTTTGCACGTTCTGCTTCTCGGCGGCCCAGAGTTCACCAGTTCCGATCCCGGGTGTGGACATGGCACCGCTTGGCACGCCATGCTGTGTTAAGTGTCCCACATATAAAGTAGAGAAAGATGGGCGCAGATGTTAGCTCAGGGCCAGGCTCCCTCAGCAAAAAGAGGAGGACTGGCAGTAGTTAGCTCAGGGCTAATCTTCCTCAAAAAAAATAAAGAATGAGCACAGGCCTAGAACTACCAGGGTGTCTTCAGTCTGCTTCCTATAGACTCACAGTGCAATCAGGGTGCAATAGTCTAAAATTACAAAACTTATAACTTTAATATGTTAGATATCTTAATTATAGAATTGTCAATACAAATCCAAAATACACACCACATCAACATCTTAGTATTTTCCGAAGAAACTTATGTAATTCAAACACCAAAGGAAAATAAAAATCTACCACAAAATAGGACTAAAGCTACACATTTCACGTGCCACAAATCTTAAGATATATCTGTCTTATAGCTGTATGAGTAAAATTTGGGTCAATCACTTGACCAATACTTCCTGTAGAAAATTGATCAATAACAAAATTCATAAGGCACAGAACTTCATGTATCAGAAAGATTGCTAAGTGTGTGAAGTCACTACATGTCCACAGAATCCTATTTCACTAGTGCCTGCCTTCCATTAAAAGAATATGTTGGCTTCTGAATAATATGAAAACAAGACTTGTGTACTGAGTATTCACTTTAAGGAACACCTGTTTAAGGAAACTTACAGGAAACTTTAAACTCCAGTTTTGGTCTCCAACCTAATTAATGATCCTTCTCAGCTTCTATTTTCTGCTTATTTGGTTAGCAAGTGTTCTGTGTCCCCATCAAGTCCTTGGTAAGAACTTAACATGATCCAGGCAAAAGACAGACCCTGCAGAGACCCACTGAAGACCTCCCTCCAGGGGGCAGGCAGCGCCCAGTCAACACTTTAGGGATGCTGGTCCAACCAGTTCTGAGTCCCAAAGATCTGTTTCTTCTTTCAAGAACACAGGGCCAAGGACAGAGCCAGAGGAGGCCCATGGGTGGCGCTCAGGAAGCCCTAGTCCCTGACTGCTGCCGCCTAGAAAGAGACTGGCAGCATGGGCTGATACACAGCAGGTGGGTACATGTGCAGGGAGAGGGGTTGGGGGAGAGGGGGCGGTCAAAGCAACAGCACTTGTTTATATAACAAATATTTAGAAAAAAGGAAGTCATTGTCTCTTTAAAAAGAAAAGATCTATTAGTACATTGAGTGTAGGGTGGGGATTGACTAGTGATTGATTGACAAAGCAATGTAAATTCCATAACCACCCCATTTGCATGGATATTGATTGCAGCGGGCTTCAAAAGACTGATTACGCTGCTTCCCAGATTTGAAATGAGTGTCTTGTACCCTGGCCCCACCGAAAAACCAAGAGAGCAAATGTTAAAGAACTTAAATATGCACATGTGAAAATGTATTTATGATTAATGATAATTTATTAAGTGCAATACTGTGCTAAATTAATATATGCAGAGTAAGACTGCCTTGTGCTGATGGGATTATCTTGTTTATGATTACTGTTATTGACTTTAAAAGAGCTCCATCACTATTTTCTGAACAAGAGGCATGTCTAATATACACAATGCAAAACATTTGGATATTGACTACATTGTCATTGTTAATCTGATGTAGGTTCAGTCACTGTAATTAAGGGTCCTCTGTATCTATAAATGTCATTCCATTTATAACAAAGAATATACAGAAATAAATTTAAATACAGATTTATTATTTCTGATTAAAAATAAACATACAACGTAAATTATAACACTTTATCAATTAATAATTATACCAATATCCTTTAAATAAGTTACAGCTCAACTAAAATTATTCAATATATAAATAATCATTTCTTTAAAATTAATTATGAAATATTTTATCAATCAATGTACTTTTTAAATTTATTAAACTACCATGAAACAGAAGACAAACTGCCTCCATTCTTTTCTTTGGGGAGCTAAAGGTTTTTTTTCCTTCTTAAATAACTTATTCAGGTTTGGCTGACAAATATTTAGATTTTTCTAGGTTTTTTTTTTTTTTCCAATGAGTAATCTGAGAAAATATAAATCTAGGTGAGGCTGCAGTTTGAACCACTCTAAGAGCTTTTTCTTCTTTTGGTGAGGGAAAGAAGACCTACCAGTGAGCAGGGTTTTGTCTAGTTTTTGGTTCATAGTTGACGTCAGTTCAAGTTTCTACTTAAATCCAAATTAAATTAAATTAAATTAAATTAAATATGTAATGCTGTCTTATTGCTCTTCTTAGGGTTCATTGTTCTACTTGACTTCAATGCTGGCGACAATCTACGTGTTGTGGGTGAGCCGCACAAAGGTCCGTGCAGTTTGGTCAAGCTGACTTGCTGGGGGGACTTTCTGAAGGAGAACTATCTGCTCAGTACTTGTGAGCTCATATTGTTCATACAGTTCACCAGGACTGTTTCCATAAATCTTATTCAATTCTAAATGACCTGAAAAATGTTCACGGTCCCATTAGCTAAAGGCTTTGTCTTTAGGTCAAATCAAGTGTGGAAGTCTAGAAACAATGATCCCTTTATTCACACAGTGTTCATTAAAACTAACATTAGGAAATAATTAAAAAGAAAAAGCTGTGCTCAATTAAAAAAAATAAGTTCACTATTACCATATATCTATTTCTTTAGATATTAAAATACTAAACTTAAGGAAAGACATGATTTATTCTTGTGTCTCAAAATTGATTAATCTAAATTAAAAGTATTCAACACCTTTACCTGGCCTTAGCTTTTGAGAACCTGAACTGAAAGATAACTTTCTTGACTGTTTTGAATGAGACAATCAAGACTATAGCAAAATCCAGACTAAACGTCACAGTGCGAAACAAGATTTCCTTAGAACAACAATTCATCCTTTTCCGTATGGTATCTTTATTGCTTTTTGTTGTTGTTAAACCAGTTTTAAGTTGTCCATTCTCTTCTTTCTAGTTCTCTAGCTCCATACATCAATTCTTTCCCAGGCCCACACCACTGTGAATGGAGTATGGTAAACAACACTCCAATTTTACAAGATTGCTTTAGTTTTGTGAGTAATATGAATGATAGTATGGTCAAAAAAAAAATTCTGCTAGAGTAGAAATATGCCCACTATTTTGCATCCTATCAGCCTGACATCTTCAATTACTAAGATGAAGCTAATATAATGGAAATGACTGGAAATGTATTTTAAAATTAAATGAAGAAAATGATTCATGTTTCTAGTTTGGGTTCAGTTTTTATACATGGCCATCTTGTTGCTGAGGTTGAAATTCCTGCAACGTGAATCTCCTGTAAGTCCTCTTGAGACTTCTTTGGGCAAATATTCTGCCGTAATTTAAGGTGGTCCTAGACCTTCTGATAACCCTTTTCACATAATTTAAGCAATTGTGAAAAAGACTTTCTAAATATTTCGGTATTTTACTACTGAATCCTCACAGGTCTGTGACTTTTAATCTTTATTCAGGAATATTTGGGTTTGGAAAAAAGAAAATGTTTTAAAATTTTAACACTAATATTTGGAGGGATAAAGGTCATTAGCATCCATAGTAATAATAATAATACTTTGTATTTACATAGTATTCTTCCTCAAGAAAGAAAATAAAATTCCTTCTCTAACAAAAAAACTCAAGGTTGCCAGAAAATTCTGTTTTACAAAACACATAACAAGCTTAAGATATTTTAGACATAACTGGCTATGATTTTGCAGGAGATTTACTTTTGTTAAATTTAAAAATAGAATATATTATTGCTTCAAACAGCATCCACAGCTACTAAGAAAATGGAGCTAATTTACCTTAACCTTGAGGTAACTCAGAAGATATTTCTTTGTAGGTAATTCATGGGTATCTCTTTGTATTTCTTTGTAGGTAGTTTAAGAAAATACATATACTAATATGAACATGAGAGACAGTAATTAAAAGACAGAAGATATTATCTGATCAGATGATTTTTACAAAAAAAATTGGGGCAGTAGGATGTGGCAGAGCACAGCATGAAAGTATATGGAATTACTAATTAGTGATTTCTTTTGTTAAGTTAGGACATTAGTCTACATAATATGTTCATAGAAACTTTCACTTTAGGATGAAACACTAAATTACCAGACCAGCTCACACTTCTCCCGAGGATGCTAACATCAGCAAACAAACTTTGCAATGTTTTGGATAGATGGGCCCCATTACAAGCTCTCGAGACTTCAATAATAAAGCTGGCCTAGTTAGCCCACAACCTATGGAGCCCTCCCCTCAACGCCTCAGAGCCTGGCACAGGCTCTCATCAAGGAAATACAATAATGGAAGGTGAAGCCAAAGGGCTAGAGGGCAGCAAAAGAAATTGCAAAGCAGTGCTGAGACCATGGACTGGAAAAGATCATGAGGTACCAAAACAGCAATATTCCAACAAGAGAAGGTTCCATTTTGAGCTCACTTTGGATTTAAGTCATACCAGGGGAAATACATCTGAGACATAAAATAGGTTACAAGGTTTAAGTTGTTCTAAAATAAATATGAAGTTAGACCTATAAAAGCTAACTTTTAAGCTGCTTCTACTAATAGCAAAAATGGCAGAAATTGACATCTGCAGAAAATTTAAACCCAAATCATCTGACAAAATAGACAAATCTTAGAAATAGATGTGTGAGTGCACCTGCTTTTCTCACAGCAATGCATAAAAATATTCCAAGCCCAGACAGTCTGTAGAACTGACGCTTTCTGAGTCTTTATTTGACTATAAAATGATATCCACGTGATAGCTGATGTGCTAGTGTTTTCACTTGAAAGATTAGTAATATCTTTGATAATAAACCTGGTTCCTATTTTACAATATTGGTGGCAAGAAACTATATTTAAGGCAAAGGAAAGAAGCTGATAGACTTCTTGCCTCTGTGAAGTCTCCAGAGTTGAGCTGTCATAAGGATGCACCAGGGTAAAGAAATGTTACTTGAGGAGTTCAAGATTATTACTGTCTATTAATTTTCCTACTACAGTAATACACCTGGTTTTAAGAAACACAAGGTTCCTCTTGTTCTTCAGAGCCAGCCTATCTCTGGGAGTGAAGGAGCGGTTAGAAACTGAGGAAGGCTGGGAGATCCTCAGGAGGAAGGGCACACGTCACTTGCTCAATTTCTTCAGCAGTGATAGAAGCCTTTGCACCTCCTGCCAAAGCCACCCTCCCCAGCCAAAAGGAGCCAAGCAGGAGCCAGGGTGGGCTGCGACACACTGAGGGAATGATAGGACGAGAGGATCTACCGGCTGCAAGTACAGACACCACTCCCAGTTAAGACGAAATGAAACAAAATACTCTGTGATTCTCTTAATTGAAGATCACACTTTAGACAAAAATTAAGCTTAATTGAAATTAAAGATGGCAGCTCTCATACAGAGATAATTAGTATTTGCTAATTGCACCATGATAATAATAAACTCATCCCATCATCCAAGTAGATTTTATGCCTGGGAAAAACCATTCTCCTTCTCTTATATTTTTAAAAATTATTTTAAAAATAAACTACTCTTTGCTCAGTATTCATATTACCTGTGACATAAATATAATAATTAAATGATATTTTACTTTTGAAAATAATGACTTTAAAAACTATTAAAGTCAAAGATGTTAAGTAATTTGCCCAAGATCACCCCACCTATAAAGGAAAGAGCCACGACTCAATGTGGGTCCTGCTTTTTCCACCCCACCAGACCTCCCAACCAACAAATCACAGGTTTTGTCTCCATTTGGAACCTAGTTTTGCAGAACCATCTAAGGCTTCTCTGTGAAGGTTTCCTTTCTGGTATCTTCCTTTTCAAAATATAATAAAAACTTTTTTTTCTGGCTGTAAAAACTATAATACTCATTATTTTGAAAAATTAAGAAATATAAGAAGAGAAACTAAAAAATAAGCATCACCTGTAATTCTGCCTTCCAGAGGAATATTGTATGTGTCTATGTGTTTGTATGTGTGTATACTTCCCATGGTATCATCTATACATACTAGTTTATAACTTGCCTTTTTTCACTTAATATGTTGAAGATACCTTTTCATGTTAATAAATATAAATCTGCCTCATTGCTTATAATAGACGGTAGTATCCTGAAGGCATACACAGATTTAACAGCTGAGGAAATAATTGTAAAAAAATTGCAAAGATAATTGTAGGATTTAAAAATAATAAATAATTGCATATACAAAGATTAGCTATTTGACTAGTAATTGACATTCAAGTTATTTCTAGTTTTTATCAGCAATTCTACAATAAATTTTCTTTACAAACTTATGAAACTATTTGCTAGGATAAATTTCTAGGATTTGGAATTGCTAAGCCAAGTAACTATTTTAAATTTTCATACATATTACCAGATTGCATTCCAGAAAGACTGTGACAATTTACATTCTCACCTAAATGTGTTAGTACCCGTCTTGCTACCCATGCATATCATCATTTGTTTTCTTCCTTGACAATATGAGAGGTGGAAAATGGTAACTCTCAGTCATTTCAATTAGTATCACTCTGATTAGCATTGGTACAGAAAGACTTTTTATGTATTTATTAGTCATTTTTATTTCTTCTTTTCCCAACTTCCCACTATGAAAATGAGTAAAACAAATCTTAAGCAAATTGGAGTTGGGAAGACCTGTAGGGGGAGCTCTACTGTCCTAGCACACATGATCAATTACATGAAACTTGAAGAGACATACAACTGCACCTTGGACAACAAGTCAAACTAGTTTATTACTGAAGGAAGGTTTCTCTCCCCACTCCGCAACAGCCAATGAGAAACACCACAGCTCAGCCAATGAGAAGCCAATGCTGCCCTAAAGGGTTACTTTCCCCCAGTGAACTTTGTTTAGGACAGCCCCTGCCTGCTCCCCTTTTTTCTCTATAAAAGGAGCTCCCCTCCTTTGCTTTCTGGATTTGCCTATGGTTTGCCATAGCATGCACATCTTGAATTGCAATTCTTTTGGCTATTCCTGAATAAACTTGTTTCAAGGGTAAAATAACCGGTAAGTTTGCCTTTTAAGTTGACAGCACTAACAAAAACAAATAAATAAATAAAAGTACCTTTTTCCATTTTTCTTTTGGAATTTTTCATCTTTTTCTTATTGATTTACAAGACCTGCTTATATACTGGAGATATTAATCCTTAGTAGAGCACAATAATTGCAAATACTTTTCCCAGTTTGTCATTTGTCTTTCAACTTTGTTTATAGTGTATTCTACAGCATTGTTATTTATTTTTAATATAGTAAGTACAAATATCACTTGCCATCTAAAGTTACTAGGTTATTGAAGATCTCCACTTCCAGTCAAGAGGAAGTAACAGGGAAGAGATTTATCTTGCTACCTGAAACAACTAAAAAACTAGACAAAATATATGAAAGAATGCTATTTCAAGACTTTGGACATCAGGCAGCAAAAAATAGTGATCCCTGAGATGTGGGAAACAAACAGCCCTAAGATTGTTCCAGCTTATTGCCTAGAAAGAGTTTGCAGGCCACAGTGCAGAGAGGCATAAACCAGGCAGAGCCCATAAGGTTTCCTGAGTTGAGGAGATGAAACCAGGAATCCAAGGAAGCCAAGACAGTTAAGAGTTTGCAGAGCAAAGAATTATAGAGGAAAGAGCTGCCCAGAAAAAGAAGTCCCTCACATCCTCAGCTGAGTATGGATTAACTCATGCGTATGAGGAAAGAACCCAGGTCAAGAAGAGAACCATCCCAAAGGAACTGGAGGAAGCAATAGCTGACACTTGCACAGCACTGGGAATAGTTTGGGTTCCTACCAGTCATAATTCATGTGGCCCTGGGTAAAGTTGTCAGAGGAGCTTTGCCTCAGGAATGGGGTAAAATTAGCCCTAGACAAAACGCTGCTCTGGTCCCACCTAACAAAGCTTAGCAGTAAAATTTGAAAAGCATCAAACTGTTTTCAGATAACCTAACTGTATCCCAGAACAAAGTCCAAGAATATTTATAGGAGGGCCAGCCCCATGGCCAAGTGGTTAAAGTTCTGCATGCTCCACTTCAGTGGCCCAGGTTTGCAGGTTCGGATCCTGGACCTACTTCACTCACCAGCCATGCTGTGGTGGCTTCCCACATACAAAGTAGAGGAAGACTAGTGCAGATGTTAGCTCAGGGCTAATCTTCCTCAAGCAAAAAAAAAAGAGGAGGATTGGCAATGGATGTTAGCTCAGGGCAAATCTTCCTCACAAAAAAAAAAAAGGAAAAAAAAGAATATAGGAATACAAAAATATCCAGCACTTGCTAAGGTAAAATCCACCAAGATCTAGCATCTAATAAAAAATTACCAGACATACAAAAGCAGAAAAATATGAGTTGTAATGAAATGAAAAAATCAATCAATTGAAACTGACCATGAAGTGACATCAATGATAGAAGTAGTAAATAGACATAGTAAAACATATATACATATGGTATTCCATATGTTCAAAAAGCCCAGGGGTCAATGTTTTCTTTTCTGTAAGGAGCCAAATAGTAAATAACTTAGGCTTTGCAGGCCATAGGGTCTCTATAACAACTACTCAACTCAGCCATTGTAATGCAAAAAAGTGGTCACAGACAACATGTTAACAAATGGGCATGGCTGTGTTCCCATAAAACTTTATTTACAAAAACAAACTTGATGGGCCAGCTTTGCCTCATGGGCTGTCATTTGTTATCCCCTGAGCTAGAGGAAAGGTTGAACATGTTAAGCAGAGATGTTGAAGATAGAAAAAAGATCCAAACCAGACTTCTAGAGATGAAAACTACAATGTCAGAGAAAGGATTAAAGAAAGATCAGACATTGCAGAAGAAAAGATTGGTAAACTTGAAGATATAGCAATGAAACTATCCAAAATAAAACAGAGAGAAGACTAAAAGAAATGCACAGAGCATCAGTGAGCTGTGAGGCAACTTCAAACAGTCTATATGTGTAATTGCAGTGCTCAAAGGAGAAGAATGGGGAGAAGAAAATACAACAGAATACTATTCAGCCGTAAGAAAGAATGAACTCCTCGGGCCAGCCTGGTGGTGTAGCGGTTAAGTTCACACTTTCCGCATCAGCAGCCCAGGGTTCACTAGTTCAGATCCTGGGCATGGACCTACACACCACTTATCAAGCCATGCCGTGGCAGGCATTCCACATACAAAGTAGAGGAAGATGGGCACGGATGTTAGCTCAGGACCAATCTTCCTCAGCAAAAAAAGAGGAGGATTGGTGGCAAATGTTAGCTCAGGGCTAACCTTCCTCAAAAAAAAAAAAAAAAAAACAATGAACTCCTGCCATTTGGGACAACATGGATGGACCTTGAGGGCATTACACTAAGTGAAATAAGTCAGAGAGAGAAACACAAACACTGTATGATCTCACTTATATGTGGAATCTAAAAAAACAAAACAAAAAAACAAGTTCATAGATACAGAGAATAGATTGGTCTCTTTATTCACCACCTACATCTGGCTGACCTTTCAACTTGTTTTGACCAATAAAATGTGGCAGAAGTGAAGATGAGTTCTGAAATCTAGGCCTCCAGAAGCCTTGTAGCTTCTGTCTTCACTCTTTCAAGATCCAGCCCCAGGCAAAGAGGCCTGGGCTAGACAACTGAGTAAGACACCACAGAGAGGGAGAGGTCACAGCCTTTTAGACTCTTCAGCTCCGGCCAGACCACCTAATAAAAGCAGCCTCATAAATGAGTCCAGGTGAGACCCATAGAACAGTTTAACCAATCTATAGACTCTTGAAAAATAATAAATCATTGTTTGTTCGTTTTTTAAAAGATTGGCACCTGAGCTAACATCTGTTGCCAATTTTCTTTTCTTTCTTCTTCTTCTTCTCCCCAAAGTGCCACGCCCGCCCAGTACATAGTTGTATATTCTAGTTGTTGGTGCTTCTGGTCGTGCTATTTGGGATGCTGCCTCAGCAAGGCTTGATGAACGGTGCCATGTCTGTGCCTAGGATCTGAACCAGCAAAACCTGGGGCTGCCGAAGCAGAGCCAGCGAACTTAACCACTTGGCCTCCAAGCCGGCCCCATATCATTGTTGTTTTTAGCCATTAAGTTTTGTGAGGTTTGTTATATACTATTAAATACGAGAAACATACTTTTTTGGTTATTAGCATTAAGTTTAGAAAGCCCTTGCCATTTCATATTATAAAAATATAAACCTATGTTTTCCTCTAGTGCTTTTATACTTGAATTTGTACATTTAGCGGTTTAATTTTCTTTTTGCCATATGATACGAAGATGGTACCCAATCTTGTTTTTCCAAATAGTTATCTTGTTATCCGAATAACATTTAATACATAACCATTCTTTCCCCCATTGATTTGAATACTACTTTTTCCATATACTAAATTTTGAGGACACCTCATGGGACAAATCCAAAAGAAAAATGTTCAAATCCACCTTCAAATACAGAAGTTACTAAACCAAATTAGTAGGGTTTGTATAAAAAAATTCCATAGTTCCATTTTAAGTATGTATTTGCATATTTTATTATAAATATTATTTTTCTACATTTCAAGAAGAAAATCAGAAACATGTGTTTTCCAACATTTTGTTATGGAAATAGTCTTATTATTCAGAAAGATTTTTAGTATTATATTCACTGTAATATGATTTTACTGGTACTAATTAACCCTGGTCTTGTAAAGTGGTTTCTACGATTCCCTGACTATGTATTAACCAAATGACCTTAAGTCAGCATTAATCCCACTAAAATGCTTCTTGAGAAGACTTCACTGCAATCTACAAATATGAGATAAAATTCAAGTCAGTTTTTTCCACATTACAAAAATATGAGAAAAAATAGAGCTCGTTAACTTCCAGGTAGGGCTTTGTCAACATGCAGGTCTCCTGGAAGTTTTTCAGTCCCTTAAAGTGAAATCTGAATAAGAAGACATTTTATGGAAATCATCGTAATAGCAAGATTAAATCTTACGTTCTGCCAACAAAGCATACTAACAATGTTAAAGAAGAAATCCAATTACTAACTTCAAGTAAAAGTATCCACTCCAATGATCACTCTTGAGTTGCCTCCTTTTAGTTCTCCTCCATCGTCAAACTTTTCCTTATGAGTGTCACGGAAACCATTGGATTGGAGGACAGAAAAAACATCCCAAAAGGCAGAAGTAGCAAAGGAGCTGACTTCTAAATGGGGTCCCTAGAAAGGATAGCCTGCCTCCTCAGAAACGCCCTACATCACTAGGATTACTCCAATGGATTTGATCATGTTGCCTGAAATCATATCAATTAAAGATTTATTTCAGTCAATGAGTTTTCTCTTTCTAAAACAGACAAAAATCTCTAAGATGTTAAGAGCTTATCAAACATCATTTGTTTGTACTTTCATTGGATTTTTCTAATAAATTGTAGAAATCGCCTGCACTGAAGGAGTGAGATTTTCCTAATTATATTTAAAAGCACCTTCATTCTGCCTGTTATTGGCTCTGAAATCTAAAATCATTTTTTAATTAAACTTTAATCTTGAGATGATTATAGACACATGTAAGATACACATGTATTGTAAAAAATAATAGGGAAAGTACATCCTTTACATAATTCCCCCCAATGATTACATCTTGCAAAACTATAGTGCAAAATTAAAACAAAGATATCAACACTGATACTGTCAAGATGCAGAGCATTCCATCGTCACAAAGATCCTTTGTGTTGCCCTTCTAAAGCCACACTCACCTGCCTCCCACTTCTACTCTCTCCTCAACCCTGGCAACCAGTTAACTGTTCTCCAATCCATAATTTTATCATTTTAAGAATGTTATATAAATGGAATCATACATTATGTAACCTTTTGGAATTGGCTTTATTCACTCAGTATAGTTCTCTGGTGATTCATCCAAATTGTGTGTGTATCAATACTTTGTTCCTTTTTATTACTGAATATAAAATTTGTGTATAGGTTTCTGTAAGAACATAAGCTTTCATTTCTCTGGGATATATGCCTAGGTGTATAATTGCTGGGTCATATGGTAGTTGCATGTTTAGTTTTTGAAGAAACTGCCAAACTTTGTCCAGAGTGGCTATACCATTTTATATTCCAAGCAGCAATATATGAATGATTCCACTTCTCTTCATCCTTGCCAGCAACTGGCGCTATAACTGGTTTTTTTAAATTATTATATTTTAGCCATTTTGATAGTTGTGTGGTGATATCTTGTGGTTTTAATTTGCATTTCTCTAAAGACTAATAATATTGAACATCTTTTTGTGTGCCTGTCACCTGTATGTACAAATTTTATAGCAGTTTTATTTATAATAACTCCAAACTGGAAACAACCCAGATATCCTTTAGTGGGTGAATGGTTAAATGAACTGTGGTACAGCCATACCATGGGATACTATTCAGTAATAAAAAGGAACAAAGTATTGATACACACACAATTTGGATGAATCACCAGAGAACTATACTGAGTGAATAAAGCCAATTCCAACTCTTTTCGGTGACTCTTCATGTCTTTTGCCCTTTTTTTTTTTACCAGACTGTTCAGATGGATATATGGTTTGTAAATATTTTCTCCCACTCTTGACTTTTCTTTTCATCCTCTTAACTGGGTCTCTGCAGAGCAAAAGTTTTTAAATTTGAAGAAGTACACGTTATTAATTTTTCCTTTTATGCATTGTGCTTTTTGTCTCAAGTCAAAGAATTCTTTACCTAGTCCTGGGTCCCAAAGATTCTCTCTTATTTTCTTCCTAAAAGCTTTATAGGTTTTCTATTTTATCATGATCCGTTTTGAGTTCATTTTTGTATGAGGTGTGAAACTTAGGTCAGGGTTCATTTGTCACCTGTAGCTGTCTAACTGCTCCAGCACCATTTGTTGAAATGGCTATCTTTCCTCAGTTGAATTTTTTTTGCACTTTTGTCAAAAATCAGTTGGACATATTTATGTGGGTCTACTCCTGGATTCTCTATTCTATTCCATTGCTCTATATGTCAGTCCCTCCACTAATACCACACATTCCTGACTATTGTGGCTATATCATAAGTTTTGAAATCAGGTAGACTGATTCCTCCCACTTTATTCTTCTTTCCAACAAAGATTCTAGCTATTCTAGTTCTTTTGCCTTTTCATATAAATTTTAGGACAGTGTAGTCTCTATCTACAATAAATTTTGCTGGGATTTTGACAGAAATTGTGTAAATCTATATAACAATTTAGGGAGAACTGCTATCATTGCTATGTCAAACCTTCCAATCCATGAACACAGTATATCTCTCCATTTATTTAGATTTTCTTTGATTTCTTTCATCAGCATTTTGCAGTTTTCAACATAGAAGTCCTACAAATATTTTATTCGATTTATACCTAAGTACTTTCAGTTTCTTTGTAGCAACTGTGATATTTTTAATGTCATTGTCCACATGTTCATTGCTAGTATATATACATACAACTGACTTTTGTATGTTTATCTTGTATCCTGTGACCTTGATAAATTCATTTATTAGTTCTAGAGTTGGGTTTTTTAAGTAGATTTCTTAGAATTTTCTACATAAAAAAATCAGGTCATATCATCTGCAAATAAGGACAGTTTTATTTCTTCTTTTCCAAATTTGTGTGCCTTTTATTTCCTTTTCTTCCTTACTGTGCTGGCTAGAACTTCTACCACTATTCAAATAGGAATGGTGAGAGCAGACCATGTTGACTTGTTCCCAATTGTAGGAGGAAAGCATTCACTCTTTCACCATTAAATATAATGCTAGCTGTATGTTTTCTTTATCAAATTGAGGAATTTGCCCTCTATTCCTATTTTCCTGCTTTTGTATCATTAACAAGTGCTGGATTTTGTCGAATGCCTTTTTAGTATTGATTAATACAATATGATCATCTCGTTTTTCTCCTTTAGCCTATTAATATGGTGGATTACATTGATTGATTGATTTTCCAAATAGTTGAACTAGCCTTGCATTCCTAGAATAAACCACATTTGGTCATGGTATATAATTTTTATATATATTGCTGAATTTTATCTGCTAATATTAGTTAAGGATTTTTACACCAGTATTCACGAGGGATACAGATCTGTAGTTTTATTTTTTGAACTATCTTTGCTGGATTTAGTATCAGTGTAATACTAACTTCATAAAATGAATTGGGACGTGTTCCCTCCTCTTCCATGTTCTGAAAGAGATTGTGTAGAACTAATACTAATTATTCTTTGTATGTTTGGTAGAATTCTCCTTTTTAAATCCCTTTTTTCTGGCATCCCAGTTCTTTCCCTTACTACTTTGGTGACCTAGATCTTTCACTGAACTTTCTTCAGGTTATGCAACAGGGAAGTGGAGAGAGTAAAATGTACCCAGACAGGTATCTCTAAGAGTTAAAGGTAGAGTGCTGAGAACAGTACTCACACATACTGGAAGGCGTTGTTACGGTTACGATTACTCCCTATATATAATCAGTCACCAAGCCCTCCAATTTTTCCTTTAAAGATCATCCCCAGGGCCAGAACTAGGGTGAGGAAAGAGAGGCAGCCATGGCACAGATTCAGGGTCAGTGCACCTCTCTTGCTTTTCCCCATTTCTTTCTACATCTGCAATCACTCAAAATCACCCCTTCATTCCTATATACTTGGATATTTCAATGGCCTTCTAATTGGTCAGTCTAATTGCAATCACTCTCTGTTCTCACCTATCAAGACATCTCCAAATCTTCTTAAAAATAACTCTCTGTGTTCAAAAACTGCAAAGAGTATATTACTGATTACATGATATGTTTTATATCCCTTAGGAAGAGAACATAGGCATATAACATGGTCTTAAAGTTCATTGACTGCAAGCAATAGAGACTGACTTTGGAGCTAAGCTGAGCAAAAAGGAATTTCTTAAAAGGATGGGTGGTAGTTCCTAGAATTTAAGGAAAAACTTAACAACTATGCCTGGGGAAAGACAGGAGCATGTTAGCTCTGGAGTTGTGGGTGGAAGGAATTAAGAGACTCCTCAGGATACCACCAGTAGAATGAGTCAACTCCCATCATTTTCCATCCCTAGGTCACTCAGGTTAGTCATGTGCTCACCCTAGGCCACGAGAGGGCAGAGTGCCTTGATTAACTGCCTTACCAAAACAATTCTCAGTTGAAGAAGGTTCCTGAGGGCAGGCTTTGACAATGAGATTCACCACTGTATCTCCAGCATATATAGAACAGTGGCTGAAGCATAGTATGAGCTTGGTAAATATTCACCAAATGAATGAGTCAAGAGAAAACAGAAGTATCTAATCAGAACAGCAGAAAATAGGTGCAAAACAGGGAAAAACGACAGATGCCATGTACAAAACCTCTTCATAATCTAGCCATACCTTATACGGATCAGTTCCATTCATTAGGGCATGGATCCTCTAAACCCCATTAATAATAATTTCCATTATTACATAACACTTTTCAATGTATTGAGTGCTTCCACATACTCAAGTTGCATTGTCTTTGGATCTCTCATTTAAATTTCAACCAAAATTTCATCCACTCTTCAGTCCTTACCTTGGTTTCAATTCTATTATGAAGGCTTCCTAAATAATTTCCAACATTTCTCTCTCCCTTCCTTGAAAATTTGTGTCACTGCTGTGGATTTCTATTTGACTCTTGATGTGTAAACCTTGTCTCAAAAACTAACATTTGTTTGAGTGCTGGGTCTTGTAAGGCAGAGTCTTATAATTCCCAATATCTTTCCCCTAATGACTTGGACAATACCCTGCACCCAGGACATAATAAATATAAATTAAAATGAAATCATTAAGGTGATTATTTTAAAAAGATTTATTTTTCTCACTGCAACTAAAACTCTTACTAATCTACAGATGAAAGTATATTTTGGCTATAAAATATTATTACTTATAAAATTAATGTGAATTTTAATTTTAGAAGTATGCAGACAAATTTTATCAATATGATGACAAAATTTGAATTATATGGTGAAATAACTATTATGCACTTATGAATGAATATTATACATTGTGGTAGCTAATCTCTAAAGATGCTTCTCCTCCTTCGCCTCTCCTCTCCTCCCCCAACAATAAAGCATGCCTTCTGAGTGGATGCATGCCGTTATGTAGTTTCCTTGCTTTGAATCTGGGCTGGTCCTGAGATTCGCTTCTGACCAAGATAGTGTAGAGTAAGAGACGCTGCATAATTTCCAAGCCTGTAAGATTTCCAAGGTTATAAGAAGCCTTTCAGCTGTCATCTGGGTTGTTTAGACTATGTGCTTTGCGGGGAGAAGGTCAACAGAAACAGCCACACTGGAGGAAGCCCAAGGTAGTCACGTGGAGAGGACACTAGAGAGAGAGAGATGCCCTGCCAGCCCCGACCATTCCAGTTGTCCAACAGAGATGACAAACACGTGAGTGAAGAAGCTATCTTGGATGTCCAGCCCAATGGAACCTCCAGGTGACTCCAGCCCCAGATTGTTGTTTAAAGCCACTAAGTTTTGCAGTGGTTTTTTACACAGCAATAGATAACCAAAGCACATACTTAAAACAATCACTCCAGCACACGCAAAACAGGATCATAATATATATATGTTTTTTATTTAGGACATATCCCTAAAGCTATTACTATTTTGTCTATTGTCGTTGTTTTTCATTGTTTTAGTTTGTTAATTCTATTGCCACTTTTAGTTTTATTCCATTATTTCATATTATAAATAATTGGCACATTAAAAACAGTAACATAATAAGAGAAAACATTTTCTCTTTGTAGAATCCACTCAATTGTTTATTAAAAAATGTAGCTTTTAAACATTTTTTGACAGTAAGGACAATGTCTTGATTATTTTTTCTCTATACTAAGTAGAACATAATAGTTATTTAATAAAGCTTGAGAATTAAATTGGTGAATGATGGGAAATGATCATTTGGTGAAAATTTTGATCATATATCTTGTACTAATCCACCATTGACCCAGTTAAGAATTTTTCAAATAAGGATTTATTTGACATCTATTGTCACATCTGTTTAAAATTCTTAAGCTTTTATTCTAACTCAATAGTACTATTGATTAATGCATTCTAATGCATTATTACTCCAAAACGCACTTTGTAACTATCAACTCACAATTAAAAATAAAATAATTTGACATTTTAAATGCATTTAAGGGCCTAATAGGAAATAATTAGAAATAAATACAATAGCCATTTAATATAGCTTTTGAAAAAAAAGTAGAAAAACTTTTTCTAAAAGCCTTGTTGAAACTTTTTACCAAGTTTTTGCAAATATTGTTTTTTTTTTTTACTAGCTTAATGGAGTAAGTTTCTTAAAAATTTAGTACCTACTGCAACTTTATATTCTATATGTACCACTAATAACTTAAAATTTTCTACTATGATTGTTTATATACTTAGTTTATGAAATCAGTGTCTAAGAAAACTTTGATTATGACTATCTGGAAAAATTACACATATATCTCTATTTACTAAAATCTGAGGCTTCCATATTTCCTGATCTGCTTTCTATTTCATGAAAGTGAGTAGATTTCTAACCAATTCAATTGGTTAACCAATTTAAGCAATTGGTTCAAAAAAGGATGAAAAGTTACTAACGGTTGGATAAAAGCCTGGGGATTTATTTTAGTCTCAATGTATTCATAGTGGACTTTTGAAAGAGAAAATCTGGAAGTTCATCAGCCAGAAAATATTTTATAAAAGGGATTTAAAATAAATTAAGCATATTCTAAGACTCTCAAGAGGGTCTTCAAAATGAAGATGCCCACGAGATGTGACATTAATCAAGTGATTGAAGAAAAAAACAACTCAGCCTGGCTAAGTGCCTATTTACTGAGATATTTCTCGGTTCAACAAACGAGAAGATGTAAAAGAATAGTGTTGAGGTGTTCCTAAATTACAATTCTCATATTTTTACAATCTTCTTCAGAACTTCTCACACAGTCACTTCGATGAATTCCAGAATATATGGATTGTTCTAAATCACTGTGGCCAAGGGGCCTAGCAAAAAGGTAGTCTGATTTTACCCTTTTATCTTCATAAGACAGAAGTTTAGGGGTCAGGACTTGAAGTCTACCAAGAAAATCAAATAATTTGCTTAGTCTGGATAGAACCATATAGAGCATCAAACCAAATTGTGAAACAAAAGGACAGAGACCAGGAATTTGAATCAAATTACAAGGATGAAGTCAGAAATAAATGAAGATTCATACAGGACCAAGTACAAGGAGAAGCAGAAAGATGGGCAAAGCAAGGTGCACAATTCAGAGTCAGGTTAGCAGAAGTAGGCCAGGAATGCTGTGTGCGGGTTCCAGAGGCAGCAGGCAAGGCAGTGAAGAGTGGAGTTACTGGCTGACCGGGCTCCCTGGGAGAGAGGAGAAGGCTCTAAACAGTCTCTGCAGTGCACCAAGTTGCAACTGATGTTAGCTCCACCTGCACCCAACTGTAATGCATGTGTTAATCCCTAAACACCTAGCCCCAAGGGTCCCAAAAGAGCTTTACACACTTTGCAGAGCCAACAGGTTGAAAAGTTTCCCCGTGGAGTTCCCACAGCAGTGTCAGAAGAGACAAATGAATGACTGCACCTTTGTATAATCCTTACTTACAACTTCCTAGGTGGAAAATGACCAAGGAACTCCGAAGAGGTAAAATAATCATTTTATCTTTTAAGATTTCTGGTGTCTTCTTCTTCGGATATAAAAATGCATACTAAAAACTTTCACTGCACATTAAAGTAAAAAACTAAAAGGAGGGGAACTATCAATCTAGAAATCACAGTGGCTGGTGGCTAGACAGGAATGTACATCCTCTGAAATAATATAAATCATAAAACCTCAGTATTAAAGACCCTTCACCCAACTGAGATGCTTGGAAAGATTATGATGGAAGAAAAATGACTATTACACTCAAGTTAGAAAGTCAGTATTTTTCCATTCTTAAAAACCCTGATCCCAATGCACCAAGACCTTATTCCCTAATAACAACTGATCAAAGGAGAGCGATTTCACTGCTTACTTGTACTGCAGTCAATGAAAGATGAGAACCTATAAGAACCTGCCAACAAAATACTCCAGACAAGTGCAAAATCTATGAAGTATAAGGAGTATATGCCCCACACTATAAAGAAAAGAAAGTCTTACAGCTTTTTCTAAAGCATCAATCAAATCAGAACGAAGTGCCACAGAGAGGATTTTGCTTTATGAAGTGCTGGCTTCCTTCAAGGTCATTCATGACGGTGATGCAAAGATGTCTGCAATCCTGTGCTTTCAGTCTCGGCACTAGAGAACTGCCTAGGGTCCTTACTTAATGAGTTTACTAGCTGAGCTTCATCTTAATAGAAGCAGTTGAGTTCTAAAAACATTTTTCTTTAATCTCAGCTCAGTGCAGTCTCTTTCACGGCTACAAAAAAATAAACAATACACTTATTATAAAGTCATGAATACTGAGCAAAAATAAACGTGATAGCCAAAAAATTACTAAATATTATTATTACAAATGCCAGTTTTCCTCATTTATTCATCATTCTACTCAAAATCTATAAAATATTTACCTTTTAACACTGAACCTCATATTTGTTGCTCTCCTTTCTCCCTGAAGACACCCTTCATTTACCAAACCTCAGATCTTTGAAAGACAATCCAAGATACAAAGGCTATAAAAAAACCTAAACCAATGGATATGAAGCAAGATTAGAATTAGGCAGCAGATAAATCTGAAAATGTAGACTGGCACACAATTTTCTTTTTTAACTATCAGAATGTACCTGCATCTCCGCATTAAAAAGGAAAGAGGACCACTGAGCACTCTCCAAATATTTAACATAGCATTCTTCTATTGTACTATTGAGGGAGTCCAATTTAGTCTATTATTCTATCAATGCTTTTTACTTGATAATCTTATCTGATCTTTCGGTGTAAGAGTCATCACTGATGACCACTCATATATTTACTAAGCCCTCTGGTTATATTTAAGTAATACCATGTTAAACTAGCTTCTCTGAGAATATTATTATAATCAGAGGCCTTCAAAAGGACCACATTTTGCTTTTTCTCTAAGATCCTTTGGCCACACTCACAGGACAAGACCATATGGCCACAAAAACCAAAGGTAAATTCCATAGAGGTTCCCAACCAGGGTTCACGTCTCCTCTACGTCAGTCCAGCACTATATGAGGAGCCAAGAAATTCTAGCTGTCTCTTTAAGCACATGTCCATAAAAATGATCCAAATAATACTGTTTCAAAGAATTTTACTATTAAAAAGTGCCATAAAAAACTAAATAATAATACTCAGTACAAACAATATTCAATACTAACAATGAAGAAAACCTAGAAAACCTAACACAGACCATAAAATGCCAGGAAAAATATTTTCATTTTCTAAACTCTTCTGAAAAGTATGTCACTACTTCCTAGAAGTGCTTTATTCCTTTTGTTATCCTTTAACACATAGCCTAATGCTCAACAGATACTCAAAAATATTTGCTGAATGAAGCCGTGAGTAAAAAAATGAAATTAAGCAAAATATAGGCACTAACTCCCTGAGGTTAGCAGAGTATCATTCAGTATGCAGAAATAATATCTCATAAAATACTTCAAGTATAACCAGAGAGCTTAGGACATATAGATAGTCAATATTCAGACATTTTTGTTTTGAAAAAAGTATTTCCATAAAAATTTGTAATTTATTTCCTCCAAATTTACTTTTACTGCTACTAAGCAATAAACAGTGCAACATAAAGAGATGATCGTAACCAAATATTCTTTATTAAAATAATTATAGATGAACAAATTCTAAATCTACTAAATTTAATATACAATATAGTACAAAACCTTGGAATTACAAACAACTAAATACAAGCTAAATAACTTCTCTTAATAAACTCAACCATATTGAAAACATTTAACCCATTATTTAACATGGATGTTGGATATCCACTCAAAATATCCTTTAATTTCTCCCACCTACACTTTTCCAGGCACTGAAAAAGCCCTAGTCTAACCTCTCTCGTCCTCCCATGCAAGCTTTTTATATCTTGCCCTCATGGTATTTTCCAACTGTCTGCCTTAAACAAAGCGTCCTTGCTGGCAATGGCTTGTTGCTAGTCAGTATTTAGCTCTCTCTTTCTGTAGCTAAGAGAGAGCAACCATCTGCTTCCCACAGCTTTTCATTCCTTCGACAGATTTTTGCTCTTTCCTCTTTCAACTCAGAAACAGAAAGCAAGAGATAAAACAAAGCATCTTAGGTCCACAAGAAGCTGCAGGACACCCAGGAGAGTTTCCTCCCAATCAGAAAAATGCTTCCTTAGCAACGAAGTTACTAAGGCCAATTAACCTCCCTTCTCTATCAATATTCAGTTTACATTGAAGCCCTTTTTGGTGAAGCCCTACAGTTTTACAGTGAGCTTTCTGGCCGATAAAAGGGGGCTTCCGTCTTAAAGGAGCCAGACCTTTTCTCCTGAATGCAAGTGCGATTTGAACTTAACATAAAGTGTTAGGTGATTTCCCAACAGGATGTAAGGGACTGGAAACATAGAAACAACATAGAAATTAAGTGCATTCAACCAACACAGGCCTAAAGTGAGACTGAAACATTTCAGAGCAACCAGAGATTGGATACCTGGAGAATAAGAGATGTGGAAAAGATGCTTTGTAGCTGTCATTGCTTCATACTTGCCTTGGCTGATTTATGGCCCTTCCCACAACCAACAAAGCCCAGGTCACCACTAAATAATCACAATATCAGTAGAATCCTGGAGAAAAGATGAATGGAAGAGAGAAGCACAGACAGTATCAAAACTAAGGAATTTCCTTCCAGGCAAGAAAGTCAAAAATTAAAACTAGTGAGGAAATAGGATTTCAAAGTCATGAACTAGTTCAGAAATAGTAAAAGCTATGACACAATTAAAGAAAAGGAGGTGCTTTTATAAAAATGTACAAATGTACAATGAAAATTCTCCCCTCTCCCGAGATTTCAAGCTGTAAGATGGAGGTTACACTTCTCTAAGTCTCACAATTATATTATTATACTGCATTCCAGTTAAGGTACAGAAAATGACAGAAATATTGTACAATAGGTAATTAGTTGTCCTCTGGTGTTCATTTTCCAGGTCTTGATGAAGCAAAATCCTTTGTTGAATGACTTGAAATTTTCTAAAATTCTATATATAATGCAACACGGAACGACTTGTACTTAGTAATTTATAATAGGCACTATCAATCATCCTTCAGCAGTTTTGGTCGCAGCTCTCCGATATCAACATGTGATACCCTGTATCTCAAAGCAATCCTTGCTACGAACAGTCATAACACAGAATTTCAAAACGAGTTTTGTTTTCTAGTGTTATCACTTAACCTATGTAGGACTCTATCCCACTTGCACAAAGATTTATTCTGAGACAGTAAAGCTGCCTTAAGGCTGCACTAATAAAAATTAACATTTGTTAATCCTTGGCTCCCACTATACTATTTGATCCTCATAACCACCCAATGAGGCAGTGATTGTCACCACGCCCTTCTCCAGCTGAGGTATCTGATGTTGAAAAAGAGTGGGGAAAGGAATAGGAACTTGGTGAAGCACCTACGGCAACATGTGCTTTCTTTTCGCAGCACTGGCCAGGTGTTTTCTTCCATGACATCATTTAATGCACACATCGACCCCCTCTGCACAGCCCTCAGTTCCCCATCTCCTGAGCCCCGTAAGCATTTGGGATGCAGGCTCACAGATGAGGGATTCAAGGCTCAAAGAGGTTCAGTAACGTGTTCAAAATACACAGTTAAAATGAGGAAAAGGAGGGATTTAAAACCAAGTTCACCCAACTCCAAAGCCCTTGTTCTGTCAACCATGCCTCACCACCTGCTCCCCAAAGCCCTCGGCGGCCCCATTATGCTGCTCTCTGAATCCCTTCCACTGACGGTAGGAAGCACCATAGGTCTAAGAAATATTTTCCAAATGTCAGTCATGAGCCACTAGAAGGTTCTAAAATCAATTGGTGGGCCTCAACCCGCATTTTTTTAAATAAAATAGAGCAGAATAGATTAATAGGCAGAGTAGATCAGAAAGAATAAGAATTGTTTCACGAACATTGGTTTCAGGCATGTGTGTGTTTGGAGTGTACTGGGTCCTGATATTAAATGTATTTCTTATTGTGGGTTCATATCAAAAAAGTTTGAAAGCCACTGGTCTCAGAGGATGCTCTCACACAGACCCGGATCATGGAGAGACTTATCAAGGGACTGGAAACTACTCAATGCTAAGCTCTGTTCACTTAAATAACATCAGGAAACACAAGACAGGAAGCCCCTTCTCAGACAAGGCATTAAAAGGATTACCTAGAATCAGCATAGGAGGAGGATGTTGATTGTATAATTACATACCTCCTTCACAGCAGCTCCAGTCCATCAAATAGATAGTACGGTTTATTTTTTACAACACTAATTATGTAATTATCCATAACATTAAATCAGTTCCACCTGATTCAGTCTATCACAGGTTTCCTGAAACACTCATTTGTTTATTACTTTTAAAAAGAACACTAAACTACCAATCATCTTATACGTAAAAGTTCCAGTGTGGAAGCTGGTAAACTTTTCTTGAAAAAGATCTTCCATCACATATGACACTTTCGGTCCTTTGGGATAAACAGCAATTGAAATTTCACGTTAATATACCTTGGAGCTTCTACAAACAGATTTCAGACAAGTGCGTTCTCACTTTTTTCTTCATTATTTCATAAAATAATGCCACATTGGACATTTTCATGAAAATCTTTTCTACAGAGTAAAACTTGGTTGTTCTTTATAATACTTCTTCTGGTATATCATTCATTCAAAATGATTCCCTGAGAAAGTGCTACAAAGATAAACCAGCTACGGATCCTGCACTCAAGGAGCCAGCAGTTGATTAGGGGAGATATAACACTGAACACTACGGCCTCCACTCAGCTGCTTCCCAGCACCTCTGAGCAAAGCTATAAATAACCCCCAGCTTCAAGCCAATAGCAGCAACAGCTGTAGAACACCCAGAAAAACTCACCAGATACGCTCTAACAAGCAAAAGACTAAAACAAGGAATACACAGATAAGGACCAGGGCCAGGAGAAAGCATGCAAATTACAGACCCCATCTGGTTATCCCACCCACATATTCACACTAGTCTCAGCTCTGCCTCCCCCTTAAACCTATCTGACATAGTCCAATACCACTAGTCCGTGAACAGCAAAGAAGATCCAGCACACTCCAAATCGGTTGGGGCAGTCACCGAGGATCCTCCTCCCTTTTTCCACACCTAACCTCCCTCATCTCTGACTAACTTAAAACCCCTAACACCATCATTCTCTCTAATTCTTTGGGTCACTGTTTGTACTGGACTTCCTGGTGTATAAATCTCAGCTTTCCTTAATGGATTCTGACTTGGTCTGTCTCTCTGACTCTCAGTACTCCCTATTCACTTGAATGGAAATCCCAGCTTCAGGAACCTTACAATGCACCAGTAACCAGGCTAATGCCCTAGCACAGCCAGCCTACTACTCCCTAGGAGAGGAGATTTAGACAAATCATACTAAAAACTCCAACTACTTTTCAGACCAATATAATCATAACTCAACATTCTCACATTCCACCCAAAAATCCTTTCTTTAGTGCAGAGGCCCACTTACTTCCCACCACTACCCTCTGTACTCACCACCATGTATATCCCTACAGCCATTCCAAGAATCCAGGACATAATATGCAATGGAAAAGGTACTAGACTCCTTCTGGCAAGTTAATTCCAACACCCACTGTCATCAAATGAGTACGACTGGAGAAACATTTTTGAAAGTTGGTTTCCCACCTCAAGAATGCCCAGTATGATATGCTACAGCTTCTCTCCTAAGAGTCACTGTAGAAACTAAGAGTGGTTGACAGCCTCATAAGGCAGTCAAAGGGACAGATGGAATCCATCCCCAGCCCTCAAGTTTCCTGTTGCCAGATTCCAACCATGAGTTTTATGTCAGTTTGACTTATCAGGATGCCAGCTGCCAAACTGGAAAGCCATGGGCACTTCAGCTTTGTTTGAAGTAACTGCCAAATATCCTCTACTTAGGTCTATAGTTATGACTCTTGACTTGGCTTCTCATTTTCAGCCCCACTCCTGCCCTCTAGATTCATCTTGGTTTGCATCGGTTGACCTTCAAGACTTCCCAAGGACTCTGACTTAGGGAAGAAGTTGGAACTACTACCACAGAATAATAGTGGAAATGACCTGTTACAAAAGGAAGATAAAAAGAATTTATTGTCACCACTATCACACAGACAAAAAGAAGAGAGAATTTCAAGAAGAAAGGGCTCAGTCAACAGTGTCAAATGTTGCAATGTCGTCAAGGATGATGAAGACACTAAATGTGGTGATTACAAGGTAACTAGTAACTTAGAAGGAAGCAATTTCCATAGCTGGATTTTGGTAAAAATCAAAAGAAAAAGAGTTGAAGTTGGAATGAGTGGCAAAAGGGTGAAGGTATTGAAGATTACATATTCAAGAAATCAGGTAGTGAAGGAAAGAAGAGAGAGAGGATTGTAGAAGAGGATTTAGAAGCAGCAATATAGGTATGGCATAAACATACAGGGCCAACAATGGAACCTAGGTTTTGTGGGCATTACTGAGAAGGTCAAAGTCAAAACTAAGTAAGAAGGAAGAAGAAACAAAAAGGGGACTGATGTCATTGAGGGTCTTGAGACAAAAAGAAAGTAGAGAGTATGTTCAGAGAGAGAGAGAGGTGTAAATATAGTTGGAAGTAAGGTACTTATAAATAGGAGGATTTTAGAGTTTGAGATCATTATATTTTTTCCCTTTTGTTCTACATCTAACAAACCTAAAAGGAGTATAAGGGTAAACTATTTTACAAATAATTATTGGGAAGAGAGTATTTAATAATATCACTTCAAATTAGTTGATGGTCATTTTAACTATTTCACCCAAAACAATATACAGTCATGTGTCACCTAACAACGGGGATACGTTCTGAGAACTGTGTTGTTAGGTGATTTCGTCATTGTGCAAACATCACAGAGCGTACCTACACAAACCTAGATGGTACAGCCTACTACACACCTAAGCCATCTGCTACTAATATTATGGGACCACTGTCGTATATGAGGTCTATCACTGACCAAGACGTCATTATGTAGCATGTGACTGTATACGAGCAATTAAAATAATGCACTGTGTCCTTCCTCAGAAATAATTGGCTCCTGTTAGACCTTTACAACTGAACATAAGCATTCCACATTGAAAGTCAGATTTTCATACAGAAATATCAGCTCCATATTCTCTCAAGTGCACATCTGCTGCTACAAGTGATCTTACTTTTGATTTATAAAAAACACCTCAACATTAGAACTATACATAAAGGAAGCTTTCTGATATAACTCGCTGCTGAGTTAAAATACAGTGGCTAGGGCAGGTGCCTTTACAAAGGCTTTTCTACTAGCTTGATAAATAGAAAGAGAATTAGTTACCTATGTAGAATGATTCAACTTCATTTCTCTCAAAAAATAGATTCTCTCTTTGCTCTGCAAAGGAGAACAGAGCACAGAGAATTTCAAAGGTAGAAGTAACCTTTAGAAGCCATTTAGGTTATAGGTTCCCACTAAACCTAACACACTCTGTGAATTTTGCAAAGTCATATTGCTCAGGTACCAAGGGCCTAGAGAAGAAAAAAGATTCAGGAGAATGTGGAACATGTCCCTGACTCTATATAAGACTTCTTGTCTCCACAGCAGAACACTAAGTTGCTTTAAGACTCCTAAGATTTCATTAGATAGTTCAAAGAGTTTTAGTGCCACATCTCTATATGTGATTTCTAACGAGTTTTAAGAATAAGCAAGCAAACACTTCTGTCGTATAGCAGTTAAAGAAATACAGTTTGTACAACAAATACTGTACCTAGTACAATAATCCAGTTTTATTGGAACTGCAAGTCTTAATCAGACCTGACTGGTTTTAAGAATATCGTTGACTACTCTCTCCTCTCAAACACCACACTACTTTATGGCATATATTTACATTATAAATTAAATAAAATTAAAATTTACTTTGTCTTTGAATTTTTTCACAATACCCAATATCATAAAAGTGGGATTGGCATATGCTGTATTAATAGTTATTTTCTTTAAAAATCCATTTATCTATCAGCATTAGATTCATTACATCAATGAATAAACACTGAGTGACTAATATACATGCTTCCATTTGTATCTATACACCTTAAATATAACAAACTTTCTGGTATTTTAACATTGCTTTAATAATTACATTCTCAAATATGAGGGGTAATCATGCTTATTACTTATCATTTACATTTATCAACATGTCTATACTTCAGTCTAAAAATAGCAGTTGCTTTACAGAGAAATTGTTGACAGAACTGTGGCTTGTCATTTATTCCATTACCAAAAAAGCCACAATATTCTAACATATGAGTCTATTTTGGACATACAAAATAGAACTCATCCTAGAAGTCACTTAATAAAATCCTTAGGGCAAGTGAGTATATTTGAAGGCCTGGTTACCTCAGAAGATCATCATTCTCTGAATACGTTCTTTGGGCATTGAGATCGTCTCCTGTTACTGATTCTCAGCTTTATGCTTCAGGGAATTTATGATGGGTTGTTTTTGTTGAGGGCTCTCTATAATATTCTACCTGCCCCAGACTGAAGAAAGTCCCAGTTAGTGGACTATAAAGCCCTAGGAAAAAATCCTTTTTTCCAGTAGCATATTATTGTTATTTTTATGACTCTGTCATTTTCATAGTTTCAAAAAATGTAATCTGAAGGTGCAACCTGGGGCTCTAAAGTAATGAAGATAGTAAATGAATAAATAAAATATTCTCAATACCCACCTCTGATACCTCTTCAAAAGGAAGAAATGGAACTTCAGTAATCTAACTTTAGACAGAAGAATCCAAACTTCAATAACATAAAAAATCAGTGACCAACTTAAAATAAATATGTATGGGTATGTAATTTGAATTAATCAAAGGGCAAAACCTGGGCCATCATTATTCTATGAGAATGATTCAGAATTTCATAAATGAAGAAATTAGAGATAAAAAGAAAATGCAAAGCAATGTCAGCCAGAAAATGAGTTCTATAGGAAAGACTTTCAGCTATTTCCATCTTCCAAAGATTCGTTAATAATTTTTCCTACTGATTATTAACAATCAATATCCATGTTCTATATTCATCTCACTGTACCATTTTATTAAAAGTGGTTTAATGCTAAACATGATAGAAAACTTACACCTTGTTTCTCCACTCTAGTCACTGTAGTCTTTATTAGCCAGTAAGTTAATTCAGAATCAGAAAATACTTTTAAAGTTCAGCAGTTATTTTGCAATAATATACACATATGAACTTTAAAAGGCTAATAATGACCAATTTTCATCAAAAAATTGTCTAATTGGAATATATAGCTTGTGTTCCCACTTCCACTCTCAAACTATTATTTGTTTATATAAATAAGGTTCTGATAAGGACTCTCCACAATAAGTTCATATTCGTTAAAGCAGATCAGTTGTTAAATGTTTTTTTCACAATTGTTAAATGATCATATCTTCATTTCTCTAAGAAAAGTCTTCAGTTAAATCCAAAAGATCATAAGTTGATAAAGTGAAGCATTAGTGCTAACATCCATTCACGGAATTAAGTGTTACATATAATAAGACATCTCAAGAACCAGTGTTGATTATGTTGGACCCTATTGAAAATATTCATTTTTTATTTAGAAGATTTTAAATTGAGGCAATAGACTTTTTGGTCACTGGTAAAGAAAAGACCTTGTTCAAAATTTGCCATAGTCTTGCTTCTTATTTCACAAACTCAGAAATGTCACAAGCAAATCACATTAAGTACTCTCAACAAAAAATGTCTTCTCTAATATGAGTAACCTATAAGAACTCCTGTTCCCCAAACCCAGTACTAAAAGACACCCCAATATATTTAGTAGATTTCTGAATATCATCTCATTCTTTTAACTATCATTTTAAATTATATTTTAAAAATTCACAGAAGGTATAGATTACGATTTTTACAAATTACGTCACATATATTCCATTGTATTTCACTTTGATTTTCAAAATCCTATGATTATCTATATACCACTGAAAATAATGTTACAGGGGAAAAACTCATGAATCCAGCTATTATTCTACCATCAAGACTGCCGGTTCTGTTTAGAACAAGAAAGTGAATTGATTTCCTACATAACACATAGCCAAAATAAAAAAAAAATTTGAAACGACTATTAGCAGAGGCATTCCTCTGAATAAATTTAAACAGGAAATGTGACGTACTGATATGGAACTATCGGTCTTTAAATTCTGAAGGGAATTCAGAGGTCCCCTAGCTCAGTTTTCCACACAATGCAGGACTCCTTTCATAATATCAGAGGCTAGGTCATAAACTGGTGGCCTGAGGACCATTTGCAGCCCATGGATATAGTCTACTTGGCCTGCACAGGCTCTTTTTTTTTTTTTTTTTTTTTTTTAATTAAGCCAACACACAAAAATCCCGATCTCTGCCTGCTCTGGAAAACCCACCTGGGGCCCCTTTGGATGACTCATGCCCTCTCCACTTCTCCACAGTGTCCACCACTTCCCATCCACCCACTTCACTCACACAAGAGCTGCCTGGTGCTTTAAGCACTTCAGTCACTGACCACTGCTCCAGAGTTATTCACTCTGTGGCTGAACATCTCCACAAAAGGGGAGGGAGCTCACAACTTTGCAATTTGACCTATTTCGTTGTAGGCAACTTTCTAAATGTGAGAGAGGTTTGTCTAGAATAATTTCCAGACATGAACTAGTTCTATCCTCGGAAACAAAGTAAGTCTACTCTCTCTTACACGGGAAAGACTTCTAGATATCCGAAGACACTTAACCTTACCAGGTCTTCAGCTCTAGTTTAACAGCCCCCAGAGCTCTCAAATATTCCTCATAATAATATGTTGTCAAGCCCACTCATGGCCCTTGGCATGTGTCTCTGCATGGATGAATTCTATTTGACTTATTTTTTACTATTAATTATGTGTTAATTTATTATATATTCTAACTATCAGCATTCTTCTTCAGATGTAATAATGTAATATTTATTTGACCTAGATCAGTGGTTCTCAAACTTTTTGGTCTCAGGACCCATTTATATTTTTAAAATTCATTGAGTATTCCAATGAGTTTTTGTTTAAAAGAGCTATGTCTATTGATATTCACTGTATTAGAAATTAAAATTGAAATTGTAAAAAATTTATTAATCCATTTAAAAATACATGTTGATGTAATAGCATGTTCCTATGAAAAATAAACATTTTCCAAAACAAAATAAATTAGTAAGAAAAGCAACATTGTTTTACATTTTTGCAAATCTTTTTAATGTCTAGCTTAATGGAAGACAGCTGGATTCTTGTAACTATTTCTGTGTTCAATCTGTTGAAATATCACACATAGGTAGCCTCTAGAAAACTCGGGGAGAATGAGAGTAAAAAATGTACATAACATCTTAACATTATTACAAAAATAGTTTTGACCTTGTGGACCCCCTGAAAGGGTCTCTGGTACTCCTCAGGGGTTCCCAGACCATATTTGGGATCCATTTGTGCTTTAATTAATGTAGCTTAGGTTCCAGTTAGTTTTTCTAGCATCCATGGCCTTCTTTTCACTTATCTTGAGCTTGTGGTCAACTAAAATAACCTGCTCTTTCTCAAACAAATTGTTGTCATGTTAAGCTTCCCCCTTTTCATCTAAATGCAAACTTTATACATATATTTCCCTGTAGATCCCATTTTGTTGGTTTCAGGCTACTCTTCAGTGGTAGATGCCACTGGTGCCCTACCCAGGTCCCCTAAAGGCTAGCACACCTATCCCCACTCAGCAGTTGTGATAGTTGGCAGCCCACATCTCTGAAGAATTTCTCAGTAATCCTGGAGCCCACTTGCTTGGGAAGCTATGTCCACTTCCACCTCAGCCAATGACTGACTGACAAGCCAATGACTGTCACAGAGAACAAAAGGCCAGCGTCAAGGACACAAAGTGGGACTGATTCTGGGTGTATTTGGTGCTCCAGAGCTTCCTAGGGGAACAGACTAAAGTTAGTCTCTACCTGAGACCACATTCTTCCTTGGCTTTTATCCCTTGTTCTGTCCTGCTTCCGTTACTCCCTTTCTCCTAAGAGCACATCCCTAAGAAGTCACTTCAATAGGAATCTCCATCTCGGACTCAACCTAAGACATCTTTCATCCCATCAAGGTTATTGAAATATCGACTCTATCATAGAGCATATTAACTAACCATCTCAGCTGTGCAGCATCTCAAATATACTAAGTATTCTATTATAAAGTAGTGCAGTGGTCTCAAAGTGTGGTCCCCAGACCAGCAACATCAGCATCAGCTGGGAACTTGTTAGAACTACATAGTCTCAGGCCTCACCCAGACCTACTGAACCAAAAACGCTATCACAGAGATGAGCCATAATTAACTAATCTATTACTGTTGTACATTTCAGATGATTCCATTTTTTCCTATTATAAATAATGGTGAAATGACTATATTCGCAGGTAAATCTTTGTGTACATTTCTGATTATTTTATGAGGCTGCCTTCAATTTACTTTGATGTAGAAGTATTGCATCAAAAAAGATGATGTATTGATAAATAAATAGAGGGGTCAATATATAATAAAGTAAACACAGCAAAATGTTAATGGCAGAGTCTAGGTGATGAGTACAAGGATGTTCACTGAAAAATTCTTTCGACTTTTTCATATGTTTGAAATTTGTTGGGAAATGTTGAAAATGAAAAATGCTGGGAAAATTTCTATTTTATGAAGCTAAATTCCTAGAATTGGAATAGACTGTTCATAGTATGTGCACATCTTTAAACTTTGTGAAGTTAAAACATCAACCAGAAAGTGTCAGTTCCCTCACACTGTCAACACCACTTTTTAGTGCTTTTCAACTCTCTGCCAACTTGTTAGGCAAAAACTGGCAATTCATCTCTTAAATCATCATTTCCATGTGCATTTTTTTCAGTTAATATATAATGAATTGAAAAGCTTCCTAACATGCTTGGCTTCAGGTTTGGTGTTGGTTATTCAAACTATGAAGCAGTAATCAAGATTTGGGTACCCACCCACGGGCACTTACTTTATTACGAAGCACAATACCCTCAAGAATAACTTGTAAACCAAATTATATTGGTGAGAGTTACTTCCAGGCCAGCATCATACACAGGCAGAGGGGGCTAGTGTCAGGTTGCCAAATGTGTCTGATTTAACAGGTCCTGAGAAAAGGCTCTTCCTTCAAAAAAAAGTTTCTCTCCCATTTTACCAGGATGCTCAGAATTCTAAGCATTAGTGGTTTCTTCCTTTGTGTTGGAGCAATTAGATCTCCACCAATTCTATTTTAAAATTCAATTATTTTACTTCTGGATGGACTCCATATAATTGCAATGCATCTAAAGGATGGAACGCAATGAAGCCCTTAAAAAAGAACTATGGGGGCCAGCCCGGTGGCGCAGCGGTTGAGTTTGCAGGTTCTGCTTCTCAGTGGCCCGGGGTTAGCCGGTTCGGATCTCAGGTGCAGACGTTGCACTGCTTGGCAAAAAGTCATGCTGTGGTAGGCATCCCATGTATAAAGTAGAAGATGGGCATGGACGTTAGCTCAGGGTCAGTCTTCCTTGGCAAAAAGAGGAGGATTGGCAGTGGTTAGCTCAGGGCTAATCTTCCTCAAAAAAGAAAAAAAAGAGAACTATGGAATTCTACATTCACTGACATAGAAGATGTTCATGATATATTTGTTCATTGCAAAACACAAGTATATCATGTGTGGGTATGATAGAAATAAGTGGAAGGTTATCTACTAAAATATTAGTAGTAGTTACTGCCAGTTGAAGGATGTATGGGAGTTTCTTTACTCTTTTTATATATTTCTCTATTGTTTATTTTTACAATGGATATATTAAAAATTTTTCTTAACAATAACAAATACAATAAGGCTATTTGCATTTTCATAAAAAGTAAATTGAAAATATCCCAGAAAACCATGAAGCCATTAGCACCTTATCAAAATTTAATTTAGCAAGATTTTCAAGTCAAGGTTAAAGTCCCCTAAGGAATGATACCCAGACCCAGCATATTTTAAAGGGCATAGGGGAAAAGAGCTAAAGACAGACTAGGCAAAGAAGTCTCCAGCCATGTATTAAGCAGCTGATGGATAGGTCTGTATTATCCTAGGGAGATTTCACCAGAGAAAAATCAACAGGCAACAGAAGGCATTGGGGGTCTTCAGATCCAAGAGAAATCAAAGCAGTGAAGGCTCCCTACAATCCATAGTCTCAGAGTGGATCTTAACTTTACCACAATTCCTGCTTTCGATATTATGGAAGAAAATACCTCCTGACAAATGATGTCACTTCTCCCCCTACAGCAGGTCTGGGATCCAATGGCAGTTAATTTTTCTAAATATATATTTAATAGATTTAAATTTTTAAATTTACACTTCACAAAGATTGAAAAGGAGAATATGACATGTTAAATCACTCACCTCCATGGGAAGACATGTCTGTTCATGGGCAGATGTTCCCGCACGTGACACCACAGTCTCATTTTTAATTTGAAAATGCATTTTGCACATGTAGCCATCAGAAGAGTCCTGTGTTTTATCACCAAAGAATACATAAAAAAATGCCAATTATTTTAAGAATTCATCATTCTAAGAACTACAGCATCTCCTAAGTTCTAAACTAAGCAATGAAAAACTAATGATGTTAATGAGATAATATGGATACAGAAACTCAACCAATACCCTCTGCACATAGTAGGTTGTCAATAAATAGAAGTTTTAAACCCCTACCTTTCTCACTTATTAATTATGTTTCCCCTTCTCTTAGATTAACTCTCTCCCTCCCTTTTTTTCCCCAAGCAGTCCATAGCACAGAAGTCATAGAGAAAGCTTTAGGTTGGCAGTTGTTAAAAAGCATTTAAACTTATAGAAATATCTTGTCATATAATTAATATTGATCTTCATGGCATATATAGAAAGAGAAATTTTAGGATGCCTTACAACAGACCTTGAAGCTCAAAGGGACCTCCCATTTCAATTTCCTGTTCGAGGCAAGATCTCCATTAAAACATCCCAGGGAGGTAATTATGCAGCCCCTGCCTGAGCACTGCCGGGAACCTGCACTGTACTCCCTTACACGACCATCGTCTCTATTTTGGCACATGGCACATTGTTCATCAAGAAAGTTTTGTCCTATATCGCACTGAAATGTTTCCCTTTAACCTTAACTCACTGGTTCTAGTTCTACCCTCTGGAGTCTAAACTCTTTTCTACAGAACCATTCTGCAAAGAGTTGAAGACAATTACCACCATTTTCAAATGTCCCTTGGAAGATAAGATTTCCAAGCCCTTTACCAGCTGCATTTCTCTCCTGTTTCTTATACTTGCTATTAAATACACTAATGAATAATGTCCATCTAACTGTGGTCAGTTTCATTTTTTTTAAGGCGAAACTTGTTTGAATTTAATAAAGTCGTGTAAAAATGTAGTACCTCCTACATGCACAAGTATACTCAAATATTAATGAATATTATTAATTTTCCATCAAACTGTCACACTAACATTCACATTTTAGCAAAATTAAAATAATTATAATTAAAGAAGATGCGGATACTTAAACTGACGTGGTAAAAAAACGATACAGAATAGCATTCTAACTAAAACATTCATAATTCACTTAAATACTTTCACTAAAATTTGACAACCCAGTTTTTAACTATAAACTAAGAAAAGAAAAATTTATAGTCTCTCTGAGTGACTTAATATTAAATATTTTTTAAAATTTGTATCATGCCAACTATGTAAGAGCATCTGATTTTAGGTACTGTACTAGGTTGAACAGTGTCCCCCCAAAATTCATGTCCACCCAGAACCTATGAATGTGACCTTATTTGGAAACAGGGTCTGTGCAGATGTAATCAAGATGACATCATACTGGAATAAGGCAGGCCCTAAATCCAACATGACCGGTATCCTTCTAAGAAGAGAGAAATTTGACTACAGAGACACAGATACATGGGAACAGGCCACAGGAAGACGAAGGCAGAGATTGGAGTGATGTGTTTACAAGCCAAAGAATGCCAACAATTGCCATCAACCATCAGAAGCTAGAAGAAACAAGGAAAGATTTTTTTCCTCGAGTCTTTGGAGGGAGCGTGGCCCTGTCGACGCCTTGATTTCTGACTTCCAACCTCCAGAATTGTGAGAGAATAAACACTTGTTTTAAGCCACTCAGTTTGTAGTATTTTGTTGCAGCAGCCCTAGGAGACCAATACAATAACTACACTCTGAGAAATTTGGTGGCACCTTTACAACACCTCCCAGTTAGCTGACATCCCGCCAGCACTTGCACAGGGACCCCACTGGCTGGCTGTGATCAGCATCAATTTTTATTGGCTGGAGCCAACTGACTCTGACTGGTAGATCCACTGCCACAGATTGTTAAACATTTTGATATCATTCCTGCCTGTAAGGTGAGCTGTCAGGTACCCAATACTATCATCTTTTACTATTTTATTAATGTTCTTCATTTTGTAGAGGGAATCATTGCCTTAAATTCCAGTCTACGTCATCCAACAACAAAGCACACCCCCTGATGGCCTCCTACCACTGAAATCTTTGTATTTAGACAATGCAAATGACTTTTAATATTGGCTTAAATGGAGAAAGATATATGTAGTAACTGTTGTTGTTGTTACTTTTTACATCAAGTATCCATTCCTCCTTCTTTTGGAACAGCAGCCAATTGTCCTCTAAGGAATCACTCCCTTCTCCCCTGTCAGTGTGGACATGGCCTCCCAGCTCCAGGGATGTCACAGGACTCTGATCTGGCCAGTCAGAAAATCACTCCTGCTGGCCTCAGAGACTCAGCAGGGCAATCCTGATCCAATCAGAGCCAATGAGATGGGATCCAGGACCTCGGTTAGGGGAGGAGGGGAGGCCGTTCTCTTTTCTACTGAATTTGAACCAGAAAGATAAAATCCTGGCAGTGCTGGCAGCCATCATGTAATTAAATGGAGCCTGAGAATGAAGCCAACGCAGAGGAAAGCAAAACCACGAGATGAGAGAGACCAGATCCTCATCACACTTTTTATACCAACCATTCCTGAAGCTAGCTCTACTCTCAAATTTTTCAATTACATGGCCCCCAAAAGTCCCTTCTTTGCTTCCCCCAATTTGAGTTAGGTTTTCTGTCACTTGCAAACAAAATAATCTTCCTATAAAATGACATATATTGTGTTTATTAGTTTAAACTAGAAGATTTTCTACTGTATTGTAATATCACTCTTATTATGATAGATAATGAATAGTTGATTATATAAAAGATTTACCAAATACAATAAAACCATAATGGTATGTATTTGTGAGAAAAAGTACTGGAAGTCTGCAATTTAAAAATAATCTAGCAATAAAGAAAAATAACTCAGGATATTCAGAGAAGAGTTAGAGCTAAACTGTGTGATCTGGATATAAGAGAGTCACGTTCTATTTCATATTTTTCTATACCTGAGCACTGGTCATACAACCTCTTCTTTGTTTTTTTTTGAGGAAGATTAGCCCTGAGCTAACATCTGCCAGCAATCCTCCTGTTTTTGCTGCGGAAGACTGGCCCTGAGCTAACATCCATGCCCATCTTCCTCTACTTTATATGTGGGACACCTGCCACAGCATGGCTTGACAATCAGCATGTAAGTCCGCACCCGGGATCCGAACCAGTGAACCTCGGCCCGCCGAAGCAGAACGTGCGAACTTAACCGCTGCGCCACTGGGGCCCCTACATACAACCTCTTCTTAAGAAGCTACAATTTAGTTAAACTCTAATTACAATGCAAAATACATCTCCTTTGACATCAAAAGAGATGAGTCAAAAATTCCTGTGCACCTATGTTATAAAATCTAAATAAATTATCTGATCTCTTTTCCAATGAGTTAAGATAGAGAGATGTCATTTTCAATATTACTTAAAATTTAAGAAATTTTAATTTCTATTTTAGGTAATTTCTGATACTATTTATTAGTGTCTACAGGGAGGTGCACAAGGGTTTTGGCTCAGCCTATATTTGGTCGTGGTTATTTTCTCTTCAGTATCAATCTCTTAAAAGTCAAGATTAGCCTTGAAAAATTAAACACAGAAAAAGGAGAGTTTATAGCATTTTAGTTTCCCTTCAAACATTTACTTCCACAGAAGTAGGCTTTTCTCTTAAATCGTTTTAATTTAAGGCAGAAAAATGTTTTGTTCTTTGCTTTTTTAGAGGCAAGCCAGCGTGAAAGCATGGGAACAGCCACCCTGAGCCAGCACGACAGTCCATTGAGGCCAGTAAACACGTTTAACTCAAATCTCCCCCGACTAGCCCAGTGGATGCTCTGCTCCAGCTTCCCCGCTTTCTTTTTGTGCTTACTATAGCTTACAATTTAACATTAACTCTTCTTTAATGTTTTTTAAACTTTTTTTTTGAGGAAGAGTGTCCCTGAGCTAACATTTGTTGCCAATCTTCCTCTTTTTTTTTTCTCCCCAAAGCCCCAGTACATAGTTGTATATCCTAGTTGTAAGTCATTCTAGTTCCTCTATGTGGGATGCCATCACAGCATGGCTTAATGAGCGGTATGTAGGCCCACACCCAGGATACGAACCTGTGGACCCAGGCTGCCCAAGAGGAGTGTGCAAACTCAACCACTCGGCCATGGGGCTGGCCCCTCTTCTTTAATTCTTTAACACTGGTTAGTTTTATTTCCTCCAGTCGATCCTAAGTTCAGGGCCTAGACCCCAGCCCCCGGGAGAAGAAAGGTCACTAAAGGAAGTCAGGGTCCTTACTGCAGAATCCAGATGGCCATTCCACATAAAAACCTGGTCCCCATGGAGGACCTGCATGGAGGGAGGTAGAAACAAAAGGAAGCTTACAGTTTATCCAGTTCAACCCTCTTGTTTTAGAGATGAGAGAGTGAAGGACTGAAGCAGTTATAAGAGATTTATCTTACAGCTAATTAGGGGCAGAGCTGGAAGTGGAAAGCAGGCCTCTTGACCCTAGAGTTCTTTTCACTACACTAAGCGAATTCTACCACAGAGTAGGATCATGGCAGAAACAGGCTCACTGACTCCTGTGGACTGGTGTAAACCAGCGATTTGCACACAGAGTAACAAGTTCAAGCCACGTAAGTGTGGTCTGGGGACCAGCAGCCTCAGCGTCGCCTGGTAGCCTATTAGATTCGCAGAATCTCAAGCCCCATCCCTGACCTCCTGAATCAAAATCTGTACTGTAAGGGCATTCTAGGTGATCTGCGTACACATTTGGAAGCAGTGAGGCAGCATGCACAGCATTCTCTGACTCAAAGGGATTGCAAATTGATTGCATTAAACAGTGGTTCTCAACCCTAGCTGCACATCAGAATCACCTGGGGAGTTTTCAAAATCCTCTTGCAGGGGTCCGCTCTCAGACCGGTGAAGTCAGAATCTTCCCAGCAGGCTCTAATGCAGCAGCCAGGGGAAAGAACCACTGCACTAAACGCACTGGAGTCCCCCTTTTGAATGCTGAGAACAGAGTCAACCATGTACTCTGCAGCTGCCTCAGGAGAAAGGGCCACAGACAACACCCAAGCTTCAGGAACACCATGGCTCATGTGGAGCTCTCCATGTGCTAAACTCGCCTCTGTGGACTCTCAGCTGGAGCTGTGACTGTGCTGAGATTGCTTTTTAAGTGGTCTTCACAACCATCTCAAACCCTACTTTCTGGCAACCTGCCCAGCCTTGACCCAATCCTTTGTAACTGTCATTAATCTTGTAACTTAAAACTGTCACTGTCCCATGTGCAACTTCGCTTCAGCCATCAGGACTCCTTACTGCTTATCCACCACAAAGCAGGTTGTTTCACTCTGTCACCGTACTCTTCCAGTGTCAGGAAGTGTCCAGGTGCTATAACCCAGACACCACTAATGAAAAAGAGAATACTTCCTCACAGTCAAATCTTCTCAAGTTATCTACATAGAACTCCCTTTATACCAAAATAAGAACTAAAGATTTAAATGAGAAAAACAATACTATAAATGTGCTAGATGAAAACACTGGAGAATATAAATACATATATATGTGTGTACACATATATAAAGTTTTCAAAAGATATTTAAAAAGTAAATAAGAACTCCAAGGTCCTAATAAAATATTGATAAATTCTACTGCATCGAAAAAGTCCTTAACATCATAAGGTCAAAAGACAAAGATCAGGGGCTGGCCCCGTGGTTGAGTGGTTAAGTTCATGCACTCTGCCGTAGGCGGCCCAGTGTTTCGTTGGTTCAAATCCTGGACGCAGACATGGCACTGTTCATCAAATCACGCTGAGGCAGCATCCCACGTGCCACAACTAGAAGAACTCACAATGAAGAATATACAACTATGTACTGGGGGGCTTTGGGGAGAAAAAGGAAAAACAAACAAACAAACAAACAAAAGGCAAAGATCAGCCAGCCCCAGTTGCCCAGTGGTTAAGTTCAGCATGCTCCATTTCAGTGGCCTGGGTTCAGTTCCCAGGCATGGACCAACACCACTCGTCTGTCAGTGGCCCTGCTGTGGTGGCAGCTCAAATACAAAAAGAGGAAGATTGACAGCAGATGTCATCTCAGGGTGAATCTTCTTCAGTGAAAAAAAAAGACAAATATCAAAATGTGAAAAAAAAGATTTGTAGTTCATATCCTAGAAAAGGGCTAATTTTTGTCAATATATAAACAGTTTCCTCAATATAGTAATAGTTCCAACAAACCAATAAGAAAAAGTCCAACAGCCCAATAGGAAAATCAGCAAAGGATATAAATAGTTCACTAAAGAGAAAGTACACATGGATATTAATCATATGAAAATATCTTCAATGTCGCCCATAAGAAAAATGCAAATTAAAACTATGTGATACCATTTTTTACCTATCAGATTGGCAAAGATCAAAAAGTGTGAAATACATTGTATAGACAAAGACGTGGCTCAAACAGGCAGGCACTCTCATACATTGCCAGGGGCAGGGGAGTTTAAATTAGTATAACCTCCCTGGAGAGCAAGTTGGCGATAACTATCCAAATTAAAAACGCTCAGAGCTTCCATACAGAAATGCTACTTCTAGGAATTTATCTTACAGATATAATTGCACATGTAAGAAATAAAATTCATGCAATTATATGCATTCGAGTATTGTTTTAATTGCACAATATTGGAAATAACCTAAATGCCTATCAATCAGGATTGGTTAAATAAATTATGGTATATCCAAATAATGGAATGCTATGCAGCCATAAAAAATGAGTAAGTTCTGTAAATATTGGTATAGAATAATAACCAAGATGGATCATTAAGTTAAAAAAAATGTGCAGAACAGTATGTATATTTGTATATTATGCTACCATGTGTTTAAATATAAATGTATATGCTTGGGTGGGCATTGAACACATCTGGAAGGACACCTAAGACACTGGTATCATTGGTGACCTCTCAGGGTTTGTGTGATGATGATGGGAGGGTTAAAGAAACTTACATTTTTAGCCTGCAAACCCTTCTGTGCCCATAAATAAATAACACTTCATGTTAAACAAATACTTCATTGATTGCCATTTGCCCATATGCCTCCAGGCTATCACATTGCTGCAATAAATTCCAATCTTGACCTTCTACAGAGAAAATGTCCTGGGGGTCTTATAGAACCCCAGAGAGACAATCAAGTTTTCCAGTGTGGTACTGACTACATACTGGAAGGAGATCTAAAGATTTCCTAACAGAACATGTTTGGGTCTGCTTTCTTACAAGCTGTCATAGGCTATGCCACCCATAGAGCTATGTTATGCCTGCTGGAAGCCAGCTACCCAAATAATTACAGGGCTTCTATTGCTGAATTTTAATAAGCTTTTAATGATCTTCTCTAGAAAAACACTGCTATCTAAAAAAATGGGTGGCAATTATCGAAGTGCCTCAGCTCTACTTTGGAGTAAAGTATTGCATATAGGATTTAAACTCAAGTTAACTGCCCAGAACATTCAGCTGCAGGAAGGGCTAGGCAAGGCCATCGGGGAGGATCCAAGAAAAGCACAAGTTTAAGGTCACTGCTGGCACTGATCATGCAACAGGACCTCAGAGTCAGTGGAACCCTGAGGAACAGGCCAAACCTAGGCCACAGATTTCAAGTCATTGTTCTTTCCCTCTGTAAGAAATCAAACCGATACTACCAGTAGCTGCCCAAAGCTGACTGATCTTGGGGGTAAAAAAAGAAAGCAAAATCTGCTGCTGAAAAGCAAAGCTTATCCTGGGTAGGTTAGACAGTAAACTGATATCCATCCATTAAAACAAAGCCAAAGTTAGATGGTGGAGGAAAGTAACTGTTAAGGATTTAGAGATCCTCCAGAACACAATTCTGAATATGTTCATATGTCTCTTCCTCACACCCACCCCCAAAACCCACCCAGTCTCACTAACTCTAGTTTCTATTTCTGATAGTTACACCTTTCAAATGCATGTGTGGATCTTGGCCATGGCTCTCTGATACCTCTGAGTCAGCATCAAGAGTGACCAGATCCAGTCAAAACAATTCATGGGCAACCGCAGGCCTTTGGCTCACTTAGGCAAAAATTCAAAAGACCCAAAACTCAAGAAACCAAAAACCCAAAAGCAAAAGTAGGGATATAACCTATTTCACCTTTGAAAAGGACCTTTGCACATCTCTAATTTTCCCTGGTCTTGCAGTATTTTGGAATTTATTAAACATGACACAGCCACTTATTACGTAGTCCAACCATACCTCAGAACTGTCTGGGGAGAGAGTTGGAGATACACCTCAGATAAAAAGTTCCAGTTGAGAAAACTGGAAAGCCCCATGTAAAAGAATGAAAATTGACCATTCTTTTTCACCATTCAGCAAAATAAACTCAAAATGGATCAAAGACCTAAAGGTGAGACCTGAAACCATAAGGCTTCTGGAAGAAAACATAGGCAGTACACTCTTTGACATCAGTATTAAAAGGATCTTTTCAGACACCACGCCTTCTCAGAGAAGGGAAACAATAGAAAGAATAAACAAATGGGACTTCATCAGATTAAAGAGCTTCTTCAAGGCAAATGAAAACAGGATTGAAACAAAAAAACAACCCAATAACTGGGAAAAAATATTTGCAAGTCATATATCTGACAAAGGCTTAATATCCATAATATATAAAGAACACTTGCAACCCAACAACAAAACATCAAACAACCCAATCAAAAAATGGGCTGGAGACCTGAACAGACATTTCTCCAAAGAAGATATACTGATGGCCAATAGGCACATGAAAAGATGCTCATCATCGCTAATCATCAGGGAAATGCAAATCAAACTACACTAAGATATCACCCTATACCCGTTAGAATGACAAAAATATATAAAACTAATAGCAACAAATGTTGGAGAGGTTGCGGAGAAAAAGGAACTCTCATACACTGCTGGTGGGAATGCAAACTGGTGCAGCCACTACGGAAAACAGTATGGAGATTCCTCAAAAAATTAAAAATAGAACTACCATACGATCCAGCCATCCCACTACTGGGTATTTATCCAAAGAGCTTGAAGTCAGCAATCCCAAAAGTCCTATGCACCCCAATGTTTATTGCAGCACTGTTTACAATAGCCAAGACGTGGAAGCAACCTAAGTGTCCAGCAACAGACGAATGGATAAAGAAGATGTGGTACATATATACAATGGAATACTACTCAGCTGCAAAACAGAACAAAATCATTCCATTTGCAATAACACGGATGGACCTTGAGAGAATTATGTTAAGTGAAATAAGCCAGCGAGAGAAGGATAATCTGTGTATGACTCCACTCATATGAGGAATTTAAAATTATGGACTAAGAACAGTTTAGTGGATACCAGGGGAAAGGTGGGGTGGGGGGTGGGCACAAAGGGTGAAGTGGTGCACCTACAACATGACTGACAAACATTAATGTACAACTGAAATTTCACAAGATTGTAACCTATCAATAACTCAAAAAAAAAAAAAAAGTTCCAGCTGAGGAAGCTGGGACTGTCCTTCTGGGAAAAGGGTAAATCACTTGGATGTGTTCCATCCAATAGAAGCTGATACCTCCTTGCATCACCATATGCACAACATAACCCATGATTATTGCTTTTATCTGTGTGACCTAATGTGTACGCGTACTGAACACATTTGTTCACTGGCTAGGATTAAGGCACACAACAATATTGTGACCGTTGGTCCTTGACTGGAGGTTCTCTGGCTCTCCCCAGTTTAAAAGCACTTTCTTAGCTTGGTCATGGTATAAAACTAAAAGAGAATATGTAGGATTTTGACTTGAAATATTCTCTCCACAGCAGCAGTGTGTCAGAGGGTTATACTGCTCTCTATCGTAATACAGTCACGTGTCACTTAGCAACGGGGATGTATTCTGAAAAATGCGGTATTAGGTGATTTTGTCATTGTGTGAATATCATAGAGTGTACTTACACAATCCTAGATGTTATAGCTACCACACACCAAGGCTATATACTAATCTTATGGGACCACCATCGTACATGTGGGCTGTCATTGACGGAAATGTCATTAGGTGGTACATGACTGTACTTAGTTCTGCATTGAATCTTGCTTACATTAACATACTCATTACATACTTTTATTAGGTTTAAATCTCTAATAAACCTATAAACAAAGCACAGAAGACTAATTACAGTTACTGAACAGAATCTAAATATTATAAATCTTGATGATGTAAAAATAATAATATAATTTAAAAATCAAAAGGAGGAACAGGAAAGAAGGTGGGAGATAGCATAAATACACTAAATTCCTCATCTGTCATAGCAGGAATCATCAGCTACTGTCCAAAGTGGAGATATCAGGTAGTAGAAGTATATTATTTAAAGGTATGGGGTAACCATGAGAATAACTAAGGAGTTATTCGTCATCAATGGGAGTTCCATTAAACTAATTTAAATCATCCATAAAATAGAATACTACATAGCTATTAGAAATAATGAGATAGTTCTGTCTATGTTCACAAAGAAAGACGTGCATGACATAATGTTAGGTGGAAAAAGTAAGTTACAGAACAATGATCTCATTTATGTAAATATATTATAAATGTGCATATGTATATTTATATGTGCATAGAAAACAAACTACAGAATTCAGTCAGAGGAGAAGGAGGGAAATATTTTCATCTATACTGTATCTTTGTATCATTAGAATTTTTATAATGATCATATATTGTTTTTCCTTATAAAAAATAAATAAAACAAAAAGGGAAAATAAAGACCCAACCCATGAAAGAAAAACTAATATTGTGCTAGGGAGACTAAGGCCTAAGTTAGGAGTAAGGAAGGTTCATTCAAGCTTTCTTTCCACTCTCTGCAATCAAAATGACCCTAAGAACCATGAAATGTTCTTGCATACAAAGTTAATTTTTGTTTTTATTTCCTCTCCTTTTCAAACTCTCTAGTTGCTAAACCAGAACAAAACTAGTATTTCTCTCCTAGGTCACTACCTAATTACAGCACACCTTCATTTTGTTTTTCAAGTGGACACTGTTTTATGCCACTAATGACCTTCAATTTTCACTTCTATTCGATTAAGCCATGTGAGAACCCCGAGCCTGTGCTCGTCTGTCTAAGAAGTTAATTTTTTTACAAGAGTCCTACTCCCTTTCCCGGGAGGACTCTCAGCCCCACCAAGTCTTCCTCGTTTTCTCTTCCATCCCCTTCCCAACTTCTTAGATGAGCAGAACACAACGGCTGTCCTCTCCCCTAAATGCAGGTCAAAGCACAGCAACAGCAGTGGCCCCACAAAAGGAGGAGCAGAAGAAAATCAGCCACTTGTCAGGCCAGGAAAGAAAGTTACTGGGGCCAATCTGGTGACCATATCTGGGGGAAAGCATGCACGCTTATGTGTCCATGGTCTTACATAGCCTGCTTATTTCACACAAGTTTTTAAAGAATGGTTACAATTTAAATGCTAAATCCCTTCTCTTCTTGGAACTAAAGCATCAAAAGTAAGTTTAAATCACGTTGGTTCCATTTTTCCTTATTCACACTTTCAAGAGATATCTCTACGATGTCAGGTTTCACTACTAAGCATTTTTGTGAGATTTCATCCTCTTCTCTTTCACTTTTTAATAATGTTTTGTTTTCAGGTTTTCCAACTTGCCCGTTTCGAGTTCAATTTTCAGTTCACAGATGTGGGACCTCCATGTGTGCCCTCATACTTTTTATTATATTAAACACTTTGGTTTTGCCTCCCAGAGCATTCCTGCTTATTTGTGCCCGAGGAACAGCCAACAGATCCTATAACTGATTGGAGGGGATATGGAGGGCCTGCTGTAGAAAAATAGTCTTTTTTCTCTCTTTGTTTCTATTTCCAACTTAAGTTTGTAGAGATCTTACCATATTTTGTTTGCTGTAGTTGAAATATTCTCAAAGGTTTATCATTGATTTTCTAAAATCATAGGTAAAATAAGAAAAAAACATATATTACTGAAGTTCTGACCTTCCCCATCTTGATTTCTGGATTTCAAGTTACCTCAAATCTTAGCCCTTTTATAAATAAGTTATTTCGTTTTATAACATGTCTGTTAGAATTATTCAAGAGAATTAAGAGTATTAAAGTAATTTTGTACTTTCTATATTTTTAAAGGTATGCTTTCTTTTTTTTTTTTTTTTGGTGAGGAAACTGGGACCTGAGCTAACATCTGGTGCCAATCTTCCTCTTTTTTTTCGTTTCCCAAAGCCCCACTACATAGTTGTAAGTCCTAGTTCCTCTATGTGGGATGCTGCCCCAGCATGGCTTGACGAGCAGTGTGTAGGTCCACACCCAGGATCCAAACCGGCAAACCCCAGGCCACCCAAGTGGAGCGTGCAAATCTAACCACTATGCCACCGGCCAGCCCCTGTACTTTACTAAACTGAAAGAAATTTGATAGTCTAATGGTAGAAAATTATCAGGGTTGCAAGTTGTCACTGTGATTTCAAAGCATTATCCTTGCAAAGCAGTACAAACAATTTATTAACTTTACTAGTTTTTCATGGAATGAAGGATGCTTGAGCTTAAGCAGTTTAACTCAGAGAAGGATCCTGCTACAAGAATGAGAAGGCAAGCGGATGTGAGAAAAGCCTTCCTGGCATGTGTGCCATACAAAGTACCACCAAATGGGTGGCTTAAAACAACAGAGATCTATTTCTCCCTGTTCTGGATCTGGAGGGTGGAAGTCCAAAATCAAGGTGTCAGCAGGGCCATGCTCTCTCTTTGGGCTTTAGAGGAGAAGCTTTCTTTGCCTCTTCCTAGGTTCTGGTTGTTGCCAACTTGTAGACGCATCACTCCAATCTTTGCCTCTGTCTTCACATAGACTTCTCCCCTGTGTGTCTGTATCTCTATGTCCAGAGTTCCCTCTTCTTTTAAGGGCACCAGTCATATTGCATTGAGGACACACTCTAATCCAATATGGCCTCATCTTAACTTGATTACATCTGCAAAGACCCTATTTCCAAATAAAGTCACATTCACAGGTTCTGGGTGGACGTGAATTTGGGGAACACTATTCAACCCAGTGCAGGTGGAGATGCAGGAACAGGTGGGAGAAAGGCAGTCCTACAGCTCCTACACTGAACACAGAGGCAGCTTGCCCAGAAGAACAGCCAAGGTAGGACAAAGTCCATGCCAGGACTTAAAGCTATTCCAGCCTGAGGACACGGCCAGATTCTCATGGCTGTTGCTGGAAACCAAAAGGTCTTTGACCAACAATGAGGATGAAAGTACTGAGAGCCTTTAGAAAAGGCTGTACAGTAGTACATTACTGCTTTTTATTCATGGGGCCTGGATAATGTAAGATTGAAGACTTTACTGGAGTTATTCTACTTGCCAAAAAGAGCATTCAATATCCACTACTTGGATCAATACCAGACACGTGGCAAACTCATACTGTCAGCAGAGAAGAGGGAAGAGGAGGAAAGAGAGATGGAGGATGTTATCCACTCAGCCTTTTTTTACTAGTGTAACAAAAGTTTCCTGATATATTTCCCAGAATGAGTCACAACCTCTGCCCTCATAGTCATTTCCATCCCAAGCCTGTTCATGCCCTCTCCTTCTATATCTTCCATCAGAACTCCTGCTCCCCATAGCTTGACATTAGCACATCTCAGAAGAAAGAAGTCTGACGCCTCTGCAACAAAGCAGGAGCTTTGTGAAGGCTGAGCCAAAGGAGCAAAACCCACCACCTCACCCCAACCCCATGCTAAAGACCTCAGGGGGTCTCCCTTTAACACCTCTTCTCCTTCATTTCCATGAGTTAATCATGTTCTCTCACTGCTGTGTTCCCAATCTTAGGTTTGGAAACAGACTAGTTGAACTGATGATCATATATCTAATAACATCTTAGCCTAAAATCTGTACTTATTAATATTATACATGTATATGTATGTATGCATATATATGTAATATGTATTATATAATGAGGGGACACACTAGTATCCTTCAAGAGTTTTTGCATTCTTCTAAGTGTTTCTTTGGTCTTCTAGCCATAATACAATAACAGAGACTGGATTTACTCTCCCATCTCCAAAACCTAGAAAACCAAACAAAAAAATCTGAAATCAGGGTTTTCAGATACAGGCAGTACAGGACAGTGCTCTCTGAGAGAGGAGTAACAAACAAGGTGAGCTCTACAAGTGTCCAGCACACCGCCTGGAGAAAGTTCTTGTAGAAGAAAAGAAGGAATGACAGATGATTTCATTGTTTGCTTAAATAATCTAAGAGAATCAACAGAAAAAATAATAACATAAATAATAAAGTTTCAGAGAGTGGTCAGGAAAAAATCAACACATAAAAATCGATAACTTTATGACCGTAGCAACAATCAATTAAAATCATAAAGACAAAATACATCACTCCTCGTATGAACAAAAATTGTTAAATTTCCAGGGAAATTCCTATCATTATGTCAAGAAAATTCTACAACTTCATTGTAGGACATGAAAAAAATCCCAACAAGTTTTTTAGGAAACTTGTAAAGTGATTCTAAAATTTACCTAAAAAAGAAAATGCACAGGGGTAGTTAACTTTTTAAAAAAGAACAATAAATGGTAGGATTATCAGATATCAAAATCAACTAAAGAGCACTAAAAAAAATTAAAATCTATGTTATTGTGACAAAGAAAAACAGATCAGGGATTAGAATACGGAATCTAGAAACAGACTCATTTATATGTTGGAAATTAATATAAGATAAAAAGAGAATCTTGGATCACAGACAGAAGAATGGATGAGTCAATAAGGAAGCCAACTGACTCCTTTAAATAAAATAAATAAAATTAAATAATTAAATAAATAAACTACAGTACCACATAACACAATCTCTAAAATAAATTCTAGATGAATTAAAGCCCTATATATAAAAAATAAAATAATAAAGGTCTAGAGGAAAATACAAGAGAATATCTTCATAATTTGAAGTTAGGAGGATTTTCTGAGAAAACACCAACCAAAAGCAATAAAACAAAAGATTGGCAGATTTATTAAAAATTAAAAACTTCTGTATGACAAATGATACTATTAACAAAGTTAAAAGAGAAGTGACAGTCTGGGAAAAAATATTTGCAATACATATAGGAAATGAAGGATTAAGAGTCATAATATGTAAGTTACTCTTACAAATCAAGATTACAAAGATAAACAACCCTACAGTAAAACAGACAAAGGGCATGAACAAGAAATTCCTAGAAGAAATACCAGTGACCAATAAGCATATGAAAATATGCTCAACATCAGCATAATGAGGAAAACGCAAATCAAAAAAAATATCATTTTTTATCTTTTGGAGTAAAAAAAATTTTAAAGATTAGTAATAGACATTTTTAAAGAGAATATGAAAAAATTGGCATACTCATATATTTTTTGATAGGAGTATAAATTGCTATAGGATGTTTGGAGAGAAATTTTGTCCATATCTTCATTCATTCATTCATTCGACAAATATTTTAGCACCTACTTCATGCAATATGTTGTACTAGGCCCTAAGAATACAGCAGTGCACAAAACAGCAAAAGTACTTACCCTCGTGGAGCTTGCATTCTAGAGACTCAGGGGCAGGGCAGAGAAGATAACTAAATATGCAGGGCAGGTGGTTTTAAGTGCAACAAAAATAAATAAATTAGGGTAAGGGAGATTGAAAGTGATAGGGTTAGGAAGATGCTATTTTACATAAGGTAGGCAGGTAGGACCTCACTGATAATGTGAGCAAAGATCTTATGGAAGTAAGGGAATAAGTCATGAAACTATCTAGGGGAGAACACACTAGACAGTAGGAATGGGAAGTACCAAGGCCCCACGGTGGAAACAGCAGGGATATTAGCATGGTTGGAGCAGAGTGTAGGAGCAGGGCAATGGCAGAAGATAAGACCAGAGAGGAAAGAGGGTGGGAACAATTCAGGCCTTGGAAGTAATGGCCAAAATTTTGGATTTTACTCCAACTAAAACTGGAAGTCACTGGAGGGTTTTGAGCCACAGAATTATATAACTGGACTCTTATTTTCAAAAGATCACTCTAGCTGCTGTTTAGTGACCAGATTCCAAATGGGCATTTACTAGGAAGCTATTGCAATAAGCCAGGTGATAAATGACAGAGCCTAGGTAAAGTGGTGCAGTGGAGGTCATGAGAAGTGACTGATTATGGATATATTTTGAAGACAGAGTCAGTAGGACTTAGTAATGGATTAAATATGGGATGTAAGAGAAAGAGAGGAGTCAAGAGGAACTCCAGGTTCCTGTCCTGAGCAACTGGAAAATAATATTTGCTGAGAGAGGGAAGTAAGTAGAAGCAGCAGATTGGGAGAGGGAGAAGGTAAAGTCAAACTGAGTTAAATGTGCAATGCTTCATAGACATTGAAATGGAATGTCAATTAGGTTGCTGAATATAAAAGCCTGAAGTTCTGGGACATGATAGGCACTAAAAAACACAATTTCAAGAGTCATCGGTGAATATATAGTATTTACAGCCAAGGAGCAGGATAAGATCTTCTGGAGAGTGAATCTAATTGGAGAAGAGAAGAAATCCAAAGATTGAGCCCTGGGGCACTCAGAGTTGAACTGTGGGGATATGAGGAGGAACCAGTAGAGGTTAAGTGCGCACATTCAGCTTCGGCAGCCCAGGGTCTGCCGGTTCGGATCCCAGGCGCGGACATGGCACCGCTTGGCATGCCATGCTTTGGGAGGCGTCCCACATATAAAGTGGAGGAGGATGGGCACGGATGTTAGCTCAGGGCCAGTCTTCCTCAGCAAAAAGAGGAGGATTGGCAGCAGTTAACTCAGGGCTAATCTTCCTCAAAAAAAAAAAAATTCTTTTGCACGGATATTTATTAAAGTATCAATTGTTACAGAGATAAAATGCAACGATTTTTCAAAAACTGGCAGAGGTAAGTTATTGATATGGAATGATGATCTCTGAATATTAAGGTAAAAAAACTACTTGAATAATCATATGGAATGATTGATTCCAGATAGATGCAAAAAGAAAACATATACATACATGCTGCCCGCAGAGCAGGGCAGGATGGTGTGATGAGAGAAAGTGTGAGCTCCGAATCAGACTTCCTGGGATATAAATGTGGCTTGTCACCTTGGACAAGTTTCTTAACTTCTCTTAGCCTTTCTTTCTCCCTCGATAATATCCCTCAAAGGGAGGTTCAAAGGATTAAATGAATTAATATACAAAAAAGATCAGTGTCTGGCACATAGCAATCTCTCCATAAGTGTTAGATATTAATAATGTCTTAATAGTGTAGATTACAATATATAATAACCACAGAGATTTTGAAGGTTACTCCTCAAACTGTTAACAGAGGTTTTCTCCGGGGAGAAGTTTGGATCTGGGAGTTGGCAGAGGAGGTGAGAGGCAGCTGAAAGGGACTTAAACATTTTACCATATATATGTCTATATTGCTTGAATTTTTAATAACATACTAATGCAAGTTTTTACAAAAGTATGCGTGCACTTCTTGTGAAACTTTTTTTAATTGAGAGAAGAAAAAGAATAGTAAAAGTTTATAGATTGCAATGGCTATTTCTGGTGATTTCTATTCAATGATCTATGGTTCAGCTGACACCAAAAAGATAAATCAAAGAACTGGGATAATACGAGGCAGGCAAAATAACATTTTCTAGCCATTTCCAAGAAAGCTACACAGACCCACACATGGCAACGAAAATAGAAAAGACAGAAAAGAAGAGCCTGAACAAAACGAAATAAAGGGAAGAGAATGAAATCGAACACAGATTCACAGACTCTGAGTCTAACCATTCAGCAAATCAAAAACCCTATCTATCACACCTGAGAGAGGCAGTCACCCAGCACGCCCTGACATTTCCAGTGACAGGGACAGTATGCATTACTAGTCAGTTACACTTTATATTAACCAAATATAGTCTCCCATTAGTCCTACTTGTCTCATCGGAAGCAACATAGCATTAAATCTCTCTCTTCACCAAGACTGACTTTTGGCTACATATTCTAGCCCAACTACCCTGTTTGGGCAGGCTCAGCCCTGCCCAGTGTGGGCAAAGAGGACATTCCAAGCAGCAGGCTGCTACAGTTGCTCTAAACCTAAGGCAAATACACTTACGATTCTTTCCATTCAGTGACGCCAGTAGGTAGAACGGTTAAGACAATGTGGATGTACAACTGCATGACTTCCGACTTGGACCAAATTCTGCTTGGAGAAACAACAGGTATTTGCACGGGACAAATGCTAGAGTGTGCTCTATGCAGACTCAACTTACCCTTTCATACACAACTCGAAGTCTTCCTTCCATCACCTCTTTCTTTGTCTTCACTACAAACCCTTCATCAGCTCCGCCCCAGACCTTCCCAAGGTGGAGCTCACTACTCCATGTATGGCTCTGCCTCTAATTACTATTTACTGCATTTGCATGTGTTTTTTCTCATTACAATGTCATTAGCATGCGAGGGAGCCCAGTTGCCAGGGCAACCAGGAGTGGTGAATGCAAGGCACAGCCTTTAATGAAAACTTAACCCTACTTAGTTTAATTCCCACTGTGTTTTTTGGCTCACTTCACTTTTGTGGTTGCAAGAATGGAAATATCCTGCAGTTACTCCTTCTTACGTGGTGCTGCTCCAAGGTCTTGGGAAACTATGTGTGTTTTCCTGAACATACTGACAACACTTTATATTTCTTATAACTGACCTTGATAGCTCCCTCTAATAAAAATAAAGTCTCTTTCTGACCAACACTGCTCACTCAACACAGTCCTCTGAATATCTAAAATAGCCTGTTTTTCTCCAGATTAAATAGTCTCAGGTTTTTCAAATTTGATATGATTTCTGCAGTCCTTACTCACCTAACTGCCCGCCCCTGAAAAGATTCTAAATGATTTGGTTGAGATCAAACTCACTACTTCTATAGCATCCTGCCAATCTGGTAACCTTCTCAAAAGGAAATGAGAGAAGTTTGACATGACTTCTTTTTAGCCACCTACAAAGGTATGCTTATCAAAACTGGGTAAAAACCTGGCTTGTCAGGTGATCAAATCAAGATTTAATTAAAAAAAAAAACCTCAGTCCACAAGAGGCAAAAATGAGGTGATACTCAGCATGGACAAAAATAAAATTCTAAAATTGGACTCAAAAATCCAACTACACAAACAGGAGCTCTGCCTTAACAGTAATGCCCACTTTTAAGCCACAAGAGCTACAGATGCCTTCAAGTTCAATAGCAGCCAAAGTGTGACAGGCTGTCACATAGGGATTTCTTAGAACTCAGTTTATAATTGTTAAACTTGCAGGAAAAAGTAATGAGAGCAAGGCCAACAGTACTGCAGAACTGTTTTAAGAAAGCAAATCTTGTATGAACCAGCATCTAATGACCAAAAAAATCTATTATTTTCTGGTATCACTGTCTTTTACAATATGAGGAAAGACAGAATCAGTGGGGCCAACCACTGAAGCAAGGCAACCTGAGGAGTTAGACGCCCAGAGGAAATGTGCTCCCCTTCTGTGGCAGACTTGCGAAGACGACCAGCGAGAATGCTACTGTCCAATAAAACCAGCTGCAATGATGTAGATGTTTTTGTGCCATCCAAAATGGTAGGCAGTATCCACTTGAAATGTGCCTAGTTCAACTAGGGAACCATATTTTTCATTTTATTTAATTTTACTTAATTTAAATAGCCACATGTGGCTAGTGGCCACGATATTCTAAAGCACAAGTTACATAAATGATGGACTGCTGCAGAGTAAATGTTCTGGTAACATTTTAAGATCAGACTATATTCTTCAGCTTTCCCCTAACAAGCAACTGAAGTGGCGCTCAGCAACAACCAAGGCATAGCCTAGGAGGAGGCCCTACTGCAGCATCCTCTCTAGGCCACAACCTCCACAGGAGAAGGCCCAGGTCATAAGGACAGTCTGCCTTGAGACCAGCGGTGGAAGTTTAGCAGGAGATGGGTGGTTAGTATTACTACAGCCTTGAGAAATAGTATGGCACAGAGTCAAGTACACAGACTCTAAAGCCAGACAGCCTGAGTTCATATCCCAGCTCTACCATGAATAAGTGTGACCTCAGCTTCCTCATCTGTAAAGGGGGGATAATAATGACTATTATCAACCAGTGTGAAAACAAACTTAGCTAATACATACAGAACACTTAGAATAGAACCTGACACAAAGTAATCGTTAATGAGTGTTTTTTCCCAAAAAGCAGGTTTCTCCTTCAGGAGTTAACTTACTCTGATCAGTCCCCGTGAGTGAGAAATAAACAATTTCTCTTTCCAGGCGTTTATCTTTCTACATAATCCAGAAGCATCTAGACAGCTATTTGGCTTAGTCCAGCTCAGTTTGGTTCATCATCTTCCCGCCACCCACCCATCTCACCACTGCTGGCCCTTATCCCCCACATAGTAAGACATGAGACACAGCATGCCTGCCAGTTGGTAAATATATTTCCTGAAACTTTACCCTCCCCCGGTCCTTGCTTTTTACTCCATTCTCTAAAAATCTCTTAGTTATTGAATTTGGGACCTGTCACAGTTAACTTTCTTGCCTCTACCTTCCAGATTGCCATATGATTCAGTCCAGCGCTTCCTAACCCTTTTCACATCATGACACACATAAAAATTCATATCGGAATCGTTTAATGGAGTAAACTGGAGGGGATTTGGTGGTGTCTATATGAAACGGGGTGAAAAAAATTTTAAATACATTTTCTTTATATCATAAAATTATTACAGTCAACTCCCATTCCTACCCCAGCCCCAAGCTAATCTACTTTCTGTCTCTGTAGAGAAGAGTATTTATCACTTGTCTCCAAATGATGGAAACTCCTTTCTCATCACTAACCAGAATTTGGATAATTCAAATCTATATTGTACTTCAAAAGTGCCATCGTTGAGTAAATCAAATAGATCTTCCTTTACTTTCATCAACAAATGTAATGTGGAAAATTTCTTATGATACCACAAATAACTTGTGAATACAACTAAAACACTTGAAACTTTTTCTTCAGTATACCAGATGTTGCTCTACTTGTCTTAATAATCACTCTTTACTATTCAAACTGTGACACAGACTAAACCCCACAAGTGAATCTTTCTTAAACTCACATTTCCAAGGCCAAATTTTTGCCTTGAATCCATAAATTTTATCAGTACATGTGAATACATTATCATGAGGTCCCTGCACTTTTCTATTAGGTTCATTCATTCAGCTTATTATGCTATTTTTTCAAGCCAGTGACTACCTTTTAAAAAATCTTCAAAGCAAGAATTATTTACAAAAATGTTCTAATTCTCCTGCTAGTTCATAAACTTCTGACAAAACCCCCTTTGGACATCTACTGCACTTCAGTACGAAACAGTGGAAAGCAGTCTTCAATCTCACTTCTTCACATAAGTTGAAAACAGAGGTGAGTGAAACAGCTTCACTTATATTAGATTCTCCACTTAGATACATCAGACCATGTGAATCTCATACAGAGGCAAGCTTTTACACAACAGAGTTTCTCTGTGAATAAAACATCACATTATTTGAATCTGTGTTTTTAAGAGTCTTGACATGCAGCCATTCACCTTTCTGCTATTGTAGTTACTCCATCAGTATACAAATTCAGGCATGTTTCCATAATATCTTATGTGTTTCAAAGTATGAATTTACCACCTTTAATATTTCATCCCCAGTAACTTGTTTTGGTAAATCTTTATAGAGAATTGATATTCTTCGCAGCATTTCTCTTCAAGGATTCTAACTGTCCTAGAATTTGGCAGTTTCTAATGTGTGTAAAGTCATCAGTCTGAAATAAAAACCTCTTTGATTTAATAATAATCTGGATTAACGTTGGCTTTATGTCATCTGACGTACCATCAATACATTTACAAGTACTATTTCAGAGTGCCACCTTTTCCATCTCTTTTGCTTTACTGGCCTCAAGTTCTAGACTGGCCGGTAAAATGAGGGCTTCCGTCCTTGCGTGAGGCAGTTGGCTTCAGCTTTTAATGGCGTGACCTTGTACACTGGTTGATTTAGCGTAATCTAAATAAACTGAAAAAGACTATTGTTGGAACCAATCTCAAAAAGAGCTTTGGTTTTTTGTGCTGCTTTTGCAGGACTTATAAACATTCCGGTCTTTTCCCACGCAGGATGAGATGAGTTTTTGTGGTGAGGTGTCACTGCAGTTTTCTTGGTCCCTTGTCTTCGTCCGGTAACTCTTCCTGCCTGTCAGGCATTTAGGCTGAGAGAGAAAAAGTTTCTGAGCACACATATCCAAGTTTGAGATGATTCTCACTCCGTTCCCTAACCAGTGACTTCAAATGTTTTTGATACTATGTTTCTCTTATGAAACTGATAGCTTTCCAGCTTTAATGAAAAATTCTCCATTAAGATTAGAAAGTAAGTACAATATCTGTAAAATTAAAAATTTTTTAAACATAAGGAACTAAAGGGGTCTACAGGCTTTTATAACTACATAAAATCTGTTTATAGGAATAAAGAACCTTCTGCATTCATTCAAATACTTTAAAAATAAATTTTGCGAAAAATCAAACAATTAATCAGTGATTTTTGTTTACTCCAAAAACTAAAACTTTGAAATATTCACAAAGTATATATAATGTATACACTGGTGTGTGATTAAAAATATTTTGACAATTTTATTTTCTAAAGCTAGAAAGCCTTTTAGTGAATCAACTGAATTAAATTACATTCAATTATTACTTGATTTTTAGAAATAAATATTATTTTAATTTCCAAAAACAAATAAGAATTCATAGAACAAAATTCTATCAAGAATGTGACTTTGGCTAATTCTTAATACCAAAAAGCAAAAACTAAGTAAGTAAAGAAAGTAAATAAATCAAGAAGTAACAAAATCAGTGATTTATGTGGTAACACTTAGTATCAGAAAATGGTAATAAAAGTAATAAAAATAATTAATCATACATAGGTTCTAAGTCATAAAAATTATAAAATAATAATGATGATATAATGATAATGATTATAGCAAACTAAATTGAAATTAAAATACAAGTATTTTACATGTATTAAAAAACAAAATTTTAAAAGATGGAAGCAACTCAAATATCCACCAACAAATGAATAGATAAATAAAGTGTTAAAAAAAATATACATACATATATACATACAGTAGAATATTATTCAGCCTTAAAAAAAGAAGGAAATTCTGACACATGCCACAACATGGATGAACCTTGAACATACTATGCTAAGTGAAATAAGCCAGTTACAAAAGCCTGTTTTTGACAAATATATGATTCCACTCATACGAGTTAGAGTAGTCAAATTCACAGAAACAGGATGTGGAATGGTGGTCGCCAGAGGCCGGGGGAGGAGGGAACGGGGAGTTGTTTCATAGACACAGAGTTTCAGTTTACTAAGATGAAAAAGTTCCATAGAAGGATGGTGATGATGGTTGTATAACAATGTGAACGAACTTAACATTTCCCTGCACTACTGAACTGAAGCACTCAAAAATGAGTTAAGATGGTAAATTTACATCACATGTTTTTTACCATAATTAATTTTTTTTATTTAAATGGTTAAAATGGTACGTTTTATGTTATATATTTTTTACCACAATTTAAAAAATTACTGATGACAAATATATCACAAGTGTGTAATCAGACATACTGGGGGATTTAAGGTCCAATGTCAAGGGTAGGTGCTATGTGGTATGGCTACCAGAGTGAAATTCCTGGTCACAAGTGCAAGATCTAGTTTTTTGGTCCAAAATAATTAGTGAATCTAGGGAGTTTACATAGGGAGCCATTCAAATAGTGCTCAAATATCATCTGAACTACTATAAATTTCTGAATGGTTGTACAAAATACTGTTAATGATTTATGACCATTAGTATCTTGAGCCTACTTGTAGCCTGTTTGTGGCACAACAGTGTGACATGGCATAACAATTAGGAAGCTCTGACCTAGTACCAAACTTCCAGGTTTCTTCCTGATCAACCTCTTGTCTCTCTCTCAAGCTCAGTATATTCTTGGACAATCCTCTGGATAAGTCTTCTCCTAGTTCAACCACGGCTTGGGACCTCTGTTTCTTAAATGGTATGCTCAGGATATCTCCCTTCTGGCACACTCAGCTATCATGAACAGAACCCACAGATTGGTACAAAAAGCTAATGCATCGTAAGCAGCCTTAATAGAAGCAGTATCTAGAACAAGGTAAATTATATGACCTTCTAACTCTAAACTTCTATTTCTATGACTCATGAACATTTTTATGACTCCCAGTTTATATAACACATAAATCTCAACTTTATATTCTGATTGCTTGTCCAGGTATCAGCAATGAATAAAACGCATACCAAAGAGTCATGCCTTGTCATTATTTTTAGTAGCACTAAGATATCCTAGGTAAAACTGAGAAGTAGATGAAACTCATCATTGATGCTCTCCCATTTCTACCTCCACTTTGTTGTCAAGGTACACATAAGGTCCCACAGTGGTCCCAAATTCCTAACCCTTCAGAAGTGCCACAAAGTACATAATTCAGCTTTCTCTGTTCTTCCCTTCCCTCCACCTAAAATCCTGCCCCAATTTAAAAAAATTTCAATATGGTAATAATTCACCTCCATTTGAGTACAAATCCTGGTTAGGCTTCCTAATTTTCTTGTAAGGATGTCAACACCAACTCCCACTCTGCAGTCATTAGAACATATGGACGTGCCCTTAACGGAAAACACAGAATATCTCCATTTCAGGTTCTACTATCCACCCTTAGCTCATTAACCATTCAGTGTCATCAAGCTGTTTTGTTAGGGTACTAGAATTATAAATGATGGCCTTTTCTCTTTATTTAAATTTTAATACCTAATGTTATGTAATGGGGCAAAGGAACATAAATCAGCATTTGAAAATCTCATCCCAGATCAAATGCATTTCAAACCATCTGTAGTGGAAGATCAGGATTTTTGTTTCCAATCTGTCATAGACATACTTTTGTGAAAAACACTGAAAATGAATTACTAAAAAGAAATGAAATTTAAAAATCCAAATTACAAGCCCCATTTAAAAAAATAAAAAGAACTATTTTTTTTAGAGCAGTTATAGGTTCACAGCAAATTTGAGAGGAAGGTACAGAGATTTCCATATGCCCCCAGCCCCCACACATACATAGCCTCCCCCATTATCAACATCAATCTTTTAAATTATATTTGATAGACATAAAATTATTCTGTCAAATTACCTACAGGTTTCTAAGCGCTCATTTTCAAGTTCTATACTCATCTCCTTGACTGGTACCAACCCAGGACCACACTTTGAGCAGCACTGCTTCTCTCATCCCTACTCAAATATCTACCTCCACTCCGTCAATCTGCTCCAGAAGCAGGAAGATACAGAACGGTACAGGCTATGGCTAATGAAAGAGCCACTTTGGGTACATACACATCTGCCATCTATAGATTTCTAATTCACAGAAGCTGATCCTTTTTCATAAGCTATTCACCAATCTAAAACACTTTCAGGTTTATGAGAGTAACAGGGTCTAGGAGTCTCATATACGCCTTTTACTTTGAAACGTCTCTGTTCTTTTTAAGGTAGTTAAAACCCCTATTCTGGTTCTTGGTTATTTACATAATAAAGATTCATTTAGATGCACATGCACTACAGCCTCCTGAAGCCAGCAGGAGGTGAACATGCAGATCTGAGACCAAACTTCTCCGTCTGTGTGCGAAGCCTGTCTCCATTGTGCAATCGCTTTACAAATAGGAAATAAACACTGGGTTTATAAGGCTTGGAAGAAAAGGTTTATGGCTTTGACTGTTTTCCATTACTGAAAAATTTACATGCTGAAAAGTAGCAAAAACCAGTGCAAAAGAATAAACAGTGGGTGCACTTCAAGGGATTGATTCTTTCAAGAATCAGGAGTAAAATTGGGTTTTATTAGCTGTTTCATTAAGTTTTACTTTGAAGAAAAACAAACAGTGAAAGCATATGTGCAACATCTGATGAAAAAGGATTTTATTCTAAACAGTCTCTGCACAAAGCTCATTAATGTAACAGTAAACGTGAAGACTTGTCTAACAATTTAAGGATAATTTTACTTATTTCAGTTTATTTATAATTTCTGACAGTTTATTTAATATATTCTAATCTTTAAATCACCATGTGTACTAAACTAATATATTAAATCTGTCTTTTCAATGACATTTTGCAATAAATATCTACAGCAGCTGTTAAAGGCAATTAGTATGTGAAGTTTGTATCAAATTTAACACCTAAAGTAAGATAATACAACTGGATATTGATTACTTGGAAAACTCATGGAAACAGATCAGTTCTTCTTAGTCAAACTACTAATTACAAATGCTTTCCTTACACTATAAGTATACATTTTTTGAAAATTTAAATATATGTGTTATTATAATCAAATATCTGAAATCTAAGCATCTAATATAATACTCAAAGTATTAAATAAAAGTGAATATTTTTTTCTTTAGAGAAAATTTAGACATGCTGGATATTCATCATGTTCTACTAGAAGAATTTACTCAATTGCTATTTTTCCATTTCAAGACTAGATGTTGACAAGAAGCAACTGAAGGTTGTTAGGGGGAGAAAGTACATACATTCTAGTTCCACTGTGTTGGCTACATAATAGTGTGGGCCTCTGGTATGGAGCAGATTAAACTTCAGCTTCTATCTAAGTGGATGAATTCAATATTAAATTCAACCTGTAATTCAATATTAAACTACAGTTTAGGGGTTAGGGACACAGTCTTTGGAAGCAGGTACACCTTGGCTCCAATCTGGACCCTGCCACTTACATACAGACCACGTAACCCCGCACAAGCCACATAACTTCTCTAAGCCTACATGCCTCATCTGAAGCAGAAATAATAATGGCTAACTCATAGGGATACTGTGGGGACTAAATTATTTGAGATAAGTATATGTAAATAACAGTACAGTGATGGTGCTTTGAAAATAAGACTTTCCTGTTTAAAAAAAATTACTCATTTTAATCTAAGTAATATAGCATATAGTTTAAAAAGTCACTAAAATGCATATATGTAACAAAAATCAGCAGCCCCCTCTTACCCCTCCCAACACCCCCAATACTCTGGTCAGCCTACCCAGAGGCAACCACTTGCCACTTCTCTTGTTTTTTTCTTCTGGTATTCGTCTCTAAATTCCATACATTTTATGTATACAGCTATCTCTTGATACATCAAATTTAGATATTTTCTATTAACTTAGTTTGTGGATTATATATATTCAAATTCAGTGGGATCCCTGAATTTAAAAACCAGGATCATTGAAAAATAACTTCTGTTAAACTCACACATTGGAAAGAATTTATAGAAGAAACAGTCTGTCTTAGAGGAGCCTATGTTGTTCAAATCAATTGTAACCTGCTTACTAAGGGGTCTCTGTTCCTCGAGTTTTTCCAATAACTGCCCTAACTCTCCTATGTCAAATCTCCTTTCCCGCTAGGTAAGTGTGCCAGAGTGATTGCATTAATGACCCCAATTTTTCACACCTCCCTATATCTTTGCCCTTTGGTAGTGCTTTCCTATACGGACTCTGAGCTTGGCCCCCATGAAAAGCTCAAGGAGAGATCTGAAAAAGTGCTTGAGTGTTTCTACCACCTTCCTTCAGACCCTACACCACCATGAAAACAAGCTAAGGTTAGCATGCTGGAACATGGAACCAAGTCAAATCACCCCAACTGAAGCCATCTTAAACCAGCCAGCATCCAGCCAACTGTCAGCTGATTGTAGATGCAGAAGCAAGCCCTGTGGACATCAACAGAGCCTGTCACAGATCAGCAGAATTTACAATTGGTCCAGCCAATTGGTAGGCCTCTGAGAAATAATGAATTGTTGTCATCTTAAACCACTGAGATTTGTAATGGTTTATTACTCAGCAATACCTAACAGATGTATTAGAGATCATTAAACAACAACTTAGTCCCAGTCTATAACTTTTTAGATGTTTTAAGTTATTAGAACACTATCCTTCAGATAATTAAGACTCAAATCTTATTATTATTTTTGTTATTTTGAAGACTTCATACTCAAAATCAATTTGAAGCTCTTTTCTCCCTGTAGCTCAACCCACACCCTCTGCAGCTTGGAATGGTGAAATGAAGCATGGTCCTGCTCAGAGATACCTCCTGCCCCTCACTACTTCTTCCAGGAGCCCATGGCTTGAGAACTGGAAGCAGGAAGGAGAGTCATCTCCTTGCTTAACCAGATGCAGTCATAGTTCTCTCCTTGTTGCTTGCTGTTGCCTCTGCCTGACAGTGACTGGGTGTCAATGTCCCTGCATATGGCAGGCATGCAGCGGCTAGCTCCCTCACAGGGTGATTTTATGGGCTCTACAGAGGATCCTGCAGGGAGACCACCCCCTGGGACATTTACCTGATCTAGGCAGTCACCATCTGCCCTCTACCACTGTTGAGGTCCCTTTACCTCCTGGATGATAGCCTTCTTGAGCAGGACAATAGAAACAGATGTCAAGCCTAGCTACTCGCTGAAGTGACCACATAAGTAGATTAAACAGTGTCCTCTCTCCCCTCTATCACTCTCAACCCCATTTAGCCCTGCTCCAGCAGAAAAGGGCAGATTGGCAAGTTCAGGGCTAAACAAATGCTCAATTAGGCAATGAAATGACCTCTCTCCCAACTTGAAGGGGCCCCACACTCCTTACGAGTGGTTCTTTGGAGAAGGAAGGGAGGCTGTGGGAGGAGAGGGAATCGTTTCTCATTAGGAACTCTGCACTTCTCCTCTGCTAAGTCATATCCTCGTATTGGGGTCAGGTGGAGGATCTCAGTTCTTTAAGAATGACTCCTCAGAGCAGTCTCTGTGGGCAGATTTCCGACCCCAGTGGCTAGCAGATTATTCACAGCGATCCAAATATAGAAAATTAGTTACTTAGAGTCCTTTGCCTTCAGTTTGGGGCCTTAGCTGCAATTCTGGAACGAGATAAAAAGGTCCCACTCAACACACTGTTATATGACTATTTTTAAATCTAAAATATGCATTAAATTCTACTATACTGCATATCATTACAGAAGAATTCCATTTTTACAGAAATGCCAGTTTTATTAAAAAAAAACTGCCCTGAAGAGATTATTTGAATAATACTTATTAACTTTTTATGTAAATTTTATGGTGTTTTCTTGGATCCTAACTCATCAATTAAGGGATAAAAGAGGACCACTGGCATTTTTAAAAATTTCTTATAATTTTTCAATTAAAACTTTTTGTCTAACAAAATTCTTTTGACAAATTGTGAATTTTTATTTTTTTCAGAAAATCAGATATTCAATCATTCATTTAATTTTGCTTGTGTACCTACTTTATATTCAGTGATACACTCTAGTTGCTTTGGACATATCAGCAAACAAAACAAAGATCTCTGTCCTCATAGATTGATGAGGGAAAGAGAGATGTTAAACAACAAACATAAATAAGTAAATTACAGAGCACGTTAGAAGGTAACTAGTCGTATGAGAAGAAGAAAATGTAGAGTAGGATAAGAGAAATCAGGAGTGGGGCTGTGGGTGGGGAACAAGTGGTCTGAAATGTTGAATAGGGTGGGCAGGGAGGCCTCAGTAAGAAGGAGACATGAGCAAACACATGAAGGATGAGGGGAAGTGGAGAGAGGGGGAGCTAGTCTTATCTGAAAGAAGAGTGTTCTAGACAGAGGGGCCAGCCAATTCAGAGGCCCTCAGGTAGGAATGTTTGTCTGTCTGGGGTGTTTGAGGAACAGCAAGGAAGTCAGTGCACCTGGAAAGCTGTGAATGAAAGGAAGGGAAATAGGAGGTGAAGTCACAGGACTAAGAATGGTGGGGAGGGAGCAGATCACAGTTTATAGGCCACTGTGGATGCTTTGGCTTTTACTTAGAGTAGAGAAGTGACAGAATATGACTCACATTTTAAAAAGGTTACCTTATAGGAAGGCAAGAGTGGAAGCAGACAGATGGTCAGGAAAGTAATATCAGTAAGCGTTGGTGGTGGTTCACACCAGGGTGATAGCAAGGGCCACAATGAGAAATGGTCTGATTCTAGATATTATGAAGGTGGAGGCAACAGGAAGTCTTAATGCATTGGGTATCGGGTGTGAGAGAAACAGAGAAGTCAAGGATAATTCCAGTAGCTTGAACAACTGAAAAGATGGAGTTGCCATCAATTGAGAGGAGAATGTTAGTTTGGGTAGTAGTGGATATGCAAGTCTTGGAGTGGGTAGATTAGGAATTTAATTTTGGACATGTTGACTTTAGGATCTAAATGGAGACATCAAAGTAGAAATGTCAAGTAAGAAGTTGGCCTTATGAATCTGGAATTCAAGAAAGAAGTCTGGGCAGGGGATATGCATTTGATGCTATTTAAATGATGACCTCCAAGGTCATGAAAATAGCTAGAGAAGAGAATAAGACATAGGACAGCCTGGGTACTAATATTATAAGGTTGCAAAGGAAAGAAAAAAACAACAAAGGAGATTGAAAAGGAATGAAGAGTAATACAGGAAGTAAACTAAGAAAGTGAAGACATCAGATGAAGAAAGTATATCAAGGAGAACAGAATGGCCAATTCTTTCAAATACTAGTAAAAGATCAAAGAATTTACCAACGAATTTAGCAGTACCGAACTTAGAGGTCACTGGTAACATTACACAATAAGAGGGGACCCAATGGCTCTTTTCAGCTAAAAAGGAATTTTACTATTTAATAAAAATTCTCTAGAACAAATAGGTTTTTATAGTCAATGACCCACTTATCTCAAAGAATATATTACACAATGAAATGAAATACAGTGAAATATATTTACACAAATAAAAAACCTGGAAGAACTCCTTGCAGTTTATATGATTTTAATTCAATTAAACAAATGCATATAGAGTGTTAGCTATGCTAAGACCAAGGATGTAAAAGTGAGGATAGAGAAAGAAAATGCTTATAGTCAAGACTACTGTGGGGAATCAGGCAAGTACACAGATAATCACCAGACAGGAGAGTATGCAGTGATTATGGGCAAAAGACTTAACCATACAAATCACAAAAGAAGGTGCCAAATAACTAATAAACATAAGAAAAAGTGCTAAAATGAACTAGTTTTTAGGAAAATGCAAGTTAAAATCATCATGTGGCCTCAGGAGGCAGGACTTCAAATCCTCTTCTCCAAAAAACAACTTTGAAACTGTTCAAAATTGTGACAAACAACCATTTCAGGAATCTGGCAATCAACCAAAGTCAAATAACGTATTAAGAAGCACTTATTCATGAAACACTGTTGAAAATCGGGTAGGGACAGTGTGAGTCTGTGGCGCTCCTGCCTGGGGCTGCTGCCATCCTTCCCTGGTGGTCAGGAAGGGGGTTCTCCCTGGACCGCAGGCTAGCACAGCTTCAAGGCCAGAGAGGCTCAACTGATCTGGAGCCAAAGGTGAAAACATGCCATCCAGCAGCATCATCAGTCAAAGCAGCAATCTCAGTAGCAGGTCTGAGGTAGCCATCCCAGTTGGGACAAGCAACTAACTGACAACATAACCAGAAAGGTAATAGGGGGCGCCTAGAAATGAGAGATCCCTGAAAGGCCTTAAACTCTGCAAATAACCCTGGATGCCTTCTACCCACATGCCTAGGGGAAAACACCCAGTCCTCATGTCCTGGGCTGACGGCAGGGCTGCACACACGCACAGAAGACACAGGAGGAACTAGAAGGCAGGGCAGACTAGAAACCTGCCTGAACTTTGAATGTGCTCTCCAATCCACACAAAGATTCTCCAGGAAGAGTGAAAGTCTTACTCCCCTCTTCATGCTCAGGGTGTTTGAGCATGACCTCTGACCAATGATTGACCACAAAGCTATGCATAAATGTAATGCTCGCAAAAGAGTACATCTGTTTTAGGCATGAGCTGTGTATGCTTACCTAAGGAGCCTGAACTACACCCTGAAATAATGAAGAATCGCTAGAGGACTTTAACCAGGGAGTAATGGACTGGAATTGTATGTTATAAGATCACTCTAGTAGGGTGGAAGGCAGATTGGCAGAGGGCAAGATGAGAGACAGAGAACAGAAATAGCAACCTGACCCAAGACAGTGGCAATGGTAAAAGAGGGTAGAGGATGCAGAGTTAAGCCAATCTGAGAGACTCCTAAAGGTGAAATAAACTGATATAATGATCCATAAGGTCTAGGTATTGAGGAGACAGGAATGTAAAAGGCTTCGGGTTTACACCCTGAGCAGAAGCATGGTGAAAACATCTTACCATCTACTAAAAAGCTTATCATCTACCAAAACAAAAAGTTCAACTGATAGGAGATTGAAAGATGATGGGCTCCGTTTTGATCATGTTGAGATCGAGGTTTATAGGATTCTAATCTGTGAGTTTGCTTATGTAAGTAAACTTTGTATAAAATCTGTTATTTAGAAAAAGATAAGTAGTATATGGAAATATAGGGCTGTAGTAGTCCAAAGACCTGGGTTCTTACTCTAGTTCTAGCTCAAACATGGGCGAGTCAATTGTTATCTTGATGCCCAAGTTTATTCATTTATTCAAGTTATCCTCATGCAAAATGAAGAAATCAGACTGCCCTATGTACTTACAGGAATGCTGTGAGCATAAAAAGGATGTTGTAAAACAAGAATACCTGCACCTGCAGCCACAGTGCACAATGTGTTCTGGACATTGTAACCTACACAATATGACCAAAATGAAGCCATAAATACTGGAAAAGGCATCATATTTTCACCATGTCAGATGACATGGAAAGCACCAAAGAATTATTTTTAAAAGTACCAGAAGTAGTAAGACAGTTCATTTAGGTAACCAGTCACAAAAATACACCTAGCAAAATCAGTCTTTAAAGGGAGCACCTATTGTGTTCCTAAAAGGGAAGACAATGCTGTAGACATGCAATTTAGCTCCAAATTTACAAATTTAAAAGAACTACCATTAAAATCCCAATTGGGAAATATAACAAGACTTGTTTATCTAAGTAAAAGTACCTAAAAATGAAAGCCTACATATGAGGGAAATTTACCAAACAACCAGAGTTGTATTAGGGTAGTATGATTTTTGACGATTTTTTTCCTCTCTATTTTTATAAACATTCATGATCATGATATGCCGTCAGTAGTTGGAGGCATTCTCCAAAGCTTTGGAAATAAGCATTTTCTGAGTCCAAGCATGAAATTAACTCATAATAGATCAGAGCACATAGGCAAATTACCCTAAAGAGAGAGAATGGCTCCCCAGCCTGCAAAATTTTACTGTAATCTGATGGCAACCAAAAGAGAGACTGATCAGTCTTTAAAATTAAAAAAAAAAAAATGAGGGCTGGCCCGGTGGTGCAGCAGTTAAGTTCACACCTTTCGCATCTGCAGCCCAGGGTTTGCCGGTTTGGATCCCGGGTGCAGACATGGCACCGCTTGGCAAGCCACGCTGTGGTAGGTGTCCCACGTATAAAGTAGAGGAAGATGGGCACAGATGTTAGCTCAGGGCCAGTCTTCCTCAGCAAAAAGAGGCAGATTGGCAGCAGATGTTAGCTTAGGGCTAATCTTCCTCAAAAAAAAAAGAAATGAGATCAGTGAATGTAACACTGGCAGTGTCCACTACACCATTCAAGAGAGAGATTCTTACCCTACAAACTGTAAACAACTTGGCCTCAGTGGTCAAACTGCCCCTACTGCAGAGCAAGATGTATGGTGCCACTCTTAGATTACACCATTAAATACATCATTCATACAACTACACATGAGAATTTGTACTCATTCTGTGCTCACATGATTGTGATTTGCCCCCTTAAAAAATGAAAATGAATCATCATGCTGACAGGAGCATTCCAGTTCATTTGACAATTCTGTTTATTATACATTAATAAACTAGATTCTGATATATATATATATATATTCTTTAACATCACCTGATATGGATCCCTCTTTGAGAGACAGCTCCACTCCATTCTATCTGAACCTGAGGGTCAGATCCTGAGCTTGATAAACACCGGAGTAAAGATAACTCCCTATGAGGCTTTTGGAAATACAGTCTGCCAGCCTGCCCGGTGAACCCAAACATCACTGTTAGCCAAAAATGTGCTTTTAATTGTTAAACATGTTAAAAGTATGTTTTAAAATGTTTTAAAAATAGTTAAAGCACAATTACTGTCATTACTAAATTTTAATCTATAAATTTGCAAAGTAGTATAGCTTCCCTTTCTCTGAAACTCTTGATAATCTTTCAAAATGGTGTTCAAAAATATTTCATTCACAAGTGATACAACTCGTTCTTCTTGAAATGATTGCTTAAGATTTGCATATGCTTAAGTGACAAATCATATCATAACAGACAATAAATTATGAATGAAAAATCTAGTGTAACTGACTGTGACTCAATGTTTATTACAAAAACATAGCATGCCGCTCCAAGTGCATTTTTCTCCTAATCTCCAAAGATAAACTAAAAAAAAAAGGAAAAATCTACTTTAGTTTAATCAAGAGACTATATGAATGCAATATATTTAATCTTTATCTAGTGACATTTGGGGCCAGAAATAATATTTCATTAACTCACAGTAGATGGCTTAAACAAATACAGCATTACACTAAAACTAATAGCAGTAACATGCTCACAACCCTCCTAAAAAGGATTATTAATAAAGGGATACATAAAAAATTTTTAAGCAAGCTGGGGGAAGAAGAATAAAAGTTAAGCAAAAATTAAGTATTTCAAACCAACAAATGTATTTATTTGTTACATAAAGCAACATTATACTTAAGAAACCTGTGGGAAATGTCTACTTCTTTAGTAAACATTAAAATTGTCACTAAACTCTAGCAAAGAATCTACCTAAGCATATTGTGTACACAGAGACTGAAAAATTTCAGTGGATATTTACTATTTCACCTTTGAAATAAAAATCATCACTTCCAACAATTACATGTATAAATATGCAAAGTGAATGGGTGGCAAAGTAAAGTAATTATACGTAAGACATTAATTTCATTATTTACTCTCTAATTTGATTATGCTTCTGATAAAAAATATCCAGTTTGGTTCATATATTATCAGCAAATTTGAGACATGGTGCAGAACTAGCCTTGTCGGATACACATGGAAAGCATTTTTATTCCTCTTTAACAAAGTTGTACTTCAGAAATCAAAGACATAAAATCTTTTAACAGAATGAGGCTATATAATTCAAGATGTCATCCTCTAACAGAAATTCACTCCCAATTCTCTGTTTAGCTCTCTACTTCATAAAATCTTAAATCAAAATTTGTAGAAATAATGGATGAACTTGGAAGACATTATGCTAAGTGAAATAAACCAGTCAAAAAAAGATAAATACTGAATGATTCCACTTGTATGACATACCTAGAGTAGTCAAAGTCCTAGAGACAGAAAGTAGGAGGGGGGCTGCCAGGGGCAGGGGACTGGGGAACGAGGAGTTAGTGTTTAAGAGGTACAAAGTTTCAAAATTGCAAGATGAAAAGAGTTCTGAAACTAGGTTGCATAACAATGAGAATGTAGTTAACTCTACTGAAGTGTACACTTAAAAATGGTTAAGACAGTAAATTTTATGTGTATTTTACCATAATTTTAAATATAAATAAAAATTTGTAGAAATAATATTTTCTGTCTCTAGGGTCTTTTCTTGAGTTCATTCATTAATTTTAATATATAACGACAAATAAATTTAGAATGCATTTGAAGAACCCATAATTTTAAGACATATGGGGGGAAAAAAAGGAAAGCCAAGTTAATTAAATTGAAATACATTATGTCATTTCATATATGCCACAGATGCTTTAAAACAGCATGTTCCTGGCTGTGAGCTGTTAATTGTGGGAGCTAGGTGATAGGTACATGGGAATTCACTATACAATTCTCTTTACTTTTGTATGCTTAAAAATTCTCATAATAAGACATTAAAAATAAAGATAGCAGTGCGAGAGAACGAGGTGTGGAATTCAGCAGGGCAGCAGTGTTGATGGGAAGGGTAAGGTGGGTTTTTTACCAAGATAATGCTAAAAAATGGAATCAAGAAAATTATGGAAATATTTTAGAATCTATTTTAAAAATATGAATTTGATGTAATTAGGATGGTGATGAAGGGTTTAAGAAAATGTGAATTAACCAGAGAAAGACTACTGGAAGGAAGGAATTACAAAATCAGCTTAAATTTCTAAGAATAAAATGAAATTTTAAAATTTTACTCTACAAATCAGGAAATAAGCCCTTTCAATAAGCAGTTCCTAAGCTTTAAAGGAAGCAATCAAAATATTTCTAGCATGTTGTTATGTCGATTTCAAAATATAATCAAGTAGATTTAACTGAAGAGAGAGGGATTAACAGGAGCCAGAGCTTCAGTTTTTCTTTAAGATACAAAATGATCTAGTATTAATTATATAAAATCTAATATCAAGACTAGTAGACTATTTTGTCTACAGTATCTGAATGTTTTCTCTTCCTTTTTCTGCTATACAAAGGCAGAGAAGAAAGTTGAAAACCTATGGGAAACTATTTTATCAGTAACCTGTGAAAGGTCAAATCAAAGAACTGAGGTCCTAAAGTAACGTATTCATATCTAGCAAGTAAAAACACAAAAACAAAAGAAAAAAAAGTAGAAGGCAAGTTGCTTTGAAGTTTTAAATTCTGCACAAATTCCCAAAAGGAGTCTGAATCTAACATAAAGCTAAGAACATGTATAACTACGCATAAAGTTTATGGTAAAGAGTAAATTGTGATGAGATAGAAGAAAAGGAAACATATAAGTAACATAAGTAAAAGAAGAGAGAATAGTACCAAAATCAAACCTATGTACACATTACCCATATTCCATACATATCAAGATTTTGCCACATTTGCTTCAACCGTCCTTGGTTGGTTTTTTTCCTTTGCTAAGCTCCTTAGTATCACTTATACCTTACCTTAGTCCATAATTAAATATCCCAAATTGTCTCAAAAAAATGTCCTTTTACAGTTAATTTGTTTGAGTCGGGATCCAAAAAGGTCCACAAAATACATTAGGTTATGTCTCTTAGATTTCTTTTAATCTAGAATAGTGTCACTCAAAGTGTGACCTGAACTGGTGCCAGTTCCAGAACTAATTGTTACCAGTTCAAAAACTGTTATCAATCCTCAAACTCTTTGTTACAGGTCAATAAGATACATTCAGAAAAAGAAAGTACGGACTCAGAAACTTTCATAGCAAGTTGACACTGTCAAAACATCCAAGTGCACGGTCAGTGGACCCATCTCCCTGAACCAGACTGGTGGTCATCACCCTCCCATGTTGAGTCACACATGACCTGAGCTGCACATTAGTCTTCAGGACTGGGACCACTTACTGGTCGCTGCCCCAAAATGATATTTTAAAAAGAAACTTGGTCCTTACACAGATATTTACAGACACAGTCCTCTTCTGCACTTCTTTACCCTATCATTAACTTTTTAAGGAAATTGGGTCAGTTGTCCTTTAGATTTCTGGATTTTTCTATTTGCTTTTTGTGGTGTCAATTAACTTGGTCCTCTATCATTTGACTTCCTTACTTGATTCTATTCAGGTTTAACTTTTTGGGCAAGAATATTTCATAGATTGTGCTCTATGACGTATGTTATAAAACTTCAGAAAGTATATAGAATCTGGAAGCTCCATTTGTAGTAATGCCAAGATTGACCGCTAGGTTTGGGTGATGATAGCTCAATCCCTCCCTTGTAAATTCCCCACCAACCTTTCCTCTATAGTTCATCCACTGGTTATTCTTGCCTAGCTCATTTTATTAGGCATTGAATAGTGGTGATTTTCTAATTCTACCATCCTTTCTATGTTTATTAGATGCAATTTTGAGAAAAAAAAATTCCCTTATCAAATTAGGCTTTTTGGTTACCATGAAATATAGTTCATGCAGGAAAAATCGGGTAAATGCTTATTTCTTTCCTCTTGACTAACAATTTTCAGACCAAGAAGTTGATGTCCTAGATACTCTCAATGATATTATGATGTTCAACGAGTTAGGTTTGGAGACTGTTCTGCTCCACTCTCTCTTCCTGTTCTCCCTTTCTCTCTGTCTCTCTGTCTCATTCTCCCACTAACATTACAAACTTGTGGGTTTTTAAGATATTTAACATGTTTCAAACAATTGTATTCATTGTTATTTGCCATCTTCTGCTCCCGCTTCTTATCCTGAGAACTCAGAATAACACACTACAGACCAGTACAGTATGTTTGGTGCTAAATAGACTTTCACAGTGTTGTCTGAAAACCTAACTACAATTTCATATATAGCATTTTTTTTAATAACAAAAGACACTGAAAATTTCAAACAACCAACCTATAACCATATTATGGCATTCCACGTGCCAGAAATTGTGTTACACTCTTTGAATGCAAATCTCATTTAACCTACATGCAAATCTCATTTAACAGACACAACCACCATGTTAGGTGAGTATTATTGTTATTCCTATTTTATAGATATGGAAAATGAAGTTTGGGAGACATTAAGAAACCTGTCCAAAATCCAGTTAGTAAATGATAGAGCAAGGATTTGTACCTGGGTTAATCTAATTCTGAAGCCCATGCTCTTAACCACTACTTTTAATATCTGACAGGCCATCACGTTAAACAAGGGCTTTCAAAGACAGTACCATCCACCTGAGGGGTTCGGAAATGTTGGGGGTAGGAGAACAAGAACTGCCCTGCTCAGATGCCAATAGCATGCAGCCCCACTGAAAAATATTGATTTAGAAGTATTTTCCCTATTCTGCATACTTCCAGATGAAAAATCAAGACTAACGTTTTGACTACTTTAAGAAACTTCTTTCTTTTAAAATGTTTAAATTATTTACGTGTTTAATGAATTCATTTTGCTTTTCTCATCAACTTTGCAGTAAAAATGATGTTTTGCCTTATCTATAAACTTGAATTATACCAATTCTCCAAATATTGTCATGATTCTTTTAAAATTAAAAAATAAAATAGATGGTGCCAAAGTGACTTATGAACAAACCTGAAAGTGTGACTGACATTACATGTACTCTTTAAAGGAGCCTCTCTATATATATGGATAAACAAGATTCTTTATAAAAGAATCCCCCTTTCAGGGGAAGAGAGGGACATAGGGAGGCATTACAAAGGTGTACAAGGAACCTTTTGGGGGCGATGGGTATGTTAACTCTCTTGATTGTAGTGAAGGGTCACAGGTCTATACATATGTCAAAACTTATCAAACTGTACGCTTGAAATATGTGCAGTTTATTGTTTGCCAATTATACCTCAACACAACTATTTTTAAATAAAATAAAAATAAATATCTGGAGCCTAAAAAGTAAAACAATAGTATAGCTATTGTGTCCAAATAGTCCCACAAAAAGACTGAGATATAATACTAATGGATGGTTTGAGGGAAATAACCAAGTGACTGAGTCCCATTTTCCTTCATAAAAGTGTTCGGGGCTGGTCCAGTGGCACAGCAGTTAAGTTCGCACGTTCTGCTTCAGCGGCCTGGGATTCACCAGTTCGGATCTCAAGTACAGACCTAGCACCACTTGTCAAGCCATGCTGTGGCAGGCGTCCCACATATAAAGTGGAAGAAGATGGGCACGGATGTTAGCTCTGGGCCAGCCTTCCCCAGCAAAAAAGAGGAGGATTGGCAGCAGATGCTAGCTCAGGGCTAATCTTTCTCAGGGAAAAAAAAGTGATACAGGACTGTAGAAATTAAGTAGCAAAAATATTAACATCCCAAAAATTCAGAAGAGAAGCATCTGCTTTGCCTGGAGCCCCTTTTACTAACTGACATCAATTCAGCTCAGCAGGCACTGAGGTAGGGCTGGGTGAAAACCATAGTCATACAGCGCAGAGTCCAGCCCAAGTAGTCATCACACACAGCCCACTGGCATGCTGGGTTTGGTCCTCACAGTGTTTGAAAAACATCTTTTTAATTCCTTGCCAACAATTACAAATTTAGAGATTTTTCTCTCCAAATCTTTTTTACTTTTATTGGAAGATCTGGTAACCCTCGGGCCCATGTTTCCAACCTGGCAGCAGGCCAAGCACTCTGGTCAGCCACAGGCCACAGGACTCAGTGTCCACATTGTCTAGTCCCTGGCACCTTTACCCATTTATACGATCATGCCTGGTCTCCACAGACTTCTGAGTTTGCAGTCCTTGCCCTAAGGCTGTAGAGATTTTCTCTGAACAGTGTTTTGTTTTGTTTTGGTACTATCTATGGGCTCATCCCTATATTAAAGAGAACTGTTCTTTCTTAGAGGTGCAATTCTCACTCCAAAGGATATGAAACTTTCCTAACTCAGCAGGCAGTGACAGCAAACAAGAAGCTAGACTTAGCCATATCATCCCTGCAACAGAGGCTGACCAAGAATAAAAACAAATCCTGGAAACTGGTTCTTGGGGCACTAGTTTCAACAAATTCAGTGAAGAAATTTCTGAGAGATATAATCTCCCTCCTGGAGAGGTTCCCCAATGCCCCCAACAAACACACACATATACACACACACACACACACACACAGAGTCCCAGAGCTTCCCTCCTCCCTTCTACTAGGTCACTGAAAATGGTAACAGGACTCTCTACTATCCTGCCTCTAGCCCTAGATAAAAGAAAAGTTCTTTTTATAAAAACCTAGTGAAAAGGGCAACTTCCCAAGGAATAACCATACAAATTATTACAGATCAAAAAGGATCAGAAACCTATATTAATTCAATGAATAAACAACCAGCATTTTACTTAATCATTTTATATCAGAAGCATTAACATTAGTCAGGATGAAGACAAGGAGACCTGTTATTACTATTACTTAACACTTTTCTACTCAATTCATAAAATAATAAGAGAAGTATTACAAAGAAGGCAACAAAAGACTCCTTATTTGCAGAAGACTTCACTCTACTTAGAAGACATAAGAGAATCACTGAAAAACTATGAAAACTAAAAGGAGAATTCAGTAAGGTAATTGAATGATTACAAAATTAATATACAAAAATTATCAGTTCTTTTATGTCAATAATAATCATAGAATAAATAAGATCAATAAAAATTTAAACATAATAGCAAACACAATTATAAGGTACTCAGGAACAAAACTAATAAAAGGTGCTGGTAAGGTCATGTTATCTGGGAGCAGGAGATGCCATAGGGTCTTATGAATTGTCCAATCACTACCAGAGAGACTGGGGTTGAAATCCACCACAAGAAATTGACCCTACACTTGGGAACCCTCCCGTGAGCCCCCTGTCAAAGCTCAGCTGGCATATGACCCAAGAGGAAATCATGGCTTCTCTCCCCAGTGACACTGGACCCAATCAAGACCTGGATTCCCCTGGCCTAGTTCTGAATCCTAGGAATCAGCTCAAAACTGTTCACATTTCTTGGAGTTGATAGAGGAAATAATCAATCAGCAGAGAATTGGGATCAATCACTTTTTCAGGAATCCGACAAGATGTCAAGTAGAGAAAACTTACTTATTCTCTAAGAAAGCAATTTCAAGGAACTCAAAGAGCTTTTGGCAGAGAAGCTTACTAAGTGAATGTGTGGCAATAAATGAGTACATAGGCCTTTTACATTATTATTATTGAATAGAACCAACAGAAAGAATGTTTTGGAATGCATTTACATTATTAAGAAATTCCCAACTAATATAGTCCTCAATATTTCAGAATTTGTGATTGTTTGACCGTGGTTTGGTTTCAGGATTATCTTTTCATTCTCTGGACAAAAGTAGTTTCCTAAGAAAATTAATAGTGTAAACAAACGGCTTGCAGCACCACAGAAGCATCTGCTTACATTCAGATAATTAATATGCTAAGCATTCTTATCTATTAAATTAGAGCAGGTCACCTAAGGACTCTTCTAGATAATACTTCATTAGCCTAATTATAATGAGTATACATAGTTGAAGTAACAAAATGGACATCTGTTTTAAAACATTTTTCAATCTAAGCCTTTCACTAAATCAAACTAGCTTTCATACATTAGTTTCAGTTACAGAGGTTTTACATGACCAAAAAAACCCTCCATTGAAACAGGAAATAAAAATTCTTGTTCTTACCTTTGAAGTTCTCCATTCCCAACCATCACCTATCTGCTGTGAATGTTTAATGAATTCTGCACAATAACGCTGGAATGTCTTTTCTCCAAAGAACTCATTTTCTTCCATACTAAATGATAACTGCAACACAAAAACTAAATATTAGCATCAGCTGTAGAACGAACACTGAAAGGAGTTCTGCTAATTCACTTACTTCTTTAAACAAACCAAAATTGGGGATGTAGAATGGAAAATAACCTCAGAGGCATTCCAAAAAAGTGTTTTGTTTCCATCTTTCTTACCGTATCCCCATTTTTAATCAGGAAGAACATGCAATCAACATGTAACCTAAAACCTTGGTCTATAACAAATACACATCTATGGTTCAAAAGTTTGGTTTGTCCATAAATTTAACTTCAAGAGTTTAATTTTATCTCACTTCTTCTTAGCTAACACTTCCAAACAACCTCCTCAGAACTTCCTTCTCTCCCTCCTACCTCAGCTCTTATGTAGATAATGTGACAGTGATTAGTGGAGCTGAGCTGTTCTTCACACTTTATTAGAGAGATCAACTCACTAACAAATCATGTTCAAAGACTGGAAGCATTTGTTTTTCAAGGTGTAATGTTATGATCACCTACTTAATTACCTATTTTATTGAGTCTACAAATGTGACAAATCAAAGAATATCCATATAGTTATTATACAAATGTGTCAAAAACATGAAACATTGTTTACAGAAAGAGAATTTTATTTTTATTTATTTACTTTTTTTTTCTGAGAAAGTTTCACCCTGAGCTAACATCGGTGCCAATCTTCCTCTATTTTACATGTGAGTCACTGCCACAGCATGGCCACCGACAAGTGGTGTAGGTCCATGCCCAGGAACTGAACCCGGGCAACCAAAGTGGAGCCACTAGGCCATGAGGCGAGCCCCTAGAAAGAGAATTTAGAGCTGGAAGGAAACTCACAGATTATGTTGTTCAAGTCTCTCAATGAGTAAAGTCAGCCTAAGTGAATTCCCTCATTCTCATCCTTCATGAAAAGCATCATCAGGACAATTAGCACTTATCGACTGCTTACTATGTCAAGCACTATGCTAGACACTTCATATTCCCATTTAATCATCACACAACCCAAAGGTTGTTGTTATCCTCATCCCTCAAATGAAAAAGAGAAAGTAATCTGTTCATGAATGCAAATGAGAAAGGACTCAAACCCCAGTTTGGGTCCAGGGCCAACGATCTGTCTATACTAGCTGATTCCCAGTCCAGTGTTCTTTCTGATTATTCAAATTTAGTATGATCTATACAAGCATTTGTTCATTCATCCAACAAATAAATATTGGATATCTACTAAGTAGTAGGCACTGTGCATAGATGAAGGTTAGATATACAAAAATGAAAAGAAATATACAGTCCTTGCCTTGTAAGAGCTCATATTGTAATAAAGGGAGATAAGCAATAAAAATAATTACAGTAGAAACTCTCTTAACCAACGTCCATTTAACCAACTTTTCCAAATTAATCAACACAATGTCAATTCCCTCTATAAAACAACTAATATCTACAGCATACTGATCATGAAGCACCTCTGCTCCCATCAGCTGAGTGTATGTTCACAAACCACATTCTTGTATTATAAATACATACTTCAATTAAATGCTTTTCAACCCAACCAATAAAATATAAGTTAAAAAGAAAGAACTGTTACTTCTATTATTTAATGCCTTGGAAAGGCTTTGTAAAGCTAAGTTTCCATAAGAAAAACAAACTACTATTGAACTAGGTATGGACAATACAAGTGAAAGACTGGTGGGGAAAAAATCATAAAAATCTAAGATCCTGCACCCAGACGCCTACACAAGTGACTGGAGTTCTTTCACTTAAACCAAACATCTAGAGGATGCATTTTGGTTCAGTTTCATCAAGAATGAACAATGAATTCCAGTCACGTACCCACACTCAAAGAAAATGCCTTGATAATATACGAAAAAATTGGCAAACACTTTAAGTTGAAATAAAATGTTTCAAGTATACACATATTACCTTTTTTCAACTCTAGCTTTAATCAACTTCCTCAATTAACTGCTCAACTCTCAACTCTGATAGCATCAGAAAAGAGGACTTCTATTTAAAGCATACACAATAATGAAGATGTGCATAGATTATGGTAGGCACAAGAAGGCTCCCTTACAAAGGAGAGATGGTGTGGGAGGATGTGTGCCATGCAAGAATTTGGACTGTTTCCACAGGATATGGAGAATCAGACCTCAGAGCTGAAAAGGTCAGAATAATAAATCATTGAGGTCTCTTCAGAGGATGGATCTGAGCGGCACAAGCCTGAAGGCAGGGGGACGAGTTAGAAGCTCTGGCAGTGGCCTGGGTGAGAGTTCAGGAGGATCCAGACCCAAGCAATAAAAGAGATCAAAAGAATGTGCATCTTAAATTATGGAGAGAAGCCAAGATGGATTTAAGAGATTTGGGAGTCGTCTGTTGAAAAGAGACAAATGAAACCATGAGGGTGAATATCACCTAGTTAGAATGCACATCACAGATTCTTAATATGGCTTTTGGTGGATCATGAAAGTTTACACTAAAGTCTGCATGGATGTGCCTATCTATTTTTGGGTGAGGGGAGGTTCCATAATTTTTCAACAGATTGTTTAAGGAGTCTTAACCTAAAACTTAGGAACCTCCACACACAGTGAGAAGAGCAGTGGGTTGAGAAAGAAACCTCAGACACCAGCATTTAAGGAAGCTCTGGAGGAAGAGGAACCAACACAAGAGCTGGAGAATACGGAGTCAAGCATTAGGAGGCGATCCTAGCATGGGCAGTGTCATGGAGCCCAGGGATGCAGGTTTCAAGGGAGTAAAGAATAACTAATAAATAATCAACAGTGTCAAAACAAAAGAGAAGCCCATTAAGAAAAGGACTGAAATCAATCATGGAACCTGACAATGAAGCTGCCATTGGTGCCTGAGTGAGCAGTTTCAGCAGCCGGGGTGAGAGAAGAAAGGTTGTTGTGGGCTAAGGAGAAATCTAAAAGGAAAGAGTGAAAATTCCATAGACTACTTTCCGAAAAAGCTTGATTGAAAAGTACATACAAATTGGTAGCAGAAGCGGCACACAGGTTTAAGGGAGGATATTGTTTTTCCTAAGAAAGAAAGACATCTGAATAAATGTCTAAGCTGAGCAAAGGGAGGTGGTAGAGAAGGAAAAATTTAAAATACCAAAGAGAGAAAGTGACTGATGAAGCAATATGCTACAGGGGTTGGGAGGAGATGTGTCAACAGCACAGGAGGATGGATTTGAACAATACAACAGACTCCTTGCCCCTGTCAATGGGTGGAAAGGCATTTGAGGATGAATATAAAATTTAAAGAAGTTTTTCAAAGGGGACCCAAAGTTAAGGCATACAAAGTCTCAAGGTCACAAGATTTTTGGATGCAGGGGCAGGCAAGATGGGTTGCAGAGAGGGAGAAGCTCGTGATGAAAGCAGAGTGTTTGAGAAAACTTACATAAATTTGGAATTGCTGGTGAGAGAAATGAGAGGACAGCATTTAAAGCTGAGGAGTCAGAAGTGAAGGCCCAGCACAGGTTAGAGAGCCTGATTTGTAGTGCAACAGTCAGTGAAGTGTTGTAAATGCCTTCAGCAGTGCTCAGCTCACCGTGAGTGGGAACCAGCAGACAGGACTGCATTGACCATGCATGCAAAGTTGAAGTTTTGTTGGGGTGATTCAGTAGAAGGATAAGGATGGAAGAGGGAATAGAATATGCTAGTGAGAATAGCTCAGAGGTCCAGATTAGGTGGGAAGGAAAAAGATGCCAAGAGAAGGTTGAAGGGGCTGGGAAAAGAAGACAGCATCAAGAAACATGAGATATCAAAAAAGGCTAAGAACAACTGTAGTGAAAGGAGGGAGTGGAAGAAGGGGAAGACTACGTGATTTTAGAACTTGACGAAGTCTCAGCTGTGGCCATGGAAGTGAGTATGTAAAGTAGCTTGGAGATGAAGGTCACTGGGACTCAGGAAGTTTTAAAAACTACAAGAATTATAATGCTTGCTATTTTCTACAGAGACACTGTATTCACTCAGGATTATCTAAGAGTTGGTGGGAGCGGAGGGCTCTTTAAAGAATACTGAAGACCAACTGGGAGATTTGTAAATGACAAGTGGTAAATGGTAGAAGATGGAAAAGTACAGAGATGGTAAGTGATACATGATATAAAATGCCAAATCCATGGAGAAGAACCACTTATAAACCAATACATGTATTCCTGATGAACCAGAACACAGCCTTGGATTCCTTCTCAAGATGGCACTAAAGGTAGCCACCACCAATGGACAGAGACACTGTGTGAGAAAGAACCTCCCTCGCCTTCATATCTGGTAGAGCTGAATTTCAAGAGCCTCAACAGAGCAAAGATATTTGCATGATGCTGCAGAAGCAGTGACCTAAAATTGGCTCTTGGGAAGTGGGCGCTGCCAGCAATCTCCATACCTTGAGCCTTGAAGGGTGGAAGAAAAACAAGCTTCCACCCAAAGGGCTTCAGTATTTTTTCTTAAGCCAAGTTTCCTTTAAAACTAGTTGATGGAAACTCTAATCTGTGAAGATGTTAACGTGGTGCAAGACGTAAGCGTGGAAACCAACCCACACTATATCCACTCAATTCACATTGCTCAATTCCAATGCACTTTGTGGTGGGAAACTATCAACTGAGAGTTCCCAACTCTTTTGACCATAGAATTCTTTTTCCTGGGAAAACTCTTTGACAACTTACTCCACAGAATGTAATAAAGGAAATAATGGGTTAAGGATTTAGGTAAGTTTGTTTACAGTGGATGTGTGCTCCTGAGACCACAATGGAAAATCTGAGAGGCAGGGGGAACAGTGGCAGAACAGGTTTGGAAAGAGAAAGCACCAAGTACAGGAATGTAAGTACAGAATAGACGATTGACTGCAGGGGCTTCTGCTGAGGCAGTTGTCAAATGTTTCAGGGATGTGAGATCTCCAGGTTACACACAGAATTCTGGCTAATAAGGTGCTTAGTGCAGATACAAGCTGAGAAAGAGATATCTAAGAAGATACTAAAAGGAAGAACAGGAGCTAACTTAGCAAAAGGAGGGAGGTGAAAGGAACAGAATGTACAAAAGTCTGAATATAAGAAAAGGTCTTGAAGGTAACTGAAGAGCTCTTGTTTGACTGAAATACAGAGGTGGAGGGAGGGTATCAGGAAAACTATTTAGTGCTAACGAAGACAGGAGGGCCTGGAACCTGAGGGCTCGAAAGGGTTTTGAAAGTGGGAGTGAACTGATCAGATTTGCATTCCAGCTTCCAGCGGAGACTACAGGTCTTGCCTAACCGGATGAAGACCAGTTAAAAGGCTCCTATAATAATCTGGGAGAGACATAATGATGCTAAACAGAGCCAACGATTGGCAGTAGAGCGGAAGAGGGAGGGATTCAAAACACATTTTGATAGTATACTCACTACAACAACTGGAGGATCTTGGTATGTGAGGGACAGGTGAGAGAGAAGGTTCAGTAAGATTCCTAGCTTTTTGCCTCAGGTGGTACAATGCATTGACTGATAAAGATCCCTGAAGGAAGAGCAGGTACGGGGAGGGAGATGGGTTTCGTTCAGCCATACTGAGGTTGAGTTTGAAATGCCTATGGGATATCCAAGTGAAGAGATCCAGCAGGCATTTTAAGATAGATCTGAAACTCAGAAGGAAGAAATTTGGCCTAGAAATAGTGATTCTAAATCCACATTACATAGATGATATCAACACATTTCATCACTCAGGGAGCGGATGCGGAACTAGAATAGGGAGACCAAAAGGGAGCAAACAAACAGGTTTTCCAACTATTTGATGACCCTACATATATTGAGAGATACTAAATCAAAGAAAAATTGACTTTAATTCATAAAGAATACTAATACATTTTTGGAATATTTTAGAAATTCCAAACAAACATTTACTTAATAAGAAAATTGAACTAGGTAAAAACACTCCATTCCCTAAGCCCTCCAGTTACTTGAGGTTTACTGAACTATTCAAAATGTTAGTCGAAACATAAAATTTCACTCAATAGCCATAGTTTATCTAATTAACAGCACTGTGCCACGAGCAAGATGACTGCACATCAAAGCACTAATTAATATTTGGTTGAATACTTTTAAAATTATCTAAGGACTGGGCTTTGCTGAAGGATGTTACATACAATAATACAAAAACGGCTTGATTACAAAATTAGGAACTATACTATATTAAAAGGATATCCATCTCAATTTGAATCAGCATAATGTGCCATAATGAAGTATCACTGAAAAATTATTGTCTTTTTGCTCAAGTAAGCGTGTTTCAAGTCATTACAAGTGGAAATATAATAAACAACATTTTTATACACACTTTTCAAGTTGTAATACTCTCTGGGCCCCTACCAAGTTCCTAGACTAGTATAGGCAGAAATTAGACTCCTAGAACTTCCATTTACAAGATGGCTGAAAATATGGGCAAAAATGGAAATAACTACAGCTGGAGCTTATTAAGCAATAAGGGCAAGAATATCCTTATTTTGTAAATGAAAAACCTTAAGACATGTGAACTGCCTATGTTTCCAGACTTAAGCTATCTTAAATCCAGACTAGAGGTGACAACAGAATACAGGTGAACTCTCAGTAAAAAGGCTAATCCAATTCTCATCTTATGCTAAAACAATGAACCTCTCATTTCTGATTATAGTAACAGTCAGAAATGAGTGAGAGCTCTTTCATGTCATAAAGTATAAGTTGTTAATACATCTGTTTTGCTTGAGTCTCACTCTAGCTGAACAGTTGTTTGATTTTTTTTAAGCTCATTCAGAACCTTTTTTTAACTGCTTCAGCAGAGGCTAAAGATTGGAAAGAGAATAATTTTTTCCCCACCCAGTGAAAGCAGTCTTTCTAAACTATAGGTTAGCCCTCAGACTAGACAGTGCGAAGAAGCTTATTCTGCTGCTATTAAATACATCTTCTCAGAAAAGCAGCCCCAGTGAATTCTAATGCTGTGCATAATCATTGCTCAAATGATCCTTTTTAATTAAAAACAATTTTTTTTCACTACCACTCTCCACATTTTTTATGCGATTTTTAATCTAATATGTGGGGAGCTGATTCTTTTTTTTTTCCCTTGGTCAGAGATATTTCTTCTGATGAATCCATAAATCAATGTGTATCAGAGGCATAATGAGACTAAAACACTTTAAGAAATAGAACTAAATTTCCCCAGAACTTAAGATCATTTACAAAAATGTGATTATCACAGAATATGCCATGCACATGTTTAAACATTAAAGACCATTTTTAACCAATAAAAGTAGGCAACTTCCTTTGTATTTGTCTCGCCCTGCAACAATTCCACGTTATCAAAACTTTAGATTTAGACACTTTCCTAAAAAAGCATGCAATTACTAGTTAGTGAGGTAAACTCAACCCATTACCTGTATGACAATTTGGCTTGAATTCATCTAGATTAGTTTAATCACTTACCTATCAGGGTCCTCAGGCAGTGGTCCTCAAATTTTAGAGAGCAAAGAAGCACAGGGCACAAATTTAAACGTGGAATCCTAGGCCCAGGCCACAAAGACTACCTGAATTTGAAGGCCCCAAAATAAGCAGGTCTAATTAGCATCAAAGATTCATTTCAGGAGGAATCATGCCAGAAAATTGAGACAAGCGGTGGATCATTTTAACGGGGCTAGTAAAAGGCCTGGATTTCAAGGCATTTAGCAGCCTGGGCGGGACACTGCTGGCACGCCCAGGTAATCCAACCAATGGCACCGGGAAGCAGCAAAAGAGAGGAAGGCGATTTGGTCTTGACAGCCGCTGACCAGCAGGCTCAGCGCTCCCTCCATGCCTTCAGTTTGAAACATGTGTCTCAAACCAAAGTTTATACGGATACAACATCATACCTGGACTGGAATTGAGGATCTTTATTGGTAGCTGATGCTTGCTTGCTATGACCTCTGCAGCAGGACGTCCAATTAGGAAAAAAGTGAGAAGGTATCTCACTCTGCCTCATTCTATATTTCCTTCAGAAATAAAGTGCCTGAGGTGCACCCTCCACTACTGGCTTCCAATGCCCATTGGCAATTCTCTTTCAAGGCAATTCTCTCCCAAAAATACAATGTTCAAGGCCAGAAGCGGAAGGCGAAGCCAAGTGGAGCACTGCATATTGCGATGTGAAGTCACCAGTGGGTAGCTGTGGGAACAAGGCGAGCTCTCAGAAGAGGACCGTCTCACCATGACCTCTTCCCCACTAAAAACTCAAAAAACCATGAACTATTTTGAATCACATAAAAATAGTCCCCTTGTTATAGACACAGGACCAAAAGATTAAACAATAGGAAAGGAAGACTTTCCTGAGTACAGAAAGATCCATCCTTTATAAATGTGGTTTCATCTATCAACCTGTTCTCCAACATAACATGGACAGCAAGAGTCCTCCAGCATCTGAGCGTAGTGAGGTGGATGCAGGGAGTCTGCTCGCTCTGGCAAGAGTGAGCAACACCATCCTTATATAAATGCCTCTTCTGTCAAGGTAAGAAAACCAAAAAGTTCAGTAACAGTATGGGGCCAAGATGAAGCTCTTGCACGGTAAGAAAGACGAGCTCCACCATAAAGATGCAGAGGAAACGCTTGCTTCTAGAGTGGGCACACACTGGGAATCAGGAGAAAAACTCAGAAATTATCTACTTTACATTCCCAATTGAAGAAGAAGAAGGAAAAAGAAGAACGCAGCCTCTAAAAGCAAGAGATGAGGGAGAAAACAACAGGTAAGATTAAAAAGAAAAACACTGGAAGGAAATTCAAATGTAATAACAGCAGAGACTTAAATTCTATCTGAGAGACAAGAGAAGTATAGAAGCTGGAAAAAATCTAATTAGTATTCTAGCATATACACGTGAGTGGATTTCCAAACAGAAGAAAAAGCACTAAGATGAAAACAATGCATATCAATTGACAGGACATGAACACAGAGCCAACCTTCAAATAACTGGCATTTCTGAACTGAAAGCATAAGCAAACATACAACTGAAAAACTGTTCCTAAGCTGAACAAAAAAGATTAAAAATATTTATTCCTAGAAATTGAGAGGATTCATTATGTTTCTGAGAAAACTGTTGGAAAGGAACCTATACCTACAGGTAACCTAGCAGAATATCTTAAAGAATAAAAAGACAAAGAAAAAAGATGCAGGCAGAAAAGCCAGTTCACCCAAAAGGAACAAAAATCAGGCTGGTCTCAGCCACCTGCTCCATGGCAAGGAACGCCAGAAGACAAGAGAGCAATGTCTAAACATCTGGGGACTTCCGACTTACAGTTTTGTATCTCAGCACCTATAACAGAGTTAGGCACACTGTAGATATTAAGTAAAAGCTGTAAGGAATAGAAGAAACATTCAAACTTTTAAATAAATTTACTGTACATAGCTCTACCTCTACACTGTATCTTTCAACTCAAGTTTCAAGCCTATTCACCAATTGGATCTTTTCCCATTCAAACAGCAGATTTATATGACATCTTTCTGATACCAGTGTTTTACTTTTATAAGATTATCATTTTTTTACATAAAACAAGCATGTAAGAGAAATTGTTCCACGACTGGTGATAATTTGAACTGATGCACCAGCTCAAACTCTCTTGCTGCCTTTGAATAGAGGGACTAGGAGAACTCTCATTAGCACATGCGCATCAGGCCAGAACCACGACCTTGGCCAAAGATACTCAACAAACAACAAGGTACAAAAAGATCAACACTGTATCAGAAGCTACAGACTCAGTGCTAGTCTGAATATAGATGATAGAGCAATGTGTTTTTAAAATATACTACCAAGTATAGTTATTTTTTGGAAAAAAAATCCGTGCTTGGGGGCTGGCCTGGTGGCACAGCCGTTAAGTTCACACGTTCTGCTTTGGCGGCCCAGGGTTCGCCAGTTCAGATCCCGGGTGCGGACATGGCATCACTTGTCAAGCCATGCTGTGGCAGGCGTCCCACATATAAAGTAGAGGAAGATGGGCATGGATGTTAGCTCAGGGCCAGTCTTCCTCAGCAAAAAGAGGAGGATTGGCAATGAATGTTAGCTCAGGGCTAATCTTCCTCAAAAAAATAAATAAATAAAAATTCTGGAAAAAATCTGTGGTTTGACATTTTTGTAACAGAAGAGACATTCCCTTTAAATTTTTCTTCTCGCAAAGACTTCATTAAAGACTACACTAGATTAATGTTGCCTTCTTAGTTTCACAAGCTTTTCATGCATTCACTTGCACTCACAATATCCTAACACTTGCTGTGTGTGTTGTCATAGGAAGGAGTATCAAAATTTTCCTGGGAAAATCAGAGAAGACTCCAAAAAAAGGGAGTCTGGAAGACATGAATTCAGTTCTTAAAGAACTGAATTTTGACGTTTGAATAAGGACCTAGCAGGAGGAGACAGAGGCATGCCAAAAAAGATGGAAGAGCTCCTGCAAGACAGGGCCTAAAAAGAGTGTGTTAAGTTTGAAAAAAAAAAAATAGGTGTAGGAGATAGTCCCATAAAAATGTCAGTTGAACTCCCTTCGAGAAACCCTGGGAAGTAGGTTAGGGTTTAACAAAGTCCAGAGAACTTAACCCTAAGGTTTCTTAGTGTATATTTGAAATCTTCAATCACAACCTGCATTTCACTCACGAAATATTTACTTCCCAGGAGGCTGTGTTTTTCCTGAGCAAGTGGTATGTTTCTTTCTTTAACCAACATGAAGCTCAGAACTTAATCTGTAGCCCACCTTTAACAAATGTACAACTTTTCATGGTATATATTTCAATATAACACACTCCATCTTTCTATTCAAGCTTCATATTTTCATGATCCTGATTTATATTTATTTTGTACATTATAGTATATATAGTTTATAAGCTACCTCAAATACTTTTAGAAGAAAATAGCGTACAGTAAAACAGAAAACAGAAAGAATAGAAAACTAGATAATAAGATAGGAAGAAAAAATATTACTCTGAACCTACAGAATCATCCTGGGAGAACTTTAAGAGATTTTTTAAAAAGAGTAAACAATGGTCTTTGTCCTCAACAGTTTGTAATTGAATTTACAAGAAAAGATTCAAACTAAAAAGAACACTAGAGAATAAAAGATAGTAAAATGGCAACCCTATGAGGTTATTAACTACGATTTTCTTCATTTTGAGATGAGGAAATTGGGACAGAGAGGCTAAGTAATTTGTCCAAGGTAACTCAGCTGTTAAATGTGGCAACTGGACCTAAGGTAGTCTGGAACCACAGCCTGTGCCCTAGAGGAGTCACATTTCAGATAATCCTTGAATTATAAAAGGATACTGAAAGGTAGAGACACGATACAAGAAAGGATGAGGGAGGTGGAGCAGTGAACCTAGGAACAGGTTGAAATGAGGCAGAGTTGACAGGTAAGGAGCCTGACTGGAGAGTACAGATTAAGGAATACAGGAAAATGGGGTCGGGGAGGCAGTTTATAAATAATCTCATAACTCTAAAGAGGTCCCATTTAAAACAATGCGCAATAGGAAACCACTGTGGGTTCCTGAGCTCAGAAGAGATGATAACGTTTTCTCCAAAAGCTATTACACGACAGTTACACGAAATAACTCCCATTTCAAAGCTAAACTTCTATTCGTAAGTATTCTTCCTGGGTCCTGTAAACCTACGAGACCAAGCACATCAAGGCCTGGGGTGCCGGGTACATCGGAGGAGCCTCTGCTTCTGCAGAGTTCTCAATTCTCCCCAATCTGGAAGGTTTAACGCAGGGTTTCTTCTCCTTCCCCTAATTCCCAACCGTTTTATACCCAGCCTGCTTGGCCCCTGAAGACGTTTGTTTTCAACAGGTAATCACCAATCTCTAAGGCCCTTTGTTGCTGATATGGTTTCCTCATTTTGTTTATAATTCAAACACTGCCTCGAGGGTCCCAAACACATCCCTAGGCTTCAAAGACGTTAATAATCAAATCGAGCCCAGTCTTAAGCAATCTTCGCATATAAACCTTACCCTACTTGCTTTCCCTATGGAGCTGCGTATCTTTCTGAGAAATTTATAAACATTAGCAACTGCTATCAAATCATAATTTGTCACAAAACATTATGCCCAACTTGACTGCCTCATCATGTGGCAAAATCTCAGTGAACTTTCTCCCAAATAAAGGGGAAGGGAAGAGCGGACGGGAGAAGCAGGGGGCAGGGGACACAATCTCGTAACATTCTATATCCACAGGAATCCAGTTTAAGACGAGCACAAGTGGAAACTGTTTCTACTAGTTTCCTCAATTACAGTATCAATAACAATTTTTAAACCTTGTGACTGCAAGACTTTACTTTGAATTTCTCAATGCTCAACATTTATTTTTTTTGGTCAAGTTTCCATTTCGTAAACGTCTCGTCTTGTCCATATTTGACCCTTCAGAAGCAACAAGGAAGGATTTTACTTTGGGTCCCGAAATGTAGTTGGAGTACTACACAGGGCCTGTTTTCCAATCCTGAAAAGTACAAACTTAAGCTTTTGCCATTAAGGAGTGAAGGCCATCGTCGAATTGTAATTTTTTTAAAAAAAGTTATAAACATGATTCATACAAAGGAAATGAGCCTGTGGCAAACATTTATTGCACTCATAACGAAGGGGCAAGTTGAATGGTAAAAATTATAAAAATCTTGGAAATAGGACAATAAAACCACAACCTTCAGGAGTATTTTTTTCTCCTAGTCAGAAATAATTTGCATCTCTATTAGACAAAAAAACGTAACCGCAGGGCCTGGGCCCTAACCAATACTATATCAAGGCGAAGCACAGTCCCCTAGACAACTAATGCATCCTCAGGTGGGCCTGTTAGAAAAGCCTCCATTTTCACTTGGAAAGACAGGAGCTAAGCTTTTCCGAGATGTTTCTAACTTTTACCATCATAAAAGTATGTTTCTATACATCAGATAACTATTCCTTATTCTACCCACCCTCCCATTCAAGACTTTAGATCCTATGAGAAGATAGGTTATCTGGGAGAAAATACCGTTGGCTGTAAATACTAGGTTATTCCTCCTGACACCTAATGAACCTGCAGCCCCTGCCATGGGAGTGGGCCACTGCAGTCGCCCGTAACTCAACACCTTTGTTTCCAGGCTCCGCGGACAAAGCCTCGCCACCCCGCGCAGGCTTTAACCTCGGGGCCCTAACGACTGCGGGAGGCCGAGTCTATGCGGGCCGAGAGGGCGGGCCCCGCTGCCACCCGCAGGCCCGGGCCTGTCCTTCCCGGGCGGGGCCCCGCTGCCCGGCCTTTCGCTCCAGTGGGCCGTCCCCCTCCCCTCCCTCTGCAGGCGCGGGGCGAGAGCGGCGCTGGAAGCGGCGCGGGAGGCGGCGGCCGGCAGAGGCTGGGGGATACTCACCCGGCTCCGCGCGGCCCTCACCCCGCCGCCCGGCCCAGCGGGGGCGGGGCGACGGGGCGGGGGAGGGGAGCCGGGGAGCCGGGCCCACCGCTCTGCGAGCTTCCAGCCAGCCAGCCGCCCCGGGCCGGACAACGAGGGGCCCCGAGAGCCAGGGGACGGCGGAGGAGGAGCGGAGGCGGGTAGCGGCGAGACAACCAGGAGACGGGCCCAGACCCTCCCTCATCGAAGCAGCCGCCGCCGCAGCCGCCAGCGACCGAGGCCGAGCATGCGCACCGCGCCTCCCGCGCACCGGGGCGCCAGACTGGCGCGGGCGGCTGACGTCCAGGCCGCGTGCGCAGGCCCGGGGGCGTGACCTCCCTGCCGCCAGCGACGGCGGCCGCCGAGGCCCCGCCCCTGCCTCTCACCCCGGAACCCGACGGCGCCTGTACTCTCTGCCCACCACCTAGGCGGCCATTGATGGGGGCGCGGGGTTGGCCGAAACTTGGGGAGGGGATGCCGGCGGCTTCAAGGGTCTCTACACGCTCTCCTCCAACAAACAGCCAAATATCTGGAAAAGAAAAGGGTGACCCGTGGGGGAAGGGCGGGGCAAGGACAGGGCTGACCTACGCAGTGCTGCTAGCATTTCTAAGAGGCTGGAGAACCAGGCCCCAGGCCTACGCACGCTGCGCAGCTACTGTAACCACCTCAGCAATTAAGCACAAGCGCGACTGCCCTCTTTCAAACTTAAGGACCAAGGGAGAAGTTAAGACTTCGAGAATAAATAGTACCGTCTGTGGCAAGTCTCAGAAAAACAAAATAAAACGTAATATATATATATATATATATGGCAGGAGAATTCAATTACGGGGAATCGGCGGAAGGAAGAAAAGACCAGAGAAAGATGTAGGAGTCGCAGGGGTGATGGAACCGAAATACTGAAAGTGTAACAGCGCACATGAGGGAAAACTAGTATCTGCTCCTTTTAACACACGGAATTATATTTGTGTGAAAAGAAAAGAGTAAACACAGGCAGAGAAGTGAAGGGAAGACCCACCTTCAAACATACGAGGCATGGTTTTCATCTGTAGGACAGTCGTGTAAGACGGCACCACTGGAGAAAGCTAGGTGACGGGTACGGGGGCTCCACGTGTATTTTTGCAATTTCCTGTAGGTCTATAATTATTTAAGAAAATAAAAATTTTCTTAAAAAGGGACAGGACACTGATCAGTGTTGACCAGGGGAAGGGGGTGACTAAAACGGGGCCGGAGAGAATTTGGGGGAGGGGGAGGGTAATGGAATGTTCTTCTGTCAATTGTGTTAGTGATTATACCACGGTTTTCTTTGCCAAAACTGGAAAAAGGGATAGATTTTACTGCATATAAAGTAGTTTAAAACTCCATTTAAAAAAAAGATACTGCTAGTAAAGAATTTCCAAACCTCTTTGAGCAACTATGGATATAAATTAATTGGATAGCTGCCAATTAAAATTATACATTTGATTTTTTTGAAAGTACAGGGCAGTGAGTTCTGAGTGAGAACTTTAGTGGACGGGTGTCTTCTTCAACTTCAAACAGTTACCTTAAAAACCTAAAGCTTTCACATACAAAAATAAGAATGCATTGCTTTACATTGTATTCACTAATTTAGAAACAGTTTTCGTGCAGTAACACCACCGTGTTAACAAAACATTTTTTTTGTATTTGAGATGATTTTAAGTTTCGTAATTACCTGCCAAAACTAAAGAAACAAAAAGAAGTAAATCAGGTAACTTCCTCTCATCATCTCTCTCATGGCAAGGAATAGTACTGTCCTGGTTGTGTGTTTACCTACAACACGATAGCGTGCTTTATGGCGGAGTCTGTATCGTTGCCCACCCAGCCTCTAGCAGAATTCCTCATTAATAATAAGTATTTGTTACATAAAAGAATGAATCACATAAAGAGAGGAAAGAAGCTAAAATTTATTGAGCACCTACCTTAAGCCAGAAGCTTTTACATAGTTTAATCTCATGATAACAGCATGAGATACCCATTTTACAGATACAAAAACTGAGACTAAGAGTAATGCTCTACTAATCATTAAATCCCTTTCATTCTTTATTTTTAAAGATTGGCCCTGAGCTAACATCTGTTGCAAATCTTCCTTTTTTCTTCTTCTCCCCAAAGCTCCCCCAATACATAGTTGTATATTCTAGTTGTGAGTCCTTCTGGTTGTGCTGTGTGGGATGCAGCCTCAACATGGCCTGATGAGTGGTGCCATGTCCACGCCCAAGATGGGAACCAGCGAAACCCTGGGCCGCCGAAGCAGAGCTTGCAAACTCAAACACTCAGCCATGGGGAAGCCCCTCATCCTTTATTTTACTGGATTTTTCTGTTTCATTTGGACATGTTGGTCACTTCTAAAAAGTCTTGCTTCTCTTAGCTTCCGTAAACCTGCAGTCCCCTGATTCTCTTTCCTTTCCAGCTCCCTCACCGTTCTTTTTCTCACTCACAGGCTTCTGTTTGTCCATTACACTTTAAATGTTCATGTTTCCCATGGGGCCTCATAGAAGTTGAGCCTTCTGGCATTTTGTTTGTTGAGATACTGTAAAATGAAGAGAAAAAAAAAAGAACCCAAAATAGGGTTATACAAACTGTATTACACTGAGTGTTTTCCTTTAACCAATGAACACTCTTATTACCAAAAATTAGAATGCAGTATAATTGTGTCACAAGATAATTGCAGGATTTATTTTATGTTCTTAATTCACAATATCCTTTAGGTAGTATGGTCGAGCAATGGGACACAAGTTTACCATTGCATGGTAAATGTCTTATTTTCTCAGTCTTGTCAGTATGTATCACTTGGACATATTCTTTCTGCTCAGACCCCATAGGCCACGGAAAGATACAAGGAAGGTAGGAATGCAGTCTCTCGTTAGGTAGCCCAGGGCTCAGTCAAACCTGGACAGTGTGGGATTGTTGTCTTACTAAAACGAAGAAGGAGAGAATGGATACTGGCGGACAATAGCTATCACGGCTGAAGCCTGTAGTAGGCAGATCTCTTCCACCACCTTCCAGGAGGCCCTCAGGAAAAGACAAATTATGTACAAGGGAGAGTTGGGGAGGTAATCTGCTTGGATGGCAGAGATAAAAAAAAATCTTATCTTGAAGCTGTGTGTACATAGCACTTACCTAAAAGAATGAGAGAAAAAACTATAGTTGGCAAAACTAGAGAGACAGTAAAAAGATCAGTGGTTGCCAGAGTTTGAGGGAAGGAGGCAAAGAGAGGAGGGATGAATGTGTGGAGCATAGGGCACATTTAGGGCAGAGAAACTATCATGTGTGAAACTTTAATGGTGGCTATATGACTATGCATTTGTCAAAACCCATAAACTGTACGACACAAAAAGTGAACTCCAATGTTAACTATGGACTTTAGTTAACAACAGTCTCTCAATATTGATTCATCACTTATAACATATGTACCATACTAATTCAAGATGTTAATAAAAAGGGAAACTGTGATTGGGTATGTGAGAATTCTCTGCTCAATTTTCTGCAAACAGAAAATTTTGTTGTTTTTTTGGGGGGGGATGATTAGCCCTGAGCTAACTACTGCCAGTCCTCCTCTTTTTTTGCTGAAGAAGACTGGCCCTGAGCTAACATCCGTGCCCATCTTCCTCTATTTTATCTGTGGGATGCCTACCACAGCATGGCGTGCCAAGCGGTGCCATGTCCACACCCAGGATCTGAACCAGCAAACCCCGGGCCACTGAGAAGTGGAACGTGTGAACTTAACCGCTGCGCCACGGGGCCAGCCCCTGCAAACAGAAAAATTTTTTAAGAAGTAAAGTCTATTAATTTGAATCCAACTTGAACTGTCTGAATAAAGGTTGGAATATTTTAGTGAATTTTGATATTTACTCTTTTTTCTAATATTCTTGGACATGTTTATCTTTCGAGCATTCAAGGACATTTGGGAACTAAACCTCATCTTTTCAATTTGTCAGGGGAATTCATTGTTCTGAAAGGATCACTCTGGCAGTGCAAGGATGCTTGGTTTTTTCCACTGGAACTGGTTGGGAGGGCCCTATGTTCTTTTATTTTGCGGGGTATAGAAAAAGCTGTGCACGTGGATAGCATATCCTTCTGGGTTATCAGATTCTAACCTTGTTCACGGTCTTTGAGCTATTTTTCTGTTCTTTATAAGTTGTGAGTAATTGATAGATATGTAACTTCTGTCCTGTCTGGTAGTGATTTTAATTGACTCCCCCATCCTACCCATGGAAAAATCAGTTCTGTCCCATTTTGCCCAGTTCCTTCATATCATATGAGAAAAATGAATTCTTTAACATGTTTTCATTTTTGTATCTATATGAAAGTCATGATTTTATCTTTCTCTGAAAATTATATTTTAATAGAGGTCTGGCAATTTGGACCCAGGAACCCCAGAGGAATAAATTCTCACTGTGGCCTTTCAGTCTCAAGTCTCACAACTGTCAAGGACCTCTGAAGGGAAAGGCAGTCCAGGGTCTTTGGAGGCATAAGAGGATGGTTGTCCAGGCAAACCAAAATCTTGACCCAGACGGGATGAGGCCCAAGAAAAAGTAAATGAGAAACTAAATCAATAGCAAACTATCTGTGATAAAAGAATGTGTAACACCTTTGGACTATATGAAAGAAAGGAGTCCAAAAGGATATCCGCAGCATCCTATACCCAGAACCCATTGATTTGGAAAGCAATGGGGAGAGAATAGAGAAGAAGTAACAGAATCTCATAAACTCTTCAACATTTTTGGTTCAAACACCTTTTGCCTTCTAGGCCCCAGGGTAAATTCCTTGGAACTATGTCGCAAGACGTCCTCCCCTGCTAGCCTGTCCACTTACCATCCAGTGAAGGGAACACCAGGAGGGTCATGAGACAAGATCAACATAGATACCCAGGGTCTGCTGTTAGGACAGGACACCCAGCGAACCCTGGGCCGCCAAAGCGGAGCACACAAACTTAACCACTTGGCCATGGGGCTTGCCCCAGTATGTTACTTTTTATAATAACAATAAAGAATACTATCTTCAATTTAAAAATAATTAAAATCAATGTCTGTGATTTTAGATGGGAGCATATTATTTATAATCTTAACTTTACTGAATATGTATTTGACACAAAGAAAAGAATGTTATCTGGGCATAAATTATATCCTGTTGTTCTGTTAAGAGAATAACAATGGAGGTAAAGAGGTCAACTTCAAAGGGACAAAAGCCCAAATGTGATAGCCAGCAAAGGATCATAATGGGATATTTCAAATGTGCAATTTCCTACCTTCTGCAACCCACAGTTGGCCATAGAGAATGTCCTTGCATGGTTCAGTCTTCCTCAAATTAAGGGGCTGATGGTATAAACACGTAGGCATAGATAGTAGAAGGATGTGAAGAAACATCCTTATTCTATATATACTCAAGGCATGTTAGAAGGCATATATGGAACATGAATAATGACAGGAAGAAAGAGGACACCACGGAAGCTGTCCAGCTCCATTGTAATTACATGTTGTTAGAATGCTAAATGTGGAGTGAGGCAGACCACAACTGAGTAGTGTTGTTACATTTCTGATGTAATATTTGACTACTTCGTATTATAATACTTTTAATTACCTTGTTATTTGGTGTGTGTGATAAAAAGGAGATGCAGCTGATTGCCATATAGACTTGTCTCTGATATTGGCTCGTAATACACACAACACACACCCTACCTGTAATAGTCAGATGTTCAGTCTGGTCAGTGGGGAAATGCTGAGATTTCACTTGGTTGATGGGTCATGACGGCCTCATGAAGATGGTCTGTAAGGTGATGTAACAGCCAATGGGTGAAGTACAGCACTTGAAAGGACCAATAAAGAATTACAATGCCTTCCTAGATGCTTATGAATTCCACTAGTCTCAGTAAAGCTGTTAACTGGAGGTTACTGGTTTGTGTGATGCTTAGCCTAGAGATTCCACCAATCTGAAGCTGCCACACCAGGGTGTGGACAGCTGTATAGTCCTAGAGGACATCTGCCTGGCATTAGAGCAACAACACAAATGATGTGAAAACACTCCACGTGTGAGCTGTACCCTTGTCACATCACTGTATCCTTTCAATAAATGCCTTTGCTAAGAAGGATGTGAATTATCTCATTTCTTCAGCTTTCAGAAATCTAACTAAAACAATCTGGTTTGTCATATCCAAAAGGCGATATCCAGTAGACAGTTTGGTGTCTAAGTTCAGAGCTCATGGAAGAGGTCAGGCTGAAAATATATACAGTGGAGTATCTCCTATACTTACTCAACTTACATTAACTCTACTATATGTGCTTGGCAAAAAAACAAAACCATATTTTTCTTATAACATAGCCCCTAAATGCAAGCCAACAACTTCATCTGGTGTTTAACTCAAGTAACAACCTTCTGTTCCAATAGCAGGGGAAAACTGGCTGTGTAGGATTTCTTGATTGATGGTATATATATTCAGAATCATGTATACAGTATTTTAGAGGAGTTTTTCAAAGGCAATTTTTACTCTACTCTATTTTTGCCTTTCACACTGACTTTAGATCTTAACCCCCTCGTAAAAAGTCACTTCCCTGTATCTGAGTGTCATTAATATACAGGTGATAGTTACAGCTATGGTCACAGAAGACATTATTCAAAGGAGGGTATATAGAGTCAGAAAAGAAGAGATATGAGGGTGGAATCTTAGAGAACATGAATATTTTAAAAGCAAGTGTAAGAGCCCACAAACGTTCTAAGAGAATTAAGAGGGGGACAGGAAAGACTAGAATAATAAAAAACCAACAAGAGAGTTTCCAGAGAGTGGCTAACAGTATCGAAAATAAAGCAAAGCAATCAAGGAAGATAAATACTGAAAAGTGACCGTTGGATGTGGAAATTAAGAAGACACTGATGACTTAGCAAAAGCAGTCTTGAAGTCATGGTGGTGGTCTAAGTCGGTTTCTGATGGGTTACAAAGTGGATGGGTCTTTTAAAATAAATAAATAAAAACAACAGAAAAGAGAAGTGGCAAGGAAGTGGAGCTTTTCTCTCAGGCTTTTCTATGAAGAGAAGGAAAAGACAGGGTGGCAAATAGCTGAGAGTCAGATACAAGAGAGGGTACTTTGGGCGGCATTTCACTTTTTAAGTGTGTGTGGCTTGATCCAGTCTGCAAACCAAGCACAAGAACTAAAAGGACAGAGGAAATAATTGAGGCAACACAGCCCCTACGGAGAAAGGAGGGGGTTGAGTCCCAAGCACTAATTTACAGTAAGTGGAAGGAGGGCAAAGGAAAAAGATATACTGACAGGAGTAGAAACAGATGCCTTGTATTGGGGAGGGAAGAAGTACTGTGGAAGAGGAGTTGAGGAAAGGTCATTTCTGATAGCTTCTACTTTCTCTGTGAACTGGGAAGTTAGCAGAGCCATTTTCTGAAAGTGAGGAGAGGGACTTAAAAAAACAAGCAAAAGTCTGTAATAGTCTTAAAAGGAAATAAGAGAAGCTGAGAAAGAGTGTATAGGATTTTAGGGTATAGCTAAGACTGGATTCCTATATTTGTGGAGGTATAATTCTTACCTTTTGTGTGATTGTTTTTTTCAATACCACTCATCCTGCTTGGGTGAAGAAGTATAAAATGTAGATAAGTGGATGAGCCCAGAATTGCAGGCTTGCAACTGAAGAGCATTGAAAGGGTAGGTATATTAAGATTGCTGGTAGATGGGTAAGAAAAGTGAGGTCCCTGGGGTCTGGACTAGACAGTAAGGAAGTGATGCTAAGAGGGGAACAATAGAGTTGGAAAAATGAGAGGAATCAAGGGACTGACATCATGGTGTCAGTAATAGAGTAAGCTTGTAAAAGTAGGAGAGGACTGGCAGAATAGGAGGGTATGTTTGGAGAGGAAGAGATTGATGTGTGAAATTCCAGATCTCTCAGTTAGTTCCAATGAGGACAAGGCCCAAGATGTCAATTGAAGGTGGGTTGCTGGAGTAGAGTAGAAGTAAGGCCATAACCATTGAATAGACCACAGAACCATGAGACTACAGTAGTTGGTGGGTCATTCACAAAGGCCTTGAAATCTCTGCATGAGTTGGATTAGAGAGAACGACAGTGAGCCTGGTCCCCAAAATCTAGATGAATGTGGAGGATTAAGACAAAGATGGTGATAGGGAAGGTTGGAAATGGTACAGATGGGTTGATAGAGAACCAACTCAAGAGAAATTTTGCTTGATGGCGAAGCCAAAAGATCTGGAATTGGCACCTTGGAGTAGGACAATGCTAGCAGTATTTCTAGGCTGTGAGGAAAGGAGTCCGGCTAAATTCAAGGGGGGACCTCAAGGAGACCTGTGTTTCAAATAGGTGGATGTATTAGCCAGGGTTTTCTAGAGAAACAGAACCAAAGGATAGACACAGATATGTAGAAAGAGATTCATTGTGAGGGTTGATTCACAGGATTATGGAGGCTGAGAAGTCCCAGGATCTACTATCTGCAAGCTGGAGGCTCAGGAAGTCCGACTCAAGTATTTCAGGTCCAAATCTGAAGCCTGGAACCAGGGGAGCCAATGGTATAAGTCCCAGTCTAAGTCCAAAGGCCCGAAAACTGGGGAGCTCATGGCCAAGGAGAAGATGAATGTCCCAGCTCCAGCGGAGAACAAATTTGCCCTTCCTCTACCTTTTTGTTCTCTTCAGGCCCTCAAGGGATTGGATGGTGCCCACCCACATTGGTGAGGGCGATCTTCTTTATTCAGTCTGTGGATTCAAATGCTAATCTCTTCCAGAAACACCTTTACAGACACACCCAGAAATCATGGTTTATCAGCTATCTGGGCATCTTCTTAGCCCAGTCAAGCTGACACATAAAATTAACCGTAACAGTAGGTCTACATGTAGTGTCTCTCTCTGTGGAAAATGGAAACTGGTAAGCCTGTTAACATTCATCCCTTCTTGTCACAAACTTATCAAGCATCTAGCATATGCCAGGCACTGTGCTGGGTGCTGGAAATACGATGAACATGACAGCACTGCCCCTACCTCAGTGGAGTTTGGAGTCTTTAGTCAGCAAGACCCCAGACAAATAAGCAGAAAAATCTTCAGCCTGAGCATTTTATGAGGATGTGCAGATCTGGTTGTTGGAGGAAGGTTAAAGGCTAAATCAACCAAAGCTTTCCCACGAAGAAAGATATGTACACAATCTGGAAGGCACTGATATTGATAATGTTGATATGCCTTCCTACATCTTTGAAAAAGTCACTGTTAGAGCTGTCTACTAAAGAGCAAACACTAGTTTACTGTATCTTTAGGGGTTATTTACATTACAAGGCATAGAATCAATTGATATGGAAATCAGTTAAGAATGCTTTAATAGCAAAACAACCACAGAACTGTACAGTGTTATTCTAAAACATAATACCTAAGAACCACGTGAAAGTTAAATTTAAATGTTATATGCATGCAAGATGGAAAATTTCCTAGATGCTTTTGGAAACACTATTATAGATTGCTATTCTGAGTACCAAATGATAACAGCAGTGAAAATAACTACAAATAAATTATAGGGAGATAATATGTGACTTATATGTAAATTACATGTAACAGCATTATTCCTCTGACGCTTGGCAAGCTTTACCCAGCAACAGTATTTTCAATTACAATCAGTAAATCTCAGAGAGAAACATTCAGCCTTTTTAGATCCACTTTGAAAAACTTTTCTTAAATTACCAAATTTATAAATACTATCAATATACTAATAATTTTCTATAAAAATATTATTGAGAAGATAAAATGTAAACTAATGGTCAAATAATCAGAGATAAAACTTTTCATAAATAAATGCAATAAAATGATAAGACAGAAAATTAAAACAAAAAAATCATCAAAACCTTTAAAAATAGATTATAGTGCTGTGGGAAAGGGCAGAGAATAAAAAGGAAGAAGAAAGAAAATGAAGCAACAAAAACTTCCCATATTCCTAGAGGAGAACAATGTTCAAGCCTCAGATCCCTTTAGCCAACAGATCCCTGCAGCCTTCTCAGCACATCTTCACAACCTGAGGCTTGAGCATAAGCTTATAGGGCCGAGGAAAGCCTTTGGGAGCCTTGCCACCTCGGGTTTCACTACGGATAAGGCTCAGCGAACAAATCCCAGGCTGAAACACACGCTGACCTTCCCTTAGGAGAAGGGATTTGGCTTAGGATGGGTTTAGAGATTTCAATCCTGTGTTTGCTTCCCCGACCATCACGTGATTGAGCCAGAGGCCCCCTACTCTCGTGCTGCACTGTGAATGTTTCATTGGTATCACTTGTCTTATAGAACATGCACATTTCAGAAAATGTTCATTGATAGTTCATAAAAATAAGTGTTCTATTTTCTTATATCAAAGAAAATCAGGGATATGGTCCCAAAGAAAACATACTTGGGCAAGGTGTGAAAAATGGTAGCCAGTTGGTCATTCCACAACTGCTTATTCAGTTAGCAAAAAGCACTTTGAGCAAAGCAGTATAGAGATGAGGTTTTTGGTCACAAGCAATAGAAACTGACTGGCTAATTTTAGCAGGAAAGGAATTTATTGGCAGACTATCAAATAGCTCATAGAATCAACAGGAAGACTGAAGAACCAGGCTAAAAAAACAGGCAAGAACCAAGAGCAATCAGACAGCAGCAACCACAAGGAGGTCACATCTAAGCTGGGTTAGGAAACTTCCACTGACCCTGCCACAGGCAAAAATACTGCCAGACACCATCCTGGAGCCACTAGCCCCTGGGAACATCTTTTAACCATCCTTACCCATTTAGATGATTCACTTTAGATTCAAATTCCCCAGTCTGATTGACCAAACCGAGATTTCTCGCTCCTGCCCTTACTGCTGGGGTTGGGAAGAGGGGCTATCTGGTTAATGGGGCTTTTGGAGAGGGAGTTAGGACCCTAATGCACATCAAGACTCACACATCAAGGCTCACACAATATCATCAAGAATTTCCCTCAAACAGGAAGAGAGTTTGGATGTTCAATGGGCAAAGAAATTACAAACGTCCACTTCAGTCCACAACTTTGACCTTCCAACATGTACTCTTTTCCCCATACTTCCCCAGAGAGACGCTATGGCCATCACTTCTGCAACTTGTCAGTCTGCCATATTTTTTACGGGAGGTAGGGAAGACACAACAGATAATATTCTCTCCTGTCAACTTTAGAAATTAATTCTTTCTCCATAAAGACAACTGCTAATGACCCTGATTTTGAGGTAATATTAAGGTACATCTTCTACATAAGCATCAATATTGGGAGGGAGGGAATTATAATGAGCTCATGTTCCTAGCAGGAAAAGATAAATTTAAAAAGCACATTTGTTTTCAAGGTGATAAAGAATATAATAGTGATGCATAGTGGAAAGGAGAACCTAAATCATGCAATAGAAAGAATACCAAAGGGTACTGGTGCTAGCACTGTGTTAGAATTGCAAAGACAAAGAAGATATAGCCCAGGCCGTCCAAGAGGTTAGACTATAGCACAGTGACAGACATCTGAATAGACCATTGGAATGTAGTGTGAGCGGTACTGTAATAGAAATACATACAGAGTTCAATGGAAGCACTTAGGAAGGACCCTAATCTCAAATGTTGGGGGCAGGGTGGTGGGTGGAAGAAAAGACTCACTAGAGGATTTGAGGGCATGACAACCTGGGCTGTCTTCTGAAGGATGAGTGGGAGTAGGCTCCTATCTTGCGAGCATATTTTATAATCAAGAACAATAAATCACTTAGACAGCAGTTGTGTTGCAGTTTTATTGAGAACTGTTCCAATAGTGCCCTTTATTTCAGCTATCATAACACTTATCGTGCTGTGTTGTAATCACCTGTGCTCTTGTCTATCTCTCCACCAGCCTTTAAGCTCTGTGGCGATAGGGAACACATCAGTCCTGGTCATCGTTATATTCTTGGCATCTAGCACAGCGCCCCCCACAAGGGGATAAATAAATGTTCGCTAACGGAAAAAACAACATCAAAACATTTTACACATGGACATAGAAATAACCGCTGGAGAAACAATCTTGAAAATTAGTTAAAATACAGTTAAACTTTAGAGGCAGCTTGTATATAGTTTACTTTTAGTCGGTACTTATGATGGGAAAGTCATAAAACTAGGGTTGTATCTTTGATCTGCTGTAAAAGATCCAAAGATTCAACTACTGCTTACTAAATAGAAATGCAAAAGAGATTAAGAGTAATGGTGTTCATATCTTTTTTACATAAAAAAAGAAGAGTTAATTTCCAAACTCTTTCTTTTGTGATTAGGGTAAATGACAGGCCTCCTTAAAAAAAAACAGATTTTTAAAGGGAAGTAGTACTACATGCTGTAACATAATAGGAAGGAGAAGATATTACAAGGGAATCCTTGTTTGAGCTGGAGAGGCAGTAAACTTCAGCTTGAGGACTAATAATGCTTTATGGTGCACGGAAGCTTACAGTCACATGGAAAACACCATCGCACTCTGTAAGAAACACTGGTGTTTGCAATAAATTAAATCCTTAATAGATGATACCAATGGTTCTTAAACATTAAGGTGCATCAGAACCACCCAGATTGTTAAAACACAGATTTCTGGGCTCCACTCCAAGAATTTCTGATTCAGTGAATCTGGGGTGAGGCCAAGAATTTGTACCTTGCAAGTCCCCAGTATCCTAGTGCTGCCTTTGGGGTTACACATTGAGAATCACTGGACCACAGCAATCCCAGACCTTTCCCAGAGCTGTAGCCATTTCACTTACTATTATATTCCTCCACTCTACATTCAAGTTTAAACATCTCTCCTCATCTTAGAAAATTCTAGGTTTTGTTTTATAAACTTTTCTATTTGGGAATCTCTTTGAAATGTTTAAGTACAAATAGTTATGGACCATTGCAATAAACATACATTTTTATTGCATTCCCTTAATAATAGGATGGGGAGGTGAAAGGTCAGAAATATTAAAGTATAATGGTATTAGTCAGGGATCGCCAGAGAAACAGAACCGATAGGATAGATATACATACGAAGAGACTTATTATGAGGAATTGGCCTGCGGATTATGAAGGCTGAGAAGTCCTATGATCTGCCATCTGCAAGTTGGAGACCCAGGAAAGCCAGTGGTGTAATTCCAATCTGGGTTTAAAGGCCTGAGAATCAGAGGAGCTGGTGGTATAAATCCTAGTCCAAGGACAGGAAAAGACCAACGTCCTGGCTCAGCAGGCAGGCAGAAAGCAAAAGGGGTGAATTTCTCCCTCCTCCGCCTTTCTGTTCTATTCAGGCACTCAATCTATTTGGATTGGAGGATATCCACTCACGTTGCGGAGGGCCGTCCACTTGACTGAGTCCACACGTTCAAATGCTAATCTCATCCAGAAATATCCTCACAGACACAACCAGAAACAATGTTTAATCTGGGCACCCCTCGGCCCAGTCAAGTTGACACATAAAATTAGCCATCACACTGATGAAATGTTAAAATTAAAATTTGAGATTTCCCTTTCTGGAAATATGACAGTTGAAATAACCTGAAAACTCTACTGCTACAATATAATAAATACTGAAAAAATATTACTTTAAATCCATAATTGAAAGGCAGTGTTTTTTGATGATTAAAATACAGAAGTTGGAGTCACAAAGCCTGGATTTGAATCCCAGGTCTGCCATTTAATAGCTGTGTGACCTTGGTCAAGTTAATTAACTTATCTGTGGCTCAGTTTCCTCATCTGAAAAATTGGAAAAATATTATTACATATTGTATAGAGGGTTGTAAGAGGATTAAATGTAAAATGCTTGGAACAGTATCTAGGCCATTATATATACTCTACAGAAGTGTTAGCTCTTATTGTTGTTATTATTATCACTATATTGTTATCTGCCAATAAAATATGAGAAATATACAGGTGTTTAAACTGTAATAGAACAGAAAACCAGACCAGACGCTGTACTTTGCTGGTCTCAGCAACCTAAGAACTTGAGTCTTTATGTTTACGCAGACAGATCCACCTAGAGATATATCCCCTTTAAAAGAATCAAAAATTCCATTTACCAGGTAAGAAAGTTTATTCATTTTTGGCTGAGTTCTGGATAGAAAACGTCTCCCTCAAGAATCTCTAACCATAGGTATTTAATTCCCATGACTATGGAGTTGAAATTTGTACTCCTGCCCACTCCTGGAGCCCTTTACATTGAAACAAACATAAAAAGTAATCCTAGGCTACTGATAGCCCTAGGGCACCTCACAGAGAAAAATACGAAACCTGTCTGAAGAGATGCACTTTAACCAGATTGTCCAGGATTATACAGATCAAACCTCTCTGAAAATAAGCTTAAAAATATAGAATCACAAAACATAGGAAAATAATTCACCATGAGTTAGAGTCAGCAGATACGATAAGTAGTAAGATTTAGCTCTAAGAATTTTATACTACAAAATAATCTAATGGAGACTATAGTATAAAAATATGATGCTATTACAGATATTTAAACATCCAAATTCTGTTTTAAAAATGGAGAAACCATAAAAAGAAGAAAAAGTTGATTTGAAAAACAGAATTTCAAAAAGTGAAAAACACACTCGCTAAAAATTTTTAACAGTCATGGCTACAGAGACAATTAGTGAACTGGCAGACAGATGTAATTTCAGAGAATGTAGCAACTACAGACATATAAAACATGAGAAGTTAAGAGTGGAGTGACCAACCATTCTGTTTTGCCTGGGACTTTCCTGCTTTTAGTACTGAAAGTTCCACATCGTGGGAAACTCCTCAGTCCTGAGCACACTGGGGGATTTGTCACTCAAGTTAACAGATAGGAAGAATAGCATGAGAAGGGCCAACACAGGAATTCCCTGATGAAAGAATATTAAGAACAGGACTGAGGAAATACTTGAAGAGATAACAACAGTGAATTTTCCAGAATTGATGAATCTGAATTCTAATAATGGCAGAATAAGAATCTTGAGATTCAGGGAGCACAGATACTAAGAAAGATAAATAAAAAGAAATATACCCAGGTACATCATAGTGAAATTGCAGAACATCAACAACAAAGGGTAGCTATTCAGAGTTACCATAGAGAGAAAACACATTACCTACCAAGGAATAAAGTGTAGACTGGCAGGGGATAATACAAATATTACACAGAACTCATTAATAATAATCTAAAGATAAGAGATGAAATGACTTGCCACTAAGAATTCTATGTCCAGCTAAAAATTATTTCGAAGTTGAGGAACACTCCCACTCACTGCTATAAAGGGAGGTCACATCCCCTGCCTGTGGCCTGGCCTCACGGTGCTGCCTGCCACACCCCAGACCAAGCTTGCCCCTTCACCAGACAGAGAGAGGCAGGGGCCCATGTACCTGCTGATAGCCTTAACCAAGTGCTACTGCTGGTGTTCACCTTGAGCCTCTTTGTGCAATCAATGGAAACACCAGGAACCGAAGCTGAAAAGAGAGCTGAAGCCAGAGTGGTAAGAAAGTGCCACAGGCTACTATGAGGGACTTGCCAATAAAAGGCATACCTCCTGGTGAACGGCAAAGTAGGAGACAGGAGATGAAACCTTCAACCCACGGAATGGAGAGTCAGAATTGAGAGCTTAGAAACATTATCCAAGATCTCAGAAAGGCCACAGTGAGAGGACGAGAGAGACAACCCCAGCTGGAAAGCAGAACCATTAAAAGAAAGCTGTCTTTCACAGCCTTATCGAGGGGTGAGGGAGAAAAAAAATTTACCTTGTGAATCCATAAGCACAAACCTGCCCACACGTGGGTTTGGTATTCACATTAATCTGTGTGGTCTGGAAAAGTCTGTGCCAAATGCTTCTGGCTCAGTGATGCCCCAGGGCGTCTGGCAGAAGCAAAGGCAAATCCTCACTAGAAAAATGCACCTTCGATTCGGCCTTTGTTATATTCAGTTCTATCACAAAAAATATAAGTGGGTCTGTGTGTGTGTGTGTGTTTTTATGTGTGTGTGTGTCTATTTGATGTGAGTTAATAGCTCTTCTGAAGAGTATTATGGAACTTTGTTATTCAAGCAGTTCAATATATCATTAGAGCTAAAATAGAGCTCCATAGCGGCCGACGTGCTCGCTCAGGTATACGTTCTTGAAATTTCTTGCTCCACATTTTATAAAGGCATTATATGATGTTCAGTGAATGCCTTCATTTGTGACAATCAATGTTTGAGACTCTAAAAGTTTAAGTCATTTGATCTACAGTTAGATTTTAATAAAATTATACAACTCCCTAGATCTTTGATTATATACTTACTAAGCCATACATAGTCAATCCTTCCAAAAGGCTTCTTTTATTCAAAATAATAACCTTCCTATTAGTGTTTCTTCAACAAGTACTAGCATCTAATAAAAGTTGTCATGACTGTTGGGGTTTTTTAAAAAACCTATATTCTGATCCCCCTTTAATACCTAGCACAGTGTGAATTATGTGATGAATTATTTAACGTCTATTTGATTAGAGAAAGAGAAGGGAGAGGAATTCAGGGTATGGATGAAGTAGAGAGAGGCTGTTGTTCTGAGTGTTAGCATTAGCTCAGATCCTGAAGTGTTTTGGAACCGTAAACCAAACGTTCCCAGGCCTCACCTATGTGACTTGAGGCTGCCATGAACTTCCATAACTGTAGGACTTCAGTACTTTGCCAACCTCTCCCTCCACCTCAAGTCATTCTGGGAGCCCCTGGGGGTGTTTCAAATACATTCAAGAGCCTATGCTCTGCTACTTTTACCCCGATCTCCTCTGTACATCCTCTGTATCTGCAAACCCCTGGGGACCCTACAGATGCCACGGGTTACTTCCTGTGCTCCTCAGGAAGGAAGCTGCCCTGCCTGGGGTGCTGTCTCCTGTGGCAAAGCCTTCAGTCAGAATTGAGACGTTAGAAACATGCACAGTGTCACAAGTCTCAGTGACACCTTCTATCTTCCCTCCCTTGGAGTCAGGCTCTTTACATGCAGAAATAGTGAGAATGACCTTTCCACGGGGATTAGTCTTGGCCCCTAAGTAGGCCTGGATGATCAGATATCATCTTGTCCCCTCCATCTCATTGTTGCCTCAATCCCTGGCCCCAAACACAGAAAGATCTTCTTTACTCTCCACTCATGTCACTTGGTAAACTGATGCATGCATTCCAGTTTAGGCTCAACTGGGATATCTAGCTATAAAACATTTTCTTATTTACTCAAAAACATCCACGTAGTACCTCTTATGTGCAGGGCACTATGCTAGGAGCTGTGGTGGACACAACAAAGAATCAGCAGCAGCTACTCAAGCATAAGATTGGTATGTTACCACCTGAAACAGATGGCCAAGGGGTCCAGTTGTAGTATCTTCTTTCAAAGAATTTCATCAATCCTAATATCAACTCTGCTACATTTTGAAATTTGACATTTAAAAATCTGACTCAGGACAACGGGAGGCTAAGCCAAATAAAGAAAAGCCTACCTTGCTCCCAAAGGTTAATGAATGATGGTGAGGTTTGTTATTCAGGAAGATGAATGCAAATTCAAAGCAGTTTAAATAGAATACACGTCTGTCCATGAGGAGAGATTATCTCCCGGAGCCTAAGCGATCACCAAGTCGTTAGATACTTTCGGAAGCTATGTTAATTCTTTCAACACGTTCCTGCCTTGAGCAGTAAATGGCTAGGACTGGAAGAACATGGCTCCCCTGATGAGCATACCTTATCACCTTGTCCTCTGAGGACAGACAACAAAATAGATGTCCTGTGGGAAGATGACAGAGGTCTGCATCACTGTGGACAAAGGATTCACATCAGAATGCACACCTGACCAACTGATGTGTAGGAGGAACTTAAGTCAGAAGAACGATCCCTAAAAGAGAGACGCTCACTATCACAGGGAGAAAAAGCATAACAGAAGTAGTTTCTCACTGTGTGGAAATGTATACCAGATGGATACAGTTAACACGACAAAAAATGAAACCTTCTACATCCTGGACTTATTTTCCAGCTCTGATACTGTGGGATCTATATTCACATGGGGATATTTTTGATATTTTTGATCCCATACATTAGCCACTAGCCACATGTGGCAATTGAGCATGGGAAAGGTGGCTAGTCTGAATTGAGATGTGCTGTAAGTGTAACATATACACCATATTTTGAAGACTTATTACAAATAAACAATGTGAAAGATATCATCAATATTTTTAAAAACTGACCACATGTTGAAATCAGAATATTTTCAATATTTTGGGTTAAGTAAAATATTTTTTTTTAAAACTTAACCTTTTTATTTTGTAGCCACTAGAAAATTTAAAATTACATTTACAGCTTGCATTATAATTCTATTGGATAGCACTGTTTTAGATATAACTGTATTTACTGTATTTAGAGATAACCTGTAGCTGGCCCTCTTGTGTTTAGATAAAATGTCCACTAATACCACCTCAACAGTGTTGTTCTCATAACCAAATGTCAGTGTGCTCAGTGTTCTATGAGACAGATAAATAGTAACTTGCACCATAGATAAAGCCAACGTTCTGCCATTGCACTGAATTCCAAGAAGGCTCACCGTGAAGAAGCCTACAAAGCAAGGCCACTTACAAACAGCTTTACAGCCCACTGACAACAAACATTTCCATACTGCGGCGTCAGCTACATGAGCTAGCATCAACAGCCAAATTAGATAACTTCTAGAGGTGATCCAAACAAGAGCCTATGGCCGCTAAGAACTTATATTATTTGGCCCAGTTTGAAAGAAAAATTCCATGGAAATGAGTAAAATATATTTGTGACCTCCTAGAGTTGGAAGACTGAATAACAAGGTCAATGGCACTGAAAACACCCTACTATGAACGAAGTTATGTCCCCCACCCCAAAATTCATATGTTGAAGCCCTCCCCCGCAGTGTGACTGGATTTGAAGATAGGGCCTTTAAGTAGGTAATTAAGCTTAAACGAGGTCATAAGGAGGGGCCCTAATTGGATAGGTGGTGTCCTTACAAGAAGCGAATGGGACATTAGCCCAGACCTCTCACCCCTGTGACTCCCAAGCAAGCACAGAGCAAAGGCCGTGCGAAGAGGTGGCAAGGAGGTGGCAGTCTGCAAGCCAGCAAGAGAGTCCCCACCAGAAACCGAATTTTCTGCCCCTTAATCATAGATGAGCATCCAGAACCATGAGAAAATAAATGTCTGATGCTTACGCCAGTCTGTGGTACTTGAGTATGGCAGTCTGAGGAGACTATCACAATCCTCAAAGGGGATTCTGGAGAAAGAGTTTATATAACCACTTCAGTGGGTCTTTAACAGGCTTCCTTTGTTGCTCCTGTGACACCACATAATGAAGACTGTGTCCTGATGTCTTAACAGCAACATGGAACTACTAAAGAAGTCAGCAACGCAGTCAAAGGCTCAGGAACAGTACATCTCCCATCCCTGGGAGGATATGGTTTGAAAATGTCAAATTCTGCAAGAAGACTGCTGAGATGGATCTGTATGTTCCATGGGACCTTTCTAAAATTTTTCTTGCTCAGAATGTATCTCAGAAGTTTCAAGAGAAGCATAAAATCTTAGCTGTAGATGTCATTCTAATGAATACCAAAGAGATTTTTATCTTGTTCTTTTATCTTGTATTCAAACTAGCCCTTAATTGAATTCATCTTCACCTAAGTAGTTCTCATTAATAAAAATATTCTCTAAAATCAGACCATTACCTATACTAAATTAATTCAGTGGAGCATTTATTTTAATTCTGGACAGGTGGGTATCAAACTTTTCTGGCATTAAGAATCATGCATGGAGTTTGTTAAAAATACAGATGCTGACTTCCCATTCCCCAGAGATTTTGACAGGGAAGGTGTCTGAGGTAGGCCCAGACCTTTATATTTAAAATACACCCCAGGGGATCCTGACCAAAGCAGTCCATCAACCACATTTTGAGAAACACTGTTCCAGGTTTCAAGCAAATCTGAAGAACAATTTATCCCAAATTTAAATGGAAACATACTTCGTGCTGTCCACATGCTTACCATGAGTACAATTATACTTTGAAATGCTCTTGGGCCCTCATTTCTTCACTCTCAGTTATCTCCTCAACAATGGCAATTTTAATGAAAAGTTTATGTGTGTTAACTTCATTTACTGTTTCACACACAAACTATATGCTAGAAATCATGTCAACACTCCATCCGAAGGGGCATTTTTTAAGAGGTGTAAAGAGGGGCTTGCCCCATGGTCGAGTGCTTAAGTTCGCGCGCTCCGCTGCAGGCGGCCCAGTGTTTCATTGGTTCAAATCCTGGGCGCGAACATGGCACTGCTCATCAAACCACGCTGAGGCAGCGTCCCACATGCCACAACTAGAAGGCCCCACAACGAAGAATATACAACTATGTATCGGGGGGCCTTGGGGAGAAAAAGGGAAAAAAAAATAAAATCTTAAAAAAAAAAAAGAGGTGTAAAGAACATTTGTATTTCACTGTAAGTTTTAATCTATTCAAACAATGAAAGGAAAAGAGAAATGTATTTGTTCCTACAAAGGGTATATACTAGTGACAACGCTAGCGAAATGTGTTCATTTAGGCAACAAATATGCATGTGAGATATTGTGCTAGCTCCATGGGAGAGACAAAGATCCATCAGAGAGAGATCTGTCCTCAAGAGGCTTACAGTCTAGTGGGAGGGGTAAGGCGTGGGCACAGATGCCGACACAGAAGATAAGAAGTGTGACACCACAAGAAGTACAAAGTGAACACTGTAGGGATTTAGGAGAGGGAAGATTCAGTGGGACTGCAGCAAAGGCTGATGTGGGAAAATGGCGGAAGATGAAGCAAGAGAGGTAGGCAAGAGCCAGTCATGAAGAGTCTTGTGTGCTAAACTAAGGTGTTTGATGTTTATCCCAAGAGCTACGAGGAGCCACCGGTAGATTTTAAGGACAGGGGTGACATGCGTTGACTCCCTCAATGATGACTGAACACTTGCTGCCTTTCCAGCACTGAGGGAAACTGCCAACTAGAGTCACCCACAGAGCTTTTAAATCATCTCTGAGTCCAGGCCCTACCCAGAACTACGCAATTAGAACCTCTGGGGCTGGTGAACAGCACTGTGCTATTTAAAATCTCTCCCACTGATTCTGATGCACAGCCAGGTCAGGCAACCACCCTTGAACTGAAGGGTGTATTTAAATACATATATATGAAAAACTCTTCACCCTAAGGTGTCTTCTCAGGGAGAACTTTGAGTAAAGGAACTGAGCCAGTGATAAAATCATTTATGTGGTGAATGTTGCTGAAATCAACAGGACAGAAGGCAGCAACAGAAAGCTGGACAGGTGAGGTGGGGGTCAATTGATTGAGTCACTTAATTCTTGGACAAACAAAAGACACTCTGAAAAAATTATTTCAGGAAACCGTTTCATCTGTGATATGCAGAATAGATTAGAAGAAGAAACTGGAGGCAGAGACACCAATAAGAGCTGAACACAGTAATCCAAGACCAGGATTATGGCAGATGGCTGAGGTGAAGACTGCAGGGATGGAGAAAAGTGGATGAAACGGAGTGACAGTGTTTGGAAACTCCCACATGGCTCATAACGGGTCCCTAATGAGAAAGGAGAAAAACACAAAGAGAGTGGGAGGAGGAAATAAGGCAGGAGACAAAGAAACTGGATGAAATAATGACGAAACTTGCATTGTAGGAAAAGATAGTTGCATCTAGAAATGTAACTGCTAGTTGTTTGTGTAGAACCTCGAATGTAGGATATTTGAAGTTGCACTGAAAGTTGCCATTTTGTAGATGGAAAATTTAGGCATAAAATGACAAATATTCCAAAATGTCCAAAGCGGCAAGTTGTTTTGTGACTCAGATGTGACGTTTATTATTGGTATTATTTTTAAAATAAATACCACACTTGCAGTCTTGATATTTTATTTTTAACTTATTAGCATAAATTATCACTATTTATAGTGTGTATTACTTTTTTTTCATTAAAAAACTAAAACTACTTCTCTGTTCCCCTGCCCCTTGCTTTGTTGAGGTCCATGTTCTCCTCTTGTCCATGTTCTGCCGGAAGTCAATTATGATAACAAGGGTGAAAAGGGAATAAGAAGCCTCTTGCCAGGGCCCCCTGCCAGGGACAGATGCACTCGCTCTCTGCTGCTTCCTGTGCACAAAGGATGCTTAAGCTTTAAACTGAAAGCTTGAAAGAAAACAAGGCCACGTACATGTGTGCAGGCTGTGCACTGTACAGCTTTGGAGCACTGTTCACCTCTGTAGACTTGTACATTTAGTTTCTGGCAGATGGCAATCAAGTGTTTGAGGGAGGGGTGGCTTTTTCCAGTTCCCACGAAGGCGCTCTGTGGGTTAGCAACAAGGCTGAGGGAAATCCGCCTCTTTTTTCAACATTTCTTCAACTGTGGGATCAGAACTAACTACATTAGAATCCTTTGTGAACTGACTTGAAAACATAGATTTCTGGAGCTCACCTCAGACTACCGAGGTGAGTATTTTGCATTTTTAACAAACTCCTACCAGGCAATTCTCACATTCTATTTAAACACAACTTTTCAATTACTTGGCAGATGACCTCATCTTCTCTCAACAGTATAAAGTTCTCAATCATAACAGTATAAAGAAGTACATGTATATACTTGTAAACCATTTTACTATAAAACAAAAAGACAGCACACCACTTCCTAACTGCCCTTTTGTTTTAGAATAAAAATGTGGTAATAAAATTACAGATACAGATGGTGAGAAGTGAGGTTACAACTTCAAGGTCAGTGACACAAAGAGCTACCTCAAAGTAATGTAGGAAATGCCACACTAGGTCAAATGTTGATCTTCCCAACCCAACATGTCAGATTTATCCCTCTCCCTGACCTCAAAAGTCTACATCAGGAGCATTTTCAAACATCTCTAATTTGCCCATTATGGATCATTGATCAATGTTTACAAACTCTCATCAATCATATTTATATTTTCAGTTTCAGCACCCATGAAACAACACAGTTCTTGTTATGACCTCATGTGTAAATTTTCACCTACCTTTCTGTATCCTGAAAGGAGCTTTGTCAAGCTTTAAGTGGCACTCTCAGCGGCCGCACCATGGAATCCGATGGACAAAGTGGTGTTCGCCCCAGCCTTCCCATTGCTTCTTGATTTATGGGCTGCAGTCCAAGCCCCTTGCAGGATGAAGAGGGTAATCTTTTCAGTCTGCTCTCACAATAAAAACTGCCATCTCCTTTTAGTCATTTTAGTTGTCCTTGTAAGGATCTTTTTTTTTTTTTCTTTTAATCCATGTTGTCTTTTTGAAGATTTGGTGACCTGAAATATACAGTTGTCTGTATATACATATACACCAAAGTTTTCTCACAAGCGTAAGATCATGCATGTGTTGCTTCTAATATCATTTCTCATCATGACATTGCTTTCTTGACCTTTTGAGCTATTATTTGAGGCTTCAAAAGTAATCCTGGATGCTGCAATATCAGATATTGAAATCATATAAAAATGGAAAATTACCCAGGTGGAAGAGCCAAGATGAACTGAATGACATTAGCCAGCTGTTTTCCCCTGAGCAACATCACCTTCCATCTTATCTAGACTCGTACTCAGCTGCTTGGCCTCCATCCAAGCCCACAGTTTGGCCAGGAATGTCCTGGGCAAGAAACTGCACTGCAGGGACCTGGTGAGAGGGAAGCATCTAACAAAGCATCATCTGGACGGTGATGGTACTGCTTCTTCCATATGCCTCATGATGACTTCAGATCCTGTCCTCCACGAGCATCATCCTGTGGCATGCAGGTATTGATGAGTTCTGCTTTGGGGAAAAAAATAGCCTAAAGAACAGCACAGAAAGCCCCAAACCAGGTGGGTGTTTTTTTTTTTTTTTGAGGAAGAGTAGCCCTGAGCTAACGTCTACCACCAATCCTTCTCTTTTTGCTGAGGAAGAATGGCCCTGAGCTAACATCTGTGCTCATCTTCCTCCACTTTATGTGTGGGACGCCTGCCACAGCATGGCTTGACAAGTGGTGCATAGGTCCGCACCCAGGATGCGAACCAGCAAACCCCAGGCTGCCAAAGAAGAATGAGCAAACTTAAGTGCTATGCCACCGGCTGGCCCCGAAACCAAACCAGGTGTTTTTGAGCCCTGCTTTACAGTGAGGTGCAGACGTAGGTGCCATTCATGTTGAAAGTTACCGTGTGTCTTGCAGTGACTGTGTAACCAGCTGAGAAAGCAGCAGGGGCACCCTGGAATCCCTCATCACGGTGCCTGGCCCTCCTCCCTCCCAATTTTGCTCTCACATTGTTCTCATCTGGGATATTGGTTCTTCTGACTAGCTTATCTTTGAATAAACCCTCGGATTCCTTACTTTGTTTCCCCTTTTGGACTCGGGTGGCCTTCTTACGTGAACACTCACTCAGGATCCCACTGCCTGCCCATGCTGCTGCTGCCCAAATCTCAAAGAGAGCCTCAAGTGGATCAACACACTACCCTCATCCACTTAGCAGGCTCCATTTCCCCTGGGTTTATTTGCTCCAGGATATGACATTCAGGTGCGTTCTATGAACCAGGAAGCAGACTCTTGCCAAATGCTGAATCTGCCAGCACCTTGATCTCGGACTTGCCAACCTCCAGAACTGTGAGAAATAAATGTCTGTTGTTTATAAGCCACCGAGGCTGTGGTATTGTTGTTATAGCAGCCCAAATGGACTAAGAAAGATGCTCAAAGCAAAGAATACAGAAAATTAATCTAATGTCGGGGGAGGAGTGGAATCAGAAGCAAGGAGATCCAACAGGAGGTGGAAGCTCTGAGGCAGTGAATTAAGAGACTGCCAGTGGGAATGAGTGGCTGCCTTGTCAAGGAGGACCCGAGGGATCAGTCCCCGGCTATGTAAGCAATGCCCCAACCCTCTAACACCTGAGTTTTCAGTCAGCCTTACACACTGTTCTCATTTCTTCCTGATGTCACACCAATCCCTTGCCTCGTTGCCCTTGTACACCTTCCCTCACACTTTGGACTTGACCCCTAACACTACTGCTTTGGTTCTGACCTCTGACTGTCTCCATCACCACAGTTCATATTGGCCCCTCGCCTCACCCAGCCAGGCATCTTCTCCAGGAGCCCAGCCTCAGCTCAGGCTACTGTGACCATCATTTTCTCCAAGTTTGTGCTGGTTTCAAAAACAGAATTCAGCTGCCTGACAGATTGGTTGGGCATGAGTGATAAGATATTAGGAGGGAAGATATGATCCTAGGGTTTAGGACCTGGTGTTGAGCTTTGGTTGAATGGACTTTCGCTATATGGAGGTAGAAAGGTGAGGAAAAGTCACTAGTCTGGGAGGTGAGGTGAAGTGACCAGTTTTTACGCACAAACTAGAGGTCATGATGGAACATCCAAATGTCCAATGTGCAGTCTGACATGTTGGGCAGCAACTAAGGAGAGAGGTCAGGACCAGAGTCACAGCACACAGACACGTAGACTGGGCACTGCCTAACTCCAGGGGGTGGCATTCACATACACTAAGATGTAAATGGTGCCCCCTGGAGTTGTACAAAGCTACAATCTTGGTCAGGGCAGGGAATTACCATATGGAGGAAAAAGATGAAGCCAAGACATCATAAGACTAAGAGGAGAGGAGCACAGCGCTAGGATCGCACTTTGCGGAAAATGTAGGGGGCAAAAGAGAAACTCTATAGCAGAGGATATAAAGGAACGAAGTAGCGTCGTGAGTTAAGTAGGATTTCAGGGAGGAAATAATCCATAATCTCAAATACCACAGAAAGGTTGTAGAAAAGAATTTAAGAGGAAGTATGACGCGGTGAAAGAGGGTTAAACCGGAAGTGAAGAATCAGGCCTCCAGCCTCGGAATGGCCATGCCTTACGCCAGGCTCCTCATACCGGTGAAATTTTTCTTGTCTGTGGGTTGTTATAAAACAGTCATCTTTTGTTGAACGTGTCCATGTGCCAAGCACTGCTACGAGCGCTGTACATATTAACACATTTATTCCCCATAACGACTTTAGTGTAGATTTTCAATGTTACCCCCATTTTGCAAGAGAGGAAACTAAGGCACAGAGAGGACTGAAATAAAGCCTAAAGTGACATAGACAGTAAACGGCAGTGCTGGAATCTGAAAAATGAGAGGCTTGGCCTGGTGTGGAGGCCCTTCTCGCTCTGTCATTTTAATATATACAAACTAGAAGGTTGTTAGTGACCTTCCAGGGTGTGTTTCAAATAGATGTGAGAGAGAAAAAAACACAATGATAATGAAAGAAAGGAAATGTGATAGCAAAAAAGGAGAGAAAAAGGACTGTGAGGATTAAAAGCAAGAGTCAAGTAACGATTGTTTCAAGAAAGATGAGATCTGTGTATAGTGTTGCTTGAGGGGAAGAAGCCAATGAAGAGGAAGAGATTGAAGATACTGGAGACTGAGGAAAACTGACAGCAGGATTCCAGAGAAGACGAGGTAGCCTCGAAAAGGGCCAGAACACCCAATATGGTTAGAGGCAGAGAATAGGAAAGACAGGAAAATTCATGTCTGAGGTCCTTGCCTTTAGGAAATCAGAATTAAAAGAACAACCAGCTCAAAGTATACACAGGCTTTGCTGGAAATTTTTTCATATTTTTGTTATATTACAGAAGTAAAATGTACTCACTATAGAAAATTTGGGAAAATTGCAGAAAAGTAGAAAGCAACATCACCTAAGTCCTAGGAAACAAAGATATCCACTAAAGTGTATTTCCTTCCAGACAGCTGGGTGCTCTTTCCCTCCACATATTAACATTAGCTGTCCTACTTGTTATTTACTTTTCATAAAACTCACATTTAAAGTTCACTCAATCTTCTACCAAGTTGGATGTGCCATAATATCCTTAACCATTTCCCACATTTGAACTGCTTCTAATTTTGTACTATTTCATACATAAAGCTGCACTGAACATCTCTGCACATTCAATTTGTTTTATATTTAGAATCACTTTCAAAAGATAGAATCCTGAAAGTATAACTGCTAAGTCAACAACTTACTATAACTGTGAATATCTTTAAGGCTTTTGACACTTCCTATATCATTTTACCAGCAATGGATAAGAATACAATTTTCCTAAACCCTTGACAGAATTAATTATTTACAAAAAAAACTTTGTTAATTTGACAGATGAAAAAGCAGTACCTTATTATACGACATTTCTTTTACTACTAGTGAAACTGAATAATTTTTCAAATATTTGGTAATTATTTTTCTATTTTGTAAAGTGTTTATTTTTGTCTTTTGGTCATTTATCTTTTGGTTTCATAGTGTTTTACACTTTGAGGTGTTATTTATATAATAAAGATATTAATATGTTTCCATTTTAAATCTTTTAACTGCCACATTTTAGTTTTGACTTTGAGTTTGATAAAATTTCTTAATTAAAACAGCTTTTCTTATTATTATAAAAAGTAATACTCATTCTGAGCCTGGTTCTTGAGTCTCCCTTTAGTCAAATGAACTCCCCCATTTGCTTCCATTCAGTTCCCTTTTGGCTTAAGTTGGTCAGAGTTGGTGTCTGTGGGTTACAACAAAGAACTCTAATAAACCCAGCAATAATCAATTAAGGAGTGCAATAAAAAGGAGCTGATATATGTTAGCAACCAGAACCATAAAATATCTAGGAATAAACTTATGAGCAAGCATGCTAGACCTCCAGGAAGAAAACTATAAATCTTTGCTGAGGATATAGGAAAAAAAGCTGAATGGAAGAGGAGCATACCCTTTTCCTGGTGAGAAGGACTGACCGTTAAGAAGATGTCCGTATTCCCCCAAATGGTTGTATAAATTCAATGCCATCCCAATGGCATTATTTGGAATATGACAAGTTGGTACAAATCTAGAAAAAATAATATGTGAGCACAGCCAGAAAGTTTTGAAAATTACAACCTAATGTAAGGCAGTGATTGATACAGGACCATGTGTGTGCTTAGGGCAGAATAAAAAAGAGGAGTGGAAGAGTATAGAGATAAACCTGGGTAAATACGGGTGGAAAATATGGTAACTGTAGCATTTCAGATCAATGGGGAAAGGGGTGGGCTGTTCAATAAATTGAGTTTTGGAATCATTGCCTCATGACTTCAAGACACCACACTCTGCAAGCTCTCCCCCTACCTGCCAGCTACTCCTTTTCTGTCTTGTTTTTTGGCTTCTTCTCCACCTAAGTGCACTAGAACTTAAACATGGAACTTATTATTTTCTTTTTAGATCTACCTTATCTAGGAATCTGGCTTTAAAGACCAATTTTCTACCAATGAGTCCTAAATTACTTTCCCCAGCCCTTACCTAGCTCCTAAACCCTAGTGTCATACATTAAACTGCCTACTTGATATTCTACTCAAGATATCGAAAACTTAATATTTCTAAGATAGAACAAGTAATTCCCCTTCCACTACCACCCTCCCCACCATCACTATCCAACATATGCATCCACCCCTAGATTATAGCTTCCCTAATATTTCCTATCTTAGTAAATAACACTACTATCCACCAAGGTGCTCAATCCAAAAATCTAAGTCATCTCTGATTTCTGCTTTTGCTTCAACCACCAACATTCACTCTACCAGCACATCCACAGGATCTGCTTGAGAGAAAGGAAATATGAGTGCTTAAGAACATGAGCCCTGTAACCCAGCTATCTTGGTTCAGACCCTGGCTCTACCATTGACCAATTCTGTAACCTTGGGCCACCTATCAACACTTGCTCAAGTTGTCACCTGTAAAACAAGGATAATGACTTTATGTAATTCATAGGGTAACAGTGGGGATTAATAAGTTGTTAATACATTAGAACAGTAGCTGATGCATATTGTGTTTTCAATAAATGTCAGTTATTATTATTGTCTCAAAGGTATATCTTAAATCTGTCCAATTCTCTCCATATTCATATATACATCCCTAGTTCAAGCCATCATCATCCCTTCTAACTGATTGTCCCACTTTCTCTTTCGCCCCACTACCATTCTTTCTCCACACATTAGTTAAAGGACCCTTTAAAAATATAAGTTGGGGGGCTGGCCCCGTGGCAGAGTGGTTAAGTTCACGTGCTCCGCTTCAATGGCCCAGGGTTCACTGGTTCAGATCCTAGGCAGGGACCTACACACTGCTCCTCAAGCCATGCTGAGGTGGCATCCCACATAGAAGAACTAGAATGACTTACAACTATGTACTGGGGCTTTGGGGAGAAAAAAAAAAAGAGGAAGATGTTAGCTCAGGGCCCATCTTCCTCACCAAAAAAATATGTATATATATAACATATATGTTTATGCATATTTATGTATAAAACCATATATACATACATACATACATATATATATATATAGGATCAGATGCTCTCCTGCTTAATAGCTTTCACTGCCTTCTTTAACATGGCCTGAAAGTCCCTATATGAACTAAGCCAACCCAACTCTGCCTCATCTGGTAATATTCTCCATCTCATTCACTTCACTCCATCCACAGTGGTTTCATTCTGTTGCTTGAATATACTAAGCTTGTTCTGGCCTCAGAGCCTTTGCCTGTGCTTGCCCCTCTGCCTAGAACATTCTTTTCTTGGCTCTTCCAATGGCTAGATCCTCCTCATTATGGTCTCACACAAATGTACCATCTTACAGGAGCTTTCCCTCATCATAGTATCTAACAAAGCCCTATTTTCCTCCATCATATCATCCTGTTTTATTTCTTTCACAGCACTTCTAGCTATCTGAAATTACCTTGTTTGTTTGCTAAATTTTTTGTTGAACCTCTTCTCCATGTAAGCTGTATGAGAACAGGGGCCTTGTCTGTTTTTTAACAATTGTATTCACAATGCTTAGAATGGTGTTTAGCACTTCACAGGTGTTTAATAATTCTATTGAATGAATTTTAATAAATTGGTGAATTGCTGGATGAATTTTAAAAACAGGCCATTGGGTCTTCACCATATAGCTTATGTAAAGGTAAATTCCCAACTTATTAACTCTCTAAACATAAAAATAAAATAAAATAATGATCATATTAAAGAAGAATGCAGGCAAATAGTTTCCTGGTCTTGGAGTAGGAATGATCTTTCTCAGCACGTTAAAAACACTGTGAAGGCATAGAGCAAAATACTGACCAGTTTGTTTGCATAAAAGCTGGAAAGCTTTGCACAGCTAAAGACACAATGGGTAAAGTTAAACAGACAAACAGACTGAGAGAAAGTATCTAAAATATAAAAGGCCTTATAAATTTAGGTGCAATAATTCTCAACAAAATACTAGCAAACCAAATCCAGCAATATACAAAAAGGATTTATACCATGACCAAGTGTAATTTACCCTAGGAATACAAGGTTGGTTTAACATAGGAAAATCATTCAATGTAACACACCATTTTAATAGAATAAAGGAAAAAGCCATATTTTCAACTCAACAGATATAGAAAAGCATTTGACAAAACCCTACATACATTCATGATGTAAAAAAAACCACAACAACCTATTAATAAACTTGGAGTAGAAGAAAATTTCCTCAACCTGACAAAAGGGCATCTACAAAAAATCCACAGCAAAATCATTCTTCATGGTGAAAAACTAAACACTTCTCCTCTATGATCAAGAGCAAAACAAGGATGCCTGCTTTCACCTCTTCTGTCTAACATCATACTGGAGCTTCTAGCCCATGAAGTCAAGCAAGAAAAAGAAAAAAGAGGCATCTAGATTGAAAAGGGAGAAGTAAAACTGTCTGTATTGCAGATGAAATGTTCTTGTATATAGAAAATCCTAAGGAATCCACTACAAGACTAATAAACCAAAAAAGTTCAGCAAGGTTGCAAGATACAAGATCAATATACAAAAAACCAATTTTATGCCTATACGCTAGCAATGAAATATCCAAAAATAAAATTGCCCTAGGCAATCACTAATCAACTTTCTGTCTCTATGGATTTGTCTATTCTGGACATTTCATATAAATGATATTATACTATACGTGGTCTTTTGTAACTGACTTCCTTGATTTGGCATAATGTTTTCAAGGTTCTTCCATCTTGCAGCACAAATCAGTTCTTCACTGCTTTTTATTGCTGGATAATATTCTACTGTATGGATATACCACACTTTGTTTATCCACTCATGAGCTGATAGACATTTGGGGTTTTTCCACTTTTCGCTATTATGAATAATGCTATTAGGCACATTCATGTACAAGGTTTTCTGTGGACATAAGCTTTCAACTCTTCTTGTGTTTATAGCTAGAAGTGGAATTTCTGGGTCATATGGTAACTTTATATTTAATTTTGTGAAGAACTGCCAAACTATTTTCCAAAGTGGCTGCACTATTTTACGCTTCCACCAGCAGTGTAGGAGAATTCCCAATTCCTCTACATCCTTACCAGCACTTATTATTATAGCCTTTTTATCCGTTATTATTGACTTTTTCATTATAGCCATCTTAGTAGACGTGAAGTGATATCTCATTGTGGTTTCGATTACATTTCCTGATGGCTAATGACGCTGAGCACCTTTTCATGTGCTTATTGCTTATTTGAATACCTTCTTTGGAGAAATGTCTATTCAGATCCTTTGTCCATTTTTAGCTTATTTGTCTTTTTTTATTGTGAGTTATTTTTATATTCTTATCAGATATATGATCTGCTAACATTTTCTCCCATTCTGTGGGTTGTCTTTTCATTTTCTTGATGGTGTCCTCTGAAGCACAAAAATTTTTAATTTTGATTAAGTTCAATTGATTTAGTTTTTCGTTAGTAGCTTGTGCTTTTGGTGTCATAAGAAAGTGTTATCTAGTCCAAAGCCATAAAGATTTGCTCCTATGTTTCTTCTAAGAGTTTTATAGGTTTTGCTCTTATGTTTAGATCTATAATCCATTTTGAGTTAATTTTTGTACATGGTATGAGATAGAGGTCATTTTTTTTGCATGTGGATATCTATTTTTTCAAGCACCTTTTGCTGAAAAGACTATTCTTTCCCCATTGAAGTATCTTGACATTCTTGTTGAAAAAATCTCTACTTTAAAAAAATGTGATATTTTGTTCTAATAAAAAGTGGTAGGATGACAATGAGTATCCTTGGCAATTTTCTGACATGCAGTTGAACAGTTGTCACAGATGTCGTCAATATCTGTAGATGGTTTTCATATGGAGAAACTGTTAAGCCTACAAGTCATCTAACTGAAAAGGGATTTTAAATGGGACTCTCTCTCAGTTGCAACAGGGACCCCGAGGTAATAGGTTCCTTTGTGCAAATTAGCATAAAAGCAAACCCACTGGGTAGGTGAATTACAAGAGAGGGTCCCTTCTGGCAGCCTGTGTTGCTAGAGGAGCAAGGGCTGGAATTCAGCATTCACTCATCCCCTTGGTTTGGCGTCTCTGTGCAGGGTACAAACTACACAAACATTTGCAGTGGTCTTGGATCCCACCTACGGCAACGTTGCAAAGTGAGTTTCCAGGCCATTGAAGCAGGACTTACAAAAGAGTTGGTAAAATCTACTCAACTCTACCCAAAAAAAAGAGGTGAGAGAGGACATCTCTGGAGAGAGCTGTGCAGGGAGTCTACCTCCCTTAAAGGTTGGGGAGAGTGGGAGATACTCCTTCCTCACCTCAGACGTGAGAGGGCCTCTTTTGGGACGCCCTAGAAAGTATCCCATGTACTCTATATGGTATGGAGACTGCATGTCTGACACAGGCCTGAAAAAGTATAAACTGGCTCAAGCAATCTTTAGTCACAGAGTAGAGGGAATTAAGGGTAGGATAACTGACATCAGATGAGTGTTTTGTGGACCAGATTAAGTCACAAACAAGCAAGTCAGGCTGGAGTTGTCTGAGGTTCTGCCCAGAAGGACCACCTGGAAGGGTAAGGAGACCTCAGCATAAAGAGGTACAAATTTTCTGCTAAATACTCAAGAGCTAATGGAGACATCAGAAAAGAGAAGATATGTTTCTATTTTTCAAAGAACCTTCCAGGTGAGAGATCCCAAATGATGTGGGAGTCTCCAAAAAAAAAAAAAAAATCCATAGACATGCTCACGAGAGAAAAAGTCAGGCTTCGACATCCATCAAGTCTGAAGAGTGCCAGCAGCAGCCCAGGAGTGAACCAGCCAAGCAAACCCTTGCCTGTTTCCTTACCTCTGTTTCCTCCGTCCCTCACATCCCAGCTCTGGAGGGGTCAGAAGTCCCAGTTAGCGAGTGGCAGGGAAAAGAAGTCAGGGTAAAGAGAGAAGAAGCCAACTTCTCCCCATATCCCATCGGAGACCCAAACTAGGAAAAGATACTGAGCTTCAAACCAATGCTTTAAGTTTGACTATTACACGGAACTAGGCATTAATTACTAACATAAGTCTCTTTTTAGATTAAAAGTGTCCAAAACACATTTTGTTTGCTAAGTGGGTGTGTATATATATTCTATATATACTAGTCCCTTCTATATATAATAGTCCCTTCCCAAAAGCAGGGGAAAAGCTAGTTTCATAGAGTGGGTTTGAACAGGCAGTGTGGGGGGGCAGTAAAATTGCATTGGCTGTGCACTCTAACAGTGCCACTTATTCAGTGTATTCATTCCTGAACTATCAAAATCAATAAACTACATTTGAAAAGTAGCCATGTCTCTTTAAATCAGATAATGCCATTTCAAGAATCTCTGTAAAAATAACTTTGATTCAATTCAAACAATACTTAAGCAGTTCCCCGAAGAAATAACGGTACTGTAATTTGGGCACTGATAGCTGTAACATGATTTAAACAAGCTTCGCTTTTTTGTCTTAATACGATTCCACCCACCGCATCCTTCCGTGCGTTGTTTTGATGATCCTGTCACTTAGGGTTCTTTGAGCTCAGTTTTACGGAGTCAACAATGAATGACATGAACTCAGCATTGGGATGCATTTTCAAGAATTCTCCACATAGTTTGAAACCTCCCTATATAATTGCATCATCCTTGATTATAACATGAATGGAAACAAAAAAGCTAATCATGACATGGAAGCAACTTCATGTCAAATAATGTCCCTGAACGAGCCAATTTGATAAACTCTGAATTTACTCAGCTTATTTGAACATCCATAAAGGGGACTTAGCAACAGCAGTCTTCCCACATGCCAGGTGAAACCCTCAGAGGGAATAGGCCTCAGTTTAATAATGAAAGAGAAGGGAAAGGGCTGATAATTATTCTGTCTAAACAGTGTTTTGCGGCCTCACATTGATTGTGTCTTGAAATCTCCTCTGGGAATGGAGCAGGCAGCTTTTCCTTTGCTTTCACAAACCTCATGCAAATTATTTAAACATTTTTGCAATTATTTTCCTGAAACTGAGTTTTGGCCCAATGCCTAGAAACACTGAAAAGTGACATCACACTGCACCCAGAGATGCAGGTTCCAAAAAATTCGCTGGAGATCCTGACACCTAACTGTCTGGGAGGCCGATTTCCATATCCCCATGTAAACCCAGGAGTCTGTCCGTACCCCTGCCGTCAGAGGGCCTCCAGATAAGCACGCTGCAAGTAAGCAAATGTTTGGGCAATTTAATTCCAGTTATCTCGCTATAACTTGACTGCATGTGCAGCTTCTTTTAATGTCCTTTCTAACTATCTGTGTGAAAAATATTTCTGTTGGCACTTTCTTAAATCCTTGATGTGTCTCTGACCCCCCCTTTTTAATGTTAACCACAGAAAGAAGTCTGCTCCCCTTTTTCTCTATCTCAGACCTTATATCTCGTTATTCATAAGGATAATTTTATAATTAATGCAGATGACTGGCCTAAAAATGATGACCCTCTTTTGTACTATTACTTCATGCTGAGGACAAAAAGGATACAGGAAAATTACTCCTTGGCCCAGGAAGTTTATTAAAATGCTAAATGAAGGTCTGGCGGCAGCTCAAAGAACTTTAAATAACCTTGTGGTGGAAAACCTCCAAAACCTCTTTTTACCGTCAGCTTAAACTAGGCTGGCTGTGACAAAGAGCAAGAAAATAAGTAGTTTCAAGAGTGCAAAAACACATCTATTTTTAAAAGGTAGGTCCGTCCAATGGCTACGGGCAAATGTGACCAGGCCTTGTGAGGAACGATGGCGATAATTTATCGTACGGCAGTTTTGTAGGGTTCACAGCCAGTCCTGGGCACATTCCACATGTCAGGTGTGGACGACGTTGTACAGAAGGAAGTGTAATTATGTCGCGGTCGATGCAGTGTTCTCTCTGTTAGTCAGTGCAAAACATGCCAGACACATTCTGTGAAATAATGTTCTTGCGGCTAAAATTCCATGGAATGAAAACACAAAGTTACATGAAGTAGAATGACAATTGCTACTCCAATTAATTCCACTCTAGACCTGGGGGCTCTGACTGCATATGTTGTTTTGGCTCCGTATGGCTGTGCTGGATCCGTCAACATTCAACAAGTTGCAGACTACCTACCAGTAAGAATCTCCAGGGCAGAGTGATTGAGCTGTGCTATCTGTAAATTATTACTGGAGCATCTGAAACCTGTATTTGAATTTTCAAGAAACCCACAGGGATTGGAACACTACATAGAAATTGAACAGGAAAAGCAGCTAACCTTTTAGTGACGTCCTGGGGAGAACAAAAGAGAGAGATCTCCTCAGCCTCAGAAGAGCCAACCATGACAGAGAGAAGGCGAGCCTTCCTCGGAGCCCTCATCTGGAGTACCTGTGCCCTTTCTTTCTGGTCTGACTTCCTAACACCCAGATGTACTATTTCAGCTAATAGAGCTGGTCTTCCATGGCCTGGTTCCAGCCCCTGAGGTTGTCCTCAGTGGGGGGCCCTGGGCTCCATCTACAGCCCTTCCATCAACCCCTTGCCTACAACCCAGCTCCCCAGCCTCAACCTTAGGAAAGACTTAAGGAAATTGAGCCTGGAATTCAATGTCTGCTTTAGTTCTGACACCTGGGGTTATAAGACCTGCTCCCACCCTATTCACTGGTCTTGTAACTGCAGCCCTGCTAGATTTCTTCTCTCCGTCTGGGTAATTTACCTACTATGAGTTCTTCTAGAACTAAAGCCCACTTTATTTCTATTTTTCAGAGCTTAGGCTGCTCCTGAACCTCAGCTCCAAGGCCTGGAACTCTCAATCTCTGACAGCTTCTGGATTCTTCCTTCAACATCATGCCCCAAACCTGGCAGCCTCCAAGCTGGACAACGACCAGGTCAGATATAGAGTTCCTTTGCTGTTGGACTGAACTCCCTTCCAGCTCCTGCAGCTGGGCCTGAGCCCCCACTGCCTGTCCCAGCCTAGTAGGCAGAGGCAGCTCCTGAACATACCCTTTCTAGTCTGCCCTGCCTCACTCGGGTTAAGTAGGTCATCTCAGGCAGTGCCTCAAGATGTGAAGGCTTGAGCTCAAGAGGCTGACTTCTCCGTGCTGTTACCTAAAGTTAGAAAAAGAATTCAGATAGCTCCATATTAAGATGGATGCTTCCATCTTTGTAACTGCCATGCTTTTCCAGCCTTATATAGGACAGTTAATATCGCATATGCTATTTACTGATCAAATTAAGACTGTTATTACAGAGTCATTGAAAGTCTTAATTTTGAAAAATACTTCATGTTTTAGGAAAATAGTCATGATTTAATGTTTGAAAGAAAAGCAGGATACAGAGCTGTCTAAAGCTACATGAGCTCATTGTGGCAGACATCATGTGAGATTTTTGGCTGCTCAACGTATAAACTCCCTTCCCAAGTTTGGGGGATTTCCCACCATGATTCTTCAGGAGCAGTGAAGGCCTCCTACCTGCACAGGGACTCTGTTACTGCCCCCTGATAGCCTGTGCAGCCCTGTGGCCTGGACTTGATGAAGCACCCAGACCCACTCAGACTTGGAATTGGGAACCAGGGACCCACAGAAGCAAGGATAGTGGAAACTCCATCCCATCAGTGAAGGCAGCACAGTTTCTGTGGCAGCAGGGCCACCAGAGCCGGCCTCACTGGGCTGTCAGGGGTAGAAGCCCCAGCTTCAGTGTAGGTCTTTAGCGTGGGAGCCTCACTAGAATAATTCCATGGCATCATCTGGCCTGTGGTCCTGGTTATCAACCTCCCTTTGTCTCTTCTACTTCTGCTCTTTTCCAAGAACATTCTCCAGTCTTTCCTGTGAATTTCTGAGCTATCAAATATCTTTTCAATAAATTCTTTTTTACTTAAAGGAGTGACAGCTCTTTCTGTTGCTTCCTGCTAAGAATCCTGACTAGTATATCAGTGTTATTTAAAATGCAAAGAGAAAAGACTTGATGTGTACCAAATGTTATTAATGGTTATCTTTAGGTGTGTGGGACCACAGATCATTTTAATTTTCTTCTTTTCTCTGATGTGCATTTTCTAAAAATTTTAGTAAAACGGTATTACCTTAGAGGTCAGAAAAGAAGTAAGTTCTAAAATTTGAGATTTCTTTGGATCTCTGATGTCCTTAATTGTTGGAAAACAATTTACTTGATGACTCAAGTGGAATCTATTTTGGTTCTATCAGAATAAGATACTGGTGACTTCAAACTTGGCCTGGGCAAATCATAGGTATTGGGGTAAGAGAAATACCAATATATTTTGTTAAAAAAGAAATCCCTAAGACCAATGTGTACCTCTCAATCCTGACCAACACATATTTTTTATTTGTTTTAGAACTTGATAGTCCTTAGAAGAATGGCCTGAGAAAATTGGAAGTTCAGGAAACTTCAACACGATCCAAAGTAATCATGAATTTCTTCTTAGCATTGATGTTTATAAAAGTGTATAAACACAGAAATGCCACTCTTGTGATTCTTTGTTGGTTTCTCTTAAACAGACATCCTAACAGTTTTGTGAATACTGAGAACTAGAATACTAAGACCAGAATACTAGGGTATCGAATCTACCAGTAATTCATGCAGTTGGCCTGAGTGGTTATCAGCAATGGTGCGAGTAACATAGATGAAAATGTATAATAGTGTCCCTCCTTAGAATAAAATGCCAGCTACCAAGAGAAAACAAAGACCACCATTGTTAGGAAGAAATGATAGTTTTGTTTCTCCCTGTAAGTGCACATAGAGCTTTTCAGTATCCCAGCCCCACACTAGGAGACTGACTGCATTTGACCATGGGTGAGAGGTCAAAGTTACATGAGATAAGAGACTCTTGCCACTCCATCAACACTGTTGAGAAAGCAATCAAGGGAGCTCTATGAATCTGAACCAGTTGTGGTCACTGGGTTGCTGCAACCCTCAAGTGTGGGGACGCCATTGATCATGCCAACTGAAGCAGCAAAGCGTAGTGGAGAGGAAGGGAGAGTGGAATTTAGTCCAACAGACACGGGGTTAGATCCCAGGCCAACCATCCATCAGCTGATTACATGACTGACTTGACCTCTCTGAGCCTCAGTTTCACTTCCTATAGAATGCAGATAAAAGAAACATCCCATGGTGTCAAAGGAAATCACATATGAAAAACTCCCAGCACAGTTTCTGGCTTACAATGGGTACTCAGTAAATGTAGCCTCCATGACCCCTTCCCCTATATTTTTCTGGGGAAATCTTTATCTTTTACAAAGACTGACTTCAGATGCAATTTTTGCAACAAGATAGTTATTTTCTTTAAATCTCTCAAATCTGGTAAGAGGCTATGTCACTATTGCATGTGACAAATGGGTCATCATTTAACACATAGGATCTGTATTAAAAATCAGGAAAAAGGTTTTAGAATTTATGGGATTGAACATTTCAGCAAAGGAAGGATTGACATTTGCTTGGTGAGGTATGCCAGGCTTCAATAGACAATCAACACTTTCTTCTGTTTATTGAATAAGAGAAATATTCCTTATTGAGCAAAATGCCTTCATAAATTGTTTAGGTGTGGATGATTAGCTTGGACATTAAGATATAGCTTCCCATGTCCTTCTAAGCAGCATTTTTCTTGCCAAAGTGTAAATGGGACTCCAGTCTCTGAGAAGGTGACACAAGAATAGAAGTGCAGAAAAGAAGGAAAATCAAACTGGAGAAGAAGCTCTGTCAAAAAAAAATCAATAATTTTGCTACTGAGAAATTGCTACCATCCTTATCCAAGAAGGGGTGGAAAGGTCAGACGAAGCTAACTTGTGTGATAAATGAGTTTATAAAGTAGCCTGTATCCAGAGACTAATTTAATTGGCTGCTTTAAGTGTGATAATATACCGCACTTCCTACAGGTTTTTTCCTTTATTAAAATCTTAAAATTAAGCTGAGTATAAGGCACACCATGTCCACCTGAATGGTCTGAGCAGTACCACCTCTGGCTGGGCATAAAAGCATTCATTATTATTATTACCAATAGCTACCCAAATATTAAAAACAATGAGTTATTTTTTCTTCTTGACATTTTAGACAATGCTAAGTCATACAATGACAAAGAAAATGTATTTTTGTTCTCCTACCTCCAAGACATTTAGAGCCTCACTAAATACCCACTTTTGTGCTCTCAAATTTCAAATTAAATAGAGACTTAAATTAAGAAGTTTTGGGGCCGGCCCAGTGGCGCAGCGGTTAAGTTCGCGTGTTCCCTGTCGGTGGCCCGGGATTCGCCATTTCGGATCCCGGGTGCGGACACGGCACCGCTTGGCAAGCCATGCTGTGGCAGCCGTCCCACATATAAAGTAGAGGAAGAGGGGCACAGGTGTTAGCTCAGGCCCAGTCTTCCTCAACAAAAAGAGAAGGATTGGTGGCAGATGTTAGCTCAGGGCTAATCTTCCTCAAAAAAAAAAAAAATTAACAAGTTTCAACTGTATACGTTTATCAACACCTAGATGTGCAGTCTCAGGGTTAAAACTCAGTTTCTCTCATCTCTACTAGTTATAGGTTATTGATATAGTTCATATCCCATTGGCTACAAAGATAAGATATTTGGGAGACGATGTTAATTTTAAATGTAATTTTACACAAATTCCCCACCTCTTTTATAAGAATAACTGGTAGATAGAACAGCTCTGGATTAGGAACACAGTTGAACAATGCAATCCAGACAATGTTTGCCTCCTAGAATGTTAAGAGAAGGGCCAGAAGCCAGCTCAAGGTGACCCCTCATGAAGATCTCATGACGCAGTCTTGGCGCACTAGGTAGAAGATCCTGAGCTTGGAACCTGTGAATCGAACTTCTCTGTGCAAGGGAAAGAGTGAGAGGCGAGAGGAAAGCTCCAACGCAACATTAGATCCTGTTTTCTGGTGGTAATTAATGGAGAGAGTAATGGGTGTTATACAAAACAATCTTCAAAAAAATAAGAAAGTCAAATAAGATTAGAAAACTCTGTATTAAATAGGGTGAAACAGGCTTTTCTCTCCTGTTTTTTTCTGATGCCAATAACCCTCCAAGCCTCTAATGAGGTAAGAGGCACTGACATTTTCAAAAGGGTAGCAGGAATGGTAGACTTCTGCTTATGCAAGAAAAAGCTAGCTTTACGTATTAAAACAGGTAGCACGCTGGAAACTTCCCTGAATTTTCCACACTTTCAATAGTGAGCATGTATTAAATTTTTCATCAGCCCTCTCCTTTCCATGCCCTTCCGTTCAACCCAAGAGTAAGTCCTGTCAGCTCTACCTCCAAGGTATATCCTGAATCCATCCACTTCTCACTAGCTCCCAAGACCACAACTCTGGTCCAAACCCCACCTGCTGGCTCCTGGATTATGCAGCACTCCCCGTAAGTGGTCACTGCCACCTCTCCTACCTCTCTTCCATCCGTCTGTTTCCTCCACAGAGCAGCCAGCTGGAGGAGTCTTCTTGAAGCAAAATCAGATTACATATTTCCCCTACTTGAAACCCTCCAAAGGCCTCTCCCTGAACCAGAGTAAAATCCAAACTCCTTCCCTCGGTCCTCAGAGTCCTACCTGACCCGGCACCTGTCTGTCTTTCTGCTCTCACAATGGCCCCGCTCCCTTGCTCCCATGTTCTGGGCGCCAGGGCCTCTCACTGACTCCACTGACGCAAGCTCATTCCCCTCTCAGGCCCTTTGTTCCTGCCGTGCCTTCTGCTAAGAATCTTCTTGTCCAGGATCTTCACCTGACCTCCTCATTGTCATCATTCAGATCTCAATGCACCTGTCACCTTCTTGGAGCACTTGGCCCTGACCACTCATTCAACTAAAGCCGCCGCATCCATTTAATCCTCTTCATTAACACTGACTGCAGCCTAAAGTGATCATACTCATCTCTAGGCATACTCGTCATCTCTCTCCTAGAATATGACTTCCTTGAGAATTAAGACCCTTACTCAGCTGTGTGTCCACAGTGCTTAGAATGAGGCAGAGCACATAGTGGAGCTCAAGGTATCTTTGAAAGCGGAAATTAGGAGAAAGGGACATTTACTGAGTAACGCATATGACACAGTGCTAAAAATCTGATCCTTCGCATAGATTTGTCAGTTGTGTCATCTTCATTTTACAGAAAGGGAAACTAAGATTAAGAGAGATTAAGCAGTTTGTCTTATGTCTCACAGCGAGTTCCTGTATGTTATACCAACAATAAGTGGGGAGAAGATATCTACTGCAAAAATTTACTTGATAATCCCCCAGATCTAAGCCGTGTAAACTCCTCTCCCCTAATAACCACTACCACAACAAAGCCTACAGTTCTCTCTTTCTTGTTATTGCAAAATATATTGACATTTCATTTATCAGGCCCTTGACTGGGCTAAATGTGTGAATTTTTCAGATAACTAAAGCTTACCTGTTAAACATCAAAACTCCATTTATTTGCCTCGTGTTTGGTATGATGTTTCCAAAAGGTACTGTATATTTCTTAGGCTTCTTAAACAGAGTCTGTTTAGCAGAATTTACTGTTTTCTGAATAACACATGGTAATTTTTAGAAACATCAGCTATTATTCTGAACAAAAAACAATTTTGTATTCATCATAACAGGACTAGCTACGTAATGTGCGGGCCCAGTGCAAGACAGAAATGAAGAACCTCCTGTTTGAGACTTCATGAGAATTTTAAGATGATGACAGCAGAGCATTAAACCAAGCACGGGGCCCTATGTCAGTACACAGGCCACACGCCATGAAGCTGGCCCTGCATGCCACCCTACATAGTGTCTTATACATAACAGGGATCCACAAGCATTTACTGACTAACAAATAACATCTTTAAGGCCTAGCGAGTGGTGTGGGGCTCATTTCTCTAGATGATTCCAATGTGTTGAAAATAATAATAACAACACTAACTGAGTTATGTGTCAAGCACTGTTCTAAGTGTTTTACGCCATTATCCTATCTGCATTACATGCATTATTAACTGGAGTGGCTTAACCAAACACAGGTTCTATTTTCATAGACTTGATAAGGGTCTAGTGTCCAGAATATACAAATATAGAAAGAACTTTAATAATTTGTATCAGTCAGGGTTCTCTAGAGAAACAGAACCAATAGGATATATATGCATATCGTGTATGTATACGTACATATATATAACACATATAATATTTATACAAGCTTGTGTATCTGTATATATATACAGTTATACACAAACACACACATGAAGAGGTTTATTTTAAGTAATTGGCTCACATGATTCTGGGGGCTGGAGTGTAGGCTGGAGACTCAGGATTTCTAGTCTTGAGACAGAATTCTTTCTTCTCCAGGAAACCTCAGGTTTTTTCTCTTAAGGCCTTCACGTGATGGGATTGAGGCCCACCCACATTATCAAAGGTAATGTCCCTTACTTCAACTCAACTGTAAATGGTAATCACACCTACAACATATCTTCACAGCACCATGTAGACTAGTGTCTGGCCAAACAATTGGGCACCATAGCCTAGCCAAGTTGACACAAAAAATTCACCAACACACAACTCAAGAACAAAAAGATAAACAACCCAATTTACAAAGGGAAAAATGACTTGAACAGGAATTTCCCCAAGAAGGTACATAAATGGCCAATAAGAACATGAAAAGATGCTCAACATTGTTTGTCATCAGGGAATGCAAATCAAAACCACCATGAGGTACCACTTTACACCTATTAGGATGGCCATAATAATAATTTTTTCAAAAAAGGAAAATAGCGAGTATTGGAGAGGATGTGGGTAAATTGGAACCCTCAAACAATGCTGGTGGGAATGTAAAATGGTGCAGCCATTCTGGAAAACGGTTTGGTAATTTCTCAATAAGTTATACATAGAATTACCATATGACCCAGCAATTCTACTCCTAGGCATATTCCTAAAAGAATTGAAAAGAGATGTTCAAATAAAAACTTCTACACAAATGTTCATAGCGGCTCTATGCACAATAGCAAACAGATGAAAACAACCCAAATGTCCATCAACAGATGGATGAATGGATAAACAAAATATGATCTATCTGTACAACGGAATACTATTCAGCTATAAAATAAAATGACGTGCTGATACATGGTACAACATGGGTAAACCTTGAAAACATTGTGCTAAGAGAAATAAACCAGACACAAAAGGTCATATATTGTATGACTCCATTTATATGAAATATCCAGTATAGGCAAATTCCAAGAGACAGAAAGTAGATTAGTGGTTGCCTAGAGCTAAGGGGAGGGGAGCATGGGCAGTGACTGCTAATGAGGTTGGGTTTCCTTTCGGTGATGAAAATGCTCTGGAATTACAGGGTGGTGATGGTTGCACAGCAATGCATATATACCAAAACCACTGAATTGTACACTTAAATGACTGAATTTTATGGCATGTGAATTATATTTCAGTAAAGCTGTTACGAAAAAAAAAAAAACAAAGAGTCAAGGGCCTAAACATGCACAACATTTTGACAAGTTTGGGAGATTAGAGGCCTGTTTTGCTCAACTTCTGGGTACTACAAATATGCCAGTTGATTGATGTAACTGCATAAGGGGGCTGCAGATAAAGGAGCTATTTCAGAAGAAAAGCAGGAAATTCAGACTGAAGGGGCAAGGAAGAGCAGAAGAGTTCCCTTTGTTAGAGTCCTTGTCTCTGCTCCTCTGATTTCTATAAGGCTCTCAGAACTGCCTATTGACCTTTTCAGGGCCTAGAATTCAATTTGAGAGACACTGGTAAAGCCATTTGGCAGAGCCAAGATAACGTGGATCAGTGCCTCACATTGAATCCGAAGGGCTGTAAGGGGTCATCTGAAAGCATTAGAAAGGACCTAGAGTTGTCTGACACTCTCGTCAGAGATCTAGCAATGGAGAAAGACATGTTGAAGAAATCTAATTGCCTAAAGGTGTTAAACGCTTTTGTAGACAAATATCTTGGTTCTATACTTTAAAAATAAAATAGCCTGCAAAGTCATTCACAAGCTTCATAGAGGAACTTGAATGAGCTGAAGCCCAGTGATATTGCTGGAGATTTACAGTGTGTGAGGAAAGGGAAAAGCTCAAAGAAGTCACTCATTCCAGGAAAAAGCCCAGCAAAGATCATTGCTTATAATGAGCACGAGCTTCTATGCCAAAACCAAGCTCAAGGGGAGAGAGCTGCGTCCCGAAGAAGAGAGCATTGCCCGGAAGGTCTTCTTCAGGAGGTTTCCCAGAAGGAGAGAGTTGTTTCCGGGACAGGACAATCCTGTTTTTGGTAAATTAGAATTAAAGCAATTTGAAATTATATAATATAAAATAATAAAGTCCTCACACACAAAATTGAAAGAATGCAAATTCTGAAACTGCTTCTAAATTTGTCAGGATTGTCAATTTCAAAGCTGGTATGTAGGACATTTTTAGATTGGGTTTATGCTATTGCTGTAGTGGTGCCATATTTAGCTCATAAGTAGGAATACCTGTCGGTTTTTTGGTCATGATTAGGCTGGAATTGAAGGAGCTTTGAATTACACAAGATCTTTAGAAGTTCCTCCTTCATTTAAAGCTCCTGCCCTGTATCTCGAAGAAGAGATTCATCGTGGGAATTCCACATCCTGTGGATCTCAACAGAATCATGATGAGAGAAGTTCCAGGGTAGAAATAAATAAAAGTTACATATTTCAGAATTTCAGAAGAGGAATAACAGACTTTGAGAAAATGGAGTCACTTGAAAAATACATGTGAAAGAGTTAAACCAAAAAACCAAGGGCTGCTGGGCTGGAAGGAACCAAATCATGGGTCCTGAGGGCCGCGTGGTACACTGTGACAGAAAGAGACCGGCTTCCAGGTCACAGGTTAGGGTGGTGCTGATTTCAGGGGTCCAAGTCCTCTTTCCACATTTTCCCTTTGCCATCTTCATCAAATCTTTTCAAATTACAGCCTGACTTCCATATTGTCCCAGGAGGGGTGACACTTTACACTGGCTTTGTATGTATCATACCCACCTCTCACATTGCCAGAGAACGCTCCTCCTGGTTGCTTGGATATTTGTCCATCTGAAGGGGACATTTTCTTCCCCTGGATCATTTTGACACTACCCTACAAACTCCCCAGCCCCACTGCTCCTGGCAGGAACCCAGGGAAGGTTCCACCTTTGTCCCTGAGTGAAATCCATCCAAAAATGTTTCCTCACGTGATACTTCTCTCCTGGCCACCTCTAGCTGGACCAGGTTCCTTGGGCCTCTGCTGCGATTCAGGGACTCTCATGAACCTGCATTGCCCCACATACCTCTGGGACATGTTGGACAAATTCATCTCCAGTCTCCATCCGGGTCTTATGCACCTGCAAATTCTCCATTAATTGTACAGTCCACACAGCAGCTGTCCGTTTCTCTGCATGGCTTCATGTAGTACAGATTTCACAGATGCACCTGTCAACCCCTCCCCCACCAGCTTCCAGGAGTCTGCTCACCCGCACAGCTCGTGGCAAGTGTGGTTCTATTGGTAATTTGTGGAGTAGGGTCACATCAGACAACACTAGCGTCTCACGAGAGACAGCCCCTTTAAACAGCTCTTCCCAAGCCCCAGGCAGCTCCTCCTGCTGGCAGAGCCCCTCTTCAGACACTGCTCCTGCCCGCAGACCTCCTCCAGCTCGTCTCCTCCTTATGCAGAGACTTTCTTCAGCTTGAAACCAGGCCCTGAGGCTTCCTTCCACGCTGGAGCCAGCTTATCAAAGCATCTTCTCAACAAAGGCTGGTCTCTTCCTACAAGGCAATTCTCTCCTGGAGCTACTCAGGAGACAAAACTGAAAACTTTCTTCATTCGCTTCCTGTCCAAACTGAATCAGATCAGCCCGTAGCTCTGATTCCCGCTGGCTGGCCAACTTCGCTTTGCCCACAGCATCCAGCTCGTAACGGGCTACCTCGCATCAGCATCTGCTGCAGCTGCTTGCGTTCTGTTTGGACTTCTGATTTGGGACAGCTTCCTGTCTCGATTTTTACAGATTTACCTCAACCTCAACCCCAACAGTCACATACTGCTACCTTAATACGTTCTGTGATAAGATTTATCAGCAGTAAGAACTGTCACTCAAACAAAACAGCAAAGCGACTCTCCAGGGGTGTCATTCTTGGCCCCAAAAGAAACTAGGGATTTCGTTTATTTTGCAATAATTAGCCTTTCCCCTCCACCGTCATCCAGGTTGTCGCTAATGCTCTCCACAAGCTCTCTCCTGGGGTGGTCTGCTATAGTCCCGGAATGCATCCTGGTTATCTTGCTAAATTCTTTAGTTACCCCAGATTCAATATCGAATCCTTGACCATTACACATCCTCTTAGGGAACCTGTAGTGCGATTGTTCCGAAACTTTAGGCCCCCCGAAAATCTCCTGGAGAGTCTGTTTAAAAGGCAGGTCCCCAGGCCCCTTGCCTACAATTCTGCTTCAGTAAACCAGGAATCTGCTTCTTTCTCCAGTTCACCCAAGTGACTCTGAGCCAGGAAGAGGAGGAGCATATTCTTTCCCAAAGTGGGCCATTCATACTTCAGTGGCCCAAGAAATTTTAATACTTAGGTGTTTAATTCACTTTTTAAAAAATCCGTAGACTAGCAGAAACATGATTTCATAGATATTACTTAGGAAGCCAAATAAAAATAGTGAGTTAATTTAAAGGATTATGAATAAATAATAGTCAGGGTAGAACTCACATGGCAAAAACTGTGAAAGTGGCATGTGCCTGATGAAGTGGAGGAACAGCGCATCAAGGACTGGGGCTGCTTCTGTGAATATTTGACATGGTTATTTTCTAAACTTCCAGAATATTTCTTTTATATATAGCATGTATTTCTTTATTACAAAAGCTACACTTTCACTATAGAAAATTTGAAAACTCCATAAAAACAGGAAGAAGAAAGTAAATTACTGAGAACCATAAAAATAGGAAGAAGAAAGTAAAGTACTGAGAAACCATTACTGAGAGATTACCATGTACATCTTGTATCTGGCCTTCCGATCTTTCCTCTCTGGGCCTTGCTCTCTCTCAATCTCTCTCTCTTGTTCTCTCTCTCAATCCTCTATTTTTCATACTTTTAAAATTAGGAACATACTGCCATACAGATTTACCACCATTTTTAATTTTCTTAACACCTTGCCATGCCATTAAATAGTCTCCAAAAAGATTACTGTAATGGTTTAATAACATGCCAGTATAGAGCGGTAGTTAAGAGCATGCAGGCCAGCCTGCCTGGTTTCAGACCCTGGCTCTGCCTTGGCTGGATTCCTGAACTGCCGGGTGCCTCCATTTCCCCATTACTGATACAGGAATAGTAGCACCTGACCCACAGAATTGGTGTAAATAAGATACAATACTTAGTTAGAATTGAGTCTGGCACCTAGTAAGGCCTCAGCAAGTTTAGACATTATTATCCCATGTGTATTACCGTATTAAAGCATTCCTTTATTTTTTGATGTTTCGTATGCTTTAGACTGTTTGCCATCCCTGTAGGACCTGATCCGAGGGCCAGAAAATCCAGGTATAATAATGGAGGCAGACAAACAGCTTCCGTCCTCACTAAGTCCCTCGGCCTTCCCACTTCAGCTCTTCAGTTTTTACATTTCTCCTAACAGACACTTCTTGTTTGTTTGTTTAAAACGTCTTCCCATTCTGGGCTACTAAAATCTGGCTCAAACAAATCTGACCATTGTCTCACACAAAGGCAGGAGGCTCTGTCGCTGTCATATGCAGTTCTTATTGCTTTGATCCTGTGACTACAGGATACAACCAACATAGCTGGGATCATTCTCTTAGATATGGTTTGTTGCCTGCATCCTCTCTTTGTTACTACCACCAAAGGAAGTTCTTAGTGTGAAGAAGAAAATTACTACACACAGACTTGGCCAGTCTCTAAGACAGGCCCTCTCGATTATCCTGCGGAAGAGCCGAATGGATATTAATCAACCTTACAGGTGGAAAGTCAGCCTTAGCTTCTCATCGTATCTTGCCCGTGTGAATTTTCCAATCTTGTGGTTTGGACTGTACCTTGCTAGTTTTCCTTAATATGAGGATTCCCTCTCTTATACTTGGATCTTGCTGACAGGAATGTTTGTAAGGTGAGTGTGGAAAATGGCTACGCTGTTCTTAGAGACCAGATTTTCCCCACTGGTAATACCCACTCTGGTCACGGCAGTTACACCCTGCGATTCTGCTGACAGGCTGCGGGGACAACGCTATCACTCTTGCTCACTGGAACCTCCATCGGGAAACCTTCAGCGGAGCAAGCTCTGTCTCCATCAGGCCCTTTGGCGTGTGCGGTCAGAGACCTGCTGAACTTTCGAGCCTTGATCAGCTCAGCAGCGACTTGTATCATGGGACTGCCATCTACCTATCTTCTCTGATAATTGTGACATCAGCTTTTGGCACTGCTTATTTTTCCTAACCTTCTCGATGACGTTTACTTCAGGTTGAAGTATTGCACAGGGAATCTTGGTGACTAGCTTAATATTCCACGTGGTTAGTGGAGATTCTAGCAAGCACTCCTGAGGCCCTGTCAGAAGTCCTGCTCTTCACCATGCCTTCGGCTACTTCCAAATTTCCTTAAAATCTCTATAAAATTTACTTGAAGGTCTCAAGGCTGCTTCTGCTTTACTTGACGAGAGGAAATCCTTGGTTCTGCATCTTCTGCTATAGGTTGTGGCTACGGGAGAGACTGCACATCACTAAGCAAACCTGTTTCTGGGTGACAGACGGGGACGGCTTTGCAGTCTGCACTGGATGGTCCAACATTGCACAGACCTGTGCAATAGCACATCAGGAAGAGTAGTCCCTAGAGCTATAGCTCTGTACACCTTTATTTCCTCAGCTTTTATTTTGAAGAATTACAAACCTACAGAAAGATTCCCAGAATAGCACAACGAACAGCCACATAACCTTTATCTAGATTTCCCAATTATTAACATTTTGTCACATTTGCTTTCTCTTTCTCTCAGTATGTGTGCATTTGGTTCTGTATATTTATGCTTTTATATATACACACATAAACACAGTCAGTATTATTATTATTATTTTGCTGACACTTTACTCCTAAGAATGAGACATCCTGTTACATAACCATGAGACTGGAAATTTAATGTCAACATGAGAACATTTCGTATTACACAGGCCACATTCAAATTTCCCTAACTCTTTAGTCTCTTTTACCCTAAATCAGTTCTCAGCCTTTCTCTCTCCTTTGCAACATTGAGGGACATATTTTGTTGTTGATGATGTCATTTTGTTTTACAGAATGTTTCTCAATTTGGATTGGTTTGACTACTTTCTCATCATTAAATTCAGGCTAAACTGGAATTTTGGGAGTTGGGCCAGGAATACTACATAGATGACATTGTGTACGTCAAATTAGGGGCCTCGTGATGCCAGCTTGTACCTCACTAGTGGTGGCGAATTGTGATCTCTTGGTGAAAGTGGCATTCACTAGATTTCCCCAGAGTTAAAGTGTATTTTCCCTTTGTAGTAAACAAGAATCTATGGGCTGAAATTGTTTGAACATCCCATCCCTCACTGCTCTTTCACCTAACAGTTTTAGCATCCACTGACAATTTTTGACAGAATAATTGTAATTTCTATGGGGTTGTAAAATGAGAACTTCCTATTTCTATTATTCCTTCTACGTTTGTTAGTTGGCATTTTTAGCTAAAGAAGAGTTTTTCCTTCTCCCCATCTCCTTTATTTCCTATCTGTATAAATTCACAGATATTTTAAAAATTCGATGTGTTTAGTCAATTCATGTAACTGTTCATTCTGATGCTTGGATTATTCCAAATTTGGCCACTGGGAACTGCTTCAAGTTGGTTGATACGGTTTTGATGAAGACTCTGGACTCAAAGTCTGAATTTTGGACAGTTACATTAAAAAATGGAAGGGATAGAGGGCGCTAAAGCTCATCAGCTCTGTGATGAACACCCCACATGCATTGTTTCACTAATGCTTTAGAAAGCCTATAAAGTAGGCATTATCTATATTTTATTGAGATATTTAAAAATTCTGCAATTAACGTAAAAGTCCTGATATATAGATATTACAGCATAGATGGACATTCAAGTTAGAGCACTCAACAATATCAACAGACAAATAACTGGAAGTTCACAACAGGGCCAAAACCAACCTTTCCTTACACCTGATCAAAATATTTTTGCTTTTAGGTATAAGTATGTCTGTGTGTGTTTAACCAGTTCTTCACTGATGTTAATCCAGAATCACATAGCCTATTCTGGGTAGTTAGATACTCATAGACTGACTGCTTAGCTAACTTACACAGTAGAAGCGCTCAACGACTTCCACTAAACTGGCTTGCCAGAGTCACAGATGCTCTCCATTCCCTTTGCAAGCCGAATTTTCTACCACACACAAAATGCTGAGCAGTTGAGAGCAGTAACTACTCTCCAATATACCCAAGGACATCTGCTCCCACTTCTGCGTGGTTTACTAACCAAGAGTCAATTGTACTTGTTCACAAGCCTATTTGGGTTAGGCTGACGATTGTAGTATTTTAATTAATTAAATTAAGCATATTTTAATTAAATATTATGAAAATCAACAAATTAGGAGAGCAAAAAAGAGAGTAGTTGTTATCCTGAAAATTAAGTTGAATACGTTGGAAACTCTCAATAATCCCGAGTCGCTAGAAAAAAACTACTGTTACAATAGATGTAAGCAGAAAAAGTTTAAAAGATTGCAACAGGAATCATGAAAGTCCCATCAAGTTCTAGATTCAGACTGTCTCAGAAATGTCTGCTTCACTTTAAACAAACTGAAACTAGAGGTAGATGCTTTATAGATGTGATTTATGCAAGAAAGTCTCCAAAATAAAGATCTACACTCAGTAGGGAAAAAAAGACCTTGACTCTACATTAAAGTACTATCTAATAAGTAAGTATGTTTTGTTATTGTATTTTTTAGGATTTGGGGCTTTGACAAAATTTTTTGATTAACTGACCCATTACTGTTTTGGTCTTATCAAATAAGAATTTTTACTGCAAAGTTCTCATTCTACAAGGGTTTCAGTCATTATTAACTAAGATTTTTTTTGTCTTTAAAAAGTCAAGCTAAAGGGGCTGGCCCCGTGGCTGAGTGGTTAAGTTCGCGCGCTCCGCTGCAGGCGGCCCAGTGTTTCGTTGGTTCGAATCCTGGGCGCGGACATGGCACTGCTCATCAGACCACGCTGAGGCAGCGTCCCACATGCCACAACTAGAAGGACCCACAACGAAATATACAACTATGTACCGGGGGGCTTTGGGGAGAAAAAGGAGAAAAATAAAATCTTAAAAAAAAAAAAAAAAAAGCCAAGCTAAAGAACCATTTTAGACACCATTAAAAATCTGTATTTGGGGGGCCAGCCTGGTGGCATAGTGGTTAAGTTCACCCACTCTGCTTCAGCAACCCAGGGTTCGCAGGTTCGGATCCTGAGTGTGGACCTATGCACCACTTTTGTCAAGCAAGCCATGCTGTGGTGACATCCCACATACAAAGTAGAGGCAGACTGGCACAGATGTTAGCTCAGAGACAATCTTCCTCAAGCAAAAAGAGGAAAATTGGCAATGAATTTTAGCTTAGGGCCAATCTTCCACAAATAAAAAAAGAAGAAAAAACAATCTGTATTTGAACTACAGAGACACAAATGCCCACTGCAGCTTAGCTTCTGGTGCCTAGAATGAACAAACAGGGCACACAATCCTCCAGTAAGATGGTGTCTAAACAAGATTTACATGCGCTGAACATAATCCAGCAGAAAACATTCTGCGACTTTATATACTACCTATAGGTCATGTTACATGGTATATATTATTTATAGGTTAAACTTTCTATTGAATCTCTGTTTCAGGAATGGCTATCACTTCTTTGGATTCCCCCTAAATACCTAACATCTTTCCTGCTTTTCCTCAATTATACCTTCCCAAAAGTTAGCTGAGAAGGTATTATATAACACTGCAGCATTGCAAAGGCAAGGATTCCATGGCCTATCTACTGGGTGCCCCATCCTCAGCCCTTTCCTATTCTGACAGGAGGCCAAGCTTTATTTGGCATCTGGCTGAGATCGCTGCTTTACCGCCAATCTAGAGCAGGGCCGAACTGCCGCTGTTCATTTGGTAGGCACATAGCAAATATTTGTGGGTGATGATTTTTCTCCCTTCACTTCTGAAAATATTCAGGAGCTCAAACAACACCTAAATAGCCAGGACACAGAGGCCACACTCAGCAGCAAGATTGTCCCTGGGGGAGTGGGGCAACCTACCCAAATGACCCCTCCTGTGCTCTGCCCTCCAAGTAAATGTGTAGCCCAGAACCAAACTCTCCCCAGGGGCGGAAGAACCAGCCTCACCCTTTCAGCCGGCAAATGCAACTGAGTACAAAAGCATGAGCATCAGAGCATAAACAGAGCAGTGTCATGTCACATCACGTCACATCGACTTGCATGGAGCCCCACTGCTGGCTGAATCTAGTCCAGACTCCTCAGGCTGACATCCAAGCCCAGAGACCCCATGACTGAGCCCACCTTCCCAGCTTTAGTGCCTCTGCTCTCACGAATGTACACCACGCTCCAGCAAAACAGGAAATTCTGCTCAAATAAGCCCTGTCTTTTCCTGAACTGCCTTCCCTACCCTACTCACAGCAACATCATTTCTGCCTATTGAAACCCGACCCACCCATCAAGGTCCTAAGTCAAATGTTGCTTTTCCTTGAAGGCTTCCCTGATTTCTCTACCCCATGGTCATCACGCTCTCATCCTCCTATCATTTCTCACTTGACCACCTACGCTCCCTGGGGGCGGGCACTAGGTGTTACTCAATTTGCATTTCCTGCAGCACCTTGTTGCCCAGTTGGCACCTTGCACGTAGAAGGTGTTTAACCTCTAAATAAATATTTGACAGCTGTAAGTTGAATTGTATAAGTTCTTGACTCTACAACCAAGTAGTGCAATGCTGGAAGAATTTAGGAAATATTTTTAGGAGTTAAAAGGTACATAGATTTGGAATGAAAATATTCTACTCTAAACCATGAAATTCTCTGAGCTGAAAAATAGTGCTTAGAATTCAGATAGAATATTTGACTTCTAGAGATATTTCTTTGTGTATGCTATAAATAGATTTAGTGTTTCTTCCAAGGCAATTTTTATTTATTGAACACTAGGAAAAATATTACTTCTCTTCTACTTTCTTGACACTTTAAAATTCTTGTCTTCAATATTTTTTACTCATTATTAATTTAATTAATTATCAAAATATCAATAGCCTTAAACAATGATTTAAAGCTGTCTACTTTTTCTTTTGGCATTGACTGGTCAAATACACAATCCTAAAGATTGATACTTCAAATAAATACAGGGAACTACTCCTTATATATAGGACATTTCTATAATTTATTATTGATACATTCTATAATGACATATCTATTTCCTCCTTGCTTTTCTGCCACAGAGTTGGGTGGCAGGCAGCTGAACAAGCACTAAAGAACTTTCCCTCTTAACTTTATTCTGCTGTTCAGGATGAATTGTGACATCGCCAGCATTAGGGATCACTCAGCAGCCTCCCTTCCCCTTTATTTTTTCTAGCACTTTGTTCTCTTGGGGCTGAGGGGCATCTCAAGGTGGCTTCAGTGCATTAAATATGTGTGTGGTCTGACTACAGTACCAGGAGAGTATGCACTAATGATCTCATTGCAGCTTCTGGCTTCATATTTATCTCTGTGTGTGCAATGCACTCAGCTACATCATGATCAGCCAGACACTGCCCCAATTTCGCCCATCTTGCTTATTTGCTGAAGGGTTTCCACATGTACCATCCAAGCCAGTGTATCTCTTAGGTTTGGGGGCAAGTTCCCTTAAATGTGGTCATCAATTACAGATTTTGAGCATCTGAAAATGAAATGAATGTTTAAAACTACAAAGGAGACAAAGAGCTATGTTCTGTTGGCTTTGGCATGATAACTAGGCTTCACTGCTTAAATGAGAAATTGCTAGTCCTGAGTGATAGCAGAAAATAGTTTTGTTGCCTCTGTCTAAAATTCTGGCCCCACAATTACCTGTAAAAGTAGATCCTGTTCTAGCCTTTGAAATTCAAAATACTTTTAGACAAATGACTAGAATTCGGAATGAAATATAAGAGGTGATCAGTATTTCTTTGGATCAGTGCCCCTTTCATATAATATGGGAATTTGTCTTAAATTCCTCCCTTTTGTCATCTTGGGGTTTCCAAAGCTCTCATTAACACAGAGTGCCTTGAACTTGCTATTCCTTCTGCCTAAAATTCTCTTCCTGCAGATACGTACATGGCTTGCTCTCTCTTCTCCTTCAGGTCTTTGCTCAATGTTCCTTCCCTCCTATAGGGAGGTTATATTATATAGGTTGCAAAGATGGCAGCTATCTTCCTTCTCTGCTCTATTTTCTCTGTAGCACTTATCACCACCTGAATGGTTATATATATTTATTTGTTTAGAGCCTGTCTCCCTCCACCACTTGAAGCTGCATGAAGGCATGAATTTTTGACTATTTGGCTCAGTGCTTTATCCCCAGCCCCCGGAAGATGCCTGGTACATAGTAAGTACTCAACAAATATTTACTAGGTGAAAATGAACGAATTTAGTCTTTTCCCCCCTCTCCTTATTTTCCCCAGTCATCTTTCCAAAACATAAATCTGGTCATGTTACTCCCATCTCCCATGCTTATAAACTTTCAATAGCTTCCCACTACCTACAGAATACAATTCAAATGCCTTAGCTTGGCACACAGAATCCCAACCCAGCCCTCCAATCTTTCCTCTTAGCACTTACCCACTCGACATTGCCCAAACCTGCCCCCACTCCTCACTTCTCCATGCTTTTGTATACATTGTTCTCTTCCCCTACAGTGCCCTTCCCACCTCTCTACCTGGACAACTACTGATCACCCATCAGGATCCAGTTGGAATTTGGGCTCCTCTGGGAAGCTTTGCTTGTCCATCCCAGGCAGAATCAGCCTGACCCTTATCTGGGTTCTTACTTTTATGACAGCACCAATGGCATGGGTTTACATTGCTCTATACATTTGTATTCTTCTACTAAACTGTGATCCTAGCCTTTGTCTCCCTTAGTCACAATCATTAATAAGACTATGTATGTAAAGCTTTACATAGTAGTTAGGACACAGTTGGTGCATAACCTCCCTTCCTTTCTTCTTGGCAAATTTCCTTTCTTGCCTTAAAACTGAGTCTGGGACGTCAGCAACATGACACAGTGAGCGGTTCTCTTTGTCTCTCCCCCTTCGAACTACAACTAAATGGACACTCATTGATCAACGGAGGATACTCACACAGTACCTCAAGACACCTGAGAGACCTGTGCTGCTATACATCAGAAGGTGGATAGACTATCCCTGGGGAGAAGGTGGAGATAGGTGAGTACTCTCCGGCCTCCAGACAGCCTAGTACCTGTGAGTGACTGTCTCCTGGCTGATGCGCTCATAGCACTGCCGTGGCCCCGAGGGTGGGCGTGCACATTGGTGCAACTGTGGAAACAGGTTACTATAGCCCTAAGCCCCCTGTGATTGTTCTGTAGGCCAGTGGGAAAATCCACGGTCCCATGGTGGCCCCAGGGAGAGTCTCTGCTCAGCCCTAGTGGAGAGGCCCCACCCATCAAGCACAAAGGTTAGGAGACCTTGGAGCAGAAGTTGCGCAGCTGGACAAGCTACCTACCAGCTGCATTAAACACCCAAAGCTCTGCTGCAGCCCAGAGGGGGCAAGTGAGATCCAATGGGACCAGACAGTGGCAGAGCTGCAAGTCTGGGTGAACAAGCTCCTGGCAGCCGTGAAAGCCCATAACACTGCTGCAGTCCCTAAGGAGGAAGTGTGTCTAGGCAGGTCTGTGGGAGCAGGTAGCAGCCACCTGAAGCCCCCATGTGATTGTTTCCACAGTTGACAGGAGACCCCACAGGACCACTATGATCCCAAGGAGTGGCCAAGGCTTGGTCAGGAATAGCTGACAGGGATCCTGGTGGGTGCAGATTACATATCTCCTGCCCCTTCCCCACAGTGGCAGCAAGTGAAAGCAGCAAAAAGAAACTCTATCTCTATGTGGGGGCACAAATACACACCATCAAACAGCATGAAAAAATATATTAAATCTTCAGAACAGAAGGAAAATGACAAGTAACCAGAAAACAATCCCAAAGACACAGAAATCTGTAACCTAAATGACAAAGAATTCAAAATAGCTATCATTAAAAAAAACTCAATGATTTAAAAGAGAATATAGATAGACAACTCAACAAGTTCAGGAGCTACGTCACAAAAGAGCTTGATACTATAAAGAAGAACCAATCAGAAATGTTGGAGATGAAAAACACAGTGGAGGAGATTAAGAAAAATCTGGACTCCCTGAACAGTAGGGCTGATAATATGGAGGGAAGAATTAGCAGTCTAGAGGATAGGAATATAGAAATGCTTCAGATAGAGGAGGAGAGAGAACTAAGACTAAAAAGAAATGAAGAAACTCTCCAAGAAATGTCCAACTCAATTAGGAAATGCGACATAAGGATAATAGGTATCCCAGAGGGAGAAGAGAAGGAAAATAGAGCAGAACTCTTGTTCAAAGAAATAATAGCTGAGAACTTCCAAACCTGGGGAGAGATCTGGAAATCCAAGTGACAGAAGCCAATAGATCTCCAAACTTTATCAATGTAAAAAGACCAACCTCAAGGCATATATTAGTGAAGCTGGCAAAAGTCAATGACAAAAAGAAAATATTAAGGACAACAAGGCAGAAGAAAATAACCTATAAAGGAACCTCTATCAGGCTGTCAGCAGATTTCTCAGCATAAACCTTATAGGATAGGGGAGAGTGGAATGATATATTCAAAATTCTGATAGATAAAAACTTTCAGCCAAGAATACTTTATCCAGCAAAAATATCCTTCAAATATGATGGATAAATAAAAACTTTCCCAGATAAAAAAATCATTGCCACAAGACTCCCCCTACAGGAAATTCTAAGACCATAAAAAAAAAGGAAAGGTGTTACAAAACCCTGAGCAAGGAGATAAGTAGAAAGAAAAAATCAGAAAATTGCAGCTCTCCATCAGAACGGGTTAGCAAATGCTTAAGTATAACATTAAAGATAAAGGGAAGGGAAACACCAAGAATAAATATAATCATGTCATTTTAACCACAAACTCACAACACAAGAAGGAAAAAAATGTGACAATAATAACTTAGAAGGGGAAGAGGAATGGGATGGAACCAGCTTAGTCTAAGGAAATAAAAGGCTATCAGAAAATGGACTATCTCATCTATGAGAAGTTTTATACAAACCACATGGTAACCACTAAACAAATAATTAGAACAGAGACACAAATTACAAATAAGGAGAAAACTAAGAAAACCAACACAGAAAACTACCTAAGTGAATTGGTAGTCTGAAATACATGGGACAGGAAACAAAGTAAATGCAGGAGAACTGGAAAACAAGCAATAAAATGGCAGCATTAGGCCCCCACATTTCGATAATCACTCTAAATGTAAATGGATTGAATTCTCCAATCAAAAGACACAGAGTGGCATGATGGATTAAAAAACAAGACCCAACAATATGCTGCCTCCAGGAAATGCACCTCAGCCCCAAAGACAAACACAGACTCAGAGTGAAGGGATGGAAGACGATACTCCAAGCTAATAGTGAACATAAGAAAGCAGGTGTTGCCATACTTATATCAGACAAAGTAGATGTCAAGGCAAAACAGGTAAAGAGAGACAAAGAGGGGCAGTATATAATGATAAAAGGGACATTCCACCAAGAAGACATAACACCTGTAAATGTATATGCACCCAACACAGGAGCACCAAGTACATAAAGCAACTATTAACAAAACTAAAAGGAAATATCAACAAGAATACAATAATAGTAGGGGACCTCAACACCCCACTAACACCAACGGATACATCATCCAGACAGAAAGTCAACAAGGAAATTGTAAAATTAAATGAAAAACTAGACCAGATGGACTTAATATAGAACACACCATCCAAAAACAGCACATTACACGTTCTTCTCAAGAGTGCATGGAAAATTCTCAAGGATAGACCATGTCTTGGGAAAGAAAGCAAGCCTCAATAAATTTAAGAGGATTGAAATAATATCAAGCATCTTTTCAGACCATGATGCTATGAAACTAGAAATTAATTACAAGAATAAAGCTGGGAAAAGGACAAAGATGTGGAGATTAAACAACAGACTACTGAACAACCAGTGGATCATTGAAGAAATCAAAGGAGAAATCAAATATTATCTGGAGACAAATGAAAATGAAAACAGGGGCCAGCCTGGTGGTGCAGCGGTTAAGTTCACACGTTCTGATTCTTGGTGGCCCAGAGTTCGCTGGTTCGGATCCCAGTTGCAGACATGGCACCGTTTGTCAAGTCATCCTGTGGTAGGCGTCCCGTGTATAAAGTAGAGGAAGATGGGCATGGATGTTAGCTCAGGGCCAGTCTTCCTCTGCAAAAAGAGGAGGATTGGCAGTAGGTAGCACAGGGCTAATCTTTCTCAAAAAAAAAAAAAGAAAGAAAATGAAAACACACCATACTAACTCATTTTGGATGCAGCAAAAGTGTCCTAAGAGGGAAATTCATAGCAATACAGGCTTGCTCAATAAACAAGAAAAGTCTCAAATAAGCAAACTACACCCAACACAATTAAAAAAAGAAGAACAAACAAAGCCCAAAGTCAGTAGAAGGAGGGAAATAATAAAAATGAAAGCAGAAATAAATGAAATCGAAACAAAAAAGATAGTAGAAAGGATCAATGAAACAAAGAGCTGGTTCTTTGAGAAAATAAACAAAATTGACAAACCCTTAGCCAGGCTCACTAAACGAAAAAAGAGAAGATTCAAATAAATAAAATCAGAGATGAAAGAGGAGAAATTACAACAGATACTGCAGAAATACAAAAGATTATAAGAGAATACTATGAAAAACTATATGCCAACAAATTGGAGAACTAGAAGAAATGGATAAATTCTAAGACTCTTACAACCTCCCAAAACTGAATCAAGAAGAAACAGAGAATCTGAATAGACCAAACACAAGTAAAGAGATGGAAAAGGTAATCAAAATCCTCCCCAGAAATAAGAGTCCAGGACCAGACGGCTTCTCTGGAGAATTCTACCAAATATACAAAAAGGATTTCATACCTATCCTTCTCAGAGGAAGATGGAGCACTTCCTAACATGTTCTATGAGGCTAACATCACCCTGATCCCAAAACCAGACAAGGACAACACTAACAAGGGAAACTACAGGCCAATATCACTGATGAACATAGTTGCAAAAATCCTCAACAAAATATTGGCAAACCAAATACAGCAATACATTTAACAGATCATACACCATGATCAAGTGGGATTTATACCAGGGACACAGGGATGGCTCAACATCCACAAGTCAATCAATGTGATACACTACATTAACAAAATGAGGAAGAAAAACCATGTGATCATCTCAATAGGTGCAGAGAAAGCATTTTACAAGATCCAACAGCCATTTATGATAAAAAGTCTCAATAAAATGGGTATAGAAGGGAACTACCTCAATATAATAAAGTCTATATATGACGAACCCACAGCCAACATCATACTCAATGGGGGAAAACGGAAAGCCATCCCTCTGAGAACAGGAACAAGACAAGGGTGCCCACTCTCATCACTCTTATTCAACATAGTACTGGAGGTTTTGGCCAGAGCAATTAGGCAAGAAAAAGAAATAAAAGGAATCCAAATAGGCAGCGAAGAAGTGAAACTCTTGCTGTTTGCAGATGACATGGTCTTATATATAGAAAACCCTAAAAAATCCATTGGAAAGCTACTAGAAGCAATCAACAGTTACAGCAAAGCTGCAGGGTACAAAATCAACTTACATAAATCAGTTGCATTTCTATACTCTAATAATGAACTCACAGAAAGATAACTCAAGAACACAATCCCATTCACAGTCTCAACAAAAAGAATAAAATATCTTGGAATAAATTTAACCAAAGAAGTAAAAGACATATGCAATGAAAACTACAAGACTTTCCTGAAAGAAATTGCTGATGAAATAAAGAGATGGAAAGATATTCCATGCACACAGATTGGAAGAATAAACATAGCTAAAATGTCCATACTACCTAAAGCAATCTACAGATTCAATGCAATCCCAATCAGAATCCCAGTGACATTCTTCACAGAAATGGAACAAAGAATCCTAAAATTCATATGGGGCAACAAAAGACCCCAAATTGCTAAAGCAATTCTGAGAAAAAAGAACAAAGCTGGAGGCATCACAATCCCTGACTTCAAAACATACTACAAAGCTACAGTAATCAAAACAGCATGGTACCAGTACAAAAACAAGCCCACAGATCAACAGAACAGAATTGAAAGCCCAGAAATAAAACCACACATCTATGGACAGCTAATCTTCAACAAAGGAGCTGAGAACATAAGATGAAGAAAGGAAAGTCTCTTCAACAGATGGTGTTGGGAAAACTGGACAGCCACATGTAAAAGAATGAAAATAGACCATTCTCTTACGCCATTCACAAAAATAAACTCAAAATGGATCAAAGACTTGAAGGTAAGACCTGAAACCATAAGACTTCTAGAAGAAAACATAGGCAACAGAGTCTTTGACATCCGTCTTAAAGGATGTTTTCAGATACCATGTCTTCTCAGACAAGGGAAACAATAGAAAGAATAAACAAATGGGACGTCATCAGACTAAAGAGATTCTACAAGGCAAGGCAAAACAGGATTGAAACAAAAACACAGCCCACCAACTGGGAAAAAATATTTGCAAATCTTATGTCTGACAAAGGGTTAATCTCCATAATATATAAAGAACTCATCAACAAAAAATCAAACAACCTGATCCAAAAATGGGCAGAGGATATGAACAGACATTTCTCCAAAGAAGATATACGGATGGCCAATAGACACATGAAAAGATGCTCATCATCACTGATCATCAGGGAAATGCAAATCAAAACTACACTAAGATTTCACCTTACACCTGTTAGAATGGCTAAAATAACCAAGACAAAAAACAACAAATGTTGGAGAGGCTGTAGAGAAAAAGGAACCCTCATACTCTGCTGGTGGGAATGCAAACTGTTGCAGCCACTCTGGAAAACAGTATGGAGATTTCTCAAAAAATTAAAAATAGAAATACCATATGACCCATCCATCCCACTACTGGATATCTATCCAAAGAACTTGAAATCAGCAATTCAAAGGGACTCATGCACCCCTATGTTCATTGCAGCATTATTCACAATAGCCAAGACATGGAAGCAACCTAAGAGCCCATTGACTGATGACTAGATAAAGAAGATATGATACATACATACAATGGAATACTACTCAACCAAAAAAAAAGGATAAAATTGTCCCATTCGCAGCAACATGGATGGACCTTGAGGGTATTATGTTAAGCGAAATAAGCCAGATAGAGAAAGACAAACTCTGTCTGATTCCTCTCATCTGTGGGAGATAACCAAACACATGGACAAAGAGAACAGATTAGTGGTTACCAGGGGAAAGCGAGGGTTGGGGGATGGGCACAAAGGGTGAGGTGTGCACCTACAATATGACTGACTAATAATAATGCACAAATGAAACTTCACAAGGTTGTAAACTATCATAACCTCAATAAAAAAGTGAGTCTGCTCAAGTTATGACATATGAACTCTTCAAGGACTGGAAACATAATAATCTTTGAATTCTAGTGAGTTCTATAGAGAGCGACCCTTTGCAAGATTTTTTAATGGCATGATGGATGGATGAATGGATGGATGGACAGACGGACAAATGGACCACCAGAGGCTAGAGTTCCAGGTCCTTTCCTGAGGCCTCCTCTCTTTTGTTACACTACTACTTTTGTGCATAACTGCTTCATTAACATTCTTTTTTGTAAGTACAATTATTCCCTCATGTGCCCAATTAGATGATTCCACATATATGAGGAACATAAATGATTAATTGTAGACTCAAGTGATTAACTTTGGGGACCTAAAGTTTCTGTGTAAAAAAGAAGGAAAAAAAAAGGTTCATCTGAGGCCAGGCTGAAAACTTGGACAAGAAATTAAAGGTACTGTGTATGAAGCAGCAGCTTGCAATTTTTCAACTTCTAAATGCATTATTCAGTCTTCAGGGAATAAACATTGAGCAAAGAAAGTTAGAGTTGAATGCAGTGGAAATTGTTTCATACTTGATTCCGAAAAAGGATTAAAAGGACTTGACATAGAATAGAGTGATTTTATCAAGGCAGAGGACACTGTGGAAGAAAGGTCATAGAATGTAGCTGAGTACACAGGGGCTACCACAAATCGCATTAGCAATCAACACACCCAGTGTTCTGTGCCCACCAGCAGTGGCCCGTGTTTGAAAGTGTATATCCCTCATCCAGCGCTAAGTTTTGCATTCCTCTGCTGTCAAAAACATTTCTTTCTAAGCCCATCCAGGGATCAGAATATGACCTGATAAACAGTGTCATTTTATTTTTGTTATTCAATACACGGGATGGGAAAAGCAACAGCACTCACAGGGTAGGACCAGGAGACAACAGCCTTCTGTGTCAGTGGCTTCCACATGTGAGACGTGGTCCCTGCACCTCCTTTGCTCTGGGGATCTCATCCGTCACTACTCGACTCACTCAAGCCAATTCCTGGCCGCCTCCCACTCCAAGACCCTCAGCCCTGAAATCACTCTCTCCACCCGCAGGTTCTCTCTCGCCTCTCCTCCCCTTCCTTCCCTCCCGCTGAACCCACCCTCTTCAGGACCTCTAGGATCTCACCTTAGAAAGACAATAAGATGTTTGTGGGAAAGAATGCCAGTTTTCCTCCCATATTTCCTCCTTGGTCCTCAGCACGACAGAAGCCCCAAGTGTTATCAGGCGTCACAGCTGCTCACTTTAAAGGCTACATCTCCTTGCTTTCTTCACAAAAAGCTGTGCCCTCCTGAGCAAGTTCTGGCCAATAGGATGGGAGTAGAAGTGACATTTGCAATCTCTAAGTTGTTCCTTAAAAGGGCAGAGTATGCCATTTCGCTAACTAGAATGAGGACATAGCGGTAAGTTGTTCTGAACCATGTGAGTGAGGGCAAAACAACAAGATAAAAGGACCCTGGGCCTCTGCTATCTTCTCAGAGCAGAGATGCCCGCTAGCTCAGTCTGTAATGTAAAAGAGAAATCACTTTTATTGTGTTTAAGCCACGAGTGTTTTGGATCTCTGTCACAGCTGCCAAACCTATAGCCTAACGTACAGTCCTTCACAAAGCGACCCCACCCCAAACACGTTTTTCCATTCTTGCTTTATAACTACTTCCAAAACCATCAATGGTTCTCAACTTTGGTTGCCTATTATAATCCCCTGGGACTGTTAAAAAACACCTCGATGCCCAGGGCTTACTTCAAACCAATGACATCATAATTTCTGGGAGAGTCAAGCGTCAGAATTGTTTGAGCTTCCCAGGTGATTCTAACCTACAATCAAGGTTTCAAGGTTTCAATGGTTTAGATGATCTCCTGGTGTCTTGAGAAGTGACAGTTCGTTCCTCACCTGAAGTTGGAAGGAGGAAAGGAGGGAGTAAAAAGCAGATAAAGAAGAATGATAATTCCTCACGTCTCTTGCTTCAGAACTGGATAGAACTACCTATTATCTTGCTTGAAGTTTTGAAAACTCTCAGTTTACCGCAGTGGCCATATTTGAATATAAGTAGGAAATATATTCCAAAGCAATGTTTTAATCACCTTTTTATTTACTAATCTTGATTTTTCCCTGACTCTCACTTCTTTCATGAGTAATATAGAGTTGAACCACGCAATTAACATCTTGCAGAAAACTACATGGATGAAAAACAGGGGCCACCGGGGAAGACCAGTCACCAAGCACCCCTTGGTCTAAAAAAAAGTAAAGTTTACCCCAAGGAGGGACTTAGGTGCTTGGCAGAATTTTTCATTCAATATTTAAAACATGCAGACCCACCTCTCAGTAAGCCTATAGCCCCCCAGGCCCAAGAAATTTGTAAAGTGAGAGAGAGAGAAACTGAAAGAGAGAAAAAAGAATGAGCAGAGGAAGATATTGAGAAGGATGGGTGGGAGGGAGAGAGAGAAACTGGCAGAGAGATGGACGGTTATAGCTCTTGAGGGGCCATTAAGGTTCAATTCCCTTGCCACATACCTCTCCCTCCATTCACTCAGCTCCTGTAAATGACTGTTCTGATTTACAGGGCAGGGGAGGGGCTATTCATTTCCTGTGTATTATTCCATTATTTACTAATATCTGAAACCAGACTGAGAGATGGTGTAAGCTGAATGGGAGAAGGGTTTGGGAGAAGTTGTAATTGTATGAATTTATTCTTTGGGATTTTTGTGTGTGTGTGTGTGCTAATGGGCTCATTTAATCTCATATCTGGTAAGACAAAAATACTATTGTAATTTATCAAAATTGTGAGGGAAGAAAAAGCAAGGTTTTTATTCTTAGTGCCCAAAGAAATAAGCCCTAGGACTGATCACTTTTTAAAATTTAGCAGGGATCCAAAGTCTGAGCTAATTCTCATTGTCATCACCTTTCTAGGCTGTCCTTGGCTAACGCTCCTTCCGAAACTCATGTTCCTTCTCAAAGGATGTTCAGTGGAATCATGATATGATATGTCACTCGCTAGATCCGGGGAGGGCTGAAGAGATGGCATTTATAAGAAAGGACTTTGTGACAACTTAGATCTAGCTTTAACAAAACAGGGGATGACGTAAAGTCAACTGTCAATGAGCTACAACAGGAAAAGAGGGCAAATTGCAACAGCCTTCGTCTGAGTCAGCAGGTGGGAGTCGATTCTTCACTGTTTCTGTTTGTATTGTCAAAGCCCAGCCTAGGTTAGGAAAGTAATTTTTAAACAGCTTAAGAGAAAAGGCTGATTGATTGACAAGCGCTGTACACCTTGCAGTTAGTCACAGAACTCATACCTGGATAGATAAGAACTTGTTGGCTAAAACATTAAAAATAACCATTTCAGAGGACCAGTGCTTCACAAGAGCGAAAGCAACCACTGAGTCACAGAGCGGACGTGCTTCAGAGATGATAGAGGCAATTAATTGGCTTTTAGTCTGACATTTTTTGCTATAATATATAATATTTTATTTGCTGCCCTACTGGGCTTTCTTTACTAGAACCTTACAATTCAGGCTACGGTTTTTAGAATCCCTCTTTTAAAAGGCAGGGACATTATTTCTTTTGTATAGTGTCTAGCTCATTAGCTATTTGTACACACACATTCAAAATATCTCAGAGGGACAACACCAGGGAGTTTTCCATCTGTTTTTCTCCACTTTCCTTTACCCTAATTATTAAAACCCTGGGTGGTTTTTTGGCCACAATGTGCCCAGCCCCAGGAAATGAATCACGATTGGTATAAGGCCCTAAATTTTACATACAGTCAATAACCCCTTTTGCTGGATATTTCTTTTCTCAGCTTCCTCTGTAGTTAGCGGTGGTCATCTGGCTCAGTTTTGGCCCATCAGATGTCAGAGAGAATCTGAAGGGGCTTTCTGGGTAATATGTTGCTTTCTGACAAAGCAATAAGTGTTTAAAGAGATTAATTTCTTAGAGTGCTCCTATTCTTCCTGTCTGAGATACTGATGTAAAGGCCTGATGCTTGGAACTGAAACATACATCTCGTGACTGCCCACGACGCAACAGCATGACAGAAAACGAAGATAAAAATCAAAGACGCTGACGCAGAGCCCTACCATTGTCAAGCCACTGAACAAGCCCTGGGATTGCCTCAACTAGACTCTTGTTAAATAAACAATAAATACCCTTTTGACTTCAGCCAGTGTTTGTTGGGTCTTCTGATGTTTGCAACCCAAAATACCCCAACCATTACTATTCCTTTCCTTTCGGGACCTAAGTTTTTATTGCTTTGTAATGTGATTATAGAGATGATTCTCGTTCAGTTTGCCCTTTTGGTTTATTAATTCAGTTTTATATATTTTAAATAATTGGTAACCTCCTCAAGAAAAGAAATAGAGCCTTTCTTCCTATGAAATCAAATAGTTATTACTTAAAAATGTTAACAAGCCCTACGGAATATTAACCATGAACACACAGTATTTCAGTCGTTTTCATTTAGGGATTCTGACAATCTTGACAAGCATTCTTCATCTGAAAGGTTGGTGCTGTAAACACAGCAATACTGTTTACATGTTGATGAATGGACATTGTTGTGTATTTGCTATAAAAAAGTAATTTTTTGTTGGATTTCAAATTTTACAGAGTGCTTTCACATGTAATATCAGTTCAACTGATTCTCACAACAACCTCACAAGGCGGATAACATTTTTAGCTCTGTTTACACATAAGGACACCAAGACGGAGGAAAACTAAGTGACTTGCTCCCGCTAATTCAATTAATAACTGGAAGAACTTGGATTTAGATCAAAGCCTGTGTTCTTTCCACAATTCCATGCCATGGAGAGCGGTTACTTGGACAGCTCTGAGGTTCTTGCTTTCAGCCATCAGCCCAAATATTATTATGTTATATTATAGTGAACTTTGTAGAACTCAAAAATAGTTAATTTATCTGCCATATGCATAATAAATTGCTAGCATAATGTAAATTTTGGTAGAACTGGTTTAAAACAAATTTGCCAAGCCCTGAAAGGACACCAGGGTGATATTTAGTGGCATTCCTTCTCCTGGGACTTCCACAGTAATTTTTCTTACTGTCTATTATTACTTAAGTCATATTAGAATTAATATGTAAGCCCATCCAGGGCAAAGATTCTATATTAGTTGTTTTTGTCTAGCTTATTGCCTGCCACATAGTAGACACTCCGTAATATTTATGAAATCAACAATGAGTAACCGATCTAACCATTCATAGACACAGAAACACTTTCATCTTTTCTCTCTTAAGCACATCAGTCTATCGTCTCCAAAATTGCTTTAAAGACCCACAGCTTTCTGCCCTTTCAGAAAAGAAACATAAGTAGCAGCAAGGTGAAGTTTTTCACACTTTGTCTTTCTTGAACTGGTGGAAATATCCAAAAATGAGAATAAAGCAATTAGTTTTTTCAGTAGTAATGGTAGTTTCTAAAGTAGCTTATCCATCTTCCATTGGGAACTGTCTCCTTTCTAATCACTTTTCCCCTCATGCTGGATTAGTTTAGAAACATTATTGCCACAGTTTACTGCCTGCCTTTAGTTTTTAATATTGCAACCACATCACCACAGGTAGTGAAGGAAAACAGCTGGGTTGAGGAAAGCTAGACACCTATTAAAGTGTCAAAAGAGTGAAATTATTCCTCAGATCATCTTAATTTTCTGCGAAAGTTAAAAAAAAAACTTTAAGAGAAATTCATGCTCCCAGTATTTTTGAAATGTGCTTCCATTTTCATGGAACTTAATTGCTCTAATAAGGGAAAGAAGCTCATAAGTGGAATCCAAAATGTTTGTGAATTATCACCATACAAACTGAGTTGGGCCCAATGGGGAAAACAACCACTTCAAGAAATATTCACACCAGGATTTTATTTTTTAACAGTCTAGTCTATTCAAATTTATTTTGGTGATCAAATTGTTTTTAGGATTAAGGGAGGATGAAATGATCGATGAAAAATTTCAGACACTAAATAGTCTGAATTAACTTTGACAATATCAGCTAACCAGAAAGCCAGAAAGCCCACAGGAACTAAAACATAGGCCATTCCATGACCTCAAGAAGACATGGATAGCTACAGTTGCCATAATGTTAGAAAAGGGAATTTTATTAGTAGTAGTAGTAGGCACGAAAACTTAGGAAAATGTGTGCTGTTACTAATCTAATATCAATCAATGTTTGTGTTCCTAGGGAAGAAATTCTTGAGAAGGAATAGAGCTGTGAAGGTAAATGTTCCTGGTACATAATCATATGAATCTGATAGGCTTCTAGCCACTTATACACAGCAATACATCAGGCTCCCACCAGGTAATGCTGGTTGAGTTTACAGAAACCTAAACTTGCTTGTCATTTTATTTCATCTCATGGCCTCTACCATATTTTATTTCTCTTCATTTTGAAATAGCTGGATAGTACGCTGGTGAAGTCAAGGAGAAGGCTGCCAATTGTGAACACAGCAAAAGACAGGATTTTGTCCAGTTTGATCTGCGTCTGCATCTTTATCTGTAGAAATATTTATGATGCATTTACTTAAAGAATCAATTTAAATAAAAATATATGAAATTCTTATAATTTAGGACTTCAAACTACTATTGAGCAGTTGCTATAGAGAAAAAATTCAATCACTATTTTAAGGCATAGTTACCAATTTTTAAAAATACATACGTTTTAACACAGGATCTTTCTCTCTAGTTCAAATTTTTAAATAGAACCTCAATATATAAAACACTCCAAAGTAGTGTGGTTCTAGTTGAAGGAGGTAAGGAACAATCAACTCTCCCCTAAGGTCATCCTAACAGCCTCCAGAGACCCCTAAAACTCCCAGATAGACAGTTCAAAACTCACCAGGAAAACAGCTTGACCTGGAAACCATGCTCTAGCTCTGGCCCGCTCACTGTACGACTTCGGAAAAGTGATTTTGCCTCTTTGGACCTCAATTCTTTTACTTATATGATGAATGATCTCTAAGAGTCCTTCTAGTGCCAATATTTTATTCTGACTTCTAAATATAACTATTCACATTAAGACCTTGCAAAGAACCTCTTGGGAGTAAAATATGAGGAAAGGCACCCATGATTTACATTAGCATTAAAAGCATGTTGTTTTGAAATATGATGTACTTATTTACTCTTGACAAATACAGTAGAAAACCATCCAAACCCTCAGGGTCACATTTCTTGATCCACAATCATTGTATTCCACCTCCAGCTTAAACTTTAGCCCATCACTACACATGAGAGAGAATATCTGTTACCTCACATGTCTGGAGCCCTCAATATTTTAAGCCCTTTAAGAGTATATATATAATATTTTCAATCTCTTATTAGCATATTGGCAGGTGTTTCATTTTCACCTGGAACAGTTGCCGGTATTATTCTATATGAATAGTATACAATTTGCTTGGTTAGGTTACAAAATAGTTAAATACATATTTTATTCTAAAAAGTGTACACTCCCCTTACAGCATTCTTCACAAATTGATTTTTTGTTTCCCTGCACAGCTGTTCTATATTATGCAACTATGTAGTGCAGCATCTGGCATATAAACAATTGTTCAAGTCTACCTGGTATAATTAGAAATGCTGTGGGTGTTGAGGAAGTTGTAAGGGCAATGCTGAAGTGGCTGGGCAGAAGATAAATATAGTCACAAGGAATTGGTGGACTAGATAGGAAGGAAGGAAAGCGTCAAGGGATTTTACATCCTAGTGTCATTCAAGAGCATCGAGAAGGGTAGAAGGGATGGTCAAAGGGGAGAAGACCAAAGTCCAGACCTCAGAGGCAAAGAAGAGCTGAGCTATGAGTTCCAGGTATGGACCCGCAGGTGTGTTGCTGAACGAGAATGAAGGAAGGGATGTCTGAAGTCAAGAGAAGGTGAGTGCTATAGGCCGAATGTTTGTGTGCCCCCAAATTCAAGTTGAAATTCTAATACCCATTGTGGTGGTATCAGGAACTGGGGTCTTTGGGAGGTGATTAGGTCATAAGGGCAGAGCCTTATGTTTTGAATGAGATCAGTGCCCTTATAAAAGAGATGTGACAGGGATCCCTTCCGTTGCCCCATGAGAGGATGTAGCAACGGCTCCCGCTATGAACCAGGAAGTGGGCTCTCATCAGGCCACAGCCATGCTGGCACTTGATCTTGGACTTCCCAGCTTCCAGAACTGTGAGAAATAAATTTCTGTCGCCACTCACCCTGTGGTATTTTGTTATAGCAGCCTGAATGGACTAAGATAGCAAGTCTGGGGATGTCATGGAGCATCAAGAAAGATCTGAAACTGCTGAGGCAGAGCTTCAGAGAGTCTGCACACGAATACATTGCTTCACGTGATTACTACCACATCACCTAGTGTTCAGGCACAGCTCAGATGGCCGCCAGTAGGATGGGATTCCCACATCGTGTGGGAGGTCAATGGGGTAAATTCCACAGCTCCTTCTTACTCCTAAAATTCTGTTATTTCCATCAGGAAAAAATATTAAAGTTAATTTGATCTTGCCCAAGGCATAAGTACTTATAATTAGGAGTCAAAATTATTCAGAGTGTATGGCAGTTAACTACAGATATGAATAAACCTTTAAAATCGTAGAATTTTAAAGACTCTAAAGTCTCATTTCTCCATTACACAGAAGAGAAAATTGAGGCCCAGAAAGAGCACATGATTTGCTTAAAGTCACAAGTTTGACGACTCCGGACTCTGAATTAATCTCTTTTTTACCACTATACCGTGCTGCTTTTAAGCCATTTAAATTTTGTGCTGATCTGTGAATTGGAGATAATAGACGCCATTAGCTAGCCAGATCTGTGTGAACAAAGAGAGCTGCAGATTTGAGACAACTGTACAGATAATTCTGTATCCTAAGATGCTAAAAATGTTTTAATGAAAATATCCAGATAATTTAAACCTGACTATTTTAAAAAATAATTATCTTATTCTCCATTTCACTGTACCAAATGCTCAATAAATGGAGATATTGGTCTCATCTTGACAAGGTTCCCATAATAAATGATTCACTTGAGAAGCGTACAAAAAAAAAGGAGAAAAAGGGTGCAGCAGTTAAGTTCGCATGTTCCATTTCAGCGGCTTAGGGTTCGCTGGTTTGGATCCCGGGTGCGGACATGGCACCACTTGGCAAGCCATGCTGTGGTAGGCGTCTCACATGTAAAGTGGAGGAAGATGGGCACGGATGTTAGCTCAGGGCCAGTCTTCCTCAGCAAAAAGAGGAGGATTGGCTGCAGGTGTTAGCTCAGGGCTAATCTTCCTCAAAAAAAGAAAAAAGTGATCAAACTGAACATCACCAATAATGGAACCACCTTCTCATGCTCTGCACTGAGAGGAAAACATCTCAAGTAGTATTCTTGCCAAAAATGCTTAACCTGAATCCAACCATAAGGCAACAATCAGCTATGTATAGTGGGACATTTCACAAAGTGATGGCTCTGGATTCTTCAGAAATATCAATGTCATAAAAATTTTTTTAAAAAGTGGAGGGACCGTTTTAGATGAAAGAAGACTAAAGAGACATCACAACTAAATGCAATGCATAGTTCTTAATAAGATCCAGGTGAGAAAAAAAAGCCAAATTAGATTTGGGACAATTAGGGAAATTTGAATATAGACTCTATATTAGATAATTTCATTGTATCAACAAGCTCCTTGGGTATGACAATGATATTGTGGCTGTGTAGGAGAATGTCTTTATTCTTAGGAGATCTATGCCAAAGGATGAAGGGATGAAATGATGATGTCTACATGGACTCTTCAGCCGTGAAAATGTGTGGTGTGCGTGTTCATGTTGGGGAGAGGTGGAGGGGAAGCAGGGAGAGAGCATATGTGGCAAAATGTTAATAACTGGTAATTCTAGGTGAGGGTATGATGAATTTTCGTTGTACTTGAAATTTTTCAAAACAAAAAGTTTAAGGGAAAAATGAAAAACTCTGTGAGTTGTTTTCCTTCATACAAAATACGCAATAGGAAATGAATAAAATGGGACCCTTTATACTTGTCCAGTAAACGATTACTTGCCCTGGGCAAGGATCTATTAATAAGGCTATTATGAAGCACTTTATAAGGATACCACTTGAATAAAATGCTAAATAAATGACAGATCTACTTGTATGTGTTTCCTAAGGGAGTCTCTGTCCCGTTTTTTAGGAGTTCAAATTTAGGAACCACACATTTCAGAAGTGATGCAGACGAGATAATCCAACCTCTAGAATTGCAGAACACCAAGGTTCCTCAGTCACAGCTAATCAGACAATGAATGTGGTCTTTTCTTTCCATTTTCAAAATCCCACCACATGCAGATAGATCTACATTTAGCATAAGGCACATATTTTGCCCCCTAAACTGTAGAGTTTTTCCTCTTCTAACTAGAGAAAGAGTAGTCAGAGTCATCCAGCAGCTAGCAAGCAATGCTGTTTGTGTGTTTCCTAAACAAAGGAAGGGTTTCTACTACACCTGGTGTGTAGCAGGGGTTGGTGGATGACTAGGGAGGTTTCTCAGAGAAAGTGATACTTGCTGAGCTGGTGGAAGGTGAGGTGGGTAAAAGGATTTTGCAAAATGTGGTGGCAGAATGAACAAAAGTAGCTGTAGGCTAATCAGTTTATCCAAAATATAAAAAAGATTTAATGTTCCCAGAATGTCTATGGGGGTTTTTTCTCTCCCCTACTCCATAATTCCTGTTGTTTTGCCTTTGTTCATTGACAACAATCTAATGACTGTTTCTCTCATGTATGAGTCAAAAATTTCTGTGCGGATAACTATTTCTCAGTTATTACTTGACAAGAATGATCATGATTGGCTTAGAACAGACAAATCAAGACTTATCCTTTGGAGCTGGGATGGAGACGGATGCCAGCTTTCCCTCAAGCACATATCTTTACAGAATCATGTGGATACCTCAGCAAAATCGAGATTCTGCTAGCAAAGAAGCAGGCAGGGAGAATGTTTGTCAGGTAGATGGCCATCAGTGTCTACTACAAGGAGGGAATCAACTCAATAAATATTTTGGAAGACCAACAAGGTGCTGGGAGGTGAAGGTCAGAAGATAAAAATGATACCCATGACTTGCACCTCTGGGAAATTGTGGGACTACAAACTGAGAGAATATAGCAGAGGAAGCAGATCTGGGAGTAAGATGATAAGTTCTATTTTTATTAAGTTGAATTTGAGATGCCCTTGGAACATCAAGATGTAAATATACAGCAAATATTTGAAGTTCCAGGTAGAAGACTGGATTGGATATATATAGATCTGAGCGTCATCAGCCTTCGGTAAAAATGAAAACCACGGAGTAGTTAGATCATCCAAGGAGAGTATGTAGCATGAGAAAAGAAGTGGATCGAAGAGGAACTTATAAGAGGGATAGAGAAGGAGTGGAAGGAAGGTTTTAGGGGGAGTGGGAGAGAGTAGTTTCTCATCTTGGACCCTAGACAGTTTTGAGAAGTCAAGTGACAGATGTTGTCGAGTGCAAAGATGTCACTGGATTTGCCACTAAGAAATCACTGGTGACATGGAGGTAGTGGAATGAGAGTGCAGTAAACAGAGAAGGAAATGGAAGGTAAGGAAGTGGAGAGAATGATGTAAACTAATACTTTGAATACTTTGAGTGAAAAGGGAAAGATGGAGTGTATCAGAGAAGTGGGGGAAATAGCACATTTCAGGTTAAGAGGAAAGAACCAGTAGGAAGAGAACAGTTGAAGATAAAGGAGAGAGGGGAATTATTTAGGGGATTAAGTCTGGAAAGCACCAATGAGGGTGAGATGGGGGCAGGGCTGAGCCTTGACCAAGGGGGTGGTATTCATTCTGTGGGCCAAGAACAAATGATATTATATAGAGAAAGATACAGATGAAGTAGGCATCAATGAAAGCGATTGTAATGCCCTCCATTTTATCAGTGACTAGGAAGCAAGGTATATTAGGAAGGACTTTTCAATTGCAAGTGATGGAAACAAATCTCAAATAGCTTAAGCAAAAAAGGAAATACATTAGTTCGTATAACTTAAAAGGAGTATACTGTCATCAGTGCAGCTAGAACTAGATACTCAAAGTGATGGCATCAAAATCTGTCTTTTTCTAGGCTCTGTAGCCTTCTGTTGATTGTATTTCATTTCCAGGCAGATTATGTCCATGTGCCCACATCTTCATTCTTTTACACTACTTAGCAACAATGATCTCAAGAGGAGAAAGTGTTTCTTTTCCAGTCATACTTCCAAGGTCCTAGAAAGATTTTGATTGAGTCAAATGCCTGCCCCTGAACCAATCACTATGGCCAAGAGGATATGGTCATCCACCCAAACCACAGAAATGAAAATGGTCAGTAGGGGGTTCTATTACCAGAATAAAAAGGGAATGGATGCTGGGCAAGCAATGAGAGGTGCACTGCCAAGGTCATTTGCTGATCACAAGGGTATTGGGAGTTGAGCAGAAGATTTGTTAAGAACAGAGATTTGGAGTAGTCCTTTAAAAATACGTAGTAGCTTAGCTTTGCCAAGTAACAAGATGGACAGGCAGAAGCATTAAGGATCCACCTGAGGCTGACAAAGTCAACACAGACAAGATTTCATCCAACAGTGCTTAGCTATTCAAGGGTAAATAAAAACAATAACACTATGTATGTGTTTCGTTGTTCTTAGAGAGTGCAAGTACTGACTCATTTAATCTTCATGACAACTCCATGAGAGTGATGTAAAGATCAAATTGTGCAAGAGCAGAGGAGGTTGATTATGGCGTTGAGATTTCACTGATGGATGCACTGGAAGTAGAGGGCCATGAGAGGATCAAGACTTTGTGAAAGCTAAGGACAGAAGTGGGGCTGGAAGGAGGCTAGTGGACAGGAAGGGGAAAAAGTTGAGGCTCTAAGGGTCTCTGTGAGGTTGATTGGGGTTTAGAGTAAGAGAAAGACAGACTTGAAAGGACAGAAGGTTGTGGTCAGAGAGCAGGATACTGCGTTTGAGATTTTAGGTTGATCTCAGATTTGTTTCTGCCTGACTTTCATTCCTATCTCTAATATCCAAAAATTCAGTCTTAAAAGTCATCCAGACCAGAATCTGTGGTTGAGTCTCAGCTGTAGATGAGTAATTACGAGCAAGAAATTTTACTTTTCTGAGGCTCCTATTTCTTCAGCTATAAACTAGATATGATAAAATGCCTACCTCATAGGTTGTGTGAAAATCAAGTGAATTGATGAACGTAAAGCGTCTACATTATACTATATCTGGTATACAGTGGAGGCTCAATCTACTATACACATTAACTATCACTTTTACATTATCAACATCATTATCATTAGTTTATACGTAGTGAAGAAAAGCTTTAAAGAAACCATGAGGGAAACACACAGCGTCTTATCCATCGTGTATCCTTAATACTCAGCACAGAGTCTGGCACACAGGAGGGACTCAGTGAATGGACATGGAACCCAAGTTATCTCCTGCCATCCACTTCAGGGGTCAACCACTCTAGTGCCTTTGGGGAACTTTTTTTTTCTCATATCCACTTCTGAGCCAGTCTACACTGAAGCCTGCTTCTCTACCTGACTTCACTGAACAAGTATTTACTGAGACCACTTCGCATCCGGCACTATGTGAGGAACTGGGGATATAACAGCGCCCAAACAGACAAGGTCTTTGCTCTCATGGAGCTTACAGCCACGAGGGAAGCAGACATTAATGAGACGATCTTACAAATAAATGTAAAACTGTTAACTGTGATACGTGCTACTAAAGAGAAGCTATCAGGAGGACACGGACCTCATTGGGGAGGTTGGGGAAAGTTGTCCTGTGTAAATGACAACTGAACTGAGGATGGGAAAGAATTAATTTGACAAAAAGGGAGTGGAAGAGCTCCCTAGACAAAGGAAACAGCATCTGCAGTCTCTGCAAAAAGGAGCACCTCAAGAACAAGACCTGTGTGGTTGCAGCAGAGAGAGAGTGTGTTATGCTGGGTAACACTGGAAAGGAAAGTGGTGGCCAGAGCATGCAGGGCCCAGAGTCCTCACCACTGGTCACCACATGGAACTACAGGACACCATTTTTCTTGAGAAAGTGCTGGTCTTAACCAACAATAAATGAGGAAAAGGACTTACTTCACTTTACTCTGTCCCTTAATTCCCCTTTCACCCCAGCCCAAGACTGCTGTGAAGAACAGAATTTTTACAGAAAGTTTAGGAGTAAGGGAGGGGGAAATACAGCATATTCCAGAATAGGGGACAACAGAAATCTGAATAATAGGCAATACCGGTTTTAAAATGTTCCAAGGCCATCTTTTACTCCAAATTCAGCCAAGGCCATTTATGCGGGGTTTCCACCCCTAGCAATGTAATTGCGGCCATTGTCCCTGCTGGTGTTTGTTTGTTCTCTCTAACTGATCCAAGGTCAGGTTCTCAAGCAGGACTTCCACCACTAGAGATGAGAGCAGAATTATGTACACGCAGGAAGGCAGGTTCATTTCTTTGAGTTCACTCTTTTAGCACAGTGAATGACCAAGAACTCCCAGGTCAGCCCACTGAAAACCAGTCAGACGAATTTGTACCATCAAGTTCCCTTTAGTAAAAAGACCCTAAACCACTTAAAACTTTTCATTCATTTAATAAGCATCTATACATCACTTAAAATGTGCCATAGATTGTGCTGGTGCCTGACATATACAAAGATGTGTAAATCATCATCTTGGGCCTGGATGTGCTCCCAAGACACAGTATTTCAATGTAGTATCTTGTGATGGTGCTCTAACTGAGATGTAACTGTGTCCTGTGGGAGCTCATCCCTGGGGAAGTAGGATGGAGGCACTTCACACAGCAGGTAACATTTGAGATGTGGCCTTGGAGAGAGAATTGGAGCGTTCCAGGAAGAGAGAGAAGGTATATTCCGGCACAGAGAACAACATGTGGGAAGGCATGTTGGAAAGTCTGTCCAGAGAGAGGAACCAGGCGAAGTAGACAGACTTTATGGCCTTAATAAGGCAATGATGTAACCAGATCAATATTTTAAAATGAACCTCAAAGCTCTCGAGATGCCACATGGTATCATAGCTGCTTTAAGAAACGTTCCTTAGATGTTGTATACCTTAGTAAAGAAAAGTTTGGCCAGTTGTTTTAGGTGTTTAGAAATGGTTTTTAGATTCCATCCAGATTGGCATTAGATAAACCAGCAATATATTTCTAGCCTTGTGATTTGTTCATCTCCCATTTATTGTGGTCCCAAATCAGAGCACCAGATAGAGACCAGAAAATGACTTTCTTATATAAAATAAGGATGAAAGTAGGTGTGCAAGCCCAATAAAACGTAACCGTGTAGCTGATTCAGAAAATCCAGTCAAATACTGGTGATGTCTGTGTGCATTATCCACTATTTGGCTTATTCCATTACTTGGCAATAATAAGAGCAACCATTTACTGAGTGACTGTGATGTATCAGGAGCTTTACTTGTGTTAACATCTAACCCTCACACCTTCTTGTGGTAGGTTTTGTCCCTATGGAAGCCACAAGAAAACGAAATTTTATAGCGTTAAGTAGCTTGCCCAGAGCAGAGTGATTAGGAGCAGGGACTACAATGCCACAAGCTTGTGTTTGAAACCTGGCTCTGCCACTCATCGTGACCTTGGGAAAGCTGCTGGACTTCTCTATGGGCATGTTTCCCCATCTGTAAAATGGGTATACTGTCTCCCAGCTCTTAGAAAAGGGAGTAGCACAGTTTTTTGCTGTGATGATCAATAGGCCAGATTAAAACCTCTCAGCAACCCTCTGCTGCCCAGTATTTACCGGTATAAAATCTGCCCTTGGTGACGACAAGTAGGAAGGAAAATCTGCCACAAAATGATTGCAATGCTCCCAAAAATAACAGAGAAGTAACTTCAGGTGAAGTCCTTATTGACCTGCATGATTTGGGATAACAGAAGGACGACATGATTCTTGAGCTGTCTGGCTGCAGCTCTCAAAATTCGGCATGTATAAAAATCACTTGTGAAACGTTGAAACTTCAGTTTCCTAAACACACTCCTCCCTCCCACCTAAGATTCAGGAGGTCTGAGGTGACTGCTGAGTTTTACTGTCACGTCTTACCTTAAGGAGAGAAGAAAAAAAAAATGTTTTCCTGTTTTCTGTTTTTTCTTTCTGTTAATTATGTGAGCCACCAGCTGAAATCCCCTCTATGAGCCTGAAGCCCACTTGGATTTCTGCAAATCCAAAGCTTCATTCTCTTTCTTGTTCTCTCGGCTCCAACACAATGTCTGGTTTCCCCAGAGTCCAGAATTCTTTAATAAAACTCAGAACTATTTTGCCTTCCTCTAGGAGAAGGGAAGTGGGACTGACTTACCAACTTTTAGCCCTTAAGAAAGAGCCGCAGCGGTTTAACATTTCAAAAATATGAGTATTCTACAGGAACAGGAGGGGGTTGACCACAGTTTTCAATTTTTCTTTTTCTTATAAACAAGGTAAGCACTAAATAGAGGAAATGAAATAAGAGGCTAAGAAAAGTTTGTTCTTTGCCTTACCCTCTCAAAGAAACTTCTTGAGATAAATCCAGAGGCAAGGAAATTCTAACATTTTACAGAAATTATAAAGCATCAGAACTCACTCTCAGAGGACAATCCAGAGCCCGGACAAAGCTGGCCTGGGAACCCTAAGTTGATGAAGGTTTCTCCCCAGCCTGTTATGTGCCAAACCTCTCCTCTGGGCGTTCTGGTGCTGGGTCACTGTGCGCTGCACACTCCCAGGACTCAGCCCCACCTCCACAGCCCCGCAGGCAGGAGGAAACCCAGAATCTGCTCTCCCCTAGGTTGCTGCCGACAACTGGAAACTCTAGGCTGGGGAGACAGCCTCCTGGGCAGCCTGTTTTTGCTCCTTCCCAATCTGTTCAACTCGGTTTCCTGCCAGCAGGAGTGTTCTTTTTGTGCCAGCTTTAAACCACTGAGCGCCCTGGGCCTGGGCCTGGCCTGCGGAGCTACGGCCAGTGCTTGGCCCGTGCTTGGCCCGCCGCCCAGGAGTTGTCCAGTGTCTGCACCAGGCATCTGTCCCTTCAGCTGTCTGTCCTCCAATCTTCTCCTTGGAACAGTGGGATGAGAAACATCCATCCTTGTCATCTTTCCAAGCCTCCCCAAAAGCTGCTTAGTGCCCTTGTTAAGGGAACGGGCCCAGTGTGTTTGCAAGCACCGGTTAATGAGAAGGGAAGGTGCTGGGGCTTTCAAAGGCGTTGAGGGATACCCTCGGAGCCTCTAGTGATCATAAAATATTTTAAAGGGCTTTTGGGCCCTGGGCTGTGGATTCTTTAGGAACCAGAAGCTGAATGCAGCCTCAGCTTACAGGCCTCTTCTAGAACTTCTCCATCCTTAAAATCCTTTGGCTAAATATAGCCTGTTGGAAGGAGGGGGGAAGAAACCTGGCTAATTTTAGCCTTAAAGAGCTTGTATGAGAGGCTGAACCTGTCAAACCATATCCCTAGGATGTTACACAGCCATCCAACAGCTGTCTTCTGGGGGCTCCAGACAGGCCCAATGGGGGCACTCTACAGGGGGCTGGCCTAGAGGGAAAGGAGAGTCAAGTGTGTGGGATGGAGAACAAACTACCAACTTGGAGAAAAGACTGACATGAACTGGAGCCAAGGCTGGAGGCTCCAGCTGCATCAGGATTCCCACACCAGGTTCCTGAGCACAGAGATTTATGCCATATTTAAATCTCCAAAGTCGAATGGGTTCAGAAAATTGTAGGAAAGTAAACATGCTATTTAACCGCTAGGTGGGTGGTCATCACATATGTTACATATCTGAAACTTTAAGTGAGAACAGCTTGAATCTTTCCATATCTAATTCCCAATAGTAGCTCCAAGCTGGGTTAGTATTGTTTATTAACAAAACCAAGCCTTGTTTCCCCTGAAAAAGGCAGTTAGCCCTTTGATATAAATCTATATATATAAAAAAAATAGTGCTTTGTTTCCAAAATCATAAGCAAGAGAACCATATTTTTTTCTAATTCAAGATTCTTTGTTTCCATATGTAAACAGAAAGAGATGTTCAGTCTGGTTTTTAGAAAGCAAGTTCAGTTTACAGAACAGGCAGTTAAAAAATTTTCATTTGTACCTTCATACGCAGCAAATTTGGAAAGAAAAGCACTGGTGAACAAACAACCATATTGATGCTAAATGTAATTGCACGATGACTCCAACTCCAGCCACCGTGGAAAGATACGCTAAACTTTAAACCCACAGTTCAGTTGACAGCTTCTTTTTCAAGTCTACTCATTATATAACAAGTTATAGAGTAAATGGTCATTCAGAGCATTATTTATCAAATTCCCACGTTCACAATAAGCTCAAGCTACTTTCCACATTCCACTTCTAAAAAGTCACTAAAAATTCTTCGGGTCACAGGAGCAAAATTAAACATCCTGCCACGGATAATGGTAAGTGAAATTGCAATCTGTAGTCCTGGGTGTAAAGACTAGCTTCACTCCAAAGCATTTCCAAATAAAATAACTTCAGATGATAAACTTTTCTTTAATATTCCTTATGGACAAAGAAATTCCATAACAACTTGAGGGAAAAAACCCTACATTTCTATGCAGTATTAAAATGTTAAAAACATTTTTTATCCGTAAAACTATAATTACTATCAAGGGTTTACTAACCCATTTAGGATTTTAGAGTCTTCACTGTCTAATGTTAGCATACAGACTGCACTTTTTTGGGTAAACACATAAACTCATTATAATATCAACACAGAATCTTTTACAGCAGGAGCAGCACTCTTAAACATGCAAAAACATGTTACAGGTTAGAAAACAGCAGTAGATTTCAAGTGCAGTCAAAGTAATCTCAGATTAAACTGACATCAAGTTCTAATAAGCACATTCACCTACCAAATAGCACTAGAGTTTGGACTGGTTATTAAAAACAAAGAAGGAAAACAAGGAGGACACCAGAGTATAGTATAGTATGGTACAGTGTGTGAGTGTGCGTGTTTTATACACACATATATACATTTTTTTAATAGACAGAAAATCCCAACCAGCCCTCTGGGAAGCAAGACCATCTCTCTCTTTCTCTCTCTCTTTCTCTCTCAGAACTGCTTTCATTTTGACCCAAATTTGCCAGCTTACTTGAAACGATTTTACCTTTCTCATTACAAATTCATTTGAAGTAAAACTGTAGAATCTTGAAATTTAGAGTATCAAAAATTATTTCTCTTAAGGAAATGGATTCTGCTGTTATTTAATTTTATATACTATTTCTTTTCTTTTGTCATTCATTTGGTGTTAAATTTTGCAAATTTAGTCGAATGCCAACCAGGGATCTGCCTGGGAAACTTGCCTTAGCAGGCAGATGTCCAGATCAAAAAATAGCCTATCTTTACGGAAGAAATATACATAAACATTTACACATCACAAAATAAGGTTGAAATGGGTGGGACCACTTGATTGACACCCATTTGTCACTTTCATTGGAAAATTTCATGGGCAGCTTCCAATACGCTTAGACAAATTTAGATGAATGGAAGCGCTGACTAATGATGCCATTATCTATATACCAAATATAAAAGAAGGCCTGAAAGTCCTGAGTCATTCATGTGAGCCACTGAAATGACAGGGGAGGGGAACTTAGAGAATGATAACGAAATGTCTTGAGATGGCAAATTAATAAAAAGAAAGTGCATTCAGATATTTCAAAAAGATAAAACATGCCTAGTTTTGGGGAAGAGGTCTAAGTCTAGTGAACAGGACCAAGTCTTATGAATTGCAAAAATTGCATTATGTACAATCTTTTTAGCAATAAAATTATTTTAACCATCAATAACTAAGGGTTGTTATTTTAGGAGAATGAAGTCAATACATTTGTTTTCTTGAGGCAGGCAGGGGCAGTATTGTCCTATTCATGAACTTCATTAATATTCATTAATTTTTAAAGCAGTTTGGTTAGCTTTGGCCATTATCTATACAGATATTTTGCCTTTAAATAAAAATAATTATAAGAACTTCATTATTTAAAAATATAATTAGCATGAAATTCAAAACATACGTTTTCATTAGCAGACATTATTCATTGGAAGCTGTATATTTTTCAGAAGGATCCGTTTTAATTGAATTCCTGGGGCAAAATTCTAAAAATCATAGTGACTAAAATAACCTAAATGTATGCAAAAGTAAACTGAAAATACTTTTTAAAAATGTTTGAATTAATTTCCACTTTAAAGAATACCATAATTTGACCCAATTAGCTCTGCAAACGAATTCGGTTGTTTGACATTCTTTAGCATTTTACAGTAGACAATTTTCACTCGTCCAGCACCTTAGATCGCCAAAGATCCCAGTGCTCAATTAGTGCTATTTACCTTAGGAAGTAACTAAATCCAGATGAGCAGAGCGCTCACATCACTGTAAAAAGAAATTGTTTCCTCATGCTTGCCGCTCCCATTCCGGAACTAGAAACTGAAAACTCTAACAATTACCCTTGTGCAGTTAGGAAATTGTGGAGAGAAATGCAAAATAGTTTTATTTGTAAATGAGCCCAACCACAGGAACCATACACTACCTTGTTTTGCAAAAGTCCTCCAGCCTTTGTAAATCAGGCTTTTACACTATGACAGATTAACAACCAAGGCAAATAATTCATGCACGTGGAGTTGGAAACGGACTCCTCCACATGTCCTTCCTGATTCATGTCCACACTCAGGTGCAACAATGTCGAGTAGTACTTGGTGGATTATGAGAAAATAAATAAATAAAAATTAAAATACCACCCAAAGAAAAGGAGCCTGAATAATTCAGGGGAATTTTTGAGGCATGGCCAACGGGAAAAATCACTGTCGTGAATACCTAAACTTTCAAGAAAACACATTTCTTTGTGTGGGGTTTTTTTAAGGACTGCCTGTTCTATAGCTGTATTGAATCAGTTTGATTTGTGTTTGTCAAAAGTCCCCTCCAGTCTCCAAGAAACACTCCAGTTGCGTTTTCTTTAGATTTTGATTTTGACTTTGGCTTTTGTTTTGTGTTTAAGGTAAACTAGCCCCTTGGGACTAGGACAATTTTCCTGTTTAGGGCAGTTTGAAAAATAGGGAAAAGCATCTTGCTTCTTGTTATCAAAGACACACGACAGAAGACATAATTTTTCTGAAAACATGGTTAATCACAGCCGTCCAACAGGAGTAAATGGAGTACCCGGCTCCCTAAAGGGCTTAAAGCTCCTCCCCACTCCCCAGTATTAGTGGGATAGAGGGGAATACTCTTCAGAGACATTTATTCATTCGGACTTACTTTTGAGGAGTAGAGAACAATTTTGCTGCACCCACAAGTGGACAGATTTCAATTCAAGGGTGCAGGCTTTGGGGTGCCCCCTTGAGGGACGCTGCACCCTCTCAGTCGCCCATACCTGACTTGACCTTACACGGGGAATACCGCGACCCTCTCTCATCTCCCGGGGCAGAATGCTGTATGTGGCCTTCCAAACCTTACAGAAAGTTACTATCAGTGTCTGGGGTTTCAGCTCCTCCAGGAAAACCTGTGGCCCCCAAGTGGCGCTACTTCATGAGTGCCTCCGGTCACAACTCTGGAAGTCAGGCCTTGTCCTCTCCAGCAGTCACGGCAGGATTGAACTTGTCCAGATGCAAGTGCGGAATGGAAAGGGTTAATCAGACTCCCCCCGATGCTGGGAGAGTAGGGGGGCCGCCAGGAGCTTCTCAGCGGGGGAGCAACTGGAAACCACAAACACCCAAACTGGGCTGCAGCAACTTGAGCTAAACCCGGAGACCTGGCTTAGGGAAACGAGTCAGTTAAGTTTAGACCGGATGGTTTAATCAAGGTATCAGGACAGACCTAAAAGGTGGTATATCCCGGCCTTCAAATCGCAAGGATTTTTTTTATGTTGCAGTTGAAGCCTCAAAATACATTTTATGACCCTAATGCCCTTTATTGCGAAAGATCCCGAGAGGCGCCAGTAGCAATGCCCTGCAGGAGTGGAGAAGGCGCAGGGGGCGTGTAGAAAGCCCCCCGCCGGCTCTGCTTCCACCGCTTCCAGGTAACCTTTGTTGCGGGTCTGGGGGCGCAGGGCAACAACCTTCCCCCTATCCGTGCAGCCTCCAAACCCGCGCAGCCACCAGGCTGAGGACCCAGTCGCCGGACCCCAGCCCCAGCCGTCCGCCCGGCGCTCCGCAGCCTGGTCCCCACGCCCCACCCCGGGGCGTCCTTTATTTCCCCCAGAAACCCAAAGGCGCTCTCTGCGCCCACCAGCAAATTCCTAACAGCCCCAGCCTTCCAGGAAAGCAAAAAAAAAAAAAAAAAAAAAGAAAGACCATGACATCACGGGCAGGTTTATTTGGGTTTGTTTGTTTGCTTGTTGGCTCGATTAAATACTCGTGGAAGGTGAACGTACCCCACACAGGAGAAGTTTGATGTTGACAAACTTCTGGTGGCAGCGAGACTGTGTCAGCACAACTTCCGGGATAATGAGAGCTGCTTTGCAGGGAGCGCGGCAGCAGCGGCGGGAGGCGGCCGCAGGACGGAACAGCAAATGCTATTCAGCCCGAGCAGTTTCAAGCCGCCCGAGCTGGGGAATTACTGTAGTCGAGCTACGGCTCTTACCACCGGCGCTGGATCTGGGCGCGCGTGCGGGGGGGGAGCTGCAGGCACAGGGCGCCGGGAGGGGAGCTTTCAAGTTACTTTGCTCCATCCCTGCACCCGGCAGAGGCTTGCAGGCTGCGTGGTAACTGCAAACATCTTGTTCCCTGCTTCTTTGGGCGGCCGCCCTGGAACCAACCAACTTTTCTCTCCCCAAAAACTCCCTCTTTGTTTCAAATAGGACTCTCCAAAATTTATTCTTGGGAAGACTGACAGCCGGGGTCAAGAAACAGCTGTTGAAGTTAATGTTTCTTCCTCCCACTTCGTCTGATGGTTGTGCCCTGCCAAGACAAAGTGAGAGGCACAGCCTGGTGGCTTCCTTAAACAGACATGCATTTAGCCCCAAAAAAAGGGGGGTTGGGGAGGGATATTTTCCTGCTTAACATACAATCTGATCAGAAATGCAACAGCATGTGCCTTTCAACTTGTGCTGATTACTTGCTGAAAAGATGCTGCAGCTTTTAGTTTTGAACACTTTGAGCATGGGGGCAGGGATGTTGGGAGAGGTGGTCGACACTTGCCATGTTTTGGCAAAGGGGCAAAAATTTTAAACCTTCCTCTCTCTGACCCACCTCTCACCCTCTAAGAATGGGAGAATGGGCCGGAGGAGGGAGAAAAGAGTTGCATTCCTCTGCAAGGTTTAATGCACGTTTCAAAATTCAAATCATTATGCAGAACAAGGGCTTGCCTAGAGCTAGGCAAATTGTTTTTATTTGGAAACCTAGGCCAAACTTGGACCTTGCTGCCAGCTCTTGGTGGCTCTTGGTGGCTTTCTCCAGATTAGACTTGTCTCCTCTCCCTTCCCCAGCCCACCTCCTTCGTCTTTGCCCAGAGGGTACACCCCCCGGAAAGCTACCCTGTTCTTTCCGCTGCTTTCTCCAGGTGAAGGTTGTACAGTCCTGCTTTCTGTGCGCTCTGCTTTTTCGAGTGCCCTGTCCGCTGCTGAGGGGCCCCTTGGGCTTGTCCTCCTGCAGCTCCATTCCCTGACTGAGCCCTCCCCAGGTGTGCAGCCTCTGTAGTGGGAGTGGGCTGGTGGGAACTCTGTTCCTTCCACATCTGAGAGTTTTAGCCACTCTTCCAAAGGACCCATTCTCCTTTGGACCCATTCTCCTTTGGACCCATTCTCCTTTGGGAGTGCTCCACTCACTCGGCCTCCCTGAGACACAATCCGATGAAGACGTAAAAGGCCCTCCTGCCCCACCGCCAGGTTATCCTGTCATCACATCGCAATGCAGTGCCATCACAAAGTGATATTGCATCAGGCCCAAGGATATTTTAGGAAGCTCTCAAGCTGGGTCCAACCAGCCTTCCGTGCAGGCATCAGGGCCACACTGCCAAAATCAGGGCTGCAGCGCTGCCGGACAGGTGGTAGTGATGCCCTCTCTATTCTCAGCTCCATTACCCCCTTGCTCCCTCCACCTCCCAAACCAGTCAGATCCACTCGGTGTCTTCCCCACCCCTCTCTTTGCCCAGCTCCCAGATGCCACCACCTTTGTGTTTCCTTGTGTCTCTTTGCGGTGTTCCGGTCCATCTTCTGATGTATTTCCTGTTTTTCTGCCTATCGTGGTCACTCGCTGAGATCTTAATTAGTATTTGTTCTTATTAACTATAAATCCACTGAATCACACTTGGACTTGCACTGGCTGCCACACACACAGAGCCTCCACCTTGGGGGTCTGCAGGCCTCCCAGGCTTGTTAGACTCGGGTGAACTTTTCTCTCAGACTTCGGGTCGCCCAGCTGGGCTGGCACCATGGTGGTGGCAGGAATCAGTGCACCACCCTCAGCAAATGCGCCCTTCTCTGAGTCCTGCTAATGCAATCTAGCAGCCAATTGACTTAAATTCCTTCCGCTTTATTGTTCTCCGTCCTTAGAGAGGCCAGTGCTCAGCATCTAGCAGGGCTGCGAGGCAGGCCTCCGCCGATCCTGGAGTTGTAATTCCCCACTGCTGGCTGCTGCAGTTTTATTACGGCCTTCTTTTTTCTGAGATTGACAGACATAAACCTCCAGTGTGGAGCCTGCGACAGCACCCTTAAAGGCTTCTCTGTGTGGACACGTAACCTTAGGACAAAGTGGGCGCAGCTCCAGGAAAGGCACAGCAGCCTGCTACAGGGAAGGACTGTGCTGGGGCAGACCTCAGGGTTTCTTCTTCTGGCTGGCTCCCTGGGAAGCCTCCCAGGGACAATGCTTTCTTCCTCTAAGTAGAATTTTTTGTGGGGGGCCTTCGGGAGATTGGGAATACTGCGAGAGGAGACCTGTGGTGGCTGTCCAGGGAACTCCACAGGCAACCAGAGGAACAAGATGTCCTTCCTTGAGTGAGTGAGTCCCTAAATCCCACCACTTCTGAAGCCCCCTAGCACTGTCCAGGTCAGCGAGTCCGCAGTGGGGTGGGAGTCAGCGCCATTTGCTCCTCTTGGAGCTAATGCTGCCACACCCGAATGGAATGCCTTTGGATCACTTAGAGGATCTGATCTATTTATGCAGGTGTTGGTTCAGACAAATTACTCCAAAAAGTAAGAATGAAAAGATACAGAATCTTAATTTATCATGCAGGATTAAAGTCAGATTTAAATCAGGTAGAATTATTAAGGGATTTAGAGCCACTGTGTTTTTCCGACAAGAAAAAGGACTAAAGAATCCTCTTGGTTGAGGTATACTGAGGTCAGGAATGTCTCATCTTCTGTTCAGAGTTGGTTTTTTTTCCTCTACCTTTTAAATGTTCACTTATGTTTTCAGCCAGATAGAACAGTAGTAGGAAATTCGATTATCAGGTGTATATGACCAGGCGTTAACTGTTCCGTATAGACAAGTGCAAAAATGAAGAGATGAAGGTGTGCGCTTGTCATTACAGAGGGCTCCCTGTAGGAACTGGGCCTGGGCCTGGATGAAGGGACAGACAGATAGCTAGCTAGAGAAGATGACTTTGGAATCAGGGAAGGTAAGAAGGACATGAGTACTGTTCCTATGGAATCTAGTTGAGATGTGGCCATTCAGTTCTGTAGCCCCAGGAGCTGGAGCTATTAGCATAGAGAGGTTAACACAATCCTTTTACTCAATGTTTTTGAAAAATACATTCTCGCAGAGTCAAGAACATGGACAGTGAAGGAAATGGAAACAAGAAGCTATCTTTAGATAGTATTTGAGATTATAGAATATGGACAGAAATGAAAATATACATGCAATTATTTTCCCTCTCCCCTTTTCCTCCTAAACCTAGGCAGGAGTTTAATTTAGGATTAAAAGGCTCCCCCTTGTTTCTCCTCTAGCTTCTCCTCCAGTTATCCCATCCACAGTCCAGTTCTGGTTTTGGACAGAACTGCAATTGTCCTTTGTAGGGCATTGCATGGACTCCTGTGCTGGTTTTCTAATGTGAGAAAACGTCGTCTGAGGAGGCTAGGGCCACCAAACTAGTTTCATTATGACCCAAGGTACACTTAAACCCAGCCCTTCGGTGGTGGGTAGGTAACTGTCCCAGCATACTCTGCCTCTACAGCGCCCACTAAAATGTTTACATTTTATAGTATGGTCCCAGGCCGTAAGTTAGGATTTTATGTTGGCAAATAGAGAAAGAATTCTCTAGTGCTATCTACGCCAACAAAGTTTTAACTTCTGCTACAGACCTGCTGGTGATTTGCAAAATAAGTTCGTCATTTGAGAAAGATCTTCCCATTTCAGTTCAGAGGAGTTGGCGGGGAAGTGAAGAACAAATGAAAAACCCATGGTCACAAAATTCAACTTATTAGCCAAACAGATTTTAACTTTTACCTTCCTCTTAAAAGTGAATTTAATGTTTGCCAAAAGTACAAAATCAACAGCTCTAAAGACAGTACGGTTTATACCTTAGTCCTGAACCTACACAAAGGTGGAGAGTCTTCATAGCTACGCTCAATCTCCTTGCCTTGGAACTCGCATTCACATGACCGAGTTAGTTATCCCAGATCAAAAACAATATCGTTAGTCCCAGTTACTTTTAGGTGAACCAAACTGACTGGATCCTTACCTCAAAAGGCCAAATTAAATCAACATTTTAATGATGTGTTTCTGGCATTGCTCATGCTTCATAAAGAGTAACTCACTTTATCTCACGCAAAGCAACAAGGCAAAACAAGTGATTCCAAAAACTGGATATTTTCCAGGTCTGGAAATTGTTCCCTTGAGTTCTCCTAAGGCAGCAAAGATTCTTCAGAATCTACAAACCCAACTATATGATGCTACCACCTTTCCAAGAGAACCGTTAAGAATTACACCTAGAACCAGTTATGAGAATAATTTTTTGCAACATCCTCATGAAGGCCAAATGAAAATCAGAGGCCATCTCTCAAATGGCAATGAGCCAAATGTCTAAGACTTCTGGAGATGCTTGACATCTTGCCATGTGTCATCACAATCAAATCCTGGACACGGTATTCTCGTCTGAGATTCACTGACTACCAGTAAGGAGCATGTGCAGAATAATAAGCGATTCAACTTTTAATGCTCCAGTTAGAACCTAACATGCCTAATAACATTCCCGGGAAGAGGGTATGGAGAATGTGTGTCAAAGATGGCATCAGCTCCTCACATGTCCACAGCCTGATGGTATCTGGCTAGGGAGCCACCTTAATTCTGTGGTTTGTAGAACCCTGGGATTATTGTGATTATATATGGAACTCTCAGCTGAAAACATTCTCAGCTGCAGAATGGTGAACAGCAAGGTCAACTACAGAGGAGTTTTTAAAAGCAAAATTTAGGGGAAAGGCACCACTTCACTGACCCAAGAGAGCTTTTGTTACCAAACAGTAATCTCAGACCCTTGCAGTAACACAGTGCATTTGGTTTCCAAAGATGCTTGCCCCCAAAAGATCATAGTCATATAATATTTTCTTTCTTGTTTTTCTGACCAACAGGTGAAACCAGAAGGTGTTTTCCCGTCTCTGTCGAAAGAAGTCATGTGCTGGTCTGGAGAGAAGTGCGTATATCCACCGGGAGTCTTCAAATTTATAAGTATATCCAGAGGCCTTCAAAGTCAGGCATCTAATTATAACCTAAACATAATCTAAATATAAATATCATCATGCAATTATCTAAATATAATCATGCAAATTAATAAATGCCATCACTTTTCAGCACTACCCTAGCAATTGACTTTCTTTTCAGGGCCATTTTTCAAAAAGGAACAAGTTATTATCTTTTAGCAGTTTTTATTGCAGTTGTGACAATTAGAGAGAACCATAAGATCTTGCTTAAGATGTGAATACGAGGTGGCTGGCTGGGCCCACTCAGTAATCAAATGATTGTTCTCAGACAATAGTGTTTGGACTTCTGATGCTTGCCTCAGCAAAACTGCAAATTATTATTTTTCATAGACCTTTGAGGTTGTCCATAAGTCATTGCAATGTTCAATGCCAAGTGCTCACATTCTCCGAGATAAAGAGGGCAAAGAAGGAGAGAAAGAATGTGTAGCTCATTATCCACACATTATTTTCCTATTGTTTGGGATGTTGAGAATACTTTTTAGAAATTTATCAAGGCAATGACTCCCAGACATTTTCCATTAAAAAAGGGGGTATTTTTGCATTTCATGTACTATCCCAAGAGTGGATGTAAGAAGCAGTTTGTTTTCACTCTGCAGCAAGGGAAGTGACCTAAAATAATTTGTCTTGTATTTCATAATGACCACAATAGTGAACTAAAACCATTTTTTTCTTATATTTGTTTCTTCTATGACACTATTTTGCAAGCTAATACATATAAACTTTGTCCAAAAGATCATATGATTTTTTTCTTTTAAAAAATGTACCCTTTTTAAAAGTTTCTAACTCTTCTGGAATGGGTCATAAATCCAAGCTAAACTGTAACGATAGTTCAGTAATACCTTCCTTGTATTTCAGAAAGTTCTAAAGAACAGGTTGGTACAATTAAGTGGTAAATGTTATGGCACACTGCATTATCACTATAGGTTATGCTATATGGTACATAGAAAGCACTTTTATCCTAGACGTTGAATATGCCACATAAAGTGAGTCCGTAATTGAACTATCTCAACAGCAACTTTTTAAAAAGTGATTTTTGTTGCAGCTGAATTCAGAACCCAAAGCACCTCTGATTATCCACTGCTTAGGCAGAACACAGGCAGAAGATAAAGTGTTCCTGTTAATGTGCTTCCGCTCTCCCCTAAAGGAGTGATTTCCAGGAGTGGAGAGGAAGACCATGTCTACAGAAATCTTGGCAACCTCTTATCCAGGAAGACTATGGAGATTTCATGATCTTGCTGTTGTTTGCAACAAGGTATTACCTTTGTCCAAACTCCCTCCACACAGCCGGTTTCCTCATTTCTCCTGGGGTAAACATCACTGTAAATAGACACATTGATTAGCGCCCTGCCGAACATCTCTGCCTTCCACACGCTCCAGGTTTCAATTAGCCTGTAATCTACAACGAGGAAGGAGTGTGTCGTAAAAATTAGGAGTCACAAGTGCTGGGTTCCAATCCTGGTTCTGTCCTTAGCAGCAGTGTAACCTTGAGTCCGTCTCGGGTTCCTCATTCATCAAAGGAGGCAGAAAATTAAAAAATACATACCTCACTGTCACCATCTCGCTTCATTGTATCCCCATCCCAAGCCTGGTGAGGCTCTCATAAGATCTGGGTGGAGCTCTAACTGGCCTTTGGACCAGTCTGTGAATTTCCCCTCCCATGGAGGATAAAGGGTTGCACTTTTCTCTGAAGGTTAATATCTTATGTTTAGTACTGACTCCCCTCTAATGCTTGAGCCATAGGATCCTAAGTGGGAGCAAGGACACTGAGAAATCAGCTAGTCAAGCTCTCTACCTTCACACAGCTGTCCCATCTTGCTCAGAGCTCTGTCACTGACGACCAGGTGTTGTTGCCTACCTCCTTCACTGAGAGCTTAGCATCTTCTCAGCTAGACTTAGCATTTTGAAGAAAACTTCTGGCATCTTATAGATCCTTGTATTCCTCTGAGCCCTCAGTGCAACCCAGTACCTTGAAAATAACAGATTCTCAGCAAATGTTTGTGGCTTGATTATTTTGAGAAAGAGCTCTGGGGTGTTTATAACAAAACAGGTTCATATTGAAGAATCCTATTATCCCTTCAAAATGGGCCTATAAAAGTTCTTTCTAGGACTACCCTATCTGTACACTAATGTAATGACAGCCTGTTTTTCTTTTCTTTTTTTTTTTTTTACTCTGGCCCTATCTCAGCTATACTAGTTAAAAACATTTTTAATTGGCTTTTATCATATTTGAAAATGTAATAAATACTCATTAAAAATGAGTTAATTAATACTACTGAGATGGGCTGTCCCCATTCTCCACACACCTGTCAGAAATGACTGCTAATAGTTTGGAATAGACTCCTCCAGATTGTTTTACTTATTTATAGTTTTGATGCATATACTAACATTTGTTATTATTTCATGGAAACATGGTTATACTATTCATAGTCTTTTGGAACTTGCTTTTATCATTTAACAATGCCTTGTGAACTTGTCTCCATGTCAACACACACCTCACTCCTTCTTAGTGCTGCATGGTACAGAAGTTTCTTGTTAACCAACCATTCCTTATCATTATTTGAATCCCCATAGTTGCTAAGTTGTGTAGGGAAGCAGAAATTGGTCATAATAGGAAAATAACCACTAATGAACTGGCCACTTACTAAATTAGTGCCCACTCAAATTGCCCTCCCAACTTAATACCAGCATCTGTCCTCACTCAGCCAGTCAATTTTGCTGATTGCAGATGTTATAAACATCCTGCAATACAATGTAAATAAAATGCATTTCAGTTGCCACGTAAAGTTGCTAGTCTTGCAAAAGATGCAGGATTTTATGAAGTCAATGAAAGTGATTTTGGAGAACTGTTCCATAGGCAAATGAGTATCTGGCAATGTTAGACCGGTTAACAATTAAAGATGAGAAAAACAACCAGGATGATAGCAGGATAAGTTCTTCAAAAGGAGAATTATTTGAATATCAAAGGATTAAGAGAGGCTCTCAGGAAAATTGATGAAGCCATCGCATCTTTTTTTAAATGACCTTTGTATGATTCTGCTATAAAAGTCATTGTGAAGTGTAGGGTGTCAAAATTTACAACCAAATAATTTTGTTAGAAAAATTATCCCCCTCACCAAATCAACATGTGATTCATCCTTTGTTTATTCTAAAAACTAGAGCATTGTTGTAATTAGATTTGATATATGTATATCTTCAAAGATAAATCATAGTTACAGATAAGATAATCTTTACTTTTATTTTTTCAAAACAAAGTCTCAATCGAACCTTTTTTCATTCTTTATTTTACAATACTAGACCCTATTTATTACTTTTGAAGCTTTCAACAGTCATATTACGGCAAACAGAAGCAACAGACGCTGAAAATAAGGTTCCTAATAGACTAATCAGATTGCCTCATTCTCTTTCCGTGAGGCATTTAGAGGCAGGACTGGCCACTTTGCAAGGAGTAAAGCCCCAGGGTGGCTGGGTAATTCAGGGGAGGGAAGAGGCCGTAAGAAAGGAGATAGGCAGTGGACTTCCTCTGGCACTAATCCGGCACATAGATGTTTGGGCCTAATGTAATTTGAAAAAATAAAAAAGATGTAACCTTATTTTTGTCCAAGCTGGTAAAGCAAGTTATACCAGTTAAACGTGGGTCTATCAGGATTTATTTTTAGCAGTTACCTACTGACTGATATTTGGATTGTTTCCAGTTTTTTGCGACTACAAGCCATGTGGCAATGAACAACAGTGTACAAATATAGCTTGGTGCACTTGTACAAGCATCTCTGTAAGAAAAATTCCTAGAAGTGAAATTCCTGGGGTTGGACAAAGGTATATTAAAAATGTTAACAGGCATTAGCAAGTTATCCTACTATTTAATGCCACCTACAGCATCTGAGACGCCTGTTTCTCCACACCCTTCACTTTTTGCCAAGCTGATTGCAAAAATATGCTATATACATTGCTGTTTTCATTTTCAATAATATAAATTCTTGATCTGCAAGATAAACTTTGCTCACTGCCTGCTTAGAATCTTTAGGAAGAGCCTCATTATAGACTGGAAAATCTGCATGATAAATGCAGGGGCGATCATGTCATTCCTAGCAATGGGTAGGAGCTGAAAAATTGAGCTCAACATGCATTCTTCTGTGTAAAAAACCCTCTGAAACTATTGTAGTCATTACTTGAACAAGGTAAAGGGTTTATAGTCAGTAGTGGAAGATGGAGATTATTTTTGCAAATTCCTGATTTCAGGACTACAAGATGCTTTACAGATTTCAAAATATGTGAATAGATAAGATCAGTAGATCCTGAAACTGGATGCGAGTGTCATCCAAGCCCACATTCTTTCCATCAGGATTTTGGTCACAGAAACTGTCGGCATTCTTACTGAAAAATTCTTTACCTATATGGAAGATCTAAAAAAGAAACAAAAAATATCCCCTAGAGTATGCATTTGTCACAACCCATCAAATGGTAGATTAAGATGTGTGCATTTCACTGTGTGTAAATTTTACATAAAAAATAAACCATAGAGTCCTCAAAAATTAAACTCAGAATTACCATATGATCTAGCAATTCCACTTCTGGGAATACACCCAAAGAAGTGAAAGCAGGGACTTAAACAGATATTTGTACACTCCTGTTTTACAGCAGCATTATTCACAATAGGTAAAAGGGGGAAGCAACCCAAATGTCCATCAGTGGACGCATGGATAAACAAAATGTGCTACGTGGGTAAAATGAACTATTATTCAGCCTGAAAAAGAAAGGAAATTCTGATACATGCTACAATGTGGATGAACCTTGAAGATATGATGCTCACTGAAATAAGCCAGTCACAAAAGGACAAATATTGTAGGATTCCACTTATATGGGTACCTCGAGTAGTCAGATTCACAGAGACAGAAAGTAGAATGGTGGTTGCCAGTAGAATGGTGGGGGCTGAAGGGAGGGGAGAGTGGGGATTTAGTGTCTAACGAGTGGAGTTTCAGTTGGGGAAAATGAAAAGTTCTGTAGATGGATGGTGATGATGATTACAATATGAATGTACTTAATGCCAAGAACTGTATATGTACAAAGGGGTCAAATGATAAATTTTATATTATGCATATTTTACCACACTAAACATACTTTTTAAAAACCCATAAAAGATACTGAACTAATGATATGCATGCTGAAGTGTTTGAGTGTGAAATGTACTGATGTCTACAACTTTATTTGAAATGTATCAAAAAATGAAGATGAGTCGATAGACTGATAGAGGAATGAATGGATATGTGATAAAGTAAATATAACAAATGTAAATTGTAATCTAGATGGTAAACATATGTATGTTCACTGTGCCATTCTTCTAACTTTTCTGTGTGTTTGAAAGTTTTCTTAATAAAATGTTGAGAGGAAATGACCTAGGCTAAAAAAATAACCAGCAAATGAAAGTCTCTTTTTACCATAAATTCATATTTTGCTTTTGTTCATTATGGGGAACAATTTTGCATGGAGAGATCTTCATGCAGAGTTAAGGAAATAGGACTGATGTTTTGTTTGCTTTTAATAACGGTCAGACAGGAATATTTATTAGACGAGAATTGGACAGGTATTGATTCACAAGTGACTCTATGATATTAAAAATGAACTCAATACCACCAAAGTTGATGAGTATCTCTCTATATATACAAAGGCAAGGGTCATAGTTCAGCTTTTTCTTCCATATGTAGGATTTCAGCGTGTGTAGAGGGAAAGAATCCCAGCCTACTCAAACGGAAAAGATGACACAAATAGATTGGCTGTGATGACATGCAACTTTGGAGTGTTGCGAGACTGGAGGTCCTCCTGATAAATATTAGCTCATGGTAGAAGTGTAGTAGATTATAAATAGCAGTGCTTCATTTCCTCATAGAAACATTTTAGAGAGCTGCACATTCCTTTTCTTCGGTTCATTAAAAAGTAAACAGAGAGAGACGACCTCCATTTCTGGGATCTCTGCATTGCAGGCGTGCTTAGGCAGTTTTGATAATTATAGAAGCATGTGATCATCCTATCTCAATAGCACTGTTCTTGCATTGGAGTAAACACCCACAGTTTCAGAGGCGCAGACTCAATGTCTACAGGGGCAGGGAAGGAACCTGAGGAACGCAGGCCTGTACAGGTGGGAACTGCAGCTTCTTGGAGACCCTTATCCTGACCAAACGGGGAATCCGTGACTCAGTCCTAGCCAAGTGGCCCAAGACAGCCAGATATGTCAGTTTTTTAAGAGCAGTCTGAAATTGTAATTTTATGTGAAATCTTCCAAGTTTAAATGTGGGCAACAAATTCAAGTGTTTTTCAAAAACATTGTGTGGGTCAAACAAAACCTCTTTCCTGACATTCAGGGGTCTGTAGGCTCCTGGAGTGTGACCGCTAACGTCTGTGTACAGGATGGGCGAGGCCAACTCTCTCTGGTGCTAACATCCAGTAGAATTCAGATTAGCATTGTTTTAACTCTTTGGGGTTATATGCCCATCACCACTGTCCCCAGCTTCTCCCTTGTAACTGCGGATTATGAGTTGCTCAGGTCTTTACCACTTTAAATAGAGAATAAATATTTGACCACTGCAACGTTTGCAATATTCACGCAGTGAATGTGTCTTGAAAGTCTGCTTTGTGTAATGAACATTTTCCGTCCCCCCAAAAACAGGTGAATCGTCAAAAACATAGAATTCATGGACCCCTCAATTTATTCACACGTAATCATCCCAAAATGTGGGTGTTTGGAACTGGGAACATATTTTTCCAGAGGATGGTAACTATTGTTTACTGAGTACTGCCTCTGGACTGTTTGCTGGCTGAGGCCCCTTAGATATTTAGCTTCTTTCATTCTCATATCATTGTCCAGACTTTATAGATGAGGAAACAGGCTCGGAACAGTTGCAGGACTCGAGGAGCTGAGTGTCGGAGCCAGGAATCAAACAGCTGTGAGGGTCAGGCTCCAGGCCTGTTTTCCTCTCATTCTTCCTCAGCACGGCGCCCACAGTGCAGCATTCCACCTGGCGCTAAGGCCGTCAGGACAGGCTACAAAATACTATTGTACCCACAACGTACTTGTAGGACTGTATTCCTAATACTCCAGTTCCAACAGAACCCAACATCAGGTATGATTGTTTCTTTTTTCACTTCCCTCGCTTTTATGTAGGAAAAATATGTTTAACTACCCAGGTGATGCACAGATACATTCTCAGTGTGAAATATCCAAACAACACGGTAGTCTACACAGCAGGAAGGAAAATTCCCGTTGGCTTCCTCCCTGACCCCTGATCCCACTCCCTCTCCTAGCTCTGGCTCTACCACTATTAACAGTGTGGCTTGTTTCTTCCAGACTTCTCCTATGTATTTACATATGTATATGTACATATACAACTATGCATGGAGCTATGTTTCTACGGTAAATCCATTCAGAATTCCACCTTGGGACGTCAGAACACTTTTCTATTGCAGCCCTGGCAGATTCCCAGCTCCAAGTCAATGTGGGGGGCCCTGGGGGTGGGGTAGGGGTGAAGATGGCTGTATTAGTTATTTATTGCTACATAACAAACTACTCCACAATTAATCAGCGTAAAACAATGAACATTTATTATCTCACAGTTTCTGAGGGTCAGGAATGTGGAAGCAGTTTAGGAGGATGGCTCCGGCTCAGGGTTTCTCGTGAGGAGGCGTCAAGATGTCAACTGGGGCTGTAATCATTTTGAGGATTGACTGGGGCCGGAAGATTCACTCCCGATTTGGCTCACTCAGTGGTTATTTGCCGGAGGGCCCCAGTGCTTTGTTGATGGATGGCAGGACTCCACAGTTCCTTGCCATGAGGTCCTCTCCGTAGGGCTGTTTGAGTGATCTTATGACATAGCAGCCAGCTTCCCCCAGAGCGAGCAATCCACAGTTCACCAGGGAGGACAAGGAGGAAGTGCAATGTCTTTTATGACCTGGTCTTGGAAGTCACAAACCATCACTTCCGCCGAATTCTCTCATTAGAAGGGAGCCACTCCGTTCAGCCCACACTCAAGGGCAGGGGAGTCAGGCTCCACCTTTGAAGAGAGGAGACAAAGAATTTGAGGACATATTTGAAGACCACCACAAGGGCCATTTTGTATGGGAAGAAAAAAGGAGCATGGAAAAGTGCAAGACCAGGGCAGAGTAGTCTGAGTAATAGGGAGGAGAGGAGAGTTGCGGAGATAATGAGGTAACAGGATCGTGAGAGGCAGAAGAGCGTGGCTGGCAACCCTGGCTGCGCATTAGAATCACCTGGGGAAATTTAAAAAGTACTGCTGCCCCGGCCCCACTACAGATCAATTAAATCAGTATTTCTGGGATTGAGGCCCAGGTATCAATATTGTTTAAGAGCTCTCCAAGTGATTCTAATGTGCAGCCTGAGTGGTGAACCATATAAGAGCAGAGGTGCTGGAGTCCCGCTGTGTCTGGGCTCAAGTCCCAGCACTGCCAATTAAGTAGCTGTGTGATCTTAGGCAAGTTAATTAGCTTTTCTGTGCCTCATCTGTAAAATGGGGATATTAATAGTCCTTCCTCATAGGGTTGTTGTGAGGATCACCTGGGTTAATAGCCCTTGTAAATTGCTTTGAACAGCTCCCTGCACAGTAAGTGCTGTGTAAATGTTACTATTGTGGTTATTAGCAGCATTCATGGACTCTTCTTCCCTCCTGCTCCCCCTTTCTCAGCGCCTAAGCCCAGGGAGGAGTGTGGCTTTCTGCGCCCCTCCTCCCTCCTTTTCCCTTGAGAGGAAATTACACGCACTCTTCAGCATACTGCTGAGTCTCTGCAAGCCCTGCCAGCCCGCAGGAAGGTTCCAGGTAAAGTGGGAAGCTGAGCTATTCCAGTGAAATGACGGACATAGCTGCAGAAGGATCTCCCATCTTGGGAGATGGGAAGAGAAAGTAGCCCGCTGGGGCAGTGAGAGGAAGGGAATCCCCCTCAGCCTCATGGAGAGTGAGACACAACCTATTTCGTATCACAGGAGCAGGATCTGCAATGGCCTTGAAGTTCCTTCCAGAAGCCTTTCCTGACCTCCCTTTCTCCGAACTCATCAACATGGTCATCAACATGGTCCCTAAATTACCTGCTGCCTTTTCTATTTATTTATTTACTTTCTGTTTTTCTCTCCAATAGACAGTAGGGTCTTTTAGAGGCAAGGACTGTGACTTCTGGGAGAAGTATCAGTGAAAACGGGGAGAGGAAAGTGCAGAAGGGAAAAGGGATGTCCTGTGTGGATTACGGATACCTCTTTAATCCTTAAAAACTTAGATGCATGTTGGCGGAAATGCACTCTGCTTCTTTAACCCCCTCTCCTTCCCCCCATCCCACTGCATCCATAAACACCCCTTCCCCTAACCACCCTTTTCATGGGAAAATAGCGTTGAGTGTTCTCTCTCCTGCTTTTACCGCAGAGGTTAATAAATTGCCACTATTACAGGGTCCAGCTGATATCGATGAGGCCGGTACAGAAATAAGCTAATGGGTTAGTTCCTATAAAGAAATGTGTTTCCCAAGCATAAAAGCACTACTCTGTAGGAAAGTAGATTTCGTTTTTTCAAGCCTACTAGGATAGAAGGAGCCGGAAAAAAAAAAAAGAATAAAGAATAAAATAATTAAACTATAAACCAATTGTTGACAAAATACCTACACAAATTTTCTTCCTGTTCTCCAACATTAAAACAATAATGATTTGAATAGACTGTATCTTCATTCTCTGGGTTTTTTTGTTTTAACCCCTCTATTCTTCAAGTTTATGATTTGGATCCTAAAAGCTAAAGATCTTTGTAATAAAATGTATTAAGCAAAAACATATTTAAAGCCCCTGCTATTTATTAAGTGTGCCTTTACGGTAAATATGGATGACAAAAGAGAACATGGTATTAATAGTTAAAACTATGACAATAAAGGGCCTAATTTCAATAGCAATTGGCTTAGTTTTAAATTAGAGAAATGAACCATCATAGCTAAAAACTCTGGAAAGGTGGGGCCTGATCTCATGTATGTCAGTGGTGTCAAAACTCAAAGCTATCTTGTTAGCAAGCATTTGGATGCTAGAAAGAGGTCATTCCAGACTCTGATTTCTGCTAGCTGAGTTTGTTCATTTTTGCCAATGCAGGAAATCCTGGGTTTTAAGCAATATAAGCTAGAAATACAATTAGCCCTAAACCTAAAAATTATTCCAGAGAAATATGGGCTTGATGGTTGAGGTCATAATAACTGTTACTTACACAAATAGCTGATTTTATTGGGCTGGTGAAATGATTCCCATGTGTCCTTCTGAAACTTTCTGCAGTCGTTCTTCATTGACTGCCATCTCAGTCATTAGAGAAGAAAAAATGATGAACTCAAGGCTTCTTCATCAATGAACTCAGCCAATAAGCCAAGAGAGGGTCCAGTGGGCACCACTGACCTTCCTAGGAAAGCTACCAGCCTGAAAACTGAGAAAACATGGCACAGAGACACTGCAGTAAAATTCAAGAGACTAAAATAAACTCAGTGAGCCTGCCTGGTCGCTAAACACTGAATACATTTAAATGCTATTTTGACAAGAAAGCATGGCGGCTTTTTAAGAATTTCATTTTTAAAACTCCAGCACGATTTTGTTCTTCTAACAGCATCATCCCGTGTCTGTGTTTGTTCCCAGTGAGGTCATTATTAAGTGAATTGAATTATTGTTCTGTTCAAATGACCTGTGCATTCAACAACGTGTGCCAAGCTCCAGTACAGAATGTTTTATGTATTATTGGGAGATGGCCATCTGTGGCACAAACTGGGCCTCCCAACATGCAGAAATGTGGGGAGATAGTTCATGTTCGGTTTTATCTATGATCAGAATTCCATTTATAAGCTTTTTTCATCCAGTTGTCAACACTGTTCACTATAGCAACACTGAAAATGACCAGAAATGAACAGATTTATCAGAGCAATGTGAGGTCAGACTGTATGTTTCAATTATTATATACTGGATTTTTATCATATATTTTAAATTTTGTCCATAAAAATAGTAACAATGTGATAAAAATGGAAGTAGTTATCTTTGATCAATTTCCAGTTATTATAAGTTACTAAGAGAACAAGCTAGATTTCATAGTTTTTATTAAATAATGGGTCTCACATTATACATGTATAGTTTAAATATAACACTGGTTGTTCATGCCAAGAAACATGGATTAATTTTTTCAAGCCTGAAGAATATTGCTTCTCCCTTTCCTGCATATATAATGGAACCGCATGGCAATATGTAAAATTAAATTTTAAAATTGTAGATTATATTTAAACCATATCCTCCCAACCTTTTCGTATCTTTTTCAAGTTAACTATTGATAATGTTAGGGGCATGTAGGAGCAAATGAATGATTTTATATAAGGTAAATATATCCAGATAAACTGTATTACAGAATGAAATAATTTTTAGGTATCTTTTTCTAGTTGTTTTGTTTGTTGTTGTTGCCTCAATACCTCAGTTAACAATAGGAATCTCTTTTATAATGAAGTATCAAATCTTGCGGGGCCGGCTCCGTGGCCGAGTGGTTAAGTTCGTGCGCTCCGCTGCGGTGGCCCAGGGTTCGGATCCTGGGCGCGGACATGGCACTGCTCGTCAGGCCACATTGAGGCGGCGTCCCACATCCCACAACTGGAAGGACCTGCAACTAAGATATACAACTGTGTACAGGAGGGTTTGGGGAGATAAAGCAGAAAAAAAACAAAAACAAAAAAAAATAATATCAAATCTTGCAAGCGGAAGAGGACTTTTGCAAGTGACTTCCTTCTTTCATCCTTCCTACCTTCCTTCCTTCTCTCATTCTCTCCCTCCCTCCTTCTTTCCTTCCTTTAAATAAAAACCTTCCAAATTGTATAAAGTAGTGTTCACTTTGGACATATAGCTGTAAAATTTAAATATATTTGGGTTTTAATTGCATTTGTAAATGGGAGATGTTTGTTAGACAAATGACTAGTCAGCAAACAGGTAGAGAGATAAGCTTTGTTCACTGATGTGTCTCTGGAGTCGTATTACACTCACTCACCTTGAAAGTATCATAATGAAAACAATGATGATGATGATGATGACACAGCCATGGCAACTAGCATTCAAAGAGCACTTATCTGTGCCGGGAGGTAGGCTAAGAGTTTCATGGGCATTGTCTTATTGGCTCTTCACAGCAACCCTAAGAAAGCAGATAATGTCATCTTTAGATGAGGAAACTGAGGCTTCAGAAGCTAAGAAACTTGCCAAGTCACTTACTAGGACCCCACCCTAGGTCTATGTGACCCCCACTCTTTTGGAGAGATGGTGGAAAGGGTAGGCTATGTGGGACTTTCCGCAGTTTCCCCGGGGCAGGTGGTAGAAGTCAAGCCAAGTAGAGGCCAGTGGCTTTGCTGTGCTGTGAGAGGCCAAGAGCTTCTGAGCTGAAAAGTGGCCATACAACTCTCACTGTTTTTCTGGACCTGAAGCTCTTGGCTCTGGCCCAAGCCCTTGCCCTGTGTCCTCTCCACACCTCCCTCTCTGGTGCACTTTTGATTTTCCGGTGCAAATATTTCTATTTAATATTTGTTTGATGTTTCATACTATGACTCTCCATTCCTGGTGTTCTGGAACACACATCTCTTACAGTGGACATAATGGAGTGTCATCCTAAATTCCCCAGTTTTGTTATCGTTGTTCAGGAGGGACCCTGATAGGACCAGAGATGGTGCCACATCCAGAAAGGTTAGCTGGCCACCCATGAGTAGCCCAGAACCAAGGGCTCTGCACAGTAGGAACAGCAGTATAATGAGCTGACCTCCTGGGATTTGGACTAGAAAATTGGGAGAATATTGATCAGATAGGAGTAAGTGGAAACTGCAACAGATACTGAGGAGCAGAGATGACATGGAGGAGAGGTCAGGAGGGAGAGACCAAGCCAGGAGCTGGCACTAAACCTACTCAGTTCTTTGGTGGATTTCCACTTTGAGTCTCACCACATGTGTCCTTGCACTTTTCCCGAAGGCGACCTGAGTGAGGCGCTGGTCCTTGCAGCGTCAAGAGCCTGACAGCACACATGAGCATCCCACCACCAACCTCTTTCCGTGGCTTCTTTTTTCCACCTCTGTCCTTGATGGGTTTGATTTTAAGAGGGATACGAGTCAGGATTCTTTCCTTTATAAGTGACAGAAACCCAACTAAAACTACTTCAAGGGAAAAAACCAGAGGTGGGGCGGGGGGATGGGAGAGAAATGGGAGTTAGAACGATATTTATAGGGACCACAGAACTGCAGACGCCAAATAGCTCTGAGCCCTCCCTGACTAGAAGCAGAGACTTACTGCTGATATGGTTCTCTTCCTCTTCTTCCCTTCAGCTTTTGTCTTTTTCATTCTCTCGGACATTCTACATGGTAGAGGATACGGCTGACTGTAGCTCTTGAACACGTTCTCGCAGCTCTGTGACCAAAAATGAATGAGAACTCTCCCCACTAGTAAAACTTACGCATTTCTCAGGAAAGAACTCTGATTGGCTCGTCTTTAGTCACGTGCCACGGGAATATTTGCCAAGGGAATTAGGTCGCACACCCAACTCTGTGGCCCAGGAGCATAATAATGCTCTGTTTCTAAGCCCACTAGAAATGTATGATTGGAATAGGGTAAGAACAGTTCCCAAAGGGAGCAGGAACACTGTTCCACGCAGACAAAACAAGCTGCATCCGTGAGAAGAGGCGGAGCTATACAACTCCCGCGTATCACTTGCAAAGAAGCGGAGGAGCAAATGGCCTCTCTGTGTCTAATTTCCCAAGGTCCTTGGACAGACCTATTCCACACCCCCGGCTCCCATCTCAGATCCTTGGCTCACCTCAGGACTGTACAACTGTTGACGTGAAAACGTTCACTCACCCCCGCCTGGTCGTCAGTCATCCTCACCACTGGGCCCAGCAACCTGAATGAAGGGACGGTGGAGGCTCTTTTCTTTACCCTATGGGCTCTCAACGTGTGATCCCCGGACCAGCAGTATCAGCATCAACTGTAAACTTGTTAGAAATGCACATTTTCAGGCTTTACCTCCGACGTGCTAAGTCAGAAACTCTGGGGAGGGAGCCTAGGAATCTGTTTTAACAAACCCTTCAGGTGATTCTGAAACAGGCTAAAGTTTGAGAATTTCTGCTTTAAGCCATCCTTTCAGTAGCCCCTTGTTTAGATGGTTCTCCAAAACTTTCCAAGGATGTAGGCCTGTCATCAACACTGTCTCTCGGCAGGCCTCTATGTGTCCACTGTGTCAAGCCACAATGCATCCATCCATTGCCACCTGCAAATAGATGCCTGGAGAGAGTTTAAAGGGTAAGGAGTGGGTGGATGAAACCGTTCTGTAGGGTCCTCTCAGATGCCTCTTTCCTGTCAAGGTCCTCCTGCACTGAGAATGTACTTTCCTGTGCAGGCACAAACACACGCTCCAAAGGTGCACTTCTTTGTGTCGGCTACACAGGCACCTTGTGGCCCCAGAGACCATAGGGGTGGTTCTTGGAGGAGCCTTGTCATCCCCATGCACCCAGTGGGACTTGCTTAAGAAACCTCGTGGGCTTAAAGAGGAAAACTGAGCCCCAAGTGTTTTCCCTTTTATATTGTTAGAAATCCGAGATCATTTTTCCTCCGCACTGAGATCATCATTACGCTATCTCATAAGGGCTGTGCATACAGTCGGTGTGGAGGAGATGACGAACTCTGGTGGCCCCCACAGTTCTTGCTTCAAACCATGAGTACTGGTTTCGGGCCTATTCATTCAGAAATTGATATTTTCTTTACATATCCAAAAGTTCCTAACATTAAAATGTCCCGCGTTACTACTCAACCAAAAAAGTGCTCTTAAGATTTCAAAAAGCTTTATATTTACAATACGAAGTCATCGATATGTACAATGTAGACCCACGTTTTGGACAAGTTAAATTATTCAAAAACCAAAGATCATAAATCTGAAAAACATGAGTTTTAATTTTTGTCCTTAGAATCTTCTAGGTGCAAGAATCCTTGTACAATCATCTAATCCACAACTTCACCTTTAAGCTGAAACTGCCTCTGCCAGGAAGGCGTTCTCATCCCAGAGAAAAAGGATTTGCAGGCGAGGATTCATAACAGAAGTGCCATCTCAGCCTTATTGGGGGGATTGCAAAGTGATAATTTAATTTAATTACACGATAATTTAATATCCCCTGTGTTTCTCTGCGAGTACTTTGAGGACGGTGTTTGACAGCATAGCTATGCTAGTGGAAGGTGGCAGCCCGGTCTTTGACAGCATAGCTATGCTAGTGGAAGGTGAGGTTGTACCCACAACTACTAGCTACATTGTTTAAAAATCTCAATCTCTGAAAACATTTAGCTCGTGTTAAAAAAATTTATTTTTTATGTAAAATAACAACATTCTTTTTCAAGACCATTCATTTGCATTCTTAACAAACAGAGCTGGACTTCCAGAGAATAGTTCGGTATTTATTTGCCTGACCAATAACTCAAGTTTTCTTCTCTATTTTAGAAAAGACAGACACTTCCCCATTCCTCAGTTATATCACCAGTCCCCAACCCAGGCCCTAGAAACTGCCTAGAAATCTGTTGTCTTGGCTTCTTCAGCAATTCAGGGAGTAAAAGACAGATAGGACTTATGCCAGATTTCACTTTGTAGTGAATTATTTAAAATTGTTTAAAAGGATAAATATGCTGGAAATTAAATGTGACAGACTGTTAAAAATTGCCCAAGGCAATTTTTAGAAATCTTCAGATTTCTATTCTACTACCTTGGGTAAGGAAAAATGGTGACGCCGATAACAAAGAGAGGAAAGTCAGAAGGAAATTTTAACTGGTAAGTGGAGGTTGGGTTTGGTTCCCACATGGTGAATCTGTGGCATAACCCAGTGTAGTGGGCTCTGTGGTGTACCACCCAAATTACACCTTCAGGACCAAGGCACTTGTTCCCCCAGATATTAAGGTATTACCTGTTGATGGCTCCTAGCTGAGTCCCTCTCCGGGAATCGCCCTTCTCCAGCTGTCTTGCCCAAAGTTATGTTTCTTTCCGCAGGGGTGGCCCACATCCAATGACTGGTTCATGAGAGGTACTGAGTCCTAGCTCCCTTGCCTCACTTTGGGGACCTCTCTGATGGGCCATCCACCCCCAGACTCCCAGTGGGATTGGCTGAGGCCTTCTTGCAACTGCATCACAGTTCAGCTTCTCCTTCTGCCCAGTCCTGCTTTCCTCACCCACTTAGAAATGTCGTTTTCCAAAGCACACCCTGATAACATTCTTGCACACATATCCTCATCCCTGTCTGTTTCCTAGGGAATCAAACCTAAGATACCCAGGAACTGAACAAAGCGGTTAATATGTGTGTGTTAGGGGGCAGGGGGAGGTGTGGTAGAAGGAGTTAGAGCTTTGCTATAAGTCAATCTTAATAAAGTAAATTCCTTTTAGATTATAAGCTTTGAATTTGTAGCATCCCTCAAGGCTGACTTGATGTATTAATGTAAATAACACCAGGACAAATCAATTAGTCAAGTATTTCCTAAGCACCCGTAAGATAACTAGTTTCTGACCAAAAGTCCCAATTAATAGTGCAATTTGTTTACAACATAACCTGTTGGTACACTTCAGATGATTTCAGTTTTGCTGACAACAAGCTGGTTTTTTAAAACTGCATAGATAATAATACGATGTGATTTCAAGGGCTTAAAAGTGAGTTATTGACCGAGTGTGGACCTCATTGGATAGTTTCCCATAAGCAAACAGAGTTGTATACAATTAACTCCACATGCAATGTATTAAAAATGTACTTTTTTGTTTTTTAATCATCTAACGGGACAAAGTCCCAGGTCAAAGTCCTCTGTGTAATGATTATATTCAGCGTGATCAAGACATGCAGCTGGTTTCATAGACGATACTGTGAGAACCACACAGGATTCACTGAGAGGCAGGAGCTGAATGTAGGATCGCTCATCTCCACACCTCTTCCTCATTAACACTTGTCCCAGGGCAACGAGAGCTGCCCTAATGTTGTACTGTTACCTCCCCGGTGAGAGCCAACCCAGCTGGCCCAGCAGGACAAGGGGAGAGCACAACGCCAATACCCGCAGCACGCGGTCTACAGAGCGGCTTCCGAGAATGACTTCATTTTTGCAAGCCCAGCTGTTCGGTTAGGTAGCTTTCTGGTGATGTCCCACAGGCTTGGGCTTGGGAACCCAGAAAAATAGCTAATTATCCCAATTTTAAAAAATGATGAAGCAGCACACATTCCCTAGACCTCCTCATTATTTTCAACTCTGGGACCTCCAAAATCTGTGGTGTTTCCTGTAGAACGCAGCACCTCTCAAGCATGACAGACCACGTGCACTCGAATGTTGCAGAGAAAAACAGTGCACAGAGGATGAATTTCAGCAGTTTCTCTCTCTCTCTTTCTGTAATTTGATATTAAAATAGTGATTTAACATTTTAATGTGGCATAGTTGACAACACAGGTTTGTGCAATGAAAAGATAATTGCTGTAACGTTTTAAAATATTTCATTACGGCATTTTTAATAATAAAAACAGTAAATGCTTTTGTATTTTAGACTCAGCCTAAACTTTAATAATCATTCTTATTCAAATGACAGGATGTGGAACGCTTGAATGTTGTATATATACCCTCGGATGATTTAGGGGAACTATGAAATTATATTAAATTTGAAGAATATAGTTTAGTGTAGGGGGGAAAAACCCTAATGACCTCACAGGAGAAATATTTATTGGAATATCGTGTTACCTTTGTTTGTAGCATAATGGTCTCAGAGGGACCAAGTGAGATTGTTTTGATGGTAAATTTATCACACAGTTTTTAGGGGCCTGGGCCTGAGGGATCTTGTTGAAAAGGGTTTTGTGATCCCAGAAGCTATAAGGAACTTTGGCCTCTCCCAGAGAGAGTCTCCACGGAGTGAATCGATGGCCCTGGAGAACCAAAACAGATGCTGCCCGTGGGGGGAGCAACGTTTCAGGCTAGTGTCAGCTCACCAAGGAAGGGAGCAAACTGCACGTATTTCACTTCTGTCAAAAATGCAGTGTTTCCTTTCAGACAGCAACTCCAAAACATTCTTTGTTTCTTCTCATTAAAAGCTCAGGCTCGAATATTGAACTACTTGAGCTGGAATTCTGGCTCCACCATTTGCTGGCCGTTTGAACTTAGCGAGTTGCTTGATCCTCCTGAGCCTGTATCCTCATCTGCCAAATGGGAACAATAACGGGACTGACAGAGTTGTTTTGAGGACTAGAGGAGGTCATCAATGTGTAGCGCTCAGGGACACACGCAGTGCCTTGACACATGATTGAACTCTCCAAGAATGGTAGCCATTATTATTATTGTAAATAACTGTTTTTTCAAGTCCTGTTTCGTCTGCATGTGCATGGGAGGGATCCACGAGGGTATGACTTGTGAAATAGGGTTTGTACTTTAGTGTCTCAAACTCCAGGTTCACTTTGGGGACCCACAGCCCCATGAAGAGGGCCAGCATGAGGCCAGAGGAGCACGATCTCTCTCATGGCCACTACTTACCATGGAGGTGTAGAGAAGCCAGCCTAGGCAAAGTGCCCTAGATAGCAGAGGGTCTTCCAGACTCTTCTCTCTCACTACTCACATCTCTAGCATGGGCCCCAGGGAGCCCAGAGATTCTGGATAGGCTGTAGGGTACAATGACTGTGTGTCAGAGTTTGCCAAAAAAGAAAATGCCAGTCTCCCAACAACTGTACTTGCAAGAATTTGCCCAGCTCTTTATTCTGCAGCTATTTTCCACCCCGAGACCCCCATCTGTAAGCTTAGCCTCACCCCAGACCTGTGGCCTACCTTGTCCTTCTTCAGAGGGGACTGAAGAATAAGAATAACTTTGGTGATTCCATATCAGGACCACTTTGTGGCTTCTTCTGCTTTATTTATGCCAGTCCTACTAATAATAATATTAACAGTAATAACTAAACTTTTTTAACACCCACTCTCTGCTAGCCCTGTTCTAAGCACTCTACATATATCAATTCATTTACTTCTCACAAAAACACTATGAGGGAGGCACTGTTATTATTCACACTTGACAGATGAGGAAACTGTGGCACAGAGAAGCTAAGGAATTTGACCAAAGTCAAATTGGAGGTACTAAGTGACAGAACGGAGATTTGAACCCAGGTACGCTGGCCGCACAGGCCATGCACTTACCTACGCCCCACCTAACAAGTTTCTGTTTTATTCCTCTGTCTCAGCCTCTAGCTTGCTCTCCCATTCTAAAGATCAAGTCTCCAACTTGTTCTGTCTGCCTGAGTGCTGTGGCGATGAATGTCTGGGCCTTAGGTCTGGGCCACAGAACCCCAGGGGCTGGAGCCCTGCCCCTAAACCCTAGGCCACTAGCCCTGCTCCTTCCACCCAATTTTAGGCCTCTCTGCCCTGGATCCCTGCTTGGGATACTGTCTAATGCCTATTTTCGAACATTCCAGATGCTACCTTTCTGGCAGGGTCTCCTCCATCACCCACAGGGACTTTGGTCCCCAAGCCACTTGCTCACCTACATTGGACGTCCCACATCTGGGGTCCAGCCCCTCCAGGCATAGTTCTGACTACAGTGGCCCAAGCTCCGTTCCTGCTGCCACCACACTGGGGCTTCTCTCTGCAAGGAGTGCCCTGGCTGTGGAAGAGAGTGGCCACATCATTTTCACACCCACTAATTCTTCCCCCTCCTTCCACAGCTGAGTCCGGAGGGGGCCATAATAGGGAGCCAGCATTTGAACTTTCTTAAGCTACCCTGAATGAGTAGAGAATCCCCCAGAAGCTTCCGAAGTAGCACGAGTTAGAGTTACTGGTGTCTTCAACATGTGTAGACAGGCTTCTAAGCATGTAGACAAAAGAGTGAAGATGACTGAGCCCCTCAAAGACCAGTAAAAAGTCTTCCAGGTGTCCTTGAGACTGTGCAGTATCCCTCAGAGTGGGAAAGGAGAACTGAGGCTTACTGTGTGAAAATGACCCACTATGTGCTTTTCAGTTGAATGCCTAAGATATAGAAATGTCAAGTAGCTCAAGATAATTTGCTAGGCCAACTGAAACTAAGTGAGTAATAAAATATGCCTAAAGCAATAGGACTCCTTAGCCATGAAAACATATATTTGACGAACAGGTCAAAAAAACTCTCATCTAGAAGGCAGAATGTTAAACATTTTGAGAGGCGATCGATTCCCAACCTAGAAGGTGATGCGGCACCACCTAAGATAGCCTCTAGAGCAGGACCACACCTTTCCCAGGGTCAAGGACATCTCTGATATGAGAAGAAGACCCAGGACATCAGAGCTGCCCGAAAACTCAAAGGATAGTCTGCAGAGCCTTTGGTACAGGCACAGAAAGTCCTCAAAGAGAAGGAATGCAGGCCTGCTTCGTTCAGCTGAAAGGATGTGGGAAGGTGAATGGGGTGAAGGTCCCAGCAAAGTTGCTAAGATCAGAAATAATAAAGGGAGAGATTTTCATATTATACTCACCGAAAAATTAAATTCTCTGTAAAGCTAAGAACACTATAAACAAAATTAAAAGTTAAGCAACAAGCTAGTTATAAGGGTCCCTCTCTCTCTCTTTCTCTTTCTCTCTCCCCTTCTTATGTTTGGGGAATTCTCCATTGTATGAGCCTAGGTGAAACACAGGGTCCACTGCAGGAGATAAAAAGTCCCCATATTCACCTTTCAGCTGCCCGGAAACTAGGATGCAGGCTGGGACAGAGGCTCAGCAACTAGACACTTTGGCTGGGGACTCTGAATCAGGGACAGAGGACAGTGCATTTTGATGGTAGCAGCAGCAAGTCTCCAGGGCCAGTCGGGGAAGAGGTGCCCAGAGTGGCTTCCAGTGTCCGTTGTCAGTATTGGCAGGGTCCTCATGAGGCCATTCCTCAGTGTCGTTTGGGCTGTTGTCTGCCCAGCCTCTCTTGGTGCTGCTCTGTTTTGAGTCCAGTTTCCTAACTATTCCAGTGAATCTGTGATCTACCACATATCCTCTCAAAGCGTTCATTCTCTGCCGGAATAAGCCAGTCACTTTCTGTTGCACGCAGCCAAGAACCCCTGACAATACATGGGGAAACCTACTTGCAGCGTTTTACAGGCAAAAGCAAAATATCCCGAAAATACAAAGGATTCTAACAAATTCAGTAAGGAAAGATGTGTATTTCAGTAGAAAACAGGGCAAAGGACACAAGCAGACAATGCACCAAAGAGGAAATACAAATGGCCAATAAATATTGCAAAAGACTTATCCTTCACATTTCCAAGATGCAAATTTTTCAAATGCTGTTGAGAAACCACTCTTCCCATTGTCATACTGACAAAGATCAAGAGTGCTAACACTCAGTGTGGTGAACTTATGAGAGACAAGTTGCTGGCAGTGTAAAATGACATAACCTTTCTGGCGGAATCTGATATTGCGTACCAAAATTTAAAGTGTTCCTTTTGGCCCAGCAATTTTTGCTTGTAGGAGTTTATCCTGAAAAAAGGCCATGACCCATTAAGCCCAGTTCCCAAATGGCATCTTGGAATATCCAGTTCTTGTAATTCAAAGTAAATTCGCAGTTCAAAGTAATTTCAAAATAACTCACTCCCTTTCCTTGTTTGCATCAGACACCTCAGAAAGGATGGACCACAGAATTATATATTAGATCTCGTTTCGTCCTCTCCCCCAATTCACCACCCCTGTGCTTTGAAGCTGTGCTCCTCAAATACTCTGCCCTAAAGGACTCGACCTGCCCCAGCCCCTGGCAACTCTCCATTCTCCCTTCAGGCCAAGAAGACCAAGAATCTGTCTTCCCTTCCAGCAGAGGACCAGGAAACTATGGGGGAGGTAAAGAAGGGAACATTCTCAAATTAATAATCCTTGTTTTCACTCCATCCCAAAATAGAGTAGGGTTCTAAGAGACACATTTCAGTGGCTACCAACCTCCCCCTCACTCCACTCCAGCCACCTGACTCCTTGGTGTTCTTTGGGCCTTTGCACGTGCTGTTGCTCTGGTCACACTGCAGTGCCACGTAAATAAACAGGCTTGAGCTCCCATCCCATTCAGGTTGCTCAGATGTCACCCTCTCGGGGAGAGCTTCCACGGTCATCCCATTTAAAATTGCAACGTGCAGCTCTTTAGTACTTCCAACCCTCCTTCCTGGCTTTATTTTTCTCCACGGCACTTGTCATCAGGGAGCATTCTATTCATTTACCCATTCATTCATTCCCCGTGTCCGTCCTCCCTCACTGGAGTATAAACTCCACGAGGGAGGGATTTTTGCCCCTTTTGTTAACTGCTTTATCCCCAGTGCTTAGAAGAGAAGCTCAAACATGGTAGATGCTCAAAAAATATTTGTTAATGCAAAAATACCCTTGTGAATGTTTATAGTAAAGAAAAACAAAACACCCCAAGTATTCTGTAAATTGTAGATTTGTTAAATATATTACACCTCATTCACACAACAAATTACTTAGCACACTGTGGTAGGCAGAGTAATATTTTATTCTGATAATAAAATATCTCGTCCTAATTCCTAGACCTGTAAATGTAATCTTATTTGGAAAAAGGATCTTGCAGGTGTGATTAAGCTAAGGAATTTGAGAAGGAGAAGTTATCCAGGATTACCGGGTAGGCCCTAAACGCTATGCTAGTGTCTTTATAAGAGAGAGAATTAACACACACACAGAGGAGAAGCTCACGAGAAGCTGAAGCAGAAAGAGATTTGTAGACTGGAGTGATGTGGCCACAAGCCAAGGAATGCCAGCATCCACCAGAAACTGCCGGCCTCCTGATTTGCACCCAGTGATACTTCTGGCCTCCAGAACGGTGAGAGAAGATATTTCTGTTGGTTTGAGGTACCAAGTTTGTGGTAACTTGTTACAGCAGCCACAGGAAACTAATACATACTCCTAACTTTTAGATTACTATTTAGCATTACCCTAGGAATGAAATTTTCTCTTCCAATAGAGGCAGCCCAAGTGTGAAAACTCCCTCAAATCTTTTAATTCTTTAGTTAAACTTTTTATTTTGAGATCACTGTAGCTTGATATGCAGCTGTAGGAAGTAATACAGAGTACTCTGTACCTCTCACCCAGGATACAGGGGAACACCTTACAAAACAGTAGCGCACTATCACCGGCCAGCACAGATGAATGTCCTGGCTCCCTACTTTGCCTTCTCTGACACCACCCGGAGAGAGTACTGGGGTGCCTCCTTACAGCCTCACGAGGGTGGAAGTCAAGGGTCCCACTTGGCTTTTGCTGTCGTGGGTGTGGGTGGGGCTACAGTTTTTCTTTGGTGTTTGGCTGAAGTAGAGCCATCGCTGCCTAAAAGTTTTACCTTTCCCAGATGCCCCTGTCCTTGTCCTCTGGTTAGAGAGAGCGGGCTTTTTTTGGAGCTTATTCTAGCTGTGCCCATTGGCTTTTCTGGGTTGCTGCCTTCTTCAGTTCCGAGTCTGGGATAGATGAGCAAAAGAAAACCCAGGAGCCTCACTGCGGCATCGTTCCTCAGATGCTGAGGTCCCTGTGAAGTCCACCTTCTTCTCTCTGCCTCTCAGAGTCTTCTTATATTGGTTTTATATATAATGTCCAGAGTTTGTAATTGTATTCAGTGGGAGGAATAGGGAAAAGTATGGCTGCTCCATCCTCCAGGAGGTGGGAAATCCTCAATATCTTTAAGTATGAACAAATTCTGTTTTATTTGAGGTTTTCCATGTATAGGAGAAATAAAGGAATAGAATATTTGGAAAGCCCTGAAGAAGCAGAGGGAGCCACTTCTCTTTAAGGTCCCTGGCCCTACAGTCGTGCTGGCCCTTTCTTAATACTTAAATGCATAGTTTCCTTTTCCATACTATTATACTTTGCACACGTTTTTGGCTATTTCTTGTAAGCTCAGCTCCACTGTGAAGTCTTTGGCAAAGACCACATCTTATACTTTTTTTTCAACCTGGTTAACCACACAGGAGGTGTCTAATAATTGTTGATTGAATACATAAAAAGAATATCTACCACAGACCAAGCAACATGAGAGTCTTAGACAGGTGTACAGGAAAAAAAATTACCATATCCTCAAGGACCTTAAAGTCTAGCACAGAACCAATTACCTCTGGCATCCGTTTTACATCAAGTCCACCAACTTGATTCTGTATGACAGAAATGAAAAGTTTACTCCCTCCATGGGGCATGGAACCCAACCCCTAATCATAGCATGTGGTATTCTGGACAGTTTCATGGGTCGACTGGTGCTTGAAAATGATGAAGCCTGGCAGATTCTATAGGTTCCCTTGCTCACTCATTTCTTTTCAGGTTATTTTCTGGAGAAGGCTCAGATACCCTATGATATCTGGAACAGGCAACTCTTACCAAGTGGCTCTTTAGCAGACAGCGAGGCCTGTGTCTTAGTCCCATGGAGTGCTTCTGACTGGGCCTCAGGAAGACGGGGCAGCTGAACCTATATGCAAATCTTGCACTTGTACCCCATCTTACAGACTGAATTCTTTCAAGCACCGACTGGTGGCTTCAACAGGCTGTCACCATGGACAGAGATGGTCACAGGTCTGTGGAAGCACCATTACTCCTGGAATAACAGAGCAGTGACTACGGCCTTCAAAGTTTCTTTCTGCATACCAAACCCTCATGAGCAATAACAGCTTTCTTTCCATAAGTCTTTAAGGCTGAAATGTCTCATCCGCCATAGGCTTTAACATGAACGGATGGAGGGACGAAACAATCTTTGCATCTAGAATAAGATAATGCTGGGACTGGGGCCACATTGTTCTAACCTTAACTCCTCCTTGACTGTTCTGTAAACTGTTTAACCTCTTTGTAGCTTCTCATTTGGATGTCATAAAGATTACCTCTTCACCTGAGTGTTGTAAATGAGACATAGATATCAGTAGAGATTTTTTCTTGATGTGAGGTACACTTCCGAGAAAAAGTACCGTCCTTGGGTTTCTAACTATAAAGTTTAATCTTCAGTCCCCAGCGTCTGAAGTCTTGGTTGATTAATTCATATAAAATCTTCACACTTTCAACAGTTTCCTCCTTTTCATTCCCAATCCAAATCTCAAGGACGATATACAGAAATTAATTTTTGAGTTAGAATGGAAGCAATTGTGTTAAATTCCTTCGGAGAATAAATGTGGAGTTAAATGTAATATTTGCCAACTCTACAATGCTTTTGCTAGCAGTTGTCCTTGCCATTTTAATTTTAATCCTCTGTGTCTGCTTTTACAGCAACTATTTTAACATAGATTTTCAAGAATTTTATAATAACGTTTAGTAGGGGGGAAAAGTGGCCAGTGTATAGAGACAGTTCACCTAAATTGGATGACCATTGTTGAGTGGGTTGGATTTTCACCACTGTTACCTGAAATGTGGAGTGTCTACCTGGCTAATGTTAAGGAACGCTTTTCGTGCTGGCAAATTCAAGGTCCTAGAAAAACAATAAAACTTACCTGTTCTTTTTAATAAAATCTTTGTTTCCTCAGATACATTTAAAGTTGTGATGAATCTGAAATAGTTTAGAAACTTGGTTTTTGGCCCCCCTCACCCAGTTCTGATATTGACAGCTTTTTTAATGAATTCAGTTGGTGAATTCTGATAATTTATGTACCCCCAGGGCATTATGGGGAGAAGTAAGTGAAAGGATGAATGTGAAAGTCACTTGTTAGCTGTAAGGGTAGTTAATGTTACAATCTTTATGATCTTTGAGCTCATTGGCATCGCACCACCTTCACCACTGTCAAGTTGCACCTCAACTATTGCAAACTCATTTTCCTTCCTCTCTTTGCTTCAGTCAGTTCAGAGTCCTCTCAGTAATCTTTCTCTCCCATCACTCCAGTATTATTCTCATGCTTCAAACCCCTCCTCTGTCTTCCAGATTAAGCAACCTCACATTTTTCCAAAAGATTCATTTTCTCCTCTAAGGCTTTTTCCTTGATCATCACAACAATCTCAGAAATGCCCAGTGTCAGCGATGACTGATGACAGAAACTAATCTCCCGCCCTGCTGTCTCTTGGCTCTGCCTGTCACGCATTCCATTCTTCTTGGTGTAAATGCCCTCTGTTCGAATGGAGAGTTCCCGAGGAGGCCTGGCCTCCCTCATCTAATTCGTTATCAGTAGCATCATTGCTATTTATGAGTGAGGCACAGTAAACGTTAACAGGCCATGTTCTTGCTCTGGAAAGATGGCATTGGGACCAACTTTCTTAGGCTGCCCACTGGGGTTGTTTCTGAGTTAAAGGGGGATAGGGATGAGCCATCGCCCATGCTCTCCTCTCTCCTCTTGCCCATAGACATACATTTGAGAAACAGGTATTGGAGGTTCCCTCTGTTAGCACAGAATAGTGTTTTCCTTTGGCTTCTTTCCACAACCCTTTCTGTACCTCTCAGCTCCTGGTGTGCTTATTACTAACTACTCCATTTTCAGAAAGTGTTTGGCTCCAATTTCTGACACCTGAGAGATAATCTAAACTGTAGGTGCTTAAATTACAAGTTATTTATGGAGTTGAAACTTATTTAAATGTATCTTAATTCAGAGAGTTTCCCTCAAGTCTTTTTGGCTACCCTTTCTTGCTGTCCAAATTCTAAGTGCCATTTACTGCACGGCCACTATGCACCAGGCTCCGGGCGGGTACTTTACATGTGGGTCTTTACAACAGTCCTGCATTTCATACAATCCCTAGTTTACGATGGACGGATTTGGCCTCTGAGAGGTTACGAAATTTGCCTTAGGAAGCAAAAGCAGCAAGTTGCAAAGCCCGTATTCTCACCCAGGCCTGCCTTTTCCACCAAACCGCTCCAGGGACCCCGCCTCCCACCCAGACTGGGTGACCCATACTCCAAAAGTTTTTTCCCTCCTTCCTAATTAATTTTCCTATTCTTCAAGTTTTCATTGGGAAAAAAAAAGCAGGACAATTGCCTAACTAAATTAATTTATACTAAGGTATTGATGACTCTTACCCTTAGAAGAGGAATTTGTCAGGTCAAGTTAATCATTAATTTGTGGAACATGTGAGAAAACTATCATGGCAGGGTGCCTTTCTGTTCTTCCTTACTCAGCCCAAGTCACTATAACCACTGCCACCAACACACGCACATGCTTGTGCATACACACACACACACACACACGCACGCATGCGCGCACGCACACACAAGTACGTACTGGAGAATAAGAGGTTAGCATTTTGAAGCTTGCTTTGTGCTGATCCCAGATTTAGCCAATTGCGCTAAGTGGTCAGGAAGTATTGACAAACTGAGACCTGAGCCCGGCTTATATACGGGATTCAAGCTTTGTTTTCATATGAGTCTACTCAAAAAGCTGCTGGCCTTTCCAATTAGCCAGTGAATCTAAGACATTTTATGTTCAATACTTCAAGTTTAGTCACTAGAGAGAAATTATTTGAAAAGAGAATTGCTAAGGGGCCTCGCAGGGGAGGCACTACATCAATATATAGTCTTTTTCTCTCTCCTTCTCAATTTTTCTCTCCCTGTCTCTCAGTCTCTCTCTTTCTCGGACACTTACCAGCCCCTCTGAAGTCCAATGCTGAAAACTTTGAATCATATATAGTAAGGCTATATAATTAAATATCTAGTCACATCCCTAAGTCTCTTGGAAAAATGTTTTATTCTAGATTATACGAGGAATACATAATTACAGGTTCACTATTTAAAAAAAAACTAAGACAAGGGCCAGCTCTGGTGGCCTAGTGGTTAAGTTCAGCACACTCTGCTTTGGCAGCCCAGGTTCAGTTCCTGGGCGCAGACCTATAGCACTCTGTCAGCAGCCATACCATGCTGACAGCCCACACACTAAAAATTAGAGGAAGATTGGCATGAATGTTAGCTCAGGGTGAATCTTCCTCAGCAAAAAAAAAAAAGAAAAGAAAAGAAAACTAAGACAATACAGAAATATAGAGAGTAAAAAAATAAAAATTCTTTATCCATCTTCATTCCTTCCCCCAAATAAATCAGTATGCATAGTTTGGTGTATAGCTCTCTGGACCTTTTCCTATCATTTACATACAGTTAATTTATACATAGATGTATTTTTTAAAAACTTTTTATGTGACTAGGTTTATACTAAATATAACCTGAAATTTACTTTCTTTAGTGTCCCGGGGAAGTATCTGTGCTTGTACGTTCTCAGTTAAGTCCTTTAATCTCTTAAGCCTCAGTTTCTTCCTTCTGCTGTAAAAAGGAGAGGCTCACATTGGCACCAGCTCTTGGAAGCCCCTCGTGCATCTCTCCCCAGTTCCTTGTTTAAATGTGAGGTTGGTAGCTTGAAGCTGGCCATGGCGGAAGTATTTATACTAGGCAAATTGGCAAATACTACAAGTCAGGGCTCCCCTCAGCCAGCATGCTAACCCTAACCCCCCACCTTCATGGTGTGGCTGACCCCAACCCCTCCCCTTCCACTTCCGCTTCACCCTACATCACTATGCAAATTCAAATCTGGTTCTTCCACTTCCACTGCATCTCTTCCCCTCCCTCACCATCCTTTGTAGGAAAGAAGTAATCAGGGTAGGCATTGGTCCACGCGAGCAATAGATTAAACTGGTGATTGTCATTCCTGGGCTCCATGTCCCATTCTACAATATAAGTCACATCCATGTGAACGTCTGGGACTAATTCCTCCCCAGTTGTTAAGCATTTCCCACCACACTACTGCTTATGTTGTCGGTTCTTATGAAGATTCAATTAAATGATGTGTGCCTGGTACACTGAGGGGTTCAACAATGTTAATTCCTTTCCTTGTTTAGATGAGGAAGCTGCAGTCCAGAATGGCCTAGTGACTTGCCCAAGGTTGCACAGCTGGTTACTGGTAGAGCAGAGACCAGAACCTGGGGCCTCTGACTCACAGGTGGGGGTTCCATGAAACCGGTACTTCTCAAATTGTGATCCAAGGTGTCCCAGGCAGATCGTCCCTTTTCCAGCTACATATTTGTGTAAGGCTGCGTTTTCTTCATGAACTTCAACCAGAACCACATACCACAACAGGTTAAATGCAGAACCAGATATGAGAATCTTACCATGTTCTATTAAGCATTAAAGGGATTTGCAAAAATGTAAGAGTGACACACTTCTCACCAATAGTTTTGTTTTGGAAAACAGTTTTTTTATAAGAGTATGTTATCTATGCTAACATATTTGTTAGCATTATTATTTTGAAAGAAATTCATAAATATATATTTTTAAATGTCTCACTTTTCGTTTCTAATATTATATACATATTTCTCTAAAGCATAGTATCTAGAGCTATGACCCATATGAACAAAAACTCTTTCACATTCTTAATTTTTAAGAGTATAAAAGGATCCTGAAACCAACTGTAGGGAACCATCCTGCCCCCAGGACGTGCTTCTGTGTGTCAAACAAGGAGAAGAAAAAACAACCATGAATGATATTTAAATTCTGAATACCTTGAAATGTGCTAGAATATAACATTTTGACTCTGTGAATTTTGAAAGTGTGCCAGAGTTGGAAAACTGTTGGGTTAAAGTCGGTGTGTTGGGGAAGGGTCATTCTGGCTGTAGCAGTTGTGATGGTTAATTTTATGTGTCAACTTGGCTGGGCCACAGGGTGCCCAGACCTTTGGTCAAACATTATTCTGGACATCTCTGTGAGAGTGTTTTTAGATGAGATTTACATTTAAATTGCTGGACTCTGAGTAAAGGAGATTGCCCTCCATACTGTGGGTGGGCCTCATTCAATCAGTTGAAGCCCTGAATAGAACAAAAGACAGACCTCCCCTGAGCAAGAAGGAATTCTGCCAGCAGTCAGCCCTCAACTGTAACATTGGCTGTTCCCTAGGTCTCCAGCCTGCTGGCCCACCCTGCAGATTTTGGACTTGCAGCCTCCGTAATCCCATGAGCCAATTCCTTAAAATAAATCTCCCTCTCTCTCTCTGTTTTATATTTCCTATCAGTTCTGTTTCTCTGAAGAACTCTGGGCAGTACAGCTGTAAAGCGGGGACAGATTAAGGGGTTGAAGCCTTTAAGTTCCTGCTAGGTGGGCAAGCTTCAGTCCCAGGAGGGTGGAGGCATCGTCCTGTATGTCAGTTGCTTCAGGGCCAGGTCAGAGGATCTGCAGCCAGGGAAGCCACGCCCTGGGGGCAGGCCAGACCTCGGGTCCTTTCCCTTCTCCACCCCACTCCCAAGCCGCTGTGCCACACTAAGGGGCTAAACTAAGGTTCCTTCAGGTCCCTTTGGAAATTTCCTTAAGAAAAAAAATTATATATATATGTATATAAAATTCCACGGGAACACTTCAGTAAGAATGGGTTTGGGTAAAGTGTCAATTATTTGACATGCCATCAGAATCTTCTCAGGGGTTGGGAGGTTGAGTTGTGAAAGGAGCCTAAGGACAGCTGCAGGTTCAATGAAAGGACTGTCACCAGGCTCTGAACGAGGGAGCAGGGCAGGCAGAGGGCTTAGGAACAGACATTCACTAGTCTCAGTTTTGCTGAGGGTTGGGGACGCCTGCCTGCGCCCGTGCGGTTGTAACTGTGTATGTGTGTGTTTGTTTTTAATCTGAGTATGTTGGAACTAGTTTCCTGGGGGATTCATCAGTTGAGGTATCTTAGACCCTTGGCCATGGGCCATAAAACGCACTTGACCTGAGTAAGATATAAATACCTTCCAGTCCATTGATGTATTGATTTGTTTTTCTTTTGCTGTCTCTAGGTACCACACACATCCATAGCCCAGCCTAAGTTCCCAGAGAGCAAGGGCTGGCGTAGGGAAAGTCTGAGCAATATAAGAGCCCAAGGAAGGACCGACTTCACATTTATCCAGTACCTAAAATGTGGCAGACATTTAAATAGTGAGCTAATCTGCTCTTTACCACATTTAATAGATAAAGCAATTGTCTCGGATAGGTTACATAGGTAGTGCAGGATGTTATTTTAAACAGTATTTCCTGCTGTCTTTCCCTCTCTTGGTAAGTTAGGGGTTTATTGTTGGTTGGTTTGTCTCCTTGAAGCTCTAATACAATTAAGACCAAGCCCTGAGACCGAGGCTGACCAGCCTAAGGAAGGGAGGAGGAACACGGGTGAGAGAAGAAGGAAGTAAAAGGGGAGGGGAGAACGGACATAACAATTCCCCAAATAGACAACTTGAAATTGAAAGATGCTGAGTAATGTTGAATGTACAGTTTTAACTTTTTTCCTACTTCTGAGGGGGAATGGGATCTAGAACCTAAGTTATCAGCATTTTCCAAACTTCTTTGATCACCACTCACAGTAAACAATGCATTTGACTTCTTGACCAGTCAACACGTGTGTGTGTCTGGATGTGACTGCTGGCCACCTGCCTCCTAACACCCCACTCAGCCCTGTGGGAAAGCAGTGCTTTACTTAGTAAACAGTGATTGTGCCTCATTCTGTGGCTGACTTAAGTTCATTTTAAGCTTCTTCTGTTTATCAGTGAAGAGAATTGCCAAGGAGTTGATCATGGCAGAATCAACAGACATACACACACACACACACACACACACATATCTGAAACAAGTTCCGTGGAACAATACTTAACCCTTACCATATGCAAAGAACTCTATTATGATATTTTCTATTTCTTTTTAAAAAATGATTGTTGAGCCCATAAACTGATTTCATGACCCATTAATGGTCACTAATCTTGAAAAAAACACAGATTTATAGAAAAGTTATTTTTTGACTCAGCTAAGTAACTTGCTCAAGGTCAGGTAGTGTAAATGGTGGATCTGGGACTTTCCCCATATTTATTATGCTGAGTGTGAAGGAGCTACAGGGAGGAGAAGTCCTGCTCGGCAGTCAGAGGTACCCAAGACACAACCAGTTCTTCATCTCACAGACTTTCTCAGTTCATAGGGGATACGCACTTCCTCCTCCTCCTACTGGGATCCCATCTGCTTTCAGCTACAAAATGTTTCTTCCTAGACAAGTTATGGAACCATAGAGCTGCAGGCAAACTCTGAAGAAATTTAATCAGGAATTATCAAAGAGAATAAAAGAAAAGTACGTTCTCCCCACTCTAAGGGAACTTCCTATGCAGGTGTACCTTTGTTCAGGAGAAAAATATAACATACGCCAAGTTCAAGGAGGCTAGGAGGTTAAAAAAAAAAAGAAACTGTCTTTCCTCTGGGCCACCTAATCCCACACCCAGCCGGTGCAGTCTCCATTAGGATGAAGATGGCGGGGAGCACTGAACCAGGACCAAAAACAGGGTAATTCTCCCTTCACTGACTTGCTGCTCCACTTCCCCACACTCTGAAACTTCTCGGCAGTGTTTTCCCCTCCTTGTTTATTTCTTTCACATTTTTCCCCTTGTCAATTTTACTTTGGGGTGGTCTATAATGTTGAAAGAAAAATTAAAACCAAAACCCTTCCCTTTCGATGAGGCAGATGAGTGATACTTTTCCTGGGGAGAAAGGCTGGTTGCCCAGAAATCTGACTTCCCAAGCATCTCCTTTGACCAGGTTGAAGTCTTTATCTTCAAAACACGCACTCCTTTCCCTTAGGAGTGTTTCTAGGCTGTGGTGAGCCGCTTGGGAGAAGGCCTAGAATAAATCTGATCTGAACTTCCCTCACACTTACAGCTGCGTGTCTGTTCTGCTACTTCTCTGAGATTTCTTTCATTCCTCATTGGAACAGGAAAGGGGATTTGGCTGGACGAAGCTGTCAACTGATCTCCCAGCTCTGAGCAACCTGCCTCTGTTACTTCCTCACTCAGGCTTTGAGCTCTAGTCACTCTGGTTTTCTTGGAGTTTGGGGAGCAAAAGGAGCTCTTTCCTGCCTCAGAGTCTTCGCATAAGCTATTTCTCTTCCTGTAAAGCTTAGGCATGGTTCCTTCCACCTTTGGAGATCAACTTAAATATCACATTCCCAGGGAGATTTTCCTCAATCACATCCTCTAAAATGGGTCTTTGTTATTTCTTATCTTGGCTATTGGTTTCTTTCACGATACCAATCACAATTTGTTAATAGTTTACTTAACTGTCTTTGTTTCTGCCTCCTCCACTGTAATGAAAACGTCCGAAAGGTATAATCAATTTTATGAGTAGACAGTGTTACCCGCCTTTACACATTAAGAAATCTCGTTTGTCTTGTGACTAAGATATTGTTGGCAGCCTTCAACAAAGTGAGCTCTTTGCCAAGCTTTTCTTTCTCCCTACTAACATTATTCATTCAGTTATTCATTTGTTCCCTCAGCCAGTCAACAGATACTTAATGAGCACCTACTTAGTTATTTTGCTCCAGACACTGTGCTACAATGATGAACCAGGCAGTTCTTTCTCACTTCCCTCCACGTTGCAGCCAGCCAGAATGATCCTTCTCAAGTGCATTTCTCTGCTAAAAATCTTCATCTGCTTCCAAATGCCTTCTGGATAAAATATGAGCTCTTCGATATGGAGAGCCATGCAGGCCCTCTCTCTGTGACCCAGCCCCTCCTTTCTCCCCAACCACATCTTTTGGGGCTCCTCTCCTGCCCTGGGCTCTGCTGGGTCACAAACTACAGGAACTCCTCTGGAAGGAAGGCAGGTAGCAACAACAAAGTTCCCTTGGGCTTCCTTTTTCTCTACTCTCTCTCTCTTACTCTCTTACACACACACACACAGAGCCTGGGACAATCACTTACAATGGTTTCTGGGTTGCTCGTAGAGAAACTAGCAAGTCTATTTCTCTGCTGTTGGTCAGACAGCCTTTTGCTCCTACTTGCTGGGCTGTGGGCTTTTTCTAATTGAGATTTCAGTCCCCGTGCAGCAGGGGTTGAGCTGGCCCTGTAATGCGAGGGTAGGCTTCCATAAAGGAACCCCGCTTTGCCAGGTCACATTGTGTCTAGTGGTGTCAAAAACGGCATGAACTTCGCTCATTCCAAGGATACTAACTGTCCACCAAGTGCTAAAGAAGAGGATGTCAGGAGCAACAAACGCAAGAGCTTTGTATCAAGAAGCTTTTCCTCTGGATGAGGCAGCCCCTTGAGTCCACGCCGTATTCGAAGGGCCAGAGAGAAGGGAATCTGAGTCTTCCCAATTTGCAAATATTTATTTCTTACTTTCAATTCCACCTCTCTTCTGGATTGCTGCTATAGACCCTTATAAAACTTTCTCCTTTTCATTTTGTGCTATTTGGGGCTCGTTTTTAATTTTTTTTTTTTTTTGGAGGAATACCACGAAAAAAGAACTAAGAGGGAAGAAATTTCTTCAGCTTTTCTGGAAACTTGCAGTGGCTTGTGTTCTAAATGCTTTATGCTTCAGTTTCTTCATCTATAAAATGGAGAATTAGCAAAATTAACGAACCTTTGTCTTTCAAAAAATGTCTTCTAGGATAGGTGCTGTGCAAGTAATATGCTATGGAATGATAGCGTTTTGTTAGTGTTTATCAACATAATTTGAATTTTCCATTAATTGGAATTAATCCTGTTTCTAAGGAAAGACCTTTCCAATTAAATCACTGGTGTGCGACTTTGGGTGGCGGAAGTCTTCATTTTGCTTTACTTCTAATAAAATGGGTTCCTACTCTATTTTGGGTAAATTCTTAATTTGCATCTTCCTTTGGCCAGTTTCAATGAAGAAGTCTCACCTTTTATGTAGTCTCTCTAAACATTCTTATTTGTATTAGAAAATTTTCTTTCGCATTCTGCCTCTTCTGCTTGTTGAAAATCACTTTACAGCTGAAGGTTAATAGCAATGTTTATTCAAGGTAATGCTACTACGTGCTTTAAGATTTTAAAATAAAAACAAATAACCTTTCATTAAGCCACTATTTTAATAAATCATATTTTATTTTTATCCTGGATTCATGATGTTCCTTCTCCTTAAGAATTGAAATTATTTGGAACACTACTAGCCCAAAATGGTGATGAACTACAAAGCTATTTATACTTTTAGCTTTCTCATAAGTAAATGTCCACCTTGTTCTGACACTGACCTATGTTTTAATGCTATTCCTCCACTTACAAGCCTTTCAACCCATGTAAAATCTTTTCTTTTCTTGAAAAGGATAAGATTTTTCAACATTCCTAAATATGCCTAGAATCGAAATCTCAGTTACTTTCCAAACACTGTTAGTCACTGAAGTCATGTTCACAATATTATGTAAGTTGGAGTATCAATTTGTCCCTTTCTAAGTGGTGCCAATAAAATTAGCAGCCTCAGAGGGCCAGCGTGTCCTGACCGCCTGTGACCTATTTACTCACTTGATGGCTTTGGGATGCTTTGAATTTGAACCCATTTGGTTTGGGATCCAGACAATTCCTTGCAGTCAGAAAATGCCTAAACTGCTTTCTTCTGATTCAAGAGGATCCCTAGAAAAAACAAAGGTTCTGGATTATCCCGTCCCATCCTAAAACGATGGGTTCCAAACAATTCAGAGGGGCAAGCTCTCCTCTGTGAAACTCTTCCTATTCCCCAGGTACCCTGCTAATTTGATCATAATCCTGGGGGCACGTTTCAGGATGATATCAAAGGTATATAGTCTGTAACTGTCAATTAGGAAGTTCTTAACACATAATAGCTCCCCTCCCTTGAATCTCTCTGACTGGTACAAACTTAAACTAGGTCCTCCAGGATGTTTCTAACAAGATGGTCGTTTAAACTCCCTCTGAACAAAATCAGTCTTCAAGCCTCAAATAATCTGCCTGTAAATCTTTATGGCTGGAATGCTGTAGAATCAGGTGATGGTCTAAATGGCCCACAATCAGGTAAGGGTTCTTGGCCCATCGTCTCCCTGGTGTATACCTATGGTAATTTGTGGGCCTGAGGTTACTCATATTAAGTGTTTAGCATGGTAGCTGGTTCCATAATGCTTAGCATGTATTAGTGTTTGCTTTCTTCCTTCTCAAGAGGATCTTCCTTCTCGAGAGGATTTGGAGTATGAGAAGGCTAGGGAAAATATGGCAGGAACACGGCCAATAGACTCCCAGTCAGGCAAAAGGTATTGAGCTTCATTTCTCTCCTGGAGAGCAGAAGAGTCCCAGCACACACATCTCTTGTGCCTAAGGGGACTCCAGTATCAAAGCTCTGTTAGCTGCCTCCCAGCTGTGTTGTACCAGATGTGGGAGGAAGAGGAATGCTGATTCTGAAACTAACCTGATGCAAAGTCTGGGATTATGATGATCAGAGCTCCTGCAAAAAAAAATGTCTTAAGGATAAGTTGAAAAGTGGGGAATTTTGAGCAGTAATTTTCTGCGATCTGAGAAGCAAAAGGAATTGTGGAATAAATACTGTTAAAATTGCTCCCTCACAAAGCTTTCTGTAGAGTCCTGACAGTCACTCTCGTCACTTATAAATAGTGACGGTGTGAGATACAATCCACTCAAACCAAAAGCAGTAGTCAGTCATGTCAAGTTTGTGGAGGGGAGATCAAGGCAGGTTTTACACTGCACCCTGCCCCTGACACACACTCGTAAACCCTCTCTTTATTCAACGGGGCCTCTCTGCCCGTCTCTCCGCCATGCCGCTAGACCCACACCACAGCAGCCCTCCTTTTCTGCTCCTCTCCCCTTGTAATGTAACGCTCAGCCTTCCAAACCCCACTCTACCTCCCCAGTCCTCTTACAATGCTTTATGCATAGCCGTTAAACCGAACTTCTCCCCTTTGTCCAAACTCCCCTAGCCACGGGCAGGTGCTCAGCACAAAATAACTCTCCAAAGTAACCCTGAGTTAGGTATGCTTTGTGGTAGGCTCGGCCAGGTTCATCCCCTCAAGGTGGAACCAAGTGAGCCAGCTGATCCTTGCTGAATCCTGTCTCCCAAGGAAGAAGAATAGATCTAGGTGGTCTAAAGATGCCTTCAGGGTTACGGGTACCTTCACATCACAGGCTCTGAGGAGCCTGACTTGTATGGAGGGCCGTATAGAGACTCAGAAAAATGTATACTTAAAAAATGTGTGATAACTATTTGTTGATTTTCATCTTGTCCTCTCTGAGCTTCCCAAATCTCAAAACTTTTTACTCAAAAGCATTCTCAAAGTAGACCTACTGAAGATTTACTAGGCTGGATGGAGGAAAGAGTTTTTTTAATCACAAGCCTCATAGGAAACAACTTAATAATGCCCCTATTATGCATTTCCCCCCAAATCCCTTTATAGGTAGGCCATCAGCTGGAAACTCCTTTTCTTTGACCCCTTCCTCCAGGAAGCCCTTGGCCTTGCACCTGCCTACTCTCCTTCCTTTATTTGGCATAGTCTTCTTGATCTGCACAAAGCCTGGATCCCAGCTGGAGCCTTGCTCCTACCCCATAGCAGGCGTATGAGAGTTTTTATAGCAAAGCAAGCCTCTTCTTACAAAGGAATTCTCACACCAGCTGGTAAGAGGATAGTGTTTTCTCCATATGTTACATAGCCTTTATTGTTTGAAAGGTAATATTGTGTTTGTTGAATTTAAGTATATACATTCAGATTCATCTTTTCAACAGGTAATTACTAAGGGTCTTTTATCTGCCAGGCTAAGGGCTAGAAGCTGGGGCTACAGCAGTGAGCAAGACCCAGCACCTGCCCTCAATGAGCTCAGTACCTGGTAGAGAAGAAGGACAAGAAAACACGCATTTCAACTTGGAGCGTTAAGTGTGATCTTGGGGGATATACTGGTTGTTATGAGAACACTTTCAAGAGTCATCCCACTCCATCTTGAGGGAGAAAGTTCTAGGAAGTCTTTCCAGAGAAAGTGACACTAGTAGCAGCCAACAAGATGAACAGGGTTGGGGGAGGGGGAAGGTGGAGGCAGCATTCCAGTAAAGAAACAACAGGTCCAAGACCCAGAGGGGAGAAGTAACATAGCCTGCCCCAGGCTGTGACAGCTCCCTGTGGTTGCAGCACACCACAGAGCGAGAAGGGCGAGAAGGGCAGGAGGGGAAAAGGATGAGGCTGGAGAAAGCAGCACCGCCAATCATAAATGGCCTGCAATGCCACATTGAAGACTTTGGGGGTTTTTTACCTAAAGTTAATGGGAGAGACCTTGAACAGGCAGGCAACATATTTAGATTTCAATTCTTCAGAAAAAAACTCATTGGCTGCAATATAAGCCAAACTAAACCAAACCAAACCAAACAAAAACAAGGAGTATGTGTGATAACCGGTATGTTTGAATGGTGTACAGGTGCTGTGAGGGGCTGACTGCCCACCGTGGCCAAGGCAAGCTCAGGAAGGCCTTCTAGAGCAGGTGGTCTGGGTAGGGAGGGGGGCCCTGCAGCAATGCAAATACCCCCGCTTGAATTTGTTGGTTTTAGTCTGATGTGTGTCCTTTAATTCTTGAGAACTTTGAAGACAGTATTACTCAAGCATCTTCTAAAGCCGCAGTCCCATTTATTATTTCTCTGAAGCTCCTGATGGCTTTCTTTCTTGTCAGGGATAGAAACCTGAAGGAATTTTAGAATCCGGAGGATAACTTCCTTGAATAAATTATTATAAAATTTTCATCTTTGAGGAAAATAATGTTAAGAGCCTTAATCAAATTTTGATGTCATTTCCTGAACGATCTACAAAATCCTAAAATTCTACAAAAATGTTAAAGAATGAAGTTTTGCATGATCATTAATTTATCTCTTTTTCAAGAGAAAATAGTTTTTCTCCTCTAATGAGAGCAATATAATAAAAATTGAATCTAGTAAGAGCGATTTGGGTATGTAGAAAAGGAAAATAATTTTGATAGAAATGGATGTCAAATTTTAGTTTGTCAACAAAGAGCTGTTAAAAACAATAATTAAATAGTGTTGAACACCTACTGTGGGCCAAGTGTGATTTTTGAATTTTGTCATTAAATACTCAGAATAGTCCTATGAACTACATACTGGTAGTACCATCATCCCCATCCTACTATCAAGGAAGCAGAGGTTTAGAGAGGGTGTGTAATTTGCCTGAAGTCCTGCAGTTACTAAGGAGGAGAGCTGGGATTTGAATAAGTCTGTCTCCAGAGGTTACGTTTTATTTCTTGTTGCTGTCATTCTTCTTTTTAGAGACCTTGAGGATCTTAGTTCCTCCCTTTGGCCTAGATATTGGATATCAACTTCACAAAAGGCTAAAGTAAAGATATATAAGTAGAAGGCTAGTACAGAAAGGATAGCTTGTATTTAATAATCCTATAATTGCATCAGCGATTCAATAATTTAACTTTAACATTAACCGCCATAGTCTTCCCTTCTCTCAGACCACCAGCATCTTTATTGAAGGTTGCAGGGTATGGCCCTAAATAATTTATTTTTCCTAGATTTATACAGTTCTGTCCTATTGGATTGTTTTCCATTCTCATCAATCTGTGGGCCATTATTGATTAAGCAGGACTGAACACTTCTTTCAACCTGAATTGTTTTCAGTTGTTGGGCAGGTGGTTTTCTGTGGTGGAAGGAGTATAGTGCAAGGGTGAAGAGCGGCTCTCGCTTTGAATTCTAGCTCTATCATTTAACTGCTGTATGTGCTTAGAGAAATTAAACTTCCCAGAGCTTCAGTTTCTTCATCTGTAAAATGGAGATAATAATACCTACTTCACAACGTTCTTGACGATTTGGTAAGTTAACATCTGCAGGCACCTGTCAAGCATTCGAGAAAGAGTAGCTTTATTTATAGTGACATCTGCTTTCTCTAATGCTCCCGTTGGTTAAACTATTGCCATAGTTTTCTCAACTCTGGCATAGTTTGTTCACAAATATTTCCTCTTTCTTAAATGGCATCATACGTGCAACCTTTCTGAATAAATGTTTGATTCAAAGGTTGACAGTTGATTCTGGTGGTGATGATTACAGGGTAGGATTCACTGGCTTGAACTGCCATCTATAAAATGTGTCCACCAGAATCAAACGTCCACTTGGCTCTGTTTCAAGCTCAGAACTAGGTGATGTTTTAGTGATCTGACATTTGCTAGAATCCTGGAGTTCCCGGTCCGTTCAGTCTCCTGTTGACAGGTCTGACCATTGGCTTGAATCTGTGCCACAGACTCAAAGGTTATATTTGCCTTTACAGCTCAGGAAATGGGTTGATTTTTAGGTACAATGCCAAGGGGCTGAGTGTAACACACACTTGAACTCAGACAAATGACAAGTGTATCCCCTTGTCTGTTGGTTTATTGACTGATTAATTTTTAGAACACAATCCTTCTCTCAGGATCAGACAGGCCTTCTTCCCCAGCAATCTGTGGAACTGGTGACTTCCTGCCTATGCATCATGTGGGGCCTACATGTAAAACACCAGTGATTCCTCCCCTTTTTTAAGATATGATTCACATGCCATAAAATTAATCATTTTAAAGTGTGCGATTCCGTGGTGATTAGTATATTCTCAAGGTTGTGCAACCATCACCACTAGACCCAGTGATTCTTACTGTTCCAAATCCGTATACCCAATGGAAGAGCAAAATTTTACCTAATATCTGTTTACCTTTACCTAAGTTGCTGGTGCAAATAATCCACTATTCTAATTGCAGTACTTAGCTCTTTAGGACATTTTATCTTGCATATTAAAGTGCGTTTATTAATATGAATTATAAGCAACTTCCTTTTTATTGAGATGTCTTCTCCACTTCCAACCATGCAAGAAATGATTGCGAAGTACATAGAGCCTACACATGTTTAATTCTTTGCTTCTCATACATTGAATTACTTTTCTTCTTGAGTATAGAGAGCATATACCCAGAAAAACATCCTTCCAGAGGGTGAGACTGAACACCCCCAATTCCATTACCTTCTAATATTGTCTTTTCTTATCAATTAGAGGTAGAAGTGTTAATACCCATATTGCTTCTTTGTTTCAGTGATCCCATTCACATTTGGTAAAAACTAATTTGTTTTTCTTCGCATATTTATCTTTTCAAATTTAAAATGTTTTATTTTCAGTGTAGACACTATGGCACTATCTTTTTAAAATGTAGATTTTTGAAAGAAGAGATAAATATGTGCCACGATTTGTATATAAAAATACTACTATGGACCAACAGTATCCATGTAGATTGTTTCCCACTAGCAATGAAGGATTTCTATCAATGGTACAGTTACAGGTATAGGAAAACATAAATATCCCAGGCCAGACAGGTACTAGCCAGTTAATGCCTTTGCAGACAGCATCATGTTGGCACAAATAGCCCTTCAGTTATTGGTTGATATGAAGCTGGTTGGTTTTTGAAGGAGGTATCAGGGATGAACACAAGAGTCTAGAATATTTCACATGTGAAGCTACAATATCACCCACGATCCCTTCAAATAGTGATAAAAATGGTGATGAAAAATGAAGACAATACTAACTGCAGTTCAACAATCCTGGTGGTGCCTTTGCTATATACTGGGGAAACTAGTTTCCATTTCACATCCAAATCTACTGCGAATCTTTCTTTCATTCTAGTGTTTACTGAGCATCTACTCCGTGTGAAACTTGTGTTAGGTACTGTTTTGTTATGGATCATATGATCCAGTGGAAGAGCCCATGCACTTTCCTACGACGGTTATAGTTACAAGGTCAAATTCCATCCAAATTACTTTTGGAATAGGAACATCCAAATTGTTTCATTTCACCAGAATTGTGTTGTATTCAATATGTTTGAAATAAGTTATTGCCTAAAGCTGGGAAGTCTTTTTTAAAATAGTGAGGTTTTCATGATGATGGTATTTACTGTAAGGAGATCTGAACTGTAATATAATACAATTACAATCATAAATATAATTATGAGTGTGTAAGTGCTGAGGGAATACAGTCGAGGAGATTAATTAGAGACAGGTGGTTCTAGAACTCCTCCACGGGCTTCTGATGGATTCAGGGGAGATCCTGGTTCTCACTAAACCTCTCTTTGCTCCCGAGGGACTCTTCTACTCCGAGAGTTTATGATGGAGAAGGTAGGCGTCTTTGCATTTGCACCCAAATCAGAAGTATCTTTTGGCTTCAGCTTTTAAGTCTCACCTTATTTCTTTAAAATAACTAATATTACTAGCAAATACTCTATTATCCACTAAAGAACTTATCTTTGAGAACTGTGACGATGGAAGTTTTCCCTAATTTTGAAAAATTAGCATTTCAAAACAAAGTGACATGCAGAGGACTGGAGTCAAAACCCCCAAACTCTGTGGAGGAGAGGCATGCTTAATGATGGACCCGTAAGTTGTGAAACATCCATGGATCCCAAGACGGCCCTCACCAGGACACCGTGGTACCTCTCACCTGGCTGGCCATGCATGCGGTCTTACTTACATTGGAGCAGGGATGTAACCACTCCACATGTTTTGTCTTTCCATACACCTACTCATTTGACAGCCTTGCACATTTGATAAGAGACTTTCCTAATATTGAGCAAGGGGTGAACTGATGGGTGGAAGCTTTGTTTTGCAGTAAGTTATTCAGATGGAAATAAACATCGTGACCATCACTGACACTAAAAATAACAACTAACTCAGGGAAATAAAGATAGCACGTGGTTTTGCTGGGTACTCTTAGCACTTAAAGCTTCAGGATGCTTAGCACAGCAAGTGGAAATTAGAAGTTCCTGCATAACCTTACATAGACTGTCCTTCGTCTTGGCATTATTTTAATGTATCAATATGTGTTTAATTGCCATCAATAAGAAGCTGAAACAAAACTAGTCAAAACCTAAGTTGAACCAGAAAGGCGAATTTTGTGGCGCTCTAACTCCAAAGGTGATATAATCAAGCGTATTGTGTTGACCATCAACTGCCAGGAACAGCGAATCCCAACTTCAACTTGGGGATGACCCGCTGCAACCCCAGGCGAGTCACTTAAACCCTCTGCTCCTCAGTTTCCTCACTTGTATCCCTTTAACACATATGCAAAGACCTTGCAGAAGAAGACTTTTTAAAAATGACCTTTTTAAAGCATCTGAATGGGAAATCGTTTTACAGGAACAAAGAAACGAAAGTTATTTTTTTAAAAAAAGCAAACTTCTAGCCTGGGTTGATTTTACCTCAGTACCAAATTACAGTCTGTTGCCATATAGGGTTAGAAATCAGCAGTCAAGCAAAAGTGAAGTTCCAAGACTCTGCATTGTTAAAGTGCCAGCAAGCAAAAGGTAGCTTGTCGTGTTTCTAAACCACCGGCAGGATGGGTGCAGGCTGAAGCAGGCAGCAAGTTAAACTGTAGGCAGGATGGAACAGAGCCCCAGGGTTAGTTAACAAGAGGAGGTAAAGGTGAATTGGGATCTATGGCTCAACAAAGTGGTTAATTGTCATCACATGACTCAAATATGTTTATTTCTTAAACTTTCACCCCAGACTGAGGTGGACAAGGGACCTCTTTTTAGCTACAGATGACTATTAACAACAAACAAGGAGAAAGGAAGAAAGAAAAAAGTGAATACAAGAAAGAAAAGGATTGTGATTATTTGTGTTATCAAAAGTGATCAAAAATCGATTCTTTAAAGGCTATGAGAACGTATCACCATTATTTTCCAGCTCCAGCTCCCAGCAGAAACTCCCTGTAGAAAAAGGCTCATAGCAGCTACACAGACAACAGAGAAGGAAGCTGCTTGCTGTAGCTGGCACCTTCAGGACGGCAGACAGCCAACGGGGCATTTCACCCTGAAGGTGTAGGTTTGATTACGCAAAACCTTCACTTGGTCATTTTTTAGGTGTTTTAATAATGCTGATGCAAAATAGAAGTAAACGTACAGGTGCCAGTTCCCAGTGTAGAACGCTGATAAACAACTTACCATTTTGCAGTGGCTGGTCACATCTGGAGCCTTTTGGGATGCAAAAGTACTGGAAGGATTATTGCAAAACTTAAAGACACTTTTGCTGCCATTACTTTGTTTTTAACCTAAATTAGCGAAGGTTTTTTTGGGGGGTGGAGAGGGAGTGCTTTTTTAGAGAGTCATAATGCTTATATCATAAACTTCTTTAGTTAAACACTAAACAAATAGCAAAATGGAAAAGGGGGTAAGGTTTGCAGTAGTTGCTAGAAAACTTTTCTAAATTGACCTTAAATAGACAGAGGCTGGTATAAAACTGTGGGCCAGTGGATTAGGGTTTATTAATTTTGTTATGCTATCAAATTTCCCAACTTAAATAACCTGCTTAAACTTGATTTGTCATTGTTGATACCTCACCTTACAATGTTGAATTAGCGTGTAATATGCACAGTGTTAAGAAGAACAGTATAAATAGAAGTGCATGGTTCTTATTCTTTATGGTATTATTGTTTTCCATAACCACAAAAGAACATTAATATAAGAATATGATATATTAGAGTATAGTTGATATTTTGACTCATTTTTAATAAAACTCTTCTTTTAGAATATAAATATTTCTCTATATTATATACCCACTTTAAGATCATTTGAGCTTGGTACCAGGACCAGATGTAGATGGATGGAGAGAGTCTAGAGAGAGTACCCTTTAGAAAAGTATGTCATGCTTCTTGCATGTTTTCCATCAGGTTACGTGAGGAATGATTATTCCTGTGTGTACTAGTCGTGCATGATCCTCTTGCTCTCTTTTCTTTTTGTGCCCCTCCATTGAAAACATGCAATCTGAATCTTAAACTGCAGGCTGGTCATAGCCACTGAAGTCTGGTTTCCAGGAGATTATTTGCTAAATCTACTACAAAGGAAATCAGACATTTTAATGAACACACATGTTTTTCTATAGCATTCCATGGACTGACAGGGCTGGAGATGTCTGAAATGATTTGGTTGGACTCATCGCAGTCCTCCAGAAATCCTTTCCTGTGATATCATGTCGTACATTTCTCACAGGGCTTACTTGTCAAGAACATTCCTCTTTTAAGCTCCATAACAACTTATGGAGCTCAATAGATTTTATTACTGACCATCGAAGCAGTGTGCCCGGTATGTGAAGCATGCCAGCTTTCTTCATGCAAATGAGCAGATATGCTTAACACGTCAATCTTGAATTTATGTGATGAAAAAAGCCACTCTGTCATCTACTCTGTTAGTACATGTAGACACAAGCACAGGCTGGCTTGGACATGTATTAGCATCAGATGTGACTGCACTGAGAAAGTAATTTGTTGCCGAAATATGCATAGCGGAATTAAAGGGGGCCTCTGTGGTGCTCTCTTCAGTTCCAGTCCCTTCTGCCTGAAGTCTGATTTTAAGTCTTACGTATCTCCTCTTTTTGACAGTAATGTAAGAAACTTTCTGGCTCACTAGGTCAAGAAGTCAGAAAGAGCTTTATTTTTCTTTTTTCTAGTTTCCACACCCTGCTTATTACTTTGTAGTTATATTATGTGGTTTGCTGTAAAAAAAAAAAAAAGTAATCACATGGTGAGTGAGGGGAAGGAGGAGATGACATTTGCCGAGTACCTGAGATGTGATGAGCTCTTTCCATAAATTATCTCATTTATTCCTCACGACAAACTGAAAGAGAAATATTATTCTCCTCAATGTATACATGAGGAAACTGAGGCTGAGAGCTTAAATAACTTGACCAAGTTTACTGAGCTCATATTTAGAGGAGCCAAAACTTTGATCTAGGACTAACTCTAAGATTTACGTTATTTCTATTTTCTGTGCTACCTCCTATAGATTCTGAAACTTCACAGAGGGAGAAACAGAGGGAGAGAATTCCTTTGGAGGGTAACACCTCATATTGTTTGAAACACACTTTCAAACCTTAGTAAAACTATGTGCTGCAAATTGAGCCCGTTCTTGAAACTTCTATGATCCAGTTTGCATTTTACAGAACTAGACCTGGAACCAAGGTACTTCCCATTTCCCCTGCCACCATATGGTTTATTGTTTTTGCTTCTCTCTATACATCTCCTCTACTCTCCAGCATTCTCTGTCTACTCATCAGCAGGCTCATGGTTGAAAATGGCCACCACAGATCCAAATTTCTCATGATCACTGAATTGCCCTCTAACGACACTCTTGAGTCTCTTTAATTTTGAGAGATCTGATTTCTCACTGCCTTTGAGTGTTCTGGGTCAGGTGTCCACCAGTGTCCCCAGGGAGGTAGGCACAAACATGATTGCTATGCCTACCTCTTTAGTAAGAGTTACAGGTATGCGCAGTCTCTAGATAAAGGGGCTCTGAGCAAAGCAGGCACTCCAAATACATCCCCAACCATAAATAAAAAGCATATGAATATGACTTTATAGTTTAGGGAATATTTTCATATAGTCTCCTTTGATCTGAAATTATTTATCCCCACTTAACACTTAAGGAAACTAAGACCAACTGGTTGAAGGTCATTTGGCAAAGTAAATGGAAGACCAGGACTAGAAACCAAAGCCTAGGGCTTTCCATCTTATTAGACTGCCTCTTTGTCCATGGAAATGCACACAATTTATGGAAGAAAGTTGCTGTTGTGGTGATTTTAAATCTACAGTTAATTCACAATTAGCATTCATGAATGAATTTGCTAATCTGAAGTCACAGTGGGCTTTAGCTTCCCTTTATAGTATCACATTTTTGTGTTGTACCTAAAGATTAGTACTGAACTCTGCTGGAAGCTTGTGATTGGGTTTTCTTATGTTGGTATGGTACAAACTTACAGGAATTATGGATACCACAAAAAAAGTAAGTTGAGTAGACTGTTTCAGGCTGTAGAGTAATTGTAGTTCAATTTTGTACAGGCAATAGAATATGCCTTGAAAATGTCACGTGACAGTTTTGTGAAGCTGGAACATTTTGATTAAGGGAGGCACAGGGTGCATAAAGGTGGGGATGTCCTGAAGAACTGTCTTTAAAACACGTGGAGAAACGAACCCTTAGCCAGGTCTACACACAAGCACACTTGTGCCAGTTTTTTTCAATGACTCCTGAGCCTCAAACCAAAAAGCAAGAAAAAAAAATTTGAATGAAGATGCTTGGAGTTATCCTCTTTGCCCAGAGATAATGCAATTTCTCTGTGCTAAATTTCGTTATTTTTTCCAAAATTTAAAGAAGAGGTAACATTGTAAAGATGAAAGGAATTTATTCCCGTCCTCAAGAAAAGTCTAGTGTAATGGACCCATTGGAATGCATCAAAATATAAAACGTTTATTTATTTCATTCCTAATGGACATATCTGCTGGCAATGACCACCATGGCAAGAAAGAGATGGCAATTTTTCATGCAAGGGCATTACAAATAAATTCCTGTAGTGCTTTAAATGTCTGGAGAAGTCTCTAGAAATGGACCTTAAATGGTTACCCAGTTAACATTCAGATATCAAAGAATTCAGCAAAATAGAAACTGTTTAAATATTAAACATCAAATTTTCCTTCTTTCAAAGGACTAATAACTTAGCAGTAAAAATTGTCTTTGAAATCTTGCCATCACAAGGTCTCAGTCAGGCAATGGGTTTTAAATAAAAATTTGCAAGCAGTTCCTATTTAAGCAAAATTAACAGCTGAGCAAAGAGGAATGAATTAGCAGCCTGCCCTAAACTCACCTTGACCAGACAACTGTCTACTCCTTGGCAGCACAAGCTCCTCCTCTGTGGAGCTGCGTGCAAAGCGAAAGCGCCCAGGATCGATGCCGTCAGGGAAATGCGTCTGCACAGAGGCAAGGCACTAATCAAGTTTTCCTGCAGCTGCTGACCTAGCCCTCACCGCTAAAAGAAGAAACACGCAGCCGTGAAAGAGAAGCAGATGGTGGACAAGGAATCAGAGGAAAGGGAAATAATAGAGGAGGAGACCCTGGGCTTGAAAATAATGGAGCAGCCCAACAATGAAAATCCGTTTGTCCATAGCGATGAGGAAACATTTCCTTAGGATGTTCTCAAAAAGACTCAGCATGTGGAGCGAGAGGCAAAGGGTAAGGTAACTTGCTAAGGTTGTTCCTGGGAAGGAACTAGAGCCTGGGTATCAGTTCCCAAATAGCATCCCTGTTACTGGACCCAAGAGGGAAGGAAGGGCCCAGTCAAAAGCAGCAGAGCGAGTCCTAAGCTTGGAGGAGTGAGAGTCAGGGAACATCACCACATTTTTCTGTACTGTGTCCCCCTGAAAAATGTTGGTTTTGCTTGGTTCTGAGGAGAACACTCATAGAGAAAGAACCGTAACATCTCAGAATCTTGAAGCTGACCATAACCTAAGGCTTTCTGGTCCTACCAACTTATAGACAAGGAAAGGGAGATTCAAGAAGACCCAAGAGCTTCTCCAAGGTTACACACAAATTAGGGGCAGAGAGCTAGAAAGGACCAAAGTCAATTTCTCCTCGTTCTCAGGAGAGTGCTTTTGGAGTTCCAGTAAATTTCCACACTTCTGAAGCCCTTTTAGCCATAGGCTCACGTTGGAACACTTCATTTCAATAAGTGGGTTAAAATGAACACTATGGGATAGTGAATGATAAAACTTTTTTTAATACATAATGACTTGTATAGGAAATATGACTCCTATCAATTAACCTGTGAAGTACATTTTGGTTTTGCATTGATGAGGCTATTTTGTCCCTGTTGGGTGTCAGGGATCCTTTTCCAGATATTGTCACCAGCTGGGTTAGATGTTATATAGCATACATTGACATTTGAACTAGCAAATTTCTACAGTGAAAACAAGAAGTCTGGAGAAACTGGGTAGCAGTGTAGACAGTGCTGTTGCTTCCAAAGCACTCACTTTATTCCCCTCATTTATTTGATTGATGCTACAAAAACTTTAAGGGTTGTAAGGAATCAGGAGAGGAATGGTTTGGCTGGAGGAGTTTGCATGTTGAAAACTTCGGTTCTTGACAAGTGTCTCATGTTTTTATACCTGAAAGAAGGAGTGGATCACTGTAGAAGCAACCACTCCTCCCCCTTGTTTAATATGTAAAAGATTTCATTTAATTCATTGATTAATAAGGAAACCACTAAGATGTTACAACAGATTCAAAGGAGAATTCCCAATACCACACATAGGTGGCCAAATAAGTTATGTTGAAGTGAATTTTAAAATAAATGAGAAAACAGTAAAAACGTGCTAATATCCACAGGCAAATAATTGGTTGCATCCCACCAGACAAAATTTGGGCTTATATAATCAAGAATTACATTTTTGTTGATTTTCTACAAGTGACAGAATTGTAAAGTAGCTCAAAGACAATGAAAGGTGACAGATCTCATAGAATCAGATAACCTAGAAGGATATGCTAGACATGTATGCCTTGTTTTTAACTGAAGACACCTAGTAATCTTTTGGTCCATTAAAATTCTTTCACAGTTTTACCTATGATTCACAACTACAGGTTAAGAAACTCAACATAGAGAGTTAATAGCCTAAGCTGGATCCCTTGGTGATAGAGCTTGAACAGGAGCCAAGATCTGCTTGATTCCAGGGACACCTCTCTTAACCTAAAGGGCACTAGTTCTCATTTGGGAGTGGTTCTGCGTCTCGGAGGATATTTGGCAATGCCTGGAGATGTTTTTGATAGTCACAATTTGGGAGTGCTTTTGGCTTCTAAGAAGTAGAAGCTAGGGATGCTGCTGAATGTTATACAATGTACAGGACAGCCCGCCACAACAAAGAAACGATCTGTTTTTGAAAAGTATCTGCTATTAAAAGGTGATATTTCCTTTGGACATATGTAGGTTACACACAACTATGAACTTACATGCCAAGGCCGCTATAAAAAGCAAAAAGCACACTTTTCAGAGGATCATCTACTTAAGAGTCTTCCACTAGCATGTAAATCATTAAAGAATTGAAAGGGCTAAGAGCAACTGGTAAAATTCAATGAGAACTTCTGGTAATTGGCACAGTACAAACATGGACTAATAGCATCACAATAGTATTTTATTCGACTTTCCCAGAGGCACTGCTTAGGGGGAGGGGATCATGCCAGGGAAGGTATTCACTTGGCAACATTATCATGAAACTTACCTGAATTTGGAAATAAAGGTAAATGAGAAGTATATATTTAAGCATTAGATGCAGAATAAATTAGATTCTGGCATATATTTAAATTTTCTTTTAATACCTACTATGTGCTAGATGTAATGCTAGGTGCAAGGGGTATATGAAGACAGGAGTTTATGAGCTAGTAGGGAAGACAAACATGCACAAAAAAGATTATAATGCAGCATGATCGTTCCAGGATCCTAAGGGAAAGCAAAGTTAAGATTGCAAAGAGGAGCGAGAGGAGGCAAGGCAGAGAACTCAGGCTGATGCTAGGAGGATGGACTAAGAATAGTAGTAGAGGGAGGGCAAATTCTGGGCAGATGGAATTGCACTGTTCAGATGCATATCGGTGAGAGGGATTAGTGTGTTCTCAGAGCGTAAGTGAAAGGGTGGGAAGGGCAAGGTGACTCATGTAAGATGACAATGAATCAAGAAGAGCCTCCTATATGGGTTATTTCCAGTTTTTTGGCTATACTGAATAAAGCTGCTATGAATATAGCACAAGTCTTTTGTGAACATATTTTTTTAAATTTCTGTTCAATAAACACTTAGGAGTGGAATTGCTAGATCATAGAATAGATATATATTTAACTGTATAAGAAATTCAATACAATTTTTCAGAGTGGTTGTACCATTCTATAGTCTGACCAGCAATTGTAAGAATTCCTGGTAGTCCACATCCTTGCCAATATTGAATGTTGCCAATCTTTTAAATTTAAGTCATTTTAGTGGATGCATAGTGGTATATGATGATTTTAATTGGCGTTTCCCTGATGATGAATGATGTTCAGCATATTTTAATGTACTTATTGGCTATTTATAAGTCTTTCTTTCATTTCCAAGTCTTGCCCATTTTTAAAGTGTGTTGTCTTTTTATTGTTAAGTTGTAGCTGTGCTTTATGTGTTTTGGATATGTCTTTTGACAAATATATATGTTGTAAATATTTTCTTCCACTCTGTAGACTGCCTACTTATTTTCTTAACAGTGTCTTTTGATGAGCAGAGATTTTTTGACTTTGATAAAGTCTAATTTATCAATATTTCCCTTTTACAAACAGTGCTTTCTCTGTTCAGTGTAAGAAATCTTTGCCTACCTCTCACCATGAAGATTTCCCCCATATGTTCTTCTGAACACTTCATAGTTTTAGCTTTTGTATTTAAGTCTATGATGCATCTCAAATTACTTTTTTGTGTATGATGAGAGATGAGTCAAGTTTCACTTTTTTGCACAAGTGGGTATCCAGTTGTCCCAGAACCATTGACTGAACAAAACCATCCTTTCAACCCTGTTGAATTTCTTTGGCACATTTGTTGAAAATCTTTTGACCCTATAAATGTGGGTTTATTTCTAGACTTCTCTATTGTGTTCCATTGATTTATCTGCCTATCCTTTTGTCAATACTACTCCATTTTGATTTTCACAGCTTTATAGTAAGTCTTGATATCGGGTAGATTGTCTTCCCACTTTGTTCTCTTCTCTCTTTTTTCCCCCAAAATTGCCTTGGCTACTCTGGGTCCTTTGCTTTTCCATACATATTTCAGAATCAGCCTGTCAATTTCTACAGAAACACCTCTTGGGATTTTGATTGGGATTGCATTGAATTTATAGATCCCTTTGGGGAGAATTGACATCTTGTCAATATTGAGTGTATCAACCCATGAACACGTCAACCTCTATTTAGGTCTTTTTTTTTTTTTTCAAATCTCCCAGCAACACTACATATTTTTTCAGCACAGAAGTCTTGTACTTCTTTTATTAAATTATCCCTAAATGGTTTTGGGTGCTGTTACAAATTTCATTTTCCAATCTCATTTGCTTTTTTAAAAAAAATGAAAAATCCTCATTGTTTTCTCATTGTGGACAATATAAAGATATAGAGAAGAAAGTATCAGTTATAATCCTACCGTCAAAGGTAATTATTATTAGCATCTTGGTGCATATCCAATAGTCTTGTTTGTATGCATACCTACATATGCATATTTTAAAAATGTAAAAAAAAAATTAAATCTAACCAACACCAGTATAACCCAAGAGGCGTTAAAAGGCAGCCCTGGACCTACATTGGGTTGTCTTTTTAAAATCCCTACATACATTCATTGTTTGGAAATCAGAAGACAGTTTTCTGATGGAAACAATGTTTATATGATAGGTTATCAATTCAGCCCAAAAGAACGAACAAAAACACCCCTCCTTAGCCCATAATGGCTTTTAGCTCTCTGATCCTATTTCTAAATGCTTTTAAGGGAGCATGATCTCCACATCTTTATCAACTTTGGATCTCTTAAAACCCTGTGAGGGGAGAGAGAGAGGCTAGAGCTGGTGGACAAGGGTGGAGCAGCCGGAGCAGGAGCAGGAGGGTGGGTTGTACAGGAGCCTGTACCAACACTGCCTCCGGGAGCTCCTGTGTGTAAGCTCCAGAAGTCAGCTGGGCTCCTGCAGTAGGAGAACTGGGTAGTAGCAGCAGTTTATCTGTGTTAATCATTCCCAAAGTAATCCTACTGAAGGCAGAAATTCAGGAGGTCCAATGTCAGGGTCATCATATTGTCCCAGAAACATGGCCCAGCAACTAAAAGGTAATCTCACAATAATTTAATACTTGCCTCTCTCAAACACTGTGCTGTCAATTACATAGTCCACAGAACTATTTGTTTCAATCTCCTTTTGCTCTCCTGTTGGCTTCATCCTATAGCTTTTCTAGAGTTCCCTTCTCCAAATCTTGTAAAACTTCTTTCCTAGTAATATCCTCTGTGCCTCTTTCCTTCTTCTCCCACCCCGTTTCTCCAATTCCATGTTCCCTAAGCCCAAAGAAGCATCCTGGCAATGGCAGAACCCCCTCTCAGTAGACAGGGGCAAGGGATGTGCTGGGAAGGCCTCCACATAACAAGTTCCATCGCATCTCTCCGAACATAAAGTTCCTCCGTCAGGAAGAGCCTGTGTGATTGGGAAGACTTCGGGGAAGTCCTGGAGGCCAGGGGAAGATAAGACATTCATAAGAATGGATTTCTATTCCTACGTGTAAAGGTAATAGATACACAAGAAGGTATTCTAGAAGCAAGCCATTTTCAGAAACTTTTCATCCTATTTCCTTTGAGCCTCCATGATTAAACTGCCCCACAAATTGGCTCAGCCCTGTGCTCAGAGGAGGGGATAGGTTTGGAATTCCTGGGGAGTTACAGGTCAGGAGGGAGCTGCTCTGCCAGTACAAAACAGGGAAGCTGGCACCGTGGCTGTCCACGCTGTGTTGATCTTTTGGTCTGATACTTGTTCTTAGTTTCCCTTTCCTTTAATTATGGTCTTTCCATATCTGACCTGAACAGTACCATTCTCTGGTTTGTTAGTTAATTTTAATGATAACAGCATGGTACCACTAGAGTAGCTGCTCAGGTCACAGTGTATTGCAGAGAGCAGATTGTTAATTAAATAGTAATGTTTTCTGAATTTGGAAGTAATTCTTAAAGTTATTAGTTATTGGTTACCTTGAAACTATAAAAAAACCCAAAACATCAGTATATAAAATCAGTACATAATTAGCAAGCTGCCTGCAAGAAGCAGATCACATCACACTCTGTCCGAAAGGAACAGCTTTGCTGACGAGGCACTGACATAGTTAAGAGAAACCATGAATCACGAGGGGCCAGGAAAATGGTGCTGCCCAGCTCACATTCAGAGGCAGCATAATTTATGAAGCGCTGAGGACAGTGGGAGGTAGGCTGTCAGAAATGCTAAGTTCTCTGTGGAATTATTACATTCCCTTTGAAAGATTCGATGTCATTGAAACGAGGTAATCCGGGGAAGCTTGGAGGTTCTATGCAATTGCGAAAAGTGCAAAGATACTTGGAAACGAAGCCAAATTTCTTCAGCCCTTTTCCCACTGGAAATCAGGCCCAAGATCTTATGAAAACAGACTTTCTTTTTAAGCACCAGGAGGAAATACTGCAAGAAAGATGCGTATGGCACACAGAAACTTCCGTATCCACCAATACCAGAATGGTCAGAGCTATACAGAAATTGCATCAACTCTTCCTTTAAGATCTGTGTTTCCTTTATCCCTCAGCACAATCGTTTCAATTATTTAAGATCATATATTGTCCATGGGTTCAAGGGAAAGAAAGAAAGAATGTAAAAAGTAACAATATATGTTGATGCCTTGAGCAAACTTATTATCAGTCATTACATTTATTGTGCCTTTTGATGAGTAGTAATATCTAACATTTATCATTGGGTGCTTCCTAAGTGCTGAAGACAGCGCTGAGTGCTTTGCATGAGTTATTTTATTTAATCCTGTCATAAATATAAGCACCACCTTCAATTTAGAGATGGGGAAACTGAGGCTTAGAGAAGCCAAGCAACTTGCCCAAGATCACACAATTTATCAAAGGTGGAGCCTATATTCCAGTCATTTCCTTTCGCTTTTACAAAGGTATCAAGGTTTAATCTAATAAAAAGATTAAAATGACTAAATCTACTTGACATTTTGGAACGCAGTATGATTCACCTTGAAGAAGAGCACTCCGGATTCTGGCATAGCACACCGGCGATTTCTCTTTGTCAAGTGATTTTTATACAACTCCTGTCTGGTCCATAATGGCCCTGTGGCATGTACTCTCTGAATATAGATGAAATCACTCTGCTGTTAACGCCTCAACAAGAGAGAAAGTTTATTCAACTCTGAAAAGTGGCATCCGCAAACTATTCCAAAACCACCTCACGTGATTTTCAGACCGGTTTTTTTCTCTCCCTGTTCATATACTCAGCTTGTCCATTAGGACTTGAATCATAAAGAGATTTCTTTTAATGGGTTGTATTATTTTCTGTCAAGCAGCTTTTTATTTCCTTGGAGGTCCATTGTACCCACTATCCATTTCCATGGGGGTAGGTAGTCCTGTTTCTGAGGTATTTACAAGAAATTTTATAACGGTTTCTATGGTGACAAAGGATGAGAACATTACTTCAAGCCATTTAAAATGATAATTCGCCAAAACAAATGCACCTAGTTTTGTTCACTACCTGGCCATTGAAAGGTCGAGGGTAACTTGGTTGGCAGTTTGAAGAAACCTTTCGCTCCTCACTTCTCTGCATCAGGCAGCTACCTGGTCAGAAAATTGATTTCCAGGTACACGAATGGCCACAGAGCAATTTTAGCAACAGTTTTAGCTGAACCTTTGCGGTAAACAACACCATTTCCTGGGTGCAAAGTGATTGGACTTCAAAATGAACCATCAAGCCCACAGGCAAGCTTGGTACAGCAAGTGGGCCCGCTTTCCAGGCTGGGAATGAAGCTTTGCTCTTCCGAATCCAATATCAGGAACAAGCCTTTCCCAGGTACGTCTGATAACCAGCATAAATAGAGGTCCCTCACAAGGGAAGCCTTTCGATTCTGCTCAGTTCAACAGGTGGTTATGGGGACGCAGAGAGGCACTGTGGAAAGAGAGCAGGTTTCGGGCCCCCAGAGCTGGATTCAAATCCCAGCCTTGGCTGTGGAGCCCTGAGAGAATTACTTATCTGCCTCAAGGCTCTTTCTTCACCTGGAAATTAAAGACAATAATGCCTCCATTGGCAGGTGTTTTAAGGATTAGAAATAATATATATGTAATCTGGGTCCCCCATGTTCCTATCTTGGAGAGGAAGCAGAAGCTAGGAACAGTTAGAAGCAAATTATATCCTCTACTTGGGTTTCTCAGAGCACAACAAAGGAGCCCCTGTTCGTAGTCGACAGCAGCACTCCCCAGAATAAACTCTCCCCATTCTCCTCCCCAAAGTCCTGCCTTCATAGGGCTATCCTTTCTCTTCCCTTCCTCCCACCTCATTAGTTCAATTTCTCTGGTTCCCAGTCTCTCAGTTCTGTATCAGGAATCTGGCAAAAGTCTGATTCCCCTCAGAGGGAAGAGAATAGAAACTGTAGTGCAAAAGCCAGGATTCTCTTTCCATGGGAGCAGGGGCATGGCAAGGGCTATGAACACACACTATAAACAGGTTTTCTCTGTCATACACACACCACACTCACCTCAGTGCTGGGAACCTGGTAGGGGCTCAATGAAAAGGTTCTAGATTAAGGAGCATCTACAGTGTGTCAGATTCTTCTCTCATGAGTTTGGGGGCTGGAGTACCATAATAAGTAAGATAAGTTCCCTGCTTAAGTTCACAGTTCAGAAGTTATTCTTGAATTCAGGTGTCTGTTTTAAGCAGCTACATCATCAGTAAAACAATGAACATGCACTCAGTTATTTCCATCAAATATCCTAGGCAGAGCAAAAATTTACATGGCATAAATAACAAATCAATATATTGGTGGTATAGAGACAACTAGTTTCAAAATGACCAGGCAACATTTCTTAAAAAAAACAAAAACAAACATACCAAAAAAAATCAACTCATGAAAAGCAAGTTATTTAAGAGATGCATTTACCAGTTTTACATTTTGCAACAAATGCTATTTGTGCACTGTATGATAATGGAAGTGTTACCAATGTACATAAATTGTGTCATTGCTTCTTACCAATTATGTCATCCATTCTAGGACGAGAACGATAATCACAGATATTTCTTCATTAATTCCTTGTTTCTTTCCTTTTTTGTAACTTCCACCCTATTCTAGAGCTAAATGGGTTGTGGAGTCTAAAATCAGCTACTTATTAACTGTATTTTGCTGCAAATTACTTGACCTCTCTAAGCTTCAGTTTTAACATCTGTTATGTGGGGTTAAATTTAACAGTATCTATCTCACGAGATTGTTGTAAGGGTTAAATGAAATAATGTATCTTTAGCACCTAACAGAGTCTGGCACACTATGCCAACGTTTAACAAATGGTGGTTATTGTTATTGCTGTTACTATCATTATTGTGTATTATTGCTGTCGTACTAATTTATTATAGGAGCTGGGCTCTAGGAGGTACAAATAGGAAATAGCTTTATTTTTAAATTTCATTGCCTTCAGACATGTTCTGTCTTATCTCCCTTTCCTTCCCCTGGACGATACCTCAGACAGATTCAGTGTACTCTGCTGTTACTTTAGGCTATTAGACAAAAGTCTCGTTTTCAGAATTTAAAAAGTCTAGTCCAATCTAAATCAAACTTCCATTTCCCATGCAGTTTAAAACTTCTTCCCTCTCCCCAGCGTAGGCCTGGCCAAGGAGTCCACAGACCATCGGAGGGAGCAGCACGGAGCCTGTTCCTCGACCCTCCTTGTTCTTCCTTCTCTGTCACCTGCTCTGACTCCTTCAGGATGAACGGTGGGACGGGAAAGGGGTGCACGGGAGTAGAGGAGATGGTGCTGCTGCTCCCTGAACTTCTTTTTTGGTTTCTCTTGACAAGCTCTCTCAAACGGCTTCGGTCCCAGCAACTGTCCAATGCTGGCCCTTCCTTTGAGGAGCACTGTTGCCTCCCCGCTGTCAAGAATGTCAAACACTGCTCTGTTCTCCCAGGAAAGTGGTACTCTGGCACAGCAGGCAGCCCCGGAACAAGCTACCTCCTGTGCTGTCTATTTGGCTTATGGGAAAGTCACTCCCCTTTTCCTGTCAGATTCTGGAAGGACAGGCTCTCCATTGCTGTTCACTGGCCCTGTCCACCTCCAATGAGGGTCAGGCATCAGCCTCTTCACTTCCCAAACTCCAGGGAACACATGATTTGAGAAGAGAGGCAAACCATAGCACTTTCCACTTTCGCAAATTCCCTTATGTCCCAGGCTCTTCTTTTCCACTTTGCTGGATGTCCTGGGACAACAGGAAAAGTCCCATCCAGCATCCTGTTACATTTTCATTATGCCTGATCTTTTACAACATTCTCCTAATTGGTTTTCCTGCCGCTTATTGCCCACTATTTCATTCCATCCCACATCTAACTGCTAAATTAATCTTTCTCAAAAAACACTGAGTCTTGTCCTATTTCTCTTTTCAGTCCATCACTGTGGCTTCCACAGGTTGGCTACCATCCCAAAAGCCCTTTCAAAAATAAAAGAAAAAGCTTAGGGTCCCCAAATTGAATGTAATCCCAGAAGATTAAGTCAGATATCACAGTAGTGGAGTTTCTGGGAGTCCCCAAGGCTCCTGTGACACGGGTTTGCTTCTTATGTCAAATAAACTCCCCAGGCGACAAACATGAACTCCACAAGTTCAGTGAGGTATGGACAGTGTGATCAGGGATTCCCGAGGCACTCGAAAGGATGTCCTCAGTATACAATTCCAGCTTCATCATTTCATCAAAATCCTCTAAATTTTTAGGAATGACTCATTGGCTGGACATTACCCGATCACTTAGAGCCAGTTTCTCCGAGAGCCACGCTCTACATCCAGAAAGTGCAAAGTGCAAATTCTAGAGAACTAGAATTTTGGGACTCAGAGAACCTCTAATTCCACTTTCCTGTTTTACACATGACAAAATAGTGACTCAGAGCGGTTGTGACTTCCCAAAGTCACGAGGTCATTTGAGGCACAACCAGAATCAGTCCCCAGGTCTCCTGGAGTCAGGCCAATTTCACCATCCCAGGTGGTAGTGTGCCAGGTGGTTTCATTTCTTTGTAAACCACCATCCAGTTAGTCCCTGTACTGCGGAAAGTTGCCCATATGTAATGGAAAGGGGATGTTCTTTCTAAAATTGGTATTAGAGCCTTCTCTAATAACATGTAAGGAGAAGAAAATTACAACTATTAAAAAGAATTAAAATGGTCTACAGACACAGAATGTGTCTCCAATGACGCTGATGGATCTTTTTGGTAATGAAGGGGAAAGCCCAGAACACATCCTGGATGCAAAAGGCTGAGACGAAACAAGCCAAATTGCTTTAAATAATAAAGTAACAGGAATTTCCCATTTCTAGTTGGATTGGGAGGGAAGTATTTTGGCAGGCCCAGGACTTGGGGAAGAGAAAATAAGAGGGGGAAGAAAGGTCCTGGAGATGAGTAGAGTGGGCAGAGCAGAGGGGAAAATGGCTAAAAAGAAACTCCCTATGGCCAAAACTTTAGAAGCAAAGAAGTTTTATATCCGAATGTAAGTGCTTTGCTGTACTGTACTGTCATCACCCTTCATGATCCACATATCTTCAGTAAAAGTTCATTATACACAACAACGAGTACTAGAGGTGCCTTGAGGAATAATGGATGAGGCCATTTGCCTGTGCCTGGGGCAAAGGGGAGCAGAGAGAGTAAAGAAATCCTGCAAAATCATGACTGCTGGGCTGCTGCGGTCAGCAGAATAATAGCCCCCAAAGATGTCCACGTGCTAACGCCAGGAACCTGTAAATGTGTTACTTCCACAGCAGGCAAAGGAGAATTAAAGTTACGAATCAACAGATAAGGAAATTCTCCTGGGTTATGCAGGTGGGCCCAATATAATCACAAAGCCCTTAAAAGTGGAAGAGAGAGGCAGAAGAGGTCAGGGTGACTGGACGTGACGAGGACTCCACCTCCCACTGCGGCTTTTACAGAAGGATGAAGGCGGCTGTGAGCCAAGAAATGTGAGTGGCTCCAGAAGCTAGAAAAGACACGGAAATGGACCCTCCCCTTGAGCCTCAGGAGAAGAATGAAAGTAGCCCTGCTGACACCTTGATTTAGCCCACTGAGACGTACGTTGGACTTCTAACCTACAAAACTGTAAGCTAATATATTTCTATTGTTTTAAGCCACTAAATTTGTGGTGATGTTTCACAGCAGCAATAGAAAACTAATACAGTTGCCTGATTTAGATTTGATAAGAATCTTAATGCTTGTATTTAACTCAAATGTTTGCAAGTCCTTCAGCTTTCTGGGTTGAACCCTGTGAAAATGCAGAGCTGGCCCCAATATTTCCAAAGATTTCCAAAGTGGTAAGGGGCTGACATTCTACTTGGTGGTTGTCCCAGACAGTTACTGTATGATCAAAGCATTTGATTATTTCCTGAATTAAGTATTTCCACGTGATTTATTTTGGCATTCAAGTCCCTATACAGGCTTGCCTCAGTCTCTTTTCCTACTTCCTCTCCCACCATTTCTCTTCACAAATCGTATACTCCTGCTTAATTGGACCGTTGGTACCTTAAAGATTTTCGTCTCTACTTTTGCTGGTGTTTTTTTTTTTAAGATTTTTTTATTTTTCCTTTTTCTCCTCAAAGGCCCCCAGTACATAGTTGTGTATTTTTAGTTGTGGGTCCCTCTAGTTGTGGCATGTGGGATGTCGCCTCAGCATGGCTTGATGAGCGGTGCCATGTCCATGCCCAGGATTCGAACCAGCGAATGTGTCCCCAGTCCCATCATCCTATCTCACCTCAGTGTTCCCAGGCATCATTCCTATCCTTTACTGTTCTGTTCCTTATCCTTTGATGTCTGACTCTGCTTAATATGTGCCAACATCCATCACCGATTTTAGCTTCAACTGATATCACAGGAATGATCACCAGTATCTATCCTACTCAGGGTAACCCCTGATCTCAGAGCAGCACAGATGCTCCTATCACCTCAAATTGTAATGTAACATAATTTCCTATAGCAGCAATTTCCACAAAAACGTGTTTTGGGGAATCCGAGTTTTGGGTGTTAATATCTGTTACTCAATAAAAGAGTTTCAAAGTCAAAGAAGGTTGATGAATTCTCAGTGGAACAATTTGAAGGAGTTTTCTTTCCTGCAGAACTTCTTAAAGCCTTTAATATGCAAATGTAGATTATGAATCTCCGAGAGGGATATACGATATGTAGTGTGTCCCAAACTTATTTGACCTTGGAACTTTTCTTGTTGAAACTTTCTTGAAAGAATATTCTTCTGTGAAACATATTTAGTCTTAAAATAACATATTTAATTCTTATGGGTTAGGCATAGTTTCTTGTGAATTGACACAGGGAATATAGGCATTATTGTTCTAGCGGGACATGCATTCTAAGTTCTACAACTGCATCTTTTGAACACAGGTTGTGAAGTAGACAACTGCATGTAAGACCTTCCAACTCAGAACTGTGTGACTGTCCAGAAAGCAGAGGTAGATGACCACGTAGAAAGCATCTGGGACCATAGGTCAGAAGAGCTGGTATCTGGGCCTCAAATTTCCCACTGTTAGCTGGGTATTCCCGAGCAGCATTCAGCTTCTTGTCCTCAGTTCCTTCAGCTATAAAATGGAGTGCTTAATGACGATGTTAACATAAAAATAAATAATACCTGCTTCACGTACCTCACAGGAATTTTTAGGAGGATCTAATGATCTAATGAGGATCTAATGACATGACAATGTAAAAGCACTTCGAAAACAGTAAGGCTTTTCTTTGTAAATATATATAAAAATATCATTATTTCCTAATTAACTTGATTTTACAATATGGACAAGAATACAAACCCAAAGATAACCTTTAAACCTTATTTATTTATTTTCAAAATGCTTCAATCCAAATTATTTTCCCCAACACCAGTAATAAAAAACAATTCATCAATTTTTTTTTCACTTTTTTTCTCTTTCCAGATCTTCTTTCTGATAGAAGAACAGCACAGTGGCCAAGACAAAGGTGGAATCAGTGGAAAGAAGTAGAAGCCTGACATTTAATAAACTGGATAATCAGCATAAGCTTGGTCATTGTCGTACTTGAGCTTCAAGTGGAGTCTGATTAATTTGGAAACAATGCAATTGGGGCAAATTCCTTCCTTAGATTTTCAGGCAACTTTGGGTCCAAAGTTATTAGCTGTTACGAGCATTCCCACTGGCAAAAAGTGAGAGCATGCCTCTGTTGACAAAGCCTAAAACATCATCTGTGACACCATGAATGTTTCATTGCACAATAGAGCAGGGAATACTAGTTACCACACTTCTCCATTTTTCATCTCATGTGATGGAGCAGAATACATCATGGGTCGTGGGCAATAGCAACATGCGTCTGTTTCTTGGCCCTCTCAGCGCCAGGACCGGAGTAATCTATTGCGTTATCTTATGGCATTCTGGGTATTCTTGAGCAATATTAGAGACTTAGACTAAGAGAAGGAGGACTCTAAGTAACCTATTAAAGTATCATTTGTCTGGAAGGCTGTGATATGCTAAACCTGGATCAGCAATTAAGTTTAATTCCTTGCTCTATCTGTTTGGAAATGGAACCTTTAGCAAAAGTGGATGTGCTTTACCAACAAGTGCATTTTTAAAGTAATCTCCATTGTTTATCACTTTATTTATTTATTGAGGTAACATTGGTTTATAACATAAGTTTCAGGTGTACATCATCATCATCATTATTGTTGTTTAACACTTTAATGGTAGAAGTCATGGATGATTCTAGGCAGGTGAATTACGCAAACAAACATGCACAAGGAGGGGCGCAACCTTATCATAGTTATATATGCATTTAGGTTTAGTAGCTACTTGGGAAATGGGAATTTTTCTCTTGATAAGACAAATTAGCAATCTGATTTAGAGACATTTTCTTTAAATCATCTGGTTGCTTTATCTTACCAGAAACTGTGCTTTGGATATTCCTTTCTTTTTGTTACTTTTATCATTTGATTCAAAGAGAGTAAGTAACATTTTAAGAGCAAGCATAGCTTACATGGGACTCTTTCCAAATTGTTTTACTTACATATTACTTTGTTTTTAATCTTTCTTTTTAAGTAAAGGATCTAAAAGTATATTCCACAAACAAATTCAAGAATCTGAATAGCTGGTGAACCACTTGTTTGCCATTTCATAGGTACAATTACTCTTAGTTTTACCCACAGTGATTCAGTGTTAAAAAACGGATAACAAAACTCAGTACTTTATTTCTCTGTTTTAGGTTTTACTTTGACCATGTAGCACATGCCACCGATTTCTAGGCATTAGACTGAATTTTTCAACAGTGAATTAATTAGCACAAATTTTTTGTTATAGTTGAGGGAGGGGGAGTAAATAAAATGGAGAGACAAGATTAAGCAGAGTTGAGGGAAACAGGTTATTTCATCTTTCAAAGATAAAGTTCTATGGCAGGAAGCTTCTCGGTACTCATTAGGAACACAAGCCTCCACACATGCATGGGAGAACGGGGAGCAAAAGGAATTTCAATTACTTTTTCATGAAATCTGACCCAGAGTGGAACAAAGAGAATTCTAAAGCTTTTGCATATGGCCATATTTGGGGGGTTGGGGGGGACATCAATCTTTTTCCCCCTTCTCTGGTGTTGCTTGAACAAAAAGAATTATTGAAATTGAACTTGTTCAGGTTTTTATAAATCAAGATGTCAACAAATACAAGCACTAGTCCAGTTACAAGAGACTGTAGTTTACAGAATAAAACTAACCCTGTTTCTTTTTTTTAAGCTCTATAAAGAACACATTGTTTATTCTTGTGTAGAAAAGTCATGTAAAGAAGCTCTCTGTCAGGTACTCTATTTTTATTTAGTTGTTTCATAACTCAATTATAATGTTCCCCTCTGTCTAATAATTAGCATACCCACAGTAATGAAGCTTGAAAAGCTGTTCTTTTCCCCACTGTGTGTCAGTTAAACTTCCAGATTGTTATGGAGAATGAGTTGTGCCTGTGTAGGTGAGTTGTCTTTCCCGCCTGCTCTGGCAGCTTGCCCCTGTGCAGTAGTTGAGGGTCAGCTCTTGGAGAAAGGCCCAGCCAGAGGCCTGAGCAGGGACTTCCTGCCATCTGCAGCACAAGGAAAGATGTCAGCAGGAAGCGCTCAAACGGCTCCTCTCCAGCTCTCCCAGGATGACCAGTATTTCCCCCAGTTCCACAACTAGGGAAATTTAACAGTCACTTGATGTACACGTTTTGAGCCCTGGATTTGGTTGTCTTTCATGCCCGGGTTTTTGTGGCCACTTACCACCTTTTGAATACCCTTTCTATGTTTGAGGAATTCCCCACAGTATGAGTCCTGCCTCTCCATTGTATAAGCCCCAAATACACTTTCCCAGCTTCTCTTACAGCAAATTTCTGACCTAGGCTCAGCCAATCTGTCTTGCTTGTAGGAGAAATTGTTTTGGAAGAGAACAATGAGAGGAAGTAGGTGCCTCACAGAATCCATTTTCTGGGGAAAGTGTCAGTGGAGGCTTCTGGCTCTGGAGGAGGAGAGTGGTGGAGATTCTGGCATCCAGGGTCCAGTGCTAAGAGTGTTCACTGAGATGAAGCGGCTGGGGCCACAGGCATCTTCCTGTGGTAATTGTGACGGATGCAGTGCCTAAGAATAAGATCTTCTTTGCAATGAAAAAAAATTAAAGGCATCTAATGTAATTGTTCATTAGACACATGCATTCTGAAAATCAAAGCATTTAACTTGATTTGTTGGAATTTTTAAAAAGTTATTAAGATGATAAATTTTAAGTGCATTATTTTCCATATGCAAGTTGTATAGCTTGAGATAAACAGACTCAAAGACCAAAGTATTTGTGGGGAACTGGTGTGTCATGGTTATCCTTCAGGTATTGTGGGGGCACATGTGGGTTCATATTTAGTTTGAATATTATTATTTACCCATTTCTGAACTTCTTTCTCTCTCTTCTTCCACTCTCTTCTCACATCTGTATTATTGCACTACTATGATTTCTCATAGGGTTGGTTGGACAGAAGTTCTCTGGTATACAGCATGGCATCTGGGCAGGAACTCCATTAGCTGGGTTGGGAAAAGGGTTTACAAGTAGACTACATAAATCTCCTAGTGTGAAAGAAGAGTAGAAAACACCATCCAAATCAGTGAAAAATGAATTTTTTGAAGTACATGCTATTTTATTATTTTCCAAATAATTTGCATAATATATAAAAAAAGATATTTGTTACGAATAGGTCAATTAGTTTAAAAAATACAAGTCATTGTTGGCCCCTGGTAATGGACCATGACCACTCTTGAATTATGGAAATAATAGCTGGACCCAGAATTTGAAGATATGCTTGGAGAGTACTAGCCGGCCCCTTCTTTTCAGGGGGAAAAAATCATAAAATGTTTTCTCAGCCAGCATAACACACTACAACTGTATTACTGCAACATTATAAATTTATGGGCTCTAAATCAGTGCGTTTTAACCACAGAGATAAATTCTGAGGGATGAGGAATTTATAAACTCAGTACAGAGTACTAAGTTACAGGAATCACAATTAAAAATCTTCCCTATTTTCTGGCCCCCTCTCTGCCGTGATGTTGAAAAAGACTGGTATTCTAAACTCTAATGAGCCATTCTTTCTTCAGTCATTCTATTGGTTTTTAAAGTTATCTCCTCTTCCATCCCATACCTTGTGCCATAATTTCTGCATGATAGTAGTCCTGCTATGTGTACTGTTTGGTTATTAGTGACTCAAGCAAAGAGAACTTCAACGTCTTGGTAGAGGTCCCTCAGGTGAGGCTGTAACTGACTACATGGAGAAGGAAGCCTCAGTTTGCTCTGCTAGTTCAGGAGTGCTCACCATTACTTTGTATTGTTCCTTCCAGTTCCATGAAGCTACATGATTGCTTTGTATGTTTTATTAATTCTGTGATTTCCGGTATATATACAGAAAGGTAAGAGAACAATATCCTCACATCAGCATTAATTTTTTCTGCCTATCTTCCTTTAAGTCCTACTGGTGTTTTATTATTAATAAATGATTTGAAACTCAGTTTTGAATTCTTTTCTCAACACCATTTCAATATTTCTATAATTCTGAAAACAGCACCTCTAAGGGTAGGAGATATAGCCATGTCACTGGAGTGATGTAGATTCGGTTCCTCCAAGGCCAGAAAGATGGCCTGGTTCTGTCTTTGAGCTCCATCCAAACGTTGGTGTGCAGGTGTGGGAGAGAGATCTCCCTTCAAAGAAGGACATGCTACCCAGCCGGGAGGAGTGTCAGCATCTTCAGGGTCTGTCTCCGCTGCTAACAAACAATTCTCTGGAGATCATGCCCTCCCTGAGGTGGCTCGCATCTGATGAGTGAGACTAGGGTATAAAAACCAGGCCTTTCTGTCTGGACACAGGACACTCTGATGGATAATATTTCCTCCAGATATCTCCACCAGATTGGTTGAGGCTTTATCATGCCCACACTGAGGTTGAGTTCTTCCTCTGTCCAATCCTATCTCCTTTTCCTTTCAAAGAGTTGATCCCTAATAAACACGTTGCATCCAAAACAATTCCAAATTCCTCTGCTTTCAGAGAACCTAACCTGCGATGGTAGGCAAGTCGCATAGGATCTGAAGAATTTTCCTGTCAAGGTCTGAATGATCTAGGCCAGAATTTTGCAATGTTCCTTGTCCTGAATCTACCTATGGATGTGTCTATCTATTTTTTTAAAAAATAATTTTTTCTTTTGTTTGGTTGTGGTTTTAATTTTCATTTTGTATTTGTTTGTTTGGAGAGTTTTGTTTGTTTGTTGGGAGGAGCTGTAGGAAGCTCTTTATACATTAGAAACCTGAAAAGAGTAAGATGCTGATTTCCCCATCAATTTCTACTGTCATTGAAAGATGTATTCTCACTGAAAAAAATACTTGGTTCTATTACATGAAGTAATTTACAGTTAAAGGATTTGTATATGCAATATCATGGGTAAACTCTCTTTGTTAATATGAAATCTATGGAAATATTTAATTAATATAAATCTTGAAAGAAGTTGGTCAAACAGATAATCTTTGTCCAGTCTTCTGAAATGGAAGCACAGTGCTCCCAGCTTTTCATTTTCTCCATCTCCAGATCACATACGATCCTCTCTTCTCCGTCCCTTACTGCATCTAGCTTGGGTCCTTCCTGCATCACTTCTTACTTGGATCCTTGTGTGATGAGCCCTCCACGTCCCTGCCTTTGCCTACGCTTCTCTCTCCCCTTCATACAACTTTCAGAGTAATTTTTCTAAGTTGCAAATCTGATCAGGTCATTCCTCTGCTTAAAATCCTCCAGTGGCTCCCCAAGGCTATTCAAGAATTTAGAACCAAAGTCCTTTTCATGGTACTCCTACAAAACTCTTCATGAATCAGTCTTCTTCACTTTCCAGCTTTATCTCCACAACTGTCTCCCAGTCACCTCACTTTATGTAAATTTCCTGTAGCTTCCGGAATGTGCATGATCATCTTCCCCTTTTGCCTTTGTACATGCTGCTCCCTTTGTTGAAATGCCCTTCTACACTTTTTTTTTAATTTCTCCCACCCCTCTTTTTAATTTTTATTTTATTTATTTATTTACTTTTGAGGAAGATTAGCCCTGAGCTAACACCTGCCATCAATCCTCCTCTTTTTGCTGAGGAAGACTGGCCCTGAGCTAACATCCATACCCATTTTCCTCTACTTTATATGTGGGACGCCTGCCACAGCATGGCTTGCCAATTGGTGCCATGTCCGCACCCGAGATCCAAACCAGCGAACCCCGGGCCGTTGAAGCAGAACGTGTGAACTTAACCACTGCGCCACCGGGCCGGGCCCTCTTCTACACTTTTTAAAAAAATTATTATTTTTTATGTAGCTAAGGCTTATTCTTTCCTCAAGCCTCCATTCAAGCATCAAGCAAGCTCTAGGCAGAGGTATTCCTCCATCCCCCAGAGGACCCACTGCCACTAACACCTCTCATAGCACTTAGAAGACTATATTGAACATGTAAGACTGTTACAATCCTCTCCACACTATGAGCTCCTCAAAGAAAGAAATGTTATCTGTGCGTCCCCAGCTCTGAGTGCAGTGCCCGGTGCACGATGAGTCCTCCGTAAAGTTTTGTACCTTTCTCCAAACTTGTGTATGGCAGCTAGTGCTTCTAGCAGATGTTTGCATCCCCCTCCACTGCTCAGTAAATACTGTGTTGCTCAATACTACATACTGTAGGTGCTCAATGAATGCTTGTAGAGTGGATGACTATACTGCTGTTGTTCTAAGTATTACCATTCTACCTCCAGTAAATGCTTAAAAGACTCCACTTACCAGGAGGAGCCTAGAAAAACATTTTCAGTGTTGACTGACCCGTTGAAGTCTCTGAAGATGTTTTTATTTCATTCCGGAGCAGTCGCCTAAACCATGAACAACCAGCTAATAGTATTCACAGGAGAGCGACTTTGTCTGTTTGCCTAGACTGTTTGTGATATTAACTATGCAAATAAATATTTTGATTGTTCATTTGGGAGAAGAGGATTACTTGATGACTGTCTTGAAGTATATGTAGGCTTATTATGAGGAGGAAGATGACTAATTTTTTCTCCCATTGCTACAGCTGATTCAATGAGGAAAAGCACTTACATTGTATCAGTGGTTAAAGATAAGAATTTCTTTACCAGAATTCAGGGACTTTTGTGAAAACTCCCTCTTTGCAGATGTGACTAGATGACATCAAAATTCTCATTTTCACTCTGAGTCTGTGAAATGTGAAATGATGTCATCACAGTGACCGACTGCCACCAATAAAGAGGCTGCTGAATTAGGTATTACGTTCTCCAGTTACTACCTTCAGATGAGAGTCGGTGGTGCGTGCCGTGAGTGTAGGACCCTCCTGAGCACGGCTGAAGAACCACAGCATTACCCTCACACTTGAGTCTCACTGGGGAGACAAAACACGGGAAGAGTTAAGTTCTAGTATAACGCAGCTTATTATTATACATGATACAGATTATAAGAGCAGAGAATGGCTTTCAAAGGAGTTAGGAGTCAGAGAGGAGCAGGGAAGGCCATTCAAGGCAGGGGGAAGAGTTGACAGATGTGCCAGTATGTTTGTGTGGTCACAGACCAGATAGGGCTTAGACCAGCGCTACTGAGGAAGAAAACATTCCTAAACGTCTACTCCACAGGTATGATGTACCAAGCTCTGTGCTAAACCCAGCACATGCATTTTCTCATTCAATCCTCATAATAACTCTAATATGTAGTTAATAACACCATCTCAGTTTGCAGTTGATAAAACTGAGGCACAGAGAGGTTAAGTGACTTGCCTAAGATCATACAGCTGACAATTGATGGAACAGGCCATTCAAACTCAGGTTGTCAGTCTTCAGCTACTGGGACTAAAATTTGGTTCAGAAACATTAGTAATCACTTCCCAAAGGCAAGGCACAAACTGAAGTGGAATTGTGGGGCTTGAAATCAGGGAAATATCTTCCTCAACAATATACTCCCCCATATCAAGCTCCACATACAGGTGTGCTGTAAATGTCTGTGAATGAACAGGCTATTTTCAAGGAGTACATACTCTGGTAGGGAAGAGACACATGCATAAGCAGCTCGGATGCTCTCAAGGCTATAGGTTCTGGTAGGTCAGATGGGATAAAACCCTGAGGGGAGAGGGAGATATCCTAGAAGCAGTGAGGAGGCATTGAGGTTTTTGAGCAGGAGAGTGACATGATGAAAGCTTATTACTGAAAACTTAATCTGCTGACTATGTGCTACTTGTTTCTTTATTGTCAGCAACATTAAGCCACTTGGAACTCCAAGCAAGTTAGATCTGTGGTGATAGAAAAGAGGAGGAAATATTTCTCTCTCTTTTGTCCTGCTCACCAAAATTCTGCTAAATTGGTTTAGATGCTGGGACAATAAATTGGAGTAAGCAGAAGCCTAAAATCTGAAGGTGTGCTGATGCTCTCTGTCCAATCACTATTGTTCCTAAAAATATAAGGAGCCCCCAGGCTGGAGGGCTAGGGCAGAGGGCTGGAAAGGGTGTATGTTGCAAATCTCCAAGAGAGCTGAGATCTAAGGTCATTCATGTATGATTGTTTTAGAGTTATCCATTTCTTCATTCAGTTGGTCATTCAATGAATATTTGTTTATTGAGTGTCACTGAGTACCAGGTACTGTTCTAGGTCTGGGGACGTAGACATTTGTGTGAGAAGAAGTATAACAAGACCACTGCCCCCATGGAGTACGCAAGCCAATAGGATAATTCAGACCATAAACATTTCAGAGAGTGACATGTGACTACAAAGAAAATAAAACAGCAACAAGATGAAGAGTGACTGAGGATGGGGGAGTAACCATTTTAAAAAGGACTCTTAGAGAAAATCTCTCTATGGAAATGACAGTCCAGCAGACTTGAATAATGAGAAAAAGCCAGCCATGCCAAGAGCAGAGGGAAGAGCATTCTAGGCAGAGGAGACAGCCAGAGCAAAGGCCCTGAGGTTGGAACTAAGAGGAAGGGGCAGCAGGAACTTTGGGCTTTTCCTAATAGCTGCGTTCAAAACTTTGAAAAGTACAGGTGAAATCCTTCCTCAAATACTATGTCAGTAAAATATTTTAACCATTTTATGATTCTCATTATTAACTTTATTCTTAATAACCAATTAAAATTTTCCATCTGAAAAAGACAGATATTGTATTTAAAAAAATTAATTTGAGGATAAACTGACAAATAACAAAAAAAAAGAAATCAAGATCATGGATAATAAGGAGTCAAAAATATGGATGAAGGGTGTCAGAAGATCACCGTGAGGAGAGGGGTGGTGCTGAGGGCTGGAACTGAAAGGCTGAAAATCATGGACTATTTATTAATTTAATAAATCTGTCTTGATGTCAATGTAATCGAATGTTGCCACAAAATAATGGTCTCCTGCTGCTACACAAATGTTGAGGCCAAGCTCTGATGTTTATTTTCAAGACAGGAGACATTGATCCTTCACTAATAGAATATTACAAGTTTATTTCTATTATGCTAAGTAACCAAAGTTGATTTCATTGTTTGATTTGATGGATGTTGGTGTTGTCAGAGTTCAGAATGGTCTAGGGCTAGAAGGCCAACAGGATGAGTATTTTTTTTCCTAATTAGGCATCCTTGGATTTCATTCTAATAGAAAATCAATAAAGGAAAATTTTAGGGATACTTAGTCCCTGGATCTTTCTTCTGATGCCCACGAATTGGGACTGTTTGGCACAAGATTGTTCTCCCCTGGGACCAAAGAAACTCTAGAGCCAGACAGCGAGTGAGTTGGAGGGGGCCCCACCCAATTGGAAAGGCAACAGGAAAAGTGATGAGAGGAAAAAGACAGCTACAACAATAGAAGGAGGAAGTGAAGCCAAAAAAACAAGAGAAGAAGGAAAAGTTACAGTGAACTACAGTAATCCACGAGGAAAGGAAAACCACACAGATAAAAAACAAAACGAAAAACCCCAAAGGGAATTGCAATCTGCTGATTTAGATGCAGAGGACCAGTTTTTGACCATTTCCAGCAGCAGGGCACTTATTTACAGTGATCCAGTGAATGGATGGCGATGTGATCCAGGCATCCAGGTCTCCCTTTTCCTAAGCAGAGTGTGAACTAAAACAAAGATCTTGGTTTTCAGGTTTCATCTACGACAGATCACATCCACACAGATCTGTTAAATGTGATCGACTGTGAGAGGAATGAACAAGGTAAAGACTGGAAAGAAGTCATGAACTGACCGATTGAGTAGGAATAAGGAGAATACTTACCTCTTTTAAATATCAAAAGAGAAACAGATCCATTCCAAATCATTTCTTCTTTTAATATCCTACAGCGAGCCAAGGTATTCACTTTACAATAGTCAAAACGGGAGGAAATGATGTGCTTGATAAAGGACAAGGCTGTAACAAAGCAGGGTGTGGCTTGGTGTTTCTGATTTTGCCTAATCAGGGGGTTTAGCTGTAAGAACAGAATTCACTGCTGCTTACCACCCTGAAGCAAGATCCCATAAGCCCTGCTTGAGTGGTCCAACCTGAATTTAATCCAACCTGAATTCACAGAGAAGCTGACCCTTCTAGAATCACAGTGCACGAATGGGTAAATGTTAAGGGACAAGGGTGGTTGGAAGGATCTGTAGATCAGATTCCTGAGAGGACCTGAACGCTGCCTGGGTGCAACTTACAATCCCGTCATTGTCTAGTTGTATGAACCATAAAAATTTGTGAATAATAATACCTACCTCAAAGAATTGTGCAGAGCATTGATTGAGATACTCTACATAAAGCACTTAAAACAGTGCCTGGCACATTGTAAGAGCTGGACAAATGTTAGCGTTGTTAATACATGAGAAGTCTGTGGCGTGGTTTGCAAGAAGTGAAATTCTTGCGTGGTCGAACCATTTAACATTGCCGACAGTCAACCATTTTTGACTTAGCAGTTTCATGTATTTCAATTTAATATGTTTCCACTAAACTTCCCTATTCCTCTTACATTTTGTCCTTTTGTCAGGGGCTAAGGGGAAGAGAAAAAGAAAGGGAAGGGGAAAGAGAGAGGAAGAGCAGGTGAAAGAAGGAATGGGAAGGTGGAAGGTTACGTGGTGAAGCCCTTTGAAGAGACTGGTCCTGACTGGAAGCCGAGGTGAGGAGATGTCCTGTTTCCTACCCTCCACCCCTCTCACAAGCCTGCAGTGAGCTCTCTAGGTCTTTAGAAAATTCCTGAGACATGGATGAGGCATTTGCCTCCTTGTGCCACAAATGATAAATGTTCCTTTAAGATAAAGAAAACACCCAAATTGTAGAACAGAGCTGGCATCTCCTAAAGGGACACAAGAGCAGAGGCAAGAACAAAGGACTCAGTGCAGGCAAGTTGGGGAATAGAGACAACTCTTCCAGAGGGGTGGGAGGAAGTGCCCGGAACCGGGTTCTTCCTTGACCACCCTTCTCCACAGACTACCTACATCCATCACCAGAGTGAGCTCTCTGTCTGCCTCTCTCCTAGAAACTGGGCCAGGCTGAAAAGTCAGGGGAAACGGATATAGCGCTCTGAAAGCCTCTACTTTCTAGGCACCTCGGCATCAAACATAGTACCAGAGAAGAACATTCCAGAGGTCGGTATCCTTGGCCAAAACTCTCCTTAACCCAGAGATAAGCAACAACTTTAGCCCTAAGTAGTGTCCACAGGGCTGCAGACACTGATTAAGGTTCTCCTCAAAAAACTGAAAATCCCATGAGTGTTAGAGGGAGGACAGTGTAGGAGGGAAGCACAGAGTAGCAGACCATAAGACAAAAATGAATTCTTCCTGAATTTTCTTAACACTAGCCCCCAATACCACAGACAACATGGGTCTTAGAAGTTGGGTGAAGCTAATGGGGATTTGCCTTGTAGTAGTCAACAGCTCAAAACCATGTGGCAGGGCAATCCTTCTATATTCTGCCTCAAGAATTTAGGTCCAAGGAAAAAGACCTGAGGAGTTTGGAAAGCTGATGATAATGAAATTATAAAATTATTTATCAGATGAGGAATCTGGTTGGTATATGTATAATCTAATGATGATGATGCTAGCAGGTAGCAATTACCACCACAGAACACTTAGAAATCTTCCGCAACTGACTGCAATATATAGGATGGAGCCGAGTTGGTTTCAAAGACTTTTTGAGCATCCAAAAGTGAAATATTTAAAGTGCCCTCTACATCTTTGGCAAATCTATATGACCCTGATAAGATTGTTCATGCCTTATAGCTTACTATTGGCCATGGCTATATTCAGCCCTTGTCTTAAACAGATTTTTAATACTGTTAAAAAAACATAATATATTTCTAGTCCCTTATTCTTAAACTATTTCAAGGTAAATAAAATATGACAGTGGTATATTTTGTCATCTTTTTTTGCCATACTTGGTTGAGAGGATCCAATTATGTTGGAAAATTATGAAAAGTAAATGCAGTAGGTATTTTTTTTCTGTTTCCATTCCCAGCAGAAGGAAATGACACTGCCTGGAATGCTGCACAGCCTCCCTCTTGAGACTGGGGCTTTTGTCAGCTTCAAGAGTGCAAAGATATCATATTGGCATAACCTTAGTAGGTGAAAAACCATTGTGAAGACTTAGGAATGCACTAAAAAAATATAGTAATATTTTTGAATAAAGAACACTATTTGGCACACTTCCTATTGCATAACTTTCAACATTTAATGATAAAAATCCAGCCAGTGAACACTGCAACAGTTGGAATTTGTTTTGCAAAATGTGCTAAAGTGTGTGAAATTGCCATTCACGGTAGCCTTGTTTTTTCATTTTTCCCCATCTTCAGCTTATGCACAACCTTTTTATCAGGATTATTTTATTTTATTCCAAGCTACTAAATTTCAAATTCTTGATGGTGCTCAGAAAAGACTAGGTACTCTAGAGATGAAACTGTTTAGAACTGGTAGACCTGCACCCTGTCTCTCCTAGCCCACTGGTAAGTGTTTATGAATATCTAAGCTGGGATTTTAAAAATCCAGGGCAATGGGTTAAGAAAACAGTCGTTGCCTCAGATTATCTGATGTTAAACCAATAACAGTGGGTCAAATAATGTTAATTCGAGGCCCCATTTCATTTATTATTCTGGAATAAGAGTCCATGTTGCACAGTATATCGTAATAATATAGTCTGTTCATTCCATTTCTTTGGTACATGCCATGTGAGCAGTTTGTGAATGTGAGCAGGCGAGTCTGTTCTGCCTGGGAGTGAAGTTTTATACAGTAGTTTGAGTGACAAACATCTCAAAGCTTGCTCACATTCCTCTGTGGAATAGTCACTTCTGAGAGAAAGAGGTGCGGCTTCGTGGTCTGGGAACACGACTGCCAGCCAGGAACACAGAGTTCTCATCCTGGAACTAGCTCTATTTTCTTTATGGATCAGATCATGCTAATGAATCTTTCTAGGACTCAGTTTACCCAGCTTAAAAAGCTGGGTAGGAAAATCTAATTAACTGGGGTATACTGAGTATTAATGAATGGATATATGTTAAATGATTGGAAGCGAAAAGTGATATGAATGTAAGTAAAGAGATGCTATTTTCAAAAACTAATTAGTTTTATGAAAGAAATAAATAATAGGCCAGTTTTGTCCTTTGGAAAAATTACTTAAAAACAAGAATATTCACTTAAATGTCTAAATAGTTTAATTTTCTACTCCAAATGTTTTTCTTAAGTTAGCACGCTAAGTATTCTATGTGATGCAAACAAATTCATTAGCTTCCATTTAAACATAAAGAAGTAGTCTCTATGTTCTATATAACAAAGAAAAATCTTTTCTGAGGTTCCATGCACTGTAAGAATGTAGACATTATTAACCTTAACGTTTTAGAGGGAAAAAAAGGATCAAACAAATGTACAGTCAATCTAGAGTCTGCGTGGAGTGGTGGAATGAAGTGCTTATTTAAAATGATAAAGACTTCCAAGAATAATATGCAGGTTCCAGAAAAAGAAAATTGTGCATAGGCGCCCAAACAAAATGGGGGGAAAAAAGATCTAATGATTGGGTAATTATGGTGTTCTATATCTGAAAGAATAAAGTTAAAAAAGAAATCAACCTCAAATGCAAACACTCCATTCTAGTGGCTCAGCTGGTGAGCATTCCCTTACTGATAAATCCAGCCACCCAAAAATAATCAGACTCATGTGTGAGGTTAAAAAAAAAAAACGACAAAACTTCTAAAAAATACATTGTGATCTTTACACTAGGAAGCTTTAAATCTCCTATCCCTTTCCCCTTTTTAAAAATGAAAACAAACAAAACAATGGATCTTCAATTCTGTGTCTGGGATCTCAAATTTGGCTCTGAATATGTGTTTCAAATCTCATTAATTACAATATTGGCCCCATGAGATACAGCTGCTGATGCAAAGAACACTCTTTGTACTCAAAATAATTTGAACAAGGGCAAAGAAGCATTTTATTTACATGTGTAAACATTAAGAGGAAAATAAAACAGAGACAGTTCTGATAGCTGCTGAGATGTTTTAATGATAATTGATTTGATTACTTAAGCTTTAAGGTTACCATGCATAGGAATAGCCATATTTTCACTTTGTATATTTGTTGGATGATAACATTCTTGTAAAGGTAACTCTGACATTAACTTGGCAAGTTCTGAACTAAGACCTTTTATTTTTTTTAAAGATTTTATTTATTTATTTATTTTTCCTTTTTCTCCCCAAAGCCCCCCGGTACATAGTTGTGTATTCTTCGTTGTGGGTTCTTCTAGTTGTGGCATGTGGGACGCTGCCTCAGCGTGGTCTGATGAGCAGTGCCATGTCCGCGCCCAGGATTCGAACTAACGAAACACTGGGCCGCCTGCAGCGGAGCGCGCAAACTTAACCACTCGGCCACGGGGCCAGCCCCAGAACTAAGACCTTTTAGCATTTTATTCTATCCAGATACTAAGACTAAATTGTTCTGAATTCCATACCCCACTGTGCAGATCTATAATTTATTTATTTTTTAAATATCAGAAAATATGCCATTACCCAAAGGACTCTTCCATTTAACAAATCTGGGTAAAAACCAATCAAATGAATAAATTACAGCAGTAGACAGCAAACAGCCTTTCTTGTTTTCTTTCTTCTTTTTCCTTTCTCTTTAGGAAATAAATTAAACCATAGCTGTTTGTGGTCTTGTACTACAAGAACATATGTGGTCATACATTTTCATCCTATTAACAAATTTGTTGGCTGAGTGGGTAGAAAGTAAAGTCCACTGTAAAGATGTCTTAATGCCTTGCATGGGGAGGGTCATCTGCTGTGTATAGATACGGCCTAAAAATCTTGCTTTGAGATCTACTGGTGCCCATTGGCTGTCTTTAGATGGCTACTGAACAGCAGAGTTAAGCAGCTCTGATTACACATAAGAATCACTTGGAACTCACAAAAAATACGCATGCCTGGGTCTATCCCTAAGCATTCAGATTTAGTTAGTCTGGGGCGGGGTCCCAGATCTTGTATTTAAAAGCAAACAAACAAACAAAAACCAACAAAAAATAAATCCTCCTAAGGCTAATTCTAATGCGCCACAACTGAGAAACATAGTTAGAGAATCCCAATACCAGTGCAAGGAAAGGAACTAATTTTAGTTATTAGATAAGAGTACAAGGCCCACTCCTGGTTTTTAATGGAAACCTCACCTTATTCCAGGTGTGGGCTGGAGCATGCACCAGCAACTGCCAGAGTTCCCTCCTTGACAGCATTCTCTAAGCAGCACCTTATAGGGAGTGTTCTATGGGTGACTGAGCCTTGAGATACTAATCATTTTCTGGGTTAAAGCCAATGGAAGTAGATAATTGAACAACAAATTACATAATGCTAACCTCGAAAGTAGAGTCTATAAACAGCGGCAGCCTTATACACATTTGAGCGTTTTGAGCAAAAGTTCCTCAGAAGAAAGGCTTACTGGCTCAGCATCACTCCTTCCAGTTCTTCAGAGTCCATGAATGTCATGTCCCCACCACCAAATCATTATAGGTCATTAGAAACAGAAAGGAGAATTTCGAGTTAGATTTGGCAAATTGCTTCTCTTGGAAATTAATCAACTCAAACCAATGTGATTTTTCTCACTTTCTTTATCCTCCCTCCTTCTATTGGCTGATTTTTGTCCTCTATTTTTTTTTTTTTTTTGGCTTGAGGAAGATTACCCCCCAGCTGACATTTGTGCCAGTCTTCCTCTACTTTATATGTGGGACACCGCTGCAGTGTGGCTGGCAAATCGAGTAGGTCCTCACCCAAGATCTGAACCGCGAAACCCAGCCACTGAAGTGGAGAGCACAGAACTTTAACCACTCAGCTGGCTTTAACCACCCACGGGGCTGGGCTCAATTTTTGTCCTTTTAATAAAAATATTTTTGGGGCCGGCCTGGTGGCATAGTGGTTAAGTTTGTGCACTCTCCTTAGTTAGCCTGGGGTTCACGGCTTCAGATCCCAGGCACAGACCTACACATTGTTCATTAATCCATGTTGTGGCGGCATCCCATATACAAAGTACAGTAAGATTGGCACAGAGGTTAGTTCAGGGACAGTCTTCCTCAACAAAAAGAGGAAGATTGGCAACAGATGTTAGCTCAGGGACACTTTCTCACACACAAAAAGGTACTTTTATTTTTCTTTTATCTTTTTATCATAATTTCAGTCCTCTATTGTTTCTGTCACCTTCTTTTGCTATCATATTCTATGGCTTCTTCATTTAATTGTTTCTTTCATTCTTCTTTCCTACCTTTTTACACTTTACCTTTTCCAATTTTTTTCATTTTCCTTAACACCAGTATAGCAGGTCCTTTCTCTTCATTTTTTCCAGTTTTTGATTTATGGTTGTTTGCCAACCCCTTTTCTGATTCTGTCTCTCACTTTTAGTAACTGCCCTTCTTTAACCTTCTGTTGATGTTTTATTCCTATCACTTGCCGTCAATGCCCACACAAGCCCATTTCTTTCCATTCCATCTATTTCTCTATCTCCATATGCATTTTTATGATTCTACTACTAAAAGCTTAAAGCCATAAGTGAGGACTAGAGAGGTACCCTTCCCCATTTGAATCCTATTTCCTCTCCCCTCCCATAGCTGTTCCGAGTCTATTCATCCTTTCCTGACGTTTCTCCCTGTCCGACCCCCACCTGTACCACCTCTTCCCCTGTCTCTCCCTATTTGATGCCCAACTCTTCTTTCTAACCCCATTTGCACTGTCTGATTTTACAGCCAAGGATCTCGACAAGATAAAGGATGGAGTTCTATCCGGAACCAGGTGTTTCACAAACTTTTGCGCATTTACTGAAATGGGATTAGGGGCTTGGATCCAGAAATATTCTGGGGCAGCCTTTCAACTCTGGCACAGCTCTGCACTCCTTGGAGCGCAGCTGGGGCCTATTCTTATGGATAAGGACAAGGATGTTTCAAAGGCCTTCTATGGCCCTTTCCATTCCAGAGGTCGGGATAAGTAGGGATCACCGGCCAAGGCTGGATCCACCGGGCCAGGTGGGGATGCCTGGGGCCCTTTTCTGCGGCAGATCAGGCAGGGAAGCTGGTGCATGGGGCACCCCGGGCTCCAGCGTGGAGCGGCCGAAATAGGGGGCCACTGAGGCCCCAGGAGGCACCAGGCCATCTGTGGGAGGCAGGCTCACCTCTAAAGAGAGGAGGCAGCCCGGAGGCAGGGTGCACCCCTGGGACGCAGGGCGCGGCCCCAGGGGCCTGGCGACGCCACCCCAGCGGCGCCAAGGGCCGGAGGCGCAGTCCCTTCCCGGGAGGGAAGGCGACTCACTCCCGGTCGCTCAGCCAGAAGGTCGAGGGAACGGCGCGTGTGTCCCTCGCCAGTCAGCCCTCTGGGAGCAGGGCGGGGGCGACACCCCAGGGAGTAGGGCTGAGGGCGGCGGAGATCAGTCCCGGGTACCGGCGCGGGGTCACAGACAGGAGAGGAGCGGGAGAGGGGGCTGGCGGGGCCCCCGGGGCGGCTGGGGCCGTAGGTCTGTCTGTGTCCTCGGCGGGCGCCCCGAAGTCTGGGGCCGCCGGGACTCCAGTTCCGCCGGCTCCTGCCAGAGACTCCAGGCCGCACTTTCCCCTCCTCCCGGCGCCTTCTCTCCAGTGAGGAGCCGAGCGCGGGCGGCGCGGGGGGAGGGGCGGCGGCGGCGAGAACAGCCAGTTGTTTAAAATCCTTCTAGAGCAGTTTCTAATTCCCCCCTTGCGCCGGGGTTCGGAGGGGGGTGGGGGGAAGGAGAGCGGGAGGAGGGAGGAGAGCGGAGAGGGAAGGAGGGAGGGAACCCGGGAGGGAGGGCAGGAGGGAGGAGACTGCCGCTTAGGCTGTAGCCGCCACCGCGCGCTTCGGCAGGCCGGAGGGAGGGGGAGGCCTGTCCGTCTCGCGCGTTGCCTGGGCGAAGGGGGCGGAGCTTTGGCGTGGGGCGGCCAATAGTGGGGGTGGCTGCGTGGGTCGCCATGGGGACGGGGCTGTTCCCGGGGAGGCTGTGATGGGTTGACAGGTGCGTGACAGTGGGAGCTGCTCTCGGCACAAGCATGTACGGCAAAGGCAAGAGTAACAGCAGCGCCGTCCCGTCCGACAGCCAGGCCCGGGAGAAGTAAGTGTCTCCGCTTCTCACCCACCTCCGCCTTCACACGCGCGCACACACACGCACGCACTCGCACACTCTCGCGGAGACACAGACACACAGACACCCTCGCCCGGGGAGAGCCGGGGGTGGGCTGGCAGGGGGAGGGGTACGCGAGCTGGGGGCGTGCGGTGCGGGGAGCGGCTCCTTCCCGGGAGGGGCCCTCGCGGGGCGGGCGGCCGTGGCGGCTGCGGGCGCGAGGGAGCGCGGGTGCTGGGGGGCGGCGGCGGTGCTGCTGGCGGGGATGGAAACTTGTTTGGCTGATTGAGGCGAATAAGCCGCGGGTTCACCTCCTCTCAAAGTAACTTTCGAGCTGGGGTCCGGGGCTGCAGGGACCCGGAGAGCCGCCGGGGGTCGCGGGCGGGTGGAGGGGGCGGCTGCGTGGACGAGGGCGCGCGGGGGGAAGGTGGGTGCTCGGAGCGGCGCGCTGGGGTCGGGCGGGCGGCTCGCGGGGCGCCGCGGCGGGGGCTCGGGGCCGGGAGCGCCGGGCGAGGCGAGGGCGGCGGTGCCCGGCGCGCGGCGGGCGGAAGCCGGGCGCGGAGCGGCCGAGCGGGGCCCCACGGGGCGCGGAGGGCGTGTGCGGGCGTGGGCCGGGGGCGTCCGGGCTCGGCGGCGGGCGGGGGCCCGCGGGGCCGTGGCCCCGGCGCCGGGCGGAGCGGGGCCGGGCCGGGGGGCGCCGGGGGCGCGGCCGAAGTTTGGGAGTCAGTGAAGGAGCGAGTTCCCGGGGAGGAAAAGTGCCGGCGAGGAGGGAGCCGCCGGGGCCGCTGGCGTCGCTGCCTCTCGGCGGACCAACTCCGCGCCGGCGGCGGCCGCGAACTTTTTTTGGAGACTTGCCGCCTCCCGAAGGTCGGGGGCCCGGCGGCCGCGGCGGCGGGCTGGGCGGGGCCCGCGGGCGGGGGTCGGGGGGCGCGGCGCGGCCGGCCGGGGAGGGCTGTCCGCGGCGGGGAGGGGCAGGGGTCCGGCGCGGCGTCTGCGGGCGGGGAGCCGCGTGGCGCCGGGGGGAGTGGTTGGGTCGGGGTTGTGGGGAGATACAGGTGTTAACTTCGGTGGGCGCCCAGAGGAGGCTGGCGAGGAGAGAGCCCCTCCCGGCCCGGGATGCCGCCGTCACGGCACACTGCGAAGCAGGGCTGTTTGCTGCTATTCTTACGTACTTGTAACGGTGCTTTGGTTGTTACTAAAAATGAGAGCGAATAGTCACTGTGACCACTGAGGAAGAACCCCTTTTTTCCGTGCAGCAGATCAGTGATTCCCAGTAACCACCTCCGCGCCGCGGGCGAGGCTCATCCTTGTCGGTGAACGCACTCTGCCTGGCCGAGGGGGTTCAGCTTGGGGAAAAGTCTGAGAGCATCTCTCAAAAGCTACTTGGTTACCTTGCGCACGGAAATAGCTGCGTAAATAAAAACCCAGTGCGCGGACGACCGAGTTTCCCTCGTTGCTTTAGGCAGTTAGGAGTCTTCTCCTGAAAGTTTCTTGTGCCCCAGGGATGGCAACATCTCCTAATCTTTGTGTTGGCAGCAACACACACAACTCCCATAGGATTTAGGGGTGGCAGGCCTTGATGTAGCAAAACAAAAAAAAATTAACTGAGAGATGCTGTTTGTTTTTTTCCAGAGGTATTTTCTGAGGAGCTACATTTAAGGATCTTGTTGCTGTGACAAGGAATATGTATATAAAAAGATCGAAGTTTAGAAATAACAGCCTAACTTGTGTGCATTCATCATATATGTGATAAAATAAAAACATTTAAAGGAGGCTGTTTTAATGATTACAGAGTATTTGGATTTCATGCTATTGGGAGTTGAAGAATTGAAGTGTATTGAGGCAGAATCTTATTTATTTTGGGGTGCTTGAATTTGAGAATCCAAATAATTTTGGATTTTAATTGGATTCGTAGGACTGGCTGAGTCTAATCTGTATCCTGATAACTTTATAATTTTTTTTTTTTGTATCTGAGATAATGAGGAAGTTGGACCTGGTGTGTCTGTGGTCCTTGCTAGCTCTCATTCTGTGATTCTGTCATGAAAACAAATAATTGCCACTTTTGCTGTCACATTTACGGCACTGAACAGCTAAGGAACATCTACTCTTGTAAGCAGAGTGGTGAGGGTTCTGCTAGATGGTGCTATTTGATTTAAATAAATTTCTTCCATTCATTGTAATTGGCAGCAGGAATCCTGGACTGGCTTGGCTTATGAACTAAATATAGGTGAAGAGGCCACTTCTGGAGAATTGACAGTGACTGTCCTGGGTTAATTGTTGTTGCATTAATTTTTAGGTGAATGTTTGAATCTGAGAAAAACTCTGAGATTCTATTTTATAGAATAACCTTGGTTTCATTTTGGTGGGAGGGTTGTTCTCATGGCTCAGTTTTCCCCTTTATGTTTACCTGGGACTATAATGGCAGTATTCTACAACAGTCTGCTAACTTCTCAAGATAGGAATCTTAAAGTTATCTTTAAAATGGATGTCATCAGATTAAAAAAAAAATTTAAGGTGGCAGATTTTAAAAAGTATCTGAGCAAACAAGAATGCTCTTTTAGTAAGCAAATTATAGTTGTTCTGATCTTAAAAATCTTGGGAATAATTTATTTGTCAGTAATAAATGTGTATTTATTTTACTGTAATAAAAATGTTCTTAAAAGTGTCATTATTATGAATAATGGCATGCGTGTAAAATAAAAATATGTATTGGTTTATGATCTATCAAGAAATGTGTTTTCTAATTTGAGTTCATAGTGGATAGCTGATAAATGCTTACTATATTATTATATTTTTGCTTTCTCTTTTGTTAAAAAGTCACAATATGGAATACTTGAAATTAATTTGTAGGTTTTACACTTTCTATAATTTCAGTATACAGTTCTGAACATAAAAATAGTCAGGTTAATTATTTTGTTGTTTCAAAAACCAGACAGATCAAGTCTATACAAAGGTTTGGATTAGGTTTAATTACAGAGAGAGTGATTGAAAACCCTTGGAGGGGGGTGGGATGTTTGTGCAAAACTTTAAATTCTGATCCTGTTAGGTCATTTCCCCCTTTAGCAGCCTTTCTTTGTAACACTAATCACAATGGTAATTTAGTAACTATGTAATTGATTGTTTAATGTTTAGTTTCCTCTAAAATGTAAGTTTCTTGAGGGCAAGGGATAATACTTCTGATTTCTTCTCTGAGGTATCCTTGACATTAAGGACAGTATGTCAAAAGCACCAAATAAATACTTGTTGAATAAATGAAGATGTTAGACTCAAAGGAATTTTTTCAATGTGAAAAAATTTTTTTCAGTGACCTTTAAAATAGGGACTTTGAAAGTTTTGAGTTTCACATTCTCTAGCTTAGTTGTATTTCAAAAACAGCCAATAACGACACAACAGTAATTATTATTTGTTTGTCCTTCTATGTACTGGTCACCGTATTTTCTCTAGTTCTCCCAACAATTCTGCAGGATAGTGATTTTTTTCTCCACTAAAGAAATAAAATTGGGGCCGGCCCCGTGGCTGAGTGGTTAAGTTCCCAAGTTCCCCTTCAGCGGCCCAGGGTTTCAAAGGTTCGGATGCTGGGCAACGACATGGCATTGCTCATGAAACCATGCTGAGGCAGTGTCCCACATAGCACAACCAGAGGCACTCACAACTAGAATCTACAATTATGAACTGGGGGGCTTTGGGGAGATGAAGAAGAAGAAAAAAATAAAACTACAGCTCTGATTAGTTAAGTAACTCGCCCAGGTGATACACTGCTAGCTGGGTTTCTGACAAAGATTTCTCTAACTTTAGAACCTGTGGTTGAAGCTGAAAAATACATTTTCCAGTATACCAGATTTTCTTCCTGATCAAGGGTAGGACGCTACAGATTTAGGGAACAGCATTACGTAATCAGATATAACAGACTAAAGATTTGATCAGATACGCAGCCTTACCCACTGTATATCCTGATGCTCACACCCTCCATTTTGACAGACTGCAGACGTGTGTGTGTGTGTGTTGTGAAGGCATAGAAATTATAGGAGTGAAAATTGGGAGCCTAAAATAATGAAGAATCCTTGTTTCTTCATATTTTTTCTTCCAGGAATTTTGTTTTATCACCTGCATTTTAAAGTTAGACATTGTAGTTGTGAGCAATCCCTGTATGAAATTGCTGAGCTTTAAGCCACACTCTATGCCACAGAAAGAATAACTAGCATCTGCAATAGATAAGTGGTGATACTACTTTTTTATTAAACTCTTTGATCCTTTAAAATTACATAATAGCACAGAAAGATGAATCTGCTGTGAAGCAAAGTTGAACATAAGATACGCATACTAGACAGTGACATTATGTGAAGTAAACTTGGCAGAAACAACAGAAATCAAACTGCATGTAACCTAGGGCTCTAAGAAGTAACTTTAGTTTTTAAATTATGAATCTTTTAATAGAATATACCAAGAAACAGGGACCATATGCTCATTTTTAAGTGGTTAAAGTCTAATGAACATTTAAACACTATATGAAAGAGAGTTTATAGGCATTAGTATCTGCCAGCATCACCTTAATTTCCCTCTTTCTTTTTATTGTGACCCCCCCCTTAAAAATTATAAATTTTCCTTCTTCTGTCCTTCCTTCCTGAAGGAAATAGAGTTAAGGCAAGTGAATACAAATCTCTTCAGAAACTTGATTGCCTAGTAGTTAATGCAGTTAATGCCATTTAAGATTTCTAAAACTAGTGAAGGGATACCTTTATGGGAATGAAATTTTCTGTAAGATATTAAGTTGACACTCCCGGTCCCAGACTCAGGATGGAAACGTGTATCTAATATGTCATCTTAGCTTTGAGAGTTTTTCTTTTGATTGATCTCTCATATTTTAGAAAAAGTACCCCAAAAATGATTTTTTTGAATGTACACACATAAAGAAAAAATGTATGTGTTTACCCAGAGATTTATTCTGACTCTCAGAAATAGTATTAATATTGCAATGTATTTTTTTAGAGCTATGAAGGAAAAAAACGAAAGGTTTGTTTCCACACTTTAGAGCCAGTTTGCCATATAAAACTGATTCGTGATGAAAAAAGTTACTAAATTTTAGTTGTTGTGCCGTAGTGGACCAAATGTGTCTTACATCATCAATTACTACTAGAAAGCAGAGTTATTTTGTTTTAAAATTAAAAGATACTGTGGGCAGGGATTGCAATGCCTAGATTGCAGTTTATTAAAATTTCACCCCAATAGTTTAGAGTTAGAAGTAAAATTTGGGGAAAAAACATTTTGAATTTAGAATCTTCTTCCTTCCATAGAGATCACAACTGTTACATTAATGGTGGGACATAGGATTGAGGATTAATGTACTGGATTTAAAAGACGTGATACTACTTCTGGGAATATATAATTAAAAAAAATATTGCAGATAATTATAATTTTATTTTGAAATCCATGGGAATATTCTCTACTATTTTGTGTACATTATTGCTTTGACACTGGTATGGGAATGAAATATTTGCCTGCTCGTATTGTTGGTTAGTAATATGTAAGCCTCTGTAAATATGCTAAAATATTAATTTTATTAATAACTTATTGGTTCCCAAAGCAATAGAATAAGATATATTTGTTAATATCTGAAGAGAGTTTGGAATAAAAAATAAGTGATTATATTTAGATTTTAAACTTATCAGATTTTGTGTACGTTTTACATATGTAACGTCTATTCATATAAGGTATTGTTAAAATATGTATATAACTTAACATGAGTAGGACTATGAGAGTTATTTGACTGTTATGCCAAAACCCCATGTATGCTACAAAAAGTCATCTGAAGGATGGTCCACCAAGATTTATGTTCCTATGTGTTTTCGGTAATGTTAAAGAAGTAGTGGAGGCTCCTCTTACCTTTCCCAAACTGTCTATCTTATTCACTGTGTGAGGACGTTGAAAAACAGGTAGAAAAATGGTCTACGTAGGGAGGAATAGAGTTTTTCCAGGTAACTTTTAATAGCCCTGCAGGCTGTGCAAATTTATGGTTGGTCATAATGGGTAATTGGTAATTTTTGTTAGAGTAGGTTAATATTTAAAGATTTTTGAGCAGTGAAGCTAATAATGTTTTTGTAATATCGACAGGATCAAAAATTTATCTGGACTCAGCCTGGACAGTTCCAATGCAATGAAGGAATTAATATTCATTCTTTGTTCATCTTTAAAAGAGAAACTTCAGTTGTTGTCACTTCTTTAGTAATGACAAAACTACTCTCCTATTTTACTTTAAGAATTTTGATTATTCTATTTCATGTAGAACCCTAAACAGCTTTCTAACAGTAATGAGCCATTATAACATTTTAAATCACAATTCAGCTGGACTGAGTTTGAATCAATGACCTAGCAATCTCCTACTTTTGATCTGTATTAATTTTGCTTCGTGGCATATCAGACAAGTAGTTCAGCACAGAAAAAATTGTGGAGACTGAAGTATAACACTTTATTCTCTTTTCCTATTTTTCAAGAATGTTTTTGTAATTGTAGCTATAATATAGTTTTAATTACTAATATAGGTTTAATTTTTAATTAGTAAATCTAAGTCATTAAAATACTCATGAAATATTTGTGAAGGTAAGAATAGTAGATGAAAATTTATACGTGGGTCTGTCCATGTAAGTTAGGAGAGGAGTTGGTGCCAAAAACAGGCTTTCGCCTGAAGTTGATGTGGTTATTTTTCTTTAGTGATCTGATATTTGCCTTGATTCTCCTTTTATTTACCTACTTCAAACTTGAGAAAGAACCAAAAGCTACTTTATTTTTGGAAGAATGCTAGGAAAATGAATTATTCTATTAAAAATGATATTATTTAAACAGGATTAAAACAAATGTTTTCTGTAGCATAACAAAGTCCTAAATACTACCTAAAGAGTTTGTGGAGTTTTGTCATAAAAGTTATTGTTTAATGGAGCAATAACAGCAATGCTATCATTTGAGTATTTTGTTTATGTTTGGCACTTTACTTGCGTTGTCTCACTTAATCTCCTCAAGAATGCACTAGTCTGTAGGAACTATTTTCTGTTAATGTTAAGAAGAAACAGAGGCTTGAGAGTTTATCATGCTTTTGGCTGCAGGTGTCAAAACAGGAGGTAGAAAATGGCTTAATTGATCAGGGTTTAAAAATGAATCTCACGTAACAGGATGCCTGGAGGAGGTAGTTTCAGAGTTGATTCAGGGAATCAAGAACATCAGGATTCAGGACCAGCTTCTCTGCTATCCTCATGGTTTCCCTCTCTTGAATGCAGTGTCCCTGCATCAGGTTCCCAGTATCATTTCTTCATACAACCAAGGATAAAGGCAGGAAGAAGGGTATGGTTTTTCCTTCTTTGTGTCTCATTAATCAGAGAGGAAAACCTCTTCTTGAAGTTGCTTAGCAGATATCTTCTTATGCCTTATTGAAGAGAACTGTAAAATGCCCTCCCCTAAACCAATTACTGACGAAGGTAATGGGATTACCATAATTGGCTTAAATCAGTCATCTTCATCCTCTGGGCTGGAAACATGCTCCCTAGTACCTGAACTACCTAAACAGAACTGGGAGTCTTTGGCAAGGAAGATGTATCTTGAGAATTTGGAGAGAATAAAGTGAGTTCCTGCTCTCATGGAACCTCCTTTCAAGTTTGAAGGAGAAACATATAGTAATACACAGATAAATGTAGTAGGCAGTACCAGATAGTCGTAAGTGCTGGGAAAGTAGTACAGTAGGCTGATGTAATAGAGATTTGATTAAATGGGATGCTACATTAGATCGTGGTCAAGGGAAAGTTCTTGGAGAAGGAGACATTTCAGCAGAAACCTGAGTAGTATTGAAAGAATCAGTCCTGAGAAGATTTGGGGTTAGAGTGTTTCAGGCAGGGCTGAACTACCATTGAGGAGCCTCTCAGCATCAGCATAATTGCTCAGGGATATGTAAAATATGAGCCAAATTTGGGATGAGAAGCTGTGCTAGGAATTCCTGGAGCCTGGTTTTGGTTTTTATTGAGGAATTGGGTGGTGGGTCTAGTTCATCTGGGTTTTCCTAGGTAATAAGGTTGACAATCTCTTATCTCCCAAACCTCAGGGAAGCAGTTGTTCTTAATGAGGACAGTGCAGCATTTGGCCTTTATAATAATGTTGATGATAGAAATAGCTAAGATTTATTGAACGCTTAAAGCCTATTGAGTTGACAATGGATGGTACAACTAGTGTATTTATTTCTCATAAGTTTCCCAAATTGGCTTAGACCTCCTACTCTGCTCTCATAGCAACCTCGGCTTTTCCTTTTACACGTCTGTCATAAATTAGTGAATTATTTGTGTGGTGTTGTGTTTAATGTTTCATCTCTTGGTTAGAGTGGAAGCTCCCTGAGAACAGGAAACATGGTGTTGTCTTCACTAATGTATTCCCACTGCTTAGCACAGTGCTTGAAATTCTGATTAGATATTTGTGGAATAAATGAATTAAGGATGTAACCGATTATAGATATATCACAACAGGATTATCACTGTATCTAGCTCATTTTCTCCCCAATATTTCTAATATTTGGTACCAGGATTAATATGTAATTTCTAAAGAAGAGTTTTCTATAATATAGGCATTTATTAGTCTTTCTGTGAAATTCAGGACTACAGGAGATTACCTAGTTGCATAACTATGAAGTATGTGTATATTTTTAATAGGAATTTTTGATAGAATAATTTCCTTTTGTTTCAACAAATTTAGAATAAATGGGATTATACTTTATAGTTTAAAGGTATTCTAACATGCTTTATTTTATTTAAATCTCACAATTTTGTGAGATAGGTGATAATTCCCATTGACTATTGAGATTTATAAATGGAAATTGACTTACCCTGCTGGGGTAATACAGATAATATATGGCAGAGCTGAGCCATATTTAATTTTTTGGTTCCAAGGTCCGTGTTCCTTTCCTTATACTACAGCTGCCTCTTTTAAAATGAGAGATTCATATATATTTTAAGAAGGCTTAGGTATGGATTTGATTCAACAGAGAATCATGGTTTAGATGATAGTTCAAAGTTTGTGTCAGTACTTTGATTAAATGAAAAATATTGTTATACCGTGAGTTAAATGCAATCCTATATAATTACTTAATGGTAAAAGTGCTACATCATAAGTAAAATCTCATTTTTGTTTGAAATCCTTATGCTTTTGTTGTGTGAGTTGATTGGTTTGGGATTTAGGGTAGTTTGGGTTTCTAATTTGTGAAGGCTTAGGCTAATTTTGATCAATGAACTCTTCTGATTCCTTTGCCAGTTAGCTTCCATTTGGAGGGTTAGGGTAGTGGGAGGGGAAGGAAAGGAGTTTTCCTTTTGTCTGTCTCCAATGAGGGAGGGAAAGTCTTTTGATATGGATTATTGATAGAATATTCTTTTCTTCTTCTTGTTTTTATGGTGATAAAATACATGTAACATAAAATTTACCATTTTAGCCATTTTTAGGTATACATTTCAGTGGTATTAAGTATATTCCCATTGTTGTGCAACCATCACCACCATCCGTCTAGAACTTTTTCATCTTCCCAAACTGGAACTCTGTGCCCATTAAGTAATAACTCCTCATTTCCCCTTCCTCTCAGCCCCTGGCAACCACATTTCTATTTTCTGTCACAATGAATTTGATTATTATATGTATGTTGTATAATAGAGTCATACAGTATTTGTTTTTTTGTGTCCACTGCTTTTCTTGGTTGATCCCTCCAGCAACTTGATAAGGTAGATATAATCCCCATTTTAAACATGAGGAAACTGATTCTCAGAGAGGTTGTATACCTTGTCCAAGGCCGTGGAATAAGTTGCCTAATCTGGATTCAGACTCAGATTTCTGACTCCACTGCCCATTTTAACCATTTAACCTCTTTGTTTCATTGCTTAATATGGGAAAAAAAAATAATGGGAGTTGTGAGGGTGGGGAGTGGGATGGGAATGCTTAGATAGTTCTTTTCACGTGTATCCGCCATTTTGAGTTGGGGTGGGAGGCAGTAGGGAAGAGGGAGGGTAAGGAGAGCATTTTACAGCTGCTAAAACAGTGGGCAGAATTATAGCTACCGAAAGTGCTCCACAAATGGCTCTGAATTCTTTAGCTGCTATCTGAGATTTAACAACGTGGATGTAATGCTTGTCAGAGGAAGATGCCATTTAGGAGCTCAGGTTATAATTTCAGGTAGAGCTGTTTCTCCATTCTTCTTTCTGTATCTAGAAGCAAAGTCATCTGGCATAAGTTACTTTATTTGGTAAATTTTAGAGTCAGAAATGAATAGAAACAGAATAAGTAATATCTAGGAAAAAACCTTTCTCCTCTAATTATGAATCTCCTCTACATGTTGTTTCTTCCAGCCAGCATATGGCCTGTTGATTTTTTTGTTTGTTTTTGGACTAGGGCATCTGGAAAGTTCCATGTGGTCCAGGAGCAATAGTACAACCATACTGAATCTATTACATAGTTATTTCTGTAGTACTGACTATTATGAAAAATAGAAACAATTCTTTCGTTTCATTTTTTTCACAGCATCATGTGTTATTTGTCATTTATAATTAGATTAAAATTATGTGATGATTACACTTTATCAGAGCATTTAAGCAATAGCAATTATTAGGAAGCTCTTAAAGGTGTTTCAGTAAGCAATTTTTTTTTTTTTTACCCTGAATTAAACTGAGAGACTGATACTGTTATTCTTTCATTTAGAAATATTGTAATGGAAAAACTTAGGTGACGTTTCTTACCATAAAATATTTTACACATGCATATACATATATGTATGTGTGTATATATTGGGAATAGTTTTCAGGTGGGAATTCATCTTGGAAAATGACTTACTAATTCATTTTGAATTCAAATTGGTACTGGGTCAATTATGCAAGTGATTTGGACTTATGCATTCAGGGCCCGAAAGATTGAGGTGTAGGCAGACTTTTACTAAAACATTAAAGGCTTTTGATGCTTTTTTGTAAGATGGGCATATCATTAATGAGAGAGCTCATGAGTTCTGGCAAAAGCACTGGTGAAAATGCTCCTAGCTGACAAAATGTTTCTGTGTTTGTGTTAGTCAGATCCCCAGCAGGACAGCTCCGTTAAAAGGATAATTGAAGAGAGTTTGATGAAGGTATGTGCAGGATTAGAACCAACAAGGGATGGAGGAACACCCAGGAATTAGCAACAAAGGAGCTTTACCCCCTCAGATCTGAAGGGGAAAAGGGAGATAGCAGCTACTGGAATCTGGTGACGGAGTGCTGTGGTCATTGCAGCAAGGTCACCCCCCTGGAGCTGTGTTTTTATGAAGAACAACACACCCACCGTCAAACCCACTGTGGACAGAAGCTGGAGGCCTGGCAGGGAGGGAGTCGCCTTTCTTCTCCTGCCTTCTGATCCACTGATGCCTCCTTTCTGTAGAACACAACTGGAAGCCAGAGGCCAAGGGTGCTGACCTGATATACTCTGTAGAGATGAGCCTCCCAGGTCCCAGCAGAGCACACAGGGTCGAGAGTGGGTCTGGCAGGGCCAACGGAGAATATCCAGGACAGTGTTCAAATTTTAATTTTTTAAAAATTTGAAACAAGTCTTATGGTTCTTTGTATAGAATGGCCTGAGAAAATAGAGCTTTTTAAAAAGTTGAGTTTTGTCAAAATAACATTTAAAATTAGTTTTTAAAACCCATGTAACTTTATTATGATATTATAAATTTGTATACGTTTTATGAGGCGGGGATAATATTCCTTCTGCTTTCTGTTTCCCCGTTCCTTTATTCATTTAAGAAATATTAACTGTCAGCCTCTTTTGGGCCAGCTTGAGTCAGATCTAAATAACACAGCTGTGTCTGCCCCCCAGGAGCTCACTATCCAGAGGGGGCTCACTCTTGGTGATGACCACAGTGGGTAACAAGCACTATAGCGGGTATGCAGAAGGTGCTATGGGAGTTCTGAGAAAGGGCATTGCATCTAGCCTAGGGCTATGATAGCCTCAGGAGATATTTCTAAGAGGATATTTATTAAATGAGAAGTAAGCATTAGCCACATGGTGGGGGGCAGGGGGCAAGTAAAGAGTATTCTGGGGAGAGAGAGAAACATGCAGAAACATGGAGGCATTAAAGAGTATGGTATGTTTGGTGAACTGCAAGAAAGTTGGTGTCACTGGGTGTGCTGTAGGGAAAAGTCTGGTAAATTAAACAGGAACTGTTTCAAGAATGACCTTAAATAACAGCTTGACCTGGAAGATAAGCAATTTTAAGCAGAAGAGTGACATCATCTGAGGCACGTTTTAGAAGAACCATTCTGGAAGTAATATGGAGGATGGGGTAATGGGAGAGATGGATATGTTAGGGAGCTGTTGTATTGGGTAAGCTACTGTAATAGTGCATCCTTTTTCTATACTACTGGCAGTCCAGGGGGTGTCTTGGGATGTAGAATACGTAGGACTTGGTGGTCAAATGTGCACAGTTAGGATTTTTAAGATGACTGTAATCCTGGGTAAAAGTTTCAGTCATAGACTTCTTGGTACTACAGGAAGAAGAACAGATCGGTGTAAGGAGGAAGATGATGAGTTCAGTTTGAGATGCCATTCAGATCTAGAGATGGAGCACTTTGGGAGGAAACCGGATGTGTGATTCTTGAGCGGGGGATGGTGGTATCTGGGCTGGAGATACAGAATTGAGAAAGGATGGGGAAAGAGAAGTCACATTGTAAGCATAAAGCACCTGTGTTTCAGGCATTATGCCAGGCAGCTTATTTATATTTTATTTTATTCTTTACGGTGCTATGAAGTAGGTGTTATCATCTCCATTTTAAATGATGAGGAAACTAAGTCTTTAATAATAGGATAAGTAATTTAGCCAAGTTGCACATGTCAGACCTGGAATTTGAACTCAGGTTTAGCTCATTCTTTCTCTCTTTTTAAAAAATAACTTTATTGAAGTATGACATTCGTTCAGAAAAGTGTACATAAGTGTATAGCTTGATGAATTTTCACTAACTGAACACACCAGTGTGACCAAGCACCTATATCAAGAAAAAGAACATTACCAGAACTCCAGAAGCTTCACACATACCATGCCGCCATCCCTGGGCTTTTAACAGCATAGTCTAGTTTTTCCTGTTATGTCCCTTATAATGGCCTATTTTTCTTTGCTTGCATATCATTTGAAGCCGTGAGATGGGAACGAAGTCGTTCTTTGTGGGACTGTCCGGGGAGAAAGTGTGAGGAGATCAAAGATGGAACCTTGGGGAGTATTTAAGGGACAGATGGAAGAAGAGTTTGAGATTGAGACTGAAAAGGAACGCTAGAGAGATGTGAGGGAAACTCAGAAGGGATTGGCATCGCAGAAGTCAAGGAAGGGGACTTTTGAGGATGGAGACGTAAGTTACTATGCCAGGTATAGCAGAAGGAATGGAGAGATTGTCTGTGACCTCAGGGAGAACAGTGTCAGTGGAGGGAACCCAAGCTAATGTGCAGTGTTTTGAGGAGCTGGATGTAAGGCAAGGCAGTCGAGACATTGGATGTGGACAGCCTCCCCCTGGGAAAGGAAGCACAGAGAGAAGACTGACCCGCAGAGGGTGTAGGTTTTTTACCTGGGTAATTTTGCATGGCGGGGTGTTAGTTGGGGAACACTGTTTGGTTTTATTGTCTTGTAAAGAGGTTTTGTCAATTGGTTTGAACCACTTTTTTCTTAAAGGATGACACTACTGGGGTGCTCTAGGTGACATGGCAGGGAAAGAAGACAGTAGGTAAAGTGGTTTTAGCTTTAGTAGATGGGCTTAGAACGTGGCTATGAGTATGTGAATTTTTAAAAATGATTTTTAGGATAAGGTGAGACACTTTGGTGGGGTTATATTGCTAGTTTTTGTCAAAAGATTTTTAAAAGCTTTTTTGAATCTTTGGAGATAAGAATAAAGGGAATATTTTCAAGTGACAACTGAGAAATGACCGTGAAAGAGTTAAAAATACTTGAATTAATAGCTGTCTGCCGTGGCTGCCAGTCATTAGGCTATTAGCCTTTAAAGCAAGAGTTTGATGGGAAAGAATTTTTTAAAATCTTTCCTGGTTAGCATACTTGACCTCATCCCTGTAGAGTGTCTAAATTTCCTTCCTGCTTTTTAAATTGGTAGAGGGGACAAATGAGAGGACTTGAGTAATACTCTTTACATCGCACAATAGTACTCTTTAAAATCCTTTTTATTATTTAAGTAATAAATATTCAAAGTAAAAAATATAAAAATACAGATAAGGGAAATGAAGAAAATAAAAATAACCATGTAACTTCGTGATTTTTTTTCCAAATCCATACATGCATGGAAAAATTTTGATATTATCTAATAAGAAAAATATGAAAGCCACTTGACTAAAAAGTACCCTTTTAAGTAAGAGGAAGAAAAGTAACCAAAGATAACATTTGTGAGCATTTATCATTTTCCAAGTTCCTAGTAAGTCTTTCTCTCAAAAACAAAAGTTAAAGAAAAAACTTAAAATCATTTACTTAATTCACTCATGAAATACTTATTCAAGGCTCGGCTCCCTCCCTGCCAGGCACTCTATGAGGTGGTGGGGATATAACAGTGGGCAGGGTAGTGGGCAGGGTGAACCCTGCTGGAGAGGTACCGGGCTTGGGCACAGGGAACAGTCTGTGCTTGGGAGAAGTCTAGAAGTGAGAGAGAAACAGAAAGTTCAGTGCTTAAGGGAGGGATGATTTTGGAAAGATAGTAGAGGCTACAGAGATAAGCAAAGACTGGTTTCTGAAAGCCAGGCTAAGAATTCCGAATTCATCCTGAGGCCACTTGGGTTCCCTATGAGGTTTTTAAGCAGGGAAGTGACTTGATCAGAGGTTACTTCTACCATCGTGAAAACAGGAAACAAGTCGTCTGAGATGTTAAAAAATGTCCATTCCATTTTACCCAGATCAAATAAAGCACAGATGGATTGATAAATATGCTGTGTTATTTGTTATAACAGGATAAGCTTAACCTCAGAGGAAAGCAAATGGACATATAGAAATGACATAATTTATGGTTTATTATTGATGTTCTATTTTTATGTAGTATTTTCTGATAAAAATTTCTAACATTTTTGCCCAGTCAATAGGAAAGTTTACAAAATGTGTTGTGAATTACATTGTTTGTAACAGACAAATTCTGTATTAATTTTTTAGTTAATTATTTAAAAGATATTTGAGTTTAAAAATTTTGAAGTATAAGTTAGAATAAGTTCTATGTAACATATCATTAATAGCATATTTGCCTTTTACATAAATCTCATGACTTTTACTACAGCTTTGAAATGTAACTGACAGGATTAGGGTTGTTATTTATTTTTTGTTATATAGTTATAAAAGATATAATAAATTAAGTTTTGTCAGTATATATTTAATATGATTTGCAACATCCAGCATGAGATGAATTAACTAAAGTTTACAACCATTGCTGTTCTAAGCAAAATTCTTAAGTACTTTCATTTGATCACTAACTTAGCATGCTTATGTCCATTTAAAATCAACAGTGAGGAGCATGTGCAGGTCAATTTGATTTTTCTCTTGGGAACTTGAATAAAGTGGCATTTATTTGAAAAATTTTCCAATAAGAGCAGTGGTCTTGATATCAATTGTAAAATAACCAGTTATTGGAGAGGCAGTGATGGTACTGGCTTACGAGTGTACCATACCATCTTTAAATGTTTTTCTTATAAATAGAGAAAGCTCTTTCTGCCTAACAAATTCTTGAGGCTTTATAAGTTCATTTTCCTTTGCTGGTTGGTTGTCTACATGGTGTGTGCTGAGAATTTGTTTATGTTATGGATGTACTTCTCTTGATCTCTTTTGCTTGTCCTCTTGGCAAGGCTAGCAACTTTGAAATGTATAAGAATTGTGTATGTGTTACAGTAGGCTGCTGTCATTTAGAGTAAAGTTGAGGGAGGGAAATATTTGCATCAAACTGCAAACGAAAACCACGATGAAAAATATTTTAGGTTTACCAGCCCTTTAAAGTGTTAAAGATTGCTTAGAGATACTTTATGTTGTCTATTTTATCACACTTTTTCTTAGTTATTGTTCATATGGAAGTAATACAAATTAAACAATGACCTTTCTATCTACATATTTAAGAAGTTATAAAAGGCAAAGAAACAGGTACAGGTTGGTGTTACTTTTCCATCTTTTATTTATTTATTTTTTTAAGATTGGCCCTGAGCTAACATCTATTGCCAGTCTTTTTTTTTGTTTTCCTTCTTCTTCTCCCCAAAGCTCCCCAGTACATAGTTGTATATTCTAACTGTAGGTCCTTCCAGTTCTGCTATGTGGGGCGCTGCCTCAGCATGGCTTGATGAGTGGTGCTAGATCCACACCCAGGATCTGAACTGGCGAAACCCTGGGCTGATGAAGCGGAGTGAGCAAACTTAACCACTTGGCCATGGGCCGGCCCCGAAGTAGCTTTAACTCAAATAAAATAAAGGGTCTTAAGTCTTCATTCTACTCAGAAAATGTCATCCTTTCGTCCATTTACTTTAAATGAATAAGTATTTATGATACAATGTACACATTTCTGATTGTCTCTGTAGTTACATTTGATTTTTTTCCGGTAATTGCAAGATGATATTTTTTTTTATTGCAGTAACATTGGATCATAACATTATATAACTTTCAGATGTACGTCGCAATATATTTAAAATTCTGTATAGATTACCTCATGTTCACCGTCCAAAGACTAATTGTAATCCATCACCACACATGTGAGCCTAATCACCCTTTTCGCCCTCCTCCCTCCCCTCTTCCCTTCTGGTAACCACCAATCCAATCTCTGTTGCTGTGTGTGTGTTTGTCGTTGTTTTTGTCTTCTGCTTATGTGTGAGATTATGTGGTATTTGACTTTCTCCCTCTGACTTATTTCACTTAGCATAATACCCTCAAGGTCCATCCATGTTGTCACAAATGGCCCGATTTCATCATTTCTTATGACTGAGTAATGTTCCATTGTGTATATATACCACATCTTCTTTATCCATTCGTCCCTTGATGGGCACCTAGGTTGCTTCCAAGTTTTGGCTCTTGTGAATAATGCTGTGATGAACGTAGAGGTACATGTATCTTTATGCATTTGTGTTTTCAAGATCTTTGGATAAATATCCAGCAGTGGAATAGCTGGATCGTATGGTAGATCTATTCTTAATTTTCTGAGGAAACTCCATACTGTTTTCCATAGTGGCTGCACCAGTTTACACTCCCACCAGCAGTGTATGAGGGTTCCCTTCTCTCCACATCCTCTCCAACACTTGTTGTTTCCTGTCTTGTTAATTATAGCCATTCTGACCAGAGTGAGGTGATACCTCATTGTAATTTTGATTTGCATTTCCCTGATAGTTAGTGATGTTGAACATGTTTTCATGTGCCTATTGGCCATCCATATATCTTCTTTGGAGAAACTCTGTTCAGATCATTTGCCCATTTTTTAAATTGGGTTGTTGATTTTTTTTTTTTAAAGATTTTATTTTTTCCTTTTTTCTCCCCAAAGACCCCTGATACATAGTTGTATATTCTTCATTGTGGGTCCTTCTAGTTGTGGCATGTGGGACGCTGCCTCAGCCTGGTTTGATGAGCAGCGCCATGTCCGCGCCCAGGATTCGAACCAACGAAACACTGGGCTGCCCGCAGCAGAGCGAGTGAACTTAACCACTCGGCCACGGGGCCAGCCCCGGGTTGTTGATTTTTTTTTTGTTGAGACATATGAGTTCTTTGTATATTTTGGATATTAACCCCTTATCTATTATATAGTTTGCAAATATCTTCTCCCAGTTGTTAGGTTGTCTTTTCATTTTGTTCATGGTTTCCTTTGCTGTGCAGAAGCTTTTTAGTTTGATGTCCCATTTGTTTATTTTTTCTATTGTTTTCCTTGCCTGGTCAGACATGGTACTTGAAAATAAGCTCCTAAGACTGATGTCGAAGAGTATGCTGCCTATGTTATTTTTTGGAAGTTTCATGTCTTACGTTCAAGTCTTTAATCCATTTTGAGTTGGCTTTTGTGTATGGTATAAGATAATGGTCTACTTTCATTCTTTTACATGTGGCTGTCCAGTTTTCCCAACACCATTTATAGAAGAGACTCTCCTTTCTCCATTGTATGCTCTTGGCTCCCTTGTTGAAAATTAGCTGTCCATAAATGTGTGGGTTTATTTCTGGGCTCTCAATTCTGTTCCATTGGTCTGTGTGTCTGTTTTTGTGCCAGTACCATGCTGTTTTGGTTACTATAGCTTTGTAGTATATTTTGAAATCAGGGAGTGTGATATCTCTAGCTTTGTTCTTTGTCCTCAGGATTCCTTTGGCTATTTGGGGTCTTTTCTTGTTCCATATAAATTTTAGGATTCTTTGTTCTATTTCTGTGAAAAACGTTGTTGGAACTTTGATAGGGATTACGTTGAATCTATAGATTGCTTTAGGAAGTATGGACATTATAACAATGTTAATTCTTCCAATCCAAGAGCACAGAATATCTTTCCATTTCTTTGTGTCATCTTCAGTTTCTTTCAACAGTGTTTTATAGTTTTCTGTGTACAGATCTTTCACCTCTTTGGTTAAGTTTATTCCTAGGTATTTTATTCTTTTTGTTGCAATTATAAATGGGATTGTGTTCTTAATCTCTTTCTGCGACTAGGTTGTTAGTGTATAGAAATGCAGCTGATTTTTGTATGTTGATTTTGTATCCTGTGACTTGACTGTATTCATTTATTATTTCTAAAAGTTTTTAGTGGATTCTTTAGGGTTTTCTATGTATAAAATCATGTCTGCAGATAAGACTGATGATATTTTTAAAAATTTTGGACTTTTATAGGGCAGAGAATAGTTTCATATTTTTTTAAATGTGTAAAAATTTAACTCGAACTAAGAACTATTTAGTATTCAGGGCCTTAATTCAGACAAAGATAGCCACTGTGACAGGCTTATGGGAGATCTTTCAGTTTCCCAAGTTACAGTGCTACATGCAAGTGCTGTCTAATTGTGACGTTTGGTCAGATCAAGGTGAGTTATACAGAAAGAAAAAAGGAATCGATAAAATCTAGGGTTAATAATTTCTTAGATTTCCTAACAAATATGATCTGTCAGCAAAATTGGAGGACTATAAAGAACAGTTCTTGGGCCTGTTTGATTTTAAATAATCCAATTTAGGTAGATTATGATAAGTTCACATTATGTGAAATATATAGCTTATCAGTGAGAATACTTCAGTTTTGGGTCTAATGAGTTTTCACCTGTGTGGCTATAATGAGGGGTTTCTGACGCTTTTCTTCCAGCTGTTGATGTATTGATGGGAATCCCTACAATCATAATTTACCATGATCAAGGGTCCATTTTTCTGATGTTTGAAAGTCATGGGAGCTGTCTCTGTTCCCTCTGGGTTTGTCTATTACTGTACAACTAGTTCTCTTCTCTCGCCAACTTCCAAGTTATACTTTCTATTCAGTCATGAATCCTGAGATTGTCGGCGCCTTCATATTTTTTCTATTGATAGTATTATATCTTGCTGATTGACATTAAAATGAGCTTAATAAGACCTTTATCTATTATTGGGGGATTCTAGGCATATTTATTTTCCCTGACAAAGAAGGCTACAATATTAACAAGTCTATTAGAATTAACAAGTCTGTTAAATTTTAGAAATTTAAATCTTTTGAAATTATCCAAGATGAAGAGTCTTATGTAGAATTACTAAGACCTCTTTCCTTCCAGTGATGAGAGAATTATTCATTTAATTTTTTAAAGGCAGAAGTCGAATGTTTCTTGAGTGTGCTGTTTTCTAACTTTCTAAAATAACCAGAGATCACTTACCCAGCAATGCACAGGCTACTAAAATAGCTGAGGAGAGGGAGTATCTTTTTTTTTCTTTTTTAATGTTTACTAGAAAGAGCACAAAATACTCTGTAGTAGTGATAGGTGCATTGGCACAAAACTCACTTTTACCTGTTGTTGGGGTTTCTTCTGTATGAACTACTCAAAGAAACCAGGCTGCAAAGCTTTATGCCACATATAAAAGCAGCATTCAAATTACTTGTTTGGCTTTTATTTATTTGCATATGAAATTTGTTGTATTTTTAAAAAGGGAAGTTCTTATAAAAAGCAACAAAACAGGAAAAACAAGCAAATTGTCATTTCTTCTGGTAGATTATGATTCAGAACTTAGTTCAAAAAATTAAGTTTGAGAGATTCCATTTAATCTTGGTAGAGTTTTGATAGGAAATTTAATATGTAAAAACAAAACTATTGTATTTAAAACATTAAAAACATTATCTACCAGATACTAAAAGTAAATTTGCAGAGTGCATTGGTGTTACTGTTTATTGCATGTGTTGTATTTCAGGCCGTAAATTATTATTAATTTGTTCCATAAACACCAGTAATTTTTAATATATGTTTATGTTAAAGTATTTATCCATACTATGGGTCTTGGATTACCACTTTATTTTGAAAAAAGAGAATTATAGTTTTCATATTTAGAAACTAAGAAAAAAGAATTAAAAAAAATTGAAGATCCAGATGGTTTAACATCATATGCCATTCATTTTTGCATATTTTAGTTTCTGAAATAAATTTGTATTATGGTTCTGATTATGGTTTACTACTTTTGATGTAGCATTTTAAGGATTGCTATTAAGATTTTCTGGGGCCGGCTCAGTGGCGCAGCAGTTAAAATGCGCACGTTCCGCTGTGGCAGCCCGGGGTTCACTGGTTCGGATCCTGGGTGCGGTCATGGCACCGCTTGGCAAGCCATGCTGTGGTAGGCGTCCTACATATAAAGTAGAGGAAGATGGGCACAGATGTTAGCTCAGGGCCAGTTTTCCTCAGCAAAAAGAGGAGGATTGGCAGCAGATGTTAGCTCAGGGATAATCTTCCTCAAAAGAAAAAAAAAAGATTTTCTAATTCACGTAAATGAATGATACTAGAGATAACCTTACCTTGATTTGACGTAAGGCGTCAAATCAAAGACCATCTTTTGAGGCCAATTTTAAAGCCTTTAAATCTAATGCTCCAATGCACTGCAGTGTTAAAACAGCAAAATCTTTTGTTCTCTTGACATCATAGTTGAAATGAAGATAGAATATTTCATTTCTCCATTTGAGTTAATGTTATACTACAAGAAAATTCCATTTTGTATTTTATCTTATCAGCTTCCCAAGTTAGAACCAACAGGGAGGAGAGAAGCAAAGCTTTGGGTATTGTCCCTCTGAAGTAATCTACAAGTAGATGGTTAATTGTTCTTAAGGGAAAGGAAAAGGATATCTTCTGACTTGGACATGGTCTCTTCTATAGATGTGTTGAAACCTGGAAATTGGAAAAAATCATATTAATTGAACTCTATTTCGATAGTGTAATTGACTTTCTACTTTTTAAGATTTTTTACAGGAATGGTTACCGAAACACTTGAAATGGATAAGCATTTTTGCCTGAAGCTTATTAAAACAGCCAGGAAATCTTTCTCCCTTACTTGGCATGTGTAAAGATACTTTTCCGTAGGATATTGCCAAAGATTCGTTTGGCTTGGCAATCATGTGAACTGTTTTGTGATTACTTCTTGGGGGCAGTAATTCTACTCCATGAAAATATTTGTGATTATTCTTTGAATCTGTGGTCATCTAAAAAAGATGAAGGGTTAATGTATAATTTCTTAATAAACTATTAATGTATTTCAATGACCTAAGGAACGATATTAAATTGGTGATTTCATTAATCATCTTGCAGTCCCAATGAGGTAGACCTTAAACTCTATTTTATAAACAAAGAATCTGAGGCAAAAGCAGTTGGAAACTTAAGATCATACGTTTCAATATTTATAGAATCCATATTTGAACCCAGTTCTTCCATTGAACATTTGTTTTTTTAATGGATATAGAGTTTTAGTTTTGCCAGATGAAAAAGTTCTGCAGATCTGTTTCACAACAATGTGAATATACTTAACACTACTGAACTGAGCACTTAAAAATGGTTAAAATAGTAAATTTTATGTTATGTGTTTTTTACCACAATAAAAAAATTCTATTAGAAGTGGTTTTCTTTTTGTTTACTTACTAAATACATTTTTAGTGAAGAATAACAAGAGGTAAATGTTCATCATTTTGGTTCATTTCTCATCTGAAATGAAACTACTGAAATTTTACCGCTTAAGAGGAACCTGAGTTTCTACTTAGATTTGGACTGAGCTGTAAAAAGTCTAGTTTTCTTTCCTTACTATCAGAAGATTGTATTTCTTTAAAAAAATCTAGTCAATGATGTAAAGTTAAAAGATAAGATATAAATCAGAATTATGGTACCAGGGAATAAATGTATTTCAGTTTATCACTCTAAATGAGAAATCCGCTTTTCAGTAGAGATAAAACTGAAGTAAGCCTGCAGACTTTTAGAATTACATATGTGTTTTTGACTATGTAACATTTCTTTTAAAGTTAGTTATTCTATAGCTGTTTTACAGTAATGAGAGTAAAGCATTTGTGGGTTTTTTTTGAGGAAGATTAGCCCTGACCTAACTGCTGCCAATCCTCCTCTTTTTGCTGAGGAAGACTGGCCCTGAGCTGACATCCGTGCCCATCTTCCTCTACTTTATATGTGGGACACCTGCCACAGCATGGCGTGCCAAGTGGTGCCATGTCCACACCCGGGATCCAAACCAGTGAACCCCAGGTCGCCCAAGCAGAACGTGTGCAGTTAACTGCTGAGCCACTGGGCCGGCCCAAACATTTGTTTTTAAAATACTGTAAAAAGTGTGTATTTGACAAGAATTACATATTTTGGTGATCCCAAGTTATTTGTGATACCTTTTCATGTCACAGGATAGAAATATAACATCTCACTTAATTAAAAAACAACGAACCACTGGAAAAAAACCAGTATTTTTTCTGGGTCGCCCCTATGTCTGTAAAGATTTATTTTATGCACGTATATTTTCTAAAATTGTTATGCTTTATCTTTTAGATTAAAATGAGAGAGTGATAATATTGGGCCAGTGGTTTAGAATTAGGTATTTTAAATTATGAGATTTAGTGTATTTAAATTAGGAGATTTATTTATCTGTATAACTGTCTATTTATTTCGACCATAAGTGTAGAGGGTTGAGTTAATACTCTTCAGTTTATGGTACAGTATCATCTTTGGTCCCTGTCAGGCCTTTCTTCTGTTTAATTCACATTCATTCATTGACTCATTCATTTATTCTTACCTACTTCTAATTCCCAGTTTTGCAACCTCCAGCCCTATAGGAAACAATTTAAGTTTATCCATCTTGCCTTATATGTGTACATAAATTAGTCTCTTTTTCTAACCACTGGATTGGAGGTTTACTATTTTACATTGTCTAACTGGTTGAGAATTCCTATCTTCAAGTTACTTAATTTTTTTCATTTTTTTTAAGGAGAGAATCTAACCTATTTGAAGATAGGCTAGTTCAGATGAACTACTTAAGGACAAATATAAACTAATTCACTGATTTATAAAAAGTAAATAAGTTTACCATGTTGAAAGCATTGAGAAATCTAGGAGAGTATTTACTTTTTTAACTTATTGACTTTTTAAACTCAATAAGTAATTAAAAGATAAACTTCATTTTCCATTAAGTATCCAATTTAGTTATTCTTTGCAATTGGCTATAGTGTAGCATGGGACCTCAGATGTGGCAGGGATTCAGTAAATGTTTTGATTCCATTTGATGCCACACCTATCAATTTGTAAATTGCCTTTGCCATTTGCAAAAGTTAATTCTTTCTTGGGGGCCTTAATATTTCAGTATGATTTGGACATTAATCAAGCCACCAGAATTTACTTATTACAAAAGCAATAACAGATGTAGTTTCTAGTTTACAATCTAGTTGGTGACAACCCTCTCCCCTCAACATTATTGCTTTTGATTCACCATCATTGTGTGTGGTAAGTGTGTGAGGTATTATCTCCATTTTAGTAAAGGAAGGGTTGAGACTGAAGACATTAAATGGCTTAGACAAGGTTACTTTGCTGTGAAGTCATAGTCAGGACTAGAACTGGAATCTTCTGATTCCTAAGCTGATGTTCTTAATTGTATACCCATGTTTTCAAAACCTTTTCCAGAAGGAAATGAAAGGGGTAACGTAGTATGAAATGAGGACATCTTAGAGTAGCTCCATTATTAATATTTTTATATAATGGGGTACAAGAAATGTTTTATTTTAAAAAAAAGTGCTACTCCTTTTAACAAACTTTGAAAATTATTGCTCTTTATCATTGTTATTTTTGCTTTTGTTTTGGGATGGAAGGTCTAAGTCAAATTAGTCAACGTTAACCCCACAAGAGAATGAAGAAAAAAGTACAATTCCTGAAAGATTTGGTGCGTTCACATTATCCATCTTGTCATGTCACTCCTATTACATTTGGAATAAAACTCAGACTCCTTACTGTGGCCTGCAGAACCCTCAATGATCTGGCCCTTGCCTAATTCTCTATCCTATAACACAAAGTGACATTATTTAATAACTAGTAAACTGTAAACTCCGTGAGTGCAGAGAGACTGTGTTTGTCTCATTCACTATTGAATCCTTAGTCACTTTGCGCATAGTTCACCCTTGATAAATATTTCTCTATTTCTACATGTATTATTATCCCGGCATTATTAGTATAGTTATTCTTCCCAGCTTTATTGAGATATAATTGACATATTGTGTAAGTTTAAGGTGCACAGCGTGTTGATTTTATACAGTTATACACAAAATGATTACTGCCATAGCATTGGCTCACACCTGTATCACTTCACATATTTACCATTTCTTTTTTTGTGGTAAGAACACTTAAGATCTACTCTCTTAGTAACTTTCAAGTATGTAATACAGTATTACTAACTGTAATTACTATGCTGTATGTTGGATCCCTATCACTTAGTCATCTTATAACTGGAAGTTTGGACCTTGTGACCACCTTCACCCGTTTAGCCCACCCTCCAGCCCCACTTCTGGCAACTACCAATCTGTTCTCTGTATCTATGAGGTCAGTTCAGTTTTTTTTTTAGATTTCACGTGAGATCACACAGTATTTGTCTTTATCTGACTTATTTCACTTAGCATAAAGCCCTCGAGTTCCATCCATATTGTTGCAAACTGCAGAATATTCTTCTTTCTCATGACTGAATAATACTCCATTTTGTACGTATCATGTCTTCTGTATTCATTCATCCATTAAGACTTAGGTCGCTTCCATATCTTTGCTGCTGTGAATAATGCTGCAGTGAATATGGGAGTGCAGAGATCTCTTTGAGATCCTGTTTTCATTTCCTTTGGATGTATACTTAGAAGTGTGATTGCTGGATCGTATGGTAGTTCTAATCTTAATTTTTTTTTTACAGCTACACATTTTTTAAAAGGATCAAAATTTAATCTATTTTTAATTTTTTGAAGAACCTCTATACTGTTTTCTATACTGGCTGCACCAATTTACATTCCCACCAACAGTGCACAAGAATTCCCTTTCTTCCACCTCCTCACCAACACTTTTTATCTCGTCTTTTTGTTGATGGCCATTCTAACAGGTGGGAGGTGATGTCTCATTGTGGTTTTGGTTTGCGTTTCCCTGAGGGTTAGTGATGTTGAGTACATTTTCATGTACCTGTTGACCATTTGTATGTCTTTTTTGGAGAAATGTCTATTCAAGTCCTTTGCCCATGTTTTAATCAGTTTATTTGGGGCCTTTTTTGCTATTGAGTTGTAGGTGTTTCTTACATATTGTGGAAGTTAACTCCTATCAGATATATGGCTTGCAAATATTTTCTCCCATTCTGTAGGTTGCGTTTTCACTCTGTCAGTTGTTTCCTTTGCTGTGCAGAAGCTTTTTAGTTTGATGTAGTCCCACTTGCTTATTTTTTCTTTTGTTGCCTTTGCTTTTGGTGTCAAATCCAAAAAGCTCATTGCTAAGACCAGTGTCAAGGAGCTTACTTCCTATATTTTGTTCTAGGAGTTTTATGGTTTCAGGTCTTACATTCAAGTCTTTAATCCATTTGAGTTGACTTTTGTGTATGGTGTAAGAGAGGGGTCCAATTTCATTCTTTTGCATGTGGCTGTCCAGTTTTCCCAATACTGTTGAAGAGGCTTTCCTTTCCTCATTGTATATTCTTGGCTCCTTTGTCGTAAATTCGTTGACCATATGTGCATGGATTTATCTCTGGGGTCTCTATACTCTTCCATTGATTTATGTTCTGTTTTTATGCCAATGCCATACTGTTCTGTTTACTACAGCTTTGTAATATAGTTTGAAATCAGGAAGCATGATGCCTCCAGCATTGTTCTTTCTTAAGATTGCTTTGGCAATTCATGGTCTTTTGAGGTTCCATACAAATTTTAGGATTGTTTTTTCTATTTCTGTGAAAAATACCATAAGAATGTTGGTAAAGAGTGCATAGAATCTTTAGATCACTTTGGGGTAGTATGGACGTTTTAACAATATTCACCAAATCCATGAGCATGTAATATCTTTTATTTGTGTTTTTAGTATTTTTCATCAATGTCTTACAGTTTTCAGGGTACAGATCTTTCACTTCCTTGGTTAAATTTATTCCTAAGTATTTTTTTTTGGTGCTATTATACGTAGAATTAAAAAATTTTTCTCTTTCTAATAGTTCATTGTGAATGTATAGAATGATTTTTGCATATTGATTTTGTATCTTGCCGCTTTACTGAATTGATAAATATTTATTGAATGAGTGAATGTTGAATGAATACTGAGTTACCAAGAAATGATTAATTTACTTTCACTGTCCTCTGAGAAAAACTCAAAGTATGTACGTTTGATGAATATTTCCATAAAAAATAATTTTGTTATAGTACATCATATTAGTTGGAATAACGTTGTAGACTTGATTTAAAAAGTGTTTTACCAATTCTTTGCATGTGATTGCTTTAATACCCGTAACAAATTTGTGAAGTTTGTAGTATATCCCCACTTTATAAATGACGAAACAGGCAGAGTTGACACTTGCTCAAAGCCACTTAGGTAGTAAGTGGCAGAATTGAGATTTGAACCTAGGTCTATCCATAACTAAAGTCAGCACTACTCTACTTTGCTACTTCCTAAATTAATGCTTAAGTTGTCTGGAAAATTCACTTCTGGTGAACAGATTTTTTTCCCAATCATGCTGGATAAATGAGGTGTTACTGTAATAGGTGCTAATTAAATGGAGCAGAGAGTAAGTGCAAAAGAAATTAAAGAAGGAAAAGGTGTGTGCCGAAGTCATCAAGGAAGCTTCCTGAGTAACTGTGGGCCTTTAGTTCATTCAGATAATGCTATGAAAGTGTTCTGAATACGGGACCTTTCAGGGTATGTGGGACACAGCTAAGTATAGAGGAGAGTAGAGGTATTTCAGTTTGGAGAAAGTGCTTAGAGGCTTGGAGGTGTTGTGGGTATCCTGAAAGAAATAGAGAGGACTAATGTGAGTGAAAGAGAAGATTTATATTGGAGAAAAGTAGGATATTTGTTGGAAAAGTGGGCGAGGATGATTTGGGGCAGTTATAGAATCTATACAGAATTTAATTTTTTCTGTGGTTGCCAGGAACGTTGGCCTTGTGGGATGAAGTTCGATCCAGTAGCAGTGTGCGGTTTTTAAATTAGAATAGTGCAGCATTGGTGGCACAGTGAGTAAGAGTGGCAGTTCTGGCCCTAGGCTTGAGTTCCACCTCTCCTGCTTGCTAGCTTAGGGGCCTGGAACGTTATTTCACTTACTGGCCTTCAGTTTCTCCTCTGTGAAATGCGAGTTGAACAGTATTACCTTTTGCCCAATGCCAGAGATTCTGATTCAGTGGGTCTAAGGTGTGGGGCAGGAATACACCCTCCTCCCATACGCAAATGTGGAGAGAATGTTATAAGAAACCCCTGTGTATCCGTCATCCAGCATCAATAATTACAACTCATAGGTAATCTTGCTTAATAAATATTTCTAACCACTCCTCCTCTGGGGGTCCCCTCCCCACAACTCCACCTCTACAAACTATTATTCAAAGCAAATCAGATTTATTTAACCCTCCTCTGTGATCCTAGAGCATTTTATATTTTCTCAATGTTTTCTGTCTTGGCCTCACGTGAAAAAAATTGAATTAATCAAACTCCTCAGATAATGGCGCTCTGTCAACTTTGGCAAGTATGTCTCCTCTCTTGTTTTATTTAAAATAGTTCTAATTTATCCACAATTTCCGTTCTCATTCTCTGCCTCCATAGACATCCATACTAATGTTTTTGGATATGTCTGTATCTTTAAGAAATTATGGTACTGTTTTATGCACATGTGTTTTTGATTTATATAAACGGTATTCTGCTATAGATCTGGTGGGTTTTTTTTCACTCAACACTCTAAAAATGCCTTTTATAATGGAAAACTTCATACATATACAAATGTGTTGAGAATAGTGTAACAAACCGCCATTATCCATCATCCAGCATCAATAATTATCATCTCAGCTAATCTTGCTTAATAAATATTTCTAACCACTCCTCCCCTGAGGGGCCCCTCCCCACAACTCCACCTTTACAAATTGTATTGTTTCAAAGCAAATCTGAGATTTTTTTTCTGTAAGCATTTCAGTGCTCAGTACTTTACGAAAAAAATCTGTCCATTGGAATCTCCGTGTATACGTTTCATAACTTGTAACTACTGCAGGTATTTCAGAGATGTGTTTACCACGTTGCACATATCTGGTCCTCTGGGGATGGTCACCTGGATTGCCTGTAACTTCCTGCCACCGCAAACAACTCTCTGCTTTCCATTTTCATACATGTCCTCTTGAGGACTTTTGGGAGAAATTTTGATTTTCCAGAGGAAGATCTCTGGATCGTAGGGCATATACACACTTCATTTCACTAAGCACTGCCAGCTTGCTTTCCAGAACGGCCGTACCATCTCACACTCTTAAAGCAGTACATGAGATTTCCCTTTCATCTGTTTCCACTGCCACTTGGTATTACCTCACATTATGTTTTTGTTGGGCTAATATTTTTAAAGTAGTATGTCACTACTTAAATTTTCATTTCTCTAATTATTAGTGAGGTTGGTTCTCTCTTCATATACTTGTTATCTGTTATCCTTAGAGCTTCCCATTCTTGCTGTTTCTTCTGTCTAGAAAACTCGTTCTCCTTATTCACTTGGCTCACTCACTTCATTCAGATCTCTGTGTAAATATCGTATGCTTGACCATTTTATCTGAGTCCTCTTCATCACCTTCTGTCTTTGTTCTGCTTTATCTTTCTTCATAGTATGTATCACAACAAAACATAGTATATTAATTTTATTACATATTTATTAGTTTGTTTATTTCCCCTGCTTAAGTTCTTTGAAGGCAAGAATCTTATCTTTGTTGTACATACCTGTAACCACAGCACTTAAAAAAGTAGATATTCAATATTTTTGCTGAGTGAATAGCTGTGAATCACTATTTATATCCTTTGCAGGTTTTCCCTACTCAGCAGGAGTTCCTTGAATATTGCAGATATTAATCCTTGTTGATTTTAGACATTGTAATCTGTTAATTTTGTCTATGGTATCCTCCTTTGGTAAGGAATCCTTAATTTTCAAGTGGTTAAATTGTCACATTGCAACACATAAATCAACACGTTGTGGTTTGTGGTGTTATGGTCTGAAGAAAAACTTTTCTACCCTGATGTCACAAATCCCCCTACGCTTTCTTCTATTTGCTTTACAGTTTTATATTTTATATTTGGGTCTCTATCCTTCAGGAGTTTGCCTTTGTATAGGGTGTGAAGTGTAATGTTTGATTTTCTTTTTCTTCCTGTAGAATAAAAGCACTTTGCACTTTTCCTGCTGATTTGTAGTGTGTACACCCTTACCATATACGAGTTCTTTCTCATATTTCGTTGATCAGTCGTCTGTTTCTGTCTGGTATCACAATGTTTTTATGACAGTGGCTCTTGGCACTATGTTCAAAAGTTTGTTTAGGGAAAGTCCTCCTTTTTTTTAAAAATTGACTTAGCAACATTCATGGTAGCAGCAAATACAATCAAGTAATGAACTTAAAAAAGGATGCACAAGACTGTTATGGAGGTATCTTAAACACTATTATAGGACATAAAAGAAGACATAACTAGTAGGAGAGAAATACCATGGGATGACAGTGTTATAAAGATGTCAATTATACCCCAAATTAATCTATAAATCCAATGCAAATTTCAGTAAGATTTTTGCAGACCTCAACACATTTATTCTAAAATTTATTTGAAAGACTTGCAAATATGTCAATTTTTAAAATGTATACAGTCATATGCCACATAATGACATTTCCATCAACGACAGACCACATCTACTACAGTGGTCCTATGAGATTAGTTCCATAGAGCCTAGACGTGTAGTAGGCTGTACCATCTAGGTTTGTATAAGAACTCTATGATGCTCAGACAACACTGAAATTGCCCAACAAATGTATTTCTTAAAACTTATCCCTGCCATTGACACTTGACTGTATTTTCATATACTTTGTATACTGTGTTTTCTCGTGACTAGTTTTTTCATTCTCATGAATGGGCAGTTGATTGGAGATGGCAGAGAAGAGGGAAGAGAGCAGCAGAGATAAGTGTTTTGATTAGCTGTGATAGAAATTGTGGTGGTGGCAGCAAGTAGCACTCTCAACAGAGAAACAGAGAAAGAAGATAGAAAAGTGAGGCATTGTTGGATAAATACATACTCCTTCCTCAACTCTGGGAAAGTGAATGTGGTAAGAACAGAGGACAAACAGCCACCTATAATGTTCTTTTGTATGGTGACTTTCCTGTGTCATGTTAATGACGTATACCATGTCTGCTCCAAGAATTTATATGGAATACTTAACTATCTGGGGTGTAACATCTATAGCAGGTATCTCTGAGATGTAAATATAGCTCAGTAATTGATGCTCGTAAGTAATGGTGAACCTGAGTAATCAGGAAGAGCTTTAAATATATATTTTTTTGAATATCTAAGTGACTTTATTAAATGATTCATGAATTGGGCAACATCCCATCTAGCAAATGAAAGGGAACTCCTTAAATATATTCTTGATGTTATGTTTAAAGTGGCAGATAAATGGGTGTTAGAGTTTCAATAAAAACTAGTTAAAGTAAAAATAGTACCTTGGGTTAGTGCTCTTCCATTTGGAAAACAAGTATATCCAGAGAAGTGCATTCCTTCACTTTTCACAGAGTCAAACTTTTATTCTGTCTGTTTTATTTTATTCTGCATGTACAATTGGGTATACTCACAGTCTGAACACAGAATGAAACCACTCTATGTTTTTATGGGGACTGCAAGTTGAAGAAAAATGGATTTGAGGAAAATGACCCTCCATACTCTACTACCAACAATAATCATCCACATTAACGTCATTATGTTAACTGGTCATTGTGAATCTTTCTTTTTCCAAAAAACCAATAACTTTCTCAAGAGACAAATATATATCTATATATTCTTACCAACAATGTGTAACAGTTTGGGAAGAAGTTATATAATCTCAAACAAGACTCTACTCATTTGTAACTCGTATAGAAACTTCTTTCAGTTATTCAGGGTGGCTCTTTTTTTCTAAATGGATGAGCATTAAAAGAGATTTGTTTTAATTTATTTTTATAAACTTTTAATTAGCAAAAATAAACGGTTTCTGGCTTTAAGTTGATTTTTTGCATAGAAGAGAGAAAATATGTATGCAAATAATTGTAATGCTTTTAGAGAGATACTAGCAAGGTGTTGTGGGGTTTCAAAGGTGGAAGAAAACACTTTTGCTGGTTACATTGGGGAAGGATTCATTTGAACTGAACATTTAAAAGTAAGTAGAATTTTGATATTGTAATTTTATGTGCACATGAGAAGATAGCTGAGTCACAGTTTTTGTCTGTTCTGTGGTGTTTGGCTTTTATGCATACTTAAAGGGAAGAGACCCTCCGTGTATTTCTACCATGTAGTGCACATTGTGCCAGACCTTTTATTTACATTGGTATACTTTACACTTACAACAAGCATATGAAATACCTCTTATTAACTTTCTGTGATGAGGAAACAAAAATTTAGAGAAGTAAAATACCTGCTCAAGGTCATGTAACTAGTGCCTAGGGTTGTTTCCCTATTACGATAATCTTAGGATATCCATTTCCTAGCTAGTATGTGAATGTTTCCAGCACAGTTAAGATGATTACTACTTCAAGAATAAGACACAGACTCTGCCTCAATACCACAAATTATTGTTAAGCCTCTTCTAATTTTTAATGTTTAAAAGGGTTTGCCAGTGACTGACGGAAGCCCATTATCTCTGCCCTCCAGCATCCCCCTTGCTCCTCTTTCTCCACCGCCTCTTTTCAGCAGGGTGTGCCATCCTTGTGAAAGAGTGTTGTAGTTGTTAAATAGAAGGAGGGTAGGTTTTCTAGTCCAGGATGAGAATGAATTGGCAGGATTAGAATTATTCTCTTGGCCTTGATGTGGAGAGAATGAAATCAGGCCCAGGGGAGTAAAGAGACTGATGTTCAGCTGGAAAGCAGTGAACTCTTACCATGTGTCTGTGTAGTTATAGTTCAGCTCTGGAGGGCTGCAGTTTAGTTCTCTTAGCAGTATTTCTGACAAGGCCTTCATGCCATGGATACCTGCTAACTCTAGTAAGATTCTAATGCTTAATTAGAATGTAAACCAGGATATTTTATGTTCTTTTTGCTGTAGTTCATTTCTCTTTTATTTTTTATTAATATTTGGTAAAATCTTTTTGAAAATTCCAATGAGTAATATAGGATTTGGCATATGGTATTGTGTAGTAAATCTTTGTTGAATGAATGCCTGAATGTGTCAGCAGTACTGAGAACTGAGGGAAGGAAGGGTTTTTTTCTTTGTTCAGACCATAACTTTAAATGAAGATCAGGATGCCCCAGTGGACCAGAGTAGGGGTGGAGCAGCGGGCAAAGTATAAAAACCCAAAAAGGAAGTGATATCCATGTGCATAGAGTCAGATTCTGTTGGACCAATTGTCCATTTTTCATCATTGAACCTTCGCAATTTTTTGTTTCATTTTTACTAAGGTATTTGATTCCTTACAATGACATTGATGAAATGATTCAGGAAACCAAAACGTCATATCTGTGATCTCATGCCCTGCTAGAGAGTTCCATTGTTTGCTTGTTGTCTGAGTTGGAAGAGTTCTCAGGAAGTTAAGAAAGATACTTGGGAATATTTTTAGATCCTGTGATTCTCAAGCCCAATGGAGAAGGAATAAATAGCTGACTTATTATGAAACATAGGGATTGGCTCATCATGTTCTGTCGCTGTGACTAACCATCCCATCAAGTAGTAGTCTTCATATTTTTTGTGGTACCCATGCAAACTTGATTAATAGCTGGCAAATTTTAGGTCTCCTACTATTGTGACTATTTTGTAAAATCTATCAAATGGTATCAAGCTGGGTGGCTGATAAATGTACTAGAGAATGTGGCACTGAGCCTGTCTGTACATCTGGTAGCTTTTTTCCTCCTTAGTTTTGTTTTTAAACCAGTATTCTACCTCATATTTTGTTTCCTGATGATTATATTACCTAGCAAGTATGCCTGTGATTGTGGAAACAGCATAGCAGAAAGAAAACCCCTGGTTATTGATGTTATTTGTGTGTGTGTTTTAATCAGATCTAGTTTTACTTTTACATGGAATAATCAGGCAGCGTGTATAACAGTTCAACAGTGAAATGCATCTTAGCAGTTAAAAAATCAATATAGAGATTTGTTTTTCCTATCGCTAAACATCTACTGCACTGAATGATGGTTAAAGGCAAGTTGTAAATTCTAAGAGTGCATGACTGATGGCATTTTAAAGTAGAACAAAAATTTTGTTCAGAAGAGAAGAGAAGAGAAGAGAGGGAGATGCCTTGATATTTATCTAGTCAGCTTTCTTGCCTTTCTTCAAGGAGATGGTAAACACTAGTGATGTCTTTGAAATCCTGAGGCATTATTTTTGCATTACTTTTGTTGAAATTTTATACAAACCTCTAAACAGTAGCTAACAGTCTAGCTTGAAAAGCTTAGCATGGGTGCTTTTTAGCACGTGAAGCTTTGGTGTTAGGAGTGAATCTGACACCCGAAGTTTGACTTCTTCACAAGTTGTAGCAAAGGCTGTTGTGCCATCATTAGGATATTTTGTGATACAGATTTCAAATTGTGATGTAAGCAATCGGCGTGGAACCCAGGGAAGACCATTTGGAGGGACTACTCTGATACATTTTCCACCAGTGCATGGTAGTGGTGACTTGCACAAGGTGGAGATGGGGTTGCTAGTGCTTCAAGGATGGCTTTTAGTTTAGGGAAACTCTGGAGCTCTGAACAGGTGTTACCAGAGTTTATGAAAAAAGTGCAATCTACATGAGGTCTGAGCCCAGAAGTACAATCTGGGCTGTATTAACTGTATTTTTTATTTCTGTATTGGGCTGGCTGTATTCTTCCTGGCTAGGCACAGATTGCCCCTCCCAGGGCTCCCTAATTCCTAGACATCTCTAGGATTCCTAGAGACAGCACTTACTTGTGAGTGTGCCTTTCATGTGCAAACCACCCAGTTGGGAGCCCTTACTCAGCACCTTTATTGAGCTCTCACAGGTCTGCCTTAATGGCACCCCAGAGCTGGCCAGGTAGCAGCTAACTAGGGCGGTCCCTATGCTCCAGAGCCTGCTGAAATTATTCAGACTAGCCAATCCTGAACTACTTGCCCTGCCCTGCCATTCCTGAGAGAACTACAATAAAGGCTTGTGCCCATGTTTTCCCCTTGCTCCTTCTGCCTCCTTGTGCTTCCCCATGTGGCCCTGTTTGGTGTGGCCTACCCCTGCCCCTCCTCTGGGAAATTATGAGTCATAAACTCTTCTTTCAAAGGCAGTTCTCTCCATGTCTGCCATCTTACTATACTGGGTGAAAACAAATCCTGGGTACATTTTAAAACATGGGACCAGCTCTACTCTAGACTCCTCTGACCTCCCTCTGGCCAAGCCTCAATTCGAGCTCATAATCAAGATGGGTAGAAAGATCTTGGGCACCTATGGTGTTTCCACTGTTATTGTGAGAAGCCATGTCCTGGACCTTTTCCCTCCTCTCCCCCTTTGTTGTGGCTGTTGAGAAGTCCATGGAGGGCATCTGTTTTGAGAAAAAGTAACAGGTGTGGCTGGATGAAGATGGGGATTTGCCCCCTCCTTCGGGATTGGCTTTAGCTCTTCTTGGAGGATGGGGAGATGTAGTGGGGGAGTGGAGGAGCAGAGGTGGCTGTGAGACTGGAGAAGGGGAGCTGGGTAACCTCTGAGGGCAGTCCAGCAGCAGTCCCTCACTGCTGCAGAAGGCACAGAGCCAGATCCCCTGGACTGCGGCTGCTGAGACCTGAAAGCAGCCCGTGGAGCTCTGCAGCAGGAGGTTATCGTCATACTTTGTTTGGAAACCTATGGCGACCTCGCATCCCAGTGTCTAAACAAGGATGCTTCAATAGAAACACTGTAGGAATAAACATAATAAATGTTATGGAAGAAAGGATGATGATATATAATTCTGGCAAAAAGATATTCATGTTTTTATGGAAAATGTAAATGGAGGAAAAATGGAGAAAAATTACAAATTTAGTGTTCATTAAATATCACTTCTATTTTGGGGCTGGCCCCGTGGCCGAGTGGTTAAGTTCACTCGCTCTGCTGCAGGCGGCCCAGTGTTTCGTCGGTTCGAATCCTTGGCGCGGACATGGCACTGCTCATCAAACCACGCTGAGGCGGCGTCCCACGTGCCACAACTAGAAGGACCCACAACGAAGAATATACAACTGTGTACCTGGGGGCTTTGGGGAGAAAAAGGAAAAAAATAAAATCTTTAAAAAAAAAAAAAAGTCACTTCTATTTTAAGCGAGAGATTTAAGTAAGGGGTTTATAGCAATGTCTAGATTAGAAATGGCCTGAGAAGTTTACATTAGAATTTCTGTGGCCCAAAGTGCTTTTATGTGTTTAAGGAAGCTACAGACTTATTTACGATGGCATTACTTGTAGCTATGTATTAGGGAAGACCCTAGTCAATTCATTTCTTACATAGATTCCCCTCAGGATTTAGTTTGGTTGAATATTGACAAGTTGACATATTCTGTTTTCATGTGTGCCACTGCTGGGAATATTTGAAATGCAAAATTTGTATTCTTACCATAGTTGTGTTAATAAATTTAACTAATGTAGAACGTCAGCTCAGAGCTTGCCCGTGATGCTGGTGAAAGCCTCATCCTCCACCGACTCCCTGATCTCTGAAGTCTCCGTCGCTTTCCTTTGAATGTGGAGAATCTCCTCTCCTCGGTTTCACCCCAGAGCCTGAGCTCTGCTTCCAGTGCGAGGCTGGTTGGGAGTTGCTGGTGACCTCCGGGCTGAGCCTACTAAGCCAGCATTCAAAGCTAATTGATGTCTCTGTTTTCTTCTTCTGTCACTGTTATCTTTTATGTTTCTCAGCTTTTGTATGAGATTTTCTTTGCTAGTCAGCCGCTTCACATCTGCTCATTTCAGTTAGCCCACTGAATTCTCTCTCTACGGTACATAGTCATATTATAGCCACAATGAAAATCCCTGATAGTTTCTTTCTCCATCCACTCCTACTTATGTAAATTCCTAAAAAATCTTTCTCTGATATAATGTGCCGCTATGAGCTGCCCTTGTCTCTTTTCCCTGCCTTTTTCAGAAATATAATTTCATAGTTATTTGCTTAATGTCTGGGAAAGTGTGAAGGTCTGTTATCAAAAAGAAAAACATAAATACATGATGAAAAAACATGCTTACCATCCAGAGGGTGGTGCAAAAGAGTTCCCAGGGGCTTACAAGATTAGGACTCAGATCAGAAGCAGCACCAACATGCTTCAGCTGCCCATGGACAGCCCGTTTTATGTGGAAAGACTGCCTCACAAATGCTCCATTGGTGGGTTCTGGTACCTTTTAGGTAGGCTTTGTGAATTGTTTGGGTGTAGGTTTTATGTCTTATGGTTGGAGAGACACTATACTGGAAAACTCTCCCATTTTAGGGAATATGTAGAATAAAAGAGAAAAATGAAAATAGGAGTAGAATTATGAAGTTTATTTGGTTGAGGACAAAAGAATTGAAGCAGTAAAAAAGGTAAAAATAATGAGGTGGAACATCTTGAAATGTACGGTAAGTTGATTTATATGAGATGGATTTTCATATATTACGCTTGTTTAAAATGGATGGTAAAGGAGGAAACGGCAGTATTATTCACTAGTTTAAATGTCATATATTTGATTGCAGAGGTCTGTGCAAATTGCCAAGAGGCAAGTTGGTGGATTGGGGATTTGATTTCGTTTTACTTATAAGTAGCCTGTTACTGTTTCATGGATGCTGGTAGAGGACGTTAGACTCCTGGGTCAGAGATGAAGGACTTTAATTACTCATGGCGCAGCCAGCAGCATGCGTATTAACACATTTGCTTCAGTTCTCCTTGCCCCCAAGTCCCATGGAAATGATACAATGTGGTACAGATAGATGCTGTACATACAGTGTGTTGCTGCTGAGGAGCACCAAAGATGGGGACTCCATTTCTTTTATAGTAAGCAAGACTGCTCCTTGTCCTGGAGGGTGAATTCACCTCATCCTTCAGGGTTGCTCACTGCAAACACAGCCCTGAGAAGTGGCCCTGGGAAAGAATGATCAAAGTCTTGTATTCCTGGCATACCCGGCAAGACACACAGGACTGTGAGAGACCCATGGAGAAGTGTCTCCCAACAGGTTGTATTAAGAGTCATAAATACGCTCCTATTTTCCTTAAATTTTAGAACTGTGAATATAGTTTTTAAAGACCCATTAACTAAAGGAAATTTTAAAATGGAAAATTCTTCTAGTGAGATTCAAGCCATATATTTCCTTAATTGTGCAAAAATTACAAAATTTATATGAAAGTTCCTATTACCAGTGAAGTCATTATGTTAGGCAGTCATGCTGCAAATAGTTTTGGGGTTCTTACTATTTCGTAGACTCTGGGAATTCAAAGATTAAACACAGCACTTCTGTGCACTCAGGATCAAATGGAGGGACAGGTAAATTATGTTATTAATGCCATGGTATATTAATAAAAACACTATTAAATTAGTGTAATAAATGCTATGATACCCAGGATGCTGTGGAAACACAGAAGAAGGGCACCCAACTCGGCATCCAGTGAGGAGATCAGGAAAAGTCTTCCTGGGCCGGCCCGGTGGCGCAGCAGTTAAGTTCACACGTTTAGCTTCGGCAGCCCGGGGTTCGCTGGTTCAAATCCTGGGTATGGACATGGCACTGCTTGGCAAGCTGTGCTGTGGCAGGTGTCCCACATATAAAGTGGAGGAAGATGGGCACGGATGTTAGCTCAGGGCCAGTCTTCCTCAGCAAAAAGACGAGGATAGGCATTAGATGTTAGCTCAGGGCTAATCTTCCTCAAAAATAAAAAAGTCTTCTTGGAGGACCATACCTTTAAGTTGAGTCTTAAAAGATAAAAAGTTAGCAAAATTGGTAGTAGAGGATGGGCATACTGGCAGAGGGACTAGAAAGGACAAATACACAAGACATAAGGAGGTTTATTGTATTCAGCAACCTGCCTGTACTGTAGGAGTATTGCAGCAGTAATATTTCATGTATGGGGAAAATGTCATTGAAGAATTTTATGCATGGGAATGATAGAACCAAATTTGTTTAAGTTAAAAAAAAAAATCACTTTGGGAGCCAGCCCAGTGGCCCAGTGGTTAAGTTCACACGTTCTGCTTTGGCAGCCCGAGGTTTGCTGGTTTAGATCCTAGGTGTGGACCTACGCACTGCTGTCAAGCCATGCTCTGGTTGGTGTCCCACATATAAAGTAGAGGAAGATGGGCACGGATGTTAGCTCAGGGCTAATCTTCCTCAAAAAAAGCCCCCCACTATGTTGCCCCTGAGGTTGGAAGACAGATAAGGTTGATGCTGGAGGTGTGGAGACTCCTTACTAAGTTATAGTGGTGATTCAGGTACGATTTGTTAAAGGACTGAACTAAGGCTGTGACAAAATAGGTGAGGAAGAGGGGACCAATTCAGGAAAGATTTGAGGAGCAGAATTGACATTAATGGGAAGATAGCATAAGGAAAAGATCGTAGGGGAATTAATATCTGAAACTAGTTCAGACCTGAGTATGTTGAGTTTGAGTTGCGTATAGGAGATCTGGGTGGGGATGATACTGGGTTATATTTAGAATTTAGGAGAGTTTTGAATGCCAGGATACAGGTTTGGGAGTCATTCATTCAGCAAATGAATATCTACTGTATGTAAGGCACTCTGCTAGGTGCAGAGGAACCAGCATTGGACAAGAGTTGTTCTCATGCAGTTTCTATTCTCATGAGACACAGACTCAAACAGACAAATTGCAAATTCTTTTCTGAAAGTGCTGCCTGTCATAGATTCCAGAGCTCTATCTAGTGTTGCCTGACTCCAGAGGGCATTGTTTACGTAGAATAAAGTGAGCAACTTGAGGGTTTTGTTCAGGATAATAGGAGTTAGCCAAGGAGACAGCTGAGGGGAGGGAGAGAGAATTGTTTCAGGCAGAGGAAACAGCATGTTCCAAGGCCCTGAGGCAAGAGAGATCTTATTATGTTTAAAGAACAGAAAGACTAGTGAGGTTGGAGCATACTGAACCAGAGGGAGAGTGGTGTGAAGTGAAGCTAGAGAAGTCGACAGGGGCCCGAGTAGGTAGCAGCGTGTAGGCAGGAAAGCATTTTGGAGTTTATTCTCAAACAACAGTAAGTATTGAAAGGTTTTAAGGAGGGTGCTATGGGATTATATTTGTGTTCTAAAAAGATCATTCTGACTTGTGCAGGTAGATGTTTTGGAGGGGGCAGAAGTGGAATCTGTGAGACCACTTAGGATTCTACACTGGTGATAATGATGGATTAGACTAGATGGTGATAGTGGTGATGGATGAAAGTTGGTAGAGTCATCTTATTTTAAAGGTAGATTGGACAGAACTCAGTGATTGTCATTTATCAGGGTATCATATTGTTGTTGGAGTCATCCAGAGTGAGGAGAGAAAATGGAGGATGAAATCCTGTGCGATATGTACATTTAAGGGATAGGCTGTGGACAGGATTCCACAAAGCAGAGACAGAAGTGACTAGAAAGAGGAGGGAATCAGGAGAGAGACCACAAGTCAAGGGATCGAAGTTGAGAAGGGAACTGTCTATATGCTGAAGAGTAAGTAGGAAAATGATTAAATACATGATGCTGAAAGTTAAGGTGGAGTATGATGGCGTTTTTAAAGAATATTTAGGGACATCAGAAAATGTAAATAATATAATATTAGTTGAGAAAAAGTATTATGTAAATTTACGTATTCAACATGAATCCCAAGTGTTTAAGAATATGCATACATTAGTGTGTGTTTATGAAGCAAAAATATTCAAAGGCAGTACATAAGTATATTAATAGCTTTATCTGGATGGCAGAATTCTTTTATTTTTGGTCTCTTTGTGCATTTTAAAATTATATGAGTATGTATTAATATTAAGAAAATTATTTTTAATTTTGATTTAATTTTACCAGTGTTTTACAAACACATTGTTTAAAGAGTGCCAAAGAGTTCTGTGAGGCTCATAATGGGAACCTGCTTTGTCGACTGTCTCCTTTATCCCATTGCCTGTTTCTTAGGGACAACTCCCTTCAGATTTTTTAGCTGATTCTTTTGCTATTTACTGTCATATCTCCAAATAACAAACTTATATTGCTGCTACTTGATTTTTTTAGACACTGTCTATTAACTTCCCACAGTGGAAGACGAGAATTTTGTTCTTCCCACTCATCCTGTTTTCACAGCCAAATCCACATTTCTTGCCTTCCCATCCTCCCACTACAGTTATTCTAATTTTGGTTAGAGTAGTATTTAATGTTTACACTATTCTAATTATGTAAATGTGCTTCATAGCTCTGCTGTGTAGTAGTATTCTGTGATTACTTTTTCTTTCTTGTACTCAGTTTTGTTTTTCCTGGAATATATTTAGTTGTTAAAAGGTAGCTTAATTTTCTGTGTACTTGTTAATTTATCCCCAAACTCTACCCTTTGTGTTTGTGTAAATATCCTCTTAGTTATCGTATTAATTTCATTTTCTTGAAGACCTGGCTCTCAGCTTCCTCTGACCTGTTCTAATCTATCCTGGGTTCTCTTCTGGTCTTCTGCAGAGTGGGTACCTGAGACTCTCCCTTCCTCATCATCTCTATCATCCTAGGAATTCCTTTTGCTTCTTTCTTGTGTCCGATGCCCTTTTACCTGATTTCCTCTTTGTTGGGTCCTCATTTTGGTGGAGCACATTCTCCAGCATCCTGAGTATTTGGTGGCTTCTTTTGACCTAGAAAATCATGGGCAATTTTATTGAGTTAGTTCTTTGAGTTCCTTCCCTCAATTCTTTCATATTCTCTTTCTCTGTTTTTAGAATTCTTGTTTTCTTTGGATGTTGTAGGAATTTGGACTGGTCCTCTCATTATATTATCTTTTCTCTTCAATTATTTTCCACGTCTTTCTTTTTGGTTATACTTTAGCGGGAGTTTTCCTCTGTTTTGTCTTCCAACCCTTTGTAGATTAAAAAGAATTCTCCTGTTACTGGACATCTACTTTTTTTTCATATCATCCTGTTCTTGTTCATGGATGCTTATATTCTTTTATCTCTTCGAGGGTTATTAATGGTAGTTTTTGGAAATTTTCCTCTCTTTACATTTTACATTTTATCTATTTCTTCCAAGTTACCCTTTTTTGTTTGCTTGCTTTGGTCTGTCTTTCCTGTTTCAGGCTTTTGTTAAATGTGTGAGGACCCTTGGCTAATCTGTTCACTTAAGCATTCTAAAAAGAGTTCTAAAAAGTTGACTAGTAGTTGTGTGTCTCTGGCTGAGGCTTGTAGATTTGTGAGTTTCAGTCTCATACTCTGGCTTTCTGGGTAATCTGGCCGGTCTGTTCTATTGGGGAACCTCTGGTGTCCATATTTTTAGGTGTTTTATTTTAGGCTGCTTAGATTCTCCAGAAAAGACTCTTTGTTACTTGCCTGAGGAATATAAGCCTCTCTTCAGTGTTTTGGAAGCCAAATTGGGGAAGCACATAACCTTTCTCTTTATTCCTCTTTTTTAAAGTGTGATCTGTCTGTTCTAAACTTGCCTGATGTCATCCAGTAATAATAAAACCATTTAAAAAATGAGCTCCAGAAAATGAACCTCTAGTGTTCTGCAGGGGTCAGGGAGGGACATTCACCTAACTGGAGTAAGAGAGAGGTGGAGTGGGGAGTTGGGAATCTAACAGCTTTTCAAATAGATTTTTAACCAGTCCTCCTGTTTGTAATCCTTCTTTGTCTTTTGGAGATTCCGTCATGCAGATTGAGTTATTTTTGCTTTCCTTTTTGCCTGCTTGCTATTCAGATTTCTGGAGTCTGAAAAGTCGTTTACCATAATTTTGTTATTGTTGTATCATCTCCTGGATTCTTTGTGAATTTAAGACTTAAAAAAAAAATCCTTTTGCTGTCATTTTTGTGGGAGAGTGTGCCTATAAATGTAAGTTCAGCCCACCATCTTTAACCATCAATCTGTCATCTTAATTTTTTTGGAGACATGATCTTTTTCCTTTTCCAACATATACTGGATGATAACGGCATATTCCTAATTGATAGGCCCTCCTTTTAGAAGGTCTAGTGAATATTCCTCTGTCTATTCACAAGTTCTATTTCAGCTAAAATCTCTTATGACTTATTCAGACCGTGTCTTTTGATATCTTGCATGAAGAGCTAGTGGTTAATGACAGCCACAATAGGTAATCCAAAGAAATGTCTGAAATTTCAGTATAGCTGTTTAGGCTGTAATAATAGCAACAGTGATAGTAAAAATAGCGTAAATAGCTTACACTTGCATACTAAGTGCCAGGCACAGTCTAAGCTCTCCACTTATGTATTAACACTTTAAACCTCACACCAACTGTGCAGAACAGGTGCTATTATTCTCCCCCTTTGTAGATGAGGAAATTGAGGCAGAGAAAGATTATGTCACTTTGCCTTGGTCAGCACAGCTAAACTAGGAGGCGGAGGAGTAGGAACAGAGCCCACTCTTAACCAGTGTCTCCTACCTCCCTGTGCTGTGGGGATTCTCTCTCTTGGTTGAGATAAAGATTTTAATTTCCCCCATCAGGCAGAATGATCAATTTTCTTTGTCCGCTACAATTTAAATATATCTCTTTAGGCGTTATTTGTTACAAAGAGTCTATAGATGTAAAAACAGTATTTTCCTTTGGTGATTTATCTGAAGACAAGTTATTTATTTCCTTAGATTTTTCTAGCATGTCCTAAAAGGCTCGACTTTTCTTCCCCCTTGTACAATGGATATATTTCTGAGGATCCTCTTTTATTCGTTCAAAATTTTTTTATTGATTTAAACTTTTCAAAGACTGTTTCCTACTTCGTTATACTGTTATTCAAGCATGTGGTAAATTTCTGACAAAGTGGAGAGCTACAGGAAGATATCCACTTTTCAGATTTCAATTTCAAATATTAATTATCTTGAAAGGGAATTATCCATATTTTGGTATACTTGGAACAGATATTTCATTAAGAACTTATTGAACAGAATCAATTAATTAGCTGAGTTTAGTCCTTTAAAAACATAAACAGACTTTTTGTTTCCTTTCTTTTAGTTAGGGGTTAGAACAAGGATACTCTTAAAGACAAGCAGCTAATTATTTAACTCCCTTCCTGCATTAAGACATGAATAACTAACTAACTTTATAGAATTAAACATGCCCTGCTTTACACTTTGCACTCTCCTGTTTGAATTTTGAAAGAAAGAAGAATCAAGTTTATTTTTATTGTTATCAAGTAAATTTTAAGAGCATTAGACATGGTCTTATTCAAATGTACATACAAAAATATATTTATTTGCCTAGTTCTTTAGGTTTTATTTACTGTGACATGTTAAAAATATTAAAAAGAATTTTCTATTTATATAAACAAATCATAGAATCAAGTTTAATTTTTTTAGTTGATTTACAGATTTTTACTCTTCTTCTGATGATTGTAATGTTCTTTCCTCCTTTCAAGTTTTTGCCTGTTTTCTATTTTAAAACATAGCTCTCTCATTTCTTTTTAGAATTTACTTATCGCTTATTCCAGCTCACTCTTGTAAGAGTGATGCTAGGGATCTTAGAACTTATGTGTTCCTACTATATTTGAGGCAATGTTTTGTTTCTCTGGAATTGTGCTTTTTAGTTAGTTTCCTGTCGGTGAGTCTGCATTCTTCAACCAAGAATGAGAGGTTGTTTCCTCATTCAGGTCCTCTAGTTGTTTTTCCACCCATTAGCCCCGCATGTTTTACTTTGCCTTCTGAAAGATGATCAATAAATTTTGACACAGCAATTCCATAGAAAAATTTGACTAAATTTTATAATTATATAGGTCTTTATCATGTTATTTAAAAACTCATCATCGTCTGCCCAGTTTTAATCAAGACTAACACTAGCCAAGGCTAGTCTTGATCACACAGTTTCTTGTTTGAGATTTATTTAGAAGGCAGACTGATGCAAGACACAAAGGCGTATTCAGATTAGAGTAAAGCATCACAGAGGCCTGACTTTGTGAAGAAGCCACATTTTCTCCCAAGGTGTCTCCTGGATAATCCTCATTCACCCACCTCCATTACTTCATTTACCTTTTACATCCCATTGTAGTTGGGCCCTAGCTAACTTTTGTATCCTGTGATCTTCCCAATTCATGGCAGTTGGGATCAAGGGGAATGGTTATTTTTTGGCTTTTGGTTTTTTTGTTTGTTTTTAATCAACAGAGTGTTCTCAGTTTGAATTCTTTTAATAGAGTTCATCCTCTTGAATTTTTTTCTCTCCTAATTAATAAAGATTAAGTCTGGGGGCCAGCCTGGTGTCTGAGTGGTTAGGTTTGCATGCTTAGCTTTGGTGGCCCGGGGTTTGCAGGTTTGGATCCTGTTTGCAGACTTACACACTGCTCATCAAGCCATGCTGTGGTGGCGTCCCACGTGGAAGAGGTAGAATGACTTAAAACTAGGATACACAACTATGTACTGGGGCTTTGGGGAGGGAAAAAAAGAGGAAGATTGGCAACAGATGTAAGCTCAGGGCCAATCTTCCTCACCAAAAAGATTAAATTTGTTGAATTTGAGGCTGCTTTAAGAACCGTCTGTTTAGTTCAATAATTGAATTGATAAAATAAAATTAAAAACACAAAAAGTATTGGTAAGAATTTGTCTGCTTATTTTCCTTCTCCTGATGAATTTTTTATTTTTTAAATTAAAATATTGAATTGAGAGAAAGTTCTGCATCCTAGACAAACTGACTCCTAACATATACAAAAGAATAATTCTCTAAGTGTTACACATCTGGCTATTGATGGCTTTTATAGATTTCATTTGATTACTTTTTATAACTTTAACTTTTTAAAAGAAAGGTTTATAAAGAAACTGTATGAATATTTTAAAAAATTTTCGGAAAGGGGAAAATCTATGTTAAATTCTTAGAGATCACATATTATTTAGAGTCTCTATTTTTTCCCTTCTCCATTCAAGATCAAATTCCTTAAATTCTGTCATGAGCTACGTTAAGATTTGTTGATATATTATGAGTTGTAGTTAAGATATTACTACGGGATTACTGGGAACTGCGCACATAGTGGTGGAGAGAATGAAGGAAACTCTGTATTTGAAAGATATTTGCCTAACTACATTTAGAAAAGAAACCTGGAAAGGGAAAGGGGGAAAATATGGAAAAGAAACATGAAAGCGATCTGGAGAAATTGGGAAGGGAATTACCTGCTTAGCTATAGATGATTATATATTTGCTTCTGTTTCAATTTATTTTACTTGTTTTTTTCTCACTGAATTTTAAACTTCCAGAAAATGGGGGGCATTACTTCTACTGTCTTTGCAACTTCTAGATCCTAGTAGTGTCAACTCAGTTATTCATTGAGAGATTATCTGCTTTGTATTTTAGCCTTTTGAAAATAGAGCCTTCAAGTTCTTATTGACATCAGTAAACAAAAAGGGCGATAAAGACTTTGGAGTCATTTCACTATTTCATGCTTACTTTTTACACTCCTGTGTAGCTTGGCTCTTAGATCAAACTGTTCATAGTCAACCTTTAATTTAGATTCAGTTCTCTCACATATTTTTCTCTTTAAAAAAAAAAAGTGTTTTTCTAATGGGTTTAATTGTCTTTGACTTTTAGCCCCTGCCTCTCCCAGCTACCCTCCACCTAGGGCTAGAGATTGACCCAGTATATAGTTCCTTCTGTATTTAGGGTTATAGGATCATGCCTGGGTCACTGATACTCAGCTGACTCCTAAGGACTTGGAAAATCTTTAGCCATTAAAGACAGCTTTAATTGAAACACACAGCTTGTACATACAAAGTAGAGAAGAAAGGGTACATTTTAGAAGGATTTTCAGTAAGGATTAAAACATTAATTTTCTGGTGCTCTCTTGTGAAAATAAATATCCGCTTAGCTAGCTTTAAATATAATTCTCTTCCCCAGCACGAGAGAATGATAAAATACAAATGGAGCAACTTTAAAGAAAAACAGGTTTTGTTTAAGCCTGCTTTAAAAAAAATCTGAGAGAGAAGTTCTGTATCTCTAACATGAAGCAACAGTCAGCAAAGAGTTAAGAAGGAACATTGAAAAACTTTTCATTTCATTAAAGTATAGCTATATATGTTGCCTAAAGCATTGTCACTTAGAGAAAATTAAACAGTATTCCATTCAAATGTAGGTACAAATATCTGTATGTGCTCCAGTGTGCTATGTGCATAACTGTCATAGCTTATATGAATGTTGATTTAATCACTTCCTCTTTCCTTTGCTGTGGAGGGAGCTCCTTGAAGTCAGGGCCCAGGTCTTTGAGCTCTGTATCTTTAAGATTTAACCTAGTTCCTGGAATATAGCAGATACTAGACAAGTGTTAGATGAGTTAATCGTTATGTGAGCTACGAATGTTTCTGGGTGTTTTTTTGTTTGTTTCTCTTTTTTTTTAGGGAGGATTGCAGTTTTAAAAGTTAACAGATAAGGAAATGTTGACTGTTATGTGCTTTAACTGGCACTGTGTATTTAATTTAGTTTTTGATTAACATTTGAAGTCATTAGTCTCTCGTTTCTGAGGAAAAAAATATGGGGATCACCTATACCTTTTTTGTACCTTTGCTGTTTTTCTTACCTAAAAGCCAAATGTGTTAACTAAATTGTAAATGTTGGATAATAACATCTTCTATTTGTTTAATGCTTTGTACTTTTCCAAGGACTCTCACACACATTGTTAAGTCATGTCTTCACAACAACCTGAAAGAGATGCAGATGAGGAAACTGAGGCAGGGATTTATGCCAGAGTTTATACATTTAAAATCTAGACTCTAGGACTTTTGAAATTCTAGTTCAGTGCTGTTTTGCATTGACGTTACAGACACTTCTAAAATGATTTCTTGTTGCTTACTGTGTTAATTTGCTAAGGCTGCTACAACAAAGGATCACACAGGGAGTGGCTTAAACAACAGAAATGTATTGTCTCATAGTTCTGGAGGCCAGAAGTCCGAAATTGTGGTGTTGGCAGGATCGAGTCCTTCTGAGGGCTGGGAGGGAAGGCTCTCTCCATCTTCTCCCTGTGTCTCTTCACGTCGTCTTCCCTCTGTGCTTGTCTTTCTGTCCAAATTTCCTCTTTTTATAAGGACATCAGTCACACTGGATTCGGGGCCCACCCTACTCCAGTATGACCTTGTCTTAACAAATTACATCTACAACAACCTTGTTTCCAAATAAGGTCGCATTCTAAGGTATTGGGGGCTTGGATTACAACGTATGTTTTTAGGGGTACTATTTAACCCACAACACTTAAAACTGTTAGTAAAAGAAGCCTGACTGGAGATGAGTACTTTTTCCCCCCAATAACTTAATAGGAACTCCTCATTTGATCCTCACTGCTCTGTTACCTCTCAGATGAAATTAATTTAATACCAATGGAAGGCATTTTTGACAGAATCATCTCTATTCTGGTTCTTAGGGCCGTAGAGTGATCTAATGATTAGTTTGTGCAAATACTCATAATTTATTATTTTTTTCCCTGGAATTTTCTTAGGTTAGAATACACAAAGTTAACTGAGAACTAAGCCCTTCTCTTGGGGCTGATCTCTTAAAGTAAATCTGTCTGTCACCTCATGCTCCACCTGTTCTCCTGTGCATCTGAATGCCCCCACTTCCCTCAGGACTTGGGCAGGTGATGGAAGAGTCTCTGAAGGAAAGTTTAGGTTGATCAGCCTATCAAGTAGCTAGTTTTTGTTTTTTTAAAGATAACTCCATAAACAAATGGTGAGAAGACTTCTTGAACAGAAATGACTCAGAGGGAGACAAAAATCCTGATTAACTAGTACTCTGGTAACTGGCGTATTTAGTTTAATTGCATTCCTACCCTTGTATCATACTTTAAAAGGAAGAAGTAACACAAAAGAAAGGCTCCTCTGGGTTAGTAGACATTTAATCAGATCACCTTCATATTATATGTAGTATAATGTGTATAATCATCATCATCATTCTTAGGAAGGGCCAATAATTAGTATTGAAGGAAATGGTAATTTTGAGGCAATGCCAAGTTCTTAGTTATACAGCTGGATTGGCTTTTTGTACTTATTAAAACTGGGAAGTGAACAAGTGTATTTTAGCATAACTTCTTTGTTTTAACGTGGGCTAAAACAAAGAACACCAGATCAGATTCACACACGGGTTCTTGCCCTGATTTAGTTCCCAACTAATTGAATAACCTTGGGCAAGTTATTTCACTTTTCTAGCCTTCCTTTTTTATCTGCAAAATGAGAGATTTGCAGATTCAGCTGTAAAACTTTACTATTCTGTGAAATAATATGTGTGCTTACTCTATTGAAGGTGTAGTGCAGGATTTGAAGAAGGAAAAGGAATGTTCCTTGCCTTCAGAAAGGTTACAGTGTAGATAGATGGGAAGCTGTAATATGTGAAAAGTTAAGTGGTAGTGTAAAGTAATAATATAAGATGTAACATAGTACATGGTAGGAGCGGTACGGACTGTAGGTACTATGAGTTCTCAGGTGGGTGAGATAGATAGCTGTAGGGTAGAATCATGTGAAAATAATGCATAGAACTGGGGACTAAAGTAATTCCAGAAAGCTGTGTGGAGCATGCACCGATGAAGGGAGAAGCACAGGGGACTATCTCAAGCAAAGGGGTAGCAGCTGGAGCCTAAGTAATATTTGTTTAAGACAAGTAAGTTTGTTTCTGAATTACAGCACACACTAGTCATGGGCATATTTGGTCCCCAACATGTCCAGTTTAGAATGTTTTACCACTATTACGTTTTACTTGGTATGAGTAGTTGTGGTCAAATAATTTAAAGATTTTTTCTGTAGTTTTACAATGTAAAAGTCTGGAATAAGATGAGAGAATTGAAGGACTTCACTTAAAAATTCTGAAGTTCAGGGCAAAAGTGTTAAATAATTGGTATTGCACAATTGTTGATTAGTTGAATCTAGTTAGGATGCATTTAATTGTCTTCATGTATTTATGGGTTTTAAATCCTAATGTATATATTAAGTACCTTTTAATTTTTTAGACTTAAAAGGATCAGTTGACTATTTTCTATTTCAGTTGCTCCTGGAAAATTGTGTAGAATGAAAATAATTTAAAATATATTTGTGACATTTAGTATTAAAAGCACTTTTGTGAAGTAAACATTTCCTTGGTTTACTGCTTACAGTTTCTTAAGGAGGATCAGTTATATTATCTTTTCTGTTAATTCCTTAAGAATTTTAACATATTAAGTGGCTTTTAAAAACTCCAGTGATTTATATGGAGTTTAATAAGAGAATGATAGAAAGTGTGTTAAACATATTTCCAGATTTCTTTATCTCCTATAGCACCAAGTACAAGACTGTTTACATATATAGGCACTCTATATAAATGTTATCTCTTGGATGGCTGGTGGCATGGGTGTGTAAATGAATGAATGAATGAATATGTTCAGGTTTCTTTTATATACATATTTATATAAACATACAAATTTGTTTTATATGTAGATATATAAATATACATATGTTTATACATATACTTATTTGTTTTACACAGCATATATATATAGATATCTAAAATATATTCTGTTTTGAATAGTCTGGGTGAGTGCCATTGAAAATGTTCTATGAAAAAGGTCTCTATAGCCAAAAAGCCTGTGGCCAGGGTTCATTTCCCAGTCAGGGAACCACACCACCCATCTGTCGGTTGTCATACTGTGGTGGCTTCCGTTGCTGTGATGCTGAAAGCTGTGCCCCCAGTATTTCAAATACCTGCAGGGTCACCCATGGTGGACAGGTTTCAGTGGAGCTTCCAGACTAAAGATAGACTAGGAAGAAGGATCTGACCACCCACTTGCGAACAAACTGGCCATTAAAACCATATGAATAGCAGTGGAGCATTGGCTGATACAGTGCCGGAAGGTGAGCGGATGGCCCAAAAAGACTGGGCGGGGTTCCTCTCTGCTGTACGCAGGACTGACAACACACAGCCAAATAGATCTGGAAATAGGGCATATTATGTTTATGTCAAGAAATTCTTAGTATAGATTAGCACATTAAAGGTTCTGAGTGGTCCAGCAGTAAAGAAACTCATTTAATTTAGCTCAGCATTTCCAAAACGAAGATGGAATGCTTTTTAAATCCTTGAATTGTGTGTGTGTGTCTCTGTATGCAGGCATGTGTGTGTGTGTATGTACATGCAAAATTTGGAAAACAGTGGGTTTTTATGTAACGTAAGTGGTAGAGCTGAACAGATGGTGGTATGGCAAGGAAATGGGAGCTGGTGATGGTATTTCATAAGACTTGTAGGTAACTGGGAAAGCGTACGTAAGATTACAGTTTTTACAGGAGTTAGTGAACTGGAGATGGTGAAAGCCTGCCATAACCTTCACAAATTGTAATCGTGCCATCATTAATTATATACCACAGTGGAAGGACCGAGAAAGGAGAACAAAGCACCAGATGACTAAGAAGGAGGATCTCCAGCCCTCCACCTCCTTGGTTAGGTAACCCAAATACCAGTGCTGCTTTGTGACAGCAGTGACCATGTGACCATTCCTCATGGCTTGCCTGGCTCCTTGCCTGGCTTGGGTGTTCCCTCACTGCCTCAGCTCCCAGTGTTCTGTTCACGCATTGAAGGAACTAAAGCAGGAGGAAGGCTCCGGAGCCGGGTACTCTTGGCATTTATTCATTTTAGGTAGCAAACATTTTCAGCTCTACCTCAGTGTATTTATTGTACAAGAAAATATGATAAAAAGAAACAGAATGTGTCAGTGGGTGCAAGGCAAAACTTGGCACCAAATTCAAGATCTGTGGATTAAAAAAAAACTTATTTAAAATAAACTAAAAACATAACCTGAAATGAGCTGCCTTTATTAGGCTCCTTTTTGGTCTTTCTCTTTTAAGAGAAATCATTAATAAATGTTAATAAATCCAATGTTTTCTACTACTGGAAAAATAAACACAAAGCCTTAGACTTAGTATTTAACAATTAAGTGAAAGAGGAAGTGAATTTAAACAGTTGACTTTAAAAATAATTATTTTGACTTTTTTTCCTGAAAATATGTATTGTGTTTCCCTCTATGCCTCCTCAGGTGACCTGATGTGCTGCTTTCCCAGGGAATCACTGTTTCAGTGCCAAACTGTGTGTCCCTCTGATGGACACTGCCGATGATGGCTAAGGATGCTTGAGCTTTGGGGTGTGTCTGTCGTGACTGGCGCGTATGTTCTGTCACGGCTTAATATCTTCAGAATAACTTGTATGTTCTGAAAGCTCACTTTTAAATTTAATTTTTAAACTTCTATTAAGTTATTTAATTAATTTTAAAAAGCTATGTAAACACTGAAGGTTTTTATAATTTAATGGGCAAACTGCTTTACCATTTAATCCTTAATTAAATATTGAACCTCTTTAATAAAGTAGCCACCACACAAAGAATACTGAATAAGACATGTGGGAAAAAAGGGAGGGGAAAACAGACAAAAATCTCTCATTAAAATGACCACTTTGTCTGTTGCAGTAAGTAGTGGGACCATGTGTAAATAGTGGGACCTTGTGTAAATAGTGGGACTCTGTGTAAATATCTGCTCTTATTCCCAGTTATTGGAGCTAGGGTATGTTAAGACTTAGCCATGGCAAGAGTAATCAAAGTTCTTTTATTGTCCCTAAGTTCAATGTAAGACTTTAATGGCAGCTTGGAATAGGTCACAGATCTCTTGGCTGGTGACTAAAAGCTTTGAAGATATTATGTAGCTATTTAGGGGGGCGTAGTGGAAAGAGGCAAAAAAAAAAAAAACCCCCAAAAACTCCAATCTCTCTTCCTATAATAAAACAACAGAAATATGTAGTGACCCAGTCTGAATTGGCTGTTGGGTTGTGTGACATAGGGATTCTCTCTACTGGAATTGAGCCCTAGCAGAGAGCTCGTGCTCTGGATGAAAACATAAAGTGATAAGCTTAGTTAAAAAAAAAATAGCATTCCTGCATTTGTTCGGAACTTAGTGGCGTTGTGTTTCATACACTTTATATTTTCAGATCCCTATTTTGGAGTTTCCATTGCTTTGCTTCTATAGCTTTGCATGGGAGCCCTGTGTATAAGTAGGATTGAGTAGTGGAAAGAATCTATAGCTTTTGCCCTCTGGTAAATACTACAAAATCTTTTTTATTATTAAAAAATTAATGATATTGATTTCTTTCAATGTATGCCTTATTAGTCTCATATATCTTTGTTTCTAATCATCCCTATTAATGATACAGTTAAACTTAAATTTTAATCCTCTATGAAAACATTAATTGCTATGTAAATTGGTGTTGTAGGATAAAAGGGTTCAGAGGTCAGATGGGTTTATGGAATGGTACATACTTGATCTCTTTTTAGAGATTCATAATGTACATTATAATTTCAAAGACTCTGGGAGTTGCTGAAGTAATTTTGTTTAGTCCACAGTTTCTTTGGAAGCCATGATAGAGTAAAGTGACAAGGATGTCTATTGCCTTAGTACTTTTGTGTTTTGGTGGGCTTGTTTTGATAATGACTAAAATAAAAAGCTTTATGAGATTAGCCTTGTCAAAAAGTTCTTTTTCATTTGAGGCGTGTTTAGTGGAATCATTTAGCACAGTGCTTGGCACATAGTAGATGCTTAATAAAAGAAAAGAATTTCTGTTCACATTGATCGTGGATGGACAGTGAAATACAAAGATTTCGAATTAGTAGTGTTTAGTACAGTGTTATGCTTGTAGTATTTCTGTAGAATCCTCCTTTCTTGATTGCTCCAGGAAATATTTTTCCTAAATTATCCCTCTGGCGTTGTCTGGCTTCATGTATGGGGTTGGGAGGTGGAGGATGGAGAGACTCAGGAGTGGGGAGACCCGGAGCCTAGGAACCTTGGAATCCTGAATCCAGCTGCCCCAGGGACTGTAAGAGAGCTTCATCTAGGGCTCATTTTTCCTTCCCTCCTTACACGTGGGGTATTTTGTCTGTGCTCTTTCAGGGCTGCAGCCGAAGGTGCTGCTGGATTGGAAAATTAGAAATAAGCCAATTGAATTTACCACCATATTATTCTTCTGTTTTACTTTAGAAATCTTGAATGCTTTCACAACTCAGAGGGTTACAATTCTGGTCCCTTAAGTCCTGTTTGAAGGGAACTGAACAATACTTTCAAAATGTGGTCAGATTTATCTATTTAGCAATATATCCAAAATATTTACCACAATAATAATGGCTATTATGTTAATTGTAATGTGCCAGACATTGTGCTGGTTACTTTACATAGATGATCTGTAATTGTCACGACAACCCCAAGCGGCAGTTAACTAGGTGACTCAATTTTGCAGGCAAGATGGTCTTTGAGATTTATATTGTTTTTGTTGCAGTTCTTCCCATAAAATTGTCTGTAATTCACTTATCTAAACTTGTTTTTAAAGCCTTTAGTTAGGATCCAATAGATTGGAGAGTAACAATAATGGAAAAACCCATTTCTCTTCTTTTTAAACTCACCCTTAATTTGACTCATTTACATATTCTCGTTTTTTACCGACCTGTTGGATTGTTTTTTGGCTTCCTGTTTCATGTGTATCTTGCTTAGAAGTAACCCAGTGGAGCAGAAGGGTGCTTGCTGAGAGCCAGGAGTCAGTCAGTCCCTTCCCCCTTGCGCTGCTCTCACCCTGGTGAGTGGTTAGGCGTCACCAGGGCCGTGGCGGTTGTTGCAGGGATCAGGACTCGTGAGGGGCTGGAAAGGCTGCCGTGGTGGGATGGTCATTTTAACTCCCTGTCCTGCTGCCATCTTGGACAAAACCAGTGGCACCAGAGACCTGCCTGGGGGTTCTTACTGATTTTTTCAGTGGATTTTTTTTTTTCACGATGTGGGAATTGAAGAATGACTACCCAAAGTAGTTGCATTGGGTGTTCAGTAACAAAGACCAACACTCCCTCTTGCGTTACAGTAAGCAGTGATTTATTTGGACTGTTGCAATATTTTTACTGTTTTGATCTTGAGTCTTTCTCAGTCTCAAATTAATACTTTACAATGTGTGGTGAATAAGGACTTTGTAACTAAGAAAATGTTATGTTAGTTTAGTTAGTTAAACTAATGGATGCCAATGTCATTCAAAGTACCTAAACCTATTAAAGGAGAATTCTTTTGCCAAATGCTCGCTTAAATCATGTGCCAGTGCTCCTTTTGCTTTATTATTTCTTAAACTTATTCCTGGCCGACTAAGGTTGTAAAGATTTGTTAGACCCTGCTTTCAACTACTGGCTATTTCATTCTTTTATAAGTTGCACTATGGAATTTGGCATTTATTTTTTTATTGAACTTGGCAAAAGCATGCATAGTTTAAATGAATGCTTTTTCTCCTCCCACTCTTTTTGCTACCCATCAACCCCTTCCTTATTGCTGAAAATGAGTTATTTGTTAAAAATAGGATAATTTTTAGTGTTCACTGTCTCACCTTTTTGTTTTGAGCTAAATTGTATCATTTAAAAAATCTGGTATAAATTAAGAAATGTGGAAATAGGTGGAACACTTAGACAAGAAGTATTTATTAAATACCTATGGTGTACCTAGTATTACATACCAATTTGGCCACCTGTTTTATTGTTTGCATATAAAGTGGAAGAATTAAGTTTAATATGCTAAAAAACCTTAAAATTAATTCTGACTCTAATCTGATTTTTACAGTTGGTATTTTATATTAAAAATCTTTTACTTTACATGTATTTTCTTTGTATTTCATTCATATTCTATGTTAGTCATAGTCTGATTATTTTAAATAGTCACATAAGTTTCCCAATATCATCTTTAACTTTTGAGGAGATATAGTGTCTTGAAAAAGAAATTGAATATAAAAATTAATTGAGATATAAAGCACCATGTGAAGAACTTATTTTTCAATGGAATATATAGATGAGATTTTAGATAATTATTTGTCCCTCAGGTAAAATTATGGTTGTATTTTTATAATGTCAACATTTGTTCATTTGATACATTTCTTCTGTCATCTTAATGTATCATTTGGATATTTGAGTAATTGTTACTGGGTATACGGGATTTATACTTACAACAATGTAATATTGTAGCTCAGTGTTTTACCTTGCCTCTTTTGAGAATTTTATTCTTTCTTTGAGGATTTTTAGTGGTCTCCCAAACAACAGACAGCAGCATTGGAACCTGAGGTTCTGCTTCACTTTGTTTTTCAAAATCTTTTCCTGAGTAGTTCGAGAAACAATAGGATTAAAAATATTTGGGCCAGTAATCATAGTTACCTATTATATTTACCTTTTTGTGCTTTATTTCTTGAAACAGAGGTTTTATTTCAAACGATGTTAATCTAATTAACATAGGAGATCAGGCAAGTGATGTTAATGAAGCATTCCATGTAAATAAACACTAGGTTATAAATTCCACTGGCAGCTGTCAGAGACTGTTGTAATGAAAACATACCGAAGAGTATAACTGCTGAAGTGAATGAAATAAGCAGCGGAACCAAAAACAACCAATCTGGATAATTTAGTGTAAAGAGTTTTCTACTCTAGTGAGTCTTCTTTCTCCAGCTCCTCACTTTTATATAGAAAGGGATTCTCAGCCCTCCACGTTATTTTTCTGTCTGGTTACAAGTGGAGGCTTTATCACATTATCTTTTAGTGTTAGCAGTGGAGGATGACAACATTTCAGGTTTCAGCTGGAAAGACCTAGGTTTTGACAGCCTGTCCTGGGTAGATAGGATTTTAGCCATGGATGAGTTAAGATTATTTAAAAAGGAATACCCACTTATTCCTCGTAACCTGAAGGATAAAGAAGGCTCCTTTCTTCTAGACCTCTGAAATGCCCTGTGTTCGTCCTTAACTAACTATAGGCACAGGTTCATCATGAATGGGGACTATTGGAGATGTCAGGCTTCTTCCCACCCCCAACCTCACCCACCTTCTTTCTACAGATTTTTGTTGAATACTTGAAGTGTGTGAAGTGCAGAGTGCAGGATAAAATGCCGAACAAGACGTGCAAGGCTCCTGCTCTTGAGCAGCTTACAGTTTTATCTCCCCATACTTTTTGTTTCTTAGTATAGGAATAGCTCTGCATGTTTTCTCCAGTGTTTCAGTAGATTGTCTTTCAAAAGGTGGTTTGTAAATTGGCTTGTTTGGTACAGAGAATGTATCCCTAAAGAGAAAATATTATAAATTGTAATTACCTTCCCAGGTGGTACCCGTAATATAGCTGAATTCCAGAACTAACAATATTATGGTTTCCCATTGTTTTTGGGGATACAAGGTCCAACTGTAAATCTAGAATTTAGAGAATCTATTTAGCTTTACAAGCAATTCCAATAACCAGAAGAATGTTCCTTTTTTTCCCTTCTGACTTTCATACCCCCTAAACAACAGGGAGTGTTTCTATTTCTCCTTCCTGCCTGTTGGCAGTGAGAGGAGCTTTCCCTATCTGCTGTGGTAGTGACAGTGGCAAGAGGAGAATGAGTGTCCTCTGCAGCTGTGACAGGACAGAGATGTGGGCTCTGGGAGTTAGGGAAATGGGTGAAGTAGTTGTACCTTGAGATGGATATGTGAAAGATCATTGTGGAGGTGGAGATTTTTTGGCCCCTAGAAAAGGAAGGGTGGGAGTTAAGAGGAGACAGAATAGTATGGGGGATGGGTCAAGGTGGCATTAAAGGAGTGAAGTAGAGTGAGTTGGCTGTGGGAGAACAGGGCATTGGAGGGAATGTTGAACAATAGCTGCACAAAAGGGAACTGGAATCTTGGCAGTCAGCCTCGCCAGGGGCTTGAATTTCTCAGAGGCAGCAGATTTGCAGGATCGACATTTGCAAGTCAGGTTCTGCCTGTACACTGTTTCCTTTTATTGACACTTCTTTTTATCTGTAATCTCATTAGGAAATATTTAAATGTCCACAGAGCACACGGATTGGTTTGAAAAATCTTACTTGTATGCATTTGAAATTCTTTATTAAATTTTCCTTTAAATCACATAATCTTTGGAATCTTTTCAAGGATGAATGTTATACCATTTAGCATAAACTAAAAACAGTGTGAAAATCCATTGAAAGAGGAAAGCATTACTAAGTAAGAGAATCTGCCAACTAAACTTCATTTAGTCAAAGTAAAGGGAGAATTCTCTAGCGATAATAAACTGGTCAGCTTACATTAGCCATCTGCTTTTGCATGTTGTCTCCTTTTTCCATTAAATCCCTCAGCCTATTAATCATAGTTTTTTAAAATTCCTGGTCTGATAATTTCCAACATTCTTGCCATATCAGATTCTGGTTCTGACGTTTGTTCGGTCCCTTCAAACTCTGTTTTTTGCCTTTGGTATGCCTTGTAACTTTTTGTTGAAAGATGGACATGATGTGCTGGGTGAAAAGAACTGCAGTAAATAGGCCTTTAGTAATGTAGTGGAAAGAAGTGTGTGTGGGGCGCATTCTGTAGTCCTAGGATTAGGTCTCAGTCTTTTGGTGAGCCTGTGCCCCTGGACTGTGAACTTCACCAGTGCTTCTCAGTTTTTTACCCTCTTAGGTGGGACAGGATGGCCAGAGGAGGCTGGAGTTGCATCTTTCTCTTCCTTCATGTGGAAGAGCCTGCTGAGGTTGGGTATGTCACTTACCCCGGGTAGGTTAGGCTCTGATGAAACTCCATCAGTTTATGCTCTAGCAAAATAGTTTCTTCTGAGGTCAGGCCTTTTTAAGAAGAGTAGAATGTTCTAGTGTATTTCAAAATTGTTGCTTTTCCCCTTTCCCTCTAGGAAGGAGGAGGGGATTTTTCTCTGATGTTCAGTGTGAGAACCAGGTCGGGCTCCTGTAGGTAAAACTCACAGCAAGGTGGGGCCTCCCATGACTGGTTTCCCCAAGAGTTTTTCTCTCTCAGACGTGTCCACATGGAGCCTCTAACAGTTTGTCAAGTACAGTTCAGGTTTTCCTGCCCGGGCACTGGTTCCTGGGTAGGTTACGGGGCTTTCTGCTCCGTTAGCTGTGTTTCTCTATACCTGCCTGTCTGTCTCTCCAGTTTTGGGGGCAGTGGCTCTCTCTGTGACCTCTCTTAGAGATCTAAGAAGAGTTGTTGATTTTTTGGTTTGTTCAGCTTTTCATTTGTTGTTAGGATGGAGTGAAGACTTCTAAGCTCCTCACTTTCCAGACTGGAAACTGGAAGTTTGATAGGCAACTTTTTATGCTTTGGGGGTGCATTGATTTTATAAACAAATTCCCTGCCATTGTTAGAGAAAGTGGAGAGCATTGGAATAGTGGGGAAAAGGAGAGTAGACTTGAAAGGAAGATATTTATATTGAGACTAAAGTAAACTTGAAGAGACAGATGGAGGATCATACTTTTTACCCTACATGTTTATTACTGAGGGACCTTGAATAAATTTTAAAATCTTCCTGGGTCTTAAATTTTCCTCATTGAGTTGTGAGGATTGATCATACAGACTTTCCTCCTCTCCTGTTCTTTCTTTTCCTTTTCCTTCCTTCCTTTCTACTAACACCTACCAGGTGTCAGACACATGCTAGGGATGCAAAGATGGTTAATAATTTTTCCAGTCTCAAATTCTAAAAGAAAATCTAGATACAATACTCTGTGGTAATTATTTATTTGCGTAATTCCTGTAACAGAGGTGTAGTGGTGGTGCAAAGAGAGGGGAAGGAAAATTGAGAGAAGAAGATGGTAATCAGGAAAGGTTTCACGGTTAAGAAACATTGGATTAGACTTTTCAACGAGGAGGATCATTGTGTTGGTTTCACAAGAGGGGAGAATTCCACATGGTGGAAGTGTCCAAAGGCAGGTAGCTGTGAAACAATACTATCCATTCAGGGAACTGTTCAGTTTGGTTTGCACTTGGGTGTGCTAGGTGGGTTGAGATAGATGAGATTGTAGAAAGAGGCCTTTGCCAAATCTGGGGCAGGCTTTGTTTGCCATGTTTAGCTATCTGGCCCTTTTTCTATCGGTATGAGGATCCACCAATGACCAGGGAAGCAACTTTAAGAGATTGATGCTTTCTCATGATCTTTTGACTTCACTGTGGAAAGGAGGGAGGATGGGAAAAGGGAAGACCAGTTCAAATACTATTACAGTAATCTAGGAAAGTGACAGGACATTGCCAGAGAAAATAGATATGAACCATAGACTATAGGATCTAGAACACTTAGTGGCTGATTGCGTGTCAGGAAAGAGTAAGAAATTGAGGATGACTGTCATGTTTTTGGTTTGAACAGCTGATGGATATGTGTCATTAACTAAGAGGAGGAACGGAGAAGAATGTGGTGTTTAAGTTGCCTTGCAGGTATTCGGGTGGATATACCCGGTAAACAGTTGAGTAAATTCATCTGGTGCTTTTAGCAAGTTCTGAGTTGGAGACAGAGATTTGGTAGTGTAAACATTGACCGTTTTTCTATTGACTGGCATAGTGGGTCTGAGGAAAACGTGTAGAACAAGAAGAGGACCATGAAGTAATCCTAAGGAATGCCAGCATTTTAGGGGTAGGTGGAGGAAGGAAAGCTTATAGGAAAAACAAAGTGATGATTTAAGATATGGAGGAGAATGAGTTGAGAGTGATTTGATGTTTTAAGCCTGAGGGAGTTATCACCAGAATCAAATACCTTGAAGAAGTAAACTAAGACAAGGATTGCACAGTGACCACTTTTGACATTGCAGCAAGAGTAGTTGGGTAGTTGTGTGGAAGTCATATTATGGGAAGACTGGAGAATAAGCGTGACTTAGCACATTTACTGGTTAGGAATTGGTTATGTTGCACATAGCTGAAAACTCTAAATAGTAATAAGATTAAAATTTATTTCCTCTTAAATGAAAGAAGTCTGAAGGTTGAGAATCCAGGGCTGAAACAGCAGTTCGATGAAGATGTCAGGGATCTACACCCGTTCTACCTTTTTATTCTGGTGTTTTCGTCAGCTCTGGTTGCTGTAACAAAGTACCACAGACTAAGTGGCTTATAAAGAACAGAAATTTATTCCTCAGTGTTGGAGGTTGGAAGTCTGAGCTGAGCATGGTCTGGTTCTGGTGGGGACCTTCTTCGGGGTTGTAGACTGCCACCTTCTCCGGGTATCCTCACATGGTGGAAGAAAAGCTAGCTAGCTCTCTAGCCTCTTCTTGTCAGGGCGCTAATCCCATTTATAAAGCTTCCACCATCATGACCTGCTTACTTCCCAAAGGCCCCACCTCCAAATGCCATCACATTGGATTTAGGGTTTCAACATATGAATTTTGAGGGGATACAAAGATTCAGTCCATTGCATCTGGCATTATTAAAGTGGTCTCATTTTCTTGGTCCAAGATGGTGGCTGAAACTCTAGCCATCACACCCACCTTACAGGCTGATAGGAATAAGGGGACATAGTAGAATGTATCCCCTTGTGTAAGTCTTCCATCTTCAATCTGTATCTCTTGGGTCAAACTTCAGGCAAGTGAACATACGGAGCTTCAAGGGGAATAGGGGAATGTTATCTATTAGCTGGGAAACAATATATCCAGCCAAAAGTTTGGTTTCTTACTACTCAGGTGAGAGACCTTAGAGGCAACCAACAGTCTCTGCCACAGAAGAGGTTAAAATTGTGTCTGTGTGTGAGTGTATGTTTGGAGGAGGAACGTAGAGACTTAAAGCTCTGTAAATTTGGTTAATCTGCTGTTTTGGAGCTTCTGTGGTATTTCTCCTGGACAGTACTGTGGATAATCAAAAGGGAACTGTTAAAGATAGAGGAATAGATTGTGCACCTGGCATTGGTTTGATTTGCAAACCATTCTGCTTTCAAACATTTAATTTTGCAGATATTTAGGGAAGTCAATTGAGGAAGGCAGACCTTTGCTAAAATATTTTACTTACGTTCTATAAATTATATTTTGATATGCCAAGAAAACACTGAAATGGCATGGTAATCTGATTTAGGACCATGAACCTATTATAACAGACTTTCTATTTAGCTGGCTTTGTAATTGTCAGTATTAGTGTAATTTATCCCCTTCAAATGTTTTTGAATAAAAAAGTATGGTTTCTAATTATAGGGTAGATTAGGTTAAAAGGATTAAACTAATATAGGATGTAACAATTCTCTGCTCTTTGAAAAGCTAACATCTGGGGGAATTTGGAAAGAATAAATGTGTTTAGAAATTGTGTATTCTCTTAGATAGTTTTATAGGGATATTCTTCTTCCCATTTATTGATTGGAACTCTGCTTGCCCCGATTTTACCCACTGAACCAATTTACATGGAGTCAGTTGAATAATCTTTGACTGATAGGGCCAGACTTTTCCCATAGGTGTGTATAGATAGCATGCTTTACTCTTACAGTTTTGGTTTGGAAACCTTGGCACGTTGGTCCACACCGATCTGTAGGAACCGCACAGACTGAAATTATGGAGAAGCAGAGTTTATCTTCTTAATGTTCGAGTGGAGGAGTAGGGTGGTAGGAGTGGCGGTTGTACTAGCAGTTGCTCTAGGTTCAACTTTGACAGGTGAGCCTGTCACTTCTCTGTCCTTCACTTAGTCACAGAGTGATGTCTCCTGGGTAATAAAATTTCTTTGAGGAAGATATTGAATCCTGATGTCTTTCAGTATTTTTCTAGATAGAGTGAACTAAGCTTTAAGAGTCATACATCCTAATCTCAACTCTTCTACCAAATAGTTCTGTCGATCTGTAAGTCAACATTGCTCTGGGCCATATTTTAATAATAATAGGATTATATAATCTTATACTTGGAGGTATTTTAAAGGTCATCTAATCCAAACTTCTATCATGAATAAATGTGAATAAATGATACTGAATAAATGAATAAAGCCCCTGCAGTCTTCCTGGTTTCAGCCTGTACATTTACTCTTTCAGAGGTTGGACACTCACATTTTCCAACCCCAAAATTGTTCATTTCCCAGCCCATCATGTTTTTGGATAGCTCTAATGGTTACAAAAGGGTCCATGGTATACTGAGTGACAATTTGCCTTCTTATCAGTTTAACCCATTGGTTTTACTCCCATCCTCTTTAGCCATGTGAAATAAGACCAATCCCTCTAATAGCTGACAAGCTATTAATATTTGAGCCTTTTCTTTTTACAGGCTATGCATCACTGATGGTTTCAACCATCGTTCATGACTTGTCTTCCCCCCCCGCATCCCTCATCTTTCTAGGACCATTACCTCTCCTTTTCTAGTTCTGTACTCTATTAATGCATTTAAAGATGAAATTAGCTCTTTTGGCAGGGCAGTCAGAAACTCTATTAATTCATATTAAACTTGCAGTTAACTAAAACCTGTCTTTTCACATGGGCTGTTGTTAAGTTATATTTGTCTATCCTGTACAAGTTTTTTGGTTTAAACACAGGGTTTTATGTTTATTTTTGTTAAGTTAATCTTACCAGATTTAGTGCAGTGTTTCAGAGTGCCTGTTCTTTTAGGATACTAATTCAGGAATCTAAATATATTAGTTATCGCCTTAATTTTATTTTCAAATTTGATGATTGTGCTGTGATTGCTTATCTCAAATCAAGGAATTAGTTTGATTATTTCCATCTGGACTTAAGAAAGCCACGATCTCTTAGCTCACTCTTTTCATTGATTTAGGCATCCATGGGTGCTAAATGCTTCTTAGTTCAATTGATTGAAAATTGACTATCTGGAGATTAATTTAGTGGAGCTTCATATTCTATTTAATCCTGTTTTCCTTCCCTTGTCTATTTTTTCCTTTTCTCTGTTGATTATTTTGGCTTTTTATGTAGAGATACTTTTTTAAAAATTTATTTTTGATATAAATATAACTCAAGAATCAGAATCACTTTAAATTTGAAAAATATAAATTCCACTGATATTTAAATAAAATTGTGGGGTTTTGCTTATGTTTTGGGGTACAAAATAAACTTCTGTATTGGATCCAAAGCTTTTCATGGTAACCTAAATTTTAATTAGGAAATGCCATAGGGAATTCCATCTAGATGAACATTTTTTCAATTACAAATGCACATAATAAGGCTTGTTTTAATATAAGCTGAAAAAATAATTAAAAGAGAACTATGAGAAGAAATTCTTAATAAAATTATTATAAGCAGCTACTAAATAATTAACAATTTAGTTTCATATGTGAAAGCGTTTTGTAAACTGTAAAACACTGTAAATATGTTGCTATTATTACTGTTATATTCCATAATAGTAGAGGAAAATCTTTCTATTGCATATTGATAAGTAGGGATCTGTCTTAATAATAGAATATATTATGAAACCATTTTATTACTCTTAGGTACGTAGAGAATTTTATTTTCGTTACCAGTGTCGCATATAGTGTAGTTAATTCTTTCATGCTATTAGTCTTTCCTTAAGAATCTCCTTTTCTTCCTGCTATCCCATTTCCCTTACTACCTAGCTTAAGTGCCATTTCCTCTGTCATTTAAAGCCCTTTTGTCAAGAATCTCTTAAAATGGTCTCTTCCTATTCTGAATTCTTGGTATTTTTGTTGCCTGCACACCCATCATATGCTGCTTTGTCTTAGTGATCTTATTTTTAATTATATGCTTTCTCCCATTAACATGTCTGAAAATTACTTGAGGGCAAGATTTGTATCTTCACTTTGTTTTTGTCTAAGATGTAGAACAATAGTAGGAACTTACTAACTAATGCTGATGAGCCTAAGTGTGGTTATGTAAAATTTCTGAGGATGTTTGAAATAGTTTTTGTTTCTAACATATTTAGAATTATCTTTATGCTACTAATTTGTTAAACAAACTCTTTCTTGGTATAAAGCAGCACTCTCTGAGCATATTGCCACAAATTCTGCAATAGATACTTAAGAATTGTCTAATAAAGAGAAGAATAAATGGCCTGAAATAGCAAATGCTGTAAGTGTCTAAATATTTCACACTAACACTAGGAAATAGATTAAACCCTGGGAGAAAACCCTGTGATTCTGATCATTTTATATGGAGCTTTTAAAAAGTAGCTCCAAATAATGATTAAAAAAAATTACCGTACATTTATACCCTCTGAAAATCAGAGGGAAAGAATTATCCTTTGTTTTTCCAGTGTTGGGGTTTTCCTTTGAACACCTGCCCGCTTCCTTCTGTGGTATTAACAGTTCTGAGTCCTTGTATCTACAGGTGTGTTCTGAAGCGTTTCTTTCCTGTTCTGCCTATGCCCTAAGGAGTACGGATCAGAGATACTGCTGGAATTTGTTATGAGAAAAACTCTTCCAGGATTGCTCTAGGCAAAGTGGGAAATGGATTATAAGCACTAACCTCACTTAATGGTGCATAGAAATGTGGATACTTTAAATGTGACAATAATGAGCTAGGCCCAACTAAAGACATTACCAAAAGAGTTACAGCTAGATGAGTATAGGGATTTGGCTGGGGTTAAGGAAGTTGGAACAAGGGGAAACATTAAAAGGAAACATTAAAAAAGAAGGTGGAAGGAGTAGGCAAGAAGTAGTAGGGAATGTGGTGTGAGTGGGAAGAGAAAGCAGATGTAAAGCTGAGTGGATCTGAATGCCAAAATGGCATGTGCAAAGGTTAGAAAAGAGAATTAACAGGAAGAATTAAGAAAGATGAGTGGTAAAGCCAGGAAGGAATTCTGAGTTAAGTTATTTTCAGTGCTTAGTAGTGAGAGGAAAAATATTAGACTACTTTTAATCATTTTCCACTCATCTTATTTTCTTGGGATGTGTAATTTACATTACAATCACGTGTTGCTTAATGACAAGGACACATTCTGAGAAAGGCATCCGGTGATTTCATCATTGTGCGAACATTACAGAGTTCTTACACAAACTTACATGGTACTCCTACTACATTCCTATATGGTACTAATCTTATGGGACTTCCATCATATGTGTGGTCCATCATTGACCAAAACGTCATTATGTGGGCACATGACTGTACTTAGAACATGTTTTCTTGGTTACAGTTTATTGAAATGACTTATTAGAGTGCACGATTAGTGTTCTTCTGTACTTGAGGGAAATATTACATGTAGATAGTAACGTACAATAAGCTTGAGAAGGAGATATATGAATTCACGACTAAATTTTTAAATAATGTTTTCCTAATTGTGGAATATTTGCAAAATACAGTACAGAGAAGGAAGAAGCTCTATTACCTATTGTAATCACTTTTTTAAAAAATATATTTTTTGAAGAGCAGTTTTAGGTTCACAGCAAAATTGAGCAGAAGGTACAGAGATTTCCCATATACTCCCTCCTCCTACACATGCATAGGGTCCCTCATTATCCATACTTCACTCCAGAGTGGTACGTTTATTACACTTCATGGACCTATATTGACACATTATCATCACCCAAAGTCCATTGTTGACATTAGGGTTCACTTTGTTGTACATTCCATGGGTTTGGATAAATGTATAATGACACATATCCACTGTTAAATAGCATCATACAAAGTATTTTCATCACTAAAAATCCTCTGTGCTCTGCTTATTCATCCCTCCTTCCCCGCTGACCCCTGGCGACCACTTATCCTCTTATTGTCTTCATAGTTTTGCCTTTTCCACAGTGTTATCTGGTTGGAATCATACAGTCTTTTCAGCTTGGCTTCTTTCACTTAGTAATATGCACATAAGGATCCTCTGTGTCTTTTTGTGTCTTGATAGCTCTCCTTTGTAATGCTTAGTAAATATTCCATTGTCTGGATGTACCACAGTTTATCCATTAACCTACTGAGGGACATCTTGGTTGCTTCCAGTTTTGGCAATTATGGATAAAGCTGCTGTAAACATCCATGTACAGGTTTTTGTGTGGACGTAAGTTTTCAATTCCATTGAGTAAATACCAAGGAGCATGATTTTTGGATAGTAGGAAGAGTATGTTTAGCTTTGTAAGACACTGATGAACTGTCTTCCAAAGTGGCTGTACCATTTTGCATTCCGAGGAATGAAGGAGAGTTCCTGTTGCTCCACAGCCTCACTGGCATTTGGTGGTGTCAGTGTTTGTTGTGATTATTTTTTAACATTTTATTCTAAATACTTCCATTATTTTATGCAAATAAACAAATGGTGTACAATAATTTAATGAGTTTCACAGAGTTGGACATATAGGTTCTTTTTTTTTTTTGCTGTCTGTAAAACTCTGTCATGAAAATTCTTTGTATAAATCTTTTTGTATACTTGTTTTAGAATAAATTCCAGAGGTAAAGTTGTACCATCAAAAGGTATATACATGTTTTTAAAAATCTCAAATTTCTTATTTAAGATCACTGTTGACTTAGGTAAAATTATTGCTTTGGGAAGTAATTTTCAAAGATAATTTTCTCTCCTGCCTTTAAATTTTCTGACGAATATTGGGAACCTTGAATAAATATAATGTAAAGCTTTATTAAAGACACTAATTTCAAATGAATATCCCAAGAATATCCTATAAAAAGATTTAATATCATTTGCCTGAGTTTAGTAAACTCTTATGCTTCATTTGCCTATTTTCTGGTGGAAGTGCTCTTATGCAGTTTACTTGAGGAAAGGACATTAAGTAATTATTCAGCTGGTTAAAGATAACTGAAATTGAATAATAAGAAATGAAATTAATCATTTATGAATTAGAACATAAATTTAACATGGTTAATTCTAAAAGTAAAAATGGAGCTTTACCATAACACTTAACTTTTCTTTTCTTTTTTGTTTTTTAAGGAAAATTTACTTTGGTGAAGATAATTAGTCCAAATAAAATCTTACGGTCTAATAATTTTTAAGTCACTTAAGAATATTTGGTTAGAGTCATTGTGCTTTGGCTGTTCATATTTGAATGCATGAAGAAATATCAATTCTCTTGTAAAAATGATCAATGAAAATTTATTTGAAAAAAGTTTGCTTTTGCTTTTTTTTTAAACCTCTGTATAGTTTCTGTCTTTAATCTGGATTTGTAGGGTCGTGTTGAACTGATGCATTGTGTTTCTTGATTTGCATTTAACTCTTAGGAAATTTCTATCTAGTTAAATCTTGATGCCCACTGTGTCTTCTTAGCACAAAGCAGTGCTCATTTTCTCAATTTGGGAAAAATAACTCATTACCATTTATAATATTATTCTCTCAGGTGGGGAAAGTTATTTCACATTGGCTCTAAATATAACTGCAAGTATCCTTTGATAAAGTAACTATTCTAGGACATTTTGTCCTCAGTTGAATTTTTTAAGTAAATTTTCTCCCCCTCTGTTGATCTCATTTCAAGATTTAGAGATATCACCTGCTGAAAAACTGTGAACTCTCCAGAATGTTACAGCATAAAAATGCTTAAGATGAAAATATGGTAACAAAATATTTGTCATTGTATTGGTTTTTCTTAGTACTTCATACTGCTCTCTCTGTAGAAGTAATGATTCATTTGGTTTTAGCAGTTTGGTCAAGTCATTCACCAACCTGAAAGTTATTTTAATATCATTGACTTGGTACCCAATATCACTTTGTTTTTGGCACTTATCTTTACTTAAAGCTGTTTTCTAGCCAAGTTAATCTGGCTACACTTGCATATTGTTAAAAGCTTGGTTTGGGTTGTTAAATTACCCACCATTGTTAGGCTAAGTCTGCTTTTACACTAGGACTAGTATAGTCCTACATCTGAAGTGTGACCCCATGGGTCTCTACTGAATACTCTTGGTATTCATTGAGGTCTTTCTACTGTGAGTAATCAGTGGTTTCTCAGCCCTGTGTGACCAATGGTTTCTTGCCTGGCCTGGTAGAGTTTCACCCTACATATGTGCACAGGGACCCCATGCAGGTTGTTGGAGCTCTTTTTCTGTGTCACTCTCTGCTGTCTGATATTCTGCCCACAAATTCCAGTTGCCTTAACCTCCCTCAAATCTGATGTCTTGATCTCCTCAACTCGAGACCACTGTCCTATATTTGGATTTCTCCCACCCTGCACTGTGTTTTGGAATGCGCCTTGAGGTAGAAAGCTAGAGTGTTGATAGGACTCATTTTGGTTCCACTTTACTCGGGAATTGCAGGCCTGTACTGCCTGTTGTCCAAAACAGTTGTTTCATATATTACATCCAATTTTCTAGTGTTTATAGCCAGAGGGCAAGTTCAGTCCCACTTACTCCTTCTCTTCTGTTACGGGCTAAGTGGAAGTCTGGTTTCTGGTGTTAATTTTGATGTTAAAACATTGAAATAGAGTACAAGAAGACCTCCAAGGTTAGTCAACAAGTACAGCCATGTGCTGCATAACAACATTTTGATCAGTGCCAGCCTGTATATATGACAGTCGTCCCGTAAGATTAGAACCATATAGCCTCGGTGTGTAGTCTGCTTATACCATCTAGGTTTGTGTAAGTACTGTAGGGGAGGAAGAAATTTACCTCTACCTCTCTAGGTTCTTTTGGCTTGGCTAAGAATGAAATTGACATGAGACAGAAAAACAGGAGAAGAACAAAAGTTTAATAACTTGTATACTGGGAGAAACCCGGGAAAACTGAGTAACTTGCTAAAATGGTCGAAGCCCTCACCTTAAATAACATCCTCAGCTAAAGACAAAAGAAGATGTTGGGGATTGGGAGAGTAAGGGACTTCAAAGGGAAGGAAGGCAATTCACAGGTAGGTGAAAAGGAGCAAAAGTTTGGAAAACAAGTGTTTGGTCATACAGAAACAGAACAACACAGAGGGGAGCCTAACAAACAGACTTTTCTAGGTTTCTGCCTGTCTGCCACCTACTTCATGTTCTGCTAAGGTGGTAGCTCACTTCCTGAGACAGGTTTTTTTTTAAATCAGAATTGTTTTGGGCAGTTAAAGGAGAGGTAACAAGAAAAACTGAGTCTTTTGTTTCTTAGAAATAATCAGCTTAAAATAATCCTCATGTTAAAGAGATACATTTTTGGGTGGCAAATTTTCTTCCCCTTTAGTACACTCTGATGTTCATACAATGACAAAATTGCTTAACAACTCATTTCTTAGAACATATGCCCTTCTTTAAAAGACAAATGACTGTATTAAAAAGCTACTAGTGTTCTGGGTGGGTATAAAGGAAAATCTACTTCTGTAAGGATAACACAAACAGATAGGAAGTAAAGACTATGACTTAAACTGTGTATATCAAGATTCCATAGGCAAATGGGAGCTGGAGTATAAAGTAAAGTCTTCAAGGTGGATTGAAATGGAGTAAGTACTATTATCGAGTGTACCCAGTACTGTGTTTCCAGTTTATATAGCTTAGCTAGAAGATTGGATAGAGAATTTTACTAAATTCTATGAATAGCTGTATTTCTAAGAAATGTTGATTAATTAGATTTTTATTAATTCTCTTTATATCTTAGCCTTTTTTATTTTTCCAAAATTGATAGTAGTCATTTTAATTGTGCACTTGCCTGTCTGTATAAGGCAAGAATTTCTGTTTCTAAGCACACCAAATCATTTAATTCCAAATCCGTACTCCCCACATTACTTGTCTATAATATATGACATCAATGAAACATCAGCACAGTAGTATTTTTTAATGCCCAGCCATCCATCTAATTGTTAAATCTTTCATTTCTCTCCCTGTCTTTCTTATCTGATGCAGTTATCCCCGCCCTAAAACATTTAATGCCCAGTTTAGTATCAATATCTGTATGTATATCAAGTATCTATTTCTCTAAAATAGATATTGAAAATATACAAAAAATAAATGTTTTAAGTGTATTTAAAACAAAGGCTTGGGTATTATAGTATTGTGTGGTTGCATAGGCACAGTTTTACTCTGAGGCTGGTTTTTAGTTTCGCTGGTAATGATGAAGGACTTTAAAAAGACAATGTTAGAAACAGATTCCTAATTTTTCACACCTCCTTAGCACCAGGTTGTAAGCCCTGTTGAAAATTTGATCAGGCTGATCTAGTTTCGCTGCTCATAACTACTTACAATCCCATGAGCAGCCTCTCGGTGGCTGCCAGATACTCCTTGCCACTTTTTACCAGCTGTGATCCAGCTAACTATTGCTGTATCATTGAGGAGTCACGTTTGGACGCTGATATGTGTCGATGGTCAACCCTGGAATTATACAGTAGCTCAGGCATAAGAGAGATCTCTTTTCTATACCCAACATGACTCTAAGACCATTAGGAGTCTTAATCTCTTCTAAGTTCTCTCTATCTGAGGCTTCTGTGGCTACTGTCGTTGGGATTTCAGGACAAAAGGTGGGGAATGGGTTTTAGATGCAGGATTTTGGATGCATACTATTCACCAGTGCTAAATAAAAGACCCCTGTGCTATCTGTTTATTGTTTATTTCCTAACCTTGATTTATTTCCTTTTAAAAGGAAATAAAGAGGAGAGAGGGAAGCTAGTGTCTTTGGGCTTTTGTTTTATTAAAAATAACAACTAAAACAGCAAAAATCTACCACCCACAACTCAGTGGACTAATTTATTTCTTTAAAAAAAAAATCACCCGTTGTCTATAGGGATTAGGAATCAGTGTGAAAGAATTGTTTAGGTAACATCCATGTTGTCAAACAGTACAGTATTTTATTAAGAGGCTGAATCTTAAGGATACTGAGAGGATGCTAATGCCAAAATAGATGTCTAAGGGGATATCTTACACTTCTCATTTGAATGTCTTGATTGGAGGAAATCAGAGTATTCTGTAAGTCCCTTATGCCTGGTCTAAGAGAGTCACTCATTCATTAAAAAACATATGTTGAGGGGCTGGCTGAGTGGTTAAGCTCACGCGCTCTGCTTCGGCGACTCAGGGTTTTCATGGGTCGGATCCTGGGCGCAGACATGGCACCACTCATCAGGCCATGCTGAGGCGGCATCCCACATCCCACAACTAGAAGGACCCACAACTAGGATATACAACTGTGTGCTGGGGAGGTTTGGGGAGAAAACACAAAAAAAAAAGGGAAAAAAAAGAGGAAGATTGGTGACAGTTGTTAGCTCAGGTGCCAATCTTTAAAAAAAAAAATATGTATCGAGTACTTACTATTTTAGGTGCTGGGATACAGAGGTAAATGAGAGAGAAAGTGCACTATAGAGGCTTAATTTCGAGAGAAATTAGAAACAGCTGTTTTTTGAAGTTATTATCCTACCCTGTCTTTCCTCCACCTTTGCACATATGTAAATTAACAAAAAGAATTTTAAAATGACAAGTGGGGATTGAATAATTTGAAGGCTTTATGTTTATTTGAATCTTTTTTCTTTTTCCTTGCTAAATGTGAGATGACTGCAAAATGCTAACAGTCAGTTTTCATCACTGAAGTTTGGGATGGATGTGTGTTTTCTCATATTAAATGGCTACTTTCTTTTGCTTTTCAGTCTCAATACTACATCTTTTTAGAATATTAAAAAGATAGCTTGCCTCATGGATACAGAGAACAGATTGGTGGTTGCCGGAGGTGGGGGCTGGGCAAAATGTGTGAAGGGGGTCAAAAGGTACAGACTTTCAGTTATAAAATAAATGTCATGGGGATGTAATGTACAGCATGGTGACTGTAGTTAATAATACTCTATTGCATATTTGAAAGTTGCTGAGTAAATCTTAAAAGTTCTCATCACAAGAAAAAAATTCTGTAACTATGTATGATGACAGATGTTAATTAAACTTACTGTGGTGATCATTTTGCAATATATACAAATATTGAATCATTATGTTGTACACTTGAAACTAATATGTTATATGTTGATTATGCCTCAATTAAAAAAAAATGATAGCTTGCAAGGTACTTTAAGAGTTAATAGACAGACATAAGTGTGAAAAGTGGATACAGGATATTGTGGTCAGGCTGACAGACATGGCCATTTCTTGGTAGTTAGACTTTCCATTGTCTAGACATTTACCTAATGATATTTATGCATAGTTTATAAATGTCTATATCACAGGAATATTGTGAGGCATAATTAAATGTTATCCACAGCTGGCACACATTATTCCTAAAAAGTTTTATAAATATTAAATCGTATTATTATGACTAGAATGTGTAATGTAAAGGAAACTCTTGATGAATCCTGTTCACAAGATTTAAAAAACCCTTTCTAGGATATAAACAGTCATATCTACTTTGTTCTGTAAATTCAGATTTTAAAAATCAGGTCATTTTTATTTACTTTTGTGAAGTAATGATTTGTTTTATATAGATGAATTATACACACATAGATATTGACATATGTATGTTTATATGTGTGTAGAAAGAGAGTTAGGAATCGGCTCTGAACTATAGGCAGTATTCACCTTTTATTTATGTGTATCTTGGAAAACTTGTTTGCAAATTAACAGTACTATCTTGGAAACCTTCTATTTTTATATCTTGCCCATAGTTGCTTGTTTTCTACCATTTCCTTCAGAGGAAGAAATTTAATCTTAAATTGGATAGCTAGGTTGTAGAAAGAGTTGAGTGAAGTAAGGTCTTTAGGCTTTTTCCAGAATGTGAACTCCCTTCATTACAAGGATAGTTGAGAATTTGCTGTAATTAGACTCTTAGGTGACGCTATCTGTTGTAGATGCCTTATTAGTTAAATACTTAATCTATGCTAGAACTGTTAGATGATACCTATTGGCAAGCATGTAGTAGATTTCGTTCATGTGAATGGTAAAAATTTGTTTGTTAGATTTTGTAATTTTCACAAGGTAAATTTGAAATAATTTTGGTTGGTGGTGTGGCAATGACATTTTCCCAGATTTTAAAGTTAAAAAATTAAGGAGAGAAAAGTCACTTAAGTGCTTATTGAATGAATATACGTAAATTCTGAATTATATTTTTAAGCATGAAACTAACGTAAAATATTTTATTGTAAAACAGTTTCCTTTTTAATTGTTTTTTAATTGTTCTCCATATTCTTTGGTTAAAAATCTTTGTGCATTAAGCTTTTCTACATTTAAAGTAATTTTTTTAGGCTAGATTCCCAGTGATGGAATTATTGGATCAAAGTGTGTGAAATTTTTTTTGAAAGTTCTTGATGTATACTAATTGCCAAATTGGTTTTGAAAAGAGCTATACCAGTTTATTGCCATCAGCAGCGTTTGCATATCCATTTCCTTACCTATTATGCATTTAAGTGAGAATTTAAATCCCATTGTTGCTTTAATATGTATTTCTTTGATTTCTAGTGATGTTAAACATTTTCCACATTGTAAAATTAGTTGTGATGTTTGTTATTGTCTCTGCCCATTTATCTATAAGGGTTTAGTGTTTTTATTTTCATATTAGCTATTTCTGTGTTTAAAAATCAAAAATATCTGAATGTCTCTCCCTCCCACCCCCCAAAAAACCTGTCCAAAATTAAGTCAGACAACAAACTGGGAAAAAATCTTTGCAGAAAATCTATGAGAGGTTTTATATTTTTATCTAGCCAAATATCTTGGATTTTTGTGTAGTGTGAATGACACAAAGTTTGATCTTTAACTGGAGACACAAAGCTGCCATGGTAATTGTTGTTTGGAAGCCAGTGCTGTGATGAGAGCCTCCCTCAGGCCTTCTGAAGGGGCACCGGGCCCTTTGCCTCTCCTCTAACTAGGCTATACTGGTTTTACTGCTTTATTTAGTTTTTCTGCCCCATCCATAGTAGTTGGACTTAATCTGTTACTACTTCTTCTTCTTCTTATTAATGATTCTACCAGTAGCTGTAACTCATATTTCCTTCACTCTTTTTCTATGCACAGTGTGTGTGTCTGTGTATATCTTCAAAAATATATTTCCCATTGCAAGCATATATCACAATCTAATTTTTCCTCTTTTATCAGATACTTACATTGCCAGTTTTTCACTGCTATAGTTTTGCCACAAGCTTAATTATACATTGTTCGGATTTCTGATTAATTTTTTAGAATGCTATTTGGGAGTAAAAATACTGGGTGAAATGGTAGAAAAGGTTTATTATTTAATTGTTTACTACTTGCTCGTTTATTTCTTTTTGAATAAGTAATAGAAGCACAGGCAAAATAATCAAACAGAAGACAGTTTATGCAGTGAAAAGGCCTTCCTCTTAGCCTAAGCCCCCAATCCCTAGGAAAAAAAGCCCTGCGATAAAAGACACTGTTTGAATGCGCCCGAATGACTCCAGCAGAGTGGGGAGGCTGGGGCGTGACACCTGTTGCTCCTGTGCCTGCAGGTGTATGAAACATCATTGCGAGAATGTGCGTGCAGCGTGTAGATGGGAGTGTGCTGTGCGAGCTGTTCTACACTTTGCCTCTTTCACTTATTCACCTTGCCATGTTATTTTCCTGAAAAGCTGCACCATTTAAACTTCCATGTTTTACCCTTATGAGCATTGACTGCTTTTGAGTTTTTAGAATGTTTGCTACATTTACTGGCGAAATTTTAAAATAACTTCTTATGACTGGGAGGTTGATTATTTATCCTGAGGATTACTCACTGGCCATAGGTAGCCATTCTTCTTATTTGAGTTTTAATTTCCATACCTTCATCATTATTTAAAAATTAAGATCTTCAAATTCTGGCAGGTCGTTTTATATGAGCTCTTTATAGATTAAGCCTATAGGCCTTTTGTCATCCTGTTGATGGCATATCCTATTTTCTCAGTCCGTTATTGCTTTTTAATTTTATTTGATTTTTGGAGGGGGCAGTCAGAGGTTTAACATTTTTTGTTGTGTTCATTTTTATATACCTTTAATTCTCCTCTAATTATATATTTTTTAAATAACAAAAAATCCACTTTTCTTAGAATCATGTGCAAAGTAAAGTGTACATGGGATATCCCCCCACTCTTTCCTTTTGTAAAATAGGTTAAAAGGTTAAGCAGCAGACCTGTCCACATCCAAATTATTAGAGACTTTGATTCATGAAGCCTCCTTGAAAGAGATTTGACTCTATCAGGACTAGAGGGTGGTAGAATTTGAACTGTGGAGTTTTACCAGTGTTGGTGATTTTTCCATTCGGCCTCGTATGGCCTCTGTGAGTGCCTGTGTGTAACTGAGGGACAACGACATTAGTGTGCATCACAGCCGTAGGTGACGTGGGTGACGTGTGTGACGTGTAATTGCTGACTGAGGGCAGTGCCCCGAGGGCTCAGGCTTTGGCTCGGCTCTGTCCTTCTCATTTTAGCCTCTACCTTTGCTCTTACTTTTGAAGGTTATGAGCCTTCAGTGACCCGGAGTAAAGAAGGTATTGAGCTGTTTCGGGTATATTTTGCATTCTGGCTTTGGCTCCCTCTCTAGAATCGTTGGTCACAACTTTGTTAACTCAGTCATTGATATCCAGTTGAAAATTAGAATGAAAGGAAGATCATTGAAAGATACATGATCCACAGGTCATTGATGTGCTTTTTCACTAATCAATGTAAAAACAAAAGAGTGGATCTACCTTCTGCAGCCCAACTCTTATGCGTGATTGTTCATTTTTTCCTGTGTATTTAGATCACATTATAAGTTATATTATAGCTTATATATATATATTATAGGTTAAGTAGTTACTCTGTACTTTATCAAAAGTAGTTAAATTTCTTAAAGGATCCCAAAAAGGAAAAAGAAAATATTAGTTCAAGAGTATGCACAGTTTAAATATTTGTATATTCAATTTTTATCTTAAATTTTCTTAAATTTATCTTGAATTTTCACTATTCAGTAGAAACCGAATCCAAATAAAATGTTGTCTGCTTATGAAGTTTGATGATCTCGTGTCCCTGGGTAAGGGACTGTACTATGATTTATATTCCTGCATAAATGGACAAGTGTCACTCCCCACCCCCTGGAGTCATTTGTGTTCAAACACTATCTTTTTTTGCAGGGCTTTCCCCCCAGAACCTTCTGGAGATTCTTAATTTCTGGTGGCCTTACTGCCTCTATTGTGGGGGGCTAATGGAAAATACACAGCATCTGTATCTGAAGCTAGAGCAAGTACTCCTACTTTTGGCGTGGCTCCTAGTGGTTCCTCAGAAGCAGGAAGGGGGCTAGAAAAGAATGGCAGATGTGGAGAGATTTTAGCATTAGAATGCAGCACGTGACTTGATAATATGTTTCTAGATGTGAGAGAATTAGCTGACATTATAATGATCATTGTCACTGTTTATGGTGCTCTCCAATACTTTCAGCAATATACAAGGAAAGTATTCTTATTCCCATTTTACAGATGAGGAAACTGAGACTCAGAAATCATGTTTCATTCAAAGTGAGCACAGGTACTGTAAACAGGTGGAGAAGGTAAATTTAGCTTAGGAGGTGGGCAATTTAGGAGAGAAATATCTTGTTAGAAACTTAAAACAGTAATTTGGAGAAGCAGGTTTGGAGCTTATTAGTGAGGATAGGGCTAAAGAGTAGATTTGGAGAATCTTATGCCTGAGAGTGATTGTTAAAATATTGGAGATTGTCTGGTGATGTATTATGGAGTCGTCTTGGCAATAGAGTTAGTTAATTGTTCACCCAGGCAGTGCTCCCTGCCACTCTTTCTGGAGCAGAGGTCCTGACTGCCTGGGAAGCATTAATGTTGTTCAAAGGAGGTTGCAGAACATGGATATAGGAGGTGGTGTTGTGGATAGATTGTCTCAGCCCTATCCACCCCACCACCGTGTTGGTAGCAGTGTGCTGCTGCAGCACAGATCTGAGGCCAGGCGGGCAGGTGCACCCTTTGGAAGATGCTTTAGAATCTCTGCTTATGTATTTGAGGCCCTTCGTTGCCATGATTCTGTGCCCCTTCCAATACATTTTCTAGAATCACTGTCCTAGACCCATAGAGAGAGAGTGGGGATTCTTGCTTTTAATTCTACTTGTAAGGAGATATCCTTTTTGTTACATAATTAATTATTGAAAACAGAGAGGTAGTATATTGGCCCCTTTAATAGTATAAAGAAGAGATTACAAGTAAGTGACTTGCTTAACTGTGAGCGATGAGGGATGATGTTCATTGCAAAGACATAGCAACAGTTGTGCTCTGGCCTTGACTGTTCTGGGCTCTGTTCTCTTACCCTGCAGGCCCACCGCAGTGCCTCTGCTTCGATCTCTGACTCTCACGTCCGACTTTCCCAAGCTTGATGGAGCATCCATATTGTTCAGCTTTTGAGTTAGGCCTGGAGTTCTTGTGTAGCCTGAACCACTCATTTGGCTCTAGGCCCAAGATTTTACAAGCCACAAGGAATTACCTGAGGCTGTGTTTCTTCTCAGGCAGGAGGGTGACACTGCCACTGGCAGGCAGTTTTGAGGGTTCACAATCTCTCCAGGACAAATTTACAAATACTCTGCTTTTTCGAGATGAAATTTGCCATCATGGTCAGTGAATCATGTGATAGGATTGAGCCTGGTTAGTGGAGGGATAGGGTGTGTGGGATATGTGTGTTTGCAGAATGTATGATAAGAATCACCAGTAGGGTTGGTTGGTTTGTTTGAAACTACAGGAATATTCCAATTCATCCAGTGCATCAATAAGATGTACTTTGGGGATGAGCCGTACTTGCACAGGTAGATACTGCTGCCAAAAGGAGTATGTCATTTCTCTCACGTGTGTTAGGGTAGGAAGAGAGTTGGGAAGCACAGATCTAGGAAGTGTCGTTCAACTTGAGGTTAGGAGGTGTTTCTAAATTGCATACATATACTCATGATCAGTAACGTGCTTTCCATCTGTGAGTAACTTCAACAGATAACTACACTTTTACAGTTAGTAAGAGTAATTCTGCTTAGTAACTACAGAATAATTTCATTTTAAGTGTTGGGCAATTTTGGAATTGGGAAAGAATTAAACGGACAGAGCAACTAGATTTGTACAGGCTTTCTTTTTATGACAGATACCTGATAAGTTTTCATGAAAATGGAGAAAATATTCATTTTTGCAAATGCCATCAATCTTTAACAATCAAAAATTCACTTGGCAAGAGAAGTGGTGTAGCTATACCAAATTGTGGTTATTGTTACATTGTTTTGTTTACCGTAAACCTGGCTCAATATTGGTAAATATAGTGTAGCAGAAACTGAACTGTTGTGAGCTATCTGGGCACCGGTCCAAGATATCATTAAAAATACTGCCTCAGACTAATTTGGGTTTATGAATAATATTTTGTTAACAGCTCAGCTGAAATTGAGCCACATGGTGTAGCTTAAAAATTCTGAATCCACAAGATAATGAGAGTAGTATAAGTATATACTGCATGCTTAATATTTTGTATTTGAGTGATAAATTTATGTGTAATTTTGGGATACAGGAATTGGAATTTATATGCTTTGAACTATAAGCACCCAATGCTTAATATAATCTGCTATCTTTAAAGTTTACTTAATGCTATAGTTTGCTGTTAATTTGAATGCCTTATGAGGTAAAATATTATTGGCTTAACAATCAAATCTAAAGAATAAGGAGAAGTTGCTGAACAAATATTAAAATGGACATTCAACACCCATGTGGGCATATGGATGTGTAAACAGCTAGAGTTTATGTTAATATTCACTGAAAAGATTGAAGGACATAAAGTTGTTGGAAAGGTCCAATCACTTAATTCATTTATTTTGCTAATGAAGGATAGTAATTGTACCTTAAAATAAGTTATAGGGGTTATTAATGTTTGGTTATAAATTATTAGTTATATCAAATATAACATAGGGCATGAGGTTATGATAAGTGAGATGATCCAAGACAAAATCTATATTTGGATGTTTCTTGCCAAGAAAAGATATATTTGTCTTTTTCTTTATGTGCTATTTTCATTAGTTTGAGTTCTCTCAGAACATACATATATAAACTCTCATTGAAAGGTTATAGGAGTTGATTTTCTATCACTTAGTGCATAAAATATTTTTGTAATGAGAAGGTGTGTGCATTATTTAAAGAATGAATTTTAAATATTCCTCTTCTCAATAAATATTTTATTCATTTTCCAGGTTAGCACTCTACGTATATGAATATCTGCTCCATGTAGGAGCTCAGAAATCAGCTCAAACATTTTTGTCAGAGGTATGTTTTATATATTTTCTGCATTGTGTTTTGATATATAAGCAAATGAAAAATATACTGTTAACAATTATTTGAGAAAAATTGATCATTATATATTATATGTGAATGCTTAGTTATCTGTATGCATAATATAGTCTGTAGATTATTTGTAAGCATTTTTAGTATCCCAAAATGCCATTCTCTGCTGGTAACTTACTATTCAACTTTCTAGCCATTTCCCCCTTAGAAATGGAAACTAATATTAGCCTTGACAACAATAATCAAGAAAGCAAATTTGCTCTAAAATCAAAAAAAGAAGAAAAACATCACCGTATCTCTAGTTCTAGCAATATCTTATTTTGGCATTATTCACAATTTTGGAAAATAGGATTTTGGATTCTCTTTATTTTATGTGGATAATAATGGATTGATGACTAAATTTCAGTTGGAAAACATTTTGATAATCTTATTTCAAGTCCTTGTTTCTCTATTTTTCTTCTTCACATTTTTTTAAACTTTGAATTTGAGATTTTTTACAGTGGTACTTTTTATTCTCCAATTTAGAGGATTAGGAGGATTTTTATTGAGTTCTATTATATGCCAGGCACATAATGGCCCAAAGTGCTTTACACATATTATCTCTAATTCTTATAAGAAATCTGCAAGGTAGATGGTATTATTCCCATTTTACTGATGAGAACAACAGGACTCAGAGTGCTTATTTAATTGACTCATGGTCACACAGCTTGGTGAGTTATGGAACTAGGATCCAAGCCTAGGTCTGTGTTAATTCCAAAGCCCCTGGTTTTCCCTCTATTTCTCTGCTGTCTAGTATGGTAGCCACTAGCCATATATGGATTTTTGAGCACTTGAATATGACTAATCCAGTTGATAATTACTAAAAGAGTGAAGTATACACTGGATTTTGAAGACTTAGTATGAACAAAAGAATATAAAATAGCAATAATTTAAAAATTTTGACCACTCGTTGAGATGGTAATATTTTGGATGTGTTGGGTAAAATAAATGTATTTCTAAAATTAGTTTTACATTTTTTTAAATGCAGTTACTAGAAAATTTAAAATTACATGTGCAGCTCTCATTTAGGGCCACGTTTATATTTCTGTGGACAGTGCTGCTCAAAATCGCGTTGTCTCCAGGGATCTCACTGGGTCAGGGATGTGACAGGCAACCCCTTGACAAAGTGCCCTGCATGAGTACAGCCTTCTTGAGCTTCACCTGCTCCCCACACATATACACACAGGTAAACACAAACACATAGCTCCCAAATCTTTTATCTAATGAATTAGGACAGTCGGCCCTCCCTGTCTACAAGTTCTCGCATCCGCAGATCAAAAGGCCTACGATGGTTGCATCTGTACTGAAGTTGTACAGACTTTTTTTCTTGTCATTATTCCCCGAACAATACAGGATAACAATTATTTACATTGACTTTCCATTGTATTAGGTATTATGAGTAATCTAGAGATGATTTAAGGTATACAAGAGGATGTGCCTAGGTTGTATGCAAATACCACCCCATTTTATATAAGGAACTTGAGCATCTGCAGATTTTGGGCTCTTCGGGGTCGTGGAACCAATCCCCCATGGATACCAAGGGACAACTGTATATATGAACTATTAGGGCCTATTTGCAGATACAGAATTTGAGGGATTTGCCCACAACATATAAGAAATCAGTTATCTTACCATAGAAGGAATATTCAGTGTAATAAAAATTTGGTGTCAAAGTTAATTCAAATCAAAACAGAAGTTAAGTCATTAATTAGAAGACTTTGGTCTATGCCCTTTCTAAGTCACAGCCACTGATACTACAGAGGAAGTGATTGAGATCACAAAAAGGATGCTCTTAATATTTGTTTCTTCATCATTGCCAACTTACGATGTGTTTAAAAGAAACTAAAGCTGGCTATGGAGATTTTAAATTTTTATTTTAATGCAGTTGAAAACTTGATGAAATGATGAAAGAGTTTACTGATCTCTTTCTTTAGATCAAGGGCTATTTTCACTTGGCTCAACTTGCTTAATCATCAGGGATTCCTAAGACTGTTTTCTTACCAACATTATAAGATTTCAGATACAGTGATTATTAAGCTTCATCAAAAAAGAAAAATGTTGCTAACTTATTTAAGGAAATTCAGATATTTGGACTCAAATGGGTTATATGGATTTAGCAGATAACTAGATACTGTACTGATATGTGCTGAGCTCAGTGGAAAATGGATATACAAAATTTCTAGGGCTATTTTGTAGAAATGAAATTAATTTCAGGAGAGATTCACATACTTTTGATAAGTATTTACCATGATTTTATTTTCTCTGTCTGCATTTGGAATATAAAACAGGATTTCTCTAAGTTACTAGTTTGGTTCAGTTTCACAAGAGGAATCAGTTAAGGTGAAAACAGACTATTGTCACCATGAAGAAACAGTATTTCTGGACTTTGGAGATGAGAGTATGTGATTCCCAGAACTATTCACTTTCTGACTTGCCAAACTCTGAGCGGTACTGTGAAAAAACATTCTCGTTACCTAAATAACCAATATGGGGTTGGCTAAATATAGGGAATGGCTAAAGTAACTGAGGTGTAAGAATGAGTTAGATCTATTTGGACTTACGTGAATAAACTTCCAAAACATTTTCTAGTAAAAGAAGTGAGCTGAAGTATACCATTTACATGGAAACCCTTGAATATAAAACAATGTATATTTTTGTGGGTACATATTTTTGAATGTAAAGTATAGTAAAAGATCTGAAAGAATATACATGCCAGACTAGTTATTTCCGGGAGTGGGGATGTGAAAGGATCAAAGGAGAATTTTATCCTTACTTGTAGGGTTTTTTAAAACAAGAAATATATATGTTTATAGTTATTTAAAAATAGCAGAAGAGAAAACACAAAATTATCTCAATTTTAAAATAGCTGTTGCTGAGTACACCCTAGAGTTCTAGATAATTTCAGTTGGTTAAATTTTAATAGCTTAACTATTTGCTCCCTCATGCTTTCAGTTTCCACCATATCTAGCTGCTTGTGTTTGCCTCTACATGCTGTAAGGTGTCGGTCATCTGGACTTTACTCGATGGTATTCCCTCTGCCCCAAATCTCATCCCCTTCTCTACCACATTAGCTTAGAAGTAGCTTTTTCTAGCAAGGCTTTCTCAGGGCTCCACCCCTCTATGCTGACAGTGCATTCTTACATGAAGACCTTTGCAAACTATGCCAGGAAGCTTGGACTTTATCTTGGGAAAAGGGAGCTTTTGATGATTTTTAAGAAAAAAAATAACATCATTAATTTTGTACTCTGGCGTCTATGTAAATGGCACCCCTCCTCCCTAACTATGGACAGCAAAGAAAGGAGAATGTAATCTTTTAGAGCTTTGTACCCTATTTAGCATTGCTTTCTCTTTTACTTTCACTTGGATCCTCTGGAAAATTTAAGGCTGCTTGTTGCAGAATGACTTCTTAAGTAGTTTGAGTAGTAAAGGACTGTGTTATCTAAATTCTTGGTCTATCCCCAGATTTTTACATAATTCAGAACTGTGTTACACAGGAACTTAAAAAAAATACAGAGACCTATTTATTTGGGTTGGGTATTGTGAAATAAAGGGAAAGACTGAAGTGACACCAATTACTCAGAGATTCAATGTTCTCACCCTGGTTCAAGGGGAAGGAGAATACTCCTTCCAAGTTTCGCATACGCCCTCAGGATGAATGAGGCTACGGATGACTACTACGTTAAGGAGCCCTTTGGAACCAGGATTTACTGTGCTGGGTCACCTCTTTCATTTGCATGGGTTTGTTCTGCTGGGCGAAGTTGTGAGAAGGTCAGATTTGGAACTCCAGGCACTATCTGAACAAGTAAGATGTGTTTCTCGGAGTCCAGTCTCTCACTTGAGCTTACCTTTCTAATAGTGCCCTTGACCGGGCCATGAAAAATTGGACAGCTTTTGCTATTAGTCAGAAGACTGGGGCACTGTTAGACCAGCTGTTCTTTTTTTTTCTTAGTAAAATGAGATAGCATTGAACTAACAGTAGAAATCAAAACATATCTCTAGCCAGGTTATGTTAAACTAGATTATTGTGATCTCTGATTCATGATAGATTCTGAAGCACTACCTGAATGCTAAGTATAGTTTGTGTGGCTTTTCATTTTCTTACCCCCAAGGGGACAAAATTGAATGTTCTTTAGAAATATTCTCAATGTAGAGCCCTTCCTCTGCTTTGTCTTTTATTATCCTTCAATATCCAATAATTATAAACAGAATGCTAAGAAATCTTCTTTACAATTCTATACCAATTTTTGTTACTTTGGATTCATGAGAAGCTGTCCTTTTCCTGGTTGTATTGTTTTACTTTGTAAAGATAATTCCTGCTTATTCCAGAAATTTTGCATGGTATTCATACCTCCGAGTGAGGCCTGATGTCCTTAACAAATAAAATTAAGAATTACTTGGAGTATTGGAGAGATCTGGATTGTTGTTTCCTTTCCTAAAATTTTTACATTGTTTATACTATATTGCTGGCCCTTATTTGCCATAAATTAGCCAATAAGTTAGCCAGAAATAGAAGCTTAGAAACATCTAATAGGTTGCTTCTTCAGATTTTATTAGGAATGCTAAATTCTTGAACACCATAGACTCCAAAATTCCGTTCTCTCTGTTTTATCTTTCACCTATGTGGAGAGAGAATAATAATTTCCTAACCAGTTTCTTGAGCTTTAATTTGGAGGCAGTGTAGTGTAGTGGGTAAAGAACAATACTTTGGGGCCAGGCTGCTGGCTTTGAATTATGTTGTACATCTTATTTACTTACTCAGTTTTCTTATTTATAAAAAGAAGATCATCATACTAATACTTGAAAGTTGTGCTGAGGTTTAAATGAGTTAGTACACATAAAGTGCTTAGAAGGGCCTGGCATGGAGTAAGTGCTCAAAAGTGCTGTTTTTTAAATTCTTGACCAATTCTTTTCTATCTTTTGTAGTTTCTTTCCTTATAGTAGAAGTATAAAGATATGTCCTATGTGCACATGTGCTCCTAGTGTCTGTCACTTGGATGGCCACACTCCTCCTGCCTCCTGGGGTTACCTTTTCTATCAAAATGGCTCCAGCTTGTAATCATCAGGGAAATGCGAATCAAAACTACACTAAGATATCACCTTACACCCGTTAGATTGGCAAAAACATCCAAAACCAAGAGCGACAAATGTTGGAGAGGTTGTGGAGAAAAAGGAACCCTCATACACTGTTGGTGGGAATGCAAACTGGTACAGCCATTATGGAAAACAGTATGGAGATTTCTCAAAAAGTTAAAAATAGAAATACCCTATGACCCAGCCATCCGATTACTGGGTATCTATCCTAAGAACCTGAAATCAGAAATCCCAAGAGTCCCTTGCACCCCTGTGTTCATCGCAGCATTATTTACAATAGCCAAGACGTGGAACCAACCTACATGCCCAGAAACTGATGATTGGATAAAGAAGATATGGTATATATACACAATGGAATACTACTCAGCCATAAAAAAAGACAAAATTGGCCCATTCGCAGCAACGTGGATGGACCTCGAGGGTATTATGTTAAGCGAAATAAGCCAGTCAGAGAAAGACGAACTCTATATGACTCCACTCATAGGTGGAAGTTAATATATTGACAAGGAGATCTGATCGGTGGTTACCAGGGAAAAGGGGGGGTGGGGGGAGGGCACAAAGGGGGAAGTGGTGTACCCACAACATGACTAACAAAAATGTACAACTGAAATCTCACAAGGTTGTAATCTATCATAACATTAAAAAAAAAAAAAAAAAAAGGCTCCAGCTTGAATCCTGAATGTTATAGGTTGTCTCAAGTCCCCTCTAACGTTTCTGGGCCTTGCTGTGGGGAGGGGAGCCTCAGGGTCTCTTGCTGTACACTCTTGCTCCTGCCAAGTATTACACTCCCACTGCTTCTCCTCCTTATGGCTGATACTTTTTCTTTGCCTGAAATTTCCCAGTTCCCTCCTAGCCTTGAAGCTCCACTAACTCGTTGCTCTTGTGTATAAAAGATTCTCACTGACGATTGGGGGAAAACTGGAGAATATTAAGCATTGTACAATGCAGGCAACAACATTAGCCCGATTATTAGACACAACTCTCCTTAAGTTCTTGCCACAGGGAGTTTCTCACTATCTGTTTGCCTGAGGGCTCCATAGCCCCTCACAACCTCTCCCATTTTCTCTTATTCTGAATCCTGCCAGGACCCTCCCCGCCCGCCGCGTTCTTCTTGCCAAGACACTAACAGCAGCCTCCTAAGTCCTTGTTATTTTATTGTGTAGAATATTAAGTATTTGTTCTCTATTTTCAAACCATTCCTAGGGGGCCTCTGCCTTTCTGGGCCAAAAAATAAGAATAGAAAGGATTCATGGAGGACTTTTCTCAATAAAAGGTATTCCTCTTTAAGAGGACTTTGCCTTCCGTTTAAAGCAAGCAGCACTGTTTAATAAAACTTTCTATGATTATGGAAATAACCTGTAATCTGTGCTGTCTAGTAAGTTATTCACTAGTCACATATGACTGTTGAGCACTTGAGAAGTGGCTAGTGCAATTGAAGTACATTCAATTAACTTAACTTTAAATTTAAAGATCCACGTGTGCCTAGTGGGTACCATGTTGAACAGCACAATTTTGGATTATCTGCTTCAAAGTGCACTCAGATATTTCGTTCTGTTATACACCTATTTGCTTTAATTTTTTGAATTAAAATGTAACAATATTTACTTTTTTTTTTTTACTTTTAGTTTAGTGTATGGATGTACCCATACTTCTATAAATGGAAGACTTTAGAAAGTTGGTGGAAACAGTAGGTTGTATCTAAATTAGAAGTCTCAGGAATTTGGCCTAGGAATAAACGTATATGCAGGCTATGTTCTTTTCTTGACACGGGGACTACTAACTTTATCCTTTTTTGGTATTAAAATTTTTTTGAATATTGGTTCTCAAAAAGTAGAGGATTTAGAATATTTTGAAAAGTTTGGAGCCCATGAGCCTCAAACCTGCTGCTATGATGTTGGAGATGCTGTAGAAGTGGGTCTGGATCATCCAAAGAGTTCCCACACTGACAAGGCGAGATCCTCCAGAAAGGTACTGCTGGCATCCGGAATTGTTCCACCTCTGCTGCTGCTGCTGCTGCTTCTGCTACCCAGCCAAGGGCAGGAAGCTTCTCTTCTTCCTCCTGCCTTTTGATCTGCTAGTGTCTCTTGTTGGCAAAACTTAACAGGAAACCAGCTGGCCAGGAGCCTAGGAAATGTAATTTTCAGAATCACAGCACCAAGTGTAGAATGGAGCATAGAAGGGTGGTGTGGGACTGAGAGATAATAGGTCAGTGACCAGTATACCTTGCCGGAAGCAAATGATGATGAAAAGTTAAGCAAATGTCTGTGTGTGTATCTGTATATGTTCATGTTTGTGTACGTGTGTCACTTTTTCTTTGTTTACATAAATGGTACTTTATTATACATACTGTTCTGTGCTTTGATTTTTGTTTCACCTCTTTGATTTCATTCATTTTATATTGGTTCATGAAACTTCATAATACTCTTTTTTATAGTTATAGGGTATTCCATTCTATGAAATGTGCCATGATGTATTTCACCAGCCCCCAACTGATGGACATGATGGATATTTAGGTTGTTTCTAGGCTTTTGTAATTACAAATAATGCCTCAATGAAAATTTATATATATATATAATTTTGCACACATGACCATATTTATGGGCTAAATTCCTAGAAGAAGAATTGCTATATCAGATAATATGTGCATTCATAATTTACGATTATCATTTATAAAACATATGGGGTGAGTCTTACTCCTGCCGATACGCCTTTTGTTCATGATTCAGTGTTTGTTTCTACATTTAAATAGAAATGCTGATAATGCTGGATCATATGATAGAGACACAGCATAATCACAGACAAGACTCTCGAATGCAGAATATGGCAGTGAGAATGGGCCTCCAGATTTACATGAAAGTTACAGGAGAATACAGCTTTTAACTGAGCAAGTGATGGAAGGAAGGGAGGTGGATGATTAAGCAGCAAAAAGCTGTAAGACTAGGGAATACACATTGGGGCTGGAATAGTGGAAGAAGGAAAAATAGAATAAAGAGAGAGAGAGATTATTTGCATAGATGTCACTCAAACACCCAAACAAGCCTGAAGCCCGTGAGACTCAGTACAATAGAAAACACCTCTTCATAACTCTTTAGAAGAATTGTTTCTAAAATGACTGTTGACCTTTAGAGGTATTTTCTGGCCATTCTGTGACTCCATCCTTCATTAATACATGTTTGTTAAAAAAGTAAATTACATAGATGAATATGATTTTAAACCAAAACTACTCCTTTACCCTTTTCCAGAGATGATAGTTGTAAATTTGGTGTGATTTCTTTCTTTTTTTTTTTAATTAATTAATCTTTTATTGCAGTAACATTGGTTTATAACATTATATAAATTTCAGGTGTACATCTTTATATTTCGATTTCTGTGTAGATTACATCATGTTCACCACTCAAAGACTAATTACAATCCGTCACCACACTTAATGTGCTAAATCACCTCTCTTGCCCTCGCCCTCCTGCCTCCTCCTTCCCCTCTGGTAACCACCAATCCAATCTCTGTCTCTATGTGATTGTTTGTTGTTTTTATCTTCTACTTATGAGTGAGATCATACAGTGTTTGACTTTGTCCCTCTGACTTACTTCGCTTAGGATAATACTCTCAAGGTCCGTCCATGTTGTCACAGATGGCCCAATTTCATTATTTCTTATGGCTGAGTAGTATTCCATTGTGTATGTGTACCACATCTTTATCCATTCATCCCTTGATGGGCACCAAGGTTGCTTGCAAGTCTTGGCTATTGTGAATAATGCTGCAGTGAACATAGGGGTGCATGTATCTTTACGCATTTGTGTTTTCAAGTTCTTTGGATAAATACCCAGCAGTGGAATAGCTGGATTGCATGGTAGTTCTATTCTTAATTTTTCGAGGAATCTCTATACTGTTTTCCATAGTGGCTGCATCAGTTTGCACTCCCACCAGCAGTATATGAGGATTCCCTTCTCTCCACATCCTCTCCAACACTTGTTGTTTCCTGTCTTGTTAATTATAGCCATTCTGATGGGAGTGAGGTGATATTTCATTGTAGTTTTGATCCATTTAGGTTTCCAATTTCTAAATTTAATTTGTAAAGAGTATTTAGTTAGAACTTTTCATTTGTGAGAGATATTGACCTTGTTTTAAACTTTTATTATAGGGAACTGCAACTCATCCGAAATATAAACAATTGAAAAGTTAATATCACCATCTTTTTTTAAGCTCTTGTTTTACAGAAGATGTATGCCATCTTACACCCACCTCCTCAAATCAGGAACATATTAAAAAATTCAATCCTTGAGCATAATTTAATGTCTGTGCACATTAAACCCAATCTTTTGCAAATTCTGGGTTAGTGGTGATAACTGATTTTCATATTGACATTAATAAAGGTGATTTTGATGTGCTGTAAGATCCTGAAATACCTTAAGGTCCTGAATTTCTGGTATAGTGGGAAGCAAATTCAGGAAAACGATGGCATCTTCTCTTATAGACTATCCAGTCAGCAAATCGCTATATAAAATGAGTACTTGTAAAACTTGAGTAAAGGATAATATGAAAATTGCTAAAATCTTATATACTACCTTAATATTTTAAATGTGAAAATAGTGCTTTTTAATATGTATAGAAAAAAGTATTTTTAGGAAAGTACTTAATAATTTCTTTTATTTATTTTAGATAAGATGGGAAAAAAACATCACATTGGGGGAACCACCAGGATTCTTACATTCTTGGTGGTGGTAAGTATCTTTTATTCCATTTTTATTAGATTGATGATACATTTCAGTAGGCCTGCACTATACCTGTTTATGATTTCATGCTTCTCTTTTATTCTTTTTCACTTTCTACAATTATTTTCTGAAAGGTAGCACTTACAAAAAAAAAACCTAAACTCAAAACCAGCATTAGTGTTATTTAACTTAAAGAGACTACTATTGAATCCAGCTGGAATTAGGACCAGTATGTGGAATCTCCAACTGTAAGTAGGATTCTGTGTTAGTCAGCTTGAGCTGCCATAATAAAATACCTTAGACTGGATGCTTAAACAACAGCAGTTTATTTTCTCACAGTTTTGGAGGCTAGAAGTCCAAAATCAAGCTGCCAGCATGGTCTGATTCTGGTGAGAGCTCTCTTTCTGGCTTGTAGATGGCTGCCTTCTTACTGTGTCCTCACATGGCAGAGAGAGAGAGCACACGTGAGCGAGCTGGCTAGTTCTCTGATGTCTCTTTCTGTAAGGGCAGTAGTTCCATCATGACGGCCTCGCCCTCGTGATCTCCTCTAAACCTGAGGATGCTGAAGGTGGTGGTGGTGAATATTTAAGAGAGTGAAGAACGGTCCAAAAAAGGTTTGAAATAATTCTGCATAGACTCAGAGATAGAGCTGACTGGGAACACACACAAAGATTGTCAGGCTGTATTGACGGCCTAGCTGATATCAGAACTTGTAAACTTAAATATAAGTTTTGTTAAGGTTCATCAGAACTTATAAACTTCTCTGCAGCTGCAGTTGGTCCTCCAGGTATTTGCATGGACAAGCTGGGCTTTTTTTTTTTGCATTTCTTCAATTAGAAGCATTTCCTGTTCGGTGCCTTATACACTCATCTCTCAGCTTCTTGTTTAAAAGAAAAAAGAGAAGCTCTCTTCTCCTGCCTTGCACGTGGTTTCCTTGGTACGTTATTTAATGCCATCATCTTTTTAATCTCTCTCCTGGAAACATGCCTTCCTGGAAGTTCTGTGGTGACTGGAGCCGCACTTGGTCAGTTGTGGTTGTGGGTTTCCCTTGTTTATCTGGCATATGTATGGGGGGAGCAGGTGTGGTCCTTTGCTTCAGAGCTGTTCCTGTATTTGGAACAACGGCTCATTGCAGTTAAGCACTGTCATTGTGCTGTTTTCCTGAGGTTTAAGACTGATCTCTTGTAATGTGTAATATTACAAAAGTCACTTTTTCATTTTACATAGTATGTATTTATGCTGTCTGGAAGAGTGTAAATACTTAACTGTTTACTGAATGTAATTGAGTCTTCTCACCCATTGACGTCCTTGTATTTTGTATGTTTCCGATTATGTCTACAAAGGGGCATAAGACACCATTTTATTTTTTTTCCTAAAGATTGACACCTGAGCTAACATCCTTTTTTTTTTTTTCTCTTGTTCTTCTCCTCCCCAAAGCCCCCCAGCACATAGTTGTATATTCTAGTTGTAGACCCTTCTGGCTCTGCTATGTGGGACGCCACCTCAGCGTGGCTTGATGAACAGTGCTAGGTCCACGCCCAGGATCTGAACCTGCGAAACCCTGGGCCCCCGAAGCAGAGCGCGGGAACTTAACCACTTAGCCATGAGGCCAGCCCCAGAAACCATTTTAGAAGTCTGTCCCTGTTGGACTAGTGGGCTAACAAAGTGAGGATTTTTAGGAGTTTTCCATTACAAAATTAATTCTATTTCTTGTACCTATTTTGCTTTTACTCCCTTTCCCGTGAGTTTAACCTATTCTCATAGGGAGATGGTTGATGATAACTCACTCAATACTTGGCTTTTTGCTTCTGTCAGACTTTGGTGTTTTGATCTTAATTGTCAGAAGGTGCAGCTCTTCGATCTGCCATTGCTCTTCCTTTTTCGTGACTCTTAGATTCAGGGGAGCTCTTCCTCTGTGGTTTTGGTATTTTAAGTAATTTAATTTGTACTTAGTTGGAGATGTCAAAGAAATTATAAATAATGGGCACATAAATATTTTTAGACTATGTTTTTTCAATTTAAATCTAGCACATCCAAAAGGCACAGTATTTTTAATTTTCTGCCCTAAAACTACTAACATACCCTTTGAGATGCCTACTTCATCTATATAAATCAGTGATTCTTAATGATTTTGAGGTCATGGGGTCCTCTAAGAACTAATGAAAGGGTATGGATCTCCTCTTCCAGAAAGCTGCCCAGATCTCAAGCTTCCCTGGTCATGGTGTGTAGCCAGCCATTACTGTGGGCCTTAAATCTAGCAGAAGCCTGACCTTTTTTTTTTTTTAAACTGTTTCAGAAGTCCTCTTAAGTCCCTTTGATTTTTTTTTCTTAATTAAGACTTTATTTTTTTAGAGAAGTTTTTAGTAGGAACACAACAAAATTGAGGTTAAGGTAGAGATTTCCCTTATACATCATGCCCCACGTATGCATATCCTCCCCCATTATCAGCATCCTCCACCAGAGTGGTACATTTGCTAAAACTGATGAACTTTCATTGACACGTCATAATCATCAAGGTCCGTAACTTACATTACAGCTCACTCTTGGTGTTACACGTTCTGTGGGTTTGGACATATGTATAATGACTATTATAGTATTATACAGAGTATTTTCATTGCCCTGAAAATCTTCTATGCTTCACCTCTTCATCCCTTCTGACCCACCCCCCCCAATCCTGGCAACCACTGATCCTTTTATTCTCTCCATAGTTTTGCCTTTTCCAGAATGTCATTTAGTTGGAATTAGACAGTATGTAGTCTTTTCAGATTGGCTTTGTTTACTAAGTTATATGCATTTAAAGTTCCTCTATGCCTTTTCATGTCTTGATAGCTCATTTCTTTTAGTGCTGAATAACATTCCATTGTCTGGATGTACCACACTTTTTTTATCCATTCGCCTATCAAAGGTCATCTTGATTGCCTCCAAGTTTTCGCAATTATGAGTAAAGTTGTTATAAATATCCATGTGTGGGTTTTTATGTGATGAGAAGTTTTTAGTTCCTTTGGGTAAATATCAAGGAGTACAATTGCTGGATCAAACAGTAAAAGTACGTTTAGTTTTATAAAAAACTGTGCAACTGTCTGCCAAAGTAGCTCTTCCATTTTGCATTCCCTCCAGCAATGAATGAGAATTTCTGTTGCTCACCATCCTCACCAGCATTTGGTGTTGTCAGTGTTCCAGATTTTGGCCATTCTAATAGGTGTATAGTGGTATCTCGTTTTTTATCCCTGATGACGTATGATGTGGAGCATCCTTTCATATGGTTATTTGTCATCTATATATCTTTTTTGGTAGGTTTCTGTTAAGCTCACCAAAAATGTTTGGCCCATCTTTTAATTGAGTTGTTCGTTTTCTTTTTTTCTTTTCTTTTCTTTTTTTTTGAGGAAGATTAGCCCTGAGCTAACTATTGCCAATCCTCCTCTTTTTGCTGAGGAAGACTGGCCCTGAGCTAACATTCATGCCCATCTTCCTCTACTTTATACGTGGGACGCCTACCACAGCATGGTGTACCAAGCAGTGCCATGTCCACAGCTGGGATCCAAACCAGCGAACCCCGGGCCACTGAGAAGCAGAACGTGCACACTTAACTGCTGTGCCACTGGGCCAGCCCTCTGGGTTGTTCATTTTCTTATTGTTGAGTTTTAAGAGTTCTGTGTATATTCTGGATAACAGTTCTTTATCAGATGTGTCTTTTGCAAATATTTTCTCCTCGTCTGTGGCTTGTCTTCTCATTTTCTTGATATTGTCCTTCACAGAGCAGAAGTTTTTAATTTTAACGAAGTCCAGCTTGTCAATTGTTTCCTTCATGGATCATGCCTTTAATGTTGTATCTGGTCATTGCATACCCAAGGTCATCTAAGTTTTCTCATAAGTTATCTTCTAAGTATTTTATAGTTTTATGTTTTACATTTAGATCTGTGGTCCATGCTGAGATAATTTTTGTGAAGGATGTAAGGTTTGTGTCTAGATTCATTTTTTTTGCATATGGTTGTCCGGTTGTTCTAGCACCATTTGTTGAACAGACTATCTTGGCTCGATTGTGTTACCTTTGTTCTTTTGTCAGAGATCAATTGACTATATTTATATGGATGTATTTCTGGGCTCTCTATTCTGTTCCATTGATGTATTGTCTATTCTTTCACCAATACCACACTGTCTTTTTCTTTTTCTTTCTTTTTCTTGTGAAGAAGATTGGCCCTGAGCTAACATCTGATGCGAATCTTCCTCTTTTTGCTTGAGGAAGATTCTTGCTAAGCTAACATCGGTGCCAGTCTTCTCTGTTTTGTATATGAGATGATTCCTCAGCATGGCTTGATGAGTGGTGTGTAGGTCTGCACCCAAGATCTGAACCTGGGAACTCTGGGCCACTGAAGAGGAGCACGCGAACTCAACCACTACACCACCGGGCTGGCCCCCGACACTGTCTCGTTTAATGTAGATTTACAAGTCATCTTAAAGTTGGGTAGTATCAGTTCTCCAACTTTGTTCTTCTCCTTTAGTATTGTATTGGCTATTCTGGGTCTTTTTCTCCCCTCTATATAAACTTTAGAATCAGTTTGCTCATAGCCACAAAATAACTTGCTAGGATTTTGATTGGGATTGCACTGAATCTATATAGATCAAGATGGGAAGAACTGACATCTTAACAATACTGACATGCCTGACCTTTTTATCCTTAACTCTTTAGAGCTTGGCTTCATAATCTCTGCTCTAGGTTAAGGATTCAGAACTGTGATAATGGGTGCCCTTTTCTTTGGACCAGAAAAGCTGTTGCTGTTGTTGAGGTCCAGATAATTAGAATTACTATTCTTCACGTGTATTCTTCAAGAACTTACTGCTTGCTCATTTGGTCAAACTAAAGGTCCCTGTTGGATAGACGAGTTGCAGTTTTGTGACTTCTTCTCACTTGTTTTTTATAGAATATTTGAAAATGGAGTTTTTCTGTTGTTTAAGCCTCTTTGCCAAATATTTACAAAGTGCAAAACTACTGCTGCCCTCAAGGAAATAAGTAGTAGGAGGGATACACAACTAAAGGTAATATAAGTACTGGTTATAATAGCAATATAGGAGGAATGCCTGCGTCAGCTTGGGAGAGTTAGGAAGGGCTGCAGAGAGAGTGAATCTGGGCTGAGCTGAAAGTTGAGAGAGAGAAGGGTATTGGGTGAGGAACAGGTAGTATGAAGTCTCAAAAGGGATGATCATGCATTCGAGGAATGACAGGTATCTTGGACCAGTTGAGTTGGAGATGCAGTACTATGAAGGAATCGAATACAATGCTAGAGACAAAGGCAGGGGCCAAGTTATGAAGTCCTAGAGTACATCAGGATTTTGGACTAAAGCTCAAAGATTTTAAACAAGGTACATGACATGATTAGATTTGTGCTTTTGGGCACTCACTTGGCATTAACATAGACATAGATTGAAGAGAGTTGAGAACAGAAATGAGTCTAGTTTACATGGCAATTGTAATTGTCCAATCGAAAGGTGATTAGGCTATGAATCCCAGATAGTGAATGATGAGTGGAATAGTTTGGAGGTGAAGAAGGTGGTTCCCAGGTTTTAGATTGGGACAGTGGGATGAACAATGATGCCACTGACTGAGTGGGGAAGTATAGAGAGACAACAGGCTTTGGAGAAAAGACCATGATTTAGCTTGGATAGGTTAAATTTTGAGATGCTTGTGTGACATTCAGATAGAGATGCCCTATGAAAGTCAGAGATCTGGGTCTGTAGGTCTGAGACGGGTCTATAATTGTTTGGGAATTATCAGCATAGACCACACTGTAGGTGAAGAGTGCGTATAGATGAAACTGCCCAGGGTAAGAGTGAGAGCAGGACCTGGGGAAAGTCAGCATTTAAGCAGGGGTGGATGAAGAGGAGCTTCAAAGGAAAATAACTGGAGAGGAAGGAGGTAATCAGGAATGAAGAATGTATGGGAACTCTTCAAAGGAGAGAGTAAATTCTGCAGCAAAGTGTCAGGAAGAAGACCCACAGATTTTCCTGACTTGGGAAGTAACGTGAACTTTGCTGGTCTTGGGGAGAGCTGGAGCGGAGAAAGTGAAGTTCAGAGGGCTGCTGTGACTCGCTTTTCCCGCTCAGGGGTTGCTGAGAATACTTGCAGTGTGTGGTGGCATGTTGTAGTAGTTTCAGGGTTCACAACAGAACAGAACCTAACATTTTTGTTTTTAAAGTAGAATAGATTTGAGCATGTATATAGGTGGAGGTGAAAAGCGTGGGAGAAAGTGAAGATGTATGAAAGAGAGAGATGTGTGCACAAAAATACAGAATAAAACACAGGAGACATGGAGGCAAAGGCCTTGGAGAGGAGGGGGTAATTTTCGCCTTTAGTATGGATAGAGGAAAGTATGTGATTTTATTTTCTGGAACTGTTTTTTCTTGTTTCTGATAACGATTTTCCTTATCACTTCTTTTTTCCTCCCCCGTTTGCATCATGCCCAGTGCTGCCCTTTGCCTTGATCCAGTCCCCTTTGAAAATGTATTTCCTGCTTGTACGCTTTAATGAAAGCTCCCAACTCTTCCATGAATTTCCGAAGTAGAAATGCCGAGAAACTTCTTTCCACTGAAATTAATGTCCTTTTCAGCTCGTGTCATTTAAAAATATGTGCTTTTAAAAACTTTCTATTTATAGTTTTAATGGCAGAAACTGTCTCACTTTTATTTAATTTTATATATGACACTTTTTGAAATAAGTTTGGGCCCATGTATTTTTATCCTGAAATTAAGTATATATAACATTGCAGAGATAAGCAACTAATGACTAAGATTATTGTGAAAATTCAGTTTCTTCCACCTGGCAACGGGAAGTCAAATCTTGCAGTACACTAGTACTCTATGATTTTACAATCTAATGGATGGCATCAGGTATAGCTAAGAATAACCAGATACCCGTGTGAAAATAGTGCATGGGAATTAGTCAACTGGCTCACCAGAATGGTATAATATTTATAATTGGCAGACTAGTTCTTTCTCATCATATATGTCTTGTCTGTAATAGACATTACATAACTAATTACTTATTTGAATTAAATTAAACAACAATATAGGACAATGTAGGCAACAACTAGGATAGAAGGAAGCGTGTAGTCATGGTGAGAAGGGAATAGAGTCTTGGCAAGAGAGAAGGTAAAGAACAGAGGTGGTCAGGCTATGGAGAAAAGGCAAAATGTGTTCAGGAGATCAGGAAAGAGATGTGGGGTGCAGAGGAACATTGGTGGGGAGAAGACATTGTTAAAAACAGATGGAATCTTCCGCTAAATGCAAAGGATTAGAAAGAAAATTGAGACAAATTTTACTCAGTTAATACGAAAACTTCTTTTTTTCTGGCCATGTTGGCTATATGAGATGTTTTTAGAATATTTTTTGGTGCCTTTATACTTCTTTTACAAGTACTTTTGCATGTATCATCTCTTTGTATCTGTGCAAAAGCCTGTAAAATACATATGTTCTCCTTTTACATAAAGAAACTAAGGAACAAAACCATTTGCTCAAGGTCAAATTTAGAATTAGAATTGAGATTTCTTGAAGTGTAACCAGTGCTCATCTCAGTAACATATTTTTTAAACACAGAGCAGAATTCAGTGGGCCACTATTAATAAGACATTAATTACAGATCCCTTTCGAGCATCGTGAGTGGCTAATTCCAGACAGTAGATATAAATGAGACTCAGATGAGTTGTCTCTTCTGAGTCCCATCTGTATTGAGGCATCCATGGATCTCTGGCAGGTGCATGTAGGGTGACAGAGGTGGTTGCCATAGGATACACAGGAAATGAGCTAGAGTACAGGGTCAAAGGTAGGAGAACAAAGTGCCTGCTGTCTTATGTAGGACGGGTATCTACTACACTCTTATAATAGCTGATGCTGTTCAGACTGCCAGAGCTGTATAAACCTGCCCATAATCAGCATAGTCTTGAGTTCTTGTAACTCTTAATACCATACTCACATCGAGGCAAAAATAACATAAGAATTAAAAAGTTCAAACCCGGCTCTGCCACTAACTCTGTGACCCTTAGGCAAATTATTTAACCTCTCTAAGCCTCAGTTCCCTCATCTGTAAAATGGAAATAATAATAGGAGGATTAAATGCTGAGGATATGATGCTTAGTATGTGATGCTTGAATTTAGCACATGCTTATTAAATGTAAGCTATTTTGATAATACTTTAAAATATGAATTTATTACTAATCCCAGAGTTGTGAGAATTTTATGATAGTGGGACAAAATTTAATGCTTGCGTTTAAAAAAAGTTATTAAGTAATGCTAAGGAATAATGCAAGTACATGTGGAAGTTTAAGGGGATGAGCAGGTACATGTACATTTCATGTAAAACTCTCCTTAGTCTTTTGAATAGAGAGTTTTCTTCAATATGGATTATGAGTAACTAACCTTTGTTAATAATATATTTTTGGGCCGAAGAGAAATAACTTCCTTAGTTATTAAGACTTGAACTTATAATAACATAGGTTGTTCCTCAAAAAAAATGTTTTCCCCAGATTCTTTTTTTCTTCTTCTTTTAGTTTTTATTTTCAGATGGTCCTAGATCTTGTCGGTGGCATAAAGGTTATATAATTATGTTAGCATCCGTCTTCTGGGACACATCTAGTATGTTCATTCACCCTTGTAGACTCTCTGACAACCATTTTGTTTGCTCTTTGCCCTAGAGATACTGACAGTTAAGTCACTTTGACTCACGTCCTCAGGATAGAAGGAAAAACAGTGTTTGGATGAGAATCCTCAACTTGGGAATACTGTGTTTTCCTTTGATTTATGTGGGAAAATTTTTAATAATAGTAAATAATACAAGACCAAAGATTTTAATACTTTGCAAGTTTCGCTTCTCTGTGTTTTGGTCTCTATCTTCTTCATTTGTGAAATACAGATTTTCCACTTGTTTCTGGTTAGGAATAAAAAGACCACGTAAATCTAAAGCATTATTCATGATAATGAATCCTCCACATTTCAAGGATAGTATTTTGGTTTCAAGCTGAATAGAGGTAGGGATTAGAGGAATTGAAAAGCTCCTTAGCCGCCAGCATCTCAGGTTGTAGAAAGAAGAACTCTGTGTCTATTGATTACTATAGCTTTGTAATATAGTTTGAAATCAGGAAACGGGATGCCTTCAGCTTTGTTCTTCTTTCTTAAGATTGCTTTGGCTATTTGTGGTCTTTTGTGATTCTATATGAATTTTAGGGTTGTTTTTCCTGTGAAAAATGCCATTAGAATTTTGATTTGAATTGCATTGAATCTGTAGATTGCTTTGGGTAGTATGGACATTTTAATGATATTCTTCTAATCCATGGCCTGGAAAATCTTTCCATTTGGTTGTATCTTCTTCATTTTTTTTTTTTATCAATGTCTTATAGTTTTGAGTGTATAGATCTTTTACCTCCGTGGTTAAATTTATTCCTAGGTATTTTATTATTTTTGATGCAATTGGAAATGGGATTATTTCTTAATTTCTCTTTCTGATAGTTCATTGTTAGTGTATAGAAACACAGCAGATTTTTGTATATTGATTTTGTATCCTGAAACTTTACTGAATTTGTTTATTAGTTCTAACAGTTTTTTGGTGGAGTCTTTAGTAATTTGAGTCTTGTCTCTTTTTTCGTAGTCCATTTAGCTAAAAAGTTTGTCAAATTTGTTGATCTTTTCAAAGAACCAACTTTTAGTTCCATTACTTTTCTTTATTTTTCTATTCTCTATTTCATTTATCTCTGCTCTAATTTTTATTATTTCCTTCTGCTAGCTTTGGGTTTAATCTGTTCTTTTCTAGTTCCTTATGTTTTAAAGTTAGGCTTTGATTTAAGATCTTTTTTGTTTTTAAAACAGCATTAAGTGTTTATAGCTTTAAATTTCCCCCTTAGCACTGCTTTTGCTACATCCCGTAAGTCTTGGTATGTTGTGTTTTGTTTCATCTCTAAGTATTTTTTAATTTCCCTTATGATTTCTTCTTTGATTCATTGGGGGTATTTTGTTTAATTCCCACAAATTTTTGAATTTTCATTTTCCTTCTCTTATTGATTTCTAACTTCATCTCATTGTGGTTGGAGAAGACACTTTGTATGATATCTATTTTAAAATCTCTTGAGACTAATTTGTGCCCTAACATATAGTCTATCCTGGAAAATAACTTGAGAAGAATGTGTATGCTCCTTGTTGGGTAGAGTGTTCTGTATATGTCTGTTAAATCTGGTTAGTTTATTGTGCTGTTCAAGCCCTCTAATTCCTTGCTTATCTTCTGTCTGGTTGTTTTATCCATTATTGAGAGTGGAGTATTGATGTCTCTAACTATTACTGTAGAACTATGTATTTCTCCCTTGGGTAAATGTCTTTAAGAGGATATATGTCTTTACCTTTATTCAAGGAGATCATGTATAGGTAATGTAGAATTGTTAGAAATACCATATATAAAGTTATTCTACTTTAGTAACTTGCTTTATTATCCCTAAACTTGCTCTTGTAAACTTTTGACCTCCCATTAAATCCATAAAGGGAAACTTAGAATAATGTTACTATGCTAAGATAAATATTTAATTTTATATATATGTAAATAATCATTTATAATATTTATTTAATAATTTTTAGAGCATATTCCAATAATAAATTATTATTTTTCTCCCAGTCAATTTTGTAAGACAGCCTTTTAAAAGTAATGTTGGAATAATTTTCAGGGCCTGGCCCGGTGGCACAGCAGTTAAGTTCACACATTCCACTTCTCAGTGGCCCAGGGTTTGCTGGTTTGGATCCCAGCTGTGGACATGGCACCGCTTAGCAAAAGCCATGCTGTGGTAGGTGTCCCACGTATAAAATAGAGGAAGATGGGCACGGATGTTAGCTCAGGGCCAGTCTTCCTCAGCAAAAAGAGGAAGATTGGCAGTAGTTAGCTCAGGGCTAATCTTCCTCAAAAAAAAAGAAGTAATATTGGAATAATTTTCAACAGAGATCGTATGGTTTTTGCTGGAAATTATGGAACAGGAAGAGATATTAAGGTGTTTGTCATAATATTGCATATAATGTTCTATGATTAAACTAAATACAATTTAAAGAATACCATTATAAAATTTTAGTTTTAAGAGCTTTGACATTCCTTAAGAACATGAAAATAAGAATGATTGCAATATACTGTAATTCATTACACACTTGATCAGGGTGGAAAACTTTTAGCTGGATCCTTGAATGTCTGTAATTCTTATACTTTTTATCCCAAAAGGGACATAGGGAGGCGAAGTACAACTTTAGCTACTTTCACTCTCCTAAAAAAATTGAAATTTCTGAAATTATTTTGGTCTGTATTGTTTTCTTTGTGTATCTTTCTTATTGTAGAAATTTAAAAGGAAATAAATGCCAAGACTCAGTCTTTCACATTTTTCATCTTTGAAGGTAATCCTATTTTACTGAATTAATTGTGTTATAAGGCCTACAGAATGTTTTCTGCTAGCTGAAGAGAGAGGGATCTAGACTAAATGAGACTTCAGGGCAAAATGAAGAGACCATGTTCAATTTACCAAGTTTTATTTTATCATTGTAAACTGTGCTCTCAGCACAATGACCTGCTTTAACTATATGTACGCAATTTAAACTTTAATGCAACCTAATTATAGTGTTAATTTTATATATATATATGTATATATATATATATTTTTTGCTGAGGAAGATTTGGCCTGAACTAACATCTGTGCCAATCTTCCTCTATTTTCTTTTTTTGTTGTTGTTGCAGTAACATTGGATTATAACATTATATAGCTTTCAGATCTACATCGTAATATATTTTGAATTCTGTATAGATTGCATCAAGTCCACTACCCAAAAACTAATTATAGTCCATCACCACACATGTGAGCCTAATCACCCTTTGACCCTCCCTCCTCCCCCCTTCCCCTATGGTAACCACCAATCCAATCTCTTGTTATGTGTTTATTTGTCATTGTTTTTACCTTCTACTTATGAGTGAGATCATACAGTATTTGACTTTCTCCCTCTAACTTATTTATCATAATACCCTCAAGGTCCATCCATGTTGTCACAAATGGCTGGATTTCATCATTTCTTATGGCTGAGTAGTATTCCATTATGTATGTATACCATATCTTCTTTATCCATTCCTCGCTTGATGGGCACCTAGGTTGCTTCCAAGTCTTGGCTATTGTGAATAATGCTGCAGTGAACATAGGGGTGCATGTATCTTGATGCATTTATGTTTTCAAGTTCTTTGGATAAATACCCAGCAGTGGAATAGCTGGATCATGTGGTATATCTATTCTTAACTTTTCGAGGAATCTCCATACTGCTTTCCATAGTGGCTGCACCAGTTTGCACTCCCACCAGCAGTGTACAAGGGTTCCCTTCTCTCCACATCCTCTCCAACACTTGTTTCCTGTCTTGTTAATGATAGCCATTCTGACCGGAGTTAGGTGATATCTCGTAGTTTTGTTTTGCATTTCCCTGATAGCTAATGATGTTGAGCATCTTTTCATATGCCTGTTTGCCATCCGTATATCTTCTTTGGAGAAATCTCTGTTCAGATATTTTGACCATTTTTTAATTGGCTTGTTGGTTTTTTTGTTGTTGAGTTGTATGAGTTCTTTGTATATTTTGGATAGTAACCCCTTATCAGATACATGGTTTGCAAATATCTTCTCCCAATTGTTAGGTTGTCTTTTCATTTTGTTGATGGTTTCCTTTGCTGTGCAGAAGCTTTTTAGCTTGATGTAGTCCTCCTCTATTCTGTATGTGGGTCACTGCTACAATGTGGCCGCCGACGAGTGGTGTAGGTCCACACCTGGAAACCAAACCCAGGCCACCAAAGTGGAGTGCGCTGAACTTAACCACTAGGCCACAGAGCTGGCCCCTACTGTTGATGATATGATTAATAATATGCTTTGTAAATGTCAAACACTGTGTTTACATAATTTAATTTTTTCAACAACTCCATTTTATAGAGAAGGAAATTGTGTTTCTCATCTGTTTAAGCAACTTGAGCTACTAATTAGCAGGGCTGCCTTCTGTCTCAGCTGTGTCCCATTCTGAAACCTGTGCTCTTAACCATTTGGCTTAGCCTCCTGCCCACTTCTATAGAGTGGGAAATGTGTGATAAAAAATATTCCTGTTGGTCAGTATAATTGCCTTCGTTTATCACCAATATTTTGTGCATTTGCTTTCCTGATTTTTGAATCCCCTGCTCGTGCTCATTGTTAAATTTTATAAATGGAAGGGTGACCAGAGCCGTATGTTTTGTAAGCAGTATAATTATTTTTTCCCAACTGTTTCTTTCTTTTTCTATTGTTCTTGAGTAGGAGGAAAAAATAGAGAATTAGCGTGGATTTTTTAATTTTGAAAATTACTAACCTATTTTGGTAATTGCAAGGGAAATTGCGAGAGGATACTTTAAGAAATATATTTGTTTGAGACCAATGTGATTTAATGGTCAGAGTGTTGACCTGGGAATTGGACAACAAAATTATCTTGAAAAAATTGATGAACCATTTAATGATTAAATTAGAATTTCTTTTTTTACTGTTTTTATTTTTCATATGAAAGTTGTGAAAACTATAATTATTTCAATGATGTTTTTAAGTCATGTAAACAGACAATTAAGAATTAGAGCTTAAATTTTTTTTTATTATTTTATCCTTTAAAAAAACTTATTTCTGAACAAAGGCTAGGTTATACCTTATTATCGCATGAAGAGCCTTGCTTAAATTTAAATCTTTCAAAAAATATTTGTCCTGAAGATGAAAACACATTTTGTATAAAGAATAATATATGTCTTCTATTTTTGGAATTGTGATCTCTCATTTGGCATTATGTGATTTTCTTAATGTTACCATAATTGCTTTTTTAGTGTATTTTGGGATCTCTACTGTGCAGCTCCAGAAAGACGGGAAACATGTGAACATTCAAGTGAAGCAAAAGCCTTCCATGATTATGTAAGTTAACATGGAATTTCACTAAGACGTGTTGTCAGTTTTCTTGTTAACCACTGTTCTTAAAAAATGCGTTGGACTATCTATTCTTTTCCTTTGGTACTTAAGAAATTGTTCTTTTTTTCTTGAAAACTAGGCTCATAACTTTAAAAGTGAAATACAAATGGGTGTTTGAGTCTTGTTGAAGAAGCTTAAGATAAGAGAGTAGTCCTAACTCCAAGCTGTTAAAGGTATTTCTTATCTTTAAGCATGCCTGATTTCTGAAATTTCAGATTTATAAAAGTTAATTAGTAATTATTCCACGAAAAGAGTCATCATAAGAATTCTGTAAATGATAAGCTCCTCTTCTGCACATAAGATTTTAAAAATATATAGAATTCTTGTGTTCTTCTCTTTTGGCAACTTCTAGTTATGTATCATAAGGCTAAATATCCCCTTCACTGAATTCAGTTCCACAAGTAAAATTTATTGTGAATTAAGGGAAATACAAGGTAAGAGAGCAAAAAGATTCTGTGCAAAGATGAAAATGTGAACTTTTAAAAAACATTCTTAAGGGCAGTGAGCTGTCTTGACTAGGTAAGGTATATTGAATTTTGAATTTTTTTTTTAGAAGAACTGTAAATTTGATTTTAGAGAGTTGATGGTATCAGGAAATAGAACTGTAAAAAAAAAAAGGGAGGGAGACAAGGAAGATTGTCATTAAGGAAAAATTGCATTTAAGAATGAAGAGACGGTATTGTGAAGGGGCTGGGAAAATGCTGTGTTTGCAGAACTGACCATGAAGGAAGGGCAGACTGAGTTTCCTTTGTTTGGAAGAAGTAGAATTGGAGCTGGAGCCTGAGGAAATATCTGATAGGAAGTACCTGAAAGTTAACCAGAGGGGGACTTGTTTAGTTGGTAGAAGGCAGGCATCATTCTGTGTAAAGAGCCTCAGAAACCAGAGCCAGGGTTCAGCAGGGAAAAAGACCTTGTTCTTTCAAAGGACATACTTCAGCCTTAGACTGAAAAGTGGAAATATCCAGAAGAATTATAACCCCAAAATAGCACACGGAAGAGTATGCAGACTTAAGAGAAGTGAACATCTTGGCATCTGCAGGGACTGTGTGATACTTGAAACGTGTGCCAAACTGATTAAACTGTGCCTGCTCTTGACTCCCTCCGCTGATATTGATTGTACTCATTAAGCTCACTGTGTACTAAACAATAGCTCTTGGGGGCAAATTGAGTGAAAGGGATGCTACTCCGCATAAAGGAAAAGTGGAGATAAGGCAGGACCCAGGACACAGTATTTATCTGACCAGTCTTGTTTTCTTTTTTCACTCTTGGGTGATGGCAGAAGTTAAAGCAGAGACACAGCCATGAAGAGCATAAGGAATCTGCTAGAGCGGGATGCCCCGTCTCATCTCTCTCTTACACCAAGAAAGGCATGTCTAGATTTGGCCTGCCAGGCGTGGGAAGTTTTTAAAAGTACCCACTAATTTTGACAACTAGGTGGCATTAGGTAGTACTAGTGTTCTACTTTAAAGGACGTGTAATATTTGTGGATCTTCATTAGGAAACTAATTATATAATACTTTTTCAACAGTCCATTGTATAGAAAGATGCACCCTATTGTTCACTATGGAGATCTTATAGAGAATACTGAACAAATTTAGCAGCTCTTTCTTAGAAGCATTGGGTAAATCATCATCGTTGTTGTCATAGCCACTGTCGTCATCATCGTCACATCATCATCATCATCATTATCACCATCATCATCATCATCATTTTGCATTCCTAAGGCACTTTCAATATTTCAGAGAGTATTCACACTATTAGCTTTAGAAACCCACTTATATATTTCAAAGTTTTTAAAAATGAGCGCTGACCAAAGATAGGAGTGAAATTAGACTAGATTTTAAAGGAGGAATAACCCCTTACCATGTACTTTGGTTCTAAGAAATGTAGTTTAGAAAAAATTTAGTATTTGGGCTTTATAATTCATTTTGAATATTCGCACATGTTTTATCAGATGTTTCATAATTTTATCTTAAATATTAGTTTTAAGAGATTCAATTTATTTTTACGTGGTGTTTTTGTTATACCTTCAAGTCAGTTTATTTTCAGTGGTAACACATCTTCAAAATTCTCTTTTAAATGGAAGTTGGTGAAAAGATAGAGTTTGACTTACGTAATTTTATATTACAATTGGATTTTTAGAAATACATATGTTTTCCGTAGCACACTTTTAATGGTAATTTTCATGAGTAGGATTTCCTGAATTCTTAAGAGTACACAATTTCTGAAAATGATAAACATAATTCATGTTTAATGTGCAGATATAGAAGTTTGAAAGACTCAGGGAAGAAAAATGGGAAACAGGAACAAACAATAAGATTTTGGTAAAATTCTAGAATGCTGTATTTCTGTATTACAGTACGTTGGGAAGCATTTCTAAAATAGTAATTAATACGTATGCCTAATTTCAAGGACGTTCTCAGAGAAGTATTCTGAAAAATATTTTCTTAATTAGCTGCATCTTTAGAGTAAAAAAATATGCATTTGTAAGTATAAATTCTGATATGTTTAAAAAGAGGTCTTTGTTATTTTATACTCTGCTTATCTCTAAAATTGAATGGCTAGTGAAAGATAAATTACATTTCTTGAGGAAATAGTGGAGGCAGAATGAGGTAAATAATGAATAATTCTTTTAATTAAAAAATAGACTAAGATGTTAAAAGTGATTATCTTTTGATATTGGGAATATATATAATTTTTATTTTTGCCTCCATATATTCTTGTATTTTCCAGATATCTATGCTTAATATTAATTTTATATTCAGGAAAGTTAATTCTAAAGCAGATTAAATTTCACCTTTCAGTGAGTTCCAGTCTCTCCTCTGAAATTAGAAAATAAAATACTAAGCAAAATAAAATTTAAATTTGAGGTGGTCATGTGTTTTCATACCACCATGTTACATGCATAGGCATTTTGCATTTCTCATGAAAGACATTGGGTTTTTTTGTATGTACACATATTAAAAGAGAGATCTATAAGCTGAACAGATGTAATTTTGAGCCATTCTATAATTTTCAATAACTTTTTTTTTGGATAATTACTATTCCAGAAATATTTTTGGCTTTCAGTTTTTAAAATTTTTTTGGCTTGTTTTCTGACCATTGCCTCTTTAGAATATGGGCTTTTGTCACTTTATTGTTTTATTTGCCAAATGATTATGCAGTGTTAATTAATAACCTTTTCTTCAAAAAAATCACCATGTCCATACTTACTTTGGGAAAAAAAGAAAAAAAAAGAACGTTTAAGATGAGTAGAACTTTGGTCTTCTTGCATTTATATTTTAAAATATATTAACTTAAATATTTAGCATCTGTATGCAATGCTAAATGTAAAATTGTCATTTATTTAGAAATCAATGGTTAATAGTGTTGAGGGATGTGCTTTTGGATGACAAAGCTGTAAAGAGCACAAGGAAATGATTACAAGTCAGAGATGGGAAGAGGTTCTGATTGGGTTGGGCTCATGGAAGGGGCTTCTGAGATGATTGGCAAAGTTTTCTTTTTCCTGACCATGGTGGTAGTTACTTTATAACAATCAGGTGTTTGCTTTATAAAATATCATCGTGGCATAAATTGATTTTGTGCGGTTTTCTCTGTTTTTTTATTTTAGAATAACAAGACTTTAAAACACAGTTGAGGTAATTGACATTAGAAAGAGAATATGCACAGCAGTTTCTAATGTGTTTCTGGGCTTTGCTGTGGCTCATCCTTGAGAACTGATGGCAGACAGTGCAGCAGTGATCTCCAGACAAGTCTGTATGGGTTTCCTCTCTGCTGTGACAGATACTAACCTGTTGATTTTCTAGAGGGGAGTAGAGAATAAGATCAGAAATGTTGGAGGAAAATTTAATATTTAGGAATTTGCCTTGTAAGAGAATATAGAGATTTTACTGTATAACAATTATTTTGCCATGTGGCTGGGAGATATCTGGCTTGACCTTGTTATTTTTATCCTGCGTGGAAACCAGGTTCATCTGAGCTGCAAAATTATTATTATATGTTATAATATTATCACTAAAAAGTAAACCATCAGAGCCAACCCAGTGCCATAGTGGTTGGGTTCATGTGTTCCACTTTGGTGGCCCGGGGTTTGTGGGTTCGGATCCTGGGTGCTGACCTACACACCGCTCATCAAGCCCTGCTAAGGCGACATCCCACATATAAAGTGGAGGAAGATTGGCCAGGATGTTGGCAATCTTCCGTAAGCAAAAAGAGGAGGATTAGCAACAGATGTTAGCTCAGGGCCAATCTTTTCTCATCAAAAAAAAAAAAAAAAAAAAAAGTAAAGCATCATTTCAATTGGTTAATATCTACTAAGTTGTAAAGTTTAATGGACTAGCTTTTATTTTCTCCCCATTAGTGTGTGTTTATTTTACTCTGAAATCACAGGCATTGTTTTGATGTGGAGTGAGTTAATGTTTACTAGATATTTTTTTCCTCCTACAGCTTAACATAGAGTTGTTTCAACAGTTTATTTCTGATTTCATTCATTTCCAAAATACTTAGGAGAAGTATCAAAATATACTGCTAAACTTTTAATGAAAAGCATATACAATAGTTATAATTTTGGTTCTCTGCTACGAATGAAAGATTCTTTAATTGTCCTAAAGCAAAGATAGAGTGAAATTATTGCTTTAGTGTGATGGTAATGAAATCACATTATTACAGTGAGCTCTTTGAGAGCAGAGAATTAGATTTGTTCTTCCCCAGGGTCTGTCAAATAATAGATATTCAATAAATATTAGCAGAAGGCACTAGTTTGTCAGTTGGGAAACTGGAAATATTTCAAATCCTTCAAACGTTCAGGTAAAGTGACAGGTGTGAGTCGTAATTGTTGCAGCTGATTTTTGTGTTCTTGCTTAAGAGAGTGTTTATAACCTCTAGAAAGCATTATGTTACAGGTGTGTAGTGATGGGATACTTTTTAAAAATGATATATAAATGTGATTTTATGTAAATAAAATACTAGGAGAAGAATATTTTCATACTTCATGAAGATTTTTTACACATAATAGTATGTTATTTAGAAAATACTTCTGTAAAGACTACCGCAGAGTGAGGTGCGTTCTTGGCTGTGATCCTGTAGCATGCTCTGTGTATCACCTTAGTGTCCCCGTACCTTAGATTTTTGTAGTAAGATGTTTTCTCTAATAATTGGTGGGCTTCCTCAGGGATTACGCTTGGTCTTATCTTTTTCATTCCCTGTGCCTGGCATGGTGCCTGACATGAGGTGTTCAGATCACATTTGGTGTTTATATAAATGAATAATTAAATAAAATGTTATTTGATAATGATTTGTCATTTCTTATTTTAATATAACTGAATATGCAGTGGCAGGAAGGTCATCCATACTACTTTTATTCACTGTATTTCAAAACAAATTTGGTGAAGACAGCACTTGTAAGCCCGAACAAGGGAATCAAAGCAGGTGGCAGAGGCTTTGTGTCCTGGGGGGCGGGGCACCAGGGCGTGTAGCCCTGACTGGGACAGACACGGTCCTGTCCTCATGGGCCTGCCGTCTAGCAAGAGGCCTTTCCTCCAGAAGTTTGAAATATCAAATAGTAAAATACAGGTAGAGATACAGTATAGTGTTATATGGCTGGATCAGTTAAAATTTATAGATATATAAGAATATGGAGAGAGAGATGTAAGACTGTGGAAGGGTAGCTACACATAACACCAGATGTGTATTTAGATTTTGACATATAGTAGGCATAATTAGCTAAGGCTCAAATGAATGAATAGTATCACATTGGAGCATAATTCTCGTAACCAGTCCATGTAAACTAGAGTTCTCAATAGGTCAGGAACAGTAAAGTTACACTTAAAATCCATTAAGATGATAAAATAATGATAAAAAGATGATAAGATGTTTAGTAATTAGGAAAAAAAAACTGTCGTAGGTATGTATATATTAATGTTTAACAATTAACAGAGCCAGACCTGGTGGGCTAGTGGTTAGGATTTGGCACTCTCACTGCCATGTCTTGGTTTGTTTCCTGGTCAGGGACCACACCACCCATCTGTCGGTTGTACTGTGGCGGCTGCATGTTACTGTGATGCTGAAAGCTAGGCCACCGGGATTTCAGATACCAGCAGCATCACCTGTGCTGGACAGGTTTTAGTGGAGCTTCCAGACTGAGACTATGGAGAAGGACCTGGCCACTCACTTCCCCAAAAAATTGGCCATGAAAACCCTATGAATAGCAGCAGAACATTGTCTAATGTAGCACCGGAAGGTGAGAGGATGGAGCAAAAAGCCCGGGCAGGTTCCCCTCTGCAGTACGCAGGATCACTAGGAGTCAGAGTCAACTCCACCGCGCTCACACATCAGTCAATATGTATAGGCCATTGTTCGCCTCACCGGGTAGAGACATAATGAGATTTATTTTTTGCCTTGTTCTTATCTGTTACATTATTTCAACCCTTGCCTTCATTTCCTGTGGAGTCCAGTTTAATTTCTTTTGCCACATTTAAACCTTATAATCCATCTTATGTTCTTTCTAGCATAAGTTGTTTATCTACTTCGTTTTGTTTTTGTGCAAGCTGTGTTGATTTGAAGAAGTACGTTCACCTCTTTACCTGTGCTGTGTTTGTGTCGTCTATTCCCAGCTTGTTATTGGGCCTGGGATTGCCTCTGGGTGGTGTCTAAGTACTGCTGATAACTGTATCTGCTATTTTTCCTATTTCTTTTGATCCCAAGATTTCCTATAGGGCAATATGCTATTTCAGTCGTTCGATGGGAAACACGAATAAGGGAGACAGTGAAGGAGACTGTAAAGCGTTGTGGAAGAAATCTACTTTACTTAAAAGTCTTGTGCAGCATAATTTACTGCCGTCCGTAGACGTTATGAAATCCATGAAGATTAAATGAAGAAACTAGTATGGAAAAGAGAGAAAGGAACAGAACAGGGATGACTGTAGTTACAGTTTGTTTCACTGTGAAAAATAATATCTTTTCAAAGTATGTATTTTAAAGGAACTTCAGCCCTTTTCTCCCACTGATATATCCACTTCTATGACAATCTAATTTCTGGTGAATGTGCAAAGATGAGTACAGAAAGATTTTTATTCTTTACTATTTTTGATGCTGATGTTGCACTACTTGCGACTGTGTTGCCAATAGCATATAAACATAAAAAACTGACAGAAACGTGATACTCTTTAACAAATAGCATGCATTTCTAACTTACTATTAGAGGTACAAAATTCATAAATTTAAGAGCCATATAAAATAAGTTATTTTGGAGATTGTTAAAAGGAAAAGTGAGGTACATCTAAATAGCTTAGATTTGTAGAGTCATATTCTATAGCCACTTTGTTTACTTTTTATATATTGTACAACTTCATTTAAAATGATTGGATTTTGGACAGCTTAGAAAAGTGAAAGTCTGTCTTGTTTTTATTCCTTTTCCCTTTGATTTGAAGGAAAGAAATGAAAAGTATTGGCAAAACTCATGTTCCACTTACCCCAGTCCACAGTTTTCACTTACTGTTGTGTTTTTTGGGTTTGGTGGGCATTGGTAGTGAGGTTAGGGGTTCATATCTCTTTTTAAAATAAATAAGTGCCTCACAGTTTTAAGTACTGTGTCTTGACAGACTGTATACTAGGAGTTTAAGTAATATTTACTCATCCAAGAAATAATGGATTGAGCTGTAATGATGTGACACGCTCTTTTGTACTAATAAGAATGGGTTATCTGTTTTCAGGCTTCATGAAATGTCTATAAATTTATTTTGAGTATAATTGAGTATTAATTTAATTGTTTAACTTTGGTTTTTTTCACATATATTTGGCCTGATACTTTCCCCTGTCTCTTGGGTTTAAAACCACAAACTACTATTATAATACTAGGAATTATTTGCAGCCAGCCACAGTAGATAGATAGGAGTTCCCAAAGCTCAGGTGCTAACATTTGAATCTTTGAACTCTAGCGGGAAAGTCTCAGAATCTCTTGAAAAAGAAGGTACAGATATTTTTAAGGCAGATTTAAGATTTTTCTTATCAAAGTCAAACTTAACTTTAAAATGTTTGTGATATGTTGTGTTAAAATATCTAGATTTTTAAAGAAGAAGAAAAGGGTACAACTGCTAACAGTTTACTTCTATGCAGGATTATCACTGAGGGAAATGGTTTTGGTAGACAAAGGATCATTCTTTTATCATGTCTTTATTAACTCTCTTTTGAGAACCCATTTATGTACAAGTTACTTGGAATGAGGCTGCGGGAGGGGCAAAGGCTTATAAATATTTCTCCCTCTAGGGATTCCTAATGTGCTTGGAGAGCTCTGTGAGCTGTACATCCAGAGTTAATTGCTATGAGTGTAAGATAGATAATAACTGCTATACTGTATGAGTCTAGACACTGTGGCTGTGCACTGGCCTTTGAATGATGACTAGGATTTGGATAAGAAGAGATGTGTGGGAGAAGGCATATCAGAGAAACTGGCTGATACTGATACAATGTTAGGTGTGTTTAAGGAATAGTAGTCAGAACTATTTGACCAGAGTAGAAAAATCAAACACAGGATCAATGCTTAGCTAACAGATGGTAGAATGTTAAAACTGTAAGGTAACTATGAAATTATCCTTTTCAGTGGTTTCATGCTGATTTCCCTGGACCTTTGGGGTACAGTGGAAAGGCCATAAATGGTGCCTAGAAGTGAGGATGGAGAGAACACCCTACCCGAAAGGCCTTGGCCTACTTCTGTCTTAACCAAAGCTGCTCAGTCCTCACCCTTTCTCAATTCCTTCTATTTTCTCTTTCTAATTAAATGGAATCTTCCATTTAACTGGTTACCCACGCCATCAGTGAATCTTCTTTTTATTCCCTTTATGTCAATTCCATTGCCTAAACGTTTCTTACCCATGTCTTCTCCTCTCTCATCTCACCACAAATGCCATAGTCCAAGTCTTCACCGTGTTCCAGCAGCATTACAGCAGCTATTCCTGCACCTGTCTCCCCTCTGGGCCCTCAGAGTTCAGCAACTCTCTCTCAAGCGTTCTTGGTAAAACTCGTGAATAAGCAACTCTCTCTCTTTTGTTCTTTTAATTGCTTTTGTATATTTACAGCATCAGAATCCAAAACAATTCAAAAACTTTAAATAAAAAAGGTTGAAAACTGCTTATTTTGTCCAATTTACTTATTTTACTAGATAAGGGACTTGGTACCCAGAGAAGTAAAGGATATGCCGTTGTTTAAAAAACTGAGTGAGGTTTAGCCAGGAAAACTCATGTTTTCCAAATATTCATTGAACGTGTTTTCATCTCTGTGGGATGAAACTTTTGTTCTGTCTGCAAGAGAAAGTCATTATTCGGGCATATTCAAAAAGTAGTAAATTACCTTGAGGAGGCTATCCCAATAGTCTTGGTATGACCTGAAAAGTCCTTGAATTCTGGTGGTGGCAGATGAAATTGAAAATGAAGAATGTAAAGGATGAGATTTTCTAGTTTTAAGGATTGAGGAAGAGAGAAAAATTAAAAATAATTTGTAGTTAACATAACTGATGAACTGAGACTTGAGATACCATTAGCAGAAATCTGAAATTTGGAAGGAAGAACATGGAGAAAGTAGGTTCAGCTATAAAAGTGGATTAAATTAAAGAGGGAATAAGGGTAAAATAAGAATTGAGGCCTGGGCATAAAAATTTGGAAAAAACACTCACATTTGGGGGTGGCAGGAAAGAAGAGGCTAGCACTAAGACAGGGGAAAATAGAACACATTGAGAGGAAGTACTTAGACTGACTGCGAGAGCGTGACTGGTGTGTTCTGTAGCCCAGTAAGGTTGCCAGATCTGTTTACCATTTCAGAATGCTTCCAAGTTGAACTCTATCCGAGGGCAACTAATAAAATTTGTTTGGTGTTAATGGACTATCTTGAGTTCCCAGGATATTCAAAAGGTGTTTATACTTTTTACAGCAAAACTTGAGACTCAAACTATGTCAATGCCTGAATGATTTTTATAGACCACAGCTTCATTTTAGAAAGCAGTCATGTATTGTATTGGGGGGAAAGTAGATTCAAATTTAGGAGGAAAACTAAATGGACTTAAATGATCCATGGCTTCTTCCAGAAGTTTTTGAAACTTAGATTAATAGATGGGGAAATCTCAATATGTTAGCCCTCTGTTTTCATTGCAGCTTTGTTTTAGCAAGCATGTATTGAATTGCCCGTTAAAGAGCAATGTAAAAATTCTCATACCTTAAGGAGGTAAGCCAGTGTAAAGACTGTAAAAATATATCATGTTTCATTTGGTAGTCTGGTGGCTTGTACTTAATTGGTACTCAGTTAATATTTGATGAAAGAATGTGCATTCTGCAGGCAGGCCCTTTCTAAACTAAGTGCCCCCACTTCCAAGGGAACATTGCAGTACTCTTATATGATCCATTATTGAATTCCTTATTATTTCTTCTTCTTGTTTTCCTTTGATAATTATCTTACCAGCTTATCACCTTATCTTCTCTTCCTCACTATCATTCTTCCTTTGTCAGCCCTCAGATATGAAAAGAAAATAAAGGAAAATATTTCAGAGCTGAAGTCATATTATAATTTTTATTATGGGCAAAAGCCCAAATACATAAAGGAAATGGAAATCTTTAGATATCACAAAATGACTTCTGTATTGTTTACAACAGCACACCTAATGTAATGTGTATTAGAAATTATGGGGATATTTTCCATATGCAAATCTCATTAACATACAGCCATGTACACCAGTCTAACTTCCTTTTTGCTTTCACCTGGAATACCTTTGTGAAAGAACATTGGGAGGTTGCTGTAACATGAATCTGTCGACCTATTCCATCACAAGCCACCTGCCTATATACCCTTCTTACCTTTTCCAGACCATGGATATAACCTTTGATCTTTGCTTTCCATTTTCCTTTGTCAATTTTTGCTTCCACAAAACCTACTCCTTTCTTTATGCCTAGGATTTTAATTTTATTCACTGCAGAGTCTTACAGGAGGTAATAAAACAAATACCGGGAAGTTTGCAGAGAATTAGGAATCTCAGCGAAATTTTATCTTTGAAATATAAATGGAACTTATCTTGTTCTATCTCCACATTCACATTCCTGATTGTTTATTTATTTTTATATTGACTTGTCGCAAGGGTTGTGGGGAGAGTGGAGTGCGTGGAGCATTGTAAGTCTTTTGTTTGGGAATCACTCTCCCCTAACTCCTGTCTCCATTGGATGAGAGCTCGAGCTTCTTCGAGTTCAACCTAGATAGGTTTGAGCTGGCACCACTGCTCGGTCCTTTAGAACTTGTGGTGTCCTTGGAAAACTCTCACTTTCTAGGTGGGCTCTCTGGGAGGACACCGTGAATAAGGAGGGCACTTTCCTAGCCGACCCTCAAAGTTCTCCTCCTGGCTTTTCAGCTGTCTTTTACTGCTTAGTTTTCCATCAGCTTGTTCACTTGCTGGGCCTTTAGGCTAATTCTCCCTTTGAGAGAAACTAGGCTTTTGTGTTCTTAATGAATATTTGGGTTAGTTTCTTCAGTGCCAATGAAGTTTAATGGCAGGCGTTACTGAAGGAAGCTTTCTGCCTTTTATTTATTCTCCCTTCATTTGCTCTTAGCCAGCTCCTGTATTTTCCTATGTCAAAGGTGTGCATCCACTCAATCATCTACTACATTTCCCTGTATTATCTGAGAGAAGCTTCTTTCCAGAACAAAAATGATCGCTGCCTGTGCTCAGGGACCTACCTGCTCAGGTCACTTTTACAGATACTCTCTGAGTAAACTCTCAGCCGACTTTTCCAAATTTAAATTCTATTAAACAGTAATCAACTTTAACAGTTTCCACCAGTGGGAAAAAGTAGGCTTCCTCATAGAATATTCCTGCTTCTGCCTTTGCAAGTCTTCCTATAATTCAGGGTGCAAGGCAAAGGCTGCCTCTTTAGCGAGGACTTTCCTAATTACTCCAACCTGAGTGAATTATCCATCTTATGGATTTAAAATATGAAGTTGGCCATCAGTGCTCTATCTGATTTGCTTTTTCATTTAGACTGTTAGCTTACAATGTTTTCCCTTCTTTTTTTTTAAACTTTGATGGAGCTAAAGTAATAGCAAGACTGAATTAAAATGAAAAATATCTCAGTAATTTTCTTTGAAATAAAAAAGGGCCAGTAAGATTTTTTTTCTTATTTTAGGAAGTTTAGGAAGTGACAATTATATATAGTTTTCTGTAATTTAAATGTGTATATAGTTCTCATGGTCTATTTGTGCCTGTCCAGAGCAAACAGCAGCTGTTGCTTACTTTACTCATATCAGAAGACTAAAATAGCAATAAAGGGAGGTACTTAGGGAACTAAGGTTGATTAATTTAGATTTAAAAAAAAGAAATTTAGAACTTTTTTTTGGTTGAACTGCCATTTCTGTAAAGCCCTTTTTATTTATTTATTTTTACTAATAATGGAAATTAATTAGAAATCTTAAGGAGGAATAATAGAGCTTGTCATTACATATTTGTAGAGAAAAAATTGTGCATGTTTTTTCCCTTGGGTAAAGTATAAGTAAGTAGATACTTATTTTACCATAGTGGTGCTATCAAGAATAAGATCATAAGAACCGTCTCTCTGTTGGGGGGTGGGGGCGTCAATGAATTGAATCAGAGTTAAAGCAAATTCATAAAGTTGAAGAGTGATTCAGTTTAGGGTATTTATTTTTGTGAGTTTTTATTTAAAAAGAAGGGATTTAAAAAAAAAATCATCCTGAGGATCAGATTTTAAAATAAAGAGCAAGAAATACGAATTCTGTTTAATAAAATAATTTTTTAAAGCTTTGGTTCAGTATAATGAACAATTAGAGTAGTAATCAGTGAGAAGACCTTCATATTTAGGAAAGTGCTGAAGAGATTAATTTATATATTAAACTAGTATTCTAATCAGAAAAAAATGTAATCCTTTAATTTAAATATATAGGTGAACATTGATCAGATTAAAAATACTTTAAATTCTTATCTCATGAGTTCTTGATGTCTCTTTAAATGGAGAAGAAAATGCTCTTTGGTAAAACTGGTCCAGAATATTAAAAGATAAGTAAAAAAGTAATTTTTGATCGTATTGAAGGCTTGGAGGACTTGCTATTAGATTTTTCAAATAATATTTTCATTTTCAATAGAAAATACAATGTCTTTAACATATTACACGGTCAGTGATGTCATTAAAAAGATCTGATCTAAAGAAGATGTGGTACATATATACAATGGAATACTACTCAGCTGCAAAATAGAACAAAATCATTCCATTTGCAACAACATGGATGGACCTTGAGAGAATTATGTTAAGTGAAATAAGCCAGCGAGAGAAAGATAATCTGTGTATGACTCCACTCATATGAGGAATTTAAAACTATGGACCAAGAACAGTTTAGTGGATACCAGGGGAAAGGTGGGGTGGGGGGTGGGCACAAAGGGTGAAGTGGTGCACCTACAACATGACTGACAAACATTAATGTACAACTGAAATTTCACAAGATTGTAACCTATCAATAACTCAATAAAAAAAAAAAGATCTGATCATTAGTGCTTATCTGTTTGAAATTAAATTTTAAAGCAGTTAAGGTTTATTTTGTATTATGAATCAAAACATTTAATTTTTAAATATCTTTGCTACAACTTTACTGGGATTGAAATCATGGTAGCCTTGTGGCCAAATTGAGCTTATTCTGTTTATTAAGAATAACTATATTCTTTATTATTAACAACAGCAAGACTATGTAAGCTGATGTACCATGTTTATTTTTGACAGACATTTACCTCATAGAGTTTAATGTGCAATACCTTTGCCCTGCTTCCAGAAAAAAAAAGGTAGAAAAGAGTTTTGTCTTGGGTCAGCTAACAATTTTCAGAATGAAAAAGGATTATATGGAACTTGCTGCCTATTAGTCATTTCCAGTAATTCTAGAAAGCACCTCCCCCCTTTTCATATTCAAACTGTTTTACTCATAGATTTTCCTACTGTTACTCTATTACTTTACATGGTCAGTACAAAACATCCCACAGTTTGGCTGACTTTTTTTTTTAGCCTTGATCTAACATCTGCCACCAATCTTCTGTGCTTTTTTTTGGGCTGAGGAAGATTGGCCCTGAGCCAACATCCATGCCCATCTTCCTCTACTTTATACATGGGACACCTGCCACAGCGTGGCTTGACAAGCCGTGCGTAGGTCCTCACCTGGAATCCGAACTGGTGAGCCCTGAGTTGCCGAAGCAGAACGTGCAAACTTAACTGCTGCACCACTGGGCTGGCCCTGCCTGACTTATCTGATGATGTGATAAGAATAGATCTAAACATTGAAGAATTTCTTCTCAGGTTATGAGTCAAGTGATTTACAAGAAGAATCTTATTTTTTGCTGTATAGACACCCTGTACAAAAACAAGTAGAGACAATACAACATTTATACTCATGACCAGTTGAAGAAATGCTGAAAATTTTACATAGCATCCTTCCTGTTAAATCAATGAGCACCGTACTTCATAAATTCTAGGAAGCATTTAAAACATACATATATTTTTAAACATTTCTGAAATTGGCATGCATCTTGTAATCCATTAATAAGAAAGTTTCATGCCATGGTCTAATTATTTGGTGGTATTTTCCCCTCTTTTTAATGATACATAAAATAATTGTGTATTTCAAGATTAGTTGTTAGTGTCATTTGATTCAGACTCCTAGTGCCCCTGTGTTCAGCAGAGGGGAACTCTGCCTGGGCTGCTATTCATAGGGTTTTCATAGCCAAGTTTTTTAGAAGTGGGTGGCCAAGTTCTTCCTCATCTGTGTTAGTCAGGGAGCTCTGCTGAAACCTGTCCACCATGGGTGACCCTGGTGGGATCTGAAATACTGGTGGCCTAGCTTTCAGCATCCCCGCAACAGCAGCCACCACAGTATAACTGACAGATGGTGGTTCCCTGACGGGGAAATGAATCCAGGCCACAGAGGGTGAAAACGCCCAATCTTAACCACTAGACCACCAGGGCTGGCATGTTTTAAGATAATTGCCCTCCAGGGGGCCGGCTCCATGGCTGAGTGGTTAAGTTCGTGCCCTCCGCTGCCGCGGCCCAGGGTTCGGATCCTGGGCGCGGACATGGCACCGCTCATCAGGCCACGTCGAGGCGGTGTCCCACATCCCACAACTAGAAGGACCTGCAACTAAGATATACAACTGTGTACCGGGCGGGGGGCGGGGGTTGGGAAATAAAGCAGAAAAAAAAAAGGAAGATTGGCAACAGTTGTTAGCCTAGGTGCCAATCTTAAGAAAAAAAAAACAGATAATTGACATCTTATTGATGAATTATGGTTATGGTAGATAGGCAGTCTTCTCTGGACTTAGCAAATAGTAGGAAATTACATTTTTTTGAAGTAGTCTACTCATCTGTTATACTTCTTGCAATGTCAGTAGTATAGAGTTTAATGTAACATGTTTTTTTCCTCATGAGCAATGTGGTCAGTTATTTTGAATGATAGTATACACATATTTCCATTACCAGGTTCAAATTTTGTGTAAATTGGTAATATTAGCTATAGATTCAGAAGGACATTCAGAGCCTTATTTGTATATGCTCATTATATATCTTTTCAAATGATAGAATAATATAGTAGGGGCCATAGAACTATTTTTATAAAATTTAATAAAAGCATGGTAAGGATTCAGATAGTTTTTATCATCATAAAAGGTGAACCCAATAACAAATAATTGTCATAATTTTCTAGTCTTTGAGTGTTTTGAGAAATGACTTTAGTATTGTTTTTATTGTATATATTATTATTACTTCAGTAGAGTTGTCATTAGTTGAAGCCTCAACTGTTTTCCTCTCGAGCCTGATTAACCGTTTCATATTCATTGTGGCTTTTTACATTTTTCAAAGATGTGGATGACAATATCTCCCATCCCACATGCTCTTCTGCAGTGTGACCTTGCCACTCTGCCCTCAAGAGCTGGAGTTCAATTTCCTTTCCCTTCAATCTAGACTGACTGACCTGAATGATGTGCGTGTAATCAGTAGAATGTGGTGGAAGTGACGCTATGTGACTTCTGAGGCTAGGTCAGAAGAAGCCTTACAGCTTTTGCTTTGGTCTCTTGGAATGCTTGCTCTCTGGCTGTTCCTTCTCAGGGTGCTCCCTCTTAAAACGTAGTCCCCATCCTGTGAGAAGTTCAGCCCCAAGATCAACAGTCTCTCAGCCTTCCAGTTATCTGAGCCCAGGCACCAGCCAAGTAGTGAAGAAGCCCCTAACTATTTGAGTCTTCACAACTAAGGTCCAGATATTGTGGAATCTGAGGAGACAGCCATTTCCACTGTTCACTGTCCAAAGTTCTGAACTACAGAACCCACGAGCATAATAAAAGGGTTGTTACTTTTTCTGCTACTAAGTCTGTAGTGATTTGTTATGTAGAATAGATAATCAGAACAGAATTTAACGTCTGGAAGTGGGATGCTGCTGTAGCAAAAACTGAAAGTACCTGGGACCACCTGGTAGGTGGAGAAGACTTCATGAAACCTGGAGGGAGTTCATGGAGACTCTTGGTGGGGGCTTGAAAGAAAGTGACGACAATATTATTTGATGCTGGAAATAAGAAGATCTTTATTACCTAGTGGAAGAAAATTTAGCAAAACTGACACCCAGGGTAACTTGGAAAATAGAAAATGTACTTAATGAACACATGGGTCTGGCAAATGAGATTTCCAGACAGAATGTCGAAACTGTTGTCAACTGTTTCTTTTAGCTGTATCTCATGAGATGCGGGTGGAGAGAGATGAGCTAAACAAGGAATTCTTGTTTTCAAGCAGAATTTGGAGGCAATCTAAAGGGCCCAAGACAGTTTTTCCAGCCTTCAAAGGGTTCTCAAAGTAAGAGAGGGCCTCAGAAAAGAGATCAAATCCAGAGCGGAGTTAGGAAAATGTGACCTCAAGGTAAAAATGAAACTAAGGTGTAACTATAAAACCTGCTTTAAGACCTCAGAAAGATTTGAGGTGGCCCTCATAGACTCTTTCAGACACACAGAAAGCCTTGCAAGTGTCTTAAGGGCATGCCTCCTGGTTCCTCTCTGTTAAACAGGAAGGCTTCTAAGAATCTTCAGGGCTTTGTCTCACTGCAGCCTTAGAGAAATCCCAAGGTAGAGAAGAATTATTTCAAAGAGATCTGTGGGCATGACTTTTGCCTGAATGAGTGGATTTATAAATTGATACATAAGAAACCTATAAAGTTTTAAAAAGAATTATATCAGCCTGGACTCAGAAGGACTGAAACAAAACAAAAAACGAAGAAACCTTTGGATCCCTGAGCTTCTGTGTAGGTAGGAAAAAGGCTAGGAAAAGTTCCTAGTTACAAACATGAGCTTTTTTGTGTGTGGAAAAGGGAGCATGACTCAGATGGAACCGAGAGGCTAGAGGGCAGAACCTAGAACACCAAGAAGTACTCCCCCCCCCCCCCCCCCCGAGTCGGCCTGGGCCCTGATCAAGGTACTGGTTACATGTGCCCTGCTGGGTATCAGAATTATTATGGACCAGTGACATTTACATACCTCCTATCCCCTACCCCAACCCCCCAACACCTCTTTTTGAATGGGAGTATCTATTGTGATTATCCTAGTGCTGAAAACAGGGTTTTTTGGATGTGTGGGAGGTAGATTACTTGTCTCTAGTTCACAGGTCTTCCTGCTGAGAGGAACTGTACTCAAGGTACAGTACCCAAGAACGTCATTTGCATCTCAACCTGATTTAGGTGATTAGATCCTGGACTTTGAACTAATGCTGTAATTTTGGGGATTGTGGGGAAGGGAGTGAGGATGTCTTGTGTTGCGGTGGATTGTGCCAAATTGAGTTTTGTGCCAGATTTAACTTTTTATTTTGTGATGATTATAGATTCACATGCAGTTGTAATAGGTGCTGTCTTCTAGCCTCTTGATTCTAACATCTTGATACAATCCACAGATCTAATTCAGATTTCCCCAGTTTTATTTGTATTCATTTGTGTGTGTGTGTATCTAGTTTTGTGTGATTTTTCTTGTGTGTAAGTTCACCTGTCCACCACCCTAGTCAGGGTTTAGAACCACAAGGATTCCTCTTGTTGCTCTTTCATAGCCACACCTGCCTCTCCACCCTGTTCCTAATCCTGCCGGATGGATTTCTGTTATGGCATTAGCTCACATTGTAAGTGTAGATATACTTTGAAAAATAAATATATGTTACATACAGGATCATTTTATTAAATTGAGTCTATGGAAATTACCAACAAAGGCCTCAATTTAGAGATATATAATAGTTGACTTTTTCAAATTCAGAATTTATCTGTTAAAATAAACAACTATTATATTGATAAAGACTGCTTTAATTTAGCTTACTATTTTTCACTGCTATCTAGAGATGGTTTAAAACACTGATATAAGTACTTCCTTTGCGTGTGGCTAATTATATAGATTGGGTAATAGTGTAATGCCTTTTGCTTTTGTATTTAAAAAATATGTACCTTAAGTAGTGATGTTTTTATTCTCTATTGTTCAGTATATTCAGTCTAAGGTAACCAAGTATGAAAAGTTTTCAGGAAAGCTTTCCTGAAAGAAAGAACTACGTTTCTGTAATATCTATTCTACCATACTATTGTGTTGCTATGGTAAGAAAAATAGACTAAATAATATGTGAGGAATTTAGTGTTTTTCCTTTTTAAATTTTTGATTACCAAATCATTTCTGGCTTCTCTGTCCCTTTTTCCTGTTTCTCTCGTGTAGTGAGCGGTTCCTTACAGTCTTTTCCCGTGTGTATAACAATGCCAGAAGTACTATGGAACATTGGTGTGAATTTTATTTTCTGACTCAGATACGTGAGGATCCTTAACATTGTAGTACTTTAGTGTATGATATGCATTATTTGTGATCCACAAATAAAAATATCTAAAAATTATTATTATGTGTGATTTATCTTATTTCTAGCATCTAATCCACATCTTTTATTTTTAAAAAGGCAGTTAGACCATCTCAACCTCCTTTTATTTGGTTCCTTTTTTAATTAAAAATCTATTTATTGACTTTGCCAGACACAAGCCTAGATCCTGGAGAGATGGAAATAAAACAGAGTCCTAGCCCTTAAGGAGCTTCTGTCTAGTAAGGGAAACAAGTCAACAGATGATTACAATAAAACTCGCTCTGCTGGAAAGATAAACAGCGTATTATGGAAACATTCATGGGGTGGACTTGAAACCTAGCCTGCACAGGTGAGAGAAGGCTTCCAGGAGGAGGTGGAGATTAGAATTTGTTAAGCATCATGAATGCAGAACAATTGAGGCCGGAGCCCCCTCTGTATCCCCACTACCTACCACTGCCATGGTGTCCAGAGTATAGTGGGCCCTCAACACGTGTTTGATGATTGTTGAAAAGCAGAGCTGTCCAGCTGAATTTTGTCAGAGGGTTTTGGAATGAGCTGAGTAAATAACTGAAAGAAGGTTGTTCCAGACAGAGAGCAGCACGTACAAAGGTTTTTGTCCTTGGTAAAATCCTCTCTTGAGCCAGAGATCCTCAGACTTGACCAAGGGCAATCTATTTCTGTCTATCTGTTTCTCTCTGTCTCTCTCCCTCCCCATAGCATCAACAGACTGTGACTGTGTCTGTTGTTTCTAAGCAAATTGCTGTGAGGACCTCTCTGACTTCTCCCGGAAGTTAGACAATAAAACATGTAATATTTTCAAGATCCCTGTGCAAGGGCCCTTTTGGTCTAAAAATTATGCTTGTTTGTTTTTTGTTAAAGATGTTTTTATTGAGGAATAGGGGAAAAAACAGAAACTTATTCCTTTTGGTCCTGAAGAAAGTAAAAATGATATAATGGATTCACCATCAAACCTTGAACTAAGAAGTTAAGGGACTTGTGATTGGCTAACATCATTAGCCTACAATTGCTGGCCTGGAGAGAAAGACCTTGGGCCTGCTTCGTTTTTTCCCTCTCTCCTTATAATGGTCCCACCAGCAGAGGCCAAACTCCATGCCGGTAGCAGGGATCAGGCATTCCCTTTGCTACACTTTCCCAAATGCCAGTCCCGCTGTGGAGTTCTGGACTTTTCAGATGACGTAAGACTGTTACTCTCCTCAGAAGAATAAGGGCAGCGGTGGAAATATCAGATTATTGCTTGCCCCCACACATGTCTGGAGAGTAAGGGCAGAGTCAGATTTCTTTGCATTTTGGGTAGGGGAGGGGTTACAGATTTTATGATTAAGAATCAAAGTAAGGTTTGGTTCTCTCATTTTGGTAAATCATATACCAGTACAGAAGTAAGACTAAATATGCATATTTAGGAGATCTTCTTGTAGCTTGATGTGGCTCGAACGAAAGATATGAGGGGGGATGCTGAGACTGGATCAGTAGGCGGGGACCAGACGGGAGAGGAATTTCGAAGACTCAGTTAAGAAATATTGATTGTCCCTGAGGGCAAATTGGAGCTGATAGGGATTTTGACTTTGCAGAGGGAGTAACATGATCAGATATGTGTTTTTAAAAAGTCCACTTAGGTATCAATATGAATTGGAGGAAACCAAACAAGAGGTAGGGATGTGTAGACCATTGTTCCACTTCCTGTGTCTGTGTAACAAAATTACCCCCAAAAAGTAATGGTGTAAAGCTGTCATTCAGATAGGGGGTAGTGGGGATGGCTTGTCTCTGCTCCATGATATTTGATACCTCTATGAAAATTATCACTCCATTGTTTTCTGGACAGCAAATTACGATGAGAAGTTTGCTATAATTCCTATCATTGTTCCTCTGCATGTAATATCTTTTTTTTTTTTTCTGAATACCCTCAAGATTTTCTTTTTATCTTGGATTTGAATATGATGTGTCTAGATGTGATTTTTATCCTGCTTGATATTTTCTGAGCAGGATCTATGTTTTGCTGTCTTTTATTAATTTTGAAAAATTCTCAGCTACTATATCTTCAAATATTTTTCATCCTTTTTTTTCTCTCTTCTCCTCACAGATATGTTAGACTGCTTGATATTGTCCGATAGCTCTTGAATGACCTGTTCTCTTTTTTTATTCTTACATTTTTTCTTTTTGTGTACTTTTTTTTTCACTGAGTACTTTTTATGAACTTATTTTCAGGTTTGCTGATGTTTGCCTCACTGTGTTGAGTTTACTGATGAGTTTGTCAAAGGGAGTCTTCATCTCTGTTGCCGTGTTTTTATTTCTAGCATTTCAATTTGATTCTCTTTCATAGTCTGCATCTCTCTACCGAAGTTTCCCATTTGTTCACACTCGTGGGCACCTTTTCCATTAGAACCTTTAACATATTAATTGTAGATATTCTAAATTCCATGTCTGATAATTCTAGTAACTTTGTCACAGCAGTGTCAATCTTTATTTCTTTGTTGGTTGACAGTGTGGCTTTTTTTTTCATGCTTTTTTGGTATGTCTTGTACTTTTTGGTTGAAAGCTAAACATCTTGTGTAGGACAGTAAGAACTGAGGTAAATTTTGTTTGTGCCTAGAAATTGACATGCCTCTTCCTTTTCTAGCCCTTTGTGTGTGGGAGAGCAGTTAAGTTGGCCTAGTCAGAGGTTGAGCTGGCCTTGGGTTTTGCCATTGCTTTGGTATCAGTGCACCATAAGCTTCAAATTTCTCTAGCATTACTTAGTGTTCGGGATGGAGGCTGGTTTGCTCAAGGCTCTTTACTCAACGTCTTGTCTGCCTTCAGCTCTAAGTCTTCCATTTGCTTCTGAGCTTTAGAGAGGGTCTTTTTTTACTATCTGGCACCTCCCCTAGAAGTTGACTGCTTTACTTGTCACGTGATGCTTACAAGCCTGGTAGTGTAGGACAGGAGTGGCATTCCATGTTGTTCTGATTCAGCCTTAGTGTTAGGCAGGGGTTGTTTCCCTGGGACTCAAGATATCACACTGTGAGTCATCCTGTCCTATCCCGGTGGTGGGGGATCACTAGTATTCCTAGTTGAGGCTATTTTCCTCCCTCTCCCCCTCCAGGGATGGAGGTTTTTTTTCTTTTCTTTTCCCTCAGCTATAATGGGTGTTTGCCTGTGCCCTGAGGACTGCTGGGTTTTCTGGTTTTCCGTCAGTGATTTAAGGTCTTTTGTTTCTTAGGGGAGGGGACTGGGTGGAGCTTTGTGCTTTTCTGCAGTGGCTGTTTTTCCTCTGCTCCAGGCCTGCTACAGGCCTGTCTCTTGCTTTCCCCTAGTTTTTCTTGTGAGCACCTTGTGAGCTATGTGGGGAAGAGTCTGTGAGTAGATGAGCATTCCCCTGAATTTGGGTTCCCGAGGATTCTATATTCTCATGCTAGTTCACACTCAGCCTTTAGCAATTTGTGAGAAATTGTAGCTGAGTTCTTGCCAGCTTGTGTTCCGTCTGGCATTTGCTGCAGGTGATCAAGTGCTCATGGCTTGTGTTTCCTTGGTGTCTGTCTTTACTTAGATGAGCTCTCACATAAATTCAGGAAAATTTGTAATTTTGTGGATTAACTGCCCTTTTTGTTGTAAGATTGGAAATGATGCCGTTTCCAGCTCTCTACATCTTACATGGAAGCATAAGAGTAGGTCCCTCAGTATATAATCACACTATTCAACTGTGTCGCTTATGATACTTACTGGGTTACACATTTGACCTGAAAGGTCCTACAGCTCTCACTTTGATTTTCTTTCTGATAAATTCTTTTTAAATCTCTGGCTAGAGCCTGAGAATTCTTTCCAGTGCTTCCCTTCCCACCCAAATAGATCTCTATACAATTTGAAATACAGTGGTGGGGAAAGGAAATCCCATTTTTAAGAATTAGAAAACTCTGGATCCTGATGTCAGCTCTTCTCTTATTAGTTGATGCATCCAGAATTAGTAACTCTTCTAGCTGAAGGTCGTTCTTTTCCTTCACTTTTGAAAGGATTTTAAGACTTTTATTCTGCTTACAGAGTTGTTACAAATGAGAGATCATATATAAATGATCTCTGAAAAAATGTAAAACTCTATACAAATTATGATTTTATTATTACCTTTCCCTATATATTTTTCACCCATGAGTGCATTTATTTTTACCAAGATCAAGTGCACCAGCTATAATCTATCTGACTTCCTGTTTTTGATTTATTTAAAGAACTTTTTATTATTGGTTTAAAGACTCTTGGTAAGGGCTTGAATTGTTTTTTGGTTTATCTAACTTCTAATTTGAATCTCTCATGCTCTAGTTCATAGACTTCCCTGTTTTTCTTTTGGTTTTTCTTCTGAAAATAAGAATTTTCGTATATCTAAATATATATTTTTACCTTTAAAGATCTTTGTTACTTTTAGCTGCCTGTGTAAGAGTTTATTTGCTGCTGTTTGATATTTTTTGAATTTCTGATTTCTTGATAGGCAACTTTCATTTCTTTTTTTTTTTAACCTTCATTTCTTTTTTGTTTCTAATAGGTTTGTTGTAAAGTTTCCAGGCATCTTGTCATTAAGTGTTTTTAAAAAAATTTTGTCTGAAAAGAATATCTCATATATTCATGACTTTTTGAAAATTTGATGACTCAGCTGTTTTATGAGAAAGTTGAGCTCAGTCAACGAGTTCATCCACTTGCACTTTGGATGTCAATAATTGTCCCTCATCAGGTCTTAGCAACCAAAATGTCCTGCATCAATAAGATGGCAAGCCCAGAGAATGACCAGATTCCGTGTCTCCGTCTCCTTACCTCCTTCTTAGAAATGAGATGCTCCAGATTTCCTTCCTTTCCTCCTTGTACCTTGTGTACCCTTTTTCCAACTCATATCTCACTCTATTCTATTTCAGGCACTACTTTTTTCCCTCACATGAACATGCTGACATCCTATTTAACTTTTTTCCTTTCTAAATGTGGCTTAGTTGTTATGGTAAAATCTTTCTCTTTTGCTCATCCTTTTATATATGAGAACCTCAAACAATCCTAACCAGAAATGAGAAGAATCAGAATACTGTTACTCGTTTACTTGTATTGAGTTTGAAATATTCATATATTTAATGGAAATGAGACAAAATATAGCAACAGTCTGTGTCAGGGGTCCCTAAGAACACCCAAAAATTGTGATTTGCTAGAAGGACTCACAGAACTCAGCATATAGTCATACTCACTGCTATGATTCATTACAGCAAAAGCTTATAAAACAACAACAACAACAAAAAATGGGGAAAGGCTGGAGGAAAAGTGAGAAGGATGGCGGGAGTGGAGTGGTGGCGGGGAGCACTAGAGGAAACCACATACAAGCTTCCAAGAGTCCTTTCCCGGGAGTCATGCAGGATTCACTAAATTCCTCCAGCAAGTGCTTGTGATAACACATGTGAAATGTCCCCCAGGGGGTCATTTGAGACTCAGTACCTAAGGTTTTTCCTGGGGCCTGGTCACATAGGCACCTTCTGCCTAGTACACACCAAAATTCCAGATTCCTAGAAGGAAAGCAGCTTTTCGGTATAAACCGTATTGTTGGTACAAACAGTTTAGGCATAGCGAGCCATCATTTTGTGAATGGTGAAATGGTGAAAACCCTCCCCAGTTCAAAGTTCCCAGGAGCCAGCCAAAGGCCAACCTCGCATGCAGACCTTTCTAAGGACAGCAGCCTCAAGCCTGCGATGTTAACTCGTTTTTGCACACTACAGTTAATCTTTGAAGGTCCTTCCAGAAAGCGTCCAAAAGCTCCATTCAGATCAATACAGAACTCTGGTATGTTTCCTTGTGTTCTGCTGACTAAACAAACGCTGGCATTTGTTATAAGTAGTTACATTATTATGGAATAATTTTCTATTACTTTTCACCTGAAATAATATTCTACTATTATGAGTTTAAAAGACTTTTGTGAGACAGCCTGGAAATTTTGTAAAAGGTTTTCTTCCATTCCAAGTTTCAAACAACTGATTTGCAAATGAAATTTTAGAATAAAATCTAGATTTAGGATTTCCTTTTATGCAATATGCAGAGAAGGAAGAAATTAGAGTAGATTGGATTCACTGAGGGAAGCCTTTAAGGAGGAGACTGAAATTGAACTGAGGATGGGTAGTGTAAGGACAGGAGGAAGAAAGGACAAAGGATATGCCAGGGAACCAGAATAGCATGACCAAGGGAAGACAGGATGGGGTGGGTTGGAGGGGAAAGATAATTGTATATTATTACTCTGAAGCAAATGTGTATTCACAATCACTTTTTGCATCAATGCTGTTGAGGCACAGATGCCTGGTCCCTATATTTTCTGCTTTTGTGGATTCTAAAACTATAGGAAGACTTACTTATTTAATAGTTCATATGAGGTATAATATATATTTATATTTTGCGATGTTTCCTAATCTTAAGCTATTTAACTCCCAAGGTTGTTTTGAAGATTAAGATAATATATGTGAAAAAGCTATGTGAATGTATTTATGGATCATTAAAAAAATTATAATGAGTTAAATTAGGCATATACTTAACATGTAATTTTTATTATGTATGGAATTTCTGTGCACGGCTGTGTTATGCATCTCCCTCAGTTTGCTCTTGCTTGTTCTCCTCCCACCTCACAGAATATTCACCCCAGAAGATCCTCGTGATGCTAAACATGACAGTTTTCCTGTTTTATAGTGTAGGGGTCTAGCCTTTATATACATGCTGGTTTGGGATTTCCTGCTTCTTCATATCATAGAGGTTCCTTATTTTGCCTTTGTTTCCTGTGTTTTCCTCTGTCACACCACTCAGCTCTGTGGAGAGCAACTTTTATAAGAATGAATCTTCTGTACTTCGTTCCCTTGCAATATTTTTAAGGTTAGAATAGAATGTAAAAGGTTGTCAAGTCCAGGATAGCAAAGCTACATAACGAAAGTTCTTTCTTTGTACGAATGAGAGGTGGAAAATTTCATGACTGCTTAGTCCCTAGCTTAAAGCTGCCTACCCCATTATAATTATGTACAAATATTTGTCTTACTGTGAAAAACTGAGTATATTCTCTGTTTCATATAGAGGATCTGGTGCAAGAAGGATTAGAAATTCAGCTAAATAATCATTGTCTGCTAACAAAACAAAACTCTTGGTAAACATGTAGATGAAACATTAAAAATTTTAGACCAAATACTTGAATATGTCATTGACCACTTAAAAAAAACCACCTAGCTATTAATAATAGCTTAATAATTGGCTGATTTATTCTTTTCTCTCCAGATTTATGCTGTGTGTAGAAACACCCTTAAAGTTTATTAAATAACACATATCAGTGTTATACTAACTATAATTCACCTATTTCAAACTAGTTTTTGAGGACAGAGACTCCTGCAAGATAGTTATTTAAAAATTCAAGAATAGCAAATATCATGTTGAACATCTGCTGTAGTAACACTAGTTAGATGGAAAACTACATTTTGGTGAAGCTTCATTTGAAATAAGAAGAGCTAGAAAATAACTATAAGTGATTTCTGGAATGATGTGGGTATTTGGTAGGTGAAGATGAACAAAAATGCTGTGTCTGTTTAAAAGCCAAGAACTCTTTCCTTAGTAATAGTTTTTACCTTTCACCAGTAATCTAATATATTCTAAAACTAGTTGGGAAGCAACAGGAAGCCCCATTTCAGATGGGAAATGCATCAAAATGTCTGCTTTTTAAAATGAAGAAGCATGTGGTGTAGGTGGTACCAGTTATGTGTTTGATGTAGTTTTCAGAATAGTTTGTTTTTTATTTTCATTTTAAAATATATGAAAATAGGATAGTAATGTATTTGATCATATGTGTTTACTGTCAAATTTTAATACTCATTAAAAATTTTTCTTCACATTTGTCATTTGTATATCTTCCATAAATAAGAAATACATGTTAGAAAGGGAATTATACTGTGTAATAGAAGTCCAATACAAAAATTGAGTACATTTACATTAGGTTTAATGTGAACTGTTTTCAGAAAATGCTTGCTTTTCATGAATTTATGAGAATACATATTGAACTAGCTAGAGTTTTTAAAATGATTAAAATGGAAAGTCTCATCCTTTGTTCCATAAATTTCTGTCTTTCTTCTTCTTCTTCCCATAGCCCCCCAGTACATAGTTATATATTCTAGTGGTGGGTCCTTCTGGCCATGCTATGTGGGACGCTGCCTTAGCATGGCCTCATGGGTGGTACTAGGTCCCTGCTCAGTATGTGAACTGGCAAAACCCTGGGCCACCGAAGTGAAGCACGTGAACTTAACTACTCAGCCCCAGGGCTGGCCCCCTTACCATAAATTTTTTAAAGTGTAATTTCATCAAAATGAAGAAAACTTAATTTTGTTAGTGAGTTTGTTTTAGTATTTTTTTAAAGTTTACAAAGAAAGAAATAATAGTAGTTAATAGACCTCAACCCCAAACAAAGAGGAATAGAATACTTTTGTCTTGTGAAGATGGCTTTTCTTAGACAAAACAACCAGAGCTTTAACCTAATACTTAAACAAACTGAGCTTATATGCCAAGGGAAAAGCTATTTACTTTGAGATTCAGTTTGTTCAGAAGTCCTTTTGAAAAACTGGGTGAGAGCAAAAGGCATTAGCTGAGATAAAACTTGATTACTACTGAGATGGATGTTTCTATATTTTTACTCTACTAAGCTTTAAAATTCTGAATTTTAAAAATTTTGAGTTAGAATTTATAGCTAAAGTTTAAATGAATGAAAGTATTTGTTTTTGAAGCAATTATATGACCTTCTCGTTTTAGATTGCATTTTTCTGTATATATCCTTGCTTAAAAGGAGCCAAGCAAATGGGAAATATTGAGGAGACAGGGCACAGAGACTCCATTATGAGAAGAAGACTATTCTGCTTGGTTTTTTATACCAAATATAAAATACGCTTTATCTCCTATATTCATATACTTTAAAAAACCATTGTACTATGCTCAGTTTTAGGCAACAAGTAGCTATTAGTGATAGATTCTCCTAGCAGAAACATTTTCCTCTGTCTTCTATGGGGAAAAGTCATCATTTTTTCTCTCTACATTTTTAAAAGGCTGAAATGGAATTTTTAAACTTAGTAGAGTTACTCTTATTTTTCCTGGATCTTTCCTCTTTACTCTGAAGGTTCTAGTTAACATGGTACAGCCTCCACAGAATTGTAAGGTATAAAGTAACAGATTTTTAGAGCTAAAAGTGACTTTTCGGCTCTCTAGTCAAATACCTTCATTTTACATTTAACCCACATGTCAGCTCAAGCTTTTTATCTATCCTGTGGCCTTTTTAGTATTGCTACATATCCTCAGGGATTATATGCTCATGGTTACTTCCAGCTTCAAATTTCTGACCCCAGGGGACTCTTGATCTCCCCTGCAGCGTGCCTCACCCACTAAGCCTTTTCTCTCTGTTTCTCATAGACCTAGGCAGTAAATGCTGTGACTGAATTGCAGCCAGTTGGTGCCTATCCAGAACCAGAGCATTAATATACCTACTAGAAACAGAGTATTGGACTGTATATTTGACCTGTAAAATGTCTGCATTTACTTAATTTTCTCCTGGATTCCTTGGTTCTCTAGGTAGAAGAGCAGAATACTCTGTGTTTGATCTGCATTTTCTCTTTCATGTTTAGGTCCGAGATATCAAGTGGTCTGAAGACCTTCATTATGAACATAATTATATTGAAGATTATCTTTAATCATTTATGCCTTAAAAATTGGGTACTGGGATAATGGTGGAACCAGAAGCTGCGTGCTACAAAATCAGCATTTGGTGTTAACATATGGTGTCATTGTATGTCCTTGCTTCCATTCACAAAGCATTTTTTTTCCTCACCTACATGTGAGATATTTTTAGGATAATCCCAGTTAAAATGTTTTTTGCCTCATAAATACATTGACATTGAGCAGATGTATACTTGATGTAGTGCACTAGTCCTGAGACTATGCAAGATATCTTTATTATTATTATCTGTAGTAAGACATCAGAATCTTCCATCTAGAACCAGTCTACTAGGGTTACGTAATAATTCTAATAAAAGGCAGAAAAAAGCAATAAAACGTGGAGATGTGAACATACAGGATTGGGAGACTAAACACAGTGATGCGCTTTTCCCCACAAAGTTAAGATGTGTGGTCTGAAAATGGAGCTAACGTAGGAAACCAGTATGTGTTTTGATTTTGCATTGACTCTCTTTCAGTTGAGTTGTCACCAGATTGACCTTTATGCCCTGCAGGCCGGGCTCAGTGGATACTCGGTAAATGAGCTAGAGCGGAATTGGGAGTTAACCTGGCTGATGGTCTGTTACTGCCCACCTGAGCACTGCCACAGTGTGACCTCGTAGAGGTTCTCCACTGTTTAGGGTACAGCACTGGCACTCTTTCTTTGCCTACTACTGCAACCTCTATTTTTCCTCAAATAGGTAAATCTTGTTTAATTGCTGTACAGTTAGATGGATTTCTCTGAAAAAAAATTTTTTAACAGTAGTAAATCATTTCTGTGGTTCTGCTTTAATACCTTGCATCATGGAGACTGTAATTTAATAAAAATACAGGAATTTTTATTGTACAGAAAAGCCTCTTTGCCCAACTTCATACCACCCCCTCACCACAATTCAAATTTTCAAATGGAAACCAAGAGGTAGTGATTTTAGTTTGTTTAACAGAACCTTTTTGCAAGGCCTGTTGAAGTAGTAAGCTTTCTTAATAAACTAAATATTATTTATAGTGCATTAACTCCTTCACTGAGGGGCTAGAGGACAGATAAACTGGAAACTAATTTGTTAAGAGTCACTGCCAAATTAAGTTAGAAATTAAGGTAAAGCATGTCTTAAATTTAAAAATTATATTTACTGGCAACTGCTTATGAATACATCTATGGTACAAAAGAGATCTATTTGTAGTGCATTCTTGTTGTGAATTTAATGACCATATGTTTTAATTAATTTGAAAACTGTTGCTGGCAGTTGGTCAAGACAGGAACTGGCGGAACTATTCAGCAGGTAGTGTCTAGGGGCTGTGTGACAGCTTTCTTTCCTTCTTGGGAAAGCCTTTGTCTGCTTCCATAATATGTGTGTGTGCTGAGGGCCAGGTGCTATTTTACTGTCAGCTACTTGATAGAAACCCTAGCTTTTATAACCAGAATATCTCCAGTCCTGTTTCTCCAGTGGATAAGGACGGATGTAGCCAAGATTAAAATTATGAACATAGTGAGGTAACTCATCTTGAAATGATCCTTAATGAAGTCTATACATTTTAATGTGATGTGACCTCTCCTTTCTCCTTTGTCAATCCTCTTCCTATACCGTAACGCTCAGAACTGCTGCAATGCTGATTTTTTCGCTTTTGCCCTCATAATTCATTTCTTCATCTTTGTTAGAATGACTCCCCAATCCCTCTCAAGTTTTAGCCTTACTTCTCCAGTTGGTTCATTGGACATTTCTACTTTATGTCATTCTTCCACTTTAAATTCAATGTTTTAAAAATTATTAAAACACCCCAACTCTGGCCAAACGTAAACAAACAAAAACCTTTCTGAGAAAACAGTGAGAAACTTGTTTTCCCCTTCTAGCTTTTATGATTCCATTTCTGCTATTTCTTCTATTCTTCCATGATTTGAAACTTCACTATTTGACTCTTCCCTCTCTTTCTCTGCCAACATGCTCTAAATTATCTTTTGCCTCTTGCCACCTTTCCTGCTACCAGACTAATAGTTCCTAAATAGCATTTGTATCAAGTAATTCTCCTACTCAAAAATGTTTAATAATTTTTATTACTTTCAGGAAGAAATCCAGATGTCTTTACCTGGCATTCAGGTTCACGATTATCTGCTTCTGTGCTCTGTATTCATTATTAAGTCTCTACTCCCATCTACTTTCAGCCAAGTTTGTCTGCATATTGTCCTGTGATTATGCATTAAAGCTATGCTCAAACCCATTCATTTTTAAGCCAGGCCAGCCCTTTCTCAATCACATGGCTTTGGAAATGTTGCCCTGAGGTTTTCTAATGGTCAAACCCTCTCTCCACCTGTTAAACTTAATCTATCCTTTGAGATCCTATGCTCAATATCACTTTTTTCATAAAGCCTTTCTTGATCCCTTCAGGGGATGTACTTCTATTTAGGGCTTACCTTTCACTTCCTCATATATAGCAAAGGCTATTAGCAAGAATAAATTTTAACTAGTGGCATAATTCATTACCACTATATAGTTGCAAGCTTCCAGTGCCCAGCACAATGCCTAGTGCATTTCATGTAAGCATTTAATAAATATGGTATGATTATTTTACTGTACTTATTCTGAATAGAAGACAGTGTAGTATAATCATCAAGAGCAGACATTGTCTTTGGAGTCAGACAGATGGATAGATCTAGGTTTATATTCATGTTCTGCCATTTATATGCCATGTGATCATGTGCCATAAGCAATATCTTAACAAGCCTCTCTGAAGGCTCATTTCCTGATCTTTAGAATAAAGAATAAACTTTTATTCAAGTATAACATGTACATACAACCATATAAACATGTATAAATACTTTTTAACTCATTCAGCCTGTCTCTTATTTACTTTGTGCTGATATGTTGGTTTTTTAAAAGATTACTTCTGTATTTTAGGATCTGGAGCAGACTTATTACACCAAAGTTGATTGATTGACCCAATTTTTCCATTGAGTTACATGCTGAGGCACATGTGATGTGACAGAGAGGCACTGTCAGAGAAGGTTATTCCTTTTGGGTCTATCCTTTGCCAAAAATGGTGGCAAGAAGTTTATCCCAGGTCACAGTTTTATTCTGTGACTGCCTCTTTGTATTTTCTTCCTCCTGCCCAGACTGGGTGAGTGAATCATGCATGGGAAAAGTATAAGTTGGTTGTTTTGTTTAAGATGTTATGGTAATAAGTAATCATAAATTAATTTTTGCCTGACACAATCTAGACTCTATTCCTAGAATGTATCAGCGTCTTTAATGACTAGAGTTTTTTAAAATTTTGTATTGTTTTGTTTTGTTTTTTGACATAGGAATCTATTGACAAGTTACAAAATGATTATTTAGATAGATTTCATTTTCATTATATGGTTCCTCCTTTGGTTTATTAAAATTTCCCCTCGACTTTTCAAAGCTGAAGTGGTATCCGGACTAAGTTGCAATGGCAGGAAAATCACTACCATTCTGATTTTGTGCTACAACAGTCCTTGATGACTTCAGAAGATATTCAGGCATTCTGTGGAGTTTGACATAATGGACGACTATTCTTGGACATGTATAAGGAGTTGCATTTTATGTCTGTCTGTTTCCAGTTAAGTTTCTTGGACATATTTTAAAACCACTCAGAAGTTAATTTATAAATATATTTATCCTGTTGTGAATCAGTGGATTTGTGAATATTCTTATAAAGGCAGATTTTATTTATAATCAAATTTTCATCTGCATTAGAAGAAACATTAGTGATGTTTCTAAATAAGCTGTAGTATTATCACACATTCTTTTTAATTCTGTGAAATAAGGTTTCCTTTTGGTTGAGTTTGGTTTTACATTACCTACTTATGATTAAAGCATTGTTCTTAAGTTTGTTCATAAGTAATGAATTCCAGATTTAGGATAAATGGAGGTATCTATATAAATGTGTGTTCGCTTGGAAAAAGACCAGACAGGAAAACATCATTCTTTTTTATTTTGGTTTCATTATGACAAATATATTGTTGGCAAGTTGGAAGGAGCGTCTAACTTTGCCTATTATGAGTAATATATCTAACTCTGAAAGGAAGTGTGCTTTCTAATGTTATATTGCAGAAAGACAGTATAAAGTGATTAATAGTGTATTAAGAAAATACGTTTAAGATGAAATAAGGATAGATAAAGTAAAATACTTTTAAATATTTCATATAACCATTTAGGCTCTTGAATTTTAGTTTATTGTACTTCAAAAAGAAAAAAAATAGAGAAAGAGACTATGATTAAGGGAATAGGGTATCTCATTAGTATTTTCATGACCTACAAAATAGCAGGCACCATGTCTCCATAGCTGCCACAGAACAGAAGCTAGGAAAAAAGTAATGAAGAGATCTATGGTAAGTAGATGCTTGCAAGAATGGTCATAGACAGATTTTTCTTATTCTTCGGTTCTCTTTTTTGCTATCAGTCTGCTTTTTATGATTTACCTTTGTTTGTATAAATTACTTTTGTAAATTTCCAATTGACTTTTGTAATGTATTTTTTGCAAGCTTTCTCATTCTTAAATACTCTCCTTTTCTCTTTATTCATTTTCTTTTTTTTGCATCCCCCCCTTACTCATCTTTCTGTCCCTTTTATTGCTTTCCATTCTTTTGATACTTTTTATTTTTGGCCCTTTCTTTTGTTCTCATTAAATTGTATACATTAAAAAAAATCTAGAAACAATTTAAATTCAATCATATAACAACTCTTTATAAGTGAAATATATTTATTTTATTTTATTTTTAAAATTCGTTTATTTTTGTGAAGAAGATTGGCCTTGAGCTAACATCTGTTGCCAATCCTCCTCTTTTTGCTTGAGGAAGATCATTTCTGAGCTAACATCTATGCCAGTCTTCCTCTGTTTTATGTGAGATGCCACTGCAGCGTGGCTTGATGAGAGGTGGTGGGTCCACCCCCGGGATCTGAACCTGCAAGCCCCCAGGCTACCGAAGTGGAGTAAGCGAACTTAACCACTAGGGCACTGGGCCAGCCCTGAAATTTATTTTTAATTAGCATGGGATATCAGTGTGGTTTTTATCATGCTATTCTGATCCTTACCAGGTGGTAAAATGTTTTGGAATTTTAGAGTGGCAAGAGAGAAGAATGAGGAGAGAGTACTTCATAGAATTGCTGTCAGCGTGGGACTTTTGTGACTCTATATTGCAAGTGTCCCCTGATTCTTATTTGGAAGTGGTCACTGATGTGTGACGTTTGACCTATTATTTAGTCTATACATGGGTAATTGCTGATTAAAGGAAACTTTGAGTCTAAATAAGTAATTATAGAATTATGACATACTCTTAATATATTTTTGAAAAGTTTGTAAGTATGCTCTTGGTGTGTGTACCTGGGTTTAAATCTCATATGAACCATTTTCAGGCTGCCTCATCTTGGGCACGTTACTTAATTCCTCTAAATTTTTGCTTTCCCCTGTTAATATTGGGTCTAATAATAATATGTATCTAATAGAGGTTATATGGGAATTCATGTACTGTTTTTAGTACTCTCTGGTATATAGTAAGCATTTAATAATGTTAGCTGCTACTTCTGGCTAGTGCTATAATTAATACTTCTACTACTATTTTTATTAAGTTCTTTTTTTTTTTTTTTAAAGATTTTATTTTTTCCTTTTTCTCCCCAAAGCCCCCCAGTACATAGTTGTGTATTCTTCGTTGTGGGTTCTTCTAGTTGTGGCATGTGGGACGCTGCCTCAGCGTGGTCTGATGAGCAGTGCCATGTCCACGCCCAGGATTCGAACTAATGAAACACTGGGCCGCCTGCAGCAGAGCGCGCGAACTTAACCACTCGGCCACGGGGCCAGCCCCTTTTATTAAGTTCTTTTTGCAGGCCACTATACAAGATATTTTAAGCTTATTCTTCTCGATTCTTATTTTATCTGTAAGTTAATCACTGACGGCCACTGTTAGGGTGTGATCTCAGAGCCACTTAAAAATGAATGTAATAATGTTTTTGCTATACAACATTATTTTTCTTTTGCAGAAATTATATTTTATTTCCTCTGTAAATAATTTACAACTTTTAAGTAATCTGTAAATGTTGGGAAATTTTTCACTTGAAGATAGATGAACATATAATTGATTTGATAAATATACATAAAAACGCAAGATTTATGACAAAAAAGAAAAATAGTCTCTTTTTAGGGCCAGTGAGTCAATGAAAATATTCAATCTTAAACAATACAAGAAGGGAGCTCAGGTTAGTTTAGCATGATAATGTGGCATTGGGGAACTGAGCACCACACTGATTAGTGTAGCTCCAACAGAAGAAGGGTGTTTTTCCTTAGTGAGCAGAGACAAGAGTTTCTCCTGCACAAATACCAAGAGTCAGAGGGAGACAAAAGATGAGAGAACCTCCAGACTTACAGCAAAGTGGTCAAACATTGATACATTACAAAATGGATTCATATAAATGGAAAAGTTTGAGAGGAGCCGTTCCTAATGTCACTGTGCACTGAGACATCTAGACCAGGGGGAAACCCACAGTGCCTGGCTCAGCAAGGGAGTCTTGTACTGCCCTGTCTGGGACTTTATTTGCCTCTATGCCTTAAAGATTCTTTTTTTCAGTCTCATATACAGAATTCTGTGATTGGTGGTTAAACTACAACTTTGAGATATGGCAGCTAATTCTGTAGACACACCACTCACAGAGTTGTTTTGGTTCCTCTTGGTTAATTCTAAAAAGAATTAAATCTTATTTAAAAAGTCTCTTTCAGGTGTTTGGTAGAACACGTGAATCCAGGTGGACCCAGCTACTTAAATTTAATGCAGTTAAGTTTAGAACTCTGGTTAGTTTCCAGCATTAATCGCCCATAACACATTGTTTGTTTCAAATGCCCAACTAAATGATAGTAAAGAAGAATATCAGGATGCTCTTACAAAGTACAGCTGTGTAGTCAGTAAAATCATTGCATTTGGGAAACTGGCTGAGAGAAGAGGTTTATAGTTTAAGCTTCCCTGGACTGGTTTGTAAGAAAATGAGGGAATCTACTTTATTACAAAAACAGAGAAACAAGCAAAACCTCCATTAATTAAATTCCAAGGGACAAGCAAACTTATTAATTAAATGTTTAGTCAGATTATAGCTGGCATGTGAATTTTAGGTCACATTTATGATACACCATATAGAATTGTGATACACATATTTTTGTTTACATGCCTAGGTTATATAAGCCTTGTATAATCAATGTGAAGAGTATATTTATATGTCTTTTTATAGTAAGATAACTTTATATTGTAAGAGAGTTTAATGGTGTTTTTTTATTTTGTCCTTTTATTGCATTGTTGACAATATTTAGTTTGAGGTTAATCCAAGGGATAAGAACATATTACTTAATTATAGCTGTTTGTGTGAAAACACAAATCTGCTATGATTATTTACTTTCTAGTACTAAATTAGTTAGGATTCATGGGCAGTGGCTGAAATTAAGAGACCCCAAATAAGATAGAAGTTTATTTTTCACTCATATAAATGTCTAGGCTGATATAGTAGCCCCACATGTATCAGAAATTCAGGCTTCTCCTTTCTTGTTGCTGTGCCAGCCACAACACACAGTTTTCTTTTAGTGGTCCAGTTTCACTCACATCCCAGTCAACTAGAGAGAAGAAAGAAGGAAAAGGAGAGGGCACACCCCCTCTTTGAAAGGAATGACCTGGAAGTTGTCCATATCACTCAGGCTCAGATCCCATTGGCCAGAACTTCGTTGTATGCCGTATCCAGAACTTCGCCATATGCCATATCCAGAACTTCGCCATATGCCATATCCAGAACTTGGTCATATGCCATATCCAGAACTTCGCCATATGCCATATCCAGAACTTCGCCATATGCCCTATCCAGAACTTCGTCACATGCCCTATCCAGAACTTTGTCATATGCCATATCCAGCCACAAGAGAGGCTGGGAAATGTGGTCTTTAGCTACAGGAATGTGTGTTCAACTGAAAAGTATTATAATTTTCTAAGAAGAGGAAGGAGGGATTGGGGGGAAAACTAGAAATCACTGTTAGAAATACACTGAAGCCAAAAATAAGAACTGCCTTTTTAATGGCAAATACAAATGCCTTTATAATGATTTGTCTAGAAAAATATGCCTGTATTTTATCAATAGTTTTTTTCTTTACTCTTGCAGTAATATTAGTTTGAATTATGTTGGTCAGAAATCAGGAAACTTATAATTAAACTGTCTGGAGAGGACTGGCTTTCATTTAATTTATCTAGGGTTAAGGATATAATTACATAATAAAGCTTTACTATTGAAAATCAGATTTTTAACTTTAGATAATATTTGGTAAAATTCCTCATTTCTGCATACTAGGAAGGAGATGCAGAAAGGTGAAGTGTCTTGCCAAGGTCAGACATCTAGTTTGTGGTAGAGTCCACCTAAATCCCACTCAGGAGCTTCTTTTGGTTGGTTAAGAGCACAGACTCTGGAACCTGGGTTCTAGTCCCAGGTTAAGTGTGATCTTGCTGCGTAACCTCTCTCTACCTCAGTTTCTAGATTGATAAAATGGGGATGATAATGGTGCTAAGTGCAAATAATAAGTTAATGTATATAAGATACTTAGAATAGTGCCTAATGTCTGGTAAGTGCTATATGTGAATTATATACTTTACTTGTAGATATTTTAGCAGTTTAACCTCAAATATTTCACTTGAATATAAAATTAGTCTAGAAAAAACGTGAGAATTTTTAAGGTTTTGAGAGTAGCAGAGACTGATAATTATTCTTTAACAACAAACGACTGAAGAAAGCCCCAAAAGAAGCCTGATAGAAGAAGGAGGAGGAGACAGAGACCATGCAGCTTGGCACTGGGAGTCTGAATGCCAATACGAACTAAACTCTCCACAAATTAGCTCTGTAGCCTGAATGGGGTGTACTGTAATCTCTCTGCAGAGATTTTAAAAAGAAATCTCAGTTTCCTCTTCTTTTTATGAAGAGAAATCTGTTTCTTCTTTTTTTACATATGGAAAATTGAACTAAATGGAGTATCTCTAGCATCTCAGATCTGATGGTAAGGTATATGGTATGTCCATTGAATTGACAAGAATGCAAAGAAAGAATTCTTGCACAGATTCCCCTTTTACCAATGCCTTCTCTCCCATCACTTCCATTGAACACTGCACCAGAGTCCAATTATATTTTGCCTCAAAGTCTACTTTGTCTGGTATCACGCCAGCTTTCTTTTGGTTGATATCTACATAATATATCTTTTTTCTGTCCTTTTCAAATTTTCTACATCCTTATATTTAAGGTTTGTTCTTGTTATTGGCAAATAGTTAGATTTCTAAAAAATCTAGTCTGATAATCTTTTGTTTTTAATCAGAGCACTTATTCTGTTTATGTTTAATGTAATTACTGATAGATTCTATTTTAAATCTACCAATTTACTATTTTCTATTCCTTCTGCCCATTTTGTTACTTGTGTCTTTTTTTTCCTTGTTTTATTTCAGTTTGATCGTTTTGTTCTTTTGGCATCCCTCCCCCTACTTGCCATTATTAGCTTATTTTATTTAAGTCTTTATTTTTCTTTCCATGGTTATCCAAGAGGCTACACTGTGTATCTTTGATTTATTAAAGTATGATATAACATAGTATTAATACCACTTCCTGGACTGTGAAATAATCTTCCACTTTAATACAGTTAACAACCCTGTACCCTGAACTTAAATGCTATTGTTGTGTATTTTAATTTTGTATGCATTTTAAACTCCAGGAGGCATCATTATCATCACTGTTTTTACAGAAAACATTCCTCACTACGTCTCTGACCTTTCTTCTTTAAGTACTCTCTTTATGCTGAAGAATACACTTTAGTTAGACTATCATACTTTGTGTGGATCTACTGGTGATAAATTCTTTCACTTTTTTGTTTGTTTGAAAAATGCCTTTATTTCACCTTTTTTTTCGCAGACGTTTTTGCTGGATATAGAATTCTAGGTTGGCAGTTTTCTTTCAGTGTGTTAAAGATATTACTGTAGTGTGTTCTGGCTTCCATTGTTTCTGTTGAGATTTCAGCAGTCCATCAGTATACTTGCACCTTTTTTTGTTTTATTTCTGGCAGCTTTTAAGATTTTTTTCCTTTGGTTTTCATCAGTTTTTATTACTATGTCACTAGGTTTTCTATGTCCTTATTCTGGTTGGAGTTTGTAGTGCTTCTTATGTCTAAGGCTTAATGTCTTTGATCAGTTTGGGAAATTTTTCAGCCATTGTATCTTCAAATATTGCTTTTGCCTCTATTTAAAAAATAAAAAAACTTTTTATTCTTGGATCCCAAATACTTCTATGCTAGATATTTTACCATATCCTGTATATCATTTGTGCTCTTCTCTGTATTTTCCATCTTTTCTTTCTTGCATATTTTAATTTGGATATTTTCTTATCACCTAGCTTCTAGCTCACTAATTATTTTCAGCTGTGTATCATTTGATTTAAGTCCATCCACTGAAATCTTAATTTTAGTGATTGTATTTTTTAGTTCTAGAATGTCTATTTAGATGTTTTCATTTTACCTCTTTGCTGATGTTCTCAATATTGTTGCCTAATTTATTGGTCATATTAAATGTAATGGTTTTTAAGCTCACCTCTGATATCCACATTATCTGAATCCACAGTGAGTCTGGTGTATATTTTCTTTTGTTTCCCTTTGTCTCCAGATGTTTGATATTATTGTCTTGTCTTATATGTGGATATTTTTATGGTGAGCCAGATGTTGTATATGAAAAATAATAGAGATAATTTGAGAATCTCAGTGATATTCCAAAGAGGATTTATTTTTGCCTCTGGCAGACAGCAAGTCTAAGAGCACTAGCAATTCCAGATCATTGTAAACCAACCAAGGGAGTGAGATGATTTAAAATAGTCTTTATCTCCTGTGAGTGATGGTCTATATCTGGATTTATACTTACTCTTAAGATATAGCCCTTGGAGGTCCCAACCCATACCAAGCATATATTCTTTTTGATGGGCTCTGAATGCTAATTTTTATGCCTCAACCCAATAAATTTATTAAAACCTCTGCTCCCCTTTTTAGCCTCTCAGCCATGCTTTTGACATTGGCAAAGTCTTGAGTACAAAATTGCCCTCGAATGCCTCTCTGAGTTGACTTCCTTTCCTAATCATGACTCCAGAGTTCTTTACTACCTTAGTGGCCTCTGATACCTTAAAAAAAATTATTTTAAATATTTTATCCAACTTTTTAAGACATACTTGCAGTAGGATTGGTGTAAAGCACCTAGTTTGTTATTCTGGAAGTAGAACTCTCTAAAGAGTATATTTTAATGATGATGATAAATGTGATCATGGTAACTAGTACTTCACTGAACGCTTATGTGCCAAGTATAGTTTTCATGCATTATTTCATTTAATCTTTACAGTACTTACTATAACATGAGTACTATTATTATTACCATTACTACACGTTAGGAAATAAAGATTTAAAGAGCCAAGGCACACAGTTAATATATGGCAAAATTAAATTTTAAACCTAACGTTGTTTAACTCCAGAAACCACAGTCTGAACTACCGCTCCACACTATAAAGTATATTTGACAGCTAACTAAATCCATGATAATAGTGAGTCTGAGATTTATAATTTCGAGCATATCTGTGTTTACGATTAGGGATTCTGGTCTTTTTATTGTCAAGTTTTTATGTAATCTTTAAGCTATTCGGTGTATATGTATATCACTTTTATTTTTTTAATTTTTTTTTTTTTAAAGATTTTATTTTTTTTTCCTTTTTCTCCCCAAAGCCCCCCGGTACATAGTTGTATATTCTTCATTGTGGGTCCTTCTAGTTGTGGCGTGTGGGACTCTGCCTCAGCGTGGTCTGACGAGCAATGCCATGTCCGCGCCCAGGATTCGAACCAACGAAACACTGGGCTTCCTGCAGCAGAGCGCGCGAACTTAACCACTCGGCCACGGGGCCAGCCCCTATGTACATCACTTTTACATTAGCACAGAAGTTCTCAAACTGTCTCAGTTCACAGAGCCCTTCATGTCTTGGTTATTTTTTCATGAGGCCCCTTGGCAAAAACAAGCAGACAAAACCATAATAGTTCTGTTTGTTTAGTAGTTAGGTCCAAACATAATAAGTATACATGATCTAACAATTTAATAGCCATTTAAAAAAAAATACACATGGATTGAAAGAAAGAAGATATTTTAATTTCCTTTTAAAATAATCTCAGTTACTTACTGGGTCTGAGCATCTTTTGGGCCCTGCCCAATTTCTCCAGTCTTGGAATGAGATAGGATACCATCACTCTCATTTCTTGTTTCACATTGACTTTCATGAGATCTGATGTCAAAACTGTGAAGCAGCTTGAGCTCGTAGTTCACAGGATACTCGGCATATGCTAAGTACTCCTGTGTTTCCCTTGAAGATTTACGATATCCCATGGCGCAAGTTGGTGGAATGTGGCATTAGCACATTTATGTTTAGAGGCTGTACATTTGAAAAAGCCGCTTAGCCTGCAGGTTCTGGGCTCATTTAATTATTTCATTATTGACCTTTTGGGGCATCAGACACTTGTTGGGAAGTAGGGGAAAGAGGGTGTCACTATGGCTGTTTTTCTCATTCCCTGTGCCTGGGGGCGTAGGTTCGGGGTATCGGGTCCTAGAAGTGACAGAGATGATAGCAGTGAATATGTTGCATTCTTATCCTGAAAACCAGTTATGTGACATAGTCTATGGTTAAGGCATTGTCTTATTAGGATGGTGTTTTAGATTTGAAAGAGATGAGGCAAGTTAAAAGAAGAAAAGTACAGAAGTCAAATTTCCAGTTATGGCTGTGCTCTTGGACACATCGCTTTACCTCTATAAAATGAAGGTTTTCCTATATACCTCTTAATTGACTCTAAAGTTCCTTTTCAGCTCCACAGTTGATCCTATGGTTCACCTAAAGCTTTTGCTATATTCTTTACACCCATAGGCCATTCCTTTACTGCTAAAATTTATTTGTAAATTTGTAAATCTAATGTAAATAATCTACCTTCTTAATGACCATTTAAATCTTCCCTCTAGATTTATCTGTGGAGCCGATAGTGTTTACTGACATGCCTTACTGTGATGTGGTCCTTAATTGGGAAGCACATCTTATAAGAGAATTATAGTCTCAGAATGGGATAATTCCTGTGGTTTAATAGTTGCCACAAAGGAATTCACTGGCATTAGAAACCAAAACAGATTTATTCCTCAATACTTGTCCTTGAGACTCTAGAATGTTACTATAAACTCAGAACATTCCTGTAGTTACCCAGATTTATTTTCAGGTTAATTGGTTATTCAGTATTTTCCTGGAAACCCATTAATTCATATCCTTTAGAAAGCACCTATGTACAGGGCCATCAAAATGATGTGAGAAATAGAATGCCCTTTTCATTAGACGTCTAGTATGATACTGTGCCTTGAGACTGGTAGTTGATTTTCCCAAATTGATGATTTGCTGTTTCTTGGAACTTTTTAAATTGAAAACATTTACTAACTCTTTTTTGTTATGCAACTAATCAATTTCATTGAGGTGAAAGAATTAGAAAACACAGAAAAGTATAAAAGTTTATTTTGAATTAAATGGAGTACTATGATTATTTAAAAAATAAATTCACATTTTTTCCTAAGGCATTTTTTATTTGTAGTATCATTAAAATTTAAGTTTCTTTTAGTTTGTTGGAACTCTAATAGAAAAAGGCAGCCAGACAAATAAGAAAGATTCTGCCTATAGAAATTCCTGACAGATAATATTATTGAATATTTTAGTTTATTTTTTTTACTTAGAATATTTATTCTAATAACTAAAAAAGAAATTGAGTCTTTCATGTACCTAATTGAACTTCTATATTTAAATTTTTAAAAAATATATAATCCAACATTAGCTAGTTACATAAATAAAAGCAAGTTTACGTTTAAGTTAAAAAGTAAAATGTACAAATCTAGAGACCTGACTAGACAGCAGCTCGTTAGGGAAAATGTAACAGAGTTTTTTAAAATTATAAGTTAAATATAATACAATACTCTAGTGTTGTAAGAAGGAATAGTTCCACACTAATTTGTTTTGTTTGTTTTGATTTCCTCCTGGACATGACCTTTTAAGGAGAATCTTGACTAGCAGAGATGCTATTAGAGGGCTACAAAATGCATTTTGCCCCCTGCTCTCCCACCCCCAAAGCCTTGATAAAACCACCCCTCCCCCCCCCAAAAAAAAGTTAAAGAGGATCAACAAGCTGTGTTTAAAACCTACAAGCCAACGTATCAAAGTTTGGTTTCTGGAAGAAACCAAGTAAAGGCTATCATCTATCTTTGGCATAATGGGACAACTATTAGGGAGACAAAAGTAGTGTTATATAAAAGCTAAGTGAAAACTGCATGTTTGCCCTGAAAAAGAAACTTCAACTAGCCTGTCCCATAAGGAACTCTGGAGTAGCCACGGTCTAGAAATATGTCATATAATAATGAATTAAAGGAACTGAACTTACTTGCAATGAAGAAGAGAAGAAAAACAGATGATAGCTGTCTTCAAAAATCCTTTAGGGCTGTCACGTATAAGAGCAATAATTGCAAAGGGCGGAAGTTTCAGAGAGAAAAAAATCTGGTTTAGAACAAAGAACTACCTAAGGGTCATGTCTGTCCACAGAAGTACTCCAAGATAGATTAGAATGGTGTCTGATGGATTTCATTAGGAGGAAGTAGAGAGACATTGACCTAAGATTAATTCTAGCTTTAAGAGTCTACCTGAGATCTTCCTCTGATAATACTGCTCTGAGCTGCTTTAATGATGGACAATGTAATATTTTTTCACAAGTTTTCTCTGCTATTTTAGCTTATGTTTTCTGTGGGTTACCCTGTAGGGACATGACTTAAACTAGTGAAGTGAGTTCGATTCCAGTCTCTTGTGCTTCCTCAGCCAGATGCCCCTGTGCAGGGAACAATGTGCATACCCTGTACAGTCACACACGGCATCTCTGACTGTTTGGTGGTCAATGTGTTTAGAGCGTTTTTCTCTAGACCAATTTCAGATGTAATGTGATCTTGTTATATATCTCTGTTATATATATATATCTGTTATATATATATAAAAGTTATATATATTCCTCTTATTGTTAGAGTAAGTACAAAAATGAACATAACTAAGTATCATTACTGAAAGACTTGTTTCCTCTGGATGAAGTCGAATTTCTTTTAACAAAAGTTCTAAAATTTGCCTGGTTTCAGATAACTGGAAGACGTAAGAACTCTGGTACTACTCATGTTGCTAATCAACCAGAAAGAGTTAATTGAGCCACTGTATATGATTATAATATCTAACACCAGTTATAGTATTAATATTAGAGGTAGCTGCAGGGACTTCCCTCCCCTCCATATATATTTGGGGGGGGATATGTTTGTATGAATATATATATTTTTTGAGATCTACAGCTTCATTGAGGTAAAACCGATATACAAAAAAACTGCACATATTTTAATATATACAATTTGATGAGTTTGGACACACGCATACATCTGTGATACCATCACCACAATTAAGGTAATAAACATAACCATCACCTTCAAAAGTTTCCTTGTGTCTCTTTGTTGGTAAGAACACTTAACATGAGATCTACTCACTCTCTTAACAAATTGTGAAGTGTACAATACGGCGTTGAGAACTATAGGCACTATGTTGTACAGCAAATCTCTAGAACTTACTCATCTTGTATGATGGTAACTTTATAGGACAACAACTCTTGTTTCCCCTCCCCCCATAACCTTGAAACCACCATTCTATTTTCTGCTTCTGTAAGTTTGGCTATTTTAGATACTTTATATAAGTGGAATTATGCAGTAATTGTCCTTCTGTGACTGATTTATTTTACTTACTGTAATTTTGTCCAGCTCCATCCATTTTATCACGAAAGGTAGGTTTTACTTCTTTGTTAAGGCTGATTAATAGTTCGTTGCTCATATATACCACATTTTCTTTATTTCTTCATCTGTCAGTGGGCATGTGGGTTGTTTCCATATCTTAGCTGTTTTGAATAATGCTGCAGTGAACACAGTAGTGTAGATGTTTCTTTGATATCCTCATTTCAGTTCTTTTGGATATACACCCAGAAGTAGGATTGCTGCATCATATATTTGTTCTATTTTTAACATTTTTAGGAACCGCTATACTGTTTTCCACAGCATCTACCTCATTTTGCATTCCCACCAACAGTGTAAAAGAGTTCCAGTTTCTCCACAATGTTACCAACACTTGTTATCTTTTGATTTTTTCAATAGTAGCCATCCTAACAGGTGTGAGGTGATATCTTGTGGTTTTGAGGATTAGTGATGTTGAACACCTTTTCATGTACCCATTGACCATTTGTATGTCATCTTTGGAGAAATGTCTATTCAAGTCCTTTGCCATTTTTTTAATCAAGTTTATTTGAGGGTTTTTGCCTATTGAGTTGTAGGTGTTTCTTATATATTTTGGAAGTTAATCACATTTTTGGCTTGCAGATATTTCTCTCCCATTCCATAGGTTGCCTTTTCACTCTGTTGATTGTTTCCTTTGCTGTGCAGCTGTTTTGGTTGATGTAGTTCCATTTGTCTATTTTTGCTTTTGTTACCTGAGCTTCTGATGTCACATCCATGAAATCATTGCCAAGGTGAATGTCATGAAGCTTTTCCCCTTTATTTTCTTCTGGGAATTTTACAGTTTCAGGTCTTATGTTTAAGTCTTTAATCTATTTTGAGTTGATTTTTGTGTGTGGTGTAAGATAGAGATCCAATTTCATTCTTTTGTGTGGATATCCAGTTTTCCCAGCATCATTTGTTGAAGATACAATTCTTCCCCATTGTGTATTCTTGGCACCCTTATTGAAATTCAGTTGACCATATATAGGGGTGTTTATTTCTGGGCTCTCTGTTCTGTTCCATTGGTCTATATGTCTGTCTTTCTGTTAGTTCCATATTATTTTAATTACTCTAGTTTTGTAATATATTTTGAAATCAGGATGCATGATGACTCCAGCTTTGTTCTCCAGATTGCTTTGTCTCTTTGGGGTCTTTTCTATTTTCGTATGAATATTAGGATTACCGTTTCTACCTCTGTAAGAAAAACCATTGGGAGTTTGATGGGCATAGCATTGATCTGTAGATCACTTTGGGCAGGTATGAAGATTTTAAAATATTAAGTCTTTGAGATATCTTTCCATTTGTATGTGTCTTCTTTAATTTCTTTCATCAATATGTTGTTTCTGTGTACAAATCTTTCACCTCCTTGGTTAAGTTTATTTCTGAATATTTTATTCTTATGAAGCTATTATAAATGGAATTGTTATCTTAATTTTCTTTTCGGATAGCTCATTGTTAGTGTATAGAAAAGCAATTGATTTTTGTATGTTGATTTTATGTTCAGCTTTACTGAATGCGTTTATTAGTTATAACAGTTTTTTTTGGTGGAGTCCTTAGGGTTTGCTATGTATAAGATCATGTTATCTAAAAACAGATAATTTTACTTGTTCCAATTTGCATGACTTTTATTTCTTTTTCTTGCCTAATTGCTCTGGCTAGGACTTCCACTGCTATGTTGAATAAAAGTGTTGAGAGTGGCTATCTTTGTCTTGTTCCTAACCTTAAAGGAAAAGCTTTCAGTTTTTCATCAAGTATGACATTAACTGTGGGTTTGTCATATATGGCCTTTATTATGTTGAAGTACATTTCTTCTCAACCTAGTTTGCTGGGAATTTTTATCATGAAAAAGTGTTGAATTTTGTTAAATACTTTTCTGCATCTATTGAGATGATGTGATTTTTACCCTTCATTCTGTTGATGTGAGATATCACATTTCTTGATTTCGTATGTTGAATCATCCTTATATCCTATGGAATATTCCCACTTTATTGTGGTGTATGATTCTTTTAGTGTGGTATTTGAATTTGGGTTGCTAGCATATTGTGGAGGATTTTTGTACCTATGTTTATCAGGAATATTGGCCTGTAGTTTTCTTTTTTTATGATAGCTTCATGTAGCTTTGATATCAGGGTAATGCTGACTTTCTAAAATGAGTTTGGAAGTGTTCCCTCCTCTTTAGCTTTCTGGAAGAATTTGAGAAGGATTAGTATTAATTCTTCTCTAAATGTTTGATAAATATTCACCAGTGAAGCCATCTGGTCCTGGACTTTTCTTTGTTGACAGGGTTTTAATTACTGAGATTCAATGTCCTTACTCATTGATCTGTTCAGATTTTCTGTTTCTTCATGATTCAGTCTTGGTAAGTTGTATGTTTCTAGAAATTTCTTCCAGATTATCCAATTTGTTGGATATCCACAGTAGTCTCCTAAGATCCTTTTATTTCTGTGACATCTTTGGTAATGTATCCTCTTTCACTTCTTATTTTATTTGAGTCTTCTCTCTTTTGTTAGTCTAGATAAAGGGTTGCCAATTTTGTTTATCCTTTCAAAAAACAAACTCTTAGTTTCATTGATCTTTTTTATTGTCTTTCTAATCTCTATTTCATTTGTTTCTGCTGTAATCCTTATTATTTCTTTTCTTCTGTTAATTTTGGGCTTAGTTTGTTTCTCTTTTTGTATTCTTAAGTTGTAATATTAAGTTGTTTGAGATCTCTTCTTCTTTTTTTTTGTGAGGAAGACTGGCCCTGAACTAATATCTGTTGCCAGTCTTCCTCTTTTTGCTTGAGGAAGATTGTCACTGATCTAACATCTGTGCCATCTTCCTCTGTTTTATGTGGGATGCTGCCGCAGTGTGGCTTGACAAGCTAGGTTCGCACCCAGGATCCGAACCTATGAACCCTGGGCTGCCAAAGCGGAGTGTACAAACTTAACCACTACACCACTGGGCCGGCCCTGAGATCTCTTTTTCTTAATGAGCATTTATTGCTATAAAATTCCCTCTTAGAACTGCTTTTGCTGCATCTCATAAGTTTTGGTATATTTTATTTCCATTTTCATTTGTCTCAAGATATTTTTTGGTTTCCCTTTTGAATTTTTCTTTGGTTGTTAAGGAATGTGTTGTTTAATTTCTACATATTTCTGAAATTTTCTATTTTCCCCCTGTTATTGATTTCTAGTTTCATACCATTGTGGATGGAAATGATACTTGATACGACTTCAGTCTTCTTACATTTGTTAAGACTTGTTTCATGGCCCAATATGTAGTCTATCCTGCAGAATGTTCCATGTACATTTGAGAAGAATGTATATTCTCATGCTCTTGGATGGATTGTTCTGTGTATGTCTATTGGGCCCATTTGATTTGTGGATCTGCTGGGGTTTTTTATTGATTTTCTGCTGGTTTTTTAATTGATTTTCTGTCTGGCTGATCTATCTATTGATGAGAATGGGGTACTAAAGTCCCTTTCTATTATTGCATTGCTGTCTTTTTCTCTCTTCAGTTCTATTAATATTTGCTTTACATATTTTTGCTCCAATGTTGGGTGCATATATGTTTATAATTGTTAGATCCTATAATGACCTTCTTTGTTTCTTGTAACTGGTTTTGACTGAAAGTCTATTTTGTCTGATATAAGTATTGTCAATCCTGCTCTGTTTTGGTTACCTTTAGCAAAATATCTTTTACTATCCCTTCATTTTCAGCCTATGTGTCTTCTTAAAGTTAAAATGGGTCTCTTATAGGTAGCATACATATGGTTAGATCCCATTTGCTTTATGCATTCTGCCACTGTGTGTCTTTTAATTGGAGAATTTAATCCACTTACACTTAAAGTAATTACTGATAGATAAAGGCTTACTTTTGCCATTTTGTTAATTGTTTTCTAGCTATTTTGTCATTCTGTTATTCCTTTCTTCCTCTCTTGCTGTCTTCCTTTGTGATTTATTGATTTTTTTTGTAGTGGCGTGTTTTGATTCCTTTCTCTTTGCCTTTTGTGCGTCTACCAGAAGTTTCTTCTTGTGGATTTTTCAGTTCAGTTTTTCCGTATTTCAGCTCCAAAATTTCTGTTTGGTTCTTTTTTATGATTTCTCTCTTTGTTTATATTCTTATTTTGTTCATGTATCATTTTCTTGATTTCATTGAGTTGTCTGTTTTCTTGTAGCTCACTGAGCTTCTTTAAGATGATCGTTTTGATTTCTTTGTCAGGCACTTCATAAATCTTTATTTCTTTAGGGTCTGTTATTAGAGATTTCTTTTGTTCCTTTGGTAATGTAGTATTTCCCTCATTCTTTGTGTTTCTCCTAAGCTTTGCATTGGTGTCCGCACCTTTGAAGAAACAGTTGCCTCTTCCAGTGTTTATGGATAGGCTTTGGCAGGGAGAGACTTTCACTAGTCAGTCCAGCTAGAAACTCTGGGAGTCTCTCAAACCTTTTTTATGGATATGCGTGTTCCACTCCTCCTCCTCCCTCCTGGGGGAGAACTCTCAGGGTTGTACGCCTTCCCCCAGTCACACAGAGCCATTCTCGGTACTGAGAGTCGCCTGCCCCTTTTCTCTAGGGCAGCGCACTAAGGTGCCAGGATGTTAGGTGCAAGCTCCACTTCTCTCTCCCCTTCCTCCCTCAGGATTGTGCACCTTCTCCCAATCCCACAGAGCCAAGTCAGCTGCTGAGAACCCTGACAGCTGCTGAGAGCCCTCTGGCTGCTGCAGTTCACACCAGTTGCTGGGGTCCATGCCAGCTGCTGCCGTCCATGCCGGCAGCTGCTAATCCACATTGGCCACTGGGGGCCTCACTGTGAGAGCCACCTACCCTCTTCCTTGTTCCTAGCTGCCCTGAGGTGTTGCAGCTACACTGGATTTCAGTGCTCTGGGTCGGGGAAGACAGGAGCAGTTCTCAGGCAGCGACCTGAGGAGCTGGGGATGGTGCATCTCTCCTTCCTCTGTGGTAGAAACAGCATGCTGAAGGGATCTTTTTTGGTCTGACTTCTGCTGACTTAGGGGAGGGAGAGACACAGGTAATGTGAAACTGCTCTTTTTACCTGTTTCAATGGAGTTGTTCTCGGTTTGGTCTTTTCTAGGGTACTGCATCTTTTTAACTGGATTCTGGGGTTCTCATAAAGGTATTCTGGTCTGTAATATGATTGTTAAATCAGTGTTTCTGGGTGTGGGACGAGGACTGGCACTTCCTATTTCTCCATCTTGCTGACATCACTTGGTATATTATTTTTTAACTGTTGGAAACTTGAGAAAACTGTAAAGTTAGGTACCTAGCCTCTGAAAAGACATTTACTTCATTCGTTCCTCTGTTAGACAAGTAGCGTGTCATTCAAGTGGAAGGGTTTATTGTTAGTTTATTGCTCATTTATGGGATGTCTTTTTTTAAATCAAAGTTTTACACATTTTTAAGTCATGATAGTTTTGTCTTATAGTAAGATTTGAAACTAGCCAGTCGACAGTGATATAATTGAAATTATATCTGAAGACGCAAACTTCAGGATTTCCTAAACCACTTTCCACTGCTGTGATCATTACCATAACAAGCTTTAATTTGGTGTCACTTTGAATTTAGGCCATGATGTCAAACTGTGCTAAAAGAAATTCTCTAGTGACTAGAGCTATTCAGTAACAGCTGTTGCTCTACCTATGAGAGGATTTTAAAAAAACTGCCAGCAAAAAGCAGGCTGATGTGCCTTTTAAATTATTACTGTATTAGTTGCTGCTTATGTATGTAGAGGTGGATGTTAGTTGTGGAACTTTTTTTAGGATACTACTGATTTAATCCTGTGGAACAAAGTAGATTGGGTGTAACCGTACCAGCAGTGGAGGCCCTCAGCGCTGGAGAGCAGTCAGATGTTCAGAGAAAACCACCAGTCTGATTCCGTGTTTTATTTTGCTTTAACGTCATAGAGGCATGGAGGATTTCTTCTGGGATATAAATGTATCTCCTGTGTAAATGATTTTTTAAGAGTTTAACTATACATTATTCCCCCACTACCCCACCCCCACAGTCATCTCCCTTTGTTAAACTGTTCCATTGGGCTAAGGATTGCTAAGTTTAAAGGCAATGGTTGGAGTAAGACTTAGGCTACAAAGGGACAGCACGAGGGAATTTTGGGGTGATAGAACTGTTCTATATGTTGATTGTGGTAGTGCTTACACTTTTGTCAGAACTCACAGAAATTTACACCAAAAAAGAGTAAATGTAATTCAAAAAGAAAACGAGAATAACAAATACTGCCATCCTTCTTTCCTCAGAAAATTCATTTAACATTATTAAAGATACTTGGTGTACCTTCTGCCTTGCTTGTGCTCTAAGACCCAGATTAGGAACCTCTGACTGGAATCCTCAGACTGTCCTCCCTGATTCAGAGGAGCCTCAGAAGACTTGGATATTTAGGGCAAGACGTTGGAAGATCTCCATTCGTGGAGTCAATCCTCCCTCTCTCTCTCCGTCCCTCTCTTCCTCCCTCCCTCCCTTCCTTCTTTCCTTCCTTCATCCCCATACCTTTGTATATGGTATTTTTTCATATATGTTTATATTTCTAATATAGACTCTCTTATAGGCTGGATTTTTTAAGACCAATTATGCAGAACAAATACCCACCTTCAGATATTGGCTTGTTATTTATAGAGAAAAATTTTGTTTGTTATATATGTACAAAAACTTGTTTGTCATATGTGTACAAAGGGAAAATTTTAAATGGTTGCCTTTTTTAAAATATAAAAATATACGCATGCTAAAACGTGTATATTTGTTTTATATACCTTTTATGCACATGTAGCCTGTCATAAAACATGTAAACTCACTATTTACTCACTGGTTTTAAATCCTGCTTCGTATTATTGTAATAATGGTGATGTTTGTATGTAGCAGCTACATTATTTCTTCTCATCTTCCTTCTGAATAACAGCACACGTTTTCAGAATAAACTGTAGGACAGAGTAAAGTTACCTTGTTCTCATAAGGATTCAGTTTATAATCTGAGCCTTATATGCACACTGCATTAACGTTATAAAAGCAATGCTGTTTATTAGCCCAGTTATTTATCAGAGTCTAAATTAATTAATAAATTGGATGAAGATATGTTACTCACAGTCTGTCTTTAACAAATAATAACCCCAAATTTTATCCTCATATTATTGTTTTCAATTGTTACACACTTGTATTTAGTAATCAAGGAATTTTCCTGTTTTATGATCCTCTTGGAGCCTGATATTTTCTCCTTTGAGTTCTTACTACTAAGTGACTGATGAAATGAAAGCATTATTCTGAATTGAGTATTTTTTAAGAAGGAAAGTTGAGAAATATGGACAAACAACCTTACTTTTTAGCCAGATTAAGAAGGAAGTTGAGTATGTTGGCTGGAAACATTTTCTTTCTAAATGTGTGAGATGCTGCACATTTAAGGCTCAGTAGCCCAAATTTATGTAATCATTTTACTAAGATTTCCAGTGAAACGACTGTTTATTTCATTTATCAACTCTTTTTAATGTGTTATTCTGAGGTAAGCACTAACATAGGTGCTGAAGACTCCAAGGTGAAGGATGTGGTTGATTCTCTATGAGCTTTGGTCCACGAAGAGACAAACTCAAACAACTATCCTGATTTGATAAATCTGTAATAGAAGTGTGTACACAATGCCATGGGAACACAGTGATAAAACTTGTGATTTAGTATAAATGTGTATTATTATAGAATGGGGGAAATAATTTTACAATACTCAAAACTACACCTGTATTGTTTATATATTTTGGCACTTCAGAAAATCTTTGTGGGACCTTTGAAAAATTATCTTTTGATCTGAAAAATTTGGGGCTTGTAGGCTTGTGTTTTATTGATGTGAGGAAATGAGTTTGTTACAGTTTTTAAAAATTATTTTTGCTATGCTCCATATATGTAAAAAAATAGTTTTAAAATAATTGCTATCACAGGATAATGATTGACAAACATTAGCTTCAGGTTAAGTGACTTTGTCTAGCTTTTTTAAAGAGAGGCTAATTTCGGATATTGTGCTCCGTTATTGGGCTGTTTGAAAAAAACAGTCCCAACTTTTTAATTTAAAAATATATTCTTAAAAGAAATTGAAGAAGTTAATCAACTGCTCCTATTATTAAGAATTATTAAGAATCATTAAACATCACGTATTGATGTGAAAGAAATATTGAGAGGAACAGATACACAGAAAACTGCACATAATACTTTATCATCTTGCAAAGTTCCCTTTGATTGAAGTAGGAGTAGGAATCATAGGAATTGGTTCTTTTCAGGTGCCATGGTCTTGCTTTTGAAATTTTTAGTAGATAGGGAACACAAAAGTGGGAGTATGTAGAGTTGTGCTTCTTTGACACCAACTAGCAAGATCTTTCTAGAATGAATTTTCTTGAAATGAAAGGCTGTGAGGTGCTCTTTGGCACTGGAAGGGGCAGGACACCAGGAGAGAGTTTTGAATAACGAGGTTTGTAATGACTGGCCCATTCTTTACTCCAGCTTTCTCTGGGTTTCTGATAACTCATAACCTTATTTTGCTTGGGACTTTGCTTTCTAAGATGCTGACTACAACTGTAACTCTGTGTGACTTTTTGCTAGAGAATCAGCCACTGTCTGTGTGAGCACAGGCAGCTTGATCATAGTCTCCAGAGAATCTGACGGGTAGGCTGCCTTGGATCAGGTTCTTCCTCTGGCCCAGTAGGCTAGATATAGTCCTTAGGGATGACAATCCCTGAAGAAAGTTGTTCTGAAAGTGGTTAAGGGTAGAAAAGACAATGAAACATTTTTAATATACCACTTTAAGAAAGAGGAATTTTGTTATAAGGACTCATAAGCTGGGGAAAGAACTGAAACTGGGAAACTTAGATGCCAAGGTAGCTTCTAGCTTCTTTCTCTCTCTCTCTCTCTCTCATCACCCAGCCATTTCACGCAGGCTCTCCCATGGTGGATGTGTTCTCTCCACACCCCCCTCCCACCCCCCGCTTTCTCTCACATGCCCTCAATCATTCACACTCTACTTGTCTCTGTGTATAGGCTCCTCCTTTTGCTGCTGATCAGCCAGTTTTTTCTTGTTTATATCTGAGAATATTCAGTTTGACTGGCTAAACAAATTACCATCACTTTTTCTAAGCAGAGTTCTTCCAGCCTGCCCACCTCACTCACACACAGGTCACTGGTTAGCCTAGAAATTTGCTGCCCATGAGACAGTAACTACTTACTGATCATAACAGATCAATGGTGCACCCCCAATTGAGAGCTGTGGCCATATAAATGAGAAGGGGAAGCTGGTGGGACTAACTAGCGGATTTCCTTAGTAAGAACACTGTTCTTTTGAAAAGGAGTTACCTACATTCGCAGATCTGGTACTTTTGGAAAAACTTGGGCTTTCAGGAAGGAAGAGAGGGAGGGAGGAGAGGGAAAAAAGGAGGGATTATTTATGGAATATTTAGAAGCCGTGCAAGAAGCTAGGAGCTTTCTGTTACTTCTTGTGTGATCAGCCAAGGTAATTTAAGTGACATTCCTAACTTAAGTGAGTTGCATAAATAGAGTTTGAAGTTAAGCTTGTTTATCTGTCCATCCCCAGAGTCTGTGATTTTTTCCCCAAACACACTGTAGCGTCTTATGACTTTGACTATACATTGGTGACATACCTTGCCTCGTATTGTTACTTTAAGTAGACATGTATTCAGTACATGACGTGAGATGGTCTTGAGAATAGAGGGCATGCATGCCCTATTTATTCTTGAATATCGCCTGTGTATACATAGGTTTTCCTGTATTTGATTTTAATTTAATTTTTAAGTTAATTTAATTTTATTTTAAATGTTATTTCACCTACTGTATGATAGAATATTGCCTTATAGTAGTAAAATCTTCAACAGCATCCAGGACTAGTTGACATTTGAGATCAGATTTTTAAACCTACATTCATAATCAAATAACTTAGTATTGAATATTTCTCATTGCCTGGTTATGGTGTTTTTTCCATACTTTTTGTATTAATTTGTAATTTAGATACAGTAAAATTTGCCCTTTTTGGTGTACAGTTCTGCAAGTTTTGACAAACACAGAAAGTAACGCAACCACAACCACAATGAAGATGTAGAACAATTCCATCTCCTAAGAAAATTTCCCTGGCCCTTTGTAATTACCCTTTCCCCCATCCCAAGCCACTGATAACCACTGATCTATTTTCTGTCTCTATAGTTCTGCCTTTCTAGAATGTCATATAAACTGAATCATACAGTAGCCTTTCGAGTCTGCCTTCAGTCATTTATTATAATGTATTTGAGATTAATCCATGATGCTGCATGTATTAGTAGTTTGCCCTTTTTATTGCTCAGTAGTATTCCATTGTATGAATATACCACAGTTTATTCCTCATTTGAGAGATATTTGAGTTGTGCTAATTTGGGCCAATTATGAATTAAGCCAATATAAACATCTCCAAATAAGTTTTCATGTAAACATAGGATTGTTGTGCTGGGGTGTTTTGTTTGCTTGTTTCTTTTAGATAAGTACCTAGGAGTGAGATTTTTGTGGCATATGATGATATGTTTGACTGTACCGGAAACTACCAGACTGTTTTCCAAAATGTCTATACCATTTTACATTCCCACCACCAGTGTATGAATGTCCTAGTTGCTCTATATCCTCACTAGCACTTGCTATTGTCAGTTTTTTTATTTCAACCATTCTAATAGGTATGCTGTGGTTTCTCATTGTGGTTTTGCTTGCATTTCTCTGGTGACTAGCGATGCTGAGCATCTTTTCATGGGCTGGTTTGCCATCCTTGTATCTTCTTTGGTGAAGTATTTGTTAAGATCTTTTACTCATTTTAAAAGTTAAGCTTGTTTTCTTAAGCTCTCAGAGTTCTTTTTATATTCAGGATACAAGAATTTTATCAGAAATGTGATTTGCACATATTTTCTTCCTGCGTTGGCTTATCTTTTCGTTTTCTTAATCGTATCCTTGAAAGAGCCAAAGTTCTTACTTTTGATGAAGTGCAATTTATCAATTTTTTTCTTTTGATGATATATCTAAGGAATTTTAAAATTAACATTAAACCAATGTCACAGATATTTTTTCCTATGTTTTTTCCTAGATGTTTTATAGTTTCAGATTTTATGTTTTATTCTATGATATATTTTGAGTTAATGTTTATATGGTACAAGGTTTGGATTAGTGTTATTTTTTTAATTTTATTTATTTTTTGTATATTGATATCTAATTATTCAGGCACCATTATTGTTGAAAAGACTCTCCTCTTTCCATTGAATTGCATTTACATCTTGGTCAAAATAACCATATATGTGTGGCTCCTGTCTTCTTTTTCCACCACCATGCTGTCTTCATTGCTGTGCTTTATAGTAAGTCTTGCAATCAGGTAGTGGGAGACCTCCATCTTTGCTCTTCATTTTCAAAATTATTTTGGTTATTCTAGTTCTTTTCCATTTCTATATAAATTTTAGAATCAGCTTTTGCTTTCTACAAAACAATCCTATTGGGGTAATGATTGGAATTGTGTTGAGTCTATAGAGAGTTTGAGGAGAATTGAAATAGTAACAATGTTGCATTTTCCTATTCTTGAACACCATATATCTCTGCATTTGTTTGTCTTCTTTAATTTCTTTTATTAGTGATTTGTAGTTTTCAGTACAAATATTTTTGTTAGGTTTATAGCAAAGTATTTTTATGATTTTTGTGATGTAATACATGGTACTTTTAAATTAAATTTCAGTACCTAATTGTTCATAGCCTGTATATAGAATATTTATTTTCTACCTTGTTAAGCTACTAAATTTTAGTTTTAGTAGCTTTTTTGTGGTTTCTTTTGGAGTTTGTATGTAAGCAATGATATCTATTTAGGATTCCAAAAAAGCGTACATTTTGTTTTGTTTTATTGGTGAGATCCTTAGGACATGGGATGGGTGTTCTTACATATATGCCCTATGGTTAGGTAATTCTTATGATTTGTTTTGCTTTTTTCTGCTTGGTTGTTTTTAGTGTCAATAATTTGGTATCAGGAATCAATTTAATCAATATTCTTATATAGTTAGGATATGTGTTTTCATGAAAAATAACATATGGGGAAGTGAATATTTCTTTTAGTTCTCTCTGTGAATGGGATTTGAAAAAAATGTGTTTGTTACTTGCTGTAGGCAACTAAGATAAATAATAAAAATGGAAGATACCTTCTTGCTAGAGTTGTAATTCTTTTTGCATTGCTTAGTCATCATTGTTATGTAAGTAAAGAAAGATCTAAGCATTTTAATCATGTTCAAGACTACCTTCATATTTTATTTGATTTTGAAAAAGGAATTGTGACATCGCTTTAGTGAGTTTTCAAGACCTTAAAAATGAATCTTTAATTTGAACAGATTATGATGAATGAGAGGCATTTACAGCGTACAGTTGCTATCTAGATGCAATCCTACTTTGTAGTGCTTTATTGATTTCTTTCCTTCTGCATTGCCACATCTCAGTATTTCTTCCCAGTAATATAGGGTCATTGAAAACAAAATACAATTGATTCCAGCTAGTTGTTTTTCCCCTCAATCCAAAAATTTTCTTGTATTTAGTAAAAGAGTATTATCTAATAATTTTGCTTGCCTATTTATTTATTTATTTGACAACATTTGTTTGTGGGCATATATCCTAAGGCCACTGATTTGGACTAGAAGTTATGATGTAGAATTATGTTTTTAGGATTGATAAATGGAAAAGCATGGACTATTTTTTTTTTCAGATACTGCGTTTCTATCTCTACTTCCGTGAAGAAGACAAGATTTTTAAAGATACCTAAAGTCACGTTTTAGAGATAATACTCATAGTTGTTTTCTAGGTTTTAAGAGGCTATTAGCAAAATTTTGCTTCCTTTTCTATTCTTATTCTCTCCAACTCTTATTTTCTTTGTCCAGTATCCTAGGGGCCAGTCCTCGTGGTCTAGCGGTTAAGATTCGGTGTTCTCACTGCTGCAGCCTGAGTTCGTTTCCCGGTCAGGGAACCGCACCATGTGTCTGTCAGTTGTCATACTGTGGTGGCTGTGTGTTGCTGTGATGCTGGAAGCTATGCCGCCAGTGTGTCAAGTACCAGCAGGGTTACCCAGGTGGACAGGTTTCAATGGAACTTCCACACTAAGACAGACTAGGAAGATATTTTATTCTAGCACTTTCAGGTATTTATTTATTCAAGTAAATGAGAAAACTGATTTCTGAAAACTGTATTTCTAGAAAAATATTTCTGGAAATAGGAGAATTCTTTTGATCAGAAGACAGTGGTGAAGTCTGAGAAATGGGACACTGGCGCTTTTCCTTGAGTCCTATAGCAATTGTAGTGGTGCTTAAAAGTCCTATAATTTCTTAAACACATTCTTCTACTCTAAATATTGTTACTCACTGGGTTACTTAATGAAAACAGAACTTTTTTAGGAAACATAATTTCACAGTCAAGTCTGCTAACGTGTATCTCTATAAAATCTAAGAATTCTTAGGCTCTCCAGTGCTGCTTCACTCTCATGGAGTGTGATGAGAGAAAGGGGTTAGGGGAAGCCAAGGGTAGAGAAATACACATGGTGGTAGCTTCCTGTCCATATGTAGCTAGAATGATACTTCTGCTATCTGCATTGCCATGACACCCACTTTCCCTATAAGTCCATTTGGAAGTTCTTCCAAACAATTGTTTTCCTTTGTTTTGGCAAGAAAAACTTAAGCTCTGGCTGCCTTTTTTTTTTTTTTTGCCTATAACCCATTGGCAGTAAAGGGTTTATAGTCACATCTCTGTCCCTATCTAAACAGAGAGCCAGACAGTGAAATATAAAAGTTTTCTCACTGTTAATCTGTGACTTTGATATTTTAAAACCCAAGAAAATATCCATACTCTTGAAATTTAAACAACCTTTAAAAAAAAATGGAAATGATGTAAGAATCTAGTGGCAGCATGACTCTTTTTTTCTAACTAAATAGGAAGTGTTATACAACTAACCACGGCACATGGTAAAAGGCTCTCTCCATGTTCCGTTGGATGCTATTATTTAGTATAGATTATTTTAAAGTTTTATTTTTCAGGGGAAACAATCTCATTTTCAGTTGCTGATTGTGGGAATTATATTGTGTATGTTGAAATCACAAAATACTTGAAAGAAATTGAATATTAGCTTATTCAAGATAATTTTGCTTCCTTTCCTAAGCAAATTAAACCTTATTTAAGAACTTTAAGTTAGTTATGGACAAATGAAACTGAACTTCTGATACCTTATACAATACTCTATTAGATTGTTTATTTTTTGTGAAATCAAGTGTTTTTACAGTCTTTTGTTTGAGGAAACCTTAATATTTGGATAGTCGCTTTATATAAAGACTTTCATTGATGTACAGACTTGAATATACAAAAGGTTGCATTATTACTATAGTGATAGGAATCAAAATGAAGGATCTATTTTAGAAATGTGGTTAAGCGATATTTTGATTAGAAGTCAAGTTGGTTATTTAAGAATTTAAGGCAGAAATCATTACTAGTTTACAGTTCGTTTGCATTGTTTCTTATAATGTTCTAAATATGGTTTTAGAACATCTTCCTAAGCATGCTGAGTTTCTTGGATGTTACCCTGGTAATTCTAGGCATCATTACACTGTTTAAGAGACCAGATGCCCAGTTCTGACAAGCCACAGTAAATATAGGTAGTGCTACTACTTTGTGGAACAAATCTTTTGCTTTGACTTTTAGTTTTGTGTGGAGCCTTATGTCAAAGAGACAAGAAGGGAAGGAGAGGGTATCTTGAAAGAGATAGGAAGTAAAATACAAATTGAGCCAAGCGTTTACATTCAATTGTGCGTGTGGTTATGATTTCCTAAGGAATAAAAGTATACCACTACGTTCAGAAAGTCATGTGAGTTAGAAAAAGGATAGTGCAATCTTAAACCATGAGTTTCTGACACAAATTTGGTTTAAAAAGTAAACTTTTTTGTCAACATACGCATATGAATTTTCTTATTTATTAAACTACCATCTGCTGTGCTGGGACTCTGCCAGGTGTGAGGAATACAAGATATGCGTTGCTTAAGTATGAAGTTAATATAGCAACAGTATAGAGAAAGAACTACGTAATGAGAAGACAGCCAGATAAGCAATTTCAGTGAAGTATAAGAGGTGCTTTGTTTAGGGAAAGTGCATGGCAGACAGAATGCAAAACTTCATGATTCACAGGCCGTTGGGTAGCCTACTCAGAAGGGCGTTGCTGCTGTAGTGGGGAATAATTATTCCTAGACTGTCTGCTACTCTTGTCCCACCTACAGTATCTTAAAAGTGAGAACCAAAAGGATTATATTTATAGGGATATAAAAATATCCAGTGCCAAACAAAGTAAAATTCATAATGTCTGGCATTCAGTCAAATATTACCAGGCAATGCAAAGAAACAGGAAAATCTGACTCATAATAAGGAGGAAAAGCAATCAAAACCAATCCAGAACTGACATAGATATTAGACTTAGCAGACAAGGACATTAAAACAGTTATTATAATTTTCTGTATCTTCAAAAAGAGGAAAGATTGAACGTGTTTGGTAGAAATATGGAATGTGTAAAAAGAAGCAAATGAAAATTCTAAAGATGGAGAGTACACTGGATGGAATTAATGGCATATTAGACATTGCAGAAGCAAAGATTAGTAAACTTGAAGACTTAGCAATAGAATTTATGAAAAATGAAACAGAGAGAGAGAGGGAAAAAACTAAAAAAGAAGAAGAAGAAAAGTAGAGCAGTAGTGAGCTGTGGGACAACCAAGCAGCCTGATATACTTGGAACTGGAGTCACCAAAGGAAAGTAGAGAGCTGGAAAGACAGAAAAAATATTTACAGAGATCCTTTTGATGAAAAGTGTAAATTTAGAGACTGAAGTTTTTCACAGAACCCCAAGCACAAAATAAAAATGAAGAAAAAAATACACAAGTGCACGTGATAATCAGATTGTTCAAAACCAGTGACAAAGACAAAAATTTTAAAACCAGCCAGTGGAAAAGTCATGTTTATACAGAATAAGAAAGATAAGAATTCTAGTAAATTTCTTGTCAAAAACAAAACAAGTGAGAAGACAGTGGAACAACATCTTTAAAGTACTGAGTCGGCGGGGGATGGGAATCAATCTAGAATTCCATACTCAGTGAAAACATCTTTCAAAAACAAAGGCAAAATAGAGACTTTTGAGACATACAAAAGCTGAAAGAATCCATCACTAGCAAACTTGTCTAAAATACATCCTTGAGGAAGTCCTTGAGGCAGAAGAAAATGACACTGAAAGGAAATACGGATCTATACAAAGAAGACAGAAAATTGGAAATTGTAACTGTGAAAAAATGTATAAGATGTTTTCATTATTATTCCAATCTCATTAAAAGGTAAATGACTTTAAAAAATAACAGTGCAGTGTGTGGTTTATAACACATGCAGATGTACACTGTATGACAACAATAATATAAAGGCTGGAAGGAGAGAAATGGAAATATACTGTTATAAGGTTCTATATGCTATTCATGAAGTGGTTGAGTTTTCTTGAAGATAGACTATGATAAGTTAAATATGTATACAGTATAAATATGTATACTGTAAACCCTAGAACAACCACTAAAATAAAACCGAGAGCTAATAACCCATCAAAAGAAATGACAAGAAATTATTAAAAAACATTCAGTTAGGAGCCAGCCCCGTGGCTGAGTGGTTAAGTTCGCGCACTCTGCTTCAGTGGCCCAGGGTTTCCCAGGTTCAAATCCTGGGTGCAGACATGGCCCCGCTCATCAGGACACGCTGAGGTGGCATCCCACATGCCACAACTAGAAGGACCCACAACTAAAAACACACAACTATGTACTGGGGGTTTTGGGGAGAAAAAGGAAAAATAAAATCTTAAAAAAAAAATTCAGTTACTCTAGAAGAGGGCAGAAAAGAGGAAAAAGGGAACAAAGACTAGATGTCACAAATAACAAGATGATAGATTTAAGCCTAAACGTATCAAGAATCACATTAAGTATAAATGATCTAAACACCTCATTTTAAAAGCAGAGATTGTCAGTGGATGAAAAAGCAAGTGCCAGCTGTATGCTGCCTACAAGAAACCCACATTAAATGTCAAAAAACAAATAGATGAAAAGTAGAAAGAATGGAGAATACTAATCAAAACAAAGTGGGTGCGGCTATATTAATGTCAGAAAAAGATTTCAGAGCAAAGAAATATAGCCAGGGATATAGCGGGTCATTTCATAATAGTTAAGAGGTCAAAGAAATTTTCATGTGTGTGTGTATATGTATGTACACACACAATGAAACATTATTCATCCTTAAAAAAGGAGGACCACCATTTGCAACCACATGGATGAACGTGGAGGACATTATGCTAAGTGAAATAAGCCAGACACTGAAAGAAAAAAACTGCATGATCTCACTTTTATGTAGAATGTAAAAAAAGTTGAATACATATAAGCAAAGAGTGGAACAGTGATTACCAGGGGTGAGGAGGTATGGAATATGGGGAGATTTGGGTCAAAAGGTACAAAGTTGGAGTTACATAAGGCGTATAACTCTAGAGATCTAATGTACAGCATGATGACTATAGTTAATACTGTATTGAATACTGGAAATTGGGTAAAAGAGTAGATTTCAGGTGCTCTCATCACAAAAAAATATTGTAACTATGTGATGAGATGATGTATTAATTAGCTTGACTGTAGTAATCATTTCACTGTGTATATGTATAATAAATTATTGTGTTGTACACCTTAAATATAAACAATTTCAATTAAAAAAATTTTAATAGTAAAGAGGTCAGTTCATCAAGAGGATATAGTAATCTTAAACATTAATGCACCTATGAAGAGAGCTTCAAAATACAGGAGGTAGAAACTGGTAGAACTGTAAAAAGAAATAGAAAAATCCACAACTGTATTTGAAGATACCACTCTATCAATAATTGATAGAAAAAAATAGATAGAAAATCAGTAAGGATATGGAATGTGGAAACAACACTTAACTAATTTGTCCTAATGGACATGTATACAACACTCTACCCATAACAGCAGAATATAGCACTCTTTTCAAGTGCATGTTAAATATTCACCAAGATAAGCAGTATTCTTGGCCATAAAACCAGTTTCAATAAATTTAAAAGGATTCTAGTCATACAAACTATCTTCTCTGACCAGATGGAATTAATTTAGAAACTAATAACAGGAGGATATTTGGAAAATCCCCAAATATTTGGAAATATTTTGAACTGTGTGAAAATGAGAAATAAAATATAAAAACTTGTGGGTTCCCACTACAGCGATACTTAAAGGAAAATTTACAGCAATAAACACCTGTATTAGGAAGAAGGGTCTCAAATCAATGACTTAGCTTCATCTTCAAGCAAGTAGAAGAAAATAGCAAATAAAACGAAAGTAAGAAGGAAAAAGGATGTAATAAAGATCAGAGTAGAAATTAATGAAATAAAAAACAAAAACTGTAGAGAAAATAAATGAAACCAAAAGTTGATTTTTTGAGATCAATGAAATTGATAAATCGTAGCTAGATTGATCAGAAAAAAAAGACAATAACCAATATCAGGGATGAGAGTGACGGCATTATTACAGATTCTGTATATATTAGAAGATAATAAAAACTTCATGCCAATAAATTCTACAACTTAGATGAAATGGACAAATTCCTTGAAAGATACAAGTTGTCAAAGCCCACTCAAAAAGAAATTGATTGCTTCTTGGCCTTTTGGCTAAGATCAAGTGTAGTATCTCTTCTTACCAGTTTAATATCTGATATGTCCTCTGTCCAAGGACGATGTATTAAATGAATTTTTGAAGCAGGGAGATGGCATAGGAGCTTGCTTTGTCTACTCCACGCATCCACCTGCTATTGCAGTTCTCCTTCAGGGGGATAACTGAGGTTTGAATAAAAGACCTTTACTAAAAAAAAAAAAGAAAAAGAAATCAATAATCTGAATAGCTCTTTATTTGTTAAAGGAATTGAATTTTTATGTAAAAACTTGCCCACAAATCAAAATTCAGACCCAAATGGCTTTATCAGGAAGAAATAATACCAATTCTACATAAACTTTTCCAGAAAGTTAAAGAAGAGAGAATACTTCCCAACTCATTCTACAAGGTCAGCGTTATCTTGCCGCCAAAATGAGACAAAGACATCCTAGTAAAGAAAACCAAGAACCAGTATCCCACATAAATGTAGATGCAAAAATTCTTAACAAAAATTAAACAAACATAATCCAACAGTTATAAAGAGGATGTTGTACACTAAGAGGAAGTGGAGTTTATCCCAGGAATGTAGGTTGGTTTAACATTTGAATATCAGTCAATGCAATGTGTCATCTCAGTAAACACCGAAAAAGCGTTTGACAAAATCCAACATTCATTGTTTGTAATTCACAGCAAACTGAGAATTAAAGAGAACTTCCTCAATAGGATAAAATCCAGCACTGACATACTATTTTCGTGGTAAAATACTGAATGTTTTACCCTGGCAGTCAACAATAAAGCAAGTGTGTCAATTTTTACTACTTCCATTCAACATCATACTGGAGGTTCTAGCCACTGCACTCAGGCAAGAAAAAGGGAAAAAAGGCAAACAGAAAAGAAGAGGTAAAATTGTCTTTATTTGCAGGCAACATGATCATCTATATAGAAAACCTAAGGTGGAAAAGGGCAGTGATGTGATACGAAGCTCAACAGGTAAATAGGGGCCAGGCTATGAAGGTTTTTTAATCTACAATAAGGGGTGCCCAGAGTTTCATAAGGGCAATTCATAACCATTAAACATTTTTTACATTTTTCAGATTTGCAGTTAGAGAGTGTATTTTGATTGCATTGTGGAACATCTGTTGAGGACTTCCTTAAGACTCAAGACAGAGACTTTAGATAGAAGTCTTTGGAAATAGAAATAATATAGATGCAAGATGATAGTTGCCTACACTAAGGCGGTAATGGTAGAGATGGAGAGATGTGAACAGATTTGATAACTGTTCAAAGATGGAATTGACAGAACCTTTACTGCATGTGGGGGATGGGGTATAATGAGGAATGCAGCACGACTCATGTGTTTCAGGCTTGGGAAACTGGATAGGTAGTAGAACTGGTCTGTGAGATAGGTAACATGGGAGAAGGAATAAGGTTGGGGGTAGGAGGTGGGAAGATGAGATGAATTGTAGATATGTGGAGCTCGAAGTGCTTTTCGATAGCCAAGCGATGATGTGCTAGAGGCAGTTTATACAAATATCTGCGTAAGGAGACAAGTTTGTTTGTTTGTTTGTTTGTTTTTATTTTTTTAAGTTTGAGTTCATAATAGTTTACATCATTGTGAAATTTCAGTTGTACGTTACTTGTCTGTCACCACATAAGTGCTCCCTTTCACCCCCTCTGCCCACTTCTCACCCCCCTTCCCCTGGTAACCACTGAACTGTATTTTCTTTGTCCACGTGTTTGTTCGTATCCCACATATGCGTGAAATCATCTGGTGTTTGTCTTTCTCAGTCTGGCTTATTTCACTTAGCATAATTCCCTCCAGGTCCATCCATGTTGTTGGAAATGGGATGATTTTGTCCTTTTTATGGCTGAGTAGTATTCCATTATATATATGTATATACCACATCTTCTTTATCTAATCATCAGTCATTGGGCACTTGGATTGTTTCCATGTCTTGGCTATTGTGAATAGTGCTGAAATGAACATAGGGATACATATTTTACTTTGGATTGTTGATTTCAAGTTGTTTGGGTAGATACCCAGTAGTGGGATAGCTGGGTCGTATGGTATTTCTATTTTTAGTTTTTTGAGGAATCTCCATACTGTTTTCCATAGTGGCTACACCAGTTTGCATTCCCACCAGCAGTGTATGAGGGTTCCCCTTTCTCCACACCAATAACAACACCTGTTATTTTTACTTTTAGTGATTTCAGCCATTTTGACAGGCATAAGGTGGTACCTTAGTGTAGTTTTGATTTGCATTTCCCTGATGGTTAGTGATGTTGAACATCTTTTCATTTGTTTATTGGCCATCTGTATATCTTCTTTGGAAGAATGTCTGTTCACATCCTCTGCTCATTTTTTGATCAGGTTGTTTGTTTTTTTGTTGTTCAGTTGTGTAAGTTCCTTATATATTATGGAGATTAACCCCTTACCGGATATATGATTTGCAAATATTTTCTCCTGAGTGGTGGATTGTCTTTTTGTTTTGATCCTGATTTCTTTTGCCTTGCAGAAGCTCTCTAGTCTGATGAACTCCCACTTGTTTATTTTTTCTTTTGTTTCCCTTGTCTGAGAAGATGTGGTATTCAAAAAGATCCTTTTAAGTTGTATATCAAAGAATGCACTACCTATATTATCTTCCAGGAGTTTTATGGTTTCAGGACTTATCTTCAAGTCTTTGATCCATTTTTAGTTTATTTTTGTGTGTGGCATGAGATAATGGTCTACTTTGATTCTTTTGCTTGTGGCTGTCCAGTTTTCCCAGCACCTTTTATTGAAGAGACTATCTTTTCTCCATTGTATGTTCTGGCACCTTTGTTGAAGATTAGCTGTCCATATATGGGTGGTTTTATTTCTGGGCTTTCAGTTCTGTTCCATTGATCTGTGTGTCTGTTGTTGTACCAGTACCATGCTGTTTTGATCACTATGACTTTGTAGTACATTTTGAAGTCAGGGATTGTGATGCCTCCAGCTTTGTTCTTTTTTCTCAGGATTGCCATAGCAATTCAGGGTCTTTGCCCCATATGAATTTTTGGATTCTTTGTTCTATTTCTGTGAAGAATGTCATTGGGCTTCTGATTGGGATTGCATTGAATCTGCAGATTGCTTTGAGTAGTATGGACATTTTGACTATGTTTATTCTTCCAATCCATGTGCATGGAATCTCTTTCCATCTCTTTATGTTGTTGTCTCTTTCTTTCAGTATTGTCTTATAGTTTTCATTGTATAAGTTCTTCCCTCCTTAGTTAAATTTATTCCTAAGTACTTTATTCTTTTTGTTGCGATTGTAAATGGAATTGTATTCTTGAGTTCTCTTTCTGTAAGTTTGTTATTAGAGTACAGAAATGCAACCGAGTTTTGTAAGTTGATTTTGTACCCTACAACTTTACTGTAGTTGTTAATTATTTCTATTAGTTTTCCGATGGATTCTTTAGGGTTTTTTGTATATAAGATCATGTTGTCTGCAAACAGTGAGAGTTTCACTTCTTCACTCCCTATTTGGATTCCTTTTGTTCCTTTGTCTTGCCTAATTGCTCTGGCCAAAACTTCCAGTACTATGTTGAATAAGAGTGGCGATAGTGGGCATCCTTGTCTTGTTCCTGTTCTCAGAGGGATGGCATTTAGTTTTTCCCCATTGAGTTGATGTTAGCTGTGGGTTTGTCATGTATGGCCATTATTATGTTGAGGTAATTTCCTTCTATCCCCATTTTGTTAAGAGTTTTTTATCATAAATGGATGTTGCATCTTGTCAAATGCTTTCTCTGCATCTATTGAGATGATCATGTGGTTTTTATTCCTCATTTTGTTAATGTGGTGTATCATATTGATTGATTTTCGGATGTTGAACCATCCCTGTGTCGTAAGGAGACAAGTTTTGAAGTGAAGTAATAGATGGGAAGATACCAGATGATAATTGAAGCCATGGGAATGGAAAAAATTGCCTTGGGAGAGGATGTAATACGAGTAGAAAGTGGGCTTGGGAGAGAAACCAGTTTATAAAGGAAGAGGGACATGAAAGTGAGATTAGGAAGGGTGAATCAAAGGGGTAAGGGAAAAACCTAGAGAAAGTGTTATGGAAAGAGATGCTTTTGGAAAGGAGAAAGAGGGTAATATTGTCAAATGCTGCTGAGAGATGTCTTAACTAGCAATTATATAGAGGTTACTATGGACCAAGCACTGTTGTAAACAGTTTTGCATGTATTCATTTAATTTTCTCAACAATCCTTTGGGCCAGATATTGTTAGATCTCAATTTTGCAGATGAGAAAAGTTAGGTACAGAGAACTCAAGTGACTTGTCCAAGAACGTGCATAGCTAGTAAGTGACAGAATCCAGATTTGTACTCATGCAATTTGACTTTATAATTTGTGCTCTTGACCAGCAACATAAAAGAGAAAAGTGACAAATGGATTTAACAATAAGGCTTTCACTGATAACTTTAGTCAGTTTTAGTGGATCAATGGGGGCAAAAATCTGATTGGAGTAGAACAAGGAATGTATGAGAAAGGGGAGGTGCAAACAATTCTTTCATGAAACTTGGGTGTGAAAAGGAAGAGTAGGGACAATAGGAGAATGCTGTTTGAAATTTAGGAAGGGCTTTCTTAAGATTTGCAGAACTTAAATAAGTTTAAATACTGATGAGAGCAGGTAAGTGAAGAGAAGGGTTGAAGAGACGTGGGAGTTGGGGGGGGACACAGAGAGCGTCTGAACAAGATGAAAAGGCAGTAGTGAATGGGATCCATAGCAAATATAAATGGAGGGCCCCCAGGAGGGGTAAGACCTCTTTTATTGTCACAGTGGGGAAGAAGGAAAGCATGGATGTGGATGCATATAAACTTGTAGGTTTCCTGCTGTTCCAACTCCTTCAATCTCAATTTCTCTCTCTCTCATAGATTTGAAACAGAGATGAGAATTCTCTGTGTCAGCAAGTTACTGCCCATTTAACTTGGACTTCTGTTGGCTAACGGGGAGAGGGAAGAGCATCCTTCTACTTTGCTATTGAAATACAGGTTTCTAACACTGAGCTGGGGAAGTCTTTCTGGTACTCGCATGGAGGACTTTCTACCACTTTTGAAGAATCACATTTGCAATTACCACAAAACGAACATACTACTTGGTATTCCGTACTGGGGTAATTCTGTATTGATAGAAAAGGTCAAGTATAAAGATAATGTGCAAAATATTCAGCTAGAGGTGAATAGTAATCATGATACGCAGTATTTCTTTATAAACAATTGTCTAGAACGTGGGGTCAGCAAACTACAGCCTACTGCCTGTTTTCGTAAGTGAAGTTTCGTTTGGAACTGTATTGGAACATAGCCACTTCCATCCTTGATGTATGTCTGTGGCAGTTTTTGCACTACAATGTCAGAGTTAAATAGTTACAGCAGAGACTATGGCTTGCGAAGCCTAAAATATTTACTATTTGGCCCTTTTGAGAAAAAACTTGCTGACCTCTTGTCTAGAATAATAAAGCAGTAAAGACTTGGAAAAAGTTTTTGAGAAAAAGAAGATACTAAAAATGTGAAGGGAGTTAGAAAAGTAAAAGATATTTAGGATATATTGCTAAATTAAAATATCACTTTACAAACCAATATAGATTATATCTTAACCTCATTTTTATTTTAAAAACATATTAAAATATTAATATTAGTTGTTTCTGAATGGTGAGATTACACTTGATTTTTATTTTATTATTCGTTCTTATGTGTTTTCTGATTTTTCTGCAGTGAACATGCCTTACTGTGTTATTAATAAAACCAACTAGTAGTAGACTAGGACGAGAATATAGAAGCTAAAGCAAATTAGAATGTGACGAATAGGGACTTGGGCAGGGACAAGCAAAGATGAGATGTCCTGGAAGGTGCATTTAAAAAATGCTTATTGTTGGTTACCAAAAAAGTTGGAGAAATTTTTTGATCATGCCACTAAAAACACTTTTATGTTAATTCCTTATATTTAACCCGCGTCTGACATGAGCGCTGCCTGAAAACATAGTTTCCCACAAAAAACAAAAAAGAGAGAAAAGAGACTTACATAAGTTATAAATTATATTTAGGCTTTTTTTCCTATTTCCAAAGATATAGATCTTTAAAGTTTAGTTTATGGAGATGTTCTTAATTTTTGTGATTTGTAGACAGTGCTTTATATTACTAATTTATTTTTAATTTGAAAAATTAAAATCAGTTATTTAGCAATAAATAAAACCTATACTTTAATATGTATGAAGTTGAGGGCTTTGCTTTATAAGAAGTCACAATTATGTCTTTGAAAAAAGGTGAACAGCTTTTATTTGGGCAAAAATAAGTCAAATTACAGACAGTAATCTTTTCAGTGAGGTACTGTTATTAACCAGATGCGACTTGAAGTAGTTTTACTGTGATGCTCTATTCTAATATCTGCGCTGTGGCACTACACAGGTGCTTACTGTGAAGTTCAGTGGATCTTGACAAGTATTAAGCTGATTTCAGTGGCTTTACTGTTAGGAATCATTCAAACAGAAGAGAAACCAGTTTTTATCAAATCTCGTATTTTAAGTCAACATACTTTTTGTTTAAATTATTATTATGAGTGACATTTATTATCTCTGTAGTGACCAGATCAGTTGTTGAGAGCAATCTCAAGATTGAAACTTAGGACACAAACTACTGACTTGCCCATAAATTGTCATGCAAAACAGACAGACAGAAACCCAAAGCAAAAACAAGCCAAAAGACACTTGTTCTCTGGGTCCTTTAAATATGAGTCTATAAATAAGTTGATGATTTATTAACTATAATTAAAATATAACTTGTAAGAGAAATTCTTATATAACTTTGTTAAAAAAAAGAATGCAAATCAATAGAGAATGAGCCTCAGAACAAGAATATATGTGGGTATATGTAGCGTTTTTATGTAAAATGTAAAATTTGAGCCTGTGTATCAACTAAAAATGTAAATAATTATATAAAATTAAATAATTCAATTATACATTTATAATTAAACACACATATATACATGTGTATAATGTGTATGTGTATACACATGTATATATATGGTGTATGTGTATAATTATATCCATCTGTTCCACTGACTAGTGTGACAGTGAATAATGGAATGATTTTGAATGAAAAATTTCAGTAATAAGTATATTTAAAAGAAATTTCCTGTTAATGAAATCCATTATATTACGGAATTCTCTTAAAGGGAAGTGGTAGAAATCTTGCTGCTTGTTATTTAACAGTGCACTGAAAAAATCCACACATTGTTGGGAGCAAACTTCATCAGCCGGAGATGTACAAGATATCCTAATAGATCTTATCTGTATCTGACATTTATTTTTCAAGTTGAGTTTAATCATAATGTAGACTGGAATCTGTTTTTGTTGCTTATGCAAGCACCCTCTTTTTTTTTTTTTTAATTAATGTGTTTCTCATTTATTCAGGAAGTCTCTAATGACATTTGGGGAGGGGAAGACTTATTAGCTTCCTTCCTGAGTAATGCAGCTTTTATTTCTTGTTGCAGTTGTGGTCTCAGCCAAAAACCAATGTTGGACAGAAGGAGGGAGTAAGGAAAGAGGATAGGAGGGAGGGAAGGGTGAAGGGAGGAAGGGCTAGAAAGAAAAGAAGAAAAAACAAAAAAGGCAAACAGGAACATTAACTATACTTGTATAAAAATGTAAAAAATTGTAAAATGTTCTGCTAAAACAGCAAGATCCTGTCTTTGTCTCATTTCTACTGTCTGCTGCTCTGATGATATCATTCTATTCAAATATAAATAAATGAAGCAATATGTATATTTTTGGTGATGATGTTGCTGTTACTGAATTTCTAAGTAATAGAAACATTTTAAAGGAGAGTTGTTCTGGTTATACTTTTTTCTGAATTTTCATATGACTACTGGAAAATAGCTAGCCATCTCATATAGCTTTCTAAGTTTACTTCAGTAATATATATTAACATTGTGAGTAAATTCTGCCCAAATCTGAGATCTGGGAGATAGCTGGAGAGTAGTGAGTGGAGAGGTGCAGGGCGGGGTGTGTCAACTCCTGTTGGGGAAAGAGTTTCAGCATTTGATCATACATATTTGATCTAACGACTTTTATATTAAAAGCTATGGAAGGTAAAATTTGACAAAATCTTAGCTGATGGGGATTTTGAGAGGGAAAAGTTCCTGGAAGGAGATGGATTTCAAAAGGCTCACAGACACTACTCTGAGATATTAAAATGACACTTTCTAAATCATCCTTAGGGTTTTGAAAGGTAACTATTTGAGTCTTCTTTCCAAATTATTATAATGCTGCAAGTATTAGGTTGCATTCCACTCTTCATTTGTCAAAGATCAAGTGTCTCGTCCATTTTCACAACTTTGCTTTCAAGTTTTGCTCCACATGAAGTGAAGAAAAAGTAAACCAACATTTTGGAGGATTGTTTCCCCCTTTTCAAATCCTTCTGAAATAAATCCTTTTCCTGAAAGATTCTCATATTTTTATAATTAATCTCTCAGCCTTTGTGATTTCTGTAAATCTGCAAGTTGTCTTAGAGAAAATAAAACATAAAAGGTAGTTACAGACTAGGGTCACGAGTTCCGGAATATGTACATGTGCACATTTCATCATGGCTCTGTTCGACCTTATGATACATTTATGTGGAAAGTAAACTCCGTGTTGTTAATCAAATCACTGAGGGTTTAAGTGACTCTCCCAAAGCCACATAGAAAATGGGTGATAGGGCTGGAGTGAGGATCCAGGCCTTCGCGGCTGATGCTCAGCAGTGATGCAGTCTCATTATCGCCATCGTTTCTTGGATTCCTACTGGGCTCGCAGTCCTCCTCCTGGCAGTTTGTAGCCTCCCTCAGAAGCTCTGACCTATTTTTAATGTTGCCTTTGCGAGTGAAGAGATAATATTACATGCTGTGTTTTACACATTGCTGTGGAAAATGGATGAAGAAAAATTTATAAATTCCATACCTACTCGGCATTTTCATGCTCTTTATAATTACGAAAAGTCTATCACCATTCGAGTCATAAGTTAACTAAAACATTAGACTATCTCAAACTGTATTTTGTTCTACTCCCTCCTCCCCCACATGTGTACCCTCACATTATTTTCTGTAAATCTTGTTTTAGTTTGTTTTGACTACGTAAATCTCTGGTTTCTTCATGTAGTTTCTGATTATAATTTGATAAGTGGTTTATTCTTCTTAAATATGGGTATTTATTCTAAATATATATACTATGTGAAACCAAGTCATTTGAATGTAACAGCTAATGCTGAACATACCTCGTAGACTCTTGTTTGCTTATGTATCTCTCAATACAGGAATTAACACAGGTATTCACACATTCAAGAACTCGCTTCGTGTGTTGTTGGCTTCATGCTACAAAGCGAAATAAATCTGTTTCCAATTTTTTCCTAAACCCAAATGAGTATACCTGGGAAAGGAATATGAGAGAGATCACAAATATGTATCGAAGGTGGTTAGTAAAACATGAGTTTTGCTCACTTATACCTTTTAATGCTCAATTGTTTTCTTAAAATAGGCTGCATCTTGATCTTAGAAATTCCCTGAAATGTATAACTAGCATAAAAAGTATAATAACTTTAAAAATATTTAATAGATATCAGCATCTTAAAAAAATAGTCTTGAGCCAGCCGTGCTGGCCTAGTGGTTAAAGTTCTGCGCACTCCACTTCAGCAGCCTGGGTTCAGTTCCTGGGCACAGAACCACACACCTCGTCTGTCAGCAGCCATGCTGTGGTGGTGGCTCACATAGAGGAACTAGAAGGACCTACAACTAGAATATACAACTAGGTACTGGGGCATTGGGGAGGAAAAAAAAGAGAGAGAGAGCGCAAGATTGGCAACAGACGTTAGCTCAGGACAAATCCTTCCCAGAAAAAAAAAAGTCATGTAGGTATTAAAAAAAAAAATTACATATGACATAAAAATAAGCATAAATTCAGTTGTTTCTGACTACAATTGATAAATTATACATTTTTTAATTCCAGAAAACTTAATTCTATACCATGTTCAGTACTGAAATATAATTACTAAATCCTTTACTTGACAGGTGACCATCAAAAAATTTTAAGCAAAATTTAAATTGAGAACTTTACTGGAGGAAATTCAGTTCCATTCCTTTATGTAAGAAAAATACTTTTAATAAGTAGTAGAGAATAAGTAGAAAATTTCCCTTGGAGAGTCATTTGTTATTCAAGGTTTCACATTGAGAAAGATTGATTCTAGACTTCCAAAATGTTATGTTAACTCTGCATAAAACCAACATTTGTATTTCTAAAAGTTTTTAAATTATGAATATAATAAAACTCCAAAAATGGTTACCTAAGGTGCTTCACTTGAACTGCCATTAAGTAGGAAACCTGTGCTTGTGCATGTGTTAAATATCCTCTGAATATAAAAATCATCAGATTTATTGTTATGAAGCAGATACATATACTTAAGGAAAAATAAGGTCATGTTTTTCTAATTTCTGAAGTCTGAGCTTTCTTTTTTCTATGATTCCTCTACTTATAGTAAAATATGATGCCTGTGTTTTGGGAGCTCAGAACTAGCTTGATAAGTATAAGTTCTTATCCATGATTCTATGGAATATAAACAAGATGCCAAGTCCTAAAATTATATTTATGTGGTTAATCAAGTAGAGATTTATCAATCATGTTAGATTTTTGTAGAGAATGAAATTGTCCCATTCAACTCAGTTAAAATCAACTGAGGGCTATTTTGAAGTTTTAGACCATTTGTGCAAATTCAAAATAAAGATTAAATAGTGGATCAGTGTGATTTTTTCATCCCTCTGTTTTTAAAATATTTAAACTGTTGCTTTTCATTTTCTCATTAATGAAATTACTTTGGTAAAAGAATTTGGAGTAGTTTAATACGATGTGTTTGTAACATTATTTATTGAACACCTAGCTATTAAGTCTAAGGTGGTGAATGAGGTTTCGTTGGATAATAGAGACTATAGGACGTTATCATGGTCTTGAAGTAAAGAGTCAAAACCCAACACATGAAAAGTTGAACAAAAAAATTTAATGTTGGTGTCAGAGATAAAAATAGTATCAGAAGCATAGTTATGCTTTCCAAGTTTCAGAAAATGGACTTGGAGTATAAAATATAGCTAAGTACTAATTAACGTTTAAGTACAACAACGTAGAGTAAAATTCATTTACGCTGAAGTTTAATCAGTCCAGCAGCAAGCAGGAGTAAATGTATCAGAGATACTCTTTTATTTCTTTGAACTGTGAATCTGGACATGTATCTTTAAGATGGGAGTTGGGGGGAGAGTATGGGGAAGTGTAACAAAAAAGTAAAGGCGATGTGGTATCCTTTTGAGAGAAGATTGCTATCTAGGAAAAGATGGCACAAAAGGAGAGAATGGATGCACCAAAACCCATTGACCTTAAGATTATAATTTCTTATGGTGCTTTAAAAAATCATAATGTGTTATTAACAGGCAGTCAATCAATAAATGTTCAGTAAAATCACTGTCATAATAATAACTCTTTATAGAAATAATTTTTGGACAGATCATTCATTTATTTTTTCAATAGATACTATCAAACCATTGTATATGGAGGGTATTGAGGTGTAGGCACTCTTCTTCTTTCCAAGGGGCTTATAGTTTTAGCGTGGTGGAGCAGATGCATATACAAAACTATAACAGGATGCAGGATACATGTAGGAAGGTAGTAGAAATAAAGCCTGGAAACCCACTTCAGATTCAGAGCACAGAGGGCCTTATTATAAGGCTAAGAAATGTAGAATTAATTTAGGTAGATGGGATTCATGGTAGATATTTGAATGTGTCAGTGACATGATTAGAGCAGAGGTATTTGATAGTGCCATTTGACATTGTCAGAGCAAAATGAGGGATTGAATGATGAGAAAGATAAAGGCAGAAAGGTAGATCAAATGCTATTTTATTTCAATGGTACAGTTAAGGTATGGTAATGACTGAACCAGGGCTTCAACATTATAGATGAAAAGGGAGAAAGATGATTTTGAAAAATTTGGAAATTCAGAATTTTTAAGCCTTGGAGCGGGATGGTAGCTCATCAGTTACAAGTTTACTTTGCTAATTTAAAACATGTGACATACCTTGCTCATTAAGCATTTACACTGCTCTTTCTTAGATAAAAATGAATTAATATCCTAATTAAGTTTGTACAAACTTTTAGTTTGTAAAAGATAAGACTACTTTTCTAATATTCATGACCCGCATTAGTAAATCCAATGGAGGAAGAAACAGGAAGCACCATTTTTTACTCATTTCCCTTTAATTCATACAAATGTCTTGAAATGTTGTTTAGGCAGAAGTGATATACATTAGATCCATAGTTAAAATATTTTCTTAAGAAATCTAGGCCTGATTTAGTGTTGTCTGAACATATATTTCTTGATAGACTCCATTTCGTTTTTGGTCAGGATTTGCCCTTTTACTCTAAAGGCCCAAACTATGAGTGATGATTGCTCTAGGTGAAAATTCCTAACAATCATTATTCCAAAAAATTCCAAGAGAATTCTTTGTGAGTGATTCTTGAGAAAATGTATATATTCAGACTCTACAGAATGTATTTTAACATTTTAAATTTTATGTTTATAAGATTGGCACTTTCTTTTGAAAAGTCATTTTTTATAAAGATAGTTGATCCGTAAATCTGATTTTTCTCTTCTAGTAGCGTGACCAACAGTTACCGTGAATTCATAATATTTTACTAAAGTCAGTGGAGAGGAGAAATAGAAATGACACTTGTTCTAAGAAAATTAAGGCCTTTTTAACAGAGACTAGCAGTTTTATCTTTGGACATATATGTTCTGCTAATAAAGAATTTTATCCCTTAGACCTCAAAGACCTATTATAAATGTAGCTTAAGCCTCAAAAGGACTAAAGCTCTTGAAAGGTAAGGTTCAAGACACTGAAAAAGTATTTATACATATTGTGGGAGAAGCATACTTTTTCTAATTAGTTCTCCTACGTAGAGAGAAAGACATTTTCAAATTTTACCTAAAAATTAACTTCTATACAGTGATATAACTGAAATTGCATATCATGGATTATACACTTGATTGGGTTGAGGTATAGAATAATCATCTGAAAGAGAACATTATGCAGGGTAGCTTAGGAATGAGGAACATAAGCTTTGAAATCAGAACTGAATTGAAAACTGTAATTTTACTACATAGTTACATATGACCTGGATAAGCTGGATAGCATATTTGTGCCATAGCTTTCTTATTCATAAAGTAGAAAATATAATGCTATTCACGGCTACTGTAATGATTCTATGAGGTCGTATACAACACTCAGTACAATGCCTAGCACCCAGTAGGCACTCAATAAATGGTAGCCATTGTTCTTGATTTTAATAAGATCAACTAGGCTTATACCTAAACATTCCCTTTAAAACTGTTAGAGGCAAGAGGAAGGGAAGGGGATTTCATTTGTCTAGGTCACCAAGAATGGAGTGGACATCAGATTCTGGGCGCATAGGTTCATGACGAAGAAATCAAAAATAAAATATTCTCTCTGCCTTCTTACAAGTCAGTTTTTCTCTTCTGGCCACTTCTGTAACATTTTTATGGTATCGGAATTAAAGATTTTGCATTAACACTGTTTCCCCTCCTAATTTGGCATATACTGCTTTGCATTATACAATGCTTATTTTAATGTTCGTATAAGCTGCCCTGCTGTGCCCTTGAAAGCACAAAACATGTCTTGTTCGTTAGTATTGCAGAGTACGTCACACCAAGTACATACTCAATAGAGTACATACTCAACAAGTATCATAAATGAAATCACTGAATCTCAGTTATTTCATATACTGTGCCTGAGAGTCAGAGGTACTTGGTTCTTTATCACTTTAACCACAATAAAGTACATGGTGACATTTTTGGACTTCATTCACAAACCTCATTATTTCTATGATGATTATTAGTAGTATTACTACTAATTATTTTTATTATTATTTCTTAAAATGATTTTATGTTTTGTATTAGTCAAAGTACATAACTGATTGTAAAAACAATCCCAAATCTCAGTGCCTTAATATAATAAAAGTTTATTTCTTGCTATGTCAGCCTAGAGTGGGTAGGATTGTCAGATAAAACATAGGATCCCCAGGAGGAGTGATATTTGTAATAAGCATCATGGCTGCATAAGACAACAACTATTCCCCTCCTTCAACAACAAAAATTCAGCATCCACCCACAAACAGAAGTGCCTTTGTGAGAGTTGTGGGACCTTGTGGTTGTGGGAGTCGTTGCACGATAGGCCAGGGTACCCGGGAGGAGCCTCAACCATGGGTGGTGCATCAGGTCATAGTCAGACAGTCTTAGGTACGAGGTGTGGAACCTCTAGGAGACTATGAAGCAGTTTTGAGCCCTCTCAGCTGTGGTGCGGGAATGCCTACAGAACAGTGACTCAGGTAGTCACTTTCAGATGAGAGAAGCTTGGTGAAAGTCCAATTTTCCAGAGAAGTTCCAGCACTCCATGGAGGGAAAAAACAAAGCAAAACAAAACGAATTCTCATATATATATATGAATTTGGATGCATTGAAGTGGTAAGAGGAACAGCTTGTCTTTGCTGGCATTGTCCCTCCCCCTGGGCAGCACAGTTTAGGATTAAACTAGACAGTCTGTGATTTCTTCTGTCGGGGGGAAAGGAGTCGGTGAGTGAATGCTTGATGCTTGATTTTCCCAGCTGTGTGACTCACTCTTGAAGAGACTCCGTACTCTCTCACAGCATCACAGCCCCAAGAGCATTCAAGAGGGAGCTCCTTGACTAGTGGGAGGGAGCAGATTGGGAGAGCAGCTTATAAGATTCCTGGAGGGCCTTGAAAGGATGAGGTTCCTGCTGACTGTGTTCTGGTCTCCATCAGGAAGCCTGCACACAGGCAAAGGGGAGGTCTTCACGCACCGATCCCCCAAGCTGACCCACGGGCACCCTCAGTGCACTACACGCCAAAACCACTCTTCCTTGGCTCTGAAGCTGGCTCCCTGTGCAGCTCCCATGGCTCTGATAGGCATGGAGCAAGTGCAGAAAACAGGCCAGGGTCTATGGGCAAGGGAGAAACCGCAAACTTGAGCTGTGGCGCCACCGTCAAGAAAACAAAAGAGGCTCTCAGCAGCTGGCCTGGTGCATTATAGGATGGAGAGAAGACACACAAGCTTAAGAATTCTGCCACAAAAGGGAGCAAGAAGTGTGGAGCAGTTGTATCTATACAAGGTCAGGGAACACCTCAGAATCTATAGCAGGACTGGCATGAGGTATTGTAACCCTGAAGGCAGTTAATAAAAACTGGAGGAGGTGACTGCTACTTGGAATGTGGAAACAGCAATGCAGAACTCCAAGAAATGTGAAAAATCAAGGAAACATGATATCACCAAAAGATCACAATAATCTTCCAGTAACCAAACCCAGCGACATGGAGATCTACAATTTACCTGATAAAGAATTTTAAGGAAACTCAGTGAGCTATAAGAAAACACAGTTCAACAAAATCAGGAAAACAGTATGCAATCAAAATGACAAATTTAGGAAAGAGATAGAAATCATAATAAAGAACCAAACCAGAAATTCTGGATCTGAAGAATTCAATGAATGGAATGAACATCGCAATACAGACCATCAGTATCAGAGTAGACCAAATAGAAGAAAGAATTAATGAGATAGAGGGAAGGAACTTTGAAATAACCTGGTCTGAGGAGAAAAAAGAATGAAAAAGAGTGAAGAAGGCCTATGTAATCCATGGGCCACTATCAAAAAAACCAATGTCCAGATCATTGCAGTCCCAGAAGGAGAAGAAGGAGAGAATGGGACAGATAGCTTATTTAAAGAAATAATGGCCAAGAGCTTCCCACCCAACATTGGAGCACCTAAACCTGGGGAGAGATTTGGACATTCACATTCATGAAGCATATAGATTACTCCATTATTTCAATCCAAAAAGACCTTCTCCAAGACATTATAATAAAACTGTCCAAAACCAAAGACAAAGAATCCTAAAGGCAACAAGAGAAAAGAATATTATGACCTAAAAAGAAACCCCCATCGGGCTGTCAGCTGATATCTCAGCAGAAACCTTACAGGCCTGGAGAGAATGGGACAATGTATTCAAAGTGCTGAAAGAAAAAAATTGCCAACCAAGAACACTCTATCTGGCAAAGTTATCCCTAAGAAATGAAGGAGAAATTAAAACTTTCCCCGACAAACAAGAGGTGAGGGAATTCATTACCACTAGATCTGCCTTAGAAGAAATGCTGGAAGGAGTTCTTCAAGCTGACATGAAAGGATGCTAACTAGTAACATGAAAACATATGAAAATATACAACACACTGATAAAGGCAAATATATAGCCAAATTCAGAAAACTCTAATACTATAATATGATATGTTAAGCACTTGACTCTAATATAAAGCTCAAAGGATAAGAGTATTAATAATTATAGCTACTATAATTAATGAATACAGAATATAAAAACAGGCAAATTGTGACATTAAAAACATAAATGGGGGAGTAAAAGGGTAGAGGTTTTGTATGTGATTGAAGTTAAGTTGTTATCAGCATAATATAGATTGTTATATTTTATATGTCACTTGGTAACCACAAGCCAAATCTATAGTAGACTCAGAAAAAATAAAGACAAGGGAATCAGAGCATACAATCTGGAAAATCACCAATTCACAAAGGAACACAGCAAGAGAGTCAAAAAAGAGCAGGGGAACTACAAAACAACCAGAAAATAATTAATAAGATGGCAGTAGTAAGTCCTTACATATCAATAATTATTCTAAATGTAAATGGATTGAATTCTGCAAAAGGCAGAGAGTGGCTGGATGGATAAAAGAAACAAGACCCAAGTATATGCTGCCTCTAAGAGACTTGCTTTAGCTTTAAGAAAACACATAGGCTCAAAGTAAAGGGATGGAAAAAGATACTCCATGCAAGTGGAAACCAAAGGACAGCAGGGGTAGCTATACTTATATCAGACAAAATAGACTTTAAGGCAAAAATGTAACAACAGACAAAGAAGGTTATTATATAATGGTGAAGGGGTCAACTCATCAAGAAGACATAACAATCATAAATATATACACACCCAACATTGGAGCACCTAAATATATTGAGCAAATACCAGCAGATCTTAATAGAGAAATAGACAACAATGCAATAAGAATAGAGGATTTCTGTACCCCAAATTCAGCAATGGATAGATCACCCAGATAGAAAACAAACAAGGAAATGGACTAGAACCATACTTTAGGCCAAATGGACCTAACAGGCATATATAGGAAGAATACACATTCTTCTCAAGCACACACACAACATTCTCAAGGATAGATCATATGATAGGTCACAAAACAAACTCATTGATTCTTTGACCTACCCAAGAGTTGTTGAATGCCTGCTCTTTGCAGGATAGAGTATGTATAATTGACACTATGTATGAGTATGCATAATCACTTTAAAGACAACTATCAAATATAACCCTTGATATACTCAATGTCATGCTTTTTTAGTCATATAAATAGTGATGATAGTTTTGTTTTAATCCCCAAATAGGCTACCTCCTGATTCTCGTGGTGGTCACTGACATTTCAAGATATTTGCCTAGAGTGAATCATGTCATTTGTGGCCTAGTTGCAGAAGAGACTAATTTATATGAGGATTAGCTCTTCAATCTCATCAGCATTGTCTTCTATCCCACTAACACACCCCAAATGAAAAGAGAAATATGTTATAGTTAATATTTTTAGGTAAATTAATTTTTAGGCTTTGATCATAGAAATTCCATAACATAATTTTGGTTTCTTTATTAAACAATGAAGTTGGAAAAGCTCAGTGAGATTGGAATATGTTAAGGATGTTAATCATAACCTATCATGTCTTTAGAGAAAATTAACAAATTTTAAAATATTTCAAAATTCCTTTAGAAAATGAATCTAATTTTTCCTAGAGTAGATATAAAGTGCTACAATAATACCACAATTTTTGAAAATAAGGTACTCTTTCCCCTCCTGTGTTTTAATTAGGCATATAGATGAAGTTTTAAAAATTAAGACATAGAAACAAATCTAAATCTTAAAGGGAAATAAAACCTCATGTTTGCCTTAATTTATGTTTCATGGAGAAGTGTCATCTTAGAATCATTTTTCTAGATAATTTCTTTAGTTTTCCCACCTACTTTTCACTGAAAGGCATAAAGTTATAGAATAGCTGAGTATTTAATATCTGCCAGGCCCAGTATTCTAAGCACTTTTCATGTATTAACTCATTTAATTTTCGTAGCAACCAACGTAATTGAGGTAGGTACTCTTGGTCATTCTCATAGTTCACATGAAGAAACTGAGGCAAAGAGAGTTTAAGACTAATTACTCAAAATTTGTTGAAGACTGTCCTTTCCCTGCTGAGGTACCTTGGCACCTTTGTCAAAAATCAAATGACCACTTAAGTCTGAGGCTATTTCTGGACTCTGTGTGTCTTCCAACTTTGTTCTTCTTTTTTTTTTTTAAGATTGTTTTGGCCATTCTAAGTATTTTACATTCTGTATAAATTTCAGAAATAGCCCATCAGTTTCTACATAAAAATATCTGAGATTTTGATTGGGATAGTGTTGCATTTATAGCTCAATTGGGGTGAATCAACATCTTGAAAATATTAAATCTACTGTTTCATGAACATGTTATATCTCTCCATTAATTTAACTCTTCACTTTCTCTGAGCAATATTTTGTGGTTTTCACGGCACAGGTCTTAAACATATTTGTTAAGTTTGTTCTGAATATTTCATTTTTTTTTGTAATTGTTAATGGTATTTTTTAAGTTTTATTTTGCAATTATTTGTTCATAGCCTATTTAAATTCAATCAAGATTTATATTTAATCACTTTTTTGAGGACTCCTATGTATGTGATCATGTTGTTTGTGAATAAAGACAGTTTTACCTCTTTTTTTCCAATCTCTATGCCTTTTATTTCTTTTTCTTGCCTTATCGCTGTGGCTAGGATCTTGAATAAAATGTCAAGCAGAAATAGTGACAATGGACGTCTTCACTTTATTCCTGACCCTAGAGGAAAGCATGCAGTGTTTCATCATTAAATATGACTCTAGCTATAGGTTTTTCATAGTTGGAACTTTATCAGGTTTAGGAAGTTCCTTTCTGTCTTTATTTTGCTGAGAGTTTTTTTTTAATCATGGATAGGTCTTCAATTTTGTCATATACAAATCCTTTTTCTTTACTTATTGAGTTGATCATGTGGTTTTACACCTTTCTCTTGTCAATATTAATTTTTAAATATTAAACCAACCTTGCATTTCTGGGAAAAATAAATCTCATTTGGTCATGATGTATTACTCTTTTTTTATATATTGTTGTGTTCTAATTTTCCTAATATTTTGTTAGAGATACTGGTGTGTACATTTTTGAGAGATGGCGGTCTGTGTTTTCTTTTCTGGTATTTTCCTTGTTGGGTTTTGGTGTCAAAGTAATACTGGCCTCATAAAATGATTTGCAAATTTTTATTCAGGCCTGGAGTTTTGTTGGTGGGAAGGTTTTTATTAAGAATTTATTTATTAAATGTAGAGCTATTTAGATTTTCTGTGTCATTTAAGGCCTGTTATGGTCATTATTTTTTCTTTCAAGGTACTTGTCCATTTCTTCTGTGTTATCAGATGTATTGGTGTACAGTTATTCATAGTATTCCCTTTTCACATCAGTGGGGTAACTATTGCTATCCCCTGATAAAGGTGATTTATGTCTTATTTCTTTTCTTGAGTCATGTTTATCAATTTTATTGAATTTTCAAAGAACCTGAATTTTTGTTCTATTAATTTTCTCTTTTTTTCCTCTTTTATACTTTATTGATTTCTGCTTTTGTCTTTACTGTTTTCTTCCTTCTGCTTTCTCTGGCATTAATTTGTTCTTTTTCTAGCTTTTTAACATGGAACTTTTGGCCATTGATTTTAAATCTTCTTTTCTTATGTAAGATTTAATGTTATACATTTCCCCTGTAGCACTGATTTAGCTACATCCCCTAAATTTTGGTATATTTTATTTTCATTATCATTCAGTGTAAAATATTTTCTAATTTCTCATGCAATTTCTCTTTTTATCTATATATTAATTAGAAGAATACTGTTTAATTTCCAAGTGTTTGGAGATCTAAAAATATTTTCTTGTTTTTAATTGCTAATTTAATTTCACTGTGATCAGAAAACATATGTTGTATGTTATCTTTTTAAATTTATTGAGACTTGTTTAATGGCCCAGCATATCATCTATTTTGGTGAATGTTTCAAGAAAACACATAAAAGAATGTGCATTCTGCTATTTTTTTAGTTTTGTGTTTTATAAATTTAATTAAATGGAGTTGAGTTATAGATTTGTGCTAGTCTTATATATCCCTACTGATTTTCTGTGTACACATTCTATCAATTATTAGAGAGATATTTGAAACAATTGCTGGGAATTATTCTATCAATTATTATTAGAGATAAGTGTTAAAATCTCTACCTATAATTGTGAACTTCTCAATTTCTCTTTTCAGTTCTGACAATCTTTGTTTCATGCACTTTGAAACTCATTAATTAGGTGCATATAAATTTAGGATTATTTTGTCTTTTTGATTTGTTGACCCTTTTATTATTTAAAACTGTCCTTTATCTCTGATATTCCTTGTCCTGAAATCTAATTTATCTGATATTTATATAGGTACACCAGCTTTGTTATGATAACATTTGCAAGTATATTCTTTTCTGTGCCTTTACTTTTAACTTATATGTGCCTTTATATGTAAAGTAATTTTCTTTGAGTAGCATGTGCTGGATTTTGTTTTATTAGCCACTCTGAAATCTATGCTCTTTTATTACAGTGTTTAGACCACTTATGTTTAGTGTAATGATCTCTATGTTGGGTTGTCTGCTATCTTGTTTTCTATTTGTTCCATCTAATCTTTGTCCCTCTTTTCCTTTTGTTTGACTTTTTTTCTGATTTTTTTAGTACTTAATTTTCAAAATTCTATTTTATCTCTACTATTAGGTATACAGTGATGCATCACTTAATGATGGGCATACGTTCTGAGAAATGTGTCATTAGGTGATTTTGTCATTGTGCAAACATCATAGAGTGTACTTACACAGATCTAGATGGCATAGCCTGCTACACACCTAGGCTGTATGGTACTAATCTTGTGGGACCCTATCATATATGCAGTCCATCGTTGCCCAAAACATCATTATGTGGCACATGAGTCTACTTCTTTATTTATTTGGGGCTTTTTTTGTGATGTAGAAGTTATAATATCACAATTTACTTTTCCTTAGGAAAACAAATTCAAAGTTAGAGAATTATTGCTGATGTGAACTGTGTACATCATTGATTAACCAATTACCAGAATTTTAAACTAAGTAGCTTGTAGTTTGAAGGAGGTAGTTTTAAAGCAAAAATTCATGAGTACTACTTCTGGAGTTCCCTATTAATCTTTCAGATTTGGCTTTGGTTGTATCATAACTTCTTCCTTTGTATTAAGGAACATTCTTGTAATCAAATAGACTTTGTCCTTTCAGGTGTACATTTCCCAACAGAAACTTGGCCCTGTACAGTCATGGCAATACTTCACTCATTATTTGATAGCTCACTTTTCACAGCAATTGTTTCAAATATCTTTTCCAACTGCTCTCAATTCCAGCTCCTCTAAATAACAGCTGATAACATCAGATCCTTTTTGACAGAGAAGACTGAGACCATCTGGAATGAGCTGCATGATAAACTGCTTTCATCTCAACTAATTTCTACATTCTTTACCAATAGGTGATGATAACTTCATCCTTCCTTGCTATCTCGGAAGAAGAGATGTCCTTCTTGCCTGCCTAAACTGTACTCTGAATTTCTTTTTTTTTTTGTCTCTTAGAGACCCTGCTCTCCTAATTTATCATCTTCTTGCACTCTTTCTCCATCTGAGCAAAACTTCCACTTGACTGTCTTGTACTTCTTAACTACCTTTTGACTTCTGTACTATCTTTCTAGCCAACATTTTTAAGTGAGTAGTCCATAGCTACTACCTCTATTTCCTAGCAACTCACTTCCTTCTTCACCTTAGCTTCCACACTACAACTTCACTATAATTACATTTCTTAGCCTGATTAATTCTTTCTTACTTCAACACTAAGCTTCAGACTAATCATATCTAAGAAGCCTTCTCTAAACTCCCAGGATGGACTCCTTGTGAATGTCTTTTTCTTAGTAGTTTGAGTGTTTATTTCCCATTTTATACTGTATTTACTCCTTTAGCGCTGTAATCATGTCTTATTTATATTTATATTTGCAATGTCTGATATATAAGCTCATAATTAATTTTTATAACAGAGCTGAAAGTCAGTATCTTTTCCTTTCCTTTTTTTTTTTTTTTGGTGAGGAAGATTTGCCCTGAGCTAACATCTGTTGCCAATCCTCCTCTTTTTGCTTGAGGAAGATTATCGCTGAGCTAACATGTGTGCCAATCTTCCTCCATTTTGTATGTGGGACACCACCTCAGCATGGCTTGATGAGAGGTGTGCAGGTCCATACCCAGGATCCAAACTTGCGGACCCTGGGCTGCTAAAGTGGAGCATGCAAACCCAACCAGTATGCCACTGGGCCAGCCCCTAAAACTTATTGATCAGTGTGTCATTCAAAATTTTTAATCTTCCATTGAAATTGTCTCCTGTCTTGCCTTCTAAGCCTTTCTGATTTATTCCCTCAGAATTCTTTTTTGAGAGCCTGCAATTTGCAAATGTTTGCTTGGTACCATAAAATTATCATTATGTGTGTTTATGTAGCTTTCAGAGAACTTATCTTTAACACCTCCCAAGTACCTAGGCACAGAAGATTCAGTGATTAGTCAGGCAAAACTCCTTCAACTGAGAGCTTCACTGACTTGAATGAAAGGAAAAAACTGAGATGATTATAATAAGTTATACACCACACTTTGCCAAGTAGGCTGAGCTTTCTCCTATAGGAAGTGAGGTATCTTCATTTGTTTTAAAGTTTTCATGTGAAGAAGTGATATGAGCACATTTGTGCTTATAAAAAGATAATTACTGGCAGCCTAAAATGTGGACGCGAGGGGAAAGAAAAGGAGAAAAACAGGAGGCTGTTGTAACAATCTTTCATAAAAGTTGTTCAAAGACTTGATTATGACAATGGCAATGGGACAAGGATGGGAAAAACTAAAGGTATTTATCCAGCCTTGTCCTTTCATCCATGTTTCAGCTGTGTGTTTTTCTACTGGACTCTCAGACACCTCTACTAGTATATCAACTCAAACTAGAAATGAAAAATGCTAGTAACAATAGCTATTATTTATCGACTCCTTATTTAGTGCCAGACGTTTTTCTGATTGCTTTATCTTAACCCATGATTCCTCTGAATACTCTATTAGGTAAGTACTGTTACTATCCATTTTTTGAAGAAGGAACTATTGCACAGAGAGTTTCAGTAACTAAGGAATGTCACACAGGATCCATATTCTTCTGGGGTATTTTTGTTAAACCATAGTGCTATATTGTCTGAAACCTTAATTGTTTTCCTCCTGCCTTCTCTTCATTAGGCTCTCACTTCTCCATTTCACTATTTCTGCCATTCACTTTTCCAGTCTGAAAACCTGGATTATTTTAAATGCTGGTGTCTCTGCTTTTGGCTGTTCCTCATTCCTCTTTCCTCTTTTTACTGCTGGAGGAAGAGCACTATCATCATGTTATTGAATTGCTTCGTATCTTGGAGACATATAATAACTCTCTATACTCACTGACTCGCGCATATCTTGGTATTCAAGAATTCTCAGCAACTGGTCTTATCTCGTGTATGCAACTCTTTTTCCCCTGACGACCAGGGAGGGATAGTTTTCTACCTTCTGTAGTTCCTTTGTAGTTCATTGCTGCCTTTGTGCATCTTCCAGTGTTCTTATCCTGTTCTGAATTTGTTATTACTCCTTTCTATCCTATTAACTTTTCTTCAAGATTCGGCTTAACCATGACTGTCTCTGTGAGGTTAACCCCAATGTTTGGTTGCTTTCCCCTTAATGTGAGTTCCTGTAGCACTTACAATGAGCTGTGTTCTGAATTACCTGGGTCTTTGATGGGCGTTGGTCTCCTGGGTATTGGGGAGAGGGCAGGGACTGTTCTGGGGGTCACCTTACCTGAGCTGTATCCGAGAGCTTGTATGTGGAGGACAGGTGACAATGCCTCAGCTTAGGCATAGATACCCAAGTTTCTCACAAACAGATAAGGAATATGTAATATTTTTATTGAGGTGATGAAATACACTCACAGTTTATCGTAACTTCTCCCACAACCTGAATGGTGTTTGTTTCCTTCTGAGATATTTCTGTTTACTTTCCACTTCGGTGCAATTTCAGGGATTGGAAAGCACACAGTATGGTTGGTTCACACCATAGCTCTGTTACCTGCCTATGTGATACTTAATTTCTGTATTACTTTACAGTGTCAAACAGTCATTTTTTTTCTTTTTCTGTTTTACAATAAACTTAAGAATAAAATCTCACATTCTCCTTCACTCAACTGTAACTGGCAAGTGCCAAGTCTAAGGTAAAATCATAATAAATATGTTTGTTAATTTGAAGTGGAACACAAACAATAAACTCCCTATATTTATTACTGTGCAAGGATGAAACCAAAACATCTATTATTTCTAGTTTTTTCCATCACCCGATATAGACAAAGCTGCACACTTTCTCTAAGTTCTGCTTTAGCTACACCTTACAAGTTTTGATATAAGGCTTTTGTAGTTCAATCCAAACAATTTTCTGTTGTGACTTTATATATCTAGAAATATATATTTTGAGTTTCTAAATGTATACAGTTTTGAAATGTGAGTTTTATTACTAATTTTATTGCATTATGTTCAAAGAATATAATCCATATCATATGTATTCTTGGGCTATTTTTTGATGCTTTTTTGTGGTCTAGTTTGTGATCAGCTTTTTATGATATTCTATGAGTGTGGAAAAAATGTATATTTTCTATTTGTGGGTCCTAAGTCTTACAAGTGTCCATTAAATCAAGCTTGTTAATTGTGGTCAAATCTAATTTTTAGCTGTCTAATATATCAGTTTATGAGAAGTCTCTTAATCTCTCACTTTGATTATGGATTTGTTCATTTCTCTTTGTAATTTTGTCAGTTTTGCTATATGTATTTTAAAGTTATACCATTAGATGCATTAAGGATTGTCATAACTTGCTTGTAAACTTTTCCTTTTATTATTAAGTAAAGACCTTCTTTGTGTCTACAATCTTTTTGCCTTAAATTCTATTTTGCTAGACAAAGCATCTAGTCTTATCTAGTTGAATAATCACCAAAGGTGATTTCACAATGAAAGAAATGATTATTTTATGGTTCCATTTTCAAAATGGTGTTTAAAGTGAAGTTAACTTAATGGCTATATGTGATTGGCAACCATATATTAGAACTTGATGTTGAAAATGAATTATGTGGTCCTCTTACAGTAGTCAAATTACTATTCAGATGAAATGATACTAAAAATAAGTTGACATTTCCTATGTAATAGCACCATTGATTCATGTTCATCACCTACAGTGAATGATAGTGTGAAGATTGTATTATTTATTCCATTTTAGTGTCCTTTAAAACTATCCAAGCCTGTTTAGAAAATAGCGAAGCAAATATCAGCTACATTGACTTCTGTCAGTTTGTCTTCCAGGAACTTGATGTGCTTACTTGACATAAAATAGCACAGGCTACTGTAGATTTAAGATACTTATTAGCTCCATTAGTGACATAACATTTATTTCATCCAGAAACAAAACATGTCATCATAATAACATGGATTCAGTTCAGCCAATGATTTACTGACCACATGCCAGGCACCACTAAGTGCTGCAGGCACAAAGGAGGAACACAGGCCCTTTGAGGCCCTTTGAGCCTGAGTATTTTTGGACTGAACAGAGAAAATCTCACATAGTATGGTTGGTACTACAATAGAACTTATGCAAGAGTTACAGAAACCATGAGTTCCTATTCATCATTTGCTCGTAAGGATATATATTTCTATAATTATATACCTAAGGGTCATGGTCAATTGTTTTCTCTTTAATATAGAAAAAATAGAAACGAAGAACTTAATTTAAAAGAAATGAGTTTAAAATTCAAGGTCAATAAGATTGTTAAACATGTTAGGAGTGTGGAATTTCCTTTCTGGAAACACTCACTAGGACAGAGTTAGTAAGTAACTGTTCTTGCTGAGTGTTTTACACATTCTAAATTGAGCTTAAGCTTCTCCCGGCCCCTCCTGCACCCCTCCCTCCACACTTGATGCACATGCAGTATTACCTGTTTCATTGCATCATAGTAATGCTTATGCCAGAAATGTGGAGTCACCCATGACATGCCCTTCTTTCTTACCCCTTTCGGATGGCCTTCATCAATCCTGGCAGTTTTTAACTTTGAACATATTTTGAATCCATCCGTATTCTTCTTCACTCCTGCCCAAGCGGCTCAACCTATCACTGTGCTACTTCAGAAGGAATCTTTTCTTGCCCCCTCTATTTCGTTTACTCAAGAGAGCTATCCGAGTTATCTGTTTAAAACAATAGGTCTGATGAGCATGTGCTTCTTTCTCAAAACCCTTTGATGACTTCATATTGATCCTATGATAAAGTTACAGTCATTTCTTATAACACACATTGGAATCGTTCAGCCATACTGACCTTTCTCAATATTTCTTATACTGTCACTCTCCTGCCCACCCCAGGGTTTTCACTTTTTAATTCTTTTATGCCCTTTTATAACCAACTCTTTCTTTAGCTGTCAGTTTAAATGTTACTTCTAGGAAATAACATCTGTAATCTGTAATTTGTAACATTTACAATCTGTAACATCTGTAAATAACTTCTGTAATCCTTCAAAGTACGTCTTGCCCTTTCTTTTTCTAGCATTTATCACGTTGGTAAATAAATATGTGTATAATTGTCTGTTTTCCCCTCTAAGATTATGAACTCTTGAGAACAAGAATAAGGTCTATTTGGTGTAGTAACAGATATATAGTAGGCACAAATATTTGTTGGATTAAAAAAATGCACTAGAGAATGAAAATTATAAAGTCAAATGATTGATTTAAAAATATAAAAAAACCTAAAACATCTCAATCATGTCACTTTAAAAACTTCAGATTTTTGCAGTTGAATTCACTGCTATTTTATATGAAAAAGCTGTCATATTAAATCTTTTTAAATTCAAAATCTTTTTATGCTTCCTTATTATCCACTATTTACAAAACACTATATCAAATGAATTTTGCCTGCTTCCAAAAAGCAAATTAACTGTGTAAGTATAAAGATTTCTTGCCTTGAGAATATCCAAAAGCGTGTGGTACAGTGTCTGAAGGCAGATAGTTCCAGAAGAGGAATTCCAGGTGTTTTGAGGAGTGATGACATACTCCAGAGCCCAGTACCCCTTTGTAGTATAGATTTGGAATATTTGTTTAAAAAAGCTCACGCCAGCTTTTTATGTTAAAGCTATAGCTAACCATCTTTCTCTGATGACTAAATATCTTACAGATTTCGTATCAGTAAACGTCAGTGATTACCATAGAGCATGTAGTTGAAGTTAGAAAAGCATGAAAGATGAAGTTTGGCTGAATGTGCCTCAACTACTGTCCCTTGAGACTTATTTTTATTAATTTTAAAGTAAATCTCTAGCATGATTTTCTTTACCTTTGCTTCTCTGTTCTAACAGAATTTACCGGTTATTTGCTGAATTTCTTTTGTTTAGTCTAATTAACTTTATGTTTTTGTTTTTGCTTTTGCTTGCTGAAGACGATTAGCCCTGAGCTAACAGCAGTGCCAGTCTTCCTCTACTTTGTACCTGGGTCACCGCCAGAATGGCTGAGGAGTAGCATAGGTCTACACCTGGGATCCGGGCCGTGAACCCTAGCCTCCAAAGCAGAGCACGCTGAACTTAACCACTACACCACAGGGCTGGCCCCTAATTAACTGTATTTTTATAGAGCCTATCTTCAGGATCTTCATTAAGTCATTTTTTTAGGTTCTCTCTCCACCAAATCATTACTCAGATGGAAAAGCACCCTTTGCAGGTTTCCCTTGATCTGTAGTTTATATGTGCTAACGTAGAATATAGTAATATTTTGTTTTGCCTTGTGGGAGCAATTAAAGAGTTTCAAAACTGGTGGCAGAATTAAGTAATGTTATGCTCTCTATTAATAAAAAAGATTTTAGGAAGCTGGTCCAGTGGTTTAGTCCCTGTTTCCAGTTTGGAGCCAATGTAAACAAGTGTTTTCACTTATCTTATTATCATTTTAATTTTTGCCCTTTATAATCCATCTGTTATACTACTTTTAAGAAAACAGTAACTAATATCTTTTCTAGTGAAACAATAGTATTTCTGCTCAAGTTACTTTCAAGTTCTCTTTTTAACGATAACAACTTTTTGAGGATATGAGATGTTTTAAATAAAATAAATTTTGAAGCTTTAAAAATTAATCTTAGCCTGGAGATCATTCTAAAATATTCTGATGTAGTGGATTAATTAAAAAAAATTTTAAACCTGTTAAAATTTCTGCTTAAGCATGTTTAACTATTCTAGATAAAATTTAAGAGCTTTTAGAAATTTGTTTTTATACATGCATATTGTTTCAAGTGCATGCTGCTAATACTGTTAAAATAAAAAACTCAGAATTATTAACTTCAAATTTTTCTACAAAAGCTGTAAATTTCAAAAGAAAAAATTTATTTCAGAAAAGATATGCCTTTATACATAAACTTTTTAACTGACTCATAAGGGATATGACTTTTAAAAAAATGAGTGTATAATGATTATCTTCTTCCTGGAAAAATCAGACACACAGAAACAAAAATTATAATGATTCATGCTATTGATACAGAGCTATACTCCAGGACCATCTGTTCTGTGACCAAGATTTAAAAAAAGAACTTCTTAAATACAGGTTCTGTGCTGGGATAGTCAGGACAAGTGTGCCTTGGATTCTAAACCAAGGCCATTCTAGGATGACAGAGTAAGCGATGGAGAGAGGTCCTACAGCAGACCATTGAGGGGAAGTCAAGGCAGGTTAGTAGGTCTGCTTTGGAGATCTTGAAGACTGGGAGCAGGCAACAGACAGAGGTGTGTGCAAGTCATCATCAGGATGGTATAGAATGAGTAATAGAAATACTCTGCCAGTGGAAAATGCTGTGCACCATAGCAAGAAATAATGGGTGGAGAGCTAGGCAGGTGAACTATTGGCATCAAGGGAGTCCAACTGCAAACAGTGAGGACTCCGCAGTGGAAATGGAAGTCCAGTGGCAGAACATACCTCCTCCAAATTAATATGAGGAAAGAACTCAGTAGAATGTTTTACTCTAGTCTCTGACACATTGAGATGCTAGTTAGATGGGAACTGAGACTGGAAGCCCAGCGAAGGGAAGTATGAAATGGACCCTTCCTTTGACACAAGGATTGAGGCTGGATCCTAGTTACCTAATCAGTGTGCAGAGTCACAACAGGGACCAATAGCAAAGCTGACATGATGGTGAACCCTAACCTGTGGTTTTGTTGTCTTTGTATTTTCCCTACTCTAGGAGCTAGCTTGGCTAGAGCCTACATGGGATTGGTGGAAACCTTCAGTTAATAGTTAGAGCCATTCCTTTGTGGATACAAGGAATGCAGAACAAGAGGCCTGGCAGGCAATGATAACTGAAGACAAGATGCCGTATGTGCCATTCTTCTCCTCGCTGTACTTCCCTGCTCTTAACTGTGGAGGGGAAAAAACTGATTCACATGGGGCATGATTCAAAGCCACTGAAAGAACTGTGGGGCCAGGAAAACCAAAAAACTGAGTTTTGTTAAACCTGGGAGATATTTTTGTTTATTTTTGATCAGACGTATTAGCAAATGCATACTGTGCAGTAGATCAAGTACAATAACCTCTAAGAATCCATAGAGTTCCCTAGTTTCTAGAAGCCCCGTGAAAAATGTTCTTCAAACTGAAATAGACATTTTAGAGGAGGGGTGTACTAGTTTTCTATTGCTTACGTAACAAATTGCCACAAATTTAGCAGCTGAAAACAACCTACGTTTATCATCTCACTATTGTGGAGGTAAGAAGTCTGGGGTGACTGGGCTGATTTCTCTCTTCCACATCTCACGTGGCTGAAATCAAGGCGTGGGCCTGCTGGGCTCTTATCAGGAGGCTCTGGGAAGAGTCCACTCTCCAGCTTATGTAGCTTGTTGGTAGAATTCGGTTCCTTTGGGTTGTAGGAGTCAGCCAGGGGCTGCTCTCAGCTTCTAGCGGCTGCCACATTCCCAGGCCCTAATCACAGGGCATGGATATCTTTGGGGGGGCGTTCTTCCTACTACAGAGGGGAATTTTTTTATTTCAAGGGATGACTCTGATTATCCAGTTTTTCTTACCAGGTGCCAGTAAGAATAGTTAAAATACTTAGACTCTCAAACAAGTAGAAGCCCAGGGATTTTGGTACTGAATTAATAGTATAAAAAAAGAGACAAGGACTTCCATCTTTGAGGTCAAAAAGGAAAAAGTAGGGCAATGACTAGAATCTGTAATGGTTAAAAGCTTTTGAAAGAGAGTACAACATTAATATTTCTAACATCTTTTCCCTGTGTTTCTCTTTAATCTATGGTATTTTGAAATACTGTTTAGGGTTATTTTATTAAGTTTTTGGCTAAACAGTTTGTGGGTGGGGAGGAGGGATACTTAGTGGAAAAGCTCACTGTTAGGCCTGTAGTTTGACCATGTAGCCAGAATGCAGGCTGATTGTTCTAACAACAATTTACCCAATCTCTGAAATTCATATGAACACAATAAATGTTTCTCGAGGGCTGAACTTACAAGTAATATGTGAATGCTAAAAATGGTGTCATAAATATTCCACTTTCATTTCATTTTTAAATAGAAAATTTTGTATGCTATTTATATAAGTTTTCTTAATAACTCGTGGTCATTATTTTGAGGAGTAATCACACCAAGTTCAAAGTTTCATGTGATCAAAATGAATCTGTGCATCTTAGAACAGCCCCAGCACATGGTAGGCACCTGATATTTGGGATGCATGTAAAGATGGGAGAATATCACCTAGAACTTAATTGTCTCAAAACAACTCGCTATGTCAGCGCTTTTTCTTAGAATCTGCCTTTTCTGATTAAAGCTGAAGACAGAATTCAGGGGACTCGATTTCTGAACCCTGAAACATGGCGTTCTGAAAATTAAGAACTCTATCAAAGGCTGCCTCCTAAAGTTTTCTTCAGGAATGGAATCGTCACTGTGTTTATCAGAGTCCTTTTGCATTTCTCTTGCACTTAAAACATTTTTTAGGGGCTGGCCCCATGGCCGAGTGGTTAAGTTCGCATGCTCTGCTGCAGCGACCCAGGGTTTCGCTGGTTTGGATCCTGGGCGCAGACATGGCACCGCTCATTAGGCCACGCTGAGGCAGCGTCTCACATGCCACAACTAGAAGGACCTGCAACTAAGATATACAACTATGTGCTGGGGGTAATTAGGGGAGATAAAGCAGGAAAAAGAAAAAAAGATTGACAACAGTTGTTAGCTCAGGTGCCAATCTTAAAAATAATAATAATAAAAATAGAATTAAAAAAAACATTTTTTAGCGCCAGTAGCTTCTTCCCTTCTGTTGCCTATCATATTTCCCATGCTTCTTGGCTTTCATATCAAAAAGTTAGACTTTTATAGAAATTACTAGACAATCAAAGCGCTCTTTCCTTCTGCATGGCAAACATCAGTTGTAATGTTTAGATCACCAACTCTTCATCACTTTATATGTTTCCAGGTGCTCCAAGGCTACTTCTTCACTGATGTTTTGTTTTTGCTTATTTGATTTTGTTTTTGATGCTATTTCTGGGTCTGTCCCTCTTTTGGAAGCCTAAGAGATTGAATACTATTCTCTGGATAATTACGGTTTTTAAAAGTAAGATAAATTATTTTTGTAATTTAAAAACAGGCCTAAAAAGTAGTACAACTGTCAATGATGTTGGTTCTCCAGATCTAAGCAGATGGCTGAGTGAGGTGGACTAGGGTAGAGTATGTGGTACTAAAAATGGAACTTGTATAGTCAGTGCAAACAAATGCCCAGGAATAATGTAAGTGATTTTTAGATTATTTCTGGGACTTAACTTTCCGAAACAGAAAAACTGGTCTTTCATAGTCTGAAAATTAAAATATTTCATATTTTATTAAAATAAGTATTCTTTTTTAGGTTAGAAATATCTGCATTTTATTTAACCTTAAATTTTAGGGATTAGATTTGTCTTAAGTAAAGTTACCCTTTGGTCATATTGTATAGCTATTGACAAAGCCGGCTGTATATATGTTTAACTTATAATAATTTTTATTTATGCTATAAATATAACTGCAGAAAGTTTAATATTTCATTAAAAAATCAGTCGGTTATATCATTCTAACAGTTCTTTTATGTATCCATCTACAGTCTTTTATAGATTATTTTTCACTATTTGCATAATTATAATCATGTTACACTCAATTCTATATTTGGCATGTTTCACATAGCATTATACCGTAAAAAAAAATCCCTATATTTCCCACATAATTCCATTTGTAACCATTATTTTTAATAATTGAATAATGTTCTATCACTTAGATGTACTATAATTTATTTAAGCATTACACTATTGCTGAAATTTTGGGTTACTTTGAATATTTCTTACTATTAATATATGAGAGTTAACGTATTTTGTGCATACTGTTTTTCTCATAGTTCAGAATTTATATTTGGATAGTATCTGAAAAGAAGGATTACTTAGTCAAAATTTATTAATTTTTTTATAGTACATAATATATACATGTAAAGTGCTTTCTACATGTGTACCGGTTTCCTGTGCCACCAAAAACATATGAAAATCCTGTCCTGGGAAGATCCCTAAGCATATTTCCCCAGTTATCACTAGTATTGTAACTGTTTGCTTAGTTGCTAATAACACTTGCAAAGAATGACCCTTTGAGGTTTGCCAGATCTTTTGTTTATACCTATTAACTGAAAAGATTTCCCCCCAACTTTCTAGCATTAGAAAAAACTAACCCAGATATGATATTGAAAGGTTCACATCTCTCTAGGCAAGTAATTTGGAGATCAATACCTAGAAATGGAATTGAAACATTTGGGAATTATAAATATCAAGACAACATCCTTCAAATCTTTAGAAGAGAAAAGCAGATTACACCCCAAGGAACAAAAATCAGCATGGTGTCAGACTTCTCTGCAACACTAAATATCAGACAACAGTGGTATCTGTAGTTTTGATGAGAGTCAACAAAGATATTTGCATATATAAGGATGGGGGAAATGGTATTCATATAGCCTCTAGCCAAGTGAGAAATGTATAAAAATTGAAATTCATGAGTTGAAATTATGTTATTTTAAAAAACTGATAGAATAAAACTAGATAAAATTGAAGTTCTTTATTTTTGATGCTGAAAGTATAGTTACAAAACTGAATGTAGGGGTCAAACTTTATTGCTGAAAGAAGAGATGATGAAAATAATGTGTTTATGCCTAAAATTCCAGGTGTTTATAGTAAAGACTAGGGAGGGAGGGGCCAGATGTGGAAGAGGAGCAGTAGGCTAACCTCTCTGTTTTCGTAGGGAAAGGCAAACAGTACTGTTTGTCTTAACTTCAATACCTTTAAAACTTAGCATAAAGAACAGTCGTTTCTTTTTTCTAATTTTAAAGGACATCTGACCTGGATGTGTATTAGAAGACTTTTCTGCTAACAAGTAAAACAGTTAAATAGAATTTAGCACAAAGTTAAAAAATAAATGTTTGGGAGATGATTTAGTATATGAACACAAAAGGAAAGCTGAGCTTGCAATATTAATTTTGGACAAAATAGATTCAAAGTAGTGATTATTAAACATGGAAAGGGAGAAATGGACAAACAACAGTTGTAGGGTGTTCTATATATTTGGAAGAGCAAAGGGACAAAAATTAGAGACAGTATGAAGATATTAGGTAAATGGGCAAAAACATAGACCAAGAACATGGATATTTAGTTAAGTATCCATGGGAAATTATGAAAATTGATTATTGGTTAGATCACCAAAAACGTGTTCAACAAATTCCTAAAATATAGAAATTATACAGTACGTCTTACCTGAACACAGTGGGAAAGATAGAAATTAAAATTAAAATAAAACCCCCTACCATTTGTACATTAAAGTATACCTTTGGTTACATCTACAAGGTTTGATATTGGTGTCCTCATTTTTTTCTAAATCATCTAATCAGTGTAATTTTGGCTTCTAATTATATCCAATAGAAGTTTGGGAAATCAAAATTATATTTATTAGATGATTTAGGGGAAGAATCATGAACATCAACGTCAAACCTTGTAAATGCAATGAAAGGTAAATTCAGAGCCAAATGTATAGTTTTACATGATTTGTATTTTAAAAAAGAGAAAAAACTTAGTTACTAATTTAAGATGGAAAATAATAAAACCTAAAAAAGGAAAAAGGAGGAGAATAGAGATTTAATAAGATGAGATAATATGTTAATAAAACAGGAAAGAAAGTAAACTAATAGAACAATTCCTGGCAAAGATAATGATGAGAACACTAATTCACCTCAGGAGAAACAAAACAAGTCATCGTCTGTTTTAGAACCAACAGTTCAGTGAGGTGTGCAGGGCAGGTGGGCAGCCTCTGCTCCTCAGAGGATGGTGGGGCTCTGCCATTGTACCAGGCATTGTTTTTGTCAACATGACAGAAATTAGATCTCTAATTAAAAGTAAGTAGGAGGCATCCCAAACTCTTAAGACCAAGGCTTGGAAGTGGTGCAAACCTCTTCTGCTCACATTCCAAGAACAAGAACTTAATTCTTGGTGAGGACAAGAGAGACTGAGAAATGTAAGGTAGCTGGGCTGCCTCATGCCTGGCTACAGTTCTGTTACATGGAAGGAGGGAGAAACAGATGTTTGTGGTCTGCTAGCAGTCTCTCACAGCTGGTACATAGGACCTTTCTAAAATATGTGAAAGTAGTGTGTATATGGATAAAACTAAGAATCTCAATGAAATGAAGTGTTCTGGGGAAAAATGTAAATGAACAGAATTGAAGCAAATAGAAGTAGAAAATATAAAAGAATAATGACCATAGTTATTTCCAACATTGCTTTTGTATTCAGGCAACTTTACTGCTGCGTATTTTTTAACATTCAAAAAGCAGACAAACACTATACTATATAAACATTACAAGAGACAGTTTGCCATCCAATTCATTTTGAGAAGGTAAAATAATCCTGATGCTCAAGTTTGGAAAATATAATAAAGCAAAGAACATTCTAAACCTGTCTCATTAAGAATATAGAGGTAAAGATCCTAAATAAAGTATCCAAATATAATTCATTAGCCTATTAAAAGGATTACCCGTGATGATCAAGCATAGCTTATCTCAGAAATATAATGATGGCTTAAGTTGAAGAAAACTATCAATATATGATTATATCATGCTTCTCTAAAGAAAAATCAAATAATACCAGTCAAAAATGAAAAGACAAAAGTATGTTTTTTAATTCTTGATTTTTTGAAAATTGTTTTTAGATTTAAATTTAAATAACTAACTGGAATTTTACATATACTAAAATATTTTTCCTATTCCAGCAAATATAAACTTTATATCTTGATTATCCAGTGTATAATTAGGCAACTAGTTCCCTAACATTCTTAGAGAATATTAGTTATTTAATGTGTAGTCTTAATAAATGCTAACTAATTATATTTAGTAATCAGTTGCATCCTAATTGTATTTTTAAGCCAATTTTTAATCATATGCTTGTTGTTTTGAAACCTTCATACAGATGTATGTACAACTTTTTTTTTAATACCAGAGGCCACTAGTGATAATAACTTTAAAATAAGAATCCTTGTAGCTTTCATTTCAGATTTTTATTTAAGAAGAGAAAATGTAAAATGACAGAATACTTCTGTGTTCTTTAAATCTATAAATAGAGAATTAGAGAATAAAGATATTTTTTAAATTTAATTGTATAATACCATTTAAGGGAAAAGGGGAAAGGGTGCTGGATATATATACAAAGGAAAAATAAATAACAAAAGGTGGGGGAGGGAGGGTCCAGACTGGTGGCGCTGCCGTAAGTTCTCATGTTCTGCTTCGCCAGCTCAGATCCCAGGTGCAGATCTACGCATCACTTGTCAAGCCATGCCGTGGCAGGCAGCCCACATATAGAGTAGAGGGAGATGGGCACGGATGTGAGCTCAGGGCCAGTCTTCCTCAGCAAAAAGAGGAGGATTGGCGGCAAATGTTAGATCAGGGCTAATCTTCCTCAGAAAAAAAAAGGAGGGGGTACAGATTGGTTTACACCTTCTTAGAGGGCAGAATGATATAAGCACAGATAGTCCAAGAGAAGAAAATGACCACACAGACTTAAACAAAGATAAATAGGTAGCAACATGAAGAAAGATCTCATGGTGACTCTCTAAAGCACATTTGAATATTCCTTGGAAAGCAATAATTGTTCCATAATTTAGTTCATTTGAAAACACCAAATTTAATGTATTGGATTTATAAAAAGAAGGTAAAATTATCTTAGTGGTTTGGGAAAATTTAAAAGAAAGAAAAAGTAAAGTCGCTCTAAAAAAAACCTTGAAATTTGTCTCATGACAAAGTAAATGATTTAAGAACAGTTAGAAAATATGTATGAAAGTTTATATTAAAAGCATACAAATTAATCCACTATAGAGACAAAGCTCTTTTAATGATAATTTATATTTTTGCATTTGCCGTGGTCTTATGTATTCAGTTTAGTTAGAAGAAATATTTTAAAGCCATATTATTTATGTTTTTGTCTTTTACTAGAGAGATGAAAAGTCAACCCTAAATAATAGTGGATATATTACATAATAAATGATTTTCCATGGTAGTCTTGTGGGAATTCATACAAATCCAGTGAAACTAATGTTTTGTAGTAGTTCTTAATATAATTAAACTTTTTGTTCTCCTTTTGTGACTTAGTTACAACCCCCCAGAGTAATACACACTTTATGAGTTAGAGCCAACGCCAACTTTCTGTGGATCCTCAAGTCATGAGATAAATTTGTCTCATGAGCTGAAGTAGACTTGAGACAAGTCTCAGAAATTCCAGCAATGAAACTCAAGAAATTTGGCACTTCTTCCTCCTACATAAAGTCCTAACCCCAAAACTTGATTCTTATTTAGTTTATAAGTTCAAAGCATGTATTATTCATATTGCTACTGGATACGAATAAGCAAGTTAGGCAGTTTGAGAAATATACTCTTTCACAATACAACACTTAGAGTACCATTTCGTGTACCTCTGTAGTATTTGTTAATAATCAACATGATGTACCAAATGGCACTCTAAGCTTGAGCCCAGTCCACACAGTATGATAAAGGGAGACTATCCCTTGTCAATAAATCCCAGAAGAATGGATGGATAATTTAACTGAAAAATGTGGCCCATAAAGTGAAGTTTGGGCTGAAATGCCCTGGACTAGCGCTTTGTACTGGGAAAACAGACTAGATAAGTACTAGGATTCTGTTCACTTCACTTCGTGTCCTTAGGCTTAGGCTAGAAATTACTATCACACCAGAAAACTAAATTGTCATGCTCTAAACTGTCAGCATCTAGCTATAAAACTCTTTATTTTCAAGACGCCTCTTTTGTTATGCCCAAAGTATGATTACTAAGAAAGAAAAACTTCCACAAAATTCTTGTGCAACTGTGAGGGAATAGGTGCAAACTGTAAGAATTTGGTCTTGAATTTACATCTTGAAATGTAAGGAAGGCAATCTCAACAACAGAGTAGGAGGCATATTTAAATCAGTCAGTCACCATAACCTGTTTGTTTGATTCATTCATTCATTCCTGACTATCCTGTTTAAAATTATAATCCCTTCTCCCTTTGCTGGGAACTCTCTATTCCCTGCTCTTTTTTTTAATCCATAGCACTTATCATTGTCTTTCTTCCCCTCACTAGAATGTTAACTTCAAAAAGGCCAAGATTTTTTTCTTTTCCTAGTGTAACTGCTATATTTCAGAACCTAAGAGAGTCCGTGGCCATATATATTTTGATTGAATTTATGAAATAATTTTGAAGCCATAAAATAAAAATTTGAAAGCATTTTAAAGATTTAACTTGCTTACATCTTTATTTGAATTATTTATTTTGTTTCACTTTTAAATAATAGCTGAAAAAAATAGGAAATATATATAATGAAGAACTTTCAAGGAAAAAAACTAGCATATCATATACCCTTAAAGAAAGTAGTAGGGACAGCTTCGTGGCATGGTGGTTAAGTTCAGCACACTCTGCTTCAGCAACCCTGGTTTGGATCCCAGGCACAGACCTATACCATTCGTCAGTCATGCTGTGGCAGTGACCCACATACAAAATAGAGGACGACTGGCACAGATGTTAGCTCAGGGCTAATCTTCCTTAGAAAAAAATTTTTTAATTTTAAAAAAAGAATGTAGTAGTCCCCCCAAAAAAGAAAAAAATAAAGGAACCAATAATGACCCAGCATCTTTACTTGTTGAATTTTAGTTTAGATGCAAACAAACATTTCTTTTTGTTTGGGTAGGCAAACGCTTCTTTTATATACTTTTCAAGCAACTAGAATTGAGGGAGAAATCGCATCTTTGAACTACACTATGAAGTTGCAGTAATTTACTGAATTCTATTTCGTTTTTGTAAACTTGCTTAATGTAATAGTATACATTTCTGTAAAAGTATAGGTGAGTGTGGCTTACAAACTTTTTTACGCATCAATTTTATTACAAAACAAGTTTCTATTCTGCAGTTAATTAGAATAGTGATGTCCTATGTCTAGCTTTTAGTACTAAAAGCAACTTCCTCATGACAGTAATTGACTGTCACAGGATGTAAATCAAATCTTTCTTCCTAGATCTGGCTGGAATCATATATATTTAAACTAAAAAAGGATAAATGTGTGGTGGTAAGTTTCTCTCTTACTCTAACATTGTATATTAAAATGTTATGCATGTTTAGTTAAAATGAAAAAAAGCAATTTGCCTTTCATTTTTTAAAAACATGACTGTTGATATATAAAGTAAAATGGAAGAATATCTGGCAAATGGTGGGTATTCAATTAATGTACACTAAATGAAATTGCATGTTTTTGCTCAAAATAGAATAATAGATTAATATTTCATCTTAATATCTAAGGAATATTATTTCTCCTTTTATACTCATATGCTTTATCAGCAATTTAAAATTTTGGGATTCATGGGTAAACAACATTTTAGACAAACACATTTAAATCTAGATTTCTTCAGGAAGCCCTTATTATTAATGACTGCCAGTACTATAGGATAAACATGTTTTACTATTTTTACCCTTTATATACTGGGAAATGTATGCTACAAATATACTGAGATATTACATCTTCTGATGGAATGTTAATGCATGAATGAATACACTGATGTAGGGGAGGATAGTGCAACAGATACTCTAGATCCAGGACTTATTTTGCGTTCTTTTCATAGCAAAACTGTTGGATTCCTACTGATCTGTCTGCAGCACATTTCTGGTTCCTCTTGACTGTTCTTACTGTTTGTAATATGTCTAACCAGGTTGAGGGGTGAAATGCATGGTTGTAGAACAGTTTTATCTATTACTACTCTATGTAAAAATTAAATCTAAAACCTTGATTTGCTTACAGAGTGTAACCCAAAGTTTTTCATACTTCTATTTCATGAAACTCTAGGATTCTGTGAAATAATTTTCTAAGGAAGTAGACTTTGCATTTTTCATAATCTGTTTATATGAGACCAATCTCTCCAACTCTAATTCCTTTCTCTTACTCAGTCTCCTGATTGCTTTTTCATCCTGACCACCCTGTTTTCACTATCAATTATATTTTGTCTACCAATTATAGAATATCAGAAAGTGAATAATATGAGTGTTGCCACCTACAGACAGAAAATTAATTACCTTTGTTTATGACTCATAGAAAAGCATAATCTAAAGAAAGAGAGTTCTTTTTTCCAACTTCTACAACCACCATTTTCAAATTTATTACGTACATTTTTACCTTTTTGCTATTGATGCTTCCATTTCAGATGCCCGTGCCTTAAAATAAAACATTCACTCAAACTTCTATCTTGTCATATTATCACTTGCCTTTTAAATACCATTTAAATATACCATCTTATTAAAGTTCTGTGACTTTAAAAAGTTTAAAGAGACCTGTTTAAACCAAATAACTTTGTCATATACTAAACTAACTGTTGTATCTTAGTTTCCCTCTGGAGTGGGGGAAATTACCACTGTTTGTTCCCGGGAAGGAGCAGCTCCCGTCCTACAGTCTGTTACGGTTAGTCGTTGGTTTTGTGCCTTCTCTGTAATGATGTAGGTTTGTTTCTCCTTTATTCTTGCAGAGTGCGGCAGCAGCTCCCAGCCCAGTGCTAGGAAACATTCCCCCAGGAGATGGCATGCCAGTAGGTCCTGTACCACCAGGGTTCTTTCAGGTACTCAGAGACTCGGACTAGGAATGTGGAGGCATAGGAACTCCTGTTTGATTTTATTTAAAGATGTGAAGGAGCACGAGGCTATTTTAATTCTTAACGTAAGCTTAACACTATGCAGCCAACTCTTGATTATGCAGAAACTGGTTATCTAGTGTATAGATTAGCCCTTCCTTCCTATGTTTTATTTGTTGTCAAATCTTGATTCATTTATTTATTTTGCCATTTCATTGCATTTCACCTAAGAAAAAAAGGGAGTTGAAATGCAAATTAGCCCATTAAGTTAACTGTGGTAAAGATTTGAGGGGAGAAGAGGCTAAAGATGAGGTTCTGGAATGCTATATGGATTTTAACCATCCAAACTATCCGTATCTCCACAGACTGAAGATAATCAGGATTTGGCTGTACTTTCAAAACATGGCTAAATCATAACCCATTCATTTATCAAGATTATAGGCTCTATCAAAATATTTTGAGAATCATCTTTGTGGCTTTTAAGTGGGAATTTTTATTGACATCATTACATAACATTTTAAAATCAGACTTTAAAATACATATGTTAGTATTTTAAAATTTCAACACAACCATGTACTTTAGCAATGATGATAATAATTTTAGAATTAAGATACATCACTTTTTGATTTTATGGCACCCACATCTTAAATCTAATGGTTTTCTAACCCAAACCAACATAGATTCTGAGGTTTATTATTTTTTACTACATGGTTAATTTTATAACACCCTTTGAGAAAATTATGAAGAATTTAGGAGTTAAAAACTAGAGTTGTGGGGTTGGCCTGGTGGTGTAGTGGTTACCTTTGCATGCTCCACTTCACCCCAGGGTTCGCGGGTACAGAACCCTGGGCATGGACCCTGGGCACAGACCTACACACCACTCGTCAAGCCATGCTGTGGTGGCATCCCACATACAAAATAGAGGAAGATTGGGACAAATGTTAGCTCAAGGGCAATATTCCTCAAGCAAAAAGAGGAAGATTGGCAATTGATATTAGCTTACGGCCAATCTTCCTCACGAAAAAAAAAAACAACAACTAGCATTGGAAGGTATTACAGGAATTAATGTAATATGCTGTATTGTTGATGAATTATGCTAGGTACTTATAAACTAATTTGTCACTTTAGTGTTTAGTATTTTCAAAGTCATTGATAATCATCTTTTAGTTAATCCATACCTTATTACAGGGTAGATCAATGTACTTATAAATGTGAAAATGGAGAAATAAAATTATAGGCAATTTTTGAAAGTATAGCAGTTGAATAAAATTAATTAGAACCCAGTACCAGCTCTGAAATGTAAAGTCCTTTAGGACATGGTTATTTGTCCAGCTACTCTATATTAATATCCAAGTGGTCTAGAATATTCAAAAGTCTTTTACAGCTCCCGTCTGTCTTGAGGGCCCTTTCTTATAATCTAGGAATGTATTATAACTCTTGATTATTCATTAAACAATCACCATTTAAGATAATAATGAAAACTAATACTTAATAACTGCTTACTATATACCATACTTTGTTTTAAATACCTTATGTATATAAACTCTTAATCTTCACAATAACCCTAGATGTGAAGTACGTATACCATCATTCCCATTGTACAAATGGAAAAACTGAGGCTTGACAGATAAGCGGTTTGCACGAAGTCAGAAGGTTCAGGGCTAGGATTCAAACCAAGGCTTTCTGGACTTCTGCCATTGAACGTACCTTCTAAAGTTCGTAGTTGACCGTTATTCATAAAATATTTCTAGCGCATTTTATTTTTTTCCTCATGCTCTTATTTCTCTTGCCAAGGATAGATTGGGGTTATAGAGTAAATCAGCAAAGTTTATCTACTTATTAGAGTTAGTAGAAGCTCTCCAAGTGGCACTTGTAAAAAGAGGGAATAGGTTTGGAAAGAAGCCAAATTTTTTTTTTCTAGGGTTAAACAAAGATGTATAAACTCATAAATTTTCATTTCCACATTTTGTAGAATGAACCTTTCTCCCCTTACTTGTCTTCTGCTTGGGTCTTGATAGAAGTAGTTGAAACAGAGTTAACTTTGTTTTAATTATTCCAAGGTGATAAATATTTGAGTACTACTGGATGCCAGGCACTGTGGTAAGCATCTAAAAATGAGTTTGTATAATGTGTACCTTCCTCAAGGTCATTGTCTAGCCAGTGGGACATTATTAAAAATAAATAACTGTCATACGTCGAGGTATGTGCTGTAACGGAGTGAAGTGTAAAGTTCTGTGGTGACTTAGAAGGGAGAGCTGTTAAGTCTGCCTGAGTTGAAACTCAAAGTGGTTTGGAGAAGGTTTTCCAGGAAAACAAGCTGAGAAATGATATTCCAGAAAGTGGGAGCAGTGTAAGCAAAAGTGAGGAGGCATCAGAATGGCCTGTGCAGAGGTGTTCACCCACAGTAACACGCACAGAAAGTAGAGGAGCATAGGCAGGACTTCCTGGAAATGAAGTGGGAAGATACGCCCTCGCATAGTGAGAAGGGCCATATATGCCGAGGTAAGAACTTGAGTCTTTATTCAGTAGACATGTAGGAGCTGTTGAAGTTCTTTGAGGAGAACAATGACCTGAATTCCAGCTATAGAATGGATCAGGCTTTGTTAGGCATCTATGATGCAATTGTATACAAAACCCCTTCCCTAAAACAACATACATTATGGTAACTGAGAGAGAGAAAAGGTAATTAGAGTCTAGAAAGAATACGGCTATATTAAATGAGTAGGCTGTACTCTGAGAGCAAATCAGAAGACCACCAAACCCAATCTGGGGAGGGGCATTGTTGGGGAAATATTGATTGTCAAAATAGTAAATGGAATCCAAATTGGGATGTAGAGATGAGGTAAGAAAAATCAGGCAAAGGAGGCAGAGACGGGGGAAAAATTTACAAAGCCCCAGAGGGGAAAGGAGAGAGACCAAATATTTCAGAAATACCCAGAACTAGAGTAGCTGATGATGAGGCTTGAGAGGAGCCTTGAGGAGCCTTGTAGATTAGTTAAGAGTTTGAACTTGGTCTTAAGGGCAGTAATAAGTTACTGAAGGATTTTAAGCAAGAGAGAGGCAGGTTCATATTTGCCTTTTTAGAAAAATCACTCCAGTTACAGGTGTAACCTGGTTTGCAGAGAGAGAAGTCTGAAGGTGGGGCGACTAGGAGGCTGTTAGGGTAACCCAGGTGAGATTGAATAATGGCCTGAGCTCAGGTAGTGGCAGTGAGTATGGAGAGACAGGAACAGATTTGAGAGACAAATAAAAGTGATGGCTATGAGTAAAAGGATTCAAGAATAATACCCTGGATTCTGGCTCTAACCTGGGCAGATGGAGGTATCATTTTCTGAGATAGAGACCATAAAATGGGGAGTAAGTTTGAGATAGGACAGATAAAACCTAAGACAGTGATCTAGGCCAGAGATAAAACTTCCAGTATTGTCATCATATTAAGGGCGCTTGAATCCACAGGGGTAAATTAATTGTCCGGAGAGAAAGTTCAGAATGAGTGGGTGAGAGAGTACACAACTGAACTCCACAAAGCACTGACACTTAAAAGATGAACGAAGGCAACAGACCCAGAGACTGGAGCAGGGGTTCTTTGCAGGCGTATCAGTTGGTTGGCTAATAGTAGCCCCAGGAAGAGACTCTCTGTACCTACTCAAGAACAGTGGCAGAAGGGTTAGAAAGGGAAAAAACAGTTCATAGTTAAGTTTAATAGGCCTTAGTTGATTAACCAAATTGGGGAGAAGGGAAAGAGTTGGGGGAGTCAAGGATGATTCTGAGGTTCCTACTTTGAGCTTCTGATTACTTTAATGTCTTCATCTGAGTTAGGAAAGATTTGTTGCAGGTGCCGTGGGGTCAGTTCTGACTCCTAGTGACCCTGTGTACTGCAGAGCAGGTCTTCTCTTACCTTTCCATGGCCAGTGTTTTCAGAAGTGGGTGGCCAGGTCCTTCTTCCTAGTCTGTCTTAGTCTGGAAGCTCCACTGAAACCTGCTTACCATGGGTGACCCTGCTGGTATTTGAAATAGCCGTGGCAGAGCTTTCAACATCACAGCAATACACAGCTGCCACAAGATGACAACCAACAGACGGGTGGTATGGTTCCCTGATTGGAAACTAACCCCAGGTGCAGTGGTGAGCACGCCGAATCTTAACCACTAGGCCACCAGGACTGGCTAAGGAAAGATAGGAGGTAGAAAAAGTTTTGGATATATTTGCGTCTGATATGCAAGTCATCCCTCTTTATCCGGGGAGACCATTCCAGCTAATCCCAAATGCTCTTTTTCCCTATTTAACAGGCTTAAATACATCCACACTCCCTAGAAATGCCTTTCTGAAATATGAAAAACTCAAATAATCAACCTTTTTTAAAGTAAATAAAATGTTATCTTTTCGTCCATGTAATGATGGAATTAAACTAATCAAGTATTTCCTAACTATCAGCATTAGCATCCTACAGTGATTGGACTGTACTTCAGCATGATTCTGGACATAATGAAGAATAGCTGCCTTCTGTGAGTAGAAATAGCAGCAGACAATCATAATTCAAGTGCAAACACAAGTTTTTAATCCAGTTCCAAAGAGATACTGACCTTCAAGAATTACCCAAATCTGGAGAAGCTCTGACAGGATGTCATTTCAGAGTGCATGAACTCTGATGCCCAAGATCAGGCACAATCTTGATTATTAGTACAGCGCACAGCAGAGGAGATTGGAAGCAACTGTAAAAAGCTGGTTATGTTTCCTTCAAGTTGCCAGGTTTCAGGAAGCTGACTGGGATAGAGACTCACGCTTTCCCAAAAGCCAGAGACTCAGACGTCAGAGAATTCCTGGTTCGAAAGAGACTTAGAAGGGTGCTGAACAGTTTTTCCAGCCTCTCAGTTTGGTTGCAGCTACTAAATCTAGACGGTAGTTACCTCCCATCGCCTTTGACCTTTCTGTGGAGTATGGGAACGGTTTTGAATCCCTATTCTTAGTGAGGAAACACAAAGCTTGTACGGAATGGGACTAGACTAGGAAAGGATTGAGCCTATTAGAATTTAATGAATAAGTGAAAGCAAAGAAGAAGAATTTGTAATTAGTACATAAAGCACTGGCTTAAGTAGTTCTGAGCTCTACTCACTATGTGATCATACCATGAAAACTACATTGAAACAGCTCTCCTAAATGGACAAACATACTCCTTTTGTTCCTGTGCACAGTGCAGAACAAGCCCCCTCTCCACTGTGACATAAGTATAGACTTAAATACACTACCAAGTGGAATTAGCACAAACTCTAAATTTGTGAATTCATGGCAGCTACATTTGAATAATAGTAATTAAATTAAACTCTAAAATAAATAATTACGATTAAAACCCCATGCATTTAATAAGTCCATCCTGGGAGGCAGTCTTTAGGTTATTGTCTTTCTATTTGTAACAGATAGTAACATTGTTCATACTTAAACTTTGATGTTTTTGTTGAAGTGGGAGAGCTTCTGTTGTTGAGTGGGAGACCAATTAAGTAAAATCAGTGGGAATAGTTGGACATGCAAAAGGAGATATCAGTTTAGTAAAATAAAACCATGTAAAGTAAGACACGTATTTATTTACTTGGAATCTTTTATCAAAGGAGTAATTTGTAAATAAAACCCCATAGATTCTCAAAGTGACCTGCCATGGAACTGGTGAATGATTTGAGCAGCTTCTTAAATTAGGAAGTCGTGCTGCTGGGGTCAGAGCAAAGACAGTAGAAGTGGTCAGTTGGGCAGTTTTAGTGGAAGAAAAGAGTGTTGTGGTTGGTGTGAGTGCACAGAGTAGGCATTCACAACTGAGTCTGTACTCTGACTCTCCTGTCCCTGTGCTGGAGTCTTATTCAAAAGTCTCATCAAGTGCTAAGAAATTTGAATTATTTATGACTTACTCATTCTCATAGCATTCTTACCAAAAGACAGCCAAAGTTTGATTCCTGCAATTTGATTGAATAGGCAGCAGTAATCCTTGAACCAATTAGATTTTCTTCTCACGTATGTATAATAATCAAACTAGTTTAGTAAAATGTGTAAAAGTTCTCATTCTTTCATGTTTTTTAAAAAATTGACTATTAACTCTCTTAGCATATGAAGTTCTATAATTTTATAGATTTGAGCTAGTAACAAGAAAGTCTCTCTTGTGAATTTACCATAACTTATGCTATATTAAAGAAATAGACATTTATTATGTCAACCAAAAAAAATTTGAGGGGGGTGAAATACTTTTTCTCTCCTTTCTGTTCTTTACCACAAGAAAACTTTTAAGAAGAAAACTATCTTGTTTGTTATCACTCTAACTAAACATATCCATATCTTTTATATAAAAACACAATATAATCTTTTATAGGTGCTAATTAGAGTGTGTAACTAATGTGGGATATACTTGTAAATATCTAATTTGCATTCTGTATAACTTTTTCTTCATTTTTACATTGTATTATGTTTTGTTTTGACTTTTATCTTGACACATTTGCTATATTCTAGTCATTGGATCTTTAGTTTCCTTAACTGAAACTGTTGAAAACTAATAATATATTGATGTTGGGTTGTAAATTTAAGGCTTTGCCTTGAATGAGATTATAAATACCTGTTGCAGATAAAGTATACCAAGTAATTTAGTTTCAGACTAAGGTGGTCATCCATATTTTAAAATCTGAATTGATCAGAACTCTAATATGCTGGAAATATGTTGCCGCAGGTTTTCAGTCGCATTTGTTTGCAGGCATGATACTAGCAACGGTAAAGCTGCTTTGCCCTCTAGTGGTGGTTTGCAGAGGTCTCTGCTTGTTCAGGGTCTATTTGCCAAAGGTTCTATTTTTAGCAAGACTGCACTGTAGCAAGCTGACCTAATGCTTTGACATCGTCATAACGCAATGAGAAGAACAAAAAATAGAAAGAAATCTTCCTTTTCCTCCATGATGTTCTCAACTACAAAAAGCTCAATATGAATGACATTCGTAAAGCAATAAAGACAAAAACAAAGCTTCAAGGTATTACAATATTCTTGATTTTTTAAAAGAAAAAGAATCAAAATGAATCCAAAATGAGAAAAATAATTATTTAATCTAACACTTGAAACTGAAAAGGAAAACAAGAGTAGGAGTTTTGATGTGCCCTGGTGAGGTGTTTCTGGAGGTAGATATTGAACTTATTTCTGGAAATACGTCCTACATTTTGCAGATACCTTCATAACTAAGTATGCTCATCTGCCCTGCTCTTCCTGTTCAGACATTCAGAATACAACCATTTTATCATCAGTAGCGCTTGTTTTACCCTGTAAGTCATACGTAGGGTTAAAACGTCTACATGGCTCCTCAGTTCCTTCTGCTGTTATTCTTCATATTGTCTCCACTCCCAGGGTTTGCCTCTTCTCTTATCCTTCCTGACCGTGGCTGTTTCAGAAATAAGTCTTAGCAAATATTCTACACAAGGAGGAGCTCCCTTTCCCCTCTCTCCAGAAGTTGTAGATCTCATCTTTAATCTTAGATAATGAACCAAAACGTTAGTTAGTATATTTTCTCTTCATTTGAATAAGTAGACTACTGGAAATCTCAAGTGGAATTGAATTACTGAACTATAACCTCTAACATTATCTATATATAGTTTAAAAATTCAGACATTAAAAATAGTATTTCTCAGAATTAAATACAGCAGAATTTGGAGAGTAGAGGTGGGGAAGGTTGCTTATTTATCAAAGTTCAAAAAATAAAAAGTAAGTTTAATTTTGAATCTTTTAAGAACGCAGATTCTAAATATCGAAAATGCTACAAGTCTTTCTCTAGTATTAAGATAAAAGCAGCCTAAAAAAATAAAGGTGCCTGACAGCTTTGATAATGCTTTCCTGCAGTTGTGGTAATAGTTTTTCTGGCCGCAACTATTAGAACAAATTAAAACTGCTCAGCTTGAATAACTAGGGAAGCTTTTTTAAGAATTGCATCTCTACCAACCAAAGACCCTACAGCAGTGCCTAGACAGACAGAGAGCAAAGAAGGGAGTGTCAGGGCTTCACGTCTTGACTTGGATTTTCCAGTTAGAATGGAATGAAATCGTTTCCTGTTAGAAACCCTACTTTTTTTGTTTATTTGATGTCACAATGAGGATTTAGAAAGAAGTTACCCACCATCCTAGACCAATATTGATTTTCTTTTCACTTTCATGCTGCTAAAGATGCCAGGATATTTAGTATGAAAACAATAAAGTAGCATATTTTAAAATCACATCTGTGAGAAGAGCTGATCTATATTTTAGATAATTTGAAATTACCGTTTTTCTTTGCAAAATATCTTCCCATTGAAAATTCTTCCCAGAATGCTGCAGTTTCTGTTACAGCCCCTTGGAAAAAAATGTGTAAGAAATAGCAAATATTTAAAGGTCTTTTGTAACACAATTTTGGTTTTTTATTTACTGTTGGTTACAGAAATAAAAATGGTCATCATTCATTGGAGAATTGAAGACAAGGAATATTACAAATTCCCTGTATGGATGGGATAGATTTATGTTAAGTTTACATTAGGATGCCTGTAGATCTTTAAAAAATAGCTTATCACTAGGTGGTGTTCAGGAATAACTTACCTTATATTCTGTATCAGAGGTCAACAAACATTTTCTGTGAAAAGCTGGATAGTAAATATTTTGGGCTTTGAAGTGACAACTCCTGTACTCAACTCTGTTGTAGTGTAAAAGCAGCCATGGATGCCATGTAAACTAATGAGTGTGGCTGTTCCAGGAAAACTTTATTTACAAAAACAAGTGGTGGGCCAGATTTAGCCCATGAGCTGTAATTTTCCCACTCCTGTTCTATATGAATATAGTCACCGCTAGATGGCCTCTAAGAGACCCAAAGGGTGAGGACTAAGAGCAGTTTCTCTCCAGGTGTGCTCTGTGCCCTACTGTCATGAGTCCTGAGATATCAGAATTCTTATGGATGGGGAGTGTGGGGCTGGAAATCCTTTGTGTTTTGTTGTTGCTGTTGTTTGTTTTGTTTTTAACAGATGAATCTTACAAACTAAAATTTGACAACCACTGGCTAAGATTGCTGATGACATTCAGCAGCAAAGAATTATTGCCACCCCCCATGCTAGCATTACTGCAGGAACAAGATAAATAGAAATCCTTGCCCACACAGAACTTGTAGTCTACTAAAGGAGACAGTCAGCAAAATAAATAATTATTTTTAAAATATATGATGTTAGATAGTGATAAGGACTAGGGAGAAAAATGAAACAGAAAAGGAAATAGGCAGTGTTATGGAAGTTTTGGATAGGGTGGCCAGAGAAGGGCTCATTGAGAAAATGCCATTTGAGTGAAGACCTGAAGGAAGTGAGGGAACAAGCACACGATATCTCAGGGAGTATTCTGGGCTGAGGGACAAGCAAGTGTAAAGCCCCTGAGTTCGAACCATGACTGGCCTTTTCCAGGGACACATGGTGTTCTGGGTAGCTGAAGTGGATGTCAGCTGGGGAGAATAGCTGGATGGAAGTAAATAACAGAAAGCCACATCATGTGGAACTTTGTAGATCATCGTATGGATTTGGGTTTTCCTCTGAGTAGGGGGTTTTAACAGGGTCATTCTGCCTGCTATGTTGAGATTAGTCTATGGGAGGGAAGGGGTGGAGACAGATAGTCTGGATGTCATTGCAAAATTCTGACAAGAGATTATTATGGCCTGGACTAAGGCAGTAGCAGTGGTGAGAAATGACTGCATTCTAGACATATTATGAAGCTAGAGCCAACAGATTTTGATGATGGTTTGCATATGTATTATGAGAGAAAAAGACTAATCAAGGGTGAGTACAAGACTTTCAGCCTATTCAACTAGAGGAATGGAGTTGACATTTACTGATGCAAGTAGAAGTTCAAGAGGAGGTATGAGGGGGAATATCATAAGCTTAATTTTTAACTTGTTTAGATTAAGATGGCTATTAGATATTCACGAGATGTTGAATTGGGAACAAGAGGCTGGAGTTTTATGGTTGAGGCTTGGGCTAAAGATATAACATTGGGAGTCATTAGCAGTTGGACGATATTTGAAGCTATGAGCCTGGATGACATCACCGAGATAGGGAGTATCGATAGAGACAAGAAGCTCTACAGTAATCTCAGGGCACGCTAATGTGAAGAAGTCAGGGAGATGAGGAGGAACCAGCAAAGAAGAATGAGAAGGAGCAGCCTATGAGATAGGAAGAAAACCAGGCAATGTGGTATCCTGGAAGACAATGTTCAAGGAGGTGAGGAATAATCAGCAGTGTCAAATGCTGCTGATAGTTCGTATTAGTTTAGGACTGACAGTTGACCATTGGATTTAAGAAGGAGGTCATTGGTGGCCTTGGTAAGGCTAGTTTTGATGGAGCGATAGAGTGAAAGCCTCGTAAAAGTGGATTCAGGATAAATGGGGAAGAGAGAAATTGGAGACAAGTATGTTCAACTCTTTCAAGGAGTTTTGTTCTAAAGGGAAAGTGAGAGATGAGGCAGGAACTGGAGGGACATGGGGAGGAGGTCAAAGAAATGCTGCTGGGAGTGAAATGTTGGCTCTTATAAACTGCATTCCCTGCCAAGGGACAAAGAAAACACCTCTGCTGGCACCTGTAGGAAGAGAGTATAGGCACTTGCAGGATGCCATCCATTCCATCCAGCAATCAGGTATAATCTTGAGTATAAGATATAATGCCAGGGAATAGAGTAATCAGATCCCTTTGTGCACAGTAGGATGCTTGTCAAGAAAGAATAAAATAAATTGCTTACTTAGAGTGCTTGCAAACGTGAATACTACCTGTTTTCTGTTATTTTTATATTCTATACATGATTCCTGTCATTACAAATACCTTTGATCAGTAAATATTTTTTTCCACTTGAATTTGTCTTATCAGTTTTATTGTATACATGTATCTGTTTAAGATACATGTGTTTCAAAATATATATTTTTAAACTGGTGATGGAGAAATAGCTTCAGTTTGTACAATTTGAATTCTCTCATCTTGCTTCTTTTTCTACTTTTTAGTATTAGTCAAATTAGTAAGCTCTAGTTTCAAAATTGGCTTCTTGGTGCTTCGATAATTTCTGTAAAAAGCTAATCTGTTTAAAGACTGTTTTATATACTTGAGACATGAGTTGAGTAAGTATAGACTTCATGTTTGTAGGTAAGTAACCAAGTGAATATGAGTATCATTTCATTTCTAAAGAAAGTAGAAATGTATATAATCTGCCACTTGGATCAGAAGACCAAACCCATAGGCCAGTTTCTTTAGAAGTTTTCTTTAGTTTCTCCACACGCAAATTTGAAAGGACTCTGCTTAAGCAGTAGAAACTTCCCTAGCATATCAAGCTATCAGAAGGGTAAGAACGAAGTAGCGTGTTCTTTGCAGTGGTACGTTCAGGGAAAGTGAGGTACCTGTCCCCCCGCTGTCACCTGGAACACGTTTACATGGAAGCATGGATATAAAAGAGGGAAAAAGGAGAGGAGGGGATTATTTTTGTATTGTTTAATGAAAAATTGAGTGGTTTTAAAAAATTACTGTTTTAGCTTCTTTTTTGATTGAGTCAGCCTGGTACTTTATCCTAAGTCATATCTGAAATATTTATCTTCGAACCTGTGATGTTACTTTTTTAACACACAAACACGGGTTGGTTGTTCTTGTAGCTGCAGTCCAGAGTAGGGGGCAGCACAGAGCCCGATGCAGCTGAGGTGGGACTCTCAGACACCAAAAAACTGTGTGCGTCTGTGGGTATTTGTGAATATAAACTGATCTAAAACCAATTATTAAAGTCCTTTATAGAACATTATTCAAATTTTTATAGTTGATTAGACTAGCAGACAGCTCAGTCACCATTTCACAATCCACAAGTCCGTTGCCACACACCCATATCTAATATATGGAAATGAAGGCTTGAGAAATGGTCTCAACTTCTTGAAAAGGTCCAGAATGTAAGTGAGCAATTTTGATGCTTAGACTAAATCCATATCAGAAGAATCAACATGCTTATAACTCTGTGCTGAATTGAATTAGCCTTGCCAAAAGAACATCCAGGAAACTAGATCCGTAAATACTTTTCAGTTATTTTGTATGAGTTATTTTAATTAAGTGTTGATGATGATAGAATATCTAAGCTATATAGAAGATAAACTACATATTGATGCTTGTCAGCAGACTGTGCCAGCATAAGTATGTCATTTTGTGAGCTAAATTAGTTTAATACTAGTTGGAATTCAAATGTGTTAATCAAGAATGTCTTATCCACTAGGGTGTCAGTAGTGTCTGATGGAGATTTTCATGAAAAACAGAAAAGAAACTAAACAAATTAAGATATATTAATTGTAAAGTAACTTTGACAAAGTTCATTTGATGTATAATTTATGCTTCATTACTTTCCTACAGAAAACTCATGAAACATCTCATGGAATTAGAAAAATAAAAATATGTGAATATTCTTGCTGTATGAAAGATGGCTGAAATGGAATACAGAGGCCACAACATTGTCATGATTTTTCCAAATAATATTCTCAATATTATTATTGATAGCAGGTGACTTCAAGAAAGTTAACGCAATTGAGAAAAAAAGAGATTTACTTCTAAATGCAATAGAGAAGAGCAAAATAGAGAAAATCATGTAAAGAGAATTGAATTAACTAAAAAAATGGACACAGAATGAGTAAAAAGTAGTATTTTAGTTTTTAAAGGAATGTTTATGCATTTGGTTAAATCTTATAATGAAAAGATTTTTATTACCTTTCCAGGACTGTAAATAAATAAATATAACCTGCCATATTTATCATTTTCTAAAATTATGTTTGGGAGAAGTTTTTTCCCTTGAAAGATTGTAGAATAATTTTTGTGTCTAGAACTGTGTCTTATTCCCTGTCTGCTTAAAGCAGTACATCAAAAATATCAGAAGAAAGATTAAATCTATCACATCTGTACAGGACCAAATAAGGTAGATACTTGGTTTTTATGTAATTAATATAATTACTGAAGATAACTCATATTTTTTCAGGCTATCACTTTGTACCTTGTGTTTTCGCCTAAATGTTGATGGAAGCAAATTACTTTTTGTCAGCTATTTTCTTACATATTTTTGAATTAGAGATGGTTATATGCTGAAGACAATATGATATTAAGAAAGCAGAATGTTTTAATGTTCTTACTCAAATGCTGAGCGTTTTCTTAATGGAAAGAAAATACTTGGTAATTGTATATTTCTTTCAATCGTTTAAAAAGATTATTTTTTCAAAATTAGAAGCAAATTTCATGTGAATAATTTTGTCCTCAAAACAGTTCAAAGTTTCTTTAAGTTGCACGAATCCTGTCTGATTGTATTTTTTGGAACATACCTCAGACTTCTGAATTTTCAGAAGTGTAAACTGTCCTGCATGTTGCATTTGTCCACTCTGAAGAAGTTAGTGGTATTCTTCTGTTTATCATTGATTTGTTCTAAATTATGCTCATAAAATAAAATACAGTATATAGAAAATGCTTAAATGATTGGCATTTTAAAGAAACTTTTATTTTTAAATGATTTTAAATTTTCTTTATCAGTTTGTTCTTAAAGACTAAGATTTAGAGTTTCTAAAGCCATGTTGAATTATTTAAAATAAGATATAGGTGATTTGTACATTGCTACATTAATTTTAAGGATTCTAAGAAATAGCAGTTTTATTTTATAGATTAATTACCTCATGTGAGGTAATTACTTGCTCTCCTACAGCTTCATGTTCTTTCCTCTGAAGTGGGTTTCCTTGTATCAAGGCATACAGTGTACTGCAGTGCACTGAATCCTCTGTGACAATGGGAGGAGCGAAGGTGCTCAGGAGGGGGAGGGGAAGGAGCCTATAGAGATTCCTTAAGAGGGAGTGACATTTAAACTGGCGCTTGAGGATTAACAAGAAATTTACTTGGCCGAGAAAGAAGAATACAAGAGTAATCTCAAGACATAAAGAATATTCTGGAGCTGATAAATAATATTTATGTTTTTTAGAAACTATTCAAAATGTTATAAAATATTAACAAAATTAACATTTGAGTAATGTGGCATTTAAGATGTATAGTTTGATTTTAGAGAGAGAGAGAGAGAGAGAGAGAGAGAAGTTAGGTCTTAAAATGGTTCTTATCACCTGTAATTTCAGTGCTGGTAAATTATTTAAAAAATAATTCCATTGGCGGGGCCGGGAGGCATCTGGGACCTTCAGAGAAGAAGAGAACTGGACTGAACAATCCACCTTCAACCAGCGTGAAGAAAGGAAGAGCTGCTTCCTTCTGATTCCTAGGGAATTGAGATAAAGCACTAAGGGCTTATGAAAGATCAAATAGGAAGAGAGAGAGTACTACTGTCCACTAGTGAAAGGGGCAGACAGCAAAGGAAGGTTTCTTCTTTAGGAAAGCAGAAGTTTAAAATTCCATGAATAATTCTTGATATAATGGAAAATAATTCTTTAAAATTGAATGACATTCATTCTGAAATAAATTATGATTCTAAATTGTGTCATCTTTTCTCTAGAAGACTACTTGGAGGCAATGAGCTAGACTCTCAGTTTGTGTTTCTATTAGAGTTTCTTTTTCTTTTGTTTAGTCACCAAATACTTCTTGATTTTCCGCCTTGTGTATATTTTTATTCCTTCCACTTTGGGTTATCACATTCATTTTAGGTGGATAACTGAAACATGGAGACATGAGAATTAATGCCTATAAATGTTGTTTCCATACATCAGAGTACTAGCTGTGATACTCAGTTTATCTTATATTATAAAGAACCTTACTCTGTGAGCTTTGCCTAATTTGGAAAACTTTCTTAAAAGCGTAGACTTGATTTTCAGTCGTTCATGGCACTACATGTTCTGTCAAGTAAGGATGATGTAATGTGACTTCTGAGGGAAGGCACCAGATTGAAATATTATTTTCTTTGAATTTTCATTGATACTTGCCATTTGGTGAAGAGAACATTCTATTTGTTCCAGATTAGTGGGCTGATATAGAAAACAATTTTTCCAGAAATTGTTTCTCCCATTAATTACAAGACTATGAACCTTGAAAAGTCCTAAGCAGAGGGCAGCGATCTTTATCCATTTTCTTCACTGTTAGGCCCAACCCTCTGGAAGAGTGCCTTTGTCGGTGTTTCATAAACATTTGTTGAATGAACAAATGTCTCACATACCTTTGAATCAATAAGTGCAGCTTTTTTGTTCTCCCTATTGACCTCTGATATGAACAAAGAGCATCATTGTTGAACTATTTCTTTCTTTGACAAGGTTTTCCTTTTCTCTGGAAGCACGGGAATAAGTGTCTCCAGTTCCTTGATAAAGATGGTTTGTCCTCAGGAGCATATGCCTATATCTCCATCCCCACACACTTCAAATGTTAATAGCTGTCTACAATATACTAATCTTTATACTCAAGGGTAATGCTGGGAATGATTAGCGCAGAATCATGGGGTTTAATTTTTTTTTTCTAAAGGACTTTAGAGATCATCTAGTCCTACTTCTTCATTCTAAGCCTGAGAAAACGAAACCCCTGAAAGCGTGTTAGCTCCAGGCCCTCTGCTAATTAGTGGTAGTGCAAAAACTAGAATCTAGTCCCTTGACTTTGAGTTAAATGTTTTTTCCACAATCATAAATGACTTTGTCAACAGGAAGGCTTTTTCCCGTTAAAATATCGATTCACCATCATCGCGCCTTCAGGCAGATATTTTAAACTAGGCCCAAACTATTTTAAAATTTTTTACCCGAAATATAAAGAGTAAGCACACTTTCTTAGCCAAAGACTCTTTTGAAGAACCTGTTCTTCTCAGGATATTAATCCAGAGAGTACTGACATGACTATCGGTAGATATAATTTGTACTATCAGTAGGTAATCTCTTAAGACAGATTAGTATTTTACTGTACAAGAATTTAAATATGTTTTAGTATCTTGAATTATATTTTAAAGCAAACTGACTTCTGAATAGTGAAGTACAGATGTTAGTGCAGAATATTCTCAGTTGCTAGTGTGCAGACTCTTTTGGATTCTGTTGCTGTGACTACACAAGCTGATGAAGTAGGCAGTTGACCTAGGTGGTTAACTAGGTAATTTAAGATGAGGATTAGTCTAAATTTGGAAAGCTTATGTTATACAACACTAACATGATGTTAAAAATGCTTTAACTCTTGCAATCTTTATACTTTATATGTACCTTATATTTTAGGTAAAAGTAGATTTTTATCTAAATGAACTAGATTTTTGTCATTTTTTGCTTTAATTGTATAGGTATAATTTGGAATTTGTAAGTGGCTTTCAATTTCTTTTTTTTTTTTTTTGGCAAAAAAATGTAAATTTGAACTTCTTGGAGGAGGGCATACAAGAAGGAGTGACTACGGAGAGGCCTTCTCCCAGTCTTACTCCAAAGGGACCCGCAGGTGCCCAGCACCACACGCACTGCTTGTCCTTCTCAGCGGTCGCTTGATGGGGCCTCAGTCAGAGAGGAGAGGACGGCACACAGTCTCATTAAAATACGTTTATTCACAATGCCATTGTTTTAAGGACAAATTTCTCTCTTCAAATAGTCCATTGAATTGACACTATACCATCATTTTACCTTCAAAGGAACATGCACATCTCAAATAAGACATATCTCAATATTTATCTCACCATTTAGTTTTTAGTAATATTTTTAACATAATTTCTACCTTGTATTCATTTCAAAGTGAATTTACTATGGACAGGAATTATTAGTAACCTATTTTTATTTCTCCATGTTTCAAGAACTAAATTGATATTATTCCTTGGATTACTAAATGTATCCTATAACATCACTTTGTGAAAGGCAGCCATTCCAAAACCAATGACACAATATTTAATTATTAAATTTCTTAAATGAGTCCCGAATTTAAAAGACAGTTTCATAATTGAAATTGTGTGGTAAGGAAAATAGCAGAGGGAGTGTGAATATTGGGATAAGCTTCTATGTTAACTAATTAATGCAATTTAGAAGAGTTTCAGATGATGAAAGGGAGACAACTTTGATCAAATATGTGAAAACTAAACATTTTTTAAATGTTAAAGTTGGAAAATCTGCGGCTGGCCCAGTGGCATAGTGGATGAGTTCGCACACTCCACTTCAGGAGCCCAGACTTCGTGGGTTTGGATCCTGGACTCGGACTTACACACCACTCATCAAGCCATGCTGTGGCGGCATCCCACAGACAAAATAGAGGAAGTTGACACAGATGTTAGCTCAGAGCCAATCTTCCTCACACACACACACACACAAAAAGTTGGAAAATCCACTTAAGTTTTATCAGCTGGCGATGACATTATTACCTGAACAATCCACTGTTTCTGTCCATTTAAAGTTAAGTCCTGGGAATACATTAACATAGAAGAACACAGTGAGCAAAAAGCCAAACTGTGCTTAATTCTGAACTTCCTCTTGTTGGTTTGTCAGACCCTCCAAAGAATATTATAGAAAAAGCATATGCAGCATAAATTTGTTAGGATTTTATTTTTCAGATGCTGTTTTTTAAATAACCCTGGAAAATATGTGTAGCCATGAACTGTAGGCCTAATTTCTAAAAATGTTTCTAGAAAATATGTCATAAATGTGGAAATTAATTATGTAAAGTATGAAGGATTTGGCTTTCTCAAGCCTTGGTTAAATTGATTCTTAATTTGTATTCATTCTTAATATTCTTCATAATCTCCAACCCTTTAGAGTTGATAATTTGCTTATATTACATGTAAAGAATAATCTTTAAGTAAAGTATGTATTGTGATGTAGTTAAACAAAATTGTATTATTTCTCTATTTCTAGAAAAATATAATGCAAGTGGAAGTTTGGAAAATTTTAGGAATAAACTTAGAAAAATTTGGTGCACAAATCTGAGACACCAGAAATGTTCTCCTTCCACTCAACGTTGGACAACCACTAAAATGATTTTTTTAGGATATTTTTCAGACAGTTTTTGGACGGACAGAGTCAACACATCTTAGCAGCTGCTGATTCATCTAACAAAATGAATTGACTTGGGTTTTAATATAAGACCATTTTTTTCTTTTGTGGAAAGTACACACCTCAGAATCTGCTAGGCTCAAAATATGCAAAGAAATTTCAACTTTAAAATCTGTAATCAATTTTGAATTATAACAAACTCTTGATGAAATAGCCAGAACTTTTTAACCACAAATGAACCTTGGAAAAGAAATTTCTTCACCATTTTAAACAGTCACAAAAGAAAAGGTGAAGAAATTTGGTAACTTTAAAATTATTAAAGGAAATTGATGACCAAAGTGGATAATTCAGTCAAAACTATATACTCAGAACCAAGTTTGTACAATGCTATAGTCAGTAAGCCTCTTCCTGAATTCTTTACTGAGATTTACTTCCCTGAATTTCTTGATCTTATTTTTTTGCCTATTAGATATCATTATCTTAGTAATAATTCACATTTTAAAAAGTTTTATTATAGTTACTTTAGTCATCTCTGATGTTTTTACATTTTCGGTGGAAAATTTTCCAGATACTCTACAAAATAAAAAATAGGATGGTAATTTTTCTTAAAACCATTTATTCTACTGAAAGCAGCCACATTTCAGGGAAGTAAATTGATTTCTATTTTGTATAATTCTAAAATTTTTTAAAGCAGTTTACTTTCAAACCTGTATTTTACATTGAGCTGTTTTTTGTTTTATTTGTTTGTTTTACTCCAATAGCCTTTTATGTCACCTCGGTACCCTGGAGGTCCAAGGCCCCCACTGAGGATACCTAACCAGGTAAGATTTATGTGCTACTTGAGTTGTTTACATTTTTTTTTAAGAATCAATAAAGACTTTGAAAATGTCACAGATATTTCTCACCTGTAAAAATATTGAATGATCCCTTGTCTATCCCATTTAATGCTTCTAGTAATATATAGTTTACTTCGAGGGTTGGCAAACTATGGCCCATAGGTTGACTGGCTGTTTTTGTAAATAAAGCTTTATTGGAACACAGCCGCACTCGTTTATTTATATACTGTCTTTGGCTCCTTTTACTTCAGGAGCAGATTTGCGTGCTCATGGTGGAGACCATACATGGCCTGCAACCCTAAAATATTCACTATCTGGGTCTTCACAGAAAAAAGTTTGCTGACCCTTGGCGTCTGCCGTATACTTTCAACCTAATCTTTTAAATATATATAGTTTCAGTAAATGCTGATTATTCTCTCATTTAAAGGATGGCAATAAAATTTTCTCTGAACATACTTTTGTTTATTTTTATATAATGTAATTTCAATATTATGGCTGTAACATTCATGTCAATTTTGCCAAATTAACATATCAAACATAAAATTAGCTGCTTATAGGATGGTTAGATCTCTTAATAAATAAATTGTTAACAGTAAATCTTCTAACTTTTGTTTACCTACAAGAGCTCTGAGATTTCCTAAGTTTTGTCCTCAAATCATTTTTTACCAGTATCGTAAATGTTTATTTGCTACAGAGAATGAAGTATAATTTTTACTTCCGAGGAGTTTATAGTTTAGTTTATGATATAGACAGTGTGCATGTATATAACACAAGAAGAAATTAAATGCTTAACTGTATAGAATATTTATGTCGAGATAATTGTTTTGTCACTTTCTTATATCTGTTATTTGTATACTTCAGTGCTTTCCCACTTCTAAAGTAAACCCTGTTATCACAATAAATTCTCTTTTTATTCTTATTCTCTATTTCCACTTCCTTCCTGACCAAAACTGGAACAAGAAAGTTGTGCTTACTAACACATTTGATAGCAACAGAGTTCTGCTTCTCCTGTCCTAACTCTTACTGAAATAGTGCAGCGTCCTTGAAGTGTCCCAGTCAGCTTCTAGTACACAGCAAGGAGTGCCAGCACCCGCACTCAACCTCAGGGGAGGGCTTAACGCAGGCGGCAGTGCTGGATCTCTCGGGGATGCAGGGCTACAAGTCCCCCCATTCACAGCTGAGGGAGTTTCCTGCTTCAGACTGAATCTGCATTCAGCACATAGAGCCAGGAACGTGAAAAGAAATAGGGAAGAGAAGTGCACAGATGTCAGTTGTTCCAATATACAGGATTTTTTTTTCCTCTGGGGGTGAACCTATATATGTCGACAGTTGGATCTACTTATGTAGGTGCCTGAGTCTTTTACATTTCTTTTTAAAGAACAGAAAGTTGTGTCTTTCATTGGAGTCTTCAGAGTGTTTCAGACATCCCATCCATAGCTTTGTATCTTACATAGATTTAAGAGATTCCTGAAAATCTGAATTAGAGAAATGTGAATTTCTTGTACGGTGTGTTAGAATTTTTTTGACTCCATATTTTCCATATCAGTCATGAAAATCTGGTAGAATTATTGGAGTTGCGTTCATTTGACATTGTTGAAATGCCTGCTATGTGTAAGATACGATGTTAGGTTCCAAACTGATAGAGACTAACAAAATGAAAGACACACTCTTAGGAAGAGGAGTGGATTGTTGGTGGGAATGTGGAATTGTAAATCTAGATTGCTTGAAATGTTTTGCGAACAAGTATGTAACGCTTTTGGATTTTTAAAAGAGGCGATTAAAAAGTTAAAGGTAATAAAGAGCTGTGATACAGGCTCTTTTTCATCAAGAATTTTGATCAGAGGGCTGGCCCAGTGGCGTAGGCATTAGGTTCACGTGCTCCACTTCAGTGGCCCGGGGTTCACCAGTTTGGATCCTGGGCGCAGACCTCTGCACCACTTGTCAAGCCACGCTGTGGTAGCATCCCACATATAAAGTGGAGGAAGATAGGCACAGATGTTAGCTCAGGGCCAGATTTCCTCAGCAAAAAGAGGAGGAATTGGTGGCAGATGTTAGTTCAGGGCTAATTTTCTTCTTCAAAAAAAAGAATTTTAAATCGTCTTTACTTAAGTACATTTTAATACAATTGTACTCTTCTAAGTGGCATTTTTCTGGTCCCCCACCTCCCACATGTACGCATATAGTTAAACTTTGTTAATTCAAACATGTCTTTCAAGTTTATAATAATTTACACTTATACTATTTTTAAAAAGAATTTTCTGAGCAAATTAATTGTGTTAATAGTGTAAAAATAGTGTTTTAGGAAATCTTTAACCTAGTTAGGAGCATGACCTTTTCAAGCAACAAAATGGTTCTTCAATTTCATTATGTAGTCATTAAAGTAGAATTGGCAAAACTATTTTTGGTGATTAATTGCAATGATGTATATAAAAACACAAATATGTTAAAAAAAATTTTTTATTTAGTCTTCATTTAAAATGATCACAAACTAATGAAATTTTGTTTTATTGATAGATTGCATCTAAGAAAATAAAAAGTGAAATATTAACCTCTTCAACGTTGTTGATTAGTCATTTTAAATACATGAAAGACATTCATTAAATAGATCCTTCAGAATTCATAGTTACTAATGATTAGACTGTAGATTTTAATTTAAGTTCTCCTGAGATGGTTTTCATGGTTCTAGACTAAATCCACAATGGCTTACTGTTTGTATATTTATAGGACTGGGTATTTGGAACATGGAATAATATCACTATGCCAAAAAAATATAGGAAGAGGTAGTAGTCTCTAAAATGATGAAAGAGAAGTAAAATTACAAAAATACACAATATGGTAAAGAATGAATATATATGAGAAAACATATGAAACATAGAAATTAAGTCCAAAAAATATATTTGACTATACATTTTTATACTAGAATTAGTTTTGTCAAATCAGTCATTGGTGTTGAAGCAGCCATAACTGGAGTAGAACAGGTCTTTATCCTTCTCAGAGATAAAGTGATCAGAAAAATTCATAATATTCATTCAACGCTATGCTGAGGAACCATGGCAGCCAGAAATACAGAGACTGTTAATGAGTGATGCCAAGAGTAAACTGTTGATTCATTGATCCTATAGAATTTTGAGAATATATATTCTGTTTCTCACCATTCCTGAAACTCTGTAAGCAGGTATGTGAGTTGAAATAACACGTAGTTAGTGCTGTTGACCATTTTCTATTCTAAAACTGATTTTGGTATTCTAAAAACACACTACATCAGACCAGTTTTCTGGAACTCTCAAAGGTATTTGTCCAATAATAGATGAGTGGTTAAATAAATTATGGTATATCCAAATGGTGAAATCATGTGCAGCTATTAAAAGGCATGTTATAGAATTAAGTTTATTGATAGGATAAAGTGTTTATGATTTATTACCAAATGTAAAAAAGAAGGCACAAAGCATATGTAGTAAATGACCTTTGCTGTATCACTCAGTACATCAGAAACTCAAGAGAGTCTCCCCGCCAAGATGCACACACACATTTGTCAAAAAGACTGTAAGGACCATATCTTTTATTTCTGGGTGGTAGGATCATAAGTGATTTCTTTCTTTATTTATGTATTTTTGAAATTGCATTGAACAGGTATTTTATTTTTTATTAGAAGAAAGTATTATTAGTTAATTATATATATAGATAACTAAAAGTATACATCTTTATTTTTCTGGTTATTCAATGTATAAGATTACCCTTTATTGATACTGTATGTATAGTTCTTACATGATAAAAAAAATAATGGATGCTAAGGATAGGTATATCTTAAAAAGACTTTTCTTCATCACTTTTCAGATAGGGAAAAAATCACCAGGCATTTGAGAAAAAGAAAAGTTGTTGGGATGTTTACTTATGTATTGAAAATAAGTTTTACTATTATCCCCATATAACCAAAGTACCTATATTGTAAACAAACTATGTTCTTACTCCTCCTAGCATGTTCTCTTATTCAGGATAAATGCTGTTTAGCTTGTCCTTTACCAATAGTTTTCTGTCTGTAAAATTTTTCACATGTAGAATTTGACTTTTATTTAGTGATATCAATATGAAAACATAAGAGAAGGACTTCAGCCGCATAAAGAGGAATATATTCTATATTGAGTAAATAATAGGAGTCTTATAACTGAAATTATAAGGAGGACGTCTGTAGCAAATCTCTAACTTTAAAAATTAAAAATGTTGTACCTGTTTAAAATAAATTAGTGGTTAATGATGAAAGCATAACGTAGCTTTTGTTGCCAGTTCAAAATATCCCTTTCTGTCAGTTGAGATCTCCTTATTTCTTTGTTTCTTAGTGATAATTACACTATTAATGTATTTAAATTATTATTTGAAAACCAATGGAACAATTTTAAAAAGTGTTATTTCCTTATGACTTTGAGTTATGAGTGTATCCTGGGATATATGTATTTTCCAATTATTTTCTATCATTGTAGGACAAAGGAAATTAACAAACTCAATATGTCTGGCAAAAAAAGATATTTATTCTCCTTTCCAAACCAAGAAAAGTTTACCTACTGAATGTTGTGCATTCACTTACTCAGTTGAAGTTAGAGTTATATTGAACTTTTTGATACAATGTTTACTACTTTTGCCAAAACGTATCTCATTATCTTATAGCCATTTTGTCACAGATATACCGTTTTTGGATGTAGCAAGTACAAAAAATACATTGCCATATATTTGATTAGAAACTTCATAGCGCTTTACAAAATCTCTCTCAGAAATATTCAGTCCTTCAACAGATATTTGTTGAGGTTTCCTACGTGCCAGGCACCTTTCTAGATGTGGGGATACGTTGGTAAACAGACTAATGGAAATCCTCCTTCTTGTGGATCTGGCATTCTAGTGCAGCGCTGCCAAATAGAACCTTCTGGGGTGATGGACATGTTCCATTTCTGCACTGTCATGTACTGTAGCTTTAGTACTTTGAGCATTTGAAATGTGGCTAGAGTGACTGAGGAACCGAATTTTTAACTTTATTAATTTTAATTAATTTGTTTAAATAGCTGCATGTGGCAAAGGACATGTATTGTATTGGACAGTGCAGTTACAGTGGTTGAGATACAGAAAAAAGGAAAATAAATAAGTAAATAGATATATTAAAAGTGAGTTGTGCTTCAGAAACAAATATCTTCCTACATTGAATGTAACATTTCTATATTTTAATATCTATTCTATTGATATTGCCTTTTTATGGGGGGAAAAAAAAGAAGAAGACAGTGGTGTTGAAGGGCCCTCAGTTGTGTCAAGCCTCTTAGGTCCAAATGCCAGCAATGCTCAGCAGTGTATGACTTGCAGCAGGTCACGTCCCCTTTCTGGGCCTTGGTTTTCTTATCAGTAAAATGAGAGCAGACTTGTGTCTTTCTAAAAGCCCTCCTAGTTCTAAAATTTCTTGATTATATGGTACTACTTCATTTCATATAATTGAGGGGGCCCATTAAATTTTTTGGTAGATCAAAATTGTTAGCTGAATTATATCATAAAAGCATTGATACATTCACTATTTTTTCATCACTGGTGAGCATTTGGTCTCTATGAGTAGACTCCATGATGGTATTCAAGGAAATATATACCAGAATCTTAAGTTCCTAGAGGGGCTTACCACTGGAATCATATAATGAATCCTTTGTAAACTAAATAATTCCTTTATGAAGCAAGAAATTCCTCCATTTAATTATTTCTGTTTTAGTAAAATTTTGTATTATTTCATTTATTTTAAATCCTAGGATTTAAGGCTTATCTTTTAGAACTTTCAGAGTATGTCGACTTGATGTGAAGCCCTGGCTTGGCTACTTAGCAATAGTATAACCATGGACAAATTAACAAAGTACTTATGTGTTAAACCTCAGTTTCTCATCACCAAAAAGGATGAATACTAATAACCTCATAGGATTGCTGTAAGCATTGAGTGAAATAATAAATATAAAGAGTTTAGCATAATTCCTGACACAGACTGGCTCACAAGTGTATATTATTGTTGATATTATGTTTTTTGTTATTAAACACTCTCACCATTAGTGTTATTTTCTCTGTCAGAATGAAGATCCTTTATAGAGCAAAGAATGTGTGCCAAAATTTGCACCAGTTAAACAAATCTGAATGGAATACGTTTCACATGTTAAAAAATATAAAAATAATATCTACCACAAGATATATAAATTTATTTTTCTCAAGAATTAAAGGTTTAAAAACATGCAGTGGTTATGCCCTTGTTGATGCACAAAACCATCATCTGGTCATCCCAGGACTCATAAAAGTGTTTTAAAAGTTAGAGATTTGACTTATTCTAAAAGGTAAACATTGATGACTAAAGAGTTAGATTTAGATAAAGACACTCATTTTGAAAGACGACTTAACCAAGATTTCTATAAGATTTGACCAAGACAACTTGATAAGATTTCTGTAGGATTATGATATATTTTGAAGTGATAAATTGAAACAGAGACAGACTTGTCAGTTGTTCTGATATTCCAAGGTAAACAAGAAAAAGTAAAATTTTGAAGAAAATGGTTCCCAGTGATAAAACATGATGTCTCCAGTGAGACTTAGAAATTCAGAATTAAAGTTCATAGTGTCAAACTCTAACTACTTGGAGACTTAAAAAAGTAAGAACTTCAAACTTACAATTGAAGATAATTTTGATAAGTCATATATTTTTCAGTCATCCTTCTAACTCACTTCTTTATAACTTTTAGCAGTGTTGACCACTTCTTCCTTCTTGAAACTCTCCTTGTGCATTCTGAAATGCTGATCTTGGCCCCCTGCCTAATTTTATACCTATTCAGTTTCGGTTTCCTGTCCTACCTCTTCTTGGTATTTTAAAATAATTATACATTTGATCTTTTTTCTTCTCACTCTTTCAAGTCTGTTCCATTCCTATGACTTTGTCACCGGTGATTCCTAAAATTGTCCAATCTAAACCCTATTCCTTCCATAAATATTTACTTGTCTGAGCCATTAGGCACAGATGAGGTCCACACTCTGTCAGAGCTTGCAGTCTGTTGGAGATACAGAGAAGAAAACAAGCCATGATCATGTTTAAGTTCTATGAAAGTGAGGTATATGACCCCATAAAAGCACCTAAACAGCCCTAACCTTCCCTGCTGAGACATTCGGGGAGACGGGAAGGGGACACACGGAGGTAGCAAAGAAAAGAGATGGCCATTGTGGTTGGGAGATTGGTTAGATTGAACAAATAAATACATTGATTGAAAAAATAAGTAAAAGATATTCAAGATCATGAAAGCCAGGCTTCTCACTGTTGGAGAACATACTTACAAACATAAAAAGAAAGAAAGCTAAACAATAATCCTGAGATTTTCACTTGGAATTGGAGGTGTTGAATTGGTGCTGGAGAGTATGAATTTATGGTTTGTGTATGTACCATACACACACACACAGATAGATATAGAATTACTCATAGATGTATGTGTGTGCATATACACATACATAGATTTTTGAGCTCAGCATCTACTGAGAAAGCCTAAAAGTAATGCCCCCAACTAACAACAAACACTCTGAGAACCCAGATCTTGATGCCTAAATACTGTCTTCCAGAGGAGGAATCAGGGACCTTTGGAGAAAGGACTGATTCCAGAGCTAGGCCAGAAAAAGAATGAGATGAACCCGGAACATCTTTTGCCAGTAAGGAAATACTCAAGATATGATGGAGACATGTCAAAAGGATGTAAGAATCAGCTTGAAGAGCCTTCCACTGACCACATCTTGGGTAATTTTAATATTAAAATAAATGATGATAGTAATATATTACTACCCATTGAATAAAAGAAGAATCCAAGTCTATATTTAAATTAAAAATTTATAAACAAATGAGAAGGGAAAGCTCCTCCTTATAGTGGAATGCCAACTAATAAGCATAGAAAGAATGGATAGACATCAAATATGTCCACTTTGCAACTATCATGGTGCTCAAGCATTGTCAGTGGATGCTAAGGCTGGTAGGTTGATAAAGGATGGATGAAGAATGGATATTGATAATCTCGGAATAGCTCCAATACTGAAAGTAATAAATTACAAAGGGGGAAAATAATGATCTGATAGTGGAGAAACCTGGCAGACACCAACACAATCAGATGACAAAGGTTAACATCACCAGTGATGGGTTGAATCAACATCATGTGCCCTCTAATGTGGTACACTGAGAAGAACATAGCATCATTTCTGCGATATCCTTCTAAGAAAGTATGACCTGAGTCTGGGTCACGAAGAGGCATCAGAGGATCGTCTTGTAGAATTTAAGGCCTGTTCTCTTTAAAACTGTTGGGGACGTGATAAGGGAAGACCAAGGAATTAGTCCTGCTTGGAGGAGCATGAAGAGAAGTGACAACAAATGCAACATGTATTCCATGAGATCCTGGTCCCAGAAAGAAAAAAGAAACATTATTGAGACAAATGACAAAACTTGAGTGAGGTCTGTGGCTTGGATGGCAGTGTTGTCTCAGTATTGATTTCCTGCCTCGAAAAGTTGTATTGTGGTCATGTAGAGGAATATCCTTGTTTAGGGAGCTATATTCTGTAGTACCTAGGGGTACCGAGCATAATGTCTGCAACGTGCTCTCGGGGTTCTGAAAAAGACTTATAATAACAAATGTATATAGAGAGAAGGAGAAAGGGTCACAGGGCGAATGTGATAAAATGTTAACACTTGGACAATCTGTGTCAGGGTATATGGGAATCCTTTTTACTGTCTGTGAAAGTTTTCTGTAAGTTTGAAATTTCTAAACAATATGTACATATTTTAAAGCAAATAACAGAAGGATAATTTATCCCAGACTAGGATAATAGGAAAGAATTTTGTTAGGAAGTGGTCCCTAAACTGAGATCTAAAATATGTCAGCAGTAGGCGCTTAAGGATCTGTGAGCTCCTTGAGAGGAGAGAGAGTTTATTTTCAGTTTTTGTTTTGTTTTTAATGGTTGATATTTAGGTGGTGTTCACTGAATGTATGAATTGGAAAAAAAACTGCAGGAAGTTCAGTGTGACTGGAAGTTAGAATGTCAGTGTAGCAATGGCAAGAAATTAGGCTGGAAAGGTAAGCAGCGAACACATCATGTAGTAGGAACTCAGTAAATATGTATTGAGTGTGTCCGTAAGGAAAAAAAAAATATGAAAGAATTACAAAAGTGGCTTAAGAAATGGCCGCTCCTTCCTGCATCTCAAGTGGTAACAAGTAAGGAAACAGTTATGATCTGGATATGTAAACTCCTTACTATTACTGAAATGTTGGAAAATTTTATTAACTAGACAAGATTGATCCTGCTTTAAGTTAAATCGGTGAAACTCACCAATTGTCAGGACTGTGTGTGTCTGCGTATACACATAGACTTGGTAGGACCCCAGGTGTGGATGGCTTTAGCTCTCGGCGCTGCTCTGACAGCTGTTGGAAACTCGCGACTCAGTAGACCCCCAGTGTGGCACCCTGCGTAAGGTGAAGCCTGTGGATCCCCATCCTTTTCAGTTCTTTTTCTCTTTTCCCAGCCAAATTGTTTCAACTTAATTGGAGTACTATTTTTCTAAATAGTTTCTTAGGGAAAAAATGACTACAACAAAAATATTCGTTGGCCCCTCGGCATTTTAGTCCTGCTGCTATTGTAATCCCAGATGAATAACGTATTCTGCAGAAATAGAGAGCTTACGTTTAAGAAGCAAAATTAGTTATTTCAGTACCTTCAGTAAATTAATTTTGGAGGAAGTCATTATACTCAGGAAGAAATAGGACAGTTTTCGCCTAGAGTTTTATGCCCCCCAAATACTTAGTTTGTTTGCCACGAAATTGGGCAAAGGAGAATCTTTCTAGAACTAAGAGCTTATACTAAGTATATAGACCTATAAAATTTATAAATGAATGTGAAATATTAAAAAATCTTGTAAAATACTCAAATGCATTCTGTAATTTTTGGAATTTTTAAAGAGAATTATTAAAGCACTTATTTTATAAGTATTTTACAATATTACTTTTTATTTTGTTTTACTAAATATGCTAGGCACTTGGAGGTGTCCCAGGAAGTCAGCCATTACTTCCCAGTGGAATGGACCCAACTCGACAACAAGGTGACTACTTTAAAAGTGAAATTGATGTTGCAGATTCTCAAAGAAAATCCTTATCTCTTAAGGAAAATTCTGTTTGTATAAATCTTCCATAATTATACCAGTTGCATTTTTGCAGGTAATATGGCCAAGTGATTTATATTTTCAGCTAACTCTTAATTATGCATAATAGTGAGGGCATGATAACATAAGAAACAGAATAATTAAATATCCAAGAATCCATATTTTAACTAATAACTTCTAAAGCTTTTTATATAACTTCTAACAAGTAGGAATCAAAGTAATTATATCACTTATGATTTCCTCTGCCTTTTTCAGAAAGGGAGATTAGTCCACCCAAAAGATGAGCAGGAGGAAAGAGGATGCTGAGCCACAAGTGACTTGAATAGTTTCACAAACCCAATAATCAAGTCGTTCCAAAGAGATGTTTAGGTACCACAGTTATGTACAGCTCTGTTGTGCTGTTCCCAGGGAAGAGAGGTAAATGTTGTGAGATGCATAATTCAACACAGAGTAGGAAGAAAATTTCAATCTTAAGACATTTAACGGAGAGTGTGGGTAGGTCGTGGTAAGAAAAGTGGCCAGAGAAGCCAAGATTAGACGATGTCAGTAACTCAGTCCCTTAGTAAATACGATGTTGTAAAACCAAGCAGAGAGGAAGCTGTTGGCCTCTGGTTGAGCACTCACGCTGATTATATTGCTAATATCTTCATACTTTGTAATTTCTTTAGGACATCCAAATATGGGTGGGCCAATGCAGAGAATGACTCCTCCAAGAGGAATGGTGCCCTTAGGACCACAGGTAAATAATCAGTGCAGAAAGCTACTTGCTGAGTTTTTTGCCTTCATCTTATAAGAACAAACTTATTATTTGCTGGCTTTTATTATATGCGTTAAAGCTTGTATAACATAGTTGTTAGGCTCTTGAGGACATAATATCTGTGACGTGTCCAAATTGATGTAACAACAAACTGTATTTTAACAGGTGCTATCACATATGCCTTTAGTTCATTAGAGAAAATACATTGCATAAAAATATAGCAATTATTGTAGAAAGATATTTACCCTTTTGTTAGTTATATTAAGGAAATACTTTTAAATTTATAGTAATTATTATAAGAAGATAACCATGCAAGTTAAATAAAACACAGTTGATCAAAAATATTAAATAGAATAAGCAGCATAAAATATATTTCTATAAGTCTTTTAAAGAATGCCATTGACAATGTATTATATACAACCATATTTCTTTATAGAATGTGGAAACAATAGACAATGACTTAGAAATAAACATTAAAATGGGTCTCCCTGAACAAGCGTAATACCATCAGTATACATGTGTTGGTAGCCTGCTTCTCTATCGAAGTTTCCATGCAGTATACACTGAAGTCAAACCTGTCCTCGCTGTTGGTAGCATTTTTAAAGTATGCTATTCCAGGCTATCGTTTATTTTATCTAAAGCATCCTTTTGTCTCCCTTGGGAAAATGCGTGAAGTAGAAATTAATTGTCTTTCAAAGAAATGAATCCAAAATCCAGAATTTTAAATTTCTACCTCATGGGTCAGAAGTTAGTATGTTATAAACTGGTTAAAAGAGGAATTAATTTATTTTCTGTATCCTTTCCTAGAACAGCATTGAAGTGATAGTTTAGGAGCTTGTTTCGTGAATCTATTTAAAAATTACATTAATATTTTGTTGTGTTCCCAAAGGAGTCAGAGAATTAAAAATCTAACATGCAGATAACGTGATTTAGACATAGGCGTTTCTAACCTATATATAATAATATATATATTAACTATATTGAAATGTGAAGCACATACAACCACATTTTTCAAAGATACTACGTTGCGTGACAAAGTAACACACTGTACAAATACGTTTGATATCCTCAAAGTCAGAAAAAAACAATTTCTTTTATTTAGGCTCAGTTCTTTCTTATGATTTTCTTAAGATCTTATAAAACTCTGATTTAGATATTTAAATTATTTTTCCCTATTTCTACCCATGTTAGGGACGATGATTTATGTGACCAGTCATCATTGAGTTATTAACAGCAATTAGAATTTATGAGATCTATAGGATATTTCATTGATTGAATATACTTTTAGTCTAATGAACTAAGCCAACCAGTTTGGCTATAAAGAACTTGAGTGATTTTTTTCCGGAAAGATTTTTATAATAGATACATTTCAAATATATCTCAAAAACTTTATGCATATAATTTAGTTATCATTGTTCATTTGGTTCACTTATTTTCCAGCTAGCTGCTCTTTAAGCTTTTGTCATCCCCAGACCAGTATTTTTAATACTTTTAAAAACTAGAGTCTGACTTAAAAGTCAGTTTTGCAATCGTTGAAAGAAATACCAATGCTTACCTAAGTTATATGAACACTTGGATCTCATTTGACAATGCAGAAATAAAGAGCATACTGGCCTTTATGTTTTATAAATATCTAGCTATATGTATATATGTTTTGTATTATAAGTAAATTACAACAGAAAATGAGAAAACATATTTCTGTTGAGTAATCTCTTATTGATGAGTTTTAATAAATGTGAATTCTTTGTTGCATTTTCAAACCCAAAGAGAGTAGTTTTTTTCTTCCTTTAGGATTAGTATCCTTCCTATCTATTCCTTTATAATTTGAGGGAAGTAAAGTATTCTGGCATGAATTTACCTCAGAAATCAGGAATACCTACAGTAACTCTTTTAAATCACAGTATGCAAAGTATAAAAAGTTAAAGGAAATTATTTATACAAATCATGTACTTAAGTGAAAAAAGGAGTCATGTTCATGTGAACGGTACAACAGATAAAAGTGAGGTACAATTATTTGTAATGGGGGTTCTTGTGAGATATTTACTTATAACTAACGCCTGATATAGAAAAGATGCGCATTATAAACTATGTGATTTGTAGTAAAGGTTAGCTGTGTTTCTTGCAAGGTAGTAGAGAACAACTCTCACAGCAGACATTTGATCACACAGATGCGACCCAAGAGCAGAATGCCTCTGCCTTTGTGCAGTCGAATTACAGAAATAGTCTCTGGAATATTGTCTCTAGCCTCATGCACAGCAAAATACATGTCTCTTTTTTATCAGAGATATTGTTTCCATAATTTTGTGAGCTTAAGATCACTGTGGTGAAGAGGGACAGTAGTTATCTATTGGAACAACTGAATTCCTAGAACAAATATGTCTAATCTAATGCTTCTTAGATAATGCCCATTTAGGCAAAGTGCGCACCTAGAACATAGTAAACGTGATGAATACTTTATTGCATGGATGAAAGAATAAAAGTTTGCTCCAAATCCTGGCATATTTTCCCACCCCTTAATCTATTTTAAATCTAAATTTTTCAGTAATATATGATTTTTAAATTGATATCCATATTTTTTCAATAGAAAAGCAAAATTATCTATTTAATCAAGAAAAAATGTCTTCCCTAATACCATATTTGAAGTCATTTTTCTACTTGCTTTTGGAATAAGATATACTTACCTTGCCTGTGTTTCTATGCTCAGCAGGTGCCATATGATTAACAGAAAAACTTGCCAGGATTACCCAACTAGTTCTAGTTCTCTAGAAATCCAAAGGATAAATGAGTTAGGGTTAAATAAGAACATGTCATGATTTCCAAATCAAACACTTGGGGTGGGAAATGGTGAGATAGAAATGCGTGATAGGCTGTCATGTAAAGAGAGAGTAAACTGATTCTGTATTTTCAAATCTAAGATGGGAGGTAGAATTCAGCTCAGTATAGAGAAGAACTTTCTAGAAACTAAACTGCCCAATCACGGAAAAACTCTTTGCTAAACTTTCTAAGCAGAGTCTGAACAGCCATTTTGTCAGGAACATTGCATTGTGAGAGAGATTAAACCAGATGGAATTGTATAACTGCTATCAGCTTTAAAATTCAGTGATTCTAAATTACCTCTTCCCATTCTGCCTTTGTTGCTAGCACTTGGAAAGCCAGTTGTGATTTCTTATCTTCCTGTTTTCTTTTTGCTTCAGATTATGCACAAAATTAAAATATTTTGTAAATCTATCAAGTTTTATATCGGACAATTTCTTACTCGTTTTCCCGTGACACTAGAGCACTGTGATGCTTGAGCACTGGACATACAAAGATGAGTAAAACAGACTCGGCCTCCAGTGTACTTGTTATTTGGCATGAGATGCGGATACGTAAAGAAAAACTATTATGCAGTAGAAGAAAGTCTAGAAAAGAAATATGCAAACTCTGTCAGGAAGTCATTCCATAAACAAGCAAGAAATTCTGTTGGGATGGAGGGCTCAAGGGAAGCTGATGAGAAAAGCACTCATTTAAGTGAGTCCCTTACTAACTGTGATGAGAAAGAGCAGCTACGATTTTTGAGCACCAAGTGTCATGCTATTAATGCAGGAAGCACTATGACAGGTGTTTTATATGATTTCATTTTGTCCTCCAACAAGCTTATAAGGGAGATAATATTATCACTTTACAGATAAGGAAATTAAGGTTGAGCGGATCCCTGGGAGAATCATTGGGCCGAGATCACATATATCGAAAGAGGGGCAGAGGAAATGGGGCAGTGCAACAGAGATTCAAGCCCATGTGTCTGTGTCCAGAGCTGTAAAGAAAACTAGTGTTTTCTTTAATAAAATAAAACACAGATCTTCTAAGACTAAAAATGAGGGAGACTTTCCCTGTGAAGCATTTCTGCTATACTTTACCATTCAGATTTTATTCTCAGTGACTAACTTTCTTCTCAGAGACGCCTTGCTAGCACTGCTCTGCTGCCACCATGCCGGGTCCCGAGGTTAAGGGAAATAGCTATCCTTTTAACCAATGATCCAGTGTGGACAAGAACCACTTTACTATCCCATAGCACACGGAATTGGGATATTTAAATAAGATTTCCTGAAAGTAAAAGTAATAAACGATGAGAATAGCATGTGCCTAGGTAATTTGTTTATAAACTGTGGCTTAGCCTCTAAAGTTAACAGACCTTCTCTCATTGAATATTTCCTTGTCATCTTAGCACCTACTACACAGAAGGCCACAGCAGATGAGTTAACATGAGTGTAAACATGTATTGTGTGTTTCTAAACCACAAGGAATCCAGTAGGCTGGAGGGTATAGTTGGGAGTAGGAGAAGAAGGTAAGAATTATAGAAAATGAGGGCAGGAGATAGGCTGAGAGTAATCTGTGAAGGACTTCATAGAACCAAGCTGAGGAGTATAGGCTTTATTTGATAGGCAGTGTGGGACATCACGGCTTTTAAGTGACGTAAGTAGGACTGAGTTTTAGAAGCGTAGTTCTGGAAGCAGTATGGAGGATACTTTAGGAGGAGGAGAGACTAAGTCAAGAGAGACCAATTAAGATAGTACAGTAGTCTTAGTAAATGACAAAGATTAGAGATACGAAGGAGAGGACTATTTCAAGAGCTATTTCACAGGTAGAATCAATAGTTTTTGGCAACTGACTGGCTGTGGAAATTGAAAGAAAAAGAAGAGACATCAAGGAGCTTGCAGAGGTTCTTAGCCTGGACTGTTGTGTGGAAGGTGACGCCACAGAACTAACTGAGGAAGGCAGTATAAAGAGCACAGTCGTGAGAAGAAAATATTGCATTTACTTTTAGAAATGCTGAGCATGAAGTGGTATCCATTTAGAAACAACCCATATGAAGTTCACCATATGAGTTGTCTAGGAGCTTAGGGGACATATCATGAATGTAAAAGATTTGGGATACTTAACTATAAGTAGTTGTTGAACTAATGGAAGCAGATAAAATTACCCGTAAATGTGCATTTATTGAAAAAAAAAATGCTATGGCTAGAACTTGGGGAAAAGCAACATTTAAAGAGTTAGCCAAATAAAAGGAAACTGCAAAAGAGTAGTCAAAAAACTTGAAGGAATAGTGATGTCAGAACACCAAGCATGAAAGTGGCTGGTAGTGTCAAAATGAATCAACAGGACAATGTTAAAGTTAATCTTTTGGCCTCTGTGCTAAGTGAAATAAGCTAATATGCATGTTAAAGCATTAAAATGTTTTTATCCTTTGAAAGCACATTATAGATATTGACAGAGGTTTATTGAGTTGTGTAATTCATGCATACATATTTTGAGTGTACTTTAGTTTTCTTATATTTTTGTGTTTGTATTAGTGTATTTGAGTATTGGATGTATTATTTTGTGAACAGAAGTTCTTATGTTGGGTTCCCCTGTTTGTTTTTTTTCTCAGACTTTATGTAACTTTCCTGGTTCTGACAATTTCAAATATGTTGACTAAGTCTTTTCTTTAAAAACAGTTTTGGATTTGTGAAATGTTTTATTTGAAAAAGTTCACTGTTGTACAGATAGTGGGAAGTTAGTGAAGACGTGTTGAGTAGTAACGTTTCAGTTATACATTAATCGTTAACATGCTCCAATGATGTTACATATTCGCATCATTTTTAAAAGACACAAACCAAAGTAATCGTTAAAATAGAAGCAAAGGGACAAGAGTGGAGCCTTCAGAGAATGAATTGCACAGGCCTCTCCATCAGGAGTTATGTAGGGAAATCATTAACCTGCTCTCCTTTCTTTCCCCCCTCCTCTTTGGTTTTGTTTTTTTGTTTTGTGGTAGTCTGACCCTTGGTTATCATTACAGAACTATGGAGGTGCAATGAGACCCCCACTGAATGCTTTAGCTGGCCCTGGAATGCCTGGAATGAACATGTAAGCAAAATGCTGTGTTATCCTGTTTACTCAAGTGCTCTGTCTTCTGTTTTCTGAAGTGACACTAACTTGTAGCACAATTTGAGGTCCTCACGCTCTGTGTACTATAAACAAACTAAACATGAGCCTCAGTGTTTGCTTCCTTTCACAACATAGTCTCTGTTTGTCTTCCTTCCTTTGTGACCTTTAACTTTTTTTCCATTTTCAGGTGCCATAAATGCCAACTTTCAGGCTATTTCTTTTTGATTTTCATATTTCATTTGTCATAAAAATGGGTCTTTAAAAGTAAGCCCACAGTCTCCAGATAGTCTGTAGAAAAAGATGAAGAGAGGCTGACACCACGGCCATGGCTTAGCTCTACAGAAGTAGATAATTGAACATTGGTAACTTCATCTTAACAGATACGTAGTGATTCCTAAGAGTGTGGTTTTTAACTCATAAATCTATGTCTTGACTTTCACTTTGTTGGGGCCACTCTTAACACTGGAAGAATTCTCTCTGGTAGTGTCTTCTATACTAAGGAATTTTCCATGGTGTAGTAGGAATTCCTTTTGAAAATTCAGGATGCACTTAGATGAGGAGTAAACTAACAGGATGTTTTTGTTTGTTTACTGAAAAGGGCCTTTCAAGCCCAAAGACAATAGTTTGTTTCGATCAGCAAATATAATGCAGTTTCTTAAGGAATTTTTATTTGCTTTTCATTATCTGACTTGCCCACAAAGTTCCACCTACACCAGGTGCTTGTTAGTGACTTTCATTAATTCACTTGAGGATCAATTCCATGATGTGGCCTAAGGCAGGCTTGCCAGAAATAATGAAAATGCTCCATATAGGGTTGTGGGTAGTCTCCTCTAATAGATTTCCCATCAGTCCATGTTTTGGTTACTTACATGTCAAATTTAAAACTCTACCATCACTTAATTGCATTGAAGATATACTGTGAGATAAGTTCTTTTAATGTACATAGGGATTTTTTTATGTTTCTGAAACCATTTTCATGGAAAGCAGTTTTGCCTAAAATAGAAAATAGGTTAATAGGTGGATACCAGCCAGACTCAAAACTGACAGAACAAGGGGAAAAAGTAGGTCAAATTTTCCTATCACTTCTTTTCAATTTGGAAGTAAAAATGGGTAGACATGAAGTCTGACTTTTCTTAAATTCCTCAAAGGCTTAGCCGTTATTAATGGTTGATACAAAAAGGAGCAAGTGATATTTTATGCTTATTTCTAAAGCTGAAACTCTTACCAATAGGATTTAGATATATATAAAATTTACCTACCTGAGATTCTGACTTTAAATTGAAATAGCTTGTAAGATATATAATTTTGAATACTATGTATAGATATAAGGAGTATACATCTTGAATACTGTGATCAACCCAGAATTATCATTAAGTATTAAGAATGTGTCTAGTATTATTTTATATTATTATTCTTCATTATAATCAGCCATGTGGTGATCTTTAGATCTTTAGTTTTTGCTAATACAAAGAAAAAAGTTATTTTCATGTGACCATTGAGAGACTCAAATAGCTGTTTAAAATGTTGAAGTCCTTTCTCTAAACTATGAAGACTAAAAATTTGGCTGAAAATTTTAATATGATTATTTTTGTTGATATTTGAGTAAATATGCCAAGATACTTTTAAATATTTTCTATTACATAATATTTTACTATTTATATAATTTCTAGTTCTTAAGGAATCTTTAAGCCTTACAGACTCAGATTTCCGTTATTTGATACTATTGTCTTTTATTTGGGGTCTTATATTACTTTCAGTTTTCCATAAATTAGGATTCCTTCCAGGATATTGAAAATGTAACTATTTACATAGTTACATTTGTAAATATTTCCCTCTAACAGGGAAAGTTCTGAATTATGGAAGATGCAACCAGAGAGAATAATTCTTGCATTGGTGTCAACCCCAACAAAGCAAAAGTGAATTTAAAGAAACATGAAAAATAAAACACGTTATTATCTCTATTGTACTCAATAGAGTAAGCTTTATTGAAATTCACTTCATAATTTATTATCTTTACAACAAAGTGGATCTTACTGTGTTGTGGCAAACAAGTATTTATAACTAGTATTTGTGGCTAGTCACATCTTTGCAGGTTGGGTACCTTAAAAATTGAAGGCAAAGGCATTAGAATAGTGTTACCTCAAGCTATGTTTTTAGCAGTCTAAAATATTCGTTTATTGGGGCCAGGAGGGCCCTGCTGGAGAATCATATCTGGATGATTTGTCTTTAGCTTGTCACTTTTTCTTGTTTGCCTTGAAAGTATGACAATGAAAATTACCCAACCCTGGTCACTAAAGTATTTTTAAATACTATATTCTAACGGACAACTTTATCCCTTTATTGAAGAATAAACCATTTGGAACAAAATTTTGATAATTTTGTTGTTAAAAAAATTGTTCACCTCCAAAGAAAATGGTTATTCTGATACAATTTTTACATTTCTGTGCTCTAAACTCAGGATAAAGTATACATAGTGTCATTTAAAATTAAAATAAGAATATACTTTTAATGTTTTTATAACTAGCGTTACATCTTTAGAAGTAAAAGCTTAATAGCAGTTTCAGTAATTTAAAGTAGAATTTACAAATGTAAATGTTTCAAATGCATTATAGATTATTTTTTAAAGAAAAGTATGTTTCTAAATTAACAAAATTTTTACAGATTTCCAAAGAATTTAGCATTCAACATTAAAACATTTCTAATTCAACTTTGTATACTTTAGTATTTTATAAAAACTAAGGACAAAGAATTTCAAAGGGTCTAGACCTTTTTGTTCTAAATCGTATCGTATAGAATTGTAAAATTTGTGTAATTATTACCTTGAAATAAAATGGTTACCACAAGCGAAATGTTGGGAGAAACTTATCTTATCCATATGAATTATTATTTAATCTATTATATTCAAATACAATTTAATATGAAATATGCAGAGATTGGTTTAGTATTTGTCCAACAATCAAAATGCATAAAAGGTATTTTATGTTACTTGTAATAAGTTTAACATTTAATTTAATGCTACTTATTTAATTAAGTAAAATGTTTAACATTTAATTTAGCATATTAATTTAACATTAGACAAATTAAATAAAATATATTTAATACATCATATTCATAAGTCCTTATTTACACATTTCAAAATTATGAGATTGTTATCTACATAACACCACTGTATATAATTTTTTGCCATGATTTGGATATAGTATATTTTTTATGTTGTCTTAAGATAAATATTTCCCAATTTCTTTACTGTGTTTTATTTAACATGAAACAAATCAAATGGTTTACTTGATCAACATGTATCCTATGTTTTCTGTTAGTTTCTGTCCATTAGGCGTGGAATCCTATATAAAAGCATCTTTGTAAAGCGTTCCCATAGTCAGTTGTACGATCATCATCATCGTCTTAGAGAGACGACGATTTTCAGAAGCAATACAGGTGCTCCTCACCTCCTCCCTGTGCACAATTCTTTGACCAGCTCCCCTCTGGCATCTTTTTTCCCCTTCTGTTCCTCAAGCAGAATTGGGAAAGAGTGCACTTGGGCATCCTAATAGAGCCCAAGGACAGGATTTTCGTGCCCTTCCCTGCTGTGTACCTGGGGAGTCCCTGGGGAATCCCAACACAAAACTAGAAACAGTTCTAAATAGTCCAAGCAAACGTGGGTAATATCGCTAACTTGGACAGCCTCTATCTAATATTTAGAACTTTCGATATAAGGTCCCTAGAATAAGAATCAGAGGACATGTTATTTTAATTAAAAATTTTCACTACTTTTAGAGGGAAAAGGGAATTTTCAGTGACCCTAATTACAGAGGACCGACTGAAAGAAGCCTACTTTTTATCAGGCAGTATTCATTCAGGTATGCTTGATACTAAAACATGAGGACGAGAGACCTTTTTGACTTAATTAATTAAGCATTAATTTTGTTTTAAAATTATGTCCTTTTAAGCTATGGATACAAAACATTCTCCTCCACCCTAAAAGGAAGTAATATGTTGACATACATTGGCATAGGTTACCTCCTATTTTTTGAAGATTTACTCTGGCCGCTGCGTGGGACTACAATTCCGAAAACAAGAAATGTGATTGCCTTGCTCAGTAGTAACTAGACTGTCAAGAGCGCTGATAGACAGACTGATGTATGCATGTATAATGTAATGTGTGATGGGCTGCAATTTTTTCAAAAGGAGGCAAATTTAGACATCTTTTATGTACATTTATTTATTTGTAGCTTAATAAGAGCAATCATTTTATATATATTAATATTTTACAAATAATTTCATTTTCATTTTGAATGAGATACAGGTGGCGCTTATATTGCTATCACAAGATTATAGTTTATATTTATTTCATAATTAATGCTTTTTACTTCAAAGGTGTGCTTTTATAATGATTTAGGTATGTGTATGTATTTACTTCTACAGTTGCTTACCACTTTTAGTGGCTATTACAGTAACTGGACTTAATATTAAAATAAAACTGGGCTCACTAAAAGCAATTTGATTTGAGAAGAAAACTGCTTTTTGAAATGATAAAATTTTTTGATTTGAGAAATTAAAAATCTGTGAAAATATAAAGTATGAAAAGAGTGATTTCAGTGTTTTTTTTTTTATTTCAGTGTTGAACTAGAACTGCATAGTAACAGAATTGTAAATGTTAATATTTTATGATTTGTTATTGCCTATTATGAAACATTCAAAGCCTACACTTTAGGCTTTAACCAAATTTTAACCTATGTTAAAATGTCATTTATCATATTGTCTTGCAGGGGTCCAGGTGGTGGTCGACCTTGGCCAAACCCAACAAATGCCAATTCAGTGAGTATATGTGTCTTTTAGTTGTTTTTGCACTTTTTAGCATTTAACAACAACAACAATCTGTTGCTTTTGAAAGCCCTGCAATTGGTTATATTAACCTTTTTTAAAAAGTAATCATCCAAAATATATATTTTTTGTATATGTTTTTTAAATATGCATAATGTTTGAAATTACGTAATTTTTCACTTCAAGATCTAATGTAAACATGCATTCTATGTAGATTACAGACTTTCAAAAATAAAGATAGAAAGCATGATTTAAGTATGCTATGTAGCCTATATTTATGATAAAATACATTTATCATAAAATGGTTTCCTCTTCTAAAATAACTATAATAAACACTAAGTTGTTAGATAAAGTCAATCTCTAGTTATGATTATATTTTCTGTCCTAGTTACACCTGGATTTGCTCTCTTGCTGCCCCAGGAGGCAAGTGCACAGTTGCCTTATGCCTGTGAGCTAAATTACCATCCTTACACATCTATCTGTGTATCTGACAACCTTGGAATTTTCCTTACGTGTTTTATGGCAGTGGTTTGACTGCACAAATATTTTTATCTCTTAATAATGTCATATAAATATATGCACAGGTTGAAAATTAAGCTTTCAATCTTAATACGATTTTAATTTGATGATCCTAGAGATGTTTTTCTGTCTTGACTTTGAAATCTTGAGTTCTTCAATATGTGAGAGAGGTCTGCTGTGTACGTATGTGTAGAATGTGCACTGCACAAAGGTTCCTGAATCAAGGGAGTCAGTAGGGGGCTAAAATACAGCTTGTGTTCCACTTGTGAAGTCTATGAATATCTGACCAGAGGGGATGCCTTTCACTAATATGCACAGAGGTACCTTCTTTGGCTAACAGTGGCCTTAATGCTAAATAAACATGAAACTGATCAAATGCTTAAGGTTAATTTAAACTTCAAAAAAATTTAAAGCAAAGTGTGTGTGGTATAGGAAGAATCATCCTAAATCCGTTGCTAGTCTAAGGCAGAAATCACTTCCTACTCAAGTAACTTTCATATTTTTAGAGAAAAAATATTAATTTATATTGCCTGCCTCTCTCTTAGTTTCAGTAGCTATGACATTTGCTAATTAAATAAAATTTTTTGCGGGGGAGAGAGTGATGATATTGCTTCCATTTGGGTCTTGGGTGTACTATTTAATCTCAACAAATCTTTCTAAGATACTGTTTTGCCACATTATGTTATAATGTGAATATCTTTACTCCTCCAAAATTCTTTTAGTTTGCTTACATACTTTTGAAGAGTTCACTTTCGATTTGCTTCTTGTATATGCCTTTCAAATTCATTCACAATTTAACTTAAAATGGCATCTGGCCAGCAGCTCAAGATACACTTCTGTCAACTCTTTGTTAAAATATCCATAAAGATACTGAAAAAACAATCTTTTATGACACTGAAAACTCTGACAATCTTCCTATTGCAAGAATCTGGAAAGAATTTCTATTCTCTGCACGTCTGATGAAACTGGATTCAGACACCCAGTTGATAGCCCCCCTTAACTATGGAAGCCTTCTCACCTGGAAGCGAGAACACCCTTCTCTCCTTCCTTGTCATCTCAACAAGTCATCCCTCCACTGCCCATTGCAGGCAGCCAGGTGCAAGCACCGCCACCACTGCCCACTTCCAGCAGTACCTCCCTTTATGCAGCCATCTGTATAAAGCCCCTAGGAAGCGGGGCAGGACTGGATGTGAGGATAGCACACTGTACCTAGCCAGTAATCATTCAGGGAAGAGTACTGGGTAAGACGGAGGTGAGGAGAGAGTTCTGCATTCTGATGGGTTTTAGTTTTCTAGGTACTGCATCTCTTCAGGATCTCATAGAGCTGAGCATTCGGGATGAGAGAATGTGCTGTATCAGGTCAGCGGCTCTGAATTATTTTAGACCCTGAGAAACACTAGGAATTAGGTTAGAAGCTGCGTGTATCAAACTGCTGTCCGCTGGGCAGTCTGCAGTGGGCTTTTGATCAGCACACATGTGGCAAGCAGTAGAGTTGACAGCAGTCCCTTCTGTTGATATGTAGCACATGTGGGTACGTCTCCCCTCACTCGAAGTAGCATATAGGGAACAGAGAGTGGGGAAAGAAGTGGGAGAAGGCCTACAGTTTTCTCTCCAGAAAGAGAAGGGGGCCATCATCCTGAGCACAGAAAGGAAACACATTCCTCTGAAAATGGTTTGTTATGAGAACAAGAAAAAAGTCATAGAAAACTGATGACATCCTAGCAAAAGCATAGGGCTCACGTGAAGCAAAGCGAAAAGTATTAAAGAGGGGTTTCCCCCTAAATACCATCGATTATATTGTAGTGACAACTCATCTGTTTTATTTTGAATTCCAAGTTCCCTAGACTCCTTGTCCATGTTTAAAATTACAGGGCCGACCCGGTGGCGCAGCGGTTAAGTGCGCACGTTCTGCTTTGTCAGCCCAGGGTTCACTGGTTCGATCCCTGGTGCGGACATAGCACCACTTGGCACGCCCTGCTGTGGCAGGCATCCCACATATAAAGTAGAGGAAGATGGGCATGGATGTTAGCTCAGGGCCACTCTTCCTCAGCAAAAAGAGGAGGATTAGCAGCAGATGTTAGCTCAGGGCTAATCTTCCTCAAAAAAAATAAAATAAAATTGCAAACACATTTCATTTCCTGTCAATACAGTAAATCTCTGGCTCCCAGGACAGCATATTAAAGTGGGTGCTTGTTTTGTTTTTGCTGTTTTCTTTTTTCTTTTTAAGGTATTTTTTTTTGGTGAGGAAGATTGTCCCTAAGCCAACATCTGTTGCCAATCTTCCTCTTTTTTTTTTTCCCTCCCCAAAGCCCGAGTACATAGTTGTATACCCTAGTTGTAAGTCCTAGTTCTTCTATGTGGAATGCCACCACAGCATGGCTTGATGAGCGGTGCGTATGTCCGTGCCTAGGATCTGAACCGGCGAACCCTGGGCTGCCGAAGCAGAGCACATAAACTTAAGCACTATTCCACCAGGCTGGCCCCTGCTGTTTTCAAATGTGTTTTATATACTGTTTTTTTCTTTTAAATGTTTATTTCTAAGTAACTTCAGATTTGCAGAAAAGTTGTAAGAAAAGTACAAAGAATTCCCATTCACCCTTCACCCAGATTCCCAAGTGTTAACAGTTTGCCGCGTTTGCTTCATGATTTCCTTTCTGCACATACATATTTTTTCCTGCACCATTTGGGTTGCATTTAAGTTGCAGACATGATGGCCCTTTATCCCCAAATACTTAGTGTGTGTTTCCTAAAAACAAAGGCGTCTTTCATAATCACAGTATAAGGATCAAAATAAGAAAATTATCCTTGATATAATGCTATTTTCTAGTCTTCAGACCTCGTTTACATTTCACCAATTGTCCCAGCAGTGTCCTTTGTAACAAAAGAAAACCCCAGTTCACTTGTTGCCTTCGTTGATCATGTTTGTCTCCTTTAAGCAGGAGCTGTTCCTCAACTTTTCTTTCTTAACCTTTCAGTTTTGTTGAATGCAAGCCAGTTATTTTGTAGACTATCCCATAATTTGGTTTTGTCTGATGTTTCCTCATGATTAGATTCAGGTTATATGTATTTGGCAAGAATGCTACAGAAGTCATTTTGTGTTTTCTCAGTGCATCATTTCGGGAGGCGTGCGGTGGTGGTTTGTCCTCTCATTCGTAATGTTAGCTTTGATCGCTTAGTTAAGGTGCTGCTCCTCAGGTTCTCTCCTCTAAAATTGCGGCTTTTCCCTTTGTAATTATTAACTTGTGGAGACATCCTTTGAAACCACCGTAAGTCCCTCTTCCCCCTCGTACTTCAGTCTGCTACTTTGGGCATCCGTTGATGATTCTTGCTGTGTTCATTGCCAAATGGCCATTTTCTAATTCTGCCTTTCCTTCTCCATTTATTAGTTGACTTTCTACTATAACAAAGAGGTTTTCTTCTCCATTCATTCATTCATTCATTCATGTATATCAGATGTACTTGGAGATTCTTATTTTATTCCATGGGTTTTTGAGACTAAAATCATTCAGATTTGGCCAGTAGGAAGCCCCTCAAGCTAAATCCTTTGTCCTTTCACATGTCCACGTTATTCTTTGTGTTCAACTTTTCTTTCAACTTCGAAGCTCATCTTATATTTTCCCAGCCTTAGCCCTGGAAACAGCCATTTCTTTAAGGAACCTGGTTCCTTTTAGTGTAGAGTGGTATTTAGAGCCTATTGGAGTGATACAGCTTCTAGGCCCTCTCAACCGACAGAACTAGGATATAGATGTGTGCATATGCACACCCACACACATCTGTGTCTTTCTGTATCTATCTATATGTATCAAAACCATGAGTGCACACCAGGGCTTCAATTTCAATCCAACAAAACGGAGTTCATTCTGGATTTTCTGCTTTCCATGTTTGTAACTTTCTTCTCTGAAAGTGAGAAGTCTGCCTACCATTGCCACCATAGATTTTTTTATTTGCTAAATCTTTGTCTATCCACAGTTTTGTCATGTAAAAGTATTTGATAAAAAATATTTTTGGCACCCTTTTACATGGGAGTAGGAGAAACATTTTTAAAGACAAATTCATGTTTTTAATTCTGAATGAAAGTGTGGTTTTTACTTCCTTAAATCTGAGCATTACAGTATTGGCCTCAGATTCTTTTTTTTTTTTTTAAAGATTGGTACCTGAGCTAACAACTGTTGCCAATCTTTTTTTTTTTTTTTTTCCTGCTTTATCTCCCGAAACCACCCCATACATAGTTGTGTGTCTTAGTTGTGGGTCCTTTCCAGTTGTGGCATGTGAGACGCCCCCTCAACATGACCTGACGAGCAGCTGCATGTCCGTGCCCAGGATCTGAACCGTGGGCCGCTGCAGCGGAGCGTGAACTTAACCACTCAGTCACGGGGCTGGCCCCTGGCCTCAGATTCTTATTTGGAGGTTTGTTTACAAATCCACCAACTCTTTTTCCTTTTTTATACTTTTCACAAAGAACTGTGCACTTGGGTTTAGCTATATAAGATCTAATCATTAAGTAACAAGCACTTTTATTGAAAATATCTTAATTATTTTTATCTGGAGACACTTTTGATTAAAAGGTACATAAAACCAACAAAACTAGGCTCATATTGAAAGACAATGTTAGTGGATTGTGTATGTGAGAAGTCCAGATATAAATTTGCTTTGGGGCACATTAGGTTCCAAGGGTTCAAATAATATCATCAAGACCCAGTCTCTATCCATCGATTACGTTTGTTCTCCTCGTCATGGCAGGAAGGCTGTGTGAAGCTCCAGACTTATATCCTCACAGCTCCCAGTTGAGCACGGAAGAGCACAACTCTTTATCAGTTAAGCACCAGCATTGGGAATAGCTAACTGCACTGATGTGCTTAGCTTGGGTCATATGCTCATTCATGAACCAGTTATGGCCAGGTTTTGGGCTGTATCAGCCAGGCCTGGGTCACACACTCACTCCCTGAGCCCTACCAAAGCGACGTGGAAAAATGAGAGATATGGTTCACCAAAGAAAATTCAAGGAATTGTTAGCACAAAAGGGGATAGGCAAAAACAGCAAATGTTGAATATAGCATTGTATTTAACAACTCACTAGCTTGATAGGAAAAAGAAAGAGGAAACTCCTTTAAGGAAAAAAAACCCGAGAATTTATTGTAGTAATTAAGCCTAAGTGAATACAGATATCTTACTCCAAATAGGCTGTGCCCTGTGAAAATAGATGCTCACTTTTTTAAAAGAGCACTTAAAAGTAATAGAATATTTTCAACCTCTCACTGGCACAGATGATATCTTGGCGTTGCCCTCCTTGATTTCTAGCAAACCAGTGCTTATAAAGTAGTCGTAAACTTCAGAGTTGAAGAAAGCTACCTAGCTAAAATGTTACCAATCATTTAGGAAAACAAAACCAAAAACCTCGAATTACTCTGATCGTCCCACTGCCACAGCACCACTGTCGTGGATATTGAGAGTCAGAATATTTCGGAATATTTGGATTCTTGTCACAGCTCTTGAGCTGTCTGACTTAACTAGACTATATATGGTCCTTAATTTCCTCATCTGTCAAATAAAAGAGTCTTCTACTTCTACAATTCCGTTAGTCCAGCTGTCTGATTTTGCTTATCCTCTGTATCTGCATTTTCATCTTTCATTTTATGTTAATGGATATTTTGTATGGAGGATGGGAGAGGGGTGGAGGGAGGAGATTAATTACATTGGGAAGAATCTGGATACTAGAGATGGCGACAAGCTTGGACAAAAATAAAGAGAAGGGGAAATGCAGGAAATGTTTGGGGAAAATTTATTAGACTGTTAGTGGCTGGGAGGATAGATTGTTTGGGAAGGCATAGGGGGCCACACAGCTGAAAAAGGAAAAGGGGACCACATGTGCACAGGGTTTTGAAGGTTGAGAAATCTGGAATTTATCCTCTATGCAGAAAGGAGCTGTGGCTTAGGAAGATAGTATATAAAATGGGTACAGCTGGGAAACAAAATTAGGAGATTCTAGTAGTAGACCTTATAAAGTGTTATAGAGCCTGAAGTAGGTAAGAAAAGGACTGGCAGAGAGACAGTTCAGACATAGAATCACAAAAGCTTGATGACCTGTTGGATTGGGGGATAAAGAGAAGGAAAAAGTTGAAGGTGATTTCAGATCTTTGAATCCAGGTGTCCAGGAGACTGGGAATAACACACACTGAGCACGGAACACAGGAGAAGCAGCAGACGTAGAGCGCGGACCCTGAACTTTGTCTTCGGAATGTTGTGCTAGAAGCCCTTATAGAACCCCACCGCGAATTCTTCCACAATGCCTAATGCGCATTCTCTAACTGTGCTTAACCCATCGTGTTGTAAGTTGAATCTGTGGTGTTCAGCCTCTGCTGAGGCCTCGCCAATGCGCGACCAGCAATTTGTTCACTCTTCTTGCCTGCTCTCCTTATCTTTGGCCCCTTCTCTATCCACTAAATTTGTCCCATATTTGGCAGAGGGGGAAAAAAATGTTAGACTCAAATTTCTTCAGATTCTTCCCTTCACCTCTAATATTATCAGGCCTTTAGTCATCTTTCTTTCCTTTTGTCTCAGAAAAAGAAATCTTTTTTTTTCATACTAATAACCCTTCTATGTATTCCCTTTATTCCATCTCTTGTTGCCTCTGCATACCTGGCTCATTCATTCTTCCAAAGGAGTCTTCAGTCTGTCCCTTTCCATTGGTTGGAAATTTCCTCTAACACTACACCAGTGAACAAAATCTCAAGACAGCCTTAACCCCTAGACTTCCGCTCTTCCAGAGCTGGCGGGGGATAGCTGATAGAAAACTCTCAACAGTTCCTCAGTCTCAGGCACCATCCTGTATGTTACTTACACTTTCACTTCCTCACCACCCTTCTACTGAAGTGAATCCTTGACCTTCCTATCTGTTTCAGTGCTATATAGTAGTGCAATGCCTGAAGCATAGCAGATGATGAATGAAGATTTATTGAATTGACTTCTCAACCCATTTCAACTCCCGTGAAAGTCCTATTCTGAAGGTTACTAGTGACCTTCTACTTACCAACCAAACATCATGACTTATTGTCTGTCCTGATCATACCCTGACCTGTGACATATATGATTCCTTGGTTTTGTTTTAGATGTCCATTAATTTCTTTTCTTCATTTTAATAATGTTTCTTTATTTTTCCATATTTTTATTAACATATCCCTTTTTATTATTTATTCTTGTGTGTCACAGAAAGGTTGAAAAGCTTGAGCCTGAGAGGGCTCAAAAATAAGCCCAGTTTAGTATTTCCTAGCCAAGCTGCACCCACTCCCTACTTCTTAAAAGTCTAACTTGCTTGACTTTTTTTTTATTTTGGTGAGCAAGATTGGCCCTGAGCTAACATCTGTGCCAGTCATCCTCTATTTTGTATGTCGGTCACCACCACAGCATGGCTTGAGGAGTGGTATAGGTCCATGCCCAGGATCCAAACCCACGAACCAGGGCCACCAAAGCAAAGTGCACCGAACTCAACCACTACGCTACCGGACTAGCCCCTGCTTGACTTTTTATAAAATATTTTCTTCTGGTTTTCCTCCAGTCACATTATCCAGTACCCTTTCTTAATTGGGAATGTTCTCTAATTCTAATCCTGGGCTTTTAAATTTAATTTATTTTAACATTTTCATGTGGTTTCTTTTTTTTTTTTAAACATTTATTTTTTTTTTTTTCCTTTTTCTCCCCAAAGCCTCCCAGTACATAGTTGTATATTCTTAGTTGTGGGTCCTTCTAGTTGTGGCATGTGGGATGCCGCCTCAGCATGGCTCGCTGAGCAGTGCCATGTCTGTGCCCAGGATTCGAACCAACGAAACACTGGGCCGCCTGCAGCGGAGCGCGCGAACCTAACCACTTGGCCACGGGGCCGGCCCCCCATGTGGTTTCAATTATCACTAAATCTAACTGAATCCTAGATCAAGTATTGTGCCCAGCACAAAATGAAAATTTATTCAGTTGAGGCTTTATCTCTAGTCCTCATCTCCAATAAATTCTTGATCTCTAATAAGTTCTAGACCTGTATATCTAAATGTCTGCTCATCAAGTCCACCTCAGTGTCTACTAGTGCCTTCAAAGTCAACATGTAGGACATTTCCCCAAACTCATCCCCCTGCCTGAATTCCATATATGTAAATTAGTAGCAACAACATCCTACCCAGTCACCAAGTTGGAAACCTAGGAATTACCTGAATTTATTCCTTCCTTTGTCCACTACACCCAGTTTGTCACCAAGCCCTGCCTTTTTTTCACAAGCCTTTGTGAAAAGTCTTTTGAATTCTCTTACTCCTGCTTGTCTTATTCAGCACTGCCTAGAACACTTTTATCATCTCTTACCAAGACCTTTTGCAGTAGTCTCCTAACTTGTATTCATACTCCATGATGCCTGCTGAATTATCTTACTAAAACTTAGATTTGAACATCTCTCTCTAAAACCTGTGACTCTCTATTTCCTACAGCATAAATTCATTCACAGTCTGACTTTATATAGCATCATTATTTACCACACCCTCCCTAAATCCCACACTGCAGCAGCTGTGTAAGATTACATACCATTTCCCTAATAAACTATGTACTTTCATATTTCTTTTCTTTCTTTCTTTCTTTCTTGTTTTTTTTTTCAAATGCTGATCTTTCTCTTTGTCTTTCTGGTGGGTACCTACTCTCTGTAAGTCCAAGCTGCCCAGCTCAAGTATATCTTCTGTCCCCACATAGTACTTCTACCTGCATTGTTATATTTCCTGTCCCTCGCACAAGGCTGTCAGATACTGCTGGTAACTTTCCATACTGCAGGTTCAGTAAAGTGCCGGGGTAGGAGTCCAAGTGCTCCTTTTCTTTTAATGAGGGCATCAAAGAATGTGATGTAGAAACAATAGGTGTAAGCCAAAATTAAGTGCTTAACAGAGCAAAAATGGAAAGAAACTGAACAACTAAACGAGATAAAAAAAATTTTTAAGTATTTTAAAATGTCTGTTATATTTAACTGTGTTTGAAGGAACCATGAAAAGAAAGAACTCAAAAATATAAAATGAGCAGAGCCTGACTCAGGAGAATGGGATGATGAGGAGCGGGTAGCTTAGGGAACAAAGAGAAAGATTTTTTTTCTACCTAATAAGATGAATGGATGAAAATTTAAATCTATATATAATAGAGTGTTGAGTTGAAAATGAAGGTATAGCAAGAATTTGATGGCTTTAATTTATGATATAACCACCATGAGGGCCAGCTCACAAAAGTCAATTGTTAAATATTCAGGAATTTTGTGAGTTGATTGTTAAATCATTGGTAGCTTGAAATCTGCTATATGGGAATATTTACACCACATAAATTGGCAAATGCTCCAAATTGGGACTCCCCCTGTACCCCAGGTTTACTGGCACACCACTAAAATGCTTCATGGTTTCCATAAAGGCTGAGCCAAAATGCTTCCAGATATTAGTGAAGACTGGATTGAAATTGGAGAACTTGATTATATTTTGGACCTTGTCAACCTTGTTTTATGTTTCTCTCCAGGAAATCTCTATTATAAAACAGAAAAGTTGGCTAGGGGGTGATCAAAGAGATGGACATTAACAAAGTAGGCTTTAGAATAATGAATTTAAGATATTGGAGACAGAAGCAAAATGCTGACAGTGGCATGGGGGAGGGGCAGAGGAATTTAATAGGAAACTAATAGGGAAATAATGGACTTAGCAAACACAGAGGAGTTGTGATGGGAGAGATTCTAGTTGGAATATAGAATAATATTTGTGATCATCATGAGGAATAAGAAAGATGTCAGGCAAGGGAGTTGTTTAGATCTCTGTAAAGACTGTTAGGATCTGGTCATACTCATAAGTGGAAGAGAGGGAAGTATAATGTAAAGTAAGGGAAGGCAGTGACGTGTAAATTCTAAAGATCTAAAGGATGGTTAGATTGTATCTTGAAGTTTCTTAGGAATGATGGTAGGTGATAAATAGAGGCAGGACATGAGGCAGGTGTTAAAGTTATGAAGAGATGAAAAGTGGAGCCAATAGTTAAGTTGCTGATTTGGAGAGGGCAGATGCATGTGTTTAAAATGCTAAGAAGCAGAGGATGGAGGGTAGCTCATGAAGTGAAAGGGACCCATGAGAGCATGGATGTGTGCATGTGTTCATTCACTGAGCCGAGTGGGTGTTTACTGCCGTAGGGATCCCCATACTCAGAGTGGAAGTCATTCTCATCATTAGTGATGCTGGGCACTCTGGCAATGGCCATGTGCAGCACTGAATTACCCACAGGCAGACCAAGCAGGGGCCTCAGAGACATGTGGTGTGTGCTTAGGGCAAAACAAGGACACCAAACAATAAAGAGAGAGTTTTTAAATAGCTGAATATTAAAACCAAAGGAAAATCATAACTTTGTTTTACTTCCTTCTGCTTACGTTATGGTTTCCTATTATTTTATATTATTAATTATACTGACGGCATTGGGGTGGAGAGAGCATTTAGGGCACAGGCACTATCATCTTTTCACTATTCTTTAAGTTCCAATTTTGGCCTAGGCTGTCTGACTCTAGGAAGACAGTAATTTATTGGCTTTTTTCAGAATAAGACAAAAATCTCTCTTCTGGGTATGCAGAATCTTCATACAAGTGAGTTAGTGAGCTTGTGTGAGAAAAGAAAATATTTGGATTTAACTTCTCTATTAATATCCACATTCAAGGGCTTATTTTTAAATATACGTTTTCTGGTTTTCATTTCTTAAATTCTCATAGCAATGTTGTATTAATACCTTCTAATCTCCAGAGAAGAGCTTGGTTAAGAGCTTGATTTGAAGGGATAGAGGGAATTTGTTACCCATATCTGATCCCCACAAATTAGTAGTCTTTGGAGATTTATATTAACAAAATCTTTTGTATTTATTATATTATTTTTCTAGAAGCCAAGTAGAAAGAAAAAGGGGGGCAGGGAAGGTGAGGTCTATATATCAAGTATTGACCCAAACTGCATGAATGTAGTAGCCTGAAATCTGTCTCTAAAAAAAAATAATGTGCCCCAGAATGCACATAAAGTAGAAGTTGCATCTGTAAAGACAACCAGTTTGAAAAATTCTGGTTCCTGATTTTTAGCTGCACGAATATATATCTTTCTAATTACAGAATAAGTGTCATTAGTGTCAAAGCAGTGGGTACAACTTCCCTGAAGCTAATATAACTTGAAGCTGTACTTCTAAATTCCTCTTTACCAAAATTTACTCTTATTTGCAAATGCAAGATAATATTGCGTTTATTCTGCTTTCTAGCAGACAGATATAAATGCCTTTATCCTTCGCTATTCTTGGTGATAAATTTTAAAACTTGATAAAAGTCAGAAAGTAGATTCATTTTAGGTCAGTCTTCATATTGCCACATGAATCAAAATATGTGTTTTTTTGTCCTGTTCATGTTCCAGATACCATACTCCTCAGCATCTCCTGGAAATTATGTAGTAAGTACATTTGGGTTTGTTTGCTCATAAGAATTGATGTTACGTTTTATTTGGGCAATGAAAGAATTGTCCAGATGTTAAGAAGAGCCCCTGTGTATTGGCCAAGAAGTGAACATCTGATTTGTATTGAGTAGTTTCGTCTGCCAACCTCAGTACATATGCTGATGTTCGTTAGTAAAGCAGTTATCAATCTGGCCAAAATTGCCCTGAGTACCGTGTTTTACTTCAGCATATGTTTCTGTAAACCAGTACAACACCCTCTGTCCAATCATGAAGAAAGCCATCCCCAGTTACACAATGATGTGCTTGAATTGGCAGTTCTCAAGAAAAATAATCTGAGCCCCCTCCCATACCCCATTCTCCACACACTAAGTCTAAGAAGACATTAAACTTCCTCCCAATCACAAAGAGAAGCAGATAGCAGAATAATGACTAGCGATTTGGGAAGATTTCTTAGGTCTTTTTTCATTCTTAGAAATTGGAAACACTTATTTCTCTTCTTCTTATAATTTAGTACGTTAAAATTTGCCGGTAATTCATATTGCCCTGAAGTCCAATTAGCAGGTTTTACATGACCTCTTGAACTTACAAATGACCTTTTAACCATCATTACATTATAATCCTTGCTACATCCCAAGGCCATCATACAGGATAATTTGTTATAATAGTTAGAGGGAAATGCCTAACAGAGAAGCAAGGATAAAATGGTAAAAGGGAAAATCTTTCCTAAAGAGATTGTCACAGGTGAAGGCCAACTGGAGGAGGAAAAAGGAGTGCCTAGGAAGAAAATGAGCATTACCCTCCATGAAAGTAGTGTTTTATGAATATAGTGAAAAGCACATGCTGTTTTGGACCTGCGAACTTTTAGTGCTCATATTCCCTTAAACTATAGAAAGTAAGAAACTCTAACTTTTTTCACATTTTCTATGAAACAAAAATGAAAGTAAAAAAATTTGGGTAAAACCTATTTTTTCTTAAAGTCTATTAAGAATAAGCCTGATAAATAGTTTTATGAAATTATAGATTTATTTGAAAGTAAATTTAAGTTGCTTATTAAATAGAAAATATATATATTATTTTGAAGCAATTAGTGGGCTGTGTCTCAGAACGAAGTGAAAATTTAGCCACTTAATAGTTAATTTGGCTACCGTATGTCTGAAAATTCTAAAACCCATTGCCTGAATTATCCCTCTGGGTTGTCTGAAATAACTGAATTAACATTTGAATCACCAAATTACCAAATCTCCGTTTCAGATTGATTGTGTAGCTACAGCCTTAGTAACCCTCAACCCTAGACAGCACTGCTTCTCCTTTCTAGTAGATGTGACAGCTTAAGGTACTGTGCTCCAGAAGTGTTGCAGTTGACACGAGAGAAGAAAGAAATAACATCAATGCATTATTTTAAACTATCTTTTGGTTTTTAGTTGCCTATAAAAACTAGTGATACAGAATATAAGAAAATTACAGTAAACTAAATCACAAATACACGTGAATTATCTATTTTATGGATTTGTAAAGGCCCTATTAAATGGTTTCTCCTTAACCTCATGATACCTGATGTGATTAAGTCATGAATAATAAATCAGTGTTACAGGCTTTTTGTTTTTGGAAACGTGTCAAAACAATCTCAACATATTTAAGCTAAATTATATTTTGCATAATATTGAAATGTTTGCACATTCAAAGAAAATAAATTATGGAGAAATATATTTCCTCTGTTACTTTCAAGTTGGATTATTATAGAGATAAATCTAACTTTTGTTTTTCCTTATATTGTTTAATGAAATGCCTTATTTTTACTGAAATTTTGTATAATTATTTAGGGTCCTCCAGGAGGTGGAGGGCCACCAGGAACACCCATCATGCCTAGTCCAGCAGGTATTGTAATCAAACTAGCCACATGGGCACTTGATTATTCGAATAAAATCACAAAGTTTAGAAATTGTTATGAAGGAAAGTTGATGGTATTCATTCTCTCATTGATGGTTTCACAGGTAGAGTGGAGGTAGCAAGTAGGAAGCAATAGTGTTCCTAAACAACTACTGTTTAATTACTTTATGCATGTAGAAAATTCCTGTTGTGTGGGTAACAGATTAATCAGGATGCAAATGTGTTGATCTGTATGAATTGCCCAATAATTTATCTGACCAAAAGTTTCCTTGAGAATGTGGAAGAGATTCAGATCTCTCAACCTCGAAAATTCTGCATAAGCAACACATGAAATACATGGATCCATTAAATTTAATATAGCAAATCAGACCCACCATATTTGTCATCTTACTAAGATGGATGTAGATGTGGTTACGATATTATTTACCCTACACATCTATAGGTATCTGTTAGTGAGCTAATAAATCCACTGTGCTGTAGGGAAGGTTTTCTAATCTTCTAAACTAAAATACCTCAATATTCCTGTAATCATTTAATATAATTAGTTTAAATAGCTGTATCGTTTCTTTTTGTGACTTTAATACAGACTATTAAATATGTTGTGTCTCGAGGACTCTGATGGTGGGAGTTTACGTTGGCACAGCCCTCCTAGAAGGTGCTCTGGCAACTTGTATCAAGAGCCATGACAAAGTTCATATCATCTGACTCTATAATCCTACTACCGGAAATGATTAGAGATACAATCCAAGTTTTATGTAGACGGGTGCTCATTTGTTATAATCAATAGAGAAATAGTAGACAAAACCTTCTTACCTAATCCAACTTCAATGAAATTATTAAATTAATTTTTTATGAAATATAGTGTAGCCATTAGAAATTATTATCAAAGAATTTTAATGACATGAAGAAATAAATATTCATGATTCAATATAATACGCTCACAGTTTTATCTTAAAATATATATAACACAGAAATCTGGAAAGTAGACCACAAAGGAATAGGCTAAGACTTTATGAGTGTTAACTTCTGGGTAGTGAAGTAGACGGGAAATTTTTATAACTAGAAATCATTTTTTATTATGTTGAACTGTTAAATTCATATGTTCTTAACTGATTTTTTTGAAATCTAAGATATACAGAAGTTTGAAATTACATATTAATCGTACCAATAAATAATATTTTTTAAGTTTTGAATCTTTTCAATTTAGGAAAAGCATAAATTTGATAAATAATACAAAATTTTACTTTGTTTCACTAACTCTTTGAAATATATCATAAATATTTCATGGATCTCTGTCCTCAGAGCATCTTCATTGAAGTGAAACAGAATTCACTGAAGATAGAATTATATGAATTGAACATCTTGCCCACATTTGCATTCTTGAATGGTGAAGTTAATGTTGATCTATGAAAGTAGCATGTGATCAATAAACACTTCACTACAATACTGAAAGAAATTTTTTGGAGTAACATTAAACTTTGCAGGTGATAAGTAATCTGATCTCTTCTTCCTTTCAAGCCAAGAATTACCACCAGTATATCTTCCTAGCCTGTTTGCCTACTCTTTTGTATAGTTATCCTTTATCACAGTCATCCTCTCATATGAAGCCAATGCCCCCCCCAAAAAAAATAGGCGCCAGAAGATCTACTTTACTATAAAGTTTTTTGTATATAAAAAGAAGTCATACATTTCCTAGAAAATACCAACCTTATTCTCCTCAATGTTTTTTCTTTTTCAGATGAAATTATGTTCTTGATTGGTCTTAAAAACAATAAATTTCTTTCCCTTTCTGCATATTTTAAAATATACAGCCCATTTTGTTTTCAAATTAATTACTAAAATTAGTAAGTAAATATAAGAAGGCTAATAAAGGTGAAAAATCATTTGAGGGCTTCTTATGTTTAAAAAGCAATCCAAGATTTTCTGAAGATAAGTTTTTATGGGATAGAGTTTTTTCCATTAATTAAATCTAAGTTAGCAGATATTTATTGTCTATAGTACACAACATGAGTAAGACATGGTCCCTTTCCTTCTCTCAATGAACTTATAACCTTGTTGGAAATGGGAGGGAAGATTTGACAGATAAAATACTATCTGTAACGCAAAGCAGAATTCAGTGGTGGGGGAGCACTCACCCATTTGTAAGTATCAGGAAAAAAAAAAGACTTCATGGAAGAGGCAGCATTTGCAGTGGGCCTTGAATAATGAGGAGAAGTCCAGTAAATGGAGATTGGGTAGAAGATACTTGGAGGAAGAAAGAACAAAAATGTGGACATGGCAAAGGCTGATCATATGCAGAAAAGAACAAGTAGCCTGGGTCGACAGGAGTATTGTGAACATAAGGATGTAAAAACAGTTAAGGCTGCTAAAGTAGATTGAAACTCTACTTAGTAGGTAAACAAATAGGGGTCAACCAGAGGTGAGCATTTCAACCTTTTCAACAGTATGATGTACTAAGCTAGAAGTGAAAAGCAATATTTATATTTATGGCTCACTGTTTATAAACAAGAGATAAATGGCATCTAACCTACTCTAAAATAATAAACTTATTAATGTCTAGTAAGTAATCATGAAATAAGAGGAAAAGTCGTTGCCCGTCTCCCACTCTATGGCTATTGCCATGAAAAAGCAAATGATTTTTATCTTATGCCTTGAATCAGTACAAAAAATTTAAAACACATCTTTTTCAAAATAAAGAGGCCTACTATGTTATATTTAAGAAAACTATAGAATCGTGGAAAAAATAGACAAACATTTCATAACTGATAGTTCCTAAATATAAAGTATTTAGCCTTTCACTCTAGGTTGTGCATTATAAAACACATATACTCAGACTTCATTAGAGTTAGCTAATAGACATGAAAGGCAAACTTTTAAACATACTATAAAATGTGACATATATTCGTATGGATATACACTACAGTTAATTTTATAATAAAAAGTCAAGAATAAATTGAGTGAAAAAACATTTGTCAAAATTTGTACTGGAGGAAGCTTTTACTTCAAGCAAGAGAATTTTTCATTCCAACTGTGTAGTCTTGTTCTAATCTCTTTCTGTTGGAAGTAAGCCAGGATATTCCACCAGCTTTTATTAATTATTACCAAATAAGCTATTTTTTAAATTGGTGTATAAGAAGTCTGAGGAAATAATGATAACTGAAAAGCTGCTGAATCTGAATTTTAAGAGATTTTCATTATATATATATATATAATTTTTATACATTTTATATATATATATAAACACATGTAAATTGTAGAGAAGTCAAAAGGTATTCATGTTTTTTAAAAAAGAAAAATTTTACTGTAACTTTTTAGGTTTTTAAAGTAATGTTCCTTTTGACCTGAATTATTCAAGTGAATACTCGTAATATATTGGGTAAATATTCCTAATTTACAACCTCAGAATGATTAATTTCCGGGTCAGAAGATGACTTAGATATTTGTTTCTGAACATTGGTAATGGCTGTTTTAAGTGTTGCAGCTATTAATATGTGTCTGTGTCCAGATCATCTCTGATTATTACTTCGTGATGACTCGGGTGTAGATTATAAAGAAAGATATTAATTAAGTAATATTTTGTTTCAGATTCAACCAACTCCGGAGACAACATGTATACTTTAATGAACGCAGTACCTCCTGGAGCTAACAGGCCTAATGTAAATATGAATTTTTTAAAATTTTGAAAAGTTTTTGAAGACTCAAACTCTTAAGTGCATTCCATTGCCTGGATGCTGTTTAAGCTTTATATTTTATTGTCCAGGAGCTTATTGAATATCAAAAACATCAAATTCTCTCTCTGTTCTGGGTTGAAAAAAACAATGCACAATATATATAACAAAATATTTCCTATCGGTGTAATTTAAATGTGAAATTGAACCTAATACCATTAGAAAGTGTTGGTATGGTAACACCATAAAATGTGGCATTTTATCTCAAATACCTAATAATACTATTTGAAAATGACAGATAATGTATAATCATTTATGTTAACCTCATTTTTAGCATCACTAATTTGTTCATTGCGGTTGTTTTTTTTCCTGATAAACTTGAAAATAAATTAGAAAATTGAGTATGCTTGTTTTTCTTTAGATTTTTTAAATCTGGAGTTTAAATATAGAACTGAGGCAGTTCTACAGAATTTGAGTGTTCTTAATAAAGCATATGGTCGTGACTTTTCCGTGAAAGCTTACGGGAAAGTGGTATTTTACTTATCTATGCTATAAAACCTACATGTTAACAAAAATATTTGTAGCTCAATACAGTTAATACACAGGTATATATGAATATAGGCTAGCTCAAATTAAAGAAAAATTAGAAGATGTATAAAGAAGTTTCGTAAGTGTATCGAAAGCCAGGAATGAAATAATTAATATAATCGAGCTTCCTAACAGTGAAGACAACAAAGGGAGACTTTAAATTGTCCAACATGGCATAGTACTTGAAACATAGCTAGTCCAAACTGAGATGTGCTGCAGTATACAATACACACTGGATTTGGAGGACTTAGTATGAAAAAAAAATCTCATTAAAATTTTATGTTGACTATATGTTGCAATGATAATTCTGACAGAGAGTAAATAAAACATGTTATTAAAATTAACTTCACCCTTTTCGCTTCTTAAATATGACTGCTAATAAATCTTAATTTACTCATGCAGGTCACATTTGTGGCTTGCAGATGATTTCTGTTAAGCAGCGCTGCCTTCAGTAATCACTATCTGTTTATATCATCAAATAAATTCTTTTTCAGGAAAAAGAAACCCTTTTCTGTCAGTAATGTCTAAAAGATGTTTTCACGGAGATTTTAAAGAATATTGAATATGATAATGAACAATGTTCATTTTAGAAACGCAGGAAAAATATAGGAAAGCTCTTCCTACTACAATTTCATATCTTAAAACTTGATATTGGAAAGGCAGGGAGTAGGGAGGAAACCCAGAGCATATGGTGCTGAAGACATTTCTGTGGGCAGCTCAGCTGATATCATCCAAGTATGTTCCGCTCTGGTTCTCTAACCTGTTACAAAGATAAGAGATCCAAGAAGAGTAGAAGATGAACATGTCACTTTTTCAAATGTCATTCATTGCAGCCAGAGGGAGTAAAAGCAAATGCCTGCTGAGGGCGAGGCTGCAGTTTATGTGCTTTGTGCAGACACACCTACAGTCCTCCTGTCTTCTAAAGCACTGTGGGGCCAGATAAGAGGGCCAAGCCTGGGAGGGTCACAGGCTGTTGGCCTCACCAGCACCAGTTTATCAGCCCAGATCTAAACTATGCTTTCTACAAAAACGGAATAGCAACAGCAAGGTCAAAGTTAATTTCTTTGACCTATCATTTGAGGCACACATATTCCAAATTATTTACTGAAAATCAATCCATGTGCCTTTAGGCAACAAAATTTTAGGCAACAGAATTGGCATTATCCTGGGAAAATCTATGAGCATGTGGTTTACATGATGGAAAAATCAGAAATGATGGAAAGCTATTTCCACACACACTTGTTGGCACACAGGTTGTCTACTGAGGGCAGTTTTTCCCCCCAAAAACCTGTATGATTTGTAACCACTGCCATCCCATCTGCACACATAAATACACACGTCATATTCAGAATTCTGCACCATACAAATGGCAGACATGCTGCTTTTGGCATGGGGAATTTGAAGAGCAAGTGTTTTCAGTAGGCTCTCTTAACTGTAAACATGAGGTAATTATCAATAACTGGTCTTCAGACTTGGGTCTGGACTTCCTCAGAAGCATTCCGGGGAGTTGGGGGAGAGACTGAGTGGCAGGCCCTGAGCTCGCCACCACCGCTCCACCACAGCACATCTGTTCACATCTGTTTGGTACCAGCCTTCTAATGTAAGATTTCACTTAGAAATAAAATAATACCACTACTTTAACAACCATTAAATAAAACTGCTATAGACTCTCGGATTGTCCTTGAACTGGCATATGTGAGACTGCCAAGAAGAATATTCAGCTATCCCCAAGGAGCTAAATGTATTTAACTTGCAAGATGAAATTATTTGTTATGTGCATTTGAACAAAGATAGATTGTCTGCTAATAAAAATGTTAATGTTGGCATAATAATGTTCAATTATTCTTATTAATAAGCCAATACCTTTAGCAGCTTCTTAAGAATCACCTCTGGTTTATAATAAAATTTGTCAATAGCATAGAAGAGAACGCTTATCTTCTCATTTGCGCTGGAATGTGTTACTTTCTAGTTGAGGATATCTGAAGAAGAAAAATTTGGATGTGAATGAAGATTAGCCTGGAGATCCAGAACAGAGAGAAGATAGGCTGAGGGAGGTAGGGTAGTCCAGTTAGAGAATCTACAGGGCTGAAAAAATCTAGGAAAGTAATCTCCATGACTTGAAAATGAAAATAAGCTGCGGAAGTGTCTTATAATGTTAAAGATAGATATTGTAACAGTGAGATTATCAGTTGTTTTCAGTGTGATCACAGTCATTTTCTTCATTTTTTGAATAGTTTCCAATGGGCCCTGGGTCAGATGGTCCCATGGGTGGATTAGGAGGAATGGAGTCACATCACATGAATGGCTCGTTAGGTAAGGATATTAAATTTGATGTTTAGAAATAAATTCAAAACAAAACCTTAATTCTACATAGTGGAATTATGATTTGAAAACTTCTTCAGTATGTAGGAGCTTATTTTGAAATGCTTCAACTTTTACCTCAGACTGATATTTCAATCCACAGTATATTGGTTATGATGACTGGAAATTATTTGAAAATCAGAAATGTGAGAATTGTTCTACCCTAGCTCACATTCACAGGTGCTTACTTTAATCTATCAAAATCTGCATGTTTTATGATAAAGGGAGACATTGCTGCTTTGGGCACCTTTCGTGGTGCCTCGCCTAGAGGGCTGCCGTGTCCTCCCAGCTGCTTGTCTCCAAAGGCCGTGGACACAGTCTCAGAGGGACTTCAGTGCTCTGCAAGAATTCCTTATTTTGTTTTTGTATTTTAATGCTTGTATCTTTTTAAAAGCAATATTGGTAATCATATTCTGGATAATCTGAATGAATCTCTTAAGAGAGAACACTGCGCACATTGTGTTTATGATAAAGCTGATTTCAAGCAGTGTAATGGTTGAAAACATACTTCATAAATGATGCCTTCTTACCACATGAAGCCAAATATCTGCAAGGTGAACAAAAAGTTTCACAACAGTAAGAAAGAGAAATAAATGGTCCAAGACTGACTGGGTCACACAGCGCCCTGTATGTATAGGCAGGCCGGACGCAAAACCAAAAAAAGACGTTTATTTTATATTTGTATGTTCAAGTAACATTATCATACACTATTTTAAAAGTTGACAGTGGGGTGGAGGGAACCATCTTTTACTTGAGTTGGAGAAACTATACCCATGAATAACTTAGCTTATACACAAATTTCACAACCCCACCCAAGGTCAGGAAATGCCATCCTCTGATACTATGAAAAGCTATGTAACTTCAATAATCAAGAAATTATTTGCAACATATTGATAGGCTTTTGTGCTTTTAAGGATTCATACTTATTTTGCCTAGATTTCAAAGCCTTAATTTTTACTGTCCAATTATGGTAGCTCTAGTCATGTGTGACCATTGAATTTTAAGTTAAATTAAATGTAAAATTCAGTTCATCAGTGGCACTGCCACATATCTCGTGCAGAGCCACATGTAGCTAATGGCTACCATCAAGGACAGCACAGAGAAGCATTTCAATCATCATACAGAGTTCTACTAGACGGCACCATTCTAGAGTTTTACTTTCCAATTTATTGGAAAATAATTCACTTTCCAGTCTTTTAATTTGTAAAACTATTCATAAAAAGATGACATTTGGTCATCATTAGAAGATTCTCAGTTATATTATTCACTAGGATAGAATTTGCAGACGAGTTTTACACATGCTTGGCATATGGCTTATTACTTTCTATAATGAACATTATTGCATATATTTATATATACATAATTATATAATACAGTCAATATTTAACAGTTTATTATGCCTGTTTATTTATAAACTAGTCACGTTAATAAGCCCTCACTTTACTTGTGACTGTTGACTGAACGCTGTACTACTAATATATTATAATATTTTTATGCCAGGAAAATTCATTGTTAAAATAGTTAAAATAGAGCTAAAATTCTGGCAAAGAGCTGATTATTATTCTTTGTTAGCTAAGTTATGATTCTGTTTCTTAAACAAGAGAAATTAGTGTCGATTGTTCATTTCTTCTAAGAATTAAAATAAAACTATAATATTATATCTTGAAGACATTTTTACTTTTGATGGATTGCCATGAATACTGATTGCCGTCGGATTTTTAATATTATTAAGAATACTTTGCTTTTTGTTATTATAGTAAAATATGGTTCAGAATATTGTCAGAGGTTGCAAATGTCCCTTTTATATTTTATCAAATTTACGGAAGCGTCATTTCAGAAAATATATTTAGAGATCTCTCTTGCTCTCTACATATATAAAAATATATATACAAATATGTATTAGTATACACATTTTAAAATTTTTAACTCAGTAATATGTATACATACACACACACATAGTCATGCACCGCATAAAAACGTTTGGGTCAATGACGGACCACATATACGACAGAGATCCCGTGAGATTAGTACCATATAGCCTAAGTGTGTAGTAGGCCATACCATTTGGTTTGTGTAAGTACACTCTATGATGTTCACAGAAGGATGAAATCTTCTAACAACGCTTTTCTCGGAACGTATCCCTATTGTTAAGCGACTCATGACTGTATCTAATATTTCACTTTCAGGAATTTATGATAGTAATAGTTTCCTTCATTCTGCTATTACCAAAAAAAATAGATGACTGGGAACTAGAGGTACAACTCTTCCTTGCATTTGTCATCAGATGGTACTTACTCACCATACAATTTAAGAGAAAAGGAATTTTTTAAGATTCAAAATTTCAGAAGATATACACTGGAAAATACATACAGTGTACTGCATTTATTTCTGTTAAAGGAGTGCTTAATGTATAAATGAAATCATTACCTAATAAAGACTATCTTTTTATATTTTGTTTCAGGCTCAGGAGATATGGACAGTATTTCCAAGGTGAGCATTGTGTATTCTATGTTGCTTTTTTATCTGTAGTTTATTCCACATGGAACTCTTATTAAGATTATTAGACTAACGTTATGAATTTTGTCTTTGAGCAAGAGTTTCAAAGTATAAGGCCAGCTATAATTAAGTGAAAGTTAAAAATATTAATACATATAATCTGTGGGAAAGGGTAAAACAAGTCTTTTAACAATGTTCCTGTACATGCTAGGGTTCGTTTACAGGGCATGCTGTACATGATTAATTGATAGCCTGAGTAATAGCCAATTTAATCACGTTATGATATTACATATTTGTAAAGCAAACTGACATAGTTTATATAGTCTTCTGAAAACGTAAAGAAGTCTAGTGCAACATGAGAAGAGGCAGAGTTGAAAAAGTGGTTATTATATGTTATAAGGGTGTTGCATTTGTACATCTCACTTGTCTTTCAAACCTGCCTTAGGCAATGCTGATGTCCTTGATCATTATTCTAGTTCCTCAAAATAGAGTAAGAAAGTAATTAGAAGAAAATTATATTAATACAAGTAGGAAAGTGAGCCTTCCAATAGCACATGCCTGCGTTTTTCCTCCTCCTGTAGTTTGACTATCTAAAATTAATCCTTTGCTAAGATGTCTTATTTTTTTAAGAATACCTAAATACTTTTTAGGTCATGATGAATTTAAAATAGTACTCTGCGGGTCAAAAATATATTTAGAATGGCTATTAAGAACTAATTATTAACTACCACTAGAATGACTCTCTTACAAGTCTGCTTTATACCAATGAACAGAAATTCATTAAACGATGACTTCATTTTTAATTCTTCTAATTTATATTTACGCATACTAATGTAAAATTCCTGATGCCAAGGAAAATAAAATAAAACTGATTGAACTACAAAACCTTTTAAGCTAAGACATTAAGATAAAAAAGGAAAAAGTTTCAACTGGCATTCTGACATTGCAGTTGTCCCTCAATATCTGCGGGGAGTTGGTTCTAGGGCCCCCGTGGGTACCAAAATCCACCGATGCTCAAGTCCTTTAGTCGGCACTCTATGGTGGGTTCCACATCCACTGATTCAACCAACTGTGGGTTGTGTTTATAGAGGGTTAGTTGATCACGGTGATGATCCAAGATTGGTTGAATGCACAGACGCGGAACCCATGGAAATGGAGGGTTGACTGTGTATCCACATTGCCTGACTACTTGACCTCACAGGTTCTGCCTGCACTTTGGATGGCCATGTTTTGGAACAATTGGGAAAGTCTTTCTTTCCTAAAAATAGATAAATATTTATAATGGGCACTAGCTTACCTCTGTGAGAAACAGTATTAGGTAAGCCTTTGAAAAGCCTGTTTTAAAAATAAGATTAACTGTATAATTCCATTAAAGCCTTCTCTCTGGGAAGCGCCTTTTACAAGTCAAATGACCATGATTGTATCGGCTACCTTATATATCTAACAAATTGATGTTAGCTGAATTGTGCTTTGTGGTCAGCAGTAAAATTTTTAATGTTACGTTTGAGAAGCATATTCTAATATCTAAATATGATTCTTCGTTACACAAAGTGGGATCACCTAGATTGCTTAAGGCCATCTTCCTAAAATTCCCACTAACAACCCATAACCTTGTACATTAGATAGATATAAACAAAATTCTATACGGGAAAGTACCTTATAATTTATAAAGCACTTTAGAAATTTTAAATAGAGTCATAATGCCAAATTAAATACCGTCTTCTACCCTGCCCGTATGTCAGATCTGTCGCTCTTCCTTCTGTGCTCATTTTCCCATTCCTGTTCCCAGAGACAAGTTTTTCCACTGCGCTGTGCCTACTGCTGATAACATTCTCTTGCTTAATGATGTATTGCTTATTCTTTGAGCATTAATTGACCACCCATTGTGTACTTTTGTGTACCAGGGTATTGCCTTGTGCACTTTGGGGAGATACAGAAGACTTCTTTAAATACAAACATAATCTTTGCCCTCAAGTGGTTCACACTTGGGCAGGAGTTCCTTCATGCAGTAAACATGAATGTGCCAAGGCATTATTCTGGGATCTGAAAATCCAAAGATAAACATGGTTTGGTCTCTGCCCCCAAGAAGCTCAGTAAAACTGAGACCAAACAGATGCAATAAGGAAAAACTTTTACAAAGCAAAGTTCAAATACGTTTCAATTAAGATAAGAATTATCCCCAAGTAACAAACATGCCACTTAACAATGTACTAGAAAAATGACTAGGTGCGTCTGCCTTCAGATGAGCTCCTAGGCAGCTCATTTCTGAACTGCCCCACTCCAGATTCGTTGGCTCCAGGCTCTAACCAGGCTGTCTAGGTGATGGTACCACTAGTGTCTGTTCCGTCTTCTCTACACTAAAGACACTTTTTCTCTAATCAGCAGCAGCATGCGTATTGTATATACACACACGCACACATATGCCCAGTTATTTTCCTCGCTGCCTCTTTCCACTCACAGCCTAATTATTTCAGTCTTTTACTCCAAGCTGTGTACATTGTCACTAACTCAGTTTTTCCCACCTTCCTTCTCCAATGCATGTCCAGCTATCTCAAGAAACTCTCAGCTCCCTTTTGTTTTCTGGCTTCATTTCTTTCCAGCCTATTCTTTTTCTAGTCATTCTTGTTTGTGAATCAAAAGATAATCTTGACCATTACTGCTTAGCAGCGTTGTTCAAAACCCCTCTTAACTCTCTCCAGCTACATCTTCCTAGTTCTCCAATTAAACCTGTATTTTGTCAAGCATCAGTATTACATATTTTTTTAATTTCTTCCTCCATTTTTAAATGTTGTTTATTAGTACTACTTCAGTTCTTCTACTTTTTTTTATTGTAAATATACTCTATGTGAGATAAATAAAGAGTACTGAAGTGAGAATCAGAAAGCCTGGTTCAGCTTCTTACAAGTTGTGGCAACATCTTACTTGATGTCTCTTAGGCTTGGTTTCCTTAGCTGTAAAATAGAGCTTGTAGTTCATTCCCTGCCTACTTCATAAAATTGTTGAGAATCAAATGTGAACACAGTCATGCGCCACATAACAATGTTTCAGTCAATGACAGACGGCATATACGACGGTGGTCTCATGTGATTGTAAGGGGGAGCTAAAACATTCCTATTGCCTAGTGACATCACACCCGTTGTAGTGCAACACATTACTCACTCTTTTGTGGTGAGGCTGGTGTAAACAAATCTACTTCACTGCCAGTTGTATGAAAGTATAGCACATACAATTTCGTATAGTACATAATACTTGATAATGATAATAAACAACTATGTTACTAGTTTATGTATTTACTATACTATTTATCATTATTTTAGAGTGTAGTCTTTCTACTTATTAAAAAAAGTTTACAGTAAAAGAGTATGCCACGTTATGCCAGCAGCAGCCTCATACATCTCGTGTCTCTTGATCACATCATTTTCTCTTGTGCTGATTTAATCTCATGTTGTTTTGTTCATCATGGCCCCCAAGCATACAAAATCCACTGCTGATGAAATTAAAAGTAGTTAAGGACTACGAAGGTGGAAAATCAGTGATGGTTATTGCTCGCCAGTCGGGCTGTCCCATTCCACCATAGCTACGATCTTACAAAACAAGAACAAAGTGGTGGAAGCTGTTAAAGGATCTACTTCATTGAAGGCAACAAGACTAAGACAAATTTGAGAAGGGCCTATATCAGACATAGAGAAGCTTCTAATGACCTGGGTTGAAGACCAGACACAGAAGCATATCCCTCTCAGCACAATGGTGATCACAGCCAAAGCAAAAAGTTTGCAATGTTGAAAGAAAAGGCTGAACCCAACTACAATGTTGAATTTACTACTAGCTCTGGGTGGTTTAAGTGATTCAAGAATTGTTATTCATTATATAAGGTGAAAGTGAGTGGTGAGTCTGTGAGTGCTGATATGAAAGCAGCTGAAGAATTTTTGGAAACTCTAGATAAGCTGATTGTGGAGGAAAATTACTTGCCAGAGCAAATATTCAGCATGGATGAAACCTCCCTATTCTGGAAATGGATGCCTGGAAGGACTTTCATCCATAAGGAGGCCAAGTCAATGCCAAGTTTCAAGGCTTTTATGGAAAGTATAACAGTCTTGCTTGGGGGCAATGTTGCAGGCTACAAATTGAAACCCTTTGTGATCTGGCACCGCGAGAACACCAGGGCCTTCAAGCATATCAGTAAACACACACTGCCAGTGGACTGTAAGACCGGTAAGTCATGGATGACCTAGCTCCTCTTCCAAGATGTGCTCCTGAATTGCTATGCCAACAAAATGGAAAAGTAGTGTTTGGAGAATAACATAGCTTTCAAGATTTTACTTATTGTTGGTAATGCTCCCAGACATCCTCCCTCCTTTTATTGGTAATCTTCATCCCAATATCAAAGTGGTATTTCTCCCTCCAAACACCTCCTCTTTGATCCAATTGAGTTGTAGCAGCTTTTAAGGCCTAAGACCCGAGGATGACCTTTGCCTAGGCTATTGCTACAGCTGAGGAAGACACTGATATAATTCTGGAAGGATTACAACATTTTTGACTGCATTAATAACCTTGTTTGGGGTGATGTCACCAAGGAGTGTTTGAATGGCATCTGGAAGAAGACACTCAAGAGGTCAGTCCATGACTTCAAAGGATTTGCCAAGGATGAGGAGGTTGCAAAAATTAACAAGGTTGTGGTTGAGATGGCAAACAACTTTAAAGGATTTGCCAAGGATGAGGAGGATGTTGACGAGCTCCTGGAGGTGGTTCCTGGGGAGTTGACTGATGAGGAGTTATTGGAACTGGAACAGGAACGCATCGCTGAAGAAGAGGCAAGAGAAAAGGAAACTGCAGGAGAAGAGAAAGAAGAAAAACCTCTAAGAAAATTCAGTGAAGTGTTTAGCAGAAGCTTTTGCAGACCTCGACAAGCTCCTTAAAATGAAAACATGGACCCCAACACTGAAAGTTGTTCATTAACAGAGGAATGTTCACGGTGTGTTATCTGCTTACGAGCAAATCTGTGATGAGAAAAAGAAAGAAACCAAGCAAATAACCATGGAGATATTTTTGAAAAGAGTGACCCCTCCTCAGGAAGAGCCTCAGCAGGTCCTTCAGGAGCTGTTTCAAAAGAAGGCATTGTTATCATAGGAGGTGACAGCTCCATGTGTGTTTTTGCCCCAGAAGACCTTCCAGTGGGACAAGATGTGGAAGTGGAAGACGGTGATATTGATGATCCTGACCCTATTTAGGCTGAGGCTAATATGTGTGTTTCTGTCTTATTTTTTAACAAAAAAGTTTAAAAAGTAAATTTTAAAAAATAAATTAAAAACTTTTGAATAGAAAAGAGCTTATAGAATAGGAGATAAAGAAAGAATATTTTTGTACAGCTATACAATGTGTTTGTGTTTTAAGCTAAGTGCTGTTACCAAAGAGTCAAAAAGTTAAAAAAAAATAAAAAGTTTATAAAGTAAAAAAGTTACAGTAAGCCATGGTTAATTTTTTATTGAAGAAATAAAAATTTTTTTTATAAATTTAGTGTAGCCTAAGTGTACAATGTTCATAAAGTCTACAGTGGTGTCCAGTAACACCCTAGGCTTCACGTTCACTCACCACTCAGTCACTGACTCACCCAGGGCAACTTCCAGTCCTGTAGCTCCGTTCATGCTAAGTGCCCTATACAGGTGTACCACTTTGTATCTTTTATACTGTATTTTTACCATACCTTTTCTATGTTTAGATACACAAATACTTACCATTGTGTTACAGTTGCCTATAGTATTCAGTACAGTAACATGCTGTAGGGGTTGGTAGCCTGGGAGCATAGGCTATACCATAGAGCCCAGGTGTGTAGCAGCTATACCATCTAAGTTTGTGTAGGTACTCCATGATGTTTGCACAATGAAATCGCCTAACAACGCATTTCTCAGTACACATCCCTGTCATTAAGTGACGCATGACTGTATGTGCTAAGGACTCTTCCTCCTCATTATACTATTTTTGGTGGACAAGGCTAGACACTCACACTGTCAACTGTACTTTGATAGTAGTTTGATAGACAAAATGAGCTCATATCTCCGGATGAAGAGTTTTTAAATTATTGCTTGCTCAGTTGAGGATTACCTAGTAAAACTCATATACATCTTTCACAAAATGCAGAATTCATCTTTAATTTAGAAGCTTTTTTTTTTTAATGAAATGTGAAATTCTTTTCATCCCTTTTGCAACTGAGAAGTCACATAGTAATGAACAGAACAAAAATATTTTCCCTTGGAGTTGTTTTAGGGATTGGGGGTAGAGAGGAACATGTGGTTTGTTTTCTTAGAAGGAAATCACCTAAATAAACTCTGCAGTTCACATTAAGACACTTGACATTTATATTTTTGAGTTTGAAAAAGGCGTATCAGAGAAGGCAAGATCTGATCGTGTCATGCTTAATAAATTATCAAAGGAGTCTTTTCAACCCGAAGCTTTCGACCTTGAGAACTTTAGCTCCAGTTAAAGAGCCCACATCATTCACAGGGGGCTAATCCAAAACTCGAGATCTCTGCCATTACCTCGGGTGTGAGGCCTGCGTTCCAGCTCACGTGTGCCCCCTGGGAGAACCAGGACTGGCAGTTTGTTCTCTTGGGGGGATGGCAGAGTCAAAACAACACTCCATAAAACTTGTTATTGGCAACTGTGAGAAATCAGTTCAAAATCCACTTCCAAAAGGTCTGGGAAAATGTCAATATCATTTCATTCCAATTATAGACAGAGCCAAAATTTCCACACGTGTTCACTTTTTAAATGGAAGTTTGAAAAGGTTTGGAATAATTTCTGGGGATGGGTGGAGGAAGGGACAATACTTACTAATTAAGAGATGGTATGGAAGAATACTTGCAAGATAAAATCGGAGAACAGAGAGCCTAAGAGAATTAAATGTGTTAGCCAAGAGAAAGTGTGTGTGTGTGTGTGCGTGTATGTGCATATATATACTTAAAAATATCATACGTGGCGTTATAGCTTAAGTAAGGGAAAAGCATTCCAGTTTAAGAAAGGGTGAGTGAGAATGGAATAAAATCCCTTGAAAATGGGATCAGTATAATCCTAACTATACTTTTTCAAGCTGAATTCTTAATTCTTAGAGTATAAGTAGGGAATAAAGTACACATTAACTGAAGTAAGAAATGCAACCAAAATGCCTAATGTAGCTAAAAGGCATCTTTGCTTGTATTCTTTTGTGCTCCCTGCTCCCTAATGATGCTCTCCAGCAATTGGAGGGCCTTTTTGACAACCTAAGCCCTTTTAGAGCATTCTGTTCTTGCCTTGATGATGAAATCCGCTGGAGACACTGCACATGATCATAGCTGCAGTCAAATGTGACATATACACGGTGCGTTGCCACCCAGCTCATCACCTGCTCCGGCTGGTGTTTGGAACCGCTGTTCCTCAGGTGCCGTATTGAGCATATTGTTAGCCCTTCTCTTCATCATGTCGCTCAGTGATCATGGACAGCGCAATTTCCTTAAGACTCCTCTTTGAGAAACTCTTGTTGTTTCCACAACATTTTGCAGTGATTACTTCAGATTAAAAAAAAAAAAGCTGTGCTGTCATTTCACAATTTTCTAATATGCCCAGCGAGCTGGAGAAGAATGGGTTTCAGAGATCTGATATTAGCTCAGTTGTGTATGTCGAACCTGTCCTTTTAATCTTCCTCTCAATGTTCTTATATACCCCTCCCCCCAAAAAAGAGTATGTACTGGGCCGCCATGCTGTGAAAAGCTTGCATGGAACACGGAAATAGTAGCACTGGGAGTGTTTTGTAAGTATTTAAATCATGCAATGTTACTTCCAAATTTTGAATATTCTCAAATCAACTGTTTGAGTCAGGAATCAGATTTGGAGTTAGCCAAACATTCAAAATCGTAGTCAAGAAATGATACTTGGCGAAAGGGCCGCAGAAACTGAGCGCACCCCAGCTTAATCAGAGACACGAGAATGGAGAGGGCTCATTTCAGATATTTGTTTGAATATATGAAAGTACGCAGCATCCAAGTGCATCCTCAAATACCCTTATATATATGTTAGATTACTTTTTTATTCCAGGATTTCCAATTTCTCCATTATGTATGAAATGACAGAAATCTACCTTCACCAAAAAGACATAGATTTTGGGTAGATCGTACAATATTTTTATATATTTACTTTTCTTTTTCGAGCTGGGTCAGCATTATCATTCCTGTTTTCAAAACACAATTGATTAATTCATAATTTTAATAATTAATGAGCTATAGCTTAGTTAGTTACACTTCGCTAAATTTTACTTGTGTTTTTTTCAGGAAGTCAAGTTATCCATGTTCATTTCAAAGTACAGTTGCTTTTCTATATGCTTGGAAAACTAACATTTTCAGAGAAAAATTTATCAAAAAAGAAAATAGAATCCTCTTTTGCTATTAAATTCTGGTTCCCCAGCCCTTGGGGTTCATTGGCAAGTGGAGCTCCCAGGACTTCAGAGATGCCTCGTGCGTGGACCCTCCCCGTGGGCGCACAGTGGGACGAAATGCGAGCTGCTCCCCACCTGCTTATCTCCCCGTCTCTGCTTTACAGTTTAACCATATTCTTAAAAAGCACATATTCTTCTGGGAATAACTCATTCTTGAAATTTTAATTTTTATGACGTAACTTGGTTTTAGTTAAGTCAAAATCCTTGGAGCAATTTTCTTTAAAAGATCTAAAAACTTATTCAAAAGCAGAATATAAAGTGGCTTAGGAGAAAAAATCTAAACACTCTCTTCCATTTGAAATAACATAAAAATTTTTACCCATGAAGCTTATTTTTACGAGTCAATAAATTGGACCTCAGAAGAGTCCCTCTGTCATAGTCACAGTGCTGCGTGGACATGCTTTATAGGTCAGTGCCATTCTGTATTTCCTGTTGATGTGGAGCAGCCGACCTCACACGGCTAAAACTGCCCAGGGATGATGAGAGTAGCAAATTTAAATAGAATATGGAGTAATATACTGCTAACTTACGTTTGATTAGATTGCTAATGACAGCCATTTTATCTTAAAGGAAAGTTTGGAAGTCTCTCTCCTCTTAAACTAATGTAGGAAAAGCTTCTAAAGCAGGTTATCTTTGCGCCTGCTTTTCTTCGAAAAGTACTTGTTGAATTCTCAAGTCCCAAGGTGTTTCTTTTTTCTTAACCATAGCTGTTAACTATCTTCCATTTTTCCTTCTGGTTCATATAAAAATAATGGTTAAAATAGTGTTACTATGTAAAGTGCATGTAGAATTAAAGGGAAATGTTATTAAAACAGTGACCTTTTGAAGTTTGATTAGTGAGATTACCGAGGGAAGTCATTGTTCATCATGCCTGATCAGTGGGTAGGCTCTCTTCATCATGCTCCTGCTGGGAATGTTTTTAAACTCTCCAGAGTTCTAGGAACTCTATAAGCTGAGGGTGGGAAATTGAATAAATATTGATTCTGAGACTAAGTAAAACAGTTGTGCTGGGTTATTTTGGGTTTTCTGTTTGTTTTTTAATTTTGATTTGGGAAAGCATTAGTACTTGTCAAGGTGCAAAGAATGAACTAGAGTATATGGTAGAAGGTCTAAGATTGGAATTATGTCTGCTTTGTCCTTAGAGATGCTGTTGTAGATTCCATTTTTGAAAGAGTACAATGCAAGAGGGAAATTAAAATCTTCAACAATGCCTTGTTTTCTAAATCTTTACAGAATTCTCCCAATAATATGAGCCTGAGTAATCAACCGGGCACTCCAAGGGATGATGGAGAAATGGGGGGAAATTTCTTAAATCCTTTTCAGAGTGAGAGTGTAAGTATTCCCTTGACTGTATTATTACATCTTCTGAAGCTCTTCTATTAGAATAAATGTATAAAGCCATAAATGACTGTTTACCTAGAGTTCAATAGGTTGATTTTTAAAAGTTAGAAAATTAAGTGGTATTTCTTTGAAAAAATAAACTTCTTTTTTACTCCTCTGTACATAATTACAAAACAAAAACTATAATACTAATTTTCTTATAGAGAACATCCACTGTAAAGGAACACACTAGAAACAGGTTGCATAGTTGATAGTTTTTACAAGTTTTCATCTTACTAAAATGTCTTGGGTTGCTGCAAAACCAGGTGTGTTCTCAATGCTACCCTTAAGGCTCTGAAAATTATCTGTAAGATGTCCGTCCTTCAGGCACTAGACCTCCTGGACTGAAGGCCAGTATTGGTAGTCTGTTAACCTATTGTTTACATTCACCCTGAGCTAGGTACCCAAGTCGGTTTTTTAGTGTTATAACAGTTTGTAGTGTTAAGCAAAGGCAGTATCATTCTGTCTCTCCAAGAAGCAGACAGGAGCAAAAAGACAAGTAGTAAAATTCATTCATTCATTTAACAATTCCTGAGCACTTACCACGGACCAAACCCACATGCTAGGCGCTGGAGGGAGCAAAAAAACTCTGTGTTGTCTTTTCTCAAGGAGTTATTCCTTATTATAATGATTTTTTGAACTAATATTTCACACTAGAAGCAGCTGTAGAATGTTTTGAAATACAATTTCCCAGAACCCTCCAAGACCTAGTGAGCCAGGATTTCCAGGAGTAGGGCTGGGCACACTTGGATGTGGAAAAGCTTTGTTTGCGATGCTGATGCACATTCCCTGCTAAGAACTACAGAACTGGAATATAGCATAAAGGATTTCAAAACCCAAACTAATTTCCTCTTCATAGGATCACTGACCCCACACGTGTATGCCATCATTGAAATTGTTATGGAGAATCTGCGAAACCACAACCAGAATCGGAAAACTACCCTTATTTTGCCCTCACTCAAACTTTACCAGAGGCAATCGAGGCAAAATTTGAAGTAGTGGCCAATAACATCTACTTTTGTGCAGAATAGCTGTTGGAAAAACGTGAGGAACTATGTAGTTTGTCATAATGCTTAGGATTCTGGGAATTATTTTTTTAGATCCTGGTTCTTTCACTGGTTTGCTTCAAGACGATGGCCAAATTAATTAGTTTTAATTAATTAGTTAATGCTCACTTTATCTAATCAGAGACATTTATTTCCTTTTCTGCTAATTCTTCCAGCAACAAAATGGTATAATTCAGTGAGGTATATTTGATAGTTAATTCAGTTCAGTTCAACACTTCTTGAGCCTACTGTCTGCAAAGCTCTGGGTTAAGGACAGGTATGCTGAGACAACTGCACACATCCCCAACCCCAGAGAGTGCAAGCCGACGAGAAAACGTACTTACACAACTAACGAAAACGTTTGTCAGATTAGTAAGTGCTGTAATAGATATAAACCAGATGTTTTAAAAGTATAGAGGAAATTATTAATTTTGGATTGGAGAACAAAACTTTTTTAAAAGGTTCCACATGACTTTAACTTTAAGGGCGGGAACAAGAGGAACTCTGCCCTCTGCTTCCTTCCCCCATGTGTCATTGGTGACTGCTGCCTTGTTTAACAGTCGGGGAGGGGTGCCACCTCAGGGTTGGCATCGGAAAGCCCTTCATGGGGATCAGATACAATAGGACTTGAACACCTTCTTCGCCCAGAATAAGCACCAGCCTCATCCTTTAACTCCAGCCAGACTATGACACGCAAAACAGCAGATCCTTTCGTGAATATGTGCGTGGAAAAGAGAGCAGCCGGAGCCGGGCTTCTCCCGTCCTGACTCCTGGCCCAGCTTCACTATCCTTGAAGCCAAGAAAGAGGCAAAATGCCAGACTGCTGTGCAGAGTTAGCAGAAAACAACAGGGCCCCCTCCGTTCTCCTCCCTCCCTCTCTCCTGTGCCCCTCAGAGAAGTCCCGAAAGGAAAAATAGCTGGGTGGTGCTGGAGGAACGGCTCCACCGCGTGGAGGGTAGAGCGGCCTTGGGAGCAGGTCCCTGCCGGCTGCTCCACTCTTCTGTCTGGTGAGGGGTCTGCGTATCATGAATGATGTCGTGATCCGCGGCTCTCTCCATGACATCACCACACATTTTTGTTTAGACCTTTCTAAAAGATCAAGAAATGAGAGCAGAGGGGAAAGAAGACAAAAGAGTCTTTGCTGACAAATGTAAGGCCTTGAAGAGGTAAATAGGCCAGCTGTCTCCAATAAGTTCGCTTTACTATAACCAAGGAAAAGCAGAACTGTTTAGTGAATTCAGAAAGAAAGTATTTCCCAATGAATGAACATGCAAATTATAGTGTTTTTTAATGAAAAGCACACATTGGTGAGCAGTCCACCTTTTGAGGATTTGTCAGTCTTTATCTTATCAAGTTAAACCCCAGGAGGAGGCCTAGGGAGGAGCGGGCATCTGTTGATGCCTGTTATGTGCAGACACTATCCTAGTCACTTCACACTGCTACCTCATTTAGTTAATATAGACACAAAACTGCCCAACCCAGAGTCGGAAACCTTGCAAATGCCAACATGCTTTACACAGAAAAACGTGGATCAAAAATGTATCACTATTCAGCCTCTTTTTTGGATCATAAACAAGGCCTTTAAAGAAACAAAGATGCCCCCTAGTGTTCAAACTCTGTAAAAGGTTTGGTTTTGAGAATATAAAATCCAAAAAGGCTTAGTTCAAAAAATAGTGCTTCATGCTTCTCAAGGAAAGAAAGCAGTTAGCCTTATTTCTTGGATTAATTTTGCAGAATATTTTCTCCATGGCATGAACTATAATCAGTTGAGCAAACATGTTATTAAAATCCTGGTGTCCAGTAGGAATGATAAACAAGGTGGTGGGTCCTCTCCTATTACTCTTACTGCCCTTTGTCATTTTTCTGCCATTGTAAAAAAAACCACACATGCCCAGATTTTTTTTGCATAGTCACCTACACACTAAATTTCTTTTTCTTTTGATTAGCTCAGAGGATATGCACTATTTTTTACTTATCTCTCACTAAGAAAACAAAATCTCCTACAGATGCTTAGAAGCAGTAATCCAGTAGGATCTGAAGTGTTCTTCAAGTGTGTAAACAGGAACTTAGCCGTATTGTTCAAAGATTTAATGGATGTCTCTGATGGATTCCATGGTCCATGAACTGCCTATAATAAAGGGAAAATCACAAATTCTCTAGTTCATACCAAGCATGCCATTTCAAAATATGTTTTACATAAAAAGGTAAAATGTTAGTAAAAAATTATACCTTTAGGTTTTACTTTTTTTTTTGCTAAACCAAACACTAATGCTGTCAACAGCTTTGTGAGAGCCGTTTTATCATCTGATTGAGGAGAACCAGACTCACAGAATCGTTTTGAAACAGGGCAACCTGATAGCACAGCATTTTGGCACAAACATCACAATATGTCATCGCATGTTGAGGCAGCGGTACAGGAGACACATGGCAGTGTGGTCTCAGGACAGCACACCATGAATATTTTATGTCTCTAAATATGATACCCATGTAACACCTACTCTTCCTGTGCTTCTGGAAAACTGTAAGCCACTTCTCTTCTCCTTTGAAGAATAGTAATCAACAGTGAAAGTCTGTTTTGCTCACACATTGTGAATTTTCCTAGAAGTTTTGTGATTTCCCTTAATTTTACTTAGTTGAAGTAGTTTCAATAAAGGCAGCAGCAGATGAACAGTGCAGACAGCACATCGCTTATGTAGACACACACGTAGTCTGCTGCACTGCACCAAATACCCTGAGAGCGTCATTTTATAGCTACTTGTACTATTCAGAATTTAATTTTATTAGATGCTTGCTAGTTTTTTCTAAGCTGTATTTCTTGGAGCCAACGTTTCCGTCCTTTTGGAATGAATCTGGCCCTTATTTTCTCTCTTATACCCAATTTTTCCACCTAGTATCCTCCCTGGAAAAGCCTTGCTCCCCTCACCTCCCGACGAATGTGTGACAAGTTTGCGTTTTTCTGTAAGATTTGCTTAAGACATTTGAAATATCACAGGTTAAAAATCTTAACAATTTCCAGTGTTAAGCGATGGTAGCAACCCACAAACATGCTTGATAGCAGAGAATGTGCATATATGTTTGTTTATATATACGCGTACTTTAACAGTGTCTATTAGAATGAAGCCCATAATGTATTCTTAACTACATTCCTTAATGTTACAGTACATAGGAATGAACTGTAATCGCCTTATGAGGATATGCATTAAATGGGATGGTCTCTAGAGTTAATTATGAGTCACCTAGAAAATTTTTTTCAGACATTTCCTTTGAAGTCCTTTCTGAAATACTTTAATATCTTTTACTGTTTTGAGATTATTGGCACAATATACCCAATAAAATCTTTGTCTTAAAATAATGATTGATGATCTAGCTGTGTTATCTAAGTCTAAATTAATTAAAATTAAATACAGCTAAATTTCCAGTTCCTGGATTGCGCTAGCTACATTTTAAGAGTTCAGTGGCCATGTGTGGCTAATGGCTGTTGTATCGGACAGCACAGAGTAGAGCATGTCCACCACGGAGAGTTCCGTCGGACAGCACTGATTGCCTCACCAATTCTTATTGTAAATAACAATAGCTAGAGAAGCATATATTAAATTTTTCTGTGCCCATTGTGCCAGATTCTCTAATTTTTCTACTTTTAATAAAACCTTGGTATCCATTTATTTTATTGTTGTTTATTCTTACCCCATTAGTCAAATACCAAAATAGACTCTGTTTCACTAAAGCCTGTGGATAGTTCTCTGAAGCACATTGTCCTTATTTATCGTGGGAGGTCCGCAGGGTGTCCTCTGATGAAACGGGGGTCTGTCCCCCTTCCAGCACAGGGTCGAGAGGGGCTCCATTTCTCCAGTCCTTGTCTAGGATTGTTTTGGGGTTTTGGTTTGGTTTGGTTTTGCTTTTCTTTTGTGCTGCCACGTTCAAGGGTAAAGGGGAAGAGGTTTTCTGTCAAACTGAGTCCCCTTCCTCTTCCCTGGCAGTCTCCCCTTTTGATCGTCCTCACTGTAATCCAACACACAGAGTCAGTAATGTATATAATTTAGCTTTCCTATACTGAAAAGAAATTTGGGGCTACTAAGTGGTCAACAAGTAGATTTCTCTTGATTTGACCTGTATTGAAAGGATTAACGATCCCGTTGTAGTCCAGTGACCCTTCTTCAGGCCAGGTCATCACCTTGACTCAGGATCAGTGCGCTTTTCTTCGTTTGAGCACTAGATTTACCCCTAGTGACTTCCAGTCCAGACTTCTGCCAGGTGAGCCACTGTCACGTTGTGCTCTTCCCTAGGAATCTTGCTTCTTCTGTATTAGTAAATCCATCCTTATCTCAGTCCACATCCTACACTGTGTTTCCAGTTCCTGAGTACCTCAGCTCATGTGGAATTCACTCCATTCTGTCTGCTCCCTTTTTAAAAAGGTTATGCTCCCCTTCCCAGGATCATCACTGTTCCTGTTAAGCCCCTGCAGCCTGGGACCAATCCCCTTGATTTAACTGCCTCTTTCCTGAGGCACAATCATCGTCAGCATGTTGAACGGAATTCTCTTTTACCCTGGTCCTCACAGGTTTTTAATAAAACATTTAACGTATTTAAGGGTCCACCTTTACGTTTTAATCTAGAAACCCTCTTCATCTGGAGACCATCACCATTTGGGAGTGGATGCCTCCTCCCCACATCTCAGACCACATCTAGACTCACATCTAGAAATGTGCTGTCCGAAAGGTGGCCGCTAGCTACATGGGGATATTTAAATTTAAATAAATTAACATTTTAGTTCCTCAGTGGCACTAGCCACATTGCATGTGCTCAGGTAGCCACACGTGGCTAGTGGTTTTGGTGTTGGACAGCACGAATTGTAGAACATGGCCATTGTTGAAGAAAGTTCTCTTGGACGGTGCTGCTCTAGAACTTTTCTCTCACTCTAGTCCTTGAGAACTTGAGGGTAGATTGGCATAATTATGAAGAGAATTGCTCTGTGTTTCTTCTCAATCATTTTTGAGACTTCTTTTCTGAATTTCTGAAAGTCTCACCTTTTACCAGTTGTCAGCCTCATCAAACTGACAGATAATGTGTGACAACAGCGCCCTCCTCCGGCCCAGAAATGACTGCGGGTTGAGATTAGAGCACAGGTTAGGGCGAGAGGCTTGTATGCCAAAGTGTGAATCACTCTTGAGTTTTCTAAATGCTTTAATTAAGTACTTCTTAGGGCCAGCTGAGAGTTGGTTTTTGTTTTGTTTTGTTTTCCTTACACTATTAATATAACATTTACTGAGCTCTTTCTGTGTATTCAACAAATACATGGTTTTAAGGATTTTGTATTTAATCCTCCCAAAACCACTTTAAGATAGATACTGTTATTGAACCCATTTTACAGGTGAGGAAACTGAAGCACAGAGTGTTTGGTAACCTCCCAAGTTTACGTAGCTAGTAGATAACAAAGACTGTCCCTCCTACTTGTTTCATTATGATTCAGCCTTGGACTGGATTTGCCCAAATTGTTACAAGTACCCACGAAACGTGAATCTGGCTGGAAGGACAGGGCTGAGGGACTGGGTAATTACAACCACCTAAGTCCAGGGAGAGAATGGGATTGGTTGCTTTCCAGAGGAAATATTAAAAATTTCAGGACTAAGTCAATTCTGTATAAATTTACTCGTTTATACTATCTTATTTTCATGTTGTATGAGGTTAAAAGCTTGAACGTAAAAGATTATAAGACATAAAAATTCACAGTTCCTATTGTTGACCAAGAGGAACGTTAGTGGTCTGTGCGAGAATTGTTTCAATACGGATTCTTCTCTCCTTCTAGTACTCCCCTAGCATGACAATGAGTGTGTGATGCATCACCAAGTCTCCTCACGAAAACCACAGTGAGTCAGCCCTTCACAGAACTACTACGGAAGAAAATTGTTCGTCACAGTGGACAGTTAAACAAAGGAATCTCAGTCACACCAAACCAACCTTTTTATTTCCTGCTCTCTCCCCTATTTTGTGAAGAAAGCGGGTCCAAACGTGATTCAAACAACTGTGCGGAGCGGCATATTAGAATTGCCCTAAACTGAACTGCAAATAACTATCTGTGTATGTATATGTGTGGGAAAGAGAATGTATTGTATATGTGTATGTGGTATGGACATACACACATACGTACATTGACCCACAGGACATTGTAAAATATTATCACATGACATCTTAAGTAGAAATAAGTAGGGACTTTTATTCCATCCTTTTTTTCACGTTTACATTTTAATTATTAAAAGTTGCTCCTGCCCCTCCCTGAACTATTTTGTGCTGTGTATATCACTGCTTTATATAAGTTATTTTTTAAGGTGAACTCAGATGTTATGGTTTTGTAAATGTCTGCAATCATGGATAGGAATAAAATCGCTTATTTGAGAGCTTTCATTAAATTGCGTGTGATGCAAGTTATCCTGTGAATCACAAAGTGTACTGTCTCAAAAAAGGAGAAAGCGTGTCTTTATCTCTGTGTCAAATCAAACAGTTTCTCAGTTACCTTCAGTGAAAAATATTTTTGTACTTTTTCTTTAGGAACAGTACTTCAAGTCAACGAAACCTGACTGGGGCCTAACACAGTATATTTCTGCAATATCTGCTGTGGATGGAATTCTTGATTTGTCTGTCTTAGATGAGACCAAAAGACATTAATTATCTGCAATTGCCTAGACCATAGCAATAAAGTGACAGGGGTTGCCATACTTTTAGCAATGTATTTTCTCTCTAACATGATGAAGCCCAGAAGTGATGATAAAACCATTTGCTTGAATTTGTCACTTCTCTCCAGGAATCCTAGAGCTAAATTTTTAATAACCTACTAATCTGAGATGGTATCTGGTTTTTATTCAGACTCTTGTGAACATTTCCACATAGACATTGCAAAGAAGGTACATTCACCTGCTTCAGACTTTGAGCAATAGGGGGAAGAGCTCCTCCCACAGCCCTGGGCTCTGCAGGGCTGCTGTCCCACCCGGCTGTCTTGCTGACTAGCAGCAGAATCGACTGGGAACGCGCCCTTCCGTGCACACCTTCTCACTGGCGGCTGAGCACTGGCTCTGTTTCCAGGATATGGGGCTTTTGTTTAGAGAGAAATCACTTATACTAATTATATTTCATCTGGCCATTGACTTCAGCAGGCTGAATCTGCTTTGTGTAACTGTTTAGAAAAAAATGAGTAAATGTTAGAAAAATTTAACAAAAAACACTTCCCTTCTGAAAGCACCTTGCTCTATGGCACGTTCCAAGTCTTTTGGGGTTTTTGTGTTTAAATCATACATACAAACACCAAAATCATAGTAGAAGAATATGAGGACTTTAATTTTAGACTCTAACAGATCAGTTGGTGATCCTTTCTGTTAAAATTCTGATACAAATAGCCATTTGCAAACATCAACTATATATCCAGACTCCAGAGAGTTTGGAAAGTATTGTTCAGTCTCAGGTAAGAGGAGTCCTTCTTTCTTTTAGGCATATGGTCTCTAAAGTGGAAATTTGGCAGTGTGTTGACTAGTTCCTGGTCCCAGGTGATTTATTTCTTTCAAATCCATAATGATTTATTTCCTCTGAAAATAAAGATTTTGCCTGGGTATGACAGGGATGCTGGACAGAGCTGTTGAGGGGAAAAAAAGAAGCTGAATTAAATTTATGTTCCAGATTTAAACCCTAATCAAATGAGTGGCCGTTAATCAGCCCGTGTGCGGGAGCCGAAGACTGCAGCCTGGGGAAGAGCTTCAAGCTTGCAAGCTGCAGAGAACTTTCATGAAAAGTTCAAACCAAAAGGTCTTTAATCAGTCTGAGGTAACCCGAAGATGACGCTTTGTACAGACACATGGGTTTACCGAGAATAATTTTAACTTTCACTTTTTATGATAATTGTGAGAACATTGACAGTCCTGTGATTATTAAGCCTAATCGTATAATGCTAGGATTTTCACACGTTTTGTTGACCCTTTTCTCCATTGTTACTGATCTTGAATTTCTTTTATTTGCCTTCTAAGAAGGTATTGTTTCTTATTATCATAAAGAATCGTGAACTGATTTCACTTTCCCTTATTTTGGGAATAATATTGGAATATGAGTGACAATATGAGTCCCGTTATTTCTAGCCTATTTGGTCAAAAAATGTAAAATTTGATGTTTTTGAGGGTATAGGAATCACCTCCTTATAAGTATTTATTTCTTTTTCTCTCTTGGAACCCAGGTTAAAAATAGCTATTTCAAATTTTTTAAATTTCTGAAATAGCTGACAAATTATTTTTGAGGAGAAAATTATATTCAAGAAAACTAGAAAATAGGTATACTTAATTTTAATATCAAATAATTTTCTCATGCACCGAATGGAGGATAGTATATCTGTATATTAATTTTTGTTTAGGTTTTTATTTAAGCCTTATCCCTTTTGTAGTAAGGGCATTGAACCTTTTTCTCTCATGTTTTCCATTTCCATCCATGCATATATGTTGGTCTTGATATATACTACCTGCTCCTGAGTTATTTTTACACATTTCACCTCACAGTAATAATATCAGCAAGTCTTGCCTACATTAAAGATATGAAATACACATGTGGAATATAAAATAATAAGTGAAAACATTGATTCTCATTACTCTGCTTTGCATTCTGCCTAACTCACCACAGTGAAAATACACGTCAAATTCTTTCTAAGGTATGTATTTCCTTAGCCAGCTGCCTTCCTGTGGCCCATGGCAACTGAGGCTGTAGGGTGCCATTGGTCTGGTAATACCCCACGTATTAGGTGGGTGAGTCTTAGTGCTCCTTGAGAAGTGTTCCAGTTTGACTCAGTTGCTGATGAATATGAATTGCACAGCTAGGAATCTGAGGTTAAGATTTCTCTATTGCCAAAAAATTAACAAATCAGTTCTTCTCCCTGAGCCATGGAAAGTGCCCAAAACACCTCTTTTCCCTCCAGAAATAAAATAAAGTTCCATTTCTATTTTTATGATTCTCTTAAGATATCTGAACTCTTGCATTTCATAGGATCATTCAGTTAAGACTCTTCCTGTAGTTTAAAAGACGGCAAAGGAAAATAACTGAGTTCAGTTTGGGACATGAGGAAGCCCTACTTCTGTCCATGCCTTGTCTTCATCATATCCTTCTGGGAATGTGCAGCAAAGCATTCAGAACTGCTCCCTTGGCACGGAGTTTCCCACAGCCCTTAATACTATTACATCTTGGTTGGCTTGTTGAAGGCTTTCTCCATGCTTCCCTCCCAATCCCTGCATCTTCCAGTAGAAATAAGACAGAGACTGAACATTTTTCCCTTCTCAGCCCTTACAATTTTCTTCTTCACGTAGTATATAGTTTTCCCAGGGAAATAATTGCAATTTCCATTTCTTGATGATCACTGTCAATTAGAAGCAGTGCCACAAATCACAGCTACTTGACTTTGGAATGCGTTATAGTATTTTGACACTGGTTTTCCCTTCGTTTTTATGTTTTGTGTACTATAATTCTCTTTCCTTGAAAATGCTAATTGATACAAGTAGCCGTGTGAATGCATAGCATGGGGGGGGGCAGTGTAATGAGATGGGGGGACTGGGGAGTTACTATGCATTTTCCAAAAAGTAAATTAGTCCCTTTTTTTTTATACTCCCTCCTGGTGGAATAAGTTTCTTGTTTGCCATGAGGAGCAGGAGTCTGTGTTTGCTTAAAACAGTGGCACGCAATCGTAAGCAAGTGTAAGAGGCTTCCTGGATCAGTGAGCCACACCTTGAGAAATACTGGAGAAGAAAGAAAGAATGGTGAACCATTATTAGTGCACTTCTGTTTCACATACTAACCTTGTGTGTGTGCATGCACATGTGTGTGTGGGGGGTGGTGGTATGAAGTTTGCTCGAAAAGCACTTCCACTGTGATTTTACATTATGTTATAGCACGACTGGTAACAAACATAACTCTTTCCTTTGATTGCATTTTATTGCAATGGTAAAGTAGCTGATTAAATGATTTGGGATGGAAAGAGAGTATACAAGACATAAGCAGGCGGAATCTCGTGTGCTTTAATATACCCGTGTTAGCCAGTCCACATTAGGCCTTATGAAGGCACTGCGTCTCAAGGTAAGAGCATAAATGGTCATTTCATCCTTGGTTACGTCACGGCCAGGAATCGTGCAAGAATTACTGTTTTTTGATGTAGACATTTGTTTACAAGAAATTGAATTGACATTATTAATTTATTTTACCAAAAGCATCAACTTTACCCATGAACTGTAATTCAGATGGAAAGGGGTGACCTACAGATGAAAAACACCTGAGACCTCTTTAATTACTTTTCTAAACTACATTCTAAAGAGAAATTCTCAGTCGAATAAGTCTCCTAAGGAGAATTTCTCTGTACCTTTCCCATGTTAACTTAGTATAATTTGTCTTCTTGAATAGAGGAAAAATAATTTCTGTAAGTAGTTTAATGTAAATATTTTTGCTGTCTACATCCTTAAAAATGAAATACAGTACTATTTATAAGATATTGTACATTTTAAAGTGGGACTAAGTGTTTTCATATATAGAACCACAATTTCTCTTCTCCCCCTGGTGGATTTACTATCCTCAGATAAATGGAACTCATCTTGATTATCCCAGTCATTGAAAGTTACGATCTGTTCCTACAAATATTTAGTATTTCATTTTTTAAATGATGTGTGCAATTAACATGATAAAGGTGAGTATTAATATTCTTAGGAAAAAATGATATACAAGATTATTCCCAGTTAACATTAAAACTTTATCCCACTTTGTCTTTTGCACTGAATGACCTCAGTACATTGCCAAAAAAGTGAAATTTGGATTCTCACAATGTTCTCAGAACACAATACAGTATGCTATCAGCTAAATTTCCATCATGTCCTGGTAAAATTTGTCAGTAAAATGTAATTAACCATCTACTTATTAGGAAACAACAATTCAAATAATCTGTCCAGTTTACATAATTTGAAAAAAAATCTACTTTAAATTTAGCAAGACCTTAGGATTTTTTTAATATAAACTGATTAAAATGTGTGTATGACTTTCTATCAGATTATATTTCAAAATGTTTACTTTCCTTGCATTAAGACAATTAAAAACTTAACAGAAACTATATGTTAGAATGAATAATTTAAAGCCCATACTGTTGTGTCAAACATGAAAAAATGGAAAAGTTTTTATAAGTAGAATTCTTTATTCCTGATAGCCATTAGCTTATTGAATTGTTTAATTTATCTAATTGTGATTTTTAACGATTTAAGATGTTCTCTTACTACGTGTGTTTAAAATGTTGCTTATAATGTTCCTGGGAAAATAGACTTATTTGTAAGGTTTTATAAATGCACAATTTATGTGTAAATATAATTGGAATCTAGGATGACTCTTAGTAATCTACTATTCTTAATTCAACCGTGACCACCAGCTACCTGACACATTTTGTAAATTTAATGTCTGCGTGCATGTGTGTGTGTGTGTGTGCGTGCACATATGTGCATTATTACATTCTCAAATGGATTTATCACTAAATGTTTTTGTGCAAATACTTGAGTTATTCATGTAATGGGCAAAGTTGCCATAAAGATGTACATAAATATCCCTTAATTTGGCACGTTTTCACATTTAATTTTAAAAATACAGCTTTTCATTCACAGTTTCTACCCTTTTCTTTCTAGCCTCTACTTTACTACTTATGGAAAAAGTAAAGGAAATTGTTCATATGAAGCTAGCTTAGATGTTTTCTGAATGGTAAAATATAACTAATATGGACATCTGTGTATATGACTGAGTCAGACATTCTGCCTTATATAAAAACCAAGAGTCTCCAATATCAAAGAATTCATATGCATTTAAGAAAAGGCTATGATGAGTGTCTATGTAGTTACACAACTAAACTTTGAATACTAAAAAATAACTAATATTAATAGTCAATAGGTATCTATTAATGGATAAAAGTTTGATATTTTATTCCAAATAGGATTACACATAATATGGAAAGATCAAGCAATTATGCAGATAATTCATGCAAAACTATTCTCCTCAAGTACATTCATCTTTCTGATGAATTGTACAGATGGTTACCTCAGTTCACCGTAAATATTTGCCCAAGTAAAGATGCTGAAGTGGGTTCTCCACTCTGCTCTGTAGATAAAGAAGGGTAGAGGGAGGAAGGTCTGTCGTAGAGATGACGAATTCATCCTGTATATCAATAGAAGGATATAAATCATTTTTTCAATAAATTCTTAAATACTGTTTCCGCACTATTTAAGAGTATTTTAAGTATTAAGTATTTCTAGTATTATAGTGATCCAAATGGGGTCTTCCAGTTCAGTGATGCGCATATTTGTACATAGCAATTAGAAAGGAAAATGCTGTAAATCCCACTGGCCAGACACCTTACTGAGCAAAGGTTACTTCAAGGAACTTGTCAGGCAATTTTAGCAAGGTGTCTGGATTTCTGGGAGATGGAGGGTCGGTAGCAAGGCAGCTGACGAGTCCCTGCATTTAAAACAGGTAGGGTCGTATACCTAAGAGTTTTTCTAGAAGTTATTTAGACTATTTCTAATTGTGCAGAAATGGTTATTAGTGGTAGTAGCATTATGTAAAGTATCACAGGTAAATGAAACCAGGAGAATTCATTTAATTCCCCCTCAGCTCCTCTTGATGAATGAGAAAACAGTTAAAAGTCCAAAATGGAGGGACAGGGGTTGGAGTGTCTCCATCCCCAGCCCCAAGCAACGTGAGCAATCAAGTGTGTGTTCTCGTCACTCTGTATCTTTAAAAGTGAAGAAACTCTCTACGTCAAAAGAGGCATAAAAATTAAAGAAATTCCAGAAGTTTTATTCCCTGCACAAATTGTCTGATGAGAAATATGATGTTGCCTTTTAGAAAGCTCTACAGCCAATAGACAGTGTACATACAAATGTTTGGCTGTCTCATTCGGTTTGCAAAGCTCCTCTTGAAGTTTACATTGGGCTCTGCTTGGCTATAGCTGCGTTTCCCAGTGTGCGACGACCTCAAATTTTCCTCCCACGATTGTGTCTTTGCATCTTACAGCACGTAATTCTCCATGGTGATAGGGAAGAAACTCTTGATTTCTAGTCGTGTCACCTGAAAAAATTTGCTTTTAAATGTGCTCACAGTATACTCTCAGTTATCGCATATAATATATAAATTAGGATACCTTGTATAAAAGAATTCGATATTTCTTATTTATATAAATATTGTTTCAGAGAAAGAAACGGTTTAAGAATTGGAAAGTCAAATGTATTCTCTGTATGGTCTTTTACGGTGCTCACTGTTTTGTCATTAAGTTAGTCATTATTCACTTATAACTAAAAGGACATTACACATACTTAGTGGTCTCAAAATTTCTATAACCAAACACATGTATTAATCATTGAAAGTGATAATAATTTTAGTTTTGAGAGCTCAGCATGCTATTACAACAAGCAGTAGCCAAATTTTCATATATTTACTTCATCTTTATTTGAGATGTACTTACCTAGTACTTTTTGATCCAATGAAAAAACCCCAGAAAGCTACACTTATATCCACTGAAAAAAGAATACAATTAACACTTTTAAAAATACATGACATATATGAAAGTATTATATGAAAATAGAAGCACCAGCAATTGCAAGAGATCCATGTCACCATAAAAGTTCTCAAACTAATACCCAAATTCAAAATTGAAATGCTCAGTGTAACAGTTGTTAATAAGAAATTTATTGAAGCGAGTAAATAACCAAATCAAAACCAACACAGGAGCCATATCTAATTTGTAGCACAGGTGGATAAGTCAGTCCGCTGCAGGTTATGTCTAAGATACTTATCACCACAAAAACAGACCATAACCAATTCTCAATATTGAGTCATCAGAGTTAAAAATTCAATCCATTTAGCAAAAACGCCATTTGAAATAGGCAGCACAATAATCTCAGGCTCTTCTCAAAAATAGTAATCTTGCTGAAAGATTCCTGGTTACGAAATTACATGGCCCAGCGAAGCTCAGTTTAGAATGTAAAGCGTTCGAGGTCCAGCTTTCTGTGGAACGTGGGTGCCCCGAGTGTCGCTAAGATGAGCCTCTCCAGCCGTCTGGGAGGGAAGTGGTCTGTGGTGAGAAGTCGGGTGGGCTGCCTCTGGTTACTTCCTTTCCCAGATGCTCTAAAATCTAGTCCGGTAAGGTATTTACTACCATGTTTTCAAGTTCTAGAATGATTTGCATAATGTTTCTGTGTAAGAGTGAGTTACTGAACTATGTATTTGCAAAAGTAAATGACTAATATCAACATTTTTTCCTTCGAGTAACCAGAAATATTTTGTCGTTTTGCTCTGGCAGTCGGCACTTCAGAAAACATGAAATGCAGATTGGAGAAGTATATTTTCCAGAAAACTTTGATGTTCCTTTGAAATCTGTTTAAGATAAAATATCTGTCTGGTTTGTTTGGCAGTCTTGCCTCTCATCGAGTTTACCGTGACTCGAGCTCTTGCCTTGGGCCTGAGAGATGGAGGTGGCCCCTGCGCATTAAGGTGGCCCTGGAAATGCATAAGCTTATCCAAGTGAAGAGGCGGGGGGAGCAGGCAAATGATTAAGTCAGACGTCTTTTCCCCTTGAGTTGCACAAATAGATGTTCTTGCTCCTAATGAGTAGAAAATTGGCATTTAGCAAGATTAGTGAGGAACACTAAACTGCCACATAAACTTCAGTTCAGAAGTTAAATGCTACAGTTATTGCCTAACCTATTGTGGTGGTTTCTTCCTGCTGAAGATGAAAATTTATACTCTAGGCTTTATGTTGCAGATCCCTTTGTGATTGTCCTGACGCTGCTTGCCAAAATAAGCTACAGGTTTCCAACTGTTTTCAGATACAAATATCACCAATGAAAACACTTCAAACCTATTTCTGGCATAAAAACCTATACACACAAGATCTACAGAATTGGGAGACTAGAGACTTAACCAAAAGAGAGTCAGGAAAAATACCTACGTAATTTTGGCCTTGGAGAGAGAGTATGTATGTGCCAACAGCGATTTATTAATGTATTTCAACTTTCAGATTCTTTCGAGAAGTGCTTTCTTATTCCATAAGTTGAATTCGTATTTTACTATTTGTTTAAAAGTTGAAAATCAATGTTAATATTCAGAATGTGCTTAGAGTTCAAGACATTCCTTACATAGTTACTTGGCTATGTACGAATTTTACTTTCAGTGATTACGTTAAAAGAGTATATTGAAAATTTTTCACTCTTACTTATAAGACAGGTTAATCAGATGTAAAAGAACTGGTTTCTGAGGATGTTTATATGTAGAATGTTTCAACTGGAAAGCATAGTCTGCACAATTCTGAAATGCAAACAGAATCATAAGATTAGTTTCCCATTAGGAAATCTTGCTTCTCCTGAGACATTAGCCAGTGCACTGAGATGAGAAGGGGGCTGTGTGACGTTTCCTCTGACCTTTACCTTCCAGAAGAGATGAGACCAGAGGAGGAGTCTGCTGCAGAGGCCTGGGAAATCTGTTTACAGGGCTGCCTCCTCTGCCTGCCTTTGAAAGAATTCCCTGTGCTTCCCCGACTTGAGCACCACGCTCCTTTTCCTGCAGCTCAAGTTTCACAGCCTCTGCCTGCCCCACAAGGACTCCTATTTCTCAAGCCATGTTTAAGGCAAAGAGGGTGCATTAAGATGGGGTGATGGGGATAGAAACCTCAAAAAGGGGACTCAGAAGAGAAGCTATTTTCATTTCACAGTAGAAATACTCTTACAGGTCAATGAAGTTAGTAATCCAATCACGTGTTATCTTGATCAACTGCAATCTAATATGCTCAATAAGAAACATAATTTTTGTGAGTAGAATTGCATTAAATCCTCTTTCTTTCTCATTTGGGAGTTCTGTGATCTCTAGGACCTAGAGTTAATCCTTGTAGGTAAGGTACTATTTAGAATTATTGAAAAGTTAATGTGCCTTCATAAGTAGCTATTAGCTCTAAAGGATTAATGAGGCTCTTGAAACGACTACTTTATCCCTCAAGAAGTAAATTAGGCACTGGTAAGAGCAGAGTCCACTCCTTCTTGGAACATTATTAAGACAAGAAAGACTCCAGGAAACATAGTTAACTAAAAGCCAAGTCAATACAGATCCTAAACTACTGTGGCAAGTGGGAGTGTCACCTCACAATTGTTGCACTCTTTCCTGTGATGAATGACTCCATTTTGGTAAAAGAATTCCATTTCTCCATTAAGCAATCTTACAAGGTGTTTTGCTTTGGGGCCTGACCACACTCCTCATCGCTACCACAAGACCCACTGTGTACAGTCAAGCCAGCTGACAGTAGCCTTTCTCAATATGTGTCCACTTGTACTCCTCCCCATTGGTCCCTGGAGTCGTATTCCACGAGCAGTGTTAGTAAACGCTCATCACTGAATCAGCGGCAGGTGGTCCCTTAGTCCAGCCCACGTGAGCAGCTGCTTACAGTGACCCCACTGCCTCCCTTGCACCAGGTCCCCAGTCTACTGGTTCCCATAGAGATCCACGAGACTTTCAGCTATTATAAGTTTTACCTCCCACTTCTAATTCATTCTTAAGATATCTTTGGGAATTCTGTAGCTTGTGTTGTGTCAGCTTGGCTTTTGCTTTGGGATTTTTTCCCTTCTACTTGTCTATCTGGGTTTTAGCCATTTTTAAGGAAAGAAAGTGTTCAGTGACTGGTAGAAAATGATAGCTCAACAACGAGCCGATTATATTTTATCTTATTAAATATGATTCTTGGTTTCTACTAATAAATATTAGGCCTGTCCTATCAGGTAGGCATATGATCCTTGAAGATCCTGAGTTTACTCTGCTTTTTTATGCTACACAGCATATTGTAAAGCTGAGACAAATGCCTATTAATATTTTACACATTAGCTTTAATGGAGTATTAGAAACGTGTAGTAACATTTTTGGTTAGGTACGTCTCAATGTTTTGAAATGAAGGAGAGGGAGGAGGGAGAGCGCATGCTCCTTCATCTTTAATTATTGATCCTTTGCATGGATGGAGTGTGACCCGATTGTTTTATAACAAGCTACGTGCACCTCTTCAATCAACAGTTCTCTGCTGTGATTTACAGTAAGTGCATCTAGGCTTCTAAGACTTCAAATCTAGAAATCTGTAAAGATAAGGAATTTAAATCTATTTTAGATGCATGTTCATCTATGAGTTTTTTCTGTGAACCCAATTCATCAAAACATGCCAATGCAGTATTTTTCATCCAAACACATTCATTGAATTATTTCAACATCTGATCTGCGGGGAAGGGGACGCTGTTGGAGAGAAGGCAGTCATAACCCGTTAAAACTGATTAATTGTATGAACTTTCAAAAATTAAAATGGTAAGCGTGTGCTTAAGGAAAATAAAAAAATTGTAGTCCAACATATTTCCAAAACCCGAGGATCTGACGATTGCTTACAATAATTAACTGCTTACGTCCCTGAGATAAGACTGCCTTCTTCATAGGGAGCCGTGTGCAATGAACTAGCGAGTATGCTGATTCACATGCTGTGATTGTCCCATGTCCCTAATGACTCCCGTGTACACTCAGGCTGAGAGTAAAGGGTGGGGGGTAGGTGGGATGGGGGAGTGCATGCAGACCGCACCTCTGCACAGGTTGGCAGACAGGGCTACTGGGCAACAGAATGAGTATGCACACCCCCCTCCCTTCAGAAAGCCTACCCGTCTCCAGAAATCCCAGCCCTGGTACAGTGCGAGTGGATGATCAGCATCAAAGAGCAGCAAAACTCTTAAAATGTTTAAAGCCTATATATTTTGTTTGTTTTAAACCATTTTATTGAGATATAATTGACGTGTACAAAGCTGTGCGTACTTTAATATATACAACTTGATAAGTTGGGGACTAGGTATACACCCTGAAACTATCAAGGCCATAGACATATGCATCACCTCCCAAAGTTTCCTCCTGCCCCATTTATTATTATTATTTGTGTGTGTGTGTGTGTGTGTGTGTGTGTGTGTGGTAACAATACTTAACATAAGATCTACCCTCTGAGAGAAATTTAAGTATGTAATGCACTATTGTTAGCTATAGCCACTATGCTATATAGTAGGTCTCCAGAACTTAGTTAGCTTGCGTAACTGAAAATGTGTACCCTTTGAACATCATCTACCTATTTCCCCCTCCCCCCAACCCCTGACGCTCACCATTCTCTTCTCTGTTTCTATGGGTTCGATTATTTTAAAATCTGCAGGGGCTGGCCCCGTGGCAGAGTGGTTAAGTTCGCGTGCTCCGCTTCGGGGGCCCAGGGTTTCACCGGTTTGGATCCTGGGTGCGGACATGGCACTGCTCATCAGGCCACGATGAGGCGGCATCCCACTCCCACAGAGCACAACCAGAGGCACTTAGAGCTAGAATCTACAACTATATGCTGGGGGGCTTTGAATAACATTCCATTGTATGCATATGCCACATTTTCCTTATCTACTCATCCGTGGATGAACATTTAGGTTGTTTCCATATCTTGGCTATTGTGAATAATGCTGCAATGAACGTGGAAGTGCAGATAGCTCTTTGAAATCCTGATTTCAATTCCTCTGGATATATACCCACAAGTGGGATCACTGGACCATACGGTTGTTCTCTTTTCAATTTTTTGAGGAATCTAAATACTGTTTTCCATAGTGGCTGTACCAATTTACATTCTCACCAACAGTGTACAAGGGTTCCCTTTTCTCCACATCCTCACCAACACTTACCTTCTTACTTTTTAATAAGCAACATCCAATCAGGTATGAAATGCTATCTCGTTGTCGTTTCAGTTTGCATTTCCCTAATGATTAGTGATGTTGGGCACCTGTTCATATCCCTGTGGGGCATTTGTAAATCTTCTTTGGAAACATGTTTATTCAAGTCCTTTGCCCATTTTTTAATTGGGTTATTAGGGTTTTTTCCTATTGAGTTGTAAGAGTTTCTTACATATTTTGGATATTAGCCTTTCATTGATATATGGTTTGGAAATATTTTCTCCATTCCATAGGTTGCTTTTTCATTTTGTTGATTACTACTTTTGCTGTGCAGAAGCTTTTTAGTCTGATATAATCCCACTTTATTTATTTTGCTCTTGTTGCCTGAACTTTTGGTGTCATATCCAAAAAATCATTGCCAGAACCAGTGTCAAGAAACTTTTTCTCTATGTTTTCTTCTAGCTAGATTACAGTTTCAGGTTTTATGTTTAAGTAAAACCAAACATAAAAATTTGACTCACCCCAAACAGGAAGATGGAGATATATTCCTAACAAGGAATATGTGAAACCTCTAGCAAAAAAAAAACACACAAGGAAACCACAACAAAACACCTCAGATACTGACTTTCAAAGTTTTATTACTTTTGCTTATTAAGATACACTTTAATTATTTTTTGTAAATTAAGAAATTAAAGACCTCTTATTGGAAGCAGTGTACTGTGGTGTCACAGTAACAGACCACAGTATTGTCAGACTGTGTGACTCTGAACACGCTATTTATGTTCTCTCTGAGCCTCAGCTTGTTCAGCTCTAAAATAAGACTATTGATTTGAAACATCTCCAAGCACTTAAACTTCTCAAGGAAGTAACAATGATAAAATCTCTCTTCTTAATGCTATTGCATTTTGATACTACTACTAATAATGCCATATCTAACACTTAATGTCAAGATGAGATTTTATAAATAGCTAGAAAAGTGTATTGATGTAGAGAAACAATTCAAAAAAATTTTTTTAATCTTTATTTTTTCTTCTTTTGCAAATAAGAGCTAGTTTGTGGAGCTGATTTTTTTGAAAATTTACCACTATTTTTGAGTTCACTTTTTTATGTCAACAATCAATTTTCCTATATTAACAATCATTTAAAAATTCCAGGAAAACAGTCTAATAATATCAGTCTTCTCAGATAACTGGGTTCCTAAAGAAACAACTAGGAAGTGACGAGAGTCAGAAGTGACATGATCACATAAATCCCGTCCAATGCATTAACCCATTCACATATTTAATGAGAATTTAAAAAATATGCCTCCATCTCAATAGGACTCATGTTTATCCCTTTGACTAAATCCTGAAGTTTTCCTACATCCAAGCTCTACAACTCCGACCTGGTGAGTTGCTAATAATATTTCAAGGACTGAGGTGTTAAAGCATGAAAACGTATTCTCATGAAGCCAGCTTGTTCTTGTGGACATTGTCTGCTATTCTTTTATTCATGTGAAGAGAACTCTAAGTGTCCACTTGAGGAAAGAAAGCTACCATAACAATACACTGACGAAGTAATGAGGTTTCAGTACCTGAAATGTTTAGAATATGAACTCAGAAGACACACTGATGAAGAAAGATGTCACAGGAAAGCGAATTTAATGAAAAAGTCTTAAGTAAAATGCCCAAAGTCTAATAACCGTGCAGTGGTTAACATCAGACTTGACAGAACCCCATTTATTTTGGAGGTGGGGAAAGAGGAAGAGGGGGCAATTGCTACCTCATGCAGGAGATTTGGGAGATGCATGCTTCGACAGTCATTTTATGAAGTCCTCGTTCATTAGTCTATGATTTGTTGTGGACAGTTTTCTCTACTCGGTTGTGCAGTTTGTTCTGAATTAGACTACAGTTAATTTGATGCACTCTGTCTGCACAGATTCATCAAATGTACATATATATATATGTTGGGTTTTGTACTTGAATTCACAGTTTTGTATAGTTTGTATTTTACTTTGACTGTTTTAGGAATGCTAGAGTTAATGTATATAACAAATTGTTTTGAAACAGAAAAATCTTTATGTTGGGTTTTATTGATAAAGACTTCTTGAAAAGGCTAAAATTATATTCTTTATGTTTCACCACTGTTTATACATATATATTTACCTCTTTCAATGGTACTTGTGTCTTGCAATTTGGCATACATTTTAGAATAAACTTTCATTTTACAAAAAAATATTTTGACAAACTATACTGAATTTCTGAAGTTATAATTACTTAAAAAACAAACTCCCAAGGATTAAATAAATTTCAGATTAATTATGAAAATAAGAATGTAACCATGACAATATTATAAAAATAATAAGTAAAATAGTACAAAATATCTAGAAAATTATTGTCATAATCTCAAGCATTAAGTTGACTCTGAAGTCAGACTGCCTAGGTTCAGTTCCTGGCTCACAATATCCCACTGTTGACTTTGGACAAGGCACTTACCTTGTGCTTATTTTCTCCAATATAAAATAGGCATTATTGATAGGACACTATTCCAATCCGTGCAGGGTCTTGTGACAATTACATGAAGCGATGCCTATAAATCACCTTGTATACTGTCTGGAAAGCACAACAATAAGTATTGCTATTATTACTGGTAATGACAAGTCTAACGAGTCTCTTATAATTAGAAAATACCGAAAAAATCTTAGATTGATTCTATTATGTGAATAAAATATTTAGGGCTTACAAAAAAATCCCAAATTATGCACACATATTTCTCTTAAAACCAACTGGCAAATTTCCTTTTTGAAATTGAAAAAAAAATTAAGGTTTTGCTCTGTTTCAATCTATGAGGTACACTAGCTAAGAACTTACAACTTCAAGTATTCTTTAATTAAAAATCTCATGGCGTGTATAGGACTAAATTTTCCAAGAATCACATTCTATGTAGATTTAGCTTTTTAAAAGCTTACCTAGCTAAATTAAGTCTTTCATATTAAAAGCAGTTATAGAAAAATATTAATTAATCAGAAATCACAAAGACAATTTTTTATTACTTTTCTGCTATTTGAGAAAGAGAAGCAGAAAAGTGGCTGATATAAAAAAACTATTAAAGCAACGGTTTGTGAGGTATATTCTGGATTCAGGTTAGATTTGGTCTAATCACAACATACATCAGTATTCTGTGCATTAATCATCGAGTGGTGGAAGATCCAGAAGTACGAAAGAATTTACATTTGTTATACTATAGACTATACCAAAAAAGTGGGCCAAAGTGCATGAGAGATGCTCATCAAGCACTGAAGTTTAAACAGTGGTTCTTCTTAAACCTCTAAGAGCAGAAAATTCAGTTAGCTGATCTGCCTGATCTTTGCTTATTGCCTCCTGCTCTCATTCTGGGTCTGCACCCCAACGTCACCTCCCCAGAGATCTTCCCTGACCCCTTTAGCTCGAGTTGCCCTCCCCCGCCCCATTTCATGCTTTATTTTCTACGTAGGACTTATTTCTATGTTAAATTATCTCATTTAGTAGTTTGTGTGTTTATCTTTGGTCGTCTCCCACTAAAACATGAGCTCCATGAGAGCAGGAAATCTGCCTGCCTTGCTCACTGCTGTGCCTAGAACAGCGACTGGCACATAGTCAGAGCTGAATGCACGAATGGAACCAATTGGCTGAGTGCGAATCACCAAAAAGCAGGTTTGCAGCCTCATTATTGTTCTCTGTTGTTGGGGGTTTGGGGGTTGGAGATGGATAAAACCCCACATAGTTAGATTCCCACCATTCTTCCCAGACACCTGTCCCTATGTCATGGAACAATGAGGTGGCAATGCCCATACAGCAAAAGGGGCCCCTGCCCGGATCCTGCACTTTAAAGGGCTCCACGTATCTCAAGTACGTTCACCCAGATTTTTATGAAAGCAAACATGAGAGTCTGCCTCTCGGGATCTGGCACTCGGCACCGACGTGGCACCATGCTTAACCCTGAAAGTCCACTCTGCTGGGTGACACTGTCCAGGCCCCAGGGGAATGCCTCTCCGTTTTGCTTGCCTTCTGCCCTCAAGCAAAACGGGGCTGTGTCTGAATCTAATAAAGGTTTGGGTCTGCAGTGTCAGCCATAAACAGTGTTTTGAGGTGTGGGGGAATTTGAGTGGGAGAATTTCTCAGGTAAATTAAAAGAGAAATTCATTCACTTGACCAAACTTTACCGTGGGCTGGTTACATCTGCAATAGATTCTGCTGCATACCAAGGTACTTACTGGGACTGCTGTCTTCTTTCTTTTTCTTCTCTTTTCTTCATGTTCCCACTCCTGACTCAGGAGATACTTGGGAATTAGGGCAGTCCTTGCAACAGTTGCATGCAGTGGCCGCATAACTTTCCGCACACTGAAACAGTTACTCATCCGATGTCACCAGCTCATCAACAGAGCAGACGTGTACTAATCATTAAATTCAGTTGTGTTTTATATTTTGCCAACTTTCTATTTTGTCGTATGAATGTAAATTTTTAAGATGGGAGGATAGAACATATTTTATTTAACAATTTGCTCACTTGATTTATAATTTTAAATATTTAGACATATGGTATGTGGGCCTACATTTCAACTCTTGTTCTAAGATCCACAATTTTGAGAGACAGGCTTGCAATAAAGAGAACGTGTCCTGCCCTGGATCTCTGTTCTGGCTACTATTACTGCATAACGAGTCATCCCCAAAATTCAGCAGCTTACAACAACAATTTTATTATGAAAATAGTTTCGTGTGTCAGGAACATAGAAACTGCTTGGCTGGGCACTTCTCACTTGGGGTCTCTCCTGCGTTTGCAGGCAGATGTCAACAGAGCTGCAGTCATTCTGACTTGACCAGGTTGGTTGTCCAAGGAGGCCCCCTCAGATGACGGGCAGTAAAGCTGGCTGTCAGCTGGGCCTGAGCCGGGAGTGCTGACCAGAGGCCGGCCACACGCCTCTTCAGTGTGGCCGCCCATCTTAGGGCAGGTGGCTTCCTACAGCGGCAGCCAGCTGCCCCCAGAGGGAGAACTACCCCAAAAAGCAGAAACTCATGGCCTTCATGACCAAGCCTCGAAAGTCACATGATATCACATAGTTACAAAGTATGTACCCTATTGTAGGAAGCTGTCACAAGCCTGCCCAGATTTAAGGGGTGTGGACACAGACCCCACCTGTCAATGGCAGGAGCGTCAAGGAATTGCAAGCACATTTCAAAACCAGCACAATCCTCAGCAGGTTGCAGACTGTCCTGCAGCAGTCCCCATGGGGACATGGAGACATTCCAGGAGTGAAAAATGACCCATAGTAACACAAGCAACCTCTCTGGTCTCAGAGTGCCACCTAGAAAAGTAGAAAAATAGTACATTAGTCCAATATCCTTGCACAATTCTTTTACCTCCAATCCTGGATCTTTGTCCGGACCTAAAACAAAGTGGATCCAGGGACTATTTCTAATCCCAAAAAGCCTAAGGAGGATGAAACTTGCTGGAGGACCTGCTGTGAATATCCAGTGTGGGACCAGGCTGTCTTTGGACTACAAGCCAATAAGATTAAGAGATGGCTTTTTAAACGAAGCTGAGATGAAGACGCTCTGGGGAAGGTGGCGTGGAGGTCACTGTCCAGTTGCACTTAGCTGGACGAACCTAAAACTCTTGGTCTCTAAGTTGATTTGATCCCCACAGGATTCTTACTCCTAATCCAATCTGTCTACAAGTGGGCTATCGTACACCAGATTCCCTGGGGAACAGACTCTGAGCAGAGATCTGCAGGCTGGAACTTTATCAGGGAGTGCTGTCCCAAACAGTCCCTGTAAGGGAAGGTGGACGTGTTTCCTGTGGCTCCTGGAACAAATTACCGCAAACTTGGTGGCTTCACACAGGACAATTGATCGTCTTACCGTTCTAGATGGCAGAAGTCCAACATCAGTCAGCAGGGCTGCATTCCTTCCAGGATTCTTAAGCAGAGTCCACATTCTTGACTTTTTCATCTTCTAGAGGCTGCTTATATTCCTTGGGTTGAGGCCCCTCCCTCCATCTTCAAAACCAGCAGCAGAGCATTTTCTCTCTTCTCTGACCTCCTGACTCTCTCGGGAGATTTGATGATTACCTTTGCCCACCAAGGATAATCGCTCTGTCTCCAGGTCTTTAACTTAATCACAGCTGCAAAGTTCCTTTTGCTACGGAAGGCGGCACATTCATGGGTTCTGGGGAGCAGGGTGTAGACAACTCTGGGAGGCCCTTATTCTTTCTATCACAGAAGGGAAGGGAGCAGGACCGGGCAGAGGGAGAAGCTGAACTGGGATGCAGGTGCAGAGACCTCAGCCAGTCCCATGGAGGGTCTCCACCAGGCACGTTCTTCAGAGACGCCCCAGATGAGGCAGGACGCCAGGGCTTTATACTCCCCAAATTAGCCTGTCAGTGAATACCACTTCCCCAGGGAGGGAGCAAGAACTAAAGCCTAGCAGTTGGCTTCTACCAAGGGCAATTCCTGGGGAGGCGCCCAGGGGTAACCCAAGAGTACAGACATTCTTGGCAGCTGGAGGAATGAACGTTTGGGTCTGAAGGGTGTGTCTTTGCAGCGCACCACAAAAGCCACTGAAGTCACCCCTTGCACTGCTCAGATCCACTTGCCTTGCACAGTAAGTCAGAAGGTCTTGCAATAGCTGCTCCAAAATTCTGGCCAGTCTGTTTTCCCAGAGAAAATTTACAAGAGGAAGGTTAGTGGGACAAATTGTAGCCCCCACTGCTGCCGCTGGTTTCAGAACTGTGACGACACTAATAATCACCCCCCCAACTACCCATTCTAGACTACCCGTGGCTAGCACCTCTACTGGTAATTTAGGCGGTTTACCTGGTGGGTGAAGCAGATCCCTCATCTCTGAGGATCTGGTTCATCCCTGGCCACCAAGCCCTTCACAAGCCATGGCTGCTGCACAGGTCTTTTTTTTATTTATTTTTTATTTTTTTATTGAGTTAATGATAGGTTACAATCTTGTGAAATTTCAGTTGTACATTAATGTTTATCATTCGTGTTGTAGGTGCACCACTTCACCCTTTGTGCCCACCCCCCACCCCACCTTTCCCCTGGTAGCCACCAATCTGTTCCCTCTGTCTAAATTTTTAAATTCCTCATATGAGTGGAGTCATACACAGATTATCTTTCTCTCGCTGGCTTATTTCACTTAACATAATTCCCTCAAGGTCCGTCCATGTTGTTGCAAATGGAATGATTTTGTTCTGTTTTGCAGCTGAGTAGCATTCCATTGTATATATGTACCACATCTTCTTTATCCATTCGTCTGTTGATGGGCACTGAGGTTGCATTCATGTCTTGGCTATTGTAAATAAGGCTGCAATGAACATTGGGGTGCACAGGACTTTTGGGATTGCTGACTTCAAGCTCTTTGGATAGATACCCAGTAGTGGGATGGCTGGATCGTATGGTAGTTCTATTTTTAATTTTTTGAGGAATCTCCATACTGTTTTCCATAGTGGCTGCATCAGTTTGCGTTCCCACCAGCAGTGTATGATGGTTCCTTTTTCTCTACATCCTCTCCAACATTTGTTACTATTACTTTTAGATATTTTTGTCATTCTAACGGGTGTAAGGTGATATCTTAGTGTAGTTTTGATTTGCATTTCCCTGATGATCAGCGATGATGAGCATCTTTTCATGTGCCTATTGGCCATCAGTATATCTTCTGTGGAGAAATGTCTGTTCATGTCTCCAGCCCATTTTTTGATCGGGTTGTTTGATTTTTTGTTGTTGAGTTGTAAGAGTTCTTTATATATTATGGATATTAAGCCTTTGTCAGATATACGACTTGCAATATTTTTTCCCAGTTAGTGGATTGTTTTTTTGTTTCAATCCTGTTTTCATTGCCTTGAAGAAGCTCTTTAGTCTGATGAAGTCCCATTTGTTTATTCTTTCTATTGTTTCCCTTCTCTGAGAAGACATGGTGTCCAAAAAGATCCTTTTAATACTGATGTCAAAGAGTGTACTGCCTACGTTTTCTTCCAGAAGCCTTATGGTTTCAGGTCTCACCTTTAGGTCTTTGGTCCATTTTGAGTTTATTTTGGTGAATGGTGAAAAAGAGTGGTCAATTTCCATTCTTTTACATGTGGCTTTCCAGTTTTCCCAGCACCATTTGTTGAAAAGACTTTCTTTTCTCCATTGTTGGCCCTCAGCTCCTTTGTCAAAGATTAGCTCTCCAAAGATGTGTGGTTTTATTTCTGGGCTTTCAATTCTGTTCCATTGATCTGTGCACCTGTTTTTGTACCAGTACCATGGTGTTTTGATTACTGCAGCTTTGTAGTATGTTTTGAAGTCAGGGATTGTGATGCCTACCGTTTTTTCTTTTTTCTCAGGATTGCTTTAGCAATTCGGGGTCTTTTGTTGCCCCATATGAATTTTAGGATTCTTTGTTCTAATTCTGTAAAGAATGTCATTGGGATTCTGATTGGGATAGCTTTGAATCTGTAGATTGCTTTAGGTAGAATGGACATTTTAACTATGTTTATTCTTCCAGTCCATGTACATGGAATGTCTTTGCATCTCCTTATGTCATCATCCAATTCTCTCAGAAAGGCCTTGTAATTTTCATTATATAGGTCCTTCACTTCCTTAGTTAAATTTACCCCGAGGTATTTTATTCTTTTTGTTGCGATTGTGAATGGTATTGTGTTCTTGAGTTCTTTTTCTGTTAGTTCGTTATTAGAATATAGAAATGCTACTGATTTATGCAAATTGATTTCATACCCTGCAACTTTGCTGTAGTTGTTGATTACTTCTAAGAGTTTTCCAATGGATTCTTTGCAGTTTTCTATATATAAGATCATGTCGTCTGCAAACAGCGAGAGTTTCACTTCTTCCCTCCCTATTTGGATTCCTTTTATTCCTTTTTCTTGCCTGATTGCTCTGGCCAGGACCTCCAGTACTATGTTAAATAAGAGTGGTGATAGAGGGCATCCTTGTCTCATTCCTGTTTTCAGGGGGATGGCACTCAGTTTTTGCCCATTGAGTATGATGTTGGCTGTGGGTTTGTTATATATGGCCTTTATTATGTTGAGGTAGTTCCCTTCTATGCCCATTTTGTTCAGAGTTTTTATCATAAACGGCTGTTGGATCTCGTCAAATGCTTTCTCTGCATCTATTGAGATGATCATGTGGTTTTTATTCCTCAGTTTGTTGATGTGGTGTATCACGTTGATTGATTTGCAGATGTTGAACCATCCCTGTGTCCCTGGTATGAATCCCACCTGCACAGGTCTTTTTATCACCAAAATTGGGCAAGCGAGAACCAAGGAATTCCCCAAGAATCAGGGCATGCCAAATGTATTTCTGCCTTTCCCCAGAAGTCCCTCCTCCTGGAGATTAGGGTCAGTTATCCCTACCAGGATGGTGACACCTTTCCTTCCTGCTGGTCTCTTGGCACAAGGAGCCTGAAGTGACAGGGACTTCTGCTGGACCCCCAGCAGAATTGTCCCCCTTTGGGAATCAAGAGCTCTAGACCCACAAAGCCCCAGGGTGCAAGGACTGGAATCACACATTTCCCAAGTAACTAAGTGACCGTAAGCGGGTCCATTCCTAGGTCCATCCCTTGCTTCCCAGCCCCTTGTGTCCTCTTAGGGACACAGTAATAGGGACACATGTAATGACATGCAGTGGTCTCCTAACTCCCCTTCCTCCACCTCTGCCCCCTACAGTCTATTCTCAGCAGAGCAGCCAGAGGGACCCTTCTGAAAAATAATGCACATCCTACCATTCCTCTGCTCAAAACTCTCCAATTTCCCATTTCACACGGATGAAAAGCCAGAGTCCTTACAATGGCCTTCACGGGCCTGTGCAACCTCTCTCCCTTCATTACCCTCCCAACATCATCTCAGGAAACCCTGCCAACCCTGCTCCACACAGCCTCGTGCTGTTCCTCAAACATGCCAGGTACATCGCCACCTGAGGGCCTTTGCACTTGCTGTGCCCTCTTCCAGAACACTGATATGTTAGTCAGAAGAACCCAGGCAATGCCGCAGTAACAATCAGCCCCCAGACCTCAGGGTGAACACAGCAGAGTTCCTGAGTCAGCTGTGGGCTCTGGTCCGTGTCATTCTGATGACGATGCAACCTGATGGGGCCTCTTCTATCTGGGACTCCGCTGGCTTCACGAAGGGAACAGGACAAGTCATGCCCTGACCTGCCCACTGCTGCTTACGGTTCATTGGCCAAAATGATTCACATCAAGGAGATGCAAAATGCAGTCCTAACCTCTGGCCAGAAGGAGGAGGAGAAGAACATCAATGAACCGTCCTAAGGACAACGACCTTCTCCCCTAGAGAGGCCCCGGCTCGCTCTCTCTCTCCCTTCCTTCAAACCTTTGCTCAAGCATCAGCGTCTCACTGAAGCCTTTCCTGACCATTCTCTGTAAAATTGCAACCATGCATGCCTACCTCCATCGCTCTCCTTTGTTTTATTTTTCTCCAAAGCATCACACTTGTGTGCACACACACGTGCACACACACAAATTTGCATGCTTATTTTGTTTCATTTCTGCCTCCCCTCCTGGAATGTAAGAGCTGGGAGAGCAGGGACTCCCTCTGTCTGTGTGCTGGATGTCCGAGCCCCGGAGGAGGGCTCAGCAGAGGGTGAGCCTAGGATCTGCCCAGGGATATCCAGGACCCGCTTGGATCCCTACTCCTGTTCACAGTAGGATTTGAAAGATTAGTTTATGGTAGTCGTTTGTCTCCGAACTTCTGACCTAGTTTAATTGACATGCATAGGGGCAAAATAGTAGCAAATGGTGGCCCATTTTTATGTCCCTTTGATATCTGAGGCTTTCGGTGTGATTCTGTCTGGGAGACAACGTGCAAGAGAGTCATAATTCCAACAGGTAGGAAATATAATTTTTCTAAGATTTATTAAAATGTTTTTCTTTATTAGTGCCAATATGTAAACCAAAATTTTTCTGACCTACCAATTACTGACATCTAATGTAAAGTTATGTTTAATTAAATATGGATATCGTTAAAATGTATTCGGAGAAATACTTCTTAAGAATATTAAAATTTTATCAATCACAGTCAGTTTGGCACACCACTTAGCATGCTAAAGAACGGCAATCGTTTGGATAAGTTGCTGTCAGTTGGCATTAGGTTACTTTCCCACATTTTCTCCTCTTCCACTTTCTCTGCATGTGATAAAACAGAGAGAAAAAAAATCCTAAATGAAAAATCCGAGATGTCAATATGTGCATTACGGGAAAGTTTTTTCTTTTCAAATGCTTTGTGATGCTTATGAAGATATTATTTAAAACGTTAATATTATTTTATCTAAATAACATTGCAAATGGCAAGGGGTGTTAGCATCTCGGGCACGTGAATCAAGAAGTAGAGTTACTTAGGAATTCAGATTTGATTATGAATTAGGTGCGCAACTTGGGGTAACTTTCTGGACCTTAGTTTTCTCATTTAAAAACTGTAGGAATTATGGTAACCTCCCCCATGCAGAATCTCTTGTGAATTAATTAATGGTTCTACAGCCCCTCAGGATAATGTGACACTATGTAAAGTTGGGTGATGCTTTTGGTCCCATCGGCACAGGCACTGACCTGGATCTGTGTGACACTGCCTGTGTGCCCCACAGCACCCATGCAGGGCTGGTACAGGTAAGAGCGGTGGGGACTGGCCAGTTGTCACATTTGAAGACACACTGATGACCGTGTGGGTTTCTGCATCTCGAGCAGTCGGCTGCATGGCCAAAAAACTGATTTCAAAATTACTGTAAGAAGAAACTATTTCCAATGTAATGATGCTTTTGTTTTATTAGGATATTATAAAGGGTGCAGTCAAACATCATTATAGAAGCACATCACCTATCTGAGAAGAATGACAAAATAAAAGTGTGCTATTATGAGCTGGATCACTCACTTGATATAAGCTAAAAATGAGCAGCACTGATGTCACTCAGAGATTGAAAAAAAAAAATGAACATTTTCATAGGAAATGAAAAATAAAGGACTACCAGCACTTGTATAAGAGTGTTGTGGGAGAATATCAGTTAGAAATCTTTTGGTTACACATGACAGATAACCAAACTCAAATGGTCTTAGAGCAAAAATAAGGGGGTGAGGGAGGCCATATGGAAGACTTATTTGTTCACGTAATTGGAAAGTTCTAAAGTATGTTGGTTTCAGGTGAGGCTTGATCCAGCAGCTCAACATTACCAAGGACTTGCCTTTCGTCTTAGTATTCCCTATACCTGAATGCCCTTGTATGAGTTATTGGTAATTTTAAAAATTTGTCTAGCTTCCATTCTCCATTCCTAATTAGAGCTCAATTTTCTTTGCCGGAATAACTTATCCCCCACTGTGTTTAATCTTAGTGAGAAGGTAATTCCAAGCACCTGTCTCGGCCCTAGGGTTACAAGCAGACATACGACTTCAGCTTGGTCAGGTGGATGCCCTCTCCTGGGACTTTGATCTTGACCAAGGTCCACAAGGAAGGAAGGAGCAGGGGCAAAGTCGGACCAGAATCTTCTTAACAAACAACACTTGCTGCACTCCCCCACCCTGCAGCAGAGCCTTTGCTGGTAGTCCCCACCCCCCAACACCCGCCCCCAGCGTCAAGCCTGGTTCTCCATATCTAGTCAATTGTGGGCACCCCAAAAGCATTCTCTTTGTTTAGGATGCTTAGGTCCTGCTGCTTGATTGACAGCAATGAAGACTCTCTGGGGATGGCTATCCAGAGCACCTCCCCTCTCCGCATCCCCGTGGCCCGTGCACCGCGTGTTCGACACGCCTGTATCACAGTGCACCACTGATTCCTCCGTCAGTGTCCCCACCAGGCTGAGCTCCCTGAGAATGGAGGCCTTACCGCACGCTTAGCCTGGGGTCTGGTCAGTATTAGGCATTTCAAATAAGGTGGGGAATGAATGAATTGATTAATGAATGAACTGATGAGAGAAAAGACATGCTCGAATGAAACAAGTCTAAAATTTAAGGCCATCTATTATCAGGCACAAATCATAAGGGCTCTTTACAAATTATGGAACTGCCAGAAAGAATATTTTCAGGCTGTTTTAGGAGTTATTGCACATTCTTTGAGGATCTATGTACCTGTCAGGACTAATCTTGTTTCATCCTTGAAATGTAATCCGAAGACCTCTTCAGAGCAGAGTGATGCCTACCTAACAGGGGATAAATATTACCCATTTTGCCCCCAGGAAATGCCTGTGATGTTTAAGTACCTGCTTAAAATGAAGTATCTTAGTCTCCAGGTTGCTTTTAGCTGCCGCACAGCCGCCCGGGAACCCAGCCCCGCTGACACCTCCGCCTGCGGGAAAAGACGCGCTGGGCCCGCGGGCGCCCTCGGGCCGCTCCCCCCTCGGGGCGCTGCGGGTCACGGCCAAGGCCAGCACCGTTGTGGGTGGGCAGCGCAGGGCGGTGGGCGTAGGGCGCCCAGAGGGGCGCAGGGCCTTCCTCCCCGTCCCCTCCCCCTTCCCCCTCGCCCTCCCTGGTCTTCCTGAGCAACGCGGGCCTCAGGCGGCTGGGTGAGGCGGAGCAGGGTGCCTGCCTGTGGGGGTACGTGCGCCCGTGGGCTCCAGGACGTGGTGAGGAGGGCGCGCCTCAGGGCAAGGGTGGCCGAGGAGATGGAAGGCTGGCTACGCACAGGGGGACTGACCCAGTAAGGCGATCTATCAAGCGCGAGCTAAGCCAGGTTCCTCACTGTCAGAAAATGGAGTTAGAAAGATGGGGAAGGAGAAACATGAGGAACCCTGCAGTGCTGGTGGGAGCTAGATCAAGCTGAACACGGGGTTGTATAGATGGTGTGTCAATTTCCCAAGGCTGGAATGACAGGTGACAGTGAACTAGCGGGCTTAAACAGCAGACACTGATTCTCAGGGTTCTGGAGGCCAGAAGTCAGGGCGTGGGCAGGGTCACACTCGGTCCAAAGGCTCGGAGGAGAAGCCTTCCCTGCCTCGCTCGTCCAGCGGCTGGGGCCCATGTCTTCCTTAGCTTGCGACCACCTCACTCCAATCTGCCTCCTCCTTTTCTGTGTCTTCTCCTGGGGGGTCTTTGTTATAAGCACACACATGAGTGCATTTAGGGCCCACCCGGATAACCCAGGACAAACTTCTCCTCTCAGATCCTTCACCACATTTTTTGCCATATAAGGTAATACTCACATGTTCTGGTCATTAGGACACGGACATATCATTTTGGGGACTGTCATTTAACCCTCTACAGACAGCTACACACACACACACACACACACACACACACACACACTTACACTTCCTGGCTCTGTCGACAGTGAGGGCCTGGGAGCAGTGATACTCAAATAGCAACAAGCATGCCCAGCACCCAGATCTTGGCTTCAAAACACTGTTTTCCACTAGAAGGAACCCGGCGTCCTGGAAGAAATGCCTGGTTCCGGGGCTGGGGAAGGAAAACGTACAAGATGAGCTAGAACATCTGGCTGCACTGGAAAATGAGGAATCACAAAGAATGAGAGAGATGTCAAAAGGACACAGAAGCCAGCTTGAGGGTGCTCCCTCTGACCCCACTGGGGACCAGGTGAGCATCAAAATTAATAATGATAATCACAGACTATAGCCCACTGACTAAAATGAGTCCACACAAATATAAATAAATTAATGAATAAATAAAAAATGTAATGAGGAGTGAGATATTTACATAGCTTCAAAGTACCTCCACACAAAATGCTTACAAATTACAAAGGGGAAACTTTCAGGGGAAAGACCCGGAGACAGCACCTTAATCAAATGACCAAAATGAACATCATCAACAACGGGACAGACTGAAATTGTGCACCACCCGACAAGATGCACAGAGAAGAATGCAGCATCCGTTCGTGACAGCCCTGCCAAGGATGCATAAACTTCATCTAGTTATAAGGAGACACCAGACAAACCCAAACCGAGGGTCATTCTACAAAATAACTGGCCTGCAACCTTCAAAAGTGGGAAGGTCATAAAAGTCAAAAAAAGACGGAAGACTTGCTCCAGACCGAGGGAGACTAAAGAGAGATGACAACTGGATGTCACACAAGGTGGCCCGGGGCCAACTGGGAAAAGAAAAATGGGGCTGATGATAGGTGGTAAGCATGTATCAATGTCAGCTTCCACATCGCGACAGTGTATTATGGTTAAGAAAGAGAAGGTCCTGTTTACAGGAAACTCACAGGAAGTATGTGGGGATAATAGGTCAGCAGGTTGGCAACTTACTCTCAAATGCTTCAGAGAAAAATAAGTTGGAACTTCCAACTTTTCTGTAAGTTTGTGATTATTTAAACACACACACAAACCAGAGTTGACCTTGAGTCTAGCAGATGGCCCACTGCAGGATGTAATTTGAGGAGCTGCCCACAGCCACCGGCCAGTTTCCATACATATTTATTGTTCTGTTTCCTCCTCATTAGACGCATATTTGTAGCACTTTCACATATGTTATCTATTAAACTGCAAACTCTACAAAGTCAGGGACTATATCTATTTCACTCACCAGCGTTTATCCAATGCCCAGAACACAACAGGCACTCAATAAATATGCACTGATTGAATGAATGAGTGAGTGAATGAATGAAGGGAGCTTGCACTAGAAGCAGCAGCATGGCCTTTGGAGTTAGGCAGATCTAGGTCAACTCCAATCTCTCATTTCTCAACTTTGTAATCCTGAGACCAACAGCCAGTCTATGCGGGTTTGAATCCCGGCCCTACCACTTCCTACCTGCATGGTCTCAGCAAGTTGCTTCAGTCTCCTCATCCATAAAATGGGAATTACAATAGTCCCCAGACTTTGTAGGGCTGAGGGGCACATTATGAGTATTTATTAAATCATCTGGGCTTGAGTTCTCAACTCTAAAAAGGGATTATTACTCGCAGAGCTGTTGGGACGTTAAAGGACCCTCAATAAATACTATTTATCATGATTACATTTGATAATAATTTCTATTATCCAATTACAATCTTACGAAGTAGGGAAAGCACACCCCATTTTATGAAAAGAAAGAAACCTAATGAAACACAAATCAGTTGAGGGATCTATTCAAAGTCAATATTAGCAAGAGCAGAGTCCAGCTCAGACACAAACACATCTCTCTGAACCAAAACTGCAGCCCTTTCTCCCGTGTGGCCAATTCCTTTACTGACCTTAAAGCACCCCTGTTAAACTGAAGACAAGCTTGGGAAAGACTGCAATGGAAGCTCCACCCCCTTGAGGAAAGACACTACAGCAGTGGCTCTTAAACATTAGTATGCAACAGAATCACATGGAAGGTTTGTTAAGACACAGAGTATTGCCCCCACCCCAGAGTTCTGATTCAGTAAGTCTGGGGAGGGCCAAAGAGTTTTGAGAACCACTACCTGAGAGGGAATTAGTTGAAAACCAGCTTAGAAAGTAAGGAAATACTGTGAGCAGGAGACTGGGGAGATTAGGGGGAAGCAGAGGGGCAGAAGGTCAGCTCCAGGGATCAATGCGGGTGGGAGGGCTCTGCCACACGGGACAAAAGCGCCAGATCAGACGTCGGCTCAATCTATGGCTTTGGCAAATCACCATCTCCGAGATGAAACTGACCAATCTCTCTAAAGCCGGAAATACCACAACACACCCCACACTACGTAGCTAAGTTGAGCAGCCCTATAACTATTTTAAAATTTGAATTTGTAGTTTTAAAACCTCCGAAAAGGAAATCTTCAGCACTCAGATGGTTTCACTGGAAAATTCCAGCAAATGTTTAAAGAACACCAAATCTATACAATCTCTCCCAGAATATAGAGGGAACACTTCCTGATTCATTTTATGAAGCTGACACCCAAATCAAAGACAGTAAAAGAAAAAAAGAAAAGAAAGAAAACTATAGACCAATCTCTCTCAGAACTGTAGATTGTAAAAGTCCTTAACAAAATATCAGCAGACAGAATTCAGCAATACACCATACCAAGTGGGCTTTATTCCAGGGATGCAAGGCTGGTTCAATATTTGAAAACAGTCACTGTGCTCCAGCATATTGACAAGCAATGGTGGTGGCAGCCAGAGGACCCCACTGAGCAGTGCCTGGGATGAAGGTGGGGCCAAGCAAATCTGGGGAAGGGAAACAAAGTGGGCTCTATACACATGGCTTTCGTTCTAACAAAATAAAATGCTACACTTCATACGTATTGGGTGACTCCTGGGTTATACGCCTAATCCTCGTCTGTCTGAGAGCTGGGCCACTGGAAGTGCTGGGACAACCAGGAGAAAGGCTGGCTTGAGGCACCAGGGACTAAATGGGACAGTCCAATCCCCCAAAGTCAGAGGGATCCCAAGTAGGGTCCAGGAACAGAGAAGAGCAAGAGACCCTGGCAAGAAGTTGGACTGAAATATAAGAAAGCCCATTCTGGATTTTGGCTCAGGAACTCTTTTTAAACTGTGAGTCAAATCCTTACAAATTTGAATCTGAATTTGAAAACACTGATCTGGCACCTTTCATAAGCTATACCAAAGGCGGAGAGAGAGTTTGATAGCTAATAAAGTTCATCTTTGGCTAAAATACTTTGAATTACTAAACCCTCTGTCTGGGATTCATCTCCTAAAGTGAAAAGGCTCCAGCTGCCTCTGATGTTCAGAATGTGTAAGAATCGTGGCTGCCTGTGCCTTGCTCGCATCCCCTTGGCACCCAGCACTCCAGCATCCAGCACGAGCTGACAGCGTCCTACCATCCTACCATCCTACCGAGGCACGGCTCTGCCTGAGAGCTTGCTCTTGCCCTGCAGTCAGCACAAGTGCCGGGGAGTCAATGCTCCCAGAAGCTGTCCTTAGCCAATGAAGGATGGGAGACAGAGGCTAAAAACCCCAGCTTCCATATCTCTGGAAGGGATAACTCAGGCTGTTCTTCACCGACTTTAATGTGCTTATGACACACCTGGGGATCTTAATAAAATGCAGATTCTGATTCAGCAGGGCTGGCTGGACCTGAGATTCCGTCTTTTTGACAAGCCCCCAGGTGATGCCGATGCTGCAGGGCCGGGCAGCGCATTTTGACTCCCCTGCCAGAGCTCTCTGCAGTTTCCTCCCAGATCAACTGCTTGCTCTCAGATTCTCATTGGAGGGTCTGCTTCTAGGGTTAGCACTTTTTTTCTCTCTCTTCTTACATTTCATGCTCCTTGCTCTCAGTTTTCTCACAGCCTGACCACTACCTTGCAGTGTGACCCAGGGAAAACACTTCATTTCCTCATCTCCAGAAGGAGGGGTCAGACTGCCGGGTCTCCTCCCACTCCAACATTCTAAAGACGTTCTCACTGTTCTTCCTGATCGGCTTTCCTGTTCTTGTTCTTGTGAACGACCTTTCAAAATCAGGCTGGCTTCACAGTCTGCCCACCTTCAAAAGATGTCTCTCAACAGAAATGGAAAATGGAAGCCTTTTCTTCAAACATAATAGCAAAAGTCCTTGACAGATAAAGGATTTAGCAAACATTCACGCATGCAGATGACATTTTCATTGTGCAAGAGAAAAAGAGACCATTCAGAAAAACAAGGACAGTAATTTTAGGCAGGGGCTATTAAAATGAAAATCAGCGTGAAACCAAGAAAAGACGTGAAACCATAATCAAAAGATATCTAAATAGGAGATAATACATAGAAGAAAACACAATAGTGAGTTTGTATACTGTGTCTGCTTCTTGATCAAAGATCCCGAGACATACAGATACAAGCTGTCCCCTTCCAGATAACCATTTGGAAAGCTACCTTCTCACACCTACGCTTAAAACATTTTTGAAATTCCTCACGTTTACAAGAAACCAAGTATACTACCATATATTACCTCATAGACATAATATTACCATACAACTCAGCGTAAATACAAACTTTGTTTTCAATAACTTAATGGTGGCTAAAATATTGTAGGGGAGGAAGACATTTCCTCTTCCCAAAGGTGGGTTCGTCTGGCCGGAGAACGAATTAAATTCACATGAGACAGAATAGCAAGAGAAAATTAAACAAAGCTTTATGAGGAACCATGGCCCGGGGGCTTTCTTCCCGAAGGAAGAAAGGGCAGCGAAGAAGTGGGGTGCACATAGTGGTTATATACCTCCAAACAGGGTGTTTCACATGTGATTGAAAGGTCCCTCCCACAATAGTCACAAGATTGCCCTGTTGGCACAGTGCTTGATGGACACAGCAGGTAATGGTCTGCTATCTCGGTGGGCGTAGCAGGAGGCAAGTCGATTGTCTGGAGCTGGGCGGTCACAGGTGAGCGCAGCAATCAGTTCCTTCCCTAAGGAAAGATGCTTAATCCTTAAAGAAATGCCAACGTTGGGAGGGGGAGGGAAGTCAGTTACAGGAGGTTACCAGACTAGCACAATAAAATGCAGATTTAAGTCCTTGCCTTTGGTATTGATTAAGAGTTTTTAGAGAGAAGGTCATCTCCTTTCTTCTTCCTGGTACATAGAGGGAGGCACCTTTTACAGATAGAGATTTACCTTACAAATGTAAACGTGTCCTAACAAATGGCGAGTTCCATTCCTCAGAGCCTCCTTCCCTGTCCCAGTTTATCAAAAGCAATCAGCCTCAAATAATCCTGATGCCAAAGAGACGTATCTTGGGGTGGCCAATTCCAGGTCCCCACAATATTAACAAGTGAAATTCATGCATGTAACTGTCAGTTATTGCTGTGTAACAATCCCCAAATCACAGTGACATGAACAGGAAGTAGTTATGTCTCATGCCTACGTCTGCACATCTGCTGGGGCTCAGCTTCAGGCTGCAAGCCTGCAGGTTGGCTGGGATGGCTATGCAGCATGTGAGCTCCGTCTGGCACCCAGATGCTGACAGGCAGCTATTCAGGCATACAGCTTCTCAGGGCACGGGTCAGATGTTCCCGGGAACAGGAACACGTGGTGCCTTGAAGGGCTAGGCTCGGAGCTGGTACACTGTTACCTCCCCACATTCCAGTCCAAATCAAGTCACATGGCCAAGTCCAACATCAATAAGTGCCTCCCAGGGAGTTATCATAGATGGAGTGAGTATTTGCTGAACAATCATCTAATCTGCCAAGATGATATTAAGAACTCGAGGCATTTTCCAAAGAAGAGTGCCAAAAGTGATATGAGTAATAGCATGGTCATTGAAATAAGTGTATAGCCACATAAGGGGACCAGCTTGGAGGCACAAGGTTTTAATTTGTTTAAAAAAGTCATTTCTGGGGACAGCCCAGTGGCGCAGCAGTTAAGTTCACACGTTCTGCTTCAGTGGCCAGGGGTTGGCCAGTTCGGATCCCGGGGGTGGACATGGCACTGCTTGTCAAGCCATGCTGTGGCAGGCATGCCACATACAAAGTAGAGGAAGATGGGCATGGATGTTAGCTCAGGGTCAGTCTTCCTCAGCAAAAAGAGGAGGATTGGCAGCAGATGTTAGCTCAGGGCTAATCTTCCTCAAAAAAAAAAAAAGTCATTTTCAGCTTTTTATAAAAGTCAAACATCATAATGGCTAACTGAATGCATCCAAGTCTTATTTATGCTTACACGGGACAGAAACCTACCCACAGAAGATCCTGAAACTTATCCAGTCCATGTTTCCTTAGTTCCTCTGTTTCATAAAAAATCTTTAAAAGGAGAAGCAAAGTTACCCGAGTCTCCATTCTGATGTCTCCAGGCTGGGGCTTGGTGGGCCACCTGCGGAGGGGTGAAGACACCCCGATGTGTTGGAGGCCATCAGGTCTCGGACAGTCAGGAACCCTGAGTTAACTCGTGATCTATCACCTCAGCTGCTCCCGTGACGTCAGCTGCACGCCTGGCACACTGCTCCACCTCTCGGGGCTTCCATTTCTTCACCCATCAGTGCGCCCCCAGGTGCAGCCAGCCCTACAAATAAGACATCTCTCCATCTATCAGATGCTGGAGGTTTTCTGGTGTCCCCTTTCCCTTAATGAGAACTGCTTTGTAAAGTTGCCGATTTCAGACCTAGAAAAATGTAGCAACTTTCATGCGCTAAAGGCTGAGAATGAAAACTCTCATTGAATGCTCGAGATTCTGTCTGCCATCAAGAAGAAATTCTCTGGGATTTGCCTAGATCATTCATAATGAGGTGGCAGTTTCTAACCTTAAATTCTCTAGATTAAAACCAAAAGGTTGCCTTCCCTTGTTGGGTGACCCTCATGCGTCTGCAAACATCAGCACTTTTTCTTTTTTCTTTTTTTCTGGTTTGTTTGGCAGTGAGGGTAATTTCGTAACAAAATGATCATTAACAGAGAGTTCTCTGGAGCCATTATTATGTCCTAGGAATCAGAAGGTGGATTTTGAACGAGGGGCCCGAGGAGTGAGCGCTCACTCTACCTGGCAGTCAACAGCCAAAAGAAGACTGAAATCAACTTCTAAAGCAAAACGTCTACATTCTCTGGACAGCATTTAATCGATTCTTAACTCCCCACGGCCCGTCCAGTTCTTCAGCCGGCTGATAACCCCACTATTTATTTACGCAGCAAACACCTGTCTCACCGTAGCTGGCACACGCTGTGAGCCTCGTCCTCCATCTCCTCGAAGCCTCTGCACGCTCCCCCGAGATAAGGACCGCGGTCCCCCTTCGCGGGGGAGACGCCGGGCTGTCCCCAGCTTCGCTTGCCTCGGTCGCCCCAGGTTTGCTTCTCCTGAGACGGAAGAGCCCCCTCTCGCCCTCCTGGCGATCTTCCGGCCCCTGAGTCCCCGCTGCCCGGAGTCGGCGGCACCCCGAGGGGCTGCGGGCGCGGTGCCCTTGGGAGCGGGACGTGGGGCGGCCGGGCTCGCTCCGGGGCGCGCATGGAGCGGCAGGCGCCCGGCGAGGTGCGCATGAGCCGGGCCGTGGGGCCCGCGCACGCCAACGCCCGCGGCGAGCTGGGCGCCGCGCAGCTGCTCCGCTGGATCGACGCCGCCGCCTGCCTGGCCGGTAGGGCGCGGGGTAGGGCGCGGGGTAGGGCGCGGGGTAGGGCGCGGGGTAGGGCGCGGGGTAGGGCGCGGGGTAGGGCGCAGGAAGGCTGGATGGGGAGCGCTGGGGCGGCAGGGCCGGCGTCCGGAAGCGGGGGCCTGGATGGCGGGGGTGTCTGCGAACTGGGAGGCGGGCAGGGATGTGGGGAGGCGGGATGGGACATGGGAGGATCCGGGGTGACCCACCCCAGTGAGGAAGCCGATGTCTGGCGCGCCAGCTCGCGCCACGCCAGGAGCGGGGATGGCGAGGAGACAGAAGGGAGAAGGGGAGAATGTTTACAGAGTGGTGAGCTCTGTACAGCCAGGGACCGTGATGCCTGAGACAGTCCATCCAACGCAGGGAACACCCCAGACCTCGCACGTTCCTCAAAGGTTTTAGTCTTAGGACTCCTCTACCGCAGTATGTAAATGAAGACCCCAGAGAACTTTTGTGTCTGTGGGTTACTTTTCTCCCTATGTACCAAATTTTTAAACATTTATTCAGTTAAAGAGAACAAGAATAAACCCATTACAGATTTCTATTGAAGGCTATATTGTTAACAAAAAAGTACATAGAAGAGTGGTATTGGTTTACATTTCTGCAGATCTCTTTAATGCCTGATGTAATAGATCACTCGCTTCTCGTCTCTGCTTCCGCGTTCAGCCTGCTGCCTGTCGCGCTCTGTGGTCTCTGCTCAGGACCTTTGCACCTGCTTTTCTTTTTGCCTTTGTGCTCTTGGCCCTTTCCAAGCCTTACTTCTCAGCGCAAATACCGTTTCCTCAGAGAAGTCTTTCCTGACCACCTGTTGGCATTTGCACCCATTCATCGCTTTTATCACAATGCCCTTTCTACTTCCTTCAGACCGCTTAGCACAATCTGTAATTATTTTGTGTATTAATCTGTTCACCTCTTTATTTCCTGCCTGGCCAATTAGCATGTAAACTAAAACGAGTTCTCTCATGCTTAATAAGCACTAAATAAAAAGCTTTTGATTCTGTGGATGGGTAGATGGATGATGGGTAGGCCAGAACTAGGAATCTCGTTTCTAGAGTGAACCAGGCGCTTAATGGAGTTGGCAAATGTACATTTTAAAGGACGTTAGGATACAATATTAGAGCTGGAAGGAGCTTAAGATTGTGTCTCCCAGGTCTCTTATTTTGCAGAGGACAAAAGTAGAGCTCGGAGGGTTACACTGCTTCTCAATGAGCATTAACAGTTTCTGGTCCTCTGTGTGTTAACCACCTGCAAAATCCAGTCAGCTATCTGATGCCAGTCTGTTTGTTGATAGGTCTGGTTTCTGTCTTAACGGTTTTTATCAGGATTTGATGTTGGTTATGATAACATAATAATAGAAACATGAATATAAAATTAATCCACATGGAAGAGAAACAAAGATAGGAATCACTGAGGTTGCTAATAATAATAATCATGCCTATTGCCAAGGCAACTGAATACATCATGTGAATATTGAAGTGACTTTTAAAGTTACCTCACTTGGTGCCTCTGTCCTGTCATGGAGAAACAATTGCCCTCCTGAAATTCTCATAAAAATTTCTATGGTTTTACATCTTTGGAACTCAGTCCGTAGAATGATTCACTTGATAGCCAATTACTCTGGACCTTAATAATTACATTACTAACAGCACAATATTAAAGAAACCTTTATGATAAAGTTGGTTTGGAAACCTGGATGCTGCCTGATTTAAACTCTCCATGGTGAGAAAAGGCATCACCTAAGCGAGGGACATTATTTAGCCAAGGTGTAACTAAATCTGACACGGAGAAATGGCGTTTTCCCAACCAGAGTCCCTTATTGACCAGCACTTCTGTAACACTAAATTAACATGATAAATAATGATCATAATCATGGCCCCAAGGCACTGCCATGACCCCCAGGCACAGCTAGATTCCAAAATGTCTTCTCAATATTTAAAGAAAGATTAATATGTTCACTATCATTTTGGCATTAAACCTCATTTCTGTCAGTAGCCCATTATTCTTCTAGATCCTTAACCCTAGAGGCTTGACACCATCTGAGTTGTTCTCCCCCCTCTATTTCCATTTCTTGTTTTGAAATATCCCAGATTCACATTTCCCTCTCTATTTCATTTGTGAATCTTTTCCAGAGTTCACTCTCTCAGAAATGGCACCCAATCCATCCAGCTGTCTGGGAGTCATCCAGGAAAACTCTCTTTACTTTGCTTCCCCCTTCACATATTCAATCCATGAACCAAGTCCTATCAATGTTACATTAAAGGAATCTCTCAAACCCAACCACTTTGCTGTGCCTCCACTGCCACCACCTAGCTCAGGCTACCATCATCTTTCAGGTGGACTTCAGCAGTGGTTTCTAAACTGGTCATCTCCATTTATTCTAGTCTCCTCTCCACACTGCATCTATAGTACTTTTTGAAGGTGCTAATCTCATCATGTCACATGTTCTGTTCATCTTCCCCCATTGTCTTCTTTATCAAGGCCTATAAGGGTTCCTCTTCTGGCACAGTATCTCCTATCAGAAGTGGCTAAACTATTGCGAGTTTGTCTTCATCAAGACAGCACCCAAGGAGAGCAGACAGTGCACAGCCAGAAGCCCCTGGGATTGTGCAGGCAAAAGAAAGCACCCCTCGTGCAGCCCAGTGCTCCAGCTCAGCTGGTCGGCCAGAGCACTGGTGCATACAATAGAAAAGTAGCAGCTGTGAGGAAGCAAGCTGCAGATCATGGCAGGCTCAGAATACACAGTTCCTGACCCCCACCCTGCGGCAGGAGGTGGAAGCTTCAACCAAATACTATCACTGTGTGGAGGCACAAATCCACGCCATCAAACAGTGTGAAAAACTATATTAATACTCCAGACCAGAAGGAAAATGACAAGCACCCAGAAATCAATCCTGAAGGCACAGAAATTTATACTCTAAATGACAGAGAATTCAAAATAGGTATCATAAAACAACTCGGTGAGTTATAAGGAAATACACATAGTTCAATGGAATCAGGAACTTCTTCACAGAAGAGGTTGAAACGATAAAGAAAAACCAATAGGAAATGTTGGAGATGAAAAACACAATGAATGAGATAAAGAAAAATCTGGAATCCCTGAATAACAGAGCTGATATTATGGAGGACAGAGTTAGTATCGTGGAGGACACAAAATATAGAAATCCTTCAAATGGAGGAGGAGAGAGAACTAAGATTAAAAAGAAATGAAGAAATTCTCTGAGAAATATCTGACTTAATTAGGAAATGCAACATAAGGATTATAGATATTCAAGAGGGAGATGAGAAGGAGAATGGAGCAGAAAGTTTGTTCAAAGAAATAATAGCTGAGAACTTCCCAAACCTGGGGAAAGAACTGGAAATACAAATGGAAGAACTCCTAACTATATCAATGTTAAAAGATCTTCTCCAAGGTGCATTGTAGTAAAGCTGGCAAAAGCTAATGGTGAAGAAAAAACATTGAGAGCAGCAAGGCAGAAGAAAATAACTTACAAAGGAACCCCTATCTGGCTTCAGCAGATTTCTCAGTGGAAACATTACAGGCTAGGAGAGAGGGGAATGATATATTCAAAATTATGAAAGACAAATCTTTCAGCAAAGAATACTCTATCCAGCAAAAATATCCTTCAGATATGATAGAGAAATAAAAACTTTCCCAGATAAACAAAAGCTAAGGGAGTTCATTTCCACAAGACCCTCCCTAAAAGAAATGCTCAAGAAGGCTGTCATACCTGAAAAAAAAGGGAGGTTACAAAGTCTTGAGCAAAGAGATAAATAGGTAGGCAAAATCAGAAAACTACAGCTCTCTGTCAGAACAAATTAGCATAAACTTAATTATAACACTAAAGATAAAGGGAAGGAAAATATCAAAAATAAATATAATCTCATCATTTTAACCACAAACTCACAACACAAGATGGAATAAGTTGTGACAATAATAACGTGGAAAGCGGTGGAATTGGCTTGGTCTAAGGAAATAAGAGGCTATCAGAAAGTGGACTATCACATCTATGAAATTTTTTATACAAACCTTATGGTAACCACTAAACAGATAATCAGAACAGAGACATAAATGATAAATAAAGAGAAAACTAAGAAAACCATCATAGAGAACTACCAAACTGAAGTGGTAGTCTGAAATACACAGGACAAGAAACAAGGGAAAGGCAGAATAACCAGAAAACAAGCAATAAAATGGCAGCAGTAAGCCCTCATTTATCAATAATCACTCTAAATGTAAGTGGAGTGAATTCTCCAACCAAAAGACACAGAGTGGTGGAATGGATTAAAAAATAAGACCCAACAATATGCTGCCTCCAGGAACACATCTCAGCTATAAAGACAAACGCAGGCTTAGAGTGAAGGGATGGAAGACAAAACTCCAAGCCACTGACAAACAAAAGAAAGCAGGTATTGCCATACTTATATCAGACAGAGTAGATTTCAAGACAAAACAGGCAATGAGAGACAAAGAGGGGCAGTATGTAATGATCAAAGGGACACTCCACCAAGAAGACATAACACTTATAAATATATATGCACCTAACACAGGAGCACAAAGTACATAAAGCAATTGTTAACAAACCTAAAAGGAGATATTAACAACAACACAATAATAGTAAGGGACCTTAACACCCCACTTAGATCAATGGCTAGATCATCCAGATAGAAAGTCAACAAGGAAATAGTGGATTTAAATGAAAACCTGGACCAGATGGACTTAATAGATATATATAGAACACTCCATCCAGAAACAGCAGAAAATACATTCTTCTCATGTACACATGGGACATTCTTGAGGATAGACCATACGTTGGGAAACAAGGCAAGCCTCAATAAATTTAAGAAGATTGAAATCTTATCAAGCACCTTTTCCTATCATAGTGCTATCAAGCTAGAAATCAACTAAAAGAAAAAAGCTGAGAAAGTGACAAATATGTGGAGACTAAACAACATGCCACTAAACAACCAATAGATCATTGAATAAATTAAAGGAGAAATCAAAAAATATCTGGAGACAAATGAAAATACACCATACCAACTCATATGGGATGCAGCAAAAGTGGTCCTAAGAGGGAAATTCATAGCAATACAGGTTCACCTTAACAAACACAAAAATCTCAAACAAGCAATCTTAAACTACACCTAACAGAATTAGAAAAAGGAGAATAAACAAAGCCCAAAGTCAGCGAAGGAGGGATATAATAAAAGAGCAGAAATAAATGAAATTGAAACAAACAAACAAAAACAGTAGAAAGGATCAAGGAAACAAAGAACTGGTTCTTTAAGAAGATAAACAAAACTGACAAGCCATTAGCCAGACTCACTAAGAAAAAAAAGAGAGAAGGCTCAAATAAAGTTAGAAACGAAAGAGGAGAAATTGCAACAGATACCACAGAAATACAAAGGATTATAAGAGAGTAGCATGAAAATCTATATGCCAACAAATTGGACAATCTAGAAGAAATAGATAAATTCTTAGACTCATACAACCTCCCAAAACTGAATCAAGAAGAAATAGAGAATCTGAATAGAACAATCACAAGTAAACAGATTGAAACAGTAATCAAAAACCTCCCAAAAGATAAAAATCCAGGACCAGATGGATTCTCTGGAGAATTATACAAAACATTCAAAGAAGATTTAATATGTATCCTTCTGAAACTATTCCAAAATATTGAGGAATGTGGAATACTTCCTATCATTCTATGAGGCTACCATTACCCTCATACAAAAGCTAGACAAGGACAACACAAAGAAGTAAAATTACAAGCCACTATCACTGACTAACATAGATACAAAAGTCCTCAAGAAAATATTGGCAAACTGTGTACAGCAATATGTTAAAAGATCATACACTATGATCAAGTGGGATTTATACCGGGTTCACAGGGATGGTTCAACATCCACAAATCAATCAATGTGATACACCACATTAACAAAATGAGGAATAAAAACACATGATCATCTCAGTAGATGCAGAGAAAGCATTTGACAAGATCCAATATCCATTTATGATAAAAACTCTCACTAAAATGGGTATAGAAGGAAAGTACCTCAACATAACAAAAGCCATGTATAACAAACCCACAGCCAACATTATTCTGAATGGGGAAAAACTGAAATCCATCCCTCTGAAAACAGGAACAAGACAAGGGTGCCCACTCTCACCACTCCTATTCAACATAGTACTGGAGGTTTTGGCCAAAACAATTAGGCAAGAAAAAGAAATAAAAGGAGTCCAAATAGGCAATGAAGAAGTGAAACTCTTGCTATTTGCAGATGACATGATTTTATATAAGAAAACTCTAAAGAATCCATTGGAAAGCTATTAGAAAGAATCAACAACTACAGAAAAGTAGCAGGGTACAAAATCAACTTACAAAAATCAGTTTAATTTCTATACTCTAATAACGAACTAACAGAGAACTCAAGAATACAATCCCATTTACAATCGCAACAAAAAGAATAAAATATCTAGGAATAAATTTAATGGAGGAGATGAAAGACCTAAACAATGAAAACTATAAGACATTATTGAAAGAAATCAATGATGACATAAAGAAAAGGAAAGATATTCCAGTCACATGGATTGGGAGAATAAATATAGTTAAAATGTCCATACCATCTAAAGCAATATCCAGATTCAATGCAATCCCAATCAGAATCCCAATGACATTCTTCATGAAAATATAACAAAGAATCCTAAAATTCATATGGGACAACAAAAGACCCCAAATAACTAAAGCATTCCTAAGGACAAAGAACAAAGCTGGTGGCATCACAATCCCTGACTTCAAAATATACTACAAAGCTATAATAATCAAAACAGCATGGTACTGGTGCAAAAACAGACCCACAGATCAATGGAAGAGAATTGAAAACCCAGAAATAAAACCACACATCTATGGACAGCTAATCTTCAACAAAGGAGCTAAGAACATACAATGGAGAAATGACAGTCTCTTCAATAAATGGTGTTGGGAAAAGTAGACAGCCACATACAAAAGAATGAAAGTAGACCATTGTCTTTCGCCATACACAAAAATTAATTCAAAATAGATCAAAGACTTGAAAGTAAGACCTGAAACCATACAACTCCTAGAAGAAAATATAGTCTGTACACTCTTTGACATCGGTCTTAGAAGGATTTTTTTGAATACCATGTCTACTAGGGCAAGGGAAACAAAAGAAAAAATAAACAAGTGGGACTTCACCAGAGCTTCTGCAAGGCAAAGGAAACCAGGAACAAAATGAAAAGACAACCCACCAACTGGAAGAAAATATTTACAAATCATATATCCAACAAGCAGTTAAGCTCCAAAATATATAAACAACTCACACAACTGAACAACAACAAAAAAACAACAACAACCTGATGAAAAAATGGGCAAAGGATAGGAGCAGACAGTTTTCCAAAGAATATATACAGATGGCCAATAGGCAGGAAAAGATGTTCAACATCACTAATCATCAGGGAAATGCAAATTAGGACTACACTAACTATCACGTTACATCTATTAGAATTGCTATAATCACCAGAACAAAAAATAACAGATGTTGGAGAGGATGTGCAGAAAAGGGAACCCTCATACACTGCTGGTGGGAATGCAAACTGGTACAGCCACTATGTAAAACAGTGTGGAGACTTCTCAAAAAAATTAAAAATAGAAATACCATATGACCCAGCTATCCCACTACTGGTTATTTATCCAAAGAATTTGAAATCAACAATTCAAAGAGACTTATGCACCCCTAGGTTCATTGCAGCTTTATTCACTATAGTCAAGAAATGGAAGCAACCCAAGTGCCCATCGACTGATGAATGGATAAAGAAGATTGATTGGATAAAGAAGATGTGGTATATATGTACAATGGAATACTACTCATTCATAAAAAAAGACAAAATTGTCCCATTCAAAACAGCATGGATGGACTTTGAGGGTATTATGTTAAGCAAAATAAGCCAGACAGAGAAAGACGAACATTGTATGATTTCACTCATGTGTGGAAAATAAACTAACACATGGACAAAGAGAACAGTTTAGTGGTTACTAGTGGGGAAAAGGGTTGGGGGGTGGGCACAAGGCATGAAAGGGCTCATTTATATGGTGACTGACAAATAATAATGTACAACTGAAATTTCACATTATAAACTGTTATGACTTCAGTAAAAAAAAAGAGTAAACATAAAGATGGATCGATAAAAATGATCCAATCTGAAGAACAGAGGGGGAAAAGGAATTTTAAAAGTGAACAAAGTATCAGAGATTTGTGGGAAAAAAAGTCAAAAGGTATAACACACATGTAATTGGAGTTTCAAAGGAGATGAGAAAAACCAAATATTTGAAGAAATAATGGCTGAAATTTTCCTAAATATGGTGAAAGACAAAAATTTACAGGTTCAAGAAGACATTGAACACCAAGCAAGCTTAATACAAAGAAAACCACAGCTAGATACATCATAGTCAAATTATGGTGAAAACAAAATCTTGAAATCAGGCAGAGAAAAACACTATGCTATATATAGGAGATCGATGATTAGAATTACCACTGACCTCATTGGAAACAATGGAGTCCAGAAGATAGTGGAACAATATCTTTAATAATAATAGTAAATATAAAATCGTCAACCAAGAGCTTCAAGGTGCTGTGCATAGTCCATCCTCAGCCTTCCCTTCAGCCTTATCTTACCCACTCTCCTTCTTGCTTTCTGAATTTTAGCCACAAAGACATTCATCAGGAGCTTTGTAGTCATTGTTCCTTCTGTTCAGCATGCTCTCCTTTCCTCTGCTCCCCCTCCCAACACATGCATTTTACTTCCACTCATCCTTCAGATCTCAGCTCGAGTATCCCCTCTATGTGGAAGCCTTCCCTGACATCCCACCTAGGTCTGGTTCCTCAGTTACAGACTCCCATAAAATCCATGTTTTCTTCAGAGCGCTTAACTCATTTTGTTATTATGTATTCATTTAATTAATCCCTCCACTAGACTCCATAAGAACAGGGGTCGTGGCTGTTATATATTTCCAGCACATTATGCAGAGGCTGGCATAGCACAGCTACTCAGTCAGTATTGGTTAAAGGAATGAATGAATGAATGAAGTTCCACCATTTTTATCAACCATTATCTCATATCTGGATTACAACAACTTGGCTAGTCTGCGACTCTTCCTCAGCTTCTCTCAGCTTCCCCAGGAAATCAGAAATAGCTTTAGGGTTTCTCCACTTTTGTTGGCATCTGTATGAAGGACAATCGAAATCAAGAATCAAAACAAGCTGGTCCTGTTGAATTCATGCCTAACATGCTTGTAAAAAGAAAACAATCACATATACTCACCTGTTAAAATGTGACCCTATGTTGGTTCCCATATTTTTATTTTTTCTTTTTAATTTAATGGCCTTTGGAAATCTGTAGTGTAAACCTTCGCTAATGAACCTCTGAAGACCATATTTGGCCAAATACTTCTCTGGGGAGCGTTCCTTGGTTGGTCTTGTCTTTTCTGAGTTCCTATTGCTTCTGTAGTCAAAATCACTAGTTAGAACAATGTATTTAATCTTTCTCAGCCTAAATTTCCTCATGTAAAATAGAACTAATAATAGTACCAACCGTATGTAATTGACGTGCATAAATACTTAGCTCAGGGCCTGGCCAATAACAAATGGTTAATAAATGGCAACTATTATGATTATGTTTCTTCCTGATCCCTAATGCAGTCTAGTATAGTGCTATATACACATAGTGGATACCCAAAATACACGATAAATATTGTCTTTTATTGGTTATTGCACTTTAGTTATCATTTAAATCATTCAAAATTGGTAACTCATGTTGGTATACCTGGTAACACTTTATTAACAAGAATAGTTTAATAAGCTCAACATCCCGTTCCCTCATGTCAGGTAACTAAACGAATGTCTGTGAGGTACTCGGTAGTCAATGTTTTACAGCACGTGTTTGCAAGGATCCAGTAGTTCTCTGGAAGTCTTAACCTCGAGAAGGGTGCTGACTATGGCTGGATCTCTAGCTGCCGCTGAGTAGACTTGTTGAAAGATAGGGCTGATTCAGCTCAGTGTCTGGAAATCAGTGGGTACGTAACAAATGTTTGAGACGCTGAATTAAATTGAGCCCACCTTGAGTGTTTCTAAAGTCCCATACTTTTATGTTCTCTTCCTCTCACTGAACTTTAAAGCTGGGGAGCCAGTCCTCCCACTCCTTCACTCACACACAGAGTTCTGCTGTGGCTCATTTTCTGGTAACTTAGTTTATGTTACGTGCATGTTTGGAAGAACAGTTATTTCCAACTAGTAAGACCAGAATTTTCTACAGAATCAGATCATAGGGAGGAGGGCTTTGGAGTTTTTTCTTCTCTCTCTTTACCTGGGACTATCAATTAATATCTATTGCAGTTAAAGTAATCCACTACACACAAAGAATCCAAATTCAGCATAATTCACTGTCTTTCCTTTTTTTCAGGAGTGAAGTCTCCAAAATTAAAATGGGGTTAGAAGTTCTTTAAAGGCCAATGTAACCTGTTTGGGTTTTAGTTGACTGTTCCTCAAAACCAAGTTCTGGCAGAAGCACATGTCAAAATTTTTCCCAAAGAGAATAAATTCTGATATTTGTGTATAAAGTAAAACCAACAATCAGAAAAAAATCTCAACAAATTAAATGCAGACATGGAACTAACTGGAGCTCCTCCCTAATCGCTCTCCACCCTACTCAATACTCTCCTCCTGCAACATAATTAATGCCTGGTGAATTTGGTAATAATAAATAATAAATATTGACTAAATACCTGCTCTGTGCCCGTCTCTACTTCTCTGATGCCCAGAGAAATTCCTCTCTGATTGGGATATGATCTCAGGGTCTCCCATGCTCAGACCACTGGTGAAGTGGTTTAAATATATTCAGTGACTGGTTATGTGGGATAATGGATACAGCTTTGATGCATTATTTTTAAAACAAAAGAAGGATAGTACGTGACAAAATATTTAAAGTTGGCACCAAATTACTAAGATTGCTACTTAAATAGCTAGATATGCTGGGTATTGGTGTTGAATTTCAAATAATAAACAGTGTGAGTTAAAACTTACAAGAAAGTACAGTAATTTCCAGGCAGTAGAAATGTAGCTTCTAGAGCAAAGGAACTCTTTTTGATCCAGATCATCCGGAAGTGTGAGCACAGTGGTCCTGTACTGAACGAGAGGATGAGTTACTAGAATGAGTCCACTTAAGGATTGTCCCTGTCCCCTTATGCTGAAATATTCAGACATAACTACTCATGCAGCACATTTTTACCTGTTTTTTGAAGCTGAAAAACATGCTGGGGTTTCCTGCGTTACAGCCTCGGTGGATGACATACAGTTTGAGGAGACAGCTAGGTAAGTGGCATTGCCCTATCACACCTTTCTCCTGGGTTTCTTGGTTCGTCTGCAACTTGTATTTGTGGCACCTAAGCTTATTCATTTGGAGTCACTGATCCAATTTACCAATTTGTTGGTAAAATAAATAACATTGGACCTAATATAAATCAGTAAAAGAAATAATTGCAGGACCTACTTTTAGTAAACACTCAAGAATAAATGCACAGTCCTGACTTTGTTGAGAAATATCTCTCAGCATTAGATGCATTCTGGTATAAAGCATAGCAGGATTGTTAAAAGCTGATTCTTAAGGGCTCCTTCCTTGACTAGAAGAATAATTAATGACAGTAAGTATCTCTATGATGGTGAATTTCATCATTAGGTTGTTGAATAAACATTAATTCATCTGAGTAGAAATGTTAAATTATGAAAAACATTTAATGTATGGGAGTGTATATGTGCTTTACTATCTCTTATTGTAGAAAATTTCAGGGTATACAAACATTTCAAACATACACAAAAGTAGAGAGAATAGCACAGTGTGCTCCCAAGGACCCATCACCTACCTACAATAATAATCGACTCTTGGACCCTCCTGTTTTATCAATACCGCTCCATCCCCCACCCCCCTACACACACACCTGGATTATTTGAAGCAAATCCCAGGCATCTTCTGTGAATATTTCAGTATACATTTCTAAAAGATAAGGGCTCTTTTGGAAAACATAATAACAATCACAATACCATTATGAGAAATTATTATTCCCAATGGTCTCAAAAAATGTTTTTTTAATTTAAACAATTGGTTATTGAATCAGGATCCAATATGATTGATATGCCTTTTAACCTATAATTTTCCCTTCCTTCTTTTCTCTTGCAATGATTTTTTAAAGAAACCTGGTCATTTGTCCTGCAGAGTTTGCTACGTGCTGTATTTGCTCGTTATATCCCTGTTTAATGTGTTCACCTGTCCTTTGTATTTCTTATAAACTGATAGTTGCATCTAAAAGTTGATCTGATGAATGTTTGATATTTTACTAAAACTAGTTCCTGTCAAGAGCACATGAGGTCTAATGATCTTTACCTAGAACCATTATTTCATTGGATATTGGTAAAATGGTAATGTGCTAATTATATCATTTCTTCTTCTTTTATTTTCTGAAATAGTTGTGTCCAGAGACCCTTTATCTCATTAATTACTTGGTTAGCCTGAGGTAGAGTTTGTCCAGGAAAGACAGGCTTAATTCTTTCCTTTTATTTAACATCATTATGAACCCATGGATTTTAACATATACAATGCATTTACATTTTGATGTGATTATTCTTGTGGGTGCTCAAACTGCCCCATCTTTGGACAGTGGGACCTTCTTCAGTTCGGTTCCTAAGTCCTTTGGACATAAACCCAAATTAGAAGCCTTTGACAACTCCCTTATTTTCTGGTATGACAAAATGGGCTAATCATTTATGTTCCTCACACAGACGTAGAATCAGAAATTTCTTCAAAAGAAATGATAAGTAGAGATCACAATCTGGACAGAGAAGGTGCTCATTAATATAGGGTTGGTCATTATTTCTAGGCTTTTTCAGTGGACAGAATTAGAAATTATGTGTTTTTTAAAGAGTTCATACTAATACCTGTAATAAATTAGGATTATATGGTTTACTTAATTTCTTTGATTTTATGTTTGTATCCCTTTGGTGTTTTTTTTAATGCTGATTATATTGATCCTTTAAAGACATGAACATAACTTACAAGAGAAAGAAAGAGAAAGGTCATCTGTTTCTGGGCCGGGATGGTTCTCAAGGACGATGGGGCAGTTGCCACCAGTTTTCAACCTCTAAGTACTTTTGTTCAATGAGATGCCCAGTTCATCTCTCCAACCTTGCTGCTTAGAGTTCTCTATTTGGCATTTATATTTATATGCAAACAAAGTTAAATTAAGTAAAACAACATGCAAAAAAAGAAATTACTTCTTCAAAGCCAACTCAAAAGAAATTTTTGGCAGGAATTAGAATCATAAGCACAGAGAGACCTTTAAAGCTCAGCCCAGTCTTCTCTTTGTACTGATGAGATCTAATGCCCAGAGCCAGCCGGAGGAGGACAGAGGGTGCCGAGAGCCAGCATCTTCTGATGCTTAATCCAATGCTTTCCCCAAACCACTGCTTCTGTCTTTGTGATCAGCAACTTTTATTGAACATTTCTCCATGCTTATTCTCACAGGCGGCTGCAGTGTCACTGAAAGAGCCCTTGACATTCTAGAATCTTGTAGAAGTAGATAAAGGTCCATTGCTTAAGCTCACATACTACTATGTGATTTTCCCTGAAGTAGAAAAGTTGACATGTGTTTGTATCTCAGCAAAATTACAAATTACTGCAAATCCAAACTTATTTGGGGTTAGATTAAAGCACCATTATTAAACTTAGGAACGCCAATAGTATATTGTAATAAAATATCTATTATGTACTTTCCAATCCTAAATTCTGTAACTTAGTCTTAACTAGTAACCTCATCATTGATATGTAGTTGTGCCATTTTGTACCATTTCATGTTTGTGTCATCGGAAAGGATTTGTGGCCACTAACGTCATGGAAAGGGAACTTCTTGTATTTTTTATATGGCACCTGTACCATAAAAGAAGAAAATCGAAAGACATGTATAGAAAGCCATATAGTTTGGTTACAAGCCATATTAGACATTTTTTAAATTCACAAATATCTATTGCTTATACAAAAAGTATTCTAGGCTCAGTAGGATATGGGAATGATTATGGCACAATTCCAAATGTGGTGGTCGGTCAGTCTGGTGAGAGAGTCAGACAAATACATAATCATCGGAATAGAAAGCGTGATAACATGCATGCCTAGGGTGAGATATAAACTCAGTTCTGTGAAGTAGTTAAAAGGTACATTTTGACTGGAGAATCAGTGAGAATTCATGATAGAGGTAGCATTTAATGTGGGCCTTAAATGAGGTATAGATTTTCCTCTGGTGAATAGGAAAAGGTGTTCACAAGACAAGGGACCTGTGAGAGTCTAAGCCCCGAGGTAAGAAGGAGCAGGGAGTGCTCAGGAGAAGCCCGTTCTGTAGAGAGATGATGTCCTAGCGGTGGACCAGGGCTGGGTAACAGAAGGCCTTGAATGCCACGCTATGAAATTGGTTGTATTTAGTTGGGATTTTAGTGATTCCATTCAGTTGACAAGTCAGTGTGGAATTTGGTTTGGTGAAGAACCAAGTCCTGCGGAATTTTTCTACTCTTAAAGGTAGGTCAGAGTTCACAAAAAAGACAAAGAAAAATGGCAGATGCTTCTCCTCCTCAAAGTCTGACAGGCAGGGGGCATAAGATTTTAGTAGGATGTGAGTACCAAGTACCACAGTAGCTTTGAAGAGGGACTCTAACCTGCGTGGTACCATTACTGGTAATCTCTCCTAGAAACTTTACCAAACAGAGCCAGAAAGTCTAGGAGGAACAAATTTAAGGGAAAAAAGGAAATTTGTTTGGGTTTGCATGTACTAACTGTGGGGATTAGATTAAATTAGGTAACGGGTGTGGGATCAGTTAACACTGAGCCTAGTGGAGCCACTGTAACTATTAGTTGAATTTGCTGAGAGAAGTTTGAAAATGTGGCTCTGAGTTTCAAGAATGAGGTCCAGGCTAAAGAGGTGGATTGGAGAGCCACCTCTGTAAAGATGATCGGACCATGGAAGAAAACTAGGTCTTCTGGGAGGAGGGTGAAGTGAGAAGAGAATAGAACAAAGGACAGGACTTTAGGACATGTCTACACTTGAGGGATGGATTAAGGAAGAGAAATTAGTGAGGGAAAGTGAGAATGAAGAGAGAATCAGTGTTTTAGAAGTGAAGAGAAGAGAAATTTCGTGAAGAAAGAGGTTTGTTGGTGCTGTTAAATGAGTTGAGATGTTGGATTTAGCTGTTAGGAAGTGATTCTGGAGAGATCAGGACTAAGCTGTGGCGGCAACAGCTAGGTTCGAGTGGCCGAGAAGGGAATGGGAGACGAAACTGCCAAACTTCTGCACCTGGCAAAATCCTTATCTTTGAAGACCTATCTCAAATGTCGCCTCTTCTGTGACTCCTTCCCTGACTTTCCAAATTAGTCACTTCTCCTGGGTGCTTTTGGAATACTCAGTCTCTTCTTCTTTTTTAAAAAATTGCTTGGCATTCCATTTCATCTGTTTACATCCTGGTGTCCCAAGTGAAGACTGGTCTCCTTGAAGTCAGCGACCTTGTCACGTTCGTCACTATTTCCTGAGGTCTTAGCTTAATGCCAAGACTAGCCATAACTACAAACATTTGTTAAATGCATGAGTTCGAAAAAGAAATGATTATTTTAGGAAGCTTGTATATGAAGGAGAAGAGGAAAAGCTTGAGATAGAATAGGCTTGAGAGAAAGATTTTTAGAAAGGAGAAACCTTAGCCATTTCCCTAGCCTGATAAGGAGTCAGGGAAGGCGCCTAGAGCGAGGGTGCAAAAGAGGAAAGAGCTGACTGAGCCAGCAGATGGTGGGGGAGGGGAAGTAGTGGGGATGGGACCAAGGACACAGGTAAAGAGAGAAGTCTGGAAGAGAGCTGTCTTTCTTCCTCCGAAAGAGGAGTGAGAACAGTGAGACTATAGTTCAATTTGGAAAGCAGAGGAGAAAACTGAGGAGCTCATATTGGGTAGCCCCTTGTCTTCCACTAAGGTGAAGGGATCAGAGCAGATTGAAGGACCTGGAACACAAAAGCTTTGGAAGGACTTCGGGTTACATGACCAGAGTTCCAGTAATCACGGGGCGTGAATGGATCATCTAGCAGCACTGAGGGCCCATGTAGACCTAGGGAAGCTGATCAGTCTGCTTGCTTGCTTGTTTGTATGTTTATCCATTTATTTACTAACTAACATTTTAAAATAAATATCAGTTGTATAGGTTTGCTTGTTTATCTGTTTTAACCTCCCTTAAGGAAACGGCCATGATAATCAGAGCCAAGAATCTGTTGCGGATTTGGAAGTCATTTTGCACACCATCTTTGCAAAGTCCCTTTTCTGTTTAAATAGAGGTAGTCAGCTAACCTATGTGTGGTTTACAATGATTGGCATCTGTTTTTAGTGTTTTTTTTGTTATGAACCTGAGATTTTCACGCACAAACATTAGCAGCATGATAAGGTAGAACTGCTCTGTGGCACATGCATTCAACCAAATCTTTAATCTGAAATGGGATGTGCTAGGATTACTGAGAACTTTTTTTTTTTTTTTAACTAGAGTTGGACAAGTTATCACCATCAAAGCGAAAGTTACTAGAGCGTTCAGCACAAGCATGGAGGTAAGAGACCCTGCCCTTTCTTCTGCCTGTTGGTGTTCATCTTTTCATTGTGTACAGAGGGCAGCGGAGGAGGCCTTGGAATAGTTTGGAGTTCATGAGACTCTGGGTTTCAGAAGGCCCTTGAACCTGGAGTCAAGCTCACAGGTAGATATAAGGAGCCCGTGTTTCCCAGTTGGCTCTGTTATTAAAGTTAAATGCGATGCAGTGCGCTATTTCTTCATAGAAGGCTACACAGACAGTGACCATGCGGGGGAGAAGGGCTCTCTCTCTCGGATCTTTGAAAGGCATGGGTTTTATTTCCTAATGATCCTGACTCTACTTGTTCTCCATTTCCTCACCCCCCAGTGGAAACTAGCCCCGTAATTAACTAGGTTTTGAAAGGCAGAGCGACTGGCCTTCAGTAAGAAGAGCAGTTTAGGAGATTTTTCTTCTGCATCCACTTGGTTCTCTTTTCCTTGCCTTGGTTGTGAATACAACATTCTCGAGGGCTTCTGAAGTCTCTACCAGGTTAAACCAGCAGGAGAGAAGTTACGGTACTGGATCCCATATTGCAGCTTCTAGGTGGTCAGCAGTCCCTTTGATCCCTGGGCACGGAAGACACGGAGGGACTTACATCCGTTTTCTGGGGCCGCCGTAACAAAGGACCACAGCCTGGGGGGGCTTAAGCAACAGACATTTATTGTCTCACGGTTCTGGAGGCTCGAAGTCCTAAAGCAAGGTGTCGGTAGGGTTGCTTCCTTCTGAAAGCTGAGAGAGAATCTGCCCCAATCCTCCCTCCTAATTTCTGGTGGTGTGCTGGCATTTTTTGCATTTCTTGGCTTCTGCTGCACCACCCCGGTCTCTGCCTTCTTCTTCACATGGTGTTCTCCCTGTGCATGTGTCTGTGTCCAAATTTCCCCTTTTCGTGAGGACATCAGTTATATTGGATTGGGGTCCACCCCCTTAACTAATTAAACCCTATTTTCAAATAAGGTCACCTTCTGAGGTACTGGATTTGGTGAGGGACACTTTTCAACCCATAACGGAACTACTTTTGCAATAACCACGACTATGGCGATGCTTTACCCTGATTCAGTCCCTTTCCCCCAGTGTCTGCATGAACAGTGTCCATATGAACAGTCTCATCTGTTGCTTTGTTCAGAATACAGAACACTTGAAGAAACCAGGAAGGAAATAAAAGCTTGTGGATACAAGAACTCTGTCAGTGACATTTGTGATGCTATCTCCAGACTCTGATTTCTCAACTGTGGGGCTCTCACCTTTCCACACAGTAGTCTCTGGGCTTGGCCTCTTTCCTGAGGGCTGGCCCTCTCCTTTATATTTAGCCCAAGCATAGGTAAAAGTTCCTTTTCTTTTCTCCTTGTCCTCCTATTCCCTGAGACAAGGTAGAATTTCCAAGGGAAGTTTGACTAAAAACTAAGACAAGAAAAGAAAGCCTGGTGAGTTTGGAAGCACAGATTTCTGATCCCAAGGAAAGTAAATGCTGGTCTCAACTGAGGCTAATTTAGCTCCTCTTCTAAGTTGGGGTCTTCTCTGGGCTCTAGGAATGTTGTGTACTCAGCGAGGTCTGGGTGGAGGGAACTCCGAAGATCCCCAGCTCTGTGTGAGCTCTTGGAATTGTTCACATTACAGCTCCCCAGGAATTGCTTCTTCCTCAGAAGTTGTTCTTGTCTGGCCTTTGAGCTTCCATCCTATGCATCCTCAGACTGGTATCGACCCAAACACTCAACTGGACAGTATGCATGTTTCTGGAATTCTTTCCTTTTGTAGCTCCCTTATCTCTGGTACTCTCTCAGCTGCCTTGATCTCCTTGATTTCTGCCTCCTCAATTCGGTGAGATTTTAGATTCACTTTCCTCTCCTTGGCCTTAGTCTGGGAATTGCCTTCAGGCTGGGACCCTGGGAAATTCAGGTGCTCCAGTCCGTCATTCCTTTCCCTCGGGGATCACAGTTCTGCGTTGCCTGCTGTCCTGTGTGTGGAAATAGTTGCTTCATACACTTGGTCCAGTTTTCCACTTGTTTTCACAGGGTGTCATTCCAATCTGACCTGCTCTCTCATGATACAAGGCGAAATCCCCCCTGGCATGTGTTTTTGAGACATTTGGTCATCGTACATAACCAAGTGAGCTCTTCTAATAGAAGATAATGGTCAGAACTTGTTTTAACTCTCCAGAACTGTTGCTTTGTTTTCACTGTTAGTCGTTTTATTCTGTTTTTCATTTGCCTAGTTCTCTGAAAGTGGAAAACTGTCAGGTTGAGAGTTGTTGGAGTTGAGAATGGATGGTTTAAATTTGGTTAATCACCTTAGGTTTTACCATGCAAATACTAATTTGCATTTATAAGTTAAGTGATTTAAAATGAATTGTGAATTGTTGATTATTTTGGTACATGATGTACTTGGTAAAGATGTAGAAATAGATATTCTTTATCGTTGATAACATAGGGCTGAACTAAGATGCCTGAGGTTGCCCATTAGTCCAAGAAAATCCTGTAACTTATCTGGGATGTGTGGGGAAAGTGTGTATTAGCCGAAATCTAATGACAGGTTCCTGAGTTTACCAACACTCCTGCAGAACGTGATCTCGGGGAGCTTCAGAGCTCCCCACACGGGGAAATCCAGGCCGTTGCAGTGTCACTATAAAGTGTCTCAGCCACCGTCTTGCTATTCCTGAAAAAATGAACTCCTGAAAAAGGAAACAAAGCTGCAAATAACATGATATAATTTTGTCCATGTTAAGTTGATTATAAAACTCAGAGACTAAAGATTAAAAAACATTATGGTGCATCTCTCTGATAAGCTATGAGGCATTCATTAATACCTTGTTTTCGAAAGCATATTTAGCAATAATTGGATTAGAAAATGCTTATCACATAATTTCAGTTTTTAAAAAATTATAAAACTTAATACACTATGATAATATTATGTGTATACACACATATGTATGGACATATATATATACATTTCATATATACATATAAAACTGGAAGAAAATTCACCTAAAGGTTAATAATTATTAATCTGGGTGGTGGAATTACTGATAATATTTACTCTGGACAGTCAGATTCAATTTAATCATTTACCTCTTTTTATATTTCCAATTAAATGGTAATTGGAAATTACCAAATTTCCATGATAAATATATACGTTTCTATAATCAGAAAGGTGATTTTTCCAATTTTAGAGAACATCATGGAAAGAACAGTAATGCTTAAAAGTAAACTAAAATGCTGGTTTTATTCAAAAAACAAAAGAAGAGAATGGTGAAGTGCATAGCTGAGTTTTGAATGCCACGGTCTCATCTGTTATCTGGATGGCTGAAAGGTTATTTATTTGTTTTTTTCATTTTAGATCAGCATCAAGGTTGTAGTACAGGACGTGTTCACTGGCGTTGAGAAACTTGTGAGTGTGGCTTTCTCTACATTTGTAGCCAAACCAGCTGGAAAGGAAAAGGTAAACTTTCTGTGCGAAGAGGTATCTAGCATGTAATTCAGGGTCATGTTAACAAATGTAGCAGAATCGTTACAGAAAATGGACATTTCTTGTTACCGTGAGATATGCTTTCCCAAGATTTGTTATTCCCCAATATTTATCATAAAAGCTTTGTTCTGTGGTAATATCATAGTATGAAGTACCTTGGAAAGAAGAGATGTAGCCAGTTTGTGAAAGAGGAAAGAAACATTGTGTTTTAAATGATCTGAAGGTCATATCAGTTCCTTAAAAATATTGCCTACTGGTTTAGTTCTTTTTTTGTGTGGTTATCTAACTCAAAATTGAGTTAAAATTTTTTTTAAAAAACAGCAAGAGCAATTTAGCTAGCAGCTGCATGTAATGGTCCAACCATTTTTTCATACCTGAAGGAAGAATGTCAACGTTTCTGAGTTATTGAAGTTTAGAAATAAGCTCCAGGGCATTTGGGGTAAAAACACCCTTAAAGAAATATGTTGGCCTGGTGTGCATGCCCGGCAAGGAGTCTGCTGGGGATTTACTCATTATCATCTCTCAGCTTTTCTTTTTAGGGTCAGGGTGCCTGGAGGAGGGTCCCCATTTAGTCTAAGCATTTTCAAATGAAATAATTCAGTTTAGAACTTAAACCATTCACTCCAAGGATCGCCCCAGAGGTGGGCGCAGTGGCTTCTCCCAGCTCCACTTTGAAGCAGCAAGGAATGCTTCTCACTCTGCAGAAGTATTCTTCCTCAGGCTGCTTCCAGCTCTAGAGCCAGGACAAAGCACTGTTTTCACTGCACCCAACAGAGGTAACTGCAGAGTGGCACTCGCCAGCTACTCCCCAGGAGGGCCTGGAGGCTCAGTGAGGGGCCGTGGCTCAGCTAGCCCTCCATGGTGCCTGGGGGGCAGGTGTCCCTGCAGAGTTTTGTGCACTGGGACACTTCTCCCATTCTCTGCCCAATATTAAACAAGCCACAAGGCAGATTCACATTGCCCAAGGGGATTGTTTTTCAAACTGAAGTTCATATCGGCTAGTATATTATAAAAATGCAACTTTCTGGGCTGTATCTCAGACCTACTAAATTAGAATCACTTATATAAGGGTCCAGCCCCAGTGGCCTAGTGGTTAAGTTCAGCACATCCCACTTCGGCAGCCTGGGTTTGGTTCCTGGGCACAGACCTACACCACTCGTCTGTCAGTGGCCATGCTGTGGCGGTGGCTCGCATACGAAAAGAGGAGGATTGGTAGCAGATGTTAGCTCAGGGCAAGTCTTCCTCAGCAAGAGAAAAAAAAAAGAATCACTCATATTGGGACCTGGAATCTGTACTTTGACAATGTATCCCAGGGATTCTACCTTCACTAAAATCTAAGACTTTGAAATAGCTCTTGCCACCCATTCTGTTGTTCCTGGAATCCCCCCAAATCTCCAAACTCTTGGGAATGACAGCATACAGGGTGGGTGCAGAGTTCTTATATCTGAGAGAAAGCGGTAGAAAGGAGTCTACCTCACCTTCCTATTCCTTCACAGAGAAGAGAAAATGAGGGCCATGATTTGTTCCCCGCCCCCGCCACCTTCAGACTTCTCACTCCAACTTCAGGGAGTCCTGGAATTGGAATACAATAGTCACACTTCAGTCCAGTCTCTGCTGAGCCTGAAGAACTAATGATGTTCCAGTTAGTATCATTCTTGTTCAGTAGCACATCATGAAGGGAGCCGTGAAAAATCAGTGGTTTGGTTTGAACCGACAGCCCCACCTGGATCTGTGTCCAAAGTGAGTTTATTCCAGGATGAGACGGGACATGATGAACGAGGCGTAGGCCAGATCATTGAAGGACTCTCAAGACCCCATAAGGCGTGCTCAGGAAAGGCCTAACTAAAGCCGAAGGAGATGGTACACAGGAGAAAGAAAGCTCAGGCAGACATCAGAGAAGTTCAAGACGTCCAGGCGTAGCTCCCAGGGTCCTCTTCAGTCACACAAATGTACTTCACCAGTGGACTGGAGAGCCAAGGCACAAGTTTGCCAAGTGGTCTTTTATACCCCATTGGTCACATAACTAAAACCAGGCCGTGTGTTAAACCAGGGCGAGCTCTCAGTCTGCATAGTCCTACACACACCAGACAAGTCCTACACACACCAGGGGAGTTGTGCTTTAAGCAGCAGATTACAAATCGCTAGCTATTTCATCCATATCTGGGCCAAGGGTCAGCCCCAGCCTTTGGTGTCACGGAAATAAGCGTGGAGCTACCCCAGTGCGGCTGCAAGGTGACTCTTGGACACACGGGCCAGCAGTCCGGCATTTCGGGAGGAGCTTGAGCTCTTGGTTCTGTTGCATCATATTTCTGGGTTTCTGGAGGTCAGTTAAAGCTTTATTCTGACACATTGATTCTTTCTCTTTGCTTATTGGATAATGTTTTCACCATGTGATGAAATTTCCAAACTGGGATTATCTCTTGGTACGTGATAGCTTTCTCTAGAACATCTTTATTCCCTCCCTCTGATGTCTTAATTTTGCAGAAGGTAGAGAACAGTTTTCGGTAAGAAGTCGGTGGAGTCAAAGTCCCTCTTCTCATTCATTAATTTGAAGAATTTCTTGTTTTATAGTTCTGTTGAAAATTTTAAAATTCAGGGAAAATTAATATTTGGAAAGCACTTTAAACACATATTATATGAAGAAGTAATTAAGCCTATTTGATTTTTTAGTTTAAAAATATTTTAAGAAAAAACATTTAGTCAAAATAATATGTGTGCAAAAACATCCACAAATGCTCCATTTACTTTGAGTTAGAAAACAGTGTACCATGTCATTTGTTTTTGCAAAATTCATGTTGTGCTTTTATAATTTAACAAGGCAATGAAAGATAAATGTTTTTCTTTCTCTAGATTCATTTAAAACCAGTCATGCTTCTAACTGAACAAGATCATGTGCAACATAACCTGGCCTCTGAGAGAAGGAAAGTTCGATTACAACATGAAGATACCTTTAAAAACTTGATGAAGGAAAGTAGCAGGTTTGACGGTCAGTAAGTCTACTTGTAGGAACTTTAGTTATATGACTATGACAAGTGAAGGGGTCTTCTTAGAGCACGCTTATTTCACCTTATGACCACGATTCAGTCCTGGTCCAACAAACCCAGTGGCTGGAGAAGGAATGGGCTGGCCATTCAGAATATAACCTCTGACATCTAAGACCTGTTTAAATTGAAGGATCTCCAGGGGAGGAGACGGGAGAGAAGGGCGACCGGGACCAGGCAGTCCTTACTAGTATGTGTGTGCTCAGTAAGGATCAGTGAATGAGGAATGACAATGCCATACATCCATCTGGTACTTCATAGTTCACGGAGCAGTTTCTCATCTGTTATTTCATCTGAGCTGCATTAATCTCGACAGAAAAGGAAACTGAAACTCTGAGCTGTGAAGAGCCTTGCTAAAGATCGCAGGGGATGTGAATGGAAGCAGTAAGTTTCATCTCCTGTTTCCTGGTTCTTCCACAGTAACCCTGTTTGATGGGTCAAAGTTCCTTAGTTCTCTGCAGAGATTTCCTGGCTCTGTCAGGCCTCGTGAGGCCAGAATGGCACGGCAAAGAGGGCTGCCTTGCCCCTCCTCTGCCCTTCCTTCTGTCTGCCCCCATCTCCTGCAGCCCCAGGGGAGATGACCTGTGAAGGAGAGCCAAGTGGGTGAGGGCGACAGTGGAGAGATCCAACTGGAGCCCTGTGTCCCCACTGCCAGGAGGGCAGGGAGCCTCAGCCAAGTCCAGCTCCGCTGGGTTCTGGAGGCAGACTCAGGAGGAAGAGGAAGGAAAATCAGAATAAGAATGTGGCAAGAGGGGAAGGAGGAAGAGGGCACACAGAGACCAGAGGGGAGAGGTGCGCACAGGCAGGGGTGATGGATTGCATGCGCTTTATTCTGCCCCATGTGACGTCACCATGGTCCAGGGACCACCCCACAGAGGACCTCTGGGTTGGAAAAGAATTTTTCAAAGGCTTCTATTTATTGCTGACCTTTTAAAAGACAATGCCCATTACCAAGTTATTTTTTAAGGAAATGAAGACTTCGTCATTAAATTGCTGTGCTGAGAAGAGTGCATCCTTTTGTAAAGATGGTCTTGGTACCAAAAAATATATTACAAATGCATTTCACTAAAGTAATGAAATAGCTGAACCATAAGAACAAGAGCATGACTAGAGAAAATTGAGAGTGGAAGGAGGCAGGGCACGAAAAGGTGAGACTGTGTCCTGGAGGCTCCCTTAGGCCATGCTAAGAGGCTTGACGTTTCTTCTGTCCTTGATGAAAGCCAATGAAGATTTGAGCAGGGTTGTTGTATGGTTAGGTTTGCATTCAATATGGTCACTCTGGGTAGAGGGAGGGAGACCAGCAAGAGGTGAGGAGTGGCTGCACGAGGCAATGATAGTGGGGGAGAGAGGAGGGAAGGAGTCAGAAAAAGTACGGGGGTAAAATGAGCAGAATGAGGTCACTGATATGCGGAGAAGGGTGAGGAAGCAGAAGGAGTCTAGGATAACTCTCATGGTTCTGGTTGAGCAACTAGTTAATTAATAGTGGTAGCATGGACTAAGATGATGAATATGGGGGCCAGGGGAGGGGGTGTTCTGATGAGGTGGATGATGAACCTGCCTGGGGAATAACCAGAGCATGAGACCGGGGCTGGGGAGAGTAAATCTGAGACACAACAGTTTACAGATGTTAATTCAAACAAAGATGGTACATGCAGTCACCCAGAGAGGGTTCACGGGGCCACAAGGGTGGTGGCCCAGAGATAGAACATGTGGAACACGGCCATCTAAGAGATGATCAGAGGAGGAAGATGAATCTACAAAGGAGACCTGGAGGGACTGGCGGGAGGGGTACATGGAGAACTGGAGAGAGTAGTGTCACAAGGCAAGGGAGTAGAGTTACAGGAAAGAACGAGTGGTCAGTTGTGTTCCAGGAAGTGGAGAATAAACACAGTTGACCGGATTAGGAATAGGGAAATCATTGGTGACCTTGGCAAGAGCAGAATTAGTGGAAGCATGAGTGCAATAAATCAGATATGGAAAGGGAGACATTCCGATGACACCATGTCATTGGATGGGGAACAGCTGACTATAACCTCTCTGTCATAGTCGCCTCCAAATTAAACGTTCTTGACACTAGGCTTTGTTAAAGCACCATCCACGGCACATCAGGATGCCGTGGATGGTGAAGGTAGTAGAGACCCCAGCCTCCCAGCCCTGACAGCCTGAGGGTTGTCCTCTGCAGAAGATGTAGATGGTGAGAGATATGGTGGCCACCACAGCTCTTAGAGCAGCTTGGCTATTTCAGAGCCTCTGCTTTCGGGAAACTGAAGCGTTGAATGGGGTCTCAAAGTGCCATCCAGACCAGCAGGAAGTGTCCCACTGCAGAGCTGACATGTGACAGGAACTCAGTTTCTTCCTGGTGGTTTCCTGCACTCGTGCCGTCAGAAGTGGGGCCTGCTCCTCTCTGGTCTCTGGACCCAGCTCCTCCAGGGGAAGTAGGGGCCTTTCTGTCGGCCCGCTGACTCCCAGGGTGCCCACACCTCCCTGGCTTCCTTACTCCTGAGCTGGATCACTAGACTTGGGCGTCCTCAGCGGCTCATCTACTTCCTCTTGCAGCCCGTGGTCCCTGGCCAGCAGAAGTTGCTCTTTTTATTTTCCTGTCCCAGGACTGGCTGCCCCATACTCAAACCACTGACTTTGCTCTGATTTTCTCAGCTCGCTGAGGCAAGGTTAAAAACAGACAAAAAGAACTATCAAGTCAGAATAATAAAGGAACTTATTTAATAGGTTTGTGTGAGGATTAAATGAGTTAATATAGATGGATTGCCTGGAACAGTGCCAGGTGTGCAGAACGTGCTGTGATTGTTATTATTTGAAAAGTCCCCATCATAGGAAGGATTGGAGGCATCAGCTGAAAACTGTCCTTTCAAAGAACTTGGCTGTGAAGGGTGGAAGGAATAGCCTGGAGCTGGAGGGGGCCCTCAAGGTCAAAGGGGCATTATTTTTCAGGATGGGAAATATTTGGTCATGGTTATGGGCTGATCAAGGCTGGTGGATAAAAATCATTATTGAGGAAGAGGTTGATTATAAGAGAAAGACATAATTGATGCCAAACCTGTACTTAAGACACCAGAAAATTGTGATTTCTTTGTCTTGGGAAGAATTTACGGTGATCTCTGCTACTCTGACCTGAGTGTCGGTCTGCAGGGAGCGTTGCTAGGCCTGTTGCGCGCTTCCTTCACTCCCCACCCAAGGTCACATGAGCCAGGAGGACGTGGCTGGCTGCATTGATTTTTCTGATGTTGTACAAGTTGTACTAATAAACAAAGACCATTTGCTATACTGTCTCCACAACACCAACAGTAGTTTGAGCACTAGAGACATTCTGAATTAATTAGTGACAGGCACATGCTACAGCCATTCAAATGCAGAGGTACAATGATTAAAACTGACTTCAGCTTCAGTTTGTTAGGAAGTTGGGCAGATCAGATCTATATGTTTGGTTGAATTTAGAATTGTAGATTTTTTAAAGTCTGTTTTTATCATCTGTTTCATCTGATCTGATCCAAAATAGATTATTCCACATTCCTTTGCACAAAACAACTTTTAACCTGACTTCATTGATTTGATCTTCTTTTTAGAAATTTTACTAGCTTCCATTGCCACCAAAGGTACCACAGAACTTAAAAGCAATTTCTCTTAGGAATGTAAGAGCCACACCCTGGAACTTAAAGTTGCCACAGAGTGTGCGGTTTGTCTACGTGCCCCCCGTGGACCTGATGGAGTCTGTTCTCAGCTGGACAGTATGTTCTAAAGGAAGACAGCTAGAGCATTTTTGTTATTGAGCCATGTTTTTAGAAAAACCAGGGTTCTACATGGCTTGTAATATCAGGCATAAAAGACTGGAATCCGTTTCAAGATGTTGTATGATTGAAAGGCATTTGAAAGTTGAACCCAAATCATACGCTTCCAGAAGAAAAGGGGAAAAGATGGGATTAGATTATATAAAAACAGAATTTCTTTGGAATGTGCTCTTGTACCACTGGAATGTGGAAGCTTGGCATGTCGCGAAAGACTTCAGTCTTTCTTGAGATTTTGAGCATTTTAATTATAATTTTTTCAGAGAGAAATCAGTCTTTATGAGCATTGTCCTGTGTTGATCCTTTCTGGTTAGGAGAAAGAAAACAAGGGCTAGGATGACCTCAATTCAGGTCAGTGTTCCGACCTGAAAATGTGGAATGAGTGTAAAATTGTCCGAGCAGAATGATGACACAGTACTGAGTGAACACCAAAGTGCAAGTAATGAAACTGACCACCAAAGAAGTATGCCCTGTCTGGAAGCCTGCAGAAAGGGTGAGGTCTGTTTACTGTGTTGGACTTGGGTACACAGCCAGAGCTGCGAGCCTGAATTAATCTCTGAACCTGAGAGAGCCCTGTTTCTCCATTGATTGGCAATTACCTGCAAATAAGCACGATTCCACACCGGAGTCACCTATCCTGAGGATAGTTCTGCATACATGCCATAACTGATGCTTATGCACGTAGGACCTGCCTGGGACCCACCTATGGATCCCAGTGTATGCCGTGTATATCTTTATAGGAATCAAGTAGCTTTTTCTTTAAAGTTAGCCCTCAGAAAAGAAGGAGTTGCCTTATATTTGAGTCTGTACAGTGTATCTCACACTATAAGTCCCTCTCTTAGTTAAATTTTATTTTATAATTATTTTTAAATTACTTAAAAATAGTAGTGCACATGCACAAGTGAAAAATTCAAAAGGTATAAGCGAGGATTCAGTTAAAAGGTAAGTCTTTCTACTGTCCGTGTCTCCCACTTACTGGGTTCCTATCCTTAAAGACAAGCACTGTTACACACACACAGACACTAGCACCTAACCAGGAGCACAATATTCAAATAGTTATGCACCTTTCTTTTTTTCATTTAACAATATATTTTAGAGAAAGTTTACACTAATTTATTTTGAACAAAAAAAGTACCATTTGAGTAAGAGAAATTAACCTAAAAAATGTATTGAGAAATCAATATTAATTTTGGATATTTATAGAACATCATCTAACAAGATCAGTAATTAAAACAGAGAGAGAGAAGTTGGAAGGAGTTTAAGATTTCATATGCCTTTTCAACATCACTTTAGGAAGCAATCCAATTCTGATTACAGCAATATGGTGGACTCGGTGTCTGGAAAAAAACTAAAATTTCTGGATAAAATATTTACAAACATCTTTGCAAACACATCTCTGCAGCAGAAAAATAAGAGAAAAGCTTGAAGTCCAGAAATGATTAGAAAACACAAATGCAGCAGTGTAAGGAGACACAGAGCTGGCGTTTGCCCGGGAGGGCCGTGTGGGTGCCAGGAGACCTGGAGCCTGTGTTTTACTGCGCCTGCAAGGGCTCCAGAGACAAAGCCAGGGGCTCACGTGAGCTGGAAGGTGGAACCAGGGAACCGTACCTGGAGCTGCAACCTCCAAAGATGACACCTTCAGTAGGTCAGCTGGGAAAGTGCCACCCATCAGAGAGCTCTGGTGAGATGCTTTCCTGTCTCAGCCAGCCGTGGCTGTAGGTTAAATGGAAAAGAGTGTTTCCCTTTGAGAATTCAATCACAAGCTTATTCTCATGCAGATTTGGTGTCAGAATACACATTAGTTGTTCGGCCTGAAACCGACCAAGTGAGATTTAGTGGGAAGTGGTACTATGTTGTGGGGCCCCGGGGAGATCTGTGCGCCAAAGGCAAATTCTCTGTGGAGAAATGACTTTAAGTCCATCCCTCAAGAATTCCCACAGATAGAGATCCAAGGAATTGGGGCTTCTAGTCAAAAATCATAAAAGATAAAAATAAATAAGTCACCAAAGTCCAGAAGAAGCACCAGGCAATAGAATGAGGCCCACAAAGACTACAGATGTTGCATTTATCCTATAAAGAACATGAAGCAAGAATGTTAATATAGTTTAAGAAATAAAGAGTATCAAAAGTATTACGCTGGAACAAGCAAATGACCTGGAAGATGTGAAGAAGAAACAAAGAGAATTTCTATACAAAAAGAATATATAATAATTAAAATTTAAAACTCTATGAATTAATTAAACAGCAGATAAGATGGTGAACTAGAAGACAGATCTGAAGGAGTTACCTAGAAGGCAGATGGATAGGCAAAGAAATGGGAAATATATGAAAGGTTAGGAGACAAAATCTGGAGTAAGAAGTCTAACAAGCATCTAATCAAAGCTCCAGGAGAGGGTGAAAAAACTGGGAGAGAGTAACATTTGAGGAAGTGACATGTCATTAAGAGGTAACAAGAAAGTTTAATATACATATGAAAAGACGGACCTCATTCTTATCAAGAAAGTGCAAATTATAACCAACATGAGATAGTAGTTCACACCCAGGAAATTGGAAAAAATTGAAGAGTCTACAATCCAGTGTATGTGAAAATGGAGAGCAGTGGGAACTCTAATAAACAGCAGGCAGACATGTAAATCAGTACGATCATTTGTTACCTAAAAATATTCTGTTGATAGTAAGGACTATGAAGGTGGAATAAATCAGCAAAGTCGGTTTATTCATCCATCCATTCATTCATTCAATAAACATTTACTGAGCACCCCTATTTAGGGATTATGTTAGAATAAAAAAAATCAGTCCTTGTTCAAAGGAGCTTAGGATCTAGTGGGTCAGATAATCAAAGATCACTCAAATCAACTATAAACCATAACTGTGAAAGGAAGGTCCGTGTGAGAGCTCATAAGAGTGGGAACCAGCCGTGGGTCAGGGAAGGCTTTCCTGAGGAAGTGGTGACTGAGAGGAGCCAAGAGAGAAGGGGAGGTAAGTAGAAGGAGGGGGAGCTGGTGGTCAAAGCAGTCGCCAAGGATAAAGGGAGCAACATGTGCAAATGCCCTGATGCGGAAGACAACATTTAGTTGCGACAATTGAAAAAAGGCCAGTGTGGCTGGAACAAAGGGAAAGATTGAGAGAAAACAGGATGGGGGAGAGAGGGGTGCTAGTGGCAGTCAGACTAGCTGGAGAGGAGAAGCAGGCATGGGCCAGACAAGGAAGGAAGGGCTTGGGGCCATGGGAGGATTTGGGCTTTTCGACTAGGACAATGGGAAGTTACTGACTGAAATGATCAGTGGATGAAGGAGAAAAAACATAAAAGAAAAAGACCATCAATTAATTATAACTCTAAAAATTCTGTTAGGAAATGGAGTTAAAAATCTCTGTAACCGCACTGCTTTGCCCAGTTCTACGTGACTATGCCAAGAATGGCCCCATTCCCAGTTACCAACAACAGCCGAGCGCTCATGTGCTCTGCCACTGCAAGCTCGGCCCTGCCTCTCACAGTACACCGGGATGGCCCCCCTGATTTGTAAGTCCTCCTCCACCTCCTCAACAGTAGCGCATGAGATTTAAGCCTCGCTGGTGATTCACTTGATGCAGGAAGTAAAATTGAATACATTTTACTGTTTTGCAGCCAGAGTAAATGATTCCTCCATTGTTGACAGTAAAAACCCAATTTGTCAGTAAATGAAGCAGATATGATTCAAAAGGAGAAGGACACTGAGAAGTACAATGTATTGTGTCTTTTCTGTTGGTGGCTTCATTCATTAGAAAACAGGAACCGCGGGAAGCCACATTCCCACTCTGAAATTGATAGGACAGCAAACTATTCCAGATTCTCAGTGTCTGCGGTCCTTTATAGCTTGAATTCCTTCCTTTTTAGCAACTTTATTGTCATACCATAGATGACCCATATTTACAGTGTGCAGTTGGATAAGTTTTGAGACACGTATCCACCCATAAAACCATCACTGCAATCAAGATAAAGACATATTCATCAATCCTCAAATTTCTTTCCTCCGCTCCCTGCCCTTCCTCCATCCCAAACAACTCCAGTTTAAATGTAATCATTCTTTTAATCAAAATTCGACAGACTTGTAAGATATGTTGGAATACAATCTCTAAAAAGCCCTTTTTGATCTGTTATCTTATCCAGTTCACTGTAAATAGCCACCTGTCCGATGAAATTCACACTGTAGAATCAAACCTATTTATTTCCTCAAGAGTTGTAAATCTTTTGGAATAATTTAATTTTTCTAAAAATCCCATGAGTTGAGTGTGCTGTTGGGAAGGTTCTGCGGTTGACTCCTCCATTGTTAATGTTCACGTCCGCTTTTCAGATCCCATCTGGAGAGAAGAGGATGGCACGGTCTCCACGAGGGGCACCTCTGTTCAGAGCATTGAACTTGTCCTCCCGCCCCATGCTAACCATCATGGAAACACATTTGGTGGCCAGATTATGGCTTGGATGGAGACCGTGGCTACTATTTCTGCAAGGTTCTTGGTTTTGACCTTTGGCATATGGTGTTGGGACCAGGAGGGAGAGAATAGGAAGGGTCTGAGTCAAGGGCGACAAGGAGAGGACAATGTTGCCTATTATCAAAATGAGAAAATGATAAGTCACTTACATGTTTACTTTAGGATTAATCTGTCCTTTTGTTTGAGGGTGAATGTTTTGGTTCTTGGTTCAACAATAAAAATGAAATGACAGTTCTAATACTTTATTCTGAATTATGAGTGTTGATCTTGTGACACTGCAACGCCTTGTAACAAAATAGATGCAGAATAGAAATAGAAGACAGCCTGTATGCTTAAAAATAGTCGAGTTTCAAACTTTTTTAAAGGCAGTTTACAATTAGGTCTGACCTTTGAAGGTGCTGGTTGGGATTGTTATGCCAAAGGATTAGCCGAAAAATAAGAAAGAGGGAAGAACTTGAAAGAATACTTTTAAATGGTCCTCAGTTTCAGAAAAGGTTATTTTGTTCTTAATAGAACTAGGTAGGCAATTGAGCAGCTTTAAAGAACAGTGTGTGCTGTGAAAATGCATTTGAACAGGATCTGCCCTTCTGACAATCTTTGTAACCACTGAAAACTGTTAAGGTTTTATTTTCCCAAAATTAAAAGAATTTTATTATTAATGTGTCTATAGTTATGACTATAGTTAGAAACCTGTAGTTATCCTTCCTATAAATTACGCACAAATATAACAGAGCTTGTTCTTAAAATGAGATTGTCATTCTTAATGACCATAAAGCATTTGAACCTGTTCTATTGTAAAGGCTTACCACGTAATTAACTATGGCAGAATCTGTCCACTTAGTGTTGGCACAATTCTGTAGAGTAATTGAATGACTACAGTGGGAGTCTAAAATATAGAAAATTATGGAAGTAACTTTCTAAGATTAAATATTCATTATAGATATTTCAAAATTTCACACACACCAGAATTGTAAAACATAGACCTGTAGCCTTTCAGGCTTTGTGTAGCAATCCAGGTAACTTTTCTGTAGGGAATAAAATTAGGCTTTTGATATGTGGGTGAATTCAGTTAACTGTGCAGCTAAGGAGCTAGTGTGAATGGCACCACTGGCACTTCTCTTCACTGTGTCCCACTCCAACCTGGGAGTCACAGCTTCCATGATTGCAGTCATGAGCTGTCAGGATGAACACCCTCCAGTTAGAACGAAAGACATTGGTTTGCTTTTTGGAGGAACTTCCATAGGGAACAAAACAAGAGCAGAAGCACCAGCATCTTGCTGAAGACCCCATGGCCTGGGGACATGGTATTTCCCATAATATTTGCAAGTAGTGTACAGAACCACTCTCAACATACACAATCTGGTTATTTATTTCACTCTTGAGTTAGAAGAGGTGTTTATGTAGAAAGCACACTGAGCACTGGTCTATTGCATCCGTTAAGTGAATCAGCAGTTCCTGAAAATATTTTGGAGAATGATCACTGTCTTCTCTCTCCCTCCTTCCCTTCGTTTCATCAGCCGCCTCTGTCGAGCACACCCCCTTCTGAAGTCCGTGGACATGTTTAAGTTCCGGGGACCATCTACAGTGGGAGATCGCCTTGTCTTCAACGCCATTGTCAACAATACATTTCAGACCTGGTAAAGCCTCTCTAGTGCTCTTAGGTTGCTGTAAACGAATACAAACGTGCACATAATTGATTTTTTAAAATTTTTACTTCAATCTGGAGGTGAGCATAGGGATTACGTTAAAGTAAGCAAGTTCCTTCTAATTTTTCTTTGAAACTTCACTCAATCTTCAAACTCCATAGACACACATTTTAACCATCTGTTCTGCTTGAGGCCTCCTTACCCTGAGTAAATTGTGATAGATTGGGTTTTGTTTCATAATAAGGGTGACTGTATGTCCCAGGTGGCCCAGGATGGTTCTAGTTTGTCCCTGTCATAGTTAACTCTTCCTTCTACTCTCAAAAGAGTCCCGGTGACTATGTGGTCAACCAGTTCATAATGGACCTGTCATTTACCAACATGGAGTCCAAAGTACTTCCCAGTTATTTTTATTACTCTTCATACACAATGAAAAGATTTCATTTAGTATTTTTTCTTTTTAAATGTAAAAAAGAATATCTATAGTTCCTGTCCAATTTCAGTGTTTGATGCTTTTTAATTACAAAACTGTTGTTTTTAGAAGAGAAAACTTGACTTTGGCACAATTTAATATGCCTCCCCAAAATACGTTCATGAATGTATAAAGTCCCACTGGCTTTTTTCCCCACTTCAAAGTGGGAAAGTAAGCGGAACTGGTCCCAGAGGCTTGTACATCAGACCATTGGCCTGATGAAATGGATTTTAACAGTTGCATAGATTTGCAGATGACAAAGAAAAAACTCCCGACCCGCATTCTCTTCCCTGCTTGGTAGGGGCAGGGGCAGAGGAGGCCTGGTGTGACCTGGTTCTCTGCCCGCTGCCCTGTGTCACCTTCTGCACCCTTGAAGTGGGAGTGCGCGTGGAGGCCTTTGACTGCCAGGAGTGGTCTGAGGGCCAGGGCCGCCACATCAACAGTGCTTTTCTCATCTATAATGCTGTCAATGATAAGGAAGAACTGGTCACATTTCCCAGAATCAAACCCATGTCAAAGGTCAGTTATAAGCATGTGAGCTTCAGTAATCAGACTGCTTATTCTGGGGGAAGGTGCGGGTACAGAGGTCTACCCAGAATCTCTCCTCACACCAACAACTTCCGTGGCTATTCTCGTTTGGTTTTCTTTCTTTTCTGCATCACAAAGTAGAATGAGATTTTTCCTTTTTTTCCCAAACCACTCTAATCGTTCATTGAAATGATGAAGGCCCTGAAGATGTTACTAAGCAAGGGCCCCACGTGCAGAGAAGCCAATACTACGGCACTCGCTTTGGAGAAAACAGACAACTTTATTGCATGGCCAACCAGCAAGGAGACAGGAGGCAAAGCCCCAATCCATCTCCTTGATCGGAAGCAGGGATAGACTTTTAAGGAGTTGGGAGTGGGCAGGGTTATGCCAAATGCTATTTTGGCAGAGTCTAATTGGATGGTCGAGTGTAAGGGTCTTCTACGTCCTATGTGCTGTAAACCAAGGGACCCCTTGCTTCTCATTAGGTTCCCCGCACCACTTTCTCATCCCACTGAGTTCCATACTTAAACTTTTGGTTCCTAGATGGCTCGAGGTCATCTGAGGACAAAGTTTCCATCCTGTGCACATGTTCCAGCTACATGACTTGCGTTTTTGCTCATTGCCGCTGCAAGATAACTTTGGTATTTTGTTATTGCTACAATAGGGCCAGTGCAAACTGACCTGTGATGGCTGCAAAGACTCTACCTCCACTTGGCCAAGCGCTGCTGTTGGAAGCAGATCACCCTCTGTGTCCCATTTCGGACTCTTCTCTCCCCCTTTACATCCAGTTCTCTATGCTGCGCCACAGTCTTGGGAACGGTGTCTTCCTCGCGTCCTGGAGTTGCCTTATTGCCAACTCTCACCTGAGGATAGTTCACGCAGAGACACTGTGTCCCAATTAACCTTTCCAACTGACTTAGGAGAGAGAAACTTAAGGATTGTAGCACTAAAATCTTAGAAATTTATTGATTTTACTTTTTTTAATTAAAGGATGATTTTAGACGATATCGTGGAGCTATTGCACGCAAGAGAATTCGCCTAGGCAGGTAAGGGACAAAGGTACAAAGATTTTATGGACTCTTCTCTTATCTGACAAATTACACAACCCCTCTCTGGGTCCCTATTCCCCTGTAATGTAAAAAGAGAAGGTCTGATGTTTTCTGAGTGTCGAGGCTATTGTGATGGAAATTCTTCTTCCTGATTGTTCCACCAGTAAAAGCAGCTTTTTAAAACTGCTGTTTTCAGTTCAAGAAAGAGTTAGAGTTACTGTTGTGTGCTAAATGCACAGAAGAAAACTGTTATTCAACACTTTAATTTTTTCTTTCCAGAAAATATGTTATTTCCCACAAAGAAGAGATTCCATTTTGCGTACACTGGGATACTGGCAAGCAGGTGACAGCTTTATGATTTGGAACTCTTCATGTAAAAATCGCATCATTACAAAAATGGAAATCCCCTTGTTTAACTGGTTCAGGTTGTGCCTACACAGGTTGGATGAAAAGGTGAATTATAGCAGCCAGTCGTCGCAAAATAAAACAAAACCAGGTTCTTGGCAACTGGTTACCAACCAATTGCTTCACTGTCTTGTTTGAATTATATGTACAGTGCTCAAACTGCAGACTCGGGCTGCTCTGCCATCAAATGCATTCACGCAGCACGGGATGTTGAGATCTGTTGTCTTACTGTGATTTGTGCTGAATGACGTGCCCACCAGCTTGCCATTTTATAACATAGCAACAGAGTATTAGTGGTTTTAATGTTTTTGACCATAAAATGTACAGAGAAATCCAAGTTTACTGATTACATGTTGATTACAAGTCATATTGAAGGGTAATCTTGTCTTCGCTCAGGACACCAATTAAAATGATCCTAATTTGCTAAGTGTGCATGCCTCGTGTTACCTTGCCTGAATTCTGAATTATGCATTTGAGACAGAAATCATGTTACCTCTAGCTTAGTTCTAAGCTCGACCTTATCACTTTGGCTCTCACAGTGCCCACTTTCTAAACAGAAGATATTTGATCGCATGTCTGTGCGTTGAGCTCACCACTTTAAAATACTTGTGTTTTAGGTTGCCCTGAGTCATGGCAATGTGGAGGCTCTCAAAAAGCTGGCGGCCAAAAGTGGTTGGGAGGTGATCAGTGCTGCAGAAAAGGTAGGAGGCACCCAGGGGTGCGCACAACCCACGGTCCATCACAAGTGAAAGTTGTCTTGATGGTGGTGTTTCTGCTGCTTTTGAGAAGGTGAAAAACCCCGTGGGGAAACTGTTTCCAAGAGTCAAGTATCTCTCCAGCCCTGTCTCTACTCCTCCACACCAACTGATTTGGGGTCCTTCAAATACACCTGCACATTCCTACACCTGAGCTTAATTGTCATGTCCTACCCCTCTCTCCTCCTCTCCATCTGCCCTGATCCTACTTGGTCTTCGATTCCCAGGAGAAACGTTTCTCCATAAAGCCACTCCTTCCACCCCTGGCTGAGGGAACTTCTCCCTCCAGGAACTCCTTTAGCAATTACTTCTTTAAAATTAATTTGTCAATTAATTATGCACTACCTTGTGACATTTCTTCATAGCTATGTTGAATTGATATTTAAGTCTTACGTAGTAATTTAGCTTTTTACACATGATCTCTTTCCCTAACTAGGTTATAAACTTCTTAAGAGAGAGACTTGTCTTGACTTGTTTGTGTCTCTCTTAGCACCTTTTACAGTGTTTTGCATGTCATCAAATTTAAATAAATGTATGTCTTTCGGATGTTAGTTTTATCTAATTTCAGAGGTATGTCAGGAGACCCTGTGAGCTGATGCCCACGTTAACTGGACTGTAAGCTCTCTGAGGGCTGTTTGCTCACCACTGTAGTCCCAGAACAGAGCAGTGCCTGGCGCTCAGAAGATGCTCAATGATGCCAGCTTTTTGTCTGTGTTCACAGTTCAGTGTGTACTGGTTTTTCTGTTTTTGTTTTTTCTCAAGAGGATTCGCCCTGAGCTAACATCTGATGCCAATCTTTCTCTTTTTGCTTCAGGAAGATTTGCCCTGAGCTAACATCTGTGCCAGTCTTCCTCTATTTTCTGTGGGGGTTGCTGCCACAATATGGCCACCAAGGAGTGGTGTCGATCTGCGCCTGGGAACTGAACCCGGGCCACCAAAGCGGAGTGCACCGAACTTAACCACTAGGCCACAGGGCCCGCCCCCAGTGTGTCCTGTTTTTCATCATAATGAAGTAGTAGCCTCTAAAATAGGGTAGCCATGTGTCCTGGTGTTCCTGCGACAGTCCTGGTTTACTCGCCTTGTCCCGTCATAATGGTTAGCGGCACTTGCTGTTCTAGTTTGGATGATAAATTATATGATCATTTACGCTGAAATCAAGCAAGCTTAAGTGCTATTTCACTGATTATTTTCAACTCTGACTTTGTTTTGTTTGGGGTTGTTTGCTTTTATTCCACCTTTGTCCTCACTTCTGAATCCTTTCAAAGTCTTCCCTGCCCCCTCAGGATCCAGTTAGGTTTCCATCTGAGCTTGGTTCAGTGAGGCAGAAACACAGGCTTAACATAACAAAGTTACTTGTTTCTCTTTCTCTCTCATAAAAGATGCTTCAAGACTTTGTTCTCTTTCACTAATACGAAATCTGCTTCTTGCGTTAGTGCTGGCATCTCAGCATTCCTGAATAGTGTTGGAAAGGACAAACATGTCCGGAGTGAAGGAAGAGAACATATTTACTGAAATTGTATAATATATTAAAACTTCTGTTCTTTGGGAGTTTGGGACCAGAAACAAACCTAAACAAATAGATGGAGTATTTGCTATTGTCTTAGGAGAGCCATCAATAATTAATTCTTAATTTTCGTACAGATGCTTATTAAAGGATAATGTATAATTAAAGGAACCTTCTTATGTTATCTGTTGAATCTGAAGCCCTTTTCTTTTTAGATTATGACAAAAATCTGATTTTTTTCTTTCTGCTATCTGCCTCTTCTCTCCCACTTTTTAAAGGTTTTATATGCTTTTAATTTTTAAATACAGCTCACTCATTTTTTTTGTCTCCCTTTAGTTGAGTGATTCTTACAACACAACTGTCTGTTAAGAATCATACTTATTTCAGGTTTTAAAATTTATACTTTGTTGTTTTGTTGTTTTTTTTTTTTTGGTGAGGAAGATTGGTCCTGGGCTAACAGCTGTTGCCAATCTTCCTCTTTTTGCTTGAGGAAGATTGTTGCTGAGCTAACATCTGTGGCAATCTTCCTCTATTTTGTATGTGGGACGCTTCTACAGCATGGCTTGATGAGTGGTGTGTAGTTCTGTGCCTGCGATCCAAACCAGTGTACCCCAGGCTGCCAAAGCGGAATGCATAAACTTAACCAGTATGCCACCGGTCTGGCCCCAAATCTGTACTTATTTTTGAGATAAATTGGTTAGTTTTCAAAAGTCTAAGATTTCTGGTGCTTGTAATGAAATTGGACAGTATTGTTGTTTTAACCCATCTTTCATTTTCAGTGTATAATGATGGAAATAGTAATAGCAATACAAGGAGCAAAACATGTACCCTTATCTTAAAGGAGATTGTAATCTATTTTGAAAACATTACGCATATACATGAAACAGCTGAAGAATAATTTTAAGGTACTTTATAAACGAGCGAGAGATTATAGTGTTTAAACCATAAAAGCCAGCTCCTAGGAAATAAAAGAAGGGGAAGACAGTTACTGAGAGAGAACTCTGGAGAGGGGGTCATTCTTTTCTCCTTGAAGATAGAGTGAGGAGTAGATTGCTGGAGGGGTAAAGAGGCTTCTAGGCAGTGAGTAGCTTGAGCCAAATCTTTGTGGTAGAAATTAGCATGGGTGGGAGCAGGCCTAACTGGAGCAGCTTTTCATTTAGGAAGTAGCTGCGAGTGTACTGGAAACATGATGGTGAAAGCCCAAATGGCAAGGACCACTTGAAAACCATTAAACAGGAGGAAACCCCATATGGGAACCAGAGCAGAGGGGGCTGTTCTCGTTGAAGCTGGGGAGGGGCTGGTCCCAGAGCTCCGCTTGCCCATGTCTTGTCACTATAGTCCCCAGAGTAAACCCCCAGGCACCTCCAAGGAAAGTTAACCTCCCCCTGGGCCTCTGTAAAACCCAATTTTATCTTCCTTCCCACAATGTAGTCTCAATAACACTGGTCAACAGATAGTATAAAATTCTAAAACTTTGAGTTATTTCCTCTTGTGCTATTTGTATAAGACATCCAAATCCATTAAACAGAATCTTATTAGAATGAAAAAACAATATCATTAATAAAATGTTAGCAAGCTCCAGTAGTTTGAGCCTACTTACTTTAAGCTTCCTTTCATAGAATAAAATTCTCCAGGCACCAAATGATAAAACGTTTGAGTTGGTTACAAATGGAATTTAATCTGTATTCTTCCGAGCATGAAAGGGAACTCGTTTTCTTGGAGAGTTGGTCTTGGAGAATTTTTTCACTAAGCAAAGGTTGGCTTTTCGAAGAGAGTAGGGATTAAAGAGAGCCAGCACCAACCACTGCCTTTCCTTGTCTGCATCAGTGTCATTGAGAAGGACTTTCTGCTGCCTTCCCCTGCTGGGGAAGGATCAAAATATCATTCACGCATCCAATACTGTACTTGGCACTGGCTAAGTCTGCGAGCTCTCGAAGGGCACAATTTAGTGGTGGCTATTTAGCATGACGTTTACTTTGGCTCCAGGATCGGAAGCAGCGGCATGTGTCTGCAGCCTGGGGAGCCGCTTCCTGGAAGTGTGCACTAATCATGTCCTGGGGCTGCCATGGCAATCCTGCAAGCTTGGTGGCTTACACAACAGAAGTGTGCTGTCTCCCGGTTTTGGAAGCTGGAAGTCTGAGATGAAGGTGTCGGTAGGGTTGATTCCTCCTAAGGGAGTAGGGAGGATCTGTTTCAGGCCTGTCCTTCTGGTGGTTTGCTGGCAATCTTTGGCGTCCTTTGGCCTGTAGATGTGTCACCCAATCTCTGCCTTCATCTTCAGATGACGTTCTTCCAGTGTGCATGTCTTTGTCCAAATTTCCCCTTTTTATAAGGACACTAGTCATATTGGATTCGGGGCCCACCTTACTCCAGTATGACCTCATCTTAACTAATTACATCTGCAATGACCCTGTTTCCAAATAAGGTCGCATTCTGAGGCACTGAGGGTGAGAACTTTAACAGATGAATTTGGGGATGTAATTCAACCCTTAACAAGTTCTCAGCCCAAAATTACACCCTACTCCACCCTTGTTCTACCAAGGCTGCCCCAATGCCAGAGTCTGACAGAGACTGTGGAATTCACCCTGGCCGCCCACCCTTGCCTCCTCTGAGATTTCAGGGCCCCAGCCGTCTGGCTCAGAGCCAGACGGCCACCAGGCTTTGATAAGGTGACTTCCCTCTGGATTTACACCAACGAACCTCCTTCTACTCCTGCTGTACAAGGCACAGAGTTAGGCACGTCCAAGCTGAGGTGAGTGTCAGCCACCAACTGGAGCCCCATGCATGGTTTTCTTTCTGTTTGATAACTGCACACAGCCTTCGGACGGCATGTCCTCCTTTGTGGGCTCGATTTAAAGACAGGCTTGGCCCAGAGGTCCATTGGAGAGGTAAAATGGCATAAGCAAATAGTCACCTCTTTCCTTTTTAAGCTGCTTTTAGTCAGTTTTTCATTTCTTCCTTCTCCTCTTGAGGATATTTATGTTTAAGTAAAGGTTTCCTCCCTCACAGCCTGACTTTTCCATCTGCTTGATTCCTGCAGGGAAGTCTTAACTCTATGTTTGTTTGTCTTCTCACAGCTTGTTGCCATGGGAATGATTATAAGATGGCAAATTTCAACACTAACTTCAAAGCCCCTGAAAGAGATGGAGAAAATGGGTGGGATAGAAATGTGCTCTTAGCTGAACACATACCTCTGATTATTGGCAAAAGCACAGTAGAAGGAGAGTTCAGAGTAACAAGGGATACGTTGATGTTTAATATGTGTCAAGTGGCTCCCCAAGACAAGCCTCCTCTTATCTACTTATCTAAGGAGTAATAAGCGTCAGAAACCCAGGAATTGGCCTCCCGGGAGGATGAGCCCTTGTGATTCCCAGATGAAAGAAGTATGGGCCTTCGGCAGCCCTGTTAAGAGGTTGAGTTGGTTCTAGAGCTGGTTAGCTTGCTTCCTGGGTCCCCTCAGCCTGCTTGAAGGCACACCTGACATCCTGGAAAAGTATCCTAGACTGTAGCCTTGGTTCCAAGGTCTCAGGGGGAGATGAGGCACTGACTTGCCTATCAGTCTGGTGATATTTTCTGTTGTTTCTGGGTGGAGGCGGGGACACATCCCAGAGAGAGAAAGGCTTACATTCTTTATTTTTCATGAGAAAAACTGCTGCATAATAATTAAATAACCTCCCCCTCAAGTTGCATATTGTTTGGAGACACAGGACACAGGAGTATAGCATCCTGGTCAGAGCTCTAGACATCTAAGCATTTGAAATGAATGTGCCGTCCGTCGTTTGCCTTCTTCTTATCCAGGTGCCAAGATGCCTTGGGTAGTGCAATCAACCTATGATTACATATTTATGTTTGTGGTTTTTAAAGTAAATGCATCAATTCTTCTTTTATAATTTATTTTTTCTTGTTATCTTGTTAGATAAAAATATATATCCTGGAAGAGCATGATATTTTATCTATTTGGGTTGAAAAGCATGTGAAAAGACCAGCCCACTTGGTTTACCATCTCTTGTCCGACTTTACCAAGCGACCTTTGTGGGACCCTCATTGCACGTAAGAATAAATTTAAAATATTTTCTTAATCAACCCTGACATCATGTAAAAGATAACTCTACATTGCAATCCATCTCCATTGCCCAGCTAATGACCCAAAGTTTTATCAATTAAAGAGTATTTTTTTGAAGCTTGCTCTGCACAGAAAACTGCTATTGAGAGACACAAAACAAAAATTATTATAATTATTTATGTATCATCTGTATCGAGTTGATGTGCTTTCCCACATCTATTGTAATCCCACCAATAACTCTTCGTGGTTGATATTATTCTTGTTTACCAAAAGAGAGGTCCGAGACTCGCCAAGGTTGCACAGGCAGTAAAGCAACAGAATCCCAGTTGGAACCTAGCTGTCAGGCTCTGAATTCCACTCTTGTCTTTTCATACACAATGTCATTGCTTTCAAGGAAGTGATTATCTTATTGGCCTTCCAGCTTCCCACTCTGGCTGTTCAATCGGCGGTTCCTTCTTTTTCTGTGAGGTAGCACTGCCCTGGGAGGCTGAGAGGAGCTGTGTGGGTACCGAGGTGAACCGCATCCCTCCTGCTCTCCGTGTCTGGGCAGGGCCCACTCTTCTCAGCCTACAGCTCTTCTGTCACTTCCTGTCTCCTGCATCCCTAATCCAGTTTCCTCCACTCTCCCTCCCTTCCTGGGATCGGGATGCACCTTGTCACCACACTGAGGGGATGACTGCACTCAGGCCATGCCCCTGTCTCCCAGGAGTCCCAGCTCTGGCTGTAGTGCTCAGGGCCTCACGGACACCTTGCTGAAAGGGAAGGACTGGGGAGATGGGCTTCCTATTATATTAAGCAGCACCATTTACTTCCTAATCTTGAGAAGGTAGACGTTCATCTTTGGAATGTCTAAAACTTACTGAGATTAATACCATGTAATAGACAATTAAATACTACTAAAGTGAGACATCTCTGGGGTCATCTGTTACCTTTGCATTAGAGGCCAGAAGGATATGTCCTGGTTAATGCTATCATAATAAAACTCTCCGAGAGAGGAGGAAACACTTCATGATTTTCTTGCTTTACTATTTGTAGATACTCTGTAAGTACAAAGCTTTTAGCAAGAACAATGCCTAAACTTTGGTGTTAACTCTTCAAATGTTTCTCCCACTGTCACCTGACATTCCAGCTGAATTGAACTTTAATGAATGGAGAATGAATGAATGAATTCTAATTCAATTTACTTTTCTTGTGCACCTACTGTGATTCAGATACTGTTCTAGGTGTTTTCACTTAGTCCTCACAATAACCCCAAAAGTATTATGATCTACATTTTACAGATGAAAAAATAGTGACTTACCTAACGTAACTTAGCTGCTAAGTGGCAATCTGGGATTCAAAGGCAAGTTGTTTGACTCCAAACTTGGTGCCTTTTCCAATAGATCATATTACTTTGCCTGAGTCTTTCTTGAACTGTCCATATAATTCACTAGTGTACAAATTATTATTACTTGATCCTAGAGAAAAATAATTTTGTGGAAAACAGCTAAATGCCTTTCTCTGAAGTGTTGAGGGCAGTGACCTTAGAAACAGATGGCCACCATTCTCTCCGTCATGTGCAGAATTATTCCTTCTGACCAAACAGCTCTTTCTAAAGATGGACTTTGAGAAATGATGCTGGCTTTGGGAGGATGAGCAGAAGAGTGAATGTGGACACCAATAATGAAGTTATGCAAACAAACAAATGACGTAAATGCCTTACTCTAGCAGGTGGAAAAGTGCAGCCTTTCTTTCACTGTTCTGTTTATGTAGGTCCTGTGAGGTCATAGAGCGGGTGAGTGAAGACAATCAAATATATTATATCACCTGTCCTGTAGTGAATGGTGATAAACCCAAAGACTTCGTAGTGCTTGTATCACGAAGAAGGCCTCTTGAAGATTGGTGAGTATATGCAATTCAAGTGTTAGAGCAACGTTTTATAGTATAGGGTAGAAAGAAAAAGTTGATATGAAAATAAGGAAGTCAATGTAGGCATTTCTGGTCTTGATTGATATTCATCTGAATTTTTTCTGGATGGACCTTTAGTTATCATTTTTTTAAAAAAACACTTGTTAAGTACCACCTGTGTGCAAAGCACCATGCAAGATACCTGAAGCAGTTCCCTTGCCTTTTGGTCTATTCACACACAAAACTGATATTTAGCAAACCTTTGAAACATTCCATTATCAGTAAAAATGAAGTGAAAGCCAAATAAAAAACCAGGAATGGGTTTGGACTTTACAAAGCCTCAGTTGTGCTAGACATCCAGAATAGCTGGCTGCCAGCTAGGGCTGTCGATCAGAGTGTCTGTCCCTGACTTCTCTGTGGGCATTGGACTTCTCAGAGTATGGTGCCTAGATTCTAAGAGGAGGTGTCCCCAGAGTAAGTGTTCAAAGAGACAAGAAGTAGAAGCTGCTGGACAGTTAAGGTGTACACCAGGAACTGGCCAGCATCATTTCCAGTGTCAGACCTGGCCTACAGAAACAACCCCACCCATGTATGAATATTAATGCACATGCATGTTCAGGATAATATCATTTATTGCAGCAAAAGCTATTATAAATAAACTGAAGGTCAATTTTATAAATTATGCTAGAGCTATACTCTGGTAGAATACAGACATACCTCTAAAGAATTATTGTTAGGTGAAAAATCAAATTATAGACCAATTTTTGTAAAATGATTAAATGTAGCTAAATATTATGTGCATCTGCTTACATAAATGTTATATATTTATGAAGAGGTCTAGAGGGATACACAACAAAATGTTAAGAGTGGTCCTCTCTGGGATGGGAGTGGATTGTGGCTATGGTGGACTGAAGGAAGAATTCTGTTTTCTAGACTATAGGGTACTCTATTGTTTGAGAGTTCTTTAAAACAATGCATATTATTTTTTCATTAAAAAGGAGAGAAATTACAACCCATTAGGGCACACAATAAAACCAGTTTGGAGGACAACTTCAGCTTTGTGGAGTTATGCAAAGTGTATGCAATTCTTAGGCAGAAAACACGTGTGCCCCATATTACTGTTTCCTACAGTTGCCTGGAGCGACAGAGAATGTTTTCTAATGCACACCGCTCATCTAGAAGATCTGGGTCTCCATAGCTTCACTTCTACCTATATAAATAAAGTGCATTCATTATAGGAATTTATTTTCTAACAACTATTCTTCATTTCTCGCAAGAACTTAGAAAATGTCTGTTCACCTTTCAGTAAGACGTTCTCGGTGGCAGCGAAGTCGGTTATTCTGCCGTCAGTCCCTCCTTCTCCACAGTACATGAGAAGTGAGATCCGATGTGCCGGGTTTCTCATCTGTGCTATTGACAACAGTTCGTGCACCGTAAGTTTAATGAAACATCTGCAGATTAATTTGCTCCTACAGATTTAGGGAAATCTTTTACCCAGATTTACTAATTATAATTCTGTAATGTGTGTTCACACTAGGGGAATCTTAAGGTCCTCCTTTCAGATCCATTCCAGAAGGTCCCCAGAACATTAGGGTCATAGGCTCCCCTATACCAACAAGATTGAGATGCCTGCTTGAAAAGTTTCCAGTCAATAAACAATTAAAATATTGTATTTTCTTTCTGAAACAGGTATCTTACTTTAACCAGATTTCTGCTAGCATCTCTTCCTACTTTGCTGGAAATCTTGGTGGCTGGTCAACATCCATTGAAGAGACAGCAGCTTCCTGTATACGGTTCTTAGAGAACGCTGTTGATGATGGGTAGATAATCAGATTTTAAATGGTAAACTTTCAATTACCTGTCATTTGATTTCTCACTTTTAATTCCAAACACCCTTAACCCTGACACTTGGCAAGCTTTTGGGCCACAAAATAATTTAAAAGTAAAATGCAGTTATGAAGAGATTAAAAACAAAATGCATCCTAAGTCAAATACCAATGACTTGGGTTGACATTAAGAGCGTTAAAACTGTTTCAGATCCTCTGGGAGGCACAGGCCATGGAAAATTGCCTATATTCTATATTGTGCGTTCTGTAAAATGGTGCAAATTTGGTTAAAATGATCATAAACATTTTTAGGCTACAGAGGTGAAATGTGTTCTGTTTGAAATTTTATAAAATTTTCTGAAATAAAAAATGATAAGTTGGCTGGTTGATTAATACCGTGGGATTATTCCAGGTTCAGCAGGTATCCGCTCCTTGTCAAGAGCATCTGACAAGATGTATTACATGTTTTAGAGCTTTAAATTAGGAAGACATTAAGACATAATGGGACCCAATCAATTTTAGTAATAGGAACTACTTTATTAGTGTCATTTAACATATAGTCAAGGTGGCTGACCAATTTAGTATCTATTGCCCTATATACACATACAAAGTACCTGCAAAATGTGATATTGCAGAGAAAGAGAATATTAACTGAGCTCTTCTTTCATAACTATTACATTAGCACTTTCTATTCCCTAGACTTCAACATTTATTATTCTACTCTGTCAGTGATTTGTCTAATCTCCTAAGACAAACCAACATATGTCAAGTTAGCCTCCTCTACAGGACGACATCTAAAAGTCGGAGGACTTCTCCGTTAGAGTGGAGAGCAGAGGGGTTGGATGCATCCTGCTGTTATCTCTGCTCCCCCTGCTTATGCCACCTCCCCATCCACCCACCCAGTCTAGGTCTGGTTGCAATTATTTTTATTATTCTGTGTCAGCAAGTCTTCATTTATATGAACTTTGGACTGTGCTCCAATTTTATGAATTAACATTTATATACAATAAGAAGATTGGATATGTAGATTAAAATGATGATTACACATTACATTTCGGAAGTAGAAAGAAAGACGTTTAAGAATATTTTTAGATTTTAAAAAAGGGAAATAAATGAGCAGTTAAGGGATTACATTACACTAAAATTTTGTATGCTATAATTTCAGACCTCTCCTACATTTGAGGCACTGCCAACTACTGTCTGTCCTATGTTTTGCCCTGAATTTATATTTTTTTGAAACTTTTTCCTGAACAGTAACAGAAACATTGGGAAGTTGATGAAACAGAATAACTTTGGCTGGATCACTTTTAGACATAAAGATGTTGCCCACTCTACTTTATAACACAGGCATAATCTGTACCAGCACTCTCCAGTATGGTAGCCACTAGCCATATGTGGCCATTTAAATTAATTAAAATTTAAAAATCAGTTCTTCGGCCACACTGGCCCCAATTTAAGTATTATTAGGTACATGTGGTTAAGTGGCTACCATATTGGACAGTGTAGATATAGAACATTTCCCTCATCACAGAAGATTCTTTACATGGTGCTGGTCTATTGAGTTTGTCCCAGTCTTATAATGCAGGCAGGTCCTTAGGTTTTCCCATTTTCATCTATCTTTGTACCAAACAGTCCCTTCTACCCTTTCTCAAAGAAATGCTTCTGAACAGAGACACAGGGCTCACCTGTCTGGCTCTTCCTTGGATCAGTCAGCATGGCCTAGGTTGAAGTGCTCACTTTTGGACTACTGGACTAAAGAGACTTTTAAAGGGTGTGACATTGGAAAAAGCAGCAATGCATTAGGGCATCTCAAAAAGTTTAAAATCTACTGCTCGGAACCATGCCACAATGGACTAAGGCATTCCTGTTGTAAATTCAACAACAGCCCTTAGGTTTACATTTCCTTCTTTAATGGAAGTATGTCTGATTGCTCTTTCATTCATTCAATAAATATTTATTAAGAGCCTACTTTACCTTAAACACTTCTGGGCACTGTGGGTTCAGGAAGGAACAGAAGCACACTGATAGCATCATAAATAAATAATATAGAACATTTAGCAGATAAGTGTTATGTGGAAAAGTCAAGCAGGGTAAAGGAGATGAGTGCTGGGGAGGCCTTGGGTGGTTCATATTATAAATAGGGCGGGCAGGGTAGGCTTCACTGAGGGACATGTGAGCAAAAATCTGAAGGCAGAGAGGGATTGAACTACGAAGATCTCTGGACATAGCATGCTTCCTGCAGGAGGACTAGCCCAGGCAAAGCCTCTGAGATGAGAATGTTTCTAGCACCTTCTAGGAAAAGCAGAGACGCTGGAGAGGCTGGAATAGAGTGAGAGGTAAGTAAAGAGAACTGACTTAAAGACAGCCTCCCCTTGCTCTCTTTGGTGCCAGGCTTTAAGCAAGCTGCTCCAAGGGTAAGCAGTTAAGCTGGGTCATCAGCTGCCACCCTAAACTCCCTGGAGACGTAGGACAGAGGAAACGTAAAAATGCAGTCATGCTTAATTTTTCCTTAGGAGTGTTAAAGTATCCTTAAAGAACACTCAAGACATGCCTTTCTTGATGCTGAGAGTTTTCAAGTGCTTCTAACAGGACTGAGAGCTTTTTGATTAAGAAAGGAGGCTTGTCTCTATTAATTCTTCCTGGTTTTAATGCAACTGAGCTTCTGATCTGTATTCAATGTTTCTATTATCTTTTTTAAAAAAGAAATCTATGGAAAAAAGGTGAAAATTGATCTATATAGTTTGGAATATAGCTTATCCTTATACTCAAACATCTTTAGGAAGTGATGAACAATTTTAACAAAAATCAAAAGAAACCAGAGTATTTTTATATGTACTATCATATAGCTTTGTTCATATTTCATATTGCACATTTCAGAGATAACCTTGGAAATTTTTATTGGTATATTTATAGGAGCAGTCTTGAAAATACATGTTGAAAATGTATATGTTAAGGAGTAAGTTTTATGGTTTAGATTAAATTATTAAAATTAAAACTATTAAGTTTGTTCATGATTTGCTCCACCCATTTGAAGGTAATGTAACTATTAGGACAGGCAGTTCACCATGGGCCCTGAATGGTCTTGCACATTCTTACTGAGTGTGCCAGACTACAAGACTCATCCAGCTCCTGATTCTGAGCAATATCTGTAGCTAGTGCTCTAGGCAACTAAGAAGGTCAAGGTGATCACAGAATGACTTCAGTGTAACTGCTCATTCTCTGGGCAGAGGGGCCTAACTTGTTTGCTGCTTGCTACAGTGTTAGCAACTTGCTCGAAGAGTGCTGGGCCCTGGGTTCCTCAGCTGTGACACAAACCCACTTTGTTTACAGCATCCATTTAGGCCCATCATGTCACTCGTAGGATTTACGGAAAAAGGGAAGCAACACAAATATGTTGATATCACACTGCTTGCTGTGCCATGAGTAACACAGTTGTCTCTGAACCAGGAGTCTCGTGTGTTCTGCCAACATCCACGCAACAGTAACAGGCTAGTTTATTAAGGTTCTCAGACCCTTCACACTTCTTGACATTAACCCATCTCCAGATTCAAAAGTCAGAGAAATATCAAATTCCAAATGCCTTTCTTATTTTACACTGGCAAGTATGAAATACCATATAAAAATTACACATCTGATGCCATCTTTCATGTCCTCATTTTGTGACATTTTTAGGGACATTTAAAAATAGATTAGAAAATAATATTTCTATCATTTTCACAGCTTATGCCCCGCTCTCTGTGTCCTCCCTTCTTTCCTTACCTGGCTTAGATTCCACTGTCCATCATTATAGTAGACCTGTACCTCTCTCCTTTCATTCAACTTGTCTGGCAATACCACATGATTAAATTAAAGTATTCATAATATCTCACTCCTGCACTGAGCACCTGAAAATTGTGGACTGAACTCACTTGAAATTTATGACTGCAAATTTCATAAGGACGTTCAGGACTGATGATCCTACCACATTCCCCTGTATGTTTGCTATTTCACGCTGCCTCCTCTTCCTTCAAACTTCTCATGTCTCCTAACATCCCTCAGTTCACCAACTTTGGAAAATACTTCATTGAGGAAAATATAAACCATTAGGCAGGAGTCCTCTCATATTTCCATCTATGTGCCTTCCACATCTCTGCTGTACCCTCCTAGTATAAAGGATGAAATATCTCTACCCCTAGCAAAGAATAATTTCTCTAATGTTCTCCAAGGCTTCCTTCCTTCAGTTCTCTTTTTTCTCTGATTCAGAAGTTTCTTTACCTACAGTGGATTATTTCCATAGCCACTATTATCTCATTTTAAAACAAAACAAAGCAAAACACTTCACCTGATGCCATTTCCTAATTCTCACCCCATCTTTATTCCAATTATCCATAAATGTGGTCTTCATGCACCTAATCATACTTCTACCTCTACTTCTCCTCACAAAGACCTCTCTGATCAGGCTCAGCTATGTCTTCCATATTACCAAAACTAATGGCCCTGTTCTTGATTTATTTAGCCTTTGAAAAGCCTTCCACAAAGTTGACTAGTTCCTTGTTTTTGCCACATTTTCTCCTCTTGGCTTCCATGATGTCACACTCCTGGATTTCCTCCTACTTCACCGATCACACTTTTAAAGCCTCCTCTTGTGGTTCTTTCTCCTCTAGCAGACCTCTAAATATGAGACTACCTAGGGCTCTGTGCTTGGCCTCTTCTCCTCTATCTCCATTCCTCACCGAGTCCACCCAATCTCTGGGTTTTAAAAGCCATCTACTTGCCAGTAACTCCCAAATCTATGTCTCTAGCCCTAACCCCTCCTGAACTCCACACTGTAGATCTAACTACTCACTTGACATTTCCACTAAGATAATAGCCATCTCAAATCTAACATTTCCAAAATAGTCCCCTTAATTCTGCCACCTTTCCTTCCATAAATCCTCCTTCCTTTTGGAAATCTTATCTGCTCTGTGTTAAAAATATAATCAGAACCTGACCCCTTCTAATCAATTCCACCACTACCACCTTAATCTGAAACACCATCTGGCTTATAACCCTTCCGTTTCTATTCTTGCTTCTCCCTTCACTTTACTCTCAATCCAGCAAACAGATCATGTCACATTTCTCCTCAAACCCATGAAAAATTTTGCATATCAGAGTAAAAGACAAAGCCTCATAATGGTCTATAAGGGTTTGTGTGGTACACTGGATTATTTTTCAGAAATACTCACTCCCTCACCACCATCCACACCTCCAAGAAGGGAGTGCCCTAGTCTACCTTGCCTATACACTTATCCTCTTACACCCCTGCCACCGTCATGAGCAAATCATGACGGGGCTAGCCTGCCGGTCCCAGGAAAAGGAAGAGAGACATGTGGAACAGAGCTGCTTCATCTGAGCCCAGCTTAGATCAGCTGACCCCAGACCAAACTTCATACAGATGGGAGCAGGCCCAGCTGAGATTAGCAGAGCTGTCCAGGTAAGCCCAGCCTAGATCTGACTCACAGGCAAGCCTGAGCTAAAGAAATGCTTATTGTTGTATGTTTCTGAGACTCTGTGATTGTCATGCAGCAGAACCTAACTGGTAGAGCCCATGTGACCCGTTAACTGTCTGCTCTTCTACAAGTTATTCCCTCACTCTTTTCCAACCATATTGGCCTCTGCTGTTTTTCAACTTCACCAGACCTGCTCCTCCTCAGCATAACTGCATTTACCTATTACCTCACATCAAAGTACCCAAGGCTTACTTACTCCCTGTGTACCTACATGATGGAATATTATGGATGAACCTTGAAAACATTATGCTAAGTGAAGGAAGCCAGTCACCAAAGATCACATCTTCTTTCAGCCCCTCAAATATGGCAAGCCCATTCCCTCTGTAAGGGCTTTGACTCACTATACCCTCTCCCTAAATGCTCTTCCCCATTATCTTCATAACTCATTCCTTCTTGCCATTCAGATTTCAGCTTAAAAATCTTCCCCTCCGAGGCCTTCCCCATCCAGTCTAAAGTAGCTCTCTGGTAACTTGCATCATCTCTCTGTTAATTCCCTTTATACCACTTTGTTGAGTGACTACTCAACAAATTTGAATGCTTCATATGTGCTGAGCTCTTCTGGGGATATAGTAATGAGCAAGAGTCAAAATTCCCGCCCTCATCTAACCTATAATCTGGTGGAGAGAGGACAAATAAATAGTGTTAGGTGGGGATATAAATTATGGAGAAAATTGAGAGAGTAAGAGAACCAAAAATTATTGGGATGAGGAAGGAGCTGCTCATCCCTCTAAGACCGGTTGTAGAAAGACTCTCCATAAGCTGAAGGAAGCAAGAGAACGTTGACTATGGGGGCATCGAGGGAAGACTGTCAAGAAAAGAGCAACTTGAGATTCAAGCCAATAGGCTTGGAATATAGTTGTAGTGAAACAAGTGGAGACAAGAAGAAAGGAAATTAGTCCTTTTTTTTTCTTTCAAGAGAAGTGATGAGATTGTTTAAAGCTATTATGAGTTTAAGGTGTCAGTGGAACATCCAAGTAGGAACGTCCAGCAGGCAGGTGAGAAGATGGGACCGAGGCCGGGGACAGTAGGGCTAGCTGTAGATGTAGGAGTCGGCCACAGAAAAGTGAAAGTAAGCTTGTAAGCTAAGAAGAGATGAATGTCCAAAGGACTGAAGGAGGAAAAGAGTGCTAAGGACTAAGTTTTAGGAGATTCAACCAAATACTTTAAAAATGTAATAAAATATCCCTTTCTGTAATTATTTTTCTGATATACTGATTTTTTAAATATATTTCCTTCCTAAATCTCCTGTCTATTCTTCAGTCCCATCAGAATGCACATGGCCCTGTTTGTCTCATTCACTGCCACAATCTCAAGTGCTCAAGAGTACCGGGAACATAGCCAGGTACTTGGGAAATAGATAATGAATGGAGAAATCAAAGGTTTGCCGCCGCCTTTTGCCATTCACACTAAGAAATAACCACACCTATTGTTCCTTTCAAGCAACACATAATCTCTCAGGATGTCAGAACTTCTGTCTCTCATGAACTCCTTTGACAAAGTGTCCATACACTTTTCTAATGTTACATTCAGCACCTGCAATTTATTTCTCATGATTTCACTAATTTATAGATCATTAAAATGTAAACAAAGTAACCCAAGGAAGACAAAATGGACACTAACATCCCTGCATCAAGGACATAAAAACCACTAGACTTAACTTGCAGCCGACAGGTCTTCGCGTGTGCAGAGCCCTTTGCTCCTGAGGACAGCTGAGAGAAATCTGGGTGTGTTTCAACTAAATGACTAAGGCAGCATTGCTGTCTTTTTCCAGCTGCATGACTTGTGCAATTCCTTTTAAATGACACTCACTTCCTTAAGCCCTGGGATGCTGAGCAGGATTCTGTCATGTTTTTCTCTCTCACTGAAAATAAAAGAGCTTCTATTAAGATTAGAACTGTTGAGTTACACAGATATTAAAACAGAGAACAGTGTTTCTTATTTGGTAAATATTTTGCTTGTGAAACATCAGTAACTAATCACGGCTGTTTCCTTTAGTTACAAATGTATCCAATCAGGTAAAATTCCAAATGAAACACACAATCACCAGTCACTCTGTTATACAGTACAACGGGAGCCTTAAGCCCTGTGAAATGTATGTATTAGGTATGCATGTATTCATCAAATCAAACAAAGAAGCTAATGGGTCTCTGATTAGTGTTCTAACTCTATTACGGTGATACTCGCCTCTCACCCTGACTCATCTAAGACATGTGAACAAAATGCTATTCAGTTTGATCTACAATCTGTTATGAACCATCATTCTGGTTAAATAACCTAAACTGAATCTTGGCTAGAATTTCTCGCTTGAAAATCAAGGGCAAAGAGCGAGCTGCTAAGCTGAGGTACTATTTTACCCTCAATAATTTGTAATTCTTTATGTCAAAACTAAAACAAAAATTAAGCAAAATTAACCTCATCTAGGATTGAAAAAAGATCGTGTTTCCAAAGGGATTGTTAATGGACATTAATGGACAAGGGCTAGTTCAATCCAGAATTAGGTATTCCAAAAAATAAGTAAATACCAAATTTTTTATTAAATATTTTTAAAGTACAGCAGATTCTGTGGTAGTTTATAAATAAATTTCTAACATAATAATAAATTGATACTTTGAACCAAGAAAACAATATAACCCAAAATTCATTTCTAAATGCGAAGCAGTTACCCTTTGTTTAGGGGTGGTTCACATTAATGCATCATTTTGTTTTTACGAAAAAGATGATTGTTACAATCAGGTATATAACCACTTAGTTATACCTAAGTTCTCTCTGTTAAAAATATGTTCTTTTAGAGAATCCAGTTTAAACATCTTATACTTTTCTTCCACGATTTTCTCCTAACAGTGGTAAAAGCACTCCTCAATGGAAAGAATCAGGAAACTGTGACAAGCCCCAGATCACACTGATATCTACACTGTGGGCCTCCACGGGAGAGCCCAGCTCCAACTTGTGAAGAAGTCCCAGTTCAGAATGCTTAACAATGAGGCGGGAACTAACAATAGCACTAATCATTATCAGAAATTAACAACTTTAGGTATCTTTGTTTTGGGTTTCTGCGGTTTAGGCACATCCAAAATTTCTTCGTAGTCTGCACTCATTCCTTTTGCCCAGCGACCAACTGTGACCGTTCGATCTGTAAAGGAAGAGAAAAGTAGAAAAGTCAGAATGTAAGAAACAGTAATGAAATATATCCACCCAGATTGGTATTGGTTTAGCCAAGGAAATAGTTTTGACATGAATAATCACAAGGAGGGGAGACTCCATCAGTAAAGGAAAGTGAGCAATTCTGTAATTGATTATAACCCTTGATTTTGGAGTATCACAGGCAATTTCTCATCCCAATTAGGGAAATACAGCTACTGCTTTGCAATGCACAAATTGATGAGAAAGCTCTTTCTTTCCCAGAGTTCATCATTATCGTCAATGAATTCCAAGAGTGTATAAACAGCAAGACTTATGAGCATCAGTTTTAAATGCACAAGATTCCACCTGTGAAATTATACAACATCTGCTTGTCAGTCTTGTCATTTGGGAAGTGGCAATCCTCCCAGGAGGGAGAATTCAAATTCCACTTCATCATTTCAATCTCACTGCCTCCGATGTAGTAAAGACCATCTTCTTCTAGGCAAGAGCATAAGCAAGAACCCTTGGTTTTCAAATTTAAATGTTAGGGGTTGCAAGTAAGAATGGGCAGACTTATTTGCATAGTACTATGACTATTTGAAATAAAAAGAAATGTGCTTTTTCTTCCCTAAAAAGCACTACTGGGCTATCCTTCTGTCTTGCTTTCTTTCACATAGGATCATCATTGTTCTAATCTAGGGAAACTAACGTAGTAATGGTCTCCACTTCCTCAAAAATCTGCCGTAGATCTGGTGAACATTTATGAAGTTTTTGATGACCAAGGGTAGTATTTCATTAGGTAGAAAATATAACTGGCTAGATGCTGTGGGAATAACACAATTTTAAAATTTTTGGCAGTTTTTGCAATCACCTCTGAATCCTTTGAGTACACACAAAGCAAATATGAAGATAATCATAAGAATATTGAAAGTTATTTTCATATTTCTTATTTGCTCTTACTGAATCAATACTTTTCTTTAAGTAACAGAATTGGCTCTACTATTAAATTCATTAGTTAGCAAAATGTGTATGAATAAGATGCTTTATAAAATCAAGGTCCCCCAGGGCTTACTGCCATTTTCCCACCTGAGAACACAGCCAATGCTCAGTCAGTGCTGTGTCTGCTGCTGGCAGAGAGATGATCAAGTCATCGCTGCAGCAGGAAACCACGTTGCCTTGAAAAATCACTAGTACCTCAATGAGTTACCAATAACAAAATTCAGCAAAAACTCAGAGGAATACTAAGTTCACCCCTTCTAAATGGAGGCCCAGGGATCTCACCTGAATTCTGACTTTCAGGGCAATCTTTCTGAAAATGTGCCACAGAGCCACAGAGTCTGCAGCAACCACCTAGTGAAAGAACAAAGTCATTTCTCAGACGTACACAGGGCTTTTAATGTCTCAAAGCACTTTCATACTGCATTTGTTTCTCACAGTCCTGTCAGCTGTAAGGGTACCTGGGGCCAGGAACACAGGTAGGTGCCACGGGTCCTACTAATAAGTCCATTCTCCATTCCTCTTAACCTCACAGAGCACTAAACTGTACCCACCCACCATTTCCAGCAGCTGGCCTTCAGGGGAGATGTGGGAAAGAGAAAACAGAGAAGACGGAAGGCACTTGTCTTCTGCGGTCTCCAAGAGCCACTGCAGAGAAGCCTGGCTCTTAACTATAGTTAGACAGGCAAGGGTGTGTGAACTCTTGAACCCGTAAGCAAAATTCGTGTGCAGATAGTTTTTTTGAGGAGGATGTCCACAGTTTTTATCAGATTCTCTAATGATAAATGACCCCAAGAAAGGTTAAGAACCACCGCTCTGCTGTACAGATCAGATGAGGGGTGAGCAGTTATGAAAGGAGTGAAACCAACTTTTGTTTTAGTGCCTTCTATCTGCTAGGCAGCATAACCCTAATAAAATGCCTGCTTTAAGCAACATTCCAGGATTGTGAATTATAACACACGTGGTTTCTACAATGAGTCTTTACTTAATGGTCAAACACTACTGCTTCATGGTCAAGCATTATGATGATCATGCTCACAGTGTTAAGTGACTTACTCAGAAAAATGACCCTATAGGAAATAAACTTGGTTGAATTCTCACTTCTGTGTGATCTACTCCCCTTGCTGCATTTTTTTCTATCTAGTCATTTTAGTTGACCATCCAAAAACATCTTTGCTCCTTAGTCATATTAGATGACCTGTTCCTAAGTTCAAAACTGAAGGGCACTTTTGAGCATTTTCCAGGCCCAGGCCTCTTTACTATTGTAGATGCTGTAGCGAAAGAGAAGCAGCATTTGAATAATATATTTTAATCCTCATAACTCTTCAAGGTAAATTCCATAAGTCACCAAATCTAAGACAACATTGAATATAAGATGTATCATTATTTTACACCCCTCTCAGAAAAAAAAAACAAACCCTGCCAATTATGTGGCACTCATCAATGGTCAGATACATTCTGAATTTAGAGATGTTAAAACGGGAAAAATGTGCATCTTAGTCAATGAAATAGTTTTTTCATCTCCATTTTACAGGTGAGGAACTGAGATGAGAGAAGTTAAATAACTTGGCCAAAGTCCCACAGCTAGTGAGTGGTGGCCCCGGGGCTGTAACTGATCTGACTCCAAAAGCTGTAGTTGTTCACTTCATTTCTCTAAGGAAACCCAGGACATGACACAAGAGATGTCTAGAACCTGATGATACCAGCCATCACAGTAACAAATGACACAGTAACAGACGACAATCTGCTCCTTAAAGCTTTAGACATCACCCACTTTATTGTGGGGACCTTAATACATTAGCTGAGCTAAAGATAAGAAAGTTACAGGGTCCCGTGCCAGATAATTAACTAAGGAAAACATTCAGAAACAACAATTACTACAAATACGAATAGTGTGTACCAGCCCTTCTACCCAAAATGGTATGCTAGGTTGAGATAAAATTCACCACACTATCTTTTAAATCTTATATTAACTTGAAATATAATTCCTTTGCTTCTGCTATGTTTAAAAGTAGACAGTTATAGTCTCACAAATGGTGCTGAAGCAAGCACAGTTTAAAATATACACCTTAGTTTTTTCTGATTTGAGATATTAATGTATCAAGTCACATTACACAAAAAGTCCAGTACACAGAATAGCACTTGATAAAAATAATGAAATTCTCAAGGTTTTGCTAAAGGTTTTGCTAAATTCTCAAGCTTACCCAAGAACTGATTAAGAATATAAAATAAATCACAGCTCTACTTAATGACACCATTTTTGACATACGAGGGTAACAGGACTCACCATCGGCATAGAGTCCTTTGGGATTATCAGGACAAGATCTGGACAGGTGTCCCATTTCCCCACAAACAAAACATTTTGCAAAAGGAAATTCACCTGTAAGGATCAACAGTTCCTGTTAAGTTGGTTATGTACATTACAAGTCATGTAATTCATATTATTTTAAAACACTCTGAAAAGAAAACATATTTGTTTTTATACCATTTAAAATTTAATCTCATATCACTTCAAAATATTAACTGGCACACTCATAACAAACTCTGCAATAAAAAAAAAAAACAACTGGCTACTTATTGTCCACCCTCCCCATTAACCAAATCAAAACCTGATAGGAAAAAAACATACCAAGAGCTGGGTCTACTTTTGCCTTGCACTTGGTTATTTCGTGCTCTGTGGATCCACACCGATAACATATTCCAGTGCCCATATCATGATTCTCAAGGGCAGCTGGGCAATCTGCAACCCCATGGCCAGGCTTTCGACAATGGAAACACACCTGAGGAAACAAAACATGAGTTTCCACACTGCAAAAACTTCTCATTACCAAAAATATCTTTAAAACATTTCTCATTTTAAAGTTATCTAGTTCTTTTTTTGAAATCTCAATATTCTATCTGTAGAAAAAAGTATTTCTAAACAATAAGAAATGTCATTTTCATCAGAGAATCTCAGTGCTTCTGAAAACCCTCAATCCATAAATCCATCAATCTCAGACACAAAGTCATACATGGCTTTGTAGGAGGTAACTGCTTAGATGCATTAAGCAAATACGGACTATTTCTTTCATTAATGGGGTGCCTGCACTAGAAAAACTAGAAAAACTGAGTTTCTGGAGAAGACAATGGCCATAAAAATTATCACTCAAAATTAATACTTGTATTTTAAAGTTCACCTAATTAAATGAATTAGGGTCAAATGATTCTATTTAAATTATGATTCAATTCATGAGATATATTTCATACCAAGAAGTATACTTTATAGTTTTTATAGCCTTAATACATACTCTTTAATATTCAGAAATTAACAGACATTTCATTTTTATAATATATACACATTTTAAAGGAATATTCCAAGATGAATTATTTGGCTTCAACAAAACACTGAACAATGGTTTGGTTGCTTTACATACTACCTAGCAGTCTGGAGAATATTTTTTGCTACAATGAATGAGAACATCAGTCATAATCAAAGATGGTAGCTATTTAAACTATTTTATTTAAATTGGAAAAAGGTACATCTATTTCTTGGCTAACAAATAGTTCATCATTTAATATTTTTTTTCAAAATAAGCACAGGTTTTTAAAAAAGCGAATTCAACAGGCAAAGTGAAACAAATATTGCAACTACATCCTCACTTTTTTCCTGTTTAATAACATTTTGAAAAAGATTGAGTCCCTTTATTCTTCAGTAACTTTTACTTTTAAAATGAAGCTCGTCCAAACAAAGAAAATGCATTTATTCTCCAACTGCAGGAAAAGCTACTGCTAAAAACCGGCTCACCAACGTAAGTTGTCTTGGATTCTTGGTGAAGTCAAGGTGGTTTCTAGCAACCTAACAATTCGCTAATCAGGCTCTACCTTTAAAACTTAATCTTCACCAGATAGAAATTTCTTGGAGGATCCTTAAATTTAATGTAGATGGGACTGTGGAGATCAGATGGGTAAATTTCTATATCTTAATCAATTTATTAGCAATTAAGAACTGATGCCTAGTATGAGGTATTAAAAAAGTAAGAAAATCAGTTGAAGGTAGGTCACAGGCAAGCCATACACTATTTAAAGTATATGCTTTAACATAAAGCACTGTTTTTCTTTTGAAAAACAATGTCTTTCTCCCTTAATTACAAACATAAAACTTCTCTTAAAAGGTCATGATATTCCGATTTTTCAAACAGTAATCAATTCACCACACTGCCTGTGTCAATGAAGTCATCTTTAAGTTAAATTAACTTAAGTCTTTAAAAATAATTGTACAATTTAAACAAAACTATCCTGATCCAAATAGAAATGATTATCTTTTCTATCTAAATTTATCCATAAGGAACGTTTCATCAGTATTATCTCTAAATAATCATCTTTACATATGACAGTGCATGGAACTAATCCTGCAAATAGTCAGAAGCCACATTCGTACGGAAGCTGTAACATTTCAAGCCTGGCTTGGTGCAAACAATGCTCTATATTTCGTAATTCTAATAAAAAATGAAAGTGTGAAATGGCAACAAATCCTGATTTTTATGGAGAATCCTGCTAGTACATGGGAAGTTCACTTAGAGAAGGGAAAGAATTATAGTAAGTATTTCATTTCCTGTGTCTGACACAGTTTAAAACCTAGGGCCAGGCACCACAGAAATGCAGCCCACAGCATTCCTGAGCGTCACATGGGGAGGGAGGGAGCACTGACGTGGGAGAGTGTCAAGGAGCTTTACCTCTATTACTCTGCTCTGTGACTAACCAGTGTGATTCTTCTAAGACCCCCTTCCTGTGCCTCAGTTTTTCATGGATAAAGACAAAAGAACATCCTTTCCAAATAACGGGAACCACACATATTTAATCTGTTGTGCTTAACCTTCCTCCTTACTTTGATCTTTAAAAAAAAAAAGCCTGTTTGAAAAAGGCTTATTTGGAAGGCAGGGGTGAGAACAAAGGTTTTGAAGCCAGACTCTGGGTTGACTTTCTTTTCTTTTTTTTTGGCTGGACTGTAGCCCATTTAGGTTGACATCTATGTATTAACGCATATACTTATATAGCGCCAGACAATATTCCAAGTAGTCAAATATTAACATCCTTTCTTGGGTTTGAATTTCACCTGTTACTTGCTAAGCGCCTTTCAGCAAGATACTTAACCTGTCTGCATGTCAGTGTTTTCTATCCGTAATCTGGGACTAATACCACCATCACTGTAGTGTTGTCATGATAATTAATCAAGTGTCTAGCATATAGGAGATGCTAAAATAGTCCTAGTGTTATTACTAGCCCTCAAAAAGATGCTTTATGGATCTAGTACATAACAGCGATCAGACTCTGCTAAAGTGTGTATGTGTGAGTGTATGAACAACACACATAAAGTAACATTTCGGTGGAAGTGATCATCTTACCATTGCATTTTTCTTTGCTGCTTGCCTTTTTAATCGTCTTCCTTCCCGACGACTGTCTTTCTTTAAAGCAACTGCAATTTCTTCCCTTACTTCCTGACTGTCTGCTGCTATCACCTCCCCATTGTGAACCACCTGTGAGTTTTGTCTTAGGTATTCCATGAATCCATTCACATCTTCATTTAAGTACTCCTTCTTCTTTTTGTTCTTTTTGTGTTTTGCTTGGGGTGCATCACTTTTAAGGGACAGTCTATGGCCTTCAAGTTGTTTACTCTTTGGTAGATTTTGGCTTTTTCCCTCAAAGGCCCCCTTCTTCATGTCCTCCCATGATGTTGCACGCAAAGGTCTTTTGTTATTTGTGGTAGTAACTCGTGCCCACCTGGTCATGGTTTCATCAGAGGTACCTTAATCTTTAAAACAAGCATGACCAGTTAGTCATCACGTAAAAGAAAAAACTAAGGATACATGTTATATATCACTATATCACATATGCCCAAATGTTAGTTTTAATTATTAGAACACTTTCTACTTCATTTAGATACCTATTTAATTCTACAACATGCTGCATAGATGTCTCTGATGTAAATCTAGCCCTCACTGCAGAAGTCCCCACACCAGTAAAAAAGAACAAAACCGCATATATAAATACTTGCTTAAAATTGGAAAACAATTCATTAAGAAACGAAATTATTTCGCAAAATTTAAATCACTTAGTAATACTACAGCGAATGAAGTTACTCTTGCCAAATTCCGCAGTTTGGCCTAGCCGTTTATTTTCCTCTCTCTAAATCCCAGGGCTACTTTCTTCCAATCTCCCTGATTAGTCTGCCATTTTAATGCAAACAACGTGCACAGCACATTAGTAAATATACAGAATTCCTGTCTTTTGACATAAAGCTTGTCGTTACAACTCTTTCCGGCAGCTTGGTAAGTAAAACACTATATAAAAGCGCTGACAGTCACGTGATGATACCGGCGGGTCTTCCTCTCTTACTAGTCAGAGGATAAGCTACTCCAGCCCAGTGGTTTCAAGTCATCTTCACTTATTAAGCCGCACCCCCTTTAGGGCAGCAGCCGCCGCACCAACCAGGCTAAACCACAGCTCCCGCCGGCGGAAGCATCCCTTCCACACCCGCTGACGGGCAGGGCCGATGGATAGGTGTGGACGCTGCACGCTCTTTACTCCCGGCGCGCACTCGCGTCACTGCAGCCCCTGCGACTGTCACGGTGAGGCTTGGGGCCGTTCAAGAGGTGGCGGGTTATCCTTCCCCTGAGTACGTGCGAAGGGGGGAGCTCCGGGTATCAAGCCCGGGTCGGCCGGGTCCGCTGGAGTGCCGGCCCGAGCGGCCAGTGCCCTCCGGCTGAGGCCGGTCCCTGCGCCGCCGTCGCGGCAGGCCGCGTAGCCCGGCACTCCAGCCCCACCTGGCGCGGAAGACTCTTGGCGACGTAGCAGCCAACCCTTCTGCCCTCTCGCCAGGTCCCCAGGAACGAACGAGGGAACTTTACGGCATCTGGGGGGCCCCGGGTCCCATCCCGCCCCGCCGCGCGCGGCTTCTTACCACGCAGGAATCCTCCAGAGCAGCGGAGTTAGCATACCAGAGAAGCCCGCCCCCTCGGGGGCGGGGGCGGGGGCGGGGGCGGCACTTAGGACCGGAAGCATGTCGCCCCTGAGAGCGCGTCACTTCCGGCGGGCCCAGCCGGGTCTGGCGGGAGCTCCCGTAGAGGCGTTGGGTGTCGGATGACGGGTAACTGCGGCTAAGGGAATGTGGAGCCCCTGGTGTTTAAAGGGCGCTGCGCTGGACGGCGGGGCCTCAAAGATGGGGAGCGTTCATCCATGCTGTCTGGAACTCCAGCTCGGTGGGCGAGATGAACTCGAGCGTCAGTGGGGTGGGAGACCCCGGAAAGTCCTCCTTGAGAAAGTGACCTTTGATCTGGACTTGGAAGAACGAAAATGTGATGACATTGGCAGCGAGAGGAGTTAAGCGTTTACAGGCAGGTGTAAGTTAAAATTACTAGCGCAGTGGGAGTGGATCGCTGTGATAGAAATCTAAAAAAGACGTCTGGGGCGTTATTGGGTGCAGGGCGGTGCCTCAAGGGCCTCCTGCCTAGTGCTGTTAAGCATTCAATTGAAGTATCACACCTGGTGACTAAAGTTCTCTTGTTAACAGAAAAACCCTAGTCTCCTAGACATCTCATTATCTCAACAACCCCTCCTAAACGCCTACCATCACCAGTTACACGTAGTGGAAAAAATGGCATCACATTCGCTCAGTTCACCAGGACCGCTACTTCCGTCCGTATCATCCTGCGCCATCCATTTTACCACTTAAATATCTATTTGTTTACTGCTACCTCCCTTGTCCCAGGTTTCATCCTGTCTCACTTGGATTACTGGCAGCTGTTCTGGGCATCAATTCTTGCTCCGCTCCCTCTAACCCATTTTCCATTCCTTAGCCAAGTGAACTTTTGAAAATGTAAGTTAGATTGTTGCTCTCCAGCTTGAATCTTTCCAAAGTTTGCCATTGTTCTTAGAATGAAGTTCAAACTGCTTAACGTGGTGTTAAGTCCCTGCTTACTTCACTAGTCCCACCTTGCCCAGTCTGCCCCTCTTTGAGCTCCATGCATAGGAAGCTTCTCTCAGTTTCTCCAATGCCACATGTACCTTGCTATCTCCAGCCCTTTACTTATGCTCTTCTCTTTGTATGGTGGTACTCCTTTTTTTCTAATTAATTTCTACTCACTCTTAAGGCTTCTGACATTTTATTCTCAAGTCAGCCTTCCAATGTTCCTCCCCGCCAAACTGGATCAATACCCTACTGTACGCTCATGGCAGTCTGTGCTTCCTTATAGCACTTTTCAAATTTGTAATTACATAAGGAATTGTGTAATAAGTTGTTTACTGTATCCCCATTGCCTGGTATATTTATATTGTATATGGTATATTTATATTGTATGTGGTATTGTATGTGTATATTGTAAATGGTATATCGTATCCCCATTGCCTGGTATTGACTTGGTGATCAGTACGTTTTGTGTTAACTAAATGAAGAATAAATACTGTGCAATGTTTGTTAAACAAGAAAGTGATTTTCTTTAAGAGGAAAGATTAAAGTCAATTCTGTAGGAATATTGAGATTTGGGTGTGGTAAATATCACAAATATCCTAGGTCTTATGGTGGGGAAAGTTTTAAAAGACAAATCCTCCAGCTATGGAAGAGAGGGAGCTTCCTAAAAGATGTATGATAGTGCTCTTCATACCATAGTATTCTCAACTGCCTGGCTTCAGGTTCTAAGCAGCAACCTAGTGATACTTCGTGAAGTTTTCTTTTGTGGAAGCCAGGTACTTGCACATAACCTACACCACTAGAGGGTGCATTCAACTTCAACTTGTCTTTTAGTATTATGCTGGATTTTAAACTGTAGAAGGTTGTTCATTCCTGGAAGTGAGGGAACATGATCTCAATTTGTTTTTGTGAAAATAGATTAAATAAAGATTAGTAATTGAGTAAATAGGCCATAGAAATCCTTTGGGATTCATAAGAAAATATTATTACTACTACTAATAATAGGTAACTTGCATTGCACATTTTATAGGTAATACTTTACATTTGTTACCTAATTAATCCAGCCAATATCCTGAGAGGTAGAGCTATTATATTCTCCATTTTACAATGCAGATACAAACTCAGAGAGCAGAAGTTACTTATCCAAGGTCACACGTCTGGTGAGAGGTGGAGTCAGGATTTAACCAAGATCTCAATTCCAAGGTCTGAGCTCTACTGCTTTGAAATACTGCAGGGAATTGTTTGCCTGATTGAACCCACTTTATTATTATTATTATTATTATTCCAAGGAAGATTAGCCCTGAGCTAACATCTGCCGCCAATCCTCCTCTTTTTGCTGAGGAAGATTGGCCCTGAGGTAACATCCGTGCCCATCTTCTTTTATTTTATAGGTGGGATGTCTGCCACAGCATGGCTTGATAAGTTATGTGTTGGCCCACACCCTGGATCCAAACCAGAGAACCCTGGGCCGCTGAAGCAGAGCATGCGAACTTAAGTGCTACGTCACCAAGTGGGCCCCTGAAGCCACTTTAAAACAGACTTTACTAAGTTATCCTTGCCCACGTGAGACTTGACTTTTTAAGAATATATTCACTTTTATAGTTCTAGGGGGTATCTTTGTATTAAATTTTCCATTGAGATATCATTGAAATACTGTGAATGTGTTGTTTTCTTAACAGTATTATCCATAGGATAACTGTTAAGTAGGAGCTAAAGTTTTGGTTATGAAGTGCTGAAGTACCTTATTTTTAGGAAATTGTGAAGTGTATTATGAATACAGAAAGGGATATAAAACATGATTTATAAAACACATGTTCATGTAAATACTAGCGGGTTTAAGAAGCTGACTATTGCCAGATATTGTTTTAAATTATTAATGTAATTTTTTGCACAGGAAATACATTTTTCTGTTTCAAACAAAAATAGTTTGTTATGATGATACACGATTTCTAAAGACCATCTTCTATCCTGATAACTATAAATTCTGGACAAAATACAAAAAACAACTACCTGAGGATTCTAAATAAAAGCAGACACTTGTGAGGAGAGTCAAAATCTGAAGAAGCAAGTACCATGGGTGAGTGTCCCTTTGTATGTGTTTCTTTGCCCTGAGAGTGGGCAACTGTCACAAAGTGCATGAGTAGTTAACACTGCAATAGAAAGCCCACTATCATTTTTCTGGCTGGAGGAACCAGAGAAGAAAGCATGGAACAGCCATCCCTGGAGAGCGAGGAGGCAATTTTGGAAGGAAAAGAGCCACAAAGAGGATTCTCCTACTTCTGTATATGACTCCCTCACCAAGTCTCAAGCTGGCCCCTGAGCCCACATGTACAAGACAATTTGAGAGGTTCAAAGAAATGAACTTAGATTTGACTTGCTACCCACAAAAAGAGGGACAAAGCCTATAACATAAGTCTAACCAAGTTCATTGCCTACTTAAATTGTTTTTTTCAGGAGGAATAAAATAGAACTCAGAATATATACAAAATAATGTCCGCAATGTTCAGGATAAAATCCAGAATGTAAACTTCCCACTGGTTCAGTGGTACTTTGAATTCTGATTTTCTCCCCTAGTTTGCCTGGTACTATTTCCTTTTCGGAGTCTTCAAATAGCTGATCTATGCATTATGCTTTTTAGCTGCATTCAGTGGGAGACACCGGATGGAGTGTGCTCATTCCATCTTACCTGGAATTGGAATCACTGCCTTTAGAATTTTAAATCCTCATCCTTGCCCAGATTCTCTCTAAGTAAGAGATGTTTGGCCAGTCTGTCTGAAGTGACCAGTAAGTGCTGCAGAACTAGGAGTGTCCAAGGCCCAGCCTGGTGAGCCGGCCCTCTAGCTGAGTCTCACACTAGTCTGAGCAGCTTCTGAATGACCTGTTCAGCTGTGGAGTAATTGGGGAGAGAGGATAGTGAATCTGAAAGGGATGGCGGGACCAGATTTTGCCAAATGGAAGTGTTGGCATTTGACCCTTTAGAGATGAAGCAATGAACAACTATACAGAGTTTTTTAGTTCCTACAGTAGATCCCATAAAATAGATCTAGAGAAAAGGGTTGTGTATAATACAGTGCTCAGACCCTCTGGACACTTACTGAACTTCATTTGAATATACAGTAAAATAGAGCAGGAGAGAGAGAAAATAAATTAATGAGCCTACTATTGGAAATCAAAATGAGATCCAGACCAGTGATGTTCTAACAACTTCTTTCTTAAAAATGTATCTGATTTTTTTTTTAGCTGCTTTGGGAATAGTTACAATAAGGCCCATGGGTAATAGAATTATGAGTTCCTTTTTTCTTCTTTAAATATCATTTTACAAGTGTTCTTTAATGAGTATGTGTTACATTTAGAGTCATTATAGAGTTTTTTTAATCCATGGAAATTTTGAAATAGCACATGAGAATTTCCAATTATTTATAGAGTCATAGAAATATGTACCTTTGAAAGTCCTATATTCTTGTTTTACAGGTCAGTAAACGAAGTGTCAGAGAAGTTAAGTGATTGCCATAGGTCACACTGCTAGTCAGAGAGTTTTGTTACCTGTCATGCACATGGAGATGGCCTTATGTTTTTATTTTCTCGTTTGCATTGTTCATTTTTCTCACACAATAACAAAGTTACAATCAATACTGCTTTATTTCAGAAGTGGTATCTGAAGTGCCTAACAGGAGAAACCCATTAGTGGAAGTTGCTTGAAGTTGCTAAGCAATAAGGGATAGGAATTATATAAAGTTTATGTTCTCCCCTGAAAAAGCCTGACTCGTTTTCATATTCTTTTCTTAAACGTGAGAAACGATAGCATTCAAAGCATTAATCACAGAAGAGATGTGGCCTGACTCTCACCTCGCCCTCTTCCGGTGTCTCTCAAGTTCGAGTTCCTGACCATGCTCTTTAGTGTTATAGTGTCAAGTGCTTCAAATGAATACTTAAATCTAAATTACATGCAAGTGGTAAGATTTGCAAGCTGTCTTCTCTGAAATGAGTACCCCTTCCCCCTTATGTCTGAAGAAATGCTAACTGCTGTGGGCCTGAGACTGTCCCTTCGAAGGGAACAATGGGAGGTCTGTAGTTTCAAATGAAATGCTGCAAAATGGGTTAGGTGAGGAAAAAGCATTTTTTGATATCTTCTATTTGTCAATGCCTTGTTAAATGCTAGATATATAAAAATGACAGAGTCCTTGCCATTAGGCAGCAACAGCCTGTGAGGGTAGGACATGCAGACTGGGGAACCTCTAGTGAGGCCAGAAGTGAATTACATTAGTAGTACAGATTACAGATAAATTCATTCTTCCGGGGAGATTCTGGAAAACTTCACAATAGAATGTGTTGCAGACAACTGGAGAGAGAGATTAGGAGGTAATGGGGAGGAGTGAATAAAAAAGAAATAATCCTCTCCAATGAGGTGAAATGCTTTGTGTAAATGAAGCACATGTGTGCACTCACACACACACACACACACACACACAAGAATTTAATCTACTGCATTATAAAGGATGACAGTGAACATAATGGCCAAACAAGTGGCCAAATGGTTAGTACAGATTTAGTAAATACTGTAAGAAATAATCTACCTGTAAGTCTCTGGGTAAAACATAATGATTTAGGATGAACTAATTTAAGAGGACCACATAGTAGGTAAAAAGTAGCCCACCAAAAAGTGTGGTGTAGACAATAAATGATCATGGGAAAAGAAGTGCCACAAATATTTTAAGAAACACTTGTGGACCAGGAAAATGTACAAAGTCATATAGTATATATTCGGAAGATGTGAGCATTGATGGTGAGCCCTGTGAAGATGAACTGGGCACGGTCCATACCCCAGAGTAACAGTAATCTAGTGGAGGAGACAGACAGTGATGCCAGCGATATCCCAAGGAGTAAATGAAGGAAGGAAAAGGTGGAATTGTGCCAGATAAGCCCAAGGCAGCCAGTATGGAAATCACTAGCAAGTTTTCATAGAACGTTAGCTACATTGGATGTGCACTGCTTTAGATAACTAAACAGTGTGTCCCGGAGCAGGAGAGCAAATCACAGGGAGGGACTTCTTTTAAGAGCTGATCTGACTGTACAGCCTTCGATCTATATGTGTTGCTGCTTTTCCTGTATTGGATATTTGTTTTAAAAACATTTAGGATGGTGGTGATGGTTTCACAGCAGTCTAAGTGTGCTTAGTGCCACTGAACTGTAAAAATTGTTAAAGTGGTGGGCTGGCCCCGTGGCCAAGTGGTTGGGTTTGCGCGCTCTGCTTTGGCGGCCCTGGGTTTTTGCCAGTTTGAATCCTGGGCACGGACATGGCACTGCTTATCAAGCCATGCTGAGGCGGCGTCCCACATGCCACAACTAGAAGGACCCACAGCTAAAAATACACAACTATGTACTGGGGGGCTTTAGGAGAAAAAGGAAAAATCAAAAAATCTTTAAAAATTGTTAAAGTGGTAAATTTTATGTATGTTTTAAAACAATTAAAAAATAGGAAAACTAATATTTAACCTTTTTTATGGGTAGTATTTTCATCTTGATTCTCTTGAAGATCACTTTTTTACATCCTTCCTTCATTTACTATTTAAGAAGCTGTTCTTAAAATTAAGAATCAAGTTGTTATGCATGTATAAGTTCCCTTTATCACAAAGCCAGTTATCAGTTTGAATTTAGAAAGTGCTATTTGTGGAGCACAAAGCATTTTTTAAATAATAATAGCCAATAATTATTAAGCATCTTGTGCTCTAAAGCTTCTCAAATAAGTTATGAATAGTAATACTCATTATATACTAATACTCGTGAGCAGTAATGCTCATTTAACTTGGGGAAAACTAAGATACCAAGAGCTTAACTGGGTCCAGGATTTAAAATGTCTGATCCCTTTCCTGTGCTCAGAGATATGGCCAAGTAATCTCCCTATGGTTGCCTAATACTTCATTCTGTTATTTGCCAGGCTATTATTAAAATACACATTGACACCTGGCAAATATTCATCTTTCCTTCCCAATTTCATATTCTGCTGAGTCTCATAGTAAAGCCCTATTTGGAGGTGGTTGGACTGCCCCCCGCCACACACTCATGATGAATATATTCCTAGAAGAGATGAAAAACAGGGGCCTTACTGGCTTAGACAAGGAAGCGGCTTAAGAGAGGGAAGTGCAACATCTCAACAGTATGATGAGAAAGTTGGGAATCTGAGAGAGAACAATTGTTTAGTTTCTATTTTTTAAAAATGGGATGGCAAAAGGCAGATAAATTGATCTCTTTTTCAATTAAGTTAAACCATTAGGCCATTTAAGTGAATGTTGAAGAGATGTGCCAGGGAGGGTGTGTGTAACTTAAAACCTCTAGTAACCAAAACTTTTACCAGTCCACCAGAGAGAGATGTAATTGCACTGTCAACCAAATTGTCGTCAAATGAATAAAATACATAAAAGACTCAAACCAACCCTCTTTACTCATTAAAGTCTTCTAGGGCTTCATTAATTTTAATGGTATGCTCTAGTTCTGATTGAAGTGCACCTGAATGCTGTTAGCGCCTCATCAGTGCTGATGAGTTCCCCGTGATTCAGGCCGTGTCTGCGGATTGATCACAGATTGCGTGTCTCCCCGTACATCTGCCCTGTGCGTGCCCGCCCAAGTCTTCAGCAGCACAGCTTTCACATTCCAGGAGCCCCTGTCTTCCTTTTTGGCCTCACCTGCATTATTTAAACAAGATCTCTATTTTCAGAGCTGCTTTTATACTAACAACTGAGTTTTGTAAAAACAAAAAAAGATTTGTGAAGATACCAAAATATGACATTTCTTCCCCAAATCTTTGGATTGAAGATATATATAGCCTATGAGTCAAATGCGTTTTTGAAAAGTAGAGAGCTGATGTATATTTAAAAGAAATGACAAGATCAATTCATTGCATTTCCACTGTATCTCTGTTTCCTAAAACTAATTTTTTTTTAAAAAACTTCTTAAATCCTGCCTTTACAATTCCACAATTACATCTCTCAAACTAGATTTACTCATTGTTAAATATAGGTTATGCTTACAGAATGAATACAAGATTAATTATGGTGCCCCTCTTTAATTCTTGATCTCTGACCCGGGTATTTCTACAGCACCAGGAGGAGTGACTCATTGAACATATGGGCCCAAAGCAAGAAGGTCAGTCAAACCCCATCCCCACCATAGGAACAAACAACAAGATTTGGATGTTAGTAGCAACTGGGTAGGGCTTCCTAATGATGTGAAAGACCTAGCCAACAGATAAGATCCTTCCATCTCTCTTTTCTAGGTTCCATGATAACTCACCATTTGCCTTGTCTTCACATAGGTGTTTTACAGCAAGGGTAAGACGTAGTTAATTTGGCTTCATTTTCTGACTCATCTGATTCCAGTCTTGCAGTCCTTTGGTTTAGTGTTAGATCCCAGACAGTTCATTGATTTTGTCTTACAGATGGCTAATCTTCATTATGTGCAGATTTTTCTAGTTTAATCCTCAAATGGCCGTTTTATTTACCTTTTTTCTTTTTTTGAGGATTTTGAGGCTCATATATGTTCTGTTTTTCAATAAAATTTTAAGCCCCTGTGTAGTTCCCTACATATACAAGAAAAAAAGAATAAATATTCCTAATGTAGAGAGATGGTTATTTCATTTCTACCTTGATTATCAGATTAAATACAGTGGATATTCTATAATTTATACCAAAGTTTTCCTCCATTAAAATTAATAGCAGCTATGTATCCCTTCACATTAAAAAATTAGGCTTGATTCAATTTTAAATTTTAAAAAGTTGTTATGAAATGTTTTTGACTTTCGAAAAGGAATAGGAGAGTCTTATGTCTGGGGACCGGTAGGTGAGAAGAGGAGTCATCATTATGAAAAGGGTATCAATCCTGACAGCAGGGGAGGTAGAGCTGCTTTTACACAATGGGACAGGGAGGAAGAGGTGTGGACACCTCCTAGTACTCCCTTGTGCTGTTGTAACTGGACTTGAAACAATCCCGGCCAAAAAGGATGTAACTGCCAAGGCCTCAAGACTAACGGTTTGGCTCACACAATAAAGTAAAGCACCAAAGTGGGCCAAGGCAATAGATGAAGATGAGGGAAATTGAGAATGGATAATGGAGGCGGTGGGAGGAGTACCAGCTGCAGCAATGGGGGCTTTAGCTCATACCACTAACCTCCCTTTTCTAAGATCTTCCTTAGGAGGTAAGATCCGTGGGAGCCCTGGAGGAGCTTCTCTCAAAAGTAAGGCTATGATGCGAAGAGTGAACTGCGGTGGCCGTGAAAATGTGTCACTGAGATCTCCTCTTGCAGGGAGCATAGTTGACTGACAACTCCAGTTACTGCCCCCCTGGATCGACCATCATGTTCATACTGAGGCCAGACCTCCCAAAATCTGCTTTCAGCTCATAAATGAGCAAGGCCTATTCCTGCCTTAGGAGATGCAAGACTCTTCCAATAGGCATGAAGTCTCCCCAGTGGCCTGGATGAAACTTTCTTGGAACTGTGTTGTAGTCTGGGCATTTTCCTACCCAATCTTCCTTTCCTCCCTTTTGGTTTAGTATCATGGTTTGAAGGCACCTGCCTTCTGCTCCCTCTCCACAAGAATCACTTTCATTTTGAATCCAGTCTTGGCACCTGCTTCTTAGTAGATCCAAACACAGTTGATATTCCTGTTCAAATCCTCTGGATTCGTCCTCATACTTTGTCTACTTGTTCTATGGAATCCTGAGAGGGGAATATGTGTATTTGTCTATTTTCTCTTTCAGTTCTGTCAATTTTGGCTTCATTGTGCTTTATAATTTGTTATTAGATGAACACACATTTAGAATTTTTGTCTTGATGAATTTACATGTACGTTACTATGAAATGTCCCCCATATCATTTTTTCTGAAATACACTTTAGTAATTGAATTTTTTTCTTCTTGGTTAGTGCCGTCTAGTCAATTCCTACTCCCAGCAACCCTGTGTTCAGCAGAGCAAAACCCTGCCCCATCTTTGTGCGCCATCCTCTCATCTTCCAGGGCTATCTCAGACAATGCTCTGCTGCTATTCACAGGGTTTTCATGGCCAATTTTTTGGAAGTGGGTGGCTAGGTCCTTCTTTCTAGTCTGTCTTAGTCTGGAACCTCTGCTGAAACCTGTCCACTATGGGTGACCCTGCTGGTATTTAAAATACTTCTGGCAGAGCTTTCAGCATCACAGCAACATTCAGCCGCCACAGTACGACAACCAATAGGTGGGTGGTGTGCTTCCCTAACTTGAAATGAACCCAGGCTGCGGTGGTGAGAGCGCTGAATCTTAACCACTAGACCACCAGGGCTGACTAGTAATTGAATAGAGCATGTGAAATAATAGGAAAAAAATATATTGGCCTTTGCTTCAGTTTCTGGCACAGAGCGCCTTGATCGCTTGGAATTTCCTGTCATAAGAGCATGAGGAGCATCTTTTGTTCTAACATTTGGTCTTTGACCCCAGTTCCTGACACAGAGCTCCTAAATCTCTTGGAATTTCCTAGGTGATAGGAGTGTCTTTTGTTCTAATGAGGACTCTTGGTGGGCTTCTGGATGGGGGCTGGTCAGAAAACCAAGGTATGATTAGAAGCTTGGAACTTTCCAACTCACCTTCCATCCTTCGGGAAGGGGAGAGGGACTGGAGACTGAGTTAATGATCAATCATGACTATGTGATGAAGCTTCCAAATAGGATAAATACGAAGAAAGCCACTTAGCCATATCATGGGCAAACTGCTAAAAAAAAATCTTCTAAGCAGTCAGAGAAAAATATCACACTACATATAGAACAACTACTTGCATAACCATGGACTTTTCATCAAAAACCATGGAAATCAGAAGACAGAGGAACAAAATAAAGAGCGGAAAGAAGGAAAAAAATAAGAAAGGAGAGAATTTAATGTTTATTGAGCCAAGTAATTAGGTCTGTGTCTTCCAAAATGTGAATTTCATCCCATTAATGTTTTGTGAAATCAATTTAGTGGGTCATAGTCATTTTTTTAAAACTAAAAGAGAATAGGATAGTATAGAATAGAAAAGTATTAGAGTGCATCTCAAATAGTAAGGATAAATATTATTATGTGAAACTTTTATTTGGGTTTTACATACAGACATGCATACTCACACAGTCATATATGTCTATACTGGGTTCTAATAAAAATATATTCTTCTCATAGGTTACAGTAAAAGAAAAAAATGTAAGTCACTGCCTTATATTATTTAATTGTCACAAAAACTTTGTAAGGCAGGAGTTATTTTCATTTTACAAATGAAATCAAGACTCATATGAAGTTAATCGTTGGTCATGTAACTGGCTAGTGGCTGAGCCTGAATTTAAGGCAAATCTTTTGACCTCAGAACAACTTCTTCTACTGCTTTCAAAACATGCTTTTTTATGACTTTTGACCTGAGGGAGAGTAGCCAGTTCCCTATATGTAGACATACTGTGGCAGCACAGAAGTCAAGGAGAAGGACACGTTTCTCTTCTCCCATGGAAGAGAGCTAGAATGATTTCCCAGCCATCAAAGCCTATTCTTAGCTGCATTCTGTCTCAGATGCAAGGAATATAGCAAATTAAAAAGGTCCCATGACTCAGAACCATGCTCTGTTATAGGCCAAACTGACTTGGCCTAAGGGAAGCCATCTTATAACTCTCTATAACCTTTGCTTCTCTTCCCCCAGAGGGAATGCTTGAGCCTGCACAAATTTAGGTGAATTGATAACCATCCTCTTGGAAATATGCATGCTCTGTAGGTTTTCTGACCCCTCTTACATATGCACCACTCAGTTGCAAAAAAGAGATAACTGTGTTCTTTCAAATTCCTTAGGAAGGTGAAGACCTTTGGACAGGAATTCTATACTGGTATCCATCATCAATGCCAGCTGAAAGGCCTGGTGTGGTGACTCCCAGTCTGCAACACTAGATGGTCAACATTCCTGACCCCCTCCTCTATAGCCCACTGGTCCTATATAACTGCTTCAAGATTCTGTACCCCCTGAAGATGATTTTTTTAGAACACTAGTCTGCAATCTTCCAATCAGCTAGCTCATCATTTAGTAAAGTCCTTTCTCTGTCACTGTCTTGCCTCTTGAGTAATTGGCTTCTTCTTGTGGTGAGCAGATTTAGCCCTTTGCACAGTAACATGTTCACATCATTGCTTGATGAATATTGATTGAACTAGACCTTAGTAAGCAGAAACTATTTGCATGCTCTGACTACCTTGGCTGAAAGATAGAGCATTCAATTAAAATTTAAATTAATAGTTAAAAGTTAATTAACAGTTAAAACTTTCTCTCTCGCAATTGATTCATCTTTCACATAAAAGACCTTTTATTTTCACTGTAACAGTGCCAATGTGCTTGTTTGTTGTAGCAAAAATACAACTTAGCACAACTTCTGCAAACAGGATCATATCATTCAAATGCTTGGCAATGCTTGAGGAGAAAGGATACCCTTGTATCCAATTTAAGTGCTATTACAGGATCTGAAAATTGTCTGAAGAGCTGTCAGGGAAGGATATTTGATGAATATGGAGGATTTCAACAAAAAGTGAGGTGCCAGATTGAGAGTTTAGGAATCCACTGTAGATTTGGCTTAAATGACTGTCTTTAGTCATGAATATCTTGTTCTTAAAGTACCTTCATAAAGTAATGTAATAAATGTCAAACAGCCCCACAAATCAAGAGTTTCCAATGTAGATAAGATAATTTAAAGATTAAGTACTAACAGTCTGTGGGCAAGCCAACAGCGAATGCAAGCTCAAGAGTAGGTAATTGATGAGTAGAACTAATGGCTAAAGATGAGAAAGGAATTAGGTAAAAATGCAATAAAAAAGGAGAGAAAGGCTAGCTGTACTCTCTGTACCTTAAATACTCAGTTAACTCTTGTTGTTAATGATGTTGATAACGTTGCTTGGGATGTTGTGGTGTAGAGTACAAGGCTTGCTTTCTTTTTACATCAGTAGCTGTATGTTTTTATGCCAGCCCTAGTTTTTCAGCTTTTCTTCTAAAAAAATAAAATGTTGGTATATGCCTCCATCTAGTCTCTTCAGATCATTTATGCTTATGTTTCTTTGGCTGTATGAATTTGCTTTCATTTACCACTTATAAAACCTTTCAGGAGAGGGACCATCAGGTGTGTTGATTTGCCCTAAAGGACGGTTTTAAGGGATGTTCAGAGATAGTTTATTATAATATTATAATAGTGATTCCTTTGTTTGTATTATTTATTCAGCAAACCCTAATAGTGCTTACAATGTGTTGAGCACTTCTAAGTGAACATTACACTATTAATTAATTTTATCCTCCCAACAACCTTATGAGATAGACATAAGCCTTGTTCTCATTATACACAAAGGAAACGGAAGAACCTAGAGACACTAATCATTTAACATCATATAGTGGGAGAGCTGGGACTTGTACCCAAGCAATGTGGCTGTAGAGTCAACGTGCTTGGCCATGACACTGGCCTTGTCTATCCTCTATCCCTCTATCCCCAGAATGCCCGTCACTGCCTGAAGTTCTGGTCTCTTCTGTGTCTACAGGCATTGGTTGCTAGAACAGCCCTCCACTCCCTCCCATTCAGGGTGTTTAGCATGATGTCCTGAATTACCCCGGGTGCGATTTCCTCTTCTAAATTTCTACCATCTTTCAATTTGTCACTGAGAAGTTAATGTGGTGCCTAAAGCACCAGCACAAGTGTCTTCTTGTTATAATTTTTCTCACTATAGTGGGGGAAGACAAATGCTTACATTATAGCAGTGATTTAACTGTAGCACTTATGGAGCTCACTCACTCATAGAAAGCAGAACTTGACCTCATTCCTCTTAGTCAGGCTAACAATATTTTTCTTTTGTATGTGGGCAACTTCATAAGTTGTTACAGAATTAGGTGCTCCCACCTGTTCTATCATGCCCCTTCGGGTCAGAGCCAGCGCAGGATGGATGGAAAAGAATAACAAGATTTGAGAAAAGGATCTGCATGCTGAGGGAAGAATTCAGCTTTCAAATTATGCTAAACGCATTTTCAGTATTTCAGGCATCAAATTTTGAATTGTTTCTAAGAGACTGAATATAGAAAGGGATAGTGCCAGACCATATATGACAACAGAACTCTGACCCACAACCTCTGCAGCAACCAGTTCAAGAAGCCAAACGACAATCTCTTTTACCAATCAGCCCAGAGAGCGGGTTTGGTCAGGCACTGCCAGCTTCCCTAATTTTGGCCCCTGCTTCCAACTCAGGATCAACCAGAGGAAGCCAAATATGCTCTCCCAAACCAGTTACATAGGACACCCTGATTCTAGTTGGCCTGCCTCCAATTTTTCCATGCCTACAACCCCAATCAGAGCATACCTGAAGCTTTCCCTTTTTTTTTTTTTTTTTTTTACCAGAAAGCATTCTTCTGCTTGCCTTTGAGTTTCTGCCAAATTCAAGTAATGGTGGCTGACTCTCTTGCTATAGCAAGTACTGAATAAATAGCCTCTGTTTCTCATCATTTTTGTAATCTTTATTTCCACACTTTCAAGAAAAATGAATCTCCTCTTGCTCTATTTGCCAAGAAATTAATTATTATATTAGTTGCTCATTTTCCAGTGGTGTGCATAGGGATTTGTTAAAGGCTTGACTCTCCAGTAGCATCTAGACAGTTGGAGGGTTTCTAGACTTGTGTGTAAGTGGTCTTACAAATATTAGTTTTATCACTGCTTCCTGCCACTTGTAATTTGATGTGTTTTCCCTTCTCAGTATCATTAAAAAAAATCAAGGACTTAACCACTCGGCCACGGGGCTGGCCCCTAAAAAAAAGGAAGGAAACAAAGATATTAAGGAGAGTTTTATTGTACATATAGACAGGACGTACAATTTTACATTTTTCCAAGTCTACAAAAACTCTCAGAGTAGAAATTTCTTTATGTCTGTCATACCAGCAGACAGATTATTTATAAATTGGGACAGTTCACTTCTTGCTAAACTGAGGTAGAGGTGGTGGCACCTTAATATCTTGGCCTCTCTCCAGCTTCTTTTCACAATCCACCAGGTAATTGACTCCATCGATGACTATCTGAACAAGCTCAACCTTGGACAGTGAAAAAGATGAATGATTAATTTGCACAGAAGACACATGCAAGGCGTTGATCAAGAGGACCAATACTGGGACAAATGAGAACTTGTCACCTGAGATGGACTTCATAACCATTTCTTTCTTGTCATTATTTCCCTAAAGGGTTGTGGGAGGAGAGGTGACTGATGGTCACTGTCAGAGATGGGAAGCAGAGATATCACGGGGTTTCTCTCAATCTTTCTTTAGTTAAGATAGGGTTACTAATTTGTGTGTGAGAACTTTGTTTATAAATGAAAACCATTAGTTTCCATCTCGGACACTTTTTCCCCATCAGTTCCTGCTATAAAGTACCAGAGTTTGTCTAAAAGTAAAACTACACAGTGACACCTTTGTGTTGTTCTTTGGCCCGGATCTCAACTCTGACCTGCCGCTAAGCTCTCCAAGCACCGAATATGCTGCAGTTCCGATATTACCATTTACACAGTGACGTCTTTCTGCAAAATTGTTTAAAATCAAATGTTTGGCAAGTAAGTCACGTTTTCACTGTACTAGTCAAGTTTGCTACTTAAAGGTAACTTTGTAAATTATATAAAAATTAACTTTTAAAAATGCCTGCTTAAAAAAAATATGTTAGAACTTTGGTTTACAAATACTGGTTTTTCTTAAACTAGAGCACATCTACCTATGAATTTTTTCCTGGGATCACCTTCCAAACAAATTACTTGTGCTACTCCTGGAGAGACCCAGACTAAGATAGTAAGGAATCAGTCAATTCCAGACAGCACTGACATATATGATATAACTCAAGAATAAACAGTAAGGATGGAAGGGATGGTTGAGTTTTACAGCTGAACATACCTGAGGCATGACAAAGTCCAGTCCCCTCACCACCTCTTTTCATACGTAAGGAAACTGAGGCCCTGCGAGAGGGCTGGGTCAGAAAGCTAGTCATTACTAATCAAAGAAACATGTTTACTACTTAGCCAACTAACCCATCCCAGTGTTGGTGAGGGTATGGTGAGATGCGTCTCTCAGTCACAGCCACTGGGACTCTACCTGGGTATAAATCTTTCAGTAGGAAACTTGGTCATGGGTAAGGGCCCCTCATCTTTAACCCAGGAATTCCTTTCCTAGAAACATATGCTAACTAATCAGAGTTGTGATTAGAGTCATGTATAGAGATGGTCATAGAGTTATGTATATAGATGGTCAAAGAAAACAGCAAATAATCAGGGAGCTATTAAATAGATAATGGACTATCACGATGTCATTAAAATCATATTTTTGAAGAATATTTAATATTGTAGGAAAATGCTCATGATACTATACATTGGGAAAAAAAGGTATGTTATATTATCAAATATATGTCATCATACTAAATTTTGTAAAACAATGTTTTTTTTTTTCCTGCTTTTTTCTCCCCAAATCCCCCCAGCACACAGTTGTATATTTTTAGTTGTGGGTCCTTCTAGTTGTGGCATGTGGGACACCACCTCAGTGTGGCCTGACGAATGGTGCCATGTCCGCACCCAGGATCTGAACCAGATAAACCCCAGACCACCGAAGCAGAGCGTGCAAACTTAACCACTTGGCCACGGGGCCGGCCACACAATGTTTTTTGAATAATTGTAAAACTGGAAGGCAATTTAGAAAAATGTTCACAATGGTATCTTAGGGTTGTTAGGTTAAATAAGTAGTTTTATTTTTTAATACTTTTTGACATTTTTCTAGCTTTTATAATGATCACATACTAACTTATAGACTTTAAAAATTTTTTTTAAAGTGATGACTACTTTGCTTTCCAATAATAAAAATCTAGTTAATGTTGGAAGTGGACAGTCCCCAGATCATCTTTTCTCACTACCCCTCACATTATTCCGTAAATTTCAGAAGTTGTGCTATTTATAGCTGCTTCTTCCTCACGTACTTTACCAGAGCTGGTAGCACACAGCTGGTTTAACTGTTTTGAGGGTTTTCTCCCTCCTTTTCCTAATTTACCAGTAGGGATACCAATGGGCAGTGAAATATTCAAGAGCTGGCAAGGAAGAAGAAAGAGCACCAATAATCCACAGATTTAATACACAGCCACTGAGTCATTAAGAGCTGTATGTTATAAGAAGAGGCTTTTAAGTTAATGACGGGCACAATATGTTCAATGGGACCACATCCAGATAAGCGGATGTGACTTACTGAGATCAGCATTTGCTTGGGATTCAGCTCTTTATGCCTCATCTCACGCATCGCCCCAGGCTTACATATAGTTTATGAATCCTATTCCTTTATGCATTCACAGAATCCTAAGGATGATTTTATGAGTACAATCTTATATATACCTAGTGCATACCTTATTTGCCTTCATCAGAAACTATCAAGTATGTAAAAATGCCAAAGTGAAGATGACAGTATGTGGCTTTCACCAAAGGAAATTCAGAATCAAGAAAAAATCCCACTATTTTGCCACCCTCAGAGAGAGCACACATGTCCTCTGACTTCACAGTAGTAAAATACTGCTTCCTTTGGCATAACAGAGCTCCTGCTGCTGAAGATTTCTGGAACAGCTCTCAAGGGGAGGCTGGTGAAAACAGTCCCGCTGTGACCTCCTTTACGTGCCTGCACATTCTCACTTACACTGAGCTTGCCTTTATGCAGCCGCTATGTAGGAACTACATATGGAGAAACAGTACTACAGAATGAAATGCTTCCATGACTCAGGAGTCCACGGGGAAGGAGGGGGTCTTGAATTCTGTGAATGAGGCACGGCTGTTTAGGCTACTTCTCTTTCTCTTAGGCTGATTTCATTAGTTCATGTTCAGAAAGTGAGAGAGATGTTACCTCTGACCGACCGATTCGATCTATGTTAGAAATATCATACACATCCGCCACTGCTGCAGTGTCCACACCACCCGTGCCACGCTTCTGGAGTCTCAGGTTCTCCAGGATCTTAGAAAAGCGTGGATCCTAGGACAAGGGACAATACTTAGTGTTGTAAGAAGCAAAATCAATTCGCCACCATTGGCACATTCATTTAGAAAAGACGTATAATGAGAGGTAATAACAGTTAATATTTATTAAGTACATATTTACTATGTACCAGGACAGTGTGCTGGAACTTTTAAACCTGATGGCAACCTCATGAGGTAGGTATAGCTTTCGCTCCCATTTCACAGAAGAGGAAACAGGCTCAGAGGAATTAACTCACCATAGGCCACACAGCTAGAAGGTAGCAGGGCTGTTATTAACTTCTATACCACTTTTCTGGCATGCCAGCTTTGGTGGGTTTATTATTCACCTATATAGCAGTTCTCACTGATATAATTAAAATCATGAAGTTAAATCATGTCAAATCACTTTCTTAGCATTGGAATTTTGAATAACAAAAATTCTCATACTTTTTTGGGACAAGAAACACATTTTCTAAAGTTGTTTTAAAGTATCTGATTCACTTGGTAAGCTGTGGTAGAAACCATTAGTTGCCCGCCAGAACCCTTTCTCATCATCCACAGGTGGAGCTGAGGAAGTGACCACTGGCCGGCCCTCGCTAATGGGACCAGCAGAAGTGATGTGTGTCGCTTCCAGGCCTAGACTTTCAATCTTTACATGGACACACCCGCATGCTCTCTCCCGTTCCTACAAGCCAGAACATGGGGCCTGGTTGTGACCGTGCCAAGGGGACAATGCCCTCAGACACTGGTCCTCCAAGTGCAGTTCCCTGACCAGCAGCATGCGATCACCTGAAAACTTGTTAGAAATGCAGATTCTGCAGGCAGGCCTAGGCCTCTGCATTTTAGGAGCCTCCAGATGATTCTGATGCAGGCTCAAGTCTGAGAACCTCTGCACCCAGGAGAGACAGAGAGAGATGGAGGGAAGCCCAGGGAGCAGAGCAGCGCAGTCTGCCTCCCTATCCAGACTGGTTGTATGAAGGAAAACTTAAACTTCTTGGTGTTGAAGCCACATCCTTTTCTTACAGCCCCTTAACCTTTTAACCCAGTGGTAACAAATGCCTTTTGACTCGAAGTTAAGGCTTTCTCAATATTTCCTGTGATAGGTGCAGAAAGTAGGGGTTGATGAATGGCCAGTGACGTTTTCTCCCTCCACAAAGCAGCCACAGCTGAGCTGATCCTGGCGGAACCAGAAGGGCTGCTGGCTATGTAACATTACCTTGCTGAGCTTTGGGATCCTAACGTGGACACCTGCCCGCAATCCAGTGCCCAGGTTCGAAGGGCAGGTCAGAATGTACCCGAGGCGCTCATTCCACATGAACTCCCAGCCTCGTTCTTGGATTAAGCGTTCTACCTACAACAATGAACAAATGATGGAATTCTCAAATACCCATTCATTCAGCACATCCCAAACACCAGGGAGAGGCATGTGTACTAAATGTTTGCCATGAATAAAACTTAGATAAATTTATAGTATTTCTTTAATAGAAAATAATACCTCTCCTATCAGAATATTACAATGGTCCAGTTGAATTAGATGAACCATGTAAAGCACTGAACACAGTACCTAGCACATACTAAACACTCGAGTCACTGTTATTATTTTTCAAGTGAGGATAGTAGGAGAATATAGGAATTCTCAGCAGGTAAGGCTGTGATCAGGTTACTTAAGAACATAGTTACATCCTATGCCATCTCTATGCTTGGAATTGCCAAGATCACTGTTAAAGAAACCAGAAAATAACTAATGATCCATAGACCTCCCCAAACCATTCTGGACTGGGGAGGGAAGCACAGAACTTGCTAATGACAAGAGAAAGTCACTCATTTTTCGAAGCCCTGCTCTGGAAGTCCCACCCCTAAAAAGTGCCAAGATCCCTAGAAAAAATTAGCCCCATCTTGCAAGTCTCCATAATGTCTTCTTTCAAAAATAAAAAATAAAGAGATTTGATTTTAATGAATATACAGAAATCTCCGATAACATCTTACTTCTTTGAGTCCACGACAGAATCGCTCAAATACTCTTTTCATATTGCCTCCTTTCTCCATAGAGATTACCCTGGTGTGGTCTTCTTCATTAATCCAGATGAGAAATGTCTTGTCATGATTGTGCCTAGTGAAGAGAGAAATATGATGTTGAGTGTTAATTACATTTGTTTCAACACATGAAAATTCCCATTACCTCTGTAGCTTGATTGCTTCATTTCACCTTCCTCATTTCTAGATGGCCCTAATCTCTTAACTGTGCCTGAACCAATACTACAAAACAATGTTACCTTGACGGAACGAAGAAGACCAACACCAACTCTTAAAGATGCCATGTTTTTGCCCAACAAGAATATAACTTCCCTAGTTCCTCAGACTAGGATGACAATAATTCAACTATGGTAATGACTTTGACACTAACAAGAGTATTTTGTCTCCTAATAGATTCAACCAAAATCTTGTGAAACTTTAAAAAAAGATTTTACCTGCAGCCCAAGATATTTGGGGTGCAGATTTCACATATGTCTGCTGTATAGATCTGCCTAACCCCCGCACTGAGAAGCTGCTCATGAACACTCTTATCTCAGCTCCTTTGAGTAGTGTCATAATAACCCACCAAGGTACAGGAATCAAGGTGGATTGAGGACTGTTGGCCAAGATAAAATATGTGTACACTTGCTATCCACTCTTCCTTGTAGGGTTTTGCTTAAATCCTCAATATTTATTTTTCATTTTCTGCTCTTTGTTTTAATGTCATGAAACAGATTTTCTGTGAGGTCAAACAATATGAAACTAATCTTTTCTTAAAAATACAGTCTTTTTTCCTCATGCATAATTCATGCAAACCAGCAAGAATTCCTACACATCTTAGAAACATCACAATACGTAGGTATTACACACACACACACGCACACACACACAATTTCTAAGTACTCTGTCTTCTCCATTCAGCTCAAGCCGGGCATGCTGTCAAGTGCAGGTCACAGCAACCTCAGGTGAGGACCAGCAGGTGATCTGAAGGAGATCCCCTGCACACACTGCACACAAACATGCTACGTTCATACCAGATTCCCCTGGCATCTGGCCAGTCACGGGCCATCCCAGCACATGTTAGTAAAGGGGACACTGGCTTATCAAACAGAAAGTGGTCCTGCAGGCCAAAAGGGACAAAGCAGAAAGGAGAAAGTGATGATATCAGACAGGACTGCAAGTGCCAGGTGGCCAAGTTTCAACCCACCACGGATGGTTGGGGTCTCTCGGGCAGCGGTTCTCAGCTGTGGCTGCCCACTAGGATAACCTGGCAGCTTTAAAGAAAATATTAATACCCAGTTCCCATGCCCTAGAGATTCTGACTTAACTGTCATGGGGTGTGGCCCGGATGTTGGAGTTTTTAAAAGCTCTTGAGGTGATTCTAGTGTACAGCTAAGGTTGAAGACCACTGGCTTAGCCCAGATGGGAATACTTACTCGCTATGGAGCGTGTTTACCCCACCAGCCCAACCCCATGCAGTGGCAGAGCAGGCATGAGAGAGAGGCGCTACTCAGAAAAGTCTGTCTATACGGCTGCCATTCTCGATGTCTCTAGCGTTACTGGTTCATTTATTATTATCATCCTTTCATTTAAACATACTATAGACATAAAAGAATGATCTATAAACAAAAATAGGCACCATTAATTTAATGGTCACCATTTGCCACGCTCTATGGTACATACTTTTAATTATTGTCTTTAAACCTCACAGCAACACTATGAGGCAAGTGTAATCATTCTAGTTCATAGGTGAAGAAAACTGAGATTCAGAGAGAGCAACCTACCCGATATCACACAACTAGGAAGTGGCAGAGCCCAGATTCACACCTCGTCCTATATGACTCCCAAGCCTGTGCCTCTAACCACTACAACACACTGCTCAACAGATCAAAATGAGTGTCAAGAGACTGACTGTTTTCTTAGTGTGTGCACAGCAAGAATATGAATACGGATACCACACATTCAAATATGATTACACTGAGATCAGAAATCAAGAGGCTATGGGGAGGGAAGTCTTTCTATAATCTCTAAGAAGTGGAAGAGGCCGGAGACTTGATTCTGGACAGGCTTGTGGACCGCCACTGCCCAGGAAACAGCGTGTCTCTTAACCTGGAAACCAGACGTGGCTACTGGAGGTGGACGAGGGCTTGTTCTCTAAGAGAGCAGGCAGAGGGTTGGCCTGATGGCCGCAGAGACCAGGAGACTGAGGCCCACAGACCATCAAGCTGGCCCACCTGCTTTGGAATTGGGGCCTACTTTGTCGACTGCAGCTTCTGAAATGCTAGAAATTTGTTTCTGCTTTTCCTTGCAGTTCAGTTCAAAGTTACTTTTGCAAACCCCATCCTGTTTTAGCTGTGCTGTGGAAAAACTTGTCTGTCCCAGTGTCAGAGCAAAGCTGTGGAGGACATGTGGAGGCAGCAGGAATCCCGGAGGCTAGCTCCAATGCCAGTCCAGGCAGGCCTTCCACTTGGATAATTTCCCTTCCAGATTTTCCTAGCTTCCAGGACTTTCTTCAGGTGTGGTAGTGGAAGCCATCCTCCAGGCACAGACAGGATTTCCACACCCAAGTGTTCCTGTTTACCAACAAGCAGGAGGATCCTCCATTCACCCCCACCCACTGATACAGCCCACTAACTTGATATTGGAGTTTCCTCTGCAGGTTGTATCTGTAGACTATTGCCGCAGCTTGACCTAAAGTTTCAGGGCCTCATCTTTCTTCCTTATTCTGAACACGCTGAAGCCCCAGCAAGTTCGCAGCCAGGGCGGGGGGGCCTGAGCCCCAGGAGAGGCCACACTGCGCCTGTCAAGGCTCTGGGTGCAACCCCACCCCAGACAGCCCCGGGGAGGGGTTCAAGGGCCACTCACGTCGATGAGCTGCTGCTGGTCCTGCTCCGTCATCTCAGACAGCTTGTAGTAGCGGCCGGCCAGGTCCCCCTTGAGGCCCTCCAGGGCCATGATGGCCACGTTCTCCACCTCCCTCCGCTCGGCCCGGGTGCAGGCGGGTGGCAGGCTTAGCCCGCGGATGCTGCGGCCAGTGCGCACCCGAGACGACAGCACATAGCGCTCATCAAACTGCCCCTGGGTGATCTGCCGAGCAGAGCACGGGGTCACCGCTGCCAGCCTGGACCATGGTCCTGCCATAACCATGGTGGGTTCTGACCCGCTGATTGGCAGCATTCCCTGCAGGGGACCCTCAGGCATGGGGCAGGTTTGCACAGGTGACATGCTGGGCACATTATGGAATTCTGGGGGTGGGGGCCTTAGAGATAAGTAAAGGGCAGAGCTACGCCTACAGCGCCCTCTGGAACCCTCTACCCCAGCTAGGTTTGGGATGGAAAAAGGAATTGCTCTAGCAAAGGCTTAAAGTTCTTGGTGACCAATACCAGCCTAGTGGTACTTATTAAGGAAAACAAAGACTGTGGGACCTTCCTGACTCTCTGGGGTCGTCCAGGGAGCCTGCTGTGCTGAGGCCATCACAGAGCTTTCAAGGGCACCTGACCCCAGGACCTTTCTCTCAGGTTCTCCTCACCTTGGGCCCAGGGGTGCCGGCTTCACAGGAAGGTAGGGAGGGGCTGGACCTACCTTGGATGCATCCAGATCTGTGGGGTGCTTCATCACCCTGGGGTCATAGCCATTGTGCCTTAGTTTGATGACAGGGTCAAAAAGGTCGGCAAACACCTGCAGGAGGGAAGATGCTCCTATTTCCTCTTTACTTCCTTCATCTACTACTAAAAGATATTCCTTTCACTTGCCCTTTTTACCCTAAGGGCCAAAGCTGATGCCCTCCTCTGAAATTCTCAGCGCTCCCATGCAGGAAATGGGTGTGAGAGGGGACCAGTGGTGAAGAAGAAGAAGAAGAAGAAGAAGAAGAAGAGGCCTATACTAGAGAAAACCTTTTCCAGGCCCCTTGCCCCTTGGGAGGGGGCAGGCTGTGGAACTCTGTCACCGTAACCGCCTCCCTGATGGTTCTGCCAAGCTCACTGCCATCAGACTGAGCCAGAAAATCTTATGTCTAAGAATTTGAGGGTCTTCCCCAGAAGTTCTTGCCGTTGTGGGATAAAAGAAGCTGCCAGATCAGAGGCTAAGCAGTTTTGTGGTCGAAGGGGAAGCTCGGGTTCTAGAGGTGAAGAGCACAATAAATTGGTGGAAACCTGGCTGCTCCGGATGAAAGACAGCAGTTAGGGCAAAGCAGCGACCTCTCACCCTGTGACGGCCTTCCCCAGCCCAAAACATCTTGTGCAAAACCTATTTTTAAAACATTCAAAGCTTCAGAAACATCCTCTAGGTAACATAAAGGTAAGAGAAGTCCTAACAAGGCACCCTGCAGCCTTTGGAGCCATGGGAAGTGGGTCCCGGGACCCAGCTCTAGTCCGGGTCTCTGGGAGCCCAGAGCTGTGCACTGCTGTCTGTGAATGAGCTACCAGTCTTGCTTATCCCGGGTGGCCCCCTCCGTCCTCTAGATGGCTGCATTCCCAGGGAACTTCCTTCAGCTCCCGGCCACAGAAGGGCGCAAGGAGAGTGGGCCTGAGGGAGGAGGGCTGGAGGCATCTGCCAGGACCTGGAGGCTGCTCTGCGGAGAGGGCCGCATGCTTGCTGAGCTCTGCTAGCAGCAGACCATGCTGTGCTTCTGCGCCGAGGACGAGGATGTGGAGATCATGGGATTTCTTCAAGACACTTGGTGAACTCAGTAGTCTGGGCCACCCTGGGTGTGTAATCAGCAATGCCCAAACTAGACACATGGCACCATCCCCCTCAATAAAGCCCGGCCACGAACACATCATCGCCTAATGCCTTACTGGTGAACACACATCAGCAATGAAATAAAAACATAAAAAGGCTTTATTTTTTTTTCTGTACCAATTGCTCTCCTTGACAAATGCAGACAGCTCTGTCACGCAACTCCTTCCTCCCTGGGGAGGGACACTAGAGCAGCAGCCTAGGAGCCTAGGAGGCCTTGTCTCCTGGAAGCTGGAGACCTCATGGTTCCAGATGCTCTGCTGAAGCTGCCTTCCTTTACGGGAGCCCTTCCTGAGGAGGCAGAGAGCTGGCCCCATAGACAGGAGGGCTCTGGGACCGCGCCCTTCACCACCCCTGGAGTATCCGCCGCCCCAGCCCCGACTCCGCCCCCGCAGCCAGCACTTTTACCTCATAGGACTCCTCGTCCCCAGCCACCATGCCCACCGTCTTTATGAAGGGGTGGCCGGGGTTGTCCACGCCAGTCTGGATGCACTGGTCCAGGGTGTAGCCGTTGGGCGTCACCTTGTTGCGGAGCTTGGCGTAGATGGCGGGGGTGAGGCACTCCGCCATGCAGTTGTTGTGCTTGCGCAGATCCGGGTAGTCAGCGCTGCAGGGAGACAGGCTTTCAGGCGCAGCCCCCGAGGGAGGGGCCTGGCGAAGGCCTTGTTTCGGGCCCTCTTGCCGCAAGGCTGTCTTCAGCCTGTGCGCACAGAGACCCTTGACGAGGAGTCCCAACAAGCCGTGAGACTAAGCCAGAGAAAGGGACCCGACCCTGCCAAAGATCCCGGGATCCCGGCTCAGGAGCCCACGGCCTGTCGCTTATGTTGATGTGACGAGGAGGTAGAGTGGAAATAATTAGAAAATAAACTTAAGTCATATGCAGATTTTTTTTCTTTAACCCAGAAATTTTGGTAAAACACAACAGCCACATTTTGGTCCTTTAGGTCTTTAGTAGAGAGGCTAGAAACCCTGTAGGTGGAACTACGTAGCAATTCATTTATTTGTCTTCTATGGTGCAAGCTCCATGCCCATATGCTATATTGAGAACAGTGCCTAGCTATAAATACAAGAGTTCAGTAAATATCTCTTGGAATAATACATAGAAGGATGTCAAACGGGGGTGCCCTCTTACCCTGGGAGATGTACAGGTTGAAGAACGGGATTCTGGACCACTACAGGCTCAAACCCAGTAATCTCACCTCAGGCATTCCTGAGCTACATGGTGGATGCTGGCAACCCCCCCGGAGATCTGATTCCCACAAGAGCCAATAAATGTCTCCGAGAAACACCTCAGGTTTTCTTCATCTCTCTCATCCACAGCTGCCTATATGGAGTCCCCTAAAGTCAGCCCTCTACTTCAGCTCTGTGCAGTGTGTGATGTGTTGTCATCGCAAGGTTCCCAGGGCTGAGAAAACAGTCCATCTTCAGGCCACTACTCCACTCCCCATCTGCAACATCCTTTAAAGCTGATGCTTAAAATCAGTACCATAACATCACATGTTCCAGAAGGTGGTGCTGCATGAGGGAGGCATGGGTCTGGAATCAGCGTCCCTAGATTTGCATTTCGCTACACTAGCTGTGTGAACGTGGGCACTACTTAATTTTTCTAAGCTTCCATTTCATTACAAAGAGATGCTAAGATGAATAAAATAGATACTCCACATAAAGTGCTTAGCACACATAGAAGTGCTCTACAAATGTTTACCATTACTATTGGTGCTATTCAACTAGACTGCAAGCTTCAGGCAGGAGCGATGACCCTACAATTCCTTGTGTTCGCCACAGGTCACTGTGCTTAATGAGTCATAAAAACAATTATTAATTTGACTTAGTCATCCTTAGAGGCAAAAAGAGGGACCCTTGGAACCAGCCCAGTGGCGTAGTGGTTAAGTTTGTGCACTCCACTTTGGTGGCCCGGGGTTTGCAGGTTCAGATCCTGGCCATGGACCTACATACTGCTCATCAGCCATGCTGTGGCAGTGTCCCACATACAAAATAGAGGAAGGTTGGCACAGATATTAGCTCAGCAACAATCTTCCTCAAGCAAAAAGAGGAAGATTGGCAACAGATGTTAGCTCAGGACCAACCTTCCTCACCAAGAAAAAGAAAAGAGAGGGACCCTTGCTGACATCTTCTAGCAGGGGAAAGCATAGTTCTGGCTGGCATTTAAAGTTATTTTAAAGCCAAGAGGATTTACCTTGGAGGGAAGAGCCTGTGATGCTCCCGGGCGTCAGCATACACGTTCTGCCGGTTCAGCAGGTAGCCGGTAGTCAGGGCACCAGTGCCCATGGTAGCAAATAGCAACGAAGCATTGCGGCCAGTTAGCAACTTAGAGAAGATACTGGCCATCTTTCCTCTTGGATGAGTGTCTGGAAAGCAGAGAAACTGGATTAGACAGCCTCCCAGGATGGCCCTGAACCACAGCGTGGAGATCAACAGGCAAGGGAAATAACTGCAGGAGCCATTGCTCCTCTTTTGGTTTGTTTTGTTTTTCTCTTTCTTCCTTTTTCCCTAATGCCTCTTCATACTGCTTGGAAAAATCTAGTAGTTTTAGACATTGTGAATGTCAAACTGCCTGAAGTTCATGCCATTTACTCCAGTAATATGATATAGGGAAAATACACAAAAACAGAGGATGTGTACTTCTGGCTGTTTGACAGACCAGGTGCTCTTTTGGACTCTGCCTTGGCATCACCATTAGACCCTGAGCAGGGTGGATGGCTGGGTGTGTAAGAGGTAGTGGAAGGCTCTGAGGACCACTCCTCTACTCCACTCACCCTAGGTGAGTGATGTCCAAGCTCAGAGTAATAAGCCAGAAGGTTTACGTTATCTTGAAGGTGGACGCCTATCTGAGCACTAAGGTCAGGATTCCAGCATTGAGGTAGGGAGCTGACCCTATGACTCCTCTAGTGAGCTAGGGCCCTTGAGAGGGGCTAAAGTGGCCCAAGGTCAGCAGACCCCTAGCCCTTGGCTCCCAGTAGAAGCAGACTCACATCCTCTCTGAGGAACATGTACTCAGTTCAGGCCTCAGTTTAGGATTAAGATCAAGCAATAAGCTCTCAATCAAAGATCACCAAGCACACAAGAAGGAATGGGAGTCAACAGAAGAAATGGCCACAGATTTAGACCTCCAACGACTGAAGATAGTGGAATTGTCAGACAAGAATATTGATTAGCTCTATGTGGAATGTTTAAAGAAATAAGTGATGGAATGCAGTGATGAGCAAGCAACAAGAGACTGTTAAGAATGACCAAGCTGATTTGAAAGAGAACCAAATTGAACTGCTGGATACAACACAGTTTGAAGATAGAATAAATGAACTGGAAGATCTATCTCAAGAAATTACCCAGAGTGTCGCACAGAGAAATAAGAAAACAGAAAATATGAGATATAAGGTAAGAGATATGAAGGACAGAATGACAAGGTCAAATACACATCTAATTAAAGTCTCAGAGAGAGAAAACAGAGAAAACAGAGAAAAAGCCATATTTGCAGAGAAATGGCTGAGAATTTTACAGAACTGATAAAAGACAAAAATCCATGATTCAAGAAGCACAAGATAGCTCAAGCAAAATTAAAGTAAATCTGCACATAGATAAGTAATAGTGAACTGCAGAGTACTGGCAACAAAGATATTAAAAGCAGTCAGAGAGAAAAGACAGTTCATCTACAAACAAATGAAAAACATTGGCTGATTTTTTAACAATTAATAATGGAAGCCAGACAAATGATGTCTTTAAGGGGCTATCAGACCATAATTATCAACCTAGAACTGGGGAGCTATCAAACTATCTTTCAAAAATTATAATGAAAAAGGCAATTTAAGATAAAGAGCAGATTGATAACAAAGGAACTACCAAATATATACTTTAGGATGCAGGACACAGACACCAGGACAGTCTGAGATGCAGATAAAATGGAGAAAACATATATAAATCAAAATAAATGTTTATATAATATCAACAAGGGATGAAAATCAGGATAATCATGCCAAATGGATACCCTGCTGTGTCTGTTTCTGCCCAGAGATCAGAGTGGACAATTAATCCCCAGCATCACCCAGGGGGAGCTATTTAATGTGGGTTGCTGAGCAGAGAACAAAAGAACAGGTAACTCTCGGTACTCTTTCATTATGTTGGTTTCTGTGATGCCTAAATAAAGGGAGTGTGGAATTTTTTCCCTAGTATTTAGAAGGTTCCCAGGACTCTGCTACAAAGATTTTCCAAGCTTAGGTAGGTAGGTTGGCTGCAAAGAGCCCATTGATGTGTATGGTTGTGACTGGAAACCTAGGCCCCCAGTGGAGGATAAACTCCTAATAAGGTAAGGTTGGCATGGCCCTACCCACAATTCTAAGGGTGGCCTTCGCAGGTCCACTTTCTTCCTTGATTGTATTTTGGGAACTGGGATCAGTCCATCAACTTCATGCTTCCAGATTCCCCACCTGGAAGTCTCTACTTAACATCTTTTTGAGCAATACTAGGGAGAAACTTGAATGTCTCAACAAAAAGCATCAAAGTCCTTGGAAAAGTTTAGGACGTTATTTTTCTACATTAGCCCAGGAAATTAGGCTATCAGGCAGCCTTTCCTCATGCTAATGTCTAAAAATAATTCCCTCTGTCCTAAAGACAACCTACATTACTTTAGTAATCATCAGGCAAGATAAATAGGCCATTTCTTAAAGTTGTCCTAGGGAACTGTAATGGCCCAACATTAATTGCATCACACATACTTCTTTGCTCCCTTCTAGACTGGGGGCTGTTGTCTGTTTCATTCCAAGAGCAGGTGATGGCTCCTCAAAGAATTGCACCGATGCTTCCTGGTCCTCATGTGTGGCAGGTGACACTAATATACATCTTTCAGGCCTGTCTCATCTGCTTCCACATCCTCCAGTCTGCTTCCTGAGCAGACAGGCAGTGCAGTCATCTCTGAGTTTTACCATAGAACTGACCAAAGGAAAAGAAGCTTTGTCTGAATTCATTCCAGGCAATATATGGGCCAAAAAGTTAGCGAGGACACACTCTCCCTAAGCTAACAGGATATGCATTCATTTCTAAGGTAACTCAAATGTCTTGGTCTTTATTTTTCTTTCCTTAATTTGCCTGAGCACTGATATGTGTTCACATCAGGGTCTGTTTGAGAAGATAAATCTTAAGAAGCAGAGCCAGGAGGAAGAGGACGGATGGTGTCCATGTGCGGCCCACTGACAGCTGTCGGTCTTCAAACGTCTTCCTCCCCGTGAGGGTGATCTGCGGGTGGGTACCTGACTCAACATATTAATGCTTGAAATGTCATCATATCCATATATTAGTATCTGGAGATAATAATATTAATTTACATCCAAGAGTTCCAACATGGCACTGCTGTCTGGTCAATGATGTGCGATTGCGATTCATGCCAATAATCCTGTGCAGGCTTTGGCTGTAGCAAGCCAAGCAATCCTGGAGCTGAAATCTCTTTAGTGTTCCTGCTTCAGCTCCTTGTAGAGAATTGACAAAGACTCAAATTTTGGTGAAGTGAGGAATTCCTGCTTCCTAGATTCTCTTTCTCTCTCCAAGACACACAGAGAATTGAATTTCACTGTTGAGGTCCCAACTGATGAACTTGGGTGTGAGACTGAAACAAGGGTCTCATTGAACAGGCTGCGGATCCCGGGAACGGCTGTGCTATGCTTCCCACAGAGCCAGAGGCAGGCTTGCAAAGAAATCAATTTTCCTCGTGACTGAACTAAATCTCTACAGGATGTTAAAAGTTAGTCTTTGAAAAGCCGCAGAGGCTGAACATCGGTTTGTCTTACGGATTTCCCTGTTACGTGGGGGGTCCCAGATATTACCTAAGCCCCATCTGCAGCGGAAACCCCTACTCAGAAGAGGCTCGATTTGCTATTTGCACAAATGGCAACATGTGGTGTAAATAAGTCGAGCCAGAAAGAGGTACGTAAGAGGCAATCTGCGTCCACCAAAGCAGTCAGTATTTGGCTTTGACTAGTTTCCAACATGTGGCTTTCTTTCTAAGTCAGTATATCTTGTGAAACCACTGGGACAAAAATTTGGAGCATAAAGAAATCTGAGGCTCAGATTAAAAATTTGAGGCTTTTACATTTTTTTGATTCCCTCTATGCCCCAAGCATTAGCATGACGTACTGAACTGCTCTGTTAGACCACTGGAGAGAGGAGCCGAGAGGCCCAAGCAGCTGCGATGTTTCTCCCGCCTCCAGACCCCTCACCGTGTGCTCCACTCTCAGGCTTGGCTTTTGCTGTTGTTTGCCTGACAGCTTCCTTACAAGCAGGCATCATTCCCAGTTTCTCTTCCTAAAGTCCTGTTTATTTCCTTCTTGGCACTCATCCCCCACCTATAACTATTTTGTTTGTTTTCTTGTTTATTGACCATCTCCCCAAAATGTAGAAGCCCCAAAAGAAGGAACGCTGTTCTTTTGCTCTCTGTCGCTCGCCATTGGTTCACATAGTGCCTGACACTTAGGCTCTCGGTGGCATTATCTCATAAGTGGATTCTGTGCTTCCTGCTGGGTTGGAAGCCAGTCGGAGGCTCACTGGGATCCACATGAGAGCGCAGGTGTTAACTGAGTGGGCATGGGGGGACGTGAGGCCAGAGAACAGAGCCGAGCGGACGGTGGAGGAACACGGGCAACAGAGAAGTATAGAAGCCAGCTTTCCCCAGCCTTGGGATACCAGCAGGGAGCGGAATCCAGATCTATTTTGAGGGGAAGAGGCAAATGTCAACTAAATAAGCTCATATAAGGAATTTGGTGAAAGCTCACACAAGCACATGTCCACATACATCCAGGGACTGTCATGGGAGCCCAGAACACCCAGGACACAGTGGGCCAGCCTGACAGTGAGAGCTCTAGAGCCCTGAACGATCTCAATTGCAAAAAAATATGTACATATATATATGCATTTATATCTAGATCCTAATATAGATTTTTTTAAGTATCAGTTTATTGTCTGTACTTTTGTGCAAATACAATAATGCAATAAACCATACTAATTTCTTTTAGTAAAATTATTACCATTTAGTAAAAGTTCTGCTTCTTCCCGCCCCTCCAGCGTGGACTTTGCTGTCCATCTTTCCCTGCCTGAGCGGACCACAGCCTGGTGCCTCGTGCCCTTCCAGCTCAAGGTGACTGCTTTCTCTCTGTGTTCCCCAAGCCCTCATGGCCTACTCACTCATTTGCACTTGGTTTTTTGACATCTGTTGGTGAACTCAACTGTCAGATTAAGGAACTCCCCACTATGTGTGGATTGTCTTCCCAGCTGGTGGGTAAAATCTTCAAGGACAGGAACCTATCTGCCAGATTCTTGCAGACAGTAGCTGCTCAGTGAACGTTTCTTCCCCGACTTCATATAATTACCTGTGAGCAGTGCTTTGCCAGATTTCCAGAAGGAGGAAACCTTACCAGCCTCCTGTTTATCCCCTTTCAGACAATGCATGTAGCTGTAAGGGAATGGGTCCTTTTCCTGGGGCCACTCCCCAGGGCACCCGCCCCTCTAGCTCGGTTCCTTTGCTCCCAGGAATTTCTCACTTCTAATCTGCTATGAAGCCCCAGGCCTGGTATCCAAGTCAATTTAGAATCAATTTGGGGAGCTAGCTGCCTGGATCAAAACTTAAGAAAAAAATTACTTCCATTACACTAAACACGTCCCTTTCAGCCACTGATTTTGAATTCCTATTGTTAAGAGCAACGAAGCAGAGCGAGGCTGGTAGGCTGGTTTTCAGCGCTTTATTGCCCAGGTTCCTGGTCTCTGAGAGGTGCCTGTGAGCCAAGGCAGCCCAGTGCAGACTCCTGACCTGTGGCCCGTGACAGGCTGTCTGACCCCTGGGAGCCCATGGAGCCCATCCTCAGTGGTTTCCGAGAGATCCAGCAGAGGCTGCCCGACAGACAGCAGATGGCAGCTTCCCAGCAGAGCCCCGGAGCACAATGTGCAGGCCCTTCTGTCCTCAGGGGACCCTTCTTAGACTGAGCAAGCAGGTGGGGAAGAGGAGTGAGATGAGGAGCTAGTGCTAGGTGTTGGGGAAATTTAACTGGAATCTCCTGCCACCCAGAAATTCCTCTCCACAAAATATGGGAAAGAAAGAAAACAGTTTTATTATTGAATAAGCGTTAAACCACGCTGAATGCACATCACAGGCAATTCGCTGAAAAGATGGCAAAGACATGAAATCTCACCCTTCTAATAGAGCCACGTGGCTGGGACCCATTAAACACGTGTTCTCGAGGTAACTGGAGTAAGAGGACATGACAGCACCATCTGTCACACAGAGCTCACCCTGAATTCACCTGATAATTGGCTAATTGCCTTTGTCCAAAGGAGAAATAAACTTCTCATGTCTCTCTGACAGCAGGTAGTTGTACAACTGGAGCCCGGTGCTTCAGTTAAACTACTGCCATCCCACTGAGACGGGATGGGTCAGGGGCTGCCTTCCCGGATGTTCACACTTCAAAGGGATGGCTCCCAGGCCTTGAGAAAGGCATTCCTGGTTGTAAAACAGGCAGTAAGCCTACTAACATTAAGATTTACATAAGTCTCAAAGGGGCAGAGAAGGAATTTACAGGTTTTCTAAAGGAAATGCTCTAAGAAAAGTGGGGGGTGGTGTCTTTCCCTTTTTTGTACTAGTGAGCACCACTTTCGTTTCCTCCCCTCCTTCACGTGCCCAGGAGCACAGCCTCTGGAGCTCAGCAGGGCTCGGGTCAAGGGTGGACATCACTCAGAACCCAGCCCACGCTTCGAAGAGACAAGACCTAGTGCTGTCACAGTGTCTCTCTGTTCTCAAGCCCCTGGGCCTCACATAACAGGTTCTGGGGAAATGCTGGGTGAGAGACTGAAGGCTCAGTCACAGGGACCTGGGAGTGGGAAAGGACTTCACAGGTCATTCAGCTCAGCTGAGCGCAGGAGCCCTTTCCCTTCAGCCCTCCTTAAGTACCAGTGATACGGGCTTAACACAAGACTGACATAAGGGAAGCCATTTGTAGAAAAGAAACCATACTGTAACTTTGACTGACTCTGACTAACTAACCCAGCTGGATTTTCACCCTCCAGGAGACCCAGCTGCTTGGTAGGTGTTCTGACCCCAGCTTGTGCATGCACCTCCCAGCTGTGATAAGACAATAACTTTGTTCGTTTGAGTTCGGCGAGAGTGTGATGACCCCCAGACAGAGAGTCTATTCTGATAGGCATCATCAACTGCAACTGAAAGATCTGGTGTGGCCACTCCCAGTCTGTAACACCAGAGGGTCAACGTTCCTAACCCCTCCCCATAACCCACTGGCCTGTACAACGGCCTCAAGATTCTGTGCCCCCTTAAGATGGCTCTCTAGGACACCAGTCCCCCCATCTTCTGATTTGCTAGCTTAGTGCTTAATAAAATGCCCTTTCTCTGCCACCATTGTGCCTCTTAACGATGGGCTTTTCTCTTGCGGCCAGCAGACTGCGCCCTTTGTGCGGTAACACCAGCAGTGCTGGGGATCTCATCTCCTCCTAGAGCAACCCATTTCATTATTGGATAGGTGTAATTATTAGAACATTTTTTCATATCTTAATAAGGGGGAAAAAACAAACTTAGAGAGTACTTTCAAAGGCCAAGTATTTTCTCCACAACAACCCCAAGGAGCAGATATCTTGCTCCATGCCACAGTGAGGAAACACAAAAAAACAGAGAGGTGAACTAAAGCCCAAAGTCACAGAGCTAAAGGGAAATCACATGTATTAAATATCAATAGGCACTCATTTAAATGAAAATCCTGTTTCTACTTACAAGGTTTTATAATAAACAATACTACAGTAGGTTTGGATGGAGTCGACCCCCTTATCTCCTAAAGAATGGAGCTGCCAGACAGTTCTAGCGGATTCCCATCCTGCATCGTATCTCAGGGACACTGAATGGAGTCTCTCAGTCAGGGTTTCCACAGGGGCTCAGGGGAGGATGATTACGGGGCCAGATTGCCAACCAGCTCACAGGCGTGTCCTGGGCAGCCCTGAGCGGGGGCAGAAACAGAAGGTGTGCCCTGGGGGCCCCCTCCACCCTCCTGGAATACCACTGAGCACAGGCTTCTAGAGGTCATCAGGCCCAGTGAGGCAAGGTCACTGTGAATGACCCTGACATGCCTCAGGTGGGGAGAAGTCAGAGTGGGCAGCGATGGAGGGAGAGGAAAGAGGACAATGAGGGAGTGAAGATAGACATTCTTGTACTTACTCGTTTGATAAATATTTAAGTGCCTACTATGTGCCGCTTTCACATAGCGCATAATCTGAGGGGAAGACTCATGTAGCACTTAACTATGTGCTGGGCACATGGTTCTATTAGCTGTATGGTTATTACCCCATTTAGTCCTCAGGACACACCCATGAGGTTGATGCTCTTATTATCCCCGTTTTACAGATGAGCAAATGGAGATAAAGAAAGGTAAAATAACTTGCCTCAAACCACTCAGTCAGTGGGTGGCAAGGCCGGATTCAAGGCCAGCAGTCGATTTTCATGGTCTCTGCTCTTAACCAGCACCCCTCCTGGGCAACTGCAAGCTGTGTAGCGAGTGTTCTCCGAGGGAACCGGAGCCCGTGGGCGCCCTCGGGAGGGCCTTGCCTGGGACCGGTCTGTTCAGCTGCACTGTTTGAGGGAGCTTGTCTGGTCTTAATAAGACCAAGGTATTGCTCGCCTCCACCCGCCCTGGGACTAGCACAAGGTCACAAAGTGCAGACGATTAGAGCAGAAACAAGGACTAGACGCCACGTGCATACCCAGACACCTGTGGAGGCTGCTGTGCATCACCCGTTCTGGACAGCTGCTTTTCAGGCACCTCCCAGGTGGGGGAATGGCCACTGCCCTCAGCCCACGCAAGACTTAATCTACCTTTGAAAGCTACAGAAAGCAAGAGAGGAAGAAAGGCTGAATACACCCCCTGTTCTATGCGTAAGTCCAGAATCTTCAGGATGAGATCGCAGCATCCTAGGCCACTGTCACTAATTCAAGTTTGGATCTGGGGGTCCTCCAGAGAAGATGATTCCCCTGAAATTCGGAGAGTTGAATTAAACTGGGGCCAAATTTGCCTATAATTTTTGGTGGCTGCCTATCCCCAAAGGTCCAAGGAAAACCCATGATTTGGGGACAACCCTGATTAATTCTAGATTCCAGGGACGCAGCTGAATGGGGCCCAGGCCAATTACCCAGTGAATGGCCCATGCGCAGTGTGACTGCAGCTTGCCGTTGGAGAAGATCACATCATAGCCAGAGGGCTAAGCCTTGAATCTCATTCCTTCACCCGTCCAGCATCCATTTGTCCATCTGTCTGTCCAGCCATCCATTCAACAAACGTTAAAGAATCAATTCCTGTCAGATACTGGGGCTGCCCACCAGGAGCTCACAGTCTGCTGAGGGAGACAGACCTCTGTAAAAGCAGATCATTATAACCCAAAGTGACGAGAATAAAGAAAAGACCCAAATTTGCCTGGTGAATCAGGGGAGGTCTTTCTGGAGGAGGTGAAAAACCTTAGGGATGTCACTTTGCCAGGTGGACAAGGGAACAGAATGCACAGAGGCAGGAGCCATGAGGGGCAGCGGGCACTGAGGGAAGGGAAAGGCAGGGGTAGAGACTGCAGGCAGCGGCCACATGGTGACCGGCACTGCAGCCACAGCAAGAGGAAAGTCACTGTGAGACCTGGCACTTGGTTCTGTAGGCGGTGAAAAGTGCAATAGGATTTTTAGCAGAGGAGTAATTTTACTCGATTTATGAAAGGTTGACCCCAGACCAATGCGGCCAAAGCGTGGTCTGCGGACTGTTACCAGTTCATGACGAGTTAAGTATAGACTTTATACTGTTGATAGTGCTTTGATGGAGTTATTTTAATTTAAAATATATAAGCTGGGATTTTGTATGTCTTTATTTTATTTTTCTAGGAATTGCACTTTATTGTATTTTACAAATGTATTGGTCTGCTGTGGGTTAGAGATTAATAACAACTTTTGCCACAGATAGTTTGAGAAGTGCTGTTCAGTTTCCTCACAATAAAATGGGGCCGAGAGTAGGGCCCACCCATCGGAGCTTTGTGAGAATTCAATGAGTTCTTAGCACAAATCCTGACATATAGGGAGCAGGTAATGAAGGTAGAAGTTCTTGTGGCTGTTATTAAACTGGAGAGGGAGGGAAAGGGGTCTAGAGGCAGGGAAACCAGCGCCTAGTGTCCTGGAATAATCCAGGCAGGAGATCCTTCTGGCTTGAACCCTGGCGGGGGGACGGCTTTGTGGGACATAGATGGAAGGATTTCCAAGGTACTTAGCAGGTAGGCTCAGGGGTCTTTGTGACCAGTCTGATGTGGGGGTGAGAGTCGTGAAGGAGTCTTGGAGGACACCCAGGTTTCTGACTTGGGTATTCCCCACAACTGGGAATCCTGACTGGGGAGCAGGTCTCAGGGACAGGACAGGACAGGATGACGATCAGGTTGAGTGGGAGGCACCTGTGAGGTATTCCGGAGGGAGTGTCTTCTAATGTGATTGTGGAGCTCACAAGAGAGTTCTCTCACCAGAGAGGGCTGGACTGGACAGAATGGCAATTGTGCAAATATCCACCCTGTTTCTGAATCCCCTCACGATGGCCTTCCCGGGTGCTCACCCGGCCCTGCTCGGGCACCGGCAGTGACAGGGAGCTCATGACCATGAACAGACACCAGTGTAGCGTCATGAGCAGAAGCTCTGGAGCCAGACAGCCTGGATTTGAATCCAGCTCTGCCACTTACGATTCTCTATTGCCTTGAGAAAATTACTTCACTTTCCAATTCTTAGTTTTCTCAAATGTAAAATGAATATAATAATAAATAATTGTTCTGAGGATTAAAGAGCTCATCTATGTGAAGTCTGCAGAACGGTACCTGATTAAGTGCTGAACATGTGTTTGCATCTGTCACTCTCACTTTGCACAACTTTTGAGAGGTCACGTCTAGTGATGCCCACAAAGTGTTCGAGAACATTCTCTCTTCACCTCAGCCAATAGCCCAGCAGCTCGTAACTCCGCTTTGTCCAAGGGAAGGGGTCTTAGGGTTCCCTGGCTCTTCTGACAGATGGAGAGTTACCACTGAACATGGTGAAGAGCCTCCCAGAGACTTGGGAAGGCCCCAGGGGGCAACTGCAGAGCTGTTCTTCCTCTGGATGCTTTTGTCTGGGACCCTCTGTCCTGCACCTTAATCAGGCAACTTCCTGGGTCGGCTCAGCCAAGAGGGAGCCTTTTTCCTAAGCTCCCTTCTCTCCTGAGGACACAGCTTCCCTCTGCTCCTGAGTGTGACAGTCAGCCAAGCAGGGGCCCCTGGTCCTCCAAGGATGTGCAACCTGACAGGCCAGCCCTGGTTCTGGCCTCCAGACCCCAACCCTTCTGTGCCTGTAGCTTGCTCCCAGGATCTCCCTTCCTTCAGCTCTGGTGTCTTCCCTCCCAAGGCCCCGTGCACAGGACCTCCTCAGGCCTGCTCCCTGCCCAGGGCACCCCGCCCGGAGTTAGGGAGCAGGGACCTTTCTACAGGCCAAATACACTTAGTGGCTCCAAGTCAGGAATTCTGCTCCTGTGGAGACAGTTAAATAAAGACCCTGCTAGAGGGCAAGGTGGGGCCTTCTTCTGGTCCTAAAAGGCTCCTGCTGAGTAGCGCTGAGGAGAGTTATGGGGCAGAATGTGAGCCGGAGGCAGCTCTGCGTGCCCCCCACCACCACCCCGGGCCATGATCAGAATCACCTGGACTGCTCTGTGAGGCGCTACAACCATTTTGGAAAGTGAACCAGGAAACATCTATTAACATTAAACATGTGCATACCCACCAGCCCAGCATCTCACTTTGAAAATCCATTCTGCAGAAACAGAGCTGCCTGGATACAAAGAGAGAGGCACAGGGTGTTTATTGAAGCACTAATTGTAGTGGCAAAAACCTGGAAGTAACCTGTCCGTCAGAGAGAGGAGGGTTCAGAGCGGCACCTTCAGACAATGGAACATTCTGCAGCTATTAAAGAATCAGTTAAAACTGCCTCCACTCACCTGGATGAATGTCTATGCCATATTCGTAGGTTAAAAGGGAAAAAAAAACTTGCATAGGAATGAGTATGAGTGATTCCAATTTTGTAACAATGATGTATGTGTGTATTTGCATATACTTGTATGAACATAAAGAAAAGTATTAAAGGTTATTCATCAAACTTCTAAAAGCATTGCTTTAGAGCAATACACTTGGAGCAGGTAGATTATTAATTTTCTCTTAATAGAACTCTGTACTGTGCCACTTGAAAAAATAAGTATGCATTACTTTTATGATAAAAAAATAAAAAGCTAAAATAAATCAACTGTGAAGTGTGTTAAAAATCCAGATTTCTAGGCTCTGTCTTTTGAATGAGCAAGAATGGGGCTGTCACGTGTGTTGTGGTAAAGCTTCACAGGCGATTCCCACGCCCTGCTGGGTCTGGGAACCCTGTGTGTTGTCTGCCAGAGCCTCAGCAACTCCTGCTGTATAATGGGCTCAGTGAGACCTCTCCCCGGGTGTTGCAAGGATTAAGTGACAGGCTGCAGTAAGCAGTGAATCAATTGGAGTCCCTTCCCCCGGTGACCCTAGGGCTATGCACAAGATCGTCACTTCAGAGCATGTGACTCCCCCAGAGTCCAAAAATATTACAAGCCCGTTCTCTTTCCTTGTCCTCAGGCTTCTGCTGAAGTGGCCCAGATGCCAGGTGCCACTTCGTCCACTCCACTCCAACGCCAGGTCCCCAAAGCGCCTGCCAGGCATGCTGGGGATGCTGGGCCAGCCTGCCTGTCTCTGAGACGGGGCACAGGCTTGTCTTCTGTCTCCTTCCCTCCTCTCTCCTGTCTCATACAGAAGGAGAGACTGCAGGGATGAGGAGGGAGGTAGTCTCCAGCCCTCACCCTGTAGCAGCTGTCTGCCAGCTTCTTGGAACACCTCGTGGCCCCTGATTTGAAAAGCACTGTTTACAGCATCAGGGCTAAAATCGGGCAAAATTCCTGGGCTCCAAGCCAGGGAGGTTTCTGTGTGGCGTGCAAGATATAGCCAAAGGCAAGGATGTTGTGGTTATTTCTACACTTGCCCTCTCCATTAAAAACCAAGCACCACCACATTAAGCCCTTTTGTCAGAGGGCCCAAGGACTGCATAGCCCTCTGTCCCAAGCAGGCACCCTGGGGGTCTGGGTCCTGGTCTAAGGGTCTTATCTGATTCTGTGACATCCTGGAATATGAGGCCTTGGGTTCTGCCCCTGCCTCAATTCTGAGCCTCCTGGTCGTCCTGAATATCCTGGATGGGGACGCCATGGGTGCCTTTCTGCTGACTCAGAGCTATTTCTGGTCCAGCTGTACACGGAGTCCACGTGTTTGAGCTCCTTGGGGCCCGAGTGCAGTGGAAGGCTAGGGGGAGGACCACGTATCAGCTTTCCATCCAGAGAGGGTCACCCCAAAACAGAGGACATTCTTGGGTTGGACCTGCTCCACAGCACACTCTGAACAAAGTCCCATGACGCCAGTCTATTAGGCTGCAGAAAATGGCTGTCCCCTCCCAGTTTGAAGAAAGCAAAGGGCTAAAGCTACTTCCCCATCACTGGATATACTGTCACCCTAATGGGCTCCCCTTGGCATCTCCGTTCTATTCAGCAAGTAGAAAGTCATACGCAGGAGACATCTGCAGTCCTTCCCTGTAAAACAGAGGCCTCTCCTAGGCCTTCTCGTGATGAAGACATAAGACCGTTACCAGACTTGTCCTCTCAAGGGCAATCTGGTTCAGGAAAATAGGAAGTGAGGAACCCTCTGCTCCTTTGAAATGCTGTAATGGAGTGGATGCCTCCTTCCCTGCCCAAGGGAAGGGTTCTCTGTGCTTCCCAGGCAGGGGTAGGTGTGACCTCCAACAGTCACCTTCAGGACTGGCTCCCTGTGGGCTTCCTGGCTCAGCAGGAACTCCCAGAATGCTGACACAAGGTCCTACATGGTTTCCTCTGCGAAGACAAATAGCTCCTTCTCTAAGCTGTGGTGGAGGCGGAGACCCAGTGCCTCCGAGCCAGGGGCAACGTCTGTCTCAGAACCTCCCCTCCTTCTGCCTCTAGAACCCAGGACTCCCCAGTCCTTATCCAAACCCCCACCCCACAGTTTCCTGGACCCTCCTCAGCCACCCCTTTAAGGAAAACTGACCTGGCCTATGGCCTATTCTCTGAGGATGTCATCTGATCATGAAGCTGGCAGAGCCCATGGGTGCATGTGGCATTCGTGCACTTTGCTGGAACGGCGCCTTAACCCACAGAGGGTTAACTCTAAAGGCTGGGCTCTTTGCAAAAGGCGCCTATAAACGCAGAGGAGAAAGCACAGTGCTCACAGCCTGATAACGCCTACATGTCCTCCAGGAGCCTGCTCAGTCAGAGAGCCCCCTTGCCAAGTTCTGCTGGTGGTCGTGTTCTTCTCCATGAGAACAGAGAGAACAGACCAAGGACACGAGTTCAGAAACAGAGGAAGTCACAGCTGCAGGCAGGGAAAGCAGTCTTTCTAGAAGCAGCACATGTTTGAACTAGCATGGCCTGGTCCTCAGGGCACTAACTGCCCCCTCCTGTGATCCCAGCTGACTCCGGGGGCTCAGAGAGCTAGAACAATGCCCGAGGGAGGGTCTGTAGGGCAGCACTGGGGACAGCTGGAGAGTTTTGTCTTGTTCTGTCAAATGTCTCTCTCCATGCCCACCAGAGCATTCGAAGGCACAGATGTCAAGCACTCAACGGACAAAAACAGGGCTGACAGTAACGCTCTGTGAGCCAAGCAAGCAAGTAAGCAAAGAACAAGCCTTTGCCAGAGAGGAAACGCATTTAGGCCTATCCTGTAGCATTTTTACCCCTGATGAGGGGAAAACAGTCTCTTGGCTCATTATTAATGTTAGTGATTTTAAAAATGAGTCTCTAGCAGTGATATGAACCAGTTTACACTGGGTCCAGCTGCCTGGCCGTTAGTAATTAGCTCCTTTCGAGGGCTTCAAAATGTTCATTTTTCAGTTAGTTTATCCCAAGTCTCTGATTTGCACCTCTTTCAACGCGGCCTGGAGAAACCACTCCCAGAAACGAATGGATTAGACTCTGTAAATTACAAGGAAAAGAAAGTTGAAGGTTAGGGCCCCAGTTCAGCGGCATTTAGATTTTGTTCCGTTGAGGAAAAATTCCTGATTCACTATCAAAAGCAGGCACAGCAAGCTGGGTGCTGAGCCGGCTCGGGAACCCCGTGCGGGACTGTTCCCCGCCTGGTCCCGCGCCCGGGTGCAGGGAAGGGGGCGGCTGCTTTAGGGCGTTCCCACGAACTCCTCGCCCGGACCGGGGCCCTGAGCACGGCCCCACGCGGTCCTGGACACAGCCCCGGGCCCACCGCACACAGGCCCCTCGCAACGTCCCCCTCTGCAGGAAGAAAGCCGGCTTTCGCAGCCTCACCGACCTTGGAGCCCGGTCCCCGCGTCCTGCCGCAGCGCCGCGCGCAGCCGGGAAGTGGGCGGGCGCCTCCCGGGCTGCCCTTGAGCGGCTCGCGGGGGGCGGGGCCGGCGGCGCGGGCGGCCAATCCCGGCTCGGAGCGCGGGACGCTCTTCTCCAGCCGTGCCCTTGAGGCCGGCGGCGGGCGCTTCCTAGCACCTGCCCTTTCTCGGCGGCCTTTCCATCCCCAGGTCCGCCCCTGGGGGCTGCCTCTCCAGGGCTCTGCCCGGGCTTCTTGGGCCTGCAGCCCGCAGGACCCGGCCTCGAGATGGAAAGGCCGGCCGGAGAACCTGGCGCACCTGTCAGGGGACCTGTTTCTACCTCCCCTCGGGAGCCCCATCCATCCCTGGAGGCCAGTTAGCTCTGGAGAATGATCCCCCCCGCCCCCCCACTAGCCGAGGTCCAGGAGGAAGGTGTCTAAAGCTCCTTCTTTTCAGCTGCTAATCAGGCTCTGAGCCCGGGGCCTGGGGCTCTCCTTCCAACCTGTCGTCTGGGGGCCTGGATTCAGGGGCAGTAACAATCACGTTTCTCTTCTAGATCAGGCCATCTGAAGTAGGTTGCTAGACAATCTCACCTTTGATCCACAAGCTTAATATGCAACCCAGAAGGCCCTGCAGGCCGTATCCCTGCTTAAAAATAGCCCTCCTTGGGACATGCCCGCAAGCCGGAAAGGTTGACCGTAAATAGCACTGACCCACCAGGACTTTGGACAGCAGCCCTGCCATTTCAGAGGAGCTGCCCAGGCCTCTGTGACAGTCACGTACCCGGCTTCTATGGCCACGTGCACATCACCAGCTGATTCCTTCTCAGAACGCAGCCCCCGCCCAGAGTGATTTTCTTTCAGTTTCCCATTCTTTTAAAGATGACCCAAAGTACACATACATTTTTTTTCTGCTGTCTCCCCAAATCCCCCCGCACATAGCTGTATATCTTAGTTGTGGGTCTTTCTAGCTGTGGCATGTGGGATGCCTTCTCAACGTGGCCTGACGAGTGGTGCCATGTCCACGGCCAGGATCCGAACCAGCGAAACGCTGGGCCACCGTAGAGGCGAGGCGCGCGGGAACTTAACCGCTCGGCCACAGCCGGCCCCACACTTACATACTTTTCCTTTGCTTGGGAGTACTGACGGGGAGAGTGCACGAGGGGGCCTTCTAGGGGCTGGAAGGTTTCCTGATTTGGGGGTGGTTGTGTGGGTGTACATATGTATAAAAACTCCTCAAGCTGTACACTTACGGTTCACACTTCACTGTGTATTGGTCATAACTCAGTTAATACATACGCCATCGTTATGATCCAGCTTAAGTTAAATCGAAGTTTTTACAAAGTGATACTTACCGTTTTTACATATGATATATTGACATTTTCCAGACTCTTCTATGTTATTTCATTAAAACAATTGCAGATTGGGACCAACCAAACTGATTGCATGGTCCCCCAAAGAGTCAGGGTTCTCAGTTTGCACACTCTCTTGTAACGGACCACTCACGGTCCCTCCACCCCTGAGGCCTCGCCTGGCAGGACAGGCAGCAGACTGGAGGTCTGTGGGGCTGACCAGCTGCTCAGGAGCCTGGGCTCTGCAGGTTGGAGGAGGAGTCTAGGCTTATTTCTTCCCAAAATAGCTCTTTTGCACACACAGTTTCAAGTCACTTCAGGCGCCAGGTGAAATAAATCCAGTGACCCTGAAATAGCCCACATCGCAGACCCAGAAAACGATGAGGCTTTTGAAAAGCAGGGAAATGCAGAGTTTAAAGAATGGCAGTTACAATGAGAAATCCCTCCTCTTTTTCTTTTTCCCCAATTCCTTAGTAATGAACATTTAGCTCCTCCTCCAACACACACCTTACCTCAACCTCTCATTTTTTATGGTATAATTTATATAAGTTAGAGTGGAAGGTCAGAAGTTGGAGTATCGTTGAGAAAAGGGGAAGTCACTCTTCTTTTGGGGACCTCGTCATCTTCAAGTCTATTATAAAGGTGTTGTGATGGGGGTGGCAACCTCTACACGTGACTCACGGCAGAAATTCCAGATTTCCCAAAATCCTTCAAACGTGATGCCATTTATTCCTCTCTCATTGTTGTCGACTCCCTTCAAAATTCTGGGGCTTTCTCCACACCTGGTGGCCAGTGCGGTCATGGAGCCGGTCTTGCCACAGGGACAGGAACAGAAGAGAAGTATGCAACTGCCACATCACTTGCTTTAAAGGAAATCTCCTGCGTGGACTTATTGTCTTTTCTGTTCCTGAATCCCGCTGGAGCCTGGATGGAGCAGGACCCAGATTTGACGGGCAGGCAGGGCAATGCCGGGCGGGATGGCCAAGGAGTAAGATGAAAGGACTCTGGGTTCCTGAATCCCCACCAGCCTGATTGCTCCTTTCAGAACTGGAAAGGAAGCCAGCGGGACGGGGGGACCCAGACTTCTTCCTTTCCTCAGTACTCCCTTGTGCTTAGCAGCTGCGTCATGTTCTCCTCAGCTCTAAATGTTGGGACAACTTCATCTACTTGCAAATGTTAAAGTATTTTCATATATATTATGCCCTGTAACCGATGAAGTAATTCTAGGGGCAGAGTTGAGTCTTATTTTATAGATGAGGAACTCAGCCTCAGAAGGCTCAGGAGCGCAGCCGAGGTCGGAGCTGCTGATGGCTGGGCCGGGGCGCTACCCAGCAGCTTTTCCTCTTTCCACAGCCTTTCTCGAACGTTGAGTGCCTTGAGGCGAACAGAGCTGCTCGGGCAGCAGTGAGTTGTGTGTGCCTGGAGGTAGTCAAACACGGGTTAGGAGTGTCACAGGGAAGAGTTAAGCACTGGGAAGAAAGTGGGACCAGATGATCTTAACATCTTTTTGAGGTCCCCTGAACTCTCTGATATTCTAGTGCCTGTAACATGGGCTTCTTCTAAACTTTTTTTCCCTTGAACTTTAGAAGTAAAAGAATATCTGAAGGAGCTGATTGCTAAGAGGACACAATGTAGAAGAACACAAAAAGAATTAAATGAAGAGACCAATAAGATGTTGAGAATTCAAGAAAGGCGAAGTTTAATTTGCATATAGGCATAACCCACACCTCACCCAGCAAATGTTAGGCCACAGCACAAACCCCTCTGTTGGATTCACAAATGTCAGCCGGTTCGCAAAGTAACTGGACACAAACAACATGCTTCTCAAAGGAACACATGAGTTTGTCCATTACACACGCACACAAATAACAAAGAAATACATTTAAATCCTCTGCAAAAGAGACATGAGATGGTAGTCATGTTACCTCACATTTGGACAGCACTTTACAGTTTGTAGCTGAACCCATTTTGTCCTCATGACAGTCCTGTGAGGTAGGCAGCACAGGAATTAATATTAACTCCATTTTGCAGATGAGGAAACAGGCTCAGAGAGGTTTCAGCACTGGCCTAAGGTTTCCCAGCTTGTAGATGGATGTAGATCTGGGCCCAGGACTCAAGGGCCAGGACGCCTAGTCCAGTGTTCTTTCACAACTGCCTTTCTGGGGAAAATGAAATGGGTGGTGTAAAAACAGTGGTTCAACATCATTAATAGAAACTTTTATTTTTCTTAAGGAGATGAGATCAAGTACAAGCAACAATAATGTTAATGTCATGCTGTGTGGCAGCCAAGATGAATACTTTTCTGAATTATTCACGTGTGTATACCTACAACAAAATGGTTGTTTTCTAGTTTAGCTCTGCTCTGCCTTAATTTTAAGTCCCTAATAGGCACAGAGAAATGACACTCTGATTAGATTTCATTGACTCAAGTCTTATTACCAGGATTGACATGGTGGTATCCGTAATCCAGTCATTATTTAAACTTACCATCTGTTGTCTTAGTGAAATGAAAATAAATTATATTCATTTATTCTTTTGGCTGTGGACATTAGCCTGGCTCCATTCTTTAGCCATAAATTATATGTCACCTTTTATCCCATTTCAATAGTAGTAAAAATGATAAACTTTACACGTTGGATTCAAAAAATCCTACACTTTTTTAAAGTGAAGAGAAAGATTTTTTTTCAGGGGGAATAAAATCAAACTTTGAAAAGAAAAGTTAAATAAAATCCCAGTCAATGGCAGCCCAAGGTTTTGCCCCACAAAATACTGTGAGAGACGAGGACGTGCTGGTCCATCACACACACACTTCAAACTGGAACATGATGGGTGGTTCTCTTCCAGATTATTCAGTATCTAGGAGTTTCATTTGTTTTTAAGTAGTACTTTAAGATGTATTGAAATTTAACAAACAGTAATGGGGACTTTGTGTGAGAGCCACTTGAAGATATTGCAACAGGAGTTTAAAATTCCCACTTTAAATTCTTTCAGAGAAACACTAAGGAAAAGTGACAACATTCAACTTCATGCCTGAATCTGTCACATAATATATTGGCTTAAGTAAGAGATTTGTTCCTGTAGCAAAACTGGATGTCTTAGTTAATAACCAAACGCATCCTCTAAAAGCCCTAAGATAATCTCATTGACAGCACAAAATGTGGGTATTCATCTGAAAGCATGAAATTGGATTTTACTTCTGATTTTCTAGGTTAATTTTGCAATAATATAACTGTTTGCTACTTGGCTGTTGAAGGCTGACATCCCATCTGCTCTTACAAATAGGTCTCCTATAATGGAATGTAGGCATACCCAGCTGGGAGCACACGCTCCAACAATACACTCAGAGCTTGACAGGCAGAAGAGGAGGGTGCTTTATCAATCAGAAGAAACACCACAAATTGCTCTTAGGGATTTTAAATATGACCCAATTGAGGTTTTTAAAAAATGTGCATTCCTACTCCAGCTGGCCAGAAGTGGTGCAAGTCATCAAAAGGAGCTCCCTTGGAGATGGAGTTCTTTCTCCTGCGGCTCCAGCCAGGGCTCAGATTCTAGAAAGCAGGAGGACGGCATAACTCATAAACGCTGAAGGTCAGCATTAACAATTGACAGTGCCCAAACCTGGCCACTGGGGGGGCGCTCCCAACACTCTGCAGGAAAAAGGTGTGAAAGCTTTGTCACTAGTTGAAGAAAACCTGCACTTCCAAAAGGGGAGGAGTATTTGGAAATTCCTCTACCTTCTATTCTTTAATAAGAATGGCTGCAGTGCCTCTGAAACATTTGGGTCAGAGAAATAAGAGTCCCAACTTCCAGGGAAAGTGCACTCAGACCCACCCTCTCCCCGCTGGAAGACCTTGGACACTCCCAGGCAGAGCTGATGGCGTTGACCTGTCCACGTGCTGCTTTGCCTGAAACTACCTGTGGCCCTTCACTGATCTGACCTGGTTTTAGTTCACCTTCCAAGACTGTTTTTGAGCCAAGAAAGCTAACTTTTCCTTTCTTTACTTCTGCGAGACCTTGAGGTGTTTGATGCAATGGACATACATTAGTTCAAACCCTCCGTTTCTGAACACTGAGAAATAAACTGCAAGTTATGCATTGTTAGGATCCAAACAACCCATGCTTCTTATCATGCATCAAGATGCATCAATCTCTCATTTGAAACTAAAGAGAACAAACAAGCAACTTTTTTTTTAAAAAAGAAAAATAAAGCATCCGTAAGTAACCCTCTTGGGGTTTAGTGCTACACTGTTGGCTAATATGAGCTATTGGAAAGTTTTGGAATGGCCTTCAAATATTATATTTTCTTTAACTTACTTGATATTTCACTATATAGTTATGTACAGAGATGGCCTTTACCATGCAGGAAAAATGTACATTCTCCACCTCTATGGTATGTTCCACTGCATCTTATGAGCCAGCAAGTTGAATTTATTAGTCAGCTGTTAGTTCTAACCACATAATTAAAGTGCAAAGAAAAAGGGAAAACAGCCAGACAGATCAGTTTTTTCATTGGCAGCATCAACACGCTTCATGCCTCTAAGAGAAAACATCAGGTGCAAGAGGCTCAGGTAACAATAACTAGATTTTTCTCTTCCTTCTTTTAAAGCAGAGGTCTCCCTGAGAAGAGAAGAGGGAGGTAAACATGAGATAGCCCTATTTCTTCGACAACCAACAACCCTGGGAAACATGAGGTCACTCGCCAGCCTAGGGCAGCAGGACCAACTCCTGCGTTAGGTTTTCTGATACAAAGCTGTTGAGTGGCTGGGCCCAATTCCCATACACCGACAATATTTTCACTCAGAAATATCTCAAAATTTACAAACAAAGGGGACTGGGGAAGAACTGTCTACCAACAGCACACATAAGTGTGGGTTTTAAAAAGACAACCCCACTGAACAATTTTTTCAAAAACACAACCAATGTTCATAGTGAGCCTAAGAATGGTTTGTGTCAATCAGAACAGATTCCCACATTACTATGAGGGGGGTATCTTTTCAATTCGCGTCGAAACCCGCTCCTCCCACAGCACTCTGTGGCCTTCTGTCTCAGCCCACAGTTTCGTCAGTGAGGCGCGGAGGCACCATTTTGCAAACTCTGCACCCGCCTCTCCAAAGGTATTGGCTTCTTGGGCACCATAGCCTCAGGAAGAAGCCCCCACAGCCACCTCAAGACGGCCACTAGCTGGAATCTCCTGGGACACAGCCTACCACGTTGTTAATTAAGGAAATGTTACATACAAATCCACTTGTCTTTCATCCTGTCCCTCCTGTCCTGTTGCCTAAAGACTGAGAAAGCAGTTTGAGAACATGCTTTTCCTCCAATATAAATGTTTATGATGCACTGAAAACCATGCACATGCTGTAGACTGAAATTGCTTATGTGTCAGTCCATCCCTACAAAGGAAGCCTTGGCTTTTCTGGAAGCTTGTAACAAAGGAAATGTAACGGAAGCAGTTAAATCCTAGGAGAAGATTGGTGGGTGTAGCCAGGCCAGTAAAGTGCCAGGGAAACATTATAGGTCTTTTCCATGGATCCTTGTCCCCAAGTTCTAACAGAACACGGGGCAGGTTTGAAATTTACCTTCTTACCTACTTCATTAAAACGGCTACCAGCATCTCCCATCTTACATTCCCTTATACAAAATGTGCCATCAGCTTTACCAAATATCTCTCTTTCTACCTTTCCACCCAAGTCTGAGGCAGCTCTCTTTGACCCCAAACAGCTGGCCTTCCCTGGCTGGAGACAACAGAATTCCAGTTCGGTTCTGTCTTCTTCCGTGGACAAAGCAGACTGGCTTCGTCCCCATCCCCGGTCCTTGCTGCACCGTGGGAGGCATGACATGCACAGTTCTGTCCATCCTGCTTTCCATGAACATTCCACAGACCCAGGGACAAGGCTGGATCTTCAAGCAGGGAGCCGAGGTTCAATTTTTAGCGACAGCTCATACAGCGTATCTTCATCTATGATGAGGGCTTTGTCAAGCAAGTACTGAGTGACCTGGTGAAAAAGGGAAATCCTAGCTCTCAGTTCTTCCAGAACACGAGTGTTACATTTTCTGAATAGAATCTGACACAATTCAACACTTACTCTTAAACATTGAAAAATGTTATATAGCTAGAAAAAATCATGAATATATTCTCACTGTAAAAAAAAAATAAAAAATAAAATAAACATCTCTAGTCCTCTCCCAGCTCCCAACCCCAGGCACTTCCCTCAAGAGGCACCACTGTTCTCACCTGGTTTGTCTTCTCCCAAATGTTCTACTGTCTTTCTAGATATTATATGTACTTACAGAAATCTTTCTTCCCCTTGTAATCATAAGTGGTATCATCCTGTACAATTTATTCTGCTTCTCTCTCTTAACTATAAGCCATGGAGAGCTCCCAAGTCAGTACAAAGAGCTCTGACTGCTGTACAGTCTTGTTATTAGTGCGACACATCAGAGTTTACTTAATGCTGTCCTATCGATGCACGCTTAGTTGCTGTCAGTATTTCTGTACTACGCAGAGTTACAGTGAAATCCTTGTTAGCACGCTTCCTAGTGTTTTTCAGGTAGACAGGGAAGGAAATGACACTGAAATGAAAATGTTGGGGCATGGGGTATTTCCATGAAAATATTTCTTTCTTTTTATTGAGATATAACTTACATAAGTAAAATTAATAGTTTTGACAAATGTATACACCCACATAACTTACATACATATCACCATATAGAACAATTCTATCACCCCAGAAAGTTCTCTCATGCAGTTGCCCAGTCAGTCTGCTCCCAGAAGCAACCTCTGCTCTGATTTCTATCACCAAGATTAGTTTCGTCTACTCTAGAACTTCATGTAAGTGGAATCATCCACGTGCACTCTCGCATCCAGCTTCCCTCACTCAGCATAAGGTGTTGAAATCCATCCACGCTGGGCGTGTAGCAGCAGTCCGTCTTCGCATTGGGGCACTGTATTCTGTTGCATGGATGCACCACAATTTGTTTATCCGTTCACTTGTTTATGGACACATGGACTGTTTCCAATTTTTGACTACTATTAAGAAATGCTATGAACATTTTATACAAGACTTTTAATGGGTATGCTTTCACTTCCTCTTGGATATAAATATCTAGGAGAGAAATTGCTGGGTCATAAGTAGATGCATATTTAATGTTTTAGGAAACCTCCAAATGACACAGTTTTTCAAAGTGATTGTACCATGTTACTCTCACCAGCAATATATGAGTTCTGGTTACTCAGTATATCAATTTTTAATTTTAAAAGATGATGTAAAATGACCTCCCAAACTGCTGTACCTGTAGTACGTGGGAGCATGCGTTATCCTAGACACTAAGTTTGATATCATCAATATTTTAAAATTTTGTTTATCTGATAGGTGAAAATGACGCCTCGTTATAATTTGCATTTTTTCTTCTTACCAATTAAGTTGAGCATTTTTCAAATACTTATTGGCCATTTTTATCTCTTCCTCTGTGAGTTACCTGTTCATAGTTTTGCCAATTTTTCTACTGAGCTGTTTTGCTTTTCTTACATATTTATAGGAATACTTTTAACTCTGTCTTTTTGTTTTGTCTGTTAAAAATATTGTCTCCTAGTCTTTACTGCTCGTATTTTGACTTTTTAAATAATTGTCTTTTGTCATATAGAAGTTTTTAATTTTGATGCAGCAAACTTTATCAAGCTTGTCTTTTACAGTTTTTACATTCTGTGCTTAAGAAGGTCTTCAAATCCAAAGGTAATGAATATTTTGTCCTATATTTTATTCAAATAACTTAATATTTCTTTTTATATTTAGGTAATGAACTCATCTGGAATTTATTTTTGTGGATGGAATAAGATGGGAGAGCCAAAATTCCTATTCCATTTACTGAATGGTCAGTTTCTTCCTGGCACTTTCTTTAAATGCCTCCTTTATCCCATCTTAGATTTTCGTATAGACAAAATCTGCATCTGAACTTTATCCTGCTCCATTGAATCTGTATTCCTGTGCCAATACAGTCCTGTTTCGTTCACTGTAGTTTTAGGATAGGCATCTGTATCCAGTAGGGAAAGCTCTCCTTTACTCTTCATATTTTTCAAAAAGTCCTTGTCTGTTTTTTGCCTATCTAAGCTTCCTTATAAGTTTCAGGATAAGTCTGTCAAGTTCCACAAAACAACAGGGAAAACTGGCTCTCAGTCACATGGGAATCTTCTGTACTACCTTTTCAATTTTTCTGTAAAGCCAGAAGGATTCTAAAAAATAATGTCTATTAAAAAATGAAAAAAAAAAAAGACAGACCAGTTGGGGCTGAGACGGAGAGAGGAAGTGGATGGACAATGTGAGATGAATCTTAAAAGATGAGTAAGGGCCACATAATGCAATACTTCTTGGACACATAAAGATTTTTTTCTTTCTTTATCCTAAGAGCAAAGCGAAACCAATAACATATTTTATGCAAGGGGCAGACATATTCCAGTTTGTATTTCAGAGAGTTCCATGTGGCTGTAATTTGTAGAATGGATTTTGCATTCTAGAGTGAATGCAAGTAGACCAGGTAACAGATATGGGTAGCTTGGACCAGAGGTGGTGGTGGTGGTGTAGACAGATTCATGGGAAATATAGGACATAAAGTTGATAGAACTTGACGATGAATTGATGCTCTTTTTGCCTTCTTTCTTTTTTTCTTAATCGGAGCTGCCAAAGATTTGTCTATTTTATTGGTCTTTTCTGTGAGTCACCTTCTTGTATTATTGATCACCTCTACTGCTATTTCTATTTCATGAATTTCCACTTTTTTCTTTATTAAATTCCCTTACAATCACACAATATTACCTTTGGCTGATGGTCTATTCGATAGGAAGTCTGCTGGAACTGGCGGATCTCTCTGATGATGTGTGATATCTAACAGAGGAACAAGAAAAAAAGCAAAGCAAAGTATTTCCCCGTATTGCAGCACATGCTTCCAGGGGCCCACTCCAGAGCAATCAGTCACCTCCTCCAATGAGGTAGCCGGAGCCCTGCCTGATCATTCTCTATGCCCAGGGCTTTCTTGCCCTTCAATGAGCCACAGAAATGATAACAGCAGGGAAACAGCTGGCACAGGTTAGCCTCGTGGGGGTGGGGGGTGGCAAGCTCTGGGTGCTTTGTCCACAGGCTCCTTGCTTCTAACTTGGTGCTCAGAACCGGGCTGTCCAGCAAGAAGCATTCAGCCTCTGTCTATCACTGGCCAATCTTAGAAAGTCACCCCGGAGGCTTATTGATCACTCATTCTGCCCAGACTGCAAGCTGAAATGGCCCTGCCCAAATCCCCTCAATCGGCCGACATCAGGCATTAGACCCAGTGGCCACCACCTCTTGCCCCTTGAGGTTAAAAAGTAAACGGTAGCTTTCATGACTTTAGCCTCTTCTCCATAAGCCACTGAAGTCACTAGAAACAGGCTGCTAATAAAATTACCACCTACCATTCTCATTTTGGAGAAATTGACAAGGCCTTCCTCAGTAAAGTTTGGTGTTCCTTCTTCGATAAATGCCAGGTCTGTCAGGTACATCCCCAGATAAGGAACAGCAGGGGGGTTACAACTGCAAGACCAAAAGGCACCAATCTCACACTCATTCACACAAACGTTGACGTCCCTCCCCAGTTTAAACAGGAAGCAACTGTCCTGTTTCAACCCTGAAGAATGAAGTCTCTTAATTCCCTTTTCAGAAGCACACTCATGATATGCAGAGTTTCAAATACATCTGACAATAGAAAATAATACAAAATTACAGCCCATGCTTTCCTGTGTGTTTGAGACAATGGCATGTTCAAACAGGACGTCTTATAGACAAACACATTTGTCAGAAGTACTCGTTTGGAGTACTTGTAAACTGGCCCCACTTCTCTGAGGGGTAAAAACGTGCAGGAACCCTTCTGCTCTCACCTCATTAAAGTACAAACATTCAACCCTAAAGAACTGGATGGAAAAAGCAATGTGATTAGAGCTTGTAAAACTTGTCTTAGTATTTAACTCTGTTAGAAGGTACAGACTGAATCAACATCACAGCGGCACACTAAAGTGAGATCTTCTTTGTTTTTTGGAAGGGGGACGCATTTGGTTTTCTCAAAGAGTCTAAAGGCTGAGAACATGGCCTTATGATCAGAGAGAACTGGATCTGAATCCTGGATTGACCCACTTTCTAAGGGATGCTGGGTGAACTCTCTGAACCTCAGTCTCCTCATCTGTAACATGGAGACAATAAAACTTAGCTCTTTCGTTTGTTGTGAGGCTTAAATAAGACACATCAAGCACTTTGCGTGGAGTTGGACATTTAGTAAGTATTCAGCGACTAGTTCTTTTTCTATTGTGTCTTTCTTTCACTCACAGCATCACAGGACTGTTTTTCCAGAGTGGGTCAAATACGTGCGGTAGATCATAAGAAAACCAGATGCAGACAGATTCTCTTCTCTCTCTGTCCATCTCTCTCTCTCTCCCTCTCCCTGCGTGTATATATGTGTGGGTGTGTGTGTGTAGAAAGAAGGAAAGATCCAACAATAAAAGGCCAAAAATAAAGAATAGTAATCAATAGGTACTGGAATATTTAAATAAAAAATCACAGGAAATCATTGTGCTTAGATTAGGGAATACCAAATCAAGAAACTTTTTTATAGTAAAAGTTGGTTTGATTGACTATGGTGATATTTTCTTCTTATGTGGAATACTCTGCAGGCCATGGGTGTATCTGTAAGATACTTTCTATATGCACAATATTCTAAATGAAAAGGAAAATCAGAAAAATGCCTAGATGATGGAAGTTGTTTCCCATTTTTTTCAAAGCAAGTAGGAGGTAGATGACTATTTGTATACTACATAAATTATTTAAATATACTTCTGAGTTATGAATGATATAATAATTAAGAGAACATACTTTTTAAGGGTTTCTCTGAGATTTTTAAATCTTCCTTCAGATGAAACAGTCTTCTGAAGTTTGTCCATTAGAGCTTTCGTCTAGAAAGAAAGAAATAACTTAATATGTCATGAAAACACTCCCACAGTTTCATAAGATGGGTGAGTTGCCTAAAGATGCTCAATTCTCTTCCACAGTAACAGGTGCCAGACTGTGTCATGTGATATGATTTTGTGTGACGTGATCTGACTTTCAAAATGTGGAGGTGGGGCATTAGGTTTAGATTAGATGTTAAAAAAAAAAGAAGAACATGTGGAGAAGAGAAAGTGACTACATCTCATTTAGCCAAAAAGAGAGGAAAATGAGTAGAAAGAAAAATTGAAATGTACGGGAAACTTAGGGACTTGAAAAGATGAAAAGCAGGTGCTGAATGTGGAATCTTAAAGGATAGGTCTCATGTCATGGAGTTTTCATGACGAATCTTTGTGAGTGTTGATTTCCAAATCATCAAAGCACGTATTTGGTTGCTTGGCTACTGACCAACCAATAGCCTCTACTCTAAACCCTTTCTTTTGTGATCATCTTCGTCAATTTGTCGGAAAAGTATAACTGATATTTACCAAGAAATAAAATTGCTGTTGACATTGGTCTAGAGGTTCTTCCATGGATGTGGGAGAAGGTGGAGTGGCCCTTGGGGATGATAACCCACTCTCAGCAGTACCCACCCCCAGTCCTAGTGCTGAGGACTCTGGGAAAACACAGCCAGCAAGGCTTGGGCAGAGGGAGAGGATGGAGGGATGGGATGGGGCAGGGAAAGCATCCTGCCTGGCTTCGGGCTGGCCTTGGCTCAAAGAAGCTGCAGAAATACGGTCTGCCCTATAGCCAAGACCACATTTGGTGGGCTCCACACTGCATATTCTACCAGGCCTTCTGGATGTCTCCCAGACTGGACTCAGACCTGGAGAAGAGACAGCTACAGAGCAGATGGTATTAGCAAAAGTGTCTGAAGCTGGCTATATCGGAAACCAAGTCTTACTGTGACTAGACTGAGGCACTGGGCCCTAGAGGATAATCCATCACTCATGCTAAAGCCACTTTGAGTGACCCATACATGTGACTGAAATGGTATATTCTATTTAATGCCTCTCCAGGTAGTACATTCAAAATTTGAAAAAATAATTTCAATATTAGTCTTATCATCCCTATTCTACATAGTCAGTTCTGTTATCCCCAAACCTGCATCCTGTCAGACATGAATATCACTCAAGTCAATTACAGGGAAGGCCTAACGCTTTGTTATAGAGGATTTAAGAATCCCTTGGTGCCAACTTCGGAGGAAAAAAGAAACAGGGGAAGGAGAAGGCAGAGGAGTGACTTACTGACTCTGATGAAGTGTGACATGTGTGTGACAGAATAATATGTTCTTTATATCCAGTGCCCAATGGCTGAGGCTTCTACTATGTTAGGGAGAGGCAAAACCTAGCCACAACAAAGGTGTCAATGTTCAGCTTCTGGATTCTGATACAGCTGTTTGAAGCCCATTTTAAAAATAGTATTCCAACATCCATTCATCATAAAATCTATCAAAAAACTAGGAAGAGAAGATAACTTCCTCAATTTTATAAAAAGCATTTACAAAAACCTATAGCTAACACCATCCTTTCAGCAAAGGTGAAAGACTGAATGTTTTCCCCTCAAGAGTGAGAACAAGGTAAGAATGACCTTTCTTACCATTCTTATTAAATGTAGTATTAGAAGTTCTAGCCAGAGAAATAAGGCAGGAAAAGGAATTAAAAGGCATATCATTTGGAAAGAAACAAATAAGACTGCTCGTACTTATAAGTGACATTCTATGAAAAACCTCCTATAACTAAATAATTGAGCTCAATGAGTTTGCTGACATAAGACCAACACATAAAAATCAACCACAGTTCTATATACTAACAATGAACACGTGGAAACTAAAATTAAAACCACAATAACATTTAAAATTTCTGCAAATAAAATGAAATACTTAGCCATAAGTTTAACAAAATATATACAAGACTTGTACACTGAAAATTGCAAAATGATGAAGAAAGCAAAGAAGACTTCAATAAATGGAGAGACACACTGTGTTTATGGGCTGGAAGACTCAACATAGTAATGAGGGCAAGTGTCCCCAAATTGACTGGTTTAATGAAATTCCAATGAAAATCTCAGTACATTTTTTTAGACATAATTTTTTATTCTATATGGAAATTTACAGGACCTAGAGTAGCTAAAATAATTTTGAAACAGAAGAATAAAGCAGGAGGAATACAGGAAGAACTTTCAACTCAAAGGTAAGGAAACAAACGATCCAATTAAACAATGAGCTGAAGACAGGAGCCACCATTTCATTGAAGAGCACAGAAAAGGGCAAACAAGCACATGAGAAGATGTTTAACATCTTTAGCTATCAGGAAAATGTAAATTAAAACCATGATGAGATATCAGAAGGGCTAAAATAAAAAACAGCAATAACCAGAAATGCTGGCAAGAATGTAGAGAAACTGAGTCACACATTGCTGATAGGACTGTAAAATGGTACAGCCACTGTGGAAAAGAGTTTGGCAGTTTCTTATAAAACTAAACACAATTACCACAAGACCCAGCAATTGCACTCCTGGGAACCTATCCCAGAGAAACGAAAACTTACGTTGACACAAAACCTACACACGAATGTTCACAATAGCCTTATTTGTAATAGCCAAAAGCTGGAAACAACCCAGACGTCCTTCAAGGGGTGAACAGTTAAACAAAATGTGGTATATCTATACCACGGAGTACTACTCAGCAATGAAAAGTGATGAAGTACTGATACATGTAACAACTTGAGTGGATCTCAAGGGAATTATTCTGAGTTAAAAAAAGGTAATATCAAAATGTCATATACTGTACAATTCCATTTATAGAACATTTTGAAATGACAAAATTATAAAAGTAGAAAACAGATTAGTGGTTGCCAGGAGTTAGGTGGCTGTGGCTATAAAAGGGTGGCATGAGGGATCTTTATGATAGCTGTTCAGTCTCCTGACTGCGGCGGTGGTGGTCACATGAATCCACCCAGGTAATAAAAGTACATAAACCTAAATACACACATACACACATGAGTGCATGTAAAACTGGCAGTCTGAATAAGGTTGGTGGATGGTACAAATGTCAATTTCCTGGTTGTGATATCATCTAAATTTGCAAGATGCTACTACTGGGGGACAGTGGGTGAGGGTGTAGGGTGAATCTATTCTTTCTTACAATTGCATGTGAATCTATAATCATCTCAACGTGAAAAGTTTTTTTAAACAGAGTATTTATAAAAGCTGTGGGTTTTATTTGCAAGGTCCAGTTTTGTTCACAGAAAAAGGGTTGGTCAGTTCTAGCGGGCCAAATCTGGGATTTTCGGAGTACTGCAATTTTAGTAAAGAATAAGGAAGGTGGATGGAATTAAGGATATGACTTAGGTTTGGTTTCTTGCTACACAGGGAAGAGTTAAAAAGACTTCGAGAGAGAAAAGAAGATAGACTAGAGTAAGAAGTAGTGCCTCTGAGGGGGGCTTAAGTCCTCAGGGAGGGCAACGGGAACCAGATGGTTTTGAAGAAATGTCAGTAGAATCTATGCTCTTCTTCCTGCCTGGAACTCTGGAGGTGGGCACCCTGCAGATGCCCTTCACCCACTTTGGGTGATCACAACAAGGCAGGCATACTGGTCTGTGGAGGAAGGTTAGGCAGAGAGGGTCTGACACACCCTCCTAGCCTCTGGCTCCAATGGGATATAGAGAAGCCTGAAAAATTCCCCAAGGCCCTTTGAGAGGGCCAAGGTAATTATCTACTAATGAAGAGTTAGCCTGCCCACTAGGGATGGCCAAGGGGCAGGGCAGCCTGCAGCAGAGGTCAGACACACCCCCACCTCAGAGGATCAGCAGAGCCAATGAGAGCTGAAGGAGAGGGGAAGTCAGCCAAGCTCCCCGGGTGAATCGCCGTGCCCGTTCCAGGGTGGGGTAGGCAGCACTATATGAACACCAGGCACAGGCGATTCACAGTGCCCTGCACCCACTGACCAAGCAGCAAAAGACTACAACAGGAGGGCAGTCAGTGCACACAGCCTCCCACAAGCTGGAGGAAGCCCTCCCCATACCCACCAACACCCAGGGAGAAGCCCAGGAGACAGGGCAGGGGGAAAACTGTGATTTAATTTGAGTCTTTAAATTATCTGAAAGGAGATGATAGGCATGAACAACTTGAGTCCAATTAAAAGTAAACTAAGCAAGTCACATTTTTGCACATTTAAGTCATTATGCCAAAACTTTACACAAATGACAAAGAAAAAGGTGATGTTGAGGCCCTTTCTTCCTGGTTTTTGGCCCTCAGGCATCTGTATTCTTATTTTGGGGGAGAAAGACTGGATCCACTGGACATAATGTGTTCACGTGGAATCAACATGCCCTCTCTAAGTAATTCAGGAAACAATCCTGACTGTCAACCACATTGTCTGAGGTTGTTCCCCAATATGTTATAATGAATGTTTTGGGTTGTATTTTCTTGTCTAAATTAACCATTTAGTAATGCACATAAGTGGACTCAACTAAGTGGTAAGAAGACAGTAATTACCCACATTGGCACCTTTCTTTGGCAGTTGAGCTGCTCAGTTCATTTAACTATTTCCTAATTAGTATATTTATCTTGGCTCTGGTCTCCCAGCCTCTCCTCCTCTCGGCAGTGGGGTGTGTCGCACGCTGATGCTCACCTGCTTGGACACCTTGGCCCAGGTTTTCTTCAGCCTGTAGATGGCACTTCTGTTTAAGGCCGAGGTGATCTCCAGCACGCCATTGTAGTTGTGCAGGCATCGGCAGATGTCCGCCACCGCCACCCACTTCTCAATGGCGTTGGCCCGGGAGCTGATGTCGGCATAATTCATTATCTGGGAGGCCACCAGGTTACTCATCTGAGACAACGGAAAAGCCAACACAGGCAGCTCAGAGCTAACACAAGCATTTAGCAAAATCCTTGAATTACCTATAGAATCGTCAGGAAGGCAGATTGCCGAGGGACGTGGAGATCACAGTCCATGTTTAGACATCAACTTTCTGAAGAGACCAAAGTCTGTAATAACAAACTAATGAGCACCTGTTCATCCTCAGCATGAAGAGAGGGCTCTTGTGGAATCAGCTGGGTGGGGGGAAGACGTGACTTTGTTAATCAGTAATTTTGATGAAGGAGTCATTTCCAATAATTATGGAGGAAATAGGATAGAATGAGCTAAGCCCTGAGGAATGGGAAGCTCTGCAGATCATGGGTTTCACTTCTTGGGGCCTTTTCACATGCTCCTTGGCCCCCAACAGTGTGATGATATTCACTCTAGGAAGCCTCAGTTTTCACAGAGAAAGAAAATGCATCTGCCCCCAATCCAATCAAACTCGAACCTGATCAACTCAAACCAGAAACACTTAGGTGCAGGGGAAGAGAGAACGTTTCTCCTTTTCTTGCTGAATTTTTTTTCCACCAGCAGTTAAAAGGACCTCCAGTTTCAAGGCTAAGGACTGTCATTCTACTAGAGAAAGCCAAGAGAAAGAGGCAGGTTAAGAAGCTCAGCACTTAGAATATGGAAAGGACGAGGGCAGAAGAGGGTTGATAACTAACAAACGGAATTTGGGGTCCATAAACTTATACCCACACACTAAATCTGATGGGTACAGCCATTCTTTGATAATTCTCTAAGTATTTTAGATCTCAAGGTATCTCAGACTTATCACTGTGCATATTCATTAAAAAAATTATTTTGTACTGAGCACCTAGTATGGACCAGGAATTCTTTTAGGTTCTAGGAACAGGAAAAACAAATAAATTGGCATCCCTGGCTTTAAGGCACTGACTCTAATTAGGTGGGAAAGCGAAGGGAGGCAGACATAGACAAGGAAATATCACACAGTGAAATGCAAAGCTAAGTCTGCCTGGAGGGGTGTGAGAACATGGAGGCAGCATGGGGCGCCTCACTAGTCCAGAGGAGGCTTCTAGAAAGAGGTTGTGCCTGTATTGAGTCCTAAACAATGAGTAGGAGTTAGCCTCTGCTTTCTATCAAAGTGGAAGAGGGCCTGCAAAGGGACGGAGGTGGAACACATGGCGTGACGGAGGATCTGGCAGTCATCTGAGGAGCATAAGGTGTCATGAGAGACAATGATGAGAGGTGGGCAGGGCTCTTGTAGGGCAGGTTGAGCAGTTGGGATCTTATTCTGAAGGAGAGGGGAAGCCACTGACAGAATTTCGTCAAAGAAAGTGATATAATAGATATGATAGACTGCTCTCTCAGAGAAGTTATTCCCACGACAGTGTGAGGAATGGGTTGGAGGGCAGAGAGGTGGCAGGGGGTATGGCAAGTTAGGATCTCCCAGAGAGAAAGGATGAAAGGGCAAATCAAGGTTACGGCAGCAGGAAAAGAGGAGAGAGAAGAACGTGAGACACACATAGATGGAGGTTCACTATTATGTTGGGGGGTGAGGGTGGGGTGGGTAAGGGAGAAGAAAGAGTCAAAGATGACCTCTAGATGCTGTGCTTGGGTGAGCGAGTGTACGGGGAGCCCATTACCCAAGACTGAGAACAGAGGGTAAGATAAAGAAGCAGGCTTGGAAGGTTTGGGAGGTGCTGAGGACAAGCACCATTTGCAACCTGTTGAGGGCACAGTGCAAGTGGCCATCCAAATGGAGGCACGAGGGTCTGGAGCCTGGGACTGAACCTCTGATTTGAGTGTCCAGCATATCCCAAGCATATGTACGGCACAGGCAACAGAAGTTTACTTTCCACCGCAGGGGCTCTGCTCCTCAGAGAGTGGCCTAGATGGGTCACACATCTTGTCCTTTAGGCAGCAGTGGCTTTGATGCTCGTAATGTGGTAACATTCAGCACATACGCATTCCATGTGGACCCTGTGCAAAGTACCGTCTTGGGAATCTACACTGTTGATTTGCATTTTGATTTTGGATGACATTAATTTACCTATGGGGTTCCTGGCAGTCTTTTCTTTTTTTTTTTTTTAACATTATAATTATTCCTTTTGCTGCAGTTTTAGTGGAACTGGAAAGGGAGCCTCCCTTTGCAGATAGGCCTGAAGACACTCCTACATCCCTGGTTCCGCCATAGGTCTGAGACCGTTAGAACAGAACCAATTAGAACTGGTGAGTACAAAAGCAACTCCATCTTACTGCTGAAGAAAGCAGAGCAGGGAGACGGCCTGACAGCCGGTCACCAGCGCACACGGCCACAGCAACACTGTAGTTATGCTGAAAGGTCCCTTCCAACCCTGGAATGCGATCTGGGCTGAATGTTCAGTAATGAGGAGAAGCTGCACCAACCCAACGTCACTGTCACCATCACCTGCACCACCAGGGGCCAGTGACACAGGTGCTGTTCATTCTGTTAGAACTAGTCAATCTACAACCACGAAGTAATGATGGTTATGATAAAAATAACAGCAGCAACCTACACATTATTGAGCACTTACCACACTGGGCACCGTTAAAAGCGAACCTCTTACGCCTGCAAGTTAACTGGAAGTTACTACATCACTGTGAGCTCTTGGAGATTTAAGCTTGTTTTTAACATTCCATTAGTTCTGTTTGAAAAGTGGGGAGCAGACCTGCTTTATTTTAGAAAAGGAATCTTAAGACTCTGATATTCTTCTCCCTGTAACACACCCAAGGTTTTATTTTATGGTTACTTACATCATTGAAGTGTTGGCTGGTTTTCATAATGTAAGGTGTTCTTTCATTTTTATCCAGCTTCATCCACCCCTGCCCAAGAAATTCTCTGAAAGTTCAAAACGAAACACAAAACCAATTAAGGCTTTTTAATGGTGTCCATGATCCTGAATAATTAGGAATATTACATACATTAAACTTAATGTTGCCCAACGCCTGCTGCTCCTGACCCTCTTGAGTGAATTTCAGCTCAACTCTAGCATTTCACCACTCGATGTCAAAAGATTCTCCAGTTTCCCGTTTTCCCTTATAAATGTTTGGAACTTTGTCCCTGTTAGGATCATTATAAAGGCTTCTCCAAAGTTGGAAAACAATGACAGACATGAGAGGAATAAAGAGATTAAGCACTAATCAGAAACCAAGACTATTTCCCCTGGATCAGCTAAAAAAATTTTTAAGCCTTAGCAAGAGTTCCGAAGAATCCATCACTACCAGAAACGTTAGTCAGGGACAGCATGTTTTTCTCCGCTTTGCTCTGACATTCTCCAGGAGGATGTCGATTCCTCGGGCAGGGACTTGCCTTTGTTCCCCCAGAGCCCAGAACACTGCATGTGATAAGAGCTGAGCAAACACTCAGCCCATTCATCTGAGGATGGCAGTTACAGTGGCGGGAGCTCAGCCTGGCAGAAGGTCTGTCTTCCAGATGACATCCCTGCTCCTTCACTTCACTCATGAGCAGGTCACAGATCACAGCAAGCAATGGACAATCAAGATGGAGCATACGGGAATTATTTTGTAGCGGCATTACTAAGAATAACTTGAAATGAAATTACTCTGACACAGTGTTAATCCAGAAATGCTGACTGAGTCCCTCTGCAAGGTTCTTTGTCCCTTCATGTTGGTGGGACTGCTCCCATCCTGCAGGGCTGTTGGAGATAAAGGTGTGCCAGTTCCACGGATGAAAATACTTGGTGGATGTTCACAACAGCACACAGGGAACAGGGAGGAGAGGTAGGGAGGAGAGGTGGGGAGGGTCCCAGGAAGAGACCACAAAAAGGACAACCATGAAGGTTTGAGCTTTGCTCCTTCTCCTCATCCCTAGAGGTCACATTCTTTTCCCTCCCGAATCCTCACTGTGCTGGAGAGTAATCAGGAGGTGGTGGCAGGGCAGCAGTGGAAATGGGGATGAGGGTGGGGGCAGGAAAGAGGCACTGTGGATCCTAACTCAAGTCTTCAAATAGTCACTGGGTTCATTGGAATGGCCAATGGGCCACATTCCTGTTTTAATTTTTTCGTGTTCATGGTTAGGTTTACTGGAAGAGGGGTAGGGAAAGAAGATAAAACACATAAAAGAAAAGTCTGCAGGGGCATCCTCTGGCCATGCCCCTTATGCCTCTCTGAGAAAGCTGTAGCTCTGACCCTCTAACCATCCTCTGACATCCACCCTGCGACCTTGCCCCTCCATCACCACGACTATCCTCTTCTCTACATATGACATGCATCACATTCCTACTTCTTGCCCAGCCCCTCCCGTACCTTCAATTTAGTTATTAGTTCACAGAGGAGGTGTGCCAACAGTTGGCATTTGTCCAAACAAAGGCCTTGTTTGTGGAGCTACCGAATATGACAGCTGGCGTTGGCGTTTAAAGAGCCTACCCTTACTCTACACATGAGGAAATTACAAGGCTGTGTGACGAGCCCGTGGTCTCAAAGCTCAGCAATACTTGTTGATTTATGGAAGTGGGTGAAGAACTGTAGCAGAATTTACAGCATTTATCCAAGATCAATCTTTCTCAAAGTCTCAGACCACTCAGAATTATCTGTGATTCTCAATGAAAATACAGTTTCTTGGGCCCCAAACCTACTGGAATCAGAGTCTCTGAGGGGGATACATTTTTAATGTTTCCAAAATGATTTTAGGCTGTTACAGCTGCAGCGAGGTTTCTGTAACGTGAGGATGTGAGTACAGAGAAATGCACATTCCGTGGAAACTTTAGTACATATAGAGACACAAGAGTGACCATCTTGAGAGTCCTCAATATTTCCAATACAGTTGTCCCTCAGCATCCATGGGGAATTGGTTCCAGGCACGCCCCCTTCCCCCATGGAAACCAAAATCCATGGATGCTCAAGTCCCTTATATAAAATGGCCTAGTATTTGCATATAACCTATACACATCCTCCCATATACTTTAAATCATCTCTAGATTACTTATAATACCTAATACAACGTAAATGCTATATAAATAGTTGTTACACTATATTGTTCAGGGAATAATGACAAGAAAAAAAGTCCCTACATTCTCACTACAAATGCAACCATTGTAGGCCTTTTGATCTGGGGGTGGTTGAATCTGCAAATGTGGAACCTGCAGACACAGAGGGCCAACTGTACTTTCATATCAATATTTCCAACATAAATTGGAACCAAAAGACAATCACGTGGGACCAAACCATCTTAAGATTAAGACTCAAACTCTTCGCACACACATCTGGCTTAGGACTAACGTCAACTCTACGTGGGCTGGCCCTGCCTGACAGGACCCTCCCGCTGTGAGGGCAGCACTCACTCGTAGGGAATACTTCTGAAGACGATGTGGTCCAGGAGGGTGATCTGCTCCGCCAGCTCCATGGCTGACAAGGTCTCAAAGCACTCGGCCTTCGGACAGTCCGTCTGCAAGAGACGAGGGGGACAACGAAACAGAACCTGGAGTGAGGTGACTGTCAGCTCTCTGCAGCTGCTGAGGTACCAAGACCATCACAGAGTCTAGCTATGAAGAAAATGGCAGAAAGCTCAGAAATGTCAGCCGCCATGAACACCATGGGCCAATTGCTAACCCCCAAGCCGCATGTGTTCATCTCACAGAGCTTCCTCAGCAGAACACACGGTCAAGCGCTCAGTTCGTCACAGGCATTCTGCTTGCCCTCCAGAGGCAGTTTGCACATAATTGTGCTGGATAGGGCCGTGGCTGAACTTACCAGTTGAATTATGTCCTCTAATTTTAGGTGGATGTCATCTTGATCATCTTGTGAAAGGGCCCTAAAAAAAACACATCAAAATAGCCTCCATGAAGAGAAAGCAGACATGCCAGGAATGAAATGACAAAATGCAGTTGGGTTTTCGCTGGGTGGAAAGGTGGAGGGCTTGGTCCGCGAGGACGTGCCACTAGCTGGAGGCTGTAGAGATCTGAGATGGACACAGGCCATCAGGAAAGCAGAAAAATATGTCAAAGGCACCAGAGGCTCACCAAGACAGCTGACTTGTAACAAGGAGCCAACTTGTTACATACAAGGTTGTAAATGAAACACCGATCATCAAAGGGAAACCGAGGGTGAGCTGGTGGGCTCTGCACCACCGAGAGGAGCCACGCCTGGATTCGGGCATCCTGGAATAGTCAATCAGGGATTCTCAAAGGATGAGTGCCCCATCCACGCTCCTCCAGCTCCTAACCTGGCCCTTCCCTGCTGATGCTGAGGCAGAAGATGAAGAGCCAGCCCCTCCCCATGCGGAAGTAGACCAGAAGCTCTGGGAAGCTCCTTGGTGGCAAGAATTTGAAGACTGCCAGGCAGAAGCCAAGAGGTAAATTCTCCCCCTTGCTCCTCTGATGCACCTTCCTGAGACTCACGTGGTCCTGTATCCCCACACACGGTGTTATTCAGCTCCCAATAAATATTTTTTTTTTGATAAGTGATGAGTGAATGAATGAATAATATGCAAGTTAATTAACACTGAAGTGGGTGCTGGTTTTAGAGTGGGAGTGATACTTCGTGTCCAACAGACGTTCAGAGTCCAGGAGAATTACACTGATTATATAACTTGCCATCTGGGACAAGCACTTCAAGTTTTCCAGAATGAAAGCACAGTGACATATTAAAAGTATTAAAATATCTGGGGCCAGCCCACTGGCTAAGTGGTTAAGTTCACGTGCTCTGCTTCAGTGGCCAGTAGTTCACTGGTTCGGATCCTGGGTGTGGACCTACACACTGCTCATCAAGCCATACTGTGGCAGCATCCCATTTAGAAGAACTAGAATGACTGACAACTAGGATATACAACTATGTACTGGGGCTTGGGAAGAAAAAGAGGAAGATCAGCACCAGATGTTAGCTCAGGGCCAATCTTCCTCACCAAAAAAAACAGTATTAAAATATCTAAACAGTACTAAACCATGTTGCCTGTCTGCTAGAGGAAGCAAATTTTAAAAGAAATAACTATGTGGGGCCACCCTGTGGTCAAATGGTTAAAGTTCCTTGACCTCCATTTTGGTTGCCTGGGTTCAGGGTTTTGGATTCTGGGTATGGACCTACTCCACTCATCAGCCATGCTGGGTAGGCATCCCACATACAAAATAGAGGAAGACTGGCACAGATGTTAGCTCAGGGAGAATCTTCCTCATGAAAAAAAAAAAGATGTGACGTTCTCTTGTGTTCTGAATTGATTAAACAAAACTACCACCCACAACAATACAAAATCAATAGAGATGGCTTACTGTATGACCCCTACATGATCGGCATGTGCTAAGCATCTGACATACACTATCTCCTATATCACAAAAAATCCCTTCAAAGTAAGCATTGTTATCTCGTCTTACAGATGAGGAAACAAAAGCACAAAAATCAACTAACTTGCCCCAAGTTTAGTCCGGTGATGCTCTCCTGCCACTCTGTGCTTCTCTTAAGCAGGCTTATGGAAGAGAGAAGAATCCTTCTAGCTTATATGAGTGGCAAGCCTCTTGCCAGCAATTAGCCACATTTGTGAGCAGAAAGAAGCGGTTACCATATGAGAAAGGGTATATTAAGGAAAAGAAAAAATAAATAAGCACAACTCTTTCTCCAAAGACTGTTAAATCACATTTAAGGATTACACACAGGGAATAAAGGTGACTCTCCCAAAGTGTTTGGCATTCTTTCCACTGTAGTCTAGGTTCCTGGAGAAAGATCAGTGGCCACATAACTCTGTGTACCCGTGGAAAAGATCTTTTTTATGAGGCTGGGCAATATTCTTCCCTTGGAAAGAAATGGTCAACAAGTTAGTTAGCTTCTCTCAAATGTTCCTCTCCTCAATGATCTTACCCAATGTTCCAAGATATTCTCCAGTCCCATTAAGTTATCTAGCATTTTCTCTCTTCATGAGAGCCTTGTTGATGCTGCCTGGGGCTTTGAGATGCTTGGGGGTGGGCTTTTCATGACCTGAGCTCATTCCAGTTGACCATGCAAGAAGTCAACCACTGCTTCTTTTCATTTTGTGGCATTTCAGGTGTCTACAAAAGACTCTACACTGCATAGATTCAGAAGCCAGCTGGTGAGACAGCGTTATAAAGGAGGTATTTTAGAAAGATAAAAGTCTTGAGCAGAGGGTTTTGTTCACAAAAAGGGCAACAAACTACCTGTGCTAATAAGCTTATTCACCATAAAGTGACTGCTGTGAGACTATGTGAGGTCAGCTCATCACAGAAAGCTGTCACTCTACTGTATTACTCTAATAGACGTTTAAATACATGTTTCATGCCTACATCTCACTGTTGTACGACTCGAACACATATAAACCTCAAATGTCAGGGCTACATTCAATTCAAGACGGTATGCTGTTAGCTCTCACAATCATAACTTGTATTCCCTGGGAGGAATGTTCAGAAATGTTCCCCTTCCGATGTGAAGGCCTCTCTACCTCCAGTCCAGTTCCCAAACAGGAAGGATTTGCTTCTGGTCTTCTGACTAACTTAGAGTTCTGATGAAGACTCCAGGATCCTGGGTTTTCCCCACATCTACCAGTCAGTTGGATCAGTCTAACAGCTCTGCATTTATAATGAAACACCAGATAAACTTAAAAGGAAACGCGATTATCCAAATTCCATGACTGGAAAATTCCTCCTTCAATTGTAGAAATCAGTTAGTCTTTAAAACAGAGCCAAGAGCAACCAGCCTCTATCCTCAGATTGGTCTACACTCTCTGGGTTGCTGGCTCACCACTGGCACTGGCTGGCTTGAGCCCCTGACATGGCCTGCCTCAGACTCTGCTCAGCCCCACCTCAGCGGACTTTGTGGATGGTTTAGCGTCCTGTTGCTTCACCTTCTGGGACCTGTCAGACCATCTCCTACTTCCTATGCTTTCTCAAGGATGGCTTTCCTTCCCTCCAGGCTTACCTGATCCCATTGCTACCCATGCTCTGGCACATGGTGTCCATAAGTATGTGGAAACCTTTAATGCTAAAATCTCCCAGCTTTGCCTGGAAATAACTCATTGTTTGTTTCCAAATTAAGAAATGAACTAACAAGAATATCTTTATAATTTTCAGGGCTGTTCAATAATCCTTTTGTTTCTGTTTCTTTCTCTTATACTCCGTGACGTTTTTCCCACAGAGGGATTTTACGAATGATGGCATTCCTTCAGTTGGTGCTTCCATCTAGGTCTTACTTCCTACCCTAATTTTTAATCCTTCTGATATAATTTTTAAAAATTTAAATATATAAATTTCATACATATAAACATAAATATCTGAAACGGCAAGTTATCAAAGTTAATGTATCATTTATTCCTCCTATAATCACAATCTTACATGACAGGGCAGGGACCCCTTAAACACAGCACAAGCAGAGTGAATTATGTGGCAGGGGAAATTCAATCTAAGGATCAGTAGTTTTCTTGCAGTAGGATTTTTTTTGCACAAATCTGTTTACCGGCTTGTTGGGAAGATAAGTTAGTGCCCCAGAGATCCAGCTGACCCAAAATGGGACTCAGGGTCTGGCTGTCTGCTCAGCTAATAGTCTGGTGACTGCACTGGTGTCTGTCTGCTTTTGTTGATATGTTCAGGGCTAAACAAAGACTTTTGTTTTGACTTCCTGTGGGAGGAAGATGGTCAGAGGTGGGAGAATGGATGGGGTATTGTAACATCCATTCTCTGCTTGGCTCCTTGGGTAGATTTTGAATTATGGTGAGAGACTGAGACCCCAGACTGAGGGAGGCTGCTCTGGAGCCCAGGTGGCACAGGGATGGGGCTGGTGGCATCCTTCTCAGCTTTTTGATTTGGAAATGGTGGCTTCCGAAGATTGTCAGGCAGCATTCTCAACAGAAACAGTGACATTCACAGTTGGCACGAATAGCATCTCCCACTCAAGCGGCCTGGCAGCGGTGAGCTTGAATACAGATGCTGAGGCAGAAAAATGACTGGGTTCATTCCTGAGCACACATGTCTTGGGACTTTTAGAATACCTTGGGAAGACTTTTGCAAGGGACTAGAATTCTGGGTGGGTAGCTGGGGGCACCCCATCAATGGAATTGCTTTTTTGTTTTGTTTTTGACTTCCTTTTTCTTCTACAAAATAGAAGTAAGTGGGTTATGACTGTGGGGTTTTTTTTTTTTGGTAACAGCTTTATTCAGAGATAATTCACATAACAAACAATTCACCCATTTAAAGTATATCTTTGGATGATTTTTTATTGTATTCACATCCTTGTGCAACACTGAATTTAGTTTCAATATATTATATTTTTTTGTATAGACAAGGCGATGAAGTCTAAGGAAAGCTGAGTTTGACTAAGATCCAGTCCCATTTTACTTGGGCCATATGGCCTGGATGGCAGAAACTACTTTTCCCAAAAGCTACTGTCAGTGCTTTCTGATAATAATAATAACAATAATGATAATAATAACCGTGGCAGTAATATGAGTGCTAATTATGTTTCAGGCATTGTGTTGCCCTCTTTACACATATTATTCCATGCAATCTTCACAACAGCCCAATGAGGTAGGTAGGATTATTAGCCCCATTTTCTAAACGAGGAAAGTGAGGTTTAGATTGGTTAAGAAAGTTGACAGCATAAGTAGCTGAGCCAAGATTTAAACCTGTGACATCCTGCAAAGTTCGAATCAGACTCTGCTGGCGTTATACTCCCAGGCTGTACCATCTACTAAAACTTCTACTCCCTATCCGTCTCACACCTCTAATTCTCAGGTCATTTATTCAGCAAAGAGAATTTGCACGTCTTAAGCCTGATGAGCAATGAAGACCTGGGAAGGAATAGGAGTCGTCTTAAGTGCCAACTTCAGTTAACAGCAGCGTCAGTCAACAGAGTTCGCTGCTCAATAAGCAGGCAGAGAGCTCGCGGGATGGACTGGTCATGTCTGGCACGGGCGTTGTGAGGGGAGGGCAGCCTGAGGGCTCCATACCCCAATCCTGACAGTCTTTCCCCCACTGAGCGCCCTCATTTCCCTAACAGCTAGCCAGTCAATTGTCCCTGGGGACGCACACTTCTAGAATGTAGTTCTTGGTTTGCAGCTGCATAACTCCAACCTCTGCTTCCATCTTCACAAGACATTCTCTCTGTGTCTCTGTGTTCATGTGGCCATCTTCTTATAAGGACACCAGTCATTGGATTGGGGCCCACCCTACTCCAGCTTGACTTTATGTTAACTAATTATGCCTGCAATGACCCTATTTCCAAATAAGGTCACACTTTGACTGACTGGGGAGTGGGACTTCTACACACTGTTTTTTGGTGGGGGACACAATTCAACCTATAATAGGCCCTAGACCAAAGAAGGGGCTGGCTATGAGATCTTGAGCTAAGGGCTAAGAATGACTTATGGGCCAGTTGCTAAAATGTTACAGACCCAAATCTGGCATTGCTACATAGGGGAGCGACTTCCAAAAACATGGTGGACTGAGCTAAAATGGACTCCTCTCCACACACAAGCATTCTGGATAACAAAGAAACAATATAGCCAAGCTTAGAAGAAAGAAAAGATTCTTTCCAGAGGTTTCACATGAAGAGGGAACTAGAAGTCAGAATAGCAAGGGAGTACCAGGCTCTAGCATGTAGATGCTGGGCTTCCTACCCCAAGCAGGGATAGACCACACCGCCATGAGTGAGGTGGAAAGCCATAACTAAAATGTCTGCACAAAGCCATTGATGGTTGCCCTCCTCAAAGAGAGTAGACTAGGAAAAGAATCCACCTATCCATTCAAGAAGCTATAGGAGATGCTGGGTGGACAGATACAAACAGGTCTCTAGTGGGAAACCCAAAGTTCAAGTCTTTATCATGTAGAGTGTGGGGTCCAAATTTATACAACCTACATGATGTGGAAATCCTGACCTGAGAAGCTGACAGTAAAATTGGCCTAGGACTGGTGAAGCAAGCTGAAGAGAATGCCTAACTAGTCCATGTTGGCACATCCACAAGCCAGGGGCACAAGACTCCCACAGAAGCGCTACCAGCAATAAACATGAGCTCATGATAAACAATGAGAACCCACGTGAGGATAAAACTTCTCTGCAACGCCTGCTGGACGTGCAGGAGAGGACCCTCAAGCCTCCCCCCTTGCACTTTTGGTTCTCCAGTAAACCACTGTCTGCCCACACAAATAGGGGGACTGCACGCCACACAAGTTATGTCTCCGGGGCCAAAGCCTTCCAGAGGCAGCCGACCCCAACCATCCCCAGGAAAGAGGAGACGCTAGGTAACACTCTACCAGTGAGAACACGACCCCTGCCGCCCCAGGAGGCTAAGACGTACCCTTCTGGTTGGATAGGATCTTCTTTTCTAGGAACATGGCACAAATCAACCAATGTGAGTCACAGGCACCTGCAGTTGCCTTACCTCAGGATATTTGCCGTGGCTTTCCTTTCTTGCGGAAGAAGGTCTGGATCTCGCAAAACTTCTTCTAGCAAATTTAAGACGTTCATCTTTAGTTCATTGTTGAGTTCAAAATCCTATAATATAAAATGAATCTTTTTAAATTCCAGTTTTGAAGGGTTTAGCTCCATGACACGTGAAACCACTCCTCAAGATAAAGAGACATGTGCTTCCGTCAGCCCGGAACACGGTGCCTGCTCCCCATGTTTATCTCTATTCATCTTTCAGGTCTAGGAGGTGACACATTTTCTCGCAAGAGCCTTCCCTCATTGACCCGGTGGGGTAAAGAGCTTTGACTTGGTGCTCCCATGATGCCCCCATCATAACCCACTGTATTGTAAGGGCCAATTTTATTGTGGGGTTTCCCACTGGACCATGAGTAAGATCAGTAACTGGGGCAGAGCAATAGCTCAAAAAAAGATTTGCTGCAAGAATAAAATCTGATATATGGGCAGTGACTTGAATGAAGAACTTCAGTGCAGATATGCTCAAGGTTAAAGAATAAATAATGTACACACACTGAAGGGGCTGTGTCAAATAAACACAGGAGTGACACTGAAGGGGCAGCCACTGGGCAACGTTAGGACAATGTGAGCATAATGAATAATGACAGTAATAAGTAACAACCGATGGACTCAAAGAAACTGCAAGCCCCTACTGAGGCTCACAAACAAATACATAAATAGATACACACATAAAGAGGGTGGAAGAGAAAACTACATTTTATAGTGGAATTCCAACTGACAAATGCAAAGGAATACAAGAATCAGAAAATCACCATTTTTGACCAAAGCAGTAATAACTGATTAAGGCAAGGATCATGAATGGATGCTAAAATGGTAGATGAAATCTAATGAGGAACAGAATTAACAGCAGCAGAGTAACTCCCCCAACCCTGCCCTGAGATTATTTGTAAATTACTAAAGGAGAACCTGGCAGAAACCACTGTAACCAAGTAATGACAGTTACCAATACTGGAACCAACCAACATCATGTACCTACTAATGCAATGAATGCTCTGTGCAGAAGCATCGCTTACTCAGTATTTTGGCCCCAAATGCATAATCTTGATGTAATTGGGAGGAAGCACTAGCCTGAGCTCTTCAAAGGTGTTGATGTCACAAAAGGCAAAGAAAAACTGAGTAACTTTTCCAGTTTAAAGGACACAAAAGGGACCGCAGCTAAATGCAACGTGTGAACTTGGATTAGATCTGGGATCAAGGGGGAAATGCTATAAACGGCATTAATAATACCCTTATAAAGGGACAACTGGCAAAAATTGAATTAGGGGGCCCAGCCTGGTGGCATAGTGGTTAAGTTCGCAGGCTCTGCTTCAGTGGCCCAGGAATCGCGGGTTCAGATCCTGGGTGCGGACCTACACACCACTTATGAAGCCATGCTGTGGTGGCACCCCAAATACAAAATAGCAGAAGATTAGCATGGATGTTAGCTCAGGGCCAATCTTCTGCACCAAAACAAAACAAAAATAAAAACAAAATCACACACACATACACAAAATTGAGTTAGGACTATGTACCAGTTGATAGCATTATATCAACGTTAAATTGTCCTGAATTTGATCATTTTACTGAGGCTATGTAAGAGCAAGTCTTTGTGCTTTAGAGGGAGGAGGGGGCGGGGAGAGAACAAATATGGTAAACATGTTAATGATTAGTGATTCTAGATGTGCACCAGTGTACTTGTTTTATTCTGGCAATTTTTCTCTTGATTTGAAAATTTTCAAGGTAAAACATTGAAAAAAAGAATAAAGTGGTAGAGTTGTGGTTCTTGTACTCTTACTTAAATGCATTTTTATGAAACACCAGTGGGCAGCACCTTGGGATTGTCAGGTGTTCAGAGATGAGCTGCATGCTTAACAGACTCCATCTTTACATGTGTGGCAGGAAGGTTCATTTTCCCTCCTATATAACGTTACTCATTACAACTACAATTTAACTTTAAGAAAAGTCTTTTTTTTTTTAAGATTGGCACCTGAGCTAACATCTGTTGCTAATCTTTTTTTTCCTTCTTCTTCTCCTCAAAGCCCCCCAGTACATAGTTGCATATTCCAGTTGTAGGTCCTTCTGGTTGTGCTATGTGGGACGCCACCTCAGCATGGCCTGATGAGCAGTGCTAGGTCCATGCCCAGGATTCGAACCGGTGAAACCCTGGGCCACCAAAATGAGGCACGCAAACTTAACTACTTGGTCAGGAAATTTTTCCTAAAATTTCACCTACTGATTGTCCTACAGCTTCTTGGCTATTGACTTTTCTTTTAAAACATATACAAAGAGAAGAGAGTAAAATCTTGCAGCTGTTTTTTCCTTTGTCCCACCGCCTCCCCGATTTCAAGGTTTGTGAACAGATAATGATCTCACTACTTCAATCTGTGTGCACTGCCAAAGGCTCTCTCAGTCATCAGGAGTCTTTTTCCTCAATGAATATTTGATGTTCATTAGTGAGATGACCGAGTCCTCCTGTAGCTACGTCAAGTCTCTAATGATGCAAATAATCTCCTTATTACAAATGGATTAATGGGAAGGACATCAGGCTGGTGTTTGGACCTTGCTGAGGGCCAACTAATGGCTTCATCGACAAGCATCATTGAGCACCAACTGTGCCCCATCCTGGGCTCCACAGCAGGAAAGCTTCTGAGCCCCCAGAAAGGCAAGGGGTCTGATAGGTTTGGTTAAGGAAAACAGACGCAATCTTATTATTCGGAGCTCCAGGAAGACTAGATTGAGAAAGACCTCTGGAAACTTGGTGAAATCTGCCCAGACACGATTGGAAGCAGGATGAATGGCTACAGGTGAACATTCGCTCTGCTGATGACGTAGCTGGCTAATAGAAAGCAGATTCTCTGCTGAGTTTGAAATGCAAGAATTCTCACTCATGATTTCCCCTTACATTTGCACAGGTTTTTACCATGTTCAAAGTGACCTCCTATACATGATTTCAGTTCTTCCTCAGCTGACCCAGGGGCAAATGAAGCAGGAACCATGATCTTTTTTCACAGACGAGCCACTGAGGCTGAGGGATGTGGTCATATGGGCCGAGGTGAGACATGAAAGGAGGTGGCAGTGCTGGGACCAGAACACAGGTCTTCCATGTCACTCTGGAAAGAATCCTTTACACCTGCGCTTCTCAAACTGTCCTGTGCCCACAAATTGCCACAGATTGTGGTGCAGCAGATCTGGAATGGGGACGGAGATTCTACTGTTCTGAGCTCATCACACTTTGAGTAGCAAGACTTTGCCATTGTTTATTTATTTTTAATTCAGCCAAAAGCAACTCCTCACAAACTGATTTAAAAAAATCTGAATCCTCTGATGTACCATCTGGAATGTAAAATTTTCTTTTTTACCAATGCATGTAAAATGCAGACTTGGCCACTCAAAATTCCCTGCTAAAAATACGGTAGCTACCACTCAATAAAAAGAAACCTGAAGAAGCTAAAAGCACTTGCCCCATTTAAATCCAGAGGTAGATTATTCATAATAAGTCTGACAATAATAAGACAGCCATTTTGTAATTATCTAGAATCTAATTTTTGGCTGCATTTCCCCAAGCTCTGAAATGGGAAAGGAGAATGCTCCTGGTGGAACACAGGCTCCTTCCCAGAGGCAGCAATCGGGGCGCCCACGAGATGGCGTTCCTGAGTCGTCCGGCTACCAGGGAGTCGGCGTCGCCTTTCCGCTTGGACACCGCCAGCCCAGTGCAGAGTGATGCAGACTGGGCGCCTGGACGCGGCCAGCCGGGTGCAGAGCGAGCACGGCCCTGCCTGAGCAGGGAAGGTGCCGGCTGAAGAATATCTTACAGCGCTTCATGCTCCAGATGAGCGAACCCCCCTGGCTCCCAGGAGGACCTGAGGCGTTCACTGCTATTATCACAGCCACAGCTGACAGAGGTTGGCTTTGTTTCCAATTTTTGAAGCAGGGATGAGGAGACAGAAGATTGGAAAAAAGAAACCACACTGGTTTCAAAAGCGGAGAGCCCAGAAGATGTGAGACATGTACATTTCAATCTCTGAAAAGGAGACTACAGCTCTTCTTTCAACAATTACTGAGCACCTCAATCTATAAGGCTCTGGGGGAGGCAGGGCAGTGACCAGAAAACTGGACGTTTGGGTAGATGATGGAAATGTTAACCAATGAAACCCAGACACTGAAATGCAGGCAAGGCGTGGCAGTGCCCCACTGGGTCTCAGGAGGGGGCTGCACCCGGGAACACCCTGCAAGAGGTGACAGCCCAGGTGCAGGGTCAGGGAACGGAGTGGGGCACCCAGCAAACACTTAGGAAGAAAAAGCTACCAACAGGCGATATTAGAATCCTCCCCCGGAGATAAGCTATTGTGAGATGAGGGTATCTCACTACAATTTTATTGCCTCTACTCAAACACATTCATAAATGATCGGAGAGTCAGCGTTTTCCCTCCGTTAGTGAACAACTCCTGAGGTAATTATCCTAACTAAGACTTAGTGAGGGTTTGCCACTTGGTAGGTGATATTTTAAGCACTTTAGTATCTAATTTAACCCTCAACAGCAACATAGTTACAATCATTATTATCCCATTTTACATATGAGGAAGTCGAGGTACAGAGAATCTAAGTATCTTGTCCAAAGTCACACAGGTTGCAGGTGGCAGACCCAGGACTTAACCTAGGTAGTGCTGGCTGAAGCCTGAGTTTTCAATTGCGACAGCACACAGACTCTCCAGAAAAAGTGGCTCTCTGTGAATTAGTGCTGGTGGCCTGGGTTGAAAGACATGGCAGACAGTAGCTGGCTCCTATGCTGAGTCTGGAACTGTCTCCCGCTTGTCCTAACAACCATCTGAGACAGAGATCTTGAGACTCAGTTTTGTATTAACAGGACTAGCTCACGCAACAGAAAAGTACTCTGTGAGGCAATAAATAGATTCTCCAGCACTTTAAAACCAATCCCTGTTGACAGTTTAGGCATCTTGGAAATTACGTCCATTCTTTCAGGAGAGCAGGGCAATAATTAGTAATATACTGCGGATGGCCAAGGGAACTCTTGAGCATTGGGAAAATTTGACTCAATAAATAGAGTTTGAGGGTAAAGAGAATTATGAAAGTGACATTTTTAGATAATCAGTACAGTGTATTCCTAACAGTGGCCAGAGTTTTAAAAGGAAAGTGGAAATACTGCAGAGTGGAGTAAAACCATGTAAATAATTTTAAAAACTGGAACAAAGGGCTCATAGAAAAGGGGCTTAGGATGTATTAGGGTCAAAAATAAGGGCCTGGGGTTTGACTTAATGATTTTCAAGAAAATGAAAAGCATGCTACTGTTTTCTGTTTTCTTTGACTATAGAAGACGAAGAATTTAATTTAAATTGTGATGTAGATTTAGGTGAGATTCGGGCCATTTTGTCAACTGGGAAACTGAGGCAAAGATGCTGAGTGATCTTCCCAAATCAACCCTGACAGGTCCAGGAGCCCTCCTCTGCATCCTCATTTTGATGAACTAGAGATAACAAGCCTCCAACCAGTGTGGTTTTCAGCTCTTTTGAGGAGGGGAACTTTTATTCAGAACATTAGTACGGCAACCCTGTCCAGGGGAGGTTGTGCTGGCTAGAAGCTGGCCTGGGGGACCCTGCAGCGAACCTGCTCAGCCATGTCCGCCGGCCACCTGCCCTGGTCTGCCTGCCTCCTCACTACCTCTGGGCAACCTTGACTTGGAATCAAGTTTTCTCACTGGAAAAATGAAATGCAAGGTTTTCCAGCATCTCCTATCACCTGACGACAAAGATATTTTCAAAGCCTCTCTGTTCACACTATAGAAAGAACAACCCAATTGAAAAACATAAGGAAGGGCATTATGGTTAGAATGAAACCCTGCAAAGCCACACCATAGTAATCCTAAACTTTCCCATACCTGTTCAACACTTACTCATCATTAATTACTCATAAGGTTCCAGAATCTTCAGAGAGGAACAGAATATATGGGAAATGTGCACTGACTCTCATGTAGGAGCTTCTTCTGTAGAATTAATAATAATAATAGAATTAATTAACCCCCACATTTGGTAAGCACAGGTGCTCCCAGGGGGCTGTCTAACCTTTGTTGAATGAATGGACACAAGTTCCTGGCGAGAGTGCTCAACTTTGAGACAAGTGGTAATAAGCTACCTTAAGTTCTTAAACTGGCAGTGTGGGAAGTTAGCTTAGCAGATGTGAAGTGGGAGGCTACTAGGAGAAGGCACAATGTAAAATGTGGAAGATATGTTAGAACAAAAATAACTGGGAAGAGGCAAATGGCAATGAATGACACCAACGCAGCGAGAAGGAAGACCATGCAGAAAATCATTCATTCGATCATTTTCTAACAAATGTCTGCATTTGAATGACTTGCTAAAATTCAGCCTCCACACCTGAACAGCTTTGCTTAAAAGAATTTTAAATACTGCCCCACAACCTTGAAATCAGATAGAGTTCCCAAGCTTACATCTTTAAGTTTAAGAGAATCAGTCAGTTTAAAAAGCATTTATCAGAAAAAAGAGTTTTTTCAGATGCTGTGTTTTTCCTTGGTTTCTAGATAGGTGTTTAATTGATATGGATTTTAGCTTTCAAGACAATGACAAAGATTGGAGGGAAGAAGAAAGTTTGGAAGGGCCTGGTTTTAATCCTGATTTTTTAATTTTCTTAGTTAATTAATGCCACATGCCAACAAAATTATCTTTGAGTGTAACTCAAATATGAGCCTTAGGAAAATAGTAGAAAGCAGTCTATGAGTTATACTTTGTTCTCCCTGCCCTGATCCGTGGAGGGAAAAAGACTGATAAAGAAAGCTGACAGGCAGAGTGTACATCCTCCCTTTCCTCATGGAGAAGACACACTGAGAGTCTGGAATGGGGAAGAAGCATAGCCTTGGACGTTCACCCAGGGAGAAACTGTGTGCAAAGAGATTAGGAGATACAGGTCGGCGGCATCCGGGGCAGAGTGGGGAGGAGAGGAACACAGAGAAAAGGACGACAGGTGAGACAACACTTCAGGCCTGAACGACCAGAGATGCCCAGTGCTGAGCTGGCTCCTCGGAGTCCTGAGGTCGCTCTAAAGTGACGGAGGGAAGGGCCTGAGGCCTTGCCTGCGGGCCTGGTCTCCAGAAACACTTCCAAGAATGATTCCGAGCGTTGGGAATGCAAATTAGGGAAAATAAGGCCTGTCCAGGGCACTTTCATCAGAAACTCTTACAACAGAGATAAGAAGCTGTCCATGTGCGTAAATCCCATGTGGTCCTTCTCAGCGTTTCCTCTGTCAGTGAAATCCATCCACCAAAGGTCAGAGAATCCCACTCGTTCCACAGGGAAACCTAAATTTCTGTCTTGGCAATTAACGGAAACTGAAAATAAGTTCCATTTAAGACACTGGCTTTTAAACGCTTAATTGTATTTCACACTGACTTAAATAAATCCTGTTGTAAATGCCTCACCAACTATTTTTTTAAGACAAGCACGGAAAGCTTAAGGAGAATTGAAAGGATAACAAGAGGGATGTTTAAAAGATTAGAAAAAACTCCAATGAGTAGTTTAAGGAGCTAGGATCTTCTTACCTGGACCAGAGAAAAAGAGTTAGAAAATAAAAATCATACCTAAAAAAAAAGAAAAACTCATACTTATCAGATGATAGTTTCTTACACTTTATATTTTCTAGAGCAATTTGGCAAACAGTTCATTTGTGCAGAAGAACCCCATAATACGGATCATTTGGCCAATTTTACAAATGAAGACTACGGTAAGCTAACATTAGAATCTAGACCAGAATTCAGGTTTCCAGATTTCTCTCCTCGTATGAGTCCTTTCTGACCCAGCAACTAAGGTGAAATATGACAATCAAGGCAGTCTATTCTGAGGGGAGAAGAATAGGACAAACATATATACACACACACACACATATATATATATATATATACACGGCAGTATCAAATACTATAGTGATGAGAATAAGTACCAGCCTGCGTGCCCAGGAAATCAGGAAGAGCCAAAAGGAAGTTAATTTGCTGGCCTAATTGAATTAAATAGAGCATTCTCTATTTTATTTTGGCTGCCTTCATGGGAAATATGAGTTTGTGAACAAATACTGTTTGTGCCTGGCGGACGTTTGGGATTTCTTAGCTTGGATATGCAGAGGTCCAGGGGAAGCGGTGTGGATGACCAGAAGCCAGTGTGCACTCATTAATAAGGACGTGACTAACATGAAAAGTATGTAGCCCATGGATGATCTTCCCGTTTCGTGATTTTATAAAACCGTTTGCAAGGTTGAAGCAGTAGATAGGACTAATTTGTCATTAAAAAGAAATATTTCACAGCTACCGGCATCTCACATTGCGCCTAAATTCTCTCTTCTTGTTCCCGACATCCCCGTCAGCACCCACTGGCTGGGGACAGGCCCAGGAGCCTCCTTGTACTTGGGGCCCCTGAGCAGTAGGGCCCTAATCCACTTGTCAGGTGGGACGTCGGGGGTCTCGAGGCCTCGAGAACAGCAGGGGTTTCCTGACCTGTCCTGCAGACTGCAGGGCCAGCGTCCCATGGAGGCTGACCCAGGGGTCTGCTAATCACCATCTGAATGCAGGAGACACTGCAGTGGTTGTCAGGAGGGGTCAGTGCTTGGCCCCACAGCAACGTTTACAAATACATATCCATTGTTTAAGCAACACAAAATAGACTCTGGGACAAAAGTAAGTTATCCAAGGAAAGATTTAGAAACAGAGAGGAAGCACCATCAGTGCTAGCATATATATTCTCACTGTTTTGAGTCAGAAGTGGCTTTTTACACTGTACACTTTGAGCCGCCTGCATTCCCAGAGTTGGCCGGCGAGATGGAGAGGCTGTGAGTCAGGGGTTCAGAGCATGAGCTGGGCGGCCAGCGGCCTGGGTGTGCAACCTGGTTCTGCACTTGCCTTCTGTGTCACCTCAGGCAAACTATTTAATCGCTCTAGACTTCAAGTTCCTCATCTGTAAAACAGGGACAATAACAATATCTACCTTCCCTCCCTCAAAAGGTTGGAGCGAGGAGTAAATGACTTAATATTGGAAAACTGCTTAGAACAGTGCCTGACAATAGTAAGTAAGACAGCATCTGTAAAATAATTTTTAAAAACATTTGGAGTCTGTCATTCAGAATATATCCTCACAGAGGAAACTGGCTTCTAAGGGGTGGGGGCAGGTTAGGTTTTCAAGTTGCCCATAAAAGACCACGAGCCCCATACCATAACTAAGACAATATGAGGGCTCTGGCTGGCTCTGAGATCATTTCTACGGAAGCCAGCAGCTCCTCCTCCCAGCTCAGTCCCTGCAACACATCTCCCCCAGAAGGGGACTGTGGGAAATCTCCCCGTCCAGCTCTGGTAAGGACTTGGGCAAGGGTGGTTGTAAAGTCCTGAGCATCTTCAGGGGTGTGGGGACGGGAAGCACCCATGTGCCACAGAGTGCTGTGGCCCAGGGAGGCAGTCTTTCTTCTGCAAATTGCTCAAAGGTCAGGCATCCGTACTCAAGACTGCCTTGCAAGCGGAAAAGAAGATCTATGGCTCGAGAGCAGAGACTGGGCAGCGAGAGCCCATGGGAAAGTCGCCCATGGCAGTCTGGTAGGAGCGAGTGTAGACAAGGAGGGCACTGAGCCCGAGGACAGGACGGAGCTGGAAGCAGGCCGAGAGCTGTCAGTAGAGACAATGGGAGCTGCGCGTTAAGCAGCTGGTTCTTCCTTACACATTCCATTCTCTCGCCCACATCAAAAGTCTGTACCATGTTTGTCCTGGCCCAACCTCCGTTTCAGATTTGGAACAAAGAATAAATCTGAACTTAGTGCTCTCATTCGACACAGGATTTTGTGTTTTACTAATGCCAAAAAATTGGAAAGGGCCCCCTGTCATCTGTCAAAATAACAAACAGAAGAGACGAGCTGTGCGAACTCTCATTTTAGGACACCCGGATCCCTGAGCTCCTTGAACACACTGAGGACGGGCCTTCACAGCAGCACCCATTTGTCCACCTCCGTGAGTCAACAGGCCACGCTCCCACGGGACCGCCGACCTGGGGCTGCGGGCCCGAATCCCAACGTAAGGATGCTCCTTGGTCCAGTTCCCTTCTTTGGAAAAAGCCACATCTTCTCTTTGAGATTTAGAGCCCCCACACCTATGCCACATAAAGGTTTTGCTTTCGTCTCCATCATCCTAATAGAGCAGGCTTATTGGGGCCCTAGTGGAGACCAGCAGCCAGGCACGTTTCAGAGGAGTGGGGCACTGCAGGAGGGCGGAAAGAATCCTGAGAGCTGGGTCTGGCCCGCTGCTGCACTTTTGTGTGGGTTAGAACTGGGCAGTTACGCTACAGCCATTAGTCAAACGTGGCTATTTAAATCAAATTCAATTACATAAGGTTAAAACTTAAATAGGGTTAAAACTTCAGTTTTTCAGCCATGCTTGCTATATTTCAACTGTGCAATTAGCCACCTGTGTCTAGAGGCTACTGTACCGGACAGTACAGATGTAGAACGTTGCCAGCATTATAAAAAGTTCACTGCGCACCAGAGATTGAACCCCTCTGAGGCTGGACGGCTTCACTGGTGATACAGGGGTGACAACACTCTGCCTGCCTCAAGGCCTGGTTTAGACAGATCCCGCCGTCACAGGGCTCTCACAGGATCAGCCATCCTCAGTGCTTTGAGCCTCCCTCTGTATGGGTCACTGTAATGGGTTTCACCTCGCCAAGACCTCACCATCACTGGACGGAATAAGTGACGGCGTCCCCACTTACACAGAGGAAGCAATGGAGGCCTGGGGAGCTAAACGGGCTGCTCAGCCACACGGCTAACAAAATCCCTGTGGGGCAGGGATTTCGATGCAGGTAACTCTGACCCTGAAGCCCCGCTCTTCACCATAGCCCCACTGCTTTCCCAACCGGATTCGGAAGGCCCCTTGGCTCTGAGATCCATGCTGTGTGGATGGCCTGGCCTGAGTTCAGCTCCTGCTGGGATTTTTGGAGGTGTAAAAATGACCACTTCAGCTGCTATGAGTGACTACAGAGTGGAGTTGTGAGAGCTGCCAGTTCTTGTCTTATACCCTAAACTGCAGTTATTGGTTAATCGTGTTCAGGAAGTGTTACAGAATATATATTTTAACAAAAGACTGACAGGGTCTGTGTGAGTGTGTGTGTATGTTTATATGATAAAGTATATAAAAAACCCTCTTAGAAATGGGAAAGGGTATGTGTATGTATGTAGAAAGAATCATATACAATGTTAAAAGTAAAAGAACAAACTGGAGGAAATGAATGTAATCGGCAAATAAAGGGTTTTATCCTGAATATATAAAAAGTGCATACTATCAATAAGAACAATACTAAAGCTAACAGAAAACTGCACAATGCCAGGAAGAGAGGCATGGAGCGGGAGGGGCCTCTTAGGTGCTGGAAACATTCCATATCTTGATCCAGGTGGTAGTTGTGCAGGCGTGTACATAGGTAAAAAGTCACTGAGCTACACATGTAAGTTTAGTGCCCTTTGTATGCAGTATGTAATATCTCAATAAAATGCAACAAAACATATAAACTGAAACATAAATTCAAGAGTTCTTCATCGTCAGCTAAATATGCTCTCTTTGTCCATCACACGATGAACGTAAAAGGACTGAAGTGGGTTAGAAACAGAACAGCGGAGTTATTTTGATATATTGTGTGAAACTGCTCTCCCAAGGTGACCTACACTTCCTGTATCACCGGCAACGATGAAATCACCAGTCAGTGGTACTGCTTCTCACTGAGCCCATTCAACTGCTCTGTAGGCCATCCTCCCCAACCCTGCATGTGGTTTTGGGCAGGCCCCAAAGTCTTCCAGAACCTTTAGTTATAGGAATGATCACGCCAATCAAAATATCCAGCCCAATATCTGAAAGCTCCAGCTCAGTCCAGAGTAAGAGCTTTCCTCCTACCGTAGCCTGGAAGCCTGCATGGGGGGCCCCTTCTTCTCTCTCTACCAGCTCCTCTCACTTTCTTGCTCTCACTCTGACCCTCCAGGGCAAGGAACGTAGCCCGATGTGCTAGTGCAGCGGGAGCTGGCCTGGGTTCCCTCTGGATGGGGCAGAGGGACAGTGGCTAGCTCTTCCTCTCGTGGGGCACTTGGTGGGATTTTCAGAGACCTCTCTGCTAGAGACTCAAGGCCAGCCACCCTGAGTCAGCACTGTCTGGATCTTGCACACCCTTGCATCTACCCCAGTGTCTGGCACACACTGATGCTCAATTCTTATTAGTGAATGAAGGAAGGAGGTAAGAGAACAGAGACGGGAGCAGCAATGTCCCCTCCATAAACTCCCTTGGGAAGGAGATTTTTATGTAAGTAGGTCATTTTTGCCTGATCTCACCCTTTTAAAACATTTCCCTTAGCCTACCATTAAGAAAATGGGTGATTGTTTCATTCTCAGCCACTTGTCATTCCGACAGTACCCTGATGAAGTGAGTCATAACCTGCAGACAAAGCTGTGGGCTCCTTGATCAGTGCCATGGTCTGTAAAGCTCCTCAAACAAGTGAACAGAGCATCTTTGCAGAATTAGTTGATGAATAACACAATTCAGGAAAACCAAAATTGCTACAGATTATGCATACAAGGCCCCTGACAGAGACTGCAACACAGATCTAAACTGTCTACAGTCAGCCTTGAAGTCCTTCCCTCGCCTGTCTGTGCACAGAAGAGAAGAGCAGTTACAGGAGCGTCTGGTTAACAGCTCTGCAGCCTGGGAAGCTGTAGACACCTTGCAATTGTGCAAATGACACGTAAGGCCTCCTGGCAGGAGGTGCTCGAGAAGTGTGTAGACACCTAATGAAAACAGCTCCTTTATGCAGATTCTCTGCACACGCAGCTGTGAGTCCTGGGCCATTAGCGGTCGTCGTCTCTGTCTCGGCTGCCTTTGGAAATTTTAAAGGCTAGAAAATGACCTCCTGAAGAGAATGAACAACAGCAATGTTAAAATGTAAACTCAAGTGACAACTATGACTGGGCGTCTGTCCCATGCCCAGCATTGCAGAATGGTGTGAAAGGGGATGCCAAGATGAATGAGACAGGCTGTCTGCAGGGAGCTTCGGGGCCAGCTGGAGAGATGAAATGTGCATCTCTCCTCTCCTGAGTCATACACACCTATATTATACCTTATGTATCTCAGGCTTCTTAAGTCAACATCGCTTTTAATTCTCAGCACATCCTTGGAGGAGGTAAAACAGGGACGGCTGTTCTCATTTTCAGAGGGTGACTGACTCAGGGCCCCACAGAAGATATGGAGGCAGAGTGGGAGGAAGAACACAGGTGCCCCCGACCCTGGGCTGCTGCTCCTTCTGCTGATCCACAGATGAGGCACATGCGAGAAGCCCAACTTGGCCTTGTGGCTTTACTTTCAACATAAAAGGCAACTAATGAGTAAAAAGCACAACTAAATGAGGAGAAACTAGGGCGGAATGTATTAACAGATGAAAACTTCTAGGATCCGAAATAAAGTGAAACATTCTAGCCTTACCAACTACTTACTAAGAAAATGATAGAAGGTTTTCTTCTAGGAGAAGAAATGACATTTTAGCACCACATGAGGGAGGCGGGTAGGGAGTTAAAGTGACATCCTAGGGAAATTTTATTTCTCTGGAAAACCAGCTCATTCTTCCGCAACTTATTTCTCCTGAATTAAGTTCAAGGTAGAATCTGCCAATATTAGTTACTTTTGATGAGAAATGGGAGGTATATACATAATATCTAATACTCTGTGGTGGACTCAATTCTCCAGATTATTTGGGGACCGTTCTACACCTTGTTGCTTCACTGTGGCTTTTCTGTTTTCTATAAGTTGAAGTGGTGTCCCAGGGTAGTCTACCATGTGAGGAAAAACATATTTGTTGCCATGTTTGGGTGTATTTTTGAAATGAGTACAATTTCATACTCATTTTTTTTAAAGCTCCTAATTCAAAGTAATCGGGTGGCCACAATAACACTACATTCTTCCTTAAATGGACTCAGCTGGCACAGAGTGACTCCGATAATGAAAAATGCTCTTGTCCAAGCCCTTGATATTGTGCTGTGAAAACCAAAGATAACCAAGGTAAGAGTTAATTGGCAGAGTCAGACTATAGCCCAGGTTTTCGGACCAGCAGGCTCATCTCATAGCTAGACGCTGCCTTTGAGAGAGTAAAGACCTGTAGATAAACTTGGAGAAGGCACCACGCTGATTGTTACTCGGTCTTTAAGCACCCTAATGGTCAGCTTGCTGAGGGAGATCAAGTCAGGGGCCACACTCACACCTCCTCTGAATTCAACTGGCTCTGGCTGTCCCCCAGTCGGTGAGAGGAGGCGGCAGGCACACAACGTGGCCTCCAGGACCATGAGCCAAAAGCAGCTGTGTCTATTCAGACTGCTTACCAATCCATTACCAAGAGCCCGCCTTGACTTGCTCAAACTCCCACCATGGAGCCCAGGTCAGTAGAGAGTCCGTAGAGGGAGGAAGGGAAATCTGGACACTGAAGACAGCAAAAAATGTCCTACAGCAACTGCCAATAAGCAGAAATGCTACAGAAATGTCCTGCATGTCATGTGTCGACACAGGGAGGGTGACGGAGCCTCCCTGGAATAGGAAGGTGACAGGATGTGCACGATAAGGTCACACCAGGACAATCCGAAGCCAACCACAGATCCCTAAATCCACCCACACTGCAGGGAAGGTAAGCAAAGGCAAGTGAGTGAGTGGTGAGAACTGCCATTGGCACATCAGGGTCTAAATTGTCTATAATAATCGTGTCCAGAGAAAAGACCAAGTACCTGAGCGATTAGTCCATCCACATATGCCCCGACGAAGGGAGAGTCTGAGAAGCTGGGATTCCCAGCACGGCCCTCTAACTGGAACTGATGACCCAGGGCTTCCCCGTGTATGAGCACATCTGAAGTAACAGGCTGCAAAGTATCTAACTGTCCAAGCAAAAGCTAACACTTCCATGCTTTCTGGATTAGAATTAGCAGCCACCAGGACACAATCTGAATAAAGAGACCTTTGTTTTCACGTCAATCCATTTTCTGTTCCACTGACTTGGTGCTATTCAACCTAATATTGCCTGTATGCACATATGTATGTGTGCTTGTATGCACATGTGTACGTATGTATGTATATCTGTATCATGTATGTTTGTGTGTACACTGCAGCTTTCAAATCAGATCATAACACCTTCCTATAAATCTCTTTATTACAAGTGAGGGAGTCAGTACACCAATCTCTTCCCACCTATGAATTCTCTTTACCAAAAGTAAAACAGCCCCACCATATTATAATGTGCTCTGTGATTCTTTTCTAGCTACTGTAAGAGTTATATGTGAATTGTGAGGGATTCCTGCTCGAGATCATTAGAAAAAGAGGGCAGTAGGGATTGAGAAGAGGGAAGTGAGGCTGATAGGGCAGCAAGGTTAGAGTTTTTTTGAGGGAAGATTTGGAAGAGAGGAGGGAGCTGAGGCCAGGGAAACCTGGGCTTTGACTGCGTGAGTTTTGGCATGAACTTGCACCACCCAGCTGAAACCGGGGAAGAGAGACGAGAGACGAGCAGCATCTGCTCCGCCTTGCCTCTCGAAGCTCTCTGCCTCTCGAAGCCATTGTGGGCCCCAGGAATCAGAAGTCAAGACCCTGAGTCAAAACCAGAGAGGAATGCGATGGACAGGCGGATGCAGGAGAAATCCCAGTCACCTTTATCTGCGATGAGCAAAATGGATTTACAAGCAGCTCACTGAGATTATGGAGAAGAGAGACTAGATATTTCCAAGGAGCTAAGGATGCTTCTTGGAATTTCAGCCATATAGGATTCATTTTTATTTATTTAAGATGCATAAGATGAAATTTTATGCCACTTAATGTATCTTTGTTCTTATTTTAATTAATATTTAAGAATTGTCATGGGCTAACTGGTGGTGAGGCCCAAATCCCACTTTTCCCGATTAGTGAATTCTCCTGCCACAGGGATTTCAGGAGCCTGGCCATCAGGTGACCCTATCTGATGGACTGTCATTACCAGGGACCATGCGGCAGACCCATGCCGGTCTCCACAATGAAGTGAGACCGGGGAACTCCTTGCTCTTCTCTCCTCTTCTCTGCTCATCAGGTAACTCACATGTTACAGGTTTCACGTGTTCTGGTCTGAGCCCTACAGGGCCCCCTCTCTCTCTCCCTGCTCCCCTTGCAGGTGCCAGCCCCCGACATGTCCAGGAGAGCCGGGCCATCAGCCGGCCCAGGTGAGGCAAACACAATGTGTGCCTCCAACTGAGGCGAAGGGGCCCTCGCTCTATTTTGTGAAATGGTGAAGTGGGTACAAATTCTACAAACGTGCGCTGAAAACATACAGATAACAAGTAGGCATCCTGTCAGCGTGATGCAATTTAAAAACAAACACTAGAGGGGCTGGCCCCGTGGCCGAGTGGTTAAGTTCGCGCGCTCTGCTGCAGGCGGCCCAGTGTTTCGTTGGTTCGAATCCTGGGCGCGGACATGGCACTGCTCATCAGACCACGCTGAGGCAGCGTCCCACATGCCACAACTAGAAGGACCCACAACGAAATATACAACTATGTACCGGGGGGCTTTGGGGAGAAAAAGGAAATAATAAAATCTTTAAAAAAAAAAAAAACAGACACTAGAAACCAAAACACCAAAGGGCATGAGGCAAAACGTCCCCTGAACCAGGCTGAGAAAACACTCTCTGACCAGATACCAGACTATTGCTTACCTCCAGGGGGCACCTGCTGTTTAACTCAGGGGAGTACCTGCTGTTGACCTCAGGCAAGTACCTGCTGTTTACCTCCAGGTGGCATCTGCTGTTTACCTCAGGGGAGTACCTACTTTTTACCTCAGGGAACATTTGCTGTTTACCTCAGGTAACTACCTGCTGTTTACCTCAGGGGACACCTGTTTACCTCAGGGCAGTCCCTGCTGTTTACCTCCAGAGGGCACCTGCTGTTTACCTCAGGGGGCATCTGCTGTTTACTTCAGGGGAGTACCTGCTCTTTGCCTCAGGGGGTACCTGCTGTTTGCCTCAGGGGGTACCTGCTGTTTACCCCAGGGGAGTACCTGCTGTTTACCTCCGGGGGTATCTACTGTTTACTTCAGGAGAGCACCTGCTGTTTACCTCCAGGAGGCACCACTGCAGTTGGCACAACTCCACGTACAGAGAGGGTCCTGTGAATGGTGCTCCCGGGGTGGCACAGTACAGTAGCTGCCCTGGCTCTAGCGCCCATGGGTGGGAGTTGTTGCCTCAGAAGATGAAGGCCGAGCGGAGCCCTGCTTGCCCGCCTGTGCCACGCCATTTGGGGATCTGAAACGGGGAGCGTTGGCGATGCATGTGTGTCTGCTTTGATCTATGTCTACCCTCCTATTGCTTCCCTTCCTGCGTTCCAATTTCAAGGTTTCAAACTCTAACTCCAGAGAACCAGGAGGTGTTTTACATGTGCAACGACTTAAAAAGTTAGTTTAAAAAAATTCTTGAAAATAATTAACGAGGCCACTGAATTACCTGTGCGTGCTTTGAGACCCAGTGACGGAGGACATTCAGTACTCGATTGGTGGCTGTTCTACGTATAATAAACTCTTTGTCGCATGTTCTCTCGGTGTTGTTAAATCCTTAGGAGGAAAAGAAACACACATGCTGGAGTTAAAACCAACCCCCAGGGACCCGGAAAGGTCACTTATTTTAGGACATTGGTTAATGAAACTCACAAATGACACATCTTGGCAAAGAGGTGCAGGTGGCTTCAGACTGTTGTGAAGGCAGCTGACTGACCTATTGTACCTCAGCAGCGAGGCCACCGCGTGGCTACAGGTGCAATTAGATGAATAATGTGCACATATTTATTAAAGGCCACTGATTAAAGCTAAAGCGGGTCTAATGACCCTTCTATTTACGCCTGTCTTGTTCTATAGCACAAAGCCAAGAAGGAGTTCGAACAGTTTTTGAGTCACAGGTAATTAGTTTATAGTCTTTGCCCAAAGTCATTATATAACCAATAACAGTTTCAATATTTGTGGATGGATGAGTCCATATCTTGGCTCACAGACGATACAGATACTCTGTCGTGTACCCACACATCGAGAAGCAGTCTCGCATAGTGGTTACGCACATGAACTCCACAGCCAGACTGTCTGCGTTGAAATCCTGTTTTCCTACCCTGGCAAGTTACAGCACCTTGCTGGTGACCAGTTTCCTCACGTCCTGCATGGGATAATAAGTGTACCGACCCCACAGAGTTGTTGTGGAGGTTAAGTTAGTTAATACACATTAAGCATTTAGACTGGCACCTGGGACAGTAGTGAGAGCTCAACAAATGTTAGCTATTATTACAATTCAATATCGGTTCAGTGTCTTTGTGTCCTCTCTGTGCCAGCCTATGTCTCTATCTAGGCCACCTTTTCACTATCAAGAAACCATTTTAATATTTTTCTACTGACTATTTTATTTTTATTAATTTAATTTAATTTTTTAATTTTTTTTCTGAGGAATAGTGTCCCTGAGCTAACACCTGTGCCAACCTTCCTCTATTTTATGTGGGATGCTGCCACAGCATGGCTTGATGAGTGGTGCTAGATCTGTGCCCGGGATCCAAACCTGCAAACCCCGGGCCACCGAAGCAGAGCATGCAGACTTAACCACTACACCACCAGGCTGGCCACCTGACTCTCTATTTTAAAAGATATTTTTTGCCTTGCAATCATAATTAAGTGACATGTTTCCTTTAAAAATGAATTCAAGCCTTACATAAGTTCACTGGCAAACTTCTTGAAAGTTGTCTTTACCCACTGATTCCACTTTCTCATCTCCTGCTGGCTCTACACCCTACTCCAAGTTTCTCACCCCATCTTACCACCAAAAAAGCTCACACTAAGGTCACCAATAACCTCCACACCTCTAAATCTAAGAGATAGCTTCCATCTCCCCACAGGAAATCTCATCTAATGAACCCCTATAGGCAAATTACTCACATATTTATATCCCCAGACCTCTTCTCTGAGCTCTGGACCCATATATCTAACTGCCTCTTGATATTTTCCTCTTAGATGTTTCAAAAATCTCAAACTCAATATGCGCAAAAGAAAAGTCCATGCCTTTCTACCAAACCTTGTCCTCTTCCAGTGTTCCCTACCTCAGTAAAGGAACACCACCAGCCATCCAGGTATATAAGCCTGAAATTTTGGAATTGTTCCTGGCCCATCTCTCTGTTTCTTCCTGATAATCTTACCTGCTAAGTAAATCTCAACTCTGTCTATATCTTCTTCTCCACAAAGCCAAAACCTGAGTTGAGCTACCAGCAACTCTCATCTGGTCTACTGACAATAGCCTCCCAACTGGGCTCCACTGTCACTCTTGACTCCTCAAATCTGTTCTTTCCTCTAAAGTCAGAAAGATCTTTTCAAAGGGCAAATCAGATGTGTCATTCCCCTGTTTAAAGTCCTTCGATGGCTCTTATGATAAATACATAGCCTACAAGGTCTTCCGTGGTTTGGCCTCTAGCTCCCTCTCAGCCTCTTCCAGAACCATATTCTTCTCATTGTTTCCACTGCAGTCTCAGCACTCTTCTCTTAGTCCGTCATCCTCATCCCAGGGCCTTTGCACATACTGCTCCATATCTGGCACAATTATTGCTCCCCTTTTCACTCAATGAAAGCCACTCTTGCTTATTTCACTTCTTCAAATAAGGCCTTCCTGGCCTGAGTTGGACAAACCTCCCATACACATCTCATAGCATCATGCAGATTTACTTTGTGGCACTTGCTACATTTGCAACTTTACATTTATTTATTTAATTATCAGATCAATATTTGTGTCCTCCATGAAGACAGGGATTGGGTATGTTTTTGCTGAGCATGAGCACATATCTGGCATGTAGCAGATACTGTACACAATATATATTTGCTGAATAAATGAATGAAAGCCTGGATAATAGGAACTTACTAAGTATTTATTGAATGTGATATGAATGTAAGGATGATTGAGTGAAAGACTGAATGAACAGTCCTCAGAGCTTATGAATAAGTTAAACAACAAAAAAAAACTATGAGCTTCTAAAGGGCAGAGGCCCCTTCTCCATACTCCCCTTCGAATGTAGACAGGCAGCTTCCACCCATTAGTAGACACTGTCAGAGGATGATGATGACGTGCTCTTGGCAGACTAGATATCTTTGAAAAATCTTTTGCTATTAAAAGCTTAGAAATTCTGGGTAAAATATAATAAATATCTTTTTAAATACATTGCTGAGTGCTCAAGAAAATAATGAACTTTCCAGGCTCAAACACACGGAGAGATCTGAAAACCAAAACCAAGTCTCTGAATGGCCGCTGGCTGCCCTGAGAGGAGGGAAGCTTACCAGCCTTGGTAACATGAGATTTGGACTGTAAATTCACATGGTTTGGGAGAAGAAGCCCCAGGGCCTTCATGTACAGGTGACGGAATGGGAACTGAGACTCCCACATAAAGCTGGAACTGTCAAAAGACCCCTCTCTGTGAAATAGTGGACTAGAGAGAAAAAAATTCTCCAACTTGCACAAGGAGACAGTTAAAAAATGTGTCTGCCTCAGCCTGGATCTCAGTGGGGTGACCAAAAGCCGCTCTAGGAACGGATGACCACAGGCCCACCTCAAGTAGGTTTAAAGCCCAGACTGACCCACTCTGACGTGGTCTGCCCCTCTAGATGAGAAGTTAAAATAAAAAGTGGCCCAGGCCAGTGATAACCCTGCGCACCTGACAAAAGCACAGACAGAATCTCTCTGGAGGGACACACAGTCACCTCAGCCTGTATGAGATTACCACCGAGAAAGTCCCTGAAGGAAAACTCACAACCCAAAATGACAAAACACACGAACCATCCACCACGAACAAGGATCAGGAGACACAGGGATAAGGAAGTCCCCCCCGTCCCCCCTCCCATAACCAAGAATTTCAGGTATAAGAGCTATTAGATAGTTCCAGTTTAAACATCCTAAAATTAGGATTTTTACAAAGACCGAAGATATAAAAGTGGGAACTGAAAACACGAGAAAAGAATTAAAAAGTACTTAAAAAGTCAGATTTTACAAGAACCACATAAAAATTCTTCAAATTAGTAGAATTATTCTTTCAATTATTGTTGAAAAAGAGACTAGAAATAGAAAATTCAAAACATATATAAGATAGATAAACACAGATTAGACCCACTGAATACAGAAAGAGCAAACTTTCTGAGATCTGAAAAATAGATCTGAGAAAATTACTCAAATGCAGCACAAAGAGGAAGGGAGATGAAAAACAGAAAACAAGGGTTAAAAGACATGAAGGAAAGAAGTATTTCTCAACATACATCTAGTAAATGTGTCAGAAGAAGAGAAAAAGAACCAGAGAGAGGCAATATAGGGAAAGAATTTTTCAGGCTTGATGAAAGACATGAATCTTCAGGTTTAGGAATCAGAATGAACCCTAAGCAGGATAAATAAAATGAAAATCACACTTGACAAACTGTGAAATGGCAGAACTCCAAGACAAAGATATCTTTGAAGCAACTGGCAAGAATATATATGTAACCTATAATCAAAAGGCAGATGAAGAGGATGGGAAATGGTATGAGAAATGGGGAAAGTATATTAGAAGGCTCAGATTTATCAAGTTAAGAGTCGAGGCCTCAACTGGAGTGAGAGCTGAGGAGTCAGCATTTTGCTAGAGGATGAAAGTCAAAAGCTCTTGAAATACTGAAAAAGCAAGGTGAGGCAGAGTTCCCCCCCACATATATAAGTAAAAAGATGGCTAATCAGTGCGATGAGAACAGAATGGGTGAGAGATGGGAGTGAGGAAGGGACTGAAGGATGGAGATCAAAATGAAGACGAATTTTAAAAGAGCTGCTCTTCTTTAACGTATTTTAGAAAAACATCAGCCACCACTAGTCCCTTTGTGTCTGTATCAGGAGTGGGTGGATATGGGAGTTTATTTTGAAAGACATGCAAGAAAGGCAAGGAACGCTCTTCTACTCTCCAAATTATCCAGTATACATAGTAAAAGACCATTTAAGGGCTTTTTTTTTATCAAATTTCCAACATTTCCATAAATTCAAATCTCAACCTCTATTACCATTTAGGTTAGGATTTGATTATACTGCTTGCATGCTCTTCATAACTGCTTCTAAGAACCATGTTATTTATCTTTTTTGTATAGATGACAGCTTGGTAAGTTTTCAAACATCTCTTTGCTGCTCAGAGCTCATCACCTTCTGCCACTTGCAGAGCTCAAAATTCTCTTGGAAACCGACCAGGCACTCACTTAAGTGATCAACAACGTGCACTCAGTCAGTGCAGCTGGAACAATCCACAGTGAGTGGTTAAGACAGCCAGAGTAGAAAGATTAGCCACACGTAGGACCAGCCTTCCAAGACTGAGAACAAGGGAAGGAAGGCTCCCAAAACACATCCTCCTCAAAAAAAACCCTTTACTTGGCAAGCCACCCCTGATATGGCTCCAGGATGGACCAGAAGTAAAGTTTAGGGCAAATTACTTAACCTCTCCACTGCTGGGTTTCCTGACTCGTAAAAGGAGAATAGTGCTACCACTTAAAGTTATTTTAAAGATTAAATAATTCCCGTAAAACAAGAATTAGTCCAGGGTATTCAAGAAAATCATATTCATTGTAATTATGTTCTCACTTACAGCTGGCTTCATCCATCCATCCTCTTGAGCCCAATGGTCCTCACAATATACTTTTGACAGTATGCTAGTTTATAAGGATATGTGAACACAGAAAAGATTTGATGGACACCAAGCTATTTCCTTCCTGAAGAACCTTTTTCATTGCTTGATCAACAGATAGAGGTCTTTGATCTTAGAGAGAAATACTCTCTCAAATCTATTTAAACCACCACCAATTTGGAACTTCCCTAAACCAGATACACAAACCATCTATCTGAGGGGCACGCCTGTAGCAAATCCTGACAGAGCAAGTTTTACAAAAGGTGCCACTGCTTATGCATTAACTGAAATTGCCTTAACTGGGCTCTCACGTACTAAACTGATACGTGTGGTCTTGCTGTAATATACATATAGGTCTACACTCCCAATCAGACATGCACATCTCCCCACTTTTCAAAGACTTCATAGCTGTGAAATTAGAGCAACAATTTTTCACAAGTCACCAAATTTCCTCCTTATTGCAAGCCACTATCTAAATTGGGGACTGCTTGGGCAATATTTACTTCTGAATTTAAACATGAACTATACAACTAATTGGTGGCAACATCCATGTGGAAACCATTCTGTCCTAGAATCATGGATCCACCCCCCAAGGAGTTTTTGAGCCATTTTTTGGGAACAACAAATAGCAAATCTTTGCGGGGTTTTAAACATCTTTCACCTGTCAAGTGTAATGGCACAACCAAACTATACATATACCAGGAGAGTTTATCTTACTAATATTAGACATCTGGAATACTGTTACCCGGAGATTTTTGTCTTTCCAATTTGTGCATATTCTTTTTCAGTTGTAGGCACTGGTCAAACTGGCTAATTTGGGCAATAAAAGTCATCTGGAAAAGTAATATGAACCAAACCCCCATATACATGAATTTAAGAATGAGATTTGACTTTACAGTGCCTCCCCCAGACACCCTGTGAGCCATCCCACCTCTAAAAGCAATTGGCAGATGTGCCATCTCTCCATTAAACTATACACTCCTTAGTGAAGGGATTTTATCTCAAGCATTTTTGTAGGCCTTTCAGCTTTGCACATAGGCAGTCAGTAGTTATTTTTCTTAACAAAAATTGCATCACTCCCAATGGAAACTATCTGAAAGTGTCTGCAGATGCTATATCTCTGAATTAAGGTCATTCTTTCACCATATTACCAGGATGACTATGTGTTTGAAATCTATCACCAGCAGAACATACAAGAAAGTAGTGGGGAGGGAGGCAAAGAAGTTGAAAATAGAAAAAAAGGAGGGAAATTTTTATTTTATTCCTTGAATGACGTGATACTCAGCCAACTTCACTGCCTACTTTCTAAGAGGCAAGTAAAACAATGGTGAGATGGAAACAAGATTACTGTCCACCCTGAGGCTACCTGAGCACAAACTGTAAAAGATAAGGAATTCTTGAAGATGGTGAAATAGCAGCAAAGTAGATCACCAAGGAGTGGACTGCAGAGCTGTATTAATGCCAACAAAGCATCTATAAGCCGTCCTCCCGACTTGGCGAGGAAAGTTAGAATGGAAGCAGGAAGAGCCAAAAGCACAGGGACAATATTGATGTCAGTGGTCCACGGTGATGAGCTGCCTGGGAGAAAAGTAAACTCTAACTATTGGTTACCTTAATTGTACTTCTATGAACTGTTTCTTGTTGTGTTTTTGTCATTGTAGGTCTTAATAAATTTAGGCTTGTTGAATGAATGCACTGCAATCACTTTAATGGTTATATTGGTGGGGGGATTAAGATAACTGCCATGTCAGTGATGTATCTTTTTCACTTTATACAAATGGGACACAATCTGTCCAATAAAATCAATGTTATCAACATGCTTTGCTTTATCCAGTACACATCTTTCTACAAAATTGCGTGCAATACAAAATCATATCATTGGCTTGTACGTTTTTGTGCACTGGGGTTACAACTGTATTTCTACTCTCTAATTGTTGGCAAAGAAAGATTATTAATATTTATTGCTGCTTTGTGCCAGGCGCTGTGCTGCGTGCTTTACAAGTGGTCTATAAATTAACCGTCAGGATTAAGGGCAGTAACAACAACTGCCATTTATTGCATGCCCACTAGGTGCTGAGCATGGCTCCATGAGTAATGTAGCTTCTTCAACAACAACAGCAACCGAGTCGGGTAAACGTCATTATCCTTATTTATGGACAAAGCGACAGGACGTCAAAGAGGTTAAGAAATTTGGCAAAGATCAGAGAGTTAATAAGTGGCAGAACCAGGACTTGAGCCCAGGTCTGTCCATTCCCAAGGCCAGAGAGCTTTTAATTACATCTCACTCCTGGATCCAGAGTTTAGGCTTTAAGTTTTTCTTGCAAGTTTGTAAACCAACACTAAAAACTACAAGAGAAGATGCTATTCGAATATTTGGGGGAATTAAGTGCTTTCCTTTTAATTCTCTCTTCTAAATTTTGAAGTGTGATGAGAGCATGGCGCCATTATAAGAGAGATGTGTTTCATACTGTAATGTATTTTAAACAAAACACTTTATTTATCTAATTGGAATTAAAATTTCCTCAAAATGTGCTCTTTCCACAAATTTATTACATTTCCTATGTGACCATTAGATAGACCATCATTTTCTAAAAGTCCAGTCATGACCTATTAATGGGGAGTGAAATCAATTTAGTGGGTTGCTACCAGCATTTAAAAAATGAAATAGAAGAAAATTATCTGAGTAGATTGTACATAGTGAGAGTGAGTTCTCTTCAGGGAAACATTCGTATCAAGTGTGTGTGTGTGTGTGTGTGTGTGTGTATCCTGGGTCAAATGTAAAATATATTTCTTAGAATGGGTTGCAATAAAAATGTCTGAAAGTGACTGATATAGCGATCTGATTACTGGACTATGTTTAAACTATGTGCATTACTTTCCCACAAATCTTGGGTAACTAAGTCTGTTCTTTACTCTGAAATATGTCTGGAGGAACAGAGGATGCTTCTCTTATTGTCCCTTCTTTGCTTCTGTCACCAAACATTCTCCCCATTCTCCACCCAACCCTCCAGTTTGTCCCCCTCTGCCTCATTCCTTGGTTCCTGATCCATTCTCCAGCTGACTCTGTTCAGTTCTCACTCCCTTGGGGACATAACTCTCTCTCATGGTTTTTCTATGCACTCCCACCTGACACCTCCAGTTCCAACATTTGCCCCAAATCCCTCATAGCAAGCTTCTTAGGAGACATTTCCATATTAATGACATATTCTCCCCTCATAAGAAACACGTCAAAAAATCAAATTTATGTTTCTTGCTCTCAAGCTCCTTCCCATTTTAACTTTGCTGTTGAGTTAATGGGATAACCATGTTTTTAGCTTCTCAGGTGGGAAATCTCACTCTTCTCTATCTCTCCTTGGTTTTTCCCATTCAGTCAACAAATACTGTTAACTTTTTGGTTGCAAATGTCAGATTTATCCGTTTCTCTCCATCCTTCTGCCACAATCCTAAGTCTGGGTCTTCACACATGGGTTGTAGCTATTGTCTCCTAGATTTTTCTCCTTTCTCCATTCTCTCTGTCCTTCTATTCTTTCTCCATCCATAATTCAATTATTTAGTCAATATCCATGGAGCATCTACTATGTTCCAGTGACTGTGTAGGTGCTGGGTGAATGAAAGAGATGTGGTCCCTGCTCTCAGGGAGTTTGTTCTTTAAATGGGGAGGAGATAGCCTCCAAACGAGTGCAACACCAAGAACGTATCATTTGAAACCCTGAAAATGAGCAAGTTACCTGTCTCTTCAAGAGTAAGCTTAAACATCCCTTTAACTTCTTGTTGCTCTAGCACGAGTATTTCTAAAGTCTTCTATTGCCCACTGAACCAAGTCTAGAATGTTTTCCTAGACATGAAGAGGATAAGCTACTTGCTCAAGGTCACATGGCTAGTAAACTCAAAAAGAATAGGTAAATGCAGACCAGTAGGATATTCGCACATACGCTGTGGTGAAAATCATGATAACAGTGTTCAGAGAATCTATGAATTGACATACTTATTCTCGAGAGACGATCTAGAATAATAGTTATGACTGCAGAAAGTGGACTTCAGTCTGTATAGGGTAGAACATTTGGTGTAGTAATTACTGGTGCATTCAATTCCTTCCATTTTAATGGAATATTGGTTAGAAATCTTTGTTTGCAAAAGGAACAGCACACCCAACCTAAAGTGGCTTAGATTAAAAGGGAATTGCTATTTTATATCTCTGAGCTAGACTCAGATTCCATTTGATTCAGAGGCACATGATGTGAGACTGGCTTCTGTCTATCTCTCTTCAGTGCCTTCATTCTCTCATGTCCAGGCAGCAAAAATGGGTAAGGCCATGCCAGTCTTATAACCTCATATCACACCATCCAGAGGATGAGAAGCCATTCTTTCTAGTAGCTTCCACTGAAGAGAGAAATTTCTATCCTAGAAGCTCCCAAACAAATCCTTGCATTTCACTGGCCCAAAGTGCATCATTCACCTTGCTGGGACTCATCACTGTGGTGACAGTGGGGGAGCGGGGATGGAGGAGAGGTACACGTGTGTGTGTGCGGGTGTGTGTGTGCGTGTGTGTGGTGGGGAGGTAAGCTTCCACTCAGAGCACATGGCCAGGAATGTGAAGGGGCAGTTTCTCAAAGGTGCTATTGGCAAGATGCTAATGAGGTAACGAACAAATGCTGCATAGAGGTTTTCTGGTTTTTTTTTTTTACCTTTCTATAAGTGTGCCCTTACCCTTCAGTTTTTAAGTTCTTCTCCTTACTCTCTAATTGCACTCTCTAAGTGAATTAACTATAACAATGAAAAAAACATGTCCTTCTAGACTGAGGAAAATAAGCTCAGCAGGTCTACCATTATTTGTGATGAAAATACACGAAGAATGGCAAAATCAGTATCTTTCGTTTCATCTTTCAAGGAACTGAGTAACTAAGACTGCCAGCTGAATTGTTCTTACAGATTTTTCACAATGTGTGCTGTTTAGATTCTTAAAGGAATGATTATCTACTGAGCTTAAAATCAAACTTATTGAGAACCTTTGTGTATTCCTTCTCTGAATTCTCACAATTCTATAAAACATATTCATTGCTTTTATAGATGAGGAGACTGGGGCTCAGAGAAGTCCAATAGCCGCCTAAGGTCACAGCTGGTAAAAGCAGAGCCAGGGTTTGTGGCCCAGTTACGCGATTCTAAAATCCAGGCTCTTCCCACTGAGACACACTGCCTGAGTGCCTGTTCCCGGGGAGCGCGTTCGCCCTTGCCTATTGCTGTGTAACCTTCAGCCTCCCATTGCTGCCTCATCAGCTTCTGTGCTGGTGTACAAATGCGACAAGAACATACTGCCAGTAGGGAGGGCAACGGCGACTTCTGCCAAAGCAGAATGGGGCGTCTGAGGAGTCGGTAAGCAGGGAAGCTACAGGATAAGGAAATTTAAATGACTTTTCAAGAAAATTGCCGAGGCAAGAAGGAAAGAGATGGGCTAGGTGCTGAGAGGTGACACAGGTTTGTGGGAGACAATAACTTGAACCAGTTTGAAAACTATAATACAGCAATCTATAAAGAAAAACGTTCACGAAATATATTATTCTTGGTCAGTTTCTTGACAGCAACATCAGTATTACCCAGAGAGGCCTCTGAAAATACAGTGAATGCTCTAGACATGATGAACAAGAACACCAAAAGAAACCAAACAAACAAACAAAAATCACAAACTGATAGTTTTCCTTTCTGCCCAACTTCATAACCAACTACCGAAAAAAAGAAGGGAGGAAGATTTTTCTGTCCATTTGTTTGAATTCGCTGATGGGCATTCTACCTCCTCTGGATAAGATGTGACTTGTCACCTGATGGGGAATAATATTCACATTCTTGGCATTAGTTTCCCCACAAACCAAAATAATAATAATTTTTAAAATGCTTCTATATTTCTTTCTACAGAATCCTACATACACATCTAGAAATGTTTTTCCATGGGGATTGGGGTGGAGAGAAAGAACAGTAGCTTCTTATCCAGGAAGGGTGTATATAAAGTGTGTATAAGGTTGTGAATGAGCATAAACCCATGTATGCAGGAGGGGAGAGGGGATGACCACAAAATCAGTTGAGATATCCTGAGGAAGCCAAAGCCAACAATTTTAGAGATGGTTGGGGAGAGGTATGAAAATAGGCCATTTGCTCCCTCTCAATTGCTAACACATAAGAATTTATACAAAAAGGTTTAATGTATAAAAACGGTAGAGTTCACCACTAGAAAACGAAACATACCTTGAGAGGGAGGGTAGGAGCCACAAAACACAAAGGTAGCCCATTTTAGTCAGACACAAAATATTTATTGAGCATCTTTGTGCCAACCACTTTTGTAGGAGCCGGGGTACACCAGTGGACAAGGAAAAGTAATTAGCTGCTCACAAGAACTTACGTTCTACTGAAGGAAGACAGAAATGATAAATAAGTCATGTCAGTGATATTATGATCTATAAACAAATAAATAAGGTGAATTCAGATTCTGAAAAGAAGAGCTATGTAGAGGTAAACAGGCTAATGTGAGAGAGAGAGCGCGCACTTGCCTGGCTGGTTTGGAAGGCCTTTCTAAGGAGGGCACGCATGAATTGGGACTCGAACGATGAAAAGGAAGTGGTCATATGAAGATCTGGGGGAAAAGTGTGTCAAGCAGAACAGCAAATGAAAAGGCCTTGAGACAGCTCGGCAGGACTGAGGGACAGAAAGCAGCCCAATGTGGCTGGAGCCCAGCGAATATGGGGGCAGGAGAAGGGAGATGAAGTTGGAGAGCAGAGTGGATCATGGAGCATCTTTCAAGCCAAGTTAAAGAGCTGGATTTTACTCTCTGGTATTGGGAAGCCACAAGAGGGTTTTGCACAAGGGAATCATAATCTGATTTATGCTTTGGGCAAGTTACTCTGGCCACCTTGTGTAGTGTGAACTGAAGGGGGCAAAAGTGGAGTGAGAGAGACCAGGTATGAGGCAGTAATCCAGGTGATGCAGGTTTGGAAAAAGGTTGTGGCAGGAGTGGTAAGAATTACTGGAGATGGAGGAGCTATGGCTTGTGATGAATCAGATGTGGAGGTCAGTACTGAATTGAATACTGTCCCCTTGAAATTCGTGTCCACTCAGAACCTGTGAACGTTACTTCATTTGGAAATAGGGTCTTTGGAGATGTAGTGAAGTTAACGTGTCAAACTGCATTAGGGTAGGTCCTAAATCCAGTGAGTGGTGTGGTTATAAGAACAGGGAAATTTGGATACAGACACATTCAGAGGGAAGAAGGCCAAGTGATGATGGAGGAGAGACTGGAATTATGCTGCCACAAACCAAGGAATGTCAAGGATTGCCAGCAATCACCAGAAGCTAGAAGAGGCAAGGCAGACTCCTTCCCTGGGGCCTTCAGCGAGCTTGGCCTTGATGATACCTTGATTTCAGATTTCTAGCTCAGAACAATGAGAGAATAAATTTCTGTTGTTTTTATTCACCCATTTGAGGTAATTTGTCACAGCAACCCTAAGAAACCAATACAAGGTCTGAGGGAAAGAGAAGAACCAAGAACGCTTCCACTGTTTGGGGCCTGAGCACCTGGGTCAATGAAGATGCCACTTCCTGACATGGGGAAGAGGTAGGTTTGGGGAATAAAGTCAAGAGTTTGGTTTTAAACTGGAAGATGTCTCTTGCAGACATCTAAGTGGCAATATCGGTGGGGCTATTAGATATAACAGCCTGAAACACAAGTAGAAAGGTTCAGGCTAGAAATGTAAATTAGAGAGTATCAAGCATTTAAATAGGACTTAAAATCCTGAGACTGGATGAGCTTACTTAAGTAGAGAGTGTAGACGAGGAAAAGGTGCAGACAGAGCCTTATGTCCCCACAACCAGTAGAGATTTAGTAGAAGAGGAGCGAGCAAAGGAGACCAAGAAGGGAGAAAAGCCAAGTGAAAGAAAAAGCAGGCGTGTATTCTGTCATGGAAGCAAAGAGGAAAAGAAGTGTTTCCATAAGGAGGAAGTGACCAGCTGTGTCAAATACTGCTGAGAGGTTGGCTAAGATGAGAGCTTTGGCTTCTGCAAGATGTAGGACATTGGTGATCTAGATGAGTCATTTCAGGAGTGTCAGAGTAAAAATCCAAGAGAATAGCTTGAGGAAATAAAGGAGGTGATGAAGCGGACACATTAAGTATGAATAACTCTTTCAAGACATTTTGCTTTGAAAACGAGCAGAGAAATGGACGAGCAACTGGTAAAATGAGTGATAGAAAGACATGACGGCATGCTGATGGGGATGACTGGGTAGAGGGAGAAAAGGGTAACTGATGAGAAAAGTTCCCTAGGAGGTGAGAAGGGATGGGACGGGGCAAAGTGGAGGGATTGACCCAACAGCAGTGCAGGGATGATTCCTCCAGAACCACTGGAAGAAGGCCGAGGATGAGTTCAAGTGCAGTGGGCTGGTGGAGGAAACAGGTCATCCTTGACCATTTGTATGTTTTCACTGTGAAACAAGAGGCAAAATCATCAGCCGAATGTGGAGAGGGGTATGGAGATCTGAAGAGAGAAGACCAGAAATGGGCATCCTGGAACGTAGGAAAGGGCCTTTACTAGGACTGTCTGGTGGTACAGAACGCCCATTTGAGATCTGAAGTCCTAAAGCGAGTCCAGGCAGCACTACTCGGGGAGTCTCCAGAGAACAGCTCCACTCTGAGTACCAAGTTTGTCTGATTCCGTCAATGTTCAGTCGCCGTCCTGCTTGCTTCATACTACATGTCTTTGATCCCACCATCCAAACTTGCCAGGGGAGGCTTCTGCTTTTCCTCCTGCACCCTGCGGGCAGCCACAGAGGCGGAGGGTCAGAATGCAGGCATTCAGGCCTGCAGCTGCTCTGTGGCCTTTCACTCTAAATTCTGTGCCTGCTCTGAAACTTAGAGAAAGCGCAGTGAGGAGAGCATCGCTGCCATCCAATTGTGCAGTCAAGTGTGCAGTTTAAAGCCCCTCCCAGGATTTCAGACAGATTCTGAGCAGCTTGCTGTATAATTCCACTCCAGTGAACTAGTTTAACAATGCGGACTGCTTGATGATTCACCTGGGGTCCCTTATGCCAACAGCTCTGGATCCATCACCTTACCCACTGAGGGCAATGTCAGACTCACAGTGCTGCTAACAGCACAATATGGCAATACTCCAAGTGCATACTGCCAGGATCGTGCCGCTGCTTCCCTGCCAGCACACTTTGCCAGCCATGACTTGAAGATTGCAGTCACCTCACAAGGGAGATCAGGAGACACCTTAACTCCCCTTTCCTTCAAAATCTCTCTGCCATTCCATCCTCACTCTCTTCCTTCACTCCTGAAGGGAGCAGTAAGATGCGACAGAAGGAACAACGGCCTGGGGATTTTTTAATGGGCTTATCTCACTGAGTGGCCTTCGAAAGGTACATTCGTCTCCCAATGTCTCAGTTTCCCCTTTGGTAACATGAGGAGCTTATCCAGGTGCCTCTAAGGTCCCTTCCTCAGTGTCTCCTTGGACAAAGCTCAGGTCTCCCACCGTGCGTCTGACACCCTCACTTCTCCAGCATCATCATCTACCTGCCCCCATCCCTTCCTCCAGCACCTCAATCACCATGGATCCCTCACTGCTGCTTATGAAGGCCTTTTCTCAATGCTGCCACTTCCTTACATGTAACAATGGAGGCTGTGTCTTTCTTGCTTATCATAGGTATCCCCAGAGTATTTATTAGCAGGCAAGGGCTTTTGGCATGAGGATTAAAGTGTCACCTTGCCCCAATAATCCTTTGATCCTGAGTGCTTCTTGGTAAAGTTGGGAAACACAATTCCATACATCTGATTGCATCCATGAGCTTACATAAGTCCCTGATTAGAAATAGACCACAACTCCATCTCTCTTCTTTGAGGTTCAGTGACACTGAGAGGCATTAGGTGGACTTGTGAGGCACAGACAGAACCAGGTTAAACTGTAGGAAAGGAAGGTGGGTTCTCCTAAGAGTCAAGTCACCAGAAGCAAGAAGGGGTTGGAACCAGTACCCCAGAATAAGACCCAAGATTTAGGAACGTGTAAGACATGTAGTCTGGGCAAAATGTCAGAGATCTGCACCAGACCCAGGGGTGGCCAAGAAGAGAGTGGGGTTCACATGGGCATCTCTGTGGATCAGCTGAAGCTTCTGCATCAGCAGCAGAGGCACCTAGGACCAGTGGGTGGGGCTTTGATGTAGTTAGGACATGATGTTTGACCCAGAGGAGCACCAGCAGGCAAGCAAGGACAGGGAAAAAGAGCACTGGGAATTCTTGGAAAAATTCCCAAGGAATTCTTTGAAAGATGGACTTTCCAATGATAATTCTATGGGGTGCAGGGTGGGGATGGCAGTTCTTAAATTATTTTAATTCAGGTATCAGAAGAAATTGGGCCTTCCTTTGAGGTCCCATGTTGGAGGCCTGAGACATTGGCTTACGTTTACACCTCCCTTCATGGAAAGGGCCTTACACGCAGTGGGGACTCAGTCACTGTTCAACTGTTTCCATTTCTTAAAATCCAAGAATTTGTATTCACTTTATCACTTGTGGATAAATATACCAACACAGACTGGTTCCGTTTATTCAAAGACTTCGGTATTTCCTGAGTCAGGAGGTTCCTGTACCTCCCCGCCTTGGAATTTACCACACTTCTCTCATCCCGTCCTCCCCAGGGCCTGTAACCACGAGACTGGGGGCATCGTAAAGGACTTGCAGCTTAGTAACTGAGGACTCAGAAGAGAGGCTTGTACAAAGTTAGGAAACCTTCAGCCCCAGGAAAACGCCCTGCACACCAAGGCAGGGTCGCGCCGGGCCTCGTCCGTGGGGCACCCTCCGCCCTGTCTGAGGATCGGCCCTGCCTGTCTCCCGTGTCTCTGCAGAGCATTTCAGACAAAGTCCATCTGTATCATTTCAACGGAAGATGGCTGCTCGATGCTCAATGTGGAAAACTTTCAAATAGATTTCTAACAATTCTTAAAACGTGTTTGAGAGCTTCGAAGCTCCTCTCTTCCTACCCAGACACCTTCACTGTGTCTACCAAGGACTTTAACTTCCATATAGGAATTTTATCATTCTTCCCTCCAGAATCCATACTTTGCTGATCAAGCCGACACTTACTAACTGGTATGCAACCGCCAGAAGGTACCAGAAGCTCCCCAAGGATTCCATTCCCCAAGTCTGTATTACTGTCACTATTCATCTGGCTGGAGAAAGTCCTTTTTAAAACCACGAATTCTGAAAGTATGTTCTATTTAACTTCCCAAAAATGATTCAGCAGTCTAGAAATGATTCAACAGTCTACCAGATACTTGCACAAAAATATTTTCTACCAAATCAGGTCAAAGAATCTGGTTAATATAAATACGAATTAATGAACCATATTGACTCCTAAACTTCGGGAAGGTTGACTTATTTTTTCATCAAACTTAGCTCAATTTTAAGGTCAGAGACCTTAATTCACACAGTGAATAAGCGTGGCGCAAAATCATTTTGGTTAGAAAAATAATTTTCCAAAAGTAAACTAACTTCTTGGACTTGAGGTTCTACTGAAAGACCGTAAAGTATACTAAAGCTGTGGAGTAAATGTGCACTTTGCTGAGAAAATGCCCTATCCTGGAGAAATGAAGACGAGCCTGGGCTCTTCTCTCGAGTTCAGGCCAGCAGCTCTGTCTCACTCTTCAGATACAGGAGGCCTCTGGGTTAAAAGGCCTGGGGAAATATCCTACACTGAAAGCATCATTCTAAGAGTTAAAACACCATGATTATTATTATTTTATAGCTAACACTCATTCAGTGTTTACTTATGCCAGGGACTAAACTCATTTAAGCTTTACAACAATCCTATAAGTTACAGTTATCCCATTTTATAGAAAACAATAATGATATAATAATAATACCAATTACTTATGTAGTGTTTATTATACCCCAGGCACTCTTCCAAGCCCTTCACACATATTAACTTATTTAACCCCCACAATAAGCTCATGAGGTAGCGGAGTTTTTGCACTGCTCAATGTCATAGGTATCATTTATGTCAGCTACAGATGCGAAGGCAGCAGTCTCATTTCCCCATCTCTAATTTCCCCATCTCACAAGGGTTCTCCAATGAGTAAACACCTCCTGGTGCAGTCAGCCACCCGAGCTCTCTGATTACACAGCATCTCATGCTGGGACACACATCACATCTGTACTTTTCCAAGGTCAGAAAAAAAAGGCCCCCTTTTTAAGCACAGGACTTGATGTCCACTCTTGTGCACATAAACTGGGTCACACAACCACCCACTAATTGCATGTTTGTTTTGCAGATAGACCACATATTGCACAAACATTGCTTTGCCTGAAGATAGTTTAGTGAGTTTGGGGGTCAGCAGAGGTGCATTTAAACTTGTGAGAGCACCTTATGTGCCTATTTGACTCTCTCATTACTGCACATTCTTCCAATATATTTGCATCTGTATTTGAACTAAGAAGGTTAAAAATGCACATTAATTCCATGTAAGGCTAAGATGGAGAGGTGTTCCTTCCCGTACTCTGGGGCTGGAGGGCTCAAAAGCTAAAATTGCATTTCCCAGACTTTCTTGCAACTCTAGCTCTAAATGCAAATACCAGCACCTGCTTGGGGCCTGGAAGGTGGATGAGTCGGAGGCTGTTTCCCTGCCAGAGCAGGCCTTTCTGCTGGCAGGCGTGGCCATGGAGGCCAGCACTCCTCTGCAGCAGCATTGCAGTGTCCCTGCCCAGAGGCAGCCTACCAGAGGCAGCAGCAGCTTCCTGATCACTGGTGCAGCCAAGTTGATGTCTTCCTAGGTCAGCAGTTTCCAAAGGGGTCTCTTGCTTGTGCAGCATCCAAGGACAGTGGAGGCGGCAGCTCCTTGGTGGATCAGCTCTGCACGGTGTCCCAGAAGGGATTCCTGGATGCCTGGCCTGGAGCCTATTCCTCCAGCCCTTCCTATGGACCCAATTCCCTGTAATAAATCTCTTCCCAAGAAAAATAGCTAATTTGTTCCCTACAACCAAACTTTCACAGATAACAGATAGCAAGTGCCCAATGCCACATCAGCCCATGATGCTCAACATCCACGAACAGAAACCAGGAGCTACGTTTCCCTTCAGATGTCAGAGGCAGAGGACGGGACCAGTGCCTGAGCAAGTCTTGGCATCCAATTAAAACAGCACATTTCACATTCAGAGGCACTTCAGTTTTGCTACACTGAAGCCTGGCGTCTAACAGACTTGCATAATTTCTACATAAATCCTCATACTGGTCACGATTGCTTTCCACCTCTGCCTCCCATGAAAGGAAGGAAAGAAGGAAGGGAGGGAGGGAGGCAGGAATCCCAGTAGAGGTAAGGAGATGACAGAAGCTCATGTGGAGGACAGTCCCGGTTGAGTTAGGTGCTCCTGAGCCCATCTTTAGAAGACAGTTAGCCTGGGAGAGTTTTAAAAAGCCTGCCTTCGTGTTTTTGTTTGTCTGGTAGAACCTGATCTCTCATTTAAATGAACACCAAACCCCTGCAAAGGATCGTTCTACAGATTCAGAGAAGAGGGCTGACTGACCAAATGACAGAATTTAAGTAGAAGATGACAATGCACATCAGACTAACACATGGGCAGTGAGTTCACTGGAGCCAATAATGTTCATAATACCTTCATTGCAAGGATTTAAATAAGGCGTCGAATGCTTTGCACACAATTCATATATGAGACTCTCTGTAGACACGGTGGAGAGAGGCTACAGGTAGGGACAAAACAATATTTATATTTGGTCTAAGAGCTCCTCTCCAGCTGTGTAATGTTCAGTCAGCTCAGCAAATTACAAAAGCCTATGACTGGTAAATAGTGCCTCCTCCTGAGGGAATACATTTTCACCTCTGGCTCCCGAAGATTCTAAGAGCCGGCTCTTATACGCAGGTCTAGGGGCAAGGATTTAACAGCATCTCAGTCATACAGTGAGGTCATTCATTATAGTTTATCCCCTGTCATCAGCCCAGAGAAAAGGCAGTTTTCTTTCAAGATCACACCTCGGAAATGCTCTCTGATGAGAGAAATGAAACCCAGTCAGCAGATCACCTCACCAGCCAGCACGTGGCCCTCTTTTTCCCAGTATGACCATTGTGCACCAGCAAGACAATTTTTAGTTCTATGAGATCTTGCCTATGTATCAGAAATGTCAGTGGTTCTACACTTCACTAACCTACTCTCGTGGTAAGATGCAGTGGGCAATTATGCAATGATCCCAAGACAAAATTTGAATTGAGTCCTTGACCCATCTGAGACTCAGATCACAAGATGGGAATGCAATGATCATAGCAGACAACTGGCACAAATAAATGCTCTCTTCTTAGCCTAAAATAATCTTCAAAAGGCATGGACAATTCCTTATGCATCAGATGAATTAACGTACTCTAGTCTACGTTAGATATTAATAAGAACTTTCAAAGAAGGCAGGAAGAAAATAAATACAATTATAAGCCACACTCTTATCCACCTCCAAAACCACAGTCCCTGATATTTGGTTCTGGATATTGTGGCGCGGATGCCGTAAAGCTTCCTCCAGAGTTCTAACCAGTGTTTTCCTTATAATAAGATCCCTGGGAGAGTTCAGAAAGAACTCACCTAGCTCACACCAACTCTTGCTCTAGAAGGAAGAGTACAAAGATACGAGGCACACAAAACACTCTCGAAGCACTGCTCTTAGCTTAGACACTAGAGTCACTAATACAGAAAGTATTTCCCTGAAAAGTAATAATATGAGGACAAAATGGCTAAGCCAGGAAAACAGAAATAAGAATAACCAAAAATATATGTAATTTTAAAAAGACATTTATTGAGATATAATTTACATGCCATGAAATCTATACATTTTAAGTGTATAATTTGCTGATATTTTGTAAATTTATAGGGTTGTACAACCATAACCACAATCCAATTATAGAATATTTCCATCACCCCAAAATCTCCCTAGTGCTGATCTGCAGACAATCCCTGTTCCCACTCCCAGCCAGGCAATCATGAATCTGCTTTCTCTCTTTATAGATTTACCTATTCTGGACATTTCATACAAGTGGAATCATACTGTGTGTGGTCCTTTGCATCTGGCTTCTTTCATTCAGCACAGGGGTCAGCAAACCACCTCCTGCCTTTTATTGTAAATGAAGTTTTCCTGGAACACAATCACACCTAATCATTTACGGATTGCCTGCTGCTGCTTTAGCCCTGAGGGCAGAGCTGGGAAGTTGCCACAAAGACCATATGATTCTTAAGCCTAAAATATTTACCATCTGACCTTTCAAAAAAACACTGCTGACCCTGACTTAGCATAACATTTTTGAGGTCCATCCATATTGTAGCACGAATCAGTCATTCATTCCTTTTTATTGTGGATTAATATCCTATTGTACTAATATATCAAGTTGTTTATCCATTCACTTGTTGATGGACATCTGGATTGTATCTAACTGGGGGCTATTATAAATAATGTTAACATTCATGTACAGGTCTTCGTGTCAACAGACGGCTTCATTTCTTTTGCGTAGATGCCCAGTACTCAGGAGTGGAATTGTTGGATCCTACGGTAAGCTTATGTTGAACATTTTAAGAAACCAGCAAATTGTTTTCCAAAGTGTCTATACTATTTTACATCCCCACCAGCAATGTATGAGGTTCCTGTTTCTCCGCACTCTCACTGCCACTTGTTACTTTCTGTCAATTTTATTACAGCAATTCTAATGGGTAGGAAGCATTATCTCACTGTGGTTTGAATTTGTATTACCCCTAATGACTAATGAGCATCTTTTCATGAGCTTTTTAGCCATTTGTTTATCTTCTTTGGTGAGATACCTATTCAAATCTTCCACCTATTTTTACTTTGGTTGTTTGTCTTCTTATTATTGCGTTGTAAGAGTTCTCTATACATTCTGGATAGAAGTCCTTCATCAAATATAGGATTTGCAAATATTCCCTCCACTTTTCTATGGATTGTCCTTTTCACTTTCTTGATGGTGTCCTTTGACACAGAAGTTTTCAACTTTGATGAAGTCCAATTTATTATTTTTTTCATTTATAGATCTTGCTTTTGATGTTGTATCTAAAAATTCTTCGCCCAGCCCAATGCACTAAGATTTTCTCCTACATTACTTACTGAAGTTCATAATTTTAGTCCTTACATTTAGGATTAAATTAATCTTTTTGCTTGCAGCCAGCCAATTGCTCCAGCACCATTTGTCAAAAGACTCTCCTTTCCTCCACTGAATTGCTACGGACCACAAATGTAAAGATTTACCTCTAGACTCCTACTTCTGTTTCACTGATATACATCACTATCCTTGTGCCAGTACCATGCTACCTTCCTAACTGTAGTCTTCTATTAAGTTTTGAAATCAGGAATTAGAAGTCCTCCAACTTAGTTCTTATTTTTCAAAATTGTCTTGGCTATTCTGAGTCCTTTGCCTTTCCACAGAAATGTTAGTACTCTACCAAAAAGTAAAAGTGAAAAGTGAAAACAAAAGCAAAATCTTTGCTGAGATTTCTAAAATATACATTTAAAGCTCTGCATTTTTTTAGGATCGGCTTGTCAATTTCTGCAAAGAAGCCTATTGGTATTTTGATAGGAATTTTGTTGAATCTATACATCAGTTTTGGGGAAATTGCCATCCTAATAAATATTGAGTCTTTTAATCAATGGATTTGGTTTACCTTGCCATAATTTCTCTCAGGAATCTTCTGTATTTTAGAAATACAAGTTTTTCACTTTTGTTAAATTTGTTCCTAAGTATTTGATTCTTTTTGATGCTATTGTGAATAGAATTGTTTTCTTAATTGCATTTTTGGATTGTTCATCGTTAGTAATAAAATACAATTGATTTCTATATATTGATCTTATATCCGGCATCCTTGCTGAACTTGTTCATTAGTTCCAGTAGTTTTTTTGTGGATTCCCTGTGGTTTCCTACATAGAGGATCATGTCATCTATGAATAATGACAGTTTACCTCCTTTCTTTCTTCCACTCTGGATGGCTTTACATCAGTTTTTTCTTTTCCTCTCTCATTGAACTGAAAAGATACTCCAGTGCAATACTGAATACAAGTGGCAAGATATCCTTGATCTTGTTGTTGATATTAAGAGGAAAGCATTCAGTCTTTCATCATTAGGTATGATGTTAGCTGTTTTTCATAGATGCCTTTTATCAGACTAAGGAGTTTCCCTCCTATCCTACTTTCCTGGTTGGATTTTATGAAATGTTTTATCTGTTTCTATTGAGATAATCATATGATTTTTATCCTTTATTATATATTATATGATGTATTACATTAGTTGAATTTCTGATGTTAAACCAGTCTTGCATTCCTGGGTCATGGTGTCTAATTCTTTTCATAAGTTGCTGGATTTGGTTTGCTAATACTTTATTGAGAATTTCTGCATTTATATTCATGAAGGCTATTAGTCTGTAGTTCTCTCTTCATCTTATGTCTTATATAACTTTTGTCTGGTTTTGGTATCATAATTTGGTAATACTGGCCTCATAAGATGAGTTGGAAAGTGGTTTTTTTTTTTTTTCCCTCCACTTTCTGGAAGATTTTTTGGAGGACTAACATTATTTATTCTTTAAATTTTTGGTAGAAATCACCTGTGAACCCCTCTAGATCTGATTTGTTGGCATAAAGTTTTTCATAGTATTTCCTTACAGGTGTTTTAATTTCTGTAGGATTGGTTGTGATGTCCCTGCTTTCATCCCTGGATATACTGATTTTTTTTGTTGTTTTTTTGGTTTTCTATTTCATTGATTTATGCTCTGATCTCTCCTTCCTTCTGCTTGCTTTGAGTTTAGTCTGCTCTCTTTTTATGAATTTCTTAAGGTGGAAGCTTATGTTAGATCATTTTTATTTTATAATATAGATATTGAAAGCTATAAACTTTCCTCTAAAGACTGCTTATCTGCATACTGCAAATTTGGTACGTTGTGTTCTCATTTTCATTCATTTCAAAATATTTTCTAATTTCTCTTGTGATTTTTTCTTTGATCCATGAGTTACTTAGCAACGTGTTAATTTCTAAATATTTGAGATTTTCCAAATTCCTTTCTGTTGTTGACTCCCAAATTAATACCACAGAGTTCTTAAAACATATCTTTTGTAATGTCAACCTTTTAAAATCTATTGAGATTTATTTTATGGCTTAATGTATCGTCTATCCTGGAGATATTTTCATATCTGCTTTAAAGAATGTATATTCTGCTTTCTTTGGGTATAACGTTCTATAAATGTCTACTAGGTCAAGTTGGTTGATAGCATTGTTCAATTCTTTTATATCCTTTTGATTTTCTGTGAAGTTATTTTATCAATTATTTAGAGTGCAGTATTGAAGTTAACAATTATTATTGTTGAATTGTCTATTTCTCCTTTCAATTCTGTTAGTTTTTGCCTCAGGTATTTGAGGCTCTGTTGTTAGTGCATATACATTTATAATTATTATGTATTCCTAAAGAATTGATCATGTTTTCATTATAAAACATCCCTCTTTGCCTCTAATAACATTTTTTGGTCTTATATTCTATTTTTCTATTCTATTTTTCCTGATATTAGTGGAGCCACTCTAGTCTTTTTTGATAACTGTTTGCATGGAATATCTTTTTCCATCCTTTTACTTTCAACTTATTTGTGTCTTCTAATCTAAAATGTGTTTCATTACAGCTATGGTTAGATCTTGCTTTTTTATATGATTTGACAATAGATGGATTTTGATTTACATGTTTCATCAATTCATATTTAATGGAATTTGATATGGTTGGATTTACATCTACCATTTTGCTATTTGTCTTCTATTTATTCTGTATCAGTTTCCTGTTGCTGTTATAATAAATTACCACAAACTTAGAGGTTTACAACGTAAATTTACTATCCTACAGCTCTAGAGGTTAAAGTGTAATGCAAGTCTTATCTAAAAGCAAGGTCTCGGCAAGTCTGTGTTCCTTTTTGGTGATTCTAAAGGAGAATCCATTTTCTTGCCTTTTCTTTCTTCCAGAGGCTGCCTGCATTCCTTGACTCATGGCCCCCTTACAGTGTCAAAGCCAGCTATGGCCAGTTGAGGCTTTCTCACACTGCATCACCTGACATTAACTCTACCTCCCTCTTCCACTTTTAGAGACCCCTGCGATTATATTGGGCCTACTTGGATAATACAGCTAATCTTCCTAGCTGAAGGTCAGCTGATCAGCAATCTTAATTCCAATTAATAAAGGGAATATTAATTCCTTTTGCCATGTAAGGTAACATGCTCAGAGATTACAATAATTAGGATGTGAACATATTGCAGGGCCATTATTCTGCCTACCACAATGTCTAATGCCTTTTTTGCTCCCTTGTACATCCTTTACTGCCTTCTTTTGTGTCAGATAAATATGTTACAATGTACCATTTTAATTCTCATTCCTTTGTTCGTTTTTCACTTCTATGCCCCAACCAGAATCACAACCTCAGGCCAGCTGCAAAGTTGGTATTCCTTGTCTGTTTGCTACTGAGATCACTAATATTTCTGACAATACCCAAGATCATGGGGTTTTTCCACATTCTGCTCCGCTCCAGATCAAGTGGTCACCCTCTGACAACAATCCTGCTGGTTTTCATGGCTTGTCCCACACTGAAGGAGCTGGGAACAAGGAGATGAGAGCAGCCCTAGGCTAAAATGCCATAGACTCCCACTGTTATTACTTGTGGTTCAGTAGTTCTTCTTGAATAAAAGCTTGTCAGCTTGTTGTACGCTTGTGGTTGATTTTTGGAGTCCACAAATGGTTGGTTTTGATACTTTTGTCCAATTTTATCATTGCTTTTTGGGAAGAAAATTTGCCAAGCTCTTCACTCCACCATTCCCATATTGTTTTTAAGCACATAAAATTTCGGCAAATAAAACATCATAAAATCTCCATCTGGGGTAGATAAAGTCACCCTTGTTTCTGAATCTGATAGCTTTGTAGTGGGATGGGAGTCATATACCACCAAAAAAACCTACCTATATTTGAAAGGAAAAAAGATAATCTAAATTTGGACATCTATTTTTCTTTTTAGATATGTTAAACAATTTCATACGTTGGCAAAAAGAGTACTGAGCTTTTTGATGACAACTTTAAATTATTAGCAATAATTGTCCAAAGGCTGAGTTTAGTACCCATAATCTTTATTTGAATTTAAACAAAAATACCTCTTTGTTCCATAGATTTAGCGTTACTTCTCAAGATCCTTCTGACTATGGAAAAACCCAGTGTGTCCAGTACTGCAACACAAATGATAAAGTATTATAATCACTATGCATAAAATTTAATCAAGACTAAAAAAGATCATAAACTGAACTGACCCACACTGGAAACTATTCTGGAGCACATATGTGATCATAGCACCAATATGGCTGAGTCCAGCCCTGGATATGGTCTAAGATAGTGCCTATGAAAATCATCCATGCGAATATCTTCCCAGCAGCTGGACCCATGATATATTAGCATAGCTGGGGCAGTGTCAAGGGAAGCCTCAAGGAATCTTTGTGTAAGAAAATACCAGAACTGATCACAGTAGGTGAAATAAAGCTACTGGGAGCTATTCAGTCATATTGGAGATGTTCTCTTTGATCCCAGACTCCCTGCCCTTCCATTCTCAGAATTCTCTATACCCAACAGAACCATCTCTTTCTGGCACTGGTCAATTAGGCAGTAGGAAATTGTCAACAGGCTGTAAGCAGGCATAAATAGGTCCCGGACACCAGGAAATGGAGCTTAATCCATTTGCCATCCTGCAACGCATACTGTAAATTTCTCTCATGTAGCACCTCTCCTTCTGATCAACACTGTGCTGAAAAATAAGTTAATTCTCAAAATCCCCAGCAAATTAGATATGATTATTTCTTTTTTGGTGGTGAGGAAACTGATGTCCAAAAGAGCTAGTAAGTGACTTAACCTGGAACTTGAGGCCTTACACAACAGGCCATCAGAGCACTGGTCCCTCGATCCACTAGTAACTAGAGCCAGTTTGCAAAAGCAAAAGCCATGTCAGATGCCCTTGTATTTGAGAACAGCAATGATTTGCACGAGATTTATTCACTAGGATGTGTGACACGTTCAGAATAGAAGGTGGCAAACGTAATTTTTATTATTAAGATATCAGTTTCCTATCGACTGAAAACTCCACCTCCCTTGGACTGTATCCAGAACGGAGCCCAGGCAAGGTCTTCTGACTCTAGGTGCAGCCAGGGATCTGCCTCAAGCCCTTGCCAAAATAACAAGAGGCATAAAGAAAGCTCAGGGGACGCCTCTCCAGGGGTGAGGGGCTGGAGAAGCTCATCTTGGAGGCGCATCTAGTTCCCTCTCCTTGGTTCTCCCCACTCAGATGTCTTGCTGACACCTAACACTTAGCTAATCGTGAACTGAGATCATTGTCGTACTGTTAACTTAGTCTTTTGGGCCTAGGATTTGCAATTTAAGCATCTGCGTTGCTTCTCTCTCTTTCACCACATCCTATATATAGTCCATCAAAAATGTCTTCACTAACATTTCTCAGACTCCTTTCCCTTCTGGAAGAGTCCACTGCAAGTCCTATGCATCTCCTATAAAAACATACTGGCCAGCCTCTCACCTCTTCCCTACCCAGCTACCTGTCATTATACACAAGTCTGCTGCAGCAAATACCATTATATAACACAGACTCATTTAACAAAGTTATTCCTGGGTCTCTTGATTGTGCCCAGAAACTCCACTCCTTTCATCGGATGACCATGGGATGAAACACAATTAATACTCTTTTGCAGTTACTTGACTAATTCTTGCCCACGTAACAGTTGGGGGAAAGAGATAGAGGGAATAAATGGGCAGTAGGGGAATGCACTCATTTCAGTTCAACACTCTGGTCTCTCACGACAATAGAGGCTGGAGATCAATGGTAAACACAACAGTCTCTGTTCTCAAGAAGCTTATAAATCACCTGGAGGAAACAGCCAATGATAACAGCAGAAAATATTCATCGAGCGCTTAGTTGGTTCCAAATGCTGAGCTAAAAACTGCACATGGGTCATCTCATTTAACTCTCATGACAACTCTATGAGGCAGGTACAGTCATTACCCTCAATTTAAAGATGTGAAAAATGAGACACAGAGAGGCTGCCCTACATCACACAGCTTAGACCAGTGGCAGGACCACTTTTCAATCCTGACTCCTTGGAGAGTCCTTCTTTACTGCCCTCACTGATACCCCATTGTCCCTAAGACCCTCATGGCCCCTGTTCCCTGAATAACTTCTCTTCCCACTGTCAGATCACCAGACACTAGCAATCAGAGGCCACTTCTCCAGCAAGCACTGTCCTCGGGAAGGGGCAGGCAGTCCTCCTTCCCACCCTCAATGTAATAAGAACAGAAGCTCAAATCCTCAGGACTGACTATTGACTCCCCAGAGGCCAAGGGGGCTTCCTAGCCGTGTGCTCCACCCACCCCATAGTGCCAAAGAAGACCAGACACTCTGACTCCATCATAAACCCGGACAGAATTGTTTTCCACAGTACACAGCCTGTTTTCAAAACCAAGATTGGAAGTCCGCTAAAGATGGCAGAGTAATACTAAAGCCATCGAGGTGTACACTTTAAAAGGGTGAGCTGTATGGAATACGAAATACATCTCAATAAAGAAGCTGTGTAAAAGCGACAGGGCAGCCAATCTCCGGAAACGAGAGCTTCCATCTCTAAGTCACCATCAATGCTGGTTGAATGGAAGAACGTATTTCAGAGAAACTCAGGGTGAGTGGATTTTAAAATGATGAAGCGAATAAGTAAAATCTGGTTGGTGAGTTCAGAGGTTTCTCCTACTCGTCATGAAGTTCATCTGAAGAAATGTTTCGGAGAACGAAGAAATATGTTCAAATCCCTAAAACCCTCTTTCTGTGTGTCAGTCAGTCCCAGCGCCCTCCTCAGGAAGGCTTTGGTGCTAGCCCTGCTGGGAAATGAAACACAAACTCTGAAACACACAAAGGAAACCGGGAATAGAAGGCAGTCCTTGACCATCCTTATTTGCAGGGAGTGACTGAATCTGAGAGGGAAGGAAGTGGAGATTCACACTGAAGATGGTTGACAATTAAAATCATTGGACACCAATTAATTCATTGAATACCAATGAGTTGTTCAACTGTCCCTTGAAATATCAGAGGTATATGGCTCTGAAATACCACTTTACAAAAGTAACTTGGTTTAATAGAAAGAGCATTGTGCTAGGAGTCCAGAGACCAGGATTCAGGTCCTATTCTTGCAATTTATGACTGCCCGTGAGTAATCACTGCACCTCACTGAGTCCATTTCTTTATACATTGGAAAAGGAAGATACTGTCTGCCTTCCCACTTGCTTTTACGGACACACAGGCTATTACCTATGAAAGGGCTTTGAAATGGTAAGGCAGTATTCACTGCAAGGCACAGGATTAGGTCCTCATAAATCCAGAAGGCTAGGACAGAAAAAAGGGAATGAGAATGCCACTTACAAATCGTTAGCACCGCAGTGAGGAAGGCAAGTAAGTGGGAGGCTGGAGACTCTAGGCTTTGCAAGACTGTTGGCATTTGGGTGCCTGCCGCTAAAGGGACTGTGGCTTGTTTTATGCACAATCCACAGAAATCAAGAGAACTAACTGGCAGCATAACGTTATTTGCCAGATGAAGGTTTATTCTGACTAAGACGCTCTACTGCTTTCAATTAATTCTGAATTGTGTACAGAATCTTGAAAACTAGAAGCAAGCATATAGAAAAGTCTGGAAAGAGGAGGAAGATTACAGGCAGGTAACACCTGCACTGTTGCCACTCGAACCCTACACGTAAGTAAATATCTAACTTCAGGGTCTTTACAGCCAACGATCCAACACTATCTGAAAAAGGAGATGTTCGGCCCTCCATGACTATTTGTTACATTATTTAAAAAACACACCCACACACTCACACAAAAACGCATCATGATACTATTATTTTACTCTATTTCAACTATTTCTATTTCGAGTTTTCTGTAGGTTTATGGTTCCTGATTTTTGAAGCCACTGAAATATAATTTGTTTCAGTATAAGTCTTTCATCGCTTCTCATTATGATGTGCATGTAGAAATCTTGGCAATATTAATTTAATCCAGTATGACAGATGCTGCCTCCACTTAATCTAATACCAGCTAAATTCCTAAAACTATTACACACACCAGGAAGTGTGCACCCATAAGGAATAATTTGCAGACCCAGAGGGAAAAAATTGTCTCAAAGTTACAAAAAAAACCCCTAACAACCAAAAAACCTACTTTCAGAGAAAGCTGACTAATTGGAAGAATGTACGACATATTTCAAAACTATATTAACCTTTTCTTTCAGGGTCATGCACTGAAGCCTTGGTATTTTGCTAATGTGACATTTTCTCTTGGTTTTCAAGTCCAGAGTTTAACAACATGGCCAATAATTATACTGGTTATTATCAGCATCCTGGAGTTTACATCTTGATCATTTGAGATTTACTTTATGTCTGTTCATCTAATCACCTCAACTGGATTGTCAGTTCTTAGGAGAGGTGATGGCTCATATTTATCATTATCTTTCCACAGTACCTGGTATGGCACGGGGTGCACGCAGAAAGACCTATATAACTAAATGAAGATTAAACAAAATCAAATAGACTTCTGCATCATTTAATCCAAAGAGTGGGAAAGAATAATACTTTTAACTTGGGCAGAGATTTCTGAATCTCAAAACCAAGTTCTCTGATGAACAATCGGGTTTAGACTTGGTGTTTAAAATTCTAAGCAGCGGACATTTCTAGAAGCCTTTCCAACAGAGTTGGGTAGCAAGGTCAGTGGCAGCCAGACTTGCCACCCTCTCCCACTCCCCAAAATTTCTTTGGAATCTCCACTCCTCCATAACCTCTCCCTTGACATTATCTGCCCAGTTTCTAATCACAACATTTCAAGAGCCAAGTTTTCAGTCCTCAAATCACAAAGTCAGTATAGAGGGAATATAAACCACCTACCAATGAGGAATCTACTAACTTCTTTAGAGCTTTGTCTTTGACTTCTAAATGCCTCACAGTTCCAAGAGACTAGCTTTTCTGCAAAGCGGCCTCAAACTGGGACGGTGCAAGCCCCTGGGTAGCTGAGATGTAGGGTGGGTGCAATGTGTCACACAGGCCAGCTTCAATCTTATCTTAAAACGCTAATTACAATTTTAAATTCAGCACTACAGACATACAATAGCTACACAGGGAGGCTCCTCTCAGTTTGCAGAAGAGAGTAGAGCCATTAAGTTCCTTCCTATTGCTAAGCAACAGTTGTGTTAAAATCAAATTGCTCTCAGCTCTCAAACAGCAGAAAAATCATTCTATTCAATTCAGAGGACTACCGGTGAAGGGAGAAGAGAGACACTGTTCAGAGATCTTCAAATAGAAGGTAGGTTTAAGCTACATCTTAATCTTAGATCTATTCTCTCAATTTCAAAATATTTGATAGGGAAAAAGCCCAGGGTGCTCTGTCCCATGGGGAACAGGCTAGACCGGCTTCTCTTTCCAAAATGAAAATATGCTCCTTAAATTCAATTTGATTATCAATAATTTGGCCAAGGCTTACTGGCTCTCATGACACCACTTACAGTAGTTTTCTATCGCCGCATAAGAAATTACCCTAAAACTTGGAGACTTAAAACCACAAACATTTCTTATCTCACAGTTTCTTCAGGACAGGATTTTAGAAGTGGCTCAGCTGGGTGGCTCCAGCTCAGGGTTTTTCAGGAGGTTGCAGTCCAAATGTCCACCAGGGCTGCAGTCACCTGAAGCCTCAACTGGGGCTGGAGGATCCACTTCCGATTCACTCACAAGGCTGTTGGGAGGAAGTCTGCTTCCTAGTTTCTTGCTGGCCTCGTGGGCCTCTCTTCATGACATGGAAGCTTGTTTCCCCCAGAACAAATGATCCAAGAGAGAGACTGACCAAGAGGGAGGCCACTGTGCCTTTTGATGATCTAGGCTCCAAAGTCAAACATGACCACTTCGGCTTTATTTTATTTGTTAGAAGCAAGTTACTAAGTCCTGCCCACACCAAAAGGAAGGGAAATTAAGCTCCAGCTTTTGTGGGTTCTTTTTGAGGAAGACTGGACCTGAGCTAACATCTGTGCCCATCTTACTCTACTTTATATGCGGGACTCCTGCCACAGCATGGCTTGCTGAGCAGTGCGTGATCTGTGTTGGGGATCCAAACCAGCGAACCCCAGGGATGCCAAAGCGGAATGCATGAGCCTAACCGCTATGTCATGGGGCCAGCCCAAGCTCCACCTCTTGAAGGGAAGAGTATGAAAGAATCTGTGGGCATATTTTTGAAACCACCAGATCACCCAACAGAAATGTTCATGTACTTCTCAAACAAAATGGCAGCACTTCAGAAACCCACAGAAGTTGTTCCAGCTCTGCCCTATATGTGTAAGGCAGAGGGTGGGACTGGTAATAGATCCTGTGGGCCCTCTCTTCACTTATTTTTTTAAACATCAATTGCCCATCGGGCCAAGGTAATAAAGTACTGGTGAAATCCAAGCAAGTAGGGTAGTGGTTAGAAGAAGACTCCAGAGCCAGATGACAGGACTGATTGCCACTTACTACCTATGTGACCTCAAAGGATTTACCTAACTCTTTATATCTCAGTTTCCTCTGTTGGAAAGTGAGAATAATTATAGTAACTACTTCACATATCAGTTAACAAATGTGAAGCCTAGAATAGTATGTGGTGTGTAGTATATCCTATAGAATTATGCAACTATTGTTGTGGTTCTTGTCATGCTGATAATAAGTGTAACCACTCACTCAATTTGTATACAGAAATGCCCAACAGGCAGCATAGGATAGGGGTGTCCAAGATGTGAGTTTGACTTTGGGAGGCCCTCTGAAAATGCTACCCACAATTATAATGTACTCACAGTCAATAAAACAGGCTAATGACATGTTTTCAAGTTCTTCCCAGCACTTGTGAAGCCATAGGCTACAAATGTTGGTAAGAGAAACCACCTGTACCAGGTGTTGTCTGGTTGCATAGACAAGGAACACCCAGGGCCTTTGTTCTAAGGGGATAGTTTCCCGGCAGATGAAAAGCTCATTCCTCCCTTCCTATGGACTTTAGAAGTTTTAAGTCTCAGTTTACCTGGCTGATTTGCATCACTGACCACACAAAAGCAGTTCATTTCTTCAAATTACTTCAACTATCATACTTAATCTTTGACATACTACTTTGACAGATTATCTCACCCTTTCAAATGTATGGAGCTGATGCAATGTTACATAATCACAACATTGTCATTGACTATTTCTCCCAATGGAAAATTCACTGAGAAATTTCATTTTTCTTTACATATTGCTGAGGCCATCTACTTTTCCTAAGTTTTCAGAGTAATGATTTTCAGTTTTTTGTAGTGTTGATATGCCTATTATTGTTTATTTTTCTTATTGCATTTATTATAAAAATAACCAAAAAGTCCAAGAAACCAGAACATTTTTTAGTCTCATGGGATGATTACTTGGTTTTATGATTACTCAGAGTCATGATTAGATAGCGAGAGTTTTACTTTTTGAAGCAAATGTGGGATTGGGGGTCATATCAGGGCCCAGAAAGCAGCAATTCAGAGGTGGACAGACCTGAGCCTCATTCTCAGTAACTGAGAACCCAGGCGCTCCACCACTATGGGTCTCACGCTTGCTTCAGAATCCATAAAATAAGATGGAGAAATATGGTCCCCACTGTCCCTTCCATGGTAAGGGGTGACAGTGGGGCATCCTCTAGATCTCTGAGATAAGATTACCCTGTGAAAGCAGTGGCCCAGTCACAGTGGACAAGAAGAGATGGCCTTTCTGTCAAACAGCCCAGCAGAAGGAATAGGAAATCAGGAGAGGGGAACCACTGAGGAGATTCAAGGGTCCATTGCTAGGATTTAGGTATGTCTCAGGAAATCTTATCTGTGTCAGCCTACACTCCAGCTGTAAATGATTACAGAAATCTGAGGTCACATACTGGTGGCTCACAGCCAAATGTGGTCCACAGAAGTATTTTGTTTGCCCTGGACTGTATTCTTTAAAGAGTATGAATTCCCTTCCAATATTTCAAAAAAGGATATTTCACATAAATAACCAGACTCCTGGTTTTTCTTAAAAAAAAGAAAAGAAAGAAAACAGATCTGACGCCCTGGTCTGTATTCTGTCATGACAGAAATGAGCAGTTCTGCCCTGTCTACACATGGTATCAGCTCGCCAGCCCCCACTTTGGTTACCTGCCTGGCCCTGAAATGGGTGACCTGTAATGCAATCAGGTAGCCATTAAGCAATGTGAGTGGATTAAAGAAGTGAACAGGCACAATCAACTGTATTGGATGTTTGCCGAGGAGCGACAGCAAGAGAGAATGTCTGCATGGAGCCCAGGAAAGGGCAGCACAAAGAAGAGAACTTGGCAGTGCAACATGGTCAGGAAAGAGGGGGCCCAGGCCAGCAGAAACAGGATCTGGGTCTGCTTGGAAGGCACAGGAAAGACAATGATGAAGAGAGAAGTTTCCAAGGGCTCTACCTTGCTGGGAGGCATCCTCCCAGGAAGAGAATGCAAGAACCACCTGCCATGAGCCACTTTGCAGGCTCACACCAGTGAAAGATGTAACTTCTTAGCTCCAAAGTTTGAATTCCTGGCAGTGTGTGTGTTTAAAAATAAGACTTGGAATCATTAATTGAAATTTGGTTTGCCAAAGCTCTTTATTTTTAATTAATAATAGTGATAATAATGTTTTTATTTAAAGACATAAATTAGATACAGTCTGGCCCCAAAACTTCAACTAGCTATCTTTGATGGAATAATGAAAAAATGTCTTTAAACATTTTGAAAGAGAAAATAGGAAATATGTCCCAAATAAGGATACTTCCAATTGGAAAAAAAAAAAAAACCAACAAAAAAAGAGTCAGCCTAAATGCAGCAAAACAAATGCAAGACTTCATATGCTGGAAAACATGAAACATTGCTGGGAGAAGCGAGAACTGGTCTAAACAAACGAAGAGGCAGTCCGTGTTCAGAGACGGAAGGACTGAATATCGTTTAGATGGGCAATCCTCCCCAAACTGACCGATGGAATCAATAGAATCACTAAAAAATTCCACCAAGTGAGACCTCCCTTTTCAGCCCGGGAAGAGTACCATTGTGAAAGATGCCCAGAGCCTTCTCCACAACAAAGGTCTACTCTCCAGGGAAAAAGGCTGCCCGAGCCTTACCCAGCTCAGGGAAAGGCATCCCCCTCACTCCAGCCCCCTCTAGCCTCTCTGTCTTACTTAAGGAGAAAATGACATAGTCTACAGGAGTCAGAGCTCCAAGGAAATAAATTGGGAATGCTGCAACCAAAGAAGGAACAGAGACCTCCTCCATCTAGTCCAGTGGTTTCTCAACGTGGCTCCACATTAGCGTCACCTGGGGAACGTGAAAAAATCCTTACGCCCAGGATGAACTCAGATCAATCAAGTCAGAAGCTCTGGGGGTGGAACCAGGTATCAGTATTTTTAAAAAGGGGTCCAAGCCCAATTCACAGCAAGCTCAGACCTACTATTGACTACACAGGCCTGAGTCATATGACAGAAGAGAAAACAGATTATGAATTATCTACTTTAGAAGTACCAAGTAATCACCAATAAAGAACCCACTGTTTCTGTAAACGATTGTAACAGTGCCATTAATCTTCCTATAAGTGCATTCAACCATTCCTCTACTTTGTTAATTTACTTTGACTTGCATAGAATAGGAAAACATATAATCTGCTCACAGATAATCAAGAGTTGCTTGTAGTACCCCCACTGCCATTATTTCTACTCCCATAAAAATAACCCACCTCACACTTTCATATTTCATTTTAGATCATTTCATAAACTCTATAATTAATCCCAGAGCTTCAGGTGTATAGTAAGTACCATGATGTGCCCTGATATGAGTATTCACTGGATTTGCATTTCTATTCATATCATAACTGTATCAGACCTGCACCTGCAGATTTCCTGTATCAGCAGCCATCTGAAATGCACACATTTTAATTTCTACTTTAATGATGAACTAAATTTGAGCAGATGTTCGAAAATACATTACCACCAGTGTGGTGGCACACCAGACCCCATCAATGTCCTCTGTCTCAGTCTTGTAGAGAGTTTTAAGTCCCACCACAGAGAAGGGGACTTGTCTGACTAATTGATGATCAGTGGTCCCATCCCCACCCCCACTCCCCAGTGAACAAAATTTCCTAAAGCTGCTGCGATTCCAAGAATGACCTGGATTAGACCCATAAGCAGATTTACCAGGAAGCCAATGAAGCTTAGGCTTCAGGGCCTCTCAGTGTGCACAGGCCTCTTCTAAAGCCCCGGGAGCCGCCTAAAGGTGTGTATTTATAATTTCATATTCTCTTCCTGACGCAAACTGTGTAAGGGTTAGGCCCCACAAATTCTGGATCCATCCATAAGTGGGCCTAATGTAACTTGGCTGCCAATGAGAAGGCAAACACAATAGAAACTGTTAAATCATCATAATGTGAAGTTAACAAGAATGACTTTAGTGTTGCAATCATACCCACAGAATCAGGCTTTTCTTTCTGTGCAACAGAGACACTACTGCTGATCTACAAGCAAAGGGGGCATGATGTGGCAGGAAGAGACTGATCCATCTTTGGAAAGGGCAGGCTTTGGGTCCTAAGAGAAATCAGGGAGGAAAACCCAGGCTTTTCCAGTGTGTGTAGACATTATGTAGGCTCAGACCCCAGGGGAAGGGCTGGTGACCCTGAGCAGATCCCAGGCCACTTTTGACAAATAAAGTCAGCTTGCTCTGCCTTCGGGGCCAGGCATGGGCATCTTGCCTGGCCTCTTTACAAACAAAATTTCCTGTCCACTCTCTTGCTAAATTTGAAATTGCTTCTAATGAAGTAAGAAAGCCTTCCAAGCAATAATTAAAGAGAAATGGCTTAACATGCAAATAGCTGGAGTGAACATTTGAAAGCGCATCATTAACTGACAGTTCTAACCCAGAGTTGCCAGACTCCTGTGTATTTTGATGGGGACAGAGGTGGGGATGGGGAGGTGGGAGAGGATTAAAGCAAGAGGGAGCCCCAGGAGGAGCCTTAACCATGGACAGCCACTCTGCAGACAGCATGGCATGGCCCAGCGGTCCCTTGTTTCCTGCTATGGGCCAGGACACAGCAGAGTCGCACTGCCAGGGGGGCCCATACTGCAGCCGTACAAGCAGAGAGGAGGCCTGCAAAGACTGCTGCAAGCATGAGCTGTGTGCACCTGTTTATGCAACCTTCCCTCCTGCTCTCTTCAGATCCTAGGGTGCGTTCAGGTCAATGACTCCTGATTCAAAGAGGGGATATAAAGTTCGGTTTGAGAATCAACCATTACCTAGCACTCCCTTCCTGTGAAGTCCTGTCCATCTGGGTCTAGCCCTTCCCGGGGCAGCAACGTGCTCTCCCTGGCTAGCCAATGAGTCCACATGATCTTAGCACTTCCGTTTCTGTTCCGAATCCACCTTCCTCAGCCACCTATGAACCGGAGCTCTTCTGCCAAGTTCTCCCAAGCAGGTGTAATCCCTCAGGGCCAGCTGCCCTGAGCAGCTGAGCCCCAGGAATGTACTGGTCCCAGCTTCAAAAGAGACCCCTTTTCTTAGCACCATTAGCCACTGAAATTGACCCATGTGAGACTTGCTGCCTTTACAGCAGGGCCACAGACACTGCCAAATCCAATTCTTTATTTCTAAAATTGAAACGTATGGCTCCAGATCACATTATAGGCAACATCAACAGCACTGTCATAAAAAAGTAGGCTCAGGCCGCCCTGCACCTAGCAACACTGGCGGTGGTCAGCCAGCAGGCCGCCCTCCTTAGCCGGCTCCCTAAAGAGAGCTTTCTTCCTCAGGCTATTTCAGCTGCAGGTAGGAAGCAGGAAGAAAGGCAGCAGTGTTCAGTGAGGAAGATTTGGCTGTTTTGGTTATTTCATCCTCTGGTCCGTCACGCATGGACAAGCCAAAGTGAGAAAGCCATTCCCTGAAGCTCATTAGAACTTTGCGGCGCTCTCACAGGAGAAAAAGGACACTCCCCTAGCCGGCCTCCAGCCAATGGGGAACTGGGCTCATCCTGAATTAACCCAAAAACTACTTTCCTTCACAAACCATATTTAAATTATGAAACCTGCAAGGAAGCTCTGTATTTCACTTTTTCCAAAGACAGAACAGCTTGTGATAAGGACAGACGGGAGAGGGTCTTCATGAAGTCACAGTTGGCAACCAGCTCTGCTGGGAGTGTGGTAAAGACTCCTTTATCGTTTCAGCAAAGAAAAGTTCACTATTATGGAATGTAGTCCACAACAGAAGGCAACCGGATGGACAAGACATCAACATTGTCACCATTATAGGCTGTTTTGTCTTATGCTGATGGGTCTTTTGGGAGAAGGTTTGGGAATATTTGGGGCAGAAAACACCCCAATTTGCCTGACCACATCTAATGCAGTGTGTGTGGCAAAACACTGAAGCAGAATGTGGCCAATCAGCAAAGATTTCCATTCAGACGGGATACATATAATTACCATGGTAGTTCATATTCATTACAGAACTTCTCTCTGTTCTGACTTCAATGTAGAAAGAATTCACACAGATACTACCTACTAGTTACCTTTGTTGAATATAGGTTCTCAGGCTTTGGAAATGGACTCCTTTGTGGTATGCAAACAATGGCTAATGAACAAAATACACCATCACTCGTGGTTCTGCAAAGGATGATGATGGGCACCCACAGGGTTAGCTTAGGTGAAGCACAGCAACAAGGCTGTTCAAACCAGGTATTGCTTTATCTTAACATAACGTCCTCCGTGCACATGAGAGAAGAGGACAGAGATAACGAACATGATTTTCATCTATTAAAATACTGTGCTTTTATTTTAAGTACTTCTTCTTTACCCTGAAAATTAACTAACAGCAACTCAGAAAGCATCGTGGAGCTACTGGAAATGAGTTATGAGTTAGCTAAACCAATAGTTCCCTCCTCCCTCCCCACTCCACAACCTTCCCTCCCACCTCGAATTTGCTTTTAGCATTGTACTCAATTAAAAGGGAAACACGTGTTCTCAGGAATTTGGCTAAAAAGGTGATAGAACTCCATTAAAACAACACAGGAGAAATAACACGTCCTTCTCTGATCCAGAAGTTCTCAAAAGTGTCACCCACAGATGAGCTGTGTGAGACTCACCTGAAGGGGCTTATTTAAAAGTGTCTCACCCTCACACTGACTGAGGATGGGAGCTGGGAATGTGCATTCCTAATAAGCCTCCCAGTGTATCCTCGAGACCCTGGCAGGCAAGGCCCACTGACTTCATAGAAGTTGCCATGTGTCCATACTTGTTGCTCATCCCTACTCACCCGGTGGACTCCCGTGTCCTGCTGCAGCCGTGGCGATTGCAAAAGCAGAAGCAGGCGAAACAGAGCAGTGGGAGTTGTCAGTCGTCTGTCCTGGTTATTTAAAAAGAATGGAAATGGCACGGTGAGGCAGATAGATAATATCCTGTGATGGAAATTCTCATTTTCACTCCTGCACTGGATGAATGATTGGGTCACATATTCTACAGTTTCCTTGTTAATAGGCAAGTAATAAGATTCTACATCAGCAAGTCCACTCTAGGTATATACCCAAGACAAATGAAAACATATATCCACACAAAAACTTACACATGAATATCTATAGCAGCATTATTCATAATAGCCATTATTCACAATAAACACATTATTTATAGTAGTCAAAAAGTAGAAACAATCAAATGTCCATCAACAGATAAATGGGTAAACCAAAGTGGTATATCCATACAAGGGAATATTATTTAGCCACAAAAAGGAAGGAAGTACTGACACATACTACGCCATGAATGAACCTTGAAAATACTATGCTAAGTGAAAGTCAGTCACAAAAAGTCACATACTATAATGATTTCGTTTATATTAAATGTCCTGAATAGACAAATCCATAGAGACAGAAAATAGATTAGTGGTTGCCAGGGGTTGGGGGGAGATAGGAATGGGGAGGTACAGGGTTTATTTTGGGGGGTGATGAAATGTTCTGGAATGAGATAGTGGTTATAGTTGCCCAACCCTGTGAATGTATAAAAACCACTAAACTATATATTTTAAAAGAGTGAACTATATGGTATGTGAATTATATCTCAACATAAAAAAAAGTCCTAAAATATATTCTAAATCATGTTACTAATAGAATTTTCTTCTCAAAACACCTTTAAAAGTAGGCATGCATTCGAAAATCAAAAGGATGCACCAAGTACCTTTTGCAGTCCCTTCCCTCCTCAGACAGTTTACACATATTTGACAATGCTGACGCACTCTCACTGTGCTTCCTCACTCAGGCTTTAGTGAAAATAGCTCACTGGGATTCTGACCTGAAGGGCTTTTATTAGTTTGACCCTAAAGTTACATAGTCATGTTTAAAATCAATAAATAAGTGGAGAAGCAAAGAGCTGCTTAATATGACAAAGCGCAAAAGCACAGAACAGCTCTACCCTTTCCTTTCAGTAGGAGTCTTAAAACCTTTGTGGAAAAAGGTGGCAAGTAGACAAACAGGCAAAACTTCAGCTCCACCATGTGAAAATATGTGACACTGTCCCCATTCGGATCCTCCACATTATCACAGATTTCTGCTTCCTTCCTATGTTCCTATGTCTCTATGATTTAGTCATATCAAGAAGAAATAAAGGACTTAGTTAATCCACAAACAGGATAAGGATTTCCAAATGATGCTCATATAAATTTAAAAATTTCATCTAGGAATATAAATATATGGAAAGAGACTATAAAACAGAGCCTTAACAACAGTAACCCAGTGAACAGCATTCCTCTCTTGCTTTGGTAGTTTTGCTTCCATGGGCTTTGGCCTCAAACTCTTCCAGACTATGATGAACTCAAGGGCGTCTGTCCCATGTGGCAATGGTCAAGGAAATGGCCAAGGCCTTGACTGACCAAGGCTCTAAGTATAGTAAAGAGATTAGGCTAATTCCATAGTAGTCCTATAACCAGCCAGCAAAGTCTAGCTTGTCACCTTCATTTAGGAGAATCACCCAAACGTCAGAGTGGCCCATGATTGACCAGGAGTCTGAAATAGTCCACTCCCGAGGGCTAATATCCATTGAGGCACTTCTGACAAGAGCCTGACCCAGGATAGTTTCTTTTGGAGTTGATGGCAATGACAAGAGCTTCCACCATGTGGCTAAGTCTACAAAGGAAATGACCATTTGGAACCATGCACTCAATCTTTTACTAAACTGCCCTATTTGAAGCAGGAAAGTGAGAGTCAAAAAATGTCTTCATATTGGGGGCTGGTGGCCTAGTGGTTAAGTTTGCATGCTCTGCTTCAGCGGCCCAGGTTCTGTGAGTTCAGATCCCAGGCATGGACCTAGCACTGCTCATCAAGCCATGCTGTGGTGGCATCCCACATGAAATAGAGGAAGATTGGCACAGAGGTTAGCTCAGCACTAATCTGCCTCACACACACACAAAAGTCTACATTTTACTTGGGTTACTTGGGTGAATCTGGTTTCGTAATTGAATAATTTTCCCTTCTGACTTGAAATACTTGGCTTGAGGAGAAAAAAAGGAAGTATCTCAAAAACCACTGTTATTTGGATATACCTATTTGAGCAATGGGGAGATAAAAGATTTCCACATTTTGCTCTGATGGTTTTTCCTCCAATTAGAAGACACTTGGTATGTTCTAAAACAAACTATGGGAGAATGCATTATGATTCTGATAACTATAGAATATATACCGGTTTCTGCTACTAGCAATCATGGTGATGGGGGTCCCATCCAACTAGACTTTATTTTAGGTGAAACAGTGTTCTTAATAAGGTTCCCTCAAAATTTTGGTGTCCCAGATGAGCCTATTTAACACAGACTACACCGGGATTCACAGTAAGGCATCAGAGTCTGGGAACATTTTCGTAAAATCAGTACTGAGATTCTTCAACCACCAGTCACCCTAAGAACAGGCCTCCTGATTGATGTAACTCCACACAAAGTGCAATGTAATGATGGAGTCAATTAAATATCGTTTATACTAATGACATATTCTCTAGTCATTTATTTTTCTACTACTTGGTCCTACAGTAACAATATTTGCTTCCAACTAATTTTCATAACTGAGACTAAAAAATATTTTGAGAGTGAAACAGTAAAGCAAACAAAAGATTCAGGAGCTAGAAATCATCTTTCCCTCTTAGATTTCTGAGTCCCTTTCCGAGCCCTCACCTCCAGGCTGGCGATAGCGGAGGTGTCGAGGAGTCGAGGGTGACCTGCTAGGTGAAAGCTCTGCGGCGTCCGCTGCTGGGGAGCCTTCCACTCCTGCTCGGTCCCCTGGTGCAGACTCTAGGACTGCTGCTTTAAAACATCATGCATTTTAACAACCAGGCCATGAATTCAAGAGCTTCTTGTCAGTATCATGCACGGAAACAAAAGTTCATTATGGATAATAAGCATTTCATATTAGTCCATATTTTTAAAGGATTTTAACATGAAATTGAGTCATTCCTACTGGCAGAAGGCTAAGGACACTAAATCTAAATGTGGATCTTCTCTGCCCTGTCTTGCTGACCCTGCTGAGCCTGCCTGATCTTACCCAATCCCCTTCTGTTCAACACAACAGCAGATGTTAACAGGAACGGGGAACATGCAGTGGGTCCTCTGCCCTCCAGAATGTTTCGGCCTTCTTGGAGTGAGGAGAGAGGGACTTTTCCAGATTATAAATCAAAATTGTTCTTTGTGTGGGTTACCCCCTTATGCCAACTAAAGTTTGAGTCTCTACCACTGTGGCCCCCCAAGAAGCTCGGGGGACTCCTACGGATCTAGAGCCGTGCTGTCCGAAGGGTAGCACTAGCTGAATGCAGCCAGGTAAATCTAAACTGAAACGAAGTAAAGTTAAATTAATATTTCAGTTCCTCGCTCACACTAGCCACATTTCAAGTACTCAGTAGTCCCACGTGGCTGGCGGCTACAGAACTGCAGAGCACAGATATACAGCATTTCCATCCTCCCAGAAAGTTCTCCTGGATAGCCCTGATCTAAAGCTACAGATCAGCAAGAGGCCAGCGGAAATTTTTACAATGAACCATTGGGAGATTTTAAGATAATCTGAGTGTCTTCACTGCAGCTAACATCCCATTAATAAAAGAAACATCATTCTAGGGTCACATTTAGGCGATTACCATACCCCTCCCACTGCTTCTTAACCAGGTAAAACTACACCTTTGCATGTGTTCTTTCAAGGAAAAGCACCACAAAAATATCATAAATTTCCAACAACTCTTCCGTTTGTTTCTCCTTGGGCTTTTCATTAACGGATAAAAGCTGTGTCACCTCTGTTAGTTTTGCATTATCCCTGTCAGCAGAACTATCCTCAACTCAACTCCCTTTGCTAGGCCATTCAAGATTTCACTCAATAAACTTGACAAAATCCCTAATGACTTCGTATAAAGCCATTTTTATACTTGCAAGTGATTTACTCCTTTAGAAATATGGCCACAATTCTGGTCTTTTGAAACGCAAAGGGGCCAAGGAAGGGAAATGGTTAGAATCGTTCCTTGAATGACATAATTAGAGCAAAGCTGGCAATGATGCAGAATGCAGACCAAAAAAGTCAGTGCTTAGCTGTTAGTTTTATTATTTTCTAAATAACTCCCTCAAAATTCAGTAATGGAAGGCATCTGCTGTGCAAGAGCAAGCAGAATATCAAATGCACGTCCTTGGTCTGATTCAACCATTCACTCCTCTAAGGCAAATGAGAAAATCATTTAGTCAGCAATTACACTGAACCCAAAAAAACTTCCTGGACAGGCCCCAAATGTCCATTGAAAGAAGAGGAAAGCAAAGAATAACACAGTAAGCAAACAGGCACCTACAGAAAGGAGAAAACATGTCAGCATGGTAGGGGGAAGAAGCATTTCCTTCTGGTATGTTCACTTTCAATCCAGTTCCATGCAAACAGCTTTGTCTGCAAGAGGAGTGGGCAGATGTGGGCTCCAAACAAATGCTAAAATTGGGAGCACTTGCCACCCACAGGCAGGCAATTTTCAAACTAAGAACACAGAAACAGACATTAGTGATGTGGGTTGCACCGCTGTGGCCCAGGTGAACACTGATGAGTGAGGGGCCCAAAAACAGTGAGCTGCCCTATGGCTCTCCTTTCTTGCCTGCCACTGGTTTGATTTTTGTTGAGATCTCACCACTGGGTGGAATCTGGATGTGAGCTGGGCTGATATTTGTGTTTTTTAGAAGAACCCAGGGAAGAAGAAGGTGGGGACTGCCTGGTGGGAAGAAAGTGGGGCACTAGTGAATGTTGAGTGAGCCTGGAACAGATCTTGGGACTGGGTGGAGAGAAATAAACTGCATTATTTTTTTCCCCAGAAGTTCATAGTCTTGCTCATTTTGAGGAATATTTCCTATTTCTCTTCTTTCTATTTCTTTTTTCTCTTCTTTATCTTCATGTCATTTGAAGTTCTCTTGCCAGGAAATAATGTAAATCTGGCATTGTAATTGCAAAGACAATATATTGGACAAAGGTCACTAGCATTTTTCAAAGAGCGTACCCTGAAACTGTCTAGCTAGACGGCAGTGAGAGAGACGCACGGCCTCAGCATGGACCTAATGGGCGACACTGGTGTTGTGTAATGAGGTTGTATGGAGTTATATCCTGAAAGGAAGAGTAGAAAATGTATAAACTCTTGGCACGGAATTCTTATTTAAGTTTGCTAACTGTTTTAAGTGTTAACATTTTGCACGACACATGCAAACATCTTTCAAATTAAAGCCAGATCAGTGTCTCCCCTTTCTTTGTGAATTGGAATTTTTAAGACTAGACAGCAGAGTTATACACAGCAGCATTCTTGGCTTCTACAGACATCATGCACACACACTCACACACTGAACTTGTCAGACTGACGCTGAAGTAAAGTACTTCATCCATGACTTTTCTAGGACTCTTCATGATCAATATTTCCTATATTCCAATGCAAAAAAAAAAAAAAAAAAAACACACTGTGTATGATTTCCTTGTTTCACCTATTCAGAAAAATGCCAAAGAGCTCCCCAGCCCCCAATATCAATTCTAAGATTTCTACTCATGGTGTTTCCTTTATAAAGATCCACAGGATGAAGTGTTCTCAAGTCTCAGAAGCAAGAAAATATGTGCCTGCATGCCAATCTATTCTTAGCTTCAATATGAATCACGTAATTGATTACATTCAGAGCCAAAATCAGAACGACTCTAGGAACTGCAGAGGACCACACGGTACTCATTCTCTCACCAACCATACCCTTGGCCTCACACAATTTTTCTCCATTGCCTGATTTCCTTATCTATTTTATTTTTAACCCAGGTATGCCATGTGCCTCTTGGGACTCTCACCTTAAATACTTTAAATAATCACCTGAATACTTAAATACTTAAAGATGGGAAGTAAATACATTAAAAAGTAATCAAAAGACAGCTGCAGAAAGGAAGGAGAAATAAAAACAAAAAGAAGAGGCCAAAAACAAAGCGGTAAATGGAAGGACTGTGGGGGCAATCATGGTAAAAATGAGAGATTGAGGAGATGTGTCAGTGGGTGGATGTGACTAAGAAACACAGGGGGCAAAGAAGTTGACATCTCTGGATAGAGGCTAGCTCTGATGGGCTTCATCGAGTGCCATGGGCTTCACGTGAACACGGTCTTGGAAATGCCCCATCCCCCAAAGTGAGAGGAGCTCTGCATTTAACCGTGACCCAGAACGGCAAACTGACATTTCTAATCCGTGAACTAAGTGGATAAACTAACCCTTGACATTCTAACTGCAAATCATTTGTTTTGGGGAAATCCAGTGAGAAACAGAGGCAGTAACCCCTCAACTTTAGCGATTTCTCTAATGTGAGAGACAACCTAATATTTCTGCAACACCGTTATTCATGAGCCCTCTCTGTCTGCAGGCCCTGGTCATAAATGACCGATGCTGCCACAAGACAAGCTCTCTAGCCACACTAGCTGTGTCCACAATGATCTCACCTCTATCCAACATCGGCAATAACAGGTCTTTGTAACTTTTGTCAGTGTCCTTCCCTGGGAGGTTGATCCAGTTCTCATTTATCTTCATCTCTCTGAGTCTAACCTTCTTCCAGCTTACTGCTCCAGGGAAAAAATTACTGATTCTTACCCGTAGCCACACCTCTATACTAGACAGTAGGCCCAGCATATTTTAGGACATGGCATTAGATCACTGCTATACCCTCTGGGCTTTGAAGACTAGAACAAGGGAAATTGGTGACCATCGTGCAATAATCCATGTGTAACAAGCTAAAGTGGAAGAATTAATTATGGTGATCAATGGGCAGCTTGATTGAGGACCTCGCCTCTAGAACTATGATATGTATTTCGTCTGTAATGTAGAAAGAAACAGATTTTTCTTTTGCTTCTCTATTAAAGAAAAAAGTCAATATCCATACTACTAGGCTCTAGCCAGACTGAATGCAATCTCTAGGACATTACAAAAAAGAAGAAAGATTTTCATGTCACACCCATTAGGATGGCCACGATCAAAAGAACAGAAAATAATTAAGTACTGGCAAGGCTGAAGAGAGATTGGAACCCTGTACACTGTTCATGGGAATGTAAAATGGTGTAGCTACCATGGAAAACAGGATGAAGGGTCCTCAAAAAGTTAAAAATAGAACTACTGTATGATCCAGTAATCCAGCTTCGGAGTGTATTTGCATAAGAACTGAAAGCTGGATCTTGAAGAGGTATTTTACACCCATGTACACTGCAGCATTATTCACAATAGCCTAGAGGTGGAAGCAACCCAAATGTATGCCAGTGGATGAATGAATAAATAAAATACAGAATATATATAAAATGGCATATCATTCAGCCTTAGAGGGAAATCCCGGCACATGTCACAACATGGACGAGCCTTGAGGCATCATGCTAAGCGAAATGAGCTGGTCACAAAAAGACAAAGACTGTATGATTCCACTTACATGAGGCATCTAAAGTAGTCCAACTCACAGAAACAGAAAGCAGATGGTGGATGCCAAGGGCTGGGGGCAGGGAGGGAGAAACGAAGAGTTGCTCAATGGGTACAGAATTTCAGTTTTGCAAGAAGAAAACGGTTTGAATATACTTAACACTACTGAACTCTACACTTAAAACAGTTACGATGGCAAAAAAGGAGGAGGAGGAGGAAGATTTTTTAGGAGAATTAAAAAAAGAGTTTTACTCGATGCTAGAAATCTCTAGGCAGATTAGTAACAGGGTCTGCTCTACAGGGCTGCACGTGGCAGCATAACTGGAGAAAAGCTGTCCCTTCGGAAGCAGTGAGGTCTCCTGCTCTCAGAAATGGCTTTCACCACTGCTGGCTGACATCAGCCCTTGCTCATAAGCTCTCTGCCCATAAGTTCATCCATCTCCAACCCACTTATCCATTCTTCTTGGCTCATGACAATGACACTTCCCGATTCTGCTCAACCAGACATGATCTCCCCTGCTCTTCACCTTCCAGAGCACTCTGTCTATACCTCGTGCCACCTGCCCTTATAGTTATGTGGTGCCTACCCCACACACCTACAGTATAAGGGGCCAGGGCACTGTCTTGTTTTCCGTTATGGACCCTGTAGCACAGCAACCTGCACAGAGAAGAAGGTCATGCAGTGACTCCTGAGCAGACCTTACTGTGTTCTCATCCCAGCCCTGGGAACAATCAAACCAAAGCCTGGGAGCCACAAACGTCTGACACTAATATGCTTTTTCCTAAAGCTCTCCTAACCCAACACAGCATGAGAAGTCAGACTTATCTCCAAATTTCCCATCTCCTATTTACTACAGTCCAATAAAGGAGGGGAAAGAACCTTCCACCTTCTGGGAAACTCCTGCACTTACTTCCCAGGCTGCCCTGTCCCAGCGGGGAAGTCTGAGACAAGCCTCCCTGAGTCACCCCCTCCGCGGAGGTTCCCGAGCGCTGGATCCAGCCCCAGGTGCACTTGCCAGCTCCTGCGCTGCCTCATTATTCCCGAGAAGAAGCGTCGTGATTCTGCTGCAGCTTGTTGTTCTAATGACTTTTAATTGTCTTCCCCCTTTCCTCCTCCTTAGTTGCTAACTTGTCAATTTAAAGAATTCCTGATTTAAAAGGGTACTACTTTTGATGATGACAACCCCTCCAGTTAAAATTCCATTAAGTACTTCACTCAGGAAGCTTATTTAAATGATCGGAGCCAGAAAGTACAGGGAAGCTTCAAGCAGGTAGAAAAGCAGGGGTCTATGCTTCCATCCGGGTGATCTTCCTTGAAATTTGAGCACTTCGTCTGACTTATTGCCCAATTATTATTATTTACCAGTAAATAAGTTATTATACTGCTTGCTAATTTGGCTGGGAATGCTTTTTTATTTTCATCACAGAAACACTGGATTATAAAAGCAACAAGGATCACCTCCTCCAGGCCCTACATGGTACCAAGCTAAGGAAGGTAAAGTGATGCGCCACAGGGCCCTCCATTAGCTTACTGAGTGTTCTGCTCAATTCATTCATTTAACAAAAATTTACCACCTGCCAGGCACTGGCCAAGGCACTGAGGGTACAGAGGTGAACAAGACAGACGAGGCTGCTGATCGCACGAGATTACACGGGGAAAGAGTGTGCAGGCAGAGAGACGAGCAAGTGCAAAGCCCTGGGGCAGAAAGGACCAAGGTGTTTCTGAGACAGAAAAAGGAAATCAGTGCGACTGCATCCTCGTAGGTGAGGGAGCATGGCAGGAGCAAGGGCTGGAGGGAGAGACAGGATGGAAGCCTCATAGGATCTGAAAGCCTAGGGAGGGAGAACACGCTTTGTTCTAAGTAGGATGGGAACTCATTAGAGAATTTAACCAGGAAACCATATGCTCTAATCCACATTTTTAAAAACCATTTTGGCTGTGTCATAGACAATGAACGCTGTCTCAGATTTTATTTTTCTCCCTATGTCTCTGTTGTAATTTGCCGTGTTCCTTGGTAACCAAACCGAAGAAGCCACCTCGATGCTTCCAGGCTGGGTCATCCTGAGCGGGGACGGAGGCTGCTGAGCAGCACAGGTGCTCAGCGCAGACAGTGAGGAGGAGAAGGCTCCGAGGCTCACGCTCACGGATGAGGTGCCCACAGCCTATCTTTACGCAAAGTATCATGCTAGGCTCTTTAGCCAACCCGCCTTAATCAAATTCCACAAAGAACCTTCTAGTAACACTGTTCAGATAACACTATTCTTCCACAGACAACTGACTGCAATCAGCTTTTTCTATAGAAGGCATAAGGACAGCTAACCTTGCTCTCCGTTCCTCAAAGGCTACAGGAAACTACAGGAATTTTCTCCTCTAACTAGCCCTTGTGTTCGTTCTACTTTCTATGCAGATGAAGGAAAGTCAAAAGGAAAGGGAACAGGGTTCCAGAGGGTATGACGGGGAAGCAGGTGGCCAGCAAACTCGGGGTTTGGCAGCTGGATAATACCTCTTTGAATACTCCGCTTTAGCTTGTTACACAGGTCCACGCGGGGGTTATCTACATGCTCTTCTACAGATCCTGGGCTTTGTTCTGGAGAAGAAAGGCCTCTGCTAAGATCCAATGGTACTTTACCAGTGTGTGGTGGAGGGGACGCAGCAGGGCTTTGGGTGGTGGTAGGACTGCTGGACGCAGAGGAGGTGGTCAGGTCCAATGCGCCTATCCTTGAGTTCAAGGGAGAAGTCAAGGACAGCTTTCTGGCCCTCACGGGGGAGGACGTTCTGGACACAGCCAGTGGTGGTGGGGAAGAGAATTTGCGACACAGGCGTGGGGATTTGCCATCCACCAAATGTTCGCCTCTGTTGTTCTGGCTGGTAGCAAAAAACAATTCCAATGACCTAAAAATAAGAGCAAAGGCTATTAATAAATGCAACCAAGTGAAAGTGACTCCCCCGATGTCATTCAAGAACATGCTCCCTACATTAAAAGGCCACAATATCATCACACTTCTGTTGCTGGATTCCCCTTCATTTGAACGCTACTGTAGCAAGTACACCATGCTCTTGCCAAAGAAACACAGACACTTTCTTTTCAATCCTTCCTCCCCCTAGTTTTATTGACAAACAATTGACATACATCACTGAATAAGTTTAAGGCATACAGCATGACAGCTTGATTTACATATATTGTGAAAAGATTACAATCGGTTCAGCTAACATCCGTCTTCTCACATAGATACAATAAAAAGAAAAGAAAAAAGGAAAAAAGTTTTCCCTTGTGATGAGAACTCTTAGGATTTATTCTGTTAAAAACTCTCCTATATATCATAAAGCAGGGGTAACTATAGTCTTCATGTTGTACATTACATCCCTTTTACTTACTTATCTTATAATTGGAAGTTCATACCTTTTTTTTTTTTTACAGATTGGCACCTGAGTTAAGATCTCTTGCCAATCTTATTTTTTTCTTTTTTCTTCTCCTCCCCAAAGCCCCCCAGTACACAGTTGTATATTCTAGTTGTAGTTCTTTCTGGCTCTGCTGTGTGGGATGCTGCCTCAGCATGGCTTGATGAGTGGTGCCATGTCTGCGCCCAGGACCCGAACCAGTGAGACCCTGGGCTGCAGAAGCGGAGCACACAAACTTAACCACTTGGCCACGGGGTTGGCCTGGAAGTTTGTACCTTCTGACCACCTTCTTCCATTTGCCCCTTCTCCCACCCTCCACCTCTGGTAACCAAAAGTCTGATCTATGAGTTTAGTGTTTGTTTTTCTTTTTAGATTCCACATATAAGTGAGATCATACAGTAGTATCTGTCTTTCTCTGTCTGACTTATTTCACTTAGTATAGTGCCTTCAAGGTCCATCCATATTGTGGCAAATGGCAGGATTTCCTTCTTCTTTCTGGCTGAATAATATTCCATTGTATATACATACTGTAACTTCTTTATCCATTTATCCATCAGTGGACACTTAGGTTGTTTCCATGTCTTGACTATTGTAAATAATGCTGTTATTAACATGGGGTGCAGATATCTTTTTATGAGTTAGTGTTTTCATTTCTTTTGGATATATTCCCAGAAGTGTAATTGCTAGATAATATGTTACTCTATTTTTAAATTTTTTAGTATCCTCCATACTGTTTTCCATCATGATTGTACCAATTTACAATCCTACCAACAGTGCACGAGGATTCCCTTTTCTCCACATCCACGCCAGCATGTGTTATCTCTTGTCTTCTGGTAATGACCATTCTAACAGGCATCAGGTGATATCTCTTTGTGGTCTTAATTTGCATTTCCCTAATGACTAGTGATGCTAAGTATCTTTTCTCCTACCTGTTGGCCTTTCATATATCCTCTTTAGAGAAATGTCTATTCAGGTCCTTTGCCCATTTTTTCATTGGGTTGTTTTATTGCTATTGAGTTATATCAGTTCTTTATATATTTTGGATATTCACCCCTTATCAGATATATGGTTTGCAAATATTTTTTCCCATTCTGTAGGTTGTCTTTCTACTGTGCTCATGGTTTCTTTGCCTGTGCAGAAGCTTTTTAGTTTGATATAGTCTTACTTGTTTATTTTTTATTTTGTTTCTTGTGCTTTGTCGTATCCAAAAACTCATTACCAAGACCCATGTCAAGGAGCTTAATTCCTATGTTTTCTTCTGGGAGTTTCATTTTAATCCATTTCAAGTTAATTTTTGTGAGTGGTGTAAGATATGGGTCCAGTTTCATTCTTTTACATGTGAATATCCAATTATCCCAGCATTTATTGAAGAGACCATCTTTTCTCCACTGACTATTCTTGGCTCTCTTGTCAAATATTAGTTGACCGTATATGCTTGGGTTTATTTTTGGGCTCTTGATTCTCATTCATTGGTCTATTTGTCTGTTTTTACACCAGCACCATACTGTGCTGATGACTACAGCTTTACAGTATAGCTTGAAATCAGGAAATGTGATACCTTCTGCTTTGTCCTTCTTTCCCAGGATTTCTTTGGATATTTGGGGGTCTTTTGTGGTTCCATATAAATTTTAAAAGTATTTTTTCTACTTCTAAAAAATGCCATTGAAATCTGGATAGGGATTGCATTGAATCTATAGATGGCTTTTGGTAGTACTGACATTTTAACAACATTAATTATTAATCCATGAACATGAGATACCTTTCCATTTATAGGTGTCTTCTTTGATTTCTTTCCTCAATGTCTCTTAGTTTTCAGAGCAGAGATTTTTCACCTCCTTGGTCAAATTTACTCCTAAGTATTTTACTTTTTTGACGCTATTGTAAATGGGATCAATTTCTTCATTTCTTTTTCAGAAATTTCGTTGTTAGTGTATAGAAATGCTATTGGTTTTGTATGTTAATTTTATATCCTACAACTTTACTGAACTGGTTGAGTCTTTAGGATTTTCTATATACAAAATCATGTCATCTGAAAATAGAGACAGTTTTACTTCTCTCTTCCCAATTCTCATACCTTTTATCTCTTTTTCTTGCCTGATAGCTCCGGCTAGGACTTCCAGTACTATGCTGAATAGAAGTGGTGGGAGTGCGCACCCTTGTCTTGTTCCTGCTCTTAGAGGAAAAGCTTTCAACCTTTCACCACTGAGTATGATATTAGCTGTGGCTTCTCATCTATAGCCTTTACGATGTTGAGACATGTTCTTTCTACGTCTAATTACACAGGTACTTCTAGGCCTTGTCTAACCCCTTGCTACTAAGCTGTGGTCCAAAGCCCAGTGACACTGATATACTGATATTTCTGGGGAGCTTTTAGAAATGCAGAACTCAGCCTCCATGCCAGACCTAACTGCATCAGTGCCTGCAATTTAACAAGACCCCCAGGTGATTCTCATGCATATTAAAATTTGAAAAGCATAACTTTAAAAAAGGAAATAAATTGAAAACTCTAAAACAATAGAGTTGGCTTCCAAATAATCACAGAGCAAGCAAAGCCCACTGCAAGTCTTCAGAGTTCTCCACTTCTTCCCTCAGGAACAATGCGAGTTCTACTCACCTCCTTCTAGGGGCAGGGCACAGTAAGTTCAAAGGCAAGCCAATACCCTAAAGGCTGCCCCAGAACTGGGCTGCTCATCTGCATGGAGAACCAGAAACCAGGAGAGCCGTCCTTTCATGACAGGCAAATACCAGGCCTACCTGACGGGGATGGAGGTAAAAGGCCTCTTGTAGATGTCAGAAAGCTTCGCCAGCACCACAGCTGCTGTGGTGAAAATCCGATAGGTGTGCAGGAAGGTGTTGAGGAAATCGATACTAAGAAACCGTAAGTCTGTCAGCCGCTCCAAGAGGCGCTCCACGCTGGCATAACGGATCTGGGGCACTTTGCAGGAGTTGAGTGTTTTACTGAAGCAAATGTCAGTGTCATCCTTATGAAGACGGGCATCAGACCTGTGCACAAACCAGGAACATGAGAACCAAACCGGGATGCGGCTTCTTCTCAGCCACTGAGTATTTTAGTATTTGTAAACACACACTTGGGTCTGGCCTTCCCATTGCATTTGATAAAGGATGCTGTTATGACATATTACATACTATAAGGCAGAGCTATAAAAAGACCAAATATGCCATTATAATTTAGGAAGGTCACAATTAATTGTGGAGATGGTAATAATAATTCATTTCACTCTGTGGATTCCTTGCGTAGGGGAAGAAAAATAATTTGCCCTCTACTTTTCTGAGTTCTTAGCAGAGACCCCTGTAATAAAAGATAGGTTAACAAGAGAAAAGCAAACAGAAGTTTATTGACACGTGTGCTCATATATGCATGGGAGATACTCAAGGAAAATGAGTAACTTCCTGAGGTGGCTTAGCATTCCAGCTTAAATACCATCTTAATAGAGAGAGAGATGTAGGCCTCTTAGGGGAGAGTAAGTGATTTTTAGGAAAGATGAATGGACCTTCAGAAGAATAGATGGGAGGTGCGACAGTTTGTGACAGTCTGTCTGGGTATGGTATGGACTTCTAGCCTCCTCTCCTGTGATAAGGGTCAATCCTCCCTGGGGAAGAAATTCCAGGGGAAAGGATTGATGACAATTGAGTTCCTTTTGGAGGCTCTGTCTGTAGGCAGACAAGGGACGTTCAGAGAAAGTCCCTCCCACCCCACATTTGCTCCTTTTCAAGCGCCTACAGCTCAGAATAACCAATATACGAAAGGGCCATATTTTGGGGTGGCACATTCTGCTACCCTTCACTTCTCTCTCCAGTTCAATTACATTTTAGTAGGGAAATGAAACCAAAAGCCCTATTTAGGAAAGGTATTGCTTATGCCCTTAAATCAGAATACCAGAAGTGCGCTTAAAAAGTAATGCAGGACATTCTCCTCACACAGAGGAGCGGGCAGGGAGACACACATACATCACGCTATATCTGTGGTACTTCTTTTTCTCATTTCTAATTTTGTGCGTTTGTTCTTCCCCCTTTTTTCTTGACTAACTGACTAATGGATTATATTATTAGGTATTTCTTCCTCTAGAACTTGCTCTTTATCAAATCTACTGTTTTTCTATATTTTAACCTATTAATGTCTGTTCTTATCTTAATTATTTCCTTCCTACACTTTCCTACAGTTTATTTTGTCATTCTTTTTGTAACTTCTTGAATTGAATACTTTAATTCATTTCATTCTTCCTAGCTTATTAATGCATTTAAGGCTATCCATTTTATGAGTCCAGTTTAATCCATAAGTTGTGTGAAACGTTATGTTTTCAATATTCTGCAATATTAAAAATATCTTCATTAAGTAATGAGCGACATATAGGCCGTGACCCTCCTAGAGATTCTCGGTGAAGAGCACCCGCCACGGCCCCGGCAGTGCTCTGCTTCTTCTCAGTCGGTGAAACAGCCCATCTGGCTGCTCCTCACCCGGACTGATGCAGGAGAAGGCCGAGTGACCTGCGGCGAAGGTTCACACAGGAGCCCTTACGGCCCCTGGCTGCACATCTATTAGAAAGAGCGAAAGAGGCCAAGTTTGCAAAAGGAAAAGCTTAGAAGCAGAGGCTGAATCCAAATGGGGCTCAAAGAAATACACACGTTTTCTAGGACTGCCCAGAGCCTTCCCATGCCCTCCTGAGGCCCCTCGTTCACCGTCACTGCAGCATCTCAGAACAGGCCATCAGTGAGTCCTGGATTTTACCATCTGATTAAAGACACACTACAGGGCTGGTGACACTCAGTGAGGCAACTGCTTGCTAAGAACCAACTGGCTTGTTGTGAACGCCCTTAATTAGCCCTTTCAACACTTGGGGGGATTTTAAATTACATGTTTATTTTCTTTTGGATAAAAACGAATCAATAGCTCTCTTAGCTTGCTCTTGAAAACTTCCCGCCCCAAAGGATGCTCAGTTCAGGCGGAAGTACTTCATCTGTGGGCCTGAAAGAGCATTTTAAATAAGCAGCTTACCCCTGGTGAGGAGCTCAGAGTGGACTGTTGGTTTTAGTCACATTACTGATCTCGAAAATACACAAGCGCATCTTTTGAGATTCTTGAAAACAGCGTGGCTCTTTCTTCCACGCAATATGTGGCCCTCAACCAACTTTACTTTTCTGGTCCTTAATTTTCTCATTTGTAAAAAGATCTTAGAAGCTTCTATGAATCAGTCTGTCTAGAAGATGGCTGATAGAGGTAATCACTTTTTCTCTCGCCATTTTCCCACCAAAAATCTCTATAGTCTAAGAAAGTTGAGGTCAACTATTATTTATTTATTTTTTTATTCTTTTAAAGATTGGCACCTGAGCTAACAACTGTTGCCAATCTTCTTTTATTTTCCCTGCTTTTTCTCCCCAAATCCCCCAAGTACATAGTTGTATATTTTAGTTGTGGGTCCTTCTAGTTGTGGTATGTGGGATGCCACCTCAATGTGGCCTAAGGAGTGGTGCCATGTCGGTGCCCAGGATCCGAACCGGTGAAACTAAAGCTAAACCGGTGAAGCTAAAGCAGAGAGCGCGAACTTAACCACTTGGCCATGGGGCTGGGCCCAGAGGTCAACTATCATTAAAAGAAGGCAAGCTTTAACCCATACACATAAAATGTAAAACACCACTTATAGGGATATTTTCACCTAATAAATGTCATGATTTTCCATTCTAATTGTAGTTTTGAGCTTTGCATCTTTTGACTACAATTACTTTAATCAAAACACTAAAGAGGAAAAATATGTTGTAGCCAACATGAAATTAAAATAAAACCAACTAATTACACCACTGTCCTTCAAAATTGTGATTAAATTTTCATTTTAAGAAAAGAAATTAAATATTATGAAATTATTTAATTTTCCCTTATTACACAGCACGAGATCTTAGTTTATTTCCTAAGGGACTCTCAAGAAAGACATAATGCGTTACTTAAGACTCCTATGATAATAGCAACTCCTTTTTGGTAAACACTTTAAAAAGCAATCTTGAGACATCAAACTCAAATCACCTATAATTAGTAAGTTTTAAAAGGAAGTGAGTGCCTGCAAAGTGATGCCATGTCAGTAACAAGACACAATTAAGACAGGATAATTTTTTCTTTTAACTCTGCAAAATGTCTTTTTTTTTCAATGTATGTAGCCAGAGAGATTCACAGGGAGGCAAGAACACAGGGTTTAGGGTAGAATAGGGACATGGAGGCGATCATCAGAAGGAACAGAGATTGCAAAACCATCCTCTTCTCTGATTGAGGAGAACCAGGCTCACTGAGGCAGGGAAAATAAAAGGATGAAATATATGAGACTTTGCCTTGGGAATACATCTAGCATAGTATAGATTAGCATCAAAACACATGTGACTCTAATAGAAAATCCTTACAGCCCGAGATACAGATTTCTGTCCTCGCAGGAGAGTAATTCCTACTCAGTTAAGTGCCACCTCTCTGCACCCAAAACCAGGACGGTCTTGGTCTGTATGGGATACGGGAGGTGGTTATACAAACAAGACTGGAACATGGACACTGGTCAAACTGCCATCAAAGCAGATAGAAGATGCATTGGGGCGCCAGGCATAACCAGTCAGACAAAAAACTAAAGCTTTTACCTGTATTAATTTTTAAAGTCCACAAAATGTATGTATGGTGGGTGTGCAGCTGCCCTAGGGTTTAGAAGCTCATAACTCAGCTGCAACGTCCAATTTACACATTCTAAAGCAGTCAGACGTTCATGGCTGTCTAATCTTCAAGAAGGCACTTTTAAAAAATGAATAAAAATAATATGTATTATTTTGTGAAATAATAAAATAAGAACCCTATGGTAGAATTTAAGAAGAAATAAGAAGAAGAAAATTCTAACCCAATGATGTGAATTTTAAAGTTAAGCCATAATTTGGACCTTTTGACCTAATATTCCATACTTTTTTTAATCTTAGCATTATGTATTTTTAACTAATCTGTTTTTTTAAAAAAACTATACTGGATCCAGCCCAGTAGCGTACTGGTTAAGCATGCACACTCCACTTTGGCAGCTCAGGGTTCACAGGTTTGGATCCCAGGCATGGACCTACACACCGCTTGTCAAGCCATGCTGTGGGGGCATCCCACATCCAAAATAGAGGAAGATTGGCACAGATTGTTAGCTCAGGGCCAATCTTCCTCACACACACACACACACAAAACCTATACTAAATTTAAAACCTAAAAAACTGAATGCTAAAGGAATTTTTGCCCTAGCGTTTTAAAATGATCATAACCAAAATGTTTTTAAATTTGACTGGTAATTTACTATATTATCACTCTTTTATAATTTTTTTCTGTAGTAATTATGGTACTAGTATAATATACTCTCCCTTCATCTGATACAATAATCAATAAGTTTTAAAATTCGTACCATTGGGATAATGCCAATTATAGTTAATACCTATCAGAAGAGGAAAATTAATGCTATTTATTGCTTTAGCATAAGCAGCTCAGACCTAAAAAATATCCACATACAAAGGCATGGAAGTCAAAGATTTTCTTAGTTTCATGTAACTTTTTCTGAAAGATATAATAGGACTGCTTTTAAAAATACATTTTGTTCTTAGAATTTGGAAGGCAAATAACCAAGAAAATGAGAGTAGGGAACAATTTGGTCAGCTTCAAAATACTCCCAAAACAATTTCTGGATTTGGAAACAAAAAAGTGTGTAGAGAGAAAAGCATTAATACAGACAGCTATGACACATCATTATTAATAAAACTTCTCATTTTAAACTATAGTTTCCCAATTGATCACTTTAAATTATAGGATTTCCTTTGTTAACAGAACACATAGAGGGCAGGAGAGCAGCCCTGGGCACTAGTCTCTGGGGCACATCCATATCTAGGCAGTGGATACACGGTACCATGGAAAAGCCAGTCGATTCACGTTGAGTATCATCAAAATCTAAAGGTATCTCTACAACCAGACCTGAGTAATATGATTCATACCCACTGGAAAGATGCCAAAAGAATCTGCCATATTTTGGTCCACTCTCTGACCTTGGACACATCTGGCTGTCACAACTTTTTATATGGAACTTGAAAATCTAGACAGGCTTTTGTCCTGAGTGAAGGCATGTGTAACAGTATGAAAAACAATTTTTCTATGCTTGAGTCAATGCACTATGAATCTGAAAAACCACTTTGATAGTCTTAGTATTTATAATGGCGTATTACGAATCATCGCATTACTGTCAAGAAACATATTCACAATATGAAGCAACATCCTACTGAAGCAATATTTTATTCAGGGTGCTATATTCTCTACCAATTTGATCTTGATTAAAATGCAAGAGAAAGGATTATCACACTTACTTAATCATATGTGGCACAGTAACTTTGGAATTCTCTTCAAACACTATAGTCATTAAACCATTACACCGTATATTGTCCACACACTGTGAAATTAAAAAATAGACAATTAGAACCCACATGAAAACCTAAGCAGATCATATATTCTTGGAATTGTTTATAGCCACAAAAAAAATTGGGTTTCTCATCTGTGCACACGTGCGTGCACGCACACACACACACAGCAGCAGGTAAACATTACACACTGAAGAACAGATTCATTATCCAGATACCAAACAGTGTACCTGGCAAACACCTGAGGACAGACAGAAGGGCTATATTTTCCTGGAATGTGTTTCCCAAGGATTCTGAACATGACGTCACATGGTCACAATTCTCTGGTGGTAGCAGCACTCTGTACTCCAGAGGTTTATACCTTTCTATGGTGACTGCCTCTGCTATATTCATTCTCTGCCCTAGGGGGCGGTATGGGGCAGGCAGAGTAGAGATGGTGACTTCCTTGGATGGAATTCATCTTCAATCTCACCAGTACGCTCTGTGCCTCCTTCTCAGGTGTTTTTTTGCCAATAAATTCCCACATTTTGCTAGTTTCTCTAGCAGTTTCTATTGGCACCATGTTGGTTTGGTGAGGAAGCATTGCATAACTTCTCCTGTTTCTGGCACACATAAAGCCCTGTTCATTTTTTCTCTTTTCTTTCTAAGAGGAAAACTCAGGAACTTTAGCTAATTTTCTCTGCCTTCTTTATTTATATCTATGTTTCATCAATTTAAAATTTCCCTTTGCAATTATTTTGGGTTAAAGAAGGATTTATTTTGAATTATACATATTACTTTTGAACAAAACAGAAAACGAGAAAAGATAGAAACAATTTTTAAAATCAGAAATTACTTCTAGTTCCTAAGACATCATGTAGTGCTTTTTGACTGCAATTAAACAGTGTGAAGAAGCTGATTGCCAAGTACCTTCACAAAGGTCTGGAACCCAGGGTTCACCTGAACCCCAATGTCTAATGAAGGAGTGAATATGTGGATAAGAAACTATGGATCACCATTCAGTCTACTTAGTATATTAGCCTTTATCATACTTGTTTTTCCTCAAAAATTTGTTTCCTTAGGTCTTCTGCCATCGTTTCAATGACCAGGCAATGCCAACTTCTGGGAATAAAGTGGAAATTTTAAAGTTCCCCTTCTACTCATTTCCTTAAACTATAGCATCTGGAAATAATTTGGAGTTATCTTTTTGTATGAATAATTACAGATATCTATCTATCAATTTGGTTATATATCATTATATGTGAGTTCATACTCCATCTTATTCCCACAAGGTAGATTACAAAAGCACATATAAGACAAAAGTCAAGATAAGTAAGAAAATAGAGAGGATTTGGATAAAGGGTGGAAAACAATAAGATGAAGCCTGAAATGAAGCCACCACACATACTTTATGTTGAGAAGTCCCAAACACTTGCTATAGGTGAGCCTCAAAATTAGCTAGGTTATGGAACAGCCAATTCAAAGGGGGACACGTGGTCAGCTACAAAATTCACAGTTTAGTAGAAGTTCAATTAATCCTAGAATCCTAGAATCCAGAGAAAAATTATTTCATGGGTTCTCATAAAGAAAATATTGAATAATGAAATAAGCAATGTCCTCATCAACATCCTTAAAGTAATTACAAGTTTTACCAAATTGTCTCTTATAAAGGAAGGAATTGGATTTCATCTGGTAGGCAGATGGAAGCCACTGAGGGTTTCTAAGTGGTCCATTTATGCTGAAAGATCTACAGCTGGCCTCATGGAGGTGTTCACTGGAAAAGAGAGAAGAATAAATGGAGACCCAGAGATCATCAGAACGATATTCTGAGTCAATAAGTGGAACGATTCATGCCTCCCCTGAGGCAGACCATGGGAATGAAGAGGAAGGGATAGAGATAAATATTTGGAAGAAAGAAAGAACAGAAATTGATGTTCTTGAATAAAATCAAGAGAAAAAAAGATAAAAGTCAAAGATGACCATTGCTATTATACAATTTAAGATTTTTCTGATGCAAATATATTTAAAAGTAATAAAGAATGGCCAAATCTCTCTTGAATGATACAGAACTTAACCAAAACTAGTCTATCTTTTGAATTCTCAAGCTCACCAAGAAGGTGCACTGATTATACAGCACTAGGAGTTTTATTAAATGAGCGTCTCATGTGTGCATTTATTGAGTACTCATTATGTGACAGACACTGGGCTAAGCACTGGGAGACAAGGGTGAAGAGCAGAGAAAGAAGATATGACAGACCTTCAAAGAGGAATAAAGCAAACACTTCAGATTCACTTTCGTAATTTCAGTGGAAAAATATAGGTTAACATAATCCCTGTTTTATGAAACTATGGGGGGGCGGCGGGGCAAGGGGAAAGGGTTATATGGGGACAGAGGTTGCACACAAAGAGGGAAAGGAGGAGAGGATACGTAATCCTTTACCCCAGGGATCTTTCTAGCTACTTGTCAGCTTTTTTTCACTCTCAATGTTTCTGAAACACCATGAGGATGCCACTTGGTTAACCAATACAGGAAGTGGGAGGGCAGAGATACATAGTGTCAGTGGGAATTGTGGAAAATGAACAACTTCCTTCAATTTCCTTTAACATTCTAAGCAAATGGCATAGTTACAGAGACAACAGCCTTAGGATGACTTAGGACTAAGTTTCCATGTTTAGGTTCTCTATTTGGTTCTTTGACAGATCAGCCTGGTCCTTTTTACACAGTCATCTGTTCTTTCTTTCTGGTTTCTTCTCTCTATCTCTGTCTCTCTCTTTCTTTATAGCTTTATTATATTTTAAACACTCTTATTTTACAATCTTTTCCAAGTCATCACTCTACTATCTGAGTTTCTAGCAGTGCTAATTACACTGTTCACTGTGTGTTCTGACTCTTACTCATGATAGATAATTGACTCACAGGATTTCTAATTGTCGACTTTGAGCACATTGTCACAAGCCCTGACCTGTGGAAGTGTTGCTAACGGAGTCACTTCGTGTTTGCTTCTACCAAGCATTTGCCAAAATTTATTTTTACATTAATTTCTCAGTTTGGAATTTTCACACCATGTGAATATTATAAATCTGAATGTCAAATCCATAGACCAGAAACACATTCATGTTTTTCAAAGGAGATTTTTAAAAATTCAGAACCCAACACAAAGACAAACTTCCTTATTTTTCTCCTGGCCTAAAGGGTAGAGTTTTTTAGTTCTTCTTTCACACAAGGGACAGCCTTCCAATGTCCAGGCTCTAAACAGGGATCTCAGTTTCTTTAAGAGCCCCAAGGCTAGCACTGACTCCCTTTGGGACCAATATCCAATCCAAAATCGTTCCCAGGTCTCTACGTCTTCAGCTTACAACATTTCTGCTCTGACTTTAAGTGCCCTTGTTATTTCTGGCAACTAGAGATTTACAGATTTATATCTGTAAATATCACCAATGTATTAAATTTTTCTATTATACTGTTTCTATGTGTTAAAGACGTCGGTTTTGTGGCTAAGGGGAATCTAAATCAGCTCAGTCCCCCACTGCTGGAATTAGAACTGGAGATGAATGTTTTAGATCCAAAAGAGAAGATTTATGTGACCATTTCTGAACATCTCATTATCCAATGTCAGATCTCATTCATAAATCTTTCTGATTCATTGTGTGAAGCATTAAAATAATTTTCAATAGGAAGAAAAGGAAATTTTCACTTACACTCAAGTTTCAGGAGAACAAAACATACATGCAGTCTGAACTACAGCTCAAAAGACCATATAACGAAAAGTCATATTTTAGTCGTACAAAAAAGTCTTTGATAACTGACACACAATCTTTAATCGATCCATGGGATGGATGGAGATATATATAGATAGATAGATAATACATATACACATATATATGTATACATAAAATGTATTACGGTATATTTATAATAGAGGAGTGTTTTGAAATCGGCTCCTCATTTCTTAAAGGCTCTACAGACAGGCTCCATGCACAATACGGGTGTGAACAAATAGAACTCCTTGGGCCTCTGGGTCCAATAACCCACTTCAACCAGCATAGTGTGCTTTTACCTTACCTCCATTTGGGACTTTCAGTAATGCTGCACTGGAGAAAGAGTTCTTTTCCAGAAAAAAGGTTAAACTACAATAGAATTTGCATATATGAATGTGTGTATGAATATATTTATATTGGAAGGCATAGTGCATATTCATGATCATATAAGCATATATCTTGGTTGTGTTGGAGAGAAGAGATTGAGCCTGGGGAAAATGAATACAGTTTACTCATTTGGGAAGAAATACAAGAAAATAACCAGGGTGTCACCTATCTTTAAGGCCACATTGAATTTATGTGAATTACAGTAAATCTTGAAATTAATAGGATAACCAAAGCAGATTCCTAGGCATGGATATTCCAGTTCAGTTTGTGATGACTATGACTAGGGTGGGACCTGGGGATCAGTCTGTTCACAAAAGCCCCAGGTGATTTTGACACAGCCGATCCTTGGCCAAGGGGTGAGAATGACTTCTCCAGCAGGATTTTTTGAGGGTCTTGCTTAAGGCAATACCTGTTCAGAGGTCAATGGTCTACTGTGTCACCATATGTTTTTTACCTTCTTAATATTTCTAAGTAGCAGGAAGAAAGCTTAGATTCAATTTTTCTCTTTTAATTCACCTTTTTATGGTAAAGTAGAAAATTTCCTATTGATTCTAGAGAAGCTATTTTAAGGGAAAAAGCATGTTAGTATGCTACCTATTTGCCTATACAAGGTCTATATTTTGATACATCTGCCCAAACCAAGAAACTCAGGGGTGAATTTTAATTCTGCATTTTAGTTAATACCCATAATTACAGAAAAACCTGTTTAATACACCATTATGTATGACAGTAAGACAAGCACAAATGAAGGCAATATATTGAAATGAATGGTCAAATCTTCAGCCTCAATTTTTTCTCTATAAATAGATGAAAAAGGGAAGAATTATTGGTCAGGACCATTAGCCACTTGCACATTTTATTGGAGGCGCCAACGGTTAATTATGGCCTTACTTGTGTAACTAAAAGTGTAATTAATCATTCAAGCAATTGTTACTTCTAAAAATTACAGCTTCGGAGAGAGAGGCCTGCAAAACCAAAAGTCTTTATTTTTCTGCAGAATCTTTATGTGAAACTGGGATTGTGTCAATACTCAGGAACCACTTTATTATCTCAAAACAAGAGCCACATGTGATTAGCGTAACAGTACAACAGCTTAGCAAGGTGGCATCAAATCAAGCCGCAAAAAAATTAAGATTTTGCCAAATAAAGAGTGACAAAAATAAAAAGACAAAATAATGGAGAACATAGTCATAATTTGAACTGAAAGAAAATATTCATTTCCCTAGTCTGTAAGGATAGCTCCAATGAATAAACGTCTATCTGGTATAAACAGATTTCTTAATAGAAATAGTGGAAAACATTAATCTCATTGATAATTATAGAAATGTACATTAAAGCCACTAGAAAGCAATACCACTTTTCCATTAAATAGGAAAATGTGATAAATGTGACAAAATCAACATTGGCAGGACTTAGAAGAAAGTCGCATAGTTATCTTGCTGATGATGTAGTGAAATGATGAGTTAAATATTTCTTGGAGCATTATGTCAGTCTGTTGAGTCACAAATCATGAAATCATGAACATGGTCAGGCCCTCTGACCCAGCCTTTCCCGCTTTGGGGAAGATATACCAACGAGGGACCTTGAAAGGGGAGAAACTTCCCTACACAAAGATGTTTAGCACCACACCATACATTAATGCTAACACTTGGAAACGGCCCACATGCCTAATAAGAAGACACCAACACCTGTTAGAAGACAACAATACGAAGAATTTGTAGGACGAGAGAAAGATGTAAATGAGGTAAAAGGCAAGAAAAGATGCATAAATACACTGAGAGACAAACCATAAAATTATTTCAGTATGGCAAGATCGTGGGGGGTTTAGAGATGGAAACAGTTGACATTCAGGACAGAGTTTCTTTAATTTAATTGTGCAAAAGTGATCTGTGGAGCTTGTTAAGCCTGTGGGCTGTCTAGAATGTGGGTTCAGGAATCTGCATTTTTAAAAGAACTCTCTGGTAATTCTAATACAGTTATCTGTGGAAAATATTTTGATAAACATTTATTTAGTGTGAGGGGTGCTGGGATTATTTGTAGTTCCTTTTTGTGTCCATATATTTTTTTTTTTTTTGAGGAAGATCAGCCCTGAGCTAACATCTGCCAATCCTCCCAATCCTCCTCTTTTTGCTGAGGAAGCCTGGCCCTGAGCTAACATCGTGCCCATCTTCCACTACTTTATATGTGGGACGCCTGCCACAGCATGGCTTGCCAAGCGGTGCCACGTCCGCACCCAGGATCCGAACCGGTGAACCCCGGGCTGCTGAAGCGGAACATGCCCACTTAACTGCTGTGCCACCAAGCCAGCCCCTCCATATTTTTATATATATTTTGTACATAATAAAATATTAAAAAGTACTTTTCCAGCATTTGGTAGGCCCATCTTATTAATAATGAATATGCCCAGAGACATACTTGGGAGACGGACAAATTCCATCAATGTAGGTACAGCACACAAATTTCCCCAGAAAATGAAAATGCTTTAAGTGGGGAACGAAGCCCAGCTGAGATGCAGACTGCTGGGCAGCAGGCTAGGCTCAATCAATAGTGGAGCGCTCTGTGCGCACCACCCACCCTTCAAACTCTGCCTCAGGAAAATCACTAAGTATCTCAGAGCACTCACTACCAAACTCAGTCTTTACCAGTGTTGACACGTGACCGCCCCCTCTTCCTTGATACATTTTCCTCCCTTGACTTCCAGGATGCCATGCCATCTTGGCTGTCCCCCACACTGGTGGTTCCTTCTCAGTCCTTTTTGCTGTTATCCCTGATGCCTCACTCAGACCACAGCCCACGTCTCATTTCTATCTATACTTGCTCCCTGGGTGATCTCAGCAGTCTCACAGCCTTAAATTCCACTTAAATGGCATAGAGTCTCTCTCCCCTAAACGGTGACCTTCTGCATCCCTTTGCTTACTTAACAATGCTATTTAAATGACTTCCTCTTTTTCAATTTTCCCTCTCACACATTTCACTTCAGCTTCTCTGACCTTCATGCTATTACTCAAAATATGCAGTGTCTTCTTGCTCTAGAGTCTTTGCAATGGCTGTTCCCTCTGTTTGGAATGACTTTCGCTTCAACACACATCTACATAGTATTTCCATGACCTGCTACAGTCTTTGTTTAGATGCCTTCTTCAGAATGAGATGACCAACTTTTTAAAACCGTACCAACTCACACCTGCCTCCAGGGGTCCAATTCTTCTTACCCTGCCCTGTCGCCTTCTAACATAAAATAGTGTGTACTTATTTATGATGTTTACTGTTCATTTTCAGTCTTCCCCACACTAGAATGTAAGCTACACAAGGCTAGGGAATTTTTTGTTGCCTTTGCCTCTCTTGTTGATGATGCATCACAAATGCCTAAACAGTGCCTGGCATACAGTGTCACCGCATGAATGTATTTGTGGAATGAATGAAATCATAAGCGTCAAAGCCACACAATATCAAGGCTCTGCTGAACATAGTAATTGTATGTCATGATATCACTGTCACTCAAAGATACAACTTTCCGTTAGCTTCCTTCTCCTATTCAATTGTACAAAGCATCTAGTACAATTTACCATGTAAGCCACAGCAGCTTGGAGAAACAGGAGGAAGCTGTACACATCTGCCTCAAGAAATAGTCTAAGTAGACAGACTCACTTGGATGCTTCCGGCAGGCAAAGCTTTGGATCCTCTCCTTAAAGGTCTTGGTATAGAATCATTCACACATCCCATGGGTCTTTCTCTCTTGGCAATGCCTCACCAGGTACCCTAAGGAAGGTCACTTAAGGCTTGTATCAACTCTGTATCTCAGGAGCCCCAGATACATCATAAGGTAGAAGCTGGAAGCAGCTGGAAACGTCTTTGCCTACGCTCGCATTCCCCTCACTCTTCCTAATTGTCCTGGCTTCACAACACCTACAAAATTGTGTTGCATTAAGCTGTCTACTTCCCTTTCTTCCCTATTAGCCTGCGTGTCTCTTTGAGAACAGGGACCATCCCATATCCCTGGGACCTACACGATACCTGGCAGCATGTGGTGATTGCTCGATAAACATTCATAGAATCAACAAGCAATTCAGAGTTTCATAAGATAAGAGATGCATTAGAGAGACTTAATTAAAGTATTAATATATACAGCATAGAGCTAATGAAAGTATTAATAAGTCACCACAAGGATGTAATTATGCAAATATACAAGATCCCATATTTTCATTCCTTTGTTAGCCAGAAAAGAAGTTCCTTCACTTCTAGCTCTTTATTCACCATCAAAGCAGTCTTGGGGGTAGACAGCAAATATCCAGCATTCCGGTAGAGGACGTTTAGACTGTTAATAAAAAACCTGGATTAGGTTTCGGTCCTGACTCAGTTGTGTAACTTTGGACAAACGTTTAGACTTCTAAACCTTAGGTTTCTCACCCATGAAATGGGACTAATATTTCTGTTTACCTCCAGAATACTATTGTAAGGGTCAAATGAGATTAAGTCTGTAAAATTTCTTTAACGTATAAAAATAATTACTTCTGCCATTCATTCTCTTTCTATCTCCCCTCAGTTTTTAGTCACTCAGAAAGAAAATGAAGTATCTGAAGAACTATGATACGGTTCATGTTTTTACCTAAGTCATATATAAATTACTATGAGCTCTTCAAAAAAAGAAGGCAATGGAAGCTACAGTATATGCCTTTTCTGTCTGCCCTAATCCTCCTTGAGTTAACAACTCTGAAGATAATCTTTTAATACTTTCCTTACACTGCTTCACTTTTCTCCTGTGCTGGCTAATGGAGCCACAGTTAACGTGGAGCTTGGATTTAGGAATGCCCAGCTCCAATCTTTACTAGTTTTGACATTTTTCCAAATCCTGAGTAAACAGAGCCATTCCCCGATGCGGCACTGATGATCCAGGAAAGGTAAGCAAATCTGTTCCCTATTCTTTCCTACACAAAACACATGAGCTCATTTCAGATCTCATACCACAGACAGCATCCCTTCTTTGGTATGATTCCTTAATTTGTGAGGTCTCGCCAGAGCCCTTGTTAGCTGTTTTTGTATCTCTCAACATTTTCTTACCTCAGAAACAAATAAGCAAAAAAAAATCTAATGGGGTCATTGGACAATTTATTACTAACAGGGCAATTTTAACACTGTTCAACATAAGGGATGACATTTACAGCTTGTACAAAAATGCTTTGGAACTAAAATGCAAGTACTAAATTTCAGGTAAATTTTAACCTTAAACAGAAAAACAGCAACAACAATACATGATCCCAGCATATCAAGATCCATAGTGGTTACAGTAGCATGGTAATCAGATGTAATTTTTTAAGAAAAATAAAATAACTCTAAAAGACCTCCCCAAAAATTTATGTTGTGAAATTAAAAAAAAAAAAAAAGTATGGCAAAAGTCAGTTGCTCACCTGACTTATGTCGCTCATCCAGGCAGCTTTCTCCTGGCGTGAAGGTGCTAACAAGACCACCGTGAAGGGGGCAGCATCAGGGGGCTCCACCACGATTTTAAAATCCAGGTGTCCAAACATTTGCCCAGAACCTTTGGCTTCAACACACAAAAACCAAGCAAGTAGATGTTACTACAAAAACACGAGTGATAGCTGCTTTAACATAGTTCTAGTAACATGATCGATGTGCATGCAAGTCCAAAATCTTATTTCGGCAATGTGGTACTTCTCAGGCACGCGGAAGGCTTCCGTGAGCCCATAAGCAGATGAAGAAGCTGAGGTCTGTACTCTCAGGACTAGGATGCTGGTGTCCTCACTTCCTGTTTCTGTTTTTTTTAATTTCCATAATCTACACAATTCCAACACTCTAATTCAATTCCTTTCTTCTCTGCCTGCTACTAAAAAGTCACTATCACGAGACCAACTCAGTAAAATATGAATTCCCAAAGATGGTTTAACAAGGCTCACAGGTTAAATGGCTCAATAGGATTTTTCATATATAAGTGACTTCAGGGAGTTTATTCTCAGCACGTCTCCTGCCTCCTTAAGCAGCTCTTCTGAGCTGTAAATTAATAAAAACTCGTGGGACCTTTCTTATGCTAAGTGATGGAACGTGACTTACAATCATCGTCACCGGCATCGGGCTCCTCAATCAACGTACATTCTATTAGAGACAGAACCCCACCTGTCTGGAAACGAAACAAGTCTTCATTAAGAGGCTGAGTTCTGCACAGCCTGGAAAGCTCTGATTTGTAAACCTTATATTCAAGTTGCCATAGAAGAAAGCATAGCAATTCTGCATCAGAAATAATTTTTCATAGATTCCAAAATTAAAGTTAGACAGGTAAAAAGTAATTGAACTCACTGAACGTCATGATTCTTTTCCCCCAACCCACTCTCACTCCCAAGGTTTATAAAATTTAGCAAGCCAGTGTATGGGAGACAAGATGGCTCCTTAGGGGCCCTCGAGAGTGAATGCAGCTCAGCAAACGGCTGAATTCACCAACCAGGAAGTAGTTCAAGCAATAAAAAGCCATTATCATGATGTTGGATAATATTTTTAGGCACTAACAACAGAAGGTACAGATAGGCAAACTTCTTCTGTAAAGAGCCAGATAATAAATATTTTAGGCTTTGCAAGCCAGATGATCTCTCTTGCAACTACTTAAATCTTTTTTAAAAAGCATGAAAGCAGCCACAGACAATATATAAACAAATGAACATGGCGGTGTTCCAATAAAACTTTATTAACAAAAGAAGGCAGCAAGCTGTGAGCCATGGTTTGCTGATTCTTGGTATACAGCAAGATAAAATAGCATTCAGCAAATATTACCTCAGTACAATGAAGTGATTTGACAGGGTTTTTTGTAGCTCAGAGTCATCAATTAGTAATAATTTTGCACAAGATATAATTTTAATTTCACTTCTTTATAGTAATTCACACTTAAATTTCTATTACTTTGGATCCAATTGACAACAAAGTAAATGTCAAGGTTGGTAACTGTACCTTACCTCACTATGCAATTGTGACATGCGTTTTATGATTCCAGGCCTGGGAAAGTCAGAATTAAATTAACCTCAATGCCTCTTAAGTGCATGGAACAGAGATGGAATAGTCATGTAAAACCAGTACCTTGAGCAGATGCAGCTTTCCTCCTGAACTTCTTGTACAAATTAAAAAGTGTTTTGTAAATAAGAAGCATTGTCTTTCTCCTTCCTTTTTCAAAGACAATGAACCCAGGCGAACTTTACTAAGTTTCCCCCTCTCAACGGAAGGTACTTGAATAAGAGAACCTGGTGATCACAAGAGTGAAGAACACACAGCAATTAAAATGTTGTCAAGTGAGAGCCATTCCTGATGCAATAAACACTAGGGTCTGTTTTCCAAGATACCAAGGATTTACTGGATGCACCATCGGAACAAATAAATCCCCTACACTCTGAGCAGAAGAAACAACACATTGTGTTTTAAGGGTCACACTAATTCCGATTATTTTCTAAAACATTTTAGACTTGATTATTCATCTGTAAGCTGGAAAATAAGTTTGAAAGAAAGCCAATTTGAATGCAAAGAACGAGGCACTTCTGCCATCTGTCCTTGGTGATCTGATCTCAATCAACTTATGTCCTTAAGAACAAGGTACATATTGTACAATTACATACAGTACTAAAATAACATAATAAAAACCATATAGAGTTTATGCTTCCTGAAGCATCGACGGCATACAAATAGCATATTAATGTAGTTTACTCTGCACTTAAAAAATAGAATGTGCAATATCCGTATATTATAAAAATACACAAATTATACAATTCAATGCAATTTAGTTAAGGAATATTTTTCAAGGGCAGCTATTTCAGGTTATATTTAAATTATGTGTGATAAAAATTCTTTGTGAATCTAAATGGAAAAGAAACCTTGTAAAGTCTATACCCAGAACATTCTTGCGAGTAAAGCTATCTTCCATTCAATCTGAGAAGCTCTTCCTAGACTTTATATAATTTCACCCTAATAATGACCTCCCTCTCCCCCCCAAAATAAATTCCAATCTAAGTGAAATAGCAAACCGAAAAGTACTAAAAGATTTTTCCAAATACCTTTGACTCTGACGTCTGAAATGCCCTGAGCCAGTAATATTTCTACTCTTTGTTTAACAACCACCCACCCCAAATGCAGCCTTACAAAGACTTATATCAGCCTCATAAGAACCATTAAATGCAGCCTCATAAGAACCATTAAATGCATATTCAACCCTTAAATATTAACAGTGGTCACCACTAAGAGATGAGATTGCAGGCAATCTGGTTTTCCTCTTCATACATTTTCTGGGTTTCCTGATTATTTTTTTTTAATGAGCACAGACTACTTCTATAAGTGGGAAAAAACACTACAGTTCTTCACGTACATAAAATAGTAAAACTATGATTGTGAGTCATAAAACGTTCACAATAACCTATGAATGTTCCAAACAGCACCTACTTTTTAACAGAGATCTAAAGATGTGCAGGGGTAAGGGACCCAGGCCTCCATGCCCCAACTCCATCGGATTCCATCGATTTAGGTGAATGTTTAGGTGGGGCTGCCTGATAGGCAGAGCAGGGAAGTATTCGGGCCTCAAGAAGAGCAGGGAAGGAACCTTGGGGGAGGGTATGGAACGAGGGAACAAAGCTTGATCACTTAAGGGACTGACCGGCAAGAGGAGAGTAAATGAAGGAGGCGGGGTAGGTGGGAGCATACGGGTAAAGAGAGCAGGCAGCAAGGAATTAAATTTGAGAAGTAAAGAGAGATGGGGAAGCAGAAAGCAGAATGTTTAGAGAGGTAGATGAGCAAGTAATCGCTGCAAAAGGATTATACTCACGGGATTCACGGGACGGAATCAAAGCCAGAGGAGATCTTTCATGAGACCTAGCTCACCTCGGCATTTCAAAGAAGGGGAAACTTAGGCCTGAGAGGCTAAGCAGCTCTCCCAAGGTCACACCTAACTGAGTGGCATAACCAGGAGACTGACATGGATTCAGCAACATAAAAACTGACACTTGGAAAGGGAACGGATGGGAGAAGACAGTAAGCTCCAGCTTTGCCAGGGGTGGTCATGAGTCATCCAGGGAGATCTCTTAGGGTGGAGCAAAAGACTGGGGCTTAGGACAAATATCCTGGGGGACAGAATGATTTGCTAGTCATTTTCAGAAAGGCTATAACCAAGGTTATGAAAACTTGATATAATGTGTTCATTGTTAAGTGCTCCTAGCATTTAATGATTTTGTAAATCAGAAATTACAGAATACATAGCTCATATATTAGTAATTACTGTGAGTTTCAGCTTTGAGGTAAAAAAAAAAATGTTTCCTCGGCAACGATACACGAATACACTTAATCTATAATTGTTCATCTCATAGCCATCTATGACTATGTTGGAGACTGTGTGCATTAGGTATGTACAGAAATCCAAACATCTGAATTAAAAGTGAACAATTTTAACACCATTGGTTTATAAAACAATCATATCGGAAAAAACATAAGTGGATTTTTTTCACGTCATCTTATATTTGACGTGATGTTTCAACAAAACCTTGAGATTTGAAGATCCCTCTCTAGTTAATACAAATTAGAGAAATAATTAGAATTAAATTAGTAATTCTTCAGTGTCAGATCATTGCTATGATAAAGTCCTTCACATCTCTATATCAGCCTATCTAATAATTGGGGTCAACTTACGACAAAACTTCTGTTATTTCAATCCCTAAATTCCCACAGAGCGGCACTCAAGACCGGCTAATGCCCTTTTCCTTAATTCCACTCAGTAGTGGCAAAGGACAAAGAGCAGTTTCCAGGTTATTGGGTTAGGCATTCGAGAAGGTCTAACTATCGTAGCCCCATGGTAACAATGTCAGAGGGCACTGGTACATTGAAAGTATACGATTTTGACTCTGGGAATGACTAAGGTACCAGAGAAGTCCAAGTCTCAGACCCAATGCATTTCCCTCTGAATTCAGTCACCTTTGTTTAATTTTCCTATTTCACATTTCCACAAGACAGTTTTGACTATGCACAGTGGGTTTTGTGCAAAATGTCAAGAGCGCCTGTACCTTCTATTAAATATTCACATATATCTCATGTTATTGAATATAGAAACTTACTACAAAATTTGGATCTTGGTTTTTAAAGTATAACCTCACAGGCACTAGTCTAGAAGCTTCTGTGAGTATTAGCTCATTTAATCTTCACGACAATCCTAACAGATAGGTACTACTATTAATTCCAACTTAAGGAGAGGAAACTGAGGCAAAGAGAGGTTAAGTAAATTGCCCAGCATCACACAGCAAGGAAGCAGCGGAGACAGGATTTGACCTTCAGTGACAGGGCTGTGCTGTCTTCCTATTATTGTGTCAGACACTTAAACATTTGCTCAATAAACTTTGGACAGATTTTGAAAAATAAATGACAGCAGCAGACCACCACCATGATACAGGCTTTTGCGTCCTTCCCATCAACTGTTTGATAACTGGAATCAATTTACAATAAAACTTCTGTTATTTCAATCACTAAAATCCCATGGGTGGATATTCAAGACTGGCTGATGCCTCTATCCTGAAGAGCCTTTCAGATGACCTGGAAGACTTATTTTTTCTAGTCCTCAGAATAAAAATTCATTTCAGATTGAAACCACGCACATTTTTGTGTACATGCATGTGCACACATATGCCGAAACACACCTCATATCACCCCTGAAGTAAATAACACAGATACTAGCACACAACTAGAGATAAACTGTAGTCCATTTCATAGAAAAGAGAATCCCCAAAAGTTTAAAAGAATTAGAAAAAGAAAAAACACCTCCGTGGGTTTTAAAGCCCCTTAAGACTATTTAATAAAAGTGATCATAGGAGCGACCAGAGCAAAACCAGGCAAACTTCCCAAATTGTCTGTAATTGGATTACTGTCTACTTTCAGATCAAGCCTTGATTTTTTAAAACCACCTTTACTGAATAATTACTAAACAGACTAACTAAAGCAAACAATAGAGAAATATACTGCTGAAAGGCACATCATTATATCAACATCAATACCGTAATGACATCAGATGTATTAATAGCTGACAGAAGCAGTACAGAACAAGCAATAAAGAACTTCTGGACATGAAGAAAGGGAGAGGTGGCTCATGATTGTTCTCCTCTAGGTGTAATGAAATGTGACTTATTCATTAAATTCAACCTTAAAGCATTTTTCATTATCGACGTCTTTTCAAACGTAGGTCAAAACAGTCTACGTTTGTAGAAATATATTAAACGTTTATGCATAATAATAGTTTTTAATCAAAAGTCCTTTTAGCAACTGAATACTAGTTAAAGAAACTTTTGTTGCCATTCTCATATATTATAAAGCTCAAGACAATTAGTATTTTTCAGTGAACTCCAAATACAAGAAAAATACAAAATAAGACACCTTACAATCAAAACTGCAATTCAACAAGTAATTCAATTTAATCCACTGCCCAGTTTCCAGGCATCTGTCATGGAAAGCAGCACACTAGGCAAGAGAGAATTCATAAACACTGCCCTTCAGAGTTACCATTACTGGGAGAGGCAGGCATGCACACGTGTACCGATAATACACAGAGGCTGAAATACAGGCACCAGGAGCAACGGGCCTTGGAAACGAGGAGGAAGGAAAATTCACTCTAACTGGAGGGAGGGTTGGGGGAAGATGAGGAGGAGATTTTAAAAGGCTCCTTAGAGGTGTCTGACCTGAGCCTGGTAGGACAAGCAGACCTTTCACAGGCACGAAAGAGATAGACAAGTGCATTCCCGGCCTCCAGGCTGGGGACAGCACACAAAAAGGCACAGAGGCAGGCAAGTGCCGGGAAGGCAGGAAGCCAATATGGTGACATATTCTGTGTGGAGGAATAGAGGGGGAATTAGGAAGGCCTGGCATTGTCAACACTATATTCCACTATTACTTAAAGAAAAATTAACATCGAAAGCCAAAAAGGAGAAAAGTTATCATTTCCTAAAATACACTTCCAAATTTTAACATATGTGTGATTTCTCTCCTTGTAAATAAATACTAGAAAATAGAACAGCATGTGTTAAATTTCTGAAGTACTCTGTGCAAAAATTAATGTGCACAGCACAAATAATGTCTTGTGTGATGAGGTAAGAAAATATTTTAAGCAGCACATTTTGGTAGGCAACAGAAATGCGAACATCTTCAAAGGAACTGGCACGTTATAAACAGAAACTGCATTAAAGGTTAATCCTAGTTCCAAATTTAAGTGCCACTCCTCACCAAGTTCAAAATTATAAATGTGGGCAATACATTGTCTCAGATCAATTCCAGGGGGCCTGCTCCCCCCACTCAGAGCACCAAGCACTTCAAAAGAGCTTGGGATGAGGTTTATTCATGCACTTTGGAAGGAGAGCCAAGGAGGAATTGGCACCATTAGATAGGCTGTCGTTTCTCCAGCGTTTCCAGCACAAGTATCTTCAACTCTTCAAAAGCTTAATTTACTGGGTGATGCCCACAAAGCGCACCCCAACAACAAGATACCATCACCATTACCAAAGTGTGGCACACACTGAAGTGTGGTGGGGGTCGACTGCGAACCATTTCATCTGGCAACTGGAGTTACCAGTTGAATCAAATCATATCATGGGGGGCTGATCCAGAAGTGCTGATGAAAAATGGGAACAAAAGACAGCTGTTTTCACTTCGGACATTGTCCCCACTGCTATGTGAAAGGGCTTTGAGCAATGCAAGTTTCTCTTGGGCTTTTGCCTGGATGTCGTCACCACCTGGCACTGCCACTCCAATCGGCCAGACCGATCTGTCCTCCTTGGAGCTGTAGAGAACGTCCGGTCCACTGAGGAGGAGAGTCCAGTCAGAATGGAATTTACTGTCCCATTCGTGCTTTACTATTATTGTGTTGCTGTTTTTCATGGCCCCTGAAAAGAAACAGCACAAAGGTGGGCCTCAACCACAGCCTCAGACAAGGCCATGGGGATGTCCTGCATCGACAGCATCAATCACACAGCTAAATCAAGCCTGCTCCAAAACCCTGTCCTGGGTCTGCCAGTGAGAATGCGACAGTCACAGAGATCACTTAGATGATGGCTCCGCTGAGCAAGGGCTTACCTTGGCGGATGAAAGTTTGGCTGGTGTCCAGCAAAATATCACAGCCCTCAACGATCATTCTTTCTATGGCAAGGTTCTTCCTTATGTTTTCAGTGTCGCTTACTTCATCGTGCATTACCCTGTCAGACACAACACAGACAGGATCACAGGAAGAGATATTTTCCATGGCCCTCTCAGGTAAGCAAAGAAGAGCTCCATCTGGGAAGCTCAGTTCTGAACTCGTATCCATCTAACTGGGGCTGTGGGAGAAGCCGACTGGACCTCCAGGCTTCAACAAGTCATGAGCCAAAGCAAGGCCAACGCTCATCACGATCCCAAATGGTAAGCGGGTCAGTGATCAGTGAGTATCCTGGGAATGCTGCTCTTAAACGCAACAGGAAAGCAACGTATTATTTCATGAACAGCTTCCTTCGTGGAAGTTAGGATGTCATTTCTTAGTGGTGGAGTAAATGAAAGAATTTTATACCATTTATCCCATATAAGCTATAGGAACACACATGTAAATAACTGTCTGAAACACTGAAAAGTCACCGACAAATCCAAAATATACATTCTCTAGCTTCTTGCCAAAAACGAATACAAAAATGCAACTAAAAATCATTTTTCTATTATGCTGAAATAAATGTGAACATTTTCAAACTTAATCCAAAATACACCTAATCTCAATGACATAAATTTACATACTATAAAAACATTTTCAAAGATATGTTTTTCTCTTGGTTAAAATTAATGAGCATGCTGATTCAGCACCATCTCAAGAGCTAGCACTCATGCAGGTGAATCTGGGAAGCTGGGCTGTGTCTTGCTTCTGTTCCCTGGACACACACATTACGTTTCCACAGAGACTAACCAGCTGCTTTCCCCTTTATTATCAGTTCCCCACATACCTGGACAGTTCTTCTAATTTTGATTTAGCAAATTCCAGACTTTTCCTCTCCACATGCTCATGGGGCGTATGAGCGAGGAGTTCATGAAGTGTGATGATATACCTGGGGATCTGAATGCAAACAGAGGCCAGCGTGAGCAATTGGTCAGGATGAGTAACAGGGACATTCTCTCCTGTGCCGTTGTCACTTCCAGAAGCCCATCTCTAATCTTACAGCTTTTATTGTTTTACAAATATACACATTTTTAAATACATTTTAAATGAATGATGCTTCAAATTTTACACACTCACACAAATTTCACCAAGAACACACAAAAAGAGTCATCGAGTATTCTGTTACAAAGAAACAATTGCGTTTTTAGATTTTTTAATATAATCATACCTTTCTTAATCATAATTTTGAAAATTGGTTCATAGGGAAACAGATATAGATCTCATCAAATCACTTGAGTCTGTATTTTAGATATATTTGCTTGTTTACAAAAAAATTTTAAAAATTGACAGTTCTGCTGCTGCAATGTTCTCTTTAAGAATTAAAACTCGGGAGAAGATACATTCACTCTTATTACATTCCGATTCTACTTTACCTCAACTCATCCTTCTAGCAGTGAAAAGTATTGTTTAATTAGATTATTTACTTACACTTTTCTCTATGAACAGACTGTCTGAATTCCATGAAAAGTGGAAACTTCACCAACCATATGAAGGTTTTAATAGACCACAGTAGACATTTAACTCAAGTTATAGTGACTCAACACACTTATTTTTCACTGCTTTATAAACTAAATTATTTTAGAAAGCAGGAGCAGTGGGTTTAATTTAATTTTACTTATTTATTTAATTTTTTTGAGGAAGATTAGCCCTGAGCTAACTGCTGCCAATCCTCCTCTTTTTGCCGAGGAGGACTGGCCCTGAGCTAACATCCGTGCCCATCTTCCTCTACTTTATATGTGGGACGCCTACCACAGCATGGCTTGCCAAGAGGTGCCATGTTCACACCTGGGATCTGAACCATCGAACCCTGGGCCACGGAAGCATGTGAACTTAACCGCTGCACCCCCAGGCGGCCCCTAATTTTAATAATAACATTCACGAACAACAGCTACCATAACGCTGCCCGCTTTGGGTCAGATCAGAGCTCGAGGTTTGCATGTGCATTCAATCCTCCAGTAACATAAAGATTATTTCTCCATTTTACAGACAAGAAAACAAAGTGGGAAGAGGTTTGGTAAATTGCGCAAGGTGGCCTCATAGCAAATGGCAGAGCCAGCCATGAGCCCTCCTCTGACCAGCACACGAGCCCATGGGGTCTCTTCTGCCGGGACTAGGGTCTCAGCACTTGACAGAACCTCTGAGAATGAAGAAGGTAAAATAGCTTCCCAGGGCCCTGTGGGTAGCTCCTTCCATTCTGTCCTGAGGTGTTGGCAGCTCTATCCATGGATCTGTTTTTGCTCTTGTGCAGGTGGTGGCCTTCACTGGGCTATGTACTAACATTTACTGAGTGCCCACATTTATGCATAGGTACAGAGGGCAGTGCCCTCAGCACAGACATCAATCTGCAGCTCACCCCCTGGGATCACGTCCAAGGGAACGTCATCAAGTCAAGGTTTCAGAAGTGCAGACTCCCTAGTTACAGGAGGGTGGGGCACGGGAGACTCCTCCCTCTGAAGGACAAGTGGAGGAGGCTTTCTGCCTCTCCATCCCATGAACTTCTCACTAAAACAGCCTGGAGGGCTGTTCCACTTCGCAGAAGTCTCCTGAGATAAGTACATTTTCAAATATCCCTTTTGCACAATGCCCCCGATCCGTAATAGCTTGCCTCTTAAGTTAGCAGTTCTACGAGACAATCAAGGCGATTAACAGCAAATGTACTCAATTTTTCATAACAAAGTGGGCAGGAGTGGGAGAGCTTGGCTATGTATAATGCACTGAAACTCCACAAAACTAAGTTTAGTCAATAGCTTCATGATCCTCCCCCATTAAGGAAATCTACTTTAGCGAGCTCCTTGGCTCAATTCAAGTGGATGGATTTGAAATTCAGTAACTGGCCCTTCCTACTTTCTGGTGGAGGAACAAACAAGCCTGAAACTGCCAAAAAGCAGGCAAAGGACGTTCTGCAGAGAAGTGGATCATTCTCCAAAGAGCTCATCTGTATATTTAGGAGCTGATTATAAATCTCTTCCTCAAAAAAACAAGAATCATAGTAAGTACTGTCTAGATGACTCATAATTCTGCTTTCAATTATGGAACAATACTTGTCACTTGATAGTCATTAATTAGCGAGCAGTAAATAAGTCGCTAGGGCAGCAAGTGGCTACTTTCTGGAGAACATCTAACAGCGCTGTTCTTGTCAGAAGCAGATTTCATCATTGGCTTGCCTATGGACTTAAGAGCAGCTGAAGCCGATTTAAACAATACTAGCCAAGCCACTGTCTTTGCTAAATAAAAATTATGTTAATGACTACAGTATTTTCCATAACAAATTTCTTGGCAACACTTGGACTTACTTGTCTGATAGTTCAACGGGGGACAAATTTACTACATCATTCAAATTCTACAAATCCTCCATGTTTCCATAGCCCAAAACAGTCCATTAAGAGCAGTAATCGACTTACTCAACAAAGGGCCCAGAAAGAGGTAGAATATAACGCTTTTCTCCTCTGCACAGACACAGGCTAAAAGTTGCCAATCACCTCTCCTCCTCCCTCTGCCTCACACCAACCTCTGTCCCCATATCTTGGCTCAAGAAAAAGTCTGTGCAGAGGCCCCTTGATGGGATGAACTTGGGTCACCTCTTCCATTGTTGTCCTACAGCAGAAAAGTACAGTGCCCCAGTCTCATCCTGTGGTGTCCAGCCTACACCAGAACAAGGCAGAAGTACCGAAGTACCACTGCTGACGCCATGTATGCAGGGAAGAAGATAGAGCTGGACCACCTGAGGGAGAAAACACCTTCAGGACTATTTCACCTCATTTGTGAAAGGACCAAAAGGGAAAAAGAAGGATAGAATGAATCTAGTAAGAAAAAACCTTCAAGCTTCTCTAATGGATGATTTCCCCGAATTGTTCCATAGGGTCACCCCTAGGGAAAAGGCAGGAGGGAGAGACACCAAGTGAACAAGGCAGAGGAGAGACACCAAGGACAATGTGGCCCTTGGGCAGCAAACTGATGATTTTCCCCCTTGGTTTGTTCAAAATCGTTATGGGAAAGCAAAGAAGAAAGAGCACAATTCAGTGCTCTTTCAATTTGCACATTTCTTATAGTTGAACCAATTATAGCTAAATTGTTTAAGTTTGAGGCTTTTCCCAGAGCAATGTCTCTCGTAAGCTGAGGCCTTTGGCTACCCTGGTCTGGAAGAAGCCAAAGAATCTCAACATCTGACCCTTCAGCTAAATTCTAGGGCTTGGGGCCAGCACAGTCTTGGGGGCAGGGATGGTCCTAGGCTAACACCAGGCTGCTTGCACCACCATGCAGTTAACCACCCCAAACTTTCAGAACCTGTCTGTCCCCCTGGGAGAGAGCTCTGGGGGATAACTAGAGCTCAGCTGCCTCAGTTTCGAGAGTAAGAAACAGAGATTTAGACTGGTTCAGTTATCTCCCCCAATGGTATGACTGAGGGGTGAGCAAGACATCCAGGTCTCCTAAAGATTCCCGGTCCAACAGTCTTTTCTGACGTTATTCTATTCTAACTCCTTGGGGTTAATCAAAATGCCATGTCATTGTTATCGGACTTAAACTTGGGGGAGGGAGCGGAGGGGAGGGAGAGAGCATCTCAGCATTTGTAGGAAGTCCGAAGGCCTTTGCAAAGCCCTATACTCTACAGTTTGGACACCTCAGCTAAAGTGCAAGTGTGTTCTGCCACTTTAAAACACTGAGAGAATCAGAGCAAGGAGAAGTGAACAGACATGAAGAAGACATTAATGGGCTGTTAGAAAGGGAGCAAGCTACCTCTCTGATCGCTCCATGAGTCTTTCACAATTCTACCTTTAAATTTTCACCTGAGTTGGGGCTGCTGAACAGAAACAATTTAGGGTATTTAATCAAAACATAGAGGTAACTGCCAAAGATTCAAATTTGTTTCACTGTAAATAAAAAATTACAATTCTGCATACGGTTAAAAAATAAAAGCAAATTATTTTTTTTTCTTTCAAGTTTTTCTTGTGAAATATTTCCTCAGAGAGGCAAAGAGTTCAAACAATTTAGTTCCATGAAAAAAACACAATAACATTATAAAGTTTCACTATACTTAAGTTGTTTCAAATATATCCTTTTGGTTTTTAAAAATCTTACTAAACTTCTATGGTGACTCCCACGATTTCAAGCAGGATTGACAAACTTTAAGACAAACAGTTACAAACCACAGCAACATTTCTCTCTGAGGCTAGAAAATGATCAGCCGGGCTCAGAGACGCCTGTTCAGAAACTCTCCACAGAAACCCTAACACTCATGACTAGGAGAATAGGCTCCCCACAGGACAATCTGGGGGCCTGGCCAGAAGCTCCGTAAACTCCACCACGAGAACATTCAATGCCTTCCCACAAGAACAGAATCAACACTTTTCAAAGGAGCAGGACACTCAATTCACATTTTGGCCTCTGTAGTTCTCACTCAAGAGCTCTTAACGGTAAAGCCCCAAATGTAGAAAGAACCTAAGTGGTGGTGGATGTGATCCAGTCCACACAGAAGTTGAAATATAACGATGTCTACCTGAAATTTATATAATGTTATAAACCAACATTACCTCAATAAAAAATAAATAAATAAAAATTTTTAAAAACTATTCTGAGTTATAGCATTTTGCTGTAATCAGATTGCTTTCTTTCTGTGAAAGAATTTGTTCGCTCCAGGGGGTTGATGGAATGCACTCTGTAAATGCCCAGGTGTAGAAGATGTTTATTAGAATGCTAGCTGTATATGTGAACAAGTAGAGTATTATTTCATTAAAGATGTGTTCGCCACTCTGTGGTGCATGGAGTGCACTATGTATGTCACATGTATAAAATACGTTTCCACAGTGATAGAATTCTGATGCATCTCTGCAGCATGATTTCAGGGTTACGACGTGTTCGTCATATGTGCTCTGTTTCATAAAATCAGTAAAGACCCATGTAAAACAAAAAGAGATGAGAGAAAGAACATAAGGGTACTTGACCCACTGGGTTGCTCTAATCCCAAAGTGATTATCAGAACAAGCCCCAGCCTCACTGCAGCAACCTGACCAGGGGCCAAGAGTCCCCAGGTGCAGCCAGTGCCTCTGGCTCCTAAGTCCCCACAGCCACTGTGACCGGAAGGTCCTCCTTTTGCTCCAGAGCTCCAGCCAAGGGAGACTGAGCAGCAATCACAGCAGGGCAGGAGGGCGGGAAGGGAAACAAAGCCCTTCCCAGCAGTCACTCCTCTCCCCAGGAACCTTTTATGCAACCAGCACACACTGGAACATTTGCACAACATCCTATTTCTGTAAACCTAATAATATTTTTAAACATGCTGGAGGAGGAGACTCCATGGAAGAAGTCTGTGTGGAATCTCTCTGTAAAGAGAAAATTGTGCTGCTTTTCAAAAAAAATCGTTCTTAATTTAACTGTCTAAAAAATACCTAGTTTTCTTAGATATACAGTGATGCACTGCATAAATACGTTTCAGTCAACAATGGACCACATATATGACAAGGGTCCCATAAGATTAGTACCATACAGCCTAGGTGTGTATTAGGCTACACCATCTAGGTTTGTGTAAGTACACTCTACGATGTTCGCACAATGATGAAATCACCTAATGACGCATGCCTACTAGACAGAGAACATGTGACCTAAGTTTATTTATCTCAGGGTCAAGCTCAAGGTGACAAGACGATACGTATGTGCCATAATTCCTCACAGGGGATACTTGCACATCTCACTCTGGCCACACTGGGTATCAGTAACACCAAGTTGGAATCAATGACTTAGAAAATGCAGCCCAGATGACTCACCTGAAACATTGGATAGGTCAAGAACGTTTCCAGCATCCTCCCCTCACAGGCAGGGTTGGCTTCATACTGTTTTAAGAGTTTGTCAAAATCTCTATTTTGCTTACAATTGGCAAGCACTTGGAGGCTGTACTGGTGATTGCGCACAAATTCTTGATAAATGTTCAGCATGGGGAGCAAAATATCAAACAGATCAGCTGGAAAGAGGAAGTAAACATGACAGTTTCTCTTGGTACTCGGTAAAGTACCTAAGGCCTGGGGAAAGACTGTTCACTCAACAGGAATGGCAGAGGGTGGTTCCCAGGACCAGGTGTCATGCATGCACGGGGCCTCAGTCCGGACACCTAAATGACTGATCTCATAGAATGCACCCTGGGGCGGAGCCTGACTCCAGCCCCAAATGAACCAGGACAGGCCACGGGAAAGGCAAGTCCTGAGGCAGGGCCCAAAGGGCAAAGAGACAGATTTTCAGTGGCTAAGGGAGTTCACAGGTCAAAAGGAAGGGAAATTCAGACAGCTTTGGTCAGGCAAAGCTGTGATGTTATTTTACTCTAATTGTAGCCATATTAAGAGAAAATCCTATATCTCTGAAGCAGGCACTTACCTAAAATTAAAGTAGGCCAGTTTGCTATCCTTGCTTTCAGTCCTTGATGAAATATTTCATGAAGAAACATGATTGTTTCACTATAAAAAATGGAAGAATCATATAATTTAGCCACTATAAAGTGTCTATTTTGTTAAAGAAGTACACTGAGTCCTTAAAGTCTTAATAAATACATGATATACATGTCTCCTAGGGCCTCCAAAGTATACACCCAATAACGACATGAATTATATTAGCCCCCATAAAGCAATGTATCTTTCAGACCACCTCAAAAACTCAAAGAAAATTCTGAGCTAAGCTTCAAATATTGGAAGACAGTAAGGACCAAATCATTGTCATATAACCGTCTTTACTAATTTATAATAAAAATAGCTTTCTATGGTTAGAATATAGCACTTCAAGTGATAACAATAAAATAGTTATGATTCCTTTTCTCTTCAAATTTGATTCAAGATGATAACTCAGGGAGAGGTCTCTCTTTCACTAAAATGAGTTTTGACAGAAGGAGAGAGAGGGAAAAAATTCATAGCAAAGATTTGACAGAACTACTGTAACTGCTCCTAAGACACCCAAGACAGAAATGTAAAAGAATCTTCTGAAAAGGATGGAGCCCACACAGAGATACCAAAATGAGAACTACGCATAATTTAGGGATCCAAACTCCTAAAAGGGTCAAGAAGTGCAGTTACTAATGCCAAAATATCTTTTGCTTTCTCTCACTAGAATTAACCTACTAAAATGAGCCTTTGAAGGCTTTTCTGAACTTACACATTGACACAACCAAATACAGAATTATTTATGTCAGTGAAATACTTTGGTTTGTCATAACTCAAATTTCATTACAAGAAACATCAAGGAGAAGTCCCTACTATTTCCAAATGGTCCATGAAACAAAAGAGACACTGGTTGGAGACGGTAATTTGTTTTTCTTTTATAGGATTTTAACTAAGCAGTTAAAATTGTTCAAGGATTTTAACCAAATCTACTTTGATAGATATCATACATTACTCTTTCAATCTCCATTTCACCCTCCTTCTAGGTAGAGAGGCTGGAGAGCTAAAACTGCATTTCCCAGACTCCCTTGCAGATAGGGCTCCAGATGTAAACTCAGTTCCACCACAAGATGTGCTTGGTAAGACACAGGAGGCGGAAACAGAGACCATCTTCCCGCTGCTGAAAGTCAGTGGTGGAGACGTGAGTGTTCTAGGGGCAGTTTCAGTCCCCAGCCTCGGCATTCTAGTTTCTTGGTACCAGCTTCATGGATCTGAGAGGCAGACGTGGCAATGGTGGTGGCAGTAGTTTTCTAACCTCTGGATCACATCCATGGTGCTGTGCCCTTGAACTCAATGGTCAAGGAGATGCTCCCTGACTTCATTCCTCCAGCCCTTCCAAAGGACCCTGTAAGCAGTGAATTCCCTCCACTCCATGGAAATATCACCAAAATGCTAGCTGTATAGACTGAGGATCAAGAGTACCCCACATGTCCCTTAGGATGTCTCACACACTGGAGTGGTGTCCTTGCCAACTTATGTCGGGAAATCTCCCTCCCACCATGGAGCAATTCATTAAAAAACAGAATGCTCTTTAGATATTAATAAGGAAAGATGTCCAGGATATATTAAGTGGAAAAAGCAAGTATACGTTAAAGTACATTGCCTTTTATGTAACAAGGGGAGAAATAAGACTCAGAATTCATATTTGATTGGATCTACATCAAGAAACACTGGAAGGATATATAAGAAACTATTGAAAATGGTTACATATACAAAGTGGGAAAATGGGGTGGGCAGAGACAGCAAAGAGTGAGACTTCTGTCATTTGATGTTTTCATGTTATTTTGACTTTTCAATGATGTAAATGTATTATCTACTCAAAGACTATAAATAACTAACCTCTTAAGTGAAACACCCAAGCACTCCCTTTCCCCCTCTTCTCACCTTCCTTTATTTTTTCCACAGCACTCATCACCACATAACATACTACCTGCTTGACTCACTCACTGTTTATTATCTGTCTTCTCACATCAAAATTTAAGTTCCATGAAGGCAGGGATTTTCTGCTTTGTTCACTGATGAATCCTCAGCATTAAGGACACCATAAATATCCATCGAGCAAATAAGTTTACTAGAGATTCTCAGGCCCTCTGTTAGGTTTTGCTCTACCTAATGTACTTCTGTATAAATTACATGGAAAGACCCCTTAATCAGTACATTTTCCTCAGTTTTTGAGGGAGATTACCTTCCCCAACACACACAATGACAAGAAAATATATGTCAAATAGAGAAGAAAACCAGAAAACTAGATTCTAAGACTCAAGATAAAGATATGCAAATTTGGACTAATGAAATACAAATGATAGCTTTCAATATCATAAACTCATAAAGATGAATTTATGATACCGATTCTTTTAAGAATAAAGTAAAAATTCTCTTAAGAAATTCAAATGGATTTTTCACATGGCTCTTTGATTTATGCCGAAACAGACCTGTTGAGAAAAATACTGCTGACGTCGTCGTGGCTGATGGGGGGCTTCTTGGAGCTGGCCGCCATCCGCAGGGGCCGGAGGAAGCCATTTACCAGGATGTACAGCTGGTGGACGTACTCTGACTCGGCCTCAACCATGGTGAATACAATCTGGTTTCTCTTCCTCATACTTTCAGCATGAGGAGAACAAATGTAATCCTGCACAATGGTCTTCCACTTCCTTCTACACAACCATCCTCGCATGAAGCTCTGAACCTATCAACAACAAACACAACATCAAAAACTGAAAAAGAATCTCAGGGAGCTGTGAGACTGGCTTTCTTGAGCCTATCAATAAGGGCGTCCATCCTGTGCCATATAATACACTACTCTTTCCTTGGTGCACTAATGGTCCCACCACTAGGATAAATAATGGCAAGCTTCTTCCAGATAGCAGACAAAAGATGATTTCAAATATAATATTTTTTCTCAAGTTCACTAATTTCTTCCATAAGCTTAAGCTCTTTAGGCCTGCCTATATGGATACCAGAATATAATAACATTACATATTTACTTATTAACATTTGAAAAAAGAAAGAAATTGAAGGTTTATTCTTTAACACTATAAAAAAAATTTAACTGTGGTTAAAAAAAAGACATACCATAAAATTTACTACCTTGTTCAGTAGTGTTGAGTATATTCACACTGCTGTATAACAGATCTCCAGACCTTTTCATCTAGAAAACTGAAACTTTATACCCATCAAACAACAACGCTCCCTCTCCCTCTTCGCTCGGCCCCTGGTAAACACCATTCTACTTTCTGTTCTGTGAATTGGACTACTTTAGATACCTCATATCGGGAGAATCATACAGTATTTGTCTTTTTTGTGACTATCTGATTTCACTTAGCATAATGTCCTCAAGGTTCATCCATGTTGTAGCATGTGCCAGGATTTTCCTCCTTTTTAAGGCTGAATAATATTCCACTGAGTATATATACCACATTTTGTTTATTCATTCATCTGTCAATGCACATTTGGGTTGCTTCCACCTCTGGCTATTGTGAATAATGCTGTAATGAACATGGGAGTGCAAATATCTCATCAAGATCCAGCTTTCAATTCTTTTGGATATGTCCCCAGACGTAGGACTGTTGGGTCATATGGTAGTTCTATTTCTAATTTTTTGAAGGACCTCCATACTGTTTTCCATAGCAGCTGCGCTATTTTACAGTCCCACCAATGACGCACAACGCTTCCAATTTCTCTACATCCTCACCAACACATTATTCTCCGACAGCAGCCATCCTAATGGGTGTGAGATGATATTGCAGTGTGGTTTTGATCTGTATTTCTCTGATGCTTAGTGATGTTGAGCATCTTTTCATGTGTATATGATTTCTTCAAAGATGATATACAAATGGCCGTTTCCCCATTATATGGAGAAATATCTATTCAAGTCCTTTGCCCATTTTTAATCAAGTGATTTGATTTTTTGTTGTTGATGAGGGTTTTTTTAAGCTTAAAAAATAAGTACTAGAGGGGCTGGCCCCGTGGCCGAGTGGTTGAGTTCACGCGCTCCGCTGCAGGCGGCCCAGTGTTTCGTTGGTTCGAATCCTGGGCGCGGACATGGCACTGCTCATCGGGCCACGCTGAGGCAGCGTCCCACATGCCACAACTAGAAGGACCCACAACGAAGAAGATACAACTATGTACCGGGGGGCTTTGGGGAGAAAAAGGAAAAAATAAAATCTTTAAAAAAAATAAAAAATAAAAAAAATAAGTACTAGAAATTTGCTCATCTAACCTTTTCCTTTTACAGATGAGTAAACTAAATTTCACAGTAAGCCACACAGCTAGGAAAGAAACTGCAACCAGACCTGGTGCTCTTTCACCTGTCTTTTGCCAACTGTAAGGATTCTCTTTCCTAGCCACATAGGCAAAACACACATCAACAGTTTGCCACGGTGATTATTTAGTGAAAAGAAACATGAAATATGTTAAAAATCAATTTTGTAGAAAAAAGATAGCCTCTCAAATTGATCTGAATTCCCTAGGTATGATTTGAAAAATAACAGGCAAACCTGACAAAGTGCACTGGCCTAGGTGTTTTAGCCAACAGATATTTACCGAATATCTTTTAAAGGCCCAGGTACAAGCTAGGTGCTCATCAGACAGGTATATGTCATAATCCTTAACCCAAAGGCTCTGCCACTAACTTGATGGGTGACCTTGAATTCTGGTCCTGCATTTCCTCATCTATAAAATAATTGACAAAAAAAAAAATCTGAAGTCCTTTCTAAATATAAGAAAAATTAGGGGCTGGCCCAGCGGCATAGTGAATAGGTTCGCACACCACTCCACTTTGGTGGCCTGGGGTTCAAAGTTTGGGATCCTGGGTGTAGACCTAGCACACTAGTCAAGCCATGCTGTGGTGGCATCCCACATAAGAAAGAGGAAGATTGGCACAGATGTTGGCTCAGTGACAATCTTCCTCAAGCAAAAAAAAAAAAAGGAAGATTGGCAACAGATGTTAGCTCAGGGCCAATATTCCTCACACACACACAAAATTATATGATAATTTATTAGTATTTCTTATATCTAAGTGGCAGATTCAGCAATGAAGCAGGTTGCAAATTCATATACAACTAAAAGCATTAAATCACTGTCAAATCCTTTTTTAGTATCGTTGTCTATTTAACACACTCTTACACTTTTTATTTTTTTCTATACTATTTCACCCATATGGTCAAAATTATCATGCATTTAAACAACTACTCTTCTTTTGCACTGTTTAAAATTCTCTCACTATCTACTGATGCTGTCAGCATACTACCAATTTTCATACAGGCATTCATATAGCTGCCATACATCAAACAATAAAAATTAACCTCATTTTAGTAGAATTATGTGGAGCTATTATATGCACATTATTTGGAGAAATCTAATGAGAAATTCCTATGAATTATAACCAATTTCAATTTTTGACCTCTTAAAAGTTAAAAAATTATGTGGATGTTTGCTAAGCTCAGAATAGAGAAACTAATTTGTTTGTAAACACCCCTTTCCACACAGACATTAGTTTGATTTGGTGATAGAAAGGACAATAGAGTTAATTTCAAAACCTATTTAATAAGTTCAAAAATAGATTAAAAAAAATTTACTTCTACTAGAAAATAAGAAGGTAGATGGGCCTGCCCTGGTGGCCTAGTGGTTACATTTGGCATGCTCTGCTTTGGTGGCCCAGGTTGGTTCCCAGGGGCAGACCTACACCACTTGTCTGTCAGTGGCCATGCTGTGACGGCAGCTCACATACAACAAGAGGAAGATTGGCAAAAGATGTTAGCTTAGGGTGAATCTTCCTCAGCAAAAGAAAAGAAGAAGAAGGTATAAAATGTAAAAAAGTATTTCGTTTATCATTAGTCTTCCATTTAACAGACATATTTTCAAAAATCAACTTAATTGAATTTTATGTTAAATAAAACCTTTCCACTTACTTGGGCAAGGATTACCTGCTAAGAAATAGCTGGTTCACTTATTTACTAATAGACCAGTTTCTACAACAGGACTGACAACTGTATTTTACTAATATCTTTGTTTTTATGCAACTGCATACTATTAAAAAAAAGGCAATAGCATTAATCTTGTAACACATTAACATAAATGAAATTCCATTTAAAAAATTTTAAATTCTTAAGAAGGGAATGGTGTTATTTTCCTTTTTTTTTCTTGAAAACTGAGAACATTGCAACTTAGTCCTAAGAATAATTTCTATTCAAATTCTGAGGAATATTTAGTTAAAGTTTTGTTACAACTAAAGAGGAATAATTATTTAGCATAGAAGAACAGGAATAAGAAAAAATTAAAAAGAAAGACTTGAAGATGTATAGCCAAGAAATGTTCTTTAACTGTGAAGCTTTACACATAATGTTAATAAAACTGAGTGCTTTACACAGGACGAGATTATGGAATTAAAACCTAGAGGACACAACTCAAACACGGTAGACTGGAGTGATGCCAGTGTCTGGTTAATTGCAAAAATTGTATAATTATAAATGACAATAAGATGGAAGGATCTGCTGATTATGTAGATGTTAAACAAGACAGAAAAAACAATAATAAACCAAAAATCTGAGCAGATGGATTGATTTACTCAATCTTCTCACATGTTCAAAAAAATCTTTTCCAAATAAGCACTCAAGATAAAAGCTAAAAGAAACATTTTTGAAATGTAATTAAAAAGATACTCCCCCAAAATATGCAAGCAGAACAAAATTAGGAGGTTCAACAGCACTTAGCTAACCCAACCGGAGAACACTATTGTATTAATGACCGGTTCTGGCATCCTTCCCACACAGTCCAAAAGGAGATCCCCAGAACTGGAAAGAAATCTCAGGCTGAAACTTTTCCAGAGAAGTAGCCACGTCTGGTCACTCTGAAGGGTGAGTCTGGGGCCATTAGAACAGAAACACCAAGCTTCTTCTCAGCTCAGGGACAGGTTAGCAAAGACATCACTACAGAACACGCAACTGGTCCCCACGCTCCCTCAGAGCCAGAAACCCCCGGTGTCCTACCTTTTTAATCTTCTTGATGTCTGGATCCTCATCTTCTTGATTGCTTTGGTAAGGTCTCATCCGTTCCTTGGTTTTATTAAGAGCGATAATCTATAACACAAAATTGGTCCATTTCATGATTTGGGAAATACTGGATTATGGCCACAACCCATACGAAGTTATGCTTATAAGGTAGCTTATGAGATGCTCAGGAACATTCACCTTTCATGTACCCCCTCTTCCCTGGGTGCTGAGGTAGGGGAAGCATGAACTTCACCCCAAGCCTACTTTGTTATGTTACTAACAAAGTGCTTATAAGAAGTGACCGTGGAAAGTGTGAACTGCAATCTGGGTTAGGAGAAATGTTAGCCGAAAATTCAGCCCTGACAGCCAGTGATGACCAGGCCAAGGCCTTCTCAGGAGCTCAGTGACATGCCAACCATATTGCCCAAAGTCAGCTCCCTGTAACGTCCTGTGGTCTCCAAATACAGTGACACTCAGCTCAAAGCTCTTGCTTCCCATAATCCACCTGTGGCCTTCCAAGTATGCACAGTACAGCTGACTCGCAGGTCTCCTCGGGAAAATGGTAACTGCAAAGGGAACCTCAGAGCCCTGGGGCTGGTCCAAGCCAGCCAAGAAAAGGGAAAAGGTAACAAGGATTGAAACAGCCTGGAACCTCTTTATGTCTCCAGCTCAGTTCTGTGACCTGTGAAGGGCAACTCAAGACCAGGCAGACTCTCAACCACACTTAGTAAAAAAATTCTCTAGACTGCCGCTCAACGGCAGGCTCTCACCAAAGTAAGAACCTACACAGATTTACCAAGAAGCAGACACTCGAGAAGTTAAGAGATCATAATCGCCCCCTATGACCTGTCTCTACATTTTGTCCCCAACACGAAATCCACTGCTCTGCCATTCTCTGGCAGGGAACAGGGACATAAAAGGAATGGGAAATAAATTATGGCTCCTGTCAAGCGGCCACACAAGACATACCTGCTACTGACAGTTTTTAGCTGCAATCTATATTCAGCCTAAAATAGAACATAGTGAAGACAGAGAAGCACACATAAAGAAACACTGGGGAATGTCGCTTGGTGCTGAGTTTTTCTCATGGAGTAAATGCCAACCTCTTTCACTTAGCAGACAAGCATCTGCTCTAGCTTACTGTGGCAAAGAAAGAACACAATAATTTTGTTTTAAATTACAGTGCCTGATATAGTCTTTTAAAATGCAGGTTTGTTAAGTTTTCTGTTGTTGTTTTCACTATATCAAATTTCAGGCTTGAATTGGGAAGTTAACAACTCTAATGATATGGTGAACACGGTCTGCAACTTATCATCACCACAGAAGCAATCAGACCCCATTTGGGTTTGTACCCAGGCTCTGTCCTCTGGAGGTGATGCACAGAGGCTGCAGGAGGTAAAACCCCTCACAGGATTCACAGAATATGTCTTAGAGGAAGGTGTGAGGAAATGAAGAGGAAACTGTTGTCCAGTAACACTCAAAGTGACAAGGAAGTTACCAAGGCTGAGGAGACTGAATTGCTCTGTCAACAAGGATACAATTAGTAGCAGGTTTCATTCTGTGCTATTCTTCTCTTTGAAGCTAAGATGCTAAGGCATCTCTAGTGAGAGAGAGGGGGAAAATCTTGCTTTCTACGTTCCTCTTCAATTCCTCAGTTCTTGACTACCTCCTATGAGGAATGACAGGACAGCAAGGAACGGTTCACTCAGGTTTCTGTGTATAAACACAGGCACTTTGGAGACGGAGAGAACTCAGGCCCACCACCACGGCCGCGCACTCCATGGCCACCTTCTCCTCTCCCTTGGCATCAATCTCACTTGTCTGGAGAGGCAGGCCTGAGAAGCTCACATTCAATGGGTGGGGGAGAAGTGGAGGAAGGCAGGAATCCCAACTTCATGAAAAAATGCATCCTAGCAAATATCTTACACTTCAACCCAAACATGTTTTTCAAAATTCTAGAGTGGAAAAGGTTGGACTCCTTAGGTCTAGAAAAAGTAAAGTTTTTCTGAATTCATGTTTAGTTCTTCCTTAGCTGTCATTTTGAAATTTAATTGCATCTATGACAAACTCACAATTATCATTATTACAAGAGTCAATCTGAAAACAGTTAAATATTATAGTCATCTCCTGAAAATTTGATCAAATGAAGGACATCAGGGGCACAAATATTTAAAAAATAGCATATTATCCTAGCATTTTGTTGTAGCACATTTACCTAATCCTAACATAGACATTAGATTCATTTCTAATGGAGATCAGTAGCCCAGCCATGTACATGTTGATGGCAGAGGAACTAAGTTTGAGATTAAAATTTTGCCCTGATAGGCTTGGGTAATCATGAGATGACAGTAAATGTGAAACAATGAGAAGGAATCTATCAACTGGGAAATACCTCTGATTTAAGCCTTTCGATTTCTGTATCTTGATCTTCAAGTTGGTGCCGGAGTTGGTTAGCTGCAACTTTTTCTGTCTCTACGATCTGAACTAGATGAATGTACTTCTGCATTAACACTTCCCTCTCAATCAATATGTCTGCATAACTTAAGAGAAAATTACACAGTTAGTCATTGATATATTGTTCTACTACAGTTCCATATAGAACAGCATATGCTACATTTAAAAAAGAAGCCAGGAACATAGCTCATTTGGCTAACTCTATTTCATACAAACATTAACTTTTGGCTGACATTTGGCATCCTTTAACTTTACAGAATTTGAATCATTATCCCTTTACATATCCTTTACTAAGACTTCGTTTAATGACGGCTGCCACCCACAATTTTATCATATAAGTGAGAAAAGGGCAAAGGAAATCTATTGCTTTATAAAGAAAACAGTGCATCTCCTTTAACAAAGAAACTAAAGTATGAATTGGTAGCACATACTGCATTTCCAGGGATGATATTCAAAATATTTCATTGGGTAAGGCACCAGCCAACCAAAACAGACCTGCCACCAAGCAGAATGAATGCAGTGACCATGAGAACAGGCACTGACTGGAAAGAACTCTGATGACGTACCAGTGACCACCAGCGCTGCCTGGTTCTCTGCAGGATTGTGAGACTACTGACAACTCTCTTTACAAAACCAATACAAGCAAAATTTTCACTGTAGATTCTTTAGGCCCTAACTCCAGCAAGCTAACCTGTGTCCACTTCTTTGGCCAAGTGTGGTAAAGACAAAACTCTCTCTTAGATTTTTATTGATTATGCAGTTCTGCGGCATCTGGAATTTGGCTCAGATCTTCTTGCGCTATCAGGATGTTAAAATGTATGTTCCTTCTTTCACATAATCTTTCCCAAATGATATGATAACAGCAATAATTAATAAAAGTTACTATTTATTGAGTGTGTAGGATGTACCATATATATTCTCATCTTGTCCTCCCAGCAACCCCAGGAGAGAGGCTTTATCCATCCCAAATGTAAGAGAAAGATTTTGATCCTCACAGAGGTCACACAGCTGGCGGGCAGCAGGGTTGGGATTCAAATCAACGTCTGTCTGCCCCCTAGCCCATCTTCTTAACCCTTAGCTAAACTGTCTCTCAATGAGAAATAGCACACTGGACATAAACAAGAATGTTGCAGCAGACGCGTTTTGAGATATCTGCCCAATCTTCCTCCCACTTACCTCTTCTTCAGGAACTCGGGCCATGGCAACCATATCTATACCATAAAACCTGCCCTCATGACCACATTAAACTGGTCTAAAAAGATCTAACCGGCCCAAGCTAAACCAATTAGATTCCTTCTCCTTAGAATTTGGGATTGTGCTTCTGACCTATTTGCTTGCACTGAGATGATATGAAATTGGAAACTCAGGTTGCCATTGTTGGGAAGCCATATTTGGCCACATCCATGCCAAAACAAAGTGAGTCTGCTGAGAGAGAAGACAATAAGCATCTTTTCAGCAAAATAAGAGACAGGAGAGACAGAAAGCCTGCAACAGTAAAATAATGACTACCTGGGCTACCGTCGGCTTTCTAGCTTCTGGTTCCAGACACTCATGACATTTGAATATAAATTTTACCCTTGGGTTCAATGAGATATTGTTGTTCCATCTAATAAATTCTGTTTTTAACCTAAACTTTGAAGTTTTAAATAGGCTTGAATAGTTTGAAATAGGTTTGTGTTACTTGGAACTAAAAGAGTCTTAAGACAATTCTAAAATCACAATTTCAGTTCAATTATCTCAACATTCTCAGCACTTACATCATGTGTGCCATTAGCGTTAGAAAAAAACAGTGTCAGCAATATTTTGAAGTCACTTGTTCTAAGAAATTACCCTAAGCGAATAGCAAGAAAGGCTGTGTAAGCCTGTGGGAGGAAGAGAAAAGAAGAAAAAAAGGGCAGAATCTTCATAGAAATATACTTTTGGGAACTTTAAAGGGAGGACGTGATCATAGAGCATGAGAAAAGTAATTATCATAAAAATTCTGCCCTTTCTCAGCAATTTTAGAAACATGCCAAATTTATTATAAATATATTAGATCAGCATCAGATAGGAAAACAGTATTTTATTTTCTCTTATAAAAAGAAAAAGTCCAGTCCAGGATGTGCGGCTGAGTTCATGCAGACTCATCATCGACATCTGACTCCCATCACTTACAAGGCCCCACTGAATTGCTAGGAAAATTGTTTTCTGTTTAAAGAATGAAACCATAATAGCATTATAAAACAGAAAAATATGCCATCAACAGACCAGAAGCTTTATGAAATTCTATGAAGAGAAAAACTATGTAGACTCAGAGTGGTGGGAAAATTAAAGTAGAAGAAACCACACACGCAGACACCACCGAAGCATGGCTCCCACCAAAAGTGGCCAGAGAAGCTCCAGGCCCAGAATCAACAAATGCAAAGAATGCGAGCAGGCAAGGGGACAATCGTTAGGGCCTTTCACTAAACAAGTACCTTCAGAGCATCTGGAAGGTAGGCTCCCTCTTCCCACCTCCCAAAATAAAGAAATAAACAGCCTAAGTGGCAGCTGTGACATGCCCTCAGGTTATAGCCCAAGACATGCTCTCTGTAGAATGGGGCCACCTACCTAAGGAAAGCTCCTAAAGAGGAAGGTGGACTCAGAGAACGGAGGTTGGCTTTACTCCAGACATCCACTGGAGACACGAGGACGAACCAAAAAAGGAAAGGCCTGAGAGGGACTAGGAGTGAAATACTCTGCGTTAATCTTCTACTGTGTGACAAATTACCACAAAGTCAGTGGTTTAAACACCACATATCTATTATGTCATAGTTTCCAGGGGTCAGGAGTCCAGGCTCAGTTTAACTGGATCCTCAGCTCACAAGGCTGCAATGAAGGTGCCAGCCAAGGGCATTCTCATCTGGAGGCTGGAACGGTAAGAACTCTCTTCCAGGTTCATTCAGGTTGTTGGGAAGATTCATTTTCTTGCACCTGTAGAACTCATGCCGTTTGCTTCTTCAAGGCCAGCAGGAGAGCATCTTTGACCCCAGGGAGGGCCCAGTCCCTCTTTGAAGGCTTTCACCTTATTAAGTCAGCCCCACCCAGGAAAACTTCCCTTTTAATTAACTCAAAATCAACTGATTTAGGACCATAATTACATCTGCAAAGTCCTCTTTCCTTTGCCATATAATGTACTCTAATCAAGGGAGTGACAATCCCATCACATTTGCTATACACTAGTGACTGATGGCAAATGACAGGTTCCACTCATGCACACTAAAGGATATGGAATTCTATAGCAGGGAGTCCCAGCCAGGCTTCCTGCTGTCTGCCCACAAACCTGAAAAGGAAGTCTACACATGTGACAGAGACCCTGGATTCAGTCACAGAGTAAACCCAGGTAAACTACCTGTAATAATCCACACGGTCCTTCATTTAGAAACAAAGATTGCTAGACACTTGAGAAAATCAACCCCAAAAAGAAAGGCAGCATCTAAGATGGCCCCCAGTGATTCCTGCCTCTGGTTTCATGTCCTTACGTAACCCCCTCCTCATGAGCGTGAGCTGGACCTGAGTCATTCACTTCTAAGAAACAGAATATGGCAATAGTGATGGGACGGCACTTCCAAGATCAGTTTACACGGAGACTCTGGCATCCATCTTGCTTGCTTTCTCTTGCTGTCTTGCTGGTTTGCTCTCAGGGAAGCCAGGGCCATATTGTGAGCTGATGTACGGAGAGGTCCACATACATAGAAACTGAGAGACCCCTGGCCAACAGCCAATCAGGAACTGAGACTTCAATCCAACAATTGATAAGGAAGTGAATCTCACCAACAGTCATGTGACTGAACTTGGAAGCAGATCCCTCCCCTTTTGAGCCTTCAGATGAGACTGCTGCCCTGGCCAACACCTTGGTTGTTGCCATGTGAGAGACCTTTGGGCAGAGGCACCAGCTAAACCTGCCTGGATTCCGGACCACAGACACTGTGCAGGGACAATAAATTATGTATTGTTTTAAGCATCATAGAGTAAATTGTTGAGCAGCAATAGATAACAAATACAGCCCCAAACAAAAAAAACAGAAAAAATCATTAGAGGAAACAAGGCTAATTCAGGCAACAGAGACTTATTATCTTCACAGAGATATGAAAGAATATTAGAGCCATGAGGCAAAAAGGGGCTGCCATGGAAAAGAAATAATTAGGTAACAAGAAGAGTTCTTGGAAACAAAAAATGACGATTAAAATTTTACAGGCCAGTGAATGTGCTAACCAATAAACCAGACTGAAACCTAAGCTGGATGGTTGGAGAGATAAAAAAGAACACTGAATAAAAATACAAAGAAACTGGAAATACGAAAGAAAAATTGAGTGACATAGGGTATAGATCCAGGAGTCTAGTATCTATCTCACGGGAGCTTCAGAAGGGAAAAAACAGAGGCTGTGATGGGGAAGAAATAATCAAGAAATGGAAGAAGCCTTCTGTGAACTGAACATGGCACAGTTCAAATAGAAAGGATAACCCAACAGCCAGACAGGATAAATGAAAAAACTTCATACCCTGACACATCCTAGTAAATATCAGAGCTCTACAGATAGAGGAAAATTTAAAAAGCTTTCAAAGAGAAACCACTGGTTATCTAAAGAAAGTGAGAATCAAGCTGAGTGCACTTTCTGTCAGTAACCTGGGATGCCACATCATAACAGAATTGAAGGAAAAATATTATTAACCTAAATTCCTCCATCCAGACAACCAATCGACCAACCAAGTATCAGGTCAAGACAGAAAGAGTTTACCAACCACCACACTTACTACAGAAGAAAAATTACAGGGAGGTTTTCCAACCAAACAAAACAGAAAAGAAAGACAAAAGATGACATGGAATGTAAGAATACAAGCCAAATGAGGTAAAGGAAGCTAGAAAGACACTAGAACTTGACACATGCAAGATTCTCCATTAAGGAGCAAATATTCAATTGCATATGATTATATTTCATTCTCTGTGGAAGCAAACACCAACCTTGATATTTTGGGACCTAACATTTGTATAACAATGATGTCAGTGTCCCTTATTGTTTTTCAATTTTCAGAATCAACAGAAGTTTAATTAAATTTAGAGAACAGAAGGTAAATGTTTAAAAGTTTATAAATAGAGAATAAATAATCATGAAAGTAATAAAACCTTAGGGTTAGAGGAGAGAAAAGAACAATAAAAACATTAAATGTCTTAATTTACTTATTTTTCATAGCAGAGAGTCAACACATACTGCCTAAAGTGGATAAATTAATAGAGGCTTAATTATATTATCTTGAGACAAAGTCAGCCAATTTAAGAGGCAAGAATATGTAAGTAACAAAACCAGAGTGGACAAAGGGAGGGGAGGTAAGAGGTATTGTAACGATGTTAAATTCGTCATCTTTGTAGCAGGGAGGCAATAATACCGCCTAAAATTAGTAAGCCAAGAAATAGACAAAAGGGCTTCATAGAATATATGAATATATATGAATATATTCATATATATGTGAATGAATGACTAATATATGTATGAATATATATGAATATATATGAATGACTAATACAGTAAAAGGGCCCTACTTAATCGAAGAAGTAAAAATTGTTTATCCAATCTGGTCAAGAGTTTCGGAAAATAATAATACTCAGTGCTGGCAAAGATATAGTAAAATGGACACTCTCCTGGAGTAAGCCATTCTAGAAGACAGCATCACAATAAGTATCAAGACAGATTAAAAAGGTCATATCCTTTGTCATAGTAACTTCACTTCTAATAATCTAACCCAAGGAAGATAATCAGAGACTTGCACAAAGATATACAAAGAGACAAGATGTTCATTCATTAAAATAAATACAAGAAAATTGAGACATAAGACAAACTAAGTATTCGTGTATATATAACATGGAAGGGGTTAAACAAGTAATACTACGTCTACACAATGGAACGATACAGCCATTTAAAATCCTATTTTTAAAGAATAGTTAACATAATAGAACATACCCAAGACCTACTAATAAATGAACAAAAAGACCCCAGGAGATTAAACATGATTTGTACATGCACATGCATATGTGTTCACATGGAAAAAAGAAAATACACAAAAGCTTAATGGCAGTTATTTACTCTGTGAGGTGGGAATATACGATGTTTAGTTCCGTCTTTATATGCTCCTGTGACTCCAAATTTGTTCTTTCATTCAATATTTGTTGAGTGTTTTTATGTACCCAGGAACTGTTCGAAGCACTGGATACAGGAGCAAACAAAATAGAAAAAAACAATCTCTGCCCTCATGGAATTTACATGGTAGTGGGGTGCACAAAACAGTAAAATAAATTTTTTAAATAATAGGATGTCATCTGGTGATTAGTACCTTAGAGGAAAAAGGGAGAAGCAGGATAAGGAGTGGGGGAGATGGGGTTAGAATTTTACCAGGGTGTGAGAGAGATCTCCCTGAGAAGATGGCGCTTGAGTAATGGCGGGAGGAGCGAGCCAAGCAGCCAGCCAGTGGAAGAACATCCCAAGTAGAAGGAATAGCACGTGCAAAAGCCCCGAGGTGGGAGTAGGCCTGGCCTGCCTGAGGAATGGCACAGCGGCCAGTTTACTGGAGGAGAGTAAGTGACAGGTAGAAAAGAGTACAGGATTCTAAAGCATTTAGGGCTCTGTAGACCAACAGGAAGTCTCAGATTTTCACCCCAGATGGGATGTTGAGCTCTGATCAGAGGTGTGGCAGGATCTGACTTTTTAACAGGAACACCCTGGCTGCTGTGATGGGAAAAGGCAGAGGTAGGGGGTGGAGTGCAAGGGGAGAAGAGAGACCAGTTGGCGCCCTGCAATAATCCGGGCAAAAATGTTAAAGATTAGTCCAGCACCTGGCATGGAGCCTGATGAGAAATAGTCATTCAAGTAAAGAGTCATTGTCAAATGCAAAAACCCACCTAATATGATTTATTTTGCATGGTTTCTTCTTCTTCACATAATAATTTTCATTTCTCATAATTTCAAATCATTCAATGTATTTCATTGGGTCTCCCTAGTTTATTGCTCTTGCTGGGATATCCTCTCAACTTTCAATCACCAAGCTTTCTTTTTGTATCCCATTACTAAATGAATGTCTACTCCAGGACTGCATCAAATCAACTGGCAATCCATGGATGGCGCCCCTTCAATGTGATAATTTTCAGAGCATTGGTATTTCTATCTACCATATTTCCAACGTATGCTATCTGATTGCATTTTCCAGTTGCTAGATAATACTCATGTTTAAGAATTTTTGCCTAATCTATTCATTATTTCTGATTTGGTTTTCATTTTTTTTGTTATTTCGTTTGACTTCCACCAGGGGAAAAAATGGGTTCTCGCTGCCAAGGGAAATAATAAAATGAAGCCATATAAAATCAACGTGATGAAAGCCAAACTCATCTGCTGAGCACCAACAGATGGCAAGTTTGAGGCATATATTTGGGAGTAAAATATTCATGTGCAATGTTTATAATCAAAACCAAACCACCACTACTCCATACAGGAGAAAAGACATTCCAACAGAATCCTAAAGACTCCAGGGAAGAGGCACAGGATAAAATCACAGGGCTTAACTATTTCTATTTTTATAGAAAACTATATTAGCTTAGCAAGAAGTTGTTAGATTGGCCAGAACCTCATCCTAGTTACTTTGACTGAAGACACTTTTGCTACAAAACATATATAACTAGATATATATGCTAATGAGATATATATAACAAGAACTATAGTAAAATAAACTGAAAAGTCCTGTAATAGGTAACTGAAGAAAAACTCCCACTAGCTCCAGGGTTATGCTTGACTTTACTGAGAAACCTTCAGAACCAGCATTCATCAAATCAGAAGCATCGCAATGTCTCTGGGAATTGCACAGATCCAGTCCTGGATGGCAGCAGTGCAGTGCCTGTCTAAGCAACTGGCAGCAGCCGCCCTTGTCTAGGCAAGACCGTCTCTCCCTGGCGTTGCTCCCCGCCACTTTAGCCACTTATCGCCTCTCACTTTTTCTGACTCTGAAATTCTCTTACACCAATAGCTCCACTCCACTGACTAATCTACATGGTTTAGGTATCACACGAGAGTGAGGTTCTAACACTACGTCACCCCCACTAATCTCTTCTCTCTCTACTTGCAGGCGCTTCTCTCCTAAGCTGTCCCCTTCACAATGAATGGAAAACTCAAGCATCCCTGTTAACAGAGACAAAGAGAGGAATCAAATTTAAAGACTAAAACCCTCTCTTGTAAACACTGCTCTTTCTTTCCAGTTCACCTTTAGCAGTTCATTACTTAAACATCTGACTAACTTTGAGGCATGTGGAAAGTTTTCAATAATCCTTTCTAAAATACAATTAAATATAAAAAACAAGCAAAATATTGTTATAAGTAAACATGACAGAAAGTCAATAAGGGTAAAATTATTAATTTGGGACAAAGAAATTTTAAGGAATGCTTCTGAAAGTAAATACATTTTATAGTACTATGTTACAAAACTGAAGAAAATGTTTTATATCACAATTTATATTGATAAAAGTTATTTCTTTACAAATGTGCATAAATAGGTATCGGTAGAATTCTCTTTATGATCACCAAAAGTTCTTTAGCAAGAGTATATATCTAACTATATTCATTAAACCCAAATGGATTAAAGGGGTTTATAAATTCTCATATATAATTTCTACTACAAGGACTCTAAACAAAATAACAACGGAAATAGGTGTTGGTGAGGATGTGGAGAAATTAAAACCCTATTGGACTGCTGGTGAGAATGTAAAATGGTGCAGCCACTCTGGAAAACAGTTTTGTAGTTCCTCAGAAAGTTAAACATAGAGTTACCATGTGACCCAATAATTCTACTCCTAGGTATATACCCAAGAGAATTGAAAACATGTATCCACATAAAAACTTGTACACAAATATTCATAGCAGCATGTTTATAATAGCAAAAAGTGCAAATACTCAAACGTTCATCAACTGAAGAATGGGTAAACAAAATGTGGTATATCCATACAATGGAATAGTACTCAGCCATAAAAAGGAATGGAAGACGGATTACGTTACAACATGGATGAACTTCGATAACATTATGCTAAATGAAAGAAGCAAGGCACAAAAGGCCTGTATGATTCCATTCATATGAAATGTCCAGAATGGGCAAATCCATAGAGAAAGAAAGTAGATTAGTGGTTGGGTAGGGCTAGGGAAAGTGGCGAATAGAGAGTGACTGCTAATAGATATCAAGATTCTTTTTTGGGTGTTGAAATGTTCTGGAATTAGATAGTGGTGATGGTTACACAACCTTGTGAATATACCAAAAAGCACTAAATTGTACACTTTAAAATGATGGATTTTATGGTAGGTGAATTATATCTTAATTTAAAAAATAATAATGTATTTAAAAAGTAATTGAGCAATCTCTCCCCAAAAGCACTATCTGCATTGCATTATGATTCAAAAGCTCTTTATGTGAAAAAAAGTCATAGATGTAGTACAAGACCAAAAAAATGGCACAGGGGAATTCACAACAAATATGAAAGACAAATAGATAGTATCTTTATCATACAAGGCACTCATAAACAAAGAGATAAAAAGAATACCAATGGAAAAAATAGGGAATAGAGATGAGATGACAATTCATATAGGAATTATAGACAAATATGAACAATAGCAAAAAACAGTCAATCTCCCCAATAATCAAGGAAATGCTCCTTACACAAAGATACAATTTTACACCCATCAATATAATAAAGAATTTTAAAAAGTGATTCCAGCTTTCTCATGCCCTAGTGGAGGGAGATTAAATTGGTACACATTTCTGCAAAGCAATTTGGCACTCTGCCAGGAGCAGGGGCTAAGGGATGAGCAGTACACATTTGTGTTGAAGGAATTCAGGCTGGCAGAGACAAGCAGACAAACAAATCAATGCAACAATCTCATAGGTGCTTTGAGAGAAATAAGAGGTTACAGTGGGCGCTCAAAGAAGCAAATGATCGGTCCTTCCTACAGAGGGAGGAAGAAGATCAGGGAAGGTGACGCAGACGACTGAGAGCTGAGTCCTGAAAGATGAGTTGGTGTGGTCAGACGGGAGGGGACATCCCAGCACATTACAATTCCTCTATGTGGTGCTACCGCTGGAGCCCAGGACACAGGGGGAGGGGACGGCATGAGAGGCTCACAAAGGTCAGCTCAGGAGGGTCCTCGCTTGGACTGGCTCACTGCATTCCAGAACGTAGTAGGGAAGTAATAAATATCAGTTGAATGAATGAATGTTTTTTTCTTAAAGCAATATGGAAGCATTATACTGTTCTTTCTACCCTTGCATCTGGTTAAAATTTTCCATAAAAAGAAGTAAATTGAATATAATAACCAAAATAACTATAGGGAGCCCTGGAGTTCTTCCAGCAGATCAGATATTTTCTTCAGAAAGGGCACTCTGGTAACCATATGGAGGATGGATTAGAAGGAGGCAAACGTGGAAGAGAGACAGGTGAGGTGGCTGAGCAATAGCCCAGGGAACGGCTGTGGACATGGAGAGGAAAGGAGACCAGATGTCCCCAGGGTCAAATCCACAAGTGGTAGCTGGTTGGATGTGAGCAACAAGGACAGAAGGTGCAGGATGACATTCTACTGCCTTGAGTGACTGAGTGTATAGGAGACTATTCCCTAGGTAGGAAGAAGGGGATATTGAGAAAAATGAGCTTGGTTTTGGACTTACTGAGTATCAGGTAACTCTGACCGCCATGGGGGAGATGACACATAGATAGTGCAGTATAGAAAATGCTTCAACACACACTAGAGGGAGTGTATCCTGGTGGTTAGGCACACAGCCTTTGGAGTTAATCTGACCTGGATTTGAATTCCACCTCTGCCATTTATTAGACCAGTGGCCTTCAGAAGGGAATTCCAGCTCTCTAAGACCTCAGACTCAATGGGGATAGCACCACCGACGTCACAAGCAGCTGTGACTATTAAATGAGAAGAGTACATGGTGCACACAGCACAATACCCAGCATAGAGGAAGCATGGAGAAAGGGTGGCTCCGTCCACGTGGTGGAAGCCTTGGGAGTGGATGCCAAGAGAGGAGAGAAGAGGTGCAAGGGAGTAGCCCTGCAGAGCAAGGACATTAAAGAAAGGGACAGAACACAGTGGGCAGTGAGAGAGGATGAGAAGAAGTGATGGAAAGAGTGAGAGAATCAGGAGCGAGTGATGTCACAGAAGCAAAAGGAAAGAGAATTTTGAGAGAAGACTTAGATCTCCATATACTAATGTTAAAAAAAGAAACCTCCAACTTCATGTGAAAGGAAGGTTGAGAATAACGTGACTAGTAAATAAAGAGTATGTAATTATATAATCTATCTATCTATGTGTCTACATATATGCAAATATATAGAAAAACTAAACATGGGATTGTTCCCAGTAAATACCTTTGAGGAAATACATGGGCTTGGGGAAGGGCAGGGGGAGGGGGGATATGAATAAAAACCCTAAGTTTTTACTCTCTATACTTTTGCATTGTTTAGTTTCTTTTTTTAGAGAGCTTGCATTTATGTATTACTTGTGTAATTCAAAAATAAATAAGTATGAATGGAATATTACTCAGCCATAAAAAAGAATAAAATCGTCCCATTCACAACAACATGGATGGACCTTGAGGGAATTATGTTAAGTGAAATAGGCCAGATAGAGAAGGACAATCTCTGTATGACTCCACTCATATGAGGAATTTAAAAATGTAGACAAAGAGAACAGATTAGTGGCTACCAGGGGAAAGGTGGGGTGGGGGGTGGGCACAAAGGGTGAAATGGTGCACCTACAACACGAATGATAAACATTAATGTACAACTGAAATTTCACGAGATTGTAACCTATCATAAACTCAATAAAAAATGATAAAATAAACAAATAAATAAGTATGAAATATAAACAGAAAGTTGAAGTTACATAAGGAAAGAAAAGGTTTGGAAAGTCATTGTTGACCCAGGTGACAAGAGTTCCAATGGAGCAGGGTCAGAAATCCATCCCAAAGAGCGGAAAAGAGCAGGAGCTGTGTGCAGAGGGAGAACAACCAAACCATTTCTCTAAGAAGCCTCGCTGTGCGTGCAAGAGAGGTCAGCAGCAGGAGGAGGATTTGGGGCTAAGGGAGAGTTTTTAATTTTTTGTTTGAAGGTGGGAGAGATTGAAGGAGAATCAAAGAATACAAGAAAAAAGCCAAGGGGACGGTAAATAGACTGGAACTATAAGAGAGAAATGGAATAACTGATGGAGCAAGAAAATCAGAGGGAGGAAGCTCACAGTAGACATTTGCCTTGAACCAGAGATGGTTCTCCTGGGTCAGCGAAGAGTCGGTGAGGGTGGCTCCCTCCTAAAGGTGAGCCGTGTGCCCAGGAGGATGGAGTGCACACTCTGTGAATGCAGACACGAGGTCGTACTGCAGTGCCAGCTGGACACTCAAGTGGGGTGACAAGCTTCTGAAGCAAAAACACTGTGGGGAAGGGGCCAGCCTGGTGGTGCAGCAGTTGCACTTTCTGCTTCGGTGGCCTGGGGTTCACTGGTTCGGATCCCGGATGCTGATGTGGCACTGCTTGGCAAACCAGACTGTGGTAGGCGTCCCACATGTAAAGTAGAGGGAGATGGGCATGGATGTTAGCTCAGGGCCAGTCTTCCTCAGCAAAAAGAGGAGGATTGGCGGCAGATGTTAGTTCAGGGCTAATCTTCCTCAAAAAAAAAAAAAAATAAAAGAAACCACTGTGGGGAATAGGAGAGATAACCAACAGGTAAAAGGACTAACAAAGGGCTGAAACTAAGAAAATTCAAGCCCAACTTTTCCCTATAGAAAACAAGTTCTACCATCCACTCAAGTGAAAGCTTTCATAGTTCACAAACATACTACCCCTTTTCTCTCGTGCTGCACTTTGCAGGCACTCAGGAAAGAAAACATTGAATTCTCTTTCACTGTGGCAAATCTGGAGGCAAAGGCCCGATAGAAGTTCTTAGTGGAAAAATACAATACCTCAAATGAAGAAATCCACATCTTCAGCTTTCTAGTCCTGATGGTCTTACTGCCACAAGAATAATACAAAATGAGGCTTTAGGAGCACTACAGGCTGCCACATCAGCGCCTTTTCTGATTTTCTAGTCCTCAAGTTTTGCTGTGATACATGAAGCATTTCAACTTTTCTATATATTCACTGTTTTCTGATTTGTGAGGAATTTCTCCAAGCACATTCTATAAAGTGCTAATTTTATGGGGATGATGTGATACACAGTAGCCTTTAGTGCTGGACAGATTTTATACTAAACGCTTAGCTCTAAATTAAGCTTCTATCCATTTACAAAGAATGAGGTTACAAGCATTAGGTGTTTGGTGTTGGCACAGTTACCACAGGGGGCGGGGGCGGGGATGTGTGTGGGCGTGTGTGTTAGAGAGAAGGGGGAACAAACTGAGAGAGACAGAGAGAGAATGAACAACAGGTGACCTCAGGCACACGTAACCAAAAGGACTACAGATAAAAACACACCAAAGAGGCTGGATTAGAGCTTTTTTTAGTGGACAAGACCAGGCTTAATTGAAAGACTTAACCGGAGGATTGCGTCTTTCTGCTTATCAAGTTCTAGACTGACAGGATGAAGGAAAGGGCTATGTCAAGCCCTTGCCCAACTCAATCTGACATGAGCTTTGCGGAAGGGAAGCATATGCCAAATTCCTTCTTCCCTTGTGAATGCCCTCTCCTTAGAGGTAAGCCCAAGATCCACTTGCCACAGGCACACACCGAGGGGAAGAGAGAGAACTGAGGTGGGGGTTTGAGCACAGTGTCAGCTGGTAAAATTGGAAAGTAGGCAAAAGATAGTGGGACAATCTCAAACACCTGAAAGCATAAATCATACCTTCCGAGGGCCAAAAAAAAAAGCTATGCACATCCCATGATGCACTGTACCAGACACAATATTCTCAATGCCTCTAACTTTTCACAAGCCCTCCTTCAACCTCAACCTTGGCAGAAGCCCAAGCCAGCTCTCCCCTCAGGGCACACCTTACTTCTCTAGTAGCCCCACCACTCATTCTCTCATACCTTATATACCAAGGGGCAGGGAGATCCATCAGTATCACAGAGCTCCCCATGGCCTCTTATAGGCCATCATACTCTCCAATTCCCTTTCTGGCCAGTGCTCAGCATCTTTGCCCCACAGACCTGCTTTCATTCATCATTTCTCCTCCCAATGAATGACACCATCCAAGCTAGGAACCCGAGAGATGTGTTAGATGCCATCCTTGTCTAATATTGTTCACATCCAGGTGGTCACAAAGTCCTTTGAAGTCTACCCTGTACATCTCTGGAATACATTCTACCTCTGTTCCCAACTGTCACAGACCAGGTCCTTCATGTCTTATGCTTGGCCAGAATGGGAAAAACCTTGGAAGAGGTACATCTGGATCCAACTGCAGGCCATGACTAACTGCCAAGGCTTCACCTGGTCAGTGTCTCAGTAGATGAAACGTGTGGAAAAAACACTGTGAACATTGTCTTTTCAACCAATGGGCCCCAAGTACCCACAATCAACTGGGTTAGTGTTTTTTATTTTCTTAATGGCTACAAGTAAATTAACCATGGTGGACAGATATGGCAAAGTGAACGAAGAATAAATATCAGGTTATTGGAAATATCCAAAGTTCCACACATCGTTGCTATTAAATACTCTGGCTTCAACTCATTCAGACAAAACAAGACTGAGTCTTGCTAGCAGCTTCCCATGAACTGGTGCCAATAATATGTGGTGGAGTGATATTTTAAATGTGCCAGTGTTCTATTAGTATAATATGGGCCAAATGCAAGCAAAACCGTAAAACAAGCTTCCTTGGCCAGGTCAAAGCTTCAAAATGGGAATTTAATTTCCAAAAAGATTTTTTCCTGGGCCAGATCTAAGGGAGAAAACATGCAACTCCCAGAAAATGACCCAAAGATTCTCTGAAAACAAACTAGAGCAGTAGATTCAGCTCTGAGGTAGAAAAGACAGTAGCAAGAATGTGATTTTCATGGTATACAAAAACAGCACACCGCAGGCCGGTACTGAGAAGCCATCCCAGGAAAACAGCAGTGACCAAGAGAGGGGTTCTGAGCAGCCTGTTTCTCTGTAATGTCTGCAGGAGGATTTGTGGCTCAGAAAAGAACTAGTCTCAGACTAAAATAATCATCAGTTAATCAAAAGCTCAGACTTTTAAAAAGAGGGATCAGTCCAGTCGAACAATTTCCCACTGGGCACAAACGCTCATAGTACCGGTGCAGCCCCAAAGGTGGAAGCTTGTCTCCGTGCTACTGTGGGAGCAGGTGGTGGCAACCCTGAGCCTCTGCATGATCGCTTTCTCATCCTGTAGGAGAGCCCACAGTGCTGCTGTGGTCCCAAGGAGTGGTCCAGGCTCAGACCCTATGAGGAAGCCCAACCCACCAAGCACAGCAGCCAGCAAGACCTTAAGAAGAAGCAGCAGCAGCTCTACATACCCAGGTGAATGCTCTCCCAGCTGGCACAAGTGCCCATAATACCCCACAACTTCCAGCAGACAGGGTAGGATCAGAAACCCAGCTCCTGTTTCTCCCTAGCAGTAGCAGGTGGACTCTGTGACCTGAAACTACCACAAATGCCCCAGCAAAAGATTATTTCATCAAACCCCAAAAACTACAGCAGCAATTCAGAGCAGAAGGAGAATGACAATTCTCCAGAAACCAACCCTGAAACAAAAATTTGCAATCTAAAGGACAGAGAATTCAAAATAGCTGCCATAAAGAAACTCAACAAGTTACAAGAAAACTCAGAAAGACAGTCCAATGAGCTCAGGAATAAAATTAATGAGAAGAAGGAATACTTCACCAAAGAGATTGAAACTATTCAATAAAAAACAAGCAGAAATTCTGGATATGAAGAACACAATTAATGAAATAAAAAATAACCTAGAATCCTATAAAACAGAGCTGATGATATGGAGGAAAGAATTAGTCATTTAGAGGATAGAAATATAGAATTGCTTGAAGTGGAGGAGGAAAGAGAACTAAGATTTTTTCTAAAATGAAAGAATTATTCAAGAAATATCTGACTCAATTAGGAAAAGTAACATAGGATTATAGGTATTCCAGAGAGAGAAGGGAGGGAGAAAGGAGCAGAGAGCTTGTCCAAAGAAATAGATGAGAATTTCCCAAACATGGGGAAGGAACCAGACTTACAAATACACAAAGACAATAGAACTCCTAATTACATTAGTGCTAAAAGATCTTCTCCAAGGCATATAATAGTAAAACTGGCAAAAGTCAATGGAAAAGAAAAAATATTGAGGGCAGCAAGGCAGAAGAAAATAACCCACAAAGGAACCCCTATCAGGCTTTCAGCAGATTTCTCAGCAGAAACCTTACTGACTAAGAGAGAATTGAATGATATATTCAAAATATTGAAAGACAAAAACTTTCAGCCAAGAATATTCTATCCAGCAAAATTATCCTTCAGACACACTGGACAAATAAAAGGTTTCCCAGCAAACAAAACTGAGAGAATTCATTGCCACTAGACTTACCCTACAAGAAATTATCAAGGATGCCCTCATACCTGACACAAAAAGGCAAAGGTCTACAAAGTTTTGAGCAAGGAGATAGATAGACAGTCAAAAGCAGAAAACTGCAGCTCTCTTTCAGAACAAGGAAGCAAATACTTAACTATAACTTAAAAGATAAAGGAAAGGAAAGCATCAAAAGTAACTATAAACACTTAAACTTAGTCACAAACACCCAAGATAAAACAGAATAATTTGTAACAACAATAACTTAGAAAAGGAAGAGGAAAGGATTAGAACTTGTTTAGGCTAATGGAGATAAGAGGATATCAGAAAATGTACTATCTCACCTATGACATTTTTTATACAAACCTCAAGGTAACCACTAAAGAAAAAAATCAAAGCAGAGCCACAATTCATAAAAAAAAGAGAAAGCTGAGAAAACCTCCAAAATGAAATGGCAGTCAGAAATACAAAGGAAGAGAAACAATGGAAACAACTGGAAAATAAGAGATAAAATGGCAGTATTAAGCCTTCATATATCAACAATCACTCCAAATGTAGATGGATTGAATTCTCTAATCAAAAGACACAGAGTGACCGGACAGGTTAAAAGACAGACCCAACAATATGCTGCCTCCAGGAAACACACCTCAGCTGTAAAGACAAAAATAGGCTCAGAGTGAAGGAAGACAATACTCCAAGAAAATGGCAAACAAATGTTTGCTATACTTACATCAGGCAAAGCAGACTTTAAGATAAAAAAGACAATGAGAGACAAAGAGGGGCAGTATATAATGATAAAAGGGATTTTTCACCAAGAGGACATAACACTTATGAATATATATGCACCTAACACAGGAGAATCAAGTATACAAAACAACTATTAACAGACCTAAAGGGAGAAATTAACAACAACACAATAATAGTAGGAGATCTCAACACCCTACTTACATCAATGGATAGAACATCCAGACAGAAAGTCAACAAGGAACTAGTGGATTTAAATGATACACTGGATCAGATGGATTTAATAGATATAGAGAGAGCACTCCATCCAAAAACAGCAGAATACACATTCTTCTCAAGTGTACATGGAACATTCTCAAAGATAGACCATATGCTGGGAAACAAGGCAAGCCTCAACAGATTTAAGAAGACTGAAATCATATCAAGCATCTTTTCTGACCACAATGCTATGAAAGTAGAAATCAACTACAAGGAAAAAGCTGGAAAAGTCACAAATGCGTGGACGCTAAACAACATGCTACTGAACAACCACTGAATCAATGAAAAAACCAAAGGAGACATTAAGAAGTATCTAGAGACAAATGAAAATGAAAATATATCAACTCTTATGGGATACAGCAAAGGGGGTCTAAGAGGGAAATTCACAGCAATACAGGCCCACCTCAAAAAACAAGAAAAGAAGTAATCTTAATCAAATAAGTAATCTTAAACTACACCTAACAGAACTAGAAAAAGAAGAACAAAGCCCAAAGTCAGCAGAAGGAGGGAAATGATAAAAATTAGAGCAGAAGTAAATGAAATAGAGACTAAAAAAACTGTAGAAAGAATCAGTGAAACTAAGAGCCAGTTCTTTGAGAAGATAAACAAAATTGACAACTCTTTAGCCAGACTCACCAAGAAAAAAAAAGAGAAGGCTCCAATAAATAAAACTAGAAATGAAAGAGGAGAAATTACAACAAATACTACAGAAATACAAAGGATTATAAGAGAATACAATGAAAAACTATATGCCCACAAATTGTATATCCCAGAAGAAATGGATAAATTCTTAGACTCATACAACTTCCCTAAACTGAATCAAGAAGAAACACAGAATCTGAATAGACCAATCACAAGTAAAGAAATTGAAACAGTAATCAAAAACCTCCCAAAAAACAAAAGTCCAGCACCAGATGGCTTCTCTGGAGAATTCTACCAAACATTCAAAGAAGATTTAATATCTATCCTTCTCAAACTATTCCAAAAAATTGAAGAAGATGGAACGCTTCCTGATGCATTCTATGAGGCCAACATTACCCTGATACCAAAGCCAAAGAAGGAAAATCACAGGCCAAAATCGCTGATGAACATAGATGCAAAAATCCTCAGCAAAATACTGGCAAACAAAATACAGCAATACATTAAAAGGATCATACACCATGATCAAGTAGGATTTATACCAGGGATTCAGGGATGGTTCAACATCTGCAAATCAATCAATGTGATACACTACATTAACAGAATGAGGAATAAAAATTACAGGATGATCTCAATAGATGCAGAGAAAGCATTTGACAAGATCCAACATCCATTTATGATAAAAACTCTCAATAAAATGGGTATAGAGGGAACATACCTCAACATAATAAAGGCTATATATGACAAACCCACATGCAACATCATACTTAATGGTGAAAAACTAAAATCCATCCCTCTGAGTACAGGAACAAGACAAGGGTGCCCACTTTCACCACTCCTATTCAACATAGTACTGGAGGTTTTGGCTAGAGCAATTAGGCAAGACAAAAAAAGCAGGAACCCAAATTGGAATGAAAGAAATGAAACTCTTGCTGTTTGCAGATAATGTGATGCTATATATAGAAAACCCTAAGGAATCCAACAGGAAACTATTAGAAATAATCAACAACACAGGAAAGTTGCAGGGTACAAAATCAACTCATAAAACTCAGTTGCTTTTCTCTACACTAACAATGAACAAGCAGAAAGAGAAGTCAAGAATACAATCCCATTTACAATTACAACAAAAAGAATAAAATATCTAGAAATAAATTTAACCAAAGGGGTGAAAGACCTATACACTGAAAACTATAAGACATTACTGAAAGAAATTGAAGAAGGTATAAATAAATGGAAGGTATTTCATGCTCATGAATTGGAAGAATAAACATAGTTAAAATGTCAATACTACCTAAAACAATCTACAGATTCAATGCAAACCCAGTCAGAAGCTCAAGGACATTCTTCATGGAAATAGAACAAAGAATCCTAAAATTTATATGGAACAACGAAAGACCTCAAATAGCCAAAGCAATCCGAGAAAAAAGAACAAAGCTGAGGCATCACAATCTCTGACTTCAAAACATACTACAAAGCCACGGTAATCAAAACAGCACAGGACTGGTGCAAAAACAGACACACACATCAACAGAACAGAATTGAAAGCCCAGAAATAAAACCACACGTCTACAGACAGTAATCTTCAACAAAGGACCCTAGAACACAAAATGGAGAAAGGAAAGTCTCTTCAATAAACAATGCTGGAAAAACTGGGCAGCCACATAGAAAAGAATGAAAGTAGACCATTATCTTACACCATACACTAAAATTAACTCAAAGTGGATTAAAGACTTGAATGTAAGACCTGAAACCATAAAACTTCTAGAAAAAAATATAGGCAGTACACTCTTTGACACTGGTCTTAGCAGCATCTTTTCAAATACCATGTCTACTCAGGCATGGGAAACAAAAGAAAAAATTAACAAATGGGACTACATCAGACTAGAAAGCTTCTGTAAGGCAAAGGAAACCAAGAAAAAAACAAAAAGCCCACCCAATGGGAGAAAATATTTGCAAATCGTCTATCTGACAAGGCGTTAATATCCAAAATATGTAAAGAACTTATATGACTCAATAACTAAAAACACAAACAATCCGACCAAAAAATTGGCAAAGGATATGAACACACATTTTTCCAAAGAAGATATACAGATGGCCAACAGACACATGAAAAGGTGTTCAACAACACTAATTATTAGGGAAATGCAAATCAAAATTACAATGAGATATCACCTTACACTGATCAGAATGGCTATAATTAACAAGACAAAAAGTAACTAATGTTGGAGAAGATGTGGACAAAAGGGAACCCTCATACACTGCCGGTGGAATGCAAACTGGTGCAGCCACTACGGAAAACAGTATGGAGATTTCTCAAAAGATTAAAAATAGAAATACTATATGATCCAGCTGTCCCACTACTTGGGTATTTATCCAAAGAACTTGAAATCAACAATTCAAAGAGACCTATGCACCTCTATGTTCATTGCAGCATTACTCACAATAGTCAAGACATGGAAGCAACCCAAGTGCCCATCAACTGATGAATGGATAAAGAAGATGTGGTATATATACAATGGAATACTACCTAGCCATAAAAAAGACAAAATCGTTCCATTTGCAACAATAGGCATGAACCTTGAGGGTATTATGTTAAGCAAAATAAGCCAGACAGAGAAAGACAAAGATTGCATGACTTCACTCATATGTGGAAGATAAACACATGGACAAAGAGAAGAGATTAGTGGTTCCCAGAGGGGAAAGGAGTCAAGGGGTGGGCAAAATGGGTAAAGGGGCACATACATATGGTGATGGATAAAAATCAGACTATTGGTGGTAAGCACGATTCAGTATACACGGGAACTGAGAAATAATAATGTACACCTTAAATTTCACAATGCTATAAACCATTATGACCTCAATAAAATAAAAAATAATACATAATTCATTTAAAATTGAAAAACAAGTGATCAATAAAACCATAACTTCTATTAAAAAGGCAGCAGTACCAAATCAAAGTCCTGTTCTCTGAAGGTGAAACGTTAAGTCAACCAACCAGTTGTTTAATTAGCACAACGTCAAGCGAAAATGGTTGACAAATTCCTTCTCCAAATCAGCTTCATTAATTTTCTGGCTCTGCTCATGTATGAACAAAGTCAGGATGAATTTCACAGGTCCAAGTTTACACCAAAAACTCGACTTAAGGAAACTCAGGTAAAAAAGTTATTATCTTCCTGCTTTAGAAAGCAACACTTTAAGAAGCATCTCAATGCAAAAAGTCAACTATAAGAACTCAGGAATAAAGCAGTCAGATTAAAAGGACGTCATCAAAGAACCAGTCCGGGGCCTCAAGTCAAAGCAAAAACAAATTTAATGGACCAAAAAGTCAGAACATCAAGAAAAAAGATGAATTATTAACCATATCTTCAAGTCCAAAAGAGAAGTGAATTTTACCATTCAATCACGTAAACCGCTGAAGTGGTTTCTAAAGTCTGTGTCTCCTGACAAGATCACAGGTGCCCTGGTTTTGATCATACGTCAATCAACACCTAAATGTTACTGACCCATTTCCACATATACAACAAGGTTTTCATGGTACAGACAGAAATCTCTTACTTGAAATTTAACCATTTTTAAAGTAATTCATACTCTGTATCTGATTCACCATGAAACTTGCTTGGCAACTACAAAGGCGTTTAGGCTACTAATGGTACCTGGCTCTTCTGGAATGAAAAAGATGGACAAATACGCATGCTTAAATTATTTACTTCATTTTAACTCCCAGGCAGAAAGGAACAGAAGCAGTCACAAAGATTGTGTCTGGAAATGACCCAAACGCTCTGCTTTGCCAACTTGATACTGCTTTCATCTTTGAACTTTCACCTTTGAAGACCTGGCCTTCTGTCTCCAGCAAGTCCTTCTACATTAATCCTAAATCTGGAGCAAAAGCCCCAGAGAGCACGGGCAGCAAAGACGGCTGAAGAGTGTGCCTGGATCATGACAACAGCAAGCCATTCCCAGGACACCTGGAAAGCAGCATTTGGTTGCCAACCCTGTGCATCTCTCAGACATTTTGGAGGGGAGGAAAGAAAAGGAACCGAAATCTTTTGCAAATAACATCTTCTACTCTTAGCCCTGACCTCACAAAAATCCATTTTCATCTTTGAATGGAGGAAGAGAAAAAGACACAGAAGAAGGAACGACTGAACAGAAAAAGAGACGATAACGCAGAGAAGCGTAATACAGAACATTGGTGCAAGGTTCCAGAGTCAGAGTGACCTGGGTGTGAAACCTGGCTCTGCAGCTGAACGAGTTTAGATCTTTGTGTTGTATCTCGGCCAATCTGCTCAAGCATCATGAATCTCTGGTTCTCTCATCTGCAAAATGGGGTTAATAATACCCTCCTGGGTAGTAGTGAGGAATAAAAAAAGGTAAGTATGTAAAGCACTTAGCATGCTGCCCGCCACAGAGGAGGTGGTCCTTCGAACACAGGAGACAGAAGAGGGGAGGGGAGACAGGAGCCTTTCAGAGGAACAGTCTCAAGGCTTCAAAGAACAGTCTAAACTCACTCAGAACAAACGCCTCCTTCTCCTTATAATCAATCTGAAAATGCTTCTTGATCACCTACTATATAATTAGCACTGTGCTTCATTCAGAAACAACGTGCCCTTGCCCTCCTCCTCACTCTCAAGGTGCAGCTCTGGAGACAGAAATCACACACGTGAAATACGTTAAAAAAATAACCTAAGTGGTACTAAATCATTAAGTATGCCACATGTGGTGATGCAAGGGCTGCAGCAATTTGCAGAAGGGGCCCAGCAAGGGCTGACTTGTGGGGGAAAGTTTCAGTGGAGGTGGGTCGAGACATGAATGGACATTTAGAAGAGAGGGCATGTCAGGTGAAGAGAAGAAAATAAGCCCCAGCTCAAGTTTTGCCCCGGAAACACCAGCACATGAGCAGGGAGTTGTGGAGTGACAGAGCCTGCATTAGAGACAGGACAGGCAAAAAGCAGTAAGCGTAGGGACCATTTGAAGCAAAAATGGACAGGACTTTGGAATTGAATAAGGAAAATAAAAGACCAAGGTCTGCCTGTGTCTCTTTTGGATTTCTTGCTCCCTTCGGAGGCCTAGAGTGTTCCTTCCCACCTTCCTGGTATTTCTCAGGAGGAAGCAAAGTCATAGTCTTCTAATGGCCTTGACAGAGGCTGGCATCACCTTTCTCGATAACCAGGCTGCACAGGGCAGGGTTTACGGATGCAGCTCGGCTCGGGCCACATCCCAGCACTGCCCCTCACTAGCTGTGCGACCTCAGCAAGCAAACTACCTTTCCAGGCCTCAGTTTCCTTATCTGTAAAAGAGGGAGTAATTATGATACCCCTCTCACAGATTGTTGACAGGATCAGTGAATCAATATATTTAATAAATTCCTTGATCAAGAAGTACTTAGAACAGTGCCTGGCACATAGGAACAAATCTACAAAAGTGAGCTATTGTCATTATTACTGTTACATCCATTACCTTTCGTCTTTAGCTGGAATAGAGCCATAGAAAGCTCAGAGTCATCTCACACAAGACCAAGGAGGAGGTATCCAGGGCTAACCCATCTTGGAACTGCAAGTTTTTCCAAAATTACCGCCAACAGGGATACTCCCAATGCAAGACCCAGACAATCCATGTCACACAGGAGTTGAGCCCATACCTGGCTTGGTGAATGGCCTCCATCCACTCTTTACCGTCCTGCTCCTCCTCACAGCGCAGCTCCAGTGGTTTCTGACCTTCGTGGCCAAAAAGAACAGTAAAGTAATACTGGAGAGAAAAACAAACAAACAAAGCTTAGTTTTACTTTTTTAAGCATGATAACACAATATTTCTCTACAAAGGGTATATGTTTACAAAATGCATCAGCATTATACAAATCATATTCATATTTCAAAATGTAATACCACTCCCAGTCCAGTTGGCAATGACTTTGCACCCAGAAGATACCAGAGGGTACATGTTAACACCCCTCAATAAGAGTCATCCCACAACATCTCATCAGATACAAAAAAGGTATTTGATAAAATTCTACACAAACATATGATTAAAATTCCTTGCAAACTAGAAAGTGAAATTTACGAACCTGAGAAAGGATATCTATGAAAAATTTACTACAAACATTTTACCTAATGGTGAACAAGCAACTCCCCTAAAATAAAAAATAAGAAAAAGATGGCAATTATCATCACTTCTGTTTACCAATTCTGTCTGAAGGGCAACATAGAAAAATAAAGTAAAAAAGGCACAAGAAATGGAGAAGGAAAAAGTAATTTTTCAGAGACTACATAATTGTCTATATTAAAAATTTGTGGGGCCGACCCTTTGGCCAAGTGGTTAAGTTCGCACACTCTGCATTGGCGGCCCAGGGTTTCACCAGTTCGGATCCTGGGCGTGGACATGGCACCGCTCATCAGGCCACACTGAGGTGGCGTCTCACACAGCACAACCAGAGGCACTCACAACTAGAATACATAACTATGTACTGGAGGGCTTTGGGGAGAAAAAGAAGGAAAAAAAGACGTAACCTTGACAACAGTTGTCAGCTCAGGTGCCAATCTTTAAAAAAAAAGAATTATCAAAAAAAATCTGTTGAAAACTTATTAGAATAAGAACATGCAACAAAATTGTTGGATATAAAATCAATACACAAAAATTTATTGTACTTTGGTACAGTATCAACAAACAGAAAACTTGATTTTGAAAACAGCATTTGCAGTAGCAAAGAAATATAAATAATTTAAGAATAAACCTAAGAAAATGTTTATCACCTCTAAAAAGCAAATTAATGTATAATTTCAGGGTATTCCAACAGAAATACCAAGAGGGTTTTTTTTTTTTTTTTTGGTGGAATTTGACAAACTGAATCTAAAATCTGAGTCAAGGACGGGAGAAGCTTTCACCTTAAACAGTCTGCCTGAGGCTGGACATATTAATTACCGAACTGAGACCGTCTGGGAAGGAAAGGTGATGGGAGAACATACTATTATATGAGGATGGTCAGAAAACACATCGCGCCTGCCCAAGACTTCATCCTGGGGCAGGAAAAGATCCAGCCCCACGAGCCGCTCCGCGAGGGGAACCGAAGACTAACGCAGAGGTCCTTCCGTTGTCCCGCCTTCCCACCCCACCCCAAGCTTCTAGGCATCAGCATGACAGTTACACACTCAAACTTAAAACTAAAAACCTTCAGGACAATAATCCTGGAGATTAGACTTTTCAGCACAATTTTACCAAAAAAGGAAAACAAATGGCCAAGAGACTTCTCAGGTTACCCGCGCATAAATCTTCAGCCAATGGAGGGCTCCGAGTCATGCCTGTGAGATAATCCACCGCGCTTCCCCGCGGACAGGCCTGAGCCCCATAAATGACAAGCTGTCGTGAGTTCTTAAACCTCCTGTCCAGCCGGAGGACTAAATGCTATGAACATGGGGGAAATAACCTGATGAAAAGGTCACAAGAATGGGAAGAATTGAGTTTAGCCCTGTATTCAATAAAGCTCCATTTAAATTTGAGAGGAAAAGAGTCGAAACTCAATAAAATAGCAAATCAGTGGCTTAAAGGGCAATCCTCTAAGTGATGGCATTTCAGTAACTGCTGGCTGCCACCCAAGCCCAGACGCCTGGTCCAGGGAGAGGAAACATTTAACGAACCGGCTCAATCTATTGCAAGTCTGCAACCGGCACCTCAACAGCAGCTGCTGCTAGGGAACCCAATTAAAAGCCACCTTTAAAAGACAGAAAGGCAATTATATTAGCAGAGCACATTCAAAGGTTAGACCATGTCTCAGGCATAACAATGATAGAAAGAGTTTTGAGAAGTACATGTTACGTTTCCAGGAGTTTGCTTAATAAATTCAGCTGAACCACAAAAAATTAAACACTGCCTCTGCATGTACCTGCAGATTATTTGTTTTTAGCCACTCATCAAAGCTTTCTTTGTATCTTCTGGCCTCATTCTGATATGGACTCAGTGCACAATGGATCTCTGTCTCAGACCTGGGGCTTGAGGGGTCCCCTTGGGGATCAAAAGTAGCAGCAGAGACCCTAGATTACTCTGTGACCTCTCACCGGCTCCACTGTGGGAACCAGAAGGAATAGTCCCAAAGTACTGGGTTATCATGAAGTGCAAAAATTAACTGAAACGCTGATGATCTTGTTTATCTCTTTAAATTCAACATCTACAATGACAGTGAGTTTCTCTTCCTTCTCTCCCTGGATACTCTTAGCTGTTCCCAAACTATTTCTCCAGGCAGATTCTCTCCCAGGCGCCAGCCCCACATCTGTCCCATTAGACAGCATTTCAATCATGTCCAAAATGGAACCCGCTCCTTACATTCCCTCCCGCTCTCCCACCCCCTAATGCTCCTCCTCCTACCCCTTGCCCTCACAACTCTTCCCTCTCCTCCTGTCTTTTCTCTGCCAAGTGCATCTTTAACCAAGAGTTGTCCAAACTAGGAACCCAAAGTCACCCTCAACTGCTCCCTCTCGTCAGGTCCACATTTGGTTTCACCAGTGCTCCCTCCTAGGACTCTCTTCTGGCTTTTATAATCTCTCACCTAGATGACCGTAAGAGCTTTATCACGGGGTGACAGAGGCAACAGCTTTGAAATACCTTCCAATGGAAGTCCTTTTATCTTATATCTGGTCTCTCTCCCTCCTTGTATCGTTATTACAGCCCAAAGTGGGAGGTTAACGGCCCCTTCAGTAGGAGGACAGGATGACCTAGAGAAGTCTCAGTGAATTGGGAACACAGGGAGAAGTGTAGAGAGGAAAAGTGGCAAAAGTAGAAAGAGAAAGCAGAAGGCAGCAGAGACACATATGGAACAGCTTCTCCCAACTTGGGGCTAAAATCTCAGAGAAGGGTGAGTTGTTAAAAGGGTTGATGACAAAGCCAAAAGCCAAGGAGCTTCTGTACCACTTTCTCTTTGGGGATCTAGAGGATGTCATCTCACAGAATGTTCTCTTGCCCCACCCTCTACCCTCATGACAACATGGGGTGGTGACTCCATGGATGGTGACCATATCACGTAAATCAGTAAAATGAGTGTCACAGCAGTTAGGAAAGAAAGGGCCTAGGTTTCAGTTTGGCTATCCAGAGCCTCCCTGGCTTCTCAGTGGTGCGGATGCTCCCTCCCAAGTGTACTGTGGACGACTGTGGGGGGAAGGGCACTCTCAGACCTCAGGGCAGCCTATGCAGCTCCGCGAGAGCCAAGGTGGAACCACATAAGCGAAATAGATAGGCTGTGACTGACCTGAGAGAAAATGGACCACAAATTACAGCAGCCACACACTTCAGCAAGAGATGCCAACAGATGCCCACAGATGCCCAAGGCAGAGCAAGGACAACACCAGAACCCAGTGGGTACTGGCAAGGACCCCCTAACCTCTGATATGTGCACACACACACACAAAACACTATCTCAAGAATGTGTGAGCCCCCACTCACTAAGACATCATCTCAGTGAAGCGCAGAGGGAAGAACAAATTACCGAAAGAGGACTTTCACATTATTGGAGCAGACTGAGTTTACAACTCTCCACTAAATGCAGCTTCTTTTTTCTCCACTTATTAGTGGGGAGGGGGTGTTAAGGAGAAAGGTCAAATTTAGAAAAATATTTTCTTTGCACATCTAAGTGTAGTGAGGGTAAATCTGAGTCATTGCCTCCAGTCTTAGCCAACTCCCTCCAACCCAAAAATGTGGCCAGAGTCCTCTTTCTAAAAGATGAATCTGAGCTTTCATATCTGCTTACAAACACTTGTTGCTATTCTCAACCTCTGAGAGCAAATCTTATGCAGGCTGAAAACACCCTTCACAAACTGGCTCCATTCTCCATTTTTAATCTTGTTTCTGCCTGTTTTCCTCCAATGCATGACATGCTCCAGCCACATCAACCTACCACTCCCCCAAGAAGACAAGCTCTTTCCTCAGCCTCAAGCTACTCACAGCTACTCTGTGGAGTCGTCAGACCCGGGTGTAAATCCTGACTCGTCCAAGTAGTAAATCAAGTTATGAGACCTTGGGCAAGTCACATAACCTTTCTGAGACTGAGTTTCCTCCTGGGCAGAACGCGGACGATGATATAGACCTTATATGAATGAACTGTGGACACACAGTGCCTGGCATCCAGTGGCGCTTAACAAGGGTTGATTCTCTTCTCTCTCAGTGTCTCTCTTCAACTTGACATTCTTCCTCATCCCAAGCCCCTTCTCCACCTACAAATTCTTACTGAACTCTCATGACTCATGTCACTGAAATGTCAATTCCTCTAAGGCACCTTCTGGTAAAAAGGAGTCTCTCTTTCTGGGTTTCAGTAACCCCATGCACACTCTAGTCACATCGCTTTAGAGTTGTCCATGCATGTGTCCCTTCCCTGCCAGCCTTGTCTTTTTGTACCCGTGATCCTTGCACTGTGCCAGGATCACATAAAGCCCTTAATAATGTTTGGTGAATAAACAATTATCAGTAAAGAAACATGAGGTGTAATTAACCTAATAAATTTCCTTCAAACAGCTACACATTAATTTTATGACTATATATTCATATCCAGGTAGGCATCCAGAGAAAGGATAAAAAAGACCCCTTAAGCTACCAAACATGTATTTTTTTCATAAGATGGGAAAACCAGAACATTACGATGATCTCACAAACTCCTAGAAGAGCAGTAAGGACAAATACCATAGGTCAGCAGACTCACCAAAGATTCTCACCTCTCACCTACAATGACCATACGATGCCAGAAACACAACATAATGAACAGATTTAGGAAATTTAAATATTCAGGGTCTCAGTGGTATCTTTGCAGCTTTATATGAATTTTAATTTTTCAGTTTTCTGGTTTTTATTATAATGATTTTGCCGCTATTTAAGCTGTGTGTTTTTGCAGAGAGAATAAATATAACCCAATAGGAGAAGACAAGCTCACTTAAAACTCTGGTCTTTATGCTTCTGCAAGTTAGAAACAAATATATAGCTAACAGGAGAAGACAGACTGAAAATCCAGTCCGGTGGGCATTCCTTCCCCTTCTTCTCTGACACTGAAATGTTACTTGCAAGTGACTTCTCTGCCCACTGCATCTGGTCACCATTGCGCCCGCTGGTGGGGCATTAACTGAAGAAGAAAAGTCAGCCTTGTTGACTGTTTTTATAGAGTGGATCATTTCTCTACCACAGGTCTATCTCACGGGCACTTTTAGCTCCAGAGAAGATTTTGTGTAAATTAAAGGAGACTGATTTTCCAACTACTTTATAGACGCCATCTTTTCATATCACGGTTATTTGTAGAAGCTCATTCTTTACTGTTAAAACATGTCAAATCACCCAGCTACTTATCCAGGTCTTCTTAGAAGCAAAGATGTAAGATGCTGAAGGCTTTTCCCCTTCCCTATTGGTTCAGTTCCTTTTCAACTCTGAGATTCAGAGGCTTTGCCACGGGCATATTAGCTTCAGTACAAGCTGACTTCACAGATTCATACCAGCATCTGAGCAAGCAGTGGGGTTCAGCAGAAGGAGCCCCAGGCAAGAAAGCAGGACATGAGGATTCACGTCCTGCCTTGGTGACACATTGTGAACTCCGGCAAATTCCTCTTGTGCTCTGCTTGTTTTTAGGCCAAGTAAAGACAAGGCCACCTCTCCTACTAACTCCAAGGTGAAGATCAAATGCAATAATACACACCAAAGTGCCTTGTAAGTATGAAGCGCATCTTGTTATCAGTCTGGTGGTGGAATTGCCAGATATCACCTGAGAATCAGTCACCTTGAGTCTGCCTAGGACACAGGACTCATTCCAGCTCTGCAAAACTGGGTAATTCAAGTGTTCTTCCTGCTTTCCTCTCCTGCTTTCCTCAGATAAAAGTGCATGGGAAAAGAAGAAAAGGAGGGATTAAAATTGTGAGCCAGCATACTGGGTACTTGGTGATTAAGAAGAGGTCTTACTGTTTTTGTTGTGATGGTTGGTTGTTCGTTGGTTGTTTTGTTCTTGTGGATATTTTTGTGATTGTTTGATATTCTTGATGAAAAGACTTGTAATTCTCCCAAAGGCTTAGAAAGGAGTTGTATTTTGAAGTTTCAATGACATGTAAGAGTTTTCTGAATGATTTGTCCCAACAGAAGCCAACACATAGACTGTAAATGTGAAACTATGAATAAAGTATTAGCATGTATAAAATCCACACTGTGCTACAATATCAGTGTTTAAGAAATGCCTCAGAATATATTCTTCTATTAAACAAAATTTAATGGATAGAAATTTAACTTAGAATCCAACTCAAAGAATATGAGTTTAACTGCTCCTACAGTAGTTTTCCTACCACCATAGAAACAACACATTGTATCTGGCTTCCAAATTTCACAAAGAACCGAGTCAAATTAAACTGTGCTCATTGGAGAGTGATAAGGACAAGGGGTCAGAAAACCTGTCATTTTAAGAATGGCTAAAAGAACTTGATCTATCTGGTTGCTCTTCAAATCTTTGAAAGGCTATAATATAAAAATTGGAACAGAGAAACTTCCATTGACCAAGGGATCTGAGCTCCCATAAATCAGAAGGCATATTGAAATTTATAAAATGGGAAGCATGACGCATGGTGGCTTATGTCATCATCCTTGACTCACAGGAAAAGGCAACGACTCCTCTCCATATTTCATTAATTCTCATACTACTGCCTGTCTTTCTCTTGTATTACCACTCCAGACAGGGACAGATGTTGCTGAAAATAACATCTGACCTATGTGATTGGCTTCACCCCATTCCCAGTCCTCCCGTTCATCTATTATCTTTAGAGAGAGACATCTAACTCCGGTCAGCCTAGAGCCACTGACTGAGTACATGTGAATTCAGTCACCACTGTCACAGTGAGGTGACTACACTTCATCACCATTCCAATGTCCATTCTATCCTGGCCTCTCCTGAACTAATCTGGGACTTCTAAATTCACTGGTTCTAAAGAATGAAACCTCCAAAACCTCTCTGTTTCATGTCATCTTCATTACTTTCTCATTTCAGCCATTGGTTTTATTTATTTTCCGTTTCCCAACCATATTCTCATTTGTGCAAAAAGTATGTATTATTAAAATGTATGCTGTTAATACCTGGGGTAGTTAGTACCACTTAGCAGAGAAAAGATTACTTCAACACAGCAATGTGAGCAAGTGTTAGAGCTCCTCTGCTTCTGCAAGTAAATTCTTGAGATGCTCTATCAAAGAGGTGCCATGGTTATACCAAAAATCTGGGCAGGAGAAATATGGATAATGAGATAGATTTATTCTGTGTGGCTCCAGAAGGCACAAATAGGAAAAATGGGTTATAGTTAGAGATTTGGAAGACCTTTCTAAAAACGGAATGGGACGCCACAGCCAGTTGACCATCTCTCAGCGGTGTTTAGAAAGGGATTCTTGACATTGGAAAACAGAACCAGATGGCCTCTAATATCTCACACCACCAAAATCCTTTAGTACATGTAACATAATCTAAAATTTTACCATTCAACTGTGCAACAGACGATGCATATAACAATGGCTAGGCTACTGTTCTGACCATCTCAATTTTTACTGCATGACAATTTACCAAAATGGGAATAAAATAAACTACATATCTAAGTAAAGAAATAATTAGTGCCTTTTAAGAGCGAAAATCTTTTATGACAATGTACCTGATTTATATTGGTAATCATTGGTTACACTTATCAAATTAACAAGGAAGCACTGTTGCATTGATGGTTTTTAATCAGACGTATTGGGTTCATAACATTATAAAAGTGACAGAAAGAATCCTTTGAAACGTTGTTTCATTTTTTACTTTGTAAGTGCTCACTACTCAGCAATAATTATTAGCACTTAAATTCATTGAGCAAACCTCAAATATGGAAGCCCTAATAATAATCATCAAATAATAATGATAAAATTATCATATATATTCAAAACGGCATAGCTCATGAATCAAAAACTGGATAATACAAAAGGATTAATTAATGTATTTAATATATAAAGAAGTTTTCTAAATCAATAAGAAAAAGTCAAACATCCTAATAGAAATGTGGGGAAAGGAACATAATATTCATGTGCCCACAAACAAAAACAAAATAAATGACACAAACACACATGAAAATATGAAAAACAAATGCATATTAGTACATTAAGACCATTTTTTCAAATTGCAATTTTTAAAAATAATAAAACCCAGAGTTGGCAAGTGTAATGTACTGATTGAAATAGAAATGGTTACAATCTTTATGGAGATGGTTGGCAATTTGCATCACAGACTTTAAAATATTCCACTATTTTTATATAGGAATCTATATATCATTGAAATAATTAGAAATACATTCAAAGATTTATGTCCAAGAATGTTCATAGCATCATTAATAATAATAAAAATGTCCAACAATAAGGGACAAGTTAAATTATGGGATATTTAAAATGGAACACTCTGAGTAATTAAATTAATAATAATGCTCCCTAAGAATATGTTCAGGCTGGCCCCTGAATTGCGCATGCACAGGAAAAACTCCAAAGAGCCCAGTGCAAAGCAACAGCTGGAAGACGGAAAACACTGATCAAAGATTTCAGCTACTACCCGGCACAGGAAGACAGAGTTTGGAATTGAGTCAGCCAAGTAAACTGCCCGCTAGAATAAAAATGAACACTCTTCAAAGGAAAACAACAGAATCTAGAGTTTAAAATGTATCATCCAATATGTCCAGTATACATCAAAAAATTACTAGTTGTGTAAAAAAAAAAAAAACAGGAAAATGTGATGATCACGAGAAAATATGACACAGATGTTGGAATTAGCGGACAGGACCTCAAAGCAGCTATTAGAAATGTGCACAAAGGCAAAGGAAAAGACAGTCATAACAACACAGTCATAACACAGATGGGGAATTCCAGCAGAGACATGGAACTACAAAAGAGGACCAAATGGAATTTTAGAGCTAAAGAGCATAACATCTGAAATGAAAAAATCAAATGGATGAACATAACTGCAGATTAGAGACAGCTGTTTCAAACGTAAGAATAAATGTAGTAAACCTGCCACAAAGAAGCAGTGGATCGCCTTAAAGAATGGTACCCTATGAAAGCTCATTGTTAAGCTGTGCTGTCAGTTTGGACATTTAGCAGCGACAGCAGCTGGATCAGTCTTAGTAAGAAATCTATACTATTGGGCCAAGGTGTAACCTCCATCTCTAACACAGTGGTCATTTTATTCATAAGCTCATTGTGTCAGCACTGGGGTGACCAATGACAGGCATTAGCTGACATAAAGTGCCAGGTCAGTTTGTTGATTTGGTTGTTTAGTGCCAAGTAAACTGCCTGCTAGAACAAGAAATGAACATTCTTCAGAGGAAAATAACAGAATCCAGAGTCCTTAAAATTCTCTGGTGGATGCTTCAGAGATGATCACATTGTGGACCCAAACGTCTACCCACACGCTTCTACTCACACTTTGTTGTCCCCAAACCTCTAATCCTTTTCCTTCCAGGCCCTTGATGCCACTCAGGCCATCCACCACTGCCCATAGGTCTATATATTTTTGAACCTCAGACCACTTCTCTTTTCACACAAAATGGATGACCAGATACATCACCTGATGGTCCACCCACTGGGAGAACCTCCCCTTGTCAGTCTTTCAAGACTGTGAACTGACTCATCCACAACTCATGCTTGGGCTTTCTCCTTCTCCTTCATCTAGTAGCACAGGATCCCCCAAACAGCCATAGGCATTGGCTGAGAAAGGGGTGCTGGTGTAACAGGAGTGAATGCCATGGAAGTAAAGAGGAAAAATTTTGTGTCAGAGTTGTCCCAGCTCAGGCTGAAATGGTGGGACCTTTATATAACCTTCAGCCACTGAATGTGGCTGCCTCAGGAAGGACACAACGTTGGACAAGGCACCTCTCTGCAGCTGTGGTAGACTCCGAAGGAGCTGAGAGCTAGAGGCTGTCTGCTGACAGCACTCACCACAGCTGGGCAGCAACCACTTCTTTTAAGGGTGATCTGGTTGATGCACCTCCATGCAGGTGTCCATCAACAGGTGAATAGATAAACAACATATGGCATATTAATACAATGGAAAACTATTTAGCAAGAAAAAAATAATTACTTATACTTAAATCAACATGGATGAATCTCTCCCATAAGTTATTAACAATTACACAGGAAAAAATAATAACATTATAGTGGAGAACTCTGGCAGACACCACCATAGCCAAGTGAACAAGGTAAAGAAAAATTATGAGTTCATACACATAGAAACAGGGAGAGAGAGAGAGAGAGACAAGGTAAATGGGGCAAACGGTTCACAGCTAGTGAATCTGGGTAAAGGACATACAAAGTTTTTTAAAAGTTAGGTTGCTAGAAGGCAAATTCCCAGTCATATCTCCAGTCCATATCTGTGGACCTGCTGTAAAATTTCAGACCACCTGTAACACTGTACCACTTTCGTATACATGACATGGAAAGAGGTCAGTATTATGTCAGTAAGGCGAAAAAGCAAAATTTAGAGCAATAGGGGAAATGCAACTAACCCATTAATCTAAAACAAAAATAAATATATGGAACATCTACTTATATACAGTGTGTATGCTTGTAAATAAACAAATATATGGAAAATACATACCAAATAAAGAAAATGTACAAGCAAAGCCCATCATGGAGTAATTCTACTTCCTAGAAAAACACTCGCGTGCTCAGAGAGCACATGCAAAGATGCGCATTGCAATATTGTTTTAATAGAAAGAAAAAAGGCAACAACCTAAATGTCTACCAACAAAAAAACAGCTAACTACACTATAGCACACCATGAATAAGTAGTTTAAGAGAATGAGTTCTATATGCACCAACATGAAGAGGGCAGGCAAGGAAAGCAAGCTGGAGAATAAACACAGAATTGGTAACATTTATGACAAAGGATAATTAAAATAAGTGGAAGAAACATACCAAAATGTTAACGGTAGTTACCCCTGAGTAATTGTTATCTTCTTATGCATACATTTTATGCATTTTTCAAATTAGCCACAAAGAGTATATCCATTTTAAAGATATATAAATATAAATACGTAGTCCTACGCATGATAAAGATGCAAAGAACACTCAGGGCCTATTAGACATCTTCCTGCTCTAAAACAAATATGCTGAAGCATAGCAATACGAAAAAGAGAGCTATTTGGTATGCACTTATTTATAAGTAGAAAAATATATAATGACTTGCTGGAATCCTTTATGTAAATAAGCGGACCTGAAGCACATCTGGTGGACATGCTTGGCTATTAAATACCATAGGAGCAGGATTAGGAAGGGAGCTTAAAATGTTGCCTGGATGTGAATCATAAATGATGGTTTTGCTGGGCCTCTTTCCCTAAAAAGACTTTTAAAATTAAAAATACATTTTCACCTCATTTGCTGATAGCTGAAAGCTTATAGCTGTCAGACACTTAGAAGAAAATGACAGTCTCAAATTTCCAACGATCAGAATGGCTAAGAATACCAAACTTCAGTGCTGGAAAATAAAACTGACACACGTACCTGTACATCAGCAGAGCCTTATATTTTTGCTGCCTCTCCAAAAATCCTCAAAAAGCTAAACCTCCCTCAAATTCTCCAAAGCAGTGTGTCTTTAATTTAGTTTATGCTACACTCTTATTTCTCTCTGAGGAAAACAAAACAACTCAGTCTGTGCCTTATGCATTTGACTTTTTTTTCATTGTGAAAATACAAGCCAAATATCATGGCTTTTGTCTACCGACCATGTACATTATTTACACCTTATGAAAAAGTTTATTTCTTTCCTGACCATGAAAATAACACACATATATCATATAAATATAAAAAATATAGAAAAGCAAAATTAGAGGGGAAATTTTATCCATAATCCCAACATCACCCAAAGACAACCATTGTTCAATTTTGATGTATTTCAACCCAGTCTATTTTCTAAAACCATTTTAACATAATTGAGCTCATGCTGCATATGCAATGTTATCCCAGTGTTTTCAAGTCACATGATAACCTAAGCATTGTTCCATGTTACTTAAAATGTGGTAAACATTCATAAAGCCTGTATAATGTTGCATAGAGAGGCTATAACTACAGTTTACTTAAATGTAGTTGCCTGTTTCTGAAACATTGAGAAGGTTTTCAATTATTCCTCATAACACCTTGGTACATAAAACTTGATATCTGAATTTTGAGTTAGTCCATTGGTTGAGATTCTCACGAGTGGGCAAAAGATATGAATAGTTTGGGTGTTTTTAATTGTTTTTAGATTTTCTTTAGGGATCTTTGCTCCACATCTTTGCCAAAGTTGATGTGAGGCTGAATCTGACAAGCACGATAATTAGCTACTGAATGACATTCACACCACAATTTCAGCAACCAAGCGGCTCCATATGTGAAACCATAACTGGAAATTATAAGCAGTTGAATAGCTTATACTTTCTAGGACTTTCACTCTCAGGGGAGCTTCTTTCACCTGCATAGCACATGATGATGTTTATGCCTACACGTCCGTGCGTGATAATAATAACTAACATCTATTCAGTGCCTAACGTACGCCAGTACTAAGATGCTTCCTGCATTTGCTCATTAATTCTCACAACGACCCCTTGATTATTCCCATTTTACAGATAAGGAAATAGGCTTATAGAGGCGTGATGATCATCCGCAATGCCCCAGGGCATATGCCCTAAGCTGTAGGCCCTGCAGCAGTAACGGACTCACACTCGTCCACCCACAGTCCATTCCCTATTCTCTGTCATGAAAGCTTTGTATGTGGCAAAGCTGACCAGGTCATATGAGTCCAAAACCCAGGACTCTGACACGGAGGTCCACTCTGCTGAGACAACCCACCACAAAAGGATGGACCACATCAGAAGGAAGAAATAGATGGGCTCGAATCTGGATAGACAATAAGTATGTCCAGAAAATAAACTTCCAAAAATTTTCAAGTCTACACAGTTATATTCTGCCCTTGAATTTTACAATTCTCCCATCTGCTGCCCTAACCATTTCTATCCTCATTTCTAATCTTTACATCAACAGCCTAAGAGACAGGAGGTGCTACAAAAATGAAAGGAAGGAGGGAGGGAAAAAGAGAAAGGAGAGGAAAAAAATGCATTAAATATTTGTCAACCACTTTATTTGAAAAAGTGTCATGCTGATACATATAATATATATATGTATATATATCACACTCTGGTCTTAAGGACATTACAACTTAGCTAAAGAGCTAAATCAGGTACTCGTTAAACAATTAAATAACAATGTAAGATTAAATAACAGTGCAAGATGTGTCAAAGCGCTAAAATAAGCTCTATGAAAATCACAACCATCATTGTTCATTTTTTCAGGTTATTATGTATTGAGAGAGTTGGTCCTGTATATCAGACGATGAATCCTGATTTTTGCCTATTAGAAAATGTTTCCTGTAGATGATGACAATAAATGCTATAGGAGTTCATTGCACAAACAGATCAAAATACATGTGAGTCTCTCCCCAAGGCTAAGTCCCAGAGGACTAGAGCGTCCAGAGAAGAAGGACAGTCCAGAATACAGAAAGAGTAAGAGTGAACAGACTGGCAAGGACGAGGCAGAGGTCTCCTCTGGACGGTAGTGGGGAATTTCGGGGCTTTTAGACCCTCTCCATTACTGCCATTGCCAAGGGATGTGGACATTTCTGTTGCTCTTCTCACTCACATCTCCAATGCCTATTCCACCCCAAACGAGGAGCCCCATCTGATCTGCTGCTGGGCATTTCACATCCAATGGGTCGGTTTCCCTTGTGGATGGGGCCGCTGCTTTGAAGAACAACATGCGGACGCCCTTCTCTCTCAGCTGCACCTGCAATTAGGTGAGCAAGGCTAGCAGTCATCATGGAGAGGCAGCTGATCCTAATGGTTGACACTGTTGCTCCTAATGCCAGCCTCCTTGGGTTCAGGTCCCATCAATGTCCCTTACGAACTTACATATCCGTGGGTAGGTTGCTTAATTTCTCTGTGCTTCAGTTTTCTCATCTAAAAATGTGGGTAACTGTCAGATCTACCTCACAGAGTTACTGTGAGGATTACATGAGTTCTCAAAGTAAAGGGCTTATGTACATGGAGCTATTCTCACTAACAGATGGGTTTGCCTTGCTCTTCATTTGCAGGGCCTGGGTACACAGGTTCGAAGCCTCAGACTTAGGGAAACAGGAGGCTGCTTTTTCAACGTCAAGCTCAGGTCACATTGTCCCACACACAGTCGAGGGGTGAAGTGTGCCCAGATTAACAAATTGGCCTTTGTTTCTCATTTGATTGAATATTCCTCTACACATGGTCCATTGGTGAGAACCCTAGAGGAGAAAAGGGACCCAACTCCCAACAGAAGGGCTGTCAGCTTGCCTCAATTCATTTATCAGATTTCAAAGAGTTGCAGAAATTATTAGAAAATAAAATTTATTCTACAGGCAATAGTGCTTTATTATATTTTCTTGAGCTGGAACCATGAGATAATGAAAGCTGTGTTTCATAAGGATGAACCTGGCAGCTACACACAACCTTCTGCAGGAAATATCTGCATTCTTTCAAACCAGGGTTTTGAAAGGTTAAAAAACAAAACACATTTTTTTCACATTTTCCAGTCAGATTTTTAAGGATTCTGCATACAGCACTGAATTTCATCAAAGCAAGAACTGTAACTTTGATCTCTTTAATCCCAGTGCCTGACACGTAGTGGGTCCTGCATAATGTTGACTGAGTAAATACAAAACAATATTCACCATAACCAAAAGGACCACTGTGGGAAAGTTGGGTTTTGACGGCACGAGTTAAAACAAAAAACTTGAAAAAAATGTGAGGGAGTGTATGCCCAGCTAATTCGCACCACAATAGGAAGGGATGGCGTCCAGGAAACCGACACCAGGAAACCGACACTGGAGCTCTCGGAAGCCCGAAAGAGTCAACACAAATTCTCAAATTGCTGAGCTTGAAAACCAGCAAGCAGGCAAAAGGAAACAAGTTCAACCTTCCTTCCAACACAGAAAAGAATCCTGGGAGCGTGTTTTCTGGGAAGACTTGGTCTATTTGAAACCACAATTAGAAACTTTCTGAACAGATTACATTGTGAACAGAATAAGCACATGATTTTGATGGCATCTAAATCAGTCAAAACACAAGAAGAGGAAATGGATGAGCAGCTCCGTGGTATGAAACTACTGATTTTAACCCATTTACAGCCTTGTTTCTGTCTACGGTGTTCAAATCCTTCTACTGACTTCTCCAGCTGGAGCACACATTTGGAAATACCTTTACAGTTTCAAAACTGTTGTGGCTTTCACAAAGCCATTTCCATCAAAACACTTTCCACTTTCAAAGGTCCTTCAATCACAGTCAGAAGCATCAAAGCGAAATCAAGGCAAGTCTGAAGGGTAATCAAAACAGGGTCCCAACAGAAAACTGTCACCTGAGTATGATTACAATTCAATGAACAACAAGCTAAAGTGCAAAAAGCTGACACGAAAGACACCAAAATGTTAAAGTAGATGTCTTTGGGTAATACAAATTTGAGTAATTTTGGTTCCAGATTTATCCAATTTTTTAAAGGGGCATTTACCTATTTTTATTGAAAAACATACAAACATTTAACTAACTAAGTAGATATTAAAGTACAAGTCATTTTCAAACTAAGAAACAAAAAACAGCATCTAGGGACTCCAGTGGGGTGTGGTTTGTTATTTAGACCTCATTGGAAATATTTTCCTTCATATCTCGAAAGCTTTTTATTACCACTGAGGAAAAATTTTTAACTTGGAAGGGACGTTAAAGATCGTCTGAGAAAAACTACCTCACTCTACAGCTGAGGAAACAGTGAATTTCCTAACACATGGCCAGGCAGGGGCAGACCTGGAACTCTGAACCACAATTCCCGCCTCCTGATCAACGCTTTCTCCAACGCTGAGCCTACATCACCAAGAAAAGTGCCCCTTCCATTTTCCACATAGAAGGAAAAAAGTACTGCAAAATATAATGTCTCTCCACTCCTGGGCATGTACCCAAGAGAAATGAAAACATAATGTTCACACAGAGACTTGTATATGAATGTTCACAGCAGTATTATTTATAATAGTCAAAAAGTAGAAACAACTCAAATATCTATCAATTGATGAATGAATAAACAATATAGTATATCCATAAGAAGGAATGTTATTCAGTCATTAAAAAGGAATGAAGTACTGAAACATGTACACACATGCATGAGTGAGCCTTGAAAACATTATGCTAAGTGAAAGAAGCCAGTCACAAAGGACTACATATTACATGATTCCATTTATATAAAATGTCCAGAATAGGCAAATCCATAGAGACAGAAAGTAGATTCGTGGTTGCCTAGGGCTGGGGCAGGTTGGGGGCTTAGGTGATGCTAGCTAAGGGATGAGAGATTTCTTTTTTGAGGTAATGAAAATGTTCTAAAATTCACTGTGGTGATGAGTGCAGCTGAAAACAAATACTAAAAACTATCAGCATGCGCTGCACTTCTGTTCCAAGTAAAGAACAACACTGATGATGTCACGGTGAAGAGAAAACCATCATCTACATAGATGATGGTTTCAATCAGGCAATTTGTTGGCTGCACCGCAACTGGTTATGCTACCCAGGCTCTGGGTCTCCTGCCTCCATTTGTTAAGATGGTATATGCTCCAGCATCATTTCAGCTGATGAAATGACCAGTTTAAATAGGTGTGTATACCATCTTGTGGAACAAGCAGGATTAGCCACGAGAGCCAGCTACTTGAAAGAACAGTACATTATTAAGGTGTAAGAAATCAATCTGCTTCAAATGGTTTGACCAAGTAATTAGGCGCCTGGTGGTCCTCACCCTCAAGCCAGTTGTAGAATGTTGCTATTGGACGTGCAGCTTCACAGCCTCACACCACACCCAAAACAGCCTCCTGGCGAGCCCCACTTCTCACCCACAGAGAACCCACAAATTCACCGGTAAATAAATACCACTCTGTGATCAGTAGGCAGATCACAGCCTGGAACAAAAGGGCAGGCAGTGAAACGTGCCACACCCTATCGCAGCTCAAATCAAACCCTGGTGCACCCCAAATGCAGTGACTGAGCATTATTTTTCCTCCCGTTAAATGACAGGAAACTGTTCATTGTGCTCCGAGTTCAGCAGCAGGTGAGAGCTTTGTTCTAGCCAGAGGCCTCAGACCATTCCAGGGAATCTCAGATGCTCCTAGGCTCTGACCAGGGCTGCCTGCCAACACGGACACGCAGGCAAGGACCCAAGTCAGCTCCCAGTCCTCACTTCACCAGCAGCTCTGGGGCACAGACCCTGCTCTCAGGAGGGCTTTATAAACAGGAGGGTGGGGACGTGAGACACAGACTGGCACCCTTGTTAGCACCACTGATGCAAAGTCAGAGGGTCGCCTCTCCAGGCAAAGCTCCCTCGTTGCTGTCTCCAGGACTCTCGTCAAAGACCTAAGACAACAGCAAACCTCTCAGAAGGCTCAGCTTGCCACAGTCTGGGGAGGAAATACAGGCTTCTTTTTCCTAAAATAATTCAGAAAAAGGAGACATTCTGCTCTTTCGGTCTATAGTTCAGCCTCAGCAATGACCCTGTGTTACAGAGATTTCTATTCGGATGGCTGAATCAAAATAAATTGTTTTTATACAATTTTATTTGTCAATTATACCTCAATAAAACTGAAAATATTTGTTTTTATAAATGAAACATAAAATCCAAACCAACTTACTTTATTTAAAAAAAAAAAAAAGCTGACTCTCTGTGATACATTAAAAAAAAAGATTGAGATAGCTACTCTCCTCTGGCAAGTAGTCAATTACTTTGACCAAATTCATGTCCACTGGCCAAAGGAGTTCAAGGGACTCTCATTGACAGTTTCCACCTGGTTTGAAAACATCCAAAAAGCATTTTTTCCATAAGCAACCCAATGACCAAAGTCAGTTCTGGTTTTCTGCTTACCAAATCTGTCATCATAAAAGTAACAGAATGCCGATAACTTATTGCTGGGAAATGATAAATATTCCATTATCAAATATTCCATTTCACTCTGTTAAGTGAGTTAACATCTTGCAACATCCCGGAAAATGATGGTTTAGTTACAAAATTTCCAGATCCACCAATGTATACTCTTATTCACATGATCTTGATATTCCACAATTACTAATACATTTTAAAATCTATATTTTTACTAACTAAAGGTATAGTAAGATTTTTTTCTTTTTTACTTCTTCCAAAGATGCAAATTTATCCAGTAGTAATCACAGGCCCTTCATTTTAATATCATATAATCTCTCATTTATAATGGCAAAATTGCATCTTCTGAGCCACAGAAAATACTAAGAATGGATAGGTCACCACAAGCCAGATGCTCCTTAACTATCCCTCAGTTATAGCTTTTCTTCATCATCAATCATTTAAAACAGGTAGCAAACGAACGGCATTTCAATCACCATCTAGCTATTTTAATAAATGCTTTGATCAAAACATAACACTAAATCCAGTATCCAGAACACAAATGTAGGAAAGAAAAGCAAGTAAATAATTAGAGGTATTGCAGGGAAAAAAGCAAGCCCTGAAAATGAAGTTGACAAATTAGATAACTACTCCCTCTATAAATGGGAATGGATGCTCAGTGCTAAGATATGCCACCTTTACTTTCTCCAGTGAAGCAAAACTAGGAGAAAGAAAAGCTGGCTGATGATCCTTTCAAAAAGAGACTTCCCACTGAATCTATGCAGTAGTTTGCCAACTGGACTACTGATGCAAAGTCATTTGCTAAAAACTACAGTAGTAACCAAATTATCTAATTCTACAGACAGATGTCTCCTCAGTAGATAAACTGATCAGGTGAACCCATTTCCAAGTGAACTGTATGGACAGCTTCCTTCCACTCCCTAGAGGCCACCAATTCTGTCACCGTTCAAGAGGACACAGAAGACAAAGCTCTTGTTCAAACCAGCAGATGAGCGGAAGCCTCGGTTTCCCTTCCATGAAACACAGATTTCTGGGTGTCTACCATATGGCCAAAACCATGCTGGACGCTATCTATCAAGATGAGAAACTCTTCCTCTTAGCCCTCAAGGACGTTACAACCCTACAGCAAAACAGAGGCAAGCAAACAAGTAATAAATACGAGTCAGGGTAAAACCAGGTGTCATCAGGAAGTCCTCAAAAGAGGAGAACAGTACTTGTGTATGTCTATGAGAAAGTCATGTAGGCATCAGACATCTACATCAGACCCTTTAATTGCCCAGGAGTAGCATCTGTGCTCAAAAAGGAGGGAATCCTTGACTCTCAGGGTACCAAGGAGCATCTTCATTGTTCCAAAAGAAAAGTAACGAGGTCTGAGGGTGCTACAGACTAAATGCTTGTGTTCCCCCAAAATTCCTATTGTTAAATCCTAACCCCCAATGAGAAGGTATTAGGAGGTGGGGCTTTGGGGAGGTGATTAGATCATAGGGTTGAGCCCCCCGTGAAAAGGATTAGCGCTCTTTTACAAGCGATCTCAGAGAGATCCCTTGCTCCTCCCACCATGTGAAGACAGTGAGAAGACGGCCATCTATGAACCAGGAAACAGGCTCTCACCAGACACCTAATCTTCCAGGGCCCGATCTTGGACCTCCTAGCCTCCAGAAGAGTGAGAAATAATTTCTGCTGTTTATAAGCCACCCAGTCTCTGGTATTTTGTTACAAACTAAGTCAGAGGGTCCTAAAATGCCAGCGAAAACTGAGACATTTGTGTGTAAAAAGAATAAAACACACCAAGACTGCAGGGACACATTTGGCAGGGATACCAAATGGTGCACCTGAGGGCTGTGGGCTCCTGCAGTGAATCCAAACTTAGACAGCAAAGCAGCCCAACAAAGGCAGGTAACTCACCACCCGAACCCGTCAGAGTATCTCATCCTTCGTTAAAATTATCCTAGAGAAGACCCACGTAATAAAGACTAGCTTCACCTGTAAATCTAACAGAAAAGACTTCTGCTGGAAGGCTATTGTCTGGATGACAATTGTATTTCCCAGGAGACATACTAACAACAACAGAGAAAGGAAAAAAGCCTGTTGGATCACAAATATCATGTCAACCACTTTAGAACAACGCTTCTTAGCTAAGGGGCATGAATTCCCAAGTCTGGTACATGCCCAATCTATTTAAATGGTAAATGAGAAAAAGTATAACATAACTGTGCTAGCACTCACTGGTGTATAACTCAGCCGTGCAACAATTCACCACCCTCACAGCTCACCAGTTCTCATTTTTGAGGCCCCTAGCTCCAGAGTTATGGAGGCTAAGTGTGGCAGCTGATGTCCAGCTATGCATGCTGTCCTGGCTTCGTCTGTGGTCTTCTTGTCGTCTGCTCAGATGATACAGTGTCAGGGCTGCAGCTGTGTTTGAATTCAGCTGGCTAACAACACTACTGGTTGTAGTATGTACACTGTGTACCTTGTTGAAGAAATCCAATTGAACAAAGCCTTCTTTGTTGAGTAATTAGCATGCAGAGCTGCATAGAATACAACCAAGACAACGCACCCTATGAAACTGCTGCAGTCAACACCCGTCCTATACCATCAGAGCTGTCTGCACAGAGAAAGAAATCTAATCACAGTATACCCCTGTATGCCGCAATAAAACCTACTTTCAGCTTTTGTCTTTCAAAAATCAACCCATATATAAAGCACAGGTGACTATTTAAATTTCAGAATGTACAGTTTCAATCACACAAATTTCACAGTAAACGTGGTGGGGGAGGAAGGGTAGAAAGTAGAGAATCAAGAGGTACTGTTGAAAGTTGATGAAACAAGGAATAGAAATTTACAAATAGTATTAAAATTTATCAAATAGGAATTTGGTAACCACTGTGGGGAGGTTAACTCAGCCCTTATTTGCCCAACATGTGAGCACCTTCCCCCGGGCCTTTCAGCTTCTGGAAGAAACAGCTCAGCAAACATAATGTCTTCTTGTTCTGGTCATTCAAAACTCTCCTTCAGCACCAGTTCTGATGCTATGTTCCTACTGTCATCTTCCTATTTTAAAGATGCAGCTGTTTGATCAAAGCCTTGACAAATTTAAAGGAAATACTTGCTGATTTTCTTCTAGGCTTTGGATCTCAGTTTTGTATGAGGTACAGAAATTGCTGCATTTTGTGATAAAACAAATGAGTTTCCTGGTATGAACTATGAAGCTATTGCTGTTTCAGTGAATTCCCACTTTATCCATCTTGACTGGATAAATACACCAAGAAAGACAAATGGTTGTTTGGGCCTCATTAAGATCATACTTTTTTGTTGTGATGAGATTTATCTAAACAAATTTCTCAAGACTGTGGTTGCTGTATGAAGGGTCTGCTCCTGTATTAAGAAGTCTTTTCAAAACCATCTTAAGTGAAGCCATCAAGCCTTTGAGAGTCAACACTATCCTTCAGCACAGAAAGGACCCTCTGCTTGGTGAAGACCTTCTAGTTTGCAGAGTCCACGGAGAAGTCGGATCTGCAAACTGGACACCAGGTGGTGAAGTCAGATCAGACAGGCTCCCAAGAAGCCTCCGAGAAGGTAAACTATCAAACCATCCTGTCTGCACCTGCAGCTCCTCATCCTAGAGGAAAACCGCAATCAGAAGCCACTTCTAACATATCAAAGAAGATTGTTTACGTAAGTCCAGAGGAAGTATGCTTGTGTTCATAAACATGACTCTGAAAGTTTTTTTTAACTTGGCTAAGAATGTTTTAACTCGATTAACTGTCAATACTATAAGGAGTCTTTAGTTGTAAAATCTTCATCGCTAGCTAATTTTTGTGATGTGCCTCAAGGTTTAAAGTTCATGTTCTCACTGGAAAGAGGAAATTTCCTTCTTGTTCCGCTTTACTGAACCCGTGCAAAGCAAAGAAGCAAAACAAACGCTTACAGATTTTTTCAAGTCTCCTGTAATTTCCTTCATTATATTAACAAAAATTACATTTTTAACATCAGAGGTCTAATTTAGCTGATTTGTAATATATATACAACTGAAATGAAAGTGAGTCATATCAGTTAACACACAAACACACACACACACCCACACACACACACACACACACTGACAAAGTAACTGATCATGCCTGATCCCCATCCCTGAAATGTATGGTTTGTGTAGTTATTTTACATAAAGGATAATCTACTGCATCCAAGAACTGCAATTATTTTCTTCTTCAAAGTGCTAGTTTAATTTAAGGTATAAAATCAAGAATAAGCATTTCAAGGTTCAAAAGTAAGCAACAGAGGCAATAAAAATAGTGATTGAACTATCGGGAGGAGGGGTGAGGAGGTGGAAGAGTAAGGAGGTAACATAATGAGCAAAACCATCCCCTCTCCTGCACCAAGTCCATAGAGACCATCAAGAAACAGCGATTGGGGGGCTGGCCCAGTGGCACAGCGGTTAAGCTTGCACATTCCACTTTGGCAGCCTGGGTTTCGCTGGTTCAGATCCCGGGTGCAAATCTACACACCACTTGTCAAGCCATGCTGTGGCAGGTGTCCCACACACAAAGTAGAGGAAGATGGGCACAGATGTTAGCTCTGGGCCAGTCTTCCTCAGCAAAAAGAGGAGGATTGGCAGCAGATGTTAGCTCAGGGCTAATACTCCTCAGAAGAAAAAAGAAACAGCAGTTGGGGCCAGCCCCATGGCCAAGTGGTTAAGTTCACACACTCTGCGTCAGTGACCCAGGAAACCCTTTTGAATACTGGACGCGGACCTAGCACCACTCATCAAGCCATGCTGAAGCAGCATCCCACATAGCAGAACCAGAAGGACCTACAACTAGAATATACAACTATGGACTGGAGGGCTTTGGGTAGCAGAAGAAGAAAAAAGAGAAGGAGACTGGCAACAAACGTTAGCTCAGGTGCCAATCTGAAAAAAAGAAACAGAGGTTGGTATAGTAAAACCTCCCAAAGAACTAATGGCAGAGCCAGTTAGTTGCTGTTGGCTCCGAGAGGTGGGATTAGAAATGGGAAAGATTGAGCGGTAGACTTATCTTTTCATTTTAAATCCTTTTGCACTACTCAGGTCATTTTTACCAGGAGTATATACTTGGATAAATATTGTTAACTTGTATAAACATACACACATATATACAATAAACAAATTGTGTATTGCACGAATGAATATACAATAAAACCTCAGAAGACTTTTGTAAAAATTGCAACGCTGATTCTAAAATTTAAATACTGTACTCTACATATGATTCTACCCATATGAAATTCTACAACAGGCAAAGCTATGCTGACAAAATTCAGATTAGAGACAGCCCAGGGCCAGGAGTTTGGGAAGGGATCTACCACAAAGGAGCCCAAGTAAACTTCTCGGGGTGATAAAAATATGCTATGTTTTGATTGTGGTGGTGACTGCACTATTGTATATATGTGCCCAAACTCATGGAAACGTATACTTAAAATGGGTGAATTTTATTCTATATAAGCTATACTCCAACCGAACTTTTTGAAAAATGTACTGATTGTTTGAGAAGCTGGGGGGAAATCCACCATAATTCCCTCAGGAGACTGTATTCCCATACTTGATTTCAACACACAACATTTCTGTGGCCCAGCCGATTTTGCTTCAAGCTATCGTGTCAGTGAATACGAGCTAAGAGGGGGGCTCTGCACAACAGAGGCTGCCACAAAGGCAAGGCTGCAGTACATCCTGTCATTCATCTGTGACATTTATGGATTGGAACACGAGTTTTCCCCAATACTATAAAGATGAATGCAGCAAATGAAATTTTATGCATGTTTTATTTTTCTCCTGCAGTCCGAAAGCTATTCTCTTCTAGATTGCTTTAGGACTAGGATGCAAAGCCATCAGCCCCTCATTTCTGTTTTATTTCCCCGGCACTGCAATTTGATTGTTGCTACTCACTTCCTGCCCCTTCTTAAGGTGTACTTGGCTGCCCAGCTGCCCTTTATTCACTGAACTGTCCCAGACCCAGGCCCCCTGTGACTCCCTGCAGCTGGAGCAGTAAACCAGAGAAAAGGGCCCTCGTGAAGCTCATGTGAAGACAGAATCTCTTTACCTTGAGGAAAAAAAAAAATCAAGGCATTTGTTTAGGAACATGAAGTGGGGAAAGTCCTGCTTGTTTTCCACTTGCTCCTCCCCTCTCCACCCTCACCTGCTCTGTGCCTCTGGAGGCTGAGGTGCACAGAAACCCTCAGGGCCTCTACTGGGTTTGGCCCGTGGTGGCCACCATCAGGAAGTGGGGGGTGAGAGTGAAGTTGAGGGAGCCCTTCCTCCAGCTCCACTCCCTGCCAGGACTGGCTGCATCCCTCTGCAGCTTCTGTCAAATAGACAGTTCCCTAAAGCTAATCTCCCCAATTTCTGTAACCACTTCCTCCCCTCCTGCCTTCAGGCCTAGATGTGGTAATGGGTGCCTGCTCTGGCTAGCCCTGGGAACTGTACTATGCCCTGTTGGTTCCAAAACCCTGCCCCCACCAAGGTAAACAGTCTCTTTATTAAAAGTGCCTCAATGACCCAGTTTGAGAATATCAGCGCTTACTTACTGTAAGGCCAAAACCTTGCAGAAGACTTTGGAGACAAAAGGGACCTCAATGATACATTTAAACCCCCTCACTATTCACATTAGGAAACTGAGCAACCACTGGATTTAATCTATTTTGTATATACTTTCCCTAAAATTAAAGTTGATGGCTTCCTGCTAAAGAAAGCTTTAGTCACAAATTTTCTTCCTTTCTTAAACAAGCTAACATATTTCAAAATATAGCTCAGTTGAGCAAAACAATACTCACGGAAGACTCCATAATGGATATGAGGTCCATCCATTCCTTCAGACATTGTAATTTTATCCCTGGAGGCAGTCAGAGAGCTATATACTTAGACTTCATCATTTTGGGTCTTTGTAAAAAGGCCTTCACTAAATTACGCATACACATGCCATCAGCCTATATAGAAGGATCTTTTGAAACGTAGCCCCACAAAACACTCTGCCATTTATTTGAGGGTTGATGCTGAGTGTGTGGTTCACTACACATATGGTATTCCCGTTATGAGGTGTTTCTTTCAAGTCTAAGAGAAAACTGTTTCACCTTAATCCGTGGGCCATTCATGGATCCTATCACTGACTCAGGGAGCCTGGAAGCTCTCAGCCAAATTTGTAGCTCACTTCTAACAGGTGAACTACGTCTTCTAGGAAACGTTTTGCGTGCTGACCTACCCCAGCTTCTTTTCTTTCCACCCCATCTCCTCACATATTTTAATCTTCGTTGGTCTATCTTTATGGGCTGTGCTATACATTGAATGTTTATATCCCCTCAAAATTCAAACGTCGAAACCTAGACCTCTGTGTGATAGTATTTGGTGGTGGGGCCTTTGCAGGTGACGAGGTCATGAAGGTGAAGCCTCATGAATGGGATTAGTGCCTCATAAAAAAGATCCCAGGTTGCTCCCTCACCCCTTCTGATATGTGAGGTTACAGCCAGAAGATGGACATCTATGAACCAGGAAGTAGGTCTCACCAGACACCAAATCCGCCAGTGCCTTGATCTTGGACTTCTCGGCCTCCAGAACTGTGAGAAATAAATTTCTGTTATAAGCCACCCAGTCTACAGTATTTTTTATATAGAAGGCAAAATAGACTACGACAGGCTGTATCAAATCCTTTTTGAAATGAGGCATGGATGAAGATAATTCAAAACAAACTTTCAAAAAAGGCTGAAAATAATGACACGTGTTTCCTTATGAAGCATAATCTATATTTTTAAACAGCATTAGAACCATAAAGAAGCCTGAATTAGGATGATAAACTTTATAACTTACCCTGAATCTTATGCTAGAACCAATTCCTTCCTATTTGTTGAAGAGTTTCTTCTCTCTTTCACAACTAAGACCCTGGCTGTACCTCCCTCCCATTGTCTTCTGCAAATGAGACAAATAATTTTCACTTTATTACCCAGAAAAGAAAGTGAGACAGATACTAGACCACACTGGGTGAACTTGCAGAAACCCTCAAGAAAGTCAATTTCCTGCAACATGTCTCTGATGGGCATGTGAAGGCCACTGGGGTTCCCGACCTTCTGGACCATTCCTCCTGCAGCCTCAACACCAAATGGGACATTCAGATCCAAGAGGCAGGGTCCTGCCATGGACGGTACTTACGGGCTTTACTGAGGGTCTTGGTCTCTCAATCTCAATCAATCTCTCCGTCTCTCTCTGAGTCTCTGTCAGTCTCTCTCTCTGTTTCCCTGTGTGTGGTGTGTGTGTGTGTCTGTGGGTGTGCAAAGAGTGCCATTCTCTATGTTAAAGGCAGTGGGGCTCTCTGGTCCAGGGAGTGAGCATGATGCAGCCAGGAGAGGTCGGGGAGCGATGTGGCAGGCACTCACTCCTACGAAGACTCGGCATTATGACCATCCTAATGGGAATTTCCTTCAAGGATACCCCATCCAAAGAGTCCTTCCCTTGTCAACAGGCCCGGCCAGCCTGTTAGAGTCACCCATGGCAGGATTTACATCTCTAAGGGCCTTTCTCCCTCCAGAATTCCCATCAACGTCCTTAAGCGGGTTAAAAAACACCTTTCCTGGTAAAGTATCTGTGTAAACTGTGAGTGTTCAAATACTTCTGTAAAATTTGAACGTTTACACAATTTAAAAAGGAAAACATTTTAAAAATAAAAGCAACTGTTTTTCTTTTGTCTATGTTATCTTGGGAACACATTCAGTAGTTGAGAAGATTCTCCAAATGTATAACAATGTACATCTCAGTGATATCGGAGCAAAGAGGCACATCAGAAATAAAATTAATATTTTATTAACCCTGTTAATAAAATACAACAAAACAAAATATAAAGGGGTATGTAAGGTGAGACCTTGAGGTAAAACTGGAAAAAGGTGCAAAAGGTCCTATTGAGTGTGAGAAGCCTGGTGAGGTCTTTCTGAGCCTGCTAGAAACGCACGACCTCAGGCTTCACCCAAGATACTGAATCACGGTCTGCATGTTAAAAGGGTGATTTGCAGACCTTTGTAAGGTTTAAGAGGCCTTGCTCTAAGGTCCCTGAAGTTCAGATCTTCTATCAGTTAACACATAAAATCAGGATGTACTGATAGAAGCGACGGGTCTCAGAAATCTACAGTAAAGTGAAATGAGGTGCTGACATTCCCGGAGGTGAATGTTCCTGCTCCAGGCTGATTTACAAACTTCTGTGACCCACAAGAGTGCTGCCACTAACCTGAGCTTATGCAGCTCCCCGCTGTGAACCTGCACGTACTAAAAAGTCAGCACTTCCAATGTACGATGACAACTTGAACTCCGCTCTTTCTCAGAGTCGTACCAAGGAACTCCCACAGAAGAGGTTAGAAACCACCAAAAGGAGGGGCCTACCAGCCAGCCAGCCAGCGAGTGAACCCACGGGAATGGGACATGGGAAGCAGGGAGGGCCAGCAACAAACAGGGGCCCAGAGTGCCTGGGAGCTCAGGGTGCAGGCTGGGGCTTGGGGGGACAGGCACAGCTCAGTGACTGGCTGCAGACTGACTGGCACAGGGCTGGGGAACAGAGCAGCACCCTGACAGCCCCGACCCCAGCCCCCACCAGGCTTTCACCTGGACCCACAGCCCTGCTCAATAAAACAGGACCACTGCCACCAGGAGCTCCTCATGCAAGCCAGCTAGAGAAGGGAAAATGCCCCCAACAGACAGGAAGCCCCAAACTCAGAAATTCTTTGCCCCAGCAATAGGGGTGCTGACTGCTTCTGGCTGGAGCCCCCTCCCCACTCCTTCCAGGAACAACAAGACTACAGGAGTGGTCAGGATTCCCAGGGCTCCAAGAACAGGCTGTGGGCCAGCCATGAAACTGTTGGTGTGAGGGAGCTCACCCACTTCCTGCAGAACTTGGAAATCAAGCCACTACTAGACAATATAATGTGCCTCTGTGTAATTTAGAAAATGGGGCTGAGCAGAAAAAGAAAAGCCCTCTGGCAATCAAATTAGCAAAAGGCCTTTCCTTTGGGTGATGGAGCTCTGGGCTTAGCAAATAGAAGGCACCTGTGCTAAGAAAATGGTCCTACTTTCTCCAGGGGACACAGCTCCCACTCATCCCCCAGCATCAAGATGCTTGTAACATATACATACAGAGCCATCTGCCCGCCCCACCTTGGCAGCCTCTAAGGCAGGGTGGGAGAGAAGAGGAAGAGAGAATACATCAGCATAGGAATCCCAGAATCCAACAAACAGTCTGGACAAAGAAGAGTGTTCTAGAAGTGAAGGGAGAGTTCCCATGGGGTTCATTTATCCTTCTCATCTCATTATAACGCTTATTGTAATTGTATTTTACCACAAAATGATTATATTGAGTTTTATAAATTGACTGATGGCATGATTAACAACAGTATAACTGCACTGTATTATGCTGCCAGTAACGGAATCCATTTCAAAATGCAAGAATACAATAACGCCCATGCTTCAAAAATGGGGCTGTTTATTTCAGCCCGGGAGCAGGTAGGACAAGTGCTCTGCTCGCACTCCATCTCCATCCCCAGCTCTCATTTGCTAACACAATGGGGTGCTTTATGAAAACATTTTTTTACCTCGCTACAGTAATAGCTCCAAACTGCAACAACATTATTAGATGTTCAATGATAAAGTTTGCTGCAACACAGAATTTCACACAGAGGAGCTATAAGACACCCTCGCTACAGTAGAATGTCTAAACTAAAAACGGTTGCACCAAAATGAGCAAAATCATGAAAAACATTTCCATAAGTATGTTTTTACTCAATTCTTTTAACATCTAGTGTCTTTAGGCTAGACTTTATACAGTGGACTTAATCTGATTTTGAGTATCAACACACAATAAGGGAGGTCTTTCTTCTAAAAAATAACCAATAAGTAATAATGTTCAACTTTCCAGTTCACAATTAATGTCACCTTAATTTGTTTAAATGCCTGCAATGAGTCAATTTTATAATCATTAGAGTAAATTATGTAGGCACAAACTACACGTATTTTGTTATGTTTTATTTTTCTGTTTGTATGTACAAACTATACATAACAGCTAATATTTATCAAGCATTTATCATGTACCAGACATTGTTAAGCATTTTATATACACCTTCTCTCAACACTGTGATTCCTACTTCAACCCTGTGAGGTAGATGTGACTTTTAGCTTCATTAAGAAATGAAAAACTGAAGCACAGAAAGGTTAGACTGCTAATATCTAGCAAAGTCAGTATCTGAAGCCAGCAGTATGTGTGTCTCTCAACTGCTATCAAGTAAATGCAAACAGTATCCATCAGGGCTGGACTACACCCACAACAACTAAGATTTTAAACACTTAATACTGACTCCATTCAGCAAGACCAACAATTAATAACAACCTACAGAATGGTACTAAGAACTCCATGTAATTTAAAAGAAAAATAAGATATTGTTTCAAAGACTTTGCAGACTAATAAAAAAGATAAAAATATATACATAAAAGTACATTTATTTCAAAGCTACTTCTAAGTGGACACGATGTGGCCTAGATGAAATAAAGGAAGAGATGACAGGAAGTATCATGGAAGTGATCCCTAACGCAGCTTTCTAAGGAAATACTGCCTGGATCGGCAGAGTGATGGGAGAAGGGAATTTCACACTATGATCAAAAATAGAGGCAAAAAGTAACAGGAGAGATGGAGGAGGCAGTTGGAGAACAGAATGTATGTCACGAAGTATTTCAAAGCCTATGAAACTGTGATGAGCTATTTCACAGTGGTTTCCTTTTAACCAAGAATCTACATTTCACACTTAGCACTATCAGTATTCTAGCTTTATTCTCCTTTCATCTCAGTGTTCCAGGGCAACTCTCTGAGTGTTAAGTGGAAACCATCTCCCTGTGTTCCCTCCCTGGTCTGCCTCCCACTAGTGTGCAATGATTTGCTCAAAAACAAATTGGCAGAGTAAACGAATGTCACTACACAATCACCCACCACTTAATTTATTTCCAAAAATTTTCTTTGCATGAAGCTAAAGTAAAATTAGTGTTGAATTCAAATGACAGGCTACTTGTCTATTTGTTTTAAAAGATGATGGAAAGGTCTACACTCAACTAATAAGTTTTATTTAGAGAGCCTCTGCCCAACCAGATGTTGAGCCCAGGGTAAGCTGTGGTTCCTGCCCCCAAGGACTTTTTGATCCAGCAGGAACCAAGTCTATACAATGCCTGGCACTCAGTAAATGGGAGCTTCCATTTCTTGAGCATTGTAGCTGAACAATGGGAAGCTGAAGTAGAGGTCAAGAAGCAAAAGACAAAAACAAGATCACTGTAAATCAGAGAGCTGATAATCACTGGACAGGGAGCACTGGAAGGGTCAGAGAGTCGGTCCCCTATAGAAGAGGAGTGCATCTGGCAGAAGTAGGACGCTGGAGAGCATCTGAAGCAGAGAACACGGCAAAACACATGGCCTGTTAAAGAATGATGACTTCTTCTGTGTGGTGTGACTGGGGCCCAGATATGGGCAGAGTGGGAGTAAATAGGCCAGACCACAGAGAGCTCCAGTGTCCCACACAGAGGGTGGGATTATTGAGCAGGTACAATGAGCCAGTAACAGACATTAAGCAGGAGAATGATATGATCATACTAATTTCAAGAAACAGATATGATGGCAATGTAGAGGATGGATTGGAAAGGGGGCACAGAGGTCACCTAGAAATTCAACTGAAATAAGATGAGGGTCTGAACTCAAGTAGTGATGAGTGAGAGGAAAGGATGGATTTGTTTAGATTTCTCCATGCAAAATGTAGCTTAAGCTCCCAAATTAGAGATTGTTGGATTTTCTCGTGTCCCAGAAGCATCTGGTATGGTGCAATTCAGACTACTGCCTTTTGAATACAGGGACTAATTAATAATCCTATCATCCAGAATGCTCCTCTCCTTTCCGTCTCTCAATGAACATCTGCTAGGCACTAACTACATGTCCTGTACTAGGAGTTAGAGACACAGTTCTAGTGGTCGATGAGCTCCGAGTTTAGGAGAAGACAGGTGCATACACAGATTGTAACCGCAATGGTCCCACTACTGTAAGAGGTGTGTATGAGCTGGTTGGTGCACAGAGGAGAATTATACTGCCTGACTGGGACAGAGGTCACATTTGACTCCATAATGTCCTAGTAATCTAAGGGACCTATCACCAATTTTTTAAACAATATACACAACTGCCAGTGACATTTCTCATTAACTTAGCTGAAGCTACACATAAATTGTCTAAAATATATAATATCAGATATATAATATGTAATGGATTCTGTGAAACTGTGTTTACTCCTGTGAATGCTAGAGGTAAATCCCATCTGTAGAGCTCTGCTTCAAGCTGGGCTCACCTCTGAACTCCCACGATGGAAGTCGTTTTCTGACCTTTTCAAGTTTCAACTGTTAAACTGATTCTCAGCATTGAATTTCACCACGGAAATAAACAAAACACCAAAAAATAGCCAAAGACCTACTGGGGTCAAGCACACACTCTGTGTTTACCTGCCCCAAGAAAAACCTTTGCTTTGTACCCAGCATTCTCTTCAGACTACTTTTGGTGGCCTTAGTCCACTTTCAAACAATTTTTCCATTAATTGGCAGGAGTACCCATGGTACTCCACCCCCTCCACATCCTTCCTGTGCTGGTCACTTAAAAATAACTAGCCATGAAGCATTTTAAAATTTCAGGAAGTTATTTTAGTGGGAAAATCACTGACCATCACAATTATGGTAGAGAACCCAGGGCAGATCTCAGAAGATTTTCAAATAAGAACTTTAGGTTTTAGACAGTACAAATTTCTTTACTCCCTACCAATGACTACTTACCTTCCTATCAGAACAATTTGTTTGTAATATGTGACTAATCTGGGAGAAAATGCTTTCTATCTAATATCCCTCATTATGTGACAATAAAATCTATCTTTATGAATTCCCATGTCACATAAATACGTTCACTTGGAATTTTGAACTTTTCTTGTTTCCAAGGAGCTATTTCATACATCAGTTATTAAGTGGTGAAATGACTATTTTAATTAATTATATAGGATAGACAAGTCTATTACAGAAAATTAGACCATGTAAATAGGCATGAAAGAAATTAAAATAATTTTTATAACTTTAATAACTCTTTGCCATCATTTGTATTGGCAATATAATTATGTAGACATTCCATAATTTAAATAATCAATCATTATAGTTGGGCATCGAGGTTGTTCCCAATTTTTCATTTCCAATGCCAATGCTATAATGAGCATCCTTATACACACATCTTTGCACACTCATCCAATTGTTTCCTTAGAACAGAATCCTAGTGGAGTTGCTGAATCAGAGCAGACATGATAAGATCATGATTTTTACATCACAGGAAATATATAGCTGATAGATTATTTAAAATGTACATAATGAGAAGAATAAAGGAATAGCTGATTTAAAATAAAACACAAAATAATAAATATATCTGTATTTGAAAAACACAAAGTTATATATCTTTATTTAAAGGTAAGAGTTGGGGCTGGCCCTGTGGCACAGCAGTTAAGTTCGCATGTTCAGCTTCAGTGGCCACGGGTTCGCTGGTTCGGATCCCAGGTGTGGACCTACCCAAGTGCCCTCAGCTGGAGACATTCTCAGGACAAAGAGCGACTGGCCCAAGGGTCAGCTGTAACCCAGATCCCAGAGAGCTCCCGCCTCCCCACAAGGTCATCACAACTGGGGCAGGTGCCAGAAAAGAGGAGACTCAGTGACTGGGATCCTTAGACAGAGGCTCCACCACTCAGGGTCCTGCATTTGCCATGGCCGAGACCCAACATGTTGGTCGTGACCAGAGCGGGCCAGAGGGGGAACAGGGGCCAAGGCAGGTGCTGCAGCTTGGTCTCTGCAGCTCACCGTGCCAGCCCCCCCGGTTCTAAAATAGACTACCAAGTCAGGGAGGACTAACAAAGCCATTTGCACAGTAAAGGCGCTGAGATATCTGCTTCAGTTTGGGTAACTCTGCCTTTCCCCACACTTTTCTGGTGCAAACTCATTTTAACAAATAACACACATCAAGGCAGACAAGTGGATATTCCCCACATGTGGCTCACTTTGAGAGATGCTGGTCTAAGCTAATTTTGTAAAGCCCTGTCTGACATCAGGAAAAATTCCTCATAGTAAACCCTATTAATAATAGAAATAAATCCCAAGGTTCCTTCATAGGCTCTGTCTTTCCTTGTTGCAATTTCCCCGACATCATGCCAGATTATCTTTTCAACTCAGCCCTCCCTCTCTCCTCTCTGCACTGGTGTCCTGCCACAGCCCTCCGTGACTCGAGAGCCAATGGATGTGGTCTGCCTTGTCTGCCTTTCTGGTCTTGCATAAATGTTACTTCCAACTTGAACCTAACCGTCCCCAGCATCAGCCAAAATGAGCTTAGCTCTTCCTTCTTCCTACCCATTAAACTTGGTTCCTCTGTCAAGGGCCAAGGACTCTAAATGCTCCTGCAACCCCTCCTGACCACAAAGCCAGAAAGGTCTTCCTCGTGCCCTGACCATGTACAGCCTCTACTGAGCCTCACACATCATCAGAGAACTCCTTCAACACACCACCTCATCCCCTCCCTAGGTCCACACTTTCAGGACAGTAGAGACCAGCCCTTACATTTCTTTCACAATACAGTGCTTTGCGGCAAATGCTCAAAACCAGCTTAGTGAGTAAATGAAGGGATGAAGCGGCCAGGCTCTACGAAGCGGGATCTGGGCCATGAGCACAGTCAGGCCTGCTAAAAGACACCAGACGTGAGGCTACACATTAAGACCTTCACAGGCAGAAAAGCCACACTAATTCCTGCCATGACTCATTACATTAGGGATGGGTCACATCACTGTAGCACTCCCTGGCTAGTGAATTAATTCACGGTCAGACTTCTACTTCTCTTTATAACACACTTGATCCTTGACACAGTTGTTCTCCAAAGACAAATTTAATACATTGTAATTTTCCATTGAAACTAGATCATTTGCTGTAAACAGTCACTTTTTAGTATGAGAAAGGAACTGTCTGGGATACTTCCCAAATAGGAGGTTAGTTACTAAAGTACCACAACATACACACACACACACACACACACACGTGCACTCAAGCCTCAGCAACAACAAACAACAACTCTTATTGCAAGAAAGTCTCTTTCTAGCTCAGCTGTACCACACGGACTGCTGAGAACACCATTGAAGAGTCTAACCAGCATTTTGTTAATTTTTTCAAAATATCAAGAAGTACAGGTACTATAATTTCCAAGGCAAATCACGACTCTTTGACCTGAAAACTCAAATGCTTTTATGGGACTGTAGAGATAAAATATTGTAAATCAAGACCATCCTGGAAAACTTGGAACCCATTCTATGATATCAATTAAGCAGTGAGAAGCCAAATAGTATTATTAACAACAACAACAATAAGCCTTAGTAAAATCTAAAATAGAAGGTTTTCACTTCCTAAGAGAGACAGTGTAAATAACCAGTATTGGTGTATTGGGACTACAGTAACACCACTGATACATAAAGACACAGCTCCAAAACCTTTAAGTGACTTTTAGACAAATGTGCAAAAGAGATTACAAGGTATCTAGAAAATGCTTGCCTGGGTTTTACTGTGATGCCATTAGCAGCAATCCTGAGGAATTTGGGAACTGGGCTCACAGAGGGTGTGGCAAGTGGACTCTCTGGAAGCATCTCACTTTGCTAGCCAACAAGGCTGCCAAGTGAAAAGCTGACAGACTTTCCTCCCTTACTCAAAGTGACAGAGAGTCTCCAAATAAACCTGCCTTCCAGGACCCTAAAATAATCTTCAAATAAAATGTTTTGTCTAAACATCAAAGCTAGAAAGCCTATTTGTTGAAATGCACAGCGGGGCTTAAGTTTTAAAATAGAAGACGACATAAGAAGTTCAGTAGTATTCTTTTGGGAGTCCTATCTGTGGCCGAAATTACTCTCTTTATCAAAAGCCACAGGGAGAGCCATGACAGGGAGGGCTGGTGGGGCCCAGGGACACAATGTTCCCAGTGGAAAGGATAACAATAAACCCAAGGAGGCAGGGCAGCTGTTAGCAACATTAAAGGTAGGAAAGAATGAGCATCATAACTCAGGAGAGTTTAATTGTTTTGTTTTGGTCTTTTTAAATCACAAAAGGCAACACAATCAAATTTAAGGATGGGCTAAAATTACGAAATAGCTAAATTCGCCATTCTCTAACCACAACGGAAGATTATGAAAAATGAAAACCTACTGCCAAAAAGTAGATCATGTTGCAGTTGTATGAAGAAGCAGCATCTTGAATTTTAGTGACCAAAGATCTTGTGGCCCAAGGGGGCTGCAGGAAGAGATCAAAACCAACCAAGGTAAAGATCGGCTGGTACTAACATCTGCCATCTTTCCAAGCAGGTTTTTCAGAACAAGCACTTCAAAAGCCAAGCACTGAATTTTCTTCTTTCTCACATGGTCTTGATAGTCCTTATCCTTATACTTAGTTATTACCAAAGGTCAAAGGCCCATAGTATATGACGCAATATAGACATTGATATATCTCTATGCTCTTACAAATACATACACAGCAAAGAGCTTTGAAAACACAAATAAATGGCACATATCTTAGTCTGGAAGCTACTACTTTTCTGTTTCTGTGATGGTACGTAAAATGCAACATAAGTCAGCAAAAGTTTACAGGAAAAGAATTAACATATCAATCATATGTGCACATATTGAAAACACATCCCAATTTCTGAAAATGTAAAACACTGTAATCCAAGTATACTTAAAATCACTGGAATATGGTAAATTTAGGCATTTCTACTTTGGCAATTCAAATGGAGCTCATTGATCATGGTCGCAGGCACTCTAAGCATGACAAATATCACCCCTAGGGAGAGTAAATTCCACCAAAAAGCATTCATAGTCTGGTTTTATTTCCAGAAATTAGATTACCATATTTGGCCATATTTATTTCTGTATTTTATTCACATATGAGATTGTACTTTCATTTCAGAAATCTATGTTTTATGTTGTGTTTTCAACCAGTTACAAAACTACCTTGAAATGAGTTGTTGATTAGAGAGAACAGTTTTTAATTAAGGTGGAGAAGTTGGGGAAAATACCCCTTTCCCACAATAAAATGGCTAAAAGGGTGCCTCTCACTTCCCGCTTGTTTGTTTACTTATTTGCATGTGCCTCAATGTGCCCTCACAATTCAATCACAAACATCATCCTGATGGCACTGCAGTGTCACTTACAACAGCAAAGCAAAACTTTATAATATTAAAACAACCCAAATATCCAACAGGAGGAGAATGGTTATTGCTCATCTGTGTGGTAGAAAGAATGCTGTACAGCCATTAAAAATAACATTTTCAAAGAATATTTACTGACAAAATGCTCAGACTATAATGTTCAATAAAAAAATCAAGATCCAAAACTCTACACACAATATGATCCTAAGTGTGCCCCCTTTAAAAATGTCTATTTATCTATCATATGCATACACAGAAAAAAACCTTGAAGGAAATCCTCCAACAATTTAATACATACTTTTCTCTGAGGGATAGCATTTCAGGAGATTTTAATTTTCTTATTTTATAGTTCACTGTGATTTTCAAATTTCACACAATAAACATTATCCTTTTTTGAGAATAAATTTAAAATTTAATAATGTGTCTAAAAAAGTTATAAATTTAAAGAAAACACAAGAATACAGTTATTAAGAAATCAGATGGATAAAATATGTGAATGCATTTTGAAAGCTAAATAGAACTATACATATATATTATTTAATTTTTAATATTAATAATTATTATTATTTTAATTTCCATTGTAACTGCATAAAAATAGGTTAGACACTAGTTAAGGGAGAGGTCCATTTGGATTCATGAGCTTGTGTCTGAGATAACAAGACAAATTCAAGATCTCAAACTTCAGTCCTTTACGCTCACTTATTTATAAACAAACAAGCTCTATTTTTTGTCGCTAACCAAATGCTCAAGAAATTACAGAGTGCTGTAGTTATTTTTTCAAAGAACAGGAATAGGATGCAGGTATTTGACTGGTATCCACTTGGGGTACAATGGTGCCATACAACCAATCTATAAATAATTCGTGCAACTGGAAAATATACACTATCTATACCCATTCACTGATCTCCTTTTTTCCCTCCAGCTTTATTGAGATATAACTGAAAAATAACATTGTGTAAGTTTAAACTGTACAATGTGATGATGTGACATACTATATATTGTGAAATGATTAACATGATAAGGTTAGTTAACAAATCCATCACTTCCACTGTGTGTGTGTGTGTGGTGAGAACATTTAAGGTCTACTCTCCTAGCAAATTTCAAGTGTACAATACAGTATTGTTAACTATATTATAACTATATGTCACCATGTTGTACATTAGATCCCCAGAAACATTACTTTTATAAATAAAAAACTGCTTTAAAAAATGTTCTGTTGGGGCCAGCCCGGTGGCACAGCAGGTAAATTCACATGTTCTGCTTCAGCGGCCCAGGATTTGCCAGTTTGGATTCCAGGTGCAGACCTACGCACCATTTGTCAAGCCACACTGTGACAGGCATCCCACATATAAAGTAGAGGAACATGGGCACAGATGTTAGCTCATCTTCCTCAGCAAAAAAGAAAGAGGAGGATTAGCAGCAGATGTTGCTCAGGGCTAATCTTCCTCAAAAAAAAAAAAAATTCTCTTAATATGGCAGTTTATACCAAAAGAGAGAAAAATGAGTAAGCTGTGGATTTATTTACTTTTCAATATACATCTTAAACACTCTGTAAAAATACTAACTTTTAAAGCACAAACATCAATTTAGCTGCATTTTTCTTCTGAAAAAATTACTTACTAATCTCACTTTAATATATTTAATATTTATTACAGTCAGAAGAATCTATACAACAGAAAGGATTTAAATGACAAAGAAAAACCTCTTCATTGATCTATCCTTTTATGTAATATTCTCTTGTACTTAGTAAAAGCAACCATCCAGCTATTTCTTAAGGAATTTGTCAGCCACTAAATATTCTCCACAGAATTTGTGAGGGATCAGAATTTGCCACCCCAAAATGTGTCTCTTTAGCTTTATTATTTTTAAGAACAAAATACTCAGAAAGAAACTTTGACCTCCCCCCAACTGCCTAAAAGAATTTAAGATAGAAGGGCTGCTCTGGGAAGCTGCTAATACCACAAGATGACTATAGAATAAAATAAACTAGGTGCAGTAGACAGAGAGGAAACTAGCAAGGCCCATTTAATCAAAGTCCTCTCCATGTCCCATTGTCTTTGCAAGGCATGGCAAACATTTGTTCACCAAACACTTGCTTTTCTATCTCCACATGAATTGCCTTCCTCCTTGTTGAAGTCCCAAACCACTAGCCCCAACATCCTCCTTTGTCTTTAGCTGAAGATGGTATTTAAGGTGGTGGCTTCAGCCATTCTGGTAAGTTACTCAGTTTTCCTGGGTTTCTCCCATGTCTACATGTTACAAAACTTTGTTTAATTTTCTCCTGCTATTCTGTCTCAAGTCAATTTAATTATTAGACCAGCCAAAAGAACCTAAAAAGGGCAGAGGAAAATTTCTTCCTCCCCCACAAACTTAAAAACCTTGGACTCATAGAGATGCCTACAAACTAGTCAGGGAAGCTCTCCGGTTCTCAAAATGCATCATAAGTGGACAAAATACACATGTGTAGTAAGCAAACTTTCAAATGATCTGCTGTTTAAATCACCCTAACTCAAAGGAAAATACATAATTGTGAAGAATTTAAAATAATATTCTTCTAGCATTTTAGTTTACAAAACACTTTTCACATAGATTACCAACATCCCCACTTTCTTTACAAGGTAGGAATTATCATGCCCATTTTCCAGATGAGGAAATGGCTAAGCTTGATAAGCCACAGCTTGTTAAAGGTGGACCTAGAACTTTTTTTAAGATTGGCCCTGAGCTAACATCTGCTGCCAATCTTTTCTTTTTTCTTCTTCTCCCCAAAGCTCCCCAGTACCTAGTTGTATATTCTAGTTGTAGGTCCTTCTAGTTCTGCTATGTGGGACGCCACCTCAGCGTGGCTTGATGAGCGGTGCTAGGTCTGTGCCCAGGATCCAAATCGGCGAAATTCTGGGCCGCCGAAGCGGAGTGTACAAACTTAACCACTCGGCCGTGGGGCCGGCCCCTGGACCTAGAACTTGAACTCAGGAACCCTGCCCTCAATACACTGGGCACTCTGTACCATTCAACCAGATGGAACGCCACTGCACCTTCAGTGTTATCAGACAACGACATTCACAGGTGAGCAGGAGGGAAGATGGTCTCAGCTCAAACTGGCATGCTGCAAATGAACTTTTATAATAACATTCACAGGTGAAAATGACAGCTAAGGCACTACAATCACAGGATGCTACTGTTCAACCATTTGACGGCACAATTCCAGAGATAACAAGTGAAACTTGCCAACAAAACACATACAAGAAGATACTTTGGCCGAGAACAGAAAGATTGTCTGCACATATAAATGCCCCTTCTCAGTCAATTACATTTATGTTGATGGTTCAGGTTGCAAGTATCATTCTCGGTTGCCCAATGTTTCAGACAATGTATTTGCTGCTCTGGGTCAGGGAAGACTATAACCTAGTTAGACCTAGTGGCCAAAATGTGGTAGCATAAATCAAGGCACTGAGGATGTGGACTCACATCAAAATATAAGAAATCTTCTCAGAGTAAAGAGCCATAGCACAGAAAAGGTCTGGAACCGCAGGGAGGGCTGTGTCTTCTGCATCTTCAGTGCTGGACCCCTCGTGGTGCTAGGCAGACACCAAGAAGAAAGCCCGTGCTGGAAGTCAGCAGCACAAGAGAAAGACAAGGATGCTCTGGAGGCAGACTGATCTGTGCCCCAACACTCCTCTCCCCACCACGTCCCAGCTCTCGGGCCCCCAGCACAGCGCCAAGCACACAGAGATTACAGAGGGTATGTAAACTGGTTCTAGTGCTTCCCTTACATAAATATGGGCCCATAGCTTTGCTTTGTTGACTTACTTTCATGAATCTGGGGAGGAAACAATAACCAGACTTATGGGCTTTATGAATGTGGCCAAATGAACTGAGAAGTTTTCCACTCAAACTGTGAACGTACCAAGACAGAGAAGAACGAGACTGAAGACAAAACATTTCCCTTCCAGATTATACATTTCTAGCTCCCAGCTGAGGGCCAAGCTCAACAAACATTAAGTTACTAAATTAGGCTCTATTAACCAAGTTTGCCGCCTATTAAGGTTTGCCTTGGGTGAATTACTAAACCATGCTAAGCCACGGGATCCCTATCTGCAGAATAAAGAGGACTCTGTCATCCCAGGATGATTGCAAAGATTAAAAGAGCTAATACATGTGATGTGCCTGGCTCTTGAACCCAAAATTAGCACTCAATAAACAGTAGCTCTTACAATTGTATAATACAAAACAATGTTCATAAAAAACTAACAAGTTAGTATCCTAAATGAAACAGTCTTATTTTATTTTGTTTTACTTTCTAAGAAGAAAGGGCTGACTTACGCTTGGAGAAAGATGATTGCTTTAAATTAAATGCTCATCAACTAAGATAGATAGATGATAGATTGATGGTAGCTTTGATTGATAGATAGACAGATACATAGATAGACAGATACATAGACAGACAGACAGACAGGCAGACATCAGTTATGAGAAAACTATCTAAGAAAGTTTAAATTAAATCCACTGTGTAAGGAATAAAATGGGACTTACACCTCGGTACTCTCAAAATATATACCTCACCACTCAGTAGTAGGATAAAGATAAACATCTGTAAAAAAATCTTATGACTACAAAATATTTTTGTCTTATTTTGTTCAAAAACACCACATTCAAAGATGTTCAGAATTAAATTGATAAAATAAGGATTAGCTGTGATTTGATTTCTTAGTAGTTTATCATTACTGAATTAGTAGTAATTCACAGATAAATTTCCAGAAAAAAATAACACCTCCACTGTTTTGAAAGGAGTTTCACTCATTTTTAGACTCACTATTAAAACTCACTGCTGGGGCCGGCCCCGTGGCATAGCGGTTCTTGCACTCCGCTTTAGCGGCCCAGGGTTCACCAGTTGGGATCCTGGGCACAGACCCACGCATCGCTTATCAAACCATGCTGTCGAAGGCGTCCCACATATAAAGTAGAGGAAGGTGGGCACATATGTTAGCTCAGGGCCAATCTTCCTCAGCAAAAAGAGGAGGATTGGCAGCAGATGTTAGCTCAGGGCCAAATCTTCCTCAAAAAAAAAAAAAAAAAACTCACTGCTGAGTAGTGATGGCCAAGTAGCTTGTTACGGACCTCCCTCCCACCTTGCATACACTAAGAACAATTTGAAAAGCTGGACACACACACAAAATAATCCATTTGAAAGTCTCAGTGAGCTAACAAGACAGCCAGGACCTAAGAAGTAAAGACATCTTAGAGAAAGGACGTAAACTAGTGAGTTTGATAGTCTTTGAAGCTGTTTCTCTCAAGGAATTTGCCAGTTTCTAGGTGGTACAGAGCCAAGAGGCTAACAGGCCAAGCAGAAAGCAGCAGCTAAGAGGCTGGAAACCAGCGTTGAGTTTTTGGCAGTCTGAGGGGGTTGGGGGGAGGCCAAGGAGGAGGGAGTTGTGCAAACACCCAGATTTCCAGATAAGACCCTGGAAAGGCTATACTTTAGAAATTAGGGCAAGCTGGAAATAGGCAAGTTCTTCACAAAGCCCAAAACCTAGCTTTCACCTGCTCAATCCCAGAATGGATTAAAATAACATAACTCCACACCAATGCCTGCAAGAAAGCAAAGTAAATCTCTGAGGGAAAATAAAATCATGCAGAGCCTCAAGTTATCGCTTTGATTTTTCATACACAATGTCCAGCATTCAAACAAATTACAAGGCGTGCAGACAACTATTAGCGTACTGCTGAGTCCTTGCTGAAACTGACCCATAGAGGCCTTGTAACTCTCCAGCCTGAAATTCCCATTTAAGGATGAATCAACTCAGACTTATGAGCTAACAAGGCAGGAAGGGCCAAAACCTTGCTTGTCAAATGGAAAAGGTATATTCAAGAACGTAGCTGGTCTGGCCCCTGGAGCATCTCAGTTTTACATTAAAAAAAAGTAACAAGTTGCAAGCAACTTTATCTGCCCTACTAACTAAAGCAAAGCCACACTGACTCAACGGGGCCCTCGATTCACAGATTCCCTAAATGGCTGGGCCTGGTTCACTGATGGTTTGGCTAAGGTGAAACCTAGTGGTATCCACCAAGGAGCTGTGGCTACTCAGCCACAGTGTCAGCCATGCAGAAGCAGAAGCAGATGCCGCTGAAGACGAAAGAGACCCTTCTTTGGAAACAGGAACCCGGGAACAAACCACGTCTGCCGACTGAACTGTCGGGAACACTCACATAGGTGCCCACAGGAAGGGGTGCTTCTCTGCTGGGACCGACTGAAATCAAGCTGCTGTTGGAGCCCGACTCTGTCTCTAATGCAGAGGCTACCACTGCAGGGCAGACTTGTGACTCCTGCCTAAAGCTGACCCATTGGTCTCACAACGGGAGGGGCCACGTCACCAGGCGTGTTACCCCCTCCCACTCCCGGCAGATTGGCTACATCAGACCTTTGAACCCCTCTCGGCTATCAGTGCTGCCTCACCACTGTTGATATTTTTTCACGTTACTGATCAGCTGTTTCCAGCCACACCATTGTGGCCCGTGAAACTGATCTGAGTATTCGACAACGGACTGACTGTCTAGCTCTCTCTCCCTCATTCCCTCCTGGTCCATACACTTTAGGAGGCCATTTGATCACTGAATGCAGGTGTTCCCAGAAATGGGCCATCCCTTCATGGCCACTTCCTGAATAATGATCAGGACAAAAGGGGGGAGGAGGATAGGGAATGATACAGATCTATTTTGACAACTGAGCGTTCTGTCTTCACCTCTGCTGGCAGGAGGCATTTTTCCCTCCCTAACAGCACCTCCAGGCCAGCCTCGTTGACACACTCTCCAAGTAGCAGCATAGCTAAGAGGGCATCAGGGATTCAAGTTTAACTCTGGTTAAGTTCTATAAAAGTGTCCTTGTCCCTTGTGCACCTGACCCTTCCAGATGAAAAGTATAGGTGTGACTAGGGGGTGATTAGAAAAATCGTGAAGTTAGAGCTGCTGGGATGGGACATCCAGGTTTCGTGGATAATATTGCCATGAACATTCTTGTACAAGTCTTTGGTGCATATAAATGTACGCGTTTCTAGAGGAAGGGCAACAACCCAGCAGCTTGGGAGGGAAGACCTCAGACCCCAGTATGGTGAAAATATTAACTAGCTTGATGAATACACAAGATACGTCAATAATAACACCTACCACACCCACCAAACTTTCCATGAAACTCCCTCACCCATGGCCCCTGCTGTGTGACAACCAGCCCATGGACTGGTCAGAGATGGGTGTTTTGTCTAGCTCCAGAATGTGAACCAAGATTCTCTCTCCCAAGATACAAGCCTGAATATACTGAGTGAATAAGAGATGTTGCAGTGAGAACTGAAGCAGAAAAAAACAAAGAGAACAGGGCCACAATATGTTGAGTCAGGACCACGAGGGGCATGGCAGCCTGAAGTTAGGGGAAACAGAATAAGTAGGTCACAATAAAGGCAGCGCGAGACTCATCCTTATATTGCCTAACAATATTTCCACTGTCCCCGTGCCACACACAGAAGCGACCATTATTCAAGACAACTTGAGTTCATATCTCTCCCTTGCAATCAAAAGGGCTTAAAGCAAATAATCATACAACAGAAACCGATTACCCCAAGAAAAGTTTAGCAACACTAGAAAAAGCACACTACACACTTGATTAATGAAATCTTAGCAAATGCCTTAAAATAACTTCGACTAGCTGCTGGGTTTCAAAATTGATTTTGCAAGATGGATGAAACATTGGTTTATGGATGACGTCCCAACTGTTGCAAAACTATGCAAAATACGGAGTGACAAGAAGCATTAATGGCATCAGAGAGGAAGCACTCATTTTTGACTCTAAATAAGACTCTTCCAGCTGCACAGCTGGAAGAATTTGGTAAATGGACTTCAATAAAGAAAAGAAGATTCTTCAGTGAGAGAATCATCAATAATATAATTTCCCCTAGAGTGAGATCAGATCATGAAAATACCTTCACACCATGATCATGGTTAAACAACCGAGCACAGATTTCTTTTCTTTAGGATTTAACGTGCTGGAACTTACTTAAAAGCTAATTCTGCCACCTTTACAATTACTTATAATGTATATATATGTTCCTTTATAATGATATCAAAGAAACAAAAGGATGATGAGCATTATAACACACACCGAAACACAAACACATTACAAATTCTTTCCAAGATCATTCTCTTCAGAGCTACACGTAGTGCAACCTTCAGTGCCAAACAAGGGATGCCAAAAAGGAAAAACTTCCCTATTTACAAGTGAAATAATACGATGTCTGGGACTTTCTTTAAAATAGTCTAGAAACAAAAAAAAGCAAGCACGCATACAGGGCAACAGAGAGAACAGGAGAGCAGAAGGTTGAAGACCGCTGAAGCTGGTGATGGGTATTGGTGTTGCCTGAACTATTCTATTTTGTGCATGTTAAATTAAAAGTGTTTTTTTAAGAGGAAGGAAGGAAAAAACTTCCTAAGTGACCCTAGTAATGAAAACAAAAAGAAGGTCAAAGAAGAATTATACTAGAGAGGAGGTAATAAAAATACGAGCTGATGGGGTCAGCCCCAGGGCCGAGTGGTTGGGTTCGCTCACTCCACTTCAGCGACCCAGGGTTTCGCTGGTTCGAATGCTGGGCGCAGACATGGCACTGTTCATCAGTTAGGCCAGGCTGAGGCGGCGTCCCACATGCCACAGCTGGAAGGACCCACAACTAAAAATATACAACTGTGCACTGCGGGGCTTTGGGGAGAAAAAGGAAAAATAAAATCTTTAAAAAAATAAAAAATACGAGCTGATAAATGCACCGACGGTTCGTGAGCCAGGCCCTGTGTGAAGAGCTTGGCAGGGACCATTGCCCGTGCATCTCACAACAGCCCAGTGAAGTAGGTGGGCTCCTGATCCCCGTCTTGGGGCAGGGGTCCAGGCTTAGAAAGAGAAATTGCTCAAGATGAGTATCTGGTAAGGAGCTGAGTCAAGACTGAAACCCCCATAGTTTAACCCCTGAACTGAACCACACACAGTACTACAACCTGACCTGGAAAGTGATATTCTTAAAGTTAAAGGAAAGAGAATTCATATTGGACACGAGCGGCCTCTGATTCCTATGTATCATGACTTCTGTGACGAGTTACAATGCTATACAATGAGCCCTAGGCCAGGTTATCACCTCCCCATTCCCACATCACTAGCCCTAGGAAACCTCCTCGCCTTCCCGTTGTCCCTCTATTTGATAGCACCAACCCCACAGTTTACATTAGTCACACGAATGGCATGGACCCATAACTTCAGTTCAGGAAATGAATCACGCATTGTCCAAATTAAATCAGACAACGACTAAAACATTTCAGGAACCTGAAAAGAACGCAAAGTACCAGTTACCAGAGTCCCTCAGATCCTTGCTCTTTCCGTCATCATAGGTCTCTGCCATGTCATGCTGGTAAGGATGGGAAGAGCTAATAAAAGAAATTGAGGCCTACATTTTAAAAAATAAAGCACCAGGGCCGGCCCAGTGGCATAGTGGTTGAGTTGGCATGCTTCATTTCAGCCTGGGCTTGCAGGTTTGAATCCTGGCCTCAACCCAGTACCACTCGCCACGCCAGCCGTGGCGGCATCCCACATAAAGTAGAGGAAGATGGGCACAGATGTTTGCTCAGGGCCAATCTTCCTCACAAAAGAAAAAAATAAATAAATAAAGCATCAAAAGATCGATAAATTTTATTTTTAAGCATAGCTTTTTTTAACATCGCTTTATTTGTATCTTCTCAGATCTTATGAGAATTCTAACTTCGATAACTTACTCTACTCTGATGCTGTAAGTTAACTTCTATAGGACTCACCAACTTTCTGTCTCATTTCTTCCTTTACAGCTCAAAAAGAAAAGAAATATTATTTAAACTTGTTACTTTTTTCCTGCCTTCTCCTTAAAAGTATATTTGGGGCATTTTGCATTCACTGTGAGGAATTGTAGGAAAAATTATTTGAATCCTTATTTTTCATTGAATCCTAAGTTTTTCAAGTACCAACAAAAAGGAAAACTGAGGACATGTACCTTCTGCATCTCTGTTCCACCTACTGATACCAATGTTTTCGGCAAATAAAAAAAAGAAAAACTTGCTACTCTTTTTTCCCCTAAATATACACACAATCATATTTGAATCCTTGGGTAAAAATGCTAAAATATACCCTGGGGTGGAGCCAAAATAATGTTTTATAACTTCTCAATCAGCTAAAATTAGAAAATTACACCAATGGAAATATAATGAGTAATTCTGGAATAATGGTTAATTTTTAGAATAATGGCCAAATGTATAAGATAACCAAACATTTCCCACAGTGTTATATTGATACCTAACAAATACCATCTTTAGTTTCATTTAAATATTAACTAAGATTTTACTATATACAGTCTTAAACTAAGGTAAACTAATTTGAGAGAGTAATTTATACTGTGATTAACTTAACAGAAGCATTTCACATCCTTAGTCCTGAAAAATAAAACTCCCCAGATTGTAGACAGATTGGATTTCCAACTCATGAAATGATAATGATACAAATAAAACCTGTAAATTCAAACATATATAACTGCACAACAAATATTTAATGACAGAAGATAAACTCAACACACATACACACATATCCCTTTCTTGTTGGACAAACAAATAGGCACAAAAACATAAAGTTACTTTAAAATTGGGAAAATTAGGATTTAAGACCTGAGTAAATCCATATTGTTTTGCCAATCTGGCTTATTTCATTACAAAATAATCTTAAAGACTATATTCCTCTATTCCACAAAATTAAAATTATATTGACTGTAGCATGGATGTTTAATAAAAAATATGGACAAAATCAGCTTAAATATATAATCTGCCTTAAACAAACAGCATATCAACAATTGTTTTAACAGACTATTAGCATTTGCTCGCTGAAAGCAGAAACATTTGGTTATCACACATGCTTTAGGACTTACCATCACCCCGTGAAAGGAAAATATCTCTAATTTTTAATTAAAGGAAAAAAATTATGCTATCACACTACAAATATTTTCCATCATTTAATAGTGCGTTTAGGTATCATTTTTTAAAACCCATGGAAAAAATACTTGTCACAATAAAATGCATTTTTACATCTGTCACATCAAAGATGTATTTTTCTATGTTGAATTCTTAACAATAAGTACAGTAATATAAATAGTAAGGTTTAGTGTAGCCAAAATTAAACTAAATTTTTCTAATCCATAAATTATTTTTCTCCATTAACTTTAAATGGAAGAACAATTACAAAGTTCAAGGAATAAATCATTTCTCTTCCTTAAATTATATTTTTAAACTTTTTATAAGATTTAGCACATATTTTTAGTCCATTTACCCTTTATTTGTGTTAACGAGCAAAAGTTGAACAAAAATATTGATCTGGTTGTGGGACATCAATTAAAGATGAACTAGAATGAAATCCACAATCCAGAACCAACTCCTCTGCTTGCAGTCAAGTTAGGGAGGCGAGCATGACTGACTAGCAATGAGGTGACAGGGGAAATCCCATAACCTTTCACCTCTGTAAAATTAAATCAACATGTTTAATTCAGCACAAATATGACAATCATCTACTACTTCAAACCTCCAGAACTAAGGAGATATTTTCCCCAAAAAACAACTGAAATCAGGCTGAACACAACACTTGACACTACCAGGAAAACAGGGATGAAGATGGCTTTGTTCCTAAACGTCTCTCCTGCTAGTCGGCAGGACAGATACGGCCACTTAAACTGACCAGACTAGCTGAGGTGTGTCCTTGCACCCTAACTACAAGTATTTTTAAAGATCCCTATTGAAGGAAATGAATGTTTAAAAATAAATTTCGTTTTTCTTTGAAAATGTAATGGTCTGCAGTCGTATTTATCAAGAATTGCAACTGCCCTGTAAACCGTTTTCTAAGAGAAATAAGAATAAACAAAACAGTGATTCACACACTACAACCCCAACCCCCATCCCACCCAGATTTCAAATTTCCTGAAGCTCAGGGGCCTTAAATGGCCTCCTTAGTAAGGCACTCTTCACGGTTATTCGGTCGTCATACCTGGAGCTGGACTTTGAGCATCTCCCTAGAACTCTGAGCCTCACTGTTGGCACAGGTGAAAATGAAAAAGTAGCACCGATCTCCAAGAGCCAAAGTAGATTCAAATTAGACGAGATAAAGGAGGCTAACACTGACCGGGCATACAGAAGGTAGCCACCAAATGCAAATCCCCTTCGCCCGTAAACACTGTCACCTGGAATGAAAGGTAAGTTTTTCATTTTCCATAAATGGAGCTTTTTTAGAAAGAAGAATCAGCAACTCACATTTGGAGAAGAGGAACACCATTTAAAAAAATTTTTAACTGAACTTATTTCGATTGTATCACCAATTATGATCTCTAAGAAGCAGCCACTATGGAAGGCTGAAAAGACAGCCTTGCCATCTCCCAAGGATTTACCAACGTGAAATCTCAGGACACTGTCGAAAAAATGGATCAACGCAAATATTCCTTCAACCTAGGCATATTTGGAAAGTGGAAAACACCTTTCTTTCTTCTTCTTAACTGGAAACAGTTTAAGACAAAGAAGTAAAACCAAAGAAAAACGTTTTTTCTTTTGTCAACCAACTAGAATTAGTCTTCTTTTTATTTCTTTTCTTTTTTAAGGAAGATTGGGCCTGAGCTAACATCTGTTGCCAATCTTCCTCTCTTTTTTTCTCCCCAAAGCCCCAGTACATAGTTGTATATCCTAGTTGCAGGTCATTCTGGTTCTTCTCTGTGGGATGTCTCCACAGCAAGGCTTGATGAGCAGTGCTAGATCTGGCGCCCAGGATCCAAACCAGCGAAGCCCGGGCCTCAGTAGCACAGCGTGCAAACTTAACCACTTGGCCACAGGGCAGCCCCTAGAAGTATTATTTAGACGAAGCAAACCAATGCCTCTTTTCTTCTTATAACTTACCTAAAAACACAATTTATTGGAATTTTAAGATTATTTGAAGGAGAGGTAGAACTGAAACTGGCAAGAATGATTATAGGCATCTTACGATAAGAATTACATCAACTATAGTAACTGTCAATGACATTACGGTACGCCGCCCTCCAGACAATGATATTGCTATAGGTTTGGCACCTGCTGACATAACTGATTTATCAGGAGGTCCACTTCAATCACCGCTTGTCCTTAGCTTTTCGGATGCAGTATTTATTACAGAGACTACTAACTTCTAAATCTTGTGAAATTGTCTTTCATATCCTCTACACAGCAAAAAGCTCGCACTGTCTGTTATAACCTTAGAAATAGGAGATGTCATTATTGGAACGTGGAAATCATCTTAGCCAGACTCTTAATCTTTCCATATTAAGAAACAAATTTCATTAAGAGAAAAAAAAATGGAAACATTAAGAGATTAGCCTACAGAAGTCACACAGAAATGGTAGAGGAAACCTATTCTGCCTCCCTAAGTCCTGCTTCAAGCCTTGACCTCCAGCTAGGTTTACGAGGTCGCTGGAGATACTTATGAGGAAAGTCCCAGAAGCATCTGTGGAGAAGCAGACCGTGAGACGGTCCCTGCTCAGTGCCTCACATCCGCCCCCAGCCCAGCCAGTTTCACGGGTCCACCACTTCCGGTGATAGAGAGGATCTGAGCACATCAGTAACACAAATTTTCGGGAAGGGGACCCACTGCATAAACTGTAGATTTAAGGTACAACGTTTCTTTTTGATCTTGTCTTCGAGGTTTCTTCTTAATTCTTCAAACACACCAGACAGGCAGTGCTGGAGAAAAGCATCAGTCAGCTGAGCTAACCCAAGTCACAGAAGTGTGTCTAACAAAAGACAAAATTTGACAGGTTTCCCCATCCACCTCCTAATCCATTTAAAAATGCTTGTTCTCAACATCTCAGTTTTATCTACCACCACCGAAGGTTCTAATTTGTAACCTCATAGAGATGTATAAAATGACTGAGAAATACTCCTAACTTGTATGATGACAAACAGAGAAAAATTTTTTTCATAAGATGACCTGTTTAGGACTTCCATTAGAAAGTGGCACGTAAGTCAAACTATTTGGAGGTTACATTTCTCTATAAAAGTGTGGTCTAAAGAAAACTGTCCTGAAGATAAGAGTCTGGATATTTTCCAAGTAGAAAAATGTTGGTTGTCATATAATGTTAACTGGTCAGACAGCCATATACGTTGCAACAGATGACAACTCCCCGCTCCCAGCTCAAAAAAAAAGTGGTTCTCTCCTGATACTAGTATAAATACAAAGAGAAAAAATAATTTGGAATTGTCAATGACACATATTCAGAGAAATTGCACATACCCTATTTTATTGTAGAAATAATAACACTTAAAAATCGATTAGTTTTGACTTCTGTGGGGCTTTGGAACACATAACTTAAAAAAAAATCTCACCAATAGAAAATGGAAAAAAAATAGATCCTGAAAAAAATCTGTTTCCTCAAAACCCCTCTCCTGCTCTCAATTTAAATTCTAAACAGCATGGCAAAACTTAACCTTATACTCCCAGTATCTATATCTACAAAATTGGAAATCAGTTTTTCAAATAACCCTCAACACACCCTCAAAAACCAAAGGGCACGTGTTTTAAATTTCAGATCTACAAGCGTTATACCAAGATTTATCAGTTGTCTGTTAATGATTTATAGTGAAACCAAAGTGAAAAAGAAATCAAACTTCTAGCTGATCTAGTTTTAACTCCTCTTAATTTTACACGCTGTTTTATAAGCCCCAAGGGGTTATTTAGGCGTCTTATTCATCGTTCCATCGCTAGCGCCTCCCCCAGCCGCCCTCGTTGGTTTGCAACAGAAGCTGTTTGGTCTGACTTGCACGGAAAACTCAGCTGTGAAATATTTTTATGCAACAGCAAAGACAATCGGCCTCTTTTTTTCAAGGCAGAGATCTAGAAGCGAAGTGAGAACATTTGGGAGCATAAAATTAGTCTGCTTTAACTTTAATAACCAAATGGTGATTGAAAAAAATACAGATTTCGCGTTTGCCGGAATGAGGGGCGGGAGTTACTAAATCTAGAGGGTTTTTTCCTCCCTGAGTACGCACATAGCAAAACTAATAAAATTATGACTGGGAGTAAAAAGGTCACATTCATTTTCAAAGCAGTCATTTAAAAGTACACAGAAGCGTTCTTTAAAAATGCCCACATGTTTAAACACAGCAGGAATGTGGCCACCAAATATTAATTCTGAGGGAAATGGATACACATTTACCTTGCTAATTAGACCCAGCAGGTCAAATGTTAGCAAGGTAAACTGACATAAAGCACAAAAACAGATTAAAAACGGCCAACAGAAAGTGCCTGTCCGTCCCGGGAGCCCCGCTCATTCCATGCACAGCAAGCAGGCAAAGAAACATACACGCACCCGCCGGGTAAGGGAGAAACCAAACTTTTCCAAATAAGTTAGTTCCGTCTTGACAATCTAAATCCAACAGGTGTCAGCACACGTCACCACACTAAATCCTTCCAAACAAGGTCTAGAGAAGCAATGGATGGTTAGCAATGAAGCCGACCCGGTCCGACCCGACCTGATCGCTTTCACGGTTGTGAAAGAAATAAAGCCGAGCCTCTATTCCAACTGATCACAAGGAGATGGGGGAAAGGGGATGGAGATGCAGAGGCGCGTGGAGATGTCCTGCCACTGAGGCCGCAGGGGGATCTCGGATCTCGGAGCACGGTCCCTACGTTAGGTCGAGCCCTGGACCTGTGGGGTTAGAACAGCTAAGAAGCGCAGCGGCCGGAGGCAGGGGGACGGGGGAGTGAGGGCGGGCGCGTGGTACCTGCTTGTCCAGCGCTTCCCGGGCGCTGCCCGGCCCGGCCCCGGCCCTGGGCGGCGCGGGCGCGCGCTCGCAGCTGCAGCCCTCCAGGAGGTACATGCCCGCCGGGCGGCCGCTCTGCTCGCCCTCGAAGTAGAAGAGCACATTCTGGTAGAGCGCGAACCACTTCTCGTGCCAGCGGCTCGCCTCCGCTGCCTTCTTGCTCAGGAAGCCGCGCTTGGTGCCCTCCTTGCGGGCCAGGAAGGCCAGGTACAGGGCGTGCCCCTCGTTGTAGCGCACGCTCTTCTGCATGGTGAGGGCGCGGGGGGCTCAGCGCTGCCTCGCCGCCATCCCCGGCCGGCTCCCCGAGGGCGCGCCCGCCGCGGCCGCCGGCCCAAGGGCGCCCCCTGGCCTGACGCAGCGCCCAGGGCAGCCCGCCGGCCTCCGGGGCGCGGCGCGGCGCTGCGGGGTCCGAGGGGCGCCGGGCTGCGGCCAGGGCACGGGCTCGGCCCGCCCGTCGCCCTCCGGGCCGAGCCGAGCCCAGGAGCCCCCGGCGCCCGCGTGGAGGGAGGCCGGGGAGGGCGCGGGGCCGGCCGCCGCTTCGCGCAAAGTTGCGGGAGCCGGAGCCCCCGCGGCGGGCCGGGGCGCGCGACGCGCGTCTGCCGGATGAGGACTGTCCTCGGGCAACTCGCTCCGGGAGACAGAAGGTAAACCGTCACGTGGGAGATCAGCTGTAATCGGCTTCAGACCGACTTAAAGGGCAGAGTCGGCGCGGCGGCCGTGACGGCGGCGCAGCCCGCTCCCCCGGCGCGCCGCCCGCCCTCGCCCGCCGGCCCGGCCGCCGCTCTGCGCCCCGGAGCGCGGAGGTGGGCGCGCGGCGACGGCACCCAGCCTCTCCCACCGCGCGGCCGCACACAGGCAGTGCACACACAGGCTCACATTCGCACAAATACACACTCGCGCAACGCTCACACTCATACAGACAAGAGGATGCATACACACAGTCACAAACGCACACTCATACACGCAGATACATTCACGCAAATACACTCACACAACGCAATGCTTATACACAAAATTCTGCGCTCACATTTATACAAATACATCCACAATGTGCACTCCTACACACAAAAATACAAACCCATATACAAATACACACTTCCACAGGCAACTACGCACGCACACTGATAAGCTCACCCAAACACACGTTTACACACACAAACCATACACTCAGCCAAATTCACACAAGCACACAACATAGACACATGCACACAACAACACTCATACAAACTACACACAAATACACACCCATACGCAACACATTTATACTCACACATTCACGGTCAAACACATTCACACAGGCAAATAGTCATACACAAACATACACACAAGAACACACATACACGCATGAGCACAAATGCACAAACACATTCACTCAAATATATAAATATAGACTCATACACAAGCATTTGCAAACATACGAATACACATTCATGCAAATTCTTACACTTTCACGAACCCACTCACACATACAACACACTCACCTGCCACATCCACGCACTCACACCATCCCTGAATGCGTTTCCATGGCAGTGGGTGGAGTCCCAGGATGGCTTTGCATAACCGGCAATCTTGACTTTTCCGCGCGTACTTGCACAGTTGCATTTAAAGCTGGAGGCGAGGGTTAGTGAGAGCCGTTCCCCCGTTCCCAGGAAGGGATCAGATGCTGCTGGTTCCCTCTCAACGACCGAGATTTTTCAGGATTAAGATAAAAGAAACTAATTTTAAGCATGGAGTTTTCAACCGGAAAAAATACCCAAATAAGAGAGACAGGCTGCCCCCGGCAGAATCTATCCCAGGGGCCATGCTGTCAGAGGTTCAGCAGATACCCGTGCGGGAACTGGGAGTCATTTGATTAACAAATCGCAGGTACGGCCAGACAACCAAGACCCCTGCTATAAAATGTAAGCGGAAGAGAACTGATGTGCCCAACAGCAGTAGGAGAAAGCTCGTGAAATCCCCAGGGAGTGCCCGGTTCTGATAATGCTGTCTACGGGTTTTTTTTTTTATTCCCCTTAGTCACTTATAAAAGTGGTTTGCCATAAACTGTTTACTGTTAAAAATAAAAAATAATAATAAAATCCTTTTCTGGGCCATGAATCGGCGACAATACACCTGTCTTGTCCCACTAGTTGTGTGTTCATAAAGTGGTAGCCCTGGGCTTCTGCCTGTTCCGTAAGTGGTGTTTTTGCAGAATATTTTAACACTGCTTCGCTGAGCAGCTGAGCATTTTTCCTTTTTACCTAAAAAAAAAAAAAAAACCACTTTCCCTATTAAGAGCTATATGATAGGGAAATTGCCATTTGAAATTGCAGTGTGAGAACAGCGGCCATTTCTCTTTACATATTTTTTAATATCTAAGGGACAGTGCTGTGCTGATTTGGGTTAACCCAGATGGGAGCTGGCATTGTTCTTTAGAGCAGATACAAGGATAGAGACAATAAGTAAATGCGGACAAGCTTTTGAGCCAGCTTCTAGATGCAGAGGAGATGGCAGTAGCCTCAGGAGGCCTTTTATTTCCTTCTCTGTGGTCCAATCCCAGCTCTGAAAACCGCAAGCGAGTTGACACCTGCATAATTGATGAGCTCCATTTTTGAGCGGAAACCATTAAGGATGCGAATTCAGTACCAAAACAGTTTTGCGATGAGTATTCAAATCTTCTAACCACTTGTGTTTTTTCGGATGTGAAACGTTCTTTTCCCCAATAAGCAAATGTCTCTGGAGCTGAGGCTAATTTCAGTGCTGACTTATCCTTCCTGACTACTCAAACGTCCTTTTGATTTCAACCACAGGAAGTATTCTTCTCAGCCCCTTGTTTGTCATCGCTTCCTACCGTGGAAGGTGGTGCAGCCGTCCTAGGCCCCCTGACAGTGAGAGAGAGGAGCTTGGTTTCCTCTGAAGTTTGGCTGGTGACCATTGTGGGTTTTAATTATGGAAATTCACTGCCAGAGCTATTTCTTGATCACCTGTGTACGTCCTCAACACTACATTTAGGTGACGCGGAGGACACAGAGAAAACACAGTGCCTCTGCCCCTGGGGCTCTCAGTCGACCGGGAACAGGCTGCTTCTTCCTGATTGCCTGCTTCCCCCAAGCATGGCTGCCTCCCCAATTTCTGCAACAGCCAGGAGAACTCAGATGCAGGAGGCACACGAGTGATGCATAAATATTTTCTAAATTAATTTAATATTTGAATTGTTAAAGAGGGCACACACATTTGCAAATATTAGATCATTCTGCAAGATTGTAAGAGGTGGAACCAACCAGAAATCCCTCGACTATCTCGACACTATCTCCTGTGAGTGTCTGATGGGCATGTGGGGGCCTCTAGCCTCCTTCATTCACATGGAAACTACAGCCTGGAATAGTGCCATCTGGAAACACAAAGACCCAGGAGGTTATTATGTAAATGAGGATGCTTTTTCCCCAGCTGATCAAACAGGTTGGCAAAAAGGACTATGTTCCAGGTGGGTGGGAACAAGCTCTTCTGTGAATTCATTGTTTTTCCCGCTTGCATTTCATGGACTCTTTCCTGAAGGGTGAGTTTAAGTTGATTTTCGGGGGCAGCAAAGCCTTTCTCACTGATAACGTTGAAAGTGTCCCCTTGCTTTTTTGTAGGCAAGTTGAGCAAAAAAAATGAGCAATGAACTGTCATATCTGGAAACTCTAATGACCACTTGTAGAGGGAGACATTATCCAGATAATCTGATTAAAAAAAAAAAAAAGGGAGGGAGGGAAGGAGGGAGAATGGGAGGGAAAGAAAATTTTATCTGAGTTGTCCAACTATTAAGGTTGAGGAGGTGGGGGCAGAGAGCTGATTCCACACGTGTAGCACCTAATCTAGAGCTTTTCAAAACCCCTAACTCCTGCATGAGAGACATTCCAGGAGAGGGCTCTGCGGCAAAATGCCGTCCAGGAGTTAGGAAGAGGAGGACGGCAGATAGTGAGGGTGCAGCTGGCGAGCAGGGAGGGCCTGGAGGGTGTGGTGTCCCAGAAGCTAAGTGAAGACAGTGTTTCGAGGAAAAGGGAGTGATCAGCTGTAGCAAATGCTGTTCTGATGTCAAGTTAGATGCAGACTGAGAAGTGCCCGTTGAGCTTGACAATACGAGGATTGTTGGTGACTGTGACAGCCGTGGTTTCAGTGGTTCACACACACATTATATGTATTACACTCAAAATCCAGGATGAAAACAAAAATATTAGAGAAAACTGTATCAATGAACTTACATGTTCTGGACTTGGAAGCTCAAGACTTTGATCATCTCACTCTGAGCGGAGCCAGCTGTTAGCCCCTACAGGGAAGTGCCAGGGACATTCTGACACGGGTCAGGTCATCAGGTGCCCCCGGACCACATGCACCTGGGTGAGAAGTTCTGCCAGGTTTGGGGAAGACCCACTGCTGCAGAAGAATCTCCTAAGGGGAAAGACCCCTGGTTAAAACCTTGTCAAGGTCACACAACCAGTACTATAAGCCCTTGAATCCACATCTTGTCACGGTCACTGCCCATCCAAATGGTCACACAATGTGGCTTTCTGGCTGCATAGGCAAGGAATCCCTTTATTGTGCTATCTAGCACCAAAGACCCTGAGCAGATTTTCTTGGTGGCTGTGTGTCATCATGCTGGCTTCAGTCTCTCCTCGTGCTGTGGGTGCAGATGCAGATGATGTAGGGCACAAGCTGCCTGCCTTTGCTTAGACTGGACTCTGAAAGTTTTGAAATCTGGGGGGTAGGAGTGGAAAACGAGTGGGGTAGGCTGTGGGAGAGATTTGAAAACTGCAACCGATTTTCTGTCTCCTTGGAGTTGAAGACTTGGATTCCCGTTTGTGCATGAGAAGAAGCCCTTGAGTGGGCACTTTAGTTCAGAAATACAAAGCAAAGCCCCTCTCGTCATTCGGAGGGAAAGCTGTGAAGGGATCCAAAGGCAGGTATTTTGGCTCAGAAGTCAGTGTTCTTTTGTAATACACGTTATTGTGTGCACAGCTACTCTGGGAAGAGACATTTCTTTATCTTCTGGCAGAGACTGGCCAGACATATAAGTGAAAGCACTGCTCTTCTTTCCTGCATGGGGAGAACTATTTCCCAACCTCCCTGCCGTGGAACTGGCTTTGGACTAAGGGATGTGGGCAGACATGATGGGCACCTCCTTGTAGATACAGTTATGATCATGTCCGCTCTCTGTTCTTGTCCTTGGTAGGAAGGATGTGGAAGTCATGTTAAACTCAGCAGGGCCACAAGATGGAAGGAGCTGAGGCCCCTGACTCGCTGCTTGGCTGGGAGCTGCCAGGAGCAGCCCAACCCTCATGAAACCATGACATAGCAAAACATAAAACTGTGTTGTATTAAGCCACTGAGCTGTTGCGTTTCTTGTTACAACTAGTGTTAATTGCCCCAACTGATACATTTCTCTATGGATTTAAAGTACACTATACTACCAACTGTTCTTTGTACTTTTTAAAAACAGGCTTACTCTGGTATAGTTGACTCACAGTAAGCTGCACATATTTAAAGAATATTATTTGATAAGTTTTGACATACTTCTATAGCTGTAAAACCATAGCCACAATCAGAATAACAAACCTTTCTATCACCCCCAACAGTCTCCTCATTCCCCTGTGAAATTCTTCCCTTCTCACCTCTCCTTCCTCTCCATCCCCATGCAACCATTGCTCTACTTTGTCACTGTATGTTAGTTCGCATTTCCTAGAATTTTATATAAATGGATTCATACAATATGTACTCTTTTTGTCTGGCATCTTTCACTCAACATAATGATTCTGAGATTCATCCATTTTGATGAGTGTTATCAATAGGTTGTTCCTTTTCATTGCTGAGTAGTATTCTGTTATATGGGTACACTATATTTGTTTATCTCTTTACCTGTTGATGGACATCTGGATTGCTCTTTGGATTAACCCAAGGACACTAAGGTGTTCTCCTGTGTTTTCTTGTAGAAGTTTTCTGGTGTTAGCTCTTACAGTTAGCCCTATGATCCAATGATGTGAGGTCTGAGTTGAGGTTCCTATTTTCACAGACGGCTGTCCTACTGTTCCAGCTCTATTTGTTGAAAAGATTATTCTTTCCTTGTGCAATTGCCTTGGCGCTCTTGCAAAAATCAATCGGCTATACATATGTGGGTATATTTCTGGACTCTATTCTGTTCCTTTGATGTGCATCTTTATATATATACAAATCTATATTGATGTATATCTTTACACCAACACACTGTCTTGATTATTTTAACTTTCTAAAAAGTCTTAAAATCAAGTGGTTTAAGATTTTCAGGTTGGGTCTTCTTTTTCAAAATTGTTTCAGCTATTTTAAGTCTTTTGCAATTCCATATAAATTTTAGATTCAGCTTGTAAGTTTCTACAAAAAAATCTTGCTGGGGTTTAGATTGGGACTGGGTTGAATCTATATGTCAATTTGAAGAGAACTGACAACTTGACAATATTGAGTCCTCCAATCCATGAACATGGTATATCTCTCCATTTGTTTAGGTCTTCTTTAATTTCTCCTAGCAGAGTTTTGTAGTTTTCAGTGTATGGTTCTTGCACAACTCTTGTCTAATTTATGTCTTAAGTATTTCATAGTTTTTGATGCTAGAGTGTCTTACCTGAGGCTGCTATAACAAAACACTGTAAACTAGGTGGCTTATCGACAACAGAAATTTTTTTCTCACAGTTCTGGAGGCTAGAATTCCAAGATCATGGTGCCAGCATGGCTGGGTTCCAGTGAGAGTCCTCTTCCTGGTTGCAGACGTCCAACTTCTCATTGTATTTTCACATGGCAGAGAGAGACAGAGAGAGCTCTGGTCCCTTCATTACCTTATAAGAGACCAATTCCATTCATGAGGGCTCAAGCCTCATGATCTAATTATCCCCATAGGCCACACCTCCAAATACCACCACACTGGGGATTAGATTTTAACATATGAATTTGGGGGGGGCATAAACATTCAGTCCATAACAATAGTAAACGGTATGTTTCCATTTATTTTCTGGTTGTTCATTGACAGTGCATAGAAATAAAATTTGGATAATTCTCAAATAAAAATTTGATAATTTAAATAAGATTTTGATATCCTGATATGCTCTACAAACTTGCTATGTTCACTTATAAATTCATGTAACCTTTTCATTGATTATTTAAGATTTTCTACATAGACAATCATGTCATCTATTAATGAAGCTAGTTTTATTTCTTCCTTTCATGTCAGTATATCTTTTATTTCTATTTCTTGCCTTTGCTATGGCCAGGACCTCTAGAAAAAATGTTAAATAAAAGTGGTAAGAGTGCATATCCTTGCTTATTCTTGATCTTAGGAGGAAAAAAAATCAGTCTTTTCACCAGTAAGTGTGATGTTAGTTGTAGGTTTTCCATAGATGCTGTTAGTCAGGTTGAAGAAATTCCTAGCTATTCCTGCTTGGCAGACAGGTTTGTTTGTAATCATCATTGGATATTGAATTTTGACAGATGCTTTTTCTGATGTTCATATGGTTTTTCTTTTTTAATTATTCAGTATGGCAAAGTAATTGTTTATTTTTCAATGTTAAATAAACATTCCTGGGATAAACTCTAGTTCATCATGATGTTTTATCTACTGTTAATCCCATTCAGTGTATTTTTCATCTCAAACATTGCACATTTCATCTCTAAAAGTTTCATTTGGGTCTTTCTCTCTTCCATTTTCCTCCCCATTATGCTCAAGCTTTCTTCTACTTTATCGAGCATATGGGGTATATTTATAATGCCTCTTTTAATGCCCTTGTCTGCAAGTTTTGTCATTTGTGTCACTTCTGGGTCTCTTCTTATTGATTGCATTTTCTTCTTCCTCTGAGCCACATTTTCCTGCTTCTTTGCCATTTTTTGTTAGATGTCAGACATTGTGAATTTTACCTTTTGAGTTTTATTATTGTTCTTGCTGTGTTTATTTGTTGTAATATATTCCTTTAAATATTTTCGACATTGTTCTGGAACTTAGGTAACTTGAAAATGATTTGATCTGCATGAGATTTGCTTTTAAGCTTTGTTAGGTAGGTCCAGAACAGCCTTTAGTGTCGGTTATATGGCCCACCCATCTGAGGACTCTACTCCATACCCCACGTGTTAGGAGACCTTTCCGTTCTGACTACTAGGAGGTGCTGTAAGCTCTGGGGACTTTTCCTCCTGCTTCTTTCTAGAGCTTCTTTTTCTGGCCTTTGTCATTTTCTCACATGCATGAGCTAGTCAGGACTCAGCTAAAGAGTGGAGGGAGCCTTCTGCAGATCCAGAGTTGTCTCTTTGCAGCTGTCTCCCCTCCAGTCATCTGTCTTGTGTTCTCTAGCCACTGGCTTCCCTGAACCCTAAATCTTGTCTTTTCAACTCAGTGAGGCCCCCAGGCCTTCTTTGGGTTCTCCCTCTCAGCGCTACAGCCTGGCAGCTCCCCTCAGGTTGTAGCTGGGGCACTGCTAGGACTTGTCTCATTGGCTTCCTTCACTCGAGGATCAGAGGCCTTGACTGCCTGTGGTCCTATGTTTGAAAATCACTGTTTCATATATTTTGTCCTAAAGTAGTTGTTTAAGTCAAGAAGCAGACATTCTGTCTTTGTCTTTAGAAGTTATTTGCCAGTTATTCACATGATGAAGAGTTACTGTTGCTGGGATATCTACAATGGAGACCACAGGCAGGAGCTTTAACCCTCACATGGGAGAGACTGAAAAGGAGCTGCCCCGAGCTTGGCAGGCATGCCCCATCGCCTGGACAACAATGTTCTCCTCCCCTGAGGTGTGTTATTTAACACTGAGGACCACAGATGGCTCCTGGTGGACTGTTCAGTCCCATTAGAACCCCAAAGTGAGCCCCAGGAGGAGGGCAGGTGTTCTCCCCTAATGAGAGTGAATCTTCCTTCCGTGACATCATCCTGACAGAGGGTTGATTTTATGACCAGAAATGAGGACCGGGGAGAAATGGCACGGATTGAAGGGGGAGAGAAACTCATTCTCCAGCAGGGAATGCCTGAGTCAGTCTCTGTGTTAACATCTGCATTCTCTGTTTTCTTCGACACCTCAGTTCTCTGTTATTCTGAGAAAATTAAAGAAAGGACTTATTGCATGCTTGGGATGGGTTAGTAAAGATAACGAGTGCTTCCCCTGCCCGCCTCCATCCCCACTGGACGGAGCGAGGACCGTGGCCCAGAGTTGCATGGAGGTGATTCCAGCCTCCAGGGGTAATGACAAAGGCCCCTGGGCTGGCGACTCAGTGAGAGGCTGGAGCAGGAGACCAGAGGCAGACCTCTCCCTGAACCCTCATAAAGAAGCACCCCAGTGGCCTCCTTGTGTAACAAGGAAACACGTTGAGATGGTGCAATTTCTACAGTCAACAGGACAGGGGCATGGAAACATGGTAATTAGTCTAGATACTAATGGACTTGTTTCCTTATTTACCATCCCTGACTGTTGGTGCCTGGACATACTGTCACACACACACACACGCACACACACGCACACATGCACACACCCACTGCTAGGTGAACTAGCCCAGGTCCCATTGGGAGTGCACATGGATATCTTTTAAGTTGACTGAGATCAAAATGCTTTCCCTCAATACACAAAACAGCACATACACGCAGATGTGCAAAGAGAGTGGTTTTCAACCTTAGCTGCGTATTAGGATCACCTGGGAGCTTTCAAAAAAGACCAATGACTGTGCCCACCGCCAGAAATTCTAATTCAAATTAGTCTGGGGTATAGCCTAGGCATCTGCATTTTCAAAAATGTCCAAGTAATTCTAATAGCCAGCTCGGGTTAAGAACCTCTGCCCTGGGCTTTTGAGGCTCATACCCCTAAGCTGTACAAAACCATCACGTCACCCAGGCCCGCACAATGGAACCACCTGTCTTCTTCCTCTTCATTTTCTCTCCTCTGCCAGGGTCCACTGCAGGCTGCCTGGTGACCACTGCTCCTCTCATCATTCTCTCTTTTCCTATTTGTCCTCACTCTGTCTCTTCCACTGGATTATTTCACCTGTACTCCTGTTCAGGGGGCTAAAAGGCTAACCTCCTGCGGCCATGGACAGCCAATCAGAGAGGTGCTTTCCTTCTTCGTGTCTACTTCCACAGCCAATCAGAGAGCTGCTTTCCTCCTAGAAGGCAGCCTGGTCCACGGCAGCGCGCTGGCTATGAGATTCAGAGCCTTATCTTTCCCCTACAATCTGGTCTTCTTAGGGTGACCACCTTGTCCCAGGTTGCTCAGAACTTTCCTGGTTTTAGTACTGAAAGTCCTCCATCCTGGAAAACCCCGCAGCCACCTACAAATGGAGGGTTGATCTCCCTAACTGTGGCTGTCAATGCATGACTTCTTTGTACCCAAGTGCTGTTTTCAAGCCCATTCAAGGTTCAAGTCCATCTGAGTAGTGAGGGTGGATGTGGCATGTTACCAGATGACCTAAGGCTTACCATGCTGTAGCTTATTATCAAATCTTGATGCAGTCAAATTTCCATAGTTTATTTTAAATGATGAAATTGTCCTGTTCTGAGGTAGTAAATGCGTCAGTAAAAAACACACCGAGAGTGGCACATGTTTGCCTGAGTCAAGTAAAATGAGATTCTGTAACTGCTAGTTTTAGGTCTCAAGTAATATGGGAAGGGGCGGGCTCCGTGACCGAGTGGTTAAGTTCGTGCGCTCCGCTGCGCAGGCCCAGGGTTCGGATCCTGGGCGCGGACGTGGCACTGCTCATCAGACCAAGTTGAGACGGGGTCCCACTTGGCACAACTAGAAGGACCGGCAACTAAGATATACAACTGTGTACAGGGTGGGGTTTGCGGAAAGCAGGGGAAAAAAAACAAAGATTGGCAACAGTTGTTAGCCCAGGTGCCAATCTTTAAAAAAAAAAAATCAAGTAATATGGGAAGACAATTTAAAAATGTGGATTATTATTATTTGTGCAGGATTTGGTACAAATTGTAAAAAATATATACAAAGAATAACAATGTATGTGTACTTTTATATTTGAAAAATATGTTACTCACCAACCAGTAGCAAAGCGCCCGTAATCTGAGTTGATTTTCCAAGGCCAGAGACGGACTTGGTAGTCCATCCACATTCCTTCATCAAGCCCCACTTGGGGCCAAGGATAGGCATCTGGACCAGAGAGTGCTGTGAGGGCAGAACAATGCTCATTGATTGACATAAAATCCAGAGGTGGCAGCAGGCACAAATAGGGTAGGCCGCTGAAGGACACTAAGAAAGAGAAATTCCACCATCTGTGAATCATCACTTGGAGTTTATCAAAACTGCGTCCCTGTGCATTTGTTAAAAATGTGTATACTCCCAGTAGGGGTACACATCTTTGTGTGAATCATTTTATCAGCTCAGATTCCTTCCTAACAAGAGAAATAGCACAAAAGCCCTGGATGGAAAGGAGGAAAGATTGGAGGGAGGAAGGGGAAAGGGAGGTAGAGTGTGATATCAAATTCTGGGAAAAATAAATAGTTAAAAGAATTGCGGCAAGGACATGGGGAGATCTTATATCATTCAGGATCCAGCAAGGAAAATTTAAATACCTTAAATAGAGAGAACGTGGTGCCAGCCCTGTGGCCGAGTGGTTAAGTTGGTATGCTCCACTTTGGTGGCCCAGGGTCCTCCAGTTTGGATCCTGGGCGTGGACCTACACTCTGCTCATCAAGCCACGCTGTGGCAGCATCCCATATGGAGGAACTACAAGGACCTACAACTAGAATGTACGACTATGTACTGGGGCTTTGGGGAGAAAAAAAATTGAGGAAGATTGGCAACAGATGTGAGCTCAGGGTCAATCTTCAAAAAAAAAGAGAAAGAACTTAATTCAGGGATGGAAGACCAAAGGAGATTAGAAACTGCAGGAATCCACTACAACTTCTGGGCTGGAGAGACAAAGGGAGAAGGCAAACTCCTGGGCACCTGGAGTCACCGGGCAGGAGCAGGAATCATGTGGGCTTGTCTGGCAAGAGCTGAAGCCACGGAGGAGACTCAGCCACAGCTGTGGACACCAGTCAAGGCAGAGACGGGAGAGAGGGAGCGAACTGCCTCCACGCTCCCTCCTGCCTTCCACGCTCACCGATGGCTGTCCTTGGCTGAACCCAGCCCGAGCCTGGGAGACAGACACAGGGCAGGGGACGACACGGAGTGGATACAAGAGCAAGTGAGCCCAAGACTGACAGACACCAGACAAATATCTATTTCCCTGCTTCACGACTCAGACAAGGAATCTCTTTGCCTCCCCAGTGGCCCGTTCTCAGCTCTGGACTACCCCAGCCCTAGACTTCACAACGTACAACCTTGCAGTCAACTCTCTGAACTCCAACCCCTGTTTTCCCAAACTAGAAATAAGTTTATTCTGTTTCCAGCTTGATGGCTTGTGTGACCCAGACCCTTAAGAGGTCAATTCAACAAACATTTATTGAATTCCTATAGTTATGGTGAAAACAAACAAGAGCCTCCAAGAGTTCCCCATTTTACACAAGAGGGCAAGCAAATACACAAGTGTTTATAATGCAAGGCAAGACAAAATGCCAAAACGAGCTTTACCTACGGCCACCAGAACAACAAGGTGACTGAGCTGGATGATTAACAAAAAGAAATTGATGCCAAATCATAGTTTGTAATTTGTGGGGCTGGCGAGATACAAGACTGAGAAAAGGGGAGACTTGCTGCCACTGATGAGGTGAAATTCTTTAGCATCAACGCATGACAAATTCCCGGATTCAAATTCCATCTCTCACTGGATGAAGCCCAGCTTTCTTTCTTTTTTTAAAGATTGGCACCTGAGCTAGCATCTGTTGCCAATCTTTTTTTTTAATCAATTAATTTTTTTCTTATTTTTGTCCCCCAAACCCCCCAGTACATGATTGTATCTTCCAGTTTCAGCTCCTTCTGGTTGTGCTACGTGGGACGCCACCTCATGAGCATGGCCTCATGAGTGGTGCCATGTCCATGCCCAGGATCCGAACCAGCGAAACTCTGGGCCACCGAAGCTGAGCACACAAACTTAACCACTCGGCCATGGGGCCAGCCCCAAAGCCCAGCTTTCTTCACCTGGCACAGGGGGCCTTCTGTGATCTGCTCTTGATTCCAGATTTGCGTCATCTCCTACCACTTCAAATATTAATCTCAAATATTAATCTCCAGTAACTTCAAAATTCAAACTTTAATCTCCATGCATCTCAAATATTAATCTCCAGGAACTCCAGACTCCTGGGAGATCTCAGCTTTAACTCTGTTTAACGGTGCTTGGAGAGTAAGTGAAGGCTTCAGGCTGCTAGTTTCTCGCTTGGCTGTTTCTGTAAGAGTATTCTTCCGTCTTCACCTGGCAAATGCATGCATGTCCTGCAGGAGCTGCCTTGGTTCTTGTTCCTCCATGTGGCATCGCTCAACTCCCAGCTGGATTTAGTCTTCTCTCCCTGTGCCCCAGTTGCGTTCTCTCTCGTTTAGCACATACACACTGTTTGGGAATTCTCTGTTTACATGTCTGTCTCTCTACACTGGCCTGTAAGCTCCTCGAGGCCAGGGACCATGTCTTATTCATTTCTGAGCCTTGGCAGAGGTCCAAGTCCTGGGCATCATAGAGGCCTTCCTGAACTGAACCTAGCCATCACCAACATTAGGGTTTGCTGCCCCAGCCCCTCTCTTGTTTCTCTTTCCTAACAATACCCTACAAGGAGGAGTATTTCTAGGAGCGGGCTCTCATCTGCTCAAGCCAACCAGCACATTCCATCTCTCCCAGTTGGAGTGACCGGTTCCAGAGAGGGCATGTGATCTAAGCCAGTCCTATCAGAGTGAATCGCAGGACTCTGCTTGAAATTCTAGGGCAAAAACTAGGCCTTTGTCTGCACTTTTGAATGTGGATGAGACCCAAGGAGGCTCTGGACCATCAGCAGTCACCTTGTAACCATGAGGAGAGCCGGCCTTAGGGCGGGGCAGTGCTGTGGAAGACAGAACGGAAAGACCTGATTTAAAAGGCTGGGGGAGTGGGCGGATTGATGCCATTGTCCAACCTCTGCATCAAACGAGCACTGAAGTCTGCATTTTCAGTGGGGTTTTCTGTCCTGTGCAGTTTAAAGAGCTTGAGTGACACACTAGGAGAAGATTGGCGTCTGTAGAGTTAAGTACGAAATCAGGAAAGAGTGACGGGCAGCATCGGAGAAACCACATGATTCTTATGCATAAATAAGAGAAGGTCCAATGGCAGCCCAGCCCTTTATGGCTACTTCTCCCCCTGTTTTCTTCTTCATATTGTGGTTCTCTGTGTGCTTGTCCACTGCTTCCCTCAGAGTGTAAATCCCCCAGGACAGGGCCTCAGCGGCACTCACCTCTCCCCCCGGGGCCCGTACAGCTGGTCCCAGGGAAGAGAGGTTCGGTAGAGGTGGAGGAGCATCTGGCCTTAAGGGTAAGACCTGCTGGTGCGCTGGCCGTGGGGCCACCCCCGGGCTTTCTCCAGGCTCCCGCTCCACCCCTTCCACTGCACGGAATGCCATGCACCCCCCAGATCAGGCTCAGGGGAACTGACTTCCCTCCTTTCTGCCCTCTCAGACTGAGAACTCACACTGTGCGGGCTACATTTTCCAATGCAGAAATCAGGGCCCTTGGGCTGAGAAATTGGAGTTTACTAGTGGGTTAAACAGAGTGGAATGTTTGAAGGAGGGACAGTCCTGGGCACACGGGGGTTTGCTCATCACTCACCTGCTCAGAGCAATTGGACTGCACCCGAGGGAGGGACTGGGAGAGGGGAGTGCACACTCCCGCCCCATCGCAGGCCTGGACCCCTGCTCAGATTTGCCACTTGGTAGGATTTGCCCGCTGGTCCCAATCCTTGTGGTGGAGAGCCCTGGCTCTCAGGAAGGGGCCTCCCATAGTACCTCTGGCCTTTCTCACTGGAAGCCCCACCTACCCTACAAAATGAGGGCATCTCTGCCTCAGAGGAAAAATCTACTGAGCAAACCTCCACTTCCCACAGTGCAGGCCTCCGCTCCGTATCTTTATAAATTATCAAAAATTAATGAGACTGCACTGGAAAAGCAGGGACCCCAGACTGTAACATAAGACCCAGAGCCTGGTGGACATGCGTGCGCACACACACACACACACATACACACTCTTCATTTCATGTAGAGAAAACAGACACGAGCGTTTGAGGAGGGCAGAGGTAAAGAAAGGAGTGGTGAAGGGCAGAGCGAGCCTTTAGCACCCCGGAGGTGGGCACCCAAGCCTCAGTCAAGGACAGCTCTGCCCAGGCTCTCTGACCACTGCTGGGTCCTCCCTCTACTTCCTTGAACTGAAAACACTGAGATTCTCACTATGCAAAGAACACTGTTCAAGTGAGTCACTTCGTCCTGACTGGCATTTTCTTGCTGACTAAATTCTCATCTGAAAAAGCCCAGGGGCCTGGTGTTGTCACAGATAATAGTAACAGCAGCAAACACACATCACACTCACTATGTGCCAGTGTTGGGCCATGTCATTTTCATAAATTAACTCATTTCTACTCACAGCAACCTTTTTACCTGCCTTTTATTATCACTGTCTTACAATGAAAAAACTAAGGCACAGAGAGGTTGAGTAACTTACCCAAGGGCTCGCAGCTCATGACTCAGAGAGAGAATTTGAACCCAGGTAACCAGGCTATGGAATCCATACTTTTAAGCACTCTGTGGGATTTGTCCACATTTCTGAAAGGGATATTACATCTCATGTTCCCATACTGGTCAAATGAGGCTTGTCTAGTCTTGTTCTAATGGCTCCTTCTCTTCAGGATTAACAAAACCCACCCTAGGTTCTTTAAGCAGAATAGGAATTCAACAAAGGGGCTCAAAGAAACCTGGTTAGAGAATCAGGCTTTGAAGTCTGGGGCATGGAGCCAGGAACAATAGCTGGGGACCTCCCATGCCTAGAAGTGAGACATGCCACATAGAGTGGTGGCATGGCAGGTGGAATAATATACAGCAATGAAATGAAGGAAGTATGGCTACTGGAAACAGCATGGATGAATCTCACAAACATCATGTTGAGAAAAAAAGCCCAACACTAAAGAGTATGGAGTATGTGATTTGATTCCATTTATATAAAATTAAAGACCAGACAAGGGCCTGGCCCCGTGGTGTCATGGTTAAGTTTGCATGCTCCGCTTCGGTGGCCCAGGGGTTGCCGGTTCGGATCCAGGGTGCAGACCTATGCACCACTCATCAAGCCATGCTGTGGCAGGCGTCCCACATATAAAGTAGAGGAAGATGGGCACAGATGTCAGTTCAGGGCCAATCTTCCTCAGCAAAAAGAGGAGGATTGGCAGTGGATGTTAGCTTAGGGCTAATCTTCCTCAAAAAAAAAAAAAAAGACCAGGCAAAACTAACATATAGTGATAGAAATCAGAATATTGGGATCTGGGAGGGATGAGAGAGCCTTCTGGGGTGTTGGCAATTCCCTAAATTGTGACGTGGGTGCTGGTTACAAGTTTTTTTCACTTTATAAAAATTCAAAGAGTCATATGTTTATGATGTGTGCACCTTTCTGCATGTATGTTACATTTCAATAACAGTTTACTTACAAATATATACTGGGCTCTACATAAATGATAAATATCACCAATTGTCCTGTTGCCATCCTGTCTGCTAAGTGATTAAGCAAATGAATCATTTTGTTTGTGTCTATCTCCTGCTCAAAACCTTCAGGGCTTCCTTGTAGACTGGAGAATAATATCTAGGCTCTTTAACCTGTGTTATAAGAGTCTTTCCAGTCTAGCTTCAACCCATGTCCAGCCAGGGCTGCACTCGCCTGCCCTAACCCCTGGAGTTGGCCTGCTCTCACCTGGGAAGCCCCACCACCTGGGAACGCAGGGAAATTCAGTCTATTTTGTAGGCCAACTAAACCCTACCTCTGCCCTGAGGCTCTCCCCCGAACCTGAGACCCCCTCAGCCTCCTGAACTCCCAATGCAGTTAGGGTTAGCAAGATGTACTGGACAACCAATTTTGTATTCCAAGCAACATCTCTTGAAATGTAGCTTTTTTTGTGGCCAAGAACTTTCTTGTGTTTATATTTTATCTCACTAGGCAGATGGTGGAGTTTGTCAAGGGCGCACCTAGCTGACTGATCTACTCTCCTTGCAAGGTGGTGCACAGGGCCTGGCCCAGGGAGACAAGGTCCAAAGTTCAACTCCCACCTCTGCCCCTGGCTGGCTGTGACTTGAGGGAGTTATTCAACCGCTCAGGATCATGGGACTTCCTTGAAAGTGTAGTTCATGATAACTTACGCATGCTTAGCCTTGCATACTGAGTGCACCAAGCATGTTAGCCATAATTAATAACATCTTTTCACTCTTGTTTTTCTTTCTTTCTTTTTTTTTTTTTTTTGAGGAAGATTAGCCCTGAGCTAACATCTACTGCCAATCCTCCTCTTTTTGCTGAGGAAGACTGGCCCTGAGCTAACATCCGTGCCCATCTTCCTCTACTTTATATGTGGGATGCCTGCCACAGCATAGTCTGATAAGCGGTGTGTAAGTCCACACCTGGGATCGGAATCCGCGAACCTGGGCCACTGAAGCAGAGTGTGGGAACTTAATCACTACGCCACCAGGCCGGCCCCTATCTTTCCGTTCTTGTTTTTAACTCTAGAGCACTTTTAAAAGTTCACCAGGAGCCACAGGTCTCAGAACATAAAGAAGATAAGGTGCCTGACTTAGGAGGAGCTTTGCTAGGGGAAGGTTCGAGGGGAGCAGAGGTGTCTTCAATGAATCCATGTTCACATCTCTCCTGTGGGCTCCAGGCCCTGCCTTGAGCAATATCATAAATCTGACCCTACATATCACCTTTCAGAATTTATGCAGGAATTCAATTGTCCAAATAATATTAGAATTCCTAGGGTTTGGCTTACTTTAGGTTTTGATTTTTTCCATGCTTAGCTATGGCCCATCAACAGCAGCATGAAAATTAAAAGGCTCTTTCAGCAGAGGAGAAATGTCACCACTGAAGCCTTTTTTGAAGAAGAAGAAGATGATTAGCCCTGAGCTAACTGCTGCCAATCTTCCTCTTTTAGCTGAGGAAGACTGGCCCTGAGCTAACATCTGTGCCCCTCTTCCTCTACTTTATATGTGGGATGCCTGCCACAGCATGGTGTGCCAAGCAATGCCATGTCCGCACCCGGGATCCTAACCGGCGAACCCCGGGCCGCCAAAGAGGAACGTGCGAACTTAACTGCTGCATCACCAGGCCGGCCCCACTGAAGCCATTTTTAAAGATGATCCATGGACGTAATCCTGCTGTTAGTAGAGACCAGAGCATGTGTAATCTAAACTGAAGAGGACAAACCTGGATAAGACAGCTCAGTGAGGCTCTGGGGAGCAAAAAGCAAGAGAGAGAAGCTTCTCAACGAATGTTATCTGAGCGAGGCAAAGCACGATGGAGCGTCCTGACAATGGAGAGATGGGAGGTGTGAGGCAGTATTGTTTCATATAAACAATGGGGGCAGGGGGCAGGACTCTGTTACGCATAGCGCTGACCTCAGGCTCTAAAGTCAGACAGATCAGAGTTCAAATCCTGGATGTGCCAGTCGTCAAAATAAGGCTCCTCCATGAGCTAGCACCTCCGAGTCCTGTGGAAGTGTGTCCACTGGTTTCCATGTCTGTAAGTAGGGATGACAATGATAATAAGGACACTGACTTCACAGGGCTATTGTAAGGATCAATGTAGGTAAATTTTTAGCACAGGGCTGGGGACATGGTAGATATTCATTAGTTAGCTATCATTATTCATTATTCTACCCACATAATAATTCTACCACAATCCCTGGTCTTAGCCAGAAAGCCAGGAAATCAGCAAAAGTCTCAATTATTTAACAGCCTCTTTCCTTGATCAATCTTCAGCCATTGCCACCCTCATTCTCTCATTTCTCATAAATTTTATGGTAATGGACAATAAAGCATTTCCTGTGGGATCAAGTCATTCAGATTTCCTATGCTGGGGACAAGCTCAATTTCCTGGGAAGAACCATCTGGCATGGCCCCAGGCTGTACTTTGGAGCCAGAAGCATTGCCTGGCGGTTGGCATGGGAGTGTGTTTCATTTTCTTTTGCAGGATTCAATAGTCATATTTTATCCAACTTACAGTTCTGCTCTCCTTTAATGCTGGAATCAAATGTAAAAATTAGGTCTGAAATGCACATTTATTTCATAAAATTGTGGTCTCTGTGTGGCAGCCATCACTTGGTCTTGACCCAGTCCATAAATCCTCTGATGTTTCTATTAAGGAGGCAATGTGAACCAGAGAGATTAGAAAGGAAACCTCAGAAATCCCAGTGCCCTGGGCTGGCGAGAGAAATAACCTCAGAAGACTGAAGCCTGAGAGCGTTTACACTGCGTTGCATGTGCATCTTCATTTGCTTTTATTTGCCTTTGTTTGCATGAGTTCTGTGAAGTTAACTGTCAATGAGTTTGTTTTATATGAGTCTTATGGGGTTGTAGTTGCTGATGTCTACCACTGCGATCATTATTTATGACAAAATTAGCTCCACTTGGTAAGTGGAGCAGGTTTTCACTCCCAGAGTACATCCATGTTTGTGTTATTTTGATCTCAAATACAAATTGGCAAGCCGTGTAATTGCAGAAGAGGACAAGGAAGCTGGATTATAGATTGCCTTTATGGAGGACAAAATATCCTGAGGATACTTGAAAACTTATTTTTTAATAGCAGCTGAGGAAAACTGAGAAACTGCCCCAATTCTGATGACAACCCTCACCCTGACTTTGAAGATGACATTTTTGGAGTTAAAGAGCTGAATTTCAGCTCATAGCCTCTTCGTTTTATTTCCTGTGTCTTTACTGTAGCTTGTCAAATTACTGCAGGAATAAACTTGAAAGATCTTGAGAACTTTTAAAATGTATTCAACTGTCTTACTGGTGAGGAACTTTTTTTAAGAATAAAAGTTAATATTAAAATTGCTTTGAAATTAAGACGTGGGAAAATAATGCTTGTGAGGCTCACTCAGGGTGGAGTTGTGTCCCTAGAAAGAGAGTCCTTTTTTTTTTTTTTAGGAAGATTAGCCCTGAGCTAACTGCTGCCAATCCTCCCCTTTTTGCTGAGGAAGACTGACCCTAAGCTAACATCCGTGCCCATCTTCCTCTACTTTATATGTGAGACGCCTGCCACAGCATGGCGTGCCAAGCGGCGCCATGTCTGCACCCGGGATCTGAACGGGCGAACCCTGAGAAGCCGAAGAGGAACGTGGGCACTTAACCACTGCACCACCAGCCGGCCCCCACGGAGAAAGAGTCTTGCTGGTTAGGATTGGCACAGTTGAACAGGTGTTGAGATGCTGGAAAATTCTGGATTTCCAATCATTGAGATCCCCTTGGAACTATCACTAATTTTACTATAAGACATAGTAACATTATCCTTTGAGTATTTTCCATTCTAAATTGTCACCATGGTCAAGAAAAAGACAGAAATATTATTTTTCAAAGTCCTTTATCAAAGGCACTTCTCTGGTTAACTTTGGCCTGGCCCCACAGGAAGTAGCTAAACCCCTCCTGGGCCACATGCGGTTCCATCAGTGGCACCATTCTAAGCTCATCCTGAAGGGCCATTGCAACCTGAGTCTGGACCACTGGAATGTTCCCATTAGAGTAATCGCTGGGGCCCCGCACGGGTGATGGAGTGAAATGACAGCACTTCCTTGTATGTGCAGCAGGCTTTTATTTCAAAAATACCAAAATGTGCCCATAGGTCGTCTTGCAGGGAGGGCATTTAGGAAGTCATTTAGACCATGGTTCTCAAAACACTGGTTTATAAAAAGTTTCACTGGTCTTCCGTGAAATAAGAAAAACAAGGACAATGTGGCAAAATTGTAACACAACTGCGTTTATTAAAATGTAAAAGCCTGTCCTTTATTCTGAAAATTTTACCCTTCCTATTTTAGGAATTAAAATATCCTTTTTATATAAAATGATAGTGATTATTGACAGTAGGTTTTTAAAAAACATCCTTAGTAAAATAAAGAATTGACAACCCAAGTCGTCTTCTACTCTCCAACCTCCATTTAAAAAAAAAGTCTTTGGATCTCCTGATCTATTCTTTTCCCAAGCTGCACTGTATCCCAGCACATTTGGGCGTGCTGTCTCCTCTGCCGTATTCAAGAAGCTCGCATACACAGGCGCCGTGCTTCACTCAGCTTTCTGCTCTGATCTCCCTGACAGTGCTTGGCACTTTGCATGCAGTAGGTGCTCAAAGAATGTTTGTTGTGTTCACTACGAAGCAACCTCTATTCACAGTAAAAACATCTCCGGGGGAAATAGAAGGCAGTCTTCATTTTATGGTTACAAAGTATTTTGAGATTTGGTTATAACAGTGAAATGGAGAGAAAAGAGATGTGGAGTGACGGGCCTGGGTGGATTCCTGGCTCGCGCACTTTCCCATGAACCCCTGAAGGTTCTGGTCTCTTGGTTTCCTCACCCAAACATGTGCGGTATGTGCTATGCTTCTCCTCGGACTTGGTTGTGAGGTCAGATGTACTTGTGGTAAATCACTCTTTGTTTACCTAGTACTCTATTTTGACCCACCCCAGGCTCCTCTCAGGGTCCCAGCACGTGACTGACTCTTGGGCAGCCGATCATAGTGTCCCCACCTCCTAACTGTAAGGCTGGATCACAAAGTTGGGGTGTGGGACCAGCAGCCACTCCTCTGTATAGCAGAAGCCTCACGTAGTTGGAGCCTAGGGAGGCGGCCAAGCAGAGGTGAGACTAATGGCTAACAGTTATTAAGTAAGTCCCCACTATGCACCAGGCACCATGCTAAGCACTTCCACACAGGAACCCTGGGAGGGAGGAGCTGTTATTGCCATCCTTGTTTGTTGGAGGATAACACTGAGGCACAGCTAGAAACAGGAAGAGTTCAGAGTGAACCCTGGCAGAGTGGGAGAAGCCCACCGTCTTAGCTGCTGCCTCATACCTGTCTTTCAAAGGGGAGGGACAGTCGCAGAGTAACTGTAACAAGGCCTCCCCAGATCCACTCTCGTCCTTCTCGGGTACACGAGCCAATAGATGCCCTTTTTGTCGTCGAGCAAGTTGTTATCTTCAGGCCAGTGCTCAGGATGGTAAAAGGTCAGAACTGTAAGGAATACGAGGAGTATGAGGAGCATATGCTCCATCCTCAGAGGAAGATGAGGAAACTGAGGTCCCATGACTTAGACAAACAAAGCCACATCTCTGTGGCCTCATACCTCAGTGCTTCTTCTCACAGAGCTTCTGCTGTCTTTACCCAAACACTCTCTGACACGCCTGCTCTCACGCCATCCCTCTCCTCTGGATGCATGAATTCTACCCTCCATCCAGTTCCATCCCTCCTTAAGGCCTTTGCTGATCCCTCCAGCCCACAGCTCTCTCTCCTTCCCTGAGTCACCCTACAGCGTCTCTGTCAATCAACTGTATTCGCAGGCTGCCTACTGGGATCTTCAGTGTTGATTCTTAACTCTGGCCTCCATTTAATTCATGTACCTGATCCTTGATGCCCATCTTGATAAGTTCCCTGAAGAAATAAAGAAATTCTCTTTATTTTCCTTTTGTAGTTCCCGAAGCAGCCAGCACCAGTACCTCACATACAATTAATGTGTGTGGGTTGACCTTTTACTCTGTGGTTATTCATCGCCTTTTTCCAAGGAAGTCAATAGTCTCCCCTCACCTTGTTCACTTTCTAGAAGAGCGGCCTGAGCACCCCGCCCAGGCCTCCTCCAGTTCTGGGTCTCATGATGCTCAGACCTTCCAGCCTCTGTCAGGAGTGGGAAAACCCAGGCACTGGGCAGCCCTGTGACGGACAAGCCATCATTTGGGAACTTGATATTGCCTCCATGCAGACTGGACCAACGCACAACCTAGATATGTCAGTGTAAATCTTTGTTGAATAAACAGCTTGATGTCTTCAGAGTTACATCTTAACTTCTTTTCTTTACAATACAGTTGTCAAGAACCTCTTGAAAAAAAAAGATGTTGTCCAGGAAACCTGAAGGTTCTGACCACTAGGAAACATTAATTGTGGGAAGACATAGTATCCAGAACCAAAATGTTGACGAAATTCTATATTAGGCCAGATAAGTAAATGAACAAGACATTTGGTCTTTCCCAGTCAGAATGAAATAGCTCCATTTTTTGTTTGTTTGTTTTGTGAAGAAGATTGGCCCTAAGCTAACATCTGCACCCATCTTCCTCTATTTTTCTGTGGGATGCTGCCACAGCATGGCTTGACCAGTGGTGCTAAATCTGTGCCCGGGATCTGAACCTACAAACCTAGGGCTGCCAAAGCAGAGTGTGCAGACCTAACCACCATGCCACCAGGCCAGCTCTGCAATAGCTCCACTTTTTGGAGTATCTACCATATGTCAGGCACCCTGCTGAGTGCTGTAAACCTCATAAGAAAGTAAGGATTGTTCCATTTTACAGAGTCGGGAGCTGACACCCACAGAGATGACTAACCCAGGATAACACAAGAAGGGGGTGAGAGAGGGCATATGGCCATGTAGCAGGGACTCAAAACACTATTTCATACCATTTTTTTTTAAAGTACAGCAACTGAATCATGTCATCAGGGGTATGTGTATGTTTACTTCATTATGTCTCACGTGAACTGGTCTCAATGCGACTCCTAGCAAAGATTCCTCAGCTGATATAGGTCTCAATTATTCTAAAATAGAAACAGCTTAATTTTTCTAATTATAAAAGTAGATGTTCAGTGTAATTTACCACAATAAAAAAACACCAAAAAAGTAGATGTTCATTATAAAAACAAACAAAAATAGATAGTACCACAAATATAATGAACAGAATAAAAATCATGAGTAATCGTCTTCTATCTAGGAATAATTGGTTAATAATAACGGGTTCTTTAACAAATTTAAATTCCTCTCCATTCTCATAATTCTACAGTGACCCCTCAGAAATGTTAACCATAAACGGCCGACTTTCCTTTTGGTCAGTTTCTTGCTGTACTATGTTAGTTTCATTCATCTTTGAGGGGAAAGAAGTCAAACTATTGGCAAATTCACCCAAACCCACTGCAATCTTCAGTCTAAACTGCTATGTGCGAAACTGGCAGTTCCCCCCTCTGTCCCTGAAGAGCCCTTGTTCAAAACACCATCCTTGTGTCGATCAGGTGACCAACAGGAACGGGACACTCCGGCAAGGAGGACAACTCTCAACGTCAGGTCAGTGCAAGGGGGAAATGCTGTCCTCCTGCCCCAGGGAAGTCATCCTGTTCTCCATGTAAAGAGAGGCTTTATTTTTTTTCTTTAAATTTTTGTTTTAAAGATTTTATTTCTTTCCTTTTTCCTCCCCAAAGCCCCCAGTACATAGTTGTATATTCTTCATTGTGAGTCCTTCTAGTTGTGGTATGTGGGACGCTGCCTCAGCATGGTTTGATGAGCAGTGCCATGTCCGTGCCCAGGATTCGAACCAATGAAACACTGGGCGGCCTGCAGCAGAGCGCACAAACTTAACCACTCAGCCACGGGGCCAGCCCCGAGAGAGGCTTTATTTTTATAGAGACAACTGGCTGCTGTTGAATATTAAGGGTCTAAGAAGCAAAAAAAAAGGCAAGTGTACGTGCTTTCTCCTTATGCTACTGGCTGACTGCACCTGTAATCCGTATGTACTTAGTATGCTTACTAATCACACACCATCATTATTTAAATGTAATTTCTAAGGTCTCTAAACTTGAATGTGTAACTGGAAAAAGGAATATAATCCCTTTAAGCCAATAACAGACAGGTCTGATCCAATGGTTCCTATCAAAGGGATTCAGTTTATTTGAAGGAGCTCACCGTGAGTCACCTCATTAGCACCTCTTAGGAGCTAGGGACAAAGGCCAGACCAATTATTTATTATACAAAATTATGTATCTGATAAGGGTCTAATATCCAGAGTATATACAGAACACTTACAACTGAACAACAAAACGACAACCCAATTAAAAAGTGGGCAAAGAGGGCTGACCCCGTGGCTGAGTGGTTAAGTTCAGGCACTCCGCTGCAGGCAGCCCAGTGTTTCGTTGGTTCGAATCCTGGGCTCGGACATGGCACTGCTCATCAAGCCACGCTGAGGCGGCGTCCCACGTGCCACAACTAGAAGGACCCCAAACTAAGAATATACAACTATGTACTGGGGGGCTTTTGGGAGAAAAAGGAAAAAAATAAAATGTTTAAAAAAAAAAGTGGGCAAAGGACTTGAATAGACATTTTTCCAAAGAAGTTATACAAATGACCAATAAGCACCTAAAAAGATACTCAGCATCATTGCTTCCTTACCCCCGTAGGTCATGATGAATTTTCCTTCCTATATATTACACAATTTATTTTGTTAATATTTTGTTGATGAGTTTTTAGTATAAAAGGTATTTCTTATTGAATATTGACCTTATATCTAGAAACTATACTGAAATCTCAGTTCTTTTCTGACTGAGGTACAGGAACGCAAAGGCAATGTGGCCTATCTCCCATTCTCTCCGTTCTATCTGTATTTTCCAAACCTCCTCCAGGGAGTCCTGTACTTTGGAAGGCATTAGACGAACCTCACACTTTGGTCCTCATTTAGTTCCTTGAGTCCATTATTTTAAGGAGCTCACCATGGGGCAAGGAGAATAACTCTCAACATGAGTGCAAGGTGGAAAACACTGTCCTCCCAACCCCAGGGAAGTCGTCCTGTTCTCCATGTAAAGAGAGGTTTTATTTTTTATAGAGACAACTGACTGCTGTTGAATATTAAGGGTCTAAGAAGGAAAAAAAACGGTTAAGTGGACGTGCTTTTTCCTTATGCTACTGGCTGACCCAACTATAACCCGACCAACATATTACTTATATGAAATGGTGGCGTTTAGAATCTGAGAAATGGAGGGGAGAGCTGATTGGCTCCTCAGACCTCCAACAGACCTGGCCCTGTAAGATTAAGCATGCTGCGCGTTCTGCTGTGCATCCTCCATGACTGACTTCTCCTTGTTCTTCAACACTCAAGTCAGATGCCACGTCTGCTAGACGACTCCCTTGAAGTTCTCCCCTGTTCCCAACCACAGTTTTGATTCCATCTCCCATATGTCCTCCTGGCCTTTATGTGTATCTCTGCCATAGGTGGCATCATTACATGGTACTGCTATGACATGTAGACGATATAATGTGGTAATTAAAAGTATGGGCATTGGAATCAGAATGTCTGGGTTTAAATTCTGGCTTTATTTTGGATAAGCTTAAAGTTTCTTAAAATTCTGTGTGCCTCAGCTTCCTCACCTATAATACAATGATAATACCTCTTGCATAATGTTTTTGAATTAAATAATTATCTATAGCAATTAATATTATGTGTTTGGCACATAGTAATTGATTAGCTATCATTATTGTTGTTTTTTAAATTTCTAGTTTATCCAGGGATGGTAAGCTTCTTGAGGGCAGAGAGCTTTATTTCATTCCTTTGTAATTCTCCAGCACTAGTAAGTGTGCCTGGCACAGAGTAGGTGCTCAACAAATAGTTTTGTTGTTTTTTAATAGAGACAGAACAAGAAGAGTTTGTCTCAAGAGCAAAGCTAAAAAGTAAAATAAACTTCCGTCTAGCTCCAAATACCTAGGGTTCATTCTGCTTCTCTCCAGAGTCGATGCAGGACTCATCCTTTGGGACTATCCATGGTGCTGACCTTTGCCCAATTGGTTTAAGTGGCCAGAGCCCGCCTGACCAACATTTTGGGCCATGTCCTCTATTGACTTAACGTCTCTGTTAGGACTGCAGTCTGACTGAGCATGCTGCCCCTCAGGGTGCTGATGACAAAGGCTTTCTAGTAACTCTCCCTACCTGACTTCCTAAATTGGCCAGCGGACCCTTCTTTCCTGAATCCTACCCCGTTCAACTTGCTTCTCATGACACCAACCACAAAAGTAGTCTCTTCTCTATTCCCGATCACTCCTGTTCTTTCTCTAATACTGGTTCTGCTTTGGTTCCCCACTATTTTGTTGTTCCTGATTTTTTCCACCTTTTTCTCCTTCCCCAACCATGATGAAAAGAATCTCATCTGATATCCACTTCCTTGTTGGTAGCCCTCCCCCAAAACTCCCTTTGGAATTGGGGGCACATTTTATCTAAATGCAGAGACAGAGGAAGTAGGGGAGGCCTTCCATGGGAGAAGAGCAAGAGATAGGCTTCTCTGAGGCGGGGAGTTGTACTCCCCAAATGTTTGGCTAACGTTTACCTGTTTAAAATAAATTCGAATATAGATTTTCCTTAAGACAGAGCTGAAGATGAGGGTGTTATGGGGTGTGTGTGGCAACAGGGCTCTGACTGAAGGTTAAGGCCTAGGTGGGAAATGCCTCAAGGATGAACTTTGGTTGCATCACTGGCTCATGTGGAGCCAGACATGGCTAGAGAGAGAGTTTTCTGTTCCAGATAAATTCTGCTAGAAGGAAGGCATCCAAAGAAGAAGGGGAAAGTTTTGAGTTTTCCCCCCTCCATGGGCCTACTTAAAAGAAATTCAGCTACATCCACACACGGATAAAAATCATCACCAAGTTAGAGTAGGAGGACGGAGAGCACTTATGCATGCAGTTCCTTACATTGCTATAGCAAAGCGCAACCAGCAAATTCGGCCCAGGCAAGGACCTGAAGTGAACCAGGTTCAGATGCCACAGACTTAGAGCTCCTCTGATGGTGGGTGCTGCGGGCGGGCTGAGCCCCAGGAGCTGAGCCAGCTTCTAACCATTTACGTGATTGCAAGCATTTACTAGGATGTTTCTGGAGGCAAATCAATATGCATGCAGCAACATTTGCTATTGTTTTTGTTAATACAAGTAACTGGTGCAGAAATTTTTTAGTTTTGTTTTGCTTTTTAAAGCTGATACTACTCGGAGTCAGGCATTTTTCTAAGAGCTTCAGATACATTAACCCATTCAGTTTTCAAAGTACCCAATGATCTAGGTGCTATTTTTATGCCACTTTACATAAGAAGAATTGAGGCCCAGAGAAGTTAAATAACTTGCCTAAGGTCACACAACACAGCCCGGAAATGACCGTGTCCTTTGAGTCAGGATTCAAATCCCAATGTTCTGACTCCAGAGTCTATGCTGTTAACCCTTGTGCTCCTCCGACCCTCTGAGGGCTTTGTGTGTGGTGGGGCCATCTTTCTAGGGCTGTGGGAACCAGGTGAATCTGCATTACTTTAAATACATTGAAAACAAACGTCAATGACTCCTTAAAGTGAAAATGAGGTTATATCAATACAAAGAAATGCAATTCAAGGAAGCTGGAACGGGCTGCAAGTTGTCAGTCTGTGAGCTGGCTCCTCCCCACCCTGCATGGGGAGCCACTTCTGCATTCACTCCCAGTTCCTGGGATCCAAGTTCCTTAGCTAGCCCTCTCCTACTCCGTCCCTCCAATATACGGACAATTTGTAATCACACATTATCACTTTGTAACGAATATAAAATAGCATTTTGTTGTGAAAAAATAGATCTGAATCGAAACTTCTAGACATTTCTCAGATTATCCCTTATAATTTCCTCTTTGAAACCATGGAATTTATATGCGCGAAATCTCTGCCAAATCAGTCTACTCTTTTCCCAGGCTTCACTTTCTATAATTTCTAACACCCATCTTGCAAAATGGCCCCTTCCCTCTGCTCAGGCTGAACTCGGCTCCCCGCCCCATCTCACTCTTCTCACCTTATGTCACTCAGTTGTCTTGGGGTGGATGGGTCACCCCTTGGCTTGGGTTGATCATTGTCTGGTCCAAGTTCTCTGCTCTCTGTTTTCTCTTCTTCTCCCCAGTGAATCCAACATTCTGGGGCTACCCTCTCCCTCCAGCCCTCTCCTGTTCCTGGGTGAACTCACTCCTTCTCAGGAAATCCCTGTCTCCCACCCACGCCTTCAGATGTTCCCTGCCTCCTTTCCCTTTTCCTTCCTTGCCCCATTCCGCAGGAAAACCCCCCACATAGATGCTCTTCATCCTCTCCATAAATGAGGCCGTTGTCTCTCTTGTGTCCTCAGAGCAGCACCTGACACTCAGTGGACAATCAGTACTCATCTGTTCAACTGATGGAAGGACTGAAGGTGACTGGAGTCATGGCTGCTCCATTAAACCAAAGTGTCTTTCACACAACTATCTCCAGCAAGAAGAAAACCATGATGTTTTTCATTTCTGATTAAATTAAAATTTAGCATCTTTTCATCTGATTATTAAAAAAAATGCTTATTAAAGAATATTTGAAACTTTATCAAGCTGGGTTTTTTTTTGAGGAAGATTAGCCCTGAGCTAACATCTGCTGCCAATCCTCCTCTTTTTGCTGAGGAAGCCTGGCCCATGAGCTAACATCCGTGCCCATCTTCCTCTACTTTATACGTGGGATAGCTACCACAGCACGGTGTGCCAAGCGGTGCCATGTCCGCACCTGGGATCCGAACCAGCGAACCCAGGCCACCGAGGCGGAACGTGCGCATTCAACCGCTGTGCCACCGGGCCGGCCCCCAAGCTATTTGTTTTAAAGGGAAACAGATACAATAAAGAAAACTAGTGCCATCTGTCCTTCCACTGTCCCTGTTGGAAATGTCACAAGAGTATTCCTCTACAACCCCATCTAGTTAAATTTGTTTTCCCTTGACAGTCAGTGTTCATCATATGTTTTTTAAAGCTTCCTTCTTATTCAATTGCATTGCTGTTCTGGCTACTTAAGAGTTCTCAGTATTACAACAATATTCTACTCTCATTCATTGCAACATACAGAATTTTAGTTATATTCTGGGCGAAACAGGCTTTTGTGAACTGACCTAGAAACCTCAGTGCCCCTTTTAACCTTGTTTCCATGGGGAAATGCATTTCAAATAACCAGCTGATATGCAGACTGTTAGAACACAAGCCGTTTGCACACCATTGGCTGGCTGCGACGTCACAGGCCTCTGACTTTTATTTGCCACACGATACAGAGCAAAAAGCAGTTAAATGTGCTTTTCACTTCCATGTGACCATCATTCTCCCAAACACAGAGGTTTCAGGGTTTCTGTGAGCTGATGGAAGAATGGAAATGCTCCAACAACCAACAAAAAAACACAATAAATCATTAAGGTGAAATAGCCATTAAACTCCTTAGGAGCTGGATGCGTTAGTCCATCCAAAGAAAATTTTATGGGACTATGTGCAGAAACAGATTTTTTGTAAAGCTTTTCTGATTCAAGGCATAAATCTAAGAAAGAATGCTAAGAACTCACAGGTGCTGAGTAGCAACAAAACTTGACCTACAGGCAGTCTAACTATCAACTAGAAGGGCTGGAAAGTGGAGGAAAACTGCAATATAGCCAATTACTACCGAATTTCGACTAAGCAAATTAAAATAGGAACATACAAAGTAAAAATAGGAAGTTACTTTGATTAGTATGAATTTGTATCATTCAGGAAAAAAACCATATTAGCTTAGCAACTTAACTGTTCTTAAAAAGTGGAATTTTTCAAAACAGTTTCCAGGAGTGATTTAAATAACTACACAAGACAAAGTTGGTATATTTCTCTTATTTACAAGGTGAAAAGAAGTACATGGTAGCACAGACAATAAAAAAGGACACCAAGTATCAAAACAACATTTTCGGCAAAAACGAAATATACGGAAAATGGAGATAAAAAGAAAGCAGTGCTAGAACAATTGAGATATTTGTTATGTGTTTCCAAAAAACTGAAATTAAAGTAATGCTCCTACGTGATGCCCAGAAGCCACACTCAGCTATGACAACAAAGAAAAGAGATACCTAGAAAAATTAAAGAATGATCACATTTCTGGGACATTTCCCAGGATCCACAAACACAGACATAAGAAAAAGATTAAAACTAACAAAACACGGTTTTGTGAAACAGAAAACTAGAATAAAAACAAGGAACATCTGGAAATAATGGATGATAACTGAATGCCAAAATGGAGGTTGTTCCAAGAAACTATGAAAAGACCAAACATATGTTGAGCATTTCGATGCAGGTCTAACTCACCTAAATCCATGATCCGCCCAGTGGTGGTCCCTTGTGGTGGTGCCTGCTGCTCAGGACAGCGACTGGATTGGGGGAATAGCCTTGCTTCAGAAGAGTGACACCTGAGCATTCCTGGAGGCTTAACCCAGGAAGGTCCCTCTCCACTCATTTATGTTGTAGCTTAAGGACATGACATAACAGAGGGAGCTCAAGACGAGGGTGCTGGCACTGACTGGCTTGATTATCTTTTGTTGGAGAAATCTCGTACTGAGGTTTGCTGGTTGGAAAATCTATTTCCCCATTGGGGGAAGAACCCTAGGCCCAGGAAGCTTCCAGGACTACCCAGAACTACAGGACCCTACACTAAATGGCCAGAGGGAGCTGAGAGCTTCCTTCAGTGCATACACCAAAGAGACTTCATCAAGGTTAGAGCTACAATTAAGGTGGCCAAATTAAGTAAAATCCTGAAATTCCTTTGACTTCCATCGTACTTTTTTAAAACAAGTGGTAAAGCTAGGGCCTATCTAGGGCAGTCATAAAGATGAATCCCCCGTGAAACAGGCCAAGTGAACAATGATTTGTCTACATGTATTGTATCAGGTAGGATGCTTCCGGCAGCAAGCAACAGAAAAATCAGACTTATGGCTTAAACTATAAGGACACTATTAGTTCACTAAGAAGTCCAGGACGGCAGTCCTAAGGTTAATTTGGTGGTTCAGTTATGTCATCAAGGCCTCCAGCTCTTTCTATCCTTGACTCCACTGCTCTTAGCACATTGGTGTTAATTTTCACAGTCACAGTTCCAGGCATCATGTTCTTATGGCTTTCAAAGCTGCAAGTGGACAAAAACAACTTTCTCTTCGCATGCTGCTCTTATCAGAAAGGAAAAATCTCTCCTGAACTCTCTCGCACATTCCCCTGAAATCTCATTATTCAGAACTGGGTCACATGCTCATCCCTAGACCAATTACTCTCAAGCAGGAACTGAGTGGCTATGAATGGCTGAGACTAATCAAACTATTAGCCGGGCACATTGAAGCTAGAATGAAGTTGGGATTCTGCTGGCAAGGAAAGAAGAGGAAATTGTGTAAATCTGGCCTTTTGGAAAGGGTAAATAGGTAAATAAGAAGCCTAAGAAAATGTAAATGTTTATGAATCTGCTGTGGTGTGGATGGAAACATGCAACAGTCAGGACAGGCTCAGCAATGCTGCAGGAACAAACAAGCCCCAGTAAACAGAGCTTCATTTCCCACTCATGTTACATGTCTATCATGGGTCCGCTGCAACTCTGCTCGGCTCAGAGCCCCAGGCTCACAGAGCAGCCCTTAGATGGGATGTGGCTGGGTTTGTAGCAGAGGAATAAAAGACATGGCAAACCAGATGCTTGTTCTTAATGTTTCTGCTCGAAAGCCACTTCTACTCACAATTTATTGCCCAAAGTCAGTCACTGGGCCATGCCTGAGTTCAACAGCCAGGGAGTGTAATCCTCCTGCAGGAAGGTGAGCTCAGGGAGGGGCAACAAATACTTGGAATGATAATGCAATCTACCAAAAGATGGCTGTGTCATTTAGCCATTATTTCCTTCATTATGGTCATGCACATTTGTGACTCAGCAGTAAGCTTTTGTAAAACCACAGACTTGCCTGAGTTTTTCTGTTGCTATTAAAAGCACAGCAGCCAGACCTCACCATTTATTCTATGATGATAAGCCACCCAAGAACCAAGTAAATGTACACCAGCATTTGTTGTTTTCTTAGGTTAATTTTTTAAAAGCAGAAACAATGCAACCATATTAAAAATAATTTAAAACAGCATAAAAAATCTAATTTCCTGAGCTCCATCTCCTCTCTTCCCTCATCAGCTCTAAGCAATCTGAGGGCAGAAAGGATTTTCAACGGTTCTCCTAACGTCTCGTGTTCTTTTTGATCCAGAATTAGGCTGGATCAAGGTATAGTTCTGATACAGCCACAAGAGCCTAATATTTCACAATTCAGACAAGGTCTACTTGGAAAAAGCATAATGTTTTATTGTCAAAGCTCATTTATAATGCGGGCAAACCCCACACCTCTAAAGCTCTATTCTAGTCCTCCCAGGGCCGAGCCTGATAAAGCCCTTGCAAAGCAAGGCCCTGCTGGAGCATTCTCCCCTTCACATTTGGCTCCTGCATCCTGAGGATGAGAATGGGGCAATTATGTAACTATCTGATTTCTCCACAATTAATTATGGGAGGAAACATTGCTTTTCTTGTTGCCTAGGGCTTTGCAGAAACATTTAAAGCAAGCTTTTTTGCTCTTAGAGCTTATTTTAACTTATTTTGTGATTAACAAAGTTCTATGGCAACACATTATACAAAAATCATAAGAGTTTTTTGAAACAGTTAATAGATTAACTTCTTTGTTCTTTAAGAACCCAAAACAAACTTGAATAGGGCATACAGAAGACTTCTTTCCCACAGTATTTCAAGACCCCCCATAAAAGTAATATGCGATCTATTAACTTTTCTTATGGTGTTAAATATACACAAAATTTATCATTTTAAACATTGTCAAGTGGACAGTTCAGTAGCACTAAGTACGTTCACACTGTGCAACCGTTACCACTATCCATCTTCAGAACTTTTTCATCATCCCAAACAGCTCTGCACCCATTAAACTCTAACTCCTCATTACTCCACACCCCAAATCACCTTTCTGCTTTGTCTCTGTGAATCTGATCACTCTCGGTGCCTCACAGAAGTGGAATCATACAGCTTGTCTTCTTGTGACTGCTTTTTCCACTAAGCATAATGTCTTCAAGGTTCATCCATGTTGTAGCATGTGTCAGAACTTCCTGCCTTTTTGAGTCTACTAACTTTTAAACTGACATAAATGATAATGTGTTTCAAAATGACCTGCATTGTTTTTAAATGTTTTGTTTTCCTTTTTAATTTACATAGATTCACTTTTTTGGATGTAGAGTTCTACGAGATTCAGAACACACACAGGTTCATGCGCTCACCAACACAGTCAGGATACAGAAACCCCAAGAGTTCTCCCGTCACATCCTGCCCCCTCCAGCCCTAACCCCAGGCAATCGCTGATCTGTTCTCTCCCCATAGTTTGCCTTTTCCAGAGTGTCTTACAAGTGGAATCACAGAATATGTGATCTTTTGTGACTGGCTTCTTTCACTCAGTATAATACAGGAGAGGTTGACCCATGTCGTCCTGTGTATCAATAGTTAGTTCCTTTTCATTGCTGAAAAGTGTTCCATTGTGAGGAGCTATCCCAGTTGGTTTTTCCAGTCACTAGTTGAAAGACATTTGGGATGTTTCCAGTAATGGAGCATTATGAATAATGCTATTATAAACATTCATGTACAAGTTTTTTGTGAACTTGTTTTTGTTTCTCTAAGGTAAACAGCTAAGAGTGTGAATGCTAAATCATATGGCAACTGCGTATTTAACTTTAATAGAAACTGCCAAATGGCTTTCCAAAGTGGCTGTTTATTCTGCACTTCCACGAGCAATGGATAAGAATTCCAGGTTCTCCACATTCTCACCAGCATTTGGTTCAGATTGTTATTTGTGTCTGTGTGTGTGTGTTTTAAGACATTCTAATGGATGTGCAGTGGCATCTCATTGTGGTTTTAATTTGCATTTCTCTAACTAAGGATCTTGCGCATCATTTTTGTGCTTATTTGCCATTCATATATCTTCTTTGGCAATGTCTGTTCAAATTTGTTGCCTATTCTTTTATTGTTTCTTTATTGCTGGGTTCTGAGAGTTCTACATCTGTTATGGCTATGAGTTCTTTGTTGGATGTGTGATTTGCAAATATTTTTTTCCCAGTCTCTAGCTGATTTCATTCTGTTAACAGTGCATTTTGCAGGTCAAAAGTATTTTTAATTTTGATGAAGATCCATTTACCCAATCCAAGGTCAATAAGATTTTCTCCTGTTTTCTTCTAGTAATTTTATAGTTTTACGTTTTACATTTAGGTCTGTAGTCAATTTTGAGTTAATTTTTTGTACAAGGAGTAAGGGAGAGGTCAGGTTCACTTTTTTGCATGTGGGTGTCCAGCTGTTCCAACACCATTTGTTGAAAAGACTCTTTTCTCTAAAGAATTGCCTTTCTCCTTTGTCAAAAATCAATTGACCATATTTGTGTGGGTTTATTTCTGGACTCTCTATTCTATTCCATTGATCTATGTAGTTATCTTTTTGTCAATGTCACACTGTTTTGATTACTATACCTTTAGAGTAACTCTTAAAATCTAGTAAGATGAGTCTTCCAACTTGATTTTTCTTTTCCAAAGTTGTTCTACCTTTTCATATAAATTTTAAAACAATCATGTCTACATCTACAAAATAATCCTGCTCGGATTTGGGTTGGAATTCATTAAAACTAAACAGCAATTTGGGATAACTGACATCTTAATTATATTAAGTCTTCTAATCCATGAATAGTATCTCTTCATTTATTTAGGTTTTTTTTTTCTTCCCTGAGGAAGATTAGCACTGAGCTAACATCTGCTGCCAATCCTTCTCTTTTTTTGCTGGAGGGAGATTAGCCCTGAACTAACATCTGTGCCAGTCCTCCTCTATTTCGTATGGGGGACACCTTCGTAGGGTGGCTGGTGAGTGGAGTAGGTCTGCACCCAGGATCTGAACCTGTGAACTTGGGCTGACAAAGTGGAGTGTGAGGAAATTTAACCACTTGGCCACAGGGCCAGGCCTTAGTTTTTTTTTTTTTCTGTAATCAGTGTTTCTAGTTTTCAACATATATATTCTGCAGATATTTTGTTAGATTTAAACCAAAGTATTTCATTTTGGGGGGAACTATGTAAATGGTACTTTTTAAATTTTGACTTTCAATTGCTCATTGCTAGTATATAGCAATGTGGTTATTATTATTTTTTTTAAGATTGGCACCTGAGCTAACAACTGTTGCCAATCTTTTTTTTTTTTTCTGCTTTTTCTCCCCAAGTGCCCCCAGTACATAGTTGTATATTTTAGTTGCAGGTCCTTCTAGCTGTGGCATGTGGGATGCCACCTCAGTGTGGCCTGATAAGTGGTGCCAAGTCCGCACCCAGGATCTGAACCAGCGAAACCCTGGGCTGCTGAAGCAGAGTGTGCAAACTTAGCCACTCGGCTACAGGGCCAGCCCCGTGATCGACTTTTGTATGTTAACTGTGTATCCTGCATGCCAACCATCATGCCAAACTGACTAATTAGTTCTAGCAGCTTTTCTGTAGATTCATTTGGATTTTCTACATAGACAGTCGTATTGTTTGTGAATAGAGAAAGTTTTGTTTTCTCCTTTCCAACTCGTATGCCTCTTATTCCTATTTCTTGCTATATTATACTGGTCAGAACTTACGACGTTAAATAGAAATGCTGAAAGCAGACATTTTTGACCTTTTCCCAATCTTAGGGGAAAGCATTCGGCTCCTCACCATTAAGAGTGATGTTAGTGATCAGTTTTTTGTAGCTGTCCTTTATCAATTTAAGGAAGTTCTCATATTCTCAGTTTGCTGCGGTTTTTTTAAAATCAAGAATAGATGTTGAATTTTGTCAAGTGCATTTTCTCTACCTTTGATATGATCATGTGTTTTTTATACTTGTCTGTTAATATGATGGATTACATCAATTGATTTTTGAATGTGATACCAGCCTTGCATTTCTGGACCTCACTCGGTCTTGACGAATTTTTCTATTTATATATTGTTGAACTCAGTTTGTTGAACTCAATACATTGTTGAGAATTTCTGCATTTATGTTCAAGACATTGGTCTTCACTTTGAATTGTCTTTCTCGGATTTTGGTACTGGGGTAATCCTGGCTCTCAAAATGACTTAGGAAATATTCATTCCTCTTCCATTTTCTGGAAAAGATTGTGCAGAATTGGTATTATTTCTTCCTAAAATATGGGCCTGAAATTATCTTTGTTGGAAGGTTTCAAACTACAAGGTTAATTCCTTTAATGGATACAGAACTATACAGATTATCTATTTCTTCTTGTGTGAGCTTTGATGATTTACGTCTTTTCAAGGAAATGGCCCACTTAATCTAAGTTGTTGAACTTAGGTGCATAGACTTGCTCGTAGTATTTCTTTATTATCCATGTGGTAGTGTTTTTGCATCTCTCATTCCCAATATTGTTATTTTGTGTCTTTTTTCTTTCTTGGTCAGTCTGGTTGGAGGCTTATCAGTTTTATTGATCTTTTCATAGAACTAGCTTTTGGTTTTAACAGTCTTCTTAATTGTTTCCTTCCTTCTGCTTGCTTCGGGTTTATTTTGCTCACCTTTATTCCAGTTTCCTAAAACGAAAGCTTAGACTATTGATTTGAGACATTTCTTCTTTTCTAACATAAGCATTTAATGCTATAAATTTTCCTAGAGGTACTGCTTTAGCTGATCCCACAAATTTTAACATTTTGTATTTTCATTTGCATTCACTTCAAAACTTTTTCTAATTTTCCCTAAGACTTTCTCTTTCGCCCATGGATTATTTAGAAGTGTGTTATTTAATATCCATGCATTTGGGAGAATTTCCAGATATGTTATAGATTTCAATTCCTAAATTTTAGTGAGAAAACATATTTTGTATTATTCTTTTAAGTTTTTTATGGTTTGTTCTATGACCAAGGGTCTATCATGGTCAATATTACATGTGCACTTGAACAAAATGTGCATTCTATTGTTTTGGGGTGGAATGTTCTAAAAAGGCAATTAGATCAAGTTGGATGATGGTCTCATTCAAGCCTTCCATATTTTTGCTGATTTTCTGTCTACATGTTCTAGTGATTACTGAGAAGAGTGTTGAAGTTTCCATCTATAATTGTTGATTTATCTATTTTCTCCTTTCAGTTCCATCTGTTCTTGTTTTACGTATTTTGAAGTTCTGTTGTTAGCTGCACAGGTATTCGGGATTGTCATGTCTTCCTGGTGAACTGATCATTTTATTATTATGTAATTTACTTCTTTATACTTGTTAATTTTCCTTTTTCTGAATTCTTTGTCTGATTAATATAGCCACTCCAGATTTCTTTTGTTTAGTCTTTCATGATGTATCTTTTTCCATCCTCCTATTTTTACCTACTTATGTTAAGTGGATCTCTTACAGATAGCACATAGTTAGCTCTTGTATTTTTAACTCAAATGACAAACTTTTAATTGGTGTTTCTCAAATATATACATTTAATGTAATTGTTGATATGGTTGGATCTATCATTTTATTATTTGTTTCCAGTTTATCCCCTCTTTTTCATTCCTCTGTTTCTCCTTTTCTGGTTTCTTTTGAATTATTTGAATATCTTTTGCTTTTCTATTTTGATTTCTCAGCTTTTTAAACTATACTTTGTATAATATTTTTTATGATTGCTCTAAGGATTACAATATACATAACTTTTATAGTCTACTTATTAATATTTTATCCTAAAATGTAGGACACTTTCAATCATATAGGTCCCTTTACATTCCACCATTTATGTTGTAGTTATCATGTGAATTACATCTAAATATACTAAAAATCCTACCATTCAATGTTATATTATTTGCTTGTAGTCACTGTGCATATTTTAAAGGACTCAAGAGGAGTAAAAAGTATTATATTTACTCATATATTTGCTGTTTCTGTTGCTCTTCCTTCATTCCTGAAGTTTCAAGTTTTCCTCTGGTATCATTTCCATTTCCATTTAGCATTTCTTTTAGAACAGGTGTATTGGCAACAAATTCTCTTACTTTCCCTTCATCTAAGAATGCCTCTATTTTTGCCTTCATTCCTGAAGGATATGTTCACGGAATACAGAATTGTGGTTGATATTTCCTTTCTTTCAGTATTTAGAAAATGTTCCACTGCTTTCTGGCCTCCATGATTTCTGATGAGAAATCTACAATCATTTGAATCATTCTGCCTCTATATATATTGTGCCATTTTTCTCTGACTCCTTCAAAATTTTTTAATTTTCAGCAGTTTGGTCATGATGCATCTGGACAGTTCGTGTATTTTAGTTTATCTTGTTTGGGATTTGCTAAGTCTCTTGAATCCTTTTAGTCATGTCTTTCACCAATTCATCCTTTATTTCTCTCAATATTTAGCTGCACTAATCTCTTTCTGGGACTCCACAGACATGTATGTTCCACCTTTTGATATTGGCCCATAGGTACACCAGGCTCTGCTAAGTTTCTTTCAGTTTTTTTCTGTTATTCAGATTGGATAATATACATTGATCTAGATACTGATCTTAAGTTCACGGACGCTTTCCTCTCTCATCTCCATTCTGTAATTGAGCCCATCTAGTGAACTTTTTATTGCAATTATTGCAGTTTTCAGTTAGTACATATCCATTTGGTTCTTCTCCGCCCCCCTCCTTGAAACATGCTTTATTTTTACTTAGAAATATATTATAGATATATTCCCAGGTAAGTACATATCAATTTACTTTATTCCTTTTTAAAAAAATTGTGGTAAAGTACACATAAAACTTACTGTCATAAACATTTTAAGTCTATGGTTCAGTAGTATTAATTACATTCACATTTTTGTGCAACCAATGTTCTGAACTCTTCATCTTTCAAATCTGAAACTTTATACTCATTAAACAACTCCCCACTCCCCCCATGGTTCTCTCTTATAACTTCTATTTTTCTGCAGAGAATTCCTATCTTTCCATTCATTTTGAGTGCTCTTACTTCTTGAGCTTGGCTATAATACCTGCTTTAAAGTCATTGTCTGATAAGTCCAACATGTGAGCCATCTTGAGGTTGGTTTTTCTTGCAAGTCATTGAGATTTTCCTGGTTCTTTATAAACTGAGCAATTTCGGATTATTCCTAAGTGTTTTGCATATTATGTCATAATTCTCTGGGTCCTGTTCAAATCCTTGGTCAGTGTCTATTTTGTTTTTGCTTGATCAACTTGGTTGGTTCAGGACACACATTCTGACCTGCCATCAGTAGGCTGTGGTTTTATCACTTCAATTTCAAAGCCTTTGCAGTGCTATTGGGATCTCACACATGCATCATTCAGGTGGTTGTTCTTGGACCACTTGGTGGTTGACATCGTAGCTAGTTCTCAGAGCCTTTAGTATGTTGTTTTAGGTCAGCTCCACTCATAAGTAGCTTAGAGTTGAGCCTAGGACTTTATACACAGCTTTATAAAGACCTTTTCCTGAAGCTCCCTCTTTTCCATGATTTCTCCCACACTGGGAGATTTCTCTCCTGCTGCTAGGAGCCTCTCTTCCTGGTCATCTGGCTGGAAAACTAGAAACCCAAGGTTTTTTCCCCCCCTGTACTATAATGCGTTTCTTGGGACTGAGCCCACCTCTGGCATAACGTGTTGAGAGAAGCAATGTTTCCTCAGAGTCTTAGGTGCCCATGCATCTGCTGCTGCTGCTGCCACTGCAGGAGTGAGGCTGTAGGACTAGAGTTTGACTCGGGGCAGGAGTGAGAGAAAAAACGCCAGAGGATCTCCCCAACTACATCCACCCACAGGGGGTCTCCCTTCTGTGTCCTGTGACCAGAGGGTTTTGTTTGCAGCCTTTTCTGTCTACACTCAGTGTGCAGTTCTGCCTTTTAGTCCAGGCCAGGAGACATAGGAGTAAGGAAAGAAAAACAACAGGAAATCACCAGTATCCACCACACCTTGAGTTTTTATTTCCCTCACCAATCTGCCTGCTATTATTAACTGTTCAGACTCCTAGTTGCTTTATGTATTCTTTCAAGAGTTTTTCGTTGTATTTGTGGGTAAGATAAAGTAGAGTATACTTCACCTTAGCTGGAAATCAAAGTCTGCACTCATTTTGTATTTTTTTTTTTTTTTTTTGAGGAAGATTAGCCGTGAGCTAACATCTGCCGCCAATCCTCTTCTTTTTGCTGAGGAAGACTGGCCCTGAGCTAACATCTGTGCCCACCTTCCTCTCATTTTGTATTTTATTTAAGTGACTTGACCCTAGTCCTCAATCAGGGAATGGAACACTTGGGAAAATAAGCAGGAGAGTAATTAGATGCTTTTTATAATCTGTCTTACTACTGCTCATATTAACATTATAAGTAATATTCAATATTGCTGATTTAATATAGATAGTCTTAGACATTGCTGAAATAATTATCAGTACCATAAAGCACAGGAAAATCAGTCACAGTCCGTATACACCGTGAGCTCCTAAGACAGATTTCCTCATCATTGGATTTTCTCGTCATTTCCCTCATCACTGAAGTGTCTTCTTTGGTTCTGGTCATTGGAAACTGCTACACCTCTACTTCATTTTTGACTCTTAACATTACAATCTTCACAACAAGTATACCTCAGAGCTTGAGTACAAAGCAAATCACTAAAATGCTTAAGACTACAGTAATTAGCCGCAGGTTTTACACAAAGAAACAGTTGTACGTGCTGCTTCACCAGGGCAAGGTGCACCACAGAGAGGAGCAGAGAACTAATAAGGGATGCAACAAAGGCCTTCTCAGAACACACCTAATGGCCTTCAGAAACTATGTGGATTAGATGCATATTTAAAGAATTCACTAGCAGGAATAGTGATTGACTGTTCATTTCTAAAAATCAAGCTGATCCTAAGGAGGATGGCTAAGATTAGGTTTAGGGTCAAAATTATGCCTAACATTCATCATTTTAAAAAGAGGAAAGACTAGTCTCCCGGGAAACATGGGAGGGACATAAACTCCATCACTCTACTTCTCCCCCTCCAAAACCCAGAAGTAATAAACAGGGTCAAACACTGAGAAGGAAATACCTATGACAAAATCAGGGCAGCCACAATCCCATTGAATAGACTCTGAAGAACATATGTCCAATAAAATAGAATTGGGACCCAAAAACTGAAGGAGCATGCTGAGATTTAACACACATCTAGCCTTATCTCAAGCAGGATACAGGGGTAGGGAGGGAGGGGGAGTATTGAGAGCCCCCTCAACAATATTTACATTGGATATGGTTAGACAGGGGCATGGAAAAATACAGCAGGGGTGGTGAGCACCCACTTTGGCACCTAGCCTATAGGTGAAGCAGGTTTGAAAGATGGCCTTTCAGCATGTTATTATAAAAAAGAAAATCTTATTGAAGTACAGTACACACACAAAATGCATTAAGTAGACACACCCATAAAACTAGCATCATCTCAAGAAACAGAACATTAGCATCACCACAGAGGCCCCCCCACCTTGTCCTTTACCAAGGAAGCCTTCCCAATAGCATAAATCGGTTTTGCTTCTTTTTGTACTTGATACATACGGAGCCATCCAATACATATGGTTATGTCTGTCCGCCATGCCATTTTTATTCCTCCTTATCAGGTTTCCTAACCAGGGAGGGAGGCCAGGAGATGAGGAAACCAGTTCTAGAGCTGCAGAGCAAAGATGACTGAACAGAAATGAACACGACTGCACCTTCTAAACAAAAGGCCTGTGAGCCACAACACCTGACACCGTCCTGCACTCCAAGGTGAGGTGGGCATGAGGAATCTGGGGTTGTTCACTCCTCTCCCCCTTACGCCAAACTAGATATACCCCAGTGATGGACGATGCAATAGCTATGGTGGCTATGAGTTTGCAGAGAGCATCCATGAAGTTGGTTGCCTGACTTCCTGCTGTCCAACATCACTGCTCCCTGTCTACCTCTTCTGAAAGTAACCAAATGATTGCATAAAGATCACGATGAAAATATAACGAAAAAGGCAGGTGAATTAATACTTTCTTTCACTGCACTGGGCAAATGGCAGGTCTATGTAGAACTGCCCCCATTCAAAGATAAGAAAACAACTGTATATGACCTATGCAAAAATGTTTTTTATAATTAATACAAGGGCTATAACATGAAAAGATAAATGCAAGATATACATTTGAAGAATTCCTCCTAAAAATTTAAGAAACTTTTAGGGAAAAATGTGCCCTATGCTATCTTAGGATCTGAAAAGAAGAAATGGAAAGAGAAGGGGACAGCACTGAAAGATAAGAGTATAACAGGTGAAGATACTGAGATGACAGGTATTACTAAAAACATAACCATACAGAGTTCAAACAATAAAGAATCAACAGACGGAAACTGAGTTTTCTAAAGAAGAGAATAGAACATGGAACAGAAAAAAAATATGCTCAAATACATAGCAGAAGAAAGTTTTTCTCCATGAAAGGAAAGCTAGAATATGCAGAATGAAAAGGCTCACCATGTCTCAGGAAAAACAAACAGAATACGGCCAATAAAGAAACAAATTCTGGCTATACTGCTGAACTTCAAGGATAAAGAAAGAATCCTGCAAGTATCTATGCATAGGAAAAATGTCATCCAAAAGTAAAATAAATCAGACTGACCTCACACTTTTATTCAGCAACTTTAGAAACCAAGAGATGATGAAGCAAAACTTGCGGTGCTTGAATGAAACAACAAGACCCTAAAAAGCCAAGCTTCCATTCACATGTACATGCAAAAGACACCTATGTTCATAAATGAAAGAACTCAGGAAATACAGCAAACACGAATCCATTCTAAAAAATATCGTTGAAAATATAATCTAAGTAAGCTGCTCCATCACAATGCAGAACTCATAGGAAAGTACTGGTATGAAAAAGCTTGAGAAAAGCATCATTTCCACTTAAACATAGAAATAAATACAACTATATGTGAATACAGATACTAAGACTATAATTGTTATAATTTTTTGAAGAAAAGCTAAATAATTTTTTAAAAAATAATTTAATGATAATCGACTTTGAGAAAATTCCAAAATACGCCCACAAAGAAAACGAGGCAATGGAGGGAAGGGGGAGGTAGTGAAGAGAACTGGCATCATATACTATTTTTTTCTGTAGTATTATATTGAGAAATAAAAATTTAAACATATTATTTTCAGTTATAAAGACAATCTCAACAGAACTAAAAACAAGTTACCAATGGGAACAGGGTGATGGACAAAGCAAAGGGGAACAGGAAAAGAAAAAATCCATAAAGATATGTAAAAAAAAGAAAAACAATAAGTTTCCAGAAGATCAAATACAACAGTTAATGTATGAGATAAATTCACCTATTACCAAAATAATAATAGGTCTAAGAATCAAACAACTATCTTGTCTTTGAGAGACATACCTAAATCACCAAGACTCACAAAATAAAAGGAGTGGTACAGATATACCAGGCAAACACAAACTGAAAGGAAGTGGGTCTCATCAGGTTAATATCAGGCAAAGTTGAATTCAAAGCAAAAAGCATTAAATGGAACAATGTGAGTTACTTTAGAATGATGAAGGGTGTAATCCACAATGAAGATATACAACAGTCATAAACCTTTATGTGACAACATAGCATCAAAGTACATAAAATGAAAACTTCATAAATAACAAAGAAATAGCAGATTTAACATGCTTCTCAGTTCTACACAAATCAAACAAATTTGAGAGGAAAATTACAGAGAATCTGCAAAGTATAATTGATTAAATAATTATAAAATAGGATATAGAGGATGTTATTAATATAATCAATCAATTTATACAGGTTTCAATACAGGGGTCAACTAAATAGTAAATATTTTAGGCTTTGCAGACCATATAAATAACTATGTGGCAGATACTGTAAAATGGCTCAACCAACATGACTCCAACTCATTTGTAGCATTTTCTCCCGCAGACAAGAGCTGAAAGGCCCAAGTCTGCATTTCTTCCATTCCCTTTAAGCAAAGGTTCTATATGGGACTGCCTTTCACCAAGAAGACATATCTGTGTGAGCTGTGGAAGGCAGAATTGAACTTTGTAAGGTGAAGACCACATGGCTCCCAGTCAGGTACCATCTTGGAATTTGGTTTCTGTGCAGCAGCTGTAGTGGAACATCTGGTGTCTAGTCATTATCTTTGTGAATAGGAAAGGGAAGGTGCTGCTTGTAACTAAGAACTTGGCCAAAACAATCCCAGCTACTTGATGACTTTAAAACTGCTTCAATTTAGATCAAAGAAGAAATCAAACCTGCAATTGTGTCGTGTTTGGAAATTAACTACAATGAAAATATCACAATTTATGGGATTACACCCAAAACTGTATTTAGAGGAAAATTCATAGCTTTAAAAATGTTTACTCACAAGTGTAGTTGTTAAACATGAGGACCCTGGAGTCACTCTAGGGACACTGTCAAGAGACTGAGAAGACAAGCCACAGACTGGGAGAAAATATTTGCAAAAGACACATCTGATAAAGGACAGTTATCCAAGACATACAAAGAACTCTTAATAAGCAGATAAATAACCCAATTTAAAAAACGGGCAGAAGACCTGAACAGACACCTCACCAAAGAAGATATACACATGGCAAATAAGCATATGAAAAGAATATGAAAAGAATGCTCAGCATCATATGTCATTAGGCAATTGCAAATTAAAACAAGGAGATACTCTACACCAATAGACCAACCAAAATCCAAAATACTGACACCAAATGCTGGTAAGGATGTGGAGCAACAGGAACTGTCATTCATTGCTGGGAGGAATGCAAAATTCTCATTTTGGAAGACAATTTGGCAGTTTCTTAAAAAATTAAATGTACTCCTATAATACGAACCATCAATCATGCTCTTTGGTATTTACCCAAATGAATTGAAAACTTATGTCTGCACAAATACCCGCGGAAGGATACTTATAGTAGCTTTATTCATAATTGCCAAAATTTGAAAGCAATTACAATATCCTTCAGCAGGTGAATATATAAACTGTGGTATGTCCAGACAATGGAATATTAGTCAGTGCTAAAACAAATGAGCTATCAAGCCATGAAAAGATATGGATGAACCCTAAATGCATATCACTAAGTGAGAGAAGCCACTCTTAAAAGGCTACATACTGTATGATCCCAACGGTATGACATTCCGAAAAGGCAGAACTATGAAGACAGTAAAAAGATCAGTGGTTGTGCCAGGGGTTAGAGAAGAGGGAGGGATGAACAGGCAGAGCAGAGAGGATTTTCAGGGCAGTGAAACTACTGTGTGTGACATGACAATGGTGGATACATGTCATTATACATTTGTCCAAACCCATATAGAATGTACACCACCAAGAGCGGACCCCAATGTATATATTATGGGTTTTGAGTGATAATGATGTGCCAACGTAGGGTCACCGAGTGCAACCATACCACCCTGATGGGAGATGCTGATAGTTGGGGAGGCGATGCTTGTGTGGACAAAAGGCACATGGGAACTTTACTTTCTGCTCAATTTTGCTATGAACCTAAAACCACTCTAAAAAATAAAGTCTATTTAAATGAATAATAAAGTCCCCTGGGCCCCATGCCAGATCTACTGAATCAGACAAATCTTGGAGAGGGCTTATGATCCAAGAAATACGATTCTTGGCAAATTTCAAGATCGCTAACCATGTAAGAAAGGTGAGAAAGAGAAAGGAGAGAGAAAATGGGAAAGAAGAGATGAGGGTGGAAATTAACACTGACTGATACTCCTGTGTACCAACCTCAGAGATTCAGATTCAGTAGACCCAGAGCAGGGCCCAGAGACATGCATTAAAAAAACTTCTTAGGTGGGGCCGGCCTGGTGGCGCAGCAGTTAAGTTTGCACGTTCTGCTTCTTGGCAGCCTGGGGTTCGCCGGTTCGGATCCCAGATGCAGACATGGCACCACTTGGCAAAAGCCATGCTGTGGTAGGCATCCTACATATAAAGTAGAGGAAGATGGGTATGGATGTTGGCTCAGGGCCAGTCTTTCTCAGCAAAAAGAGGAGGATTGGCAGTAGTTAGCTCAGGGATAATCTTCCTCAAAAAAAAAAAACACAAACCAAAACCTCCTTAGGTGATTCTGATAGAGGGAGGGACATCCCTACATCCAATGAGGGAGCTTCATGGAAGTGAGGTTTAAAAATAGGAGCTTGAAGCTGAAAAGAAGTTAAAAGAGCATACAATATTTCTGATTTAGAAATAACAGACCATTCTGAATGTAAAAAAAAAAAAAGAGGATATAGTCAAAGGCTATGAAGGGAGGATTTGAGCAAAGGACAGAACAACTAGAGAAAAGGATTCTTCCTCCAGAGCACAGTAATTATTTCTGTAAGACGACAGCCCTGTATCCCTGCTAGCGTCTCAGAAGTCACGCAGGTGCACAGTCTTCACCACGGCTTCAAGGAAACAAGGCAGATGCCAACGTATCTTTGGGGATTTAGTCTCAAAGACAGATTATGTAGGAAAGCTCTGACATGCCAATTAGCAGAGAGTTGTAGTTTCTAAATGCTACAATATGAAGCATTTATTATCAACGGGCAAAAACAACTGGCAGGTCTTTGGGATAAAAATTAGCTCATACAATGGGTAAGGAAAAAATGGATTTTTTAAGACGACATTCAAAATCTATCAAGTACGTGAGTGTGCCCATGAAACAGCACCTATAACTGGGGTAAACACATAATTTATTATCCAGAGCAGGACACTTTTGAGTGAAAGAGGCTTTTAATAAATATGCCAGGAAAACAGGTGGAGAACAGGACTGTCCCAAGCAAACCAGAATTGATACCCCCAGCAGTGACACTTCTCTGGACATTAATAAACCCAACAACAATCGCGTACACTAACCACGACATTCCAGGGAGGCACTGACGCAATTACAGAGTCAGAACCCGCAGATGGTACTCAAGCTCCCATCTCTCTCCATCCATATCCTTGGTGTGGAGTAACAAATAGCACTTTTATAACCACACAGCACAGCGGTAATTAATAGCGAACGTGGAACTTAGTCAAGGTCTGCATTAATTTGTGGACCACACTGGATTCAACCCAGTCTTTACCTAGAATTCATGCAGTGGGCACTGTTTCACCAGCCCCATTACCACTACTACCACGACAACAGGCTCAAACTTGGACAAAATGTCAGAAGAAATTTTTATTTTCTTTTTAAGATATAGTATACGTCTGCATAGATCTTTAACCCCTAGTGAAATCGTGTCTTGATTATGAAAAAAGGAGTCTTTTCATTGGGTTTCTAATCTGAAAGAGTTTGCTTTTTCTTTTCTATTTCAACAAATACTTATTAGGGGTCTACAGCAGGCCATGCTTTGTCCTAATAGATGAAGCAGAGGAGAGACAGACCAAATGACTGTCAATTCAATGAAAAATATTGCTCAGTTATTTGTAATCACTGAGATGAGTGGCTCACAAACCTGACTGCACATTGGAATTATTTGAGGGAGCTACCATATGATCGAGCTATCCTACTTCGAGGTACGTATCCAAGGAAAGGAAGTCAATATCTCGAAGACGTTAACATTCTAACGTTAGAATTGCAGCCTTAAGTTTGGCATCTGGAGTATGTACCCAATCAATTGCATCTTTCCCAATTTCCATTGCATTTGTGCCATCTTCACGACTGGGACCCCACCACCATTTTCCCTTCAACACCTCAGTGACCTGGCTGAGAATGAGCCTCACTTAGCAATGTAGTTTAGCAGTGCTGGTCTTCTCCCAAACTTGGAGCAGGCCTGACCTCCTGCACACTGGCTGGCTGGCTGACATCCTCCTCCAGGTTAGAGAATCTACCTTGTAATGTTCTGCACCGTCACTTGCCAGACACTGTGTACTGCCACTTGCTGGACACACTGCTCCTGGAACTCTCGCCTGCTTGAATGTTGATGCGGGCCTGGGCAAGCCAGAGATGTCCACTTGGAGGTTACCAGTGATTGCTGGTCCCTGCAGCTCCCTCAGGCATGGGGAAGACATTCCTGGATTCATTCCCTTTTCTTGCTGGCCTGCCAGTAAGGTTAAGGCACTACCTTTGAAATCTTGTTAGAAAGAATATAAAACATTTACAGTCATACAGACTATTGAAACATTGTTTAAAAAGTATTGTTCTTTTTAAAACTTAAAGAGCAAATTCCAACTAACTCTATTTTGAGACAAGTTTGAGAATTTCACTACATGTTAATATTCTTGGAGGGATGGTGGAATCAGCCAACGTGTGAGTGACTCCAAAGTGAAGTGCCCAGCCACTCTGCATCAACATGGGGAGACTACGTTGACTCCTGTGCCCAGTGGTCACTGTGAGGGCCACTGCAGGGAATAATCTACAGAAGGAATTAGAAATACGTCCATCAAACGTGGGGAAGACATTTAACTGAGCAGGAATAACAAATGGTTGGGAAATAGGATGGAGAGCCTCCATGCAAGATCATGTATTTAGAAAGAAAAAGCACACAGAATTGAGAAGCCAGGCTGTAAGTGCTGTAAAAAACTCAGGGACATGGTTGAGCACGTGTCACCCTAAACACGCAGGGAGGGAGCACTGTTAAGAGTCCACAAATGTATAAGGTTCAATAGTGGGGAGATCGCACACTCGCTATATTGGCTAACAGAAAGGTCCAAAATGAATAAGCTCAGTTCCGTGGATTTAGTAGAAGCAGCAATCTTGGTTCCATAATTAAAATTGTTACTAAAAAGTAACAATTGCCAGATAGCTGAAAATCCCAATATTGAACAGGAAAAATAATAATTTATAGCAAATATTCATTAAATGTTTATTACTTGAATGAATGACAATTTCATCCAAGAATCTTTAAGTTGCTTAAAACTATGACAATATTTAACTTTTCAGATTTCATATGATCTCATTCTTCCTGTGCTCTAGTTTCTAAAAGCTTGGTAATTCTATTTCTTATCAAAAATTCTCATGCTCATAGTGAATAAACTGGTGATATTATAAAATTATTTTAGTTCAAATTAAAAGGTATATTCCTGCCAGACACTTCACCCAGTTCCAAATTATCTGAACTGAAACAAATAAAAATATGAATTAAGTTTTTATATCATTCTCTAAAACTTCATGAACTGTATTCTACCAGTTTAGGCTTTATTTAGAAGTTTTTCATTTTAATGTGTAGCTTACTGCCCACGAACTTTCTAATTACATAAGAGAAGTCTTAGTATTCAAGTGTTTATAGTTTTAAAAGTCAGGATGACAGGAACCTGCAACAGACTTTCTACACAGAGGCCTCTCTGTTTCTAACAGGCATTACCGCAGTCACAGTTTACCCTCACGTCACCCAAGAGGGGCTGTTACTGGAGAGTTGTTTCGTACAATTGATATTTTTAATTCTCTAGTTTTCGTTCAACAGTGTAGTCTTCATTTTAATCAGGAAGAGAACTCTGTAATTTCTTCCATTTCAAACTCGTCTGTCCTCTTTCGCAGGTCTTCTGCATCATTTATCGTCCATAACTTTGCAAAACACTTTAGCCTTTTCCTGGAGAGAAAATAAAATATTATTTATTTTATAAATGAAATTGTGGCGGGGACAGAACTTCTCACGGAAAGCTACGAAGAGTCTACGACATTGGAACACGAGGCAGGGCTCTGCGGCGAGGAAGCTGGTCAGCATCCGCCTCTGGGGAAAGGAGCTTTCAGTGCCGCTGCTGTAAGCAAGGCGGCGGGGCTGTGCTCAGCACTCCTGCCTCCAGCGAAGGGACAGCCCAGCCCCCTCCCTCTTCTCACTCAGCCAGGGGCTGTGTCTGCCCCCAGGATGAAAAGTAAAATGGATTTAATAAAATAAAGCGAGCTAAGGAAGGAGTAAAATGCCAACATAATATAGACCAACTTGTTTCTGCAGAAGAGCAACCCAGTTAAGTGTTTAGGGTCTGGAGCAGGAGTATCTGAGTTCCAATTACTGCTCCACCTCTAACTAGCTCTGTTGACCCTGTTTTCCTACTCTCGCTTGGCCTCGTTTTCCCCAACTATAACATGGGGCTAACAACAATACTTACCTCAAAAGGTTGTCCTAAGGATTAAGTGAGTTAATGTATATACAGCAGTAAGAACTGTAGCTGGCACACGGTGTCTAGGCTACTGCAAATGACTGCTCAGATTTGTTTCTGTGCACAGTAAGTGTTCAATAAATATTAGCTATTATAACAAACACATGTGATGCACAAGGTTTGGTTTGGTTTCTTTGATCTGGCCAATGGAATTGATGTATAAGCACTTTTAGTGAAAATGTAAAATGACAAGTATAGTGTCCTGATAAATCAACAGAATCCCATCGCAATGCAATCTCTTCCTACAGTTCTCTGTCTTGTCAAGACAACTTCCTAGAATTCAAAATGTCAAATACTAGTGGGAAGAGTTAAAATATTTATAAATAATCTGTGAATCTTATTGTTCTTGCTTTATAGGCTATATAGCAGCAACAAATATAAACTATCGTATTTTACTGCCATCTGGCAGATAAATCTTTTGAGGCAAAGTTTTATTCTAGTTTCTTTAGGGAAAAAGAAAAATAATAAGACAACAAAAGAATTAAATTTGTCTTTGGACTTTGCAAAGAACTAAGGGTTAAGCTTATTTTTAACTCTCATAGATGATTACTTTTCACTCTGGAAAAATTTTATATTCATCTACTTTGTAACAAATAATTAGAAATAGGCTGTCACTGATGACATCATTTGCTTCTAATTTGGTATTGCAGAAATGATCCAGAAGAGAACGTCAGCAGAGGAAGGTGCAAGTCACTTCTAATATTCCAGCACTTTGGACCCAGTCAATCACCATTTACCACTGCAAGGTGTGCAGCACAAGGCAGAAGCACGAGAGGAAGGAAGAGGAAAAAGAAGTTGGTTGCAAAACTGTACTTCAACATACAAGTTGGCAATTGTTTCTTTAACTAATATTTGCTGTTACTGTCAGTGTCTGACTCCTAGAGACCCTGTGTACAGCAGAGTGGAACACTGCCCAGTCTTTTTTGTGCCATCCTCTCACCTTCTGGCGCTCTACTAGACAATGCTCTGCTGCTATTCACAGGGTTTTCATGGCCAATTTTTTTGGAAGTAGGTGGCCAGGTCCCTCTTCCTAGTCTGTCATATTCTGGAAGCTCCAGTTAAATCTGTGCATGATAGGTGACCCGGCTGGTATTTGAAATACAGGTGGCACAGCTTTCAGCATCACAGCAACACGCAGCTGCCACAGTATGACAACCGACAGGCAGGTCGTGTGGTTCCCTGACTGAAAATGAACCCGGCCACGGTGGTGGGAGTGTAGAATTATAACCACTAGACCACCAGGGCTGGCTTCAACTAATATTAGGTATTAATATTTCAATATTTAAATTTGGTAACGATATCCACAACTGAAAAATATGCTGGCCAGCCAAGATTTTCTATTTGACCAAGAATCTCTTCACTCACGGTCATATGGTTCTAGACCAGGGTAGTGATGTCCTGCCCCAGGCAGATCAGACTCTCCAGGCAGGGCAGGGACAGGACAGGAGGTGAATGAGGAGTTTCTGTTGTTTTATAACATAACCTTATATTTGGGAAACAAAGGCTATAATTTGTTATTTATTAATACTACATTTTCTTAGGAATATCTTCCTTCCAAAGTATATCTCAGGTTTACATTAAGATTTGTTTATATACTGACTACCTCCTGGCTGGATATCAAGGGTAAAAGGTAGAATGTGTTCACGTAAGCATCCTAGGTGACAGGAAAGTCAGTTTAGAATGAAGAACTTGTCACAAACAAATCCACAAAATAAGTGACATGTGGACAACGACTACAATTATCTAGTTATGTAATGCTATTATTTTCAGTCATGTCCCGACACAATTCTTAATTTCTGAATGCAACCACTGCATATCTGAATGCAACATATGAATAAAAGAAGTACTCTGAGCTTTTATATATTGAAGTTTCTTTTAGTAATTTCTTGTATAAATGAACTTTTTAAGCAACTGTGTTGGTACACATTAAGGAGTTAATTTAATTCTTTAGAAAAATGACTGAGAAACCAATTTAGCAACTTACTAGATAAGGAGCTAGCTAAGAAGACAGGCTGAATTCACATGAGCTCTGGGAAGAAATGTTTTCATTTTATTGTAATTAATGATTAGGAATATTTGAGGAGGTGTTTAAAGACAGATCTGATGTTCATTTATGGGACAATCCTCTTCCTTGGACAACTCAGAAGGTTTCTTTATAAATCAAAAAATGCAGCACAATCATTCTGACCTTTTCATGTTGACTAATCCTTCCAGCTCTTTTGACTTGCTAGCTGCTTTCTTTAAAATTTCTCCAGGAACATCTGCTAGTTTAGCCACATTTAGTCCATAACTCCTTGCTGCAATTCCTTTGGTTATTTGATAAAGAAAAGTGACAAAATCAGGGACTTGTTCTTCTTCACCTACAAAATCAGTTAAAAGAAAAAAGGAGATAAAGGAAACCATGCCTGAAGGTTCAAAGAAATTAGAGGATTAAAGAAGCAATATAAATTCTTACAACTTTATTAAAATTTACAGTCTGAAAAAGAAACCCACAGTTCCTAATCACCTGTTAGCTCCTTTTATCAATTTTACATATCTAGAAAAAGGGTAAATACTATTTTGAAAATGCTTTTACATTTAGGTTCTATCTTTTAGTTCACTTAAATTGGTTTTTAACCATGATTCATTATAAGCTAAGAAGTATTTAGTTTTATGCTCCTCACTTAAAAATTTGAACTGAACTTCCATATCAAAGAGAGTGATTTTGATACATGGTACAATACAATTTCTCCTTTTAAAACAGATTTAAAAAAAAGCCTTATTCCAGTGAAAGAAGAGCCAAACAGTCTTGTATGTAATACACTCTGTAAAGTAACATATATAAATGATGTTTCTAACAGTGCTGGAAACAAAACAACAAAAACAGATAAGGAAATATTACATGTTGTGCAGTTTAAATAAGATTGAGAAATTCTGGTTTATAAAGTAGGCTAGCTAACTAAGAGTTATACATACTGAAGTGGATGCTGTTCAGTATTACCCAGACCCCACTTAGGCCTGCAGGGTTCACTGCCCGGCTGTGAGGAAGGTGTTAGCCACAAGCCTCGGCGGAGTGCTCTCCTTGGGAACCGGCTCAGCTGCAGAGAGCTGCCTCACCCAAGGTCACGTCCCGTCGTGGGCAGCCTGCATCCAGTGACTGGTTGCTGTGGGGTTGGCAGGCAGCCTCTGAGATGTCCACCAGAGACCCCTGCCTTCCCCTGTTCATGCCCTTGTGTCATTCCTTCTCCTTGAGTGTGGGCTGGACCCAGTGACTTACTCCTGATAAACAGAATATGGCAAAAATGATGGGATGTCACTGCTGAGATTAGATTACAAAAGACTCTGGCCTCTGTCGTGGGCACTTTCTCTTGCTTGCTCTGAGAGAGCCCAGTTGCCATGTTGCAGCCTGCCTTATGGAGAGGCCCAAACAGAAAGAAACAGATGTCTCTGGCCAACAGTCAGTGAGGGCCTGGGGGCCTGCCAACAGCCACGTGAGTGAGCTTGGAAGCAGAGATTCTGAGGCCTGCCAACAGCCATGTGAATGGGCTAGGAAGTGGGCTGACCCGGTCAAGCCTTGAAGCGACTGCTGCCTCGGCCAATATCTTGACCAGAGCCTGGTGAGACACTGTAAGGTAGAGGTGGTCAGCTCTAGAGCTCTCACGGTGTTCCGTTCGGGTGTTCAGTGAGGAACCCCTGAATTCCTGACCCACGGAAATTATGAGATAATAATTGTTTGTTGTTTTAAGCTGCTATGTTTTGGGGTAATTTGTCATGTGGCAATAGGTTCCTGTCTCCCTCACCCCCAGCTGAGGTAACTCTGAAGGACCATGCCAGTGTCAGAGCTCTCTGCAGGGCTGGATGAGGCCTTATGACTGCAGCCCAGCCCACTCCTGCCCTCAGGTGTCAATCATGAAAACGCTCCCTGATAAACTTGGCACGCAAATCTGAGAATCTGCCTCCCGGGGAACCCGGTCCTCCGCACATACACATACACGTGGACTCAAAACTTGTAAAGAACTGGGATCGAATGAAGTACAGTAATACAAAGACAATGCTGCACAGAGCTTAATCTTCGATAAATCTAAAGCACCTCAGGATGATGCAGCTTTTATCATGAAATTCAGTATCACTGCACTGTGCTCCAAAAATGTCCAAGATGAACCAGATTCCCAATTTCTGAGACCCTGCTACACTTATTTTAAGTTTAACAAGAGCTGTTCTCATACATTATTTCACTTGAGAATGTGTACACTTCATTCTTTTATCAGCTAAAAACTATAAAGGCAAAAGACTGAACACAACAGAGAAAAAGAATAATGGAATTTTCTGTAACCTCCTCTAAGAACTCAGACACATAATATCTTTCGAAGGGTGGGTGCTGGAAGTAGGAGGTAAAAAGAATGCTGACACTCTCAAGAATACAGAGACTAAAACCGACATTACAAAGCACTAAGAATACCTTTTGCCTCCAAATAAAAATTAAGGAGCACAAAGAACAGGTGAGGAAGTGGGTGGGCACAGACTGGGAAAGAAGCATGCAGAAATCAGAGCCTGCTGACCTGGGTAATTTTCTGTTAGTTTTTGATGCTCCCAAGACCAAAAGTGAAGTAAACAGTAGAAGGCAATCTAAAAAGCAAACTCTTCTCATCTTTAAGACAGAAAAATAGTCTTTATCACTTCAACTGGCTTAGTCCTAACTGACGTCCCTCCTTCCAGCCTCTCCTCTATAATCTAGCCTCCATGCTGGTCTTTCTAAAAAAAAAAAAGGTTCATTCATCTGTCTGTCCATCTGTCCGTTCATTATCCATCTATCCACCCACCCACCCCGCCCATCCTTTTCTGAAAGCCTACTAAATGCCACAAAAACTCCTTGAAAATTGCTTTGCTGATGGCTTTTTTGCTTCATATATATACATGTATGTGCATATACACACACATACACACATACGTGTGTATACATATACACACATATATATATACTATATATTGTAAATGTACATATACAATATATAGCTATAAAATGCTTTTTCTATATAATATAGCCACAAAATATAGTAAAATTATATATTATATTGCTCTGAATAACTTGTTAAGATACCTCAGTACAACAGTTGCTGAATTTATCATCACATGCTAGTCTCCACGTCAGTACTAATTACGGTAGTTCTCAGACCATCAAGGTAAATAACGTGACCACTCTTCCATAACCACCTGAGGGAGCTTTTTCTATAGTTATGTTCTGCCTCAAGACTGTCCTTCAGCGCTCTTTGCGAGGAGAGGGGAGAGCGCACGTACGTGATGGAGAGGCGCAGGGGGCAGAGGAGAAAGGACAGCACACGGGAGAAGGACGGAGTGTGTGTGTGATGGAAACGTGGAGGCAGAGAGCTGGGGGGCAAGACTATGGTAAAAACAACTCACTTCTTTACAGCCGCACAATAACAGACCTTGGTGAGGACTTTACTTAAAGCTATGACTATTACTTAAATGGATATTGTTGACAAGTTTATCGGACACTGCTTAGAGTCAGTGGAAGTAATAATTAATGTTTCTGCTTGTTACAGGGGAACTTAGCAAAATTTGTCTTAAAGCCAAACTTATCTAGGCAGTTATTGAAGACATGTATCCTGATCAAACAGTTTCTGAGGTCACTTTTAGGATAGATTCATAAAATTTTAGAGGTAGATGAGGTACTTGTCCAAGATTTTATAGACTGGAGTAGACTAAAACACGGTTTCTTACTGCTGGTCCATGCTTTATCTCCCACACCACGGGAAATAGAGAAGCATAGTATCTCAGAAGCCACCCAAAAGGGCTTTGGGGCATTTTCCGAATGCCCTACATAATGGCCTCTGATGTAGACAGAAGAGGAGTCAGGTCAGAGGTAAGAGACGAAGCACAGATATAGCCAGGAATGATACTAGAAATGAGCATGCAATGGAGCAATGCTGCAAAATTCTGAGTGAAAATTATTTTCAAAGTAAAATTCTAGCCCTCGCTAAATTATAAATCAAGTATGAAGGTATAATGAAGACATTTTCATTCATGCAAAGTCTTAAAAATATTACTTCCTTTAGTTGATATTATTAGCAGCCTACCCAAAATCTATTCCAACCCTAAGAAAACCCTGTTTTATAAGGAATTGACTCTCTGACCATTCAACTCAGGGGGCAGTGTCCATATATCCAGCTCCAAAAGTTGATCTTTCTTACTGTAGGCTGATCAAAGTCATCCCTGCCATTCGCACTTCTAGGAATTGGTTTAAGAATAAGCATATGATTAATTCTGAAAATGAGATGAGACAAGGATGAGATGCCAGTGGGCATCTGAGAAAAGTTCCCTTGCTCCTAAGAAAGAGTCACAGGAAATGCTGGTCCCTTTTCTTCCTTTGGACAAGGTCAATTCCAGATGTGATGCCTGAAAGAGCTGCAGCCACCTTGCCACTAGCCTGATGATGAAGACGGCAGAGCAGGAAGACAGAGCCTGGAGAAGTGCATGAAAGAGAGGCTGCAGCCCACTCTCCCGCTGAGGTTCCTGTAATGGGAGATTGTATGTATCCTTATTGTGTGAGCCAGTGTGAGTTCAAGTGTTCTGATACTTGCAATCAAACACACAGAAGACAGGGTAAGAGAATTCCTAGGATGACAGTAAAGGCAGGTCTCAGGCCACCAGCTGGGCAGCGGGCTCAGGGAGCAATCAATTCAGATGATCGGGAGGACAAAGGGCTCCAGGAGGAACGACCCCAGTGAGGAAAAGTGGAACTAACAAGTTGATCACATGGAAAAATGTCTCGAGATGTGTTTTGCAAGGCTTTTGGAGGGTATAGGAAGATTCAGCTACAGATTCAAATAAAACAATGAAATGAAAAAATAAAAACAAGGTAATCATTATCTTCAGAAAAAAAAAGCTGTAAAAGAAAGAAAGGAAATGCACTTGTCTTCATCTGTGGCTCAGGAGTGAGCAAGACTTACAGGCAATAATAGTGAAAACAATGAATATGAGTGAAACAGAAAAAATGTGAAATGACTATACTAGGAGGAGAGAGGGAGGGAAGGCTGAAGACCTCCGTCCAACACAATGAGAAGTCAATCAGTACGTGTCAAGTTGATGAAACAAGAGCTGGGAAAATAAGCACATTATTCAGAGATACGGAAGAAATGGTGAAAGAGTTGGAAACAGTTGCCTTGGGACTGGGATGGGGAGGGGGTGTGGAGTGAAGGGACAGAAGAAAGGGACAGCTGCCTGTTAGCATAACCCTTTTAGCATCATTTAATGTTTTAAATTATGTTCATGAGTAAAAACCTAAATTAATAAAATAAAATGCCAAAACACTTGAGATGCGAGGTTCTGGGTTAGCAGTCAGCTCGCACCAAATGCTCATCTTGACCCATCCGCGGGGGTGAACTCAATTTTGTTTATCTCGGTGGGTCTAAGCTTATAAGCTCCTCCTGTCACTTTGGATGCAGATTAATAGACATGAAACCGCTTCCAAGAGAGAATTTATGATGTGTTTTCAAGACTGCATGGTGGTGAAAGGCAAGGATTGCCTAACATCACCTTTATCTTAGGTCCAGTGCTTTGTTTCATTTGGGCCAGTTGCCTGATTTCTTTTTCAGGTCCATCTGTATTACTTTTCCAAAATAAAATTTGGACTTTGGATTGCCTTGCATATTGGATTTTCCATTGTGGCACACCAACTGCATAAACCATCACTGGCCCACAGGCTGGTAGCTTAAAAAAAGTTACTACTGAGCAGGAAAGAAACTATGCTAAAGTCTACTACATTACCTATAGCACTTGAATCTATTTCTATTGGCTAATGGTGTTCTTTTTCATGAACTGTCTCATTTCTGTGGCCTTAGTGCACTAGTGTAAGTGGAAAGGCTAGTAGGAAAAATACTGTAGATCCCACATAGCAGTTCTGGCAGAGTAGAAGAGAGGAGACCTGCAAGCAGAGGACATGGATCCTAGGCTCAGTTCTGCCCCAAACCAGGCAGCTGATACGGGCAAGCCCCTTTACCTGTTTGAGATTCAGTCTCCTGTCAAATTAAGAGAAAACACATCCAGTATAGCATATGGCTCTTAGTAATTAATGTTAAGTGATATTTTTGGAAATATATTGGGCATTTTAGAGATGACTAATAATATTCTGCACTTGACTGTTAGGGCATCTTTCCTGAGATGAATCTGAGAAGAAAACCTAAACATCCCCCTAACCCCACTCTCTTCTAGTAGAAAGATAAGGAATACTAGAAAAGGACTGAGATGGCAAGAATAAATGCAAACTTTATTTGACCCAAAGTTTAGAGAAAATTAATTTGGACAAATGTTATTCACAATCAACATTCACAGCTTTTATTATTAACAAGCAATAAGTTCATGTTCCTACAAACTTCGAGTTCTCAAGCATTCTAGTTGTACCCACTGCAGGAATGTTTCCTACCTTGATCCGGTTTGCTGTCATCCTCATTGACCAAGAATCCCATGTGGTAATTCCCCACCTGCTGTGAGTAACTTCTTTCTAATTCACAAACTGGTGGATAATGGGTGACAAACAGGGTTAGGGATTTCACCTAAAACAATAAGACACATGATAAATGTTATTTTATTTTTTAATTTTATTTTAATTAAAACTTTTCAAAACTTTTTGAAATTAAAACTTTCAAACCTTCATAAAACTTGCAAGAAAAGTATGATCAACATCCATACACTCTTTATCTAGATAGCCAATTGTTCATATTTTGCCATATTTCCCCTTCTTCTCTCCCTCCCCACCTGCACGCATGCACGCACACACGCACACACACACACACACATCCCTTCCTTTCCTTAACCATTTGAGAATTAATTGCAGACATGACACTTCATCCCTATATACTTAATATTTTCTCTTCTAAGAACAAAAACACTCTCCTACACAATCAGAATAAAATTGTTACACTCAAGAAATTTAACATGGATATATTACTATTATTTAACAGATAGCCTATAAATTTCACTAAATTTATAAAGAATGTCCCATTAACGTTCTTTATAAATGTTTTCTATTTTTATTTTTTTTTAATCAAGGATCAGGGGCTGGCCCAGTGACACAGTGGTTAAGTTCATGCAATCCACTTCGGTGGCCCAGGGTTTGTGGGTTTGTGGGCATGGACCTACACACTGTTCATCAAGCCATGCTGCAGCAGTGTCCCACATACAAAATAGAGGAAGACTGGCAGAGATGTCCGCTCAGGGCCAATCTTCCTCACCAAAAACAAAAAACAAACCACCCAAAAAACTCTCACAACAATCAAGCATCATGTTTTAGTCTTAGACTTAGCCATGTCTCTCTACTTTCCACTAATCTAGAAGGGTTCCCTAGCCTTTTCTTTTTGGTGTTTTACAACATTAATATTTTTGAAATATTCAGGACAGCTGTTTTGCATAACGTCCCTCTATTTGGATTTTGCTGAACTTCCTCCTGATTAGATTCAGATTAGACCTTATTATCAGAAATATTACATACATATGGAGGTGACAGACCCTTTTCAGTATATCATATCAGGAGGCACATGATGTCAATTTGACCCATTATCGGGATGCTAAATTTGACTATTTGATTAAGTGGGTGCCCAGAAGATTTCTTCCCTGATGCCCTTCTCCTTTGTAATTAATAAATAACTTGTGGGGCAATATTTTGAGACTGTGTAAATATCCTTTTCTTCAACAATCTTTCAATTCCAAAAGTTTTGCCAGCTATTGATCATCATTGCCTGAAATCAGTTATTATTATGGTGGTTAGTAAATACTGATTTTTTTAAAAAAATTCTCTATTTATTAGCCAGCATTCTATAAAGAAGAGCTTTCCCTTGTCCACACCGTACCCCCACCATTTAAAAATTTATTTTTGTTTTGTTAGTATCGGTATGGATTCATGGATTCTTTAATAAGCATTATTTTTAGGCACATATTACTATGTATTCTATAAGTCCCTATCTTAAGGAAGTTAACACCAAATATTGGTCTCAAGATTAGCTGGAGAGGGTAATTAAATCAAAGAACTCCAGTTTTGATTCATCAGCCATTCACCATATTAAAAGTCACAACATGTGCCTTTTCTCTTGTAACAATTCCAAATAAACCTATGAAGGCAAGGTTTCTTTGATAAGCTGCTCTTAAAATCTGCAGAAAGCTGAAGGATCTTCGGACGAGCTGTCTTCATGGTGCTGCTTCCTAAGCTGATGGGCATTTCCAGCCAGAAGACTGAAGGGTTTGGGTTCCAACACTGCTCTCCTCCAGGCCGTTTTCAGCTTGCAGCCACAACACACAGCACCCTCTCCCCCCTCCCCATCCCAGCAATCATAAGACACTAGGAAAACAAACATTTTTCTTCATAAAAGGGTTAGGGACTCTTGCTCCTGCTCCTGAAGAATCCTCTTCAAGGATCTACCTCTAAGGTAAATTTTATCTAAAAATAATACTTTCTTCATTAACACTTAAAAAATCCAAAAACTGCTATAGAAGCAATGAAAACAGAAGTGACAAATTCAATTCTGACATAATTTCTTCCTGAAGGTTCTTAAATGAATCTCTGAAATATTGCCAAACTGCTTTTGGTAGCCAGCCTCCAACACAGCCCCAAAGATCTTCACCTCCCAGTGTTCACGCTCTTAAGTAGCCTCTTCCCAGACTCAATCAGGGCTGGCCCTGGGTGGTCAGGAGAACATGATGGCAGTGACAGTGTGTGGCTGGCTTCTGAGGTGAGGTCATAAAACACGCTGCTGCTTCTAACTTGGCCTCTTGGATTGTCCTCAGCGAAGCCAGGCACCACTCTGTAAGGGTCCTCAAGAAGCCCTGCGGAGAGGCCCACAGGGAAGGAGCTGAGGGCCCTGGCCCACCACCAGCACCACCCTGCCAGCCCTGTGAGTGAACCACACTGGACGAGCGCCCGCCAGCCCCAGTCAAGCCTTTGGACGACTGCAGTCCTGGCTGACAACTTGACTGTAACCTCAGGAGAGGCCTTGAGCCAAAACCACCCAGCTAAGCTGCTCCCAAATTCCTCACCTCCAGACACTGTGAGAGATAATAAATGATTTTTGTCGTTTTAAGCCACTAAGTTTTGGGGTAATTTGTTATAGGCATGGTAACTGATGCATTGCTCTAGAGTAGCTACAATGAAATCAAACCCAAAGGTGGCCAATTCAGTGCCGCCATAATTTGTTCCTAAGGCTCTTAAATGAATGTTTACAATGTGTTTTGGAGGGAGTGACAGGACTGTACTGAACCTGTGATAGGCAGTTTCTACAATGATTAAAGAAAAGTTCCTGAGCTATCTTTTAGCAAATAATTTCTTTTTAAAGAAAATCAAATTTACTTCAAACTAGGAAACATGTCATTATTAGCTCTGTAATCTAACTGTGAAAACAAAAAACTGAGGGCCCCAAAAGTTTAGAGAAAAAGGGATTTTATTTTTGCACTATGCTTTTTCAAAGAAATACAAGTAAAAATATGCTTTCATTGGCTGTTTGAGGAAGAAATGAAAATGAAATGGGAATAAAAGAAATGAAAATGGGAGGAAGACACAGGGACAAAGAAAAGAGTAAAAAAGGTGGAGAACAAAACAGAAAAAGGAAAACTGAAGAAGGAAGGTTCAAGAGCAGGTGATGAGAAGGAGAGAAAGAAAAGGGGAGACCCAAACGAACAGAGAGAGAGAGAGAGCGACTGAAGCGGAGAGCTTGATCGAGACGACAGGGATGTAAAGTTGGACCCAAATGAAGCTCCACATTGAGATGCTTAGAAATACATTCTGAAAAAAGGGATCTGCACTGAAGGAGAGACCAGATCAGAGGCCTTACACTGAGATCTTGTGGGATACTGCTGAGCAAAGTATTTCATGGGGAGACATGGCACTCTCTCCTTTTTGTCCTTTTCTCAAGGACTGGTTGTAGAAGAATGGTCCCTGCTCTTGAATTCGAGTTTGCCAAGGATAATAAAATACAGTTCTGGGTGGAAATATCTCCAGGGAGGCCTTTCTCCTACTGACCAGACCAGGTTTATTTTGCTTCAGCAAAAGGAAGGAAGACACATCAAAGAACCATGAAATTATTTAGGACCAGTCTCTCTGAGTTCAATGGACAGTACTGGAATGATCAAATGCAGGAATAGGATCAATTACAACAATTAAAGATAATTTTGAGGGGCCGGCCTGGTAGCGTAGTGGTTAAGTTTGCGTGCTCTGCTTTGGCAGCCCAGGGTTCGTGGGTTCAGATCCTGGGTGTGGACCTGCACACTGCTCCATCAAGCCATGCTGTGGCAGTGTCCCACATACAAAATAGAGGAAGACTGGCACACACGTTAGCTCAGGGACAACCTTCAAAAAGAGGAAGAATTGGTAACAGATGTTAGCTCAGGGCCAATCTTCCTTACAAAAATAAAGAAAAGATAAGATAATTCTGAATATTTAGAAAGTGAGGTCAGGAAAACAGTTTGTACAGTATGTACCATTCATGCTCACAAAGGTATGCAAGGTACTTACATCTCTAATAAAATGCTCAAGTGTGGCATAAGCAATGGCGATTCCATCATGCGTGCTTGTCCCTCTTCCCAACTCATCCAAGATGACCAAGGACTGTGATGTTGCTTTCCTTATAATTTCTGCTGTGTCAGTCAGTTCTTCCATAAATGTACTCCGTCCTTTGTATATGTTATCTGCAGCACCCATCCTACAAACAAGATGAAGACACCTTGATTTTTCTCTTAACTTTATTATTAGGAAGCCAGGCATTATTTTATGAACAACAAATATAAAAGATTCCTAAGAGTCTATACACTTTGAGCCAATAACAGCTGAAATTATATTAAACAAAAGAAAACATATGTTGGATATAAAGAGTGCCTAACATCAAATTTCACCCCGTAGAAACATTCTGGATAGAATCTGAGGCATTGGACAGAGCTCCTGAAAAGTACAGAAATCTCTGACTCTGCCTTTTTCCGACCAACATTTCAAACCAAAGTTTTGGTACTCACAGGGGAAAATAACACTTCTGTGTATCGCTCTGTTTAAAATCCACAAATACTAGGATACTGTACAATTAAAGGCTTTCCCCACTGTTTCCTTAAGAAGATTCCACACTGATATTACGAACTAAAGCACCACGCTGAAAAAATTCATTTACAGAAGATAAAACTTTTTACTAAAACTACATTTATAGAGGTTTAGTAACCTCAGATACTTAATACAGGTTCCTAAAGTAGACTTCATGGAACATAGCTCTTAGAGATGTCAAGAAACCGGTCTAAGAAATGTCAGAGTTTCTTCTCTGTGAGACTTCTCAGAGGTTTTACTATTCTACTGCACACAGTGCATTTCCTAGAGAGGGATCTGGTACACAGCACTTCTCTAACTCGTTTAACCATGGACCCCCAAAATTTCTCCCGGAGCACCTTGTGATAATAATGGTCTACAGAACACATTCAGGAAAACGCCTGTTTAGCACAAAAGGAAACTGGAAAGAAAAAAAAGGAATAATCAGGTAATACTCACTCAAGGTCATGCAGTTAATAGCAAAACCTAAAATCCAGGTTTTCGACGTATTAGTCAGCTTTGTAAATTCTGGTAACTGTTTTCTCAGCAAAATACCTTCATTAATTTAGTTTTGCTACAACAGTTCACACGTGACCTACAGTGGCATAATAGACCTTTGACTTCTGGAGAAGCTCCTGGTGAAATCGAGCCTTACCCGTCGTGTGGCTGGAGCCCCGTCCTGGGCAGGGGAGATGGAGTGTAATGTTTTCCCCACACATCGGGGAGACCAGGAGGACTGCTCCGGTCATCAGTGGCATTTAGAAACTGCAATTCACTACAGCTATGATGGAGCTGATATGGTTTTACTCAAAGTGCTGTCAATTTTATCCATCTTAAAATCAGTAACTACAGAACATAATGTCTGAAATGTTGCTAACTCAGTAGCATTCTGGCTACTTTTTCAAAGTTCAAATGCTGTTATTTATCTCGATTTTCAATGTTTGCTTTGCTAATATTTCCCCTACCACAAAGTGAGAAGATTAAACTTTCCTACCTCTGCAACCACTCTGAATTCTCTAGAATCACAAAGTTTGACCCCAGTGAACATTGTTTGCTTTTATTCCTGACAGGTTGTGAGCTGACAAAAATAATGAATCTTTGGTTGATAATAAAATACTCTGATACGGCAAATATTTTGGGGGTCTTTGATTCTCAAGATTTAGAATAAAATAAGCTCTTAATGGATATGATCTTAATGCAACAGTTTATATATTATACTTAAGTGCTTTCTAGAAACACTACAGTAATAGAGTGGGTCTCATTAGGAATCTCAGGATTTGTAGAATGCTCTTGGGAAAGATATTCAAAGGTGAGATTTCAAATCAGGGGGAAAAGATGAACGACCAATCAATAAAAAAGATGCTAGCTAGGGCCACCCCGTGGCCGAGTGGTTAAGTTCTCGCGCTCCGCTTCGGTGGCCCAGGGTGTTGCTGGTTTGGATCCTGGGTGCGGACACGGCAGCGCTCATCAGGCCATGCTGAGGTGGCATCCCACATAGCACAACTAGAAGGACCTACAACTAGAAAACACAACTACGTGCTGGGGGGCTTTTGGGAGAAGAAGGAGAAGGAAAAAAAGAAGATTGGCAACAGATGTAAGCGCAGGTGCCAATCAAAAAAAAAAAAGATGCTAGCTAATTGGTTATTTCAGAAAAAAATAAAGATGTGTCCCTATTGAAACCATATTCCAAAATATATTTACATGGATTTAAAGTCTAACGTAAAAATAGAAACCATAAACATACCAAGCAGTAGAGACAAAATTTAATCTCAGGACAGGTGGGTGGATGGCTTTATATACGTGGCACCAAAATCAGGCAGTAGTGATGTGCCTCATGGTATTACAAGGTTTCTGTCCTTAAGGAGGCAAGGCCAGACTTCAGGGGATCTTGGATGCATTTTTACTAAACAATGGTCCCAACTCTACTACTAGGCAGTGGTTTTCAAATATCCTTTTAGCTGTTAAATCCTTTGTTCAAAGCAAAGTTTACAAAGCGCTCACTCTGCAGATGAGATAAAAGGAAGGCTGATTCGGCCAAGAATCCAGCACTATTAAAGCCCCTTTTCCCATCCAGCGGAGGCTCTGTGGGACTCTTAACACCCTGCAGGACAGTTTGAAAGCCGGTGCATTAGGAGCCGGTGCATTAGGAGCCAGTGCATTTTCTATCACAATTTCATTTTTCCATAGCACCTGATAAGGTAGCAGTGCCGCTCAGCAGACCCTGAGGAAATGCTGGCTCACTGACCAGTCACTGAGGCCACTGGGGAAGCGTGCATTTGTACCTGTGGGAACTGTTCATTGATCAAGATAGTTTCCGTTAACTTCTCTTAAGACATATAGTTTATTTTTCCAATAAATTTCAGCAATATAACGTCTTTATATGATTCTGATGAACACAGAATTTTATCATTTAAAGACATTTTCCTTTTCATCTTGGTTACTAGCAAACAACTGAACAACACCTTATAACAACAAATAGCAACCCTGACTTTATTTTTTATCCTTTTTCCTCTTTGATCCAATGTCTTTGGATACCATTTTACCCTCTATCTTTCTCTATTGTAGACATCCCAGCAAACTGCCTAAAATAAGTTTTGGAGTGAGGCAGGGTATAAATTAATTAACAAAAGGTTTATAATTTTTTATTAACTCATCAAGCATTTAGAAGACATACTACTGGACAATGATTCTGAAATTTTTCAAATGTTAAAATAGGGAGATTTAAGGAATTCCAGAACATATGTCATTATCATCATTCTGTCTGTATTTATATTCAAATGTAGTGAAAAACGTAAAATGCATTCTTTAGGTTTCATCTTAGAGTGAGGAGACAGGTTACAGTTATGTGATTAAGAAAAAATAATCAGTGCTATTTTTAGGAGTGGCGGCTGCCTTATCTTTCTAATCCCCTCCTGCCTCCTCGCCTCTAACCCTCATATAGGTCAGCAAAGCTTAATAAAGCATAATGGAGAAAAGAGTTTATTACTTTCTAGAATCAGTTTCTAAAATCAAGAACACTTTCATGAAAATTTGAACAAGAGTTTGTTTTTATGACATCTTGACATTTTAAGATAACATTCTAGATGTTTCTAAATTATAGCAAACAGGGTGGGCCTCTGTCTCTTCAAATTACAATTGCTGGGCCTTACGCAAGGAAAATGCTAGCATGAGGGAGAAATACTACAATTAACAGAGGGGAAAAAAGGATTTTTCACATTGAATGATAAGTAATTGGATTTTAAACATCAAAATTGGTAAACAGAGGCAATGACTATTTGCACTGCATCAGGATGTTTTGACATATTTTAAGTGCCTTTAAAAAATTATGGTAAAATATATATATATAACTAAATTTCACCATTTTAACATTTTTAGGGGTATAGTTCAGTGGTATTAAAGCACATTCACAATGTTGTGCAGCCATCACCAGTGTCCATTAGCAGAACTCTTTCATCATCCCGAATAGAAACTCTGTATCCATTAAACACTAACTCCCCATTCTCCTCCAGCCCCCAGGAACCTCTATTCTACTTTCCATCTCTAGGAATTTGCCTATTCTAGGCTCTTCATGTAAGTGGAATCAGACTCTGTTTGTCCTCTAAGTGCTTTGTGTAGGAAGGTTTTTATGTTAGCTTATTTTGCCTTCTTTTTGAAATTGAAGAAGTTCTAGTCATTTCACTTTGCTAAAAAACTTTGCATAATTCTATCCAGCACGGGTATCTAATCTTCTTGGTTTTTTGTATTTTATGCAAATCTTACAAAAGGAGAATAATCTCCTAAATAACAAAGTACTCTAACTTTTGAGAAGGATGGTGTAAGGAATGAGGGAAAAAACCAAAAAATTCAAGTCCAAGAAGAGGAAAAAGCTGCAAATACCAATTATTAAAAGATGTGTAGATACCACAAGGTATTTAAAAGGTATAAAAAATGTGTAGTAGATCTGTATTGCACTTAATTAAACATAAACATTAATCCAGAAATGGAATGAAATCACAAATGATTTACCACTACATGTGTGCCCTTAAAAAAAGCCTGGAAGGCCATATACTTAAACAACAGTGATTTCCAGGCGGTGGAATTACAGGTGATTAAAATGTTTTATCTCTTTGAGCTTTTCCACAGTTTCAAATTTTGCACAGTGAACAAGCATTACAATGTAATTAGAAAGACAAATGTTATTTTTAAAAATCACAAATGATACATTTAAGAACACTTTATACTCTATTGTATATTACATTAAGACAAGGCAAAATGATGGTAATCACCAGGTTAAATGACCAGTTTTCTTCTAGCAATATCAAAAATACTTTATTAGCAGCAATGAAGTTATTATAATAGACAAAAAACAGATTTCTTTCTCTAGCATGATTGTTTCTACTAACAGCTGCAATCAGATCACACTACAGTATTCAAAGTCAGTTTATAAAAACTGTAACACTGAACTGCAAATATAACCAAGCAAAAACCACTGTAACAATCTTTCAATGTCAATGGAAACATTGCTAAGAATCAAGACAGCAATCCAGGAAAATGCCAAATTTGTACTGACTCACATGAAACCATGTTCACTGGAACCATCTACACAGTATATGCAGGCCACTTAAAAAGGACACGGGTGTGTTTTCCTATCAAAGGAAACCCAAGATGTGCTGTCTGGGCAAATCACTCTCTAACACATCTACCAGTCCGCTCTGCGGGAAAGTTCCAAGAATTTCAAAGGAAAATAATTACAGCAAATGCTCTTTCCAAACCTTAACTATATCTGTGAGAACTATAAGTAATTAAGGTCATCAAAGGAAGGATAAAATTAATCAGTCATCAGGGGTAAGATTAATTAATAAGACTAATAGAGGGAAACCCAACACAACCAGAGGATGCATCCTTATAACTGAACACACATTATGACCTCAGGCCAATCACAGTCTCTCTGATTCTGTTTTTCCTTCTGTAAAATGTCAAGAGTTGAAATTGAACAATGGTTCCTAAATCTGGATATGTTTCAGAGTCACCTGCAGAGGTTGTTAAACATAGAGTCCAAGAGTCTCCATCATCATACCAATTACAACGCTACCTCCAGGGGACCTGCATTCAAGGGATGTGCCCAGGACCTGCACTTCAAACCAAATCCACAGGTAACTTGGAAGCATTAAACTCATACAACCACTTTCCATCAAAAAGACAAAGTGAGAGATCTCCTGTTTGCTAGACACAGCAAAAGGAGCTAAATAAACCATAGAGACATTCGGAAGGCAACATTTCTGATGCCAATAAAATTCCTAACAGCCGGCTCATTTAGTAAAATATCACTTCTCATGTGGTTGTTAGTGTTGGTATTTACTACCAAGTAGAAGATGTGCACTGATTCAAGAAGTTTGCTTTCTGTCCTATATATATATATACATATAATAGAGTACAAATACTCCACAGTAGGTGCTCCATCAATGTTTGATGCATTAAACTAAAGTGGGCAAACAAATCAGTTATCATCCACACAGTCAAAGCAAACATTTAAAATAACTTAAGCACCTGAATGTGTACTACCTTCCAATTCTCTCTCAAAATAAACACACTAGTGTCATTTGAATACACAGCAGTCCTGTAGCGGGTGCCCTAAGAGTTTATGTGCGTAGCACGGCATAAAAATTATTAACCAGGGGCAACATAATGTAAACACTCCTTTCTACCAACATTTGACATAAATAGAAATAAATTATGCTGAGAGAAGCCAATTGTTTTGCTTTTTTTAAACCAGACAATTCATTGCTTTTCTAAAACTTACTGGGTCTGAAGAGTTCAATGAGGTTTAAGTTTGCATTTATCAGGATAATAAACAACAGACCTTGTTTCAGTGAAGCACTCAAAGATGTTAATGATCCTCGGAAACATGTGTCTAGAAATATTTCACTGATGAGTGCATATATCACATTACACTGATATAAATATAGTAAATAGAGCCAAATGTATATGTTTGCCAAAATTCTACTTTAAAAATAAAAAAAGCTTCTTATTCAGGAAAAGGTTCATACGAGGTTATACCATTCAGAAAGCAGCCTCCCAGAGCCTCTTGTCTGTTCACAGCTTCCCACACGTTTATTTATGCTTCTCACGGCACAGTGCACAGCACAGCGCAGGCACTCAATGAGTACTGACGGCAGGCATGACTTTAAACCTCCTATTGCAAATGTCCAATTCATAATACAAAAATAACCAATTTTAAGAGCAAGTTTGGAGCCAAATTTTATGCATATAAAAGTTAGATTTCAACATTTTTTCCACTGAGTACAAAAAGGATTTTAAGTTATTTAGAATAGCAACACATTATCACGAAAGAATTACAATAAATATGAAACTAAGATTACAAGCCATAGAGTAGATTCTCAAATTTGAGACAGCAAATTTAGCACAAGCTTCTAAAATGCTAATTCTGGGGTCTCACCCTGGAAATTCCAATTTAACAGGTCTCAACAGGCCTCAGAGAGCAGCATTTGTGTGTGTGTGTGAGAAGATTGGCCCTGAGCTAACATCTGTTACCAATCTTCCTCTTTTTACTGAAGGAAGACTGTCGCTGAGCTAACATCTGCATAGTCTTCCTCTACTTTGTATGTGGGATGCTGCCACAGCATGGCTTGATGAGCAGTGTGTAGGTCCGTGCCTGGGATCTGAACCCACCAACCCTGGGCCACTGAAGCGGAAGGTATGAACTTACCTACTATGCCATTGAGTCGACCTGAGAGCAGCATTTTTAACAAGCAACTCTATGATTCTGATGCCACTGTTCTAAAAATCATGCTAGAGAAATACACCCATGGAGAAGAGAAGGGAAAAACTAAACCCAATTTGTTCCTACATCTGAACCTTGAATTGAGCTCTTGCCTTCTTGGCAGCCAAGACAAAAGGAATGAAAGAGGAAGCAGCCGCTGGCTGATAACAAGAGGCCTGGCAGTTTGTCAGGGAAGGACAGTAACTCACTTCAACCTTTCTGTTAGGTACAGCATGCACATGGGGAAAAGAAATTCCTTAGCATTAAACAAAAAGTGATTTATCAGATGGCACTTCATGTAAAAGATATTAAGTAACAGAAATGCAAATATCCTTATGAGCAATTTTGGAGAATATACAGAAACATTATCAAACGAGTATTTTTTAGTCTAACTTAATTTTAAAGCATAAGGACCAACTTTTACACTCTGCTGGCGGGATTCCAAACTGGTCCAGCCTCCTTCAAGAACAGGAAAGACACACATTCCTCACACTGTACAGTCCTGCTCCTAGATAAAGCCTAGACTCAGAATAAGTGATTCATGTGCACAGGAGACATGTGTAAGACAAGTAACAGTACTGTTTGCATTTGCAACAAATTGGAATCATGTAAAACATCACTGAAGGAAAATGGATAAACTGCAGTATATGCATACAATGGAATATCATAACTAGACAAAAACGAGTCAACTAGAATTATACGTATCCATATGGATGAATTTCATAAATATAGCACTGAGGGTGAAAAAAGCCACTTGCAGAAGAACACATAGTGTGATATGGTACATATTAAGTTTAAAAGCATGTCAAATAATTCTCTTCATCCTTTCAAAAAACATACCTATGTGGTAAAAATATAGAGTAATGCATAAGATGGAAACCAGAGTCAAGAAGGCAGTGGCTCTGGACAGGGTGGAGGGAAGGAGGATCAGCGAGGATTATGGGTCCAGCTGTCTTGGCAACACTTTCTTTAGGAGGGTGGTAGCTCCATGGGGGATTATTATATGTCTGAATTATTTCATAATAAATAAAGAAAAATGATTAACATTAAACTATATCCTAGTAAAGATCCTAGGGACATAACTGAATGTGGTCCACACAGAACCCTTTCCAATGACAACAGGAAGGAGGGCAAGGATGGGGGAATGGACAGGGAACAGGGTCCTTATACTAGGCAGTGCATTCCAGATGGAGCTCTCTGAGGTTAAAAAGACCAGTGAAATTCTGCAGAGAAGATACACTGCGGCCATTAAAAAGTACGAGACTAATCTGTATAAACTGATAGAGAAATTCGTCCCCCACATATTGGGAAATAAAAGCAAGCCAGATAATAATAACGCTTAGTATAACACCATTTAAAAAAAGAGAAGATTTGGGGCCAGACCATGGCCAAGTGGTTAAGTTCGCAGGCTCCGCTTCAGCGGCCCAGGGTTTTGTCAGTTCGGATCCTGGGCGTGGACATGGCACTGCTCATCAAACCATCCTGAGGCAGTGTCCCACATCGCACAACCAGGAGGACCCACAACTAGAATATACAACCATGTACTGGGGGGCTTTGGGGAGAAGAAGGAGGGAAAAAAAAGAGAAGATTTATGTATACTTAAATTTGTGGGAACTTGTAAGAACCATTAATAGTTGTTCACCTGGGGCGAAGGTAAGTTTCACTTTATACGCTATTATACTGTTAAATAGATTTCATAATAAGCATTTACTACTTTTATAACTAAACAACTGAGCTCTCCAGCAAGGGCTTGGGGAAACGCTTCTCAACCCTGGCTGTACTTCAAAACCACCTGGACACTTGTAAAATTCAACTTTTGGACCCCGCCCCAGGCCAACTTAGAACCTCTGAGGGGAGGGGCCAGGTATCAGTATTTTTTAAGATCATCATTAAAAAAAATCCAATGTGCATCATGGGTTAAAAATCATTGTCTTAGATGTTAGATGTGCAAATGGCAATGTTTCTGTCTTGAAAATTAAAGACACCAATCTTGTATACTGATCCAGACGGAGAGCCATCAATTCCTAAAGGAGCAAGAGCTAGGGTTCTTGATAGGCTGGGCTGAAAACTTTTTGGAAAAGTAAGGTCTGATATGTTGAAGTACTCGGGAAGATTTAAGGTTTAGAACGCCAAATTCCATGCTCCTGAGCAGGGAAGAGAAATTTGCCCTGGAAAAAAATGCCATATAAGCATTTCACTAGACTCCTATAAGACATCTCATTTTGACTGACTTTTTATTTTTCTGGGGGGAGGCGGGGAGGTTGTACTTTTGTTATATGTTTATTTCAGAATTTTAAAAATATTCATAAAGAAAGGAAAAAAATCACCGTAATCCCATATCCCTCATAGTATTTTGAAATATAGCCTTCTATTTAAGCGGTTTTCTCTCCACATATTTACATACACAATTTTTCAAACAAAAGTGGGGTCATACTGAATGCCAGGCTTTGTAACTAGCTCTTTTTTCATGTATTGTAATAAGACTATTCTTTCATGGAATACTGTAACCTCTGGATGGGCCCACCAAGACTAGGCAACTGCAAAATGTATCCCCCACAAGTAGCTAAATAAACTGATGGGTCTGAAAGAGTTAATTCAGAACGAGTACTACTATACCGAAACAATGAATCATGATGGCATGGGATAACCAGCTATGAACTTAGATACCGAAATAACTCAGCGTCCAAAAAAGTAGTACTTTGAGAATTCAGAGTAAACAAGTTATGGTGGGATGAAATGATCAAGGTAAGCTTCATGGATACGGAATTTAAAATAATAACTAACATTTACTGAGCAAAAATTACATGGCAGGTCCTAGGTTAAGTGTTTTATGCGCATCATTTAATTTAAACTACACAATAACCCTAGGATATAAGTATCACGAGTATCGCCATTCTACAGAGAAAGAAACTGAAGCTCAGAGAGTCTACTCGCCAGCGGGGTCTGATACTGAAATTTGCCTGAGCCTTGCCACCTCATGATCGGGAGGCCAGATTCACCACAGACTGAGCAGTGAAGCTTAATGTGGATGTTCAAGAAGTCCTAATCTCCTCTTACTCAGCATCATGGAGGAGGTGCTCCTGAGGGTGGCCAGGACACACTAATGTTCATGGCACCAGAAAACTAACCTTTCACTCTTTACCTGTGTATAAATGATAATTTATCCTGCCTGTACCTAGACTTAAACGTTTTCTTTATAAGATCAAATATAACATAGAAATCTGATGACTTACTGAGTCCTGTGGAAAAACCTAGTCAAGCTCAAATGTACTATTTTATATGGTATTTGAATCCCAGGGGATGTTTTGGCAGGATTTCAGAAATCTGGACTAAGGAACATACTTTTGTCAATATATTACTTATTCTCTTATTCACATTAAAATTCTTATTGTCAGTTTTCCCACAAATATTTACTGCACACCTACTATGCACCAGGCATAAGAGACACAAACATGTTCAGAACAGGCACAATTTCTGTCTCAGTGGAGCTTGTGGCTCAAGAATAACATAATCAAGCATTTGTTTCATGAACTCTAACTGAATGGACCCAAGAAAAACTAGTCTGAATGATATTACCCAATACATCCATCTGGCTAGTCTTATTATAAAAATTGTTGCCTAACACAGTAAACAGTTTTTTTTTAAAAGTTGTTCTCTTAAGTAATTTGTTTGGCTTTCTGGGTACTGTGGACTATTCTAACTGAACAAATTTATCTTTGTGGAAACCTTGGGGACAAACTTGCGGCTAATCCACAGTAGTGCTGGTCATTAAGTGATATATATTTTAAGCCTCATTCCGGGCTCAATGTTAAACCTTCATCCTCATTTTGACTTGTGCTGTTCTGGATTTCCTGTAAGCTGCCCTAATTCCTTTTTGGAAGACGGCCGGATAAATATGAACAAATGAATGAGCAAGGAAATAAGCACACGTGCACAAACACTTCTCCAGCAACATACAATCTTACTGCATCGTAGTGATTTGTTTCTCCATCTCCCTTACTACACTTGAGGTCCCCAAGGGCAGGTAAAACTGTCTTACTCAGCTTTGTATTCCTAATGTTTAGCATAAAACTCTGATGCACTGTAATATTTTAATAAAAATATGTGTTTAGCACAACAGAATTCTGATCTCATTATTGGGCCAAAGCTAAAGTCCTGCTAACAGCTCTACAGTTTCTACTCATGACCTGGAAATGTCATGGCCGTCTTATCATGTAGCCTCACTATTGTGCCACCCGCTACAAGTTTACAAGTTAAGATTATTTCTGAAATCAGATCCTCCTCCTCAGTTTCTCAGTGTTACTAATAAGCACCACCATTCTCTTCTCTTGGTCACTTAGGCTTGATGCTTTAATCTTTGTCTCTAGCTCTTCATCTTTCTTTTTTCATCCATTGTAGCTGCCAAGGCCTGTCAATTCTAACCCTACAACATCTCTCCTCTGTCCTCTGTCCACTTCCACCAGTCTAATTAAGATACTCAGGATCTCCCCAAGAACGACTACACCACATCATCCCTTCAGAGTCCATCCCTCACAGTGCTGCCGGACTAATCTCCCTGAAACCTAAACTGAGCTCTGATCACATCACTTTCCTACCCACAAGTCTTCAAGGACTCTCCACTGTCTATGGGACTAGTTTCCACTTGCCTGATCGTGACTTAAGGGTCAACTCATTCAACAGCCCTGTTCTTGAGTGTCTCTTATGTATGTACAAAGCAAAGTTGTAGGTTAAGGGAGGGGAAAGAGAAATGCACAAAACAAGAAACTCATCTTCCAAGAATGGACAACACAATAGTAGAGGTGGACATGTACACGAACAACTATGAAACCAAAAGTGGTAAGAGCTTTAAAAGAGGAGGATACATGCATGATTGAAGTAAAGAATTGAGAGCGATTAGATTACTTCTGGCTATGGAAATCAAGGAAGACTTCATGAAGGAGTAGGCATCTGAGCTAGATCTTGAACACCACATGGGATTTTAACAGAAAAAAAATAGCAGGAGGGGTATTTCTGGCACAGGAAATAGTATAAGCTGAAGACGACAAATGGGAAAGCACGTAATAGCTTTCTAGAATTCAGAAAGAACTGTTTGGTTGACACTTAAGTAGATGAGGGAAAGAAACAGAAGACTGGAAAGATTGGTGGTTATCTGGTGGGTCTTGTCTGACACACCCAGAGATCTGTATTTACTATAATGGGGCCCATTAGAGGTTTCGGAGCAGGAGAATGATCCGATCATAGCCGTGCCCTGACAGGTGCCTAACAGAGACATGAAAACTGACTGGAGAGAGGAGAAAATGAAGGCTGAGCGAGCAGTGAGAGTTCCTGCAAAGGTGTGTACTAAGTAATGGATGCCGGAGTCACACCTGAAGCAGTGAAAACTGAATGACGACTAGACAAAGTAGGTGCTCAATCATGTCTGTTGGGGACACCACAATCAGATTCTCACACATATTTCATCCATTTCTTTCCTGCTTGATGGAAGAGCTTCTCAATCCAGGTGACACAGTACAGGTCTGGAGTTTCAGGGCTACCATCAGCCAGCCCAATTAGGCTGCAGTGTGTGGCACCTACAGCCCTGGATCCACCTCTGTCCAAGCCAGGTGAGACTCACCCCCAAGACACTTTGTCCAGGCCTCACTCTTCTCAAGGCAGCCCAGGAGACAGAATACACCACGTCTCCTTTCCATGTTTTCATCAGTCAGAACCCTAGGTGTGTGTCCTCCTCTGTGGTTCCTGGATCCAACATCAAGTCTGTATTGCCTGACACTTCTTAGGCTTTATCCAACTCTCCACCACACTCACCTCCTAAACCAGATATTGGGCGCCTTGGAAGAGCTGCCAAGTAACCAGAAACTCCGCTATATCCTCAGTCTCTTCTCCTCAAGGGCACTCCCTCACTTCCCTCTCCAGTCCTTCCCCTGCAGCCCTCTCAAGAAATCACCATTCATTTCCTTAGACCATGTGACACCTCAGGGGTCTCCTGCTCATCACTCTCACTTCTAGGTTCTACTTTCTTATAATAAAAACTGCTCCTTTGAGGTTGTGCCATTTGACCATAACATCCTCCCTCTTTCTATGTTGTCAGCTACTCAACTTCAAACCATTCCCCTTCATTCACCCAAGATGTTAGTACCTGGCGTACATCTTCCTCCGAACCCCAAGAGCCCTGCCATAATTTTGGTAGACTTAATGTCCATCTGGCTAAACCAGCCACTATCTAGATCAATCCTAGACTTCCTCTTCGCCAGTCTCCTTCTCCTCTACTCTACCCCAGCCATCCAACACCAAGGTCACATCTTGGACTTGATCATAGGCCTGAACTGTTTTACCTCAAAAGCAGCCATTCCAACAACCTCCTGTCCTTCCAGCTCATTCAACACTTCCACCATGCTTGTTCAAGGCTCGCAGGACTCTGGCCCACCTACCATCTACTGTCCCCTGTTCTGTCAGCCCTCTCCTTGTTTAAGGTCCACAGTCCATCATTTCACACACACACTTGCAGATTCCTAAGCTCCTTCTGCTTTTTCACTCGTCTGGAAGAACTCCACCCTGTACTAAGCTGACTGCCTATTTCAAGCCTGCACCCCAAGTGCTGGAAAAAGCCATCTTTGAATCTCTTCTCTCTCCCCCTACTTTTTTTGCCCTTGCTATTTATTTGTTGAAGGAGCCAGTCATTTGTCCTGCACTTTCCCACAGTCTAGATTTTACTGATGGCATCCCAAAGGTGTTGTTTCTGTTCCTCTACCTTTTTTCCCTCATAAACTGGCAGACAGACCTAAAGGTCTGAATAGATTTGAGTGTGTGCCAGACTTCACAGGTTGAGTTACAAACTCTTCCTGAATGTCTGGTTGTCTCTCTTTTGATAACATTAGCAGCCATTTCTAATTATTGCCTAGATCTATTTTTACATTAGAGATTGCAAAAAAAGAGTGATAATCTAACTTTATCATTCCTTCTTTATTTAATAGCTGGAACACACTTCTATAAAGAGAAAATTCCTCTCATTACCTATTTGGAAAGGCAGGATAGCTGCTTGATTCTTCCCCTTTATTTTTCAATTTTCATTCCCCAAAGTGACTAATGATTTTTCGTTTTAAGTATTACTCTGAATTCAGTCTAATATCCTCCAAGGTGATCGATGCATTTTTTTTAGAATCATAAATTCATGTATATAACTATATCCCCCTTAAACATGTTCAAGTCAACCACTCAAAAACAAAACAAGTCCCTTATGAGATCTCTCACCTCCTCTTCCCAGCCAATCTGTCTCCGTGTCACCTGTACTAACATTCGCCATTTCCTGACCTCTCACTTGCTCCTTAACCCTCGTTAACTGGAGTGTGGCCCCACCACTCCACCAAACAGCTCTTGCTAGGGTCACTAGTGACATCCATTTTGCTAAGAGCCAAGTTGACTTTTCAGGTTTCATCTCCTCAGACCTTTAGGCGCTGCTGGCCACTTCCTTCCTCCTGTAAGCACCACTTCCTTCCTCCTGGAAGCACTCTTCCCCTTGCTCCCATGACACTGAGGCCAGGGTGTGTCCCACCTCTCTGGCTACTCCTCCTCTGTGGTTTTTCAAGCTTCTTACTCAGCTCTGACATGTTGGCAGTTCTAAGGCTCAGTCTGGGAACATTATCTTCTCCATGATCCTCTCTGCCAGGATGAGCTCATCCACAGCCAGGACTTCACTCACCACTTGTACAAAGACTGCTTACAACAAATTTACAGCATTACCTTTTATCTCTCCCTCTGAACTCTATATCCAACTGCCTACATGACAGCTCCTCTTGAATGTCTCAGAGCATTTCTACTTACTATGCACAAGGATAAAATCAGGATCCATGAAAAAAATCACCGTCTTCCAATAAATGCCAGCATCCTCCACCCAGAGGCACCAACCACTGTCATGGCCGACAACTCCATTTATCTCAGCCACAGAACCCATCTAGCACCAAGTCCTGCTGATTTATTTCCTGAACACCTTTCAAATATGACTGCTTTCCACTTAAACTAATGCTACAAACCTAGTCCAAACTACTGATACCTCTCACCAAGGCCACTGCAAGAGCCTACTGAGCAGGGTACTCTGATCTGCCGTGTCCTTTCTCTGAACACTCTCTGCACTGCAGCAGTGTGGACACGATTGTGCCAAGCCCTGCTTCAAAGCCTGCAGTGATTCCCCAGCCTCCTAGGATAAACACCCTGGGTAACTTGCCCTTTCCTATTCTTCAGCTTCATCTAGAATCTTGCTCCTCTAGAGGGCCACCCCTCAGTCCCTTGTCTCACGGTGTCTTTTTTAATGTGAAAGGACCTTTGCACATGCTGCTCCGTTTGTCTGAAATGCTCTTCCTTCCTTCGATAGTTAACTCGTGCTTCAGATAGGTGCTCAAGAGTCACTTGCTAAGGGAAGCCTTCCACTGACCTTCCTGACGAGATCACACCCAGTATCACAGGCTGTCACAGCATCTTGTATGCAACCTTTCTAGATGTGTCACAGTTGCAACTTTACATTTCTTTATACAATTTTTTGGTTAATGCTCATCTTCTCCGTCAGGTAAGCTTCATGAAAACAGAAACTATGGTTGTTTTGTATTCCCAGTGCTTCTCATATGTTAGACGCTAAGTTAGTATATACTGGACAAATGAACAAATGAAAATGAATGGATAAACACCCAAATTTCTTGAAATTAGTGTGGTTTGTCCTTTTTCAGAAGACTTATACTTGCTCTCACTGAATGTACTTAATAGAAAGTATTCTATATAAAGGGCACAGAATGTGCTTATGCATTGATAAGAACGTTATTATACTACTATTATAAATACGTGGTCATCATAAAAGTTAGCTGTTATTATTATCACTGAAGTCATTCCTTATAGCAGAAACTGTTTTCTGGTTGCCTCTGAATCCATTCCCAAACACTGTGTCCCTTGTCTAATTCCATTATAAAAACTGGATAAAACCAAATTCTTACTTTCTTTTCCCTTGCAATTATGCCCATAAGACACAATCCTGGTTAGTGAAATATAAGTGGAAGTTTTCTGGGAAGCCTCTGAAAAGGTACTGATCTCCTGAAAAAATGGAGAAGCTTTGGTATTCCTTCTCCTTTTTCCCTTATCTGAATACGAATATGATGTCTGGAGTCACAGCAACCATCTTGAAACTATGAGGTAAAGGCCAATGAATTGCAGAGCCCCTGAAATATCAGAAGCAGCCACCTACCTCAAGCCTTCTTATTATATGAGAAAGTAAATTCTTATTTTCTTTTCTATTACTTGTATCTAAAAATATTCCTAATTGATATTCTGCTCACTAACAAGATTCTCTTCCAGATAAATCACCTTACATTGCCCAAGATGTTTTTCCTTTCTTTCTTTTTCTTTTTATCTTTCTTCTCTTTATTAAACTTCTATCACTCTTCTTAATAAAATGTAACCAAAATAAAATACCTAGCATATTTTTCTTGCAAAATAGAAGATTAATTACAACTTTAAAAACTAAAGAAAGCTTCTTTAGATTTCTTATATTGAGTTAATTTACAAATATATTGAGATCAAAATAACATCTGTTTGGTGATATGGCATCAAACAGAATTTAGGTTGCTTTGTTTTGTTCACTCTCAGGTTAAAAACCAAGCTTTGAAGCATTTTCCAGCTATTCAGGCACGTCAGTGTTGGCATGTGACAAATTCTGATGTTATTTCAGAGTCAAATATTAAATAAATATGAAGTGGATAACAGATCAGATACTTTACACACACAGCTTGACCATATACTATAGACTACATTTTTCTAAAAATGTACATATAAGAAGTATAAATGGAAATTTAAGAAATGATAAATCTAAATAAATAGATTAAACAATGAATTCTCGTTAGTGAGTTATTTTACCCATATTCCCAATGTGGCATGCAATTTAGATTTACATGTTGAGGGTAAGACCTAGTCAGTTGTATGTAACGTTCTTAGAGTAAAAAAGAATAAGAATTAAATTATCTTGGGCCAGTGCCTCTTTCACTCTGCTCTCAGCTCCCCACCTATAAAGCAAGGAGGGTGGGCCGGTTTTCAGGCTGCCCTACAGGCCACAGCCAAGCCTCCGAGCTCCCATCTCTGATTAAGGGAGAGCAGACCTGCTTCTATCTGTCCAAATACTGATCTTCTACATAAGACTTTCTTTAAAGTAAGAACCCAGTAACTAAAAATAACTTGAAAACTACTGGACAAAATGATCTCCGAGGTCTCTTCTGGTATTAATATTCATGATGAAATGATTTCTTCAAGTTCCTGAGCTCTAAATATTTTAAGAGGAAATCTATTCATCTAAATATGAACATAAAAATAAAATTCATGTGACAGTGTGGGCTTGATTTATTTTCAGAAATACATTTAAATGGAACTAATGTTTTTACCTTGTGAAAATGCCATCCACAATTCCAATTGTTGCTTCCTCTGCAGGAACATAGGAGCCAATCTGAGCCATGACAGTAATCAATGCCACTTGTTTTATGTAGGAGCTCTTTCCACCCATGTTTGGTCCAGTAATTATCATCACTCTCTCTGAGTCCCCCTGGAAAATTAAAAAGCAATTTCACTCATAGTACCAGAGAGCTTTTATATAATATCTACACATTATTCCATGGGAATGCACTAGGCAAAATATGGCTTTGTGGTACTTAAATATGTCACCAATTAAGTATCACAAAGGGAAAGAGAACCTCTTTGTCTTCAACTTGAACCGTGCTATTGCAGAACACTGAATTCTTAGCAGCTTACAAGGTTGTTTCTGGGTATAAAAAAGGAAATAACAAGAAGCAACCTAAATGAGACTACCATGGCTTTCTCATTAAATATTCATTAATCTGCCTATGTGTGTGTTTTGCATATGACTTGCATTTAAAATCTATCCATTTCCGTTTGCCCATGTTAAAGCTACAGGCATTATATATCTAATTGCCCAAAGCTCTGATTTGGGCTGACAGCACGTGAATTTTTCCACTTATAGACAGATGACTGCTAAAGAGATTGATAATATCAAACTCTAGATGTTGGTTTTATCAGCATTTAATTATTCACTGGCATTTCACCAGAGCATGTGAAAGAGGCAGAAAAGCTGAAACACGTGCAATGATTTAATTTCTAGAACTTGCCTATATTAGCCAATTACAGTACTTGCTATGTACAGACTCATCCTAAGGGAAATTGTCCCACTGCAGCCCTTTGCAGAGGAGTTAGCTCAAGGCATCCAGGTGCTGTGCTATGTGAACCCACCACCCTTGGCAATACCTGCCTGGTCAAGAAGAGCCCACCTGTAATTGACCAACAACCTAAGAGGCAGCCTCACATAAAAGCTCTTCCAAAACTGGGCCAATCAATAATCTCTTGGGAGTTTAACCTGAGAACCGGGGCGAGGTCCAATCAGCAGTAACTGGAGCAGAGGTTGAAAAAGAACACAGAATGAGGCCATAAGGCACTCATAGGGGACCATGATCAAGAAATGATAAAGAAACAAAAGTTATTCTAGAGTAGGGGGTAAAGAGGGCAGTCAGTAATGATGGGGAAGAAAAAAGAAAGAGCCAAGGGGAGTTGAGAAACCTCATGCAAACAATGGGGTATCAAAGTAAAACATTATAAAGTCTTATTGTTGAGGAGATAAAAAGAAAACCTGCTCCATCTCTACAGCGGTCTGATGTAATTAACCAGACATTTCCAGCCTCCCCAAAGCCAAGCTGTGCTAGAGAGCCTGTTCTTCCTGTGTGATTTCTTTCTCTTATGGTTACACGTGGCTTTATAACGAGCCTCATGAATATCCACACTTACAGGAATTTGACCGAATCTTTGTTTCTTGGCACAGTAAGAACAAGGAAAGAAGCTTGGTACAAGCAGAATGATAAAACTAGCAGATTAAAATAAAATGAATTCCAAGGCCAGCCCAGTGGGGTAGTGGTTAAGTTCGCACGTCCCACTTTGGTGGCCTGGGGTTCACTGGTTGGGATCCCGGGCACAGACCTACACACTACTCATCAAGCTATGCTGTGGTAGGCATCCCACAAATAAAATAGAGGAAGATAGGCAAGGACGTTAGCTCAAGGCCAATCTTCCTCAGCAAAAGGAGGAGGACTGGCGACGAATATTAGCTCAGGGCTAATCTTCCTCAATAAATAAATAAATAAATAAAATAAAATAAACTCCCCTACAGAGATGAAAAATAATAAGCCTACTATAAACAAGCAAATATTTGGCATAGCCAAATATTTTGCAAATTTAAACGAAAGGAACAGATTTCTTTTTTAAAACTGGCAAAAATGAGAAGAAAATCTGAATAATCCTATATTTACTAAGAGATTAAATCTGTAATTTAAAGCCCTTCCACAAGAAAAACTCCAAACCCAGAGAACTTCCCCACTGAATACTTCCAAACATTTAAGAAAGAAATAGCACTAATCTTATAAAAACTCTTCTAGAGAACAGAAGGAGAAGAAACTCTTCCCAAATCACTGTAGAAGGTCAACATAATCCATAATCTTGATAACAAAACTTGACAAGAACACTACAAGAAAGAAAAATTACAGGCCAATTTCTTCCAAAAGTACAAATGCAAAACTCCTTCATAAAATATTAATAAGCCAATCCAGGGATATATTAATCATTTAGAGTTTTTGAAGAATACAAGGTTGGTTTAATATTCAAAAGCAAATCAATGTAATTCATCACATTAACAGAATAAGGAAGAGAACTCATATAATGATCTCCAATGACACAGAGAAAGCATTTGATAAAATTCAATACCCATGCATTAAAAAAAAAAAAAAGTAGGGGCCGGCACGGTGGCATGGCAGGTAAGTTCGCATGCTCTGCTTTGCTGGCTCAGGGTTCCCGGTTCAGATCCGGGGCGCAGATCTATACACCACTTATGAAGCCATGCTGTGGCAGGCATCCCACATATAAAGTAGTGGAAGATGGGCATGGATGTTAGCTCAGGGCTAATCTTCCTCAAAAAAAAGGGCAGGAAAAGGGAACAAAAGATATAACGATTGCAAAGAAAATAATGAAACTGTCATTATTCCTATATGTCATGATTGTGTTCCCAGAGAGTCTAAAGAAATCTACAAAAATTATTGCAATCAATAAATGAATTTAGCAAGATCTTTGGGTATAAATTCAGTATACAAAAGTCAACTTTATTTCTACATTTTAGTAACAAGTAATTAAAAATCAAAAAAATTTGATAACATAATTTACCACAGCATCCAAAGAAATCAAATACCTACAAATAAATCTAACAAAATCAGCAAGTACCCTATACAGAAAACTACAAAAGACTACTGAAAGGAATTGAGGAATACTTAATTAAATGAAGGAAGACACCATGTTCACAGACTGGAAGGCTCAATATTACAACGCTACAATAATTAAACTAGTTTGATTCTGGCACAAAGATATACAAAAAGACCAGTGGAACAGAAAAGAGTGCAGAAACAGACTGACGTGTATACAGTCTCTGGATTTATGACAAAGGTGACACCGCAGCACAGTGGACAAAGGACAGTCTTTCCAATAACTGGTGCTGAATCGAAAGAACATCCATGTAGAAAAATAAAAATCTTGATTTCCTAACTTACATCATAAACAAAAATCAATTCCTAGTGGATTACAGATTTGAAAGACAGGGGAAAACAATAAAGTTATTGGATGGTAACATATGACCTTGGAGTAGACAAAGATTTCTCAAACAGATCACAAATCACAATTAATTATAAAGGAAAAGATTGAAAAATTGGAGTAGATTAAAATTAAGAACCTCTATTCATCAAAACAGGCTATTAAGAGAATTAGGAAAATGCAATCAAATCATAAAGAGACAACATCACTTCGCATGTACACAACAGCTAAAGTTAAACAAAGAAAAAAAGCCTGTCAATATTAAGCTTTGGCAAAGATGTAGAAAAACTAGAGTTCTTACACACTGCTGTGGGGGTGGTACATTGTACACTATTTTGGAAAACTGTTTGGCACAATCTACTAAAGCTGAAAATAGATATATCTGAACAATTCTGCTCCCAGGTCTATGTCCAACAGAAACATATAGGATGTATTCCAAAAACATGGAAAAGAATGCTCATGGCAGTACTTTGCATAACAGCCCTAAATTGGAAGTAACTTCAATGTTCATCAGTAGTAGAACAGATAAATCGTGATATATTCATACAATGAAATTCTCTATGACAATGGAAATAAACGACAAGCAAAAAATATGGAAGATGACAGACACAATATATATTGTATGCCTCTATTTATATAAAGCTCAAAACAAGCCAAACTATAATGTATGGTAAAAGAAATCAGGATAGTGATTATCTTTTTGGGGCTAGGTAGCTACTGGGAGGACCTCCCTTACTCTACGAGGGGAGCTTTTAGAATGTGCTCTATTTCCACTCTATTGTTCTATCTTGATCTGGGTGTTGGATACGGCAGTGGTACACTTTGTGGAAATATACTAAGCTATACACTTACGATCTGTGCATGTTTCTGCATGTATGCTGTATTTCAGTAAAGGTTATTTTCAAAAGGAAATTTATCTCACAAATCCACCAAGCAATACAATTCTGGCAGTTAATTTTGAAATTTATTTGATAGAGTAAAAAAAAAGGTCAATACAATTTTGAAGAACCACAACTGGGAGGGGAGACTTTATTGTAAAGCTATGGTAATTAAAAGTGTGGTACGGCTTTAATAGGTACACAGAGTAGTGACAGAGACAAACCTATACATGGCATTTGGTATATGTGAGAGGTAGGATCACAAATAAGCAAAAAAGATGTAATATTCAATAAACAACAGCGAGACAATTGGGTATTCATATGATAAAAGATAGATTAGGCCTGAATCTCACAGAGTTCCTAAATCAAATCTAGATGGATGAAAGAATTAAATATGAAAAGCAAACCTTTAACTTTTAGAAGAAAATATGGGAGAATAGCTTACTGACATGAAGCTAATGAATGATTTATTGAACAAGATAGGAAAAGCAACACAAAAAATATAAATCATACAGGAAAAGACACGCTTAAACTTTTTAGAAACTCTGTTGAAAGAAGTCATCAAACACAAAATAAAAAGGCATATAACAAAGACGTACTACTCCTACATATTAATAACACCAAAACAATGGAAAAATGGGCAAAGGACATGAATAGGATATTTATAGAAAAAGAAACATGAAAGGCCAAAAACCTGTTATTAATCAGGGAAAGGAAAATGAAACCAGCAGTGTTTTTCAAGGGGCCTACAAGCTGTTCTGAACATGCATTTGAAAGAATAAAGAAATACGAACAGTGAAAAGTTTTGAAGGAACATTTTTAAGAGATAACTTATAACATTCATCAGATTATGAAAAGGTTTAAAAGTCTGTTTACGTAGCATGTTGGCACAGACGTGGAGAGCCACTTGGAAACATCTAGTAAAGCTGAGGACTCCACATACTGATCTGTGACCCAGCAACTCCTCTTTTAGGGATCCACCCTAGAAAAATACACAAGTGCTCAAAAAGGTATTTATAAAAGTGTTCACTACAGTACTGTTTGTATTCAGAATAGAAAAAAAATAGAAACAATCTAACTATCATTAGGAAAATGAATAGATCTACTTTGTACAATTATTAAAACAATTATTTACAATGTAGAATATGATAAGATAGACTCAGTGTGACATATTTATGTACATTTTAAAAGTACACAAAACATAATTGCACATTAAGATAGATATATATCAAAAGAATAAAAACCACTCATAAGGATAATAAATAAAGTCAGGATAATGGTTACCAATGAGGTTAGGAGCTGAAGAGGGGGAAAGGTAAGGCAGTCATTTACTATGACCTCAGCCATATCGGTAACATTTTATTCTCTTTAAAAAAAACCTCAAGTAAATATTACAAAATGTCAATCTCTATGATATTTGAGTGAAGGGTAAACGGGTGTCTGTTATACTGTTTTCTATACTTTTTCATTTGTGTGAAATATTAGGCAGTTAAAAATTACTTAAATGGATTATCTTAAGATTTAATGATTTATTTCATGGATAATCATGAACAAATCAAACAACTCTTTACAAACGTATTTACATAATTTAGGAAAAGTTCACATAACTTTCAAATGACATTTTGTTACTTGGACTTCCAGCATATTACACAGAAATAAATTAACAGAGAAAAGCACATGATGGTAGGAGAAAGAGAGAATAACCCAGAGGAGGCGATGCTGCCATGCCGAGGCCCTGAATGTGGCAGTGCTGTTTCCAGAGCTGGCTGCAGCGGAATTACCAGCTCAACGGCTCACGCGGGTGGCTGACGGAAACGCAGGAAGAGAATTTCCTTTAATCAGTAATTTAGGAAAGCTCTGAGGAAAAAAATGTACACTTTTTATCTTGTAGACACCTATTGCTTCTAATGCCTTGAAAGACAAGAGTATTTTTACTTACCGTTTGATTCAGCTTTTCCATCCAATGAGAATCAATAATTTGACAGGGTATTTTTTTAATCTTAATTTAATAAACAAAATATTTTAATAAATAAGTTTGTAATGATAAGGCAGTTGGAGTTAGAAGACTGGGTTCAGGTTCCGGCCTTGCCATTAACTAGGGATGCCCCATTTCCTCATCTGTAACACTAACAGAAATCCTGGCCTTTCACGAACTTTGTGAAGTTTAAAATAAGTAAGAAAATATATGTGAAATTCCTTTGAAATTACAAATACTGCAACAGTTTATAAATAATTGTTTCTTAAAACTAGAGACGCCTATAGTAGCCACATGAAGAGAAAGTTCCAATGCACTAGAGACTAACTGAAAAAGAAAAAATGAACTACAGAAAATGAAAATAAATTTGGCTTAGGCTTAATGTAAAAGTCAAATGTGAAACTAATTTGAAGAGTATAAGTAAACATGAGTATGGCACTTACATGAATAGAAACGTTACTGTCTTTTGAATTTAAATTACATATAAGTTAGTGAAAAGTGAATAAGCAAGTCTGACACTTCCCAATATTTTCAAAAGGAATGACATTTTATACGGAGCTACACAGAGACTGCTGGCTTTTAGAACCATGCGATCAAGTACAAGCTCCTTGAGTACTTCGTCTCTCCTCCATTTTATACAGAATAATGAAGTTTTTAGTTTATTTGAACTTTAGGAGCCGACTGATACACAAAAATCAATTCTTCGTACATGTAGACAATATTATATAAAAACTTAGACTTCAGAGTTCTACTATTTAAACAATGTTTATTTCGCTGGGAAACAGGTCTGTCCCTGATACTATATATCCGTAGGTGATGAATGACTGATACAACAAAATGACCCTAGAGATCTTTAACCAGGTGGAGGGTGTCTACCAAACACCAGGCTTAATGGTGACGTGTTAGAAGCATTTCCTTTAGACCAATCAAGACAGGATGCCCACCATTACTGCTTTTATTCAACCGTACCCTGCAGGTTCCAGGCAGTATAACATGACAATAAAAGAAAGAAAAGGTAAAAGGACTAGAAAGGACAGAACTGTCATTACTCACAGACACATGATGACCTACAAAGAAAACCAAAAAGACTGTCCCAGACAAATTATTGTAATTAATAGGAGAGTCTAGAAAGGTGGCTAGATTTAAGATCAAAATGTAAAAATCAGCTGCATTTTTTGTAAGAGCAACGAGTAATTAGAAAATGCAATTGTAAAAAAAGATATGACCAACATAGCAAAAAAGAATACTTAGTAATAAATATGATAAAAGATGTAAAAAACCTTTATGGAGGAAATTTTAAAGTTTTATTGAGAGGACTTAAAAACCAAAATAAGTATATACTACATTCATGGGGGACAAATTTATACGTCATAGCCATATCATAAAGATGTCAACTTTCCCCGAAATCGATCTATAGGGTCAATGTAATTCCAATAAAAATCTCAATTATTTTTCCCCCAAAGAACTGGACAGGTTGACTCTAAAATGAAAGAGAGAAGCAAACACTAAAGAAAACTCCAGACATTCTAATAGCAGAATAGGTGGAGGGCATTTTCCCTACCAGATGTAAAGAATTATTATAATGCTATAATAAACAAGACTGTGTGATTTTGGCTTAAGGACCAAAAAAACTGACCAGTGAAAAATAATAGAGTCCAACACAGTTCCATGAAAATATGGAAACTTACACTTCTTGAGGTTGATGGGGAAAGGATGGATTATTTGAAAATCAGTGCAGGACAACTGATTACCTACATAGAAAGATATTAGATTGGAATCCTACCTCACACCGTATATAAAAATAAATTTTAGGTTGATTCATTAAAGACCTAAATCTGAAAAGTAAAACTTTAAAATATTTATATGAAATTCTAGGTGAATGGCTTTGTGATCTTGGGAATGGAGAAGAATTTCGTAAGCCACAAAAACACTCACCCACAAAAGGAAAGATTGACACATTCAACTTCATTAAAATTGAGACTTTTTGGTTATCAAAAGGCATCATACTGAAGGTGAAAAGACCAAAATTATTCTAAGTTGTCTCTTTCAACACTAAAATATTAGATTCTTTAGCGTTTAAAAGTTGTATGACCCAGAAAAATTATTTAAAACTTAAATGAGAGAGGAGAACTTATGCTTTTAACCAACAGGATCTGCTACCTAATTAAACATTTGGTCTAATTCAACACGACACAGCAAGAAACGATTTTAGGAAAAGTTATTTACTCACTGAACAAGCCACTTAATGACTGAAAAGGAAAAACCCAAATTATCGACAGTTACCTCTAGATTATGCAATTATAGATGACTTTGGTTTCTCTAGTTTTCTAGTTTTCCAAGTTTTCTACCATGAGCATTTTGAACTAGCTACCAATTCCACTTCCAGGAATCAATTCTGTGAGGTACCATTGCAGAATTATTTTTAATACCAAAAAAGTGAATACAAAAGAGGAATTTCTAAAAAATTATGGTAGATCCATACTATTGAATATCATGAAGCCATTAAAAATTATCTGAGGAAAGACTTTCTAATAATATAGGAAAATATTTATTTTGTATTATGAACAAAAATCAGGATATAAAGAAGACATTTATACGAAAAAATCATGGCCATATTTTAAAAACGCAACGAAAAGACAAAGGAAATCCGCCAAAACGTTAACATTGGTTGCCTTTGGGATTAAGGAGCAATTTTCTCCCCTTCCTTCTCCCTTTCTTTATATCCCAAATCTCAATCCATAATTTATCTATAAATGGGATCTGCAGCAATGAGGGGTACTAACATCCAGTAATTTTCACCGTAGTGTTAATTTCTATGAGAACCTTGACAAAAATGACAGAGGGGAGAAATTAATAAAGAACTGGTCCAAAAGTCAGGAAAGGTAGTTTCTAGTCCAGAGTTTGGGCGAGTCAATACAATTCTCTAGGCCTTAGTTCCCCTCCTTCCAGAACAAGGAAGTTGAACTAAATGATCTCTCACCCTCGAATTCTATGATTCGCTGAGAAATAACATGTCCAAGTTCAGACATATTACACGGATATGCGGCCCTCCGTGGAATCAAAGGGCAGAAACTAAATTAGCACCAGAGCTTTGCTCAGATTTGTTTGGAAGAAGGGAAGCCATGGAATTCAGTTGCATGAGGCCCTTGGGAAAAAGGGGTGCCCCGTGAACCTGGTCAGACTTACGGCCACTATCATGGAAGTAGATTTTCCAGGCCCATCCAGATTTGAAGATTTCAGATAAGAACTAACTTTGAGCCTCTAAGGAGTGAAATATTTTCAACTCACTAAACTCAACTATTTGTAGGTGACAAAATGATTGCTTTCCTTATTAATAAGCCCTAATATTTAGACCTCCAATGGGAGATAAATTGTAGACTGGGCACTCTAAATATTAACAGGAAAAAAGACAGGAGATGTGAAGAATCAGGAGGTATTTTTGAGATGCCTAAACACTACCTGTCTCCATCTCTCCTGCTAGTGTGCTGGGGGACCACTGTGACAGAAAATGCTGGTCTTCTGGCTTCTCTGCCCACAGTCCATTCTCCACTCTGCAGCCAGGCTGCTTGTCTTGAAAAGTAAAACAGAACTTGTCTCCTCCTAAAAGCCTTCATATAGCTCCCCACAGCACTTATAATAATGCCCCAACTCCTCACCATGGTCTGAAGGCCATGCCTGCCTCGCAGGCCTAACCTCCTCCCACCCTCCACAGGCTCTCTCAGCGCCAGCCAGACTCGATTTCTGCTCTTCTTCCGCCTGCCAGAAGACGCCAAGCTCATTCCTGCCCTAAGGCCTTTCCACAGCTGTTCCCTCCCTGTGGGATGCTCTTCCCTGAGACTGGATCCTTTCTGCCATGAAAGCCTAAGCTCAAACATCAAGTCCCAGGAAAGACTTTTCCTGACCACCCAATCTACTCGAGCCCCTCTGCCCTGGCATTCTCCATCATGTCAGCCCATTTTATTTTCTCTCTACTTTTTATCCCTCTCTGAAACGTCCTTAATTTTCTTGCTTACTTGTTTATTCCGCTAGAACGTAAGTTCCCATGAGAGCAGGGACTATGTCATCTTGTTCATTCCCACTGACTAGAACAAGGCCTAGCATAAAGAAGGCACTTAAGGAGAAAGGTAAGTTCCTTCAATAAACGCTGCTTAGAAAACTGGACAGACACATGCAAAAGAATGAAAGTAGACCAGTATCTTACACCATACACACAAATTAACTCAAAATGGATTAAACACTTGAATCTAAGACCTGAAACCATGAAACGCCTAGAAGAAAACATAGGCAGTAGGCTCTTTGACATCAATCTTGGCAGTATCTTTTTGAGTATGTCCCCTTAGGTAAGGGAAACAAAATAAAAAACAAATGGGACCACATCAAACTAAAAAGCTTCTGCACAGCAAGGAAACCATCAACAAAACGAAAAGACAACCTAACAATTGGGAGAAGATATTTGCAAATCATATATCCAATAAGGGGTTAATATCCAAAATATACAAAGAACTCAAACAACTCAACAACAAAAAACAAACAACTCAATTTAAAAATGGGTAGAGGATCCGAACAGACATTTTTACAAAGAAGACATACAGATGGCAAATAGGCAAACAAAAAGACGTTCAATATCACTAATTATTAGGGAAATGCAAATCAAAACCACAATGAGATACCACCTCCCACCCATCAGAATGATTATCATTAAAAAGACAAGAAATAACAAGTACTGGAGAGGATGAGAAGAAAAGGGAACCCTCATACAACTGCTGAACTTTCTAAATGTAAACTGGTGCAGCCGCTATGCAAAACAGTATGGAGACGCCTCAAAAAATCAGAAATGGAAATACCATATGATCCAGCTATTCCACTTCTGGGTATCTATCCAAAGAACTCAAAAACATTAATTTGAAAAGATATTTGCACCCCTATGTTCACTGTAGCATTATTCACAATAGCAAAACCATGGAAATAACCCAAGTGTCCATCAATGGATGAATGGAGAAAGAAGATGTGGTATACATATACATTGACATACACATATATGTGTACACACACACATACACCCAATGGAATACTACTCAGCCATAAAAAGATGAAATCTTGCCATGTGCCACAACATGGATGGACCTCGAGGGTGTTATGCTAAGCGAAATAAGTCAGACAGAAAAATACCTGCCTGGAGAAAGACAAATACCATATGATTTCACTCATACGTAGAAGATAAAACAACAACAAACAAACACATAGATACAGAGAAAACACTGATGGTTACCGGGGGGACTGGGAGTAGGGGGAGGGCAAAAGGGCACCTGTGCATGGCGACAGATGGCCGCTAGACTTTTGGTGATGAACACAATGTAGTCGATACAGAAATCAAAATACGATGACGTACACCTGAAATTTTATATAATGTTATAAAGCAATGTTTATATTGGTTTATAATCAACATAAACCAATAAAAAATAAATAAAAATTAAAAATACAATAAATATTGATCAAATAGATGATTTTAATATGTGAAAGGCATCCCAACAGGGTTACTCACCATCCTGACATTTCAAAAAATCATTCACATTCTCTATAAAAACTAGGCAGGAATATATGACTCCCTTTCCTCTATAGTACCAAAGATGACAAAGTAAAGACAGAAATGATCAAGAAATTTCACATATCTAATGTGCTTACCTATCTTTTAGCCAGGATCATACGTATTTGAGGCACCACACGTCAAAAGGTCCCAGATATGAAAAACACATTAAATCCATCTGGAAGACCAGTTAGGACGAGTAAGCAACAGAATAGCCAAAGCTCAAAGTTGGCAAAAACTACCTCTTTACTGACTCTGGAGCCTACTGCAGTTACTGGGAATGCATCAGACTGGACTGGCCTAGACAGTGGCCAGACCTGTGCTAGCACTGAGCATGATGGCACGCACAGGGCGAGTTCTTGAGAAACCACAGATGGATGGATGAATGAGTGACAGTAAACAAAAGCTAAGTACTGCACTAAAGGGACTATGTTTCTGGATGGCACCTACTGCCTTGATAAACCTTTGGCGAGGCTACTAGTTCATTCTTCAAAGTTTTTCCTTAGTATTAGCAATGTCTGTCTGGATAGCATCAGTCAGTAAGATCTTAGTATTGTGTACGGAGAGTCAAAATATTGAATCTAGGGCCTGGCCCTGCGGCCGAGTGGTTAAAGTTCCATGCACTCTGCTTCAGCAGCCTGGGTTCACACATTCAGACCCCAGGTGCAGACTGACTCCACTCACCAGCCATGCTGTGGAGGTGTCCCATATACAAAAAAATAGAGGAGGACTGGCATGGATGTTAGCTCAGGGGCGATCTTTCTCAAGCAAGAAAAGAGGAGGACTGCCACAGATGTTAGCTCAGGGCGAATCTTCCTCAGCAAAAAAAAAAAAAGAAAGAAAGAAAAAGAAAACATTGAATCTAAACCAGCAACTTTTGAGATAACTAATCAACTTCCACATCTACCATCTTCTTTGGGAAAAAAAGAGAAGTAAAGATGAAAAATTAAAAGGTACATTTTAAGGTATCATAAGAAAGTCACAGATAATAAGTGCCAGACATTGTGTTAATGATTTCATGCGCATCATCTCATTTAGTTCTCACAACAGTCTCACGGGGTAATACTAGTATTTCTGTATTCCCGCGTCACAGGTGAGGAAACAAAGGCTTGGAGAAGCTAAGAATCTTGCCCAGTAACGCACAGCTACTGGGCCGCAGAACTGGGATGCTAAGTGAAGATCATCCTCTGACAGATGTCTCAAAGGGGATCCTTGCTCAATGACAGGGAATCAGTCACTGCTAAGTAAGAGAAGAGCTGCCCTAGCTGGACCCACGGCCAGCATCCTTGGGTCCATCGCTGGGCACATTGGAATGATGATCAGTCAGAAAAACCCCTAAGTCACAAGACGCACAGCAGAAAAAAATAAAACAACTAAAATTGTCACACATTAATTCCCAAGACTTGTGCATCAGCTCATTTTCTGCAAAAAACACTTTCTTCCTTGACAGGTACAGATATTGACACCTATCTTTAAAAAAGAATCATAGTAGAACCATTTTTATAATAGCTGCAGCTGAAAAAATTTGGCAGTTTCCAAGTGTTTTATTCCCTGAAAATGTTACTCTAGCGAAGGCTCCTCCAGACTGGCTCTCAGCCAAATCCTCACACTTTTAACCTAAGGTGAATGACAAACACAAAGACGGCGAGAGCGAGGCTGGAAGGAGCACAGGCTGTGTGTTGAGATGCTGGGGTAAGGGTCCAAATCCTCCTGACGTCTGGATGCTGCCCAATTTACATTCCACTGAGAGCTAGCTGTCACTCAGGCCAAATCTCTCATTTTATAAATGAAGAAACTGAGGCCCAGCGAGTATGGTGGCCTGTCCAAGATGACAGTAAAATAATAGCTGATCAGGATTTGAATTTATATCTCCTATCACTGTTAGGCACTTTTCCACTATACCTGTACACCAAAAAGGAGTACATGGTAAGAATTTAAAAAAACAGAACACAGAAAGTCCTAGAATAGAAAGAGATTATCTTGGGCCAGAGTGATGATGAAGGCTCTGAGGAGGCAGTAGTATCTTTTGGGTCTTGAAGGATGAGTAGGAGTTCAATCAGTGGCAATGGGTAAGGGACAGGAAGAGAAAAGAGTAACATTCTGGGCAGAGGGAACAGCACAGGTCAGGACACTTTAAAAAGTACCCAATGATAACCTGATCTCACTGTTTCAGAAGCAGGAAGAAAGGGACACCAGGGGAAAGGAGTGACAGAAAACAATGTTCAAATGCCATTAATATTTCCTCTAATTTTTAACGATATGATCCAATGACCGTGCTACGTGAAAAACACATTTACAGCAAAATCTATAAGAATAATCCAGCTGTGGAATTAAATTAAGCTTAAAATGCAGACATATTTTACGGTATGCGTTGTTGTTGTTTGCTTGTAATTAGGTACAAAGAGTCAATAGCTTACGAGCAGCATTGTAATCAGCCTTACTTTTAACTTTTGTACAACCAAAGCAAGCCTCGTCTGAGCCGCTATTAATACGTGTCCTGGGAGAAGGGAGGAGACAGAAAGTTTGTGGTCCTTGGTCCCCTCCTGCACTCCCTCATCTTCACCAGTTTCAACATCATTCATGCAGCAAATATGCGAGCACCTACACTGTGCCACACACAGTGCCAGGGATTGAGGCACCCCAGGCCCCTTCTTGGTCTCAGGGGAAGGGACTGTGACCAGGATTCCAGTGCCCACCCAGTCCCACTCTAGAACACCTGGGCTGTGGGTTTCCTTTGGGCTACAGAGAGCCACAGGGTTTGGTCACTTCCTAGCAATCTTCCAGCTTCGCACATTTGACTCATTCTCTTCCCTCCCACAAAATGAGAAACCGTCAACCACACTTCTCCCCTTCTCTCTCCCAGTAAGGTGAATTTGTATTATTTATATTAAAAACAAAAACAAAAACCCACAAGCAAACTAGAAACCCCAACTTTAACTGCTGTCGGAAATCCGTCCATTAGAAAGCCATTCAGGTTAATAAGCAAACAATCCTGAGACTGCAGTGGATCACAGCGGCATCTCCCAAGCACGCCTTGGCACGTCACGCCCTGGGCTGCCTCACAGACCTACCTCACAGGGTGCAGGGGTGCCAAGTGCCGACCGCCTGACCTTCAAGGTGGTGGGTGGGGCTGAGACAGCCTGGGCAAGCATTTCACTCTGGGCAACCTTTTCTTTCTCCTTTTATTCCAAGGTACCATCAAAGTATTAGCATTTTCTACGTGTGCTGTGACCTGAAAAAGGGTGGAGAGCACTGGCTCGCCTTAGAGTACTTCTAAGTTTGGGAATGAGTCCAAGACTGCGCGACGCGGGCAACCTGGAGCAGGTCAATTCCCTCCAGTGGGCCTTCGTTCACTCACAGGTAGGAAGAGGGGGCTACTCTAAATGATCCCTAATTTCCCTTCTAGTTCTACAGTATACTTGTTCCTAGAGCTGTGAAATCCCCATAGAATAGCCCAAAAAATAACATTTTGTGCAGAAAAAAGGCAAAAATTGAAAGTGAGACTTGGAAAGCGCTCAAAGCTTGTAGCTAATCCTTGTTAATTTGACAAATCTGATCGGGTGCCTGCTGTGTGCCAGACAGCTGTGACTGACAGCAGGATTACACCTAGACCAGGAGCCCATTCCCTGTTCTCGTCAAGCTTAGTCCCCCGGGAACCACAAGCCAACTAAAGAGGGCAGTTATAATATAGTGAAATAAGTACCAAAGTGGGGAGACACGGAGTGTAGTGGGTTTGTGACGGGGTACCCACTTAGGAAAGGCTTAGTGCAAGAGGTAACATTTAAGATAAGACTCAAAGAACAAGCAGGAGCTACAGAGCAGTGGGGTGGGGGCTGGGGGTGTGAGGCGGCAGTGGACGATGTGTGGAAAGACGGCATTCTAGGCAGAGGGAATACCACCTGCCAAGACCCAGAGACCTGGTGACTTGGGAACTACACGGCTGGATTGTAAGCATTAATTCAAATAAGAGAGTGATGTGACAGGTTCGGAAAAGCCCTGTGGCTGCAGCGTGGAGAATGAACTGGAGCGGGGCAAGACGGGGGTGGGAAGATCCAGTGGCTGCTAAATCTACTCATATTATGCAGTGAGTCAGGCAACGGAACAAAAAAAGAGTTTAAAAGAGTATTCCTTTCAGTTCTGCTTGGAGAAGTCAAACGAGGTTTCCTAGAAGCTGAGACAGAGCTGGGTGTCAGAGGCTAGTAAGGAATATACAACAGCATCTTGTTACCATTGTGTTTTTATTTTTTTGATGCTCAGATTAAACTAGACCCCCAAATTCTGATGAAAAGGTCAAGAAAACATGTTTAAAAGATGCTTCAGAAGTCTCTTCACGTGAACCTGCTTTCAGCGACCCTGCTCCTTCTGTGCTAGTGCCCGAGAGGCTCTGCCCTCACCCTTCTTTACGTTTCACACACTCTCCCTGCGTGACAGACCCCGACCAAAACTCCCTGTGCACACAGGACCACGCTAAACTCCGTCACTCCAGCTCAGACCTCTCTCCTAGCCTGTATATTCACCTTTGCCGCGGCTCTCCACCCAACGTCCCAGAAGCACCTCAGAGCACAGTTCCTCTCTACTTGAATCTTTCCTATATTTCTGCCAGAAAACCTAGCACAGCAGGCCCCCCCAAAATGTTAGTTTGTTTATTGACCATTTGGATATCTTCTACTCTGAAATGCCTGTTCAAGTCAGTTGCCAATTTCTCTACCAGGTAATCTGTTAGTTCCCTCATAGCCTTTGTAAGTACATATTCTATTGCTGTTAATTTAATTGGGTATATCCCCCCACCAGATTAGGGAGGTATTATGTCTCCCTTCTTTGTAAGTCTGACATCAAGCACAATACTAAGATACAGTGTGTCAAAATCCATAAGAACATTCATAAAATACTGCTAATAAAAAATTCACAAATAAATGCAAGATGATGAAATATAAGGGGAAAAAAGGACTATTCTTAAAACCAGGAAAGGAAAAGTACGCAGAAAGTTCGCTTGTTCAGAAGCACTATAATAAGTTCATATAATACAGAATCCAGAAAAATACACTTATAATTACATGTACGAAAGACCATTTCTTAAAATTACATGATTACCAAAAGCAACAATGCCACCAACTTTCAGGAAATTATTTTCAGACTATATTTTATAATTAATACTTATAAAATATTTTAAATTGAGTTTTACACAGTAAGTTCTTTTTCAACACTATCCCTATATATAAATTTATACCCTGCAAAACAGAATGCGCTTCACCATAGCAACAGTTCTATATCAACTCCTACTCAAGTTAGAAAAGGCATATGTAAAAGAAACGAATATTCTGGAATATTCTGAGATGCCTGCTGGAATAAATCACTCCACTTATTTTGCAGAAATCTAAATATAAGAGTTCAATGTTTCTTTAAAACATTCTTGTAATTAAGTAGAAGGCTATTTTAGTTTCTCAAATCTTGCCTTATTAAATATTATAGCATATCTTGTAAAAGAAAGAGGGAAAGAGGAAAAAAAATGAAAAAGGAAATAAAAAACAAAAAAATCAACGTTAAGGATAACATACTTGGGATCAGGTTGGTTGGCATGATGGGAGATGGGAGCAGTAACAGGTAATGGTGTTTAAGTGATTTATAAGTAAAATATAAATCAACATACTAAATGTTATAACTATATCACTTTCTCAGGAAAAGCTATATCCTACTGGTAGTATGGGAACTGAAAAAGAAATTCTATTTTCACATAGTCTTCTTTTAAACGACAATAAAAGCATTAGTACTTATTAACTTGGTTTGATAAATTAAGTAATTTGTAAATTCCCTAATTAGAGTGAGCAAGTTTATAGACTTTGGGGATCAAGTTATACCAAAAAGTCGCTGTATGACATCAAAATGTAACATTAAACTAGACGTAATTCAAAGCATTTCCTTTCACTTACCACCCTGTGGCCAGCCAAATTCTCCTTGCCACACCTTTGCCATCCTTGCTCACAGCCCCAAATGGAATACCATTATAGTCCCAAGTCCCTTGCTATTCTGCACTCCCTTCTCTGACCTAATTTCCAGTTGCTCCCCTACATTCGAATTCTCCCACTGTCCTCTGAAAAATTTCCCAGTCCTGCCACGTTTCTAACCTCCTTGCTTAACATCTCCCTCCTAAACTGGCTTAAAGTGAAGCCCGGCTGTTGCTCCTCTGCAGCCCTTCATTTGGGGGCTGAGCTTTTCGCCACATCCTACCATACGTATCTCAGGGTCCAGAGTTCTTTCTTACTTGCTTCTTTAGGGCTTCACCACCTCTACGTGTCCTCACTGCAGGCATCTATAAACCTCCAGCTCACCAGTTTCCATCCCTTGGAATCTCTGACACCTGGGCCACCTTCATCTCCCCCTACAAATCTTGCTGTTATCTTAGATGATTTCAACATTCCCATGGATGACTTTTTCCCAAACTCTGTTCTTTGACCTCCTCATCTCCAAGGATCTTCTCCACTTCTGCTATCCACCTTCCATGGCCATAACGAGGATCTTGCCAACACCCAGAAGAACATTATCTCTGAAATCTTAAAATCAGGCACCTCATTCTCTGACACAACCTCTCTCTCTTAACTCCTCCCTAAATATTCATTCTTTCACCTCATCACCAGACTACTTTACTCTATGTTGACGAAGACTCTCTCCTTGACCAAACTCTACTCAGGATCCTCTAAGCTCTCTTCTTGATGAGACCTCAACCTGGGCCTATACAAACTGCGCCCTCTCAGTACGAATGATTTCATTTACCATCCCCTGCCCCCCCCCACCCCCCCCCCCCCCCCCCCCCACCCCCCCCCCCCCCCCCCCCCCCCCGACCAAGAGACCAGAACAAACACTAGCAGGTTTCTAACAGCTCAAGGCCTCGCCCTTAGGATGACCCCAGTCCCTCTTAAAATGCCTGCCTGAGAAAGTGCAACACTGCCAGGAGAGTTTACTGTTTGTTCCAGGCAAAATCTGGGGATGGGCAGATGGGCTCCTGAACCTCCCCTTAGAGCATTTACTTCAGAAAGTTCTCAATTATAAATTCTTTCTCTGCCACTTTGAGATGTAAATCTATTACCACCCAGAACTGTGTTCTCAAGGACTTGAGAGTCATCTCTTTGAAATGCAAACATTCCAGGAGGTAACTCTCCCTCCTTCCCAGTCCCTGTGGGTGGGGATAAACACCAGTTGCCAGTTAGTAAACCCAGATGGTTTCACAGTAACCAATCCCTTTTCCCCTTTCTGTAAATTTCCACTTGCCTGAATCTGCTCAAGACGCTTTCTTATCCCTGTTCCTCCTCTGTATTCTCTCATTCTCCCTTTAAAACATGCAGTCACTGCACAAACTGAAGCTGAGTTTGGTTCACACTGGACTCTTTACCCTATTGCAATACTGAATAAAACTACCCTTACTGCTTTAATTGGTGTAGGGCTTTATCTTTGACAATGTAACTGTATATGACACACAGACACACACACACACACCCTCCCCTCCCACACACTCACTTTTTCCCCCAGCTTCAATCACTCTCTTGCTGTATTCTCAATCTTTTGGGGAAATAATGTAAATTCCTTAATATGGCATATAAGCAAACTGGCTTCCTTATTTCTGAATACTTTTTGTTTTACACTCTATGCTCCAACGCTTATTCAGCATCTTCTGTTCCCTGAATTCACCCTGCTCTGCCTCACGCCCAGTCTCTGCCATGCTGGTTCCTCAACCTGAACACCCCTCTCCATTTCCCCAGCCTGCGCTGACTCCCTCTTCAGTCAGTACCTCATCCCTGGAAAAACCTCCCCAAAGGCTCCCCCTACCCTGGGTTAGGTTGACCTGCTCCATGCTCCCGAGACGCCCTTGTTTCCTGTATTGCAGCACTTCTCAAGCTGTACTGTAATAACTTATCTTCTCTGCCTGAGGGCAGGAATATTTCTGTCTTGCTTACCACTCTCTGTCCTAATACATGCTTCACGACCAAGGGCTAAACAGGCACTCAATAAGTACGTGTTAAATGAAGAAATATTTAAGATCATTTAGAGAACTTTAGCCCACACGACAAAAATTCTCATCTGAAATCAGCTGAAGCATCTCTCATTCTTTCACAGAACATCTGAAAATAGGAGAACACAAGACAAAGCATACCACACTACACCCTCACAGGAATTTGCAAAGCCATCGTATGATTCCACGCCACCAGCATTTTCTGGCATTTATAAATACAAAGTATTTTTACTGGGTTCCCTAGACTAATTAATTAAGACTCATCCTTTAGCTGCTAAATCTTTCCCTCTATGGATAATCTCTCGTTAGAAATAGCACCAATTCCATATTTGGTGGTGAACATAAAACTATAGCCAAGGATTAGTCCATTTAAAGTCAAAGTTAAAACTTGCGTAAATTTTAAAAACACTATTTGGTATTTAAAAGTTTGGGATCGATGTCATCATCTTTTACTTATTTTTTGCCATAATGCAGTACTTACTGATAAATTTGTACTATTGGGGACGTACTGATCCTGTTCTCCCAGCAACACGTCAATCACAGGATGCCGGCCATTTTTTATTAGGATTTTCCTTTCTTCTTGTAGAGTTGGTCTGCAAAAAGAAGCATGTTTCAATTTACTAGGCATGGAAATAGCCTTTAAAAAAATCTCTAAGATAACATGAAAAATTTCTGTGGCCAGTCTGTCAGACAACAAAACCTTAAACATCGACTTTAAGAACATATGTTCAGAATAAGGCTTCGAGTATAAAAGTTAAATTTAACTATAAAACAAGAATTGGGAAGACAGTTGTTATAATGATAGTGCTCTGAGCACACACTTCAGCAGAGTCTTACTATGGCTCCACTACTGAGACCTGCCTTTATAAGACCCTTTTTATTTCTTATTTTTCTACTGTTCTCTAAGGTATTTTCATTAATAAAAATTAAAATTCAAATTATTGCCACTTAAACCATTTTCAGTAATAAGCATAATAAAGGAAATAATGTAAAATTATTTCTAGGTTTAATTATTACATTAATATACATTATATTGGACTTGGGGACAAAACGAGCTAAAATTTTTTATATTCTGTTTAATTAAAACATCTTTCTATGGGCTTTAGTGTCTTCCACTTTTTTTGACATAAAAATTTTTCTTGCCTTGCTGGTCTTGTTTTTTAAGCTTTCATCCTTCTGTTTTTATCTACACCGTTACCCACTGATCAAAGCTCCCACAGCGCTGTCCTACTCTCGGGCTCCTCCCCAGTGGTTACCACGGGGACCAGTTTGGTGTCTGCCCTTCCCAAGCTTCTTCTATGCATTTAGGTTTACATACACCCATCATATCAGTTTGTGATTTCTTAAAAAAAAAAACAAAACAGAATCATACTGTAATATATTATTCCACAATTATTTTTTTAACCCTCAGTATACATAAAAAATATATTTCACCACTTACCAGATGGGTCCAACAAACTCTTTTATTTTTTTTAAGTATTTCTAAGTCATATTACAAATAATTTGCAGAAGTAAGAATAAAGAGGTAGTAAAGAAAAAAAGGACCTCATGACAAATTTTAGTAAGAATTTAAACAGAGAAAATCTCAAATTCTTATTCCATATTTTCCTGGTTTTGAAGGCATATATACCTGAAATGGGCAACACACTCTGAATGTCATTAACTGCTCATCAGCTGTCATGCACACACCTGGACCATATTCATTTATAAATACTAATTCTAGATTTCAATATCTTTCTAATAGGTTCTAGCTTATTATTTCTGGCTCTTCTCTTGCATTGACAAAAAGCAATAAGAGTTCTTTGAAATGTTTCAAAGCTCATAATTTTGTGGATGAGAAGACAGCCATCTTCTCTGCTTCATAATTGCAAAACATTCTCATTTTTATATTTATAAATACAATGAGAATAATCAACCAAATGAATATTCTTATTTCTCATTATCTATTTTCTTTCAATCTTCTGCCTCCCACACCTGTCCACCTACAAACAGTATCAAATAAATTTTAGTGCAGAAACATCATAATAGATAAAAGAACACAGCCGTACGTCCTTTTACAAAACAGGATGGTCCAGATTCTTGTCACCAAATATTGCAGGAGGTGTGCTCCCTATGGAAGAACTAACTGGATGAGAATACTACATTTCATTTTGCCTTTACAAATAAATTATTCACACACTGATTCTTGAGTTGGAGACAATTCATCTAGGATATTGTTATCTGAACGCTCATAATCTGAGATTTTGTTTACACAAGAAATTCCACCATCATCAGTACTATCTAGAGCACTGCCACCTTTCTCTTCATATCCATCTTTTGATTAATTAATAACTGAAATGTCTTATGTCAATTTTTTTCTCTGCGATTATGATGAAAAATTCTTAATTCTCAACTCTGTTCATTGAAAGTTCGCAGCAGACTACACCAGTCTCCAGTCTTCTTTTGTATCTTCTTGAAAGATGACGTAACACTTCAGGCAACACAGTGAGAAAACTGAAGAATGACGTGATAGTGACTTCTCTCTGTTTTGCATCATCATTCTCCAGTTTTCTTCTTATTTTAGACTTTCATAGCATAGTGGGAATAAATGATAAACAATGATGAAATAATTCCTAGGATGATGAAATAGTAAAATGCTTCAGACACAGGAAACATAAAATCATTAAAGATCCCAAAATGCATCTTAGATTTACAAAAGGGTCCAATGGAGCCACATGGTAAATGCAAGACAGAATGAGTTTTATTCTCCTTAAAAAAGTAAATTTTCTCTTTGTTCTTTGGAAGGCCTTTAAGACACTAAAAACTGAAAGTAAGTCCAATGGACTTTGATGGTATGGTATACTGAAGATTAAGGATCATTTCTTGTCAGATCTTCAGCATTCTTTGGAAGCTGATGCATGGATGAGTTAGCTGTTCTCTGCTGTTGAACATTTAGATTTTCTAGATTTTCACTGTTAAAAACAATGCTGCAATGAACAAGCCTATACACATGTCCATGTGCACATGTCCAAGTGTTTCTCTAACCTAGAGGAAATTCTTTTTTTTTTTTTTATTGAGTTATTGATAGGTTACAATCTTGTGAAATTTCAATTGTACATTAATGTTTGTCAGTCATGTTGTAGGTGCACCACTTCACCCTTTGTGCCCACCCCCCACCCCACCTTTCCCCTGGTATCCACTAAACTGTTCTTGGTCCATAGTTTTAAATTCCTAGAGGAAATTCTTGAAGTGGAATTTCTAAGTCACAGGTTATGCATATTTTTTAATAAATAAGAGTAGCTATATCAATTTACTTTCCCACCAGCAGGATATGAAAGTTGACTTGTTTTTTCTTGCCCTCACCTAAAGTTGGTATTGTTTTTTTTGGCTGAGGAAGACCAGCCCTGAACTAACACCTGCTGCCAATCTTGCTCTTTTTTTTTTTTTTTTTGCTTGAGGAAGATTAGCCCTGAGCTAACATCTGTGCCAATTGTCCTCCACTTCATAAGTGGGTCACTGCCACAGCATGGCTGACAAGTGGTAGAGGTCCACTACCAGGATCTGCACCCACCAACCCAGACCACCGAAGCGGAGCACACCAAACTTAACCACTCAGCCACAGAGCCGGCTGCCACACTTTCTAATTTTTAACAATGCGCTAAGTGAACAGTGCTATCTCATTGTTTAATTTGCACTCATTGATTACTAAGGTTGAACATCTTTTCATCAATTTCTTGGCCATTTGTTGGTCTTTTTCATCATAATATCCTATCAATGACCCCATCAAGTTCTTTGACTCAGAACTTTCACATATAAGCACATTTCTGAACCTACTCATAACACCAAAAGATACTACCTTCCTAAATACTTGAATTCTTCTTCTTAAATATATCTGGCTAGCAAAACCTCAAGAATGTACGCTCCCATTTCTTAAAGAAAGTGACCGATGTACCTTCTGAGTAAACAATTTGAAATCATTCTTTGGAAAGAAATATTTAAAATTACAGTAAAGAACAGTTCTTGGATTTTAGAGTATAATTCTAAAGATAGGATTTTTATCTAAATGGGTTATGAATTTACTGTAAAGGAAAAATGAAACCTTCTGTAAGTGATATGAGTTTTAAAATAAAACCCTAGGTTCTCTGCCAAGTGAAATCAATAAATCATATTCATGACATTGCTACGATTTCCTGGGAAGGTTTTCAGTTTAGAATAAAATTTTGAGTGATTTGTTCTGCTCTAAAATCTACACTGACTTATTCTGTTGCTATCAAATTATATAATTACAAAATACTTCCTGATACAGTAAGAAGAAAATGATAATTCAGAGAGCTGAGATGATACACTAGGTCAGGATAGTTATAGCAAGAAAGATATGAAAGTCATGTTGATGATTTCTATGGCACTGATGGAAAAAGAACCGAGGAAATCTGGATGTTACCTAGAAAGAATGAAACACTGAACTTGAATAAATTTATCTTATTTTCTATTTTTAAAATCACATCTTTCTTCTTTAAATGCCCCAGACAAACAGAACATAATCTATATTAGCAAAAGAATTTAATATCCAGAATATAAATTGGCTAGAAGGACCTAACATATAAATTTTTGCCTGATGTTAGACTACAGTGAATAAAACGTTGTAATAGCATTTAGAAAGAAAAGACTGCAATTATGAAGCCAAATAATCAATTTGACTTACTGCAATAGCTCAAACACACTAAAATCTCTAAATAAGCTGGGTATCTAAGAAAAAAAGTATACATTTCAGATACTTAAATAGTAGCTTAAAATGCATTTTGGATAAAAGTTTTGTATTTCATGGCTATTTACACTCAATTTTACGGCTGCTAAAAGAGATTGCATTACTTAAAGGTTATGGCATAATTTTTTATTTAAATTTTTTCAGATGGCTTTTTCTTAATGTAAAATATACAATGTCCAATTTGGAAAGTATTTTAGCACGTGAAACATTTCCTGAAATTGTCTGAGTGATAGAATAGGTGGATTGGAACAACCTCTACTGAGGACAAACAAAAAGTGGGATAAAGTATAAACAGGTACTTGAAGACACCTGATAACTAACAAGATAGCAGGGATTCCCAGGCCAGGAGCTGGGGCAGGACAGAGGCCCAGGGAGGGGGTTGCTGGTTTCTGAGAGACAGCAACAGCTGAGGCTGAGCACTATGGACAGCTCTGCTCTGGACTCAGACATCAAGGGCCTGCACATCAGGTATAAAGGGTGCATCTGAGGTAAGAAGTGCAGCCTTTGAATTTCTGAATCATTCAAGCCCCGATACGGATTAAGTGATGCTAGACTGTTAGTAGTGTCTTAAGACATCTGGTAGAAGCAAATGCGACTCCTTCAGAAGGAATATAACATCAAATTATTTCTAAAAATGATTTTGCAGATACAATGCAAAATACACAGAAGATAATCAAAATAACCAGGCATTCAAGGAGATACATGAATGAAAACAAGAGAAATAACAGACAATAGAAACAGATCCACAAGGACTCCAGATATTTGAATGATCAGATACAGACTCTAAGATAACTATGCTTACTGTGTTCAAGGAGACAGACAAGATTAAGAATTGACAGAGAACTAAAAATGATTTTTAAAAAACCAATTATTACAGGTATGAAAGATACTAACAACCCTTAAGTTCAGATTTTTTTATTAAAGACAGAATTTTGTAATACTTCTTTCTGATTTTGAATAAACATCTGTAATAACTGTCATTTACTAAATGTTTATTATCTCCCGGATCCTGCTTAGACGTTTCATCTATCTTAATTCATTTAATCTGCACAACACGTCTGAGAGGTAGGTGTTATTTTGTCGATGCAGAAACTGAGGATCAGAGAAGTTAAGTAACTTGCTTAAGGTCAGCTGATAAATAATGAAGCTAGTATTCAAACCCACACCTGTCTGATCCACAGCCTATACTCTGAAGGACATGCCTAAAAGAGAGATTCAGATTTTACTTATGCAAATCAAGGAATCTCTCAATATATACAGGAAGGTGCCATCAGAACAAGAAGCACCAAACTGAAAAATCTGGCACCAAACTTGCATACAGTAGATACTCTAAAAGTGTTTGTTAAATCTCTGATGAGTCTAGGAAATAATCATATAGTTTTACAGTAATATAATAAGGGATACATTTTTACTCCTCAGAGTGTCTGCCAAAACTACATCTCTGTAAAGGATTCCTACAACTTTAAGATTTATCCCATTTACTAATTCCTAACTTTACATCTTACAATTTGATATATGGATACCTGAGATTTAAATAAGAGTACAGTGTATGGCTAGTTAGTGACAGCAGTGGGCTAGAACCAGGCTTCTGACATCAAAGGTAGATTCTGGTTACCACATCACACAGCAAATTATGTATATTTTAAATTCTACATTATGTGTACATATAAATATGCACACACATATAAAGATCTGAACATTTCAGTTTGGTGAATGGAGTAAACCACATACCATACACAGGCCCTTCTTTTTTCTCGAGCTGCAGCAGCAGCATCAGTAGCAAATGGCAAAAGGCCACTTGAAGAAGGAGAAGAAGGGATAAACCAGGCTAACTATTTTTCAACGGGAAGAAACTTTCTCTGAACACACACTAAGTGAACAGGCTGTAGCCAATCCTCTGCTTGATTCAGACACAGATTCCATTAGGAAAACTCTGCTTCACGTGCCTTGTGTACTGAGAAAGAACTCCTACTAAGATCACAATACATAAGGAAGAAATCAAGTCAAATGCAGGCAGACTCTTATTCTCCCAGAACGAGATTCAACTGCGGTAAATTCACATAACTCATTTTTCATAGACGATAAATAGGATATAATTTTTCCCCACTTACTGCACTGTAAAGTTTCAGCTCTATAACGCCTACAGTTAACTAACTAGGCAAATCTGTATGTTTGAATTGGTCGGATGTGACCAAAAATTGGGCAATAATGAAAATGCAAAGAACCGGTATTAAGCAAAACTATTGTGCCCGACACTGTGGCTACACTCCACACATAGACAACAAAACCAAATGAAACAAATCAGCAAACAGTACATTTTGGGTCTACAACTGGTGTAGCCAATTCCTCCAACTCTCCTCCCAAAAATAAATAAATGCTTTACATTAAACAAACTGTTTTTTAACATCCACTATGGGTACTACACTAGGTACAGGGGATATTTAAATTTTAAAAAAGGTATTCGGCACAAATTAGAGAGGAAATCAAGCTACGAAGGAAGTACAAAAGCGCAGCATGTCTACTCAGGAAGTCGGTGTGCACAAGCACTCATGGGCAGTCTCTCCTCTACGTTTTCTTTTTAGTCCTCACAATAAGCCAGTGAGTTAAATATTCTCCTAGTTTCCTTAAGTATATGAAAAATCTGGGCTCTGTGCTACAGACTGAATATTTGTGTCCCCCTCCAAATCATATGTTGAAATTTAATACCTAATGTGATGGTATTAGGAGGTGGGACCTTCGGGAGGTGATTAGGTCACAAGGGCAGAACCCTCATGAAAGGGCATGTGCTCTTACAAGAGACCCCAGAGAGCGCCCAATGGGGCAACACCCACTTAAGCCACAAACAGCCACCAGCAGCAATTCCTGGCTGGGGGACCTGCAGGAGCAAGCTTGGGCACACAGCACCAAGGGGAAGTGAGGCTACCACAGAGAACCACCTCAGAGGCATGGCCCAAGCACAGAGCCACCATGGGGGCAGGGTGGCCTGGAGCTCTTTGCCCGGCAAAGCTAAGGGAATAGGACTATAGCCCCAGTGGGTCTGCAAGACAGGATGCCCACCCCAGTGGGTCTGGAGGACAAAGCATTGAGATGAAGATTCGGCTCAAGGTTAAGATTTTAGACTTCTTAGAAGGGCAATTTGAGAGCAACAGAGAGCAATTTGCCTTAGAATGAATCATACTTTGAGTCTCACTCATATCTGATTTAAATGATACTTAAATGAGACTTTTATAATTATAAAGTTAAACATAGTATAAAGTGCTCAAGTCAAAGCTAACAAATGAAAGGATTTCTCCTTTATAAAAATGTCACCCACATAAACTTAAAAATTGAAATATATAACATTTACCTCTAGAATTGTAGTGAACATCTGTTTTCATTGTACTCCATGATAGGGCAGGCAAGAAAAGGAATTTGTTAATTTTATATCAAGCCATATGTGTATGACATTCAGCTTTACCAAGAGTCCAACATATTTGAGTAATTTCAATATTTTGTAATAAAAACAATAAAATTAACTGAATAATGTCATCTGATCTAAAGCACTGAAAAGGGGGAGTAATAAAAAAATATATTACCTGCAGTAGTCTCCTTGCTTAGCGACCTTGGCCAGGGAGAAAATGCAGTCAACAGTTGCTAGGTGATGCACTGCCTTACACAAGGAGTGATAATGTTCACTGAAATTCCTGCAGAAGCAACAACAAAAAGGTGAGCAAATCGATTCTTTAGACCTATAAAAGCTGTACGGTAAGTAATCATTTTATTAGCTAAGAGGAGCATAAACAAAATAACCAGGCATATCTAGCAGTTAAGAGAGACGGAAACTACATTAAACTACTCTTCTGTTTAATAGCTTGATTACTCAGGCTTCCTTTTGTTTCATTTGGATAGAATTATATATATTTAAAAGAGCTTCTATACAAAGATGTCTACTATTAATATATTAAAAATATATTTATGGCATATTTTATACTGCTTTGAGTAGACAGAGCATAATGAATATAATTTATCTATTTCTCACTGAATTAAAATTCACCAAAACAAACAGTATGAACCCCATTAATAGTGTTAAGAGTCTGTGCAAAGCCCAAACACAAGGGGATTGGCCCCTGGCATCACACAGGCAGCACTCAACTGCCACCTTAAAAATGCCTCTGAGTTCTGAAGATGCCACACGCTACACGGACCCAAAACTCCTGAGTGGCTGCCCAGCGATCATGCCTTGGCCTTCCTGGTCTAGCTTCAATTTTAGATCCGACCACTCATTTACCCTTTGGACTGTGGCCTATTCTGTCTCTGTTCTAATTATTGACCAGTCTTTCACCAGAGCGCAGCCACATTTGATGTTTCTGCTCTTGCATCTCTGGAGATGAGTGTCAAGTACCTTTGACACTAAAAAAAAAAAGTCAATTTTTTCTTTCACTCCTTTCTCAGGCCCTGTCCAGGCTACCAAGACTCTAATTTGCTACTACCCAGCAGCCTTAGGTTGAAGCTAACTGTCCCTAATGATCTTCTAATTTCCAGGATTAAAACGAGTGACATGGCTCTCAGTGGGTACCATTTCAGTTTAAAAAAAAAAAAAGGAAATGATAAGGTAATTACTTTGATATGGACAACGATGTTCTTTCTCATGTCAATTACAGAGATAAGACATGAATAAAATGAAAAACTATCATAAGCCTTAAATATCATCATCATATCTCTTACAAAGCCTTGCTTGATTTCTTGGTCTTTGTCCATTTGCTATACTTTGCCAAATTTCAGAGAGATTATCCATACTTTGAAAAATGGGCAATTCAGGTGACAATCCAATAGAGAGGGTTTATAATGTAACAGCATGCAACTTCATCACTAAGCTGCCAACCACCTTCAGGAGGAAGCCAAAGCACTATGATTTAATCTCTGGCCAAAAGATACTGCTGGGTGCCTGGGAAGCAGATTGAGACACTTGGGTTCTAAAGCTGTTATGACAGCCAGAAAAGTCTACCACCAGATGTTACTCAATGATATGTGAAGCTAATAAAAATGGAAAACATTTTATCTGCTATTTGCAAATGCATTTCTAAAATATTTCAACTACTGTATGAGAGAGAGAATTCATTTTTTTAAAAAATTTGCAGTTAAGAAGATTATTCAATACCCACAGCCCACTTTCTGGAACACAAAAGAAGAGGCATGTTTTTAGAGAGAGGGTTCCATTCACAGTTTCTCACAGCCTTGATTTCTTGCAATATTTGGATCAAAAGTAATATGACTAATGCATAACAGTTAGCATCTCAGTAAGAGACAAAATACATTTGTATAACTGGTATTCAATCCTCTGATGTCAGGATCATTGAGGTTAATTTTTTGAATGACATCATATTCACACAATCTGGCACCTCAATAAACAGTGTGCATAACAATCAATGCTGTTCTCAAGTGGGGGCTCTAGCTGCAAATGCTCTAAATTTCAGCCAATATTCTTTTTGTAGATAAAAATTTTAATATGTTTTTCTTATTTTGAAAGTAATATATGTACATTATAGAAACTTTTGAAATTATGTATGCGCAAAGTAAATTAAAATCTCCAGGGGGGGCTGGCCTGGTAGCACATCGGTTAAGTTCACATATTCCACTTTGGCGGCCCGGGGTTCGCTGGTTGCAATCCCAGGTGCAGACCTACACATGGCTTGTTAAGCCATGCTGTGGCAGGTGTCCCACACATAAAGTAGAGGAAGATGGGCATGGATGTTAGCTCAGGGCCAGTCTTCCTCAGCCAAAAAGGAAGATTGGTGGCAGATGTTAGCTCAGGGCTAATCTTCCTCAAAAGAAAAAAATCTCCAGGAACCTCAATATCCAGAACTAATCAGTTAATATTAGAGACTACATATATGAGTAGACTTCTCTCCAAAGAAGATGTATAAATGGCCATAAGCATATTAATAATATAACAATAAGAATATATATACTTAATCTTTAAAAATACGAAGATTTGCATGCTGTGTACAAATGTGAATCTACACATACAGAATTGTATCATACTTTAACACAAATATTTTGCATCCTTTTCTTCACTTAGCAATATATCATGAGCAATATATCAGATTCTTCTGTGATACTGTATTTAGTGTTAGCTCACTCTTAGCAACTCTCAACTACAGCAAAGGTGTGATTATGATGAAAGCAGAATTCTCCTGGGTTAATTTGGTAGAAGGGCCCGGCAGAGGGCTGATACAGTAAGAACGGTATGAGGTGACAGTGGGGTACTAGAAAAGAACAGGAGAAGAGGCAAATCAAAGAGACATCTCAAAGGGAAAAAAGACAAACAGGAAACTGATAACAAAAAAAGGGACAAAAAGAAAGAAACAATCAAGGATAATGCCAAAGATTTTATCCCAGGAGACCTGAACTTTCTTTAACCTAGAATAATGACAGGGAGAACATAAGCCAGCTCTATAAATTCACGTATACCCTGAACAGAATGAATATGAATTACCTTACCAAATCCCAGGACCCTGGAACGCGGCCTTTGAAGTTTGAAAGGAGTAATTTTAGTCCTATTTTGCATGTTCTTAGTGATACTACTAAGGGAAAAGCCAGGAGAACTGAGAGATTCAAGGGCTCTGAAAACCCTTAAAATGGGAAAGTGAAAGTAAATTGGAAAAGGAACTAACTAGACCAAATTTCCATCCCTGGATTCAAAAGATAACCTCAAAAGATTCAGGATAAGTAAACTGGAATCTCTTTTTGATCCTATAATTCAAGATTCCCCTGGGCAAAAGGAGATGGTGCCAACTTACTATCTTTTAAAAACTGTCACATAATATCTTTTTTGTTCTTTTATTTCACTTGTCAGATGGGTTACTTTAAATGGAATAAAGCTCCCTGAAGGACCTCGCTGAATATTTACTGTTTCAGTTTTTAAAGAAAAGGACTAACAGAAAGATTTCTGTTAGAGTGGTAACTATGCATTCATCATGGGCTGGCTCTCCAGCCTGACGGTAAAGGGCACACCTCCTACCAGCAGACACCCTGGGTTGAATCCAGGCTCCAATCCTGCCCCTTACTGTGGGCAACTTACTTCTTATTTCTGCATCTTACTTTATTCATCTGTAAATTGGAGATGATGATATTTCACTCATAGTGCCCTTGTGAGGAATAATGAGCTAATATACATAAAGTTCTTAGATGAGTGGTGGTCCAGAGCTGGCTCCTAAGGACTCAAGAAAGTCAATTGTGCACATCTCTTCCCACGTCCAGTCCAGCAATAGCTTGAAATCAGTCATGGTGGGAGTATTTACACTACAGAAACCAGCAAACACCACAGACACCACTACTCTTCCAGAGATCTGGCTGTTAACCATTAACCAGCACACCACTGACTTAAACCTGTCAATATGAACACACAATATTAATTTATTACTAATAAATCCAGAATATGAGGCCTTCTTTGGGACAACAGTAAGGACTCCTCAAAAAAAATTCATATTATAAAAAACAAAAAAGGGCCAGCCCCACGGCCGAGGGGTTAAGTTTGTGCCCTCCACTGTGGTGGCCTGGGGTTCGCTGGTTTGGATCCTGGGCGTGGACCTGCACACCACTCATCAAGCCGTGCTGTGATGGCATCCCACATAGAAGAACTAGAATGACTTACAACTAGCATAGATAACTATGTACTGGGGCTTTGGGGAGAAAAAAGGAAGATTGGCAACAGATGTTACCTCATGGCCAATTTTCCTTACCAAAAAGCATAAAAAAAAGAAAAGGGCAAAGAGAAAAAAAAGATGGGGGATTATTCTAGAGTCAAATAGACTAAAGAAACATAAATAACCAAATGCAACATGTGAAAGTTGATTAGATCTTTCATTTAAAGATCTGAGGTGGGGGAAACCGAGGGAACTCAATATTTCTTAAATTAATATTAATTTTTCTTAGGTGTGATTAATGCTGTTAAGATTATATAGCAAAATGTCCTTATTTTTAAAAGATGTATACTTAAGTATTTAGGGGGTGAAATGTTATAATGTCTAAAATTTACTTTCAAATGGTTCAGGAAAAAAGAGTATACAAGAGAAATATAAAACAAATGTGGCAAAATGTTAACACTTGATAAATCTAGGTGAAGAGTATATATGTGCTCATTTCAAGTTTCCCACAAATTTTAAATTGTTCAAAATAAAAAGTTAGGGGGAAAACAAACAGGGATGTAAAAAAAAATAAGAAAAAAAGTTAAATGGAGATAATAAAAACAAAACTAACCCATACTTGTCCAACTCTGGAAATGTTAAGCCTTTATATAAGAAAAGCAAACAAAGTTCAAGGTGGAATTTCAAAAAGTGACTCCACTAAACATCTTTAGCAACAAAATGTCAGTATAGTAACAATAAAGTATATCTGGTCTCTCACTAAGATGAGCTACATTTCAATGGATAAAAAGTAAAATCAGAGAACACATGTACTCAACTATTTTATGGCAGGTCACAAGCAGTAATCTCTACTTTTCTTTTTGATGGAAAGATTTTCCGGTCTATTTCTCATAGCAAAAAGTCAGATTATATTTTTCACTGTAAACTCACTCTAGAAACTCAAGCCATTCCGCACTGCAGTCAAGGACTAGCTGCTCCCGGAGCTGATTCAGATGTCTGTAATTTTCTACAACAAAAGGAGAATGAAAGCGGCTCACAGCTTTTGTGCTAGAAGTGGGGGAAAAATATAAATAGGAAATCAAGGTTACTCAGAAATCAGTAATGCCATCACTTCAGAAAACTAAAACAGTTATTTATTATTCTATGATGAACCTTGAAAGTAAATAGCTGTAAACAGAGAACATTCTTTAATTATGGTCCTGAACTCTATTGATTCCAAAGATCTTTGTTGTAAACAAAGTACTACAGTTCACAGGACTTTGTTCAGGAAGCTTTTAGAATACATTTCAAACTATATCCATATGGTGAGGTCAAAGTTTAGAATTTCTATTTCATAAGCACAAAGTTTCTTTTCTTTAAATTATACTAACTGAAAATGCTTGCTTTTAAAAGAAAGATCAGAAGCAAATAGGGTAAAATAAGTCCTGACAAAGCTGGGAGGTGGATACACTGGTGAGGGTCATATTATTCTTTATATTGTATAGTTTTCTGCAGGACTGAAGTATTCCAATGAAAAAAGAAAAAGATAAAGCATTGCAAAGAACAGCAAGGCATTAATTCAGGAGGCAGTCAAAGAAGAGAGGTCCTTCATGATGCAACTGTAGATTCACAGTGGTTCTGGATGGGCAGAAAGACCACATGCTCCTCTTCCAGGCTTGTGCATAAGCTCTGCTTCTTCATCAAGAAGCTGGAGAGCACAATGGGGGATGTCATGCGTTCCTGGTCAGAGAATCCAGACCAAGGCTCCAACCCTGCCACTGACTTGCTAGCTGTGTGACTTCGGGCAAATATAAGTGACCTTCTCTGAACATCACTTTCCTCAGCTATAAAATGGGGATAATGACAGTATCTACCTCACAGGGACTTTTGAGAGGATCAAACAGATAGTGCTTAGCAGAGTACCTATCTCAGCGGTACTCAAGGTTGAGGAGCTGTCACACCCGTGGTGGTGGTGGTTGTTACTGCTGTTGATTTATTACTATGACGGGACCTTTCAGAAGACAAGGTCAGGGCTGAGTCACCGCCAGGTGATGACAGAGTGTACTCTGATCTTTGTTTGCTCCCCAACTCCCATAATACACCGTCACCATTATCTTTAATTTGGCAAGTTACTGGACTGGGGGCGAGCCTTTCACATCTGAATTCTGGCTCACGATATTCTAACCTACCCCTGTCAAGGTTCTGATGGTCAAACAAAGATAAAAAACAGCAATGAACCTTCTATAAATCATCTTATTCATTCATTCAATTTACATCATTGAATGTTCAAAAGATGCTGGCAGTGATTCAAGCCTGCTTGTTACTTTGAAGGTATGTCATCTAGATTTCTGTGCAAACATATTTATCATAGCTTTCTCTTCTGACAAAACATTTAGTGAAACATTTCAGTTATTGTTCTAGCTAGATTAACACGATTTTTAGTAATTTTTCTTCACAAAGCACATTTCCATTCATTAGCTGTAGTGTAGGACAAAAGCAGATCATGGAAAGAAGGCCTGCAAAGAGAGAAAATATCCCCTACAATCAACAATTCTCAAATCTCAATTACAGCTGTCCTTAACACAGGACAGGTTGGTATTGAGATGGTATTAGAGCTCAAGAAACCCATGACTGTGCCTCCAGGATCCTTTGATAGCAGCAATAGAGAACAAATAGTTCTCTTTTTGAATTAAAATAATAAATTAACAATCATTCACACATCATGTCAAAACTTTCTTCCATCCCTAATGCAGAGTTCCTTCCTACCATCACCTGCTACGTATCATCTCTCAGGCAAATGTAACATTTCCATCTTGAGTTCATGCAAACACACTAATGACAGCAGCAATAAGCACTCCACAAAGGACACTGCTCACAGGAGTATACACATCTGATGCCACCTCTTTCAGTGAGTCCCCTCCTGGGGATAAATGCCTAACCACAGGAGTCTCAATGTGCTTCTCTAACTTTTTTAAATTAATTTATTTTCATCAATTCATGATACAACTTACCAAAAAGAAGATGTAAAGAACTATTATAACTATGTGCCATGGAAGGCATTAAGAATAAAGAAATGTGGAGCTCAGTGAGGCAGAAAACGAAATTTCAGCTTCTTAAAAGAAATGTCAGGTATAGCATTCATCAAGAAGTCCAAGGAACCAAATTAATCTTACAATTGAAGGCTCCTCAACTCTCTTTTTGTCATGTGTTTAAAGAGTACTCTGAGGTATAAGAATAAAACAGTCATTTACAAAACAAGAAAACAAATATATACAAGTAAGGTACACTTTGGAAAAAACGTTTTAAAATCAAGGATGAAAGAAGTTTAAAATAATTATTTCTTGGTTAAAAGCACCATAAGAAAATCAAAGGGGAAGAATTGCCTTTAATGTCAGAGATGTGGTGATTACCAATCCAGTAGTATACAGGTACACAGATGTCATTATAATTCACATTAATAAGAAAAAAATGTATTTTTAAACCTACCTTCCAATCTTAACCCAATCAGTTGGTATACAAGATACAGCAGAATTCTTTACTTCAATCAAAAACTAAAATAAATATAAATAAAAGTTAGATATTTAAATGATTAACCATTCTATTTTTAAAGCTTCCTCAAAACTGTGCTAAACAAGTTTAGTAAATAATATTCTAAACATTCAAAGTAAATCCAGTATTGCTATTGGGAGAGTTCATGTATATGTCTGTACAATCAAATATTATTAATTAGGGTTTTAATACTTGGAATAAAGTATAATTTGTTTTGAGCAAAAAGTCTGTAATAAAGGATATAACTTGGTGCTTTAACGTTTATAACATTATGTGCATGCTACAAATAGTGACTCTTCTTAAATGACCTCTTTCATTTATCAGTACCCACTTATCTTAAGAATTCTATTACTCAGTGATAAGACTGAATTTGGAAGTACATAAAATTTTAAAATATTCAATCATTAGATGTTATACTAGTTTGAGATATAGTCCCATCCCCTATTCTGAACAGAAGAGGATTTATTATAATAGTTTTTATCCAGGGGACCTAAGTCCTCTAAAAGTATGCTCATAACAGCCCGGCCCAGTGGCACAGCAGTTAAGTGCACGCATTCCACTTCTCGGCGGCCCAGGGTTCGCTGGTTCGGATCCTGTGTACAGACATGGCACCGCTTGGCAAGCCATGCTATGGTAGGTGTCCCACATATAAAGTAGAGGAAGATGGGCATGGATGTTAGCTCAGGGCCAGTCTTCCTCAGCAAAAAGAGGAGGATTGGCAGCACATGATAGCTCAGGGCTAATATTCCTCAAAAAAAATTTAAAAAGTATGCTCATAAAAAAGCGCTGACTTCCTCAACTATCAAGGGAGGCAGATATTTCTTCCCATGAGTGTTTTCTTTAAGTATTCACATATAAGAACTACATCTTTATAGCTCCAACTGTGCTCTGCAAGCAAGCTTTTCTGAAATCAGCCAGGAAGCAAGTGAAATCAACTTCTTCTATCACACCCTTCATTTTTAGCATTGGTTATATATCTGCCTTCTTCCTGCTCCCTTTCCTGCATTACTGCAATGAAATTCAATGTTTTATTTAAATAAACAAACACATTCATCTATTTTGTACAGGATGGAACCCAGAAGCTCTGTGGCTCCCACTAGTTTTGAGACGGCTACAGGAATTTTTTCACATATACCAGTTTTATAACATTTCAGGTATTTATAAAGTGCAAATTATTAACAGTATCAGCCTAGCTCTTGAGTTCACTTTTGTAGTAATAGAAACACTATAGCTTTTATTAATTTTAATAGGAAGTAATGGTTAATTTTAAGAATTTTCATCCTTAACAAAAATTTTGGAACTAATGATGTCCTCTTGCATAGAAAGGAATTAATACAATTCCAAATCTGCCACACCCAGTTAAGCAGTTAAGAGTCAAGAGTCTAAAATCCCCTTTGGCTACAAAAAGTAACTGAGGAAAAAACCCACAAAATAAATACCATTGATGGGAAAGATAAAATCACTTTAAGAGTATGCTAAAAAATTCTGCTTAAATATTATTTTTAAATGTCTATGAGAAGACGTATCGATCTTTTTATAAAATAATTCTGGGAAGAACTGTGCCAAAGGCAAACAGCAAGATTCAGGACCACAGCAGATCGCTGGTATTTGGGAAGGACAAACCGAGCTCCATAATGACTAACGCAGAGGTTCACAGGAGCTCCTGCCTAAGCGATGATGGAAAGTTTTAAAAGAAGCTAAAACTGCCTCAACGAGGTCAGGGGCAGCCGGCTAGGCTGGCTTCCTTAAGCAATTTGCCATAACACCACAGCATCGCAGTGCTGGATTCAAATCTGTACCTTATACACATTACAAATTGCTACTGGTCACGGTCACAGACAGCTGTTCAATCTGTACGTATCAAAGGTCTACTCTAAGGACCACAGCAACTCAAGCAAGCCAGATACAGAGCCCGCACAGGATGCAGAATACACACAGTGAGAACCACGAAAGCTATGTGGACCTCCTGCTTGTTAAACCGCTGGGGTCACTTCCTCAGACAGGAGCTGGTCCTGTGTGTCCTCTTCTTTTCAGCCCATGTTTCTCCTCAGCATCGTCATCAACTAGCAGTTTTTCTCTCTTCTACACTGGCTATGGAATAGGAAATTTTCTCTCTATTTCCTTTTACAAAGCTCTAAGAATGAGCAGATGAGCCTTTGGTTTAAGGATCCTATCGCTAAAGAAAAGGAACCTAACTAAAATTGGAAGTTAACATATATTTCAGAAACCTTAGAGCGTTCTCACAGCAACTTTCTCTGCTCTATAGCTCCTGACTTCGTTTCTCAGGTGCTGACGTGAGAAGTCTGTCTTGATTCGTTCTAACAATCCCTCATATTCTTCTCAGGAGATCCAACACTGTCTTGGTTAAATGTCAGATGTTGTTACTCAAACTACAGCCTGTGGTATCATTGGGCTGACATCACTGCTAAGTTTGCTAAAATTCTTAACTCACTCCAGAAACTGCTGCCTGTTTCCCCCAACACCACACTTAACCCATTCCTACTCTCCCTCCTTTTCTTTCTCACTCTCTGAAGAATTTTCAAATATTTTTTATTTACAAGTAAGACTTAGAGAATGCTTTCCACATCTTAAACATATTAAGCAGATATTTGGATACGATACACGTTGTGAATTAATGAAATTTTTTGTAAATATTTCCCCCCAATATTTCTTTCCTTTTCCTTAAGAATGCTATTACTTATCAATACTGCCCCAAATCTAAATATCACCCCATATTCATTCCATATTTGATTCAAGATTGAGACAATACTCTACATTCATAAAATATGAGAAAGACTGTCACAGAAACGGTGAACTAATTATGTAAAGCTATGTAAGCTTCTACTCTCATGATTTTCTCATAAACCAATATAGTCAGAGTCAGAGACAGTAATGCACCATAGTCAATAAGGCTTCATATTCTAACAGTCCAGGCTTACTTCGTCTTACTGTGTTTCGCTTTACTCTGCTTCGCAGCACAATACCCTTTTTCACAAGACCCTCCACCAGCAAAAAGATTATGACTCACTGAAGGCTTAGATGATGGCTAGCATTTTTTAGCAATAAAGTACTTTTAAATTAAGTTATGTTCATTGATTTTTTCAGACATAATGCTATTGCACACTTAACAGACGACAGTATAGTGTAAACATAACTTTTCTATGCACTTGGAAACCAAAAAGTTCATGTGATTTGCTTTACGGCAATATTTGTTTTATTGCAGTGGTGTGGAACCGAACCCACAACAGCTCCGAGGTACACCTGCACCTAAAAATTGTGAACAGAGGTGAAACATGAATGTTGTCAAAAGTAACACTGGCCTGACAGTCTATCTATTTCTCTATTTTTACTAATAATAACAAGATCCAGTACCATGTGGGCTGCTTTCACAGGTTTTTAAAGAATTATTAGAAAAATTACATATATGGAAATAAAATTTCAGAAAGTTTAAAATAAGAAGCCCATCTATATATAAAATAAGGGTTTTTCTTGCTTCTTTCCTCACCTATCAGAGGTAATATTTGACAAAGTCTGTTCTTAGTCCTTTAAGTATCTCCAAATAATTTGCTGATGGCTTTAGTTGAATTTTTTTAAACAGAATTTGATAACTGCTGAATATACAGAATTCATTTGGTGTTTGAATGAGTAGAGGTATTAATTCTCCAAAAATGTTGTAAAAGTGATTCTGTATTGACATAGTACTAAAGTTCTAAAGGGTTTTAAAATCTAGCAAGCATCCAGACTACTGTTAATGACTAAGAAATGTTTTGCCTCAAACTCACCACCTTAACCTAGTGAAGGCTAAGTAAAGAAGAAGATAATTTATCTTCCTCCCTAATCATGTGTAATCCAATTACTTGATCTCCAAGCTGTGTTTTTTCTTAAACTTCAATGTTACACTGATAAAGAAGAACTAATCTAGTATCCCTTATGAATTCCTCATCAGTTTTACCCAATTTTACTTTAAAACTGCCAACTGAATCCAGTACTGTCTTCCCAAGACTTAAGCTTTATTTTGGTTTGAATAGTATGAGCTCTAAAATGTCTGGATTTTATCAAATAAAATCCATGCTGTTGACAATCCCTCGCGTTAATATTTGTGAGTACAGTGAAATAAAGACATGGTAAACAAACTGGAGTTGGGCACACCTGGGCTGGAATTGGGCTTCTGACCTGGGTAACTCACCTAACTACAGTAAGCCTCAGTTTTCCTTCCTGAAAAATGGGAACAACCAACCCCCTTTTGTGTTGTTACAAGGATTAAATAATATCTGTTAGGCAATTCGCACCATTCTGAACTTTAACAGGTGCTTGGTAAATGGTAATTACTACTATGATTATCCTCTGAAGAACACTGCACGGTGCTTTATTATTAGAAAGCCCTTTCATGCATTTTTAACTCAATTGGTCTTCGCAGCAGTCTCACCACAACAGATGTGACTCTTTCATGGTCACTGGCATGTAAGCGGTAGAGCTGGCACCTACACTCAGCTTTCCCCCTGTAATACCAGGCAACCACGTTTCTACTACCTATCTTTTATTAACGTGATTAAGCAGTTTTGATCATCTCATTTTCAACATACAGCCCAGAATAGTGGTGCTAAGGTCACTTGTTGCTTTGCAAGGTCAAAGCACAGTGAAACCAAGAAATACAATTAAATATCTGAAATTCGCCTGTTTGGAGTGGGGGTGGGGGTGGGGGACTAAGTATAAACATTGTCAAATCGTTTTTCTATTACATAGAGCTCTAAGGGGAAGGCATTGTGAAATGTCTGCCTGAGGATACACATCTTAACTTTAGTCCAGAAGACAGGCAGACTTAATCAACGGTCTATTAAGTGGCACAACATTAATAAACATTTGAATAAATATTATAATTTACTATAGAGTGTATTTCAAATAATCATACAAATCAACAATCTTTTTGCTAAATACATAAAGCAATGCAAATATTTAAAATTTGACTTGAAATTAAGCTTCTCCCCCCCTAGAAAAATATCTATTTTCTAAAATTCTTAATAAAACGTTCATCCTATAGAAATTATTCACTACTTTGCTTTTTTAACGAGGTAGAACTTCTCAAATTCCCTCGGCTGGGATCTTCATATTTTATTAGACACAGGATGTAGAGGTGGCTTGCCTCAAGACTCCGAGCAGGACTGAAAGGCACAGTGCATTTAAGAAGCACACCTCTTCCCAATTCTCATTCAGATATGAACAGCAAACTTTAAGCAGAAGTACACATACCAAAAAACACATTCTAAACAGCACCATAATGTTATGGGAGACTCACTAAATGCAGGTTTTCACTGCAGTTTTGCTTTTTGTTTTTTCAGCAGCTATACTCCTAACTTCAGAGGGGAGCCCTGCCATTTACGTTGTGTGAGCCAATCAACGTAGATGGTTCACTTGTTATCACTTTATCATCGGCAGGCCAGAGAGCAAAGACTAACTTCTCTCTCCTGGACTTAGGGTAAATGAATTCTGTAAGCTATTATTTACAATCGTCAAGGTTTTCTAAAATATAATTTCAACAGATAATATTAAAATACATGTAACATCAAGTTGCATGATTTTATGAAGACACTAGAGTAAACAAACAAAATACTGTTATTAAAATAATTCTTATCAAAAGAAGGTATTAAAACGTATCTCCAAGGAACAAAACAGAAAATCTGGAAAAAAAAAGAATACTTTCATCCTATGCTCAGATTTTTATTTACATTTTAAAATAGCTTTTCTACTTGAGGAAAACTAATGCAAAATAAAAGTACGTTTGACGTTACCTCCTGTCCTGATACTGTCACATATTGTGCAGAAGGATTTTTTATTATTTTTCGTATTTCTTGCAAATGTCTTTGGATCCTGTGAGTAACTTCTTGAATTTCATCCTTCCTCTTTTTTATTAAAGGGAAATCAGAAAGGTCTTTGAATAATTCAGTTTTATCCCCAATTCTAAAAAAACAAAAAAATGCAAATACATATATTAAAGCATATTACTTATACCAATTATTAATTATTTTTCATAGAATAATAAAAGACCAAAGGTTGAAAGTCAGGAAAACAACGTTCTAATTCCAGGTCTGCCACGAAATATTTATGGATTTCTTAATTTCTTTAAAGACAAACAAAATTAGTCTAACATCATTTTCATTTTGCAAGGTCATGATTCCCATGGTGAAACCAAGAGATAAAATTAAATATTTGTTGTTTGACTATTCATAAAATAAAGACAAACGTAAAATCGTTTTTCTTTTATATAGAGTTCTTTGTGGGATGAATTGTAAAATGACCATCTCTTCAAGGATAACTTTGCTTCTGTAGTTTCTAAATATGAGACGGACCATCCCTGGGTATCTAGCAAATGAGTACCAGAAGCCATCTGACATCCATTTCTGGATTAATAAACTGCGGCTACTCGTTCTGCCTGGACTTGATCTTTTCATCCTCTGACACCTGGAGAAGCATTGCATCTGCCCAGATGACGAACTGCCTGAATTTTAGACAGCAAAGTGTTACTTCCAGCTGTAATACAGGGCCGTCAGCATCCAAAAGCATTTTTAATTTCACATGCAACTTCTATCATTACTTCTAGAGAAGCTTAAGAATTGACGCATCAAATGGCAAAAACATTATTTTAATTTCACTGCTGGAAAGCAAGAACTAAGGGTCTGCTACTTACTTGGCAGCTTGTTCATTAAGTATCTTTAAGTAACGCTCCACTGGACTGAGGAGTTCAGGAATTTCTAAAATAAACGTCCGGAGCAAGTCTGACTGAACATGGGAATTCACAGCAGGTACCAATGCTTGAAATTCCGACTTCAGGTGATGTAGGGTTTTGACAATCAAGAAGAACTCTTGGGTAGAACACTGAAAACAGAAATATTTTTTACCTAAATAGCATAAGATACACGAAAATGAAGCTTAATTAGTGGTCTTTTTAAAGTCAGAATCAGAATAAAAGAAAATTTTAATTTATTGGATAAATTAGTTAACTGAATAAAGTATTGTTGATACCTTCTAAATGTTAAATTAGTAGTTTAAACACTTTAGAAAATAATGTTAAAGTTAAAAACAAAATAATTTGAGCCAGGGATAGTAAAGCAAATACTTGTTCCGTGTTTTTTCATTTTAAAATATATTGACCATATAGCAAAAATACAGCAAACAATGGTAAAAATAAAAAAGACATTTCTGGGGAAATATCTGCAGGACATATGAGAGATAGAGGGCAAAAATTCTTCCAGGTATAATGAGCTCTTACAAATCGACACAGAAAAGATGAATAATCCAAAGAATAATGGCTAAACGAATGGAATATGCAGCTCACAGAAAAAGAATATCCAATAAGCACATCAACTTCACACACAATTAGGGCATGCAAATTAAAATGACAAAATTTCTCACTTATCAGAATGTCAAAGATTTAAAAGCTTGATAACAGCTAAGTCACAGCGGGTATAAAACAGATACTTTTATATACTCTTAGTAGAAGCACAATCTTTTTGAAGAGCAATTTGTCATAACTTCATAATACAAAAGTACATATACCCTTTGACTAAACAATTCCACTTTTTAAGAATTTAACTAAAAATATATTTTAATAATAAAAAAAAAACGTGTGTATCTGAGTATTTATAGTAACACTGTTGGTAATAATATTAAATGGATGAATAAAGAAGCAAATATCCAGCAACTAAGGTCTTATTAGGAAAAATTCATACAATGTAATAGTACGAAATAGTTAAAAAAAATTAAGACATCTGTACATACTGTGTACAGATCAATATGGAACTCCATAATTTCAACATATATTAAATATACATAGTATATGTTTACACTATATACCATATATGTATTTACATCAGTAAAATTTCATCTGTGATTCTTTAAATTATATGCATTATCCTATAGAAATAAAAATATAAATAAAAATGTCTGGAAAGGTACACATGTAACTGACTTTAGTGACCTCTGGGTAGTGGGTATGTGGGGGATGATAGACGCAGACTTTTTATTCTTTATTTTATACCTTTGGATACTGCTGTAATTTTTTAACATGAACATAAATAATTTTTACTTTTGGAGTTTCTGATAAAGAGAGTGGGCTAAACCAGTGCATCTAGTTTCACTCTATCTTGAAACTAAAGTCCAAGATTGTTTAAAAAGGCATAAAACCTCAAGAACAACTAGGAGTAAAAGATAATAGCAACAACATCTTAGCAGCTATAAAGTAAATGAACAAGTGGTAACTGACTTAGAAGACTCAAGGTATTTGAATGTTAAGCTGGTTGTGAGGAAAACTAGGACTCAAGTTACACCAAGAATCCTAAAAAACTCAGAACTGGTGGCACAAATTATCTTTGGAAGTGGACATTGAGGATGGGGGAGAAAACAATTGGCTGAAAGTGAATTAGGAAGCAATTCAATCCCTTGATCTTCTATTCCCCTCCAGGTCCCTCTGCAACCACCATTCTCCTACGCTGCAGGAGACTAATTTTATCCTCTGGAGAAGATAAAACATGGGGTCTGAACCAGTTTCAGGCACAGTGAAGGATGAGAGTACCACCAAAAGCAAGGGATTAAGGGAATGGTCACAAACTGAATGCTGAGATTCCCAATTGTCCCCACCTAGCTCCCAGAACACTGTTAGCCAGTCAGGAGACTGGCAGAGTCCCTGGGGGGATCTCACAAACCCCAGAGGAAAACCCTGAAGCTCTTACAGCAGGAGTTCTCCCAAGAAATGGACCAGCTGGTTCACTCTACAGCTCACCTCATATTTTGTAAGCCACATCATCTACAAGACCTTCCTGTCAGCATTTCAGTCCTCCACTCTTTAAAAATGATCAGACACGAGATAAAAAATCCTAACGTTAAATGCAAAAACCAAAACAATCAATCAACTAACAAATACTAGTGGGAACAGAGCCTATACAAGTAAAATAAAACTTCTAAAAGAATGCTATTAATAATATCCTCAGTTAAACATAGAATATTGCAATCACGAAAGAATGGGATGCTATTTAAAAAAAAAAGGAACATTCAGAAAACAAAAAAACAACAAAAATTCAAAAATTCTTGGAAATTAAACTATGATGGTAGAAATGAAAAATTTAACAGAAGAGGTAGTAGATCCAGGTGATAAAATTTCCAAGAAGGTAAAGCAAAAGTGTAAAGAGATAGAAAATACAGAAGAAAGTTAGACAATCAATTCAAATCATAGAGTTGCAGAAAGAAAGAAATCATCAAAAAAACAATTCAGGGAAATTTCCCAGAACTTTGTTGCCAGATTGAAAGGTCCCAATACAATGGATGAAAACAGAACCAAATCATGGCAAATCAATATGAAATTTTAGAACACTGGGGACAAAGAGAAAGTCTCCCAACTTCTAGAAGGGGAGAAAAAAAAGTCACACAAAGAATCAGGAATTAGAATAACTCCAGACTGTTCAACAATAATACAAAAAGCTAGAAGACAATGGAGTAACACAAAATTCTAAAGGAAAATAATTCACAGCCTAGAATTTTGTACCCAGTCAAACTACCAATCAAATGTGAGAGTAGAAAAAAGGCATTTCCAGACATCCATGTTTCAAAACGTTTACTTCCAATATTCCTTCTCAGGATGCTTCTACAGGATGTACTCCACCAAAAGGAAGGAATAAACCAAGAGGAAGTCATGGAATACAGAAAACAGGAAATTCAATTCAAGGGAAATAAAGGGAATCTAAGAACATAGCTATACAACAGGTATAGGGGGCAACCAGTCCAGATTGAGTCAGGTTAGAAGGCTCAAGGAAATGAAATTAACAGAACATTTGGTGAAAAATAAACATCTTGAGATGAGAGGGCAATTTATGGTTATGTAACGATAAGTACACATAATAAGCAGTATTTATAAAATGGACTAATGCTAAGAACACATTTAGAAAGACAATTATTAACTATAAGGAATGAAGTAAATTATGAGAAAAATAAGAAATTAGGTCCAACTGAACAAAAGTTGAGTTCAAAGTGCATCATAACGCACCTCTTCTCCAGAAAGGCCACTGTTTGCTGGGAAAGAGACATATAGGAAGCTGGACTGTTTGGATAAATGTGGAGCCTAGAAGCTTTTTGGCCAAGAGTCACTTAATGATACATTCTAACAAGAGTGAAGAAGGGAAAATAAACATTCTCAATATAATTTTTGAATAATAATCTCTTGCAATTACTGTAATTTGAGAGGCAAGAAGGGGTTTGAGTTTTCACACCCAGACATGATAAAGTTTAAGTCAGCAACAGCAGCTAAGTGAAAACCAGGAGAGCTTGGCAATCCAGTCCTAAGTGCTCAAGGCAGGTTGTTCTCAAGTTTCCTCAGCTAAACAACTCAACGGAGCTGCAGGGAAACTGAGGATAAGGATAAGGGAGCTGCTCCTGGAGTCACTCATGTTCAACCCCATTTTGGGCAGCAAAACCCACAAGTGCAGAGGCAGGCCAGCACAGGACTGGAAGAACTCCAGCCTAAGCTCCATACAGAAAACGTGGCTTTGGGCTTATACCAGTCTGGCTAAGAAACTACTCTTGCCTACAAAATTCTGGAAACACTCTCCTTTCAACATTTACTAAGTGCTATAATCCTTTAAATGTACTCACCAACCTCAGCAGTTATGTATCACTTCCTTACAAAAGAGTTCTTGAGCAAAGTTAATATGAGGTCCTATGCCTAGCACTATCCTGTAAGATTTAAATTTAAAGTTTTACTATCAAAAGAAGTGTTTATTTTATTTCAGAGTTGGCCCACTTGGTATCCTCTATTATTATCATCATAAAAATACCTATTTGTGCCTATTCCATGGCACTTTCCACACAGCCATATGGCCTAGGCTTACCACTTCCACAATATCCCAACAGTGCTCCTTACCATTTTATGACTTTCACATAATTGGCACAGCCTGCACCCAGGATATCACTCACCATTTGGTGCATACAGCAGAAGCTTATTTAGAGTAATCTAATAATAAAGAACAGACGTGTGTTTGATGGTGTGTTCCAAGAGCCAGCTAACTAATCTATAAAAACTTGGTTTAAAGCATTTAGACTTCCTAAAGTTGGTGTGTTACCAAATCATTTCTAATCTTCACTTTTCACATCAATCTTTAGGCACATTCTTGTGTAAACATTAAAACAGCAACAAGGAACAGCTTCTGAGTGAGTCATAAGTTCCTTTAGTGTAGTTTGAAACTCTAAAATAAAAGTAATTCTTGCTCTGCTTATTGGTCACTTTTAAAATAATTTAGATTCTATACTGTATGATCTCACTTATACGTGGAATCTAACAAAAACCAAACTCACAGATACAGAGAACAGACTAGTGGTGGCCAGAGGCGGGGCAGGGAAGGGGTGGGTGAAATGGGTGAAGGTGGTCAAAAGGTGCAAATTTCCAGTTGCGTATAAAATAAATAAGTCCTGCAGGTGTAATGCAGAGCACAGTGACTACAGCTAGCAATGCTGTATCGTATATTTGAAAGTTGTTAAGGTAGATCTTAAAAGTTCTCATCACAAGGAAAAAAAAAAACTTTGCAACTATGTGTAGTGATGGATGCTAACCAGACTTACTGTGGTGATCATTTTGCAATACATACATATCAAATCATTAGGTTGTATGCCTGAAACTAATATGATGTCATATGTCAATTATATCTCAATAAAAAAATTAGATTCTGACTTTTACCAGAGTTTTTAAACTTTTACAATACACAAACTGTATGAAATGCAAACATCAAAGTTAAGTTTAAAGAGAGGCAGCAAGGCCAAATACAAATCACAGCAGCACGGAATGATGCTGCCATCTTGACGCCTGGATGTTGTGACTCAGCTCTTCTGATTAGCGATTGATAATTTTTTCAGCTTTGCTCCTATCTTCTCTTGAGAAAAACAAAAATCTCTATTTTGTGTCAAGGAATCCTTTCAAGGGAAGAAGTCGAGGCGCTTGAGGTCTGTTGTTGAGATCTGAAGGGTCAGATGCACTGATTGCTAGGCAGTGGGCCAAGGATGCAAAGTAACAAATGGTCTGACATCCACTCTGCAGCCTCAAAAAAGTCAACCATCAAACTTCCAACTCTCAGGACAGCCTCTGCTATTGCCAGCAAAACAACACAGTGCATCAAATCATGGTACAACAGACTCCACTGACCCCATAAGCAACTCATGCATTTTTTCCTGGGGATCACTATTTCCCAATTCTGGCTTGTTCTTTGTTTTCAAATTTAGCTAAGCATATGGAACAGTTACGTAAGTCCTCTTGGGCACTGCAAGTATTCTCAGAAGCAGTACTTATCGTTCTAGTAAAACTTTGTGGGGGAAAAGGCCTTTAAAAAGTTAAGACAAATGAAAAATTGGTCACAACCAGAATTTGAGCAAATAAAACTTGTTCTATAATAGAATTATTAAATTGGCAAGGATTTACATTTGGGGGAAAAAATGTGCTTACGTAGGGACCACCAGGAAAAAAATGCAATGGTAATCAAAACTACTATCACAAAAATGGTAGTGTGCAAAAGTGGAGCCACTAAAAACCCAGTGAAGGATCTTTGTTTAAATACTAATTCTGTTACTTACTAGCAAGTTACTAACCAGCATCATCATTTTAGCCAAGACAATGCAAGCTGTTGTAACATTACATCCATACAGAAAGCAGTTCACACAATTTCCCATCAGTAAGAAGGTGATGAACACAGTATCTTCTCAACTCATAAAGTTTGTACAAGGAACAAAGGGTCTAATATACGTGAATGGTTTCTGTAATTGGTAAAACACTATAAAAAGTTTATTAACAATTATAAATATAACTAATTGATCATTTTTTAAATTTTAGGCATATTTTGAAGATAAAGTAAATTATTTCCTAAGTGTGGAAAACTTCTCTTGTGATTGTTATGACTTACACTGCACACCTTAAGTGACAAAAAACAAAATAATGCTTTCTACCTACCTACAATTCTAAACTTGTTTGCATATTAATACCACCATAAATATTCTACTGGCAGATTTTTCCTTTGGTTGAATCCAGTAAAAAGTTGTTCTGAGGTCAAAAGAAATATGGCATCTCTTTTAAAAAGTAACTAGTCTAAGTAAATTTCCTATTTTGATGGTGGTCCACACTTTGAAGATGAAACATGAGGATATCCTGTATTACGACAGAAGGGCCTCTATGTGTTTCTATAGTTAACAGAAGCAGGAAATTTTACTTTTCACAATGCAAAAATTGGAATAACCTTAATTTGTGCGATTAAAACTTCTGAGGATTCTCTTATGTTATCTGCAAGATTTTACAAAATAAAATAGCAATAAAGCTCCAAGACATTTTCCTTTAATATCTGGTATCCTCATGCTGAAGAACATAATCAGGTTTAACAGATTTGATTTCTATCACACTTACCTTTTTGTGGTAAATGCTACAGAGTCCTCTCTCTATATCGGGCAATTTACGTAGATGATTTTCTATCTGACCAAAGACACTGGATTCTGAATAGAGAACCTCAGATACAGCATCAAGTCGAGCATTTATGTCCCTGTGAGAAGAGAGCAATAGCAGTTTTCAGATATGTTAAGAATTCACATTGTAGACGGTTCCCTCTCTAATGCCCAGCACTGTAGCTGTGGTCACTTAGAACAGCAAAAAGGGGACTGCTCCTCCATATCTCTGGACCCTCCCTGCCCCTTAGCATTTGAATCAAAGAGCAGATACCATGCAAGGGAAGTCATTAGCTAGGTGGGGCAGGACTGGCTCATTAGGTTTTCTCCCCCCACCCCCACCCCGCCCCCCGGCAAACGCAGAGACTACATTTCCCAGGTTCCCCTGCAGTTAGGTATGGTCATGGACCCATACCCAAGTTCTAGCCAATGAAATGTGGGTAGGAATGATCAAGCCACTTCCAGTCCTGGCCCATAAAAATTTCCTGTGGATCTTCACATTCAGTCTTTCCTCCTTTGCCAGCTAGATGTTGAGCCCAGGGCAATCCTGTGAGGCTCTCGTTGACTCATCAGCCTGGTCTGTAAGTGGAGCAGAAAACCTTCCACTCCCTCATTGCTACCAACTGGACTTTACATTAGCAAGAAATAAACTTTTATTGCATTTAAACCACTGAGATTGAGGATTTATTTGCTACACCTGCTTGCATTACCTCGGCTAAGATAATAGGTCTACAATGGGCAACTGATTTTCTACTCTGACTGAAATGACTGATCATCTTGGTCAAAAACCAATTCACTCAGTTAACCAACTATCTGATAGAAGACTTGATGGTGGTGGTTGAAGTGATCAACTATTTGACTGAAACGGGATTTGACATACTGAGCCTGAGCAAAGGCTGGGAGCAGCAAGTACAGAGGACATAACATCAAGAGACATGGGAGACCAGGGCTGCAGGAGTTTATCAGTGGCTATTCCCTAAGCAATGGGCCACTTGGGAAAAAATGGTGAGGTACTGTCAACTTAAAATGGAAACCTGACTGACTAAACGTGTCCTAAATGAGACATGGCCTATCTAGTACCTATAAACATCAAAGGCCTACACTAGGTATAATGGCCATACATGACACTAAAGACTGAGATAAGTAAACATATCTAGTGGATGTGGGCCCTCAGTAATTGTTTTTTTTGTTTTGTTTTGTTTTGTTTTTGTTTTTGTTTTTTTTTTGGAGGAAGATTAGCCCTCAGCTAACTACTGCCAGTCCTCCTCTTTTTGCTGAGGAAGCCTGGCTCTGAGCTAACATCCGTGCCCATCTTCCTCTAGTTTATACGTGGGACGCCTACCACAGCATGGCTGCCAAGCAGTGCCATGTCCGCACCCGGGATCCGAACCAGCGAACCCCGGGCCGCCGAGAAGCGGAACGTGCGAACTTAACCGCTGCGCCACCGGGCCAGCCCCAGTAATTGTTTTTTTGCATGAATGAATGAACAAACAAGCAAAGGAAGGAATGAACTGACATTGGGGGGTGGGAGGAGACATCAGCTAGTGAGCACACATTTATCTATCAAAGTTCTGTTGATATCACACACACTGAGGTGAAGGGCAAACCTCACAGCAGAATCCTGCCTAGATTACTGTTAAATTGAGTACTTTGTAATTAATTGAGTACTTTTATCCTTGCTACCCTTTAAACTACTCTGTAAGGTCATGCGTATTCATGATACGGATACTAACTTCAATCTCATTTTTGTTCCATTTTTCTCCGGCTTACGCTCTGTTGTGTAGAAGAGGCATTTGGTTTGTCATGACACAGTAAAACAAGCCAGAGCTTTGAAGACACACAGACTGGTTCCTCCATTCTCACAGGAAGCCATCCACTTCTCTCCACCTCTCCCGCCATTACACTAGTCTAAGTAAAAACCATTTCTCACAAAGACTAATAAAACAGCCTCCTCACTTTCCTCCCACACCCACTTCTGTCCCTTTTTCCAATCCATTCTCCACACTGTAGCCTGAGCAGTCTTCCTAGAACACAAATCTGTTCATATCATCTCTCTGCTTTAAGCTCATCATTGACTTGCCATTAACCTTAGATTCAAATCCAGAATCCCTAACAGATCTATAAGACAACTGATCCCTGTTTACTCCTCAAGTCTTACCCCAGATCACCTGTCACTCTCTTCCTCTCACTCTAAGTTTCAGCCATAATGAACGTGTTCCAGCATCTTGGTCACTCCAAGTTCTCTGACATCAGGGCTTTCTCATTTGCCATTCACTCTGCCTAGAAGACTCTTTTCTTCTTTCCTCCCGCCTAACAGCTCCACTTTCTCTGGCAAACTCCTACTCACCCTTCCCCCAAAACGGCTTTCTAGATTCACTAGACCAGATTTAATCCTTTACCATCCTTTTCCATACCACCTTCTATTTTCTTTCCATTTACTGCTTCACAGTCTTTTCTGCTAGATCGTAAGCTCAGTGAGAACAGGGATCATCTCTTCATTCGCACAGTTCCAAGATCACAATATGCGCTCAACAAGTAGTCATTCAGTTCAATTCAATTCAATTTCAAAGACTAAAGTAAATCAAGATGAGGTGAAAAAACATAAATTTTCTTTACATACTACTGTTGCGATAAAATAAATCAATGTTTTACCCTAACGTTTACCCAAAATTCTATACAAATATAAAGATTTATTTTAATAACTCACTCTCACATAAATGAAAGATGACACCAAGTGGAATACACTAAGTTGATGCTACAGATGGTATGAGGACAGATAAAATGATGCCATCTGTGATCATATAAAACAGCCTACAAAGATAGCTACTTTCCCCCAAATTAAAAAGGTTGCCTGAGATATGGAAAGATAAAAGCAAAAGAGGTTAATAAAAACCTAAATCATATTTACGAAGTCTTCCAAAAGATTTTTTAAAAACAGACTGAAAAGGTTGTACTAAATTGATTTGCAATCTGGGAAAATACAAAGGTAGTGGGTTTTATTTTAGCCTAGTGACAGCACAGGCAAAAGCATGCTCCCTATGAATCATTTTGGTTTGAACCCAGCCTTCACGTGGCAGGGAGGTAACAGCTCAGAGGGAAAGAATTTGAGCTGAGAAGGCAGGTGACCCCAGTTGAAATCCAGGCTCTACCATTTACCAGTTATTTAGGCTTGCCCTAGTCTCTCCATCTATAAAATGGGGATAATAATGGTCCCTAACTCAGAGAGTTGTTATGAGAATTCAATGAAAAAAGACATGTTAAGCACTTAGCGCAGTGCCTCATACAGAGTAACTACCCAATACACGTTAGGCGTCACCATGTTGCTATTATGATGATCTTTATTTGCTTATGCAATTTGGTTGGTGGATACCACAAAGAACAGCACGGGGAGGAAGAAACAGTACCCAAAATATAAGCTTGGAATTAACTATGTATAGAAAGCCTAAAGCATAGATAATGCAAACAGGTATTTTGTACAAAGTGAACAAGGAAGGATCACACAAGGAAAGCTAGTCCTGGGATCTCAACTGCTAACTCGGACTGGCAGTGGTGACTTGAACTACTGTGTTGAGACTGGTTGAGAAAGAATGCCAAAACCAATTACAGATGTCTGACAAGGGCAGGGAAATTAATAAAAATGACTTCTAGTCAAGTTCTTTAAACAAAATAGTTTGCGTACCTTAGAACTGTTCTTTAATTAACAAGAGTAAGAAGATTTTCCAAATAACTGTAATAAAATAATATGTCAGAGCACCAGAATACAGAACAATTATTTCGATGCAATCCATTAGAGAGATTTGGTGATTGCGACAGTTATCAAAACAGGAAGTAGCACTGTCAATTAGATGATGATAAAGCTATTATTCCAAGATACCCCATAGTATCCTACAGTTGATCTTACAACATGATACATTCTAAACTAATGAAAAGATGACACCCGACTCATTTCATTCCATATGACAAAAAACAATGGACCTGAGGTCCTCGGGATGACAATGATTCTTCTTTACCAAAGACCCAAGGACTAAATGTGGGTGTCACTGGAGTCCTTCACATTTCAAGACGAATTGGATGATGACGGTAGTATCTGTTGCTTGTGGCTGTCACTCAGAAACACAATGAGCGACCTACAGCCACTGCCATTGTAAGGACATGTGATAAGTCTGTACCAGTTGGTTGCTATTTGTGGAGATGGCTCTATAAGTCTAACATAAGGTTATCTGTGAGGGAAAAGCTAAAATACAAACTGCTGGGAAGAGGTTGTTTTTTGTTTGTTCTGATTTTTTACTGAAAGCTTTCCTCTAAAGACAGATGATGTAAAATGAGTGTATTAAATTCAGACATTAACGCATTGGTCATGTGATATGTCTAAACCAGCTACCTAAACAGCTTTGTGTAAACATGAATCTTAGGCCTCCTCCTAGGGCCTACGCATCATTACTTGGATCTACCCAGCTCTGCCTTTCACACACACCGTTCATTCATCCATTCAATGAACAATCACTGAGTGCTTACAAAGTACCAAATGTAGAAGCAGTAGAAGATGGAGGGTGAAAGTGTGACAGCAGGAGCTAGAAAGGTAAGCAGGGACCCAGTCGTGTGGGTAATGCAGACCACACGGGAGCTCTGACTTTATCCTGAGCGCAATGGGGGCCAATGGCTAACGGGTGAAAGTACGTAAGAACAGTGGCAGGAAGACTGGTGAGAAGACTGTTTCAGTAACCCAGGGGGTGACGCTGATGATGGGAGCTTGGGTGGACGATATAGAAATGGCAAGAGCACACAGTTTCAAGAGCTATGAAGGAGGTAAAATTAACAGGAGCTGTGACTGATTAGATAAAGGAGGGAAGGAGAGAGAAGGAGGAGGAACTTGGGAGACGCACTGTGAGGCCATCCACAAATACCATGCTGAAAACCTTACAGGTCACAAAAGAAAGGCTTTATTTTATTTATGAAATTACATTCTAAAGAGCTACTCTGACTATTTATCTTGCTGCAAATTGTAAATCGCCCAACAAGCTTTTAAGGATTTCTATTACTTGTGTTCCAATTAAGCATCATTTTACCAATAGACAACAACTCAAAATATTAAACAGAACAATTTTCTGACAGCTACCTTCCATTATCAGTTTAGGCCACAAACTGGAGTTTTTGAAAAGAGCATGAATACGACTTCTCCTTTTGGTAATAGTGGGGTGGGTACTTTCAGACCATCCCTCCTACTGAGGACAATTTAAAAAGTCAAACGAAACAAAAATCATGTTCACGAAAGCATCAAAGGACAAAATAGTAAGGAATAACTACACCAAAATCTAAAAGAAAGCAAGAACCCAGAGTAATAACCCAGCAATCAAAGCCACTTTTGCACTGAAGAGATACGCCAGAAGAATCTGCTCTAAAAATGAGCTGCCCTCATAATAAGGGTGAACTTGCAGTCTAGGTTAGCATCAGTTGGATGGACTAAAACAAGTCAGACACTGAACTGGAATTAAGATGGTCCGAGTGCCACCAAGAATCTGGCAGAAGCAAACAAAAATCCTCTCTGGGAGAAGGCACCTTCACCCTGGCTCTCACATTATTCTTAAAAATAAATTTCCAGATTATGTAACCAGTACACACAAAAGATAAGCATAAAAAGAAACCAGATGAGTAAGAATGAATAGAAACAACAGACAATAAGAATAGACACACAAACTACCAAACTTTGGAGGGGAGGAGGGGTACTAAATGATAAAAAAAATACTCAATACATCCACTAGAAATTGCCAAAAGAAAGCATATGAAGCACAGAACAGGAGGGGACATCAGAAATCAAATCAGTCATGTAAATTCTCATTGCTTTATAGGTGCTCTTTCTTTGCTCTCTTGCTCTTTGTCAGATTTTTATCTCTGATTTAGTGTCATACAGTTTCACTAAGATTTACCAAAATATGGATTTCTTGTTTGTTTTCAATTGCACTTTGGATTCAAGTGCTTTCTAAATCTAAAGATTCACATCTTTCATGAAATATGAGAAATTCTCATCCTTTATTATCCCTTTGAATATTGTCTCTCTCCGTATTCTAATTTTCTTCTACTGGAAATCTTATGAGGATTATGTCAGACTTCCTAATTCTCAATTTTGTCACTTGTCACATTGTCTCTTGGTGCTACACTCCAGGTAATCTCTTCAGATGATCCTGCATTGCAGCTATTGCATCTATTCCTGTTTAACCCATCCACTGTTTCTAAAAGTTGTATGTGGCTCTTTTTAAAAATCGACCTGATCTCTTTTGATGGTATTTTTGTTCTGTGCTCTTTATATTTCTTTTAACGTGGTGGTTTGATATTTACCTTTATAACCCATTATCTGAAGGTCTTGGGATTCTAATTCTACTGCGCATAGTTTCTGCTGACTCACACTCATGGTTACTTGTCTCCCCATGTCTTCTGTAATCATGGTTTGTGAGCCTGTGGCAGAGCTTTCTCTTTGAGATGCCCAGGAGGCCTAGACAGAGAATGTCCTGCTTTGGGGAGGATTCGCATTTGCTTCTGCTAGGGACCCTGAGGCACAATGGGACCATTTTGATAAACTTCACAACTTGGAAATTGCCAGACCACACAGATAGTCCAGATTGGACTAACAAACCTGAGTGAGAGTGGGCCCGCGGTTGAGGATTCTTGGAAACTCTGCCCCTGATAAGACTAGGCCAAGATGGAAATACTTCTTTGTCCCTCTATCTTCCACTACTAAGGGAAAGAAGCAAAGTATGGAGCACTGTGTATATTATGCCCCCAGCTATGTAAAAAGAGAGGAAAGGATAGATTCATATTTGCTTGTTTGCTTTTTAAAACAAAAAGTCTCTGGGAGGATACACAAGAAAATGATAACCATGATTATCCAGTAGGAACTGGGCAGATGTGGGGCAGGCATGAGAGGCAAACACTTCACTGTACATCTTTTCAGTTTTAAACTCTGAAACTACATGAACGTATTGCCTGCTCAGAAATTTAAGTAAGTTAATTTTTCAAATGCTCAAAAAAAAAATACAACAGAGTTGAAACAACAACACAAAAGTAAAGAAAAAAAAGCCATCTCCAGCAATAGATTGCTAGGTATTCACTAAATATTTCTTCTTTGTCCTTGACAAACATTTGTTAGCCTCCCTTGCAGTTAGGTGAGATCATCAGAATGAGTTCTAGCCAATGAGATGTGGGCAGAAGTGGCATTTGCCACTGCAAGATCAGACTCATAAAAACCAAAAACATATATCCTCCGTGCTGCATTGGCTGGGAGTCAAGGCCCAGGATGACCTTGGAAGTCACATGTTTAAGACTGGAGAGTCTCTGGAGTTCCTAAATGCTATGTGATGAGAGTCCCAGCCTACTCTCCATCTGGAAAGGTCCTGAATTGTTCATGCAAAGAAGAAAAAGGGGAAATCAATTTCTACTCTATTAGAGCCATTAAACTTTTGGGAGTCTTTTTGCTAGCAATTTTCCCCAACCAATGCACTATCTTTAGTGTTAACAAATATGTTAATGTGTGTTAGTCAATCAGAACATGAAGTTGAGCTTCCTAAGTTCCCAGGACTCAGTCAAGTTTAGAGCATTAAATAAAAGAGAAAGGTTGTGACCCCAACCCACCACATAAGATGACAGTGTTCCGTTACTCACGGCTGTGCCACTCTGGGAGGGCACTGAAAGACTGCCTACTCACAGCGGCAGTCCTTGCAAACTCTCCTCGCAACCTGACTATAGCTGCAGGCGAAAGAGGAAACACAGACAAGCGTCAGGTGGAAGAGAAGAACTGGCCAGGACAGATTCTGGACAACTGAAACGGAGGTTTCTTTCCTCCCTGTCATCACTGGAAGCCTCCAGCCAGGTCACCTGATGACCATCTTCCCATCTTTCTAAAATAAGATGTGCTGGGAAACATGCTCTTGAGTCTAACATGGGCTTTCCGGACGGATGGGCTCGGGTTTGAGTCTCACTTTTACCTGATTACGATGGTGGTGAAGGTGTGGTAGCAGCATCATTTAAAAAAATCACATATTGGGGCTGGCCCGGTGGCAGAGTGGTTAAGTGCGCACATTCCACTTTGGCGGCCCAGGGTTCGCCAGTTTGGATCCCGGGTGCGGACATGGCACCGCTTGGCAAGCCATGCTGTGGTAGGTGTCCCACATATAAAGTAAAGGAAGATGGGCACGGATGTTAGCTCAGGGCCAGTCTTCCTCAGCAAAAAGAGGAGGATTGGTAGCAGTTAGCTCAGGGCTAATCTTCCTCAAAAAAAAATTAAAATTAAAATTAAAAAATCACATATGGATGGGTGTATGTACCATATTTTCTACACAATTATTTACTTTTTAAAAAATAAAACACTGCAAACACACATAAACACTACCCCACCTGTATTCCTTTCCCTTTCCTCCTCCCAGAAGAAATCATTTTCCTGATGTTAGTAAATATCCTTTTTACTTCCCATTTTTGTATTTCTACCATTTATGTCTGAATCTCCAAGCAAAACAGGTTATTGTTATAAAATTTAAATAAATGGTATCACACTCTGCATTCTTTTACAACACTGTTTTTTTTTGAGACTTATCCATACTGATACATGTAGACTTAGGTCATTCATTTTAACTGCTGTATAATACTCTAATGCATGACTAGATAGTTTATTTTTCCATTCCTCTCCTCATAACTAGGTTGTTTCCAATTTTTTGGTACTATAAAGGACACAGCTATCTTCTTGACCACATAATTGATGCTAGGAACCACACTAATCCTTTATACATACTGTTTCATTTGGTCCTCACCAACACTAGGAGGTAGGTATTGTCATTTCCATTTTACAGATGAAGAAACTGAGGTGCATAAAAGTTCATGACTTGTCCAAAGTGACACACTGAGTGAGGGAATCAGAAGTCCAGCTGGAGTCTCACTGACTCCAAAACTGTGCTTTCAGACGGTCCCCTATGTGCTTAGTGAGATGATCATGGATAATTAACCTGAGTCTTAGTTTTTCTTATCTATAAAATGAAGCAATCACCATCTCTGGCAGTGGTTGAAAGAATTAACACTTATAATACATATTTTTTAAAAAAAGCAGCACAGTTAGACACTGACTTCCCACCCTGCCATTTTCTTTCCATTCACTTGATCCCTTGAGCTTTAGTCCCCTGCTTCTCCCATACAGACGCACTCACACAGTAACAGATCTCGCCTCTTCAGCCTCAGCCAGCTCCCTCCCGCCCTTGGCTACTTTTCTGTCCTCAGCTCCTAGATATAGACCTCTGCTCCTTTCTACTCAACATTTCCCTTACTTTACTTTTTAACATAAAAGTTTCTTTTTCATCCCTAAAATCAATCTAATATTTTGCATAAACACCTTCACCTGGACAGCATACAGTCCAGAATGTTTTTCAAAGAAAAGACAGATGGATGATCTTTCAGAGTACTGTACTACGGGCATAAAATTGCAGGTTTGCAATTTATGAAATTCAATGGTTTTTTACGATGTTACTTCAGATGTTAGATAAATGTACAGTAAGTGCAAATGACAATCAAAACACTTGTTTCCATTCAAGAGATGAGTACATTCCATCTACTTGTGCCAAGAGGAGGAAAGATATGAAATAACTGAGTCTATCTGTTATGGGTTGAATTGAGTCCCCCAAAAATATATGTTGAAGACCTAACCCCCAGTGCCTCAGAACATGAACTTACTTGGAAATAGGGTTATTATAGACGTAATTAGTTAAAATGAGGTCATACTGGAATAAGGTAGGCCCTTAATGCAGTATGACTACATCCTTATTAAAAGAACGCCATGTGAAGAGATATGCACACAGGGAGAACACCACGCGAATGTGAAGGCAAGGATAAAAGAGAGGCACCTACAAGTCAAGCAACACCAAAGATTGCCAACAAACCACCAGAAGCTAGGAGAGAGGCGTGGACCAGATTCTCCCCCACAAGCCTCAGGAACAAACAATCCTACTGACAGCTTGCTCCCGGACTTACAGCCTCCGGAACTGTGAGACAAATGTATGTTGCTTAAGCAACCCAGTCTGTGGTACTTTGTTACCCCTGGCAAACTAATACACTATTTAAATCACTCATTACGGAATTCAAATTCTACAAGTATGACCTTAAGGAGCCATAGAAAAGCAGAGTGTGCCCAAATATTTCTAAGCAAATAAATTCTGACTCAGATGTGTTTAGAGTTAAGAGTCAGACCTTTTTTTTTTTTTTTTTTTTTAAGATTTTATTTTTCTCCCCAAAGCCCCCCGGTACATAGTTGTATATTTCGTTGTGGGTCCTTCTAGTTGTGGCATGTGGGACGCTGCCTCAGCGTGGTCTGATGAGCAGTGCCATGTCCGCGCCCAGGATTCGAACCAACGAAACACTGGGCCGCCTGCAGCAGAGCGCGCGAACTTAACCACTCGGCCACGGGGCCAGCCCCAAGAGTCAGACCTTTTACACGATACTTAAAACTAGCTGTGCCTGAGGTGAAGACAGCCCCTTTCTATCACCCAGCCTGGCTTCCTCACTCAGGCACACGATTGCTCTGAATAACTTCTATCTACTCTAACTCCATTAGGGGTTTGACAAGAATGCAAGATGTTGCCAAACCATTGCTTCCAGTGTTAAGTACAATGTTTTCAGACTTGACCAAGCAATTATTCCATAAAAGGGTAAAAATGATTTCTCAGAACCAATTCTGAGAAACTAAAACAAGGAATCACATAAAGGAAAACTGCTTCTTAGGTTCTTTTAAAATTAAGGAGTTTTTCTTAGAAAAATAAATTTCCCTTCCATACGTGTGCCTTTATTTTCAAAGCCTACTTAGAACCCTAAGATTTTCATATGGATTCATTTGTTCGTAATTTCTGATCATCTATTATATTCAAAGCACTATGAGCCCGCGATGCATTCTGTATGTGTGTTGCGGGTGGAGGGGAAACAAGCTGGACAAAATTGAGAGGAGTTAACTTTCTACAGAGGGAGGAAGGAGAAAAAGGAGGATTTATCAGAGTTAGGTTAGTTATTATAAATGAAAGACACAGTTTAGTGAGAGATAGATATTAAACAAACAAATATCAATCCTGATAAGTCCTATATGGTATCAAAGAATGATACAAGGAACATAATTTAGATTAGGAGGTCAGAGAAAACCTCTCTGAAGAAGTAACACTTTAAGGTGAGTCCTAAAGGATAAGGAGTTGGCTATGTAAGGATTGAAGAGAAAGGGAAGAACATTCCAGGTAGAGAGACCAGCAATGTGAGACCATGAGATGAGAAAAAGCTTTGGGATGCTTGAGAACCAAAGGAAGGCCAGAGTGACCAGAAGACAATAAATGCGCGAATGCAGGGAAGAATCAGATAGAAGAGCCATGTTAAAGAATTGGTCTTTTATTTGAAGCCCAATGGGAAGCCAATGAAGAGTCTAAGGCAGGAGGGTGACCAGACTCAGTCTTTATTTTGAAAAAGACATTAGTTAGGACACTGCAGCAGTCCAAGCGACAGCTGATGGTAGTTTAGACCAGAGCGATGGCAGTCGTGATGGCAAGACATGCACAGACTCTGGACATATTTTTGAGGTAAAAAAACAGGATTTAGTATTAGACTGGATGTGGTTGTTAAAAAGGAAATGTCTAGAATGATTCCCAGGTTTCCGGCCTAACCAACTCGTTAGATGGAGGTGCTGGTTCCTAGAACGGGGAAACCAGGAGGAAGAACACAGCTGAACATATTAAGTTTCAGATGTCTGTGATACACCTATGTGTTTATGAATCTAAGTTGAATATATAAGCCTGGAGAATAGAAGAGAGTCAGGATCAGACATACAAATTTGGGCATGACTGACATTTTGGTATTTACAGTCATGAGAATAGATAGGTTCACAGGGGTCAGGTGGAGAGGGTGAGAAGAGGAAGGGAGAGAGGGTAAGGTAAGGAAGCAGGCTGAGCTCCTAAAGTTCAGTTCTGAGCAACTCCAACATTTAAAGGATACACAGAAGACGAACACCTAGCAAAGGAAACTGAAGAAGCAGCCAGCACACTAGATGGGAAACAAAAATTAGTACAAGTTTCCACTTCATAAAAAGGGAACAGACTGTACAAAGGTCAAGAAATAAATTACACCTCAGCTTCTGGTGAGAACTGTGAATAGTAGGGAGCAACATAATCAGATATACAGTGAAAAAAAATAATCTATGGAAGTGCAGAGTAAAAATAGAGAAAGGCAAGACCAGAGGCACGGAGATGCTTAGTTTCCATAATAAACAAAAAGCCTTTCATGAAAAGGCTTTCATCTGACTGCCTTTTATAAAAAGTGATTTTACAAAAAGGCAAGATGATATACTACTACTTCTTGCCAGAGAGTCAACATTTTCACTGTTAATCAGAACAATTCATCCACGAGACGGGGAGGAACTGATTTCCCAGATTTTGCTTTGTGGTTAATAATCTGCTGTGCTGTATGTGTGCGTGCACATGCACACACACACACGCTGTGCTGTATGTGTGCGTGCGCACACACACACACACACACATACATACAGCTGTGTTTCCAAGAAACCACTATCTCACTGAAGGAAATGCTTTGTTTCCAATATGTATGTGCACTCAAACTGAACATTTCCTGAGGCAGAGACGTCCTAGCAGACATGCGGGTCTGGAGCTGCTGGAGAGAATGGTGACAAGTCATGAGCATATGAGTTACAGGAGAAGTCATGGCCACAGACAGGATCTTAAGTAGTGGTGAAAGTGAGAAGAGGTCCCAGAGCCAACGGTGGAAGTAGAAGAAGAGGCATCCACCAAGAAACTCCTAAGTTATTTTTGTTTAATATCTTTAAACAGAGAGTGAGTTACTGAACCTTAAATATTTCTTCTAAGATGATCAAATATGCCCTGGAAATTATTTCACTAAAACATCATTTAGAGACTCATCCCATACTTTTCAAGGTTTTCTTTTTCCCCCATCTATCAATATTTACAAGCAGAATTTGTATTTTTGGGCTTTTTGACAAGAACCAATAAAGTACACACGGTGTATATAGTATAAAGACTGACAATATCAACTCAAACAAGCACAAGAAATTCAAAGATGGAGCCTCAAGAAAACGAATTCAATATAATTTAATTTTAAAAGGTCTTAGGACTAACGGCTTGCCAATGTGACATTCATAGACAAGGAGAAGACAGAGAACTACACTGAAGAATCTTCCTGCCTAAAATTAGCAGAACTGATAAAAAGTACAGGCCACAATACATAAAAAAGCATAACCTAAGCACAAGCCAATGTAGTTTCAGTAAAGTAAAATCCAGTCTCAATAATCTAAGTAACTTCTCTGAATCAGTCAATAAGTGTAGGGTAAAAGCCATTTATACTCTGTAAAAGTTGCTAATAAAATTCTGCACCAAAGAGGCCATTTTATAGAATAAAATGTGGTGGGGGTAGAAAATCCTCTGAAACTTGAAACACTTGGTCCTGGATTTACAAACCGTGTGATTGCCCTGAGAGCTAAAATAGGCTAAAAATATAAAGAAGATCTTAAGGGATTTAAGGGAACTCATGGATGACTGACAAATAATGTGCTCTTAGAGAACTTGGGAGATCTGCCTTATCTTGCAAAATTCCCTTGTCACCAGTTATTTGTTCTATTATCTCATTGTAGAAGAAAACTAGGTCCTAAACTAATCATTGGCTGCCAATGTCAGAGACAAATTATTAGCCTAAATGAACCACTGACGTAATCAGCATGGCACTTATATTAGTGTAAAAACAACAACAATAAATATACAGTTGAACCACTGACCAATCAGCTGAAGATTTTCTCAAGGTTTGGAATAGGTTCCAAGTGCCAATAAGATTTAACTGGAATTCTTTTGAAGTGGATTTTAATGGATTAGGAAGATAAAAGTTTGAAAACTATGACCTAAAATAAAAAGGGCAAACTAAAAAGATTTGTGTGTTTGTTTCCAGCTATATAAGTGTTAGGCAGGTCTAAAGTTCACACTCAGAAAGAATCAGCGTTCGATGCATGACATATTTTCTCAGCCTTTCTGAGAAGGTAGGATCCCAAGAGATACAGTTTCAGCCCTTAAAAACCTACAACATGTTTTACTGAACTTATCTCAAATTAATCCTGGTTATAAAAACCAAAGTTAACAATAGAAATAAAAATTTTAATTTACATGAAAAACTCTTCTAGTGACTTTGTTTCTGCTGAATATTTTGACCAAGCAAATAAAATAGTAAGACCTGCTGTGGATGCTTAGGTAGATGTCTTTCCATCAGCCAGAATGCAACATCTCTTACATTGCTGTTGTACACAGACTGCCTGCAGGAAGCCATCTCGTCTGCTTTTGCTCCATGAGGTATCCTAATCTCATTTGAATATTGAACCAAAGTAGATAAGCCCACTTTAAGAATTTCTTCCTTATCTAGTCAGTTTCTCCTGTCCAAAGGTCATTATGGTCAAGAAGAACGATTGGAGGGATCCACTAAAAACCAAAGCAATTTCATAACCATCATCATCAAAACAACGTCTTAAAGTTCATCACTACCACTAACAACATCTGCTGTCCTTTATGGAAGATGACTACTAAGCACAGAGGAATATGCAGACAACACGAGGCCGCTGTGCAGGTTAAAAGAGACAATGCAAATAAAGCCCCTGGCATAGTGCTTGGCATGAAACAAAGAGCTCAAAAATGGTAGTTGGGATTCCTGTCTCACTGTACTCCTTACAGCAACCCTGGGAGGAGGGAGTTCACCATTTCAAAGATGACACTGTGGGTGGGGGCTTAGTGGGATTGACTCATTCAGCTGACAGAGCCCACACGCAGCAGCTCTCTTCACTACCACACCATACGCTGCTCTACCCACAAGGGAAGCTGTTCAGGAAGACGGTGAAGTCCCACTCGGGCTGGGAGTCAGTGCTGGTTTTAAACCTGGACTCTACCAGCTATGAAACATTCAGCAAGTATTGAAGCTCTCTGAATTGGTTTACTCATCTCAAGGACCTACCTCAGAGGATGATTTTGAGTCTTAAATGCTGGTACACTGTCAGAGGGCAATACATAATAGCATGCATGCATTCATTCATTCAGTAAACATTTACCAGGCTCCTAAGTGACAGGTGCTGTTCCAGTCAGAGTCCCCAAATTTATGTACATATCAGGAATCATCTGGGGAGCTTTTAAAAATTCCAACTCCCAGGCCACACCGAAGACCAATCAAATCACAACCCCTGGGGCCTGGACACAGGCATGAGTATCTGTAAAGCCTGCCAGGTGATCCAAAGTGCAGACAAGCTCAGAAACCACCGTGTTCCAGGGACCAGACGCAGCTCCTTTCCTGCAGGAGCTCCGGGTGCACTCATTCTGCTTTCCTAAACATCTCACACTTGGCCTCTCTTTTGGATTCCCACTGTGACTGCTTTAGCTCAGGTCTCAGAGCCTCTCCAAGAACTTGCTGACTTGTCTGTCCCCCTAGCACCAACACTTTGTCGGTCCTACACACAAGCCCAGCTCTGATCCTATCCATCCCATGCTCAGGATCACCAAATTAACTTCCTCTGGCTACCAACTCCTCAGCCTAGCCTTCAGAGCCCCCTACAAAAGGCAGCACCCCATCCCTCCAGCCCCTCTCCCTCTACCCCTTATGCTACTGATGACCCCAACTAACCAAACAACTCACTTTCCCCAGACACGCCCCTTGTCTTCCAATCCACAAGCAGGCTCATTCTTACGGACAAAGAAAAGCATCCTCACAATATTACATGGTCTATTGCCAAATACAAAATAACTTCTTCCTCAATTTAAAACAGTGTTCCTATAAACCATGGTAACCTTGGTTTTAGGGAGGCTAACATACCTTTAATTTCACAATTTTATATAATTTCAGATTAAACACACAAAAAAATTCCTTTTACCTTATTTTAAGGAGTGGCTGGGTCACCCACTTCTTTAACTTCCGTCTCCCAAATGCAGTTTTAGTATGGTCTAAAACCCAAAGTAAACTTCCTTTGGTTTTCATATCAGTCTAAGAAAGTCCAGAAAACAAGTTTTATTAATTACACAATTGTGCTAGTTGTTCATGTGCCATAATTATTCCATAAACCCCAATTTTAAATGCCCATACTTAATACACATTTAAATACACATACCTAGCACAAAGTACAGCTCATAACAAGTGTTCATTCTATATGTGATGAATGACTATATACATGCACAAACACACATATATATCTATACGCACACAAGATATAAAGTATTGATATTTAGTACAAAAAAGGGATAGTTAGCATGTAGCTTTTGGTAAAGGCTATGTGTAGTTTTTAGTTAAGTAAGAATAAATTACTGAGAAGCCTCTTATGAAACATGTTTGTCCTCAGCATCTTAAAAATATAACTGTATACTTTCCTGTCTTGGGAAGGAGAGTGAAAATAATTTAATTTTCCTTTGGCCATTCAGTATATTCTGTTTCCTAAGTCTTACCATTCTAACGCTCGATGCTCTCAAGACAATACTGAACAAATGCTGGGGAAAGAAGGGAGCCTGCACTGCACTCGGAATTTACCCTGGAAGGGCCTCATTTTAGTCTGTTTTATTAAATCCTTATAAAGGTTTATCTATCTATGCTTTGTCACTTGAAAGTGAAGCCATAAAAAAAATTACTATTAACTAGAGATGGTAGTTAATTTTAACCAAGCTTTTATCATATTACTAAAAGTCTATTAATAGGTTTGAATCTTATTTGGAACATAAAATTGTGGTTTTCAGTTGAATGGTTTTTTTTTTAACTTTTCCTTTTCCTTCAAATCAACAAGCAGGTACTTAGAGAACCCTTCCTATGTGCTCAGTAGTACGACTCGTAAGGTATAGTAAGACATGGCCCTTCCTCAGGGCACTTACATCCAAGTCTAAAAGAAAATTATAAGGAGACATAATTAGGGCACAATGCCACCTGGCAGAAACCAACTGTAAAAGTCCTGACGTAAGTTCCCCAGGTCTTAGGAATTTAAAGCAGAGCACACACAGAAGCTACAGTGGTCACGGAGGGCTCCCTGGACGATGAGCTAGGCAGGCAGAGCCGGCCTACAAGGGCAGTCCAGATCAGCAGCTGCACCATCCCTCTGACACAGGAGCCCCAGTGACCTGACCACAGCACAGCGTCCCCTGAAGAGGACGGTGGAGGGGAATCATTCTCCAGTTACCTGGCATCCCTGGAGAAGCAGGCTCAGACCAGAGAGGGGAAGATGGGAGAGACACAAGTCTTGTTACACCTTCGCTCTCCCTGACACCCAGCCCCCTGCCCATCACCCCTTTCCACTGCTTTATGGTACAGAGGCCAAAATTGAAGTGCAAAGATAGGCAGAAGATGCTAATTCTCAGCTTCTGTTTCTACAAGGGCTCACATCCCAATAATGAAAGAGATTTTAAAGGGTATTTCGATTACAGTTGATTTTTGCCTTAGGAATTTGATTTCAGAACTGATTCCACTGTAGTAGGATTTGAACAGGGAGGATGTAGCAGAAGGAAGGAAAGCTTCAAATGCCAGCATTGTGTCTGCAGGCTTTGACAGTGAGCTCTTCTTCAGCCAAGAAATGTCCTTTTATTCCTACTACTTGTTTCCTATCATGCGGATATATATACAGTCGTGTCAATTAATGACAGGGATACGTTCTGAGAAATGCGTTGTTAGGTGATGTCATCATTGTGCAAACATCACAGTGTTATACAAACCTAGATGGTATAGACTACTACACACCTAGGCTCTATGGTACTAATCTTATGGGACTATCATCATATATGCTGTTCATCACTGATAAACGTCGTGCAGTGCATGAATGTACAGCTGATGAGCAAGACTTGCAGGAAAGACTCTCAACTTCTGGATAAATGGAATGACAAGATAAAAATGTTATTGAATAAAAGTAAGGCTGACTCTAGTAGATAAAGATAGCTGGGAATAAGAAGAAACTAAGTGAAAGAAACTAGTTAGTAATAAATCCAGGAGTCAGGAGAATAAATTCAGCATTTACTTTAATTCACAGAACTAATAAATATTTTTGAAGAGCTTTAAATCATTTGACTCAGATGGTCCAGCTTCTCCACTACTTACTCAAATGACTTGGAACTGCTTTTACTTCTATGATTTTATCTTATAATAACATTAGTTTTAAAATGTAATATCTCACATTTCCAATTGATAATAAATGAAAGCAATAATTTTAACGTCTCCATTATCTTCCTAATTCATCAAAATGCAAACAATGATGAAAGTTTGTGAAGCGAAATACTATGCATCTTACAGTCTGAGTATCACAGTAACTTGTTTTATATGCTGGATAATGAAATAAGACTGCAGACATTTCAATAAAAAGTTAAAGGTATGTAGAAAAAATATAACCAGCGGACCCAAACAATCCACTTCATATTAATTTTCAAAGATGATGTCCTTCTAAACAAATATTTGATACAGAAATTATCAGGATGAGCATGCCATTTCAATCATTAAAAAAGCTCCACAGCTCCCACAGTAACTAGAGAAGTACCTAATGTATTTGATTCTCCAAAAATTGAGCGCTGCAGTTATCAGCTAATAAACAGATGACAGGCAGAACAGTCAGCTGAAGACAATATTGTTATTTTCACCTGCACTCCTATGAACAGATGGACACCTTATTCCAATTTTTTTTCAAAACCATTTTGAACCAATGAGTCTTTTGTTTATCTAACCTGATTCTGCAGAATTTCAAGATTCCTCAATGTTGTTCCATTAATTGTCATAAATTCCATTTCACCCGAGAACTGTTTAAAATTCCTGTAAAAGAATGAAATATGAGCCATGATGTAAGTAAAGAAATTTTTAAAACTAATTTAGGCACTGAAAATATTCTGGTAACCTTAGGAGAAAAGTTAGCTCTGATAGGAAATCAAACCAAAAGGAGTAAAAAGAATATTCACCTTTTGAATATTGTCAGCTATTGATGCTGGTGCCGTTAAAAAGAATGATGCAAGAGAAGGACAGCTGCTCTCACACCAAAATAAGGACAAGGAAGGGAAGTCAATGGTACCACCATTTTTCTGTTTTTTCTTTACATTTCCAGGAATAAACCCAAACATAATCTTTTATTATTGGTGGAGCAAGTGGTAATATCTTTAGGAAAAGCTACGCAAATTAACTAGAAAAATATGTCAAGACACTTAAAAAAGTTCTCCTCCTTATTCTTTAGCATGTGATCATCTTGATAAACTCTTTAACAGCTTTTAATCAAGTTTGATCTGTACAACAAACGTTATTTACCCTGTAATTAACAACACACATTAGTGTTACTAATGTTTTATAGAGTATGAAACTGAAAAGTGGCAGAAATTATTTCTTTAAGCTCAAGGAATTTACATTTTCCTTGTGTCCTTGTAACTATCCCAAACAAGATTAAAAGTTCAATAAATTTCAAATAGACTTGAGTATTGAGTTGCCATATGATTAATAAATTTATGCACAATTCCAATTTTGTCCTTATTAGTCTTTCATGTTAAAAATATATTCATCAATGCATTACTAATACAGTAATTCAATTTCCTTTAGAAGCCATTCCTTTGACATTTCTATCAACAGCTCTTACAGACTTACTGGCTTATTTTTAAAGGCAAGAAAAACAACGCAAGTCGCTAAACCATTTGGAGAGAAAGCATGAATGCTTGCATTATAAATCTAACCACACTTATTACGGCTGTAATGGGATTTAAATACAATCCAGGTTCCCTAGCCAGTTATGGAAACAAGCTTCATGCAAGAATCTAGAGCCTAAAATCAGAGCCAGTGCTCACTGAGAGATGCCTTCACGTCTAGATGACTCCTGCATCTAAAGCACCAGAGCCCTGAAACAGAAAGAACTTACTGCATACTTGGAATGTTGCCTAGCAACTGAATGCTGTCCTGTGGCAGTGTAATTTATCTGTGACAAGTTTGACCTAGCTTCCAAAGGAGGATAACTTATCGATGATTTTCAAAGGGAAGCAACTCCAACACTGACTGATAGAAGGTGTATGTGGCCCTTTGTCTCCTTGTAGCAGTTAATTTGCCTTGCATTACAGCAATTTATGCTCTTCTGCTACCCTCATTAATAGACTGAAGCTCCTTGAAGGGAAGGGTTATTTATGTCTTAGACCTTTTGCAGCACCTGCAGAGCCTAACAGAAGGTAGATGCTCAGCAAATGTCTGCCATCTTCCTATGGGAAAGCCAGTTTGGGTTTGTTTGTCTCCTTTGAGACACCAAGCTCAGAAACATCTGTGAAACACGCAGGGACAGTAATAAGATATAAAACATTATTTTCAAGAAGAAACAATCAGGTAGTGATTGGTTGTGTAGGTAACAGGTGTTTAACAGCTTCATGGCCAAAGATCCAAGCTGGAAGAGCCGATAGCCTGGACTACAAGTTGCAATCTAACCAATTGTCATGCGTTTAAATATAAGTCATTTAATTCTCCTGTTCCTGACAGTTAGGTTTAACCTACACAATTAATTATTGAGTACCTTAATCAGACATGAACTCTGGGGGGATGCTTAGCTGGCTTGTGAGAAAGACCCATAATCAAGAACCATCAAAACCCCATAATCCAGTAGCCTTTCCTAAAAACATCTCAGCTAGCTGCCTTTATTTCCCATGCACGCCAGAGGTGCAAGATAAATAAGCGGCATTTAAGATGTGTAAGCTGTCCAGAAATACTGCTCAGCTGCCTTCACCCTCACAAGAAATTGTATACCCAACAGTCCATACCCCAAGGAATGGTGTCTTAGGTTTAAGATTCTGGAAGCATCCTCCACTCCACCAATTATCTGAGGGTTTTATCACCTAATTCCAACTAAAAGTGCTCCTATCATGCCTCAAGTGAACCTGTGAAGCAAGGCACTGTCAGGACATCAAGACGGAAAACTGGAATTTCATGGAGCTTACAGAAGAGTTTATGTGATTGCTCTTGTGCCTGCTTGCTAAAATGTCTACGTGTGGCAGCCTTTGGTTTGGACTCACATACGCTTGGCAGAGAGACAGCTGGAGAGGAAGCTTGGAGCCCTTACCTACATATAATCACCGGAAGTCCCAATATCTACAGTATCAAAAAGTACCCAATAACCATGAACAACCAAATAGGCTTAAGTTAGCTCACAACACCAGATCTTCAGAGAGAAAAAGTATAGGTTCTTTTCTTAATTAGTAGTATTGATGAGATGTGCATATGGTTTTTTATTTTATTGTTTTTGCTGTTACTGAAGAAGTCACCTAAGTCTCAAAGTAGATGCAGTGAGAAATAAAGAGTTTCTACAAACTGACATCTACATTGATTTCAATAAAGGAGATCAACCACTAGGCAATATTAAATCAGACTTATTCCTATGGAACACTAATTATCAAGCAACTGTAAGAAGAACTAACTACGCTTTTGGGTTTCCCACATGTTTGGCTGATAATGTATTCTGGAGTTGGGACTCTTCCTTCCAAATACAAAAGAAATTTCCTTCTGTCAGTGCCTATTTCCATTAGGAATTATATACATTTTTGAACTAAGAGTTGTTATCTGCCAGCACCCTTAGCAATTCAATGGTATACGATCACTGATCTGAAACACTCAATCCTAAATTATTTATCCTTTTGGAAGAAGCCAAATTTTATGTGCTTTGAAATCAGTCTCATACAGAATGCCTGGCTAAAGTTCATGCTGTGTGAACCGGGATAGAAATCTCATAAGTAACATGGGAAAATACTTCATTAATATTTCAGACAACAAAAATACAAAGGATGCTTTCTTTTTCCTCAACTTTTATAATGGGAAGAAATGTTCTGGCTGAAAACTTGTCAGAGAAATTTAAGACTCTATATCATTCCTACACAACTTTAAAAAAAAGAAAACCAATCTTCCGATTCAGACAAAAGCAGTAAAGCTACAAATGTTATATGAAAAATCAACCCCTTACAAAGATCTTATTTAAATATTATTATTTGAAAATGGAAACAAAGAAAAAAAACTACCCCATTACATATGAACTCTATAGTGGGACACAGTTCTTTACGTGCAGTTTCCAAAGTTCATACTTTCACCATTTGCCTAAGCTTTCAGTGGTTAATTTTATTTATGACTATAAATTATATTATAAAACTTCAGTTTTATTGTAGTTCACTTCTACTTGAGTTGTAATTAAACAAAAAAACTATCTTTGCATTCACAAATGCTGCCAATAAATGCCTTAGAGAAGAAAATACTAAGAAAGGTGTATAACAGGTCCCCAAGACCACTGCCTGGTTCAGTGATTCACTGGGAGGACTCAGCACATGGTCGTACTCACAGCTATGATTGATTACAGTGAAAGGATACACAGCAAAATCAGAAAAGGGAGAAAGTACATAAGGTAAAGTCCAGAGGAAAGCAAGAGCTCAATAATTTTTTGTAGGGGGATGTCCTGTACATTTTAAGATATTTAGCAGTATCTCTGATCTCTACCCATCAGATGTCATTAGTTTTACTAATGAAAGTAAAGATTCTACGTTATCATTCTGTTTTAAGAAGTTTTCTAAGAAAAAGTATTTGCAGTTCACCTTGGGTAGATTTTCTCATTCCTTCCTAAATTTCCAAAACCTATTTGACGTTCTGACCACATCAATCTTAATAAAACTCATCTGAAATGACAAAAGCACTCATTTCCAAAAATTAAAAAAAGTTAATTCCTTTAAAACTTCATAAATTTAGGAATCAGGCTAACTGTGTCATAACAACTATCTAATATTCTTCACGTTCTATTTATTCTACTACTTTGCTCTGAAACAAACCTACTTAAACTCTCAAACTCGGAACCTCAAAATTTGCCTTATCTAATAAATAATAAAACTTCACCTAATCCATCTTTAAGAACAATTCCTGAAATACTATATTTTCCTCAAACAACCTCAAATTCTATTGTAAAGGCACAGAGACCTTTAAATAAATGAACATCAAGATTTTTATGAAACATGCAGCAATTTTTGTGAAAGCATTTGTAAAACAAGGCAACTAAATTTTCCCCCAAATCCTAGCTCTTGAACTAAGTTTAACCACACCTTATGCTGCTGAATTTTTAAAGTAACACAACTGAAATTTAAATATACAAGGAGAACATTCACGTTTTCCAAAGTAATCACCTTGAGAAGCAATATTCTTTTTCCAAAATATAAGAACTATGGAATTACTCCTTTGGAATTATCCTCCCAGTTGAATTACATGCCACCTATAAAACATCATCACTCACATTTCATTTTTAATCAAAAACAATAGTACCAGTTTGATCACAATCTTTATTAATTAATCTTGGCTCCCAATGACATTTTGGCAATTTCCAAAATCAAATCCACTTACAGGATGAAGAATTCCTTCCTTCCTTCTTTTTCCTTAATCCTATATTTACTGACTGCCTACCAGGTACTTACATATGCTAAGTGATACACCATGTGCGGGCCTAACACTTTGGACCTCTTTATATCTTTTTCGTCTTTGGTTCTGTGGAAATGAGAGGAGGGCTTACCCAAAAGGCAGAATAGATACTTACTAACCCACAAGCAGGTCCAGTTCCCTGACCCCCCTCCAACACCATCACCAAACGTGAGACGAGGAAAGTTCAGCTTCACTCAATTTATCAGGTGGGGTAATTTAAAAATAAGCTATTTTAATTTTAGTACAAATAAACATTTTACGTCTTACTGTTTAGTATTATTTTTACTTTGAATTAAATATGAGGAGAACATAACAATGTTTTCAGACACAAATTCGTCTACTGCTAAACACATGAGAGCCTGATTTAAAAAAAACAAAAGTCAGTTTGCTTATCCCAATATTAATACTTCATTGCTTGGTGATGTAGGAACAAAAAACAAATCTTAAAGAGCAAGCTATTAGTCACTAATCCCACCTCACTTAGTCAGCGCCTTCCTATCATGAACAAGTCAAAGGGTAGGTAGCTTGTCATCCTTTCCTTATGGGGATCCAACACAATCAGCCATATAGGTCAATCTCTAAAGTAAGTCTCCCATTATTGGAGCTTAAAGTGGAATTCAATGAGGTACCAGACCAGGCTGCTACGTGTGTGTGTGTGTGTGTGTGTGTGTGTGTGTGTGTGTGTAAGACTGGCCCTGAGCTAACATCCATTGCCAATCTTCCTCTTTTTGCTGAAGAAGATTAGCCCTGAGCTAACACCAGTACTGACCTTTCTGTATTTTGTATATGGGATGTCGCCACAGCATGGCGTGATGAGCAGTGTACAGGTCTACACCCAGGATCCAAACCTGCCAATCTCGGGCCACCAAAGCAGAGGGCACGAACTCAACCACTACTCCACCAGGCCAGCCTCCAGGCTGCCACTTTTTCTAACAAAATGTTTCAGCCATATTAAACATATACAGATTAATACAGTACCCAGGTTAAAAAACAAACATCAATTAGAACTTCCCTGTGCCATTTTCCCCACCAACCTTTACAGTTTGCCCTTCTTCCCCACTGGAAGAAACCACTCTTCTGAACTTGTTCATCATTCCCACACATGTCTTTATACCTTCCCCATATATGCATATATTCCTGAGCAATAAACACTATTGTTTCACGTGTTTCTAACTTCATATAACGGTATATACTGTGTGTTCTTCAGCGATTTGATTTTTGGCTCAAGATAATGTTAATGAAATTTTTTAAATATTGATACATGTAACTCCATTCCATTCATTTTTATTGCTGTATTTATATTGCTTGAATGTAACACATGAATCTACTCTCCTGTTGATGGACATTTAGATTGCTTTTAAACAGGACAAACCTGCTTCCAGAGAAATGACATTCTGTTCTATCCTGAATACCACACAGAAAACACACACCAAAAAAGACATTAGGAAAAGATTCCCAAGGGACCTGCCTTTCTTCCACCCTCCCCAACAACCTCAAACCAGCACCACCTCTCTGATTCCCAATTCATATTTGGCCATTTTACTGGCTAGCTCCTATCTGTCCACCCACCTCTGCAAAACACGAAGTAGCTTACTTATCCAGGATCGGTATGATGAAGGGTAATTCTTCACAGAGCCAAAGACAAGGGACTGGTGAAGGTGGAATATAGAAAGGCAAGAAAATTATCCCACCACGTTTTTTTATTCCACTGGTTTTTAAACTAGTATTTTCTTAGAATGTCAATTACCAGCTTTTAAATCTCTGAAATCTACCAAGTTAATCACTCTTTTAAAAAGCTGTCTACGTTAGTAGCTGTCCTCTTTCCTCTTTATCTCCAAATTTATGGTCTATGAAATAAGAACTGAAACCAAGAAGAAGAAAGGCAGTGAAGTTTTATGAATGCTCTTTAATACCACTTAATCCCACTTCTTAATACTACTTGTCAGTTAACTGTGCTTTAGTAGAAAGCACAGTTTTGTAGTTAAAACTATAATACATTAAATAGCTATCATGAATACAAATTAACAGAATTCTTAAGGATTCTATCAATATTTTTACATCAATGAATAATTTTAGTATTCTTCAGCAACACCACACAATTCATCCTTGTCCCCAAATACAGTATTCAACAGCAGGTGAACTTCTCTGAGTACAGTACTTACCAAATTCAATTTAAGAAATGTTTTTAATGTAACCCCCCACCTTTTTTTTTTTTTTTTTGAGAAATCACTTACTTGGGTTTGGAAAGCACCTTTTCCAAGTTAAAATCTTTGAGGTATCTTATTATGGCAGCCAAGGAGCAAATCACAGCCTTCTCCAAGTTAATGATGCCAGAGAAACTTTGAGAACCTAAAAAAGAGAACATACACCTTCATTAAAATTATTATTCACCATTATTAAAAACAAACCTTAAGTTAAATAAAATGTAGTTTATGGTTATTGAAATAATAATTCAGACAATACCTCCTAAAATTGCCCTTTGGAACAATGTAGAAGGTTATGAATACCTAGGGCACGGAAAAAAGGGCATTTTCTGATGGAGGAACGAAGCTTTTATGGAAAGCAATACACCAAGTTTTTCAAAATGTAAAATGCTCATCCCCTTTGACCCAGGAATACTCCAAAATGCTTGTCAAAAATGTGTATACAAGGAGGGGAGTTGAAAAATCTCTGTAATAGTAAAACTAGAGACAACCTCACTGAACATCAACCGGGTAATAGTGAAGTATCTTTTGGTCAGTCCAGATTGCTATGCACCTACTGACAGGAACGACTTACAGCTCCCTGTACGGATACGGAAAACCATTCACAATATATTGCTGAGTGAGGGGAAAAAGGTGTATGATCATTCTCATCGCTCAGCAGGAATATTGCAACAGCTTCCCATCTGATCTCCCCTTCACCACTGTGCCCTATAGGGTATTCCTAACAGAGCAGCCAAAGGAATCCTTTTCTTTTTAATCCTAGTTGTAAATCATTCTAGTTCTATACGGGATGCCACCACAGTGTGACTTCATGAGTGGTGTGTACGTCCGCACCCAGGATCTGAACCTGCAAACCCCGGGCCGCTGAAGTGGATGGAGCACACAAACTTAACCACTCGGGCCCAGGGCTGGTCCCTAAAGGAATCCTTTTTAACAGGTACACCACATCATTAAAATACTCTGCTTAAAAATCCTCCAACATCCCTCAACTCACCGAGAGCAGCAGCTCAAGCCCTTACAGTGGTGTATAAGGCCCTGCACTGCCTGCCTTCACTCTCCTCTTTATCTCTGCGCTCACCTCCTAATCTTCTCCCCAGGAGTTACTCTGTTCCAGCACCCAGGCTCCTTGCTATTCCTTAAAGATCCCAGGCACTTAAGATACGCTGTCTCTGTCTGACACACTGTTCTTTCACGTGTCCATATGACTTCCCCTTAATCTTTCAATCTTTGTTCAAATCTTCATTCAAGTGAGGCCTTCCTTCACCACCCTATTTCAAAGTTCACCCTCTTCCCTGCCTTATTTTCCTCATAGCACTCATCACCCTCAAACGCACTAACTTATTTTATTGTATATTTCCCCCATTAGAATGTAAACTCCAGAAGGGCAGGAATTTATGTCTGTTTTATTCCTTACTGTACACACAATGCCCCCATAATAGGCATTCAATAAAAATTAGTTGTAAGAATAAACCCAAGTTATATTAAACAAATACAGAATTACATATGTATGTATGTATGTGTGGATTTGTACATAAAAAAATTCTTAAGGATTTGAGAGAAGAGACTTCTACTTTTTTCTTTATATACTATGTTTTGATTTTTTTTTGCAATAGGCATTTATTACTTTTAGAAATAAAAAAATTACAAAATATCCTCTACAAATCAGTAATACAAAATATCTTATTAATTTCAACTATAGCTTTTTATAATACCAAGTTGTAAATAAAGAGTTAACAAAATCCTTCTAGTGAGAACTTCATCTTTTAACTTTCTAGCTCTGTTCCCCAAGAAACCTCATAAAGATGAAGTGTTAATGTGTTATCTGGCAGCTTTGTATATGATAAAAATGACCTGAAATCAGTAAACTGCAACTGGATTAGGAGGAATTAGAAATACCTGATTCCAGGATTTGGCCTTCTCAGAGTACACTGACTCTTTGCACCTGACATGTCTCTTGTAGAAATTCCAGCAAGAGATATGGGTTCCTGTAGGGCATGGGGCTTCTAAGCCAGGGCAGATCCTGCACCCATCTGATGTGAATCTCCTTTCTTTGCACCTGAGCTATCTTGGGGCGGGGTGGGGGTAGGGGGGTGACCAGACAATGGGATGAGACAGAAGTGCCCAATGGCTCTGTGGGCTGCTGTAAAAACTGCTGAGGAGTACTCCCACTAAGAGGAACCTGTCGGTAAGCTAGGTTTTCTGTCCTACATCCTTCTAAGTAAGTCTGACTCCAAGAGTGGCTTATGGTAGTCTTGTGACTCAGTCTCATCTTTAGTTGAGCATAAGCCGACAATCCCTTGGTGACAACGTAGACTGGCATCATAAGTGGGTTACACTCTCTGCCACTCAATTCAATTTGGCTAAGGCACCATGAGATTAAAAGGGATGGAGAAAGAAACGCTAACAAGACACTGATGCCTGGGAGGGAGCTGGGGGAGGCTGATCTACCTCTGGTCTAGTGGTGAAAGCTCTGCAGCTTGTGATAAGGGATAAAAATGAACCTTAACATAAGCTGGACTGGCAGAAATGAGGGATACAGACCAAATCAAACACAGGTAGCTGCCTGAGGAAATGTGAATTAGATAAATAATGATTACCTAACATATTAAGATCCCGTCACTAATGTTCTAGTACTTTAATTCTGGCAATCACTTTGGAAATGCCAGACTTTATCAGGAAATTTATCCAAACAGTCTATAAAATTTCAAGGAAAATAATGAGCCATCTTTTAAGAGAAGCAAAAAGGAAGGTTGTTCAATAACTAACTCCTTAGACGCCAATGAATATGTCAAAAATATCCAGTAACTAAATGGTCATAACTAGAAAGAAGAAGCTGCAATGGTATTTTTGATGAACACAAGAACAGTGAACTCTTCTCTCTACTTCTTCCAGTCATTTATTGGTAATTATTTAGTTTCCATTAAATTGAAAGCCAAACTTGCACCTTTATCCAAAGCTCAACTCAGTTACATTGAAGACATATGGCTAACATGTACAAAATACTTACCTTTGACGTCAACTACATCTTTTGCATAAAACTCTGTAACCATCTGGAAAGCATGACTGTATTCAAAATACATGTTATCCATCCTTTCTACTCGAATTCTGTCATCCCGCACACTGAAAGAAAAAACCAAAAATTTCAAAGATAATTATCCATATTCTTAAATTATCTGTATACAGAACTTGGCCTGGCCAAAAAAATAAAGACTCATTCCTCTTCTCTCCCAAGTTGAAGAAAAAGAGAGAAAGATCTAAAGTTTTCCTGTCAAAAGACCTCATTTCATGAAACATGATTATTACTTTTACTACTGGTATTTTATATCACCCAGCACAGTGTAAGTACTTTAAATATATTATTATCAAGAACTCATTGAAATTAAGGTCAATTATTTTAAGATATACAAAAATGGAAAAGCGTCATTTTAATTTAATTACATCTTTTGTTTAAACACTCAACAACAGAATACATCATCAACGAATTCTCTGAAGTGGCATTTTTGTCTGGTTGGCTTTTTGCTAAGTCCACTTCTATCACAGCCTCCAGTCAAATATAATGAATTCCCCTTACGTCAGCTCTCACTCTTTATTTAAAGTGGTTCTATAGTCTTTTTAAAATACGTGTATATATATATATGTATGTCTCTATATATATGTATGATTATGTCAATACACAAAATCCTATCCTCCAGGCTGGGTAGCGCACTTTCTTTTCCACTTTTTTCTTGCTTGGCTCCCCATTCCCCCTCCTTCTCCTCTCCTTTCCTTCTCTCACCTCTCCCCCAACCCGTGTCAACAGCCTAGGAGGAATCCTTCCTTACTTTTTTCATGTTCATATGACCACACAAGATTATATCACACACATACACACACATTCATACATGTCATTGTTTTATAAAAATGGGATGACTTTATACACACTTTTGGGCATCTGGTTTTCTTCACTGAGCAGTAACTCTTGGAAATCTCTCCATATAAAGGGACCTAGCTACAACTCATTCTTTTTAATGGCTGAAAAATATTTCATAGTATGTAAAAGCCATAACTTATTCAACCATTTCTTTATTATTAGATATTCACTTGGTGTCATCATGTAGTCACATGTAGCTTTAGAACATTTTTATCTAAAACGTAATCAACCACTACAGATACAGTTGTAGCCTGCACACATGCCTCCTCAGCCATATTCATCTCTCTGTCTTCAGAAGTAAACACTATCTTTAATTTGGTATATACTATTACCATGTGTATTTTTACACTTTACAATATATTTTAGCATTTCACACAATATACTGTATTATCTCATGTCTTAAATTTTATGTAAGTGGCACTTTATTATATCTATCCTCCTACAACTTGCTTTTGTACTAAGTATTATATTCCTAAGATTTATACATGAAGACAGATGTACTTCTTTTTAAATTTTTAACTGCTAAGTATTCCATTATTTCTTATATTTTCTAGTAAATTTTTAAAATTTGCTTTTCAAATTTAATTCAATCACCTGAATTTATATTGGGGATGGTGTGAAGTCAGAAATACAATTTGATTTTCTACACAATTATCAATTAATGATCAAAGCACCATTTATAGAACATTCCATCTTTTCCTACAGATTTAAAGATTTTATTTTTTTCCTTTTTCTCCCCAAAGCCCTCCGGTACATAGTTGCATAGTCTTCATTGTGGGTCCTTCTAGTTGTGGCATGTGGGACGCTGCCTCAGCGTGATTTGATGAGCAGTGCCATGTCCACGCCCAGGATTCGAACCAACGAAACACTGGGCCGCCTGCAGCAGAGCGCGCGAACTTAACCACCTGGCCACAGGGCCAGGCCCTCCTAGATTTATAATGCTACCTCCAACGCACGTCACATTTCTACGTATGTGTGGCCCTATTTCTGGTTTCTCTATTCTTTTGGTCTACCTCTGTATCAGGACCACAGCTTCTTTTTTTTTATTATTATTATTCTTCCCCCCCAAAGCCCCCCAGTACATAGTTATATATTCTAGTTGTGACTGCCTCTGGTTGTGCTATATGGGACACCACCTCAGCATGGCCTGATGAACAGTGCCATGTCCACGCCCAGGATCCAAACTGGCGAAACCCTGGGCCGCCGAAGCGGAGCGTGTGAACTTAATTACTCGGCCAGCCCCAGGACCACAGTATCTTAATGTCCATGGCTTGGTATCTGTATCTGTGGCAAGGCCCTATCTTGCTTTCAGATTGTATCAGCTCTTCCTGGGCCTTTGATTTTTCTTGATAAATTTTAGGTTCATCTTGTCAAATTTCACAAACATCCTATTGGGATTTTGACTAGGTATGCAACAAATTAATTTAGCGGAAAACGATATCTTAACAAATCGAGATATCTCATTGTTAAAGATGGTATAATATCTTTATTTATTCAGGGCTTTTATATCTAACAATAACTTTCTGTAATTTTCTCCATGTTTTACATATCTGTGGTTGTGCTCCCTCTTAGATATATTATAGATTAATACTACTGTGAAGGGAATTTTTCTTCTATTACATTTAGTAAAGGGTTATCACTGGTGTACATGAACCTATTTTTATATGTAGCAACTGTGCCGAACACCCTCCCAATTGATTTTCTTGTATTGTCTATTCATGCACTATCATCTGTAAAAAAAAAAAAAAATTTATGGTTTTCTTTCTCCTTTACAATTTCTATTCTTCATTTGTTTTTCCTCTCTCATTATACTACTTGGCACAGACCTTCAGGGCTGTATTGAACAAAGGTAATGCTAACAGACATCTTTATCTTCTCACTGACACTAATGGGGATGCTTCCAAAGTTTCAACTCTTAGGTATGATGTTTGCTGTAGGTTTTTGAAGAAATGACTTATAAGCCTAAGGTTTAGTAACTTCCCTAGTTTTTGCAAAAAATTATTTTAGTCATAAAAATTATTGAATCTCACCTAATGCTCTTTCTACGTGTATTAAAATGATCACATGGGGGCTGGCCCCGTGGCCAAGTGGTTAAGTTCACGCACTCTGCTACAGGCGGCCCAGTGTTTCGTTGGTTCGAATCCTGGGCGCAGACATGGCACTGCTCAACAAACCACGCTGAGGCAGTGTCCCACATGCCACAACGAGAAGGACCCACAATGAAGAATATGCAACTATGTACCGGGGGGCTTTGGGGAGAAAAAGGAAAAAATAAAAAAAAATCTTTAAAAAAAAAAAGAAAGAAAGAAGTAAAAAATGATCACATAGTTTCTGTCACTTAATTTCTTAATATTTTACTCCTATTTTCTGATGCTGAATGGCACCTGCATTCCTGGGATATATCATCCCTGTCGTGATGTTCTGTGTTGCTTAAATAAAGTTATAAACTTGATTTCTTAATGTTTTATTTTTTCTTCCAGGAAATCTGTGCCAGCATACCTGGCTCCAAAGGCTCTTTCTGTTCTGCTACAAGACTAGGAAGCACAAGCTGATTCAGGAAGAAACCTACAAGGGAGGATTCTCTCCCATCTGTGACGCTGAAAAAAGATTTTTCCACCTTAATCCACTGGAGAGAGAATATCAGACTAACTATTGCACATCTCTTATCAATTTTTATCTTCCTGTAGACTCCCTTAATACCTGGACTTTCAGAAGCCTGCACCAAAGTTATTATTTAGCAACTCAAAAAGCAACGAATGACCTTACATGGGCTCCACGATGTTGCTATACAAGTTCCTAGAGTGAACATAAGAGGCATCTGGTTACTCAATTACTGTTCTAATTAATATTTTGTTTGACAAGCAGATAAGGATTTAGAAACCCATTAAATGTGATAAAACTGGACCTGTCAGTTATCCTTGAGGCTTTCGTGGCATCACTACAAGAGTGTCAAATTCATCATTCTGCAATTTGTATATTAAACATCCTCATGCAAACATTTTTTTCACAACCTGATTGGAGATATAAAATCTCATATCTGTGTTTTCCTAGATTTATTAATTGAAGAAAGTTGATATATTCACATCACTGTATCTCTGAAATAAAGTCTACTTGAAACACTGTATACATAATGAGTAAACACAACCAGAATTTCGTCAAATAGATTTTAGTAAAATCTTGCATTAAACACAGACCTGTCAATCTTGATTTCCTCAAACTGTAGTCTGTGGAATACCTACCTTAGAATCACCTGCAATACACATTAAAAGCACAGATTCCACACCCCAAGTGTGTTCAATCTGAACTCAGCAGGAAGTTAGGGGAGAGGGGGTATTCTCATTTTCAACAAGGTTTTTGGGGTGATTTGTAGGCAAACTGTAGACTAAAAACACTAGTCTACACCAGCAAAACTGGCCGCCATCATAGGACTGGAGTACAAAGTGGAAACATAAATCTTCTCCCGCTATAGTCTATATTTCAGCTGTCCTATTTAGAGGAGGACAGTAAACACTTTTTCACTAAAAAAATTAAGGCAGTCAACTATGGTCATATAATTGACCTGGGTCTAAAAATTATAAAAACACCTTCTCTTTCCCAGCTTCTACAGAGGTTGAACAGAGAGGAGGCAGAACAGAGGCTGTGCTCCTCCCTGGGCGTAGGGTGGCGAGTCCCCTTCTGTGCCGGATGGGACCACCACCGTCAGAATATGAGGCTCAGTCGCTTCATGGGGTACAACAAGCTGGACTGTTTTAAACTAAGACTTCTAATTCTAAAAAAAAATCCTTTTCATATGTAATGTGCCTCTCTGTTGCCAAACAAATTGTTTTTGAAAAATTAAATGGTGATAAAACTCTCAAGTGTGGAGCCCACACTAAAAACACAGGGAACCTCAGACCCAGTAATATCTTTCAATGTCAACTTGGACATAAAGTTGGTGACTCTTTGGTGTCGAATAACAGAACACCTACAAAGATTCTGAACTAACGTTCAATCGTGACCAAATGTCAGATTACCAATTTTATGATCTAGGTTGACGTTAGAAACTATAATTTTTATAGACAAAAAGAGCCTTGTTAAAGGCTGACAACCTCCTCTAGGAAAACTCACAAGGCCTCTCCGACAGCACACTTACTGCAAACAGTAACAGTGATCGAGCCTCCAGCTTCCTGGCTGAGTGATGAATTCCCTTCGAGGACAGAAGGCCATAGAGGGCTGGACTAAATAAAAGAGACCATGTAACATATTCCAGTGTCTCTGCATTAGAATTAGTATCAAATGCATTAATTTTATCACTGCTTAGAGTAGGAAACTATCACTACTTTCTTAGAAGACTAAGGGCATTATGTGAAACTATAATTATCAAGACAACCACTAGAAAAATATCAGGATAACCCTATAAAAAACAGCAAGGAAAACAGACTACATAGCGAAAGATTCTTCAAAAGATATAAAAATAGAAAATAGAGTAATATGGACAAATATCAAATGTATCTGCCATATTAATAGCTATTAAAGGAAAATTAATCTCAGATTGCATTACAAAGGGAAAAAAAACCTCTATGCCACAAACAAGAGCAAAACTTAAAACAAAGTAGTTCAAAAAGGTTAAAAATAAAAGGATGGGGGCCAGCCCGGTGGTGCAGCGGTTAAGTGCGCACGTTCCGTTTCGGCAGCTGGGGTTCACCGGTTCGGATCCCGGGTGCTGACATCACACCGCTTGGCAAACCATGCTGTGGCAGGCGTCCCACATATAAAGTAGAGGAAGATGGGCATGGATGTTAGCTCAGAGCTAGTCTTCCTCAGCAAAAAGAGGAGAATTGGCAGCAGACGTTAGCTCAGAGCTAATCCTCCTCAAAAAAATAAAAGGATGGCTGGAAAAAAATTGCCTAGATGGCTATACTAGACAAATGCAAAAAAAAAGAAAGCATGGGACAAGATTTTATTACCAGACAAAATATAATTCAGGACAAAAAGCATTAAATAAGACAAAGAAAGTTACTTTATAATGATAAAAATGACAGGATGGAAGAAAAACTTTTCACCCCATATCCTTAAAATATTTTTAGATTTTTGAACCATTGGAATATACTACTTATTCATAAATTAACTTATTAATTTAAAAAGAGCAAGAGAAAGAAAAGGAAAGAATGGATTACAGGATTTATGCAGGAGTTCCCAGATGCAGACGTTTGTCTACTTCCCTGGACTTGAACCTAGGAGGCTGCGAGTCTGGGGAACAGAGCGACTGGAGCCACCCTGCCACCCTGTGGAACATGAGAGGAAGGTGAACAGAGGGAAGAGAGAAACAAAGAGCCCCAAATCCAGCCGTGCCTTCTAGCCGACCTTCCAGCTTTTCCCTTACATGAGCCAACATGTTCATTTTCAACTTTAAAACAAATTCAGTAAGAACTGACTAGAAAGTGTAGGTGTTCAAAAAGAAAAAAAGGAGTCTTTTGTTGTCCAGAGAAGGCAGTGGTATAATCACACCGACAGCTTCTTAGAAAGATGGCAACCTCTCCTGAAGACCACGCGGCCAACAGTGAACCGAGCAGAGAAAGACCCAAAGTTTGATTTCAACTGGTGAGTCTGCTTCAGATCAAACCAACAGGCACACAGTACAAGTCAGAGATTCTGGAGACCAGGAGGACCCCTCACCCACGCCTCCCCACCAAGCAGAGGTGAAGGAACCTTAGCCAAGTTACCAGTGGGGAGAGTAATTATAAGCAGGTTCACGGCCAGGGCCCCTGCAGGATTAGAAAGAGCTGAGATAAAGAAACACACCAGGACCAACTGGCAGAGGACAGGCCTGTTGGGGAGCAAGAGGGAGGATGGAGAATTCTTCACTCATGGTGCAACCTCCATGGGGTCTCAGAGGCCTAAGGCCCAAGAAGTAATCGAGGCCAGCATGCACGGCAGCTGGCTGCTCAAAAGACTAAGAGAGATGGGAGATACTATGTTAAGGTAGGAAGTCTGTACTAGGTAAATTCATGTCCTTCTACACCTTTCTCTGGCTTTTTCTAAAGTTCTGTTTTCACTTTTCCTTCTTTTATAGTGATTCTTAGTAAAACATCAAAACATTTCTAATCTATCTTGGTAAACCTGACAGGAAAGTACTTCTATCTGCAATGAGCTCAGAAAAACTAAGAGCAGAGCGCTTGAACTTGGGAACCAAGGAGAAGGGGAAATGAGAAGGGGAGAGAAGGGAGGCAGGAAGCCCAAGGGGAGAGTCACTCATCTCTGCATGGAGTTGTGACATCCCAGTTTCTTCCCTGACTCTGGAAATCTTCTCTAAGGACGAAGTCCTTTGTAACAAGATTTTAAAACCTTTCTTAACGTTTCAGCCCATCACCGTTCTGGGTTCTTTTTACCACCCATCTCCACATACCATACCCTCCAGCCCTGTGTGCACATTCTTATTTAACAAGTGGGCCAAAACTCACCTCCTGTAAGACGCTTTCCCAGAAGAATAACCACATGCTAGGACAGCTTGTGCTTTCTACTGGACACATGGGACTGTGGTTTGTAAAGTAATACCTTTAGAAATAAAGCTACTTTGTTCTAAGCACACATGCTTTTTGTCAGAAACTGCACTGGCAGAGCTAGAAATACAAACTGAAATATGCATTATAAAGGAATGAATATCTCATGAAACAGTAACCAAAAGAATGTCAACTGCGCTATAAAACATAAGCCCTTTTGAAGTCCAGAAGCAGAGGTGAAGGAAAGGAATGCTTGCTCCCTGGTGTGTTTGTCCTGCGAGGCCGAATAAGGTGGTGGTTAAGAGCATATGCTTCAGAGCCAGGAGTCTGGATCAAATCCGAGTTCCGCCACTCACCAGCTATATAACCCTAGACTTCACATCCCTCTGCCTCAGTTTCCTCATCTATAAAATCTGTATTACAAGCACAGTAGATCCCTCACAGGGTGTTTGTGAGATTAAATCGGTCAATAAATATAAAGCCCTTAGACTAGTGCATAACACACAGTGTTAACTATTGCTATTACAGTGGTCTCCTCTTACCCACGGGGATACATTCCAAGACCCCCAGTGGATGCCTGAAACCACGGAAAGCACCGAACCCTATACATACTGTGTTTTTTCCTATTCACACATATCTATGATTAAGTTTAATTTATACATTAGGCACAGTAAGAGATTAACAACAATAATAATAAAATAGGACAATCACAATAATATACTGTAATAGAAGTCATGTGAACGTGGTCTCTCTCTCTCTCTCTCTCTCTCTCTCAAAATATCTTATTGCACCGTACTCATCCTTCTTGTGATGACGTGAGATGATAAAATGCCTGCGTGATGTGATGAAGTGAAGTGAATGATGTAGGCGCTGTATCATCAGGCTACTCTTGACCTTCTGATAATACTTTAGAAGGAGCATCATCTGCTTCCAGACCACAGCTGACCATGGGTGACAGAAATCACAGAAAGTGGAACTGGAGCTAAGGGGTCAGGACTACCGTACTATTAATAATGTTACTGAGAGACAGGAGTAGTCATGTGCTCAAAGGAAAAGGGAAGAAGGCAGAGAGCTTTAGACTGGATGTAATTGCGCAGGACAGGCACAAAGTAAAGAACATGTCAGCAGTAAGGAATATTCTCAGTAGCTACAAGATTTGTCTCCAATGGAAACTTTTTCACTCCAGGGTAACAGAGGACGAAGGCGAGAAAAAGCTAACGTGTGATTTCAGAAACCACTGACCTTCCCCCAAATACCACCTTACCTAACTCTGCTGCTTGAAAGGCCTTTAAATAGACACAAAGCATTTTCATTTCACAAGCAGAAACAAAAGTAGTTACTTGAAGGTCACTTAAATAGCAGTATTCAAAGATAAGAAAACAAAAAGTATAGAAGGGCTTATCTATACTAAGGTTATTTTTAAAGTTAAACATTAGAAAAGTTAACAACAAAAGGAGTTGAACCCTAAAACTGATCATTTAAGATTGTACCAATTGTGCAATATTTGTTTTCCTAAATGTTCCACAAATTCCTTGGCTTAATTTTTCTCTCTCTCTCACGTACACAGACACACACATACACTCGCATATACGGAGCCATCTATTTTACATTCATCTCTAACTGGATCTAATAGGGAGAAGTTGGCATGGTAGATTTCTAGAGCTCCCATCCCACCCTATGTTTCCAACGTGGTAAATAACCTTTAAAACCAAAAAAAAAAAAGGAAAACAGTATGGAGATTCCTCAAAAAATTAAGAACAGAACTATCATATGATCCAGCTATTTCACTGCTGGGTATTTATCCAAAGAACATGAAAACACGAATGCATAAAGATACATGCACCCCTATGTTCGCTGTCGCATTGGTCACAAAGCCAAGACTTGGAAGCAAGCGAGGTGCCCATCAAGGGACAAATGGATGAGGAAGATGCGGTATATATACACAGTAGAATACTACTTAGCCATAAAAAAAAAAGATGAAATCTTGCCATTTGCAATAACATGGATGGACCTTGAAGGTATTATGCTAGCAGAAATAAGTTAGAGGGAGAAAATCAAGTACCATATGATCTCACTCATAAGTAGAAGATAAAAACAACAACAAATAAACACATAGACACAGAGATTAGATTGGTGATTGCCAGAGGGGAAGGGGAGAGGGAGCAGGGCGAAAGGGGTGATTAGGCGATCAGGCACATGGGTGTGGTGATGGATGGTAATTAGTCTTTGGGTGGTGAATATGATGTAATCTACACAGAAATCGAAATATAATGATGCACACCTGAAATTTATATAATGTTATAAACCAATTTTACCTCAATTAAAAAAAGATCCAAAAAAAAAAAAAGACCAAAAAAACCCCCACACTTTTTTAAATGACATTCTAGAAAGTCAGTGTCTGAAATATCTACTATAGGAACATAAAAATCTAGGTCACCTTTCAAAGTCAAATTCAGAATAAAGTCTTTGGCACCAACATAATTCAATGTGGACAGAACAGTCTTTTCAACAAATGGTGTGAAAACAACTGGTAATTGTATGGAGAAAAATGAACTTCAGCCCCTACCCTCATACTATGCCCAACAATTAAATCAAAATATTTAAACAGAGCTAAAGTAAAAGCTAAAACTATAAAACTTCTAGAAGAAAACGTAAGAGAAAATATTCATGAACCTGAATTAGACTAAGATTTCTTGGGACACAAAAAGCACTAACCATAAAAGAAGAAACTGATAAATTTGACTTCCCATCAAAATTAAAACCTTCTGTTCTTGCCAGGCCATCAAGAAAATTAAAAGGCAAGACATAAACTGGGAAAAAATATTCACAACACATATATCTGAAAAAGAGTTTTACTTAGAAGGTAGAAAGAATTCTTACAGCTCAATAATCAGACAAGGAACTCAGTTTTTAAAATGGGCAAAAGAAGATATATGAATAGCCAATAAGCACATGAAAACATGATTGGTCATCAAAATAAAAAGCAAGTTAAAACCAAAATGAGACACCACTTCACACTCACTATAAAGCCTAAAATTAAAAAGACTGGCAATACCAAAGAGTTGGAAAAGATGTGGAGCAACTACAACTCTCATAGCCGGCTCGTTAGGGGCTGGTGGGAATGCATAATTGGGGAACCACTTTAAAAAATAGTTTAGCTGTTTCTCATACAGTTAAATATATACTTACCCATACAATCCAGCAATTCCACTCCTAGGTATTTACCCAAAATAAAAACATACATCCATAAAAAGACTAGTACACAAATGATCTTAGCAGCTTTGAAAATAGCTAAAAATCCAAATGTTCAGGAAGCGAAGGGATGAACAAATTTTGGTATACTCATACAATGCAATACTACTGAATAAAAAGAAATGAACAATACGGATGAATTGCACAGGCAAAAAAAGGAGCTGGACACAAAAGAGTACATACTATAATGATTCCATGTATGTGAAATTCTAAACCAGTCTAACATATCCTGTAGAGACAGAAATCAGATCAGTATTTGCTTGGGGTAGCAGGTGGAGGTGGGGTGAAAACGATGGCAAAGAGGAACATGGAACTTTCTGGGAAGATGGAAATGTTCCACTCCTCAATTGAGGTGCTGGTTATATTGATGTATATATTTGTCAAGATCGACTCATTCACATAAAATGTGTAAATTTTATTTCATGTAAATTAAACCTGATTAAAGCTGATTAAAAATAAAGCTTTTGATATTTGCCATATAACTTATAGCTGAAAATATTCTATTAAAAAAATCTGAACAATTAGACTAACAAATTCCTGTGCAAATGTGTACTCCAAATACGTTTTTGGAGTAAGATTCTAATTCCAGTATTTACTCAACAAAAAGCAATGGTGTGGAGAAGTATCTCATTTTGAGGAAAAATATTTACGTTTACATTCCATATTTACATGCTTTGAGATAATCCTAGCTAACATGTAATCTACTATTTTTATATATATATGTAAAATTTACCTTGTGTTACCTAACACAATAACTTATGCTTCCTGTGGTTAAAAAAATTTTTCAATTGCAAAACCACAAAATTATTACCTGACATATTTGCCTTTGAGAAAAAGCAAAAGAAACCCTACTTTTCTGAGAACACTATAGTCTTATGCAATCCTGAAGAGAACAGTCAGCATTAAAACACTCTCAGATCAGTGGAAACGCGTCTAAAACATTTTCTTCGTGCATGATTAAGACATTGTCTCAGCAAGAGACACAAAATCAAGACCATTTCACTCAGATCGTATGCCTTTTGAGTTCATTAACAAGCTCATGTCTGCCTCAGACAATCTAAAAAAACTAATCTTCCTAATGTTTTTCTCTATAAATACTAACTCTGCTATTATGCCAAGAAACGGCTGCTTCAAAAAAAAAATCAACAAACTGATTATCTGGAATTCACAGTACAATGAATAAAAAATTACACACAAATGACACACCAGCTAAACGGTGCTTCCTTCTCAGGTCAACAAATCTCCACTGTGCAAGTACTACGGGGATAAAGAGAAAAAGAAAAAAGAAGGTCTTCACCCTGTGCTGAATTGTGTTGAAATGGATTGAATTGTGTCCATTAAAATTCACAGCGGAAGTCCTAACCCCTAGTAGCTCAAAAACGTGACCACATTTGGAGAAAGGGTTATTCCAGAGGTAATGAAGTTAGAGTGAAGTCATTAGGGTGGACCCTAGTCCAATAAGACTGGCGTCCTTATCAAAAGGTGAAATTTGGACACAGACGCCATAGAAGGAAGACAACATAAAGAGACATGGAAGAAGACGGCTGTCTGCAAGCCAAGGAGAGAGGCGCGGGACAGATCCTTGCCTCACGGCCCTTAGAAGGAACCGATTCTGCTGAGACCTTAATTTTGGACTTCCAGCGTTCAGAACTGTGAAACAACAAATTTCTGTTTTTTAAGCCACTCCATCTGTGGTCCTGGGTTACCGCAGCCCTAGCAAACTAATACACCATACCAAAAGGCTCAACATCTATTTAGAAATGCTTATAAACAAATCACTAGTACACCAAGTAAATTGAGAAGAATGCTGGGGTAGTATCTGCTCATTTCAAGAGTGTAAACATTCCCATCATGGCAGATTTTAAACTACCAATGCTTTAACAACCTGGTAGAAAATTCCTGGAAATTTAACAATCTGTTCTCAAAAGCCACCACAAGCCAGCTCTAGGACAGACCCAAAACACAGGCATCGGTATCTAACATCCACAGGTGATTCCAATGCACAGCCGAGGTTAGAACGACAAAAACTGTAGGGCAGCTTCATTGAAGCAATAACACTGTTCGGATACAGAACATTTTGGATGTGGAGAAAACACACTGCACAATGTAGGAATGACTCGAGAAGGGTAGAAAAATACATGATGAATGAAAGATAAAGAGTTCACATCTACTGAGCTCTGACTATGTTCCAGGCACTGGTCTAAGCCATGACATGCCTTCACTACAACTCTAGGACACAGTTCTATTATTACACGCCTGCTTGTGAATAAAGGCACTGAGCCACAGAGAGGTTAAGACCCACAGCTAATCAGCGAGAACACTACGATTCAAACTCAGGTTGTCTGGCCCCATACTGCACTCAGACCACTGCTCTGTGCCATCTCTCACTGTGCAGGACACGTGTAGAGTATGGCAATTAGCCTGGTGTAGCTAGGGCCCAGTCTGAGGGACAAGAGACCAAGAGGGAGGAAGTGTACCATACTTCTGGCCCCAGGTATGTTATTTTACACAAGCAATGGGTTTGCAAATCAAACTTTTGTGAAATGAATCATTTTAAACCTTTTTGCGTAAGTTGTTATTTAATGCATCAAATCAAATTAGAATTTGAAAATATCTAAAAGTCTGCAAGTGAAAATCTCTCTGTAAAACAAAATCACCTCCTCCTTGTTTCTAAATCCTGATTTTTATATACAAGGACTGCTTACCAGGCAAAAAGCACCTGTAATCACTTAGGAGCAATCAGCATGGCCTAGAGCCTCTGAGAACAAAAGCAGGAAAATCACACAGAAGCCCAGGCCACAGAGAATTCTGGAAGATGAGGCTGCACTCACCACGCACCTGGAGCACAGGCAGCACTAAGCAGGAAAGGCGTTTTCCCACTTTTGAGGACAGAAGAAAGAAACCCACAAACACTTCACATCACCACGGCCCTGGGGACTGCTGAATTCCAGCACTGTTTTCCACATTCAGCCAGCATTTAACTGGAATTGTATTATTTTTTTTTTTAAATCTACATGTTTGCAGAGTAATATATCAGCATTTTGACAAAGGCAGTGTTTCAGCATATAGGATAATGGCAGGAGGGAGGGAAACACACATCCCTGAAGTAAAATCTTTGCATCCTTAGCACAGAAGGAAAGATAAAGTGGAAGGAAATACACAAGCAGGAAGCAAGATGTAAGCTTCTCTCCTTCTAGAAGCATCTATTCAGTGTGCATAGGGCCCGGGAACTAACCTAAGAAAGCCCTTTCCTCTGCAGCCCCAGGAAAACGACAGAATGTGATGAGAGGCTAAGCTCCATGACTCTGTAGCAGAAGGTAGGTGGGACGGAGGCAGAATATGACAATCAACCTGCAGGCCAGGCTGTTCCCACTGTTCTCTGGCTGGTAGGAGAGAGCGGATTTTATTCTGTATGGGTGGCCAATCTCTTGTCTTACTCAATTTAATCACCCACAAGTAAACTCTGTGAGATCTGGGGGTTGACAGTTAAGAGTTACATAAAAGCCTGTAAAGTATACTTACCTATAAGGTAATTCATACATAAGTGATACCCTGACTTAGCAACTAGAAATTGCTCAGGCTTAAAAACGGCAGTAACCACTTTATCGAGTACTTTCAAACTCTCAATATTTCAGTCAGAACCACAACTAGTTCTTACATTCCTATTTGCAAGAAAAGTTATAGCTACTTAAACAGTATTAAACACCTGACATTTTTCAGCTAGTTTGAAAAATGAGGCAGAAGAAACTGGGCATCCAAGGAAGAGAGGCCGTAGTCTGATTTGACTCCAGAGTAGCCACCGATGCACGAAAAGTTCTTTAAAGCCACAATCCACGTTAAGAAAAACATTTTATGTCATTACCAGTACCCACATGCACTGCGGCTACTGTAACAAACTACTACAGACAGTGACTTAAAACAACACGTAATTATTATCTCACAGTTCTGAGGTCAGATTGCAACACTGGTCTCACTGGGCTGAGACCCAGGGGTCGGCAGGGCTGTGCTCCTTCCTGGAGGCTCAGGGGAGAGTCTAGGTCCCTGCCTTTTCCAGTTTCTCGGGGCAGTCTACAACCCCAGGCTCATGGCCTCTTCCTCCATCTCCAAAGCCAGTGTCGGGGGGTTAAACACTCACATTACACCACTCTGACCTCTTCTTCCTCCTTCATGGTTAATGGGGCCCACCTGGATAATCCAGGGTAATCTCCCTGTCTTCAAGTCAGCTGAGTAGCAACCTTAATTCTACCTGCAACCTTAATTCCCCTTTGCCATTTAAACTAAAATATTCACAGGTTCCAGGGACTGGGACGTGGATATATCTGGAGGGCCACCATTCCGCCTACCACAGATAGATAGACAGACAGATACATACACATACATTCACACACACACATATACATGCTACTTGACCACCTATGCCTGTTTCCTCATTTATAAAAAGGAATAACATAAATAATATAGTAGTTACTAGATTACTATACTGTATACTAACTATATAAAAATAGAACAACTTCAAAGGGTTGTTGTGAAGACTAGATGGGTTAGTATGAGTAATGGTCATGAAATATACCTAGTTTATAGTAATAGCTTCATTAAATGTTTTACAAATTCTCATTTCATCTTTGTTTAAACTTTCTCTCATTATGGAATGTGTTTTCCCAACAGCTGTTTAGTTAAGTGTTACCTATCCTTCTCGGCCTCTCTTGCATGAAGCTTCCCTATGTTCTAAGAAGCTGCATTGTCTAATACGGTAGCTACTAACCACACGAGCAACAGACACTTGAAATGTGGCTAGTCAGAACTGAGTTGCACTGTAAGTGTAAAATACACACTGGATTTTGAAAACTTAGTATGTAAAAAAGAATGCAAAGAATTAGTACATAAAAAAAGAATGTAAAAGAATTACACGTTGAAATGATATTTTGGATATATGTTGAATAGCATTTGGATATGTTGGATATTTTGAAATAAGATGTATTATTAAAATTAATTTCATCTGTTTCTTTTGACTTTTTAATGTGTCTACCAGAATATTTAAAATTACATATGTGACTCATGTTTGCGGATCCTGTTGTATTTCCACTGAGTGGTGCTGCTCTAGACAGAATGATTCTCTCCCCCTCAGGTACTCTCTGTGTATTCAGTTTGCCTTCCGATCACACACTCTATCAGTCTGCTTTGTATTGGAGTAATGTGTAAATGTGCTGGCTCTCCAAATATAGGCATGCACCACATAATGACATTTCAGTCAACGACGGACCACATATACGACGGTAGTCCCATAAGATTAGTGCCAAATAGCCTAGGTGTGTAGTAGGCTATACCATCTAGGTTTGTGAAGTACACACATGATGTTTGCACAATTATAAAATCACTTCACAATGCATTTCTCAGAAAATATCCCCGGCATTAAGCAATTTGTGACTGTGGACTGGTAGCCCTTAATGGGTAAAAGGCCAAGGATCTTTTAATCTCAGTAAGATCCACGGCAACTGTACAATAAATGTCTGTGAAGCTGAATGCAAAGGAAAACATTATTCAGCTAATGTGTTATTTTTATACATCATTTGATTTACTGTTAACAGGCATGCTCAGAAGTCAATTTGTCACTCTTTAAGGCAACTTTTTCTTGGGTTAAAGACAGGATTAGGACGTACAGCAAATGGAAAAATAAAGTTTCATAAAATAATACTTAGCTTATTACATACAATGCACTCATCTATCTTCAATTCTATACTACTCTACCCATATTTTTAAGCGGTAATTGCAACCCATAAAACTCTTTCCATAATCCACTAATGACTTGTGACCACAGTTCAAAAAGCACTGCCTTGATGGGTCAGGTGCAGACCCTTCCTGGCTCGACACAAACCATCTTAAAGATGTCGCATGATACTTAGCACTCCCCTGATCTCCATGGCCCCACCACGTAACGACTGACCCTGCGGTGTGGTCATGGTCCAACACGGCCAGCAGGGAAGGCATGCAGATCCACTTATCATGCATTCTTCTCTCTACCAGCCTGTTTATTCATGTTGAGGGCAATCTAATACACCCACATGGTGTGTTCAGGTTCCATGTCCGCTCCCATGAGATACAGAGCCCAACTCAGCCTGGCCAAGAAGAGTTGCTCACAGCCGAAAGTACAAAGTAAGACAGAGTTCAGGATGGCACTGAAGAAAAGAGTCCTGGGAACTTGTCAGAGTTTTCTGAACTACTAGGTGTGGGGAGCTCCCAAGAAAACCTGGGGAAATGTCATCAACCTCAGTATTATGTATATTAAATCGAATTATATATTAAATCAAATACCAGACAGGTATTTTTCTTAAAGAAGGTGAGGGGAGGAGGAGCAAAAGAGGGAGGGAGGTAGAGAGGAAAAATAGTATAGGTGAAAGAACATCCCAGGACCTCACAGACTTTTATTGCTCTAGGGATCAAGACTTGGGCTAGTGGCTAAAATGAACTCACAAAAAGAGGACGGGAGGGGGAAGAAATTCCTGGCCTGAAAACAAGAGATAAGAGAATAAACTCAGAGTAATCAAGAAAAATAATGGCTATTACTAAGAAATCTCCCTTCGGCAGGGAGGTTTGACAGGAAGCAGTCACTAAAAAGACTGATGCGTAAGTCTAAGTCCACATAGGCTCGGAGATAAGCAGGCCCAGAGGGCTCCGACCCAGGCTAGCCTCAAGTTTCTGATTGAAGGCAGAGAGTGAAAGGCAGCTTTTCTAGAAGGGAAGAAAAATGAAAGGAAACTCTCTCTGAACTATGAAGAGGGAAAGGGAAGGAAAAAATAATTGAAGACATCCTAAGGACTGATGGCTACTTGTATTAAGAGCTCAATTAAGGAGATTTTTGTATTTTATGTTGCTATCAGGTTATACTTTAACGACAGTAGAAGGTGAACTTACCAGCATCAAATAGGACTGGGGAACCTATTTGCCACTTACTACCTTGGTGATCTTGCAACTTCCAAATAAAATGCTTTACTTAATTAGGAGACGTTATGCAATGAAATCTTTAACCCCAAATGAACAGGTGTATTTACAAACTCAAGTAGAAGTAGTAAAACGATTCTGCGCCTCTCACACAATTGCTTTGCAACTTTGTGCTCAAGGTCTGTCCCCACCTTGGGAGTTCTCTATGTGACCAGTAAGATCATTCCTCCAGACTCCTCACATGCTGTTTCTTCCTATTCGACTACTGCAGTAAAACCAGTGCGCGTACATCCCATTGTTTTCAAGCAGAGATATTCCTGAAGAGTTACACCCAATGAAAATGCACAAAGAAACTCATTATTTAAACCGTACAGCACACACTCTTGTAGAATAACTATCACCCATTAATTTATCACATTTTAAAATCTGGATTCTCATATATATGAGTTAAGCACACCCATTAAAAGCGCTAACTAGATATGTAAAAACTAGCAGTACCAAGAAAGCTACTAAAAATATAATGACATTTCTACTAGGCAAGAAATTAATATAATTTTTAAAAGGAAATCAGTATAAAACAGATTTTTATTACTAAGAAGGCCTATTCTTTAAACATTTTCCTAGAGACATTTTCTTACTGTGTGGGAGATTTATTTCTGCTACTTAATCCACCACCATCTCTAGTACTACAATCAATTTTCTAATTCTGAATTTTCTCACTAGTAAAGTGAAATTATTATATAATAAACATAATGAAACAGGATGACAAAGGAGTCAAGTTTATATTTATCTTCTACTCTAGAAAGGAACGAGGAAGATGAGAAGACAATAGAAAGAGGAAAAAAAAAAAAGATTTCCTATGGGCACCACAATAGAAAAGATTTCAAGTGCCAGAGATGAGGTTGGAATCTTATCATCAATACCAATCTTTAAAATAGTTACTGAACTCCTTGCCCAGGATAACTTAGCCAGGTAGATTCCACTAATATTTACTGTACGAGAATGTCCATGGAAATGTCAGGATGCTTAAAGAAACTAATTTAAAGTGATACTATTTTTTTAAAATTTTCCGAAAATTAAAAACGACGGGGAAAAAAAATGATAGGAAATTAACATGGTCTTCTCAAAATGAGTTGGCTATATCCATGACATTTAAACACACGTTTATCATCATGTTACATATATGAATTTCCAGCTACTACAACAATCCCTCTATGTTTATAAAACCCATATCATTTTTCCTAAGAAAAACAAAAAAATCCATTATTTTCCTTATTCCAAAAGTCATGTGTTTAGTCATTCATTCATCAAGCATTTATTAAGTACCTACTATATGCGAGCTACTATGATAGGTGCTGGGGACACAGAAGATCACTTCGATACGGTGTCGGCCACCAGCCACCCCTTCTCAGTCTCTTTCACAGGAAACTCTTTATCCAGCCCCTCCTCAATATTGCCTTCTCCCCAGTGCTTCACCCCGATTCTCTTCCATTTTCACTTGACACAACCCTTCTCTCCAAACCCCACATCTGTCCTGCTTCAGGCTGCCATCCTCACCCTGGCAGGGCAGCCAACCAAACTAGTTTCTGCTCCCCAAGAAAACCACGCCTCTCACACCTCCACCTGCCTGGCTGTCACTCTTCAAGTCTCAATTCTGGTATATTCTTCTGGGAAGCCTCTCCTAACTCCTTCAAGCACAGCTCAATATTCTTATGCTACCAATGACTCTACAGACCTTAACAAGCCCCACTTTCACTACAATTGTTCATTTCCATGACTACCACTCTGTGGTCTATAAGAATCTGGAAGACAGGGATATCTTATTCATTCTCTATCTTTGCCATCTAGAAATGAACTTGGCAGACAGCAAGCACCTAATAAACATTTTAAAAATGAATGAATCCATAATAATGTGCAACTCAGAGAATATAACAATAAGGTAAGAATCCACTGGAAATATCTATCAATACAGATATTTTTTAGGAATAAGAAAATAAAGCATTTACTGCTAGCTATCTACATTAATAAAATAAACTTGAAGGCAGAAAAAAGTGCCTCAATTAGAAAGGTGAACTACCATGAAAAACGGAAAGGAGCCCATCTTCAGGGAGCTTCAATGCCCTTTTGGGGCCTCAAATTCATCATCTGTATTTCTCTAAAACTCTGGTTTGGATTTGCTTCTCAATCAAGCAATGGTCCCACTTACACTGCATCTGGCTAAAACACGCATACAGCACCTACATGACAAGAAGCAGATGCATGTGGCGTGTATTGTCCCACAATGTGCCCCAGCATGTTCCCCCACCTTGTCATCCCCCTCCACTTTTGGGAACACCATCACATCTACAAGTGCATCACCACTACAGCCCAATAGTTTTTGAGTTTTTTTTTTAAATCAACCCTCTTCTTCTTCTTCTTCTTTTTTTGCTGAGGAAGATTCACCCTGAGCTAACATCTGTACCAGTCTTCCTCTATTTCGTATGTGGGATGCTGTCACGGCATAGTTGATGAGTGGTGTAGGTCCACACCCAAGATTCAAACCCGGAACCCATGCCATCAAACCAGAGCGTGCAGAACTTTAACCACTCGGCCATGGGGCTGGCCCATCAATCCACATTTTTTAAACTTAAAATACCAAATTAAGAATCTTTCTGCAGCATAAAAATTTATGAAATGACAGGTTTGATTCACTGATTACATGTTTTTAATAGACCTTAAGTAAATATTTAACTATGAAAGTAAAGAATGTTTATTTGTGAACGACTTAGAATTCTACCAGGTTGAGTAAACCAGGTGCACCCCACGCTACCCGTGGTGGCCCACGTGCTGTCCTACCCATCTCCTGACCCTCCTCCCCGGGGCCACTCTTCTCTCCACCCAGGACTCTGCACACGATTTACACCCTTCTCTGGGCTCTCTGAATTCACCTGGCATTGAGTTTCCTTTATACTGTTCATTTTTAACTTAAATACTTAATTTTTTTTGTAATAAGCAACAACGGAGAGCTTTATAAAAAGGTAATAAGACTTCATCATCATGACAGCATGGTGACGGAGGACTCGTCAAACTTGACTGTTATTTTCTGTATGCTTAGATTGTCAATTCACCAAGGAACGGAAGAAGGGCTTTCCCCATTGGCTGTGCTCTTAAAAATATTCTAATATGCTTAAACTTTAGGTGACACTGCAAAAGTAAAAAGCCGTTTAAATTATAAAAAATGTGAAAAGGGAGTTTTCTTTTTCCCTTAATCAGATTCACCCATGTACAAAACTCAGTTTTACTAGAGTAAAGGTACATTGGCATTATCAATATAATCCAAGGGCTTTTTAAATTTTATTTTAATCAAAATTAAAATCATATCAAGGAAGCAAAGTCATTCATATTCAGAGCAATCCCGAAAATCGGATCTTGACTAGAAGCACTTCTGCTTCCGGGACGGAGGAGTAACCGGATGTTTCCGTTTCTCCTGCTGAGCACAAACCCCTGGACATTACACACAAAATAAACATAAGACTTTCTGAAAGGGGCACAGAAAGCAGACTGGCTAGGGACCTCAAGACCTGAGGAACGACAGGCTGAGTTCACTAGGTTTACTTTTTGCCACAGATATCCCAGACTGGGAGCTAAAGACGCTGACAATAAGGAAAGGCCGACAGGAGCAGAAAAAGCAGAAAAGGCCCCACAAGCCTGCTCCTCCTAGACAAACCCCAGGAAGGGTACAGCGAAGCAAGACAGAAACCTTTCAGACAATAACCACTCTACTCTAGCAGAAAGCCACAGAAAGAACTGGGGTCCAATCGCCCACCCCCCACCCCCAGGCTAGGGAAGGCCGAGGGTGGAGCCTAGCCTTCCCTGCTCATCAGTGACATGAACCAGTTAGGTTTAGTTTCTAATCAAGTATCTTTCTGAATGTCAGGCAGCTTCAGAAAATTTTAACAGAGTCAATATTGCAAAAAACTAACACATACAATTGACCACATCATTTGCAACAGATAGATTATAAGCACATATTCCTGCTTTATCCGGTTCTCTAGCTAGCTCCCTGTCCTTTCTTTTTCTTTCTATTCTTTCTCCTACTCCCAATTACTGACATTCTCCAAACTCCCTGGTCTTATTCTTTTCTCTGTATACTTTTTTCCCTTATGGAAACTGTTCTTCTTTCTTAAATTCGACTCTCCCCTCTAGGCAGCAGACTCACCTTTTCTCTTCTGTCATGCCTTTCCTTTGCCCAGAAACCTTACTGCCTTCCATGAGGAGCCTATACCCCTTTGCTGAGTTTTCTGGTCCTCAACCCTTTCTTTCCCAACTCTCAACATGAAAGCTCCCCTCTAATCAGAAAAGAGTCCCCTTTGTCTTCACACCTCCTCTAATACCCCCAGATCATGTGCCTCAGAGCTCATATCGTTTCCATACGCAATATACCCTTCCCTCCTCCTCACTACCAAGTCAAAGCCTCCCAGCCTGCAAAGGTCCCCAGCCCAGCCCAGCTCCTCCACCAAGCCTTCCTTGGCTATGCCAGGACCCAGGAAGCTGTCCTCCTCTGAACTCAAAATTGAGCATCATCTGCTCTGTTCACCTGACTTGCCTTAAAAATCAGTTTCTTTGAGAACCAGTAAATATTAACTAGTATTTGTTTATTGCTTTCTATGGCTTTCCACTTGACCAGTTTTACAAACATATAACATCTCTAAGCTAAAGAGATCTCAACTGCAGTTGATACAGCGCTTAAAATCACTGCTTTCCCTTTGTTTCTCTCCACAGTCTTACAACAAATGGAAAAGGTAAAAATTAAGATAGTAAGACTGATTTCCTAAGATGCAAATTGAAATCTTAAAAACACATTTTACATAGAGATAATTAACCTAAGAAAAATTGATAGTTTATCATTATTTAGAAATAATAATTTTAGCTTTGTACCATCTTTGACTAATAGTTATTCTAAATTGCCCTATGATACAAAGTAAATAAGTCTGTACCTAGAGATATAAAACTAAATGTGAAGATTTTAGTAGTCTTTAAATTGTACTTCACAAAATATAAAATCCTTTGGAGACCTCTTGTGGTTGAAGTTAAGAACACAAAAAAACCCTAGTACTTTAAAATGGATATTCTATAATTCTAAGCCATTCTTCCGCTTTTTCTCACACAGCTTTCTTACTTCTTCATTATTAATAAAATATCAACCACTAACTGGCAACACAACAGCTGTTTTACTTTCAGGTTGACAGTGGAAGAAAAAGAAGGGATCCTGAGTCTGAGACACAAGAAGCTACCTATCACTACTTAAAACGGACAAGAGGAGACCACCAAAGACACGACAACACAACTTTTCTCTTTGAAAATTCAATGCTATGCTGTTTACTGGTAGTAAACATGGAACAGAATTGGCAAGCTATGTTCTTCACACCTAATTAAAAGCATTCTCTATCCCCATTGCTAACTTTTTCTTTTCTTTTTTAAAGTATGGCTGGGAGTTACATCTCAGGTTGATAAAGGTAAGTTTTATAGATGTCAAAATGGACCCACTAGCATTTAGGGGGGAAATTAAGGTAGGACCACACCTCACACAGTAAAGCAAAATTTTTAAAAAGTGAATTAAAAGTTCAAAGCTAAAAATTAATTGAAAAAGAAAAATAAGTTGACTAAAATAAAATACAGATGATTATTTAAGTGTTTTCAGAATGAGAAGAGATCTTTCTAACTATAAAAATAATGGAATGCAACAAAAGCAGGGGGGACTTAACTGGCCCAGGCAGTCTACTAAAAACCACCACAACGGTGAATTAAAATATAATCAAACATGCTTTCTCAAGAAAGTCAAAAAAAAGAGGAAACCCCCAAGGGCCAAGAGCAATATGAGAAACACAGCTACAGGGGGGAGACGACACCATCAAGGGCCACGCAGAGCCGCACACTTCTGACAGGAGTTCCAGAAGAGGAGTGGGGAGAGGCCGCATTAAAAGAGAGAAGGCTGACAGGAATAATAAAAAGAAGGGCTCCCACCCACAGAGAGTTTTCCACGCCTCGGGGCACTGTTTCAAGTGCTTTACCTTTACACTAATTTATTTCATCCTCACAACAATCCTATGAGGTAAGCACTCTTACTATTCCTATTTTCTAAAAAAAGGAAACTGAAGGACAACACAATTGAGCAATTTACCCAAAGTCACTATGGGGAAAGCCAATTTTCCAACCCAAACCCTATGTCACAAGAGTCACACTGTCTGATCATTTGACTTTCGAATCTCCCCTACTCCATTCTGTCACTAGATATAAATTAGCTTTAGATACTCCACAGAAATGTGGATTAACTTTTGACACCGTTTAGTCTATTATGTGAATAAAATTTAAAAAATAAACACAGGAAAAATTACATACTCCCAATGCCAACCAGAGAAATATAAATTAAAACAAGACAAAGGCAGTCATCAAATTTGGTAAAATCCACATATGACACCCAAACTATCTTTCGTGTGTCAAGTGGCTTCTGACTCTCATTTGATGACTAAACATTTAGGAATATCCCAAGGCAAATCCCAAAAAATTCAGTTTCGGCAATGTCTTTGTGGAATGTTTTGATATTTACTGAATTTTGCCTTTATTGTTTTATAAAAATCAGTGGAAATAAAAAAAATTGTTGATTCAATTGATCAACTTTAGTTTCAATTACATCTAAATTAATCAAATATACACTCAGTTATGAAGAAAAATTCAGAAAATTAAAGACAAAATATTGGAAATAAAGTTTTAGAAGACCATCTTAAATTTTTTTAGAGATTTTATTAATTTTTTAGCTCTCCAAGAGCAGCATCCCCTATAGGTCTACTGTCTGACTTAATTATTCAAGTTTGAACACTGTCAGAAGAGGACTGGGAACAAAATAAGTCCTCTTGAGATTAATTACCAAATAATATCATTAATATCAAAAACTCTTTAATTACAAAATAATATTATAAAATAATATCATAAATCCCTTTAAAAAGATCAACTTCTTAAGTCCTACATGAAGGTGATATCACAGGTAATGTTGTTTATCCTTTTTGAAATTTCTACTACTATTGTTGAAATATTTTTATAAGTAAAGACTATTTTTAACAACTTTAATAAGCATCAGTTCTGGAGTAAATCCAAGTTTCAGGATCAACATTGCTCTCCAGCGACGCGCCGCCTCACCTCACGGCCGCGGCCCTGCAGCTGAGCGGCTCTGTCTGCGCCGCCTCACCTCACCTCACGGCCGTGGCTCTGCGGATGAGTGGCTCTCTTTGCGCCGCCTCACCTCACAGCCATGGCTCTGTGCATGAGCGGCTCTGTTTGCTCCTGACTCACCTCACGGCCGTGGCTCTGCGGATGAGCAGCTCTGTTTGCTCCGACAAGGTTGACGGCAGCAGCAGCTCCACGGGCTGCAGGCTCAATATCCGAGTTTCCAGCTCGGAACGGGAAGCAGAGTCCTGGAAACTATCAAACACAACCTCACCTGTGGCGGGCTGCACCCCCTAAAAACAAACAAAAATGGAATGTCACAGAAAATATATATCTTCCCAATTAAAGCTACAACACAGCATGAACAAACACGGAAATAGTGAAGATGACACACTCACTTGTATGTACTCCATTTCTAAAGCGTCTGAAAACCTGTCAGCTTTCCAAGACTCTTCCTGAAGAAGTCAGTCAGAGTCACCAGAGGCTAGATAGGATTTTAGAGAGGCACCCTGAGCCCAGGTCCCGGATCTAACACACCTGACAGAGTGATGGTGACAAGTCACCAAACCCTACTGGGCCTCGTTTTCTTCCTCTGTAAGTAGGAATAAAACAGCCTACTTCCCTCACAGGGTTAAGGTAAGGGTCAAATCAAAACAAACGTGGAGCCAGCCCTGATGGCCTAGTGGGTCAGTCTGGAGCTCTGCTTCAGCAGCCCAGGTTCACTTCTCGGTCGCGGAACCACACCGCCCATCTGTCAGTTGCCATGCTGTGGCGGCAGCTCACACAGAAGAACGAGGACTGATAACTAGGATATGCAACCATGCACTGGGGGGCTTTGCAGAGAGAAAAAAAAAGGGGAAGACTGGGAACAGATGTTAGCTTAGGGTGAATCCCTCCCTGCAAAAAAAAAAAAAAAAAAGCCAGTCCTTGTAAACTCGTTTACCTATCATAATTAATAAATTACTTAAAAAAAAAGTGAATGCATGTAAACTATAAAGCACTGTACAAACAGTAGTCGTCATCACTAAAAGTCACAAGTGATATGCTCCTAGTAACCTGGCCACCAGAGTAGTAATGAATTACTATTTCACTACATAAAATTAATAAATAGAAACTGTAACTTTTGCCAAAAAAAAAATCAAATATAACAAACCTGAATGAACCCCATGCAGACAGTCTATCCAGGGAAATAACCAAGAAACTAAAAGCCACCTTCATTACCCCAAGCCAATAATAGCAGAGATAAAGTGGAAAAGATCATGTTTGGAAGAGGTAAAAAAAAAGTTAAGTAATTTACCCAAGCTTGCAAGATGATAAAGCGGCGGAGCCAAGATTCACGTAGTCTTAACTCCACAGGCCACACTCTGATCCAGTACTGACGCTTAAGAAACGCATGGGGCTAGTTACAGACTGCATTAGCTGACAGGAGGAAATACCACCAGTCCCTACACTCCTATGCTGCTAATGGAAAGTCAAACGACACAGTCTCTTCAGGAGACAGCCTGGTATTTTCTAAGAAAGTTGAAAACATCCATACCCTATAACTTAGCGATTCCTCCCCTAGGTACGCACTCTTGAGAAACTCAGGGACATGTTTACAAGAAAAGACGAACAAAAAGGTTTATAGCAGCATTCTTTGTACAACCAAAAACTGGAAAGAACCCACATGTCCGTCAACAGAAGAATGAATAAACTGTAGATCATAAAATGAAATACAATGTAGCAATAAGGAAAGAACTATTACAGTAACATGTACATAAATCTCACATACACATCCACAAACAAAGGCAGCAAGACCAAAAGGACACATACAACATGTTTGTACATAGTTTATACAAACTATACACTATGCATATAATAATACATTTAATATCTTATATAGTAGATAATATTATATACATTATAATATAATATCCAATACATTTGTATATAGTTTAAGGTGGTAAAACTGGAACTAAAAGCAAGGAAATCATCATCATAAAAGTCTGGATTATGGTTCTCCCTGGACGGGAGGGCCCTTCTCTGAGCAGTGTTATATTTCCTGACCTGGATGGTTCTCTCGCTTTACACTGTAAATTTCTGTTTGCCACATTTTTTCTCTTGACTATTTTATAATTTTTTTAAATCTCTCACTTTTGGCTCAAGGAACTTCCTTAATTCTAGCCCAGAAGCCTTCCCTCGTGTTCGGACAGCTGGACTATAAATACATTAGTATACATATATAAGCTTATCTCCCAATCTACAAACCAAACATTTACAGAAGTTCAAATAAATTTATCAGCCAAATTCCCCCGGAACTTTTTAAATAAGAGAAATGGTCTACATTGTAATACTTGCAACAGCTATTACTCCATGTGATGTGTGACACTGAGAAACCCAAAGTCAGTCTGTACAAAACTGCACGCTGCCCAGACCCAAGGGAGGGCCTGATGGCAATGGTACTACAACAGGAAAGCCTCTGATTTCAGACTACCTGCCCAAAAGACGACTCCTAGGAAGCAGCCGGGGAATGTGTGACACTCATCACAACAGGGAAAACCCAGCAAGAACAGCACTGAGGGTAAAGGAAGATGAGGTCCACTTCAGCCACACTGAGTTTGAGAAGTCGAGTCAAATTCAGAGTGCCCTGTCCAATACAGAGTTGGAAGCAGGAGCCTCGAGCTCAGGAGAAAGGGACAGCCTGGACCCAGAGTTCTGGATGTCATCAGCCCAAAAGTGGTTGCTGAGGTCAAGGACAGGTCCCAAGAAACTGTGGGAGAGGCAAACTATCGTTTCTCACTTTTTTCGCATCCCAGTTCACACACTTTGGTTAGTGTTGGCAGTAGGGCAGAGGGTCCTAAAAGCACTACGGAGGAGTTACGTACTGTCAACTCTGTTCTTTGGACTGAGTTTCAGGTAAATATAAAATAGCATACGACACATGTTAAAGCTTAAAAGCAAATACCCTTACTATTTGTAGGTAGGCCCAACTGCCTGTGGTTAGATAAAACATGCTTCTCAAGGACAAAAACATCACTTAGAGCCATCCAACAGCAATGTTAACTCCCTGAGAGAAAAGCTTTCTGCTTAAGCAAATGTCAAGTTAGCACAGAGTTACGCAGCCAAAATAAGGTATTAAAAGGTACTTTGGAGGGGCTAGCCCCGTAGCCTGGTGGTTAAGTTCAGCGCACTCCACTTCAGCAGCCTGGGTTCAGTTCCAGGGCACAGACCTACACTGCTTGTCAGTAGCCATGCTGTGGTGGCATCCCACAGACAAAATAGAGAAAGACTGGCACAGGTGTTAGCTCAGGGCGAATCTTCCTCAGCAAAAAAAAAAAAAAAGGTACTTTAGAGACATTTAAGTAGTAAGAATTTTTGTCGATACTGTAGCTGATTGCAAAAGTCAGAAAAAACAAAGAGAATTAGTTATTACTTAGGCAAGGAGTCCTAGTGAAGGGCCCTGAAAAATCTAAGATTTTGAGCACAGTCCAGGTCTGTAAATGGGCAAATCTACTCACAAATTGGCAGAAGGGAAGATCAATAAAACTGTGATTCACAAATTATATTTATCTGGAAGACTCGTAAATATCCCTAGTATTAATTAAACATGGAGTTTAGGATTGGCCAACTATCATTTTCCCTTAACTATGCTTTCCTCCAAATCTACATATCAGAATCCCGTAATTATTTGTGCTTCATTTCAAATCCCTAGAGGAAAGTGGGAAAACCCTTTGCTATCCATGCACGTTGGCTTCCTGTTTTCTTCTGCCATCTGTACAGTGTCCACATGCACGCCTGTCACTGTATCCATCTTCATCCCTAAACTCCTAGAGCACATGGACAGAAACGATCTGCATCTCTCCATAGCACAGACTGCCAAGTAGCCAGATGAGAACAAAATTAGAACTAGAGATTTAACATAAAATTATGAGGAAAAGGTTTTTCTAGTCCAATGACTTGAGGGCACAATTTATGAAATCTTCATTATAAACCACACATGATTACTCATATTTAGAGAGATTGTAAACATGTATCATTCGTTCTTCACCTGCAAAGTACTTACCACGAGTCCAATGAAAATGTTCCCCTTTTTTTTGTCTTTAACGTTTTCCTTATTCTCACAAATACAGAGAAGATAGCTCGTAGAAGTATCCGTTATTATCTCATCGACATTTACAGCATCATCCAGCTTGACTAAAGGATTCACATGTAAAAATTATTAAAGAAAAACATATACTACATTTCCATTAATATTAACTGTTTTCTCCTTTGAAATAATGGTTCGTTTTCCAGGACATTTTTGCTCTGTGCAAAAACCTTCCACACAGCACTCATTCTTCTGATTTACTCTGATCTTAGTGACACGTCTTATCTCCCCTAAGATATAAGGCTCATTAGAACAGACAACTCTTATCTTCTCGCTTTCAACGGGCCTAGGAGGTACCTCTGACCCTGTGGAGGCCCAAACATTCACCCTCTTCTTTACTTGCACGGTGCTGTTACTTGAATTCTTAACAATCCCGTAATGTTTAATTCCACAAATCAAAGCACGAATACACTAGAAGGACTGTACACTCCTTTCCTCCCTCCTAGTGCCTAGGAGCTCCCAGAGACAGGAAGAGAACTTTTAAAAGACATGAGAAACGAAAACCAAAGAAATAAGAAACGTGAGAGAGAGAGAGAGAGCGCCAGAGAGATAGACAGAGAGAGAGCGCGAGAGCGCGTGCGTGTGCGTGCGTGCGTGCGTGCGTGTGTGCGTGCGTGCGTGTGTGTGTGTGTAGTGAGCCCATTAATTAAATTCTCAGGGACAAAAGCTGATTTTGGATGAAGTCAGCCTGGGAACATCCGACTTGAGCACCAGCAGATATGAGCTATGGCATCAGCAAAAGAGAGACAGGCAGGGGTACTATTTGAGAAGCAGCCTTCAAACAAGAGACTCGAGTTCAGGCAAAAGAAAGAATAATAAAATTACCAGGTTCTTACAGCCTGAGCATCTTAGAACAACACAGAGCTGTTTACAGTTTGAGGTCCACTCTGAGTGACGGCCATTCCCTATTCATGGTATTAATGGAACAAAACAGTCTCCAGAATGTGTGTAGAAGCTGAGCAGGACTCTAAATAAGCAGATTTGTATTAAACCATAACAGAAATATTACTTTCACAGAATTATTTAAGACCTTATCCCTACATTTTTTATTCTGAGACCTGACCCTACCCCATGGTAAATATTTTAAAATGCATGCTTATCTCACTTTCTATATAATTATTTGGTTTTTAAAAAATTGACAGAATTTTATGACTTTGCTACGGAAATCATTTTGCTTCAAGGAACTCACTGAATTTATGAATGACCATAAATTTGGGGCCAATCACTGTGTAAACGGAGGGTGTCTGCAAAGTGAGAAAGCTTACAATCCATTTTCAAAAGGATTAAAATTTTTATGAAGCTAGCAATTAATGAAGATGGCCTATCATTAGTTTTTATAAGCAGTTCACTGTGTGCTAACTTTGGAGTTTTCTTTTCTCATTTTGGACTCAGTAAGCCATTTTTTAGGTCTTGTCTTAGGAAGGTCTGGAGGAGCTCACAGGCCCCAGGTACCTAACCCCCGCCCACACAGTCCAGGGAGAACGCGACTTCAGACCAGTGCTGGCCTGCCATCACCTGTCATCAGGCTCTCTTTCTTCTCGCTCTCAAAGTATGAGGAGCTTCCCTTTCACCATGGCATTTGAAAAACGCTTGTTTCCAGCCATCACCAACCCCTCCCTCTTCAGGAGTGCATCGACCAAAGGCCAAGGGAACTATGCCGCCTCGTCTCACCAAAAAGATACCTGTTAGAGGATAGTTTTTTTTAAAATAAAACTTTGTTATTTAAAACCAAACCCTTGTAACATTTAAGAGAAAAATTCCTATTCAAAAGGATATCTTCTCCAATAAGCGTAGATTTCGTATAAAGAGCAGTCAGTTTCCGGGAAAAGAGAGAACTTTTGTTGTCCCCGATGGCCTTTAACGCTGCTGTTTCAGTTTGCTTCACAACTCCCACCTTCAACAGAAATAAGAAATATTGAGCAGGGGCCGGCCCTGTGGCCAAGTGGTTAAGTTCGCATGCTCTGCTTCAGTGGCCCAGGGTTTCGCCGGTTCGAATCCTCGGTGCAGACATGGCACCGCTCAGCAGGCCATGCTGAGGCAGCATCCCATGTGCCACAACTAGAAGGACCCAAAACTAAAATATACAACTATGTACTGGGGGCTTTGGGGAGAAAAAGGAAAAATAAAAAAGTTTAAAAAAGAAATACTGACTATTAAATATGATGAAAATTTTTTTAAGAAAACATTTTATGAGATTTTAAAAAGTTAAATTTGAAACATTTAAAGCAGACATATTAGGCCACGACGTCCAGATGCAGGGCTTAAGTAAGATGCACACCAGAAGGAGCCTGTGTGGATCAATCACTAAGAAACACTACCACAGAGTTAAAAAAATTTTAGCCTAGATACTACCTAATATGTTAAAAACTGATGAAGATAGAATGCTAATAATTGACACTTTCAATTCTTCAAAATGCCCAATTCCAAAACTAATTACAGCCCACCACCTTAGAAAACATGTTCTCACTCTGTGGAGAATCCAATTCCCTTCTCCCACAAGCTGAAGCCAAAGCTGACCTTATACCCCTTTGCCACAAGGCGGCGGACGTGAACAAACAGTCTGTGGGTAGGTATGCTTGCCGTCATAAAGTTGTGATCTAAGTGGCAATAAATATTGAGCTCCCGGGCTGCAATCTGAAAAATTAAAAAAAGGAGATTATCAATAAATTTCGGTTTCAAGATTCCCTGTATGGTGTTTATTCACTTTGTTAAAAATCCATCAAAGATCTGTACACTTCTCTATCTATGTATATACCAATAAAAAGTTTAAAAGACATTGCCAGTGTAGAAGCCTACAGTTTCATCTATTTTTGGCAGTTCCCATGGCCTACCCTCAGGGCCAACATCTGTATCTATAAACGACTCGGAAAAACAGACAGGCCTTCTTCTATGTCCTTAGATCTATCAAACCTTAAAGAGCTGAGCCTTCCCTGCACAAGGACTATTCAACACAGAGAGCATGAGACTGTAATGAAATAATTTGCTACATAGCACATGCAAATAAATGAAAATTTGGAGATACCTCAGAGTATTACTATCTAATAATGATAGATACTGATATCTAATTCTAATAGTACGAACCTACTTGGACAGGGGGCATCTCTGAGGCTGTGAGAAGAGAACCCTCTGGTTTGGTTAGCTAATGAATGGTGCACGCGTGCTAGGAGTGCAGAACCAGGCTGCACCACCGGACTCCCTGCTTCTTCTAGAAGGCACCATGGCTCAGATACTGCCCATTGGACCCATGGAACCCTCATGCCAACACTTTCACCCCTCCCCCTACTCGACCCATCTCTGAACTGAGTTAGTTCATCACTGCAAGGCAGGCAAACATCAGCCGTTCCTGTGGTCAAGACTGAGCTGATCACTTGACCTGGAAAGAAGCGCAGACAACAGCATTTGCTATCATCCCCTCTCCTACAGGATGCCAACTACCTATGTGTCCCTGTCCTCAGGAAATATGGTCACTCTGTTTCAAAGTCTAATTTCATAACACAGAACACAGCATGATGCCATTGAACTAGAGAATGCCACTCTCCTGCCACAACAGCATTTAGGAAACTGGAAGAAAAAAAGCTGACCAAGTCTTCACTTCCCATCCATGCAGCAGCACACGTGCCACCTCATTACTCTCTGATGACGCAGGATCCACCCAGGCCTAAAACTATGGAATCTTCACAATCATCCATGACTCCAACTAAGCATCATCAGTAATACTTTCCTAAGGTTGCCTTAAATGCTCAAAATCACTTCTAACTTTCTTACCTTGGGCCTACAGCAAGTACCCGAAATTAAACACAAACCCAACTCAGACTACGACAGCGAGATGACTGATATGTACAGAGAGACCTGTAAGACTTCAAACACCTTCTGTTGGTGGTGGGCAGAGTTAATGTGCTCTTCCACTGAGACTTAACTATGTTCCTGGCTATGAAAATTCATAAATTAAGAGTAAACAGAGGAACTTCCATACATCTCAAAATTTTTTTCTTGCTTAAGTCTTCATTGGGAAACATAGATACTTACATGATTATTCTTTAAATGATTCATCTGGTCAACTGTCAATGGACGAAGGTACCATGGAGAATAACCAGTGGCATTACAATAGGGACCTCTCACCTCCTTCCCCACAAGTCCAGCACCCACCAAGTTTGCTTGTGTTTATTTTTAGTTTTCACTTTAAATGACATCATTTTTAAAGGGTAATTGATCACAGTAGCTTTTTCACAAGGTCAGAAAATGAAACAAAAATACTGGAAAATATTTAGGCCTGGACAAGAAAAACATGAAACAGTGTCTGAAAAAAAACAACTTACCTCTGCATCTTCCCCGAAGAATCTATACTTATATCCACATTCCACACACAAAATGGCATCTTTCTGCTGCTGCTTCATTTCAATGTATTGTAATTCTAATGGTGTGTAGATGCTTTTGGTCCGTTTGTTAGACGGCTTAGAATCGCAAGTTTTCTGTAAGTTTTCACAACCCCCAAGTGATGATGATCCAGAACGACTGACATCAAAGACTGTCTTATCCTGGCAAACAAAAGATTTTTACAGTTTAAAAAAGTACTAACCATAATAAGAGTACCCAGAGAGAGAGAGAATGCAAATTTGGCACAAAACTAACAATTGGTGAATCTAAGTGAAAGGTTTACAGGAGTACATAGTATATTCAGAGAAACTTTTATGAGGTTTGAAATTTTTTCAAAGTAAAAGACTAAAAAAAATATGAACCAAATTAAACTAGCATATAATTATTTAAGCAAATTTTGAAAGCATAAACATTTTAATGTTTTTTATGCTTCTTTTTAAATTTGACTTCCTTAAACCTATTGTAATTAACATTTTTCTTTTCATTATTTACTTCCAGGTATGTAAGGCACAAAGTCAGCAGGCATCAATCTGTCTCTCTCTCTGCAGTAGGGCAGAATCACTTCCAACAATCACGCTAGCAGCTAAAGCTGCAATATTTTACATTTCCAAGCACAGTCTAAAAGACAGTATAGTCCATAAATCTTTATTTCAAGAAAAAACCATGATTAGAGTTTCTGGAATGCATAAAGCACAAAGTTACATTTTCAACATTAGTATTCCTGCTATCCTTACTTTCTTGTATGAAACCATAATTAATTCCAATTCACAGCTTAGAGCAAATTCCTTGCTTATGAGACTTATTTACACGAAAAGTAAAATGAGACAGATTTTTAGGATAAATTCAACTTCTAATTAATTGTCACTGTGTCACTGCCAACATCTAAAAATTTACCAGCTACCCCTGGAATTAAAAATATGGTCTAAAAAACTAGTGACCAACAGGGGAAGAAAAGAGAAAAAGAGAAAAGTCCTATATGGCCCAGAGAGGGGAACCCCAGGCCTAGAGAAAGCCCAGAAACATGTACTTTACAGTTGCCAAATGTTTAAAAAATTCAGCCTAGCTAGGACAGCAGGTAGAGATGCAATTTATCTGAATGGTGTAACCCAGCAACCCTCCGAAGATCAACAATAACAAGACAGTGAGGTGTGGAGAGGTGTAGAAAGAAAAGTGGGTCAATATATCAGTGTGGAAAATGTATTTGCTTTTAATTTTGATGGAGATTTTCTACTTTGTTTCCACAACTTTTATGTAAAATCCCTGAATACTACATATTGAGAAACTTAACATTTTAAAAAATATATTTCCGAGGGAAAAAAGTTTGTACTTTTTTTCTCATATGGAATGAGAGTAGGCATCCAGAAAAAAGGTTTATCCAAATGGGATACTAATAAATAAGTCAATCTGAATACTTGAGTAGTAAGCAAGTTTTTTTTCCCCACCATTTGGGTGGAAATACTTCTCAGATATAGTATACTCTTTTGCATATTCCCAGAGTCAGCATTCTGAACTCAATATAACTTTGTATTCAAAATTCAGGGTGATCAGAATAATAAAATGGGAATTTCAGGACCAATCAAGACTTTTGGAGTTCTTAGCCCCCACACTAATGGTCCCAGACCACTGGGCATTTAAGTTCATTCATCTTTCCCTCCATGCCATCACACAGCTATCACTTGTAGTGATACCCATGCACTACTTCTAGGTGTCCCTTCTAACTAGTTACTTCTAATTTGCTGTGAATCAGAAACGCCAACTTGGTCATTCTATGTGTAAAGCAATGGCAAATAAGCTCTCATGAGGCCCTGGGGTAAATTCTCTGAATAATAAAGCGAGCTTCAATGAGACACACTTTTTGACCTCTGCACTTTATGACCACTATACTCAGGTGAACTGCTTCTAAGTAATGAAAGAGATTAAAAATAAGAACAAAAACACTTTTCTCCCCTGATGCCCTAAGGTAAGTCAATGTATCCTAGCCTAGCTGAGGAGTTGTTCATGGATCGGGACTTTGTAGAAGGAGTATGAACTTCTGAAAATTAGATACAAATTGTTCTTGGTCTGAGTATTTTTCTGAGGAAAGAGTCTGCAGCTTTCATCAAATTTAAATGACAAAAAAAAATGTTAAGACTATTTCCCTAATTCAGCAGTTCGCAATCATGACTACACACTAAAATGAGAGCTTTTAAATAATATCCATGCCCAGTTCTTACTGAACACCAATTAAATGTGATTCAGAGCAAAGGTTCTTGCTATGGGTAGGCTTTTAAACTTCTCCAGGTGATTCTAATTTAAAGCTGGGCTGAGAACCACTATTCTGAATTGTAGATTTCAATGATGGAGCAAGAGTTAAATGCCCTGATTTTGCGATGATGAAAAACATTAACAAATCACAAAACAGTAGAAGTAAAGAGCCATATTCACTTGGTTTACCTCTGAATTTACTTTATGTCAGCCAAGCTTTCAACTGAAAACCTCAAAACATCCATACAAGTTGTCCATCACAACCGTCCAGACTAATCACGGAAACTATAAGGAGGACTATAAGAAACTGTGCTTGTCATAATAACCAATAAAGAATATCCCCAAGTTAACAGCTCCTAATCTGGGCTGAACATGAGAATCATGTGAGAGGCTTTTGCTTTGTTTTGTTTTAATACAAACCCATTCATCCCTCCTCAAGACACAGTAAATCACAATCTTTAGGGATCTGAAAATAAAATAAAATAGAAAGCAAAAGCTCCCTCAACTAATTCAGATGACCAGCCAAGTTTGGGAACCACTGCCCTGAGTGAACCCACAGAACCAGTGGCACTCCAGAGCCTACTATTCTGGGCAGTTGGATATTCATCTATATGACTGTTACATACCTTTTGACTAGTTTGAGATTTGGAATCTTCAGAAGAAACTGCATTCTTTGCACGTAGAAGATCGATATCGTCAAAATCAGTACATTTTGGCAGAACTGCAAATCTCTCCTTAAGAGGCTCTGTCTGGACTCTGTTTTGAGGAGGGGCAGAATCGCAGCAGAATTCTTTCAATTTCTCCAGAGACTTTAAAACAATCCTGGTCCTCAGACATTTCTTTGGCTCTTTGTTAGCAAATCAGAAGAAAATATAACAATAGTATTTTGTCTTATTATGTCGATTCATAACCAGCATAGGACTGTTAAAGAGGGAGCTTCTCACAAAAGCAATGAATCTAACTATAATGTGCTAAGGAAATAAAGAACATTGGTTTCAGGGTAAAGATGGCACACTGAAACATACATCTAATTTCACTTGGTCCTGAAACCCCATTAAAACTATAGTAGGGTTTTGCTTTTTCTTTTTTTTTCTTTAGGTACAAGCCCACGAAGACAGAGAGAAAAGTAGAGATGACAACTGCAAATGAAATAGCTGAAGCTAGAAAGAAAAAAGAATGAGCAATAACCAATTTAGCAAATCTGAAAGCTAAATCCTAAGAAAACCAAGAAGCAATCTGTTTACAACACAAAATGCTTAAAAGGCTTAGAAATTAGGGCACCGGTCCCCGTAGAAATGGAATAAAGGGAGGTTCTAAAATAAAGAGGATTGGTTCAAGGCGATTTAATTCCTAGACCCCTACCCCACTCCAAGCTCCCGGGCAGCTGTCCTTCCTCCACCTCAGGAGAGGACTGGAGATTTCTCTGGAAAAGGCAAAAAGGCACAGTTGAGATGCAGCACCGTGCCTAAGCCAGAACAATGGGAATGCGGGCTTACTGTATGCTGAGAACCCAGCCTCTTGTCACCAGCTCAGAACACCGGCAGCCAAAGCTCTCCCTTCCAGGCAGGAGCTGAGAAGACCCCAGATTGGGGAAACTGACCAGCTCAATGGGAAAGACCTAAAGATACTGACACCAGGGGTTCACCGAGGAAATCAGATGGCCAGCCCAGACACACCTGCTTTCCTACCTCCACAACTTTGCTGATGCTGTGCTGTCTCCCTGGAATGTCCTGGACTTCAATTTCGACACGTCAAAATTGTACTCACTCATCAAGACCCATCTCAAAGCTATTTTTCTCATGAAATTCTCCGCTAATTCCTCCAGCTTAAAATCATCTTTTCTTTCTCTGTGTTCCTATAACAAGATCATATCTCTCTATAGCACTTATCACAGCCTGCCAATTAGCAGTTATTCATAAGAAATCAATCCATAAAAGAAGGAAAACTATCCTTTACTGGATATCTACTGGATGCCAGAATACATTATTTCACCCTTTAAAGCAATACCATTAACTAGCTAGTAGTAAACATAAGGAAACTGGGACTGCCTTTATCATCCTCACCATCCCTTTTCAAGCAAAAACACTCAGGGCAAGAGTTGTGTTTTGTTCATTTCTAAAAGTTTAAAACTTTTCAGATATATACTTCTATCTTTTCTCCTGTTAAACTGATAGCTAGAAAAATGTATATTTGAATCTCTTTTCACATGTATATATTCACCTTATTTAATATTACTCTCCCCTTTTCAAATGCATACCTGAATCACTCTTCAGAAGTATAAGTTTGTATATTATACGAAGATGTCCCTCCTATGAATATTAAAAACACTTCCCCGGGATGGGGGTGAGTGCAAACCTGGGGGTTGTACTCATGCTGAAAAAGAATATCTAAAACCAAAGTGTTAAAAGCTGAGGTGAAGCAGCCAGCGACTCTTCTGCCTAGAGGACACTCCTCTCCTTTCTTCTCATCATCTATTCTTTTAAGTAAGCAGTAAAGTTCGTATTTCAAAAACTTCCATGTCTATGGCCTCATTTCCACAAACTTCGGGGTTCACTTGGCCAGATCTGGAGCACTGTGGATCTGGGGACGAGACTTAGAGTGTGTGTGGTAAGGCCCCTTGACAGCTTACTTTCATGCCCTCCTTACCACCCTTCCCCACCTCCTCCCCACTCCCACCACAGCCAAGGAGGTTTCTACCACAGAGCTCCATCCTGGAGCTGCTGTCAATTCAGAAAGGCTTACATCAGTTCAGGTCTGATCCTGGATGGAGCCCATGTCTGTCTAACCTCCCTGCAACCCTCCCACACTTCTTAAAATTTTGTTTTCCTTTTTCTGTGTGCCCAACTTTCATGCTTAGGATAGACTGACTTTCTATGTGTGCTTCTCAGCTCAAGAGTCAGGAAGGGAGGTGTCCCACCTTGTTCGTTTATGTTAAAGCCATTATGATTCCTGAACTATAAAACATAGTAAGAGAAAGAACTAACTGGTACACAAGAAAGGACCCAAAATTACAGTTTTCTCTTAATGCTCCTAGGACCATCATATTTTGAATCAAAAAGAAAATTGGGGAAACATGAGCATGTTATCTGTGGGAAGGACAAAGCTTACAACACAAAGACAAAATCTTTCATTTCTTCCCTCACAGATACCTAAGAGAGGTTTTAAAACCTCAAAAGGCCCGGGGGGTGGGGGGTGGGAGGAAGCCTACTCAAGTGAAAAAGCCCAAGAGCTACAAAACCCTTATACCTGAGGAGAGATATAAGCATGGGCCCCAGTCCCTCCATTGGGCCTTAAGAAGGAACTTGTAACCACTGTGAAAACCTGGCTCTTGGAAAACTGAGCGCCCAAACACACCTTACAAACCTCCATCTTCTGCTCCTGGGCTTAAAGCCTCACTTGTACCACGTACCAGCTTCAAATTTGCATCTCTGAAGGTGCCATGAAATGGACTATCAAACTGCCACAATACAATGTTATGCCTTGGCAGCATCATCACTAAAGTCTCTGAGCCCTTAGGAGGACACACCATAGAAATAAGGCCACTGGTTGCTGTCCCAATGACATTAAATGGACCCAAACTCCTCCCTAGGAATATTTCACCAAAATTAAGTCCTTCACTGTCTAAGCCGTCTTTTTTTGGTGTCCCGTAAATGGAAATACATCATAGTTACTTTCTGTCTCCAGAATAAGCCTAGGGTATGAAGGATCAAGGAGGAAGAAGAATTATCATATTTTTAATCAAGAATCTTTTAGAAGGAGGCATGGAGTAGATGCTAAAATGCAAATATGTGTCACTATAAACAGATTTATTTTAATTTGTAAAGCAATGTGTTTTATAGTTACAACAATTCGCCATCTTAAAAAAGCGAAAGAAGAAAAATCTTTGGAGCGTTACAAAGATAAGTCTGTTGCATTAAATACACTGTTCAGGCAAAACTAATCTCCGTTGTTAGAAGTCAGGATAGTAGTAATCCCTGGGGTCGGGGGGAGGTTGTGAGTGGGAGGGGGGATAGAGAAGTTTCGGGGGTCCTAGTAACATGGTTTCTTGATCGAAGTGATGGTTACACAGGTGAATTCAGTTTGTGAAAATTTATCAAGCTTATGATTCTCTATATATGTTAAACATCAGTAAAGAATTAAAAACAACAACAACAAATCAATTTTCCTCAATCTCAGAGTCTCAAGAATTGCCTGTTTGGAAAGAGAACCTCCAGCAGATGTTTTTGAGAGTTTCAGTTCAAAAGAAGACATTTAAACTTAGGCAGATAAGAATAAGATACTAGCCAAAGAGGTCAGGGTCTTAAAATGAAAAACAAATAAATATAAGAGGCAGTTTCAAATCTTGCCTAATTGCAGAAACCCAAGGAAGGCACAGAACTTCCCTCTTCTTTAGTAAGAGACTTATTTTTTAATCTCATTGTCCTTATTTTTAAAGATTCATTCCAAATTTGGGCATGTTGTTTTGAACTGCAAAAGGTAATTCTTTTCTTAAAAGTATAAAATGAAAATGGAAAATTCATGGGATAAAATTTTGTGTTTCACCCTGTTTAATAAGCACAGTCATTGGAGAATACAAATTGGGAATATGGAGAATGGCATATTTGATTCCATGAATGAATCTGATTTCTTCACTAAAATGAAGGAGCCTTTAGCTTTAGGATATGAACTGCAGTGTGTACTAATTATAAATACTGACTGGTGTTGTCTATAAAACGGTCCTAGGAGGACAAAAAACTGGAAACCATATGAATTTAAGGCAAATTTCCATGTGAACTTTTTGGGTATGGTTTAAAGGTACAATATGCAATACATTTTCCCAGGTTTTTTTTAAATTGTGCTTTATTTTTATATACTCTGGCTATATTTTACAAATCCTTATTGACTTTGGAAAGCCTGAATATATAGAGCATTAAGATAATGGATATCTGCACTTATCAAAATGCTTCTAGATAGAGTTCTAATATGTTAATTTGTAATTAAAATAAGAATATTAATAACACGTCAGGTCTGACTTTTGACCTTGTGAACTAAGACAGCCAAACCTATATACATCCCATCCGATACGCTCTTTCTACAATGTGATGCTGACACTCCTGTATGGAGAGGTGGCTCTTGAGCCTAGGCAGGCCTTTGTAACTAACCCGACCAACAGAGTATGACAGAGGAGACACTATGTGACTTCCAAAACTAAATCACAAAAGGCAATACAGCATCCGTCTGGCTCTCTCTCAGGGTGCTCATCCTTGGCACCCAGCCACCATGTTATGAGGAAGCTCAAACTAGCCCACACAGAGAGACCAGTGGTGTGCTGGAGCCAACTCATATTGGCTCTTGGGAGGCAACTGTTAAATCCTCGAGAATTTTGTGAACCAGTTGTCAAAAACAGCCATTGTTAAAAATTAGGTAACGTAAACTTACAATTAATTATACTAAAAATAAAGGTAATAAATACTCAAACCTAATCACCTCCTAAAACTTTTCCCACTATTATCTATGTTCCAAAGGTTATTAATGTGTATTGTCTGTACATGGTGGAAATACCATATAATGGAGCTACTGCTATTATGTGGCCCTTCCCAACTCTAGAAAAGTCACGCCTCAGGATTAGAGCTTTCTAGACCTTCTTTTCCAAAGTTTAAAAACAATCCTTACAAAGATCACACCGATCCACGAGGATTTCAACTGCTTTTCAGAATGAAGTTCAACATTCTTTAAAAGTACAAAACTGAGCAAACAACAACACAGAATTCAAAATATCTATGATCCAAACAATTAACTACTACACACGCAAAAAGCAGGAAAAATGAGTCAAGGGATACAGACCCAGAAAAGACAGAGATGACAGAATTATCACATAAGGACAAGAAAACAGATACTATAAATATGCTCCACAAAATCAAGAATGTAAAGGAGAACATAAACACAAAGAGGAGCAAAATCAAAGATTTTTTTTTTTCGGTAACAGCTTTGCTGAGATATAATTCACATAGGGAAATTGGAGATTTTTAAAAAGAACAAAATACAACCTCTAGAGATGAAAATACAATATCTGAAAGGAATATTTCACTGAATGAGATTTATGGCAAATTAGACACTACAGAAAAAAAGAAATCACTGAACTTGAAAACGTAGCAGGAGAATGGATGGAAAATGAAGTACAAGGAGAAATAAGACTGGAAAACAAATGAAAAGAGCTTCAGTGATTTGAGGCATAATGTCAAGTAACCTGGGATCCCTGTTAATAAACTCCCAGCAGAAGAGGGAGGGAGGAGACAGAAAAGATATTTGAGGAAATAACATCCCCCCAAAATTTTCCAGATTTGATGAAAATTATAAACCCATGGACCCAAGAAGCTTTAAATGAACTCCAAACAAAATTTTAAAAAAGAAAGAAAAAATTTTTAAAATACTAGACTAAGGCCCATCAAAACCAAATGTGTGCAATCCAGTGATAAAAAGAAAATCTTAAAAGCAAAGGCAAAAAAGATAAATTAGGGAAATCAACATCCTATAATTTAAAAACACAAAAAAAACTACCTTGATGACACATATGCTAAAGATTAAGAACATCTGAAGGAATACTGTGACTCCCTTTCTTCTCAAATATATGACTTTTCCAACGTATACTTTACCTAGGTTACTGCAACTTCTCTTATTCTAGAAATACATCTTTGAATCTCTTTTCAAATGTATGTTCTACCTCGTTTATTATCATTCCCTTTAATATTCAAACACATACTTAAATCGCTTTTCAGATGCATCAAGTTTCCTTGTGAGTATAAAAGCTTCCTTCCTCTGTGGATCCCAGGTGTAAAAAAGAACTTGTAAATTGAAGAGTCAAGACCTGAGGTGAAGCCATACAATGGGATACTATTCAGCAATAAAAAGGAATGAAGTACTTCAGAATAGTCCAAACCACTGACAGAAAGTAGAACGGTGGCTGCCAGGGGTTGAAGAGGTGAAATGGGAGTTATTGTAATGAGTGCAGAGCTTCAGCTTTGCAAGATGAAAAGAGTTCTAGAGACGGATGGTGGTGACGGCTGCACAACAAAATGAATGTTCTTAATACCACAGAACATACCCTTAAAAATGGTTAAGACGGTAAATTTTACATTATGTGTATTTTACCACAATAAAAAAAAAACAACCCAAATTTTTTTAAAAAAGGAAGGAGGTACTGATACATGCTGCAACATGGATGAACCTTGGAAACATTACACCAAGTGAAAGAAACCAGAAAAAAAGGCCACATATTGTGTGATTCTATTTATATGAAATGTTCAGAATAGGCAAATCTATAGACACGAAGTAGGTTTGTGGTTGCCTAGGGCTGGGGGCGTGCCGGGGAAAATAGGGGAAGTGACTGTGAATGGGTACAAGGTTTATTTTTGGGATGATGAAAATGTTCTGAAATTGACTTTAATAACAATGGTTGCACAAATCAGTGAACATACTAAAAGTCATTGAATTGTACCTGCTAAATGGGTGAATTGTATGGTATGTGAATTATATCTTAATAATTCTGCTATTAAAAATAAAACTGAGGTGGAGCAAGTCACCAGCTCCTGGCTCATGGATGCTCCTCTCCCTTGTTCCTGAGTGTCATTTTTAACAAGTAACAAAGGTTTTATTTCAAAACATTCCAAGTCTGTTGCCATATTTCCACAACTCTCACCTCAGCTCTCTTGTGTGGCCTTGGGTAAGTTACTTACCTGTGGTAACACTCAATTCTCCTCATCTGTCACCCACCTCTTCCTCCACAGGAGGACAAGGTTGTTGGGGAGAATAAATGAGCTACGAAAGCCTCAAGAACAATGGCAGGCATACAGTGGGTGCCCAATAACTGCTTGGAGAATTGACTGAAAAACTGAACAGATCAGGTCTATGTAGAGTACTGAATTTAAAAAGTTAAACAGCCCCAGAAAATGCAACATTAATACATGGTAAATAATTCTGTCAAGTCATGCCTCCTTCAGAAAGGAGGAGGGAAAGGGTATTTTCAGCTTTATCTTTCTCTTTAGCCATGCATCTCCATTTCTATAGTTATTTCATACCAAGGCTTTCCTGTTGACCCTAAATCCAAATTTTACATTTTGAGGAGGGAGAGATATTCTACATACTTGATCCAATGAACCAGATTGGCTTTTTTGTTTTTTGTTTTTGTCTCATTCTCTTTATCTAATTTCCCGGGGCTAATAAAGAAAGAAGCATTTTCTGTCTTCCCTTATCACAAATTCTCTGAGACCAAAAACTAGAAGAAAATCTGCTCAGCCATCCGCATCCACCCACCTCTAGCAGGCCAGGGCTGAGGAATGGTGGCTTAGCCAAAGCCTTCTAGCAGAAAGAGCAGCTCCGTGACGAAAGAGGACAGGAAGATCAACATGGCCTAACACTGAACATCGTTCAAAATGCTCTGCTAAGTGGGAAAGGAGAGCTGCAAAGTAGTAAATGTAATACAATGCAATTTATATTATTTTTAGTTAACTAATTCGTGGGTCTATTGCGTACATATATATGTGTATAAATAGAAAACCCGGAAGAATATATAATAGCTCCAAAAATCAGCAGTAGGCTTCCCTGAAAGGGAGGGATTATGAGGTCTTTCACTGTGTACCTTCTACATTTCCGTATTGCTTGAAATTTTTCTAACAAGAATGTTTTACTTTTATAATCTGGACAAAAATTAGCTAGAGAGAATAAAAGAGAAACTGGCACAACTCCAGCTCTTACCTCCACCACCCCGACCTCCTACCCACACCACCACTCATGGAGAGGCCCTCTACCCAAGCACAATGGGGACCTCTCTCTACAAAGGAAAAGAGGCACAACTCTCCAACAGCCTCCTCTGCTTCTGGAGAATGAAAGGATATCAGAGCCCTGACTGGTGAGAATGAAGAACCGCGGCCACAGAACTCACCAGGATTTCCAGACTTGACTAAATCACTCTCTCCTTCCTTTTCTTGAACTTTCTTTGCTTTCTTTTTAACAGGCCCATCATTCTCCAGTGGTCTCTTTTTACTTCTGTCAGTTTCTGCAACCTATATCAGGAAGGTTAGAAAATGATGTGTTATCTCTAATCTCAAAACCTGATGTATGCAAAATAACTTAAACCTTATTTCTGAATGACGACCAGGGCCTTGCTATGCACCCTTCATAGAATTATCCACATTAAGCTCCGGGAAGACATATGGGTGAACTGTTTTTACCATCATTAAAGACAAGGTGGAGACTGGCAGGTCATTAGCCCCAGCACCTCAACCCCTGCTAGAATTAACGAGAACCAACACTCCTCCCTTTCTATACCCAATCAGCCTTCACGGGGCTGGCCAGGTGCACAGCGGTTAAGTTCATATGTTCCACTTTGGTGGCCTGGGGTTCGCCAGTCCGGAGCCTGGGTGTGGAGCTATGCACTGCTTATCAAGCCAGGCTGTGGCAGGCATCTCACATATAAAGTAGAGGAAGATGGGCACGGATGTTAGCACAGGGCCAGTCTTTCTCAGCAAAAAGAGGAGAATTGGCATCAGATGTTAGCTCAGGGCTAATCTTCCTCAACAAAAAGAAAAATCAGCCTTCACCAAGTCTCATATTATAGAACTTGAATTACCCTACTTATATATGTTAAATAAAATACCTTTAAGAAAAAAACTAATATTTATTTAGAAAAGATAAAATTAGATAATAAAAGAACAGAATCATTTTTCAAATGTTAATTGTAATTTATCTCTATGTTCACCACTGAAGATGCCACAAGATTATGAACCACCTGTTGGCAGGAAATCTGTCAAAAATCCTTCAGCAAATATCCTCTAAATGGTGGGTGTAAAATAAAATCTTGGTGAATTCATGAAAATGCAAACTATCGTCAAAAAAAAAAAAAAGACAAGAGAGGAGCAATCACTCCATGGAAGAAATGTAAACGAAGGGAACAAGATTTTGAAGCAGCCAAGCTGTGAGCCACATTAAAACTTGGCAGGGTGGCTAAAAGCCAGTCTGCCAGCCCCTTCCACAGCGTCATTCTGAGAAATCCTGCACCACAGAGTCCAGAGAGGGAGCACCCTTAGACTTTCCCCCATGGCAATGTCTCTAGTAAGAAGAAAACAAACAAAAAAAACCACTTATTTTACTCAGTTGAAGGGTGGCAAGCAACAGGAAGGATCCAATGACCAACCATCACATCTGTACCATCTTAAGAAACTTTACCCACCCAAACTGTGTATTAGACTTTATGATCTGAAGTGTAAGGGTGTAATCACTGGGGAGCTCACAACATGACTGCTTTTACCCATAGTCGCTTGGAATATTCAGCAATGCTGTTGCGGCCTTAAAGACTAGAGATTTAACGGCAGTTTTCTAGTCACCCAAACACATGTAAAGCTCCTCTTGAACCCTCAATCCAGAAAAAAAAAAAAAAAAGAGGAGGGAGAACAGAGGTTACAAGACGCATCCTTTGCCCTCAGGCCCCTATCCTCATCACAATGAGAGTCAGGAGACCTGAGTTTCCGTCTCAGGTCTGCCATTAAGAACCTGTATGATCTTAGCCTCAAGTCTTTTACCCCAAATGGAAACTAAAGTCTTGTAATTACAATATTCAGCCGCCCAGGCTTTTCCCTCCTTCTCCTTCCCGAGCCCCGCCCCTTTCTCATCTGGCCGCGTCCTCTCGCCGATTCTCGCGAACACTCTCCGCCTCCTCCCGCTCCACTCACAAGCCCCGCCCCCTCGCCCCGATGGCCCCGCCCCGACCTGGACCAAACTCACCAACTGTGGCGGCAACGGAGGCGGGAAAGAGGACGCTAGGGGCGCTGCGGCATCGGAGTCAGGGTCCGCCTTCTCGGCAGCCCCCGGGGGAGAGGAGGTGGACTTCAGGCTTCCCGCAGACTGGAAGAATCTGCTCAAAACCGCCTGCCTTGCCGGGGCTGGGCCGGCAGCAGCGGCGCCGCCAGCGGCAGGCTTCCGACGCGACATCCCGGGGCCAGGAGTGACAGCCCAGGGGCAGGCCCGAGCCGGGAGCGCGAACCCGCGGCCGCAGGTCCCGGGCGTCTGCGGGCGCGAGCACGTCGCGACCCTGCGGTGCGCCGGGGCAGGAGGCGGGGCGGGGGCGGGATCTCGCCTGCACAAATCGGGCCGAGGGGCGTGGTGGCCGCTATTTGGCGCCACACTTGACCGGGAATCCAGGTGTCGCGAGCGAGCTCGAGAGTGTTTGCTGCCGCTGTCATGGTTCGTCCGCTAAATTGCATCGTCGCCGTGTCGCAGAATATGGGCATCGGCAAGAACGGGGACCTGCCGTGGCCCCCACTCAGGTACCTGCTGGGCGGGGGAGAGTTGGGTGTGCGGGGATCGAAGCTGGCGCAAGATGCCCTTGACCTGGGCGCCCGGGCGGGGCCGCGCCGGGCCGACTGGCAGCGGGAGGATGGGGCCGGGCTTGCGACATGAACTCACCGGGCCTGGGCCTGGGCCTCCTTCTGTGTCAGGAGCCGAGAGGCCAAGTTACTGATTTCCGTCCCGCTCCTGCTGCCCTGCGAGGCCTTTCCCCTCGCGCCCGCCCCAGAGCAAAGTCCCGGTCCTGGAGAAGCCACCCCCACCCCGGGCACCATGTGTCCGGCGTGGGTACCGTTCTGAGTAACGCTGTGTTTCTCTAACTTGTAGGAATGAATTCAAGTATTTCCAAAGAATGACCACAGCCTCTTCAGTAGAAGGTAATATGGGATTTTTAAGTGATAGAGGTTCGCCAACAGTCTTGCTGGAGTAAGCTTACCAGTGCAAATTTTACTTAAATCAAAAGTCTTCCCTGTTAATCTGGGACCGTTTCTCTTACCATCGATCTGTATGCAGTTCCCAAGGTTCATTAAACATCTTTTTTTTTTTTCAGTCTCTACGTTTTTAGTTGTTTTTGATTTTTACTAATAGTACCTTATCCTGAACACTTCCTTTCTTTTTTTTTATTGAGTTCATAATAGTTTACATTATTTCTTGACTGTCACCGCATAAGGGGTCCCCTTCACCCCTAGGTCTACCCCCCACCCCCCTTCCCCTGGTAACCACTGACTGTTTTCTTTGTCCATGTGTTTGTTTATATTCCACATATGAGTAAAATCATATGATGTTTGTCTTTCTCAGTCTGGCTTATTTCACTTAACATGATTCCCTCCAGGTCCTTCCATGTTGTTGTAAGTGGGATGATTTTGTCTTTTGTTATGTCTGAGTGGTATTCCATTGTATATATGCCACATCTTCTTTATCCAATCATCGGTGGATGGGCAGTTGGATTGTTACCATGTCTTGGCTATTGTGAATAGTGCTGCAATGAACATAGGGGTGCATAGGACTCTTTGGATTGTTGATTTCAAGTTCTTTGGATAAATACCCAAGTAGTGGGACAGCTGGATCATATAGTATTTCTGTTTTTAATTTTTTGAGAAATCTCCATACTGTTTTCCATAGTGGCTGCACCAGTTTGCATTCCCACCAGCAGTGTATGAGAGTTCCCTTTTCTCCACAACCTCTCCAACATTTGTTATTTTTGTCTTAGTGATTATAGCCATTTAATAGGTGTAAGGTGGTATTTTAGTTGAGTTTTGGTTTGCATTTCCCTGATGATTAGTGAGGTTGAACATCTTCTCATGTATTTACTGGCCATCTGTATATGTTCTTTGGAAAAGTGTCTGTTCATATCCTCTGCCCATTTTTTGATCGGGCTTCGTTTTTTTGTTGTTCAGTTGTGTGAGTTCCTTACATATTATGGAGATTAAACCCTTGTCAGAAATATGATTTGCAAATATTTTCACCCAATTGGTGGGTTGTCTCTTTGTTTTGATCCTCGTTTCTTTTCCTTGCTTACGCTCTGTAGTCTGATGAACTCCCACTTGTTTATTTTTCCTTTTGTTTCCCTTGTCTGAGAAAACATGGTATTCGAAAAGATCCTTTTTAGTTCGATGTCAAAGAGTGTAGTACCTATATTATCTTCCAGGAGTTTTATGGTTTCAGGACTTATCTTCAAGTCTTTGATCCATTTTGAGTTTATTTTTGTGTATGGCATGAGATAATGGCCTACTTTCATTCTTTTGCATGTGGGCTGTCCAGTTTTCCCAACACCATTTATTGAAGAGACTATCTTTTCTCCATTGTATGTTCTTGGCACCTTTGTCGAAGATTATCTGTCCGTAGTTCTGCGGTTTTATTTCTAGACTTTCAGTTCTGTTCCATTGATCTGTGTGCCTGTTTTTGTACCAGAAATGATGCGGGGTCGGTGAGCCGAGCAGTCAAAAGAAAGATTTCTTAGACTCTCAAGATCTGGCAGTAGTGCTCTTTTATTTAGAGAATAGTGTGGAATAGCATGGGGACAGGACCCATGGGCAGTCAGAGCTTCTGCTGCCGCCGCTTCTGCTGCCCCCGCTGGCATGGGGACAGGGCCCATGGGCAGGCAGAGCAGCTGCTGCTGCCCCCGCTGGCATGGGGACAGGACCCATGGGCAGGTAGAGCTGGTGCGTGGGGACAGGACCCACGGGCGGTCAGAGCTCCTGCTGCTGCTGCATGGGGACAGGACCCATGGGCAGTCAGAGCTCCTGCTGCTGCTGCATGGGGACAGGACCCATGGGCAGTCAGAGCTCCTGTTGCTGCCACTTCTGCTGCCCCCGCTAGCATGGGGACAGGGCCCATGGGCAGGCAGGGCCGCTGCTGCTGCCCCGACTGGCATGGGGACAGGACCCATGGGCAGGCAGAGCTGGTGCATGGGGACAGGACCCACAGGCAGTCAGAGCTCCTGCTGCTGCTGCATGGGGACAGGACCCATGGGCAGTCAGAGCTCCTGCTGCTGCCGCATAGGGACAGGACCCATGGGCAGTCAGAGCTCCTGCTGCCCTGAGTTGAGGGTTAGGGCTAATTTTATAAGGCATGGGTACGTGACTTATTTTTACTGGAAAAAAAGAAAAGATGATGTAAAAAGTCATTAAATGATTTCAGTGCAGATGGGGTCTGGTTATTGTGCGGTCATATAACTTTAGATACGAATCTGGCCATATAGATCGGCATGTAGGTGAGGATGCCCTGGGCTTCTCTCCCTGGGGCGGTCCTAATTCATACCATAAAAAAAGTCCACTGGGTCGTATAGTTTGGCATGTAGGCCAGGTCACCTTGGGCTTCTCTAGCTGGGGCAGCCTTAATCCACATCAGTACCATGCTGTTTTGATCACTATGACCTTGTAGCACATTTTGAAGTCACGGATTGTGATTCCTCCAGCTTTGTTCTTTTTTCTCAGGATTGCCTTAGCAATTCAAGGTCTTTGGTTACCCCATATGAATTTTAGGATTCTTTGTTCTATTGCCATGAAGAATGTCATTGGGATTCTGATTGGAATTGCACTGAATCTGTAGATTGCTTTGGGTAGTATGGACATTTTAACTAAGTTTATTCTTCTAATCCATGTGCATGGAATCTCTTTCCATCTCTTTATGTCATTATCAATTTCATTCAGTGATGTTTATAGTTTTCAGTATAAGTCCTTCACCTCCTTGGTTAAATTTATTCCTAGGTACTTTATTCTTTTTGTTGTGATTGTAAATGGAATTGTATTCTTCAGTTCTCTTTCTGTAAGTTCGTTATTGGAGTATAGAAAAGAAACTGATTTTTGTAAGTTGATTTTGTACCCTGCAACTTTACTGTAGTTGTTAATTATTTCTGTTAGTTTTTCCATGGATTCTTTGCAGTTTTCTGTATATAAGATCATGTCGTCTGCAAACAGCAAGAGTTTTACTTCTTCACTCCCAATTTGGATTCCTTTTATTCCTTTCTCTTGCCTAATTGCTCTGGCCAAAACCTCCTGTACTATGTTGAATAAGAGAGGTGGTAGTGGAAATCCTTGTCTTCTTCCTTTTCTCAGGGGGATGGCGTTCAGTTTTTGCCCATTGAATATGATGTTAGCTGTGGATTTGTCATGTATGGCCTTTATTATGTTGAGGTAATTTCCTTCTATCCCCATGTTGTTAAGAGTTTTTATCGTAAATGGCTATTGGATCTTGTCAAATGCTTTCACTGCATCTATTGAGATGATCATGTGGTTTTTATTCCTCAATTTGTTGATGTGGTATATCACATTTATTGATTTGCGGATGGTGAACCATCCCTGTGTCCTGGTATAAATCCCACTTGATCATGATGTATGATCCTTTTGATGAATTGCTGAATTCGGGTTGCCAAGATTTTGTTGAGGATTTTTGCCTCTGTGTTTATCAGCAATATTGGCCTGTAGTTGTCCTTTTTTGTGTTGTCCTTATCAGGCTTTGGTATCAGAGTGATGTTGGCCTCCTAGAATATGTTAAGTAGTATTCCATATTCCCTAATATTTTGGAATAGCTTGAGAAGGAGAGGTGTTAAAACCTGTCTGAAAGTTTGGTAGAATTCCCCAGGGAAGCCATCTGGTCCTGAGCTTTTATTCTTTGCGATGCTTTTGATTACTGTTTGAATCTCTTGCCTTGTGATTGGTCTATTCAGATTATCTGTTTCTTCTTGATTCAGCTTTGGGAGGTTGTAAGAGTCTAAGAATTTATCCATTTCCTCTAGATTATCCATTTAGTTGGCATATAGTTTTTGGTAGTATTCTCTTATAATCCATTGCATTTCTGTGGTGTCTGTTGTTATTTCTGCTCTTTCATTTCTAATTTTGTTTATCTGAGCTTTCTCTCTTTTTTTCTTTGTGAGTGTGCATAGAGGTTTGTCAATTTTATTTATCTTCTCAAAGAACCAGCTCTTTGTTTCATTCATCCTTTCTACTACCTTTTTTGTTTCAGTAGTATTTATTTCTGCTCTGATTTTTATTATTTCTCTCCTTCTGCTGTCTTTGGGCTTTGTTTGTTCTTCTTTTTCTAATTCACTTAGTTGTAATTTGAGATTGCTTATTTGAGATTTTTCTTGTTTGTTAAGATGTGCCTGTATTGTGATGAAATTTCCCTCGTGATACGGCTTTTGCTGCATCCCATGCTTTCTTCAGTAATCCATGACTTGTTCAATAGCTTGTTCTTTAGTCTCCACATCTTTGTCCCTTTCTCAGTTTTTTTCTTGTAATTAATTTCTAGCTTTATAGCATTGTGATCAGAAAAGATGCTTGTTATTATTTCAATTTTCTTAAATTTATTGAGGCTTGCCTCGTTTCCCAACATGTGGTCTATCCTTGAGAATGTTCCATGCACACTTGAGAAGAATGTGTATTCTGCTGTTTTTGGATGGAGTGTTGTATGTTATGTCTATTAAGTCCAACTGGTTTAGCTTTTCATTTAATTCCACTGTTCCTTGTTGATTTTCTGTCTGGATGATCTATCCATTGATGTGAGTGGAGTGTTGAGGTCCCCTACTATTATTGTGTTATTATTAATATCTTCTTTTAGGTTTGTTAATAGTTGCTTTATGAACTTTGGTGCTCCTGTGTTGGGTGCATAGATATTTATAAGTGTGTCTTCTTGATAGAGTGTCCCTTTGATCATTATATACTGCCCGTCTTTGTCTCTCTTTACCTGTCTTATCTTGAAGTCTACTTTGTCTGATATAAGTGTTCCAACACCTGCTTTCTTTTGTTCACCATTAGCTTGGATTGTTGTCGTCCATCCCTTCACTCTGAGCCTGTGTTTGTCATTGGAGGTGAGGTGTGTTTCCCGGAGGCAGCATATTGTTGGGTCTTGTTCTTTAATCCATCTCACCACTCTGTGTCTCTTTATTGGAGCATTCAATCCATTTATGTTTAGGGTGATTGTTGATGTATGAGGGCGTAACGCTGTCATTTTATCACTCATTTTCTGGTTCTCCTACGTTTCCTTTATTTTTCCTATGTGTTTTGATCTACCCATTGAATTATGTGGTTTTTTATGATGTGTTTCTTTGTTTTCTCCTTATTTATTATTATTATTTTTTTAATCTTTTTTTTTTTTTTGAGGAAGATTAGCCCTTAGCTAACTACTGCCAATCCTCCTCTTTTTGCTGAGGAAGACTGGCCCTGAGCTAACATTCATGCCCATCTTCCTCTACCTTATATGTGGGATGCCTACCACAGCATGGCTTTTGCCAAGCGGTGCCATGTCCGCACCCAGGATCCGAACCGGCAAACCTCAGGCCGCCGAGAAGTGAAAGGTGCACACTTAACCGCTGCGCCACTGGGTTGGCCCCCTCTCCTTATTTATTATTTGTATCTCTGTTCTACTTTTTTGTTTAGTGTTTACCATGAGGTTTGTATTCAGAATCTTGTGTATAAGAGAGTCCATTTTCTCGTGGCCTCTTATTTCCTTAGTCAAAACCAATTCAGTCCCTGCCTCCTCCCCTCCTAAGTTGTTTTTCTCACATCTTATTCCATCTTGTGTGTGAGTTTGTGGTTAAAATGACAAGATTGTCTCTGTTTATGGTGTTTTTCTTCCCTTTATCTTTAATGCTTTACTTGAGTATTTGCTGTGCTGTTCTCATTCTGTCTACCTCTTTATCTCCTTGTTCTGTGATTTGTGACCCCTTTCTCCCCTTTTTTTCTTTTTCAGATATGAGGGCTTTCTTGAGGATTTCTTTGAGGGGGGAGGTGTCACATGGCTGTGAACTCCCTTAGCTTTTGTTTGTCTGGGAAAGTTTTTATTTCTCCATCGTATCTGAAGGACATTTTTGCTGGATAGTTTTCTTGGCTGAAAATTTTTGTCTTTTAAAGATTTGAATATGTCGTTCCATTCTCTCCTAGCTTGTAATGTTTCTGCAGAGAAATCTGCCGAAAGCCTGATAGGGGTTTCTTTGTGGGTTATTTTCTTCTGACTTGCCGCCCTTAGTATTCTTCCTTTGTCATTCATTTTTGCCAGTTTTACTACTATATGCCTTGCAGTAGGTCTTTTTACATTGACATATCTAAGAGATCTGGAAGCTTCTTCCACTCGGATTTCCCTCTCTTTCCCTAGGTTTGGGAAGTTCTCTGCTATTTCTTTGAACATGCTTTCTGCTCCATTCTTCTTTTCTCCTTCTAGAATACCTATAATTCTTATGTTGTATTTCCTAATTGAGCAGGATATTTCTCAGAGACCTTCTTCATTCTTTTTAGTCTTAATTCTCTCTCCTCCTCTGTCTGGAGCACTTCAACATGTCTATATTCGATTATGCTGATACACTCCTCTATGATGTCCACTTGAGCGTTCAGGGAATCCGTATTTTGTTTTATCTCTTCCATTGTGTTTTTCATGTCTAGTATGTCTGATTGATTCTTCTTTATGGTTTCAATCTCTTTTGTGAAGTAGCTCCTGAACTCGTTGAATTGTTTCTCTACATTCTCTTTTACCTCATTGAGTTTTTTGATCATAGCTATTTTGAATTCACTGTCATTTAGACTACATATTTCTGTGTCCTTAGGACTGAATTCTGGGTACTTGTCATTTTCTCTCTGTTCTGAAGATTTGATATAATTTTTGATATTGCTAGAGGAGGTGGCTCAGGTGTTACACATCCTGATATTATTTGGTTGCAGTTATCACCTATCGCCATTGGGTGGGAGTCAAGAGCCGCATATTCTGAGCCCGCTGCCTTCAGTCGAGATCGCAGACAGTGGAGCATTCATGGGGCGGGTCGGGGAAGGGCACTTTCTCCTGCATGCTCTCCAGGCTCTCCCCCTCTGCTCTCGTTATGTGCTCTCCTGAGGTGTTGGCTTGATGAGGTCGCCCCCCACAAAGCTCTTGCCCCAGTAGAGATCTTCCCTTTAGGCTGCATGAGCCCTCATGGGTCCTTGAAGTTCCCGCAAACGACCGTCCCCTCCCGTGTTCCTTCCCTTACGGAGCCTCCCATGGCAGCGATAACAGTCTTTAGGCGAAGGAGTGAAGTTCTCTCTTACCCCTTTCCAGCTCCTCCAAGCAGGGCTGCAGCCTCTCTGCCCTCTGTCGTATGGCTGCATGTCTCTCCATTTCTGTGTTGTGTTTGGATGTCCTCTGTTGGAGTATGGATGTCCCTGTTCATTGTATGTTGGAGGGGAGAGAATCCCAGGCAAGTTCACTCAGCCGTGATGCTGATGTCCTTTTTTTTTTAAGTCCTTTGAAATTTTATGTGGGTACGTGTACAATTGAGGTATTGGGCAAAATTGGCAGCTAGTTAGAGGCTTCTGTGGAGGAGGCCTTAGGAGTAGCTGCTGGAAGTGAGGAGGGCATACAAGTCCAAAAACGGTTATGTGATCCTGGGTTTGGAGACCAGGAGTTTCAAGGAGATGCAGGAAGGCATCAAGGATGAACTCCCAGATTTCAGTGTGAGAGCCTGGGTGACATGTGGAGAATAGTGTGCCGTTGTAATGATGACAGTTTTGAGGTACCTGTAGGATATCCAGGATAATTTCAGACACAGGGAACCAGGTGAATTGATCCACTGGACAGAAGAGGATAACCAAGGAAAAGAATATGGGGGTGGGAGTACCCCATTTAAAACCTAAAAGACATATGCGTTTGATCACAGGAGAAAGAATAGCCCAGTGAACAGGGAAATAATAAGTCAGGAAGGAGCAGGTGCTGCATAACTTTAACAGGTCAGATGCCAGGTCCTTGGATTTGGTGCTTAGGTCACTGGTGCCAAAGATAAGATGGCAAGAGCTTGAAGCTAAAGAATCGATGTGACCCACTCTCAGGAATCCTAAATATGGTCTGGTAATAGGAAGAACATCCGATGCTTGGCCCGTTTGCTGGTTTTCAGTAACTACAATAGTCTCCACTTATCCATGGGGTGTATGTTCTAAGACCCCCAGTGGACACCTGAACCCTACATATACTATGTTTTTTCCTATACATACATACCTGTGATAAAGTTTAATTTATAAATTAGGTATAGTAAGAGATTAACAGCAATAACTAATAATAAAATAGAACAATTACAACAATCTATTGTAGTAGAAGTTACCATAGATCTTAGCAACCTCAGCATAATTTTCTTTTCTTTCCTCATTAAGTCAAGAACTGTCACCTTTTCACTTAAAGGAAGACTTTTACAGCTTCTCTTCAGCATATGTGAATTGCCAGCTTCACTACTCTTGTGCTTTGGGGCCATAATTAAGTAAAATAAGGGTTCCTTGAACACAAGCACTGCGATACTGCGACACTCAATCTAATAACCCAGACAGCTACCAAGTGACTAACCAGAGGGTAGTGGATCCGGTGGACAAAAGGATGATTGATGTCTCCTGCAGGATGGCGCAGGAGTGCTCAAGATTTCATACACTAGTCAGAAGGGGGTATGATTTAAAATTTTTGAATTGTTTATTTCTGGAATTTTCCATTTAATATTTTTGTACCACAGTTGACCTCCAGTAACTGAAACCGCAGATAATGGGGGACTGCTGTACAGTATTTCTTGGGTGAATGAATGAAAGGGTACCAAGGGAGTCTTGGCTTTTTTTTTTAGTGTCTGTCTATGTTCTTCCCTCATAATCTCCACCTTAGCTGTTAGGCCAGGTCTGTACCATTCTCTCATCAGAATTCCTCACCTGTTGACATTCTTTTTAATAGTTGCGTCTCCTTATTGCTCACCTAAAGGTCTGTCCTTGAAAGTGCTGTGAATATTGTATAGGGGTACTGTAAATTCTTTAATTCTTGGAGGAAAAAAATTTTTACCAACATTTGGAGGTAATATTTGGTTATGAGTAGTGAAGCAAAATATGGAAATATGCTTAGTCTTACTATTTATAGTTTGTAAATGCTAGTGCTTTTGTTTAAAGAAAATCAAACTAATAATGATTCCTTAAGAAAATAGACATATGCACTCCTTTAGTCTATCAGAATATATCAAGAATCATAAAAATGTGTATGTTTCTTTGATCCAGATATCTGACTCCCAAGGTCTTTTCTCCTAAGTTATTAAACCAAAAATGGAAGGTGTATGTATAAAATTTTTATAGAAGCATTATACTTGAAAGAGAAGAAGAAAGGCACAACGGAAAGGGTTTCAAGCTGAATGGAATATTAAGCAGCTGTCTTTAAAAGTCTGACTATTAGTGTAACTCTACAAAGTACACAGATATGAATGCTGTTATATCATACTGTTAGAACAGAGCTTGTTAGATTCTGGACGTTGTTCTAAGTCTTCAATCCCCACAGCAACTCTGTAAGTAGGAACTATTGTTATCTCCATTTTATAGGTGAGGAAAGTAAGGGTCCGAAGGTTAACATGACTTGCCCAGTAGGTGGCAGAATACATTCAACTCAAGAACTTTGACCCAGACTCTTTGCTCTTAACAACTACAGTCATATCCCACATAACAACATTTGGTCAAGGATGGACAGCATATATGACAGTGGTCCCATACGATTAGTACCAGAGAGCCTAGGTAGTCAGCAGGCTGTACCATCTAGGTTTGTGTAAGTGCACTCTATGATGTTTGCATGACGACGATGTCACCTAACGACATATTACTCAGAAAATATCCCCGTCGTTAAGTGACGTATGACTGTATAGTATACATGATTGCAGTTGATTAAAACTAAATATTGGGTAAAGCCAAAGGGGAAAATAGTTACTCTATTTGGATAATGGGTGATATATGTAAATTTGGGTAAAGCTGTTGTAAATTTTAGTTATTTTAAAGCATATCCACTAGATGTCACTATGACAACGATCTCTATATTTATATGAATATGTGGAAATATATATGTATATTCCCAAAATATGCTTATTCTTTCTATGTGATTTTATAGGTAAGCAGAATTTGGTGATTATGGGTAGGAAGACCTGGTTCTCCATCCCTGAGAAGAATCGGCCGTTAAAGGACAGAATTAATTTAGTTCTCAGTAGAGAACTCAAGTAAGTACTATGACATAAATTCACCACAAGAAAATCATGTCATATTTCTTATGATGAAGGCCAGTGTATGACAAATACAATAGTATGAATGTAGGTCTGCTAATAAAGCTGCTCAGTATCCTAAGCATGATTACAGAAAATGAATAAGCAGTTGTTTATGTCACAGGACAATGACTTACTCTGCTCCTTAAGTGATTAGTTTCATCACCATGAAAAGTTACATTAAATCTCACTGTGCTGACAGATTTGCCAGTTTCCTTGAACCATTATTTAGTAGGCTCAAATCTCATTTATACAGTATAATTAATAACTTTTCTCTAGTTTCACATAAAATCAAAATGTATGTTTTGAGACTTGCCAAAATTAAATGGTTATTCCCTCTCTGGAACCTGTCCTAAAAACAATAAGATGTAGGGGCAGCTGGTGGTGTTGTGGTTAAATTCTTGCACTCCACTTTGGCGGCCCAGGGTTTGCCGGTTCAGATGCTAGGCGCAGATCTACACACCACTCATCAAGCCATGCTGTGGCAGGGGCTGGCCCCCGTGGCCGAGTGGTTAAGTTCGTGTGCTCCGCTGCGGCGGCCCAGGGTTTCACCACTTCAGATCCTGGGCACGGACATGGGACCAGTTGTCAGGCCACATTGAGGTGGCATCCCATATGCCACAACTAGAAGGACCTGCAACTAAGATATACAACTATGTGCTGGGGGGATTTGGGGAGATAAAAGCAGGAAAAAAAAAAAAAAGCCAAGCTATGGCAGCATCCCACACAGAAGAACTAGAAGGACCTACAAGTAGGATATACAACTATGTACTGGGGCTTTGGGGAGAGAAAGAAAAATAAAGAGGAAGATTGGCAACAGATATTAGCTCAGGACCAATCTTCCTCACCAAAACAAGAAAAAAAAACAATATGATGTAAATTTTAAGATGGGCTGAAAATCTTAATCTTAAAATCATAATCTTGTGATCTGTTATTCCTAGTTAACCTCAACACCCAAATGATATTTTATACTTGTATTCTTTACCCAGCGTCTGAAGATAAAAAATTTCAAAGTATTGAAGTGGTCCTAGGGATCCTGGAGAGAAGGGAGTGTCTCCAGTTGGCCTATGCTAGGAATTTTCCTGTCCTCCAGTCTAACATTGGAGTAGATAGTTCCTGATGCCTGGAAAGGCTCTGGGGCCCTGCGGGGTGAGGGGCTGGGTGTAGTTAATAGCATTAAGACTGCCCTCAAAGACAACACCAGTGGTTTGACCTTCACCACAGTTTGCATGTCATTTACTCCACGTGTAATGTATCCTGATTTCTCTTGTTTCTTTTTGTTGTTACTGTTTACATTGGTCTGAACCCAGTGAAATAACTAACTGAGCACAGGGGTTTTTGAGGGGTGGGAGGGTGACCTGAATTAGACTTTAAGAGAAAGTTTGGGATTGGTTTCCTCTAACTAATAATGTAATCACAAAAAAAGAATGCAGCATCCTAGGGCACTACTCATTTGAGAACCATGGTCCTCGTATTCCTTTTCCATGTGTATTATTCAGGGTTCAACCAGGGAAGCAGCACCAGTAGAAGATATATATATATATATATATATATATATATACCTCTTCTTTTTTTTTTCTTAAAGATGGACACCTGAGCTAACAACTGTTGCCAATCTTCTTTTTTTTTTTTCTGCTTTTTCTCCCCAAATCCCCCAGTACATAGTTGTATATTTTAGTTGTGGGTCCTTCTAGTTGTGGCATGTGGGACGCTGCCTCAGCGTGGCCTGAAGAGCGGTGCCATGTCCATGCCCAGGATCTGAACCAGGGAAACCCTGGGCGCTGAAGTGTAGTGCAAACTTAACCACTTGGCCATGGGGCCAGCCCCTATATATTTTCTTAATAGCATTTATATAGATTTACACAATTGTGGAGGCTGGCTAGGAAAGTCCAAAAATCTGTAGGGCAAGCCATCAGGAAGGACAGTCTGGAACTCTCCAGCAGGGGCTGAAGCTACTGTCCTTGGGAATTGCTTCTTCAGGGAGGCCTCAGATCTGCTCCTACAGTCTTTCAACTTATTAGATCAGGCCCCCCCTGATTAATGTCATCTATTCATCTCCTTTAATCTCATTTACAAAATACTTTCACAGCAACACCTAGATTAGTGTCTGAATAACCAAGGATTATAGCGTAGCCAAGTGAACACGTCAAAGACCATCACACCAAGGGAAGGAAAAAACATTACACAGCTGTAGGCTAAGGGGATTCAGGTTTATGTCTATTTTCTCCCAAGTCCCTCCTAAGAATGGCATAGGTAAAAACCTGGGCGAAAGTAGACCAGAATATTTGCACTGAGTGCCTTTGGGTGTTGGGGAACATGTTGATGTGCATCTTGCCGACTGCCTCAATCTTCATCCTGTTCTCTTTCTCCTCGTTGCTGGGATATTCCGATTATCTCTTTACTCGGTAGAATCCAGATTCACAGACTGTATTGCCATTCCCAGAGACTGTTTAATAACATATTCTTGAATATGACTCATTTATTTATGACTAGCTTCAGCTAAAACAAACAGATACCTCAGTGGGGGAGATGTTTAGTTGAGCCAGCAAATCTCCTCAAATGATGAGTCTAATTTCTTCTTTATGACCCCCCTGTGGTGTATGTAATTGAGTTTGGTTGTTTCTTATGCATTTATACATAACATTTGTTGGTGTATTTTGCTTTTTTTTTAAGTCAGAGAGAAAATTGAAAGTCTTTATTATGAAGCATGCCAGGAAATAGGGATACCAGTTAGGAAAAATTTTTAGTGTTTTTTTTTTTTTTTTTTGTCCTTCCTTCTGCTTCCCTACTTGCTGGTGAGTTCCGCAGGGATCCTGAGCACCTGCTGTATGTCAGGCACTGCCAGGTCCTGAATGAAAGGGGAAGAATTTGCACATGTAAAGCACTATTGCTCATGCAAGCTTTTAGAGATGCTCAGTTTTTCACCACCACCCTGAATGGAGGAAGAAACGGAATCCTCAAAGTAACCCCAAAATTTGGTGCCAGATCCTAGTTATGGGGTAACTATTTCCTTAATGAGGTATAAGGGAAAAAGTCCTTTTCCAAAGCTTTCTAGACAATCAAGTTGCAGCTTTAAAAGAAATGTTAAGCAGCCACATTTGGAAAAGAGATTGGCATTTTCCTAAAATGTTAAACATAGAGTTATCATATGACCCAGCAATTCCACTCCTTGGTATATACCTGAGAGAAATGAAAACTTGACCACACGAAAACTTGTACACAAATGTTCATAGCAGCATCGTTCGTAATAGCCAAAAAGTGGAAACATCCCAAATGTCCATCAACTGATGAATGGATAGAATGTTACATCCATACAATGGAATATTATTTCATAATAAAAAGGGATGAAGCACTGATATGTGCTACTATATGGATGAACTTTGAAAACAGTATGCTGAGTGAAAAAAGCCAGACACGAAAGACCGTATGATTCCATTTATGTGAAATGTCCAGAATAGGCTAATCCATAGAACCAGAAAGTAGATTATTAGTTGCGGCGAGAGGGAGGTTGGTGGGGAATGACTGATAATAGATACAGAATTTCTTTTCGGGTTGATGGAAATTTTCTAAAAGTCGATGGTGGTGATGGTTGCACAACTCTGTGGATATAGTAAAAAGTTACTGTATTCTGCATGTTAAAAGGGTAGCTTGTATGGTATGTGATTTATATCTAAATAAAGCATTTTTTTAAAGTCTTCAGAACCAAAAATTAAACACAGAAATTTTACTGCAATGCTGTAGCTTTGACAGCATCTTTAGAAAACCCAAAATTGCCTCCGTGGTATCAGATGTTGTAAATTGTGTTCAATCCGTAAAAGTTATCTAACATTTCATGGTATCAGAATGTTTTATGGTCTCGTGGTCGTTTTCTCCAAGGGTGATTAAAACGTTCTCGTCTTAGAGCGGCACTTCTCTCCCCACCGCTCACACGCTTAGTACAGTGAAGACTTACCGACCTGGCTCCTAACGCCAGCCCTGGCCCCTGTTAACTTTGTGGATTCACACTGGTTACAGGAAAGCCTTGCGGAACCTCGATTTCCTTACCTAGTAAATGGGATTAATAACGACAACTTCGTAGGGTAATTTCAGGGGTTTTGTAAGTTAAATTTTTGGCACACGGAACATACCCTGCAGATATCAAGTCCTGCTCCCCCATCCCTACTACTTTAGCAAAATCACTTCACCTTAGAGCTTACAGAAAATATTAATAACGAAATCGCAAAGAACAGGCTTGTGATCTCCTTTTCATCTTAACATATTGCCTTGTGCGTCCTTCCCTCCGTCTTGAGACAAATAATCCCCTCCCATCAAAATCCCCACCACTTTATTCTCGACTCCATTTTTTTCTGTCCTCAAGTCCATGCTCTCTTGTCTTACCCTTAAGTATTTTAAACCTCACCACAGATTACTTTTCTCTATCCTCAACTTTCTTGGAGCTTTCTTATATTAAACAACTTCCGTAACTTTAGCATAAGCCTTACTAATGTCTGTCACATTTGTGTTTTGCACATGTTTTTATCTCCTTTGAGACTCAGCTAAGGCGTTGCGCTCCAAGGAGTGTTGTCCCGCACACCCACCCAGACGGTGCACCTCCGCTGTGCCCACCTGGCACCCTCCACACATCCCCACTGGGATCCTTTTCACTTTACAGCCACTGTTGCATATTCCTCTGCCTGCCATCACCATCTTTTTGGTACAGGGAGTGTATTTTTTTAAAATCTCTATTCCCAGCATCTGGCATATCTCTAGTAAAGTAGAGATGCAGAAATTTTCACGGAATGAACAGTCCATAGGTGATTGATGAAAATGGGATCATCCCACATAATATCACTTTGTAACCTGCCTTTTTTCCTCATTTGATATATTAAAAGATGAATTTCTTGAAATATTTTTAGTGGCTGCATTGTATTCATTTATGAGGCTGGAGCATAGTTGAACTGATTTTTAGTAGTTGGAAATCACATTTTTAAAGACTGAGTATGAGAGATCTTAAATTGAACATATTTCTGAGTTCTGGTTAAGCTGTGATTCTAGGCTAGGGTTTTTGGTTTGTTTTCCCAACAGTCATCAGGGAAATTAGGCCAGAATTCCATCTGCCATGTCATCCTCTTTCATATCAGGCACCCTGGAAAAGGACAATGTTTATATCACACCCTGGGGTGATCAGAGGAGGATGCTCAAGGCCAGGGGACACTGGTTTGAAGGCTTTGCCTGAACCTGGCCACACCATGTCGGAGGGGACCAGAATCTGACACCCTTGTCGTCCATGGCCACCAGTTCTCACTGTTGTCTCTCTAAGAAGCTGCAACTGAAGCTGCAGAGTCAGGCCACTGGAATTCCAATCCCGGGTCACCAGTTCCCAGCCGTGTGCCCACTGGTCACTCAACCCCTCAGCCTCAATCTCCTCACCTATGACAAGGAATAATAGTACCTACATAAGGCTGCTGCTATGATGCATATAAAGCACTGCCTGACTCTGCTACTTGGTAGAGCAAGTCGGCACTCGATAATGTTAGATACTTTCTTTCTAATACAACTGTCCATCAGGTAAAAAGCAGCCTCCCTTGAATGGGGCTTTTAGGGAAAAGGGGTGGAAGTATCACCAGAGTGCCTCCTGTATGTGTGATCTCTTAATCCTCATGCCAGCCCTCTGAGGGAATTCAAGATTCTGAGTTACAAACAAGGTATCAAGCGTGGCCGGATGCTTCTTGACGCAGAATATGTATGCTACCACACACCAACTCTCCTTTCTGAGGAGATCCAATCTGGGTTGGTTTGAGATTTTACAGGAAGGAAATTTAGCAAAAATAAGTCACGATATTGAGTGCTTGCTATATGCTATTTACTGAGTTAGTTTCCAGGATTTTGTGTTTGAAGAGGACGATGAACACAAAATTGGCTCATCTTTCTGCTTATTCTTTTCTAGGGGTCCAGTGTTTCCTGTGAAACTTACTTCTGAACTGCCAAAAGCATTTCCTCCATGTCTTTGGTATAACTAAAATCTGAAACAAATCCTTAATCCATTCTTTGTTTTCCTTTTCCAGACTCACTACAAAAGGGCAAAGAAGTAGTCTTCACCTTAATCCCTTGAATCTTTCTCAAGCCGTCAGTCCACAATCTTCACAAAAGCACTGCTCCCTTTCTTTGAAGTGCACACCAGCCATTTATAGCGCCTTCTGAATCATTTGCTGTAATCCACCAACTTCCAGGACAGCTCTTCAGTTTTCTTCATATGTCGGTTCCTAAATCACCATTTCCATTCTGCCCTATCTCCTGTCTGGTCCTGACTTCAACATCCTCGGTCACTAAAACCACCTTGACTCTGCTTCAGTCATTCTAGACTGTTTATTAACCTGACTGTCTCCTCCCCCAGCTCTCGATCTGTTTCTTCTAGATTCAGTTCTCGTCTGGAGCAGCCTAGTCCAGCCTCGTTGCTGCATCTGTGCTCATGCCTTAGGGGATCCCTCGGCTCCTATAGCCTCACCCTGGCCTCCGTGTCTTTTTCCAGCCTTTAGTCAACATATATTCTTTGTGCTATCTTAACTCCTTTAGAGATGACAAAGAGCAAAGCAAGTAAAATGTATGTCAAGGAGGTGAGGGCGAAGGCAGCCAGGAGAATGAACAGTCTCCGTTAGTTCTTGATTAATCGCTGTTATAACTACTCATTCAAAGACAATTACATAATTTTTTTTTCTAAGCGCTTGACACTGAATTGTAATTTCTGTTCCTAATTATTGTGAAAGTCTAATTCTGCGTGTTTCTTCCTTTATAAAGGGAATTGCAAACCCTCTTCCGCAAAAAAACAGTTGTAGAGGTTGGGAGAGATAGAGCTAGTCAATGTAAACGCTGAAATGAATTAAATTTTCCCCTTTGGGATTTTTAATTACAAAAGTAATAACATGCTCATTTTTTAATACTTCATCAATTTCTATATTGTTTGAAACACGAAAGTCCTTTTCCCACTCCCCAAAGGTAACCACATATTAACAATTTGAATATTATTCCAAACCACAGTCATTCAAACATATCACCTTTTTTCCAACATTTTATCTGAAAACGTTCAAACATAGAGAAAGAACTTACAGTAAACACCCATATACCCACCACGTAGATTCTACCATTAACATTTTACTATGCTTGTTTTATCATCCATCCACCCATCCGTCTTGTTCTTTTTATGCATTTCTAAGTAAATTGCAGGCATTAGTATATTTTTTCCTAAATACTTCAGCATACATCTCATTAAGTAGAGTTCAATATTATGCTACTGTTTTTTCTTTTGAGATATATATTATGTACAATGAAATGTACAAGTCTTAAGTGTACATTTACTGTTTTTTTTTAAGCTTTTTATTGAGTTAATGATAGGTTGCAATCTTGTGACATTTCAGTTGTACATTATTGTCTGTCATGTGTGTTGTAGGTGCACCCCTTCACCCTTTGTGCCCACCCCCCATGCCCCCTTTCCCCTGGTAGCCACTAATCTGTTCTCTTTGTCCACATGTTTAAATTCCTCATATGTGTGGAGTCATACAGAGATTGTCCTTCTCTATCTGGCTTATTTCACTTAACATAATTCCCTCAAGGTCCATCCAAGTTGTTGCAAATGGGATGATTTTGTTCTTTTTTACGGCTGAGTAGTATTCCATTGTATATATGTACCACATCTTTTTTATCTAATCATCTGTTCATGGGCACTTAGGTTGCTTCCACATCTTGGCTATTGTAAATAATGCTTCAGTGAACATTGGGGTGCATGGGACTTTTGGAATCGCTGACTTCAAGCTCTTTGGATAGATACGCAATAGTGGGATAGCTGCATCGTATGGTAGTTCTATTTTTTATTTTTTGAGGAATCTCCATACTGTTTTCCACAGTGGGTGCACCAGTTTGCATTCCCATCAGCAGTGTATGAGGGTTCCTCTTTCTCCACAACCTCTCCAACATTTGTTACTATTTGTTTTAGTTATTTTCGTCATTTTAATGGGTGTAAGGTGATATCTTAGTGTAGTTTTGATTTGCATTTCCTTGATGATCAGTGATGATGAACATCTTTTCATGTGCCTATTGGCCATCCGTATATCTTCTTTGGAGATGTCTGTTCATGTCTCCTGCCCATTTTTTGATTGGGTTGTTTAATTTTTTGTTGTTGAGTTGTGTGAGTTCTTTATATATTATGAATATTAAGCCTTTGTCAGATGTATTATGTGCAAATATTTTTTCCCAGTTAGTGGGTTGTTTTTTTGTTTCAATCCTGTTTTCCCTTGCCTTGCAGAAGCTCTTTAGTCTGATGAAGTCCCATTTGTTTATTCTTTCTATTGTTTCCCTTTTCTGAGAAGACATGGTGTCCAAAAAGATCCTTTTAAAACTGATGTCAAAGAGTGTACTGCCTACATTTTCTTCTAGAAGCCTTATGGTTTCAGGTCTCAGCTTTAGGTCTTTGATCCATTTTGAGTTTATTTTGGTGAATGGTGAGAAAGAATGGTCAATTTTCATTCTTTTACATGTGGCTTTCTAGTTTTCCCAGCACCATTTGTTGAAAAGACTTTCTTTTCTCCATTGTTGGCCCTCAGCTCCTTTGCCAAAGATTAGCTCTCCATAGATGTGTGGTTTTATTTCTGGGCTTTCAATTCTGTTCCATTGATCTGTGCACCTGTTTTTGTACCAGTACCATGCTGTTTTGATTACTGTAGCTTTGTAGTATGTTTTGAACTCAGGGATTGTGATGCCTCCAACTGTGTTCTTTTTTCTCAGGATTGCTTTACCAATTTGGGATCTTTTGTTGCCCCATATGAATTTTAGGATTCTTTGTTCTATTTCTGTAAAGAATGTCATTGGGATTCTGATTGGGATGGTGTTGAATCTGTAGATTGCTTTAGGTAGAATGGACATTTTGACTATGTTTATTCTTCCAATCTATGTGCATGGAATGTCTTTCCATGTCTTTATGTCGTCATCCATTTCTTTCAGAAAAGCCTTGTAATTTTCATTGTATAGGTCTTTCACTTCCTTAGTTAAATTCACCCTGAGGTATTTTATTCTTTTTGTTGCGATTGTGAATGGTATTGTGTTCTTGAGCTCTTTTTCTGTTAGTTCATTAATAGAGTATAGAAATGCTACTGGTTTATGTAAATTGATTTTATACCCTGCAACTTTGCTGTAGTTGTTGATTACTTCTAAAAGTTTTCCAATGTATTCTTTGGGGTTTTCTATATATAAGATCATGTCGTCTGCAAACAGCAAGAGTTTCACTTCTTTCCTCCCTATTTGGATTCCTTTTATTCCTTTTTCTTGTCTAATTGCTCTGGCAAAAACCTCCAGTACTATGTTGAATAAGAGTGGTGATAGACGGCATCCTTGTCTCATTCCTGTTTTCAGGGGGATGGCGCTCAGTTTTTGCTCATTGAGTGTGATGTTGGCTGTGGGTTTGTCATGTATGGCCTTTATTATGTTGAGGTAGTTCCCTTCTATCCCCATTTTGTTCAGAGTTTTTATCATAAATGGCTGTTGGATCTTGTCAAATGCTTTCTCCGCATCTATTGAGATGATCGTGTGGTTTTTATTCCTCAGTTTGTTGATGTGGTGTATCACATTGATTTGCGGATGTTGAACCATCCCTGTGTCCCTGGTATGAATCCCACTTGATCATGATGTATGAGCCTTTTGATGAATGGCTGAATTCGGGTTGCTAAAATTTTGTTGAGAATTTTTGCATGTATGTTCATCAGTGATATTGGCCTGTAGTTCTCTTTTTTCGTGCTGTCCTTGTCAGGTTTTGGTATCAGCGTGATGTTGGCCTTGTAGAATGTGTTAGGAAGTGTTCCATCCTCCCCAATTTTTTGGAATAGCTTGAAAAGGATAAGTATTAAATCCTCTGTGAAAGTTTGGTAGAATTCCCCAGGAAAGCCATCTGGTCCTGGGGTTTTATTCTTTTGGATGCTTTTGATTGCTGTTTCAATCTCTTTCCTTGTGATTGGTCTGTTCAAATTGTCTGCTTCGTCTTGACTGAGCTTTGGGAGATTGTAGGCGTCCAAGAATTTATCCCTTTCCTCTAGGTTATCCATTTTGTTGGCATATTCTTTTTGGTAGTATTCTCTTATAACCCGTTGTATTTCTGCGGAGTCTGTTGTTATTACTCCTCTTTCATCTCTGATTTTGTTTATTTGCGCTTTCTCTCTTTTTTTCTTTGTAAGTCTGGCTGGGGTTTGTCAATTTTATTTATCTTCTCAAAGAACCAGCTATTTTTTTCATTGATCCTTTCTACTGCCTTTTTTGTTTCATTAGCATTTATTTCTGCTCTGATTTTTATTATTTCTCTCCTTCTGCTGACTTTGGGCTTTGTTTGTTCTTCTTTCTCTAATTCGGTTAGGTGTAGTTTAAGATTGCTGATTTGGGATTTTTCTTGTTTGTTAAAATGTGCCTGAATTGCGATGAATTTTCTTCTTAATACAGCTTTTGCTGCGTCCCATATGAGTTGGTATGGCGTGTTGTTATTTTCATTTGTCTCCAGGTATTTTTTTATTTCTTCTTTAATTTCTTCAATGATTTATTTCTTGTTCAGTAGCGTATTGTTTAGTCTCCAAATCCTTGTGCCTTTCTCAGCTTTTTTCTTGTAATTAATTTCTAGCTTTATAGCATTATGATCAGAGAAGCTGCTTGTTATTATTTCCATTTTTTTAAATTTGTAGAGGCTTGCCTTGTTTCCCAACGTATGGTCTATCCTTGAGAAGGTTCCATGCACGCTTGAGAAGAATGTGTATTCTGCTGTTTTTGGATGGAGTGTTCTATATATGTCTATTAAGTCCAACTGTTTTAGCTTTTCATTTAGCTCCACTGTTTCTTTGTTCATTTTCTGTCTGGATAATCTGTCCTTTGATGTGAGTGGGGTGTTGAGGTCCCCTACTATTATTGTGTTATTTTTGGCATCTTCTTTTAGGTTTGTTACTAGTTGCTTTATGAACTTTGGTGCTCCTGTGTTGGGTGCATAGATATTTATAAGCATTATTTCTTCTTGATGAAGTGTCCCTTTGATCATTATATATTGTCTCTCTTGACCTGCCTTATCTTGAAGTCTGTTTTGTCTGATATAAGTATTGTGACACCTGCTTTCTTTTGTTTGCTATTAGCTTGGAGTATTGTTTTCCACCCCTTCACTCTGAGCCTGTGTTTGTCCTTGGAGGTGAGGTGTGCTTCCTGGAGGCAACAAATTGTTGGATCTTGTTCTTTAATCCATTTTGCCACTCAGTGTCTTTTTATTGGAGAGTTCAATCCGTTTACATTGCGGGTGAGTATTGATGCATGAGAGCTTACTGCTGTCATTCTGTTGGTGCATGAGGGCTTAATGCTGTCATTCTGTTGCTCGTTTTCTGGTTTTCCTGTGTTTCCTTTGTTTCTCGTCCTGTGTGTTTTAGCCTACCCATTGACTTCTGCAATTTCTTATGCTGGGTTTCTTAGATTTTTCCTTATTTATGTTTTGTGTCTCTGTTCTGTTTTTTAGTTTAGTGGCTACCCTGAAGTTTGTATTCAGAATCTCGTGTATAACATAGTCCATTTTCGGGTGGTCTCTTACTTCCTTAGCCTAGACTGTTTCAGTCCCTTTCCTCCTCCCCTCCTGAATTATTATTTTCATCTCTTATTCCAACTTGTGTTGTGAGTTTGTGGTTAGAGTGATAAGATTGTCTTTGCTTTGGTGATTTCCTTCCTTTTATCCTAATGCTATAGTTGAATATTTGCTATCCTATTCAGATTCTATCTAGTCTCCCTGCTCTGTGTTTTGTGACCCCTTTCTCCCTTTTTTCTTTTTTCAGGTATGAAACCCTTCTTGAGGATTTCTTGTAGTGGAGGTCTTGTGACTACAAAGTCCCTTACCTTTTATTTGTCTGGAAAAGATTTAATTTCTCCCTCATATCTGAAGCATATTTTTGCTGGATAGAGTATTCTTGGCAGAAGATTTTTATCCTTTAAAGTTTTGAATATGTCACTCTAATCTCTCCTAGCTTGTAAGGTTTCTGTAGAGAAATCTGCTGAAAGTCTGATGGGGGTTCCTTTGTAGGTTATTTTCTTCTGCCTTGCTGCCCTGAGTATTCTTTCTTCATCATTCATTTTTGCCATTTTTACTACTATATGCCTTGCATTAGGTCTTTTTACATTGACAAATCTAGGAGATCTGAAAGCTTCCTCCACACGCGTTTCTCTATCAATCCCTAGATTTGGGAAGTTTCTGCTCCATTTTCCTTTTCCACGCCCTCAGGAATTCCGATGATTCTTAAGTTGCATTTTCTCATTGAGTCAGCTATTTCTCTGAGATTTTCTTCTGTTTTTTTAATTCTTAGTTCTCTTTCTTCCTCTGTCTGGAGCCATTCAGCCTGTCTATCTTCGATTATGCTAATTTGCTCCTCTATGGTGTCTACATGGGCATTCAGGGAATCTGTATTCTGTTTTATCTGATCCATTGTATTTTTCATCTCTAGTATTTCTAATTGATCTTTATAATTTCCATCTTTTTTGTGAAGTAACTCCAGAACTCATTGACTTGTTTCTCTATATTTCTCTTTACCTCATTGAATATTTTGATGATAGCTATTTTGAACTCCTCTTCACTTAGTTTACCCATTTCCAAGCCCTCAGGACCTATTTCTGTATTTTTATTGTTTTCCTTTTGGACTGGAACTTTTATAAATTGCTGGATGGTAGAGGAGTGGTTTTTGCACATGATGCTAGTATTGGGTTGCAGTTACAGCCTGTTGCCACTAGATGGGGGTTGAGAGCCTTGCATTCTAAGCCCTCTGCCTTCAGCTGCAATGGCGGTGCCCAGCATGGGTTGGGGGAGGAGGGGCACTTTTACTCACAGTGACCTGGATTGGATCAGCTCTCGCTTTCTCGTCTCCCGGGGCCCTGGCTTGCTGGGGTTCCCCCACGTGAAAGCTTTCCCCTGTTAGAGGGTTTCCGCTGCATGGTAGGTGGGAGTCCTGGATGATCCCCAGATGCACGGCCCCTCACCCGCGGCAGTGATCCCAGTCTCTAGGGGAGGGAGCGAAGTTCTCTCCTACCCTGTTCCAGCTCCTCTGAGGGCAGCTCCAGCCTCTCTGCCTACCGTCGTTTGGCTGCTGTGGGTCTCTGACGATTTCTGTTATTAGGATTTGTTTTTTTGGTTGGAAAGCAGTTGCTCTTTTTGGTTGTAATTTGGAGGGGAGAGAGTCCTGGGTGAGCTCACGCAGCCATGTTGCTGACGTCACCTCCAACAAGTCTACATTTACTAAGTTTTGATAGATGTATGCACCTATGTAACTCCATATCAAAGATACAGAACATCACCCCCCCCCCCATAAAATTCCATCATGCCCTTGCCTGTGAAACTTTACTCCATCCCTCCAGAGACAACTACTGTTCTGATCCTTTTCCACCATAAATAGGTGATACCACAGGTGCTTCTGCCTTTTGATTCATTGTAGACCACACATACAAATGTGGGTTGAATTATTGGCCATGGATCATGCTTTTTGTTGAAAGGATTCATATTTATGATGATTTTAGTTTTATAATTACTGCTTCCTATTCAGATTATTTGACTAGTATTTTGACTAGGGTTTTATTGAAATTATGTGTAATCCTTTCTTTTAACCTCAGGGAACCTCCACAAGGAGCTCATTTTCTTGCCAAAAGTTTGGATGATGCCTTATCACTTCTTGAGCAACCAGAATTAGCAAATAAAGTGGACATGGTTTGGATAGTGGGAGGCAGTTCTGTTTATAAGGTAAGTAAAGTTGTCTGCAAATATAAAGAAATAATCCACCCCACTATCCTTCAGCTTCCCTGCCATCTGAACTTTAAAAAAATTAAGCCCTGAGCAGAAGAAGCTCATTATTCCTACTGTAAGTTAGATATATTGTCAATTTGAATTGTTTGGTTTTTGATACTATCATACAAACTAAATGAAAATGTAAAAGTAAGTTTTTAGGTCTGTTTTCAATTCAAAATAGTTGATGTTTCCAGTTTTAAGAACATTCTAAATCCTTCTGTGAGGCTGTCCTTGCCTGCACTGTTTACTTGCTGGCTGTGCCCGAGGTGTGCTGAGTCATCCCCTTTCCTTCAAGGAGAAGTGTGTCTCCTACTGAGAAAGAATCTGAGCTCTCAGTTGATAGACACTGACTAGCTGTATCTGAATTTGTTAAGAGCAGAAAACTCTCCCTCAACAATTTTCATGGAATGTGAGGGCATGGGAAAAGTGTTATAGGATTTCACATCATAAGGGGAAATACTACATAAAAGAGAACTTATTCCTTTTTCTTGATACCAAATGACTTCCAGCTTTAAAATATTTTGAGGACAGTAAATAGAACTCTTTCACTCTTTTAAAACACTAATGAAAGATTAACATTTATGAGGAGGAAAATAATCCATCCCTACCCTTTGGTGGCTTGTGGTAACATGTGTACACTGAATTATTTTAGAAAGAAGAGGTAGACAAGGATCCTAGATGGGATGATAAAAACTCTATTTCTTAGGTTCCTTTTATTTTCTCCTTGTCTGGTAGGGGAAGATGGACATTTTCCTTTGATCTTTCAGCCAAGTATGAATTTCTAAGAAAACAAGTCATTTCTTTATTTTGTTTAGTATTCATTTTGAATGATTCAATATCATATTCACTTGAAAATGTATTCTTTAAACAACATAAAGGCTTAAAACTAAATATATATATCATTTGATGTATCTATAGGTATGTAAATAATAAGGAAGTAGAAACTCCGGGTGATAATTTTACATTATCCATCTACCTCACAGCACAATAGCTTGTTGAACATTTACGTTTATCTTCCCACGAGCCAAATCGGGCCTGCCAGTCTGCTTTTGTAAATAAAGTTGCACTGGAACACAGCCAGGCCCGTTGGTTTATTGTCTATGCCTGCATTTGCCTAGAAAGGTAAGAAACCATATGGCCCGCAAAGCCTAAAATATTTATCATCCAACCCTTTACAGAAAAGATTTGCCATATATCATTAACTTTGATACAGACCTTCAGATGTTGCTGTGGTTAGTCCTATTCAATTTTTCTAATTTTTGGTACAGTAAGAATTGGTAGAATATTTATTTCGTTGGGACAAGAAAATAAATGATTTAATATAAGCTGTAGTATTGAAAATAAAAAGTAAAATTTGTTCTATGCCCTTATCTAGAATTTTAAGGATAACAAACACCTTAAGTTACATTTGTAAATATAAATATATATAACGGGGAGAGAGAGAGAGAGAGATGCTATCTGAAGATCAAGAGTTATTGCTTTCTTGGAGCTGCAACTAAGAGTCATGACTTTGTATTAGAATCTAAGATATTCGTTCCAGGGCAGTGTTTTCTGTACAAACCATCAACAGTGCTGTAGGCAGTAGTTAGAAAAGTCATTAACAGTATAAGGCCAAATACAATCATTAGCAACACAAGGCAGAGTAAATTACCTACTAGCATGGTAACTATCTCCTGAGAAATGGAAGCATTATTAAATTTTATGTAAATGTACTAAGTATGCCCTTGGGATTTTCAGTAGTTAAGGTCTTGTGAAATGATACTATCTTATCCATATCTACATATGTAAATTTTTTTATGGAGAGTGGCTAGATAATTTGGAGTTCTTAATTCTTAAAACAGTAACCAAAGAAAAAAAGACAAAACAATGCTTAAATGACAAAAGAGTTCACATAAGCATACTAGGCACCAGAATATGTTTAAACTTCCTCTCATAATTATTGATAATGATTAATGCCATTCTCAACATAACTTGAGTCATGCTTTGCAGGGCCCCAAACTGAAGAGTAGGATGTTTAAATAGCATACTTTGGAGGTAATGAGTTATATAGCATGTTTTTAATACCTAGTACAAACTTGGCTATGTAATTAAAACAAATAAAAATCTCAGAATTTCTATGTCTTTTGACACCAATGAATAAGGAAACTGATGCCTTTTGTTTCATTTCAAAGGAAGCCATGAACAAGCCAGGCCATCTTAGACTGTTTGTGACAAGGATCATGCAGGAATTTGAAAGTGACACATTTTTTCCAGAAATTGATTTTGAAAAATATAAACTTCTCCCAGAGTAAGTAAAATGTTATTAATTAGTCTGAAGCACTTTTGGATTTCCTTCTTAGGAATTATAGAAAAGAATATGTCTCTTCAGATTGAATTCAGGGTAGTAATGTGTTTTATAGATAAACACTATAGAAACTTTTTGAAGTCTGCTTTAACAGACTTGGGAATGTTCAGGTTTTAATGAATTTACTGAAATCTGAAGCGTAGTCCTAGTTCATTCTGTGAGGTCTATGTTTAGCATCCGTCTGACAGGATCCTGGCGTAGTGGTCCACACTGTTTGTACACCCCTCTCCTCCTGAGCCTGTGCTTCCTGTAGTCTTCATTTTATTTTGGTTGTGGTTTGCTCCTGATGGATACGTGTTCAAGAATTCTGCTTACCTCTTTCTTAGACCTCCCATCAAATCATCTCTGTATTATTCTCCTGATCCTTTGTCAGTTAGATCTCATGTTTATTCATATTCATTGGCTTCCGTAATACTTGAAAGTTCTAGAAGGGAGTCTCTTTCTGGATGGTTCATAACAAAATAGGTGGTATTTCCAAATCCTGTTAGCCTTAAACTCAGAGTTCAAATGTGGCTCTTAGACAGTTTTCTCTTCAGAAAAGTTGGAATTAGGATTATGAGGTAGTTATAATCATTATTAAAACAGACTGACTATGTGAATATTGTGGAAAGTAAAATCAATCTTAAGCAGAATTAAATTTTAGTTTCACGGAGAAGATTAACACTAATACTATGGCTAAGTGACCATACCAGCCAATAAGCATAGTTATTTCTAACTTATTATTATTCATAGTTTTAGAAATAACTTTGATACTTTGCTTTTATCTTATTAACTGACAATCTTGATACTCTTGAGAATTTTACACACACAAAACTGTAAATGTTGCGTTTTGATGACTCATTCCAAAGAAACTAAAATTATGGTTTATAGTTGGCCTAGTAAAATCATTTCTTTAAAAAAAGAAGAAAGCTATACTGCTTCTAAAACAGTGGAACAGAAGCAGTTTAGAAAATGGTTAGTAAATAGAAGCATAGTTTCTTCCCCTGAAATATAAATTATTCTTTTCCTTACACATTATTATGCTATTGTTACTTTATGTCTCCAATTATATTTTTTATCAAAATGGCATAATCTCTAATTGGTCAACAAAATGTTAATACCTATTATTACTATCAGTGTGCTGGCTATCATAAAAGATTTCAATTTTTTCCTGCATTATCCCTGCCCTACAGTGAGTTTAGGAAATAGTTAAGGGGACAAACAGACTAATAACAGTAATGGGTAACATCTGTAGAGCACTTCATGTCGTGAACTCACAAGGCTAAATTCTGTGTGAGGAGGAGCTCTTTTTGTGATAGCCGAGTGTCGCACAGCAGAATCAGAATGAAACACAAGTCTGATTAAAGCAAGTGTTCCTGACCCCCACCCCGGAGCACACTGGGGTGCTGCCCACACAATACTGAGGACATGCACCAAGGTTTGGGTTGTTGTCTGTAGCGGTCAGAGCAGCCTACAGTGGAGGAACTGGAGTTTGTTTTTTTGTTGGTGGTGGGTTCAGAGGAAAAAGTTGTTTTTGTTGTGGTAAGAACACAGCATGAGATCTACTCTCGACAAATGTTTAAATATACAATACAGTATCGTTAACTCCAGGCACAGTGTGGCACAGCAGATCTCTAGGGCTTAATCCTCTTGCACAACTGAATCTTCATACCCTTTGAACAGCAACTCCCTGTTTTTCCTTTCCCCCAACCCCGGTCAACCACCCTTCTACTCTCTGTTTCTATGAGTTTGACTATTTTAGATCCCTCATATAAGTAGAATCATGCAATATTTGTCCTTCTGTGACTTGCTTATTTCACTTAACATAATGTCCTCCAAGTTCATCCATGTTGTGGCATATGGCAGGATTTCCTTCTTTTTTAAGGCTGACTAATATTCCATTGTATATAGCAATTTGGTTTTTTTTTCACATTTTCAAACTTTTTTTATTTTTTTAACTTTTTTTCCTGCTTTTTTTCTCCCCAAATCCCCCCAGTACATAGTTGTATATTTTAGTTGTGGGTCCTTCTAGTTGTGGCTTGTGGGACGCCACCTCAGCGTGGCCTAACAAGTGGTGCCATGTCTGCACCTAGGATCCGAACCAGTGAAAACTCTGGGCTGCCAAAGTGGAGTGCACAAACTTAACCACTCTGCCATGGGGCCAGCCCCTTAAATTATTTTATTGACATCATATCAGTTTCTTTACCCATTCATCTGTCAATGGATATTTAAGTTGTTTCCACATCTTGGCTACTGTGAATAATGCTGCAGTGAACATGGGAGTACAGATATCTCTTCAAAATCCCAATTTGAGTTATCAAAAAAAGAGAGAAAAACTAGAGATAACAAGAGTTGGTGAGGATATGGAGAAATTTGAACTCTTGTGCACTGTTGGTGAGAATGTAAATGGATTCATCCACTGTGGAAAACAATATGGTGGTTCCTCAAAAAATTTAAAATAGAATTACCATGTGATCCAGCAATCCCACTTCCTGGTGTGTACCCAAAGGAGGCCCTGGGCTCAATTGGAAGCTGGAGGGAACACAGACCAAAATGAGAGTTAGGGAGTAGGAAGATCAGATAAACAGTGATTCTAGGAAAGGAATTGCAACAAGCCACTCATTAGGAATGGAGCATTGTGATATCCATTGATTAAGCAGAAATCAGGAGTCTCTAACCATGCACCACATATAACTTCAGTTCTGCTCTAAACAGCTAAAGATTGTATTTTTTTCTTTTGCTCACACAAGAAATTTGATACCTAGTGTAAAACTTGCAAAAAGTTCTTAGGAAATTTCATATTAGCTGGGTGATAGAGTGGAAAGATACAAGAGAAACTGCTAACAGTGGTTAGTTTGGGGAAAAATTAGGAGTCAGAAGGAAAAGAGGAGAAGAAATTATGCTTTTTGTTTTCTAATTTTCTATACAGTTTGAAATTTTTCTTTGCATTTGCATATGTAGTGTATTTGCAGAATATTCACCCAACTTAACAGGGGCTTACCATTGTGAAGAAAGAAGGAAGGAAGACTTTTATTCACTTTGTGCATTCTTGATGCCTTTTCACTGAGAGTCAGGGAAGCTGTATTTTTAATTGATACATTGTTTAATTATATATATGTTTCTTTTACAGATACCCAGGTGTTCTTTCTGATATCCAGGAGGAAAAAGGCATTAAGTACAAATTTGAAGTATATGAAAAGAATGATTAATGTGAAGATGTTTTCTGATTATTTCAAGTTGTTCCTCCTCCCATCCAAAAAATTATGTATCTTTTTTTTTTTGAAAGATTGGCACCTGAGCTAACAACTGTTGCCCATCTTCTTTTTTTTTTTCTCCCCAAAGCCCCCCAGTACATAGTTGTATGCCTTAGTTGTGGGTCCTTCTAGTTGTGGTATGTGGGACGCCGCCTCAACGTGGCCTGACGAGCCACGTCTGCGCCCAGGATCTGAACCGGCGAAACCCCAGGCCGCCAAAGTGGAGCACTCGAACTTAAACACTCGGCCACAGGGTTGGCCCCAAAATTATGTATGTTAATATTAGAAAAAAATTCTTTTGGGGCCGGCCCTGTGGCCAAGTGGTTAAGTTTGCATGCTCCGCTGCGGTGGCCCAGGGTTTCGCCGGTTCAGATCCTGGGTGCTGACATGGCACTGCTCATCAGGCCACACTGAGGTGGCGTCCCACACGCCACATCTAGAAGGACTTGCAACTAAGATATACAACTATGGACCAGGGGGGTTTGGAGAGATAAAGCAGAAAAAAAAAAGAAAAAAATACTTTTGTTGACTTTAGATCTGTGGGTAATTATTTCTAAGCAATGTGTTTTTATTCCCCGTTAATCTTGACTAGACTGTATCAGATACCATTGGTGAAATATTTTGTGCTGTAGCTGTCTGAATGCCTGTCCGGGACAGGACTAGGTCCCCAGCACCTGCCTGGGGTGGCATGTCTACCAAGACAACCCAAAGCAGGAGAGTCCCCTGGTAGCATGAGTGAAACTGGGGCCTGTAGAGATAGGAGCCAGACAGATTAGCCAGAAGTGGGTTATAAACAGAAGAGCTGGAACTCAGATAGTAAAAGAAAATTTGATCAAAATAGGGACTATGAATTACTCTGTGCATATCACACTTCTGAAAAACTTCTCTTCACCTGCACAGGGAATCAGTCAGTTGAGAACTCTAGTATAGTCCTTAGGGATAGTAAAGAGGCAGGTAGCAGATTACCTTTCTGATGGTTAAAAGAGAAGTTCTGAGACCTTTAAAAACTTTTTCTGATCTTCGTTGAGATTCCTTGGGATGTTAGAATGATAAGAATAAGCTGTTCTTTACCCAAAAAAAGTAATCTGATAACAAGCATATGGCTAAAATAAAAAATTCAAAGAGATAATGAATTGAAAATGGATACTGCTAGAAACCAAAATTAGTAAGTTAGAGAAACTAAACTTAACAGACTTTTAAAAAATGAAAATTAGCACATTTTACCCATCATGTTAGCAAAGGTTTAGATTATTAGGTATCCGAAGAAGTAGCATTTTCTGTCCTGTAAATTGGTACAACTTTTTAGGATGCAAATTAGCATTAAGTTAGCATTAGTTACAATTCAAAATTTTCTGGGTTTGGACTCAGAACTTCCACTTGTAGAAATTAATTCTGAACACAGAGATAGACTCAAGAATATTTGTTGAACCACTTTTTAAAAACTTGGAAACGGCCTAAATGTCTGTCAGTAAAGAAATAACTAACCGATGTCTATAAAATTTAATGTTCTGCAGCAATTAAAAAGAATGAAGTACTTATAGAAAAATACCTAAAATTGCTAAGTGAAAGAAGCAAATTGTATATAATACTCAAAAAAAATTTTTAACAATAATTCCTTTATTAAAAAACGTTCAAGGAGGAACAATTCCCCACACCCCCACCACCATTCAAACCACAGTGATCGCACCCTCCTCTCCCAGTTGTGCAGCAGCGTGCAAGGCCCTGTCCAGAGTCACAAGCACAGGGACTCTCCCTTCTATTCCCTCCTCCTCTTAACATTGTGTCATGTTCATTTCTAAGTAGCCCCATCATCTGAACCAGGGGAGTTGGATGAGTTTTGTATACCTTTAAAAATATCTTCCTTATAGGCCACTTACCCCCTTATGAATATTGATGCAAAAATCCAACAAAATAATAGCCAACCAAATTCCGCTGCACATTAAAAGGATTATACATCATGACCAAATAGGATTTATTCCCAGAATGCAAGGACAGTTCAACATGTGTAAATCAACCAATGTAATACACCACATTAACAGAATGAAGCGGCAGGTGGGGGGGGGGGGGGGAGATGACACATGATCATCTCAATTGATGCAAAAAACCATTTGACAAAGTTTAATACCCTTTCGTGATTAAAAAAAAAAAAAAAAAAAAACCACTCAACTAACTAGGAATAGAAGGGAGCTTCCTCAACATGATAAAGGCCATATATGAAAACTCCATAGTGAACATACTGTAGGGGAGGAAGACATTTCCTCTACCTGCTCTGGGTCCTTCTGGCTGGAGAATGAATTAAATTCACATGAGACAGAATAACAGGAGAAAATTGAACAAAGCTTTATACCATGTATACATGGGAGAAGCTCAGGCAAACTGAACAACTGGCCAAAATGGCTGAAGCCACCACTTTAAATATCCTCTTCAGCTAAAGACAAAGGAGGATGTTGGGTGTGGGGGGAGTCAGTTACAAGAGGTTACCAGACAAGTATAGTAAACAAGGGTCAGGTTATTATGCAGATTTAAGTCCTTGCCTTCTGCAGTGATTAAGAGTTTCTAGAGATAAGGTCATCCCCCCTTCCTCCTGGTACAGAGAGGGAGACACCTTTACAGATGGAGATTTCCCTTACAAATGTAAATGTCTCTTAACAAAGGGTAAGTAAATTCTGCTTTTCAGAGTTTCTTTTCTGTATGCAGTTTTTAAAAATAACCAGCCCAAAATAATCCTCATGCCAAAGAGACGTTTCTTGGGGTGACCAATTCCAGTCCCCCACAATACTCAATGGTGAAAGACTGAAAACTTTTCCCCTAAGATCAGGAACAAGACAACGATGCCCATTTTTGCCACTTCTATTCAACACAGTATTGAAAGTCCTAGCCAGAGCAGTTGGGCAAGAAAAAGAAAAAAAAGTCATCCAAATTGGAAAGTAAAATTACCTTTGTCCATAGATGACATAATTTTTTATGTAGAAGACCCTAAAGATTTAACACCAAAAAAACAATATTAGCGCTAACAAACACTTTATCCCACAAAGTCACAGGATACAAAATCAACACAAAAATCAGTTGCATTTCTATACACTAATGATGAATCTGAAAAGGAAATTAAGGAAACAATTCCATTTACAATAGCTTGGAAAAAAATAGGAATTAACCTTAAAGGCAAAAGACTTGTATAGGGAAATTGCAAAACGCTGCTGAAGGAAATTAAAGACAAATATTTCCATGATTTCCACAATCTGTAAATGGACTGGAAGATGATGTTGTTAAGATGACAATACTACTTAAAACATTCTACAGATTCAATGCAATGCCTATCAAACTCCCGGCAGCATTCTTTGCAGAAATAGAAAAACCCCTCTTAAAACTCATATGGAATCTCAAGGGACCCTGAATAGCCAATATTGTTCCTTCTCCCTTGTCAGTGGAATCTCTCCCACTTAGGCTGAAGGGTGTGCCCAGGCCTGAGGGTTTCCCAGGACTTGGGATTTTCAGTGCTAAAACCAGGACAGTCCCAGGCAAACTAGGCTGGTTGGGCATCCTACTCCTACTGTGGTTGAACGCCTTAAGAATGATTTTTTAATTTCACAAGTAAAATTATGAGACATTCCCTTCATACAAATGAAACACCCAAACCACTAAAAGGAATCAGGGCTCCATGGAGAAATGGGTGATTCCAGGTCTGGGATACAGAGTATTAGATGATCCGGGAGCAACTGGTGCTAGAAAGTAAGGAAGTGCTAAAAAAAAATTATGACCTGTTGAAAGGACACGGAGGCAGCCTGGAGGAGCTCCCACTGGCTAAACGTGCCGCCGTTTGAGCATCTAAGTAAACAGTGATGGACTGGAACTCAGTAAAATAAGGATCCACGGATCCGCACCCTACCGAACGCACCGTCCTCCCCAGGATATGCAGCTAGTCCGTGGAGAAGGGATGATGGAAATAGAGAAAAACAGTACGGTAATCATTCATTTAGGCAAGAAACACCAACGAAAACCAGCGGGTGAAAATCTGAGTAACGGCAGGGTATTTGCCTCGTCTCAAGGCGTCTTCTCCCAGGATGACAATCGCAAAGGGACCCCGCGCCCCTGCGGGCGCCGTGCTGCGGGGTTCGGCGCGGGGGCACGAAGCGGGTCCTGAGTCGCTCCCCACTGGCGGCCGTGCCCCGGCGGGCCAGCTTCTGCCCGATCCCCGGGACGCGGTGCGCCGCGCTTGACCATCGCCCCCGTTCCCACATCCCGCGCCGGCCCACCTCACCCCTCCGAACCGAACCGTGGCTGCCCGCCCCGCCCTCGGTCCCCGACGCTCGGGCGCTCCACGCGGGGCTGCGCGGACCCGAGGGGGCTTCCCGGCCGCCCCCACCTCGCGGGCCCGGGCGTGGGCCTCAACGTTTTTAGTAAATATCAATATGTGTAAGAAAAAGTATGCTGCAAACTGTTGTTAGTATCAGAGGTGAGAGCGTTATTTTCTGCATTGGGTGTGTCTATTGTGATTAGATTTTTTGAAATACTATGTGCTTATTTTCGTGAATGCGAGGAGTCAAAAGGAATTTCCTAAAATCTTCCATAGAGGGGGGAAAAAAAGATCACACAGAGGAATAGGAAACGACACTGCGTAAGACTCACAAATCACGAGAAAACACTGGTCTCTCTGCAAGGAATACAACCGGAGAACTATTAGTATCCATAGAACTCAGATATTGATAAGAAAAAGAACCAAGGCATTTAGAGAAGAGGAGACTCAAATAGCCAAAGATACATGGAAAGATAAAACATTCCCACTAGTAACTGGGAAACCCCAATTAAACTGCGGTGACGAACCATTCCACACGCAACAGACGTGTCCTTCCCGCCAATACTGACCTTGTCAGACTTGTCAAATGTTGGTGGTATTTATTAAGGATAAAGGTGCACGTAACCTTGGACCCAGCAGTTCCATTCGTGGATGAGGTACCGAGAGAAAACCTCCCGTGTCTGTATCCAGAGGTTTGTAGAATGTTACAGCCTTGTTTGTAGTGAAAAACTGAAAATAACCTGGAAGCTCATTGACAGGAAAACAACTCCATTACTGTCTTAGACTAGGTTTCCCCCAAAGCAGATCCCCAGACTAAAATTTAAGTGAAAGCAGTTTATTTGGCAGGTGATGTGTAATAGGCAGAAACCAGTAATTGGTGTGTGGAAAAGTTGAAACAGGGAAGGTAAGAAAGTCAGTTCATTGGGTAGGGTAACAAGCTCAATATTGCTGAGATATCTAGGAAGCAGAGGAGAAGAAAGCTGGAGTATTTATCCCTCACTCTGGTTGGGGGATGTTCCCTGTATGTGGGCTGAACACAATCCAGCGCTGGGTAGAGGGTCCCAGGTGTTTGCAGAAAGAAGCTGTTGGCACGCACAGGAACAGTGACTGCTAAATACTTAAAGCAATTCCATATGTTTATGATTATGCATGTGAGGTCTTCATACTTTTTTATGTAGTAAAAAGTATAAAGCCACGCATGGTTTGTTTGAAATATTTTACAATTTAAAAATATACAAAATCAGGAAGACCAATTAGAAGTTCAGGTGAGGAATGATGGTAATTTAGACCAGAGGGTTGGGCATAGTGAAAAAATTGTGAATTCAGGATATATTTTAAAGTTGGAGGTAACAAGATTTTCTGATCGAGTTTGATTTTGGTTTACGACCCACTGAATTTGAGATTCCTTGAAGGAAGGAAAGAAAGGGAGTAAAAGAAAAACAAACTGAAAACAACAGAACCATGCCTTCAAAATTCTGAGACATTATTTTCAAATAATTATACTCGGCCAAATAATCAGGGGTGAGGGTTAAATAAAGACATTTTTAGACAAACAAAGACTCAGTGTTATCTCCATGTATCCTCTCCTGTAAAGCTATTGGAGGAAATGCCCCAGCAAAATGAAGAAGCAAATAAACCAAGAAAGGAATGTATAGCATCCAGGAAATAGGATCCAACACAGGTAATATTCCAGCTATGTAGCTGGCTTACAAAGCAAACAAAAATATAAATAGTTTGTTGACAGATCTGGAGCATTTGGAAAGAGGTAAGTTCATTGTAGCTAGAGAAAATGTAAGGAAAAAAAAAGGACAGTGGGTTAGGTAATCATTAATTCCAGGAAAAAGAAAAAAAAGTTGTACAAGAAAGGAAGTAGAAGCATAATGTGCTGTTTTTCTCAACAATGAGTTATAGGTACATAAAGTCATAAAGATGTGATGACTGCTTAACCCTTGCTGTGGTCTGACTGTTTGTGTGCCCCACCCCCAAATTCACATGTTGAAATCCTAACCCCCAAAGTAATGGCAATTGGAGGTGGCCATTGGTAGGTGATTAGGTCATGAGGACGGAGCCCTCATGGAGAGGATTTAGTGTCTCTACGAGAGGCCCTAGGGAGCTCCCTTGCCCCTTCCTCATTCAAGGTTACTGTGAGAAGACAGCCATCAGCGAGGAAGCACCTTGTCTTTGTGAGGGACAGTTTGGCTGGCCAGCTGCTGAAAGAGTTCTGAAAAATAATTACCTTTGAAAGATTGAACCCTGTGATCAAGGATGTTCTGACTGGGAGAAAAAAAAAGAAATCCATGATTAATTGAGTACCAGGCATAGAATTAGAGACTCCATAATGAAAAGACATTGCTCACAAAGGGGATAGAGCCTCTAGCCAAACACAGCAGAAAGACCCCTTCAATCCACATGAAGCTGTGCTAGTCTTGTGACTAAGGGGAAGCTGCATGAGTGACCATTTCTAATTATCTGCTTCTGCCCTTTCTGTCCCTCAGGAGACCTTAGGTGGACCAGGAAGGTTTTCTGGCAGTGCACTGACGTTTCTGTTAAGCTTCTGTATTCTTGGAACAAAAAAGAAAGAGAATAAATTATATTGTTGTGTGGTATTTCAAATAACTTTGCAGTCCATAATCAAAGTAAATGTGAAATTTATTAATTGGAAGGCAAATTTCAGTTGGTCTCTAGTTCTTTGCCCCAGGGCCACAGGACGCACGAGACAAACCCCGAAGGAACAGTTAGTCTGCAAGAAGACTTGATGATGATGAACTCAGGAAAAGGGAGGGGAGAAGAGATTTTCCACCGCGCCTACCAACCACTATCTTTTGGGAAAGGGATGCTGCATGAGATGCCCCCTTTTTCAGCCCCTGTTGTAGCCCCTTCAAAGGACCAAAGTTTGCCTGCGGGTTGGTTTCTACTGCCAGTCTCCTTCCACAGGTGAATTAGCAAAACTTAAACTCAGGATTTTCCCCCCAGCGTTTTATTATGAACTATTGCAGGCACACAGAAAAGTTAAAAGAATTCAACGTTAAACACCCATTTACCCATTAACTAGATTGTGTCACTGTTAACACTTGGCTGTCTCTGCTTTATCACATGTTTAGCCATCCATCCATCTAGCCATCTTACATTTGGATGCATTTCCAAGTACGTTGTAGGTATCAGTATGCTTCCCTAGATTCCTCAGCTTGCATGTCATTAACTATGGTTCAATAGTTTACTTTTTTTGGTAGAATTTACAAATTGTAAGTGAAATGCAAATCCTAAGTGTAGCATTCTACAGGTTTTGACAAAAGCAGGTGCCCATGCGACCCAAACCTCTATCTGTCACCTCAGAGAACTCCCTTATCCCCTTTCCCAGTCAATCTTGCATCCCTAAAGGCAGTTGCTATTCCGGGTTTTTTCCTCAGTATAGATTATTTTTGCCTGTTCCTGAACTTATATGAATGGAATCATGCAGGATGTACTCTTTTGGACTGGCTTATTTCACTCAGCATAATTTATTTGAAATTCACCCATATTGTTACATGTATCAGCAGCTTTTCCTTGTCATAACTGATTAGTATTCCGTTGTACGGCTGTACCACAGTTTCCTTATCCAGTCCCTCTTTGATGGATATGTGGGCTCTTGCAAAGTGGGATTTGAGCCCAGTGTGGAAGGATCTAGAGAGGTGGTGGCTGAGGGTCAAGAGGAAGACAGATATACTCTCCAGGCAGAGGAAAAGCCACGAAGAAACTTCATTCCCTAATTACAAGACCCAGGACAAGACCTTGCCAAGGCAGGGTAGGTGTTATCAAGCCCCATCTCCATCAGGTGCCACCTTTGTGGCATCTCTCAGTCTGCTCTCTTTTTCATAACCACATCTGGCTCAGGTCTTTATTTATTTTCTCTCGCTTGAAACTGGTGGTGTTTCAGTCTCTGATCTCCCTCCCCAACTTTCTACCATAAACATGACCCCCAAGACAAACTTTTCCCACTGCACTCTGATTATGTTACTGTCTCACCTCAGTGCTCACCCAGCTAAGGCCAAACTCCACCTGGGCATTTAAGGTCCTCTACAGACGGCATTGATGAACCTCTCCAGACTCAGTATCTACCACTTCCACTCCTGCGTGTTGTATACACAAGCCACCCTCCGCTCCTCACAGATCCCCAAATAGACCCAAGCTTGCCACACGCACGCCCTTCCTTATGCCATTCTCTCTGCCTATAAGTCCTCCTCCCTGTATCCTCCAGTCTGGACCCTACCTGTTCCTCAGAGCCGTGCACACACCCAAAATGTTACCTGTTTCACGAAGCCTTCCTTCTCTCCTTCCTCCAATCACCCGGCACCACCCGTCTCTACTAGAGCCCTTAAATGTGGTTGGCCTCCCAGCTGTTTTCTCACCTCCTGTCCTTTATCACTTAGGGATGTCTTTAGCTGCAAGTATCAGAAAATCCTACTGACAATGGCTTGAACAAATTGGGATTTGCTGACTCTGTGAGTCTCTCGGTTTTTCAAACTTCGAGGTTGCAAGATGACTACTACTGAGTCAGAAACCAAGTCCATGTTCACAGCAGGAGGAAGAGAGAAAGAGAGGAGTGTCAGGCACAGGTTTCCCTTTTATTGGGAAAGCAAAACTTGTCCCGAATCCTCCTAGCACTCGAGTTTAACTCTAATTAATGCACATCAGAATTGAGGATCACTGGCTTACAACTAATCTTGATCTGTCATCTGGGGCTGGCATATGCCTCCCTTCCCTCCACCCCAACATCAGAGGTCTCTTGGCAAGGGAGAAAGGAGGATGCATATGGGAATGCAATTAACAGTTTTTGCTACATCAACTCTGCCAGACTGCCAGCTGTTTCAAGGTAGGAACTATATCTTACTCACCTTTATCTCCCCTCAAGATCTCTAGCATCTCAAAACTGTTGATGATAGATAGATAGATAGATAGATAGATAGATAAATAGATAGATAGATAGGCAGGCAGAGCATAGTGCCCCAGTTGCCAATGCCTGGGAGGACTCCAACTACATGGACGATAGCAAAGATCGTCACAATGAATAGAAATACAAACACTCTACCCACTGCATCTTGGTATCAGAGTCCCCAAGGAAAACACAACACAGTCAAGCCCTGGATGGGACACTTCTACTCACATAGAGAAGAGACAGAGCAAGAGCAGCTCCAATAGGGTGCGTGGTCCCACATGGCTAGCCGATGCAGGGCAATTGGCCTACATGCACCCCTCTTATGCTGCAGTAGAAGGACCCCGACCCCTCCCCGGTGGAGCTGAAATACTGAAGGTAGGGGGCGCGCCTGAGGTCATTGATGCCCATGCTGAAGCAGAACAAAAGAGCACACCATGAGCTTGAAACAAGAAAAGATATTCCCACACTAGGTGATAAGCCCAGCCCAGGCTGTGTGGGCTCTTTACCTCTTGGTAAGGAAGTGTTCCAGGCCCAAGGCTCATTCTTGTGTGCCCAAAAGGGGGTTAAAATATGTGCCATACAGCTGTTTGGGTTGAAAAGCACATTTGAGACTGCCCTTCCCAACACCGAGATGATTGATTGATAGATAGACAGATAGCTAGATAGTAGATAGATAAACAAAATGAGTGAAATAGAATTTTGCACATCATCCGTGGAACCTCATAACCTGTATAATATTCTTTAGGAAAACAAGCTTCACGTTTAATATCCGATTTACAAATGAACTATTTAAAAAAAAATCATTAGCTGGAGACGATCAATATTTCGGTCCTTTAATGAAGTTTTCTTTAGTTGATTTCATTCAATGAGAACTGAATAGAAAACCATGCTAACTTATCTCTCACTCACTGCGTCTCTGGTGGCTCCATGTCCTAAGTGAAAATCCAGGTAGGCGAAGGACCTAGAAGGAAAAACCAGCTTCCCATGGTCCCCAGCCCCCTGCATCCACTCTCCTCCTGGGTTACCAGTGACTCCACTCTCTACAGCTGATAAGAAATCTTCAGACCATGTGACATGTGTAAGCTCATAACATACCAACACCATGCTTGTGGGGCGGCGGTGGGGGAATCCTGGAATCTAGAACTGAAGTGTCATGTTTAATTTCTACCATACATTCAATCTCATTGTAATAAATTCTGTGTGGCATCCACACTGGGGGTTGATTTGGCATTTTGTTATATTAGCCACATTGCTATAAATTACATTTCCAATATACAGATTAAAACAAACTTGATGTGCGCTTTCCCAGCAGTACAATGAAAGTGGAATGCAGTGCTGTTCGCCCACTGTGCTGAGTAGAGATCCACTAGCTGCCTTGGCAGATAAACCCCAAATCTCAATGACTGAACACAATGGAAGTTCATTTCTTGCGCGAATGAAGTCCAACACAGGTGTTTCTGATCAGCAGGCAGCTCTCCAGGTGGTGATTCAGGGATCCAGGCTTGTGGCTTCTATCTTCAACCAGGAATTTCCAAGGTTGTTGTCAAAAAGGAAAGGACATGGAAGAGCACATGTGGGAGATCTGGGGGGTAGGGCCGGCTGGGAAGAGGACACACCACTTTCCCCCGCATTGCACCAGCCAAAACTTTGTCACATAACCACACCCAACTGCACAGAGGCTGGGAAACACAGTCTGGCTACAGACCAGGAGCAAGAGGAGAGAGGTTTGGTGAACGAGGCTCTGCCACACCCGCAAAGGGAAAGAGACAGATGCCTGGCTTACAACTTGGCTTCTGCTTCCCCCCGTTTTTCTGTTGTTTCGAATCTTTATTCTGGGATTAAGAGATTTGGGTGGATGAACTGGAAATGCATCCTGCTTCTAGTGAGGGTCCCTGAGATGTTTAAATCAGAAGACTAAAAGGAGTTAATGCTAGCTGTTCTTGGATGGTTGTGAGAAATATAAGCAGAGTTCAGGTCTTCTTGGAAAAGAACTCCATATTTTAGGAAAGTGACTCATTCATGGACAGAGACTAGATGTTGGATTTTCTCTTGTAAAGAATGGAAGGAGTAATAACTTTCTTTGCACGTGGAAATAATTTTATCATATAGAGCTTTTTTTTTTTAACACTACACATTGGGCTTGGGTGTTAGTTCTATATTACCTGTATTCTCATTGCCCAAGTCTTTATATTTGGTAAAAAGTCCCCGTCTGTCGGGGCATATATATTCTTGTTTGGCTTTTCCATCTGGACTAGGAAGCCTGCCCTTCCCCAATAGCCCATTAGTAGCGTATACTTTCCCACATTCTGTCACCAAAACTTACTCCTGGAAGGTCTTTGGTCCAGATTGCGAGTGGGAAGGAGGTCTGAACCCAGTGGGCCCTCAGTCGGTAATTGCTCCTCGCTGGTCCTCTCCCGACCCAGAGCTCTCCTGCCGACCTCCCCAGGCAGCCTGACAACCTCAACATCTTTCTCCCACCTCTACAGCACTTGTGGCCCTTGGGATGAGACTAAGAATGTTGTCAGTCCACTTAGTACAAACTCACAGCGGGGCAGAAAGCAGGCTCAAGTAGACCGAACAGGTCTGAGTTTCCATCTTAAAAACTTTAGCTATTAGTCAGGGACATAAATGTGATCATATCAGTCAGCGTTTTCCACAGACACAGAACCAATAAGATATATATGTATTAAGAGACTTATTTTAAGGAATTGACTTATGCGATTATGAAGGCTAGCAAGTCTGAAATCTATAGAGCAGGTCAACAGGCTAGAAATTCAACCAGGAGTTGATGTTGAAATCTTGAGATAGAATTTCTTCTCCAGAAAACCTGTTCGCTGCTCTTAAGGCCTTCAACTGATTAGCTTAGGCCCACCCACGTTGTTGAAGGTCATCTCCTTTACTTAAGGTCAATTGATTCTGAGTGTTAACTGCAACTGCAAAATACCTTCATAGCAACACCCAGATTCATGTTTAATTATATCACCAAGTACTATAGCCTGGCCAAGTTAACAGAAAACTATGCAGTACTCAGAGTAAGAAAAAATGTGATTATGCTACATGCCGTTTTGGAGTTAATTTCCTTTTCACATTAGAAAGCTTTTTGGGAAAAAACACAACACTCTCTTAAGCACTAATGTCACATTTGTTGGTCTATTGGGATAGTTTTTCTTAAAGGGTTTGTAGTTCGGTCTAAACAGAATGTCAACCACACTGGAGGTTTTTGAATTACGATTGGATCTGAATTGTCACCTCCTTCTCCATAGTTCAGTGATTTTTCAAGCTTAGATTAAAAATGAAAAGGGAAGTCCAACTTTTAAGATTGACTCCCCTATGCCCCTGAAAATCCAGCTCCAACAGGGTGCCTCATTTGTACATTTTCTCCGTGACTCCAGGTATTTGCAGCTTCAAAAAGCATTCCTTTGGAAAAGCAAATCTGGAAACACTCAAAGGGCTGGCCTTCGGCTCTGCAAACTTTTCACAATAATGTACACTGAACGCAGTTTGTCAAAATCTGTTTCTTTTCATAGCCTGTGGCTTGAGAGTGATTTCTGGGAAATGTTGATTATAAGATAAGCTCTATTCATTCGGTTTCAAGCAGAGGCATCTTTTCAGAGAAACGAGGGGGTGAGCGAACCCCTCTGGGCCGCCACTGTCGCCGCCCGCCGGGGTCGGGAACCTGCTCGTCACCGCCCGCAAAGCAGCGCCGAGCGCCCTCGGGGGGCGGTGGAGCCGGTGGCCCGCACGGCGGCTGCAGGGGCGCCCTGGGGGGCTGCAGCGTTCTGTATTCTAACTTTTCAACGCAAATTCTACAGCTGGAGAAGAGGGCAGGAAAACAGTCAGGCTTCAACACGAGCCAGCCCTCAGATACGTCCTTGACTCGCTCTAAGTGGAACCGGGTAATTGTCTCGCTGGAGACCAGCAGAAACGGCTCGTGGGACAGAACGGTTTGTCCCTGGAACATATTCATTCCAGGGCTTGTGTGTGAAAAGGCCACACGTGGATAGAAACCGTGTTCTTGGCATTCCTTGCGCTCTGCAGCCTTGAGCCTCGCAGGGCCGGAGCCCACGTGCCCGGGCGCTCCGGGGCGCAGGCGGAGGCTGTGGGGGGCGGCCGCCCTCCCCAGGGTGTGGGTGGGAGGCGAGCCGAGCAGGCGGGCGCCTGGCGCACAGCAGCCCTCCGTTCGCTCGGAGCCTATTTTCTGTTTCTTGGGACCCTCCTACTGGTCCAGCTTAAATTGAGAGGGGATTTGGTTCGCCTCGCTGGCTGTTTCTTCCCACTCATATTCACGATTACAGCTTTGTTCATTGTCATTAAAATACATTTACTATGGACCGTTTTTGCATGGCCCTCTGCTAAAATCTGCGCAAAGACGATGTCGCTAGCCCTGAAATAATGCAAAGAGCCCGGGGCGCAGAGAGAGAAGGCTGGGTTTCAATCCTGGGTCCACCTGGAAATGTTCATTAAAATCCTCACTTGCGAGGAACGAGCCCTCACTACAGTCGCCCCCTGTGATTGGGTGTGACAGGGTGTTGACCTGAAGACGCCCACACAACTGAAAGGGGAATGCGAAGGCCATCGGAATGTGAAGGGCGCATGGCTGGCTGTCACGTGCGTCTCTTTCCTGCTGGGTCTCACGTCCTCTGTGTGCCCCGTTGTCACTCCAGCCTACCTCCCCCAAAGGCTTTTGGTTAGGATCCCACCACTAAGTCATTTTCTCTTTCTTAATTCAGATTCTCGAGTGATAATACGATTGTGCCAGCTCGTCTTTTAAAGTCAGGCTTTGTAACAGCCCAGTAAGGACTGGCTGTTTGTGGGACAAGGGCCTTCCCCTGGTCCATCAACTCTCTGGTCCAGAGAAGCCTTGAGCAGCCTACTTCCCTCTCTACAGTGGCGTTCGCAGGCTCGGCATGTCCAGAACACTCGGCCAGGCCCCTTAACCTCCCCCAGACCCGGTGTCTTTAACTATATTACGATGGTAGCACCCCACCCCCGCCCACAGAGCTATCACTCATGCACTCAAGAAGCATTTATGAGCCTCTGTTCCCAGGCACTGTGCTCAGCAATGGGGATACAGGGGTGAACAAAACTGATGCATATCCGCCCTTGGAGTTGACAGTCCAGATCGAACAAGATCTTATCTATGAAAACTCAGACCCACCCTCCCACCTGCAGCCCCACTGCAGACCCAACGTTAAGCTTCCATCTTTCTTTCTTTCTCTCTTTCTTTCTTTGTGAGGAAGATTGGCCCAGCCAAGCTTCCTCTATTTTATGTGGGAGGCTGCCGCAGTGTGGCTTGACAAGTGGTGCCAGGTCTGTGCCTGGGATCCAAACCTTCGAACCCCAGGCCTCCCAGGTGGAGTGGACAAACCCAACCACTACACCACTAGGCCTACCCACATTCATTCTTTCATTCATCAAGGATTTCTTGAACACCTACTGTGAGTCATATAGGCACTAGGTAAATGCAAAAAAAAAACTAGATGCAAAGATAAATAATACATGGTTTCTGATCTCAAGGAGCTCATGGTCTATTTGAGAAACAGACACACAAGCAAATAGTGATGAGGCAAAAGCACGAGTTAGCAGGTAGAGAATGAGATATGAAAAGGGAAACTTCAGCTTGGCTGAGGAAGTCAAAGGAAGCTTCCCAGAGGAGGTGACACCTGATTTGAGATTTAAAGGATGAGGAGGAGTCTGTCAGGTGTTCAAGCAGCAGAGGAGGTGGGGGGAAAGGGGAGTGAGAAAGGGCTATGGACATTCCAAGCAAAGAAAATAACATGCAAAGCATAGAAGTTGTAGAGATTATGGAGACTTCCAAGAAATAGAAATGCTCGAGGATTGCTGGAACATGAAGTTTAAGAAGTGTGGCAAAAAATGAAGCTAGAAAAGTGGTAGAGGCCAAATTGAACCTTGAATGCCTTGCTAAGTATTTTAAATTTTATCCCATGCCCTATGGGGAGTCATGAAAGAATTTAGAGTAGTGGATTAATCTCAGTAATTAATCTGATTTATCTCAGGTTTACTTTTACAATGAGCATCCTGGGGGACAGAGCAAGGCCAGATTGGAGAGGGGCAGGAACAGAGGCAGAGAGGCGGCAAAGAGACAGCTCTAAGAGTCTCAAGGAGAGATTATGGGGACTTGAACTGATGAGACAACAGTGGGTGGGAGAGGAGGTGAGCTTCTCCAGAGAGTTCTGGAAGGTAGAATTCACAGACTTTGGTGATTGTTTTGGAAGTGGGGGAGAGAAAGGATGAGAAGATGACTCTCAGGTTACTGGCCTGAGAGACGAGCGGGGAGAGAGGTGCTGAACCCCAGAGAGGCCGGTCAGGAAGGAAGCAGGCAGGGGGCCAACTGCCGTGTGGACAGGTGGGGTTGAAAGTGCCTCTGGAACGTGCAGAGATGTTGAGTGACTCTGCAACCGGGTTTACAGGCCTGCTGCTCAACACAGGAGGCTGGGATGCAGGTCTGGATGTGGAGGCGTCAAACCGTGGGAGCGTTTGAGACTGTGGGTCAACAGAAGGTGCAGCGTGGGGGTAGAAGCCCCGTGGGGGGCCACGGGCGGACACCTGCTGCAGGAGCGGGGACAGTGAAGGGAGACTCGCTGCCACGGGAAGAAAAGCCCGCCTTCCGTAAGACCAGCTGCTCACTCCCACCCTGCCACTTAGGAGTATGCTCTGGACAGAGACGGAAGAAATCGTTATTCCCTGACAAAGACCAGTGTGTGTGCGTGTGTGTGTGTGTGTGTGTGTGGCCATAGGGGGAGATGCTCTCTCACAGCTCAGTAAGGGGCTGTCTTTTTTGTGCTCCATGAGGCTCTGGCCCAGTCCAGAACTCTCACTGCCCTGCCTGGTAATACACTTGGCTATCCCCGTTGTGGACACAAGAAACTGCACTGGGAAACATTTGTTCTAGAGAAAGATTTAAGATGAGGAAGTCGTGTACCTCTATGTTAGCTGAAACTAAGGAGATTAATGAAGCAGAGATTGAAGATAGACAGAAGCAAGAGAGGGCAAGGGATGAAGATGGAGAATGCCCCTGATGGCTCCAGAGCAGAGGTGAAGGGGTGGTCTTGGAGAGGAGGCAAGAAGGAGAAAGGAGTCAGGAGGGTGGCCCAGCTCACTGGGTGGGGGAGGGGAAAGGCAGTCCCATGCGGAAGGGGAGATGGTTCACAGAGGAGCTTAAATCGCTGTGAGTACAGGGAGACGGAGCAAGGCTTTCTGAGGAGAGGGAGTGCGTGCTCATGCAATGTGGGTTCCAGAATGGGCAGCACTGAGAGATAGCCCAGACCATAGATCTATAAAGAACAAGCTGATCCATGTTTACAGGAAAGTGTATATAGTTTTTGTCAAAGTTTATCTGGGGATGAAAGTGGGCATTTCATATATTCCAGTTTTTCAGCAGAAAGGGATCCAGGGAAAGTCATCATTTCTCCTTTGATAAATCCAGAATAATTTATAGAGAATACTAAGAGAAAACACAGGGATTTGACGTTTGGGCAAGCAAGTACATTTTTTAAAAAGTTTCTTTAGAATAGACATGAAAAGAATAGAGATGAAAAAGAGCAAAAAGCTGATAGAAAATTGGGCAAAAGATATCAACAGAAAGGTGACAGAAAAGATAAAAATGGCCTTTAAACATATAAAAAGCTGTTCAATATCTCTAATACATAAGAGAAATACCAATTAAAACTGCACCGTAAAACTGAAAAGCTTGACAGCATACTCTGGTACAACCCCTATGGAGGAAAATTTGGCAAGATGAAGTACACTATGAAGAACTATGAAGTACCTATGTAGTCTTTTTGCCAAAAATTTAATGTGAATTGAATCAAGTCTCTAGACCCAAATTCCAGTCTGTTGGAAATACAGGGGATAAAGGAACAAGTCAAATTGCACCATCATAAAACCAGAATATTGGACATTTTTAAAGAAACTAGACTGGACTCTAAAAAATGTCAATGCCATAAACTAGAAATGACCCAAATGCCCATCAGCAGTGGCCGTGATAAATAAGTTTTGGTACAGTCACACAATAAATGCTATACAGCAAGAACGAATGGACTTCAACTACACACAGCAGAACAGATAAATTTCACAAATGATATTAGTAAGAGAAACAGAAGAGAGAATTCACATTCTCCAGTTCAATTCACATAAAGTTCATAAGCAGGCAAACTATCCTGGTGTAAGTCAGGGTCATGGTCACCCTTGGGGGATAGTGAGGAGAAGAGAGCAGGGGCTGTTCAAATTGGGAAAATTCAGAATTACAAACTTAGGATTTGTGCATATTTCTTTTCTTTCTTTAAAAACTTTTCTTTATTGTGCTGTAACGCACACAGTGAAGTGCATAAAGTGTAATAATCAATGTATACAGTTTGATGGATTTTCATATTTATATGCACCTTGTAACCAAAACCCAGAGCAAGATATAAAACATTTCCAGCACCCCAGAAAGTTCCATGATACCTCTTCCCAGTTTCTAACACCCCCCCAACCCCACCGCACATATAACCACTATTCTGACTTGTATTACATGTGATTAGGTTTTCCTGTGCTGAACTTTATCCAACTTCTGTGTCTATTTTGGTGTCTGACCTTTTCTGCTCAGCATAATGCCTGTGAGATTCATCCTTATTGTTGCAGGTATCAATAATTTTCTTAAAAAATTGTTATAGTCCATTATACGAATATAGCACATTATGTTTATCTGTTCTCCTGTGGGTGGACATTTGGGTTGTTTCCAGTTTTGAATTATGAACAATTCCTGTGCATGTCCTTGGTGGACACAGGCTCTCATTTCTCTCTGGTTATAAACCTAAGCATGAACTTGCTGAGTCACTGGGCAGGCATATGTTTAGCTGTAGTAGATACGGCCAGACGATTTTCCAAGTGGTTGTACCCACTTGACTCTTAGCAGAGGTATTTGAGAGTTCTGATATTTCCATAACTTCATCAACTCTTGGATTTGTTCTTTTTAATTTTAGCCATTTTAATGAGTATGTAATGGTATTTCATTGTGATTTTAATTTGTATTTCTCTTATGACTAATGATGTTGAACACCTTTTCATATTTTCATTAGTCATTTGAATATCTTTTTTTGTAAAGTACTCGGTAATTCTTTTGCTCATATTTTTGATGCTTGAGTTGTTTTTTGGTTTTTTTTTTTTAGTGATTTGTAGTAGTTCTGGATATCTGAGAACTCTGTCAAACATAAGCACTGAAACTATCTTCTCATTCTGTGGTTTTCTTTTTACTTTCTTAATTGTGTCTTCTAATGAACAGACATTCTTTATTTTAATGAAGTCCAATTTATCACTTTTTTCCTTTCTTTTACGGTTAATGCTTTTCGTTTACTCTGAAATATTTGCCTCCCTAAGGTCAGGAAGAATTTTTCCTCTGTCTTATTGTTGTTGTTGTTGTTCAAGAAGATTGGCCGTGAGCTAACATCTGTGCCAACCTTCCTCTACTTTGTATGTGGGTTGCCGCCATAGCAAGGCTGAAGAATGGTGCAGGTTTGCGCCAGGGATCTGAACCCGAGAACCCTGGGCCGCCGCAGCGGAGCATGGAACTGAACCACTACATCGCGGGGCCGGCCCTCCTCTGTTCTCCTTTAGAAATTTTAATTTAAGGTGGATCATAACCCTAGAGGTGTGAAGTGAAACAATAATTTTTGCATATGGTGTGAGATGGGGGTCCCTGCTCCAAGGCCATCTGTTGAAGAGGCTATCCTTTCCCCCATTGGATTGCAGTGGCACTTCCATCATATATCAAGTGACAACATATGTTTGCCTAAATTTCTGGACTCTGTTTTATTCCATTGATCTATTTGTCTTTTCTTGAGCTAATACCACACTATCTTGATTATTCTAGCTTTATGATGTCTTGAAATCTTATAGTATAAATCCTCCAAATTTGTTTTTCTTCTTCTACATTGCCTTGCCTCTTCTAGATGCTTTGCAGTTCCACATAAATTTTAGAATCACCTTGTCAATTTCCACAAAAATACCTGCTGGGATTTTGATTAGAATTATTATGAATCTAAAGATTAATTTTTGAGAGTTAATATCTTTCCATTTATTTAAGTCTTCTTTAATTTCTCTCATCCACATTTTATGATTTTCAGTGGAGAGAAGAGGTCTTACAATCTCTTGTTAGGGTTGTTTGTGGGAATGTGGTACCTTTTGATGATATTATAATTGATATTTTTTACCTTTCATTTTCATTTTTTGTTGCTAGTATACAGAAATGATCTTTGCATAATGACCTTATATCAAGAGACCTTGCTGAATTTGTTTATTCTAATAGTTCATAAATTCTTTTGGGTTTTCTTTGTTTTCAACTGTGCCATTTGTAAATAGAGAGACAGTTTTCTTTCTTCCTTTCAAATTTTTAGACCTATTATTTCTTTTTCTTGCTTATAATGCTGGCTGCAGCCTCCAATGATTTTTGTACTTTTCTGTATGTACAATATAATTTGAAAATTTTTTTAATTTAGTGACATAACTGAGCTAGACTAAGAGACTAAAATGGCATAACCAAATTGAATGCATGAAACTTGATTGAATCTTGGTTTTAAAAAAGTTATAAAAGGCATGTTTTTACAGGTGGAAATTTGAACATGATCTGAATATTAAATGATCGAATGGAATTGTTATTTTTCTTGAAAATAGCTTGATAACAGTATTGCCGTTTCATAGCAATGTCCTATTCTTAGGAGACGAATGTTTGTGTATTTAGAGGGAAATGTTAATCACAACAAGTACTTCTAAATAGTTCAACGAAAATGTGTGCATGTGTGTTTGTATGTATGTATGCAGAGAGAGAAAGTAGATGTGGCAAAATGTTAACAATTCTTGAATCTAAGTAAAGAATTGTGGTGTATAAGCTTACAGCGGCTCCCATGATCCCCACCTCCTAGTGCTCATGCTCTTATGCGACCCCCTATCCCTCAGTGTGAGCAGGACTGACTTACTTTTAGACAATAAAATATGGCAAAGGTGACAATATGTACAACATTATGTGATTAAGCTACATAAGACTGTAGCTTCTGTCTTATTGGAGTCTCTGTCTCACTTGCTAGCTTTGAGGAAGCAAGTGACAACGTTGGGGAACCCAACATGGCAAGTAACTATAGTGGCCTCCAGGAGGTAAGGATGGCTTCCAGCTGACAGCCAGCAAGGACCTGAAGCCCCCAAAGGACTGAATTCTGGCAACACTAAGTGAGTTTAGAAGTGGATCCTTTCCCAGTCGAGCCTCAAATGAGATCGCAGCCCTGGCCAACACCTTGTACAGCTTTGTGAGACCCTAAGAATAGGACCCAGCTAAGCCATCCTCAGGATCCTGACTCACCTAAACTGTGAGATTATAAATATGTGTGGTTTCAAGCTGCTAAGTTTGTGATAATATTTTTGTGCAGCAATAGAAAACTAACACAAGGTATGATGGTTAATTTTATGTGTCAACTTAACTGGGCCACAGAGTGCTCAGATATTTGGTTAAACATTATTCTGGATGTTTCTGTGAGGGTTTCTTTTCAATGAGATTAACATTTAAATAGGTAGACTGAGCAAAGCAGATTGCCCTCCCTGACGAGGATGAGCCTCATCCAATCAGTTGAAGGCCTGAATAGAACAAAAGGCTGACCTTTCCCCAAGTGAGAGAAAATTCTTCCTGCCTGACTGCCTTTGAACTAGGACAGCAAATCTTTTTCTGCCTTCAGACTCCAACTGAAGCATCAGTTCCTCCTGGATCTCAAGCATGTCAGCCTTTGAACAAGAACCAAACCATGGTTCTCTCCTGGTTCTCAGGCCTTCAGAATACATAAGCATATGGAGATGTCATTACACTATTCTTTCAACTTTTCTACATGTTTGAACATATTCAAAACTAAAATTGGGGAAAATAATCTGAAGTCAGGAAGTGTCAGGAGACAGTTCAAAGAAGGCTCTTATGCAGATTCACTGGACTTTCTCCCTCCCTTGTTCTCAACTCCCTCCATTCCCTTTTTTCCTCAGTGAATCTACTTTATTTAATATGAGATTTTAAAATACACAATAGGCACTGTAGTTGAACATAAATAATAAACCTACCCCTTTTTTGTGCAGATTTATGTTCTATAAACATTGCACTGAGAAAGTTTGGCCTTAACCTTTGTTCTGCAAATGTTTCAGAATTTTTCTACTGCCACATTATGAGATAAATGTCAGTCTAAATGAACGCTTTTCTGTAAAACGCAGCAGCTTCACAGATGGCCTCTAATTCGTAGTCATAAAAGACAAGACTACATTTTTTTGGTTGAAAATAATTTCAAAAGCTCTTCTTAAGTTCCCGGCAGAACATAATGCTCCTCTTGATGCTGCCTGAGGTCAGTTAAACAAACTCAGACACTGTCCTCCAGGAGTTATCAACCAAACTGAGAAAATTACATAAAAGCAAAGTTTTACCTAGTATTAATATAGCCACTTTTTTCAGAAACCTCAGTAATTACACATGGCCAGAGAGCTGTTTTGCCCCAGGCTGCTGTCTCTGATGTGACTTGATGGATAATCCTATAGGAAAGTGAACTAGGTTAGTGACAAATAAAAATGGCAAGCAATAGGATATATTGGAGAATATGAGGAAGCCATTTTGTGTAAACCTAATTCGGCCCGACCTTGTCTTTTCAAAAGGGCCTGACTGAGGCCGTTGAGCATGCATTGTATATCTGCTTTAGAGATTCCCTATGGCAAGAGCAAAAGGCCCTTGAGATAAAGGTGCAACTTCCCTCCCCCTCCCAACGTTGGCATCTCCTTAAGGATTAAGCATCTTTCCTTAGGCTAGAAACTGATTGCTGAGCTCACCTGTGACCACCCAGCTCTGAGACAATAGACTTGCCTCCTGCTACGCCCACCAAGTAAGCAGACCCACTACCTGCTGTGTCCATCAAGCGCTGTGCCGACAGGGCAATCTTGTGACTATTGTGGGAGGGACATTTCAATCATATGTGAAAGGTCCTGTATGGGGGTATGTAACCACTCTGTATACCTCACTTCCTTGGTGCCATTTCTTCCTTCGGAAAGAAAGGCCCCAGGCCATGGTCCTCAGATTTCAGCTCAGAATAAACTCTCCCAAATTTTCACTTATAGATTGGTTATGGATTATTTTTGTTGACATTAGCCAGAGGCAAACCATGGAGACACCCCCCAAATTCATTTTCTGAAAAACATACCTTAAGGAAACCTATAACCATCGAGATCATATTTTTAAGGAGGTTTGTCACATAGTAGAGCAGTGGTTCTTTGCTCTGGCTGCACATTAGACTCACCTGCAGAGCTTGAAAATCTACTAGCACCTGAGTTTCCATCCCCCCAGCCCAGAAAGCCCAGGCATGGCCTGGCGTCAGAACTTGTAAGTTTCCCTAGTGATTCTAATGTGCAACAAAGGTTGAAGAATTATTGTATTAGAAGTTCAATACATATTGAGTGATTAAACGAACTTTACATATTCTTAGATGACATTCAGAAACTAATTTGAATCAACTTGAAAGCACTATATGATGGCACCCTACAATCTAGGCTGCTCATGCTATACCAAAATGCATAAACCTAGAGGAAAAGAGAGAGAGTCTAAGATGGAGAAAGGATTCAAAATGCTGTCGGATTAGGAACGCCTACAGCAACGGGTGATTTGAGTGTGAAAAGAAAGACCTGGGAACGTGAGAGCTGCCTTCCCGTAATTCAAGCGCACACCCAAGGGCAGAATTAGGGCAAAGGACAGCTAAAGGAAGCTAGGCTTTGGCATAATGTAAGACTTTCCTAAAGAGGAGTTTTGTCTGGGGACAGACTGGGTTGCCTTAAAATTGTGAGTACCTGGTCTCTGCAGAAATTCAGACATGGGTTTGACGGCCTCTAGGCCAGCTTGCTGCAGAGGAAACTTCTGTATCAGGTGCTATATTAAGCATATTTGTTATTTTTTGCCTGTCCAATGTCACTTTGCTCTTTTCCTAGCAACAGCTCCCTAGTTTTTTTGAAGGCCCACTTTTCTCCCACTCTCAGTTCTGCTGGAGCTGACTCTCTGTCTAGCTCTAGGGCAAGAACATTGATCTACTCCCAACGAACTGGACAGCTGTGACCTCCCTACACAGTGACAGGTTCAAGAATGAGCAAGAACCCAATCAGAGCCAATGAGATTAAACTCTGGGATTTTTGCTTACATTTTTGAAGACGCTCTTCCACTAGATTTAAAATTATGAGAATGTGATGTGGAAAATATGAATTTAGAGATGATAAAAAGAAGAGAAGAAAATTTCAAAATGATTGTACTAATAGCCTTAGAGAGAGTAAAAAAGATAATATATCTGTGAAATGAGAGAATGATGCTATAGCAAAAGAATATTCAGATACCAAGATTGAGTTCGTGGAAATTAAAAAATACAATGCTAGTTCTCACCAAAAAAAATCAATGATCAATGTACAGTGGCCATGCTCAAGTATCCTGAGCAGCACACTCCATTCAATAGGCTGCTTAATAAACCACCTTTATTATACTACTGAGCTGCCTAGATTCTGCTGACAACTAAGAAATATCAGTTGTCAAAAATAAATAAAAATTTAAAATATGATGTTAGTAATGAAGAAATCAATTATGAAGTTGCAGGATAAATTTGAGGAAATCTTACCAAAAGTAGAACAAAAAGACAAAGAGATGAATAATAGGGGAGAAATTATATATATAACTCATCCAAGAGGATTAACATGCTGTAAATAAGAGACCCATAAAAATAGAATAGAGAAAATGGAGACAAATAAATTGTCGAAGAAATAAGAAAAGCTCCTAGAATTGAAGAACAGGACTGTTCCTAGTAACAGATCCTACCACTGAAAGCACAGCCAAAATAAACTGAAAAGACCCACAGTAAGGCACATCATCACCGGCTCAGAAGATAATTCTTATTATCCGAGGGCTTAGAAGAAAGTAGAAGTCAAAATCTAGCAGTAAAGAAGAGTCTTGCCCAGACTCTGAAATGCAAATCCCAACAATGCCTTGCTTTTATAACACAGTCATCCCTTGGTCTCCACAGAGGATTGGTTCCAGGACCCCTGTGGACACCCAAATCCGAGGACGCTTAAGCCTCTTACATAAAATGGCGTAGCATTTGCATATAGCCTGCAGCACATACTCCCGTATGCTTTAAATCATCTCTAGATTCCTCATAATAACGAATACAATGCAAACGCCGTGTGAATAGTTGTTATACTATATTGTTTAGGGAATAATGACAAGAGAAAAAGTCTACGCAGGTTCAGCACAGGCACAACCATGGTAGGCTTTTCCATCCGCGGTTTGTTGAAGCCACGGATGCTGAGCAGCGGATACGGAGGGCCACGTGCACACATTTCTCTTCAACAAATCTAAAAGAGATAATAACAACGTTTTAAAAGCTGGATGTTTTAAGGAATTCTATAGATTCCCTGATCTAAAGGAGTCTAGAAGACGAAGTGGGCGACTAGAGAAAAGGAACCAGGAAAACCGTCTTCCCCTAGAACTCGCGTCCGTGAGTGGCATATAATCCCAGAATACTACACGTGACTAGCAAAGTCCTCAAAACGCTTCTTAAAGCTCCAAAATTCGCTTGATTAAGGACTGATTACAACATTTTACCAATGCCACAATTGTGTAAAAAAAATCTATAATATAGACAGTCATAAAAATCTACAAAATTAAAATGTTTTGATAGTATGTTTCTATTGATGATGTTTTCATTCACTCGAAATTTTTCTTAATATTATTATATTAGTTTTGCAATTTAAAAATGAAGTTCCTTTTCTTTTTCCTTTAAAATAATGGGCCCCAAGTACAAAATAATAGCTTTAATTCATTTTGTTTACTTTCATGACATGTTCCAAGACAGTTTTGTGTAGCCCTAAGTTTTAGTTCCATTTAGCATTAGGAGAGGTAAAATGTTAAGTGATGTTTAAGCTCTGTAAAGTTGAAAAGAATAGCATTTGAATGACAGGCTATAATTACAGATCGCTAAGGATATGGTACAAAATGTACCCAATCCCACCTCTTCATACTTAGCTGAGAACAGAGTGCTTCCATGAGATATGAGATTAATAAATTATCAAAAGAAATAATAATTCTGGAAGAACCAAATCTTCCTAGTCAGAGCTATCAGAGCTGAAAGAATTATTACTAAAATTTAATAAAATCTATATCAACCATAATGGGCTAGAATCCATACTATTTGTGTGTCACTTAATTGAAATTTGCCTTTTATTTCCATTTTATTGTTTTCCAAGATGTGTGTCCAAATACTCCATCTAAACGTATAAGACTCCTCCAGGCAAATACCATATCGTATATATCTCTCTGTCTAACTTCAAATTTCCCCCAGAGCAGAACCTAGATAAGGTCTAGGAACAGATAGTTTATTTGGGATGAGATCCTAGGAAGCAGAGATGAGAGAATAAAGCAGGAAAGGTCTTTAAAGAATTCTGACCCTGTTCTCAGGGTCAGTGTTAGGTGATGGGAGCCTGGCTGAAATTAGAGGTGCTCCAAAGGGATGTGACATGGGGCCCCGAAAGCACCTGCTCTACTCACACACCTAGAATTGTGCCCTAACTCAGAAGACTCTCAGTAAAAGCTTTGAGTCATTTTGTCCCTTCCAGTGGCACTCCTTGCTTCCTGCTCCCGTCGGTGATGTTGTCAAAGATCATCTGAGAAGTTACACGTTTCCTTTTACAACTTCATTCCAGGATCACATTTCATTTTGTCTGGTCCATGGGTCTTTGTAGCAAGTAACAGAAGCATCTCATGTTAGCTTAAGCTTAGGGGTGTTTATTATGAGGCTATGGGGATATCTCAGGAATCTCAGGCTGAGTCTGGAGTTGGAAATCTGAAGGTGGCCCTCTTCTCTGCTTGCTGGTTTCTGCTCTCTGTAGAGTTTAAAATGAGCCACCATGCTGAGTGGGGCTGTCGATCAGTCCCCCAGTGCTCATTGCCTGTATGGAGGTGGCACTGTCAGCAATCCAGAGATCAAAGGCATGACCTTGGACCTTAAAGAACTTGGAATTTTGCTAAGAAAGCAAGGCACATAAAGAATAGTCTACATACAAACTAAGGACCAGATGACTGTTCCCGTGTCAGTATTGCAGCAGTTCACAACAGGGACAGGCCACAGTGGTTGGGATGGACAGCAAAGACTCCATGGAGGAGGTGAGCTGGCTTTCCAAGGAAGTATGAGGTTTAGAAAAGCAGAGAGGAGAGAATGGGGCAGGAAAGGACAAAATGAGCAAGCAAAGGATCAGAAGATAGAAAATATCTAGTCCATTTCCAAGAAATGACGAGTGGCGACAATGACACCATCCACACTGATTAACTCCCTACTGAATACTGGTCAGGATGGTAAACCAGAGTCTAGTAGGATATTGGAAACATCTTCCTGTTCTGTTCAAACCACAATTCAGGCGTTGCCTTACCTTGCATAAGATTTTGAAAGCTGTCTGCACAGATTATGGCTTTGGTAATATCCTGGGTGAACTCTCTTACCTGGTCACAAGCATAATCAGTCTTAATCAAGATCAAGGAACACTTAAAATTTGGCCAAAAGAAAGGGTTCTAAACCAAAAAAAGGTGGTTTTCTTTTCCCAGAAGCCTTGACACAGAGATATATTTCCAGGATCGCATTCCAAAACTTAGAGACATGGACTATATTACATTTAATGAAGCCCTCATAATCCATTTTAATATTTCATGCTTAAAATGATTTCCTTTGAGTTGGAAGCAAAACTGGAAGTGATATTAATTCTTGGTTAATTTCCTATTTCTTAACCTCCCCATTCTTTAATAAATAGAACACCTCAACTTACATCCATAAACCATCAAACTATCCTATTATACAATGATTAGTTATCATCACCTAAACATTACTTTAATACACCTAAAATTAGTTATTTTCATCACACTACTATGTAAAAACACTCACCAAATATTTTCAATGTTTTAAAAATATATGTTTTTAATATCATATCTTAACCAGCTGATCACATCTTCATCTTCTTTCTTCCTTCTACGTGTTTGTTAAGTAGGAGCTACAGCGTCAGCCTTGTAGGAATGGTTCTTGTTTGAACGCTCCTTTTTCCTGGTAACATGTACTGGACTTTTCCCACTAAGGTCTGTCCCAGTTCTGCCTGGATTCTCTAGTCTTCTCTGTCTTGGGACACCCTATTCTCTACATGGTTATCGGCCTCGTTTGAGACAGTTTTGTTTTCCCTGCAGATCCTTTGCTCATCCAGCATCATACGTTAAAAATACTAAGAAGATCTATATTGGGCATAAATCAAATGATAAACAAAAGCAACTGTAAACGGCAAATGCGTGCAGATGAGGTGAGTTACCCTGAAGCACGTCAGTGCTTTCCACGCGTCCCATCTGTCAACATGTAACATGAGAGCACGCTGCATGGTAGTGATGACCGAGGACGCAGTTTTATTTTAAATATCTATCTTTCAAGCTTAAATGAGTCAAATTCCATCCTTCCAAATGATTTAGTAGTTATTTTGGGGGGTGCCCATATAACTAATATCTGCCCAACATGCTGTATGGGCAAACACCTCAAGCGGAAGGAATCATTCTACCTAACGATTGGATAGTGTCACCACCTGGTGACAAGTCCACTTGCAATGCGAATCCACTAGGCATGTCAATATCCAGACCAAAGAAAGAAGGGACTAAAGCTCCAAAAATTATAGCTGGATTCACGAGAGTTTTAGAAAGGTGACAAGTTCCTACGGGGTTTAAAAAAAAGTGTTTAAATCTAAAGCTCCTTGTCTGCACGTGCCGGGGACAAGAGGAGAAATTCAGGTTTGGCTCTGAGACTATGGTCTTCTTAGCCAACCGTGCATTTCAGCAGCATGTCAACACTTAGCCACCTTTCCATGGGGTGATGCTCTGACCTCCTGACCTGATTCTGTGACTGCCCTGGCCTTGGAACCAAATAGACAATTTTTGATCTCAGTTCTGCAAACTAGATACCTGTCTCTGCCACTCCTCCCCCACCCTGCCTGACTTTCCTGCCAAATAACACAATTCTGCAGGAGTGGTGTCTGATTACAATCCCTGCTCTTCCACTAATTGGCTATGCAGTTTGGGGTAAATCATTTAGCTAACCTGAACCTCAGTTGTCTTATGTGTAAAATGAAGGGTTTGGATGAGATCATTTCAAAGGTCTCTTTGAATTCTAAAATACCACTGCTTCTCCGTCAGCCTCTTGGCAACTGTGGCTTGTCCCTGACAGTGCTTTGTCCACTGAAAGGCTGGGTAGCAATTAAGTACACTGAACAGACCTGTTACAGCACAACTTTGTAAAATATACGCTTTCCTGTCAGTTGGACCCTTAAAGTAACTATAGTTTTTAAAGTCGATTCTTCCTGGTCTAGAATTGGACCAAGTACAGAATAATACCATGTGTCTTATTCTCACATGGAGCATGAAACAGCCAGTGTTTTTGCAAATAATAAAACCAACACCCACTAGCTCCTACAGAAAAGAAATTTATTGGAAAGATACCAGTGTCTCAAAGAATTTCAGGAAGACTAGAGAATTCGCCTTGGAAACAGGAACTCAGGGGTGCATGGCACAGTCAAGATCCCCCCAGAGGTTCAGTCAGTGTAGCGTGCCGGCCCTGGCATCATCGGCCCTGGACACTCGACCTGTCCACTGAAGTCTCAGTTCCATCCAGCCACTCTGGATGATCTCTGACTGTCTCTGGCCGTGTTATTACTCCCTGAGGATCCAAAGTCTCGGGAAAGAGCCTCTGATTGGCTGAGCCCTGGTCAAATGTTCACACACAGGTCTAAGGAGTCCAAAGAGGGTTTATCCGCTTCTCTCCAGCTTTGAGAGCGGGAAGCCTGATCCTAGTCTCCACTTATGCTGCATTCGCCAAAATAGAACGGATGTTTGGATGCTGGACAACCAAAAATGACAAGTGTTCACTACACACTTTTCTCACTTACAATTACAAATTTAACACATCCTGGAGGCATACGCGAGAGGTTAATCATGTTATGGAGAGGTTCACATCTAATCAGTTATTCCACAGGGACTCCTTCTCTTCATTGATTTACATGAATCAGTAGTTGGTCCAGTTAATGAAAACATATTCATCAGTATCCTGACTAATTCATTGGGCTGGCTTTTCATATTTACATGACTCCTCTGCATGACAAAATGAGTATTTGGGATGAATAATGAATCACCAGAAGTAAAAACGCATCTTCATTCTGAGCACACACTGTCATTGATTTTTAAAGTAAAAACAATATCTGGTGTTTACTCCTGGTCCAAAGTTCTTCACAGAGCTAATGTTAACTTCCCTTAGATGTTGCATTGTCCTGGTTTTATGGATCATTTGGGATGTCTGAGTTCCCTGGAATTTAGGTGACAAAAGTCAGAAGAAACTAGAGCTAGTCCTCTCAGCCTCTTTCCAGAACAAATCCACCAAGCCCTAGAAACAATTCTTCCACCCTGAAAACCAAAGGAGAGAGGCTCCCGTGGGATTGCCACCTTTAGGTGGGACCCCTCCCAAGACAAAGGTAATAGAAGGGAGTTTTGTCAAGGAGCGCAAAGACTGAGACGCCTTCCAGAACCCGCAGTGAACTCACAGAGAAGAGCTCGTCTGAGGAACTGTGGGGGTCTCGGCGTGTAAGAGGCCTTTTGTTTTTGTTACATTTTTAAGACATTCAGGAGCCAACCAGGAAAAGTTCCCCAAAGAGAAATAAGCAACCAGAAACCCAGAGTCCTCTGTCCTGGAACCCAGAGCTTCTCCCTGCACCCGCGCACCCAGTGGCTCTGACTCCCAGTCCCACAGGAGAAGCAGGTGCAGCCAGCTGCTTGAGGATGCGTCTCCTCTGGTACAAAGAATGTATTCGTGATGAGATAGGTTTGGATACTTGTAACAGAGGCCCTCAAATAACAACTGCTTAAGTAAGATAGAAGTTGTATCTCTCCACGTAAAAGTCCCCCTACTCTTCACTGATATGATCCTACTTGTCCCTCAGGTCTCACTGGAAATGTCCCCTCCTCTGAGAAGCTTTCCCTGATGCCACCTACACAAGCTAAGGTATTCTCTCTCTCTGTTCTCTGAGCACCTTCTAACTTCTCTAGCAAAACCATCCTACTTGGCGTTCTGGGTCGTTTACTTTTTTCCCCACATTAGAATTAGCAACACAAGGGTGGGGGCTGTGTTTACCTTGCTCATCACCGCCTCTCCGCAGAGCTCCCTCCCACCTGCACACCATACGTGCTTAGTTGACGTACCGAATGCACCTTTGTCGAATGTTCTCGAGGGTGGCAGGAATTGAATACTGCTGGTTTATCACACACAGGACTGCTGCTCAGAAGATTTCAAAACAGTAAATGGAGTAAAAATCAAACCAGTGAGACAGTCACCATTTATGCCCCCAGCACAACTGCAGATTTGGAAGACAGTGAGAGCAAATATTTCCATTTGAAAGACCTTAGCTTACAGAGCTGGGGTCAGCAAACTTTTCCTGAAAAGTGGCAGAAATATCATAGGCTTCGCGGGCCACGTGATCACCGCTGTGCCTACCCAGCTCTGCGGTGGGAGCAGGAAAGAAGTGACAGACAATACAGAAACCAGTGGGCGTGGCTGGGTTCCAATAAAACTTTATTTATGAACACTGAAATTTGAATTTCATATCCTTTTCAGGTCATGAAATAGTCTGCTTGTTTTGATTGTTTTCAACCATTTAAAACTATGAAAGCATTCTTAGCTCACGAGCTTGCAAAACAGGAAGCGGCGGGACTGGCCAACAAGCTGTGGTTTGCCAACCCGTCAGAGAGATATTTTTGACTGAGAAGAATCTCCAACTTTGGCTCATCTCTTTAGCCCCTCTACATGTTCAGTGCTATTCACGTGGTAGGCGCCCAGCACTGCGCCAGAGGCTGCTGAGAGGCAAGATGGTTAAGACCTGTTCTCTGCCACCAAGGCCATGCGACATGGACCCAAATTAATGTCATATGAGCCTGGCAGTAGTGACGGTCCTAGAGAATACACAAAGTGCGGCTGTGGCCTTTGGTTGAGAAGGGAAGGACTTCACGACGAGGTGGCATCTGAGAGGTGAGTCTTGGGCCAGGTGCCCCCAGGACCCAGCAGCACTGAATCTGCCTGGGGCCCTGGATGAATCCCAGAGGGAACCCCGGGTAGTAGGGCTGTGCGGGGGACGGTGGGGGCCAGTATCAAGCTTAGCCTGCTGGGCAACAAAGACCCAATGTGGATGATTAAACTAGTACCAATAATGTATCAGTTTTTTAATGTTCTAACTTTCAAGCTATTAAAAAAGTGGTTTCTGAAGCTGTTTGAATCCTTTTTCTGTTACTAACTTGCCAACTATTTCACCTGACAAATTCTCCTGGGAAGAATGCACTGAGTTCAAGGAAGCCTAGGAGGGGAAAATGCCACCTGTACACTCCAGCAAAGAGGGCCAGTGATTCCCAAGGGCCAGCGTTGATGAGAGGAGCCATCGTATGGTAAAAGAAAACACAAAGCAAGAAGAAAATGATGATTTCAAATATTCATTCAGTTTTGGGAAAACTCTGAACGATCACTCACACAACGCCCTCCCTTGCTCCATGTTAAATAGGAAACCCTCGTTTTGTCCCTGAGGAGAAAATTACTCAATATTGTACTGCCCCTTTTCTTTTGGCTTTGACATGGGAGTCTTGTTGGAAACCATCAATAGGGAAATAATAAATCACCCTTTCACGCCAACATAAAATATGGGAGGCAGGAAAAATCTACTCAAGTTACAAGGATGGAAACTGAACTCTCCTTCAATTGGTTTAACATGTCACGTTGCTCATCCAATCAAAAATTCAGGATGTGTTTCTTGGAAGGCCTCCTATTAAAAGATACCATCTTGGGACAGAGGCTGCTCAGGAAATGGAAGTGATGTTAATCTGCAGGCATGGATCACCTCCTGCATGCTGACGCACAGCCTCGTGGGAGATGAGGAGTCCGATTGCTGGCGTGCGGAGGAGTTGTCCTGGGCGGAGGCTCAGGGAGACGGCTGAGCTCTGCCTCCCATCCAGCCACTCACCTGGCTGCTCCTCTCTGCCAGCTTTATCCATCACCTTCCTCCTTTCCTGGGTCATAGGATTAGCGGATAAGGGACTCAAGTGCAGGTTGAATGCCAATCAGCGAGGAATTTGCACAAACTACAGTGGTGCAATAGCAACATGTCTAATTAATGAATTTTTATTTTAATTTAATTGAATAAGTGTTACATTTATATGGTTCAAATTTCAACAATTATAAATAGATATGGAGTCAAAACAAAGCAAAACAGAACTCCCTTCCACCACCCTCCCTAACCTCTCAGTTCCCCTTTCTACAGGGAGCCTATGTTATTATATCATTTCCTAGATATCCTTCCAGAAGTATTTTATGCATATGAAAGCAAATGTTTTTTTAAAGATATTATTTTAAATTATGAAAGTAATTGTATTTGTTGAGGTAAAAGGATAGAATGAAGATGTCCCAAAATGTAATGGCTCAGACAAAACAGAAATTTCTTTTTTCCCATATACAGTCCAGGGTAGCTGTCCCAGGCCAGCGGGTGGCTCTGTTCCACACACTCACTCAGGGATCCAGACTTCCTTGTAGCTTTCCATCTGCACAAAGCAGCTCCAGTCACTGCCACTCCTGCCACTGGCTGGGGCAAGGAGCCACAGGCAACCAGCCAGGGGTTTCCCTCATGCACACTTCTCCTCTGCTCTCTCTCCATTGGCAAAAGCTTAGTCACATGGCCTCACTAGCTGCAAGGGAAGCTGGGAAATGCTGCTATATGCAGCTACAGCTCAGCTACGGCTCCTGTGGCTGTGCCTTGTTACTTTGTGGAGCTGAGCCCCTGGCCCACCCTCACCTTACAAGACTTTTCCAGGCTGCTGCCAAGTGAGTGATTCCCTTAATCACCTGAAGTACAGCTGACATAGGTTGTAATGTTCAACAGACTGTTATGCAAAAGAGAACTGCCGTGCAGAATGGCCATGCTTAATGGTAGGCCCACCTAACCACCCACCAGTACATACGCTGCCCTTTATTGACGTATTTAACAAACACTTTTCTACTGCTATGTGCTTTATACAAATTATCTCATTTAGTCCTCGTAACAACCCTCTGAGAGAGGCACAGTCATGGTCCAGTGCCCAGTTCACAGATGAGGAAACTGGGAACAGAAAGGTCAAGTAATTGTCCATGGTCACAGCCAGAAATCTATGCTAGTCTGCCTTTTTTTTCTTTTTAGCCAACAGAACCCTGATTTTATTTTAATTTCAGCGAACTCAGTAAAAAAATTCTTGCTTCTCTTAAAAGATAGAGGTAGCCATGTGACCCAGTTCAGGACAATGAATGTAAATGGAAATCACTGGGTCAGGCACCAAGGAAAACTATTGTTCTACTGAAAAATAACAGGAGAGATACAGATGGCATACATCTTTTGCCTTTTGACCCTTACCCTTCTTCTGGTCTGGAATGTGGACATGATGCCTGGAAGTTAAGCAGTCATTTTGTGACCGTGAGATGAAAACTGAGAATGGTTGACTAGAAAGATAGAAGGAACTGGCTACATCAGCCCTGGACTTCTTTCTTATGTGAAATATATATATATATATATGTAGTCCCATTTAGTTAAGACACTAGAATTGGGCCCAAAGCTATCTTTGCTGATATTTATATCTAAATCATGGTCCTGACTGCCCAAAAGTCCGTAAATCAATTATCCCTTTGTAGGGGTGCCCCTACTGGCCTCTCCTTGATTAGGCTTGCCCTGTGTCCTCTTCTGAGTCCAATATGCACTCTCTCTGCATCAGCCCCTAATGACAACTTTACCCCCAGTGAAGTCAACCTTTCCAGTCACAGTGCACAGCAGTCTAGCTCCTCGTGGTCTTGAACTTCTGAATTCCAGACTAGGATTTTAGATCTACCCACTTAGATTCTGAGGAAGCAATCCTGAAACTGGGCAACCCCTTTTCACTGCTGTCCCATGCAGTTATACTTGCTAAGCCATTTACAAAGTCCAAGGAAAGAATCATAGACATCTTCTAAATTTTGGAAAATCCCAGCCTTTTCATAATATCACAGAAGCCAAAAAATGGGCCTCTCGACTCTGAAGGACTCAGTCTTCAATCCAAAAAAGCCATATTAGATATTCATCTGCTCAGATACAGAACAGGTACAGAGGCCCAGCTCCCACCCTAAGAAGAGATGGCCTGGCCTGAGGATTGTGGCCTACAGACCAAAGATTGGGCATAAAACATATTTTCTTGCGATCTGTAACCTTCAAAGGTTGTTATGAAGCTGTTCTTTCCTGGCAGCTTTTCTCTCCTCCTGTCAGGAAGGGCGTCGTGTGTGGGACCTGTCTGTGGACAGTCTGGGTTTGGGGAGGCTGGCACACCTCAGTCTGAGGCTCACGGATTTTAAGCAGGGACTTGCAGTTGGAGGTGTCAGCCCCCTCTTCTGATCTTTCTAGCACATCAGAAGCATTTTTTTTTCCTCCTCAGAACAGGAAAGCAATCTTCTCCCAAAGATGAATCAGAAAATTGCTGGTGGCTTGGAAATAGCAGCCCACCCCACTCTGAGCTGAGAAGGTTTAGAAAATGTTGGGAACAGGGTCAGCCAGGGGGGACAGTGCTGAGAAAGAGGGAGAAATGAAGACAGGAGCCAGGTAAAGAAAATGATGAATTCAGGGGCATAAGGCACTCGGTGTGGCTCAGTGTGACCAGCAGCCAGTGTTCGACATTCTCCCACAGCCTTTCCTGTCCTACAGAGAACCTGCCCCCAAAAGAAGATAGTCACTGTATTTGAATCTTTTCTTAAATGAAAAAGGCCAAGAGAAATTCTTTTGCATCTCAGGAGCTGAAACCAAATATTTTCCTGTACTGATGGGAAGCTCAGGGGCATGGATGTCAGGCAAGGAGGGGAGAACTTGGTGCTGCCGCCCAGGCCCCGCAGACCCCCTCACCCCAGCATCTCCCCAACTGGCCACACGGTGTCGCCTGCCATCCCTTGTGTGCCATGGCTGCTCTGGGACACACCACTTAAGACTTTCAAAAACTGTCTCTGAAACTTCCAAATTGTTCGCTTTAAAATGGTTAATTTTGTGTTCTGGAAATTTTACCTCAATAAGAAAACTTCTTGAAGAAAGATATTAGGGGGCCTGCTTGGTGGCACAGTGGTTGTGTTTGCACACTCTGCTTCCAGGGCTCGGGGTTTGGAGGTTCAGATCCCAGGCGTGGACCTACGCAGTGCTTGTCTGGCCATGCTGTGGCGACGCCCCACATACAAAATAGAGGAGGATTGGCACCGATGTTAGCTCAGAGACAATCATCTTCCTCACCAAAACGAATAAATAAATAAATAAAGATATTAGGAAAAGCATGTGAAAGAAAGGCAGCGAAAGTTGTCCAGGAGGGTTACCTGTTTAAAGACTGACTCCCCCACCCATCCCAGGCACAGAATACTCCCCCTCCCCAAAACCTGATTTGCTCTAGTGTTAAAGTGTCGCCAGCCCTGGGCGTGGCACGAGAGCCGTATCACTGCTCCAGCGTCTCCAGCGTCTCCAGCGTCTCCAGCCCTCATAGCCACCATTTCTTACTCGGTCCCATGTAGACAGGGTCTCTGCACCCCCACGCCTGCTTGGTAAGCGAGGCTCTCAGAGACCCCACCTTCCACTCCCTCCCTTCCTTTCTCCTAACTCCCTGCTCTGTCATCTGTACTTTTATTTTTATATCACTAAGGTTGATAAAAGGTTATTCTCTCCTGCAATTATAATTGTCTTCTGCACTCGGTCTTCAAAGTTAAAAATCAAGTAAGTTTTTCTCCCGCTCTGAGCGTCTGTGCATTGTTCGCTGCACTGTTGAATGACCGCTTTCCAACAAAATCCCTGGAACTGAACGCCATGAGCTCCTGATGTAACGGGCTTCCCAAGTGCCTAAAACATTGCATAAGAATAGACCCAGATCAAGGCAAACAGTGAAATTTTAGACCGCTGTAGAAAAAGAGTAAATCCTACATGTTTCCAAAGAGAGAGGGAGTACATGTCCCAAATAACAGATCAGGAATCAGAATGGCTTCAGATTTTCCCTCAATACCTCTGGGAACTAGAAGACAGGGGAGGAATGCCTTCAGATTTCTGAAGGACAATTATTTTCAACTTAGCACTTTAAACCCGGGAAACTGATCAAAGAAGTGTTAGGGTAAGACTTTTTCAGATATGCAAGGACTCAAAAATTTACCTTCCATGTACCCTTTCTAGGAAGTCACTGGAGATATGTACCAACAAAGTGAGGAAGTGAATTAAGAAAGAGGCAGACAGAGGATCCATAGATCAGGATCCATCCAGGAGAAGCACAGAGCAAGGTCCCAGGGGGACGGCACAGCAGTGTTCCCAGGAACACTGCTGTGCCGTCAAAACTTGAACAAGAGGAGGTGAAAGGAGATTCCAAAGGTCTGACACTATTCCTGGGAATTTGGAACAATTTAAGTAAGCAATCAAGGCAGAGAAACTTAAGTTGGGGGTAGTGGAAGGGAAGACAAAAAGTCCAGGGGGAAAAAATCTGTTCAAGAAAGGAAAGAAGTTATTAATGATGATGATGACAATGAGATTGATAATTCAAACCTGCAGACTAACCACACATCTCCTCTCTGTCTTGAGATCCGAGTTAAAAAGATAGCGAATAAATTGTGGTATAAACCACAATGTTGAAGAGAACTGGAGAGGTTTTGTGAGTAGACCCAAGTGTTCAGCTTCTTTCTGGAAGGCAGAAAGCAGATGTAGAGATCTGATCAAATGCTTATCAAACACTGGCATCTACTTTAACTTGTTCCTAAACCCCCACCAAGACATATTTTTAATGGCGTAAAAACGAGAGGACAGGAAGTCTCATATTCCAGGTAATCCCACTTTATCACCCACAGAGTAGGATGTGTCCATCTGGCTTACACACCTTGGGTCACTTCTGCCTCTCAGCTCCCATCACCTCGGGTCTCAGTGACTCTCACACACTAGGCAGTGGAGCAGCACCCAGGACAGCAGGAAGAGCTGCGGGCCCCATTCTGTTCTTGGTTGCATTCCTGAGGCTCCTTGTGTAAACCAGAAAGCCTCTTGGAGCCCTGGCATCTCACTGGTAAGAAGGGGATAATAATACCAGTCCTGTCGTCTTCAAGGGTGTGGTTGCTGCACTGAAATGAGACCAGAAGTAGGTAGAAGCTGTGTCCTCATCCTCAAGCCTTGAATGTTAAGTCATCTCTCTTCAGCATTCAAGTTACAATGAAGGCCCGGGCACACCTGCCCAGGTTAGCAGGCTCTGCCACCCCACCCCACCCTCACTTACCACCATCAACAGTTCCACATCAACCCTGAAACAGATGAGTCTCCAGAGCCTGGGGGATGGGTGGACAGGGACATGACACCGGGTGGAGGCACTGTCCACTCACACAGGGCCGTGCCTGCCACGCAAAATGTGATGTGTTCCCATTGTTTTCTTGCTGTTACCAACTCAGACAAAGGAGGGTATGCCTTCCCTAACGTTTCACTCAGCAGGGTGCCCAGGTACACAGGGACCTGGACACTCATTCTCTGTATGAAAGCCCCTTGCCCTAGACATGGTGGTGGTGCCAGGGGGATGGTGGCCAGAGGTGATGTTCTAGCAACAGCCTTTTTCTCCTGCCTACCAGCCCTGGCATGGCACCCAGGTCAACAGTGCCAGTTCTCCAGCTGAATTGTACCTTACGGCTTCATTGTCGGTTTATTTTTCCATCTCTCTCCATCTGCATGTTCCCGTACTCCGCTGTGGTAGTAGGCTGTAGCAGGCTGAATAATGGGACCCCGAAGAGGTTCACGTCCTAATCCTGGGAATCTATGAATACGTCACCTTACATGACAAAAGGAACTTTACAGATGTAATAAACTAAGGATCTTGAGACGGGAAATTATTCTGCATTATCAGAGTGGGCCCAGAATAATCACAATCTCCCCCAGAGGGAGAGAAGGGAGCAGGAGAGAAAGATGTGTGACAACAGAAGCAGAGTTGAGAGCGTGAGAAATTGAGATTCAAAGACAGAGGAAGGGGCCACCAGCCAAGGAATGCAGCAGCCTCGAGAAGCTGGAAAAGGCAAGAAAACGGATTCTCCCTGGAGCCTCCAGAAAGAGTGCGGCCCTGCCCTTACCTAACTTAGGTGTGTGAAACCCCATTTGGACATTTGACTTCCAGAACCATAAGAGAATAAATTTGTGTTGTTTTAAATCACCAAGTTTGTGGTAATTTGTTATAAGCAGCAATAGGGAACTAAAGAATAGAAGTGAAAATTAGATCATCTACTTTGAGAAACTGTTTGGCAATATCTCCAGGAGCTGAGCATATGCCTGTTAATGACTCACACTTCCACTCCCAGGTCTGTCCCCACTGGAAATGTGTGTACGTGTTCACCAAAGACGTCTACTCTGATGTTACTACAGCCATGCTATTATTCATAATGTCCCAAACCTGAGAATTACCCAGATGTCTACCAGTAGTAAAATGAATAAATTGAGGTGCATTCACACAGTGGAATACTACAAAGCAAAAACAATGGACAAACTATGACCACAGACAGTAGCATCTCTTAAACATAATGTTGACTGAAAGAAGCCAGACAACAGAGTATATCCTCTGTGGTTCAATTGCTATAAAGTACAAACACAAGAGAAGTAATCTGTGCTGGTTGAAGCCACTACCCTGTCAGCGCAAAGGGAGATATGAGGGAGTCTTCTGGGGAGCTGTCAGTCTTCTGTCTCTCTCATTCCCTCTCTCTTTTTTTTTTTTTTTGGTGAGGAAGATTGGCCCTGAGCTAACGTCTGTGCCAATCTTCCTCTGTTTTGTATGTGGGACACCACCACAGCATGGTTTCATAAGCGGTGGCCCCCATGCTGTGGGCCACGAACCATGGTCTATGAAGCAGAGCCCGCAAACGACCGCTAGGCCACCAGGCCGGCCCCTTCTCTCCCTTGATCTTAACGATGCTTCAGTTTCTGTGAACTCATTGAACTTGTGAAATGCGCACCTTTTAATATGCACTATAGGTTAATAAAACTTTTTTTTTTTGAGTGGGGGAAACAGGATCTGTGCCTTCATGCAAATTTGCCCAGTCCCTCCCTGGGCACCTCCAGTCTCCCCCAACAAGTGGCCTGGGCACAGGGCAACCCAGATTCAGGGTTCCACATCCCTAGAGCCCAACTCTGGGTTAACATGTCCTGTGAACTTGCTTTCATAGATCCACTAAGGGCCCATTTCAGCGGATTATTTCCCTAAATAAAGGAAGCCTGCCCAGAGATAAGCCTACTTTCCCCCTTTGGGGACCCAAAACTACAGAGTGGTTTTCGTTGACGTTATCTGAACAACAACAAATGGTCATGGTCTTTTCTCCACTTGACCATAAATGAAGAGTTAAGATCATTGCTGCTTCTTAATTTCGTCTCCCTTTATCCCGCACTGGAGTTTAACACATACGATACATTATGAGGAGTTTTGTTAAGGTGTTACACTGATGTTGTAATAATACTGTAATAAAGTTATAAACTCATAACAACAAAAACAAGAAGGGTTGCTCCCACCCCCCACCCCCCCCCCCCCCAAGCTGAAGTGAAACTCCGGCCGTTCCTAAAGGAGGTTCAGGGACCCGAAAGGGAAAGAGGGACCCGCGGGGGACAGACAGGGAGCAGCCGGGAGGATGTGAACCGGGGGAGGGACGCAGAGACGGACGGGGGAACCGGGGCCCGAGATGCAGCAGCGGTCGACGCCCCGCAGCTGGAAGACCCTGCGGCCCCTGCTCGGGGCCGAGCCGCCCGGGCCGAGCGCAGCGGCCGGGCTGGGGCGGGGGCGCACGTGCAGGGACGGGAGGCCGAGCCTCGAGGGCAGACCTCGGCCCCACCGCCCCCGCCGCGCAGCCCGAGCCCGAGCCCGAGCCCGCGCGTCACTCGCGGCCGCAGCGCGGCGCCGCCGGCGTCTGGCGAGGTGCGCGCCTCGCGGCCCCCGCGCCCACGGCTCGCAGCCCGGGCCGCCGCGCGCTCTCTCCGGCGGCAGGGGCGGCGCAGGGCGGCACCTCCGGGTCTGCGCCTCGAGCCGCCGGGCGCCGCGGAGGAGCAAGCCCAGCCCGGAGGGCGCCGGGCCGCCGGCGCCGGGGGTCCCTGCCGAGCCGGGAGGTGGGAGTCGCCGCCGCCGCCCCGACAGCGCGTCCGGCCGGCGAGCGGCGCCGTCTCTGCGGGCGGCACTTGGGGAAACTTTGGTTGCAGCGCCGGCTGCCGGGCAGAGGGCGCCGAGGGCGAGCCCGGGGCCCCGCGGCCGCCCCTGCCGCGCACTGACACTGCGGGGCCCCGGGGCGGAGAGACCCGCGCGGGCCGAGGGGCGCCATCGCGGGACCCCCTCGCGCCTCCCGCAGTCCCCGCGGATCTCGGCTCGGGCTTTGCGGCGGCTCCGTCACGACCCCGCCGGGATGCGGCTGTCGCCTCCTCCTCGGCCTGACCGCGCCGGGGACAGGATGGGGCGGCCCGTGGCCGCGGGGTGTCCGGGGGGAGCGGGGAGGGCCGGCGGGCGCGGGTCGGCGCCGCAGCGGGAGCGGCGCGCGCTCGGCCGCAGGAGCGCGCTGGTCGGAGGGTCCGACCTGGGCGCGTCGCCGCAGGTGCCTCGGGCCGCGGGGCAGCGGGAGGTGCGGGCTCGGGGCCGCGGAGCCGCTTGCAGCCGCTAGCTCGGCAAATGGGAGCCACATAGGGGCAGTCAGCCCGGAACTGGCGCCTCTCGGGGGCGCACAGCCTTGGCACTAGGACCCCGGACCCCTTTCGGGAGAGCCGGGGTCCAGAGGTGCGCCTGCCCCAGGATGGGGGCAATGGCTGCTCCCCAGGGAGGGCCGCGTCCTCCGGGCCGGCGGTGCGGGGACCGCTTCGCAGCGGCTCTGGGCTGACCCTCTGCTCGTGGATGGCAATCGCCTCGGCCTCCAGCTGCCTGCCTTGGCTCAGAGACAGGCGACGAAACGCGCGCCCGGCCCCCACCGGTGCCCTGGCGCTGTCGCCCCAGTCACCTTCCTTTGCCCTTCTCCGACAGCACCTCGGGCTCGCTCCCTCCTACTCAGGAGAAGCTGAGGAAACGAGCTCGGCTCCCGGCTCCCGGCTCCCGGAGCCAGCGGCGACTGTGGAGACGCGGCCAGAATCCTCAACTGCTTGGAAATCCATCACCTTGGTTCCCTGAGACTTGGAGGTATAGGTCTGCGTGTGTGTGTGTGTGTGTGTGTGTGTGTGTGTGTGTGTGTGCTGGGAGGGCGTCTGCTGAAAGGGATGGGGGTCTGGCTGCCCCAGGCCTCAGCCCCAGAGACCTGGGGGACAGCCGAAGTAACTAGAAGACACCGGCCCTTTTTGGGTATGTGTGGGAAACACAGCAAACCTTACCAGCTACTCCTTGCCTTGGGCAGCTTCTAAATATTTCTCACAGGCTGGTGCCAGAGAAGAATACTTTCCCTGGCAAGCCGTTACATTTCTGGGACAATCTCAGGTGCGTCTTTTGTTCTGACTCTGCCTGTTTCCTTGCACCGGGAGGAGACGTGTATTTTGCTTGTGGCAGGCGTTCCAAGTGCAGCTGGCCTGGCATCCTGGCCTTGGGCTGCCCACTACAACTCTGGATTTCTTCAAACTTGTTTGGGAAGGGCAGGAGAGCAAACCTCCAGCCCCTGGCCCATTCTAACTGGAGGCTGCACTCTTCTCTGGACCTGTGGGCTCCCTGTACCCCTCTCTAGGCCAAGGCAGTCATCTCTGCCCTTGCTCCTGCAGGAGAGTTGAGCATCAGACCTCCTGGAGGTAATGATGAGACAGCCTGGTGGGAGCCTGAGGCAGGGTTGATAGCCAAATAAGAAGTGGGACTGGAACAAGGAGTGGAGAGCTTGTCACAGATTTTCTCCAAGTGTGCACAGGAAGCACCCCCTATTGAATATCTGGGAGTGGAGCCTGGAATCTTCTTTTTAACCAGCTCTGCGTGTGATTCCTATGAACACAGAAGGTGGGGAACCCATCAGGCACCTTGGCCTCCCACTGTCAGACTCCTCCAGCCCAGAAGACTCACGTTTAGTGATGCATCTTTAGAAACTGACATTTGTTGAATTCCTAAGTGGCAAGTGTATTAGGATCTTTTTAAATCCTCACAATCATCTTCTGTAAAGTAGATATTAACCCTAAGATGAGGCTCAGAGGAACGGCTGCCAGAGGGTTGGTAACTTGGAGGAGACACAGCCCCTTTCTTTGAGGCACAGCCTGCTGCCTCCTCCCAGCTCGCTCTGGTCCAGCTACGGGCAGCACAGAGAGAGGGCAGCCTGGGACAAGGGCGAAGGGCTGAATTTCGAGCTTGAAATCCATTTGTTAATTTCTCCCCCCTGGCTGCCCTCCCCCACCATGGCCAGACAACTAACTTTATGAGAGGGAGCACAAATCCTATTTGTAGGTGAAGCAAGAGGTTCAAAGGAAAACAATATTGCTCTCTCAATAAGAGGAAAACTGCAGTGACTTGGGGAGAAAAAGCCACAGGAAAGGCCAAGCCTGTCGTCTCCAAGGGGGCTTGGAAAGCTCCTCAGCCCGGTGGCACTACCGTGTAACATACCAGACAGATCAGGTACTCAAACAGAACCCTACTGTGGGGGAAGCTGGCCATCCAGGAAGCAAGGAGACATGAGAGACAGGGCACAGGAACATTTGATCAAGTCCTGGGGAGCAGGCAAGTAAGAGGAGTGACTTTGGGAGAGTTCCCTCACCCTGCCTTCCTCCACCTCTTCCTCTGCACAGAATGCAGCCGACCTGGTGAGGGCTGCAGCCCTTCCGATTCCAGCAGCCCTTGCAGAGCAGGCTGGGTCCTGCAGACACACACACAGGGTGGCTGTGCGTAGGATCCACTCCCGACGCTTTTCAGACTCCTAATCAGTGCTCTATGGGTAACTGAACCAACACTGTAGAAATGGCTTCACAAGGAATTGAAAAACCAGACTCCAAATGGGAGAGATGTGTGAAACAAATTATTGGTATTTATGTAACTCTGAATAGCTTTGATTTCCTTCAGTAGGAACTGACAGCTGGCTGACAGAAAACTCATCCAGGGAGAGAAGAGACATAAGCAAAGGATAAAATTGTGAATAACATCTTCAGGTAACTTTCTATTTCCATTGAGAGTGGGTGTCTGGAGGGGAGAATGTAGTTACGATTTGAATTGCTTCATTTATCGACAGTATTTTTAACAGGGTTCGCAATTCTAAGATCCAGGGCTTTTTACTTCTTTCTCCTGGCTTCCAGTCTCCTGGCAGCAGGGCAGAGAGCTGGGGATTCCACCATCCAGCCTGTAGCCTCTGACCGTATCCCCTGCTTTCAGCTCGCTGCCTCCAAGTTTGGAGCCTTTCTGGTTAATCTGTTCAGAGAATAACTCTTTGTTTTCTTGCCTAGGAGTGTGGCTGTCTACGTGTGGGGGTGGGGAGGGGTAAAGGACCTGGGGGTCCAGTTGTTCTGTTCACAGACACTGAATCATCCTCTCATTTCAGCCCTGTGCCTCCTTGCCACTTTCTGTGTCACTTGGGGCCTCCAGGTCCTAGAGGTCATGGGTCCCACGGGTCAGCGGGCTCCCTTCTCATGGGGGCCGCCTCCTCAGATGCTTCACGTTGCGGCCTATGCTGTGCTAAGGCATTTTCCCACACCACCGTCCCCCTCTGTTTCCAAAGCTTGTTTGAAGTTGCTCATCTGGTGATATCTCTCCTCCAGTTTTCTTTATTTTTCAGAATATATATCTTTCTTATTATTTTTTAAATAATTAAACTGTAATTTTAGTGGGATCTTGGAATTAGAGAGAGGCACTAAAAGAGAACAGTAAGTATGCCATGATGAATCGCAAGTGATGTTAAAAACATTCTAATTTTAAAATAAAAAGCAATTTATCCATCTGTTTAATAATTAATATCTCATAATAATGCTGAAATTATTATATTTGGAAAATGCACTTAAAAGATATCATCTTTCCATATTTCACTTATTAGATTCCATTTATGTTTACAAACGTTATTTACAGATCCTAAAAAAAAACAACACTTTAAATATTTTATCTGTTATTTAAATAGCCTGTGGTTTAGAATATGATAGACATAAAAGAAGGCTAAATTCTGAAATAAAAATTTTAAAAAGAAGATTGCAGTGAGTGGGGAGCACCCCAGGAAAGTCTTTCTAGACATTATGTGATTTCATGACCCTGCTCCGCGGGGGAGGGGAATGTGATGATTGTCATTCCCTGGAGGAGGAACCCAAGACTCAGAGAGGCTGAGCGATTTGACCAGGGCACACAGCTACTAATAGGGGAGTTAGCATGGAAATCTGAGTCTGTTTGACCCCCGAACTTTCTCCAGTTTAACTGTTATCCATTTGGAAGGTATAACTGAACTTGGAAATCACTTCTAAGCTGGATTTAAACAAAGGGCCTGCCCGAATGTCAATACAGCATCAGTGCTGGGTGCTCAGTGGGCATGTTTCACACGAGGAAATAGGAAGCGAGAACGTTTCTGAAGGAGGATTATTGGAGGCTAGAGAAGTGTTCTTCATCGCTTACCTCGATGAAGAGTAAATTAGTCAAACTTCAAATATCAGCATTTTTGATGTGTAAATGGATGAGGCAAGATAAAAGAACCAACTGAAAGAGGGTGAAGGCGTCAAGACAAGGGGATTATTCCAATAAAATACTGATGGCAAAACAAGACAGTAAGAAACCAAACCTGTGTGCATGTGGAGAATAAAGTAGTTGGCAGCTTCTTTCTCTGACAAATATGATGTTTCAACAATTTCAAAATTGCTCTACTAAATGTGAACAACATAAAAGTTTATATCAAACAGGGGCTGGCCCCGTGGCCGAGTGGTTAAGTTTGCGTGCTCCGCTGCAGGCGGCCCAGTGTTTCATTGGTTCGAATCCTGGGCGTGGACATGACACTGCTCATCAAACCACGCTGAGGCAGCATCCAACATGCCACAACTAGAAGGACCCACAACGAAGAATATACAACTATGTACTGGGTGGCTTTGGGGAGAAAAAGGAAAAAATAAAATCTTTAAAAAAAAAGTTTATATCAAACAAAGAGGAAGCCTTTGTTGTTTTTGCTAGATGGTCTTCCAGTACTCAGGGGAGGGGTCTGCCTTGTCCACCTGGCAGATGGATTCGCTTGTTGCCGCTACCTGGGGGTCCACTACCCAGTTTCCCTGAGGCCCCGGAGCCCACAGCACCCCCTGTCACAGGACCGCAGTGGGGCCACCACCCCCTCAGGCATCCCAGTTGGCAGTGCATTGCCAGCTCCCTTCTTCTCCCAAGACCTCTTGACACCAACTTCAGTGACAGACAGTTATGACAGAAAGTGCTCAGGCTTAGCGTTGTGGAGAAAGGCCTTTACATGAGGATGGGTGAAAGGTTTGAAAATCTTTCTGAAAGATTCTTATAAGGCTTCTTTTTTCAAGCAAGATTGGCCCAAATACTAGGCTATATGAAGGTTGAGTATTGAAAGCTGCTGTCCTGTAACTTGTTTGCATTTGAGTATGTTTCTTGAATGCTACTTTTGGTCAAAGGTGTTTTTACAAGATTGATACTGTAACTCTTCTTGAGTTGTAGTCACTAAGTGGGTCCTGCACTTGATGTTATGTTCCAGCTCATTTCTCTAAGTCTCTTTGCTGTATTAAACCCACTTGTATATGAAAAATGCTAACAGAAGGTTTCTTTCGTGACCAGCATCTCACGAGAGCCCTTGTCAGATGCTTTGCATTCAGAGTAGACCTCTGAGTTGGGACCCAAGCCGTCAACAACCCTAAATTCCCAGGTTCCTGAGTTGCAGGTATGTCTGGCTCTGGATAGCTTTTGTAGAACGTTGCACATGGGACAAAAATCGCGTCCTTCACTTTCGCTGTATTTATGTGTGTACGTGTTGAGTAGTTGTTCTTTGCTTAACATCATGAATGATTCTAAAGTGAAAACGAATAAGTAGATTCTTTTGAATACTGCCTTTCAGGAGCTTACTAGTTGAAACTCCTTGAAAGTGTAGGCACAAATACTATCGATAATACCACAAAAACGGAATTATGTTGCAAAAAGTAAGACCTTAATAAACTTTAATGGTGAAGTATATCTTACATAAACGCTATGCTCTTTTCTGTACACGTGTTCTATTTGACAATAAATAGGTAAGAGCAGTATCATAAGAAGCATATGTGAAATATGTACCATTTAGAGAGGAGTAAAGTGGACACCCATGTACATACCACCCAGGTTGGGAACCAGAGCAGTCCCTGAACCTGCAAAGCCCCTGTGTGTCCCCCGAATTGCACTCTTCTCCCTACCCCGCCAAGAAGAAACTTTCTCTTGATTTTTGTGTTAATCATTCCCTTTGCTTATTTTTCTTTCCAGTTTCCCACTTGTGTATATTCCTTTAGTAAATTAAATGTTTATTTTTGAAAAACTGGGTACCAAGCACAAAATGAGATGAATAAAAGAAAGGCCAGTATTGCCAATACACGATGAAAGGCCTTGGGAGAAGATCAGTTGAGCAGTCTCTGGATCTTAGTTTGGCTCAGCGTCCCTGAGCGTTTACAAGAGCCCCTTCTGGGCAAGGTCGTGAGTGAGGCCTGGGGAATACGGGGCTCACCCTTACAGGGCTTCTGGCAGAGCTGTAGTGTAGACCAGGTACTGGGTATCCAAAGGGCATGGGTATTCGGTCTTTCTTTTCTTGCACTCCCCACAACTTATCCCCAGATCTCAGAGCAGGTCAAAGGCAAACAATTGCGCAGGGCTGAAATGAGTTCTCTTGGCTACCCCAGAAAGCAGGGCATGAAGAAGAGAGCAAAGATGTGGTCAGGACAAAGCAAGTAGATCAAAGAATTGAGGGTAGGCTCACCTGGGCATTTGGTCCTCGCTTAACAAGGTGGTAAAATGGCAGTGTGATCTCAGGGATGATGCCTGTGTACCTCCCTTATCCTGGCATCTCCTCTCACCATCTTCCTGGGGACTTTAGATGCCTCTCCTCTGTAATGATCTCTAGCCTGTGGTATCTCATTTCTTCTTTCCTATTCTACCATTTCACCTTAGTAGACTACATCTGCCAGTAGATTCTTGAGTGTGTATCCCAATTCTTGACTGATGGTTTGGCTAGATGTAGAATTCTAAGCTGGGAATCATTTTTCCTTTAGATCTTTAAAAAAACATTCTTCCATTGTCTTTCACTGTTGCTGTGGATATATCCCAGTCCATTCTAATTCTTGATCCTTTAGTATCTGACTTATCCAGCCCACTCCCCACCTCTTGCCCCCAAGCTTGTAGAATCTTCTCTGTTCTCAGTGTTCTGGAAATTTACAGCCATGTGCCATGGTCAGGGTCTGTCTTCATCCATTGTGCTATGATCTAATTGGTCCTTTCAATTTGGAAAGTCATGTCCCTCAGGTCTAGAAAATTCTCTTGATCTCATTGACCAGCATTTCCTTTCCTGCTCATCTCTCCCCTGACCCCCACTCTTTTCTCTTTCAAGAAATTCTGTTAGTTGGATGTTGGATTTCCTGATCTAGCTCTCTAATTTTCTCATTTTTTTCTCTTCTATTCTTTTTGCTTGACTGTGTTAGAGATTTTATCAATGTTATCCACCCCTTCTATTGAGTTTTGCAGTTTCTATCGTGTTTTTATATTTTGAGAGCTTTGTTTAGTCTCTGAATATTCTTTTTTCATAGACTCTTGTTTTGTGGTTACAACATCTTCTCATCCCTTTGAGGATATAGAGTTTTTGAAATCTTCATTTTCCTAATATTTGTTTTCTCCAAGTTGCTTTTTTCTATTTGTTCTGGTCTCTATCTTTAATGTAAGAGGGTTTTTGGTTTGTTTTTTCTTTGGACTGTTTGCTCATGGTCAAAGGGCTTGGATTAAAAGGCTAATGTGAAGCCTGGAGCACATGGGTGACCTGGAGCACGTGGGTCACCTTGAAGCCTCACTGTCGGAGGACCAGGGTGGCATGTTGGGGAATCCCTGTGGTCAGGACTCGGGTATTTTCTTCTAGGTAGGCAGGTCAGATTCTTGAGAGAGTCGCAGTTTTCTCCTGAAGGATAAAGGTATGGCTGCCAGCCTTCTTGGAGCTGGGGAAGAGGGCTGTGATCCCTCCATTCAGTGATCAGCAAGCATACAATCCATTTCCCCCCCATTTTCTTGTCCTCAGACGTTCCCAGTGACTCCCAGTCCAGAGACTCTGTTTCACCATTTCTGTAGGATAAAGTTCCGGATGTGTCCTCAGCTGGGAGGGGCTCTCCTATCTCCTGGTGGCTTAGATTGGAGGAAAGACCTGAGACAGCGCTTCTCAGACTTTGATGTGCATACAAGTCACCTGGGGATCTGGTTAAAATGTAGGCTTTCGTTCAGTAGGTCTGGGGTGGAGCCTGAGATGCTGCAAGCCTGAGAGGCTTCAGGTAATGCCGCTGCGGCTGCTGCTGGTCCGAGGTGGGATCACACTTCGAGCAGCGAGGACCTAGGGATCGAACTGCTTCTCTAACAGCTTCTCACCTAGTCCTTATTTTAGCTGTCCCCTCCACCCCCAGTTCCAGAGCTTCCTGCTGCTGCCTCTTTCGAGGATTCTGTGGTGGACATGGACTTAGTTCTCAGCTTTACCACCAATGACTCGAGGCACAGCCTTTTCAGGCTGCTGGAGTCAGTTACCACCGGCCTGTCTGCTTTCTGGCTTCCAAAATGTTGCTGTCATCCTCTCTCCTTTTCCTGCTACCTTTGTGAGTTTATGTCTTTTTAAAAATTCTTTAGTTTTAGGGGGTTTCAAGAAGGGGCAAAATTAGATACGTGTATTCTGCCATAGTCACCCTAACTATAACCACCTGCTAAAATATTTCCCTAAAGTTTGGTTATATTAGCATAAATAGAGCCTGATTTATGATAAAGAACTGCTATTTTAAGCCTCTAGGTCATTGCACAAGGAATGTGCTCTACTTCTCTCTTCCTCCTTTGTCTGCCTGCCAAACTCACGTGGTCTTCAAGACCCAGTTCAGATGCCTGGCCTCCGTGAAGCCCCCTTCAGTCCCCAAGTCATTAAAGCCTGAATGTTCTCCTAACTCATGACCAGCTGCTTATCCAGCATCTCCTCCAACAGCTGTCAGCTCCCCGGGGCTCAGGCTCCTGCCTTTGTGGCTCAGGGACCCGCACATGTGAGGAGCTCACAGCTGTTTAACAACTGAATTAATTTCTGCCTGCATGTCTGTCTGTTCCCTTTTTCTTTACTTTCTTTCTGCTCACTTCGTCTCCTCTTCTGTCTGTCTGTCAAGAGGTTGTTATATTTATTATCTATTCTATTATCCAATAGAAATTCATGTCCCATATTCTTAATTTTAAAAGTTAATGAGTAGAATAAATACTATTTCTCAATTTCTGAAAACTACCTAGTTATATGTAATAGATTTCTCCACTGGGTTTTTCTCCCCAGCTCTACGGACTGTTAAAAGACAAACATTTCCTCAGCTCCAGATAAAGATATAATTCTTATCAACTAATGGAAGTATCTGTTGAAGGAGTTTGAATCTGAATTATTTAGATAAATTAAACAAATAATTTTCAGTTTTAGTGATAAAAAATAAAATGTTTATAGAGTCTGCATGTCTTCATTCACGTTTCTAGCCTAGAAAATGCCTTTTTCAGAGCCACCGTACTGCTGTCAAAATTTAACCCAACAGTGTGTTGCTGACGCCATAATCTAGTCAGCATATGATTTGAATGATGGAATCAAGAAAAGTGCAGAATCACGTGCTCACCATTCCTATCTCAGTGTGAACTCCAGACTGTGTCAGTTATGTTAACGTCTAGTAGTCCAAATAATTTTTCATCCTTTAAAAGAAACATAGCTCCTCAAATTGAAAATCTAGATATTAGTTGCATTATTTAACTGAAGAGCTTGTTTGAGTAATTTAATACTAGGACGTTTTTACGTTAAGCTACCATAAACACACTATATTTTAATTGATTCTGTTGTTACACAGAATTTTGGCTCTTTTGCTTAAATTTGCATTTTAGTGTTATTTAAAAAATATTTTTCACAAGTAGAAAATAAGTGTGTTATTGTTTAATTAATGTCAGATTTAGGGAAGTACTGGGTTTGTGTTATATCAAATTTGATGAAGATTTTGAAAGTAAATTTTGGTTTGTATTCTCTAAGCATTGTTACCATTCTAAAATTTTTTATTTCACAATTCACTATTTTGCTCTGTATTTACTAATTGTGTAATCTCATTTATGTCCTCTTTCTCTATACATATTTCAGCAATTGTGACTAATAACATGAATATAACTTGGGGCATTGATTCTGGCTAATCTTGTGGTCTTCATCTTCTTGGATACCCAGGTATTGATTGCTGATTTTTGAAGATGGATGAAGGTGTAGAATTGTCAAGTGATGGAAATTCCCTGATCAAAGCTGTGCATCAGAGCCGGCTTCGCCTCACAAGACTCTTGCTGGAAGGCGGCGCCTACATCAACGAGAGCAATGACCGCGGGGAAACACCCCTAATGATCGCTTGTAAGACCAAACACGTTGATCCCCAGGGTGTCAGTAAAGCCAAAATGGTTAAATACCTGTTAGAAAACAATGCTGATCCGAACATACAGGACAAGTCTGGGAAAACTGCTCTGATGCACGCTTGCTTAGAAAAAGCCGGTCCTGAAGTTGTGTCTCTGCTCGTGAAGAGCGGGGCTGACCTCAGCTTGCAAGACCATTCTAGTTCCTCGGCCCTCGTTTATGCTATAAATTCAGAAGATAGAGAGACCCTGAAAGTTCTGCTTAGTGCTTGCAGGGCAAAAGGGAAAGAGGTCATTATCATAACAACAGCAAAATCGCCTTCTGGCAGGCACACGACCAGACAGTACTTAAACATGCCTCCTGCGGATACAGACAGGAGTCCTGCACCAGCCGCCTGTGCCACTCCTTCAGAAATAGACATCAAAACTGCCTCGTCGCCACTTTCACCTTCTCCTGAAACCGAAACGACACTTTTTGGCTTTAAAGACCTGGAGCCCTCAGGAAGCAGTGATGATGCACTGGACCCAGGCTCCCCTGTGAGGAAGCCTGCCATGGCTCCTAATGGGCCCAAGCTACCCCAGGCTCCACCCTGGATCAAGAGTGCCCCCTCATTAATGCACCAGCACAGAGTGGCCTCTTTGCAAGAGGAACTCCAGGATATCACTCCAGAGGAAGAATTATCCTACAAAACCAATGGGCTGGCACTTTCCAAGCGATTCATCACTAGGCACGAAAGCATTGATATAAAAGACACTGCACATTTGCTAAGAGCCTTTGATCGGGCCAGCTCAAGGAAGATGTCACATGATGAGATAAATTACCAGTCCCTTTTTTCAGAAGGAAATCAGCAATGCATTGAAATCCCTGTTGACCAGGACCCAGACTCTAACCAGACAATATTTGCTTCCACCCTAAGAAGTATAGTTCAGAAAAGAAACTCAGGGGCAAATCACTACAGCTCTGATTCCCAGCTCTCCTCTGGCCTAACCCCTGCAACCTTAGAAGACGGCAAAGCATTTATAGGAAAGAAAAAGATCCTCTCCCCATCTTCTTCCTTGTTGTCAGGGTCCAAGGAATTGATGGAGAATATTCCCCCCGGTCCCCTGAGCAGGAGAAATCACGCAATTTTAGAAAGGCGTGGTTCTGGAGCTTTCCCTTTAGATCACAGCATTCCCGGAACCAGACCAGGATTTCTGCCCCCCTTAAATGTGAATCTGCACCCTCCCGTCTCGGACATCAACGTCAGCAACAAGATTTCCAGCCTTCTTTCTTGTGGCCAAAAAGTGCTTATGCCAACAGTTCCTATTTTCCCTAAAGAATTCAAAAGTAAAAAAATGTTGTTAAGGAGACAGTCATTGCAAACAGAACAAATTAAGCAATTAGTAAACTTTTAAGAGCTGGCTAGAAGACACATTTTGTTAAATGTCTACATCAGAAATAGAGAACTAGAGAAGAAATCTCAAATGTTCATTCTTTTAAGTCTCGTAATCAGTTAGTCTGTAATGGTTAGGGGGGATCAAAATGTACTGTGTATCATAGTAAGTACTGTGAACACCCAAATAACATATAGTTTCTGCTGAGGAAATTCTCTCAAACAAAATTAAAGCTATTTTTCTCAAAACCTCCAATATTGAACAACCTTCATGTGGTCGAAGTTTTTAACGTAAACAAAAATCAGCAAAGAAAGAGATAACTTAAAAAAAAATTTCAGATTTGCCAAATATTTTATTAGGAAACGTTGCATTCAAGTCAATAAGTTTTTTTAAACATTTCAATAAATAAGATTCTAATTTTCCATGATGTGAAAACCATAAAAGAAAATATTGACAGCTATAAAATGTTCTATGATCAATAAGCCTAAGCTACAAAGAAACAATGAACTAATTCTTAAACAATGTTGACTGCAGGTAGGTAAAAATGTAGTTAAAATTTTAAAAGGTCAACCACTATTATAGACTGAGCGGCTCATGCTCGTGTTGTCGGCTTCGTCAATGTCACATGGTGGCTCAGTTTCACAAGCTCGTGCTAGTCTAGGCCAAGTGTTTGTGTGCTATCTTTTGCTTTATTTTGTTTTTCAGACAAACTTTGCCATAACGTTATCTTAGGGAATTCTTATTTCTCCATATCTTTTAATTCCTGGTATTATTTTTTGAAGTCTATCCATAGGTTCCCAATAACGAGATAATATAAAAGTGAAAAAGCAATCCTCTTTACTTATATCAAATTATTCTTGTCTTTCTAAGAACAACTTAAAAAAAGAGCTTGGGATTTATCACAAGTATAACCTAAATACTTGCTTTGTTTTAAAAGAGGAAAAATTGATTGTTAGATTATCTTAGGTTAGCTAAAATTAAGACAGCCAGTAGAAGCTTAATTAGAAAATGTACTAAATATTTGATCAATATTAAACAGTATCTTTTTATTTCTGATATATTGTTATTAGACATTTAAATAATAAGGATACGTAAGGATAATTTCCTTAGTGTGACATTCCAATCATCTAGTATATTAGGACCTGTGAATAACTTCTAACAAAATAAATGAATACCATGCTACTGTCATAAAATATTATAAAATGACTAAATTATCTATATGATTTCAAAATGTCATGTTTATATAAAGAGTCCTCATTTCAATCTAGCAGCCTTACAACAAAGAATAGATCAAACTATACAAAACCTGAGTGTGTGAATTTGATGATCGTCATATACAGCTTGATTTCTTTGCCTTTGTCAGTGGAGGCCCTCCGAACAGTTGGCATGATGCTTTTCCCGGCAATTGGATATGAGCAAGTTGTGATGTACATAGTAAATTATTTAATTTCTTGTGGCTTTTGTTTGAAAAATAATTGGAGGTTCTCCATTTAATGTTTTGAAGAATATCAATATTAATTATATTAGAAATATTTTTTGATTCAGAATTTAGAATTGTACATGATGTTTATAGGTAGCTAAATCCTCTTTTGAAAGTTTTAATATTGAGAAAAGTTCTTGGCTTTAAAAGCTGTAAGGATAGAGTTTGGAAGAATATGTAAATAGATTAGTTCCTAAAATGGTATCAATAAAGATTTAAAATGTCATTTTGATTATGACTGATTTCTATTTATCTCAAATACTAATGGTAAATATTTCAACATAATCTCAAGAGAAATTGTGCCCCATATGTTTACTTTGAGTAAATAGAAAACAAAGAAAGAATAACTTTTGTTGCTATTCTCATCCCAACATGAAAACAAAATTTACTAGGATTAAAACTTTCTTGGCCATATTTGGAAGAATTTTTAGCCTTCTAGCAATCCTAAGTACAATTTAGGAGCTGAGATTGTCTGAGCCTGATTGTAAAGCCATCCTATGGGATTTTCACTCCATTAAGTGGAATATGTCACTGGGATCCCAATGGTAAGTCACAGATATTTGCATCAGGAATTGGATGTGTGTTTGTGTGTGTGTGTGTATGTGTATTTAGACTTTAACATAACATAAACGTATGAAAGGTATGATGACACTTCATTCATTAGTTTGAGAGGTGCCATTTTTAGTTACTCCTGGCTGGCATTTCCACAATACAGCCGATACTATTTCATGGCAAGGGTAATTTTGTGGAGGACACAGCAACCACAGTTACCGAGACAAGTGTCGCCAGTGCCCAGCCAAGCAGCGCCCAGGGAAGGTGGTAACACCTGTCCGGCATGTTCTTTGGTGGAGGCGCACCCATCAGGCGTCCAGTACCTGAACCTTTTAAAAACTCAAATGATAAAACTAACTACTCTTATTCTGATTAAATACTCACCATGTAGCCTTCTAATAATTTGACTCCCATATAGCTTACTTAAAGGAAAGAACAAACTTGTCAGGGTGAGGGGAATCGTATTAATCCTGTTTTTTATTTATTGTATTTTGCTGATGCTTTGGTGTATTGGGGTCTTGCTGACACCAGAGGGACTGCCCCTCCCAGGTTAGCTAATTCCCAGAGATAGAAAACAACTTGCCTGGGAATACATCTTTCATAGGCAGACCAACCAATCCAGAGCCCAAACTCCAACCACCTCCTCTATGGGGCTCTCACATTTAAGGCCACTACCTGCCTGTTCTCATCACCCCAGGGGAGGTACCAGACAACTAGAGACAGCCTCTACACCTAGAGCCCACTGAAATTATTCAAACCAGCCAATCCTAAGCCTGCTTACCCTGCCTTGCTCGTGCATTTCCATAGAAGCTATAATATAGGCTCCTGCCCCTGTTTTTCCCTCACTCCCTCTGCCTCCAGACTGATGCTGGTGCTTCCCTGAGTGGCCCTGTGTGGTGTGACAGGTCCTCTTCCTCTTGGGAACTGTGAGTAACACACTATATTCTCAATGGCAGTTGTCTCCTGATCTGTTGGCTTCACCACACCTGAATAATGATAAAGCCTACATTTTAAAACAAGAAGGCAAAGTCCAATTGGAAGTCATAATTCTTAATAAGTCAATAGTTGAGTTTATGGAGCCTTGTTTAATGCCAGTATTCCTTAGATCCCATTTCCAAGTCTCCACGAGAAGAGGGCCAAATCATGGACCGTGGTAAATTCACGAGATTTCCTGGAGCTGCCCACTGGCCTTTTCAAGGTGACATCCTGTCTCTTCGTGCACGTTCGTTGAATGTCTACAATTCTTAAAGAGAAGGCCAGGAAAGGAAAAACTGGGGAGAATAACTAATACAACGATAACTACAAAAGCAATTTAAAAGAATCTGAATTAGCTGGAACATTGTCTCAAAACCAATAACTTGAGGCTTAGCAAGTAGCTTGCAGGTTGGTTTTGAAAACCAATTGCATAAGATTAGAATGATCAATAATTTATGTGGAAAAACATCTGACAGTTTTAGTTAAATACTAGCCTGATACAATCCAAGCTTGTCAGGACTGCTAACAGGGCTAAGACTGATTTATTAAAAGATTAATGAGTTTCTACTACTGAATCTTAGCACTGGTGGGTCAAATCTGAAATAGTGTTAATTCGAGATACCACATCTTAAAGTATACACATAAGAAAATGAAAAAGATGACAAAGAGTCTGGGAAAAAATTTTAAAATAGAAAGGATTGGTGGTGTTTAGCATGGAGATAAAAAGACAATTGAGATTAGACGGCTGACCTTGAATATAAAAGGACTGATGCACTGACTTAGTCTAGAACTCTCCAAATTAAGATAAACTAAGACCAGAAAATTGAAGTTACAGAAATATTTCAACCCTTTTAGCTACTAGAGCTGTCTGTCTATGGAAAACTCTGTCCTAAGGAGACGTGAACTGTCATTTTTGGAACTAGGCAGAGGGTAGGTGTTGATCAGAGATTTAACGAAAGTAGTTCTTTTTATTGAACAACCTTTAAAGTCTTTTCAACTAGAAGGTTCTTTCAGACAGTTTTTACTTATTAACAATTCTAGATTCAGTGGGAAAAGTTGGACACTAATGATTGAAATGACGTTTTGGAATTTCAATCATCCATATGACTTCTTAGCTTTATTTTCACATTCATTAAGTATTGGTTATAGTGGCAAAAATTTAAATTTTGATTGCCAGGCAAAACATTTCAAAAAGGATCCTCTTGTCAATTTCAAAAAGAAAAAAAAAAAAAGCTATCTGATCCCTGCAACCTTGAGTCCTATTAATATGCAGAATTTGACATCCAAGGGAAGAACACTTCCACCAAGGGATGGAATCATAGTTCCACTGAAGTGGAAACTGGGATAACCACTCCAGGTCATTCCAGGTCATTCCTTCTTGGGGGAAAAAGGGGTCATGCTGTTGGTTGGACTGACTGTCAGAACTCCAAATAGGAAGTAGAAGGAATATGGGTGGAATCTGAGTAACTCACTGGGGTAGCCCCATATCATAGCCAGTGGTAAATGTAGGTTATTACAATCTCACACAGGCAGGACCATCAAGGCCTCAGCACCCTCAAGAATGAAGGGTTGGCATATACCACAAGGTAGTTTCTTGGCTCTCTGTTTCTGACCACAGCTATTGGAAGGGGCAGTCTAAATTACCATACAACCCTATTGGTTTTCTTCCCCTCAATGGTAGAGCGGACCAAGGATGGACAAATGACCCAAGGGAACAAAACTACAAATTGGGATGAGCCAATGGGGCTTTCTCTCAGCAATCTGAATTTGCTGAGTGGAGCATGGAGTCCATGACCTCCCCCTGCTGAGGATCCTGTCTCAGTTCTTCCCCTTCCTGCTGCCCAGGTGTTCAGCTTTTCCCTAAATTTTGTGGATATGTCTCCTTATGATAACCTCCTCCCTGGCCTCCTTTATTTGAGATAATTGAACAGGATTCTATTATTGCATCCAAAATGTTTCTGATGAAAACAGTGCCTAAAGCAATATCAGTTGGATCAAAATGTAATATGTGGTCCCGAGATAAGATAATTATTAACAGAACAAGGACTGCATGGCACAGAGAGTTCCAACTCATCAGGGCAGCTTTGGCACATAGTGGGTGCCAATCAGGGGACAGAGTCTTCATCAGTGACACCATCACGGTCACAGAGGCTCTTTAGAACACTGCCTGGCATATAGTATGCACTCGGAAAGTTTACTCCTGCTTATCATCACTGTAAGTGTGAGGATAAAGAATTTTGGAAAATGCAAAAGCATTAATTTATTTGATATATTAGTAAAATGATGGTTGTAATTATACTCTTTCCCCTGCAAAGTTCCAAATGGGTCATTCATTTTATACATCCTTTTCAACTCAAAAACAACATAATATAGTTTCTTACTGTTTGAGTTTTTTAAAATGACTTGCATGTATTTTTTTCAATTTAAAACCTAATGGGGGAGGTGGGGGCGACTCCATGACCTAGTGGTTAAGTTTGATGCGCTCTGCTTTGGCACCCAGGTTTGTGGGTTTGTATCCCAGGTGCAGACCTACACCACTTGTCAGCCATGCTGTGGTGAAGATATATAAAATACAGGAATAAAATATATATATTACGTATAAAATAGAGGAAGATTGGCAACAGATGTTAGCTCAGGGCTAATCTTCCTCAGGAAAAAAAAATTAATGGAACTATTTTTCAAGAATTGAGTATATTTAGACACAAAATGCATTTAAATGTGCTACACACATTTTTATAGCTTAAAGAAACAATGCTTTGAATTCAAAATGATTAAAGCAGAAATAGCATTAGCCTTTTTATCCATATGTGCTGAACACCTAAAACGCCTTGAGACAGAGGCTTTCAAAGCTTTTAGTTTGAGGGACTCTTTATACTCTTAAAAATTGAGGACCCCAAAGGTTTTTTTTAAAATCTAGGTTATGGGTATCAATGTTTAGTACATTAAAAATTAAAACTGGGAAATTTCTAAAATGTTAATTCTTTGAAAAGAACAATAAACCCATTACATGTTAGCATAAATATTTTATGAAAAAATAACTACATTTTCCAAAATACATTTGGTGAGAAGAGTGGCACTGTTTTATGTTTTGCAAATCTCTTTTTTTGCCTTAATAGAAAACAGCTGGATTCTCCTCTGTGTTTCTGCTTTCAGTCCGTTTTAATATGTTGTTTTAGTTGAAGCGTATGAAGAAAATATGGCTTCATACAGATACGTAATTGGAAAAGAAGAAATAATTTAATAGACTTTTCAGATAATGGTGGATGGTCTTCTTTGATACTGGACCCAAACTTAGTAAATGGTAGTTTCTTAAAAGGTGGTTGTAATGTGGAATCTGAAACCACATCAGTGAACGTCCATATTCTGTTCCACCAGATTTCATTGTTCTGTCTTGCACTTTGAATGGGTTCTCCGGCCGTGCAAGATTTTATAACATCATGCACTACTCATTTGGAAAATACTGATTCCTTGAGTTATGCAGATCTTCTAAATGTTGAAACATTTCATTGTATATAACATAAAAAACATTTATTACTATTACCACTGATATCAGAGAAAAGTCTTTAAGTATGAGGAACTGTCAAGCTCACAATGATGGATTCAAGTTTATCTAAATTCTAATTGTTCATTTAAAAGGTCAGGTTTTATCACTGGCAACAGATACTGTCAGTTGTTTTCCTTGAAGCGACAAACTTGCTTTGTTCATTTTTCAGAAAATATCTGCCAAATACCCAAGACTGAGTAACTTTGTCTGTCAGTTATTCTTTCAAGTAAATATTTTTTCCATGAAAACAATGGCTAGTTCAGTTTGCAACAAGTGCTTTTCTTTAAGACAAGCACTGAACAGTATACAGAATTGTTCTGTGTTTACCTCCCATTCCATCCATGGAATATTAAAAAGGTGTGTACTCAAGATCAAGATTTACTAAAACTAATAATGTTTGCAGAATCAATGATTTTGTCTTTTTTCTTCCTTTTTAATGTGAGTGTGTGGCAGTGAAGAATATGATTGCTACTTGATGCCATGAACTTGATTCATACTAAAGCATCAAAAATTTAACCTACCATTGTTTTCCCACCATCAGGGCAATGTCAACACAGTGAGACAGGCAAATACTGTTATTTGTGAAATAATTTCATGAATGGTTTTGACCTCATGGATCTCCTAAAAGTGCCTTGGGAACTGAGGGGTTTGCAGGCCACACCGTAAGAACAACTGGCGTAAGAGAATTACTGAGGTGCTGCGTCATCATCCATCCGTCCATCCGTCTGTTAAGGGCCTATTCTGACCAGGCATCATTGAAAATGAATAGTTTCATTTCCCAAAACAGCACAGTTGAGGGCAAAATACAAGCCTGTAAAATAATTATAGTCTAGCAGAGGATGTGCATCAGGAGAAGCCACAGGTCTGCCTGGGGAAGTCACGAAAGGCTCCTTAGAGGAACCTTGGTTTAGGGGCCGGGCTAAACAGGCTCTGTGAAGAGGTCACGCCCTTCCGCGTTGCAGTTGTTTGATTAGCTCTTGAATTCACAAAATAGCAACAGACTCTCACAGCCAATATTTCAATTAACGTTTTTGAACTCTTATTACATTCTTTCACCCCAAGGAAGAAATAAAGGAGAAAGGGGCAATGACCAGCCTTAACAAAGATTCTATGGCAGCAACCAAACCCAGAAAAGCTCAGCCGCTAGATTTAGTCAGGCTGGTCCCTCCTGCGAGCAGAAACATGGAAATGAAAGCCACTGAGAGGCCAGGAGGCTGGGGAGCCCCTTTCAAGCCCTGCCTGCTGTCTCTCCACTCTGAGTTGTTTAAACTTAGGAAATAATGTAAAATATTAGTAAAGTAGCAATTACTTGGGGGGAGTTCTTTAAGAGACTGGCAGAATAAAATAAGGAAGCACCCTCTCTAAAGCTCGAGAGGGAGGGGAGTTCAGGGACAGGCAGACGGGGTTTTCATTTTTCTTTCCAAGTTGGTATAAAGTAGCAATATCAACAAATCACTGAGAAATATAGCCACACCTGGCCCCTGTCCTATCCTGTTTGGGTCAGTGGCACCACCTGCTACTCAAGCCAAAAATACAAATGCCGGACTCTTCCCTCTCCCCCGTATGCCCCATTCACTAGTTTAAAACCTCTGGCGAGTTCTTCCTTCTTGACCTGTCCTCTGTCTCTTGAGCCTTTCCATTCCCTTTGCTACCACTTTAATCAGGGGTTCCTCTCCTTTCACTTCACGAATGCCAAGTCTCCTCCTCATGCCACTGTCATCACCTTTCTAACACTCAAAACTGATAATAACACTTCCCTGTGTAAAATGCGATGGCTCCCACCGCCTAAGAGAAAAGCTCGTACTCAGCTCAGAAAATGAATCCGGCCCCAGCCTGATGTCCAGCCTCATAGTACGGGGCCTCTACTGACCGTTCTGAGCAGGTCAGATCCGACTCTTTCCCACTTTGCTGGCGTGCCTTTGCTCGATGGACTCTTACTCATCGTTCCAGACACATCTTACGTGTTTCCTCTCAATTATTAACAGACTGCCATCTGTCACCACCACCTGGGGTATACTAGCTCCATCACAGGAGTTATACCCAAATCACTGTTTACAGGTCTCTCTCCCCCACCAGACCGTAAGATCCTTAGGGCAGGAATCATTTCTGAGTTACCTGCACAGCCTCAGCACATCGGACATGGAGTAGGTGCCTGCCCCATATCCTCCCCCCGGGGTTCCTACTGAGCCCTGAAGTCCTCTCATGTCTCCCTCATGAAAGACACAAGTGCCTGGACAAATTATGGACCCTGGACCAAAAAGACGCTGGGTGCAGAGGAGAGACAAGCAATCTCAGTGAAGATTGAGTGACACTGAAGCAGAAACGAGGACAAAGACCTGAGCTCCTGGACCCCGCCCCGCTTCTTCCCAGCCCTGGTTATTAGCTTATCATTAGACTCCCATTTTCTAGATCAAGAAGTTCCTGAGCACTACTACCCTCTTCTTTCCTTGTAACCCTCCACTATTTTCCTCGTGCTGACTCACGAATTCACGATTATCAGCCGGCTGTAGGCTCCTGCCAGGTAGGCTCACACCGTAAATTCCCACGTGAGAGAACTAGCATTTTTCTATATATTCACCAGGTAGTTAATCTTTTTAATGACAAGGAAAAAATCCAAGACCCTAGCTCCAACAAACAAGCAAATAAACAAACCATTCTGAATAACTTTTAACAATTTCCCACTGGATAAATGAGGATATATCTGGCCAATTAGCAACTACATCATTCCTACAGGGCCATAAGCTACAGTACTTTGTAAAGCTCTGATTTTTTTAAACAATTGGACTTGTACCAAAGTCTCTTCTAGGGCTAGGATTGCTCTGCCAGGCCAGATGCTATGCACCTCAACACCAAAGTGTTAGGCCTGAGAACCCGGACGGGAAAAATAAGTACTTAACTATCTACTTATTTTGAGTCTGTGACTTTCTTTCCAAATAGTTTCCTATGTATAGAAATGCACATAGACATACAATTTTACACAAATAGTATGATACCACACATCTGTTTTGCAGCCTGCAATATAACATCTTTCTATATTAATGAAGGTAGACTTTCAGTGTCTACATAGTACTGTATTGCATTCCTGTACATTAAATCCTTTAAAATATCAATATTATTTAACAACCAAATTGTTAAGTGTCTGTTCAAGTCTTTTGTCCATTTTTTTTTTAAAGATTGGCACTTAAGCTAATAACTGTTGCCAATCTTTTCCCCCCCCCCCTGCTTTTTCTCCCAAAATCCCTCCAGTGCATAGTTGTAGTTGTATATTTTAGTTGTGGGTCCTTCTAGTTGTGGCACGTGGGACGCCACCTCAACGTGGCCTGACAAGCAGTGCCATGTCCTCGCCCAGGATCCGAACCAGGAAACCCTGGGACGCCAAAGCGGATTATACAAACTTAACCACTTGGCCACAGGCCCAGCCCCTTTTGTCCATTTTTAATTGGGTTGTTTAGCTGCTTTTTAAAAATCAGTTTATAACAGTTCTTCACAGATTCTGAGTATGTACCCTCTGTCAGATATGTGTTAATGGTGTTTTTTGATGAGAAATTTAAAATTATGATAAAACCCATTAACCGAGTTTTTTCTGTTATGGTTAGTGTTGTGTTATAAGAAATCATTTCCTTGGGATACAGGGGAAAGAGGGAGAAGCTGGGAACATCTTTCAATTTTATATGTCAATTATACCTCAATAAAGCTGAAATTAAAAAAAGGAAGGAAATTGCTGCCTACCGCAAAGTCATGAAAACGTCTCCCTTTAGCCGCTTCTAAATGCTTTCTAGTTTTAGCTTTCACATTTAGGCCTAAGAGCCAACTCAAACTATTGCTTGTGTACCGTGGGAAGCAGGGATCAAGGTTATTTTATTCCATGTGGATATCCCTTAAAAATTTACTTCTCAACAGAATACATATTATAATTATTTTATATAATTTTTGTTCTTTAGAACACTTTAAAATAAACCTTTAAGTCATAATCTAAGTGACATTCAGCTAATAAATTTCTCAATATAAAAGAGTTTTCCCTTAAGACTAACATTTAAAAAAATACTATCAACGGTCAAATAATCAAGTAGTAAAAATAATCTTCTGGACAAGTAAATTTTATTTCAAACTTCATCAAAATGCAGTTCATTTATAAATTGAACTTTCCTTATAAAAGTAAAGCATGGTCATTTCAGGAAATTTATAAATTAAACATTTTTTACTATGATTTTAAGTTATTCTTTGTTACAATTTTTAAAATTTTATAATTATGAAATTGCACCTTTTGCTTTTGGCAAATAAGCATAGAAAGTGAAGTTTTAGGTGTTACTGCATGCAGTGGGAGCTAAAATTCAAAGTGGAAATATAATTGTTTTCTTTAAGTGTTTACACGTCTACAATGTTTCATGTTATATCTCTTACTGCTGTCTGTCCATCTATCTATCTATTTACATGATCATATGATAAGTCTAAAAGGAACTAACTTCATCTGTTGAGCACCTGCCCCGTGATAAGCATTGAGCCAGATGCCTCCATTCTGTGAATCTCTCTCAATCTTTACAACAGCCTACAAAAGAATCCTAACCCCCACCCACCTACCACTTTATAGATGAATAAACCAAGACTCAATGAGGTTAAATATTTCCAAAAATCTATGGCTAGTAAGGGACGAGATGGGGCTTTGAGAGAAGTCTGTCTGAATTCAAAACCCAAGCTCTTTTCTTTGTACAGAACTACTTCATTCTCTGGGAGAAGGGCTGATAAACAAAAGGCAAATTACATATATTAGGACATTCATTGGTAAACTACTTTTCAATAAATCCAAGAAGTAACATGTTTTTCTGAATGCCTTGTTCAGGACTATGCCAGACACTGTAAAGGATAGTTAAGAACGTTCCCTTACTGTGAAGGATTTTATGGTCTGGCTGAGGAGACATAACTGATACGTATGACACAATTAGCAAACAATATTAAACAGTTAAAGTTAACTGTTAAAGTAAGATCTAGAGACCACTGATGTTGTAGGCATCTTTGAAGTGGCCTGTGCTGGAGGACATTGAGTTGACTTTTAGAGTGGGACTATACTATGAAGGGTCTTGAAACAGTAGAATTCAATAAAGTTGAATTTAAGAAGACCTTGGAGATTTTTGATTTGGCTTAAAGAAAGAGGTGTTTAAAAGTGTTTTCTTCAGCAGATACTCAGGGCATCTCCGGGTAGAGTGTGAGGAATGGGTCATGAAGAACCAGTTTTTGCAATTCTAGTAATACAACAAGGACCTGGACTAACGTGGTACTGGTGAGAAACAGAAATCAAATGATAGATTGCCAGGAGTAAAATTCTGCTCTCCCACACTATTTTGCTCACTATAGATAAGATGCTATGATCAAAACAAAGATACAAAAAACATATGTAGCTGTCAGCATGCTCCCAACAATATGGAAATTCTAGATTCATCTAATTTAATCTATATTGTTTTCAGTAAACGGATTTGACTTTGTTATGAGAAAGTTCCTTGCCCCTGTGAAAGTTAAAAACATTTTTAAAGCCCTCTTACTCTTTTGAAGTTTCTGAAATAACCAGTTCTCCAGGAAAAAGGAAAGAGGGTGCCATGTTTTTGTGGAATCTCTGTAATACAAATGCCAACAAAATATGATTTATACCTGTGTTATGTATGACATGCGATCCTTTCAGTTATCTCCAGTATATCAAAATTATTTCCTATAAAGGGTTTTAAAGCATCATTTTCCTAAATTAATATTAGACTAGGCCCACTGAAATCTCTTACCAAATCTTCTCGGTAAGTACAGGATTCCAAGGACATATGCATAACAGAGTAAGCACTCAAGCGTTTTTTGCTTGGATGAATTGGAGCATAAATCAATCATCATAACTCACATGGTAATTAATTCAGACCAAAGTGGAGAAGGATTATGAAACCAAGACATGAAATAGTTTAGAAGAATCTTCTTCTTAGAGATTAACTTTGATTCCAATGGCTTGTTTAAATTCATGGTTTTGTGGTTCCAAGATGTCATAGAAAACTTGTTTTTTGTCAAAATGGTCTCTAATAAAAAGCAAATCTTCAGTGGAATAGTTATCATTTTTTCCAGTCCAAATAGTCAGACTGTACCTGCATTAAAATAAAACAGAATTATATAGTTAAAAGTGAAAGATAAGAAACAGTGACGAGGAATTCCAATAAGGCTAAAAACAGTTACTTTCATTTGTCTCTAACCCAAATTCACACGGATGAAAAAATTAATGAGTAATGGCGGTACTATACTTTCCTGTTTCACTCCCTCATCAACATCAAAGGGACTAGAGAGAAAAAAATTCACATGGCCGTTGTTTAAATTAGGTAACTGCTGTATCTGAATTACAGGACTGTTAAATGGCTTTAGAAACCAGACTGGTAGCACTGGAAATGGGCCAAATTTGGGACAAAAGAACTGAGGAGATTGTGTTGCTCATCAGGGAATCTGTTTCCTGCACAGAACTGCAGCTCTGCCCAGGCTTCTTCAGTGGCTGCACAGAGTCAGATGCACATCTGCAAGGGCTGTGAGGAGACCCGAGCACCACACTTCTAAGCGGCCCCATTGTCCCTTCTGGGGGTTTTTGCATGAGATACAAGAATGCCAAGAGGGGTCACTAAGGCCAAACAGAATAAATTTAGATCTACTTCTGGAGGTAAAAAGAAACAATAATATATGCAGATTTATTATGGATGTAAGAATATGCTCAGAATTTTAATGTTATTTAAATTTTATATTTTCATTTTTTCTAGTGACATTACTCCTATTGCTTTAGAGTCTAGGAAAATGCAAAGCTGTTAAGTGGTTTCATATTGCTTTTCCCCATAAACATGTCAGAATGCAGGGGAAAATCTCCAAAGCATTTCTTCTATTAATGATAAGAAATAGTCTAACCATGGTATATATTCCTGTTATATTGACACGTTTCTGTCCTTCAGGATGGTGACAGCATCCTGAAAATGTAGCAGAGAAAAGTGCTTTGGATTTTGTTCCCCAGCAGTATTATGTGGAAAACCAAAAAGAATTTTTAAACTACAGCTGAGAACACAGAAAAGAAAAAATGAGAATTACTTTAAAAACCTACGTTTTTGCTAAAATGGCATCTTTATTACTTTATTTGAGCACCACGGTGACAAACCTTATAAAAGGACACAGATATGAGTTTAGGTTAAAAGGAGAGCTTTCCAGTATTATTTTTGTCTCTCTTAATCCTCCATTGAATTTAATCTGAAATAGGAAAAATAAAATTGCCTAAGGGTATCTTAAATTGTATTCACTCAAATCAATTCTCAGGTTTCATTTTTTAAGCCCTTTTTATTGTGAAATAACATACATAGGAAAAAATGCATGAAACATAAATGTACATGTTAACAAATTATTATAAAATGAACTCCAGTGTAACCAAAACACAAATCAAGACACGGACTGTGGCCAGCACCTCAGGAGGCCCCTGTATGTCACTGCCCCGTCACACCCTCTCCTGCCCACTGGAGTCCTCACAACCTTGACTTTTGTGGTACCATCTTCTTGGTTTTCTTTATTTTCTTTCGTTATTACTTTCTTCTTACTAGCCACCTATATATCCATCCCTAAACAATACAGTTTAGTTTTTGCCTGCTAATTAATTTTATATAAATGAAACCATAGGTATATAATATTTTTTTTGGTCTTGCTTCTTTTGCTGAATATTGTTTGTAAAACTTACCCAAGTTGAAACACGTAGCTGCAGTTTATTCATTTTCTTTGGAGAACAATTTAGCCTTATCTACTTAAGTTGAAAATATGAATAACCTATGACCTAGAAATTCTATTCCTACAAGTTGCCTTCCTATGCAAGCTTTATAAATGCAGCACATGTGCACCAGGATGTGTGTGTGTGTGTATAAAATACATGACTGCTCACAGCTGCACTCTTTGAAACAGTCGAAACCATGAAACAATCCACCTGTCATTCAATAATAGAGCAAATAGTGACACAGAAATAACAGAATATATAGTTCCTTATAAATTCCGTATTAGAGCCTTTTTGAGTTACAAAAATCTTCCCCAACTTTGTGCCTAACCTGTTCATGTTCTTCCTGGTATTTTTAGATGGAAAAAATTTCTGAATTTTAATCTATTCAAATTACTCAAATATATCCTCTATGGATAGTGATTTTTCTGTCTTGTTTAAGAATTTCTTCTTATCCCCAATTATGAAGATATTCTCTAGTGATATGGTCCATTAAAGCTTGGCTGTTTTACCTTTCATATTTAAAAAAAGACGCTGAAAGAGATGGAGTTAAGAGAAACCCAAAATTAGGGATAGAGGAAAACAAATGGACAATACAACACAAAGGAGAACGAGACAGAGAAGGAGAAGACCCACTTCGTGCAGAGCCATCAGCCAAAGGACAGGGAGTTCAAATGGAGGGTGACCAGCAGAACCTAAATGCTGCAGAGGTTAAGAATTTGGCTCGAACACAGTGTGATCCTCAAAGGAGAAAGTTCGGGAGAGTAATTGACTGCATAGGAAGAGGAAGGTGAGGAAATTGAGGGGTAGACAACGAAAGACGTGGGCTGGCAGGAACTTCTTATTTGAATATGGCAGCCTTTATAAAGTCAGCACTGCCTCCTTTTTCTCCTAGGACTCACCCAAAGGCAGCAAAAAGAACGAAAACAGAAATCTCATCTTCAATGAAATCAAGAAAGAGCTGAAACTGCAAATTACAAAACAGGCGAAAGGTTCCCGGTAGCAACGGAGACTGAGGCCAGATGGGCATGTGAGGAGGTAGAGGGCACCTGACCAGGCACGCAGACTACAGAGAAAGCCCACAAAGACACTTCTACATGAGTGCACGTTCCACCCAAACACTTTGCAACACTGGGAGTGGGTCCCTGGATTAAGTTTGGTCCCAAAAAGCAGTGGAATCAAGGAAAGAGCTAACAGAGGAAAGCCATAGTTTTAGGAATCAGCCTGTTCCTGTCAAAACCCACAATTTTAAATTTAACAGACAGATGAAAGTCTCTACTTAGAGATACTGCAACTGCCCATCTCCATTGATGGAGGAGAAGTCAGAGGCTAAAAAAATGCACACATGAGACTTGGGTCCTCAGGAGCATAGTCCTGGTGCCTCTGCAGACAAACTCGGGGCAAGGAGCTGGTCCAGGAAAACTCACTGTCTTTAAAGTAGAGCAATCAAAATAAATTTGGTAGAGGTTCTACACAAGAGAGTACAAGAAAACATAACGGAAAACAAATGGCAAATGGAGAAATAAAAACCTCATCTTTAAAAAACTTTCAGACAGCTGAAACAGATGTAAAACAAACAAAAAAAAGAATGCCAGAAAGCAGATGAAACCCATGACCAAACTTTCTAACTGATGCCATTACCTCTTTAAAGAAAGAACACAAAGCAGAGATATGAGCTCAGGGAAGAGGCTGCAAGATGAAAGAAAACAGATGACGAAACACTAAGTGGCAGATCTTAGGAAAAAAGTAGAAAATTAATACTATTATAGAAATAAGGGGAAATCTGAAGGTATTCAAGGGAGAACAGATATTGTTGAAAATATTGTATGGGACACAGAAGACAAATCATAAAATCAAGTAAAATAAAATGCAAATAAATAAAAAGAAAAGAAGTCTAAAGAGAAAATAATAGATACCAAAGATAGGGAAAGGAAAGCTACATATTCATAACTGGAGTCCCTGAAAGAGAAAACAGTGTTACTAATGCAATAGGACAAGCATTTAAAAATAAAATTCACAGAAATACTTCAGAAAAGAAGAACATTTGAACCTACATATTGAAAAGAACACCACAACCCCTGAGAAAACTGGTGCAGAATGGTCCATATTGAGACATATTCTAGTAAAATTACTGAGCCTCAGAGACAAAGAGTCCTTTCTACATTCAGTTCCTGCCATCCTCTCCATCCTCACCAATCAAGTCACTTTTAAGGCAAAAAAATAATCAGGCTGGCTTCACACTTGTCCATGTCAACACTCACACTAGAGAACAGGAGAGCAATGCCTTTGCAATCTTCCAGGACAGGTCTGTGAGCCAAGAATTTCCAGCCAGCCAATCTACTATCCAGTATGAAGCACAAAGTTGGGCATTAAGAGAGTACGGCCAACTAAAATGAGGTGAGAAGGGGAAGAAATGCACTAATTTTACTATTGCTCATAGAATTCAATGGGTATTTGTAAAGAAGTAGATCAAGCATATTTTAGAAAGTAGCAGAAATAAATAACAAATAGAAAAAAAGTAACAAATTATCATAATTAAAAATATGAAACAAAGAAAATAGCTACAGTGAAATGTTTTTAAAAACTATAACAATAGCAAGTGTTCTAGTTTCAAAAAAAATAACAGAAACAAGAGCAAACATATCTATGTTATAAACAAGTGTAAATAAGTTAAATTCTTTTTTTAAAAGAAAAAGACTGTCTGATTAGATTAATGGAAGCCAGGTATCTAAGCATCTGCTAAGGAATTTAACAACATGGAAAGAGAGAAGGCTAGAAAGAACCCTGAGGAGTTGGGTTGAAATCGGAAGTATCAGTATGAACTCATGGGTTGTTTAAAAAAACAAACAAACAAAAAATATAAATATACATACACACAGACAGATTAGAAATGGTTATAGATGTATATGTAGGCAGGCGTGTGTGTGTATGTCTGTATAGATGTGTTTATATATACAGACATACACACACAGACCATAATCACACATCTACACACACATACATTCCTCAGCTCTGTCCATTGAGAGGACCTAGAAGCAATGACACCCTAGCAGCAATGATTAAACTCACAGGTTTTGCTTTCTAAATACCATCTGCCACTATAATCAAGCAGGGATGCTTAAAGGGATGATTTGAGAACTGGGGAAGTAAATGATGAGAAAGTAAATGATGAGCTTGCCAAGAATGGAAGACCTGAAATTTGTCATGAGGAAATATCGAACTGACTCAGATTGAGGACATCTTCGTAATAAAAGGCCTACAGTCTTTAAGAGTGTCAAGTATATGAAAGAGAAAGACTGAGGAGCTATTCCAGATTGAAGGAGACTGACGAGAGGGGACAACTAAATGCAATGCATGTTCTTGGAGAGTTTCCTGGACCACAAGGAAATAAAAAGCATTGTTGGAATGGTTGGTAAAATCTGAACAGGGTCTGTGGACTACATGGTAGTGTGGCCTCAATGCTGGTTTCCTGAGATGGAAGCTGCCTAGTAGCAACACAGAAGAGCGCCCTAGCTGGGGAGGTACACGCTGCAGTACTTAAGGATGATGAGGCATCATGCCAGAAAAAATACAAACAGAAAAAGAGAGAGAGAGAGAAAATGGACAAACGCAGGAAATGGTGATTTGGGAATCTGGGTAAAGGAGCTGTAGTAATTTTTTGCAACTTTTTGATACGTTTAAAACTATTTTTTTTAAATGACAATAAATCACCCTTAAAAGAGTCAATGAAAAATAAAACTCTATAAATTTATTTTTCAAAGAAAAGAATAAGGCAAAGTTATTCAAGACAAATAAAGAGGAAGACAGTGTGAATTTAGGTTAAAAAATCATTAAATAAGACCAAGGAGATCCTTTAACAATAAAGGTATAATTCTTTTTTTAGTTATATTTCTTTTCCTGAGAAAGATTCTCCCTGAGCTAACATCTGTTGCCAATCTTCCTCTTTCTTTCCTTTTTTTATGTGAGCCACTGCTACAGCATGGCCAATGACACACAAGTGGTGTGGTTCCACACCCAGGAACCAAATCCGGGTTGCCAAAGTGGAGCACCCTGAACTTTAATCACTAGGCCATCGGGGCTGGACCAATAATAAAGGTAGAATTCTTAATGAAGATAAAACAGACATGAATATGCACCAAATGATATATGATGAACGTTTAATAAGCAAAAACTACAAAGGTATGAGAAGAAACAGACAAAAATACTTCAACAGTTGGAGACTAACTGCTTTAGTCCATAAGAGAGCAAATGGCCAAAAAATTAAAGATGACATATATTTTCATACACGAAAAATGGTACACTCATAAGGTTATTCACTACAGCATTGTTTGTAATATCAAAGATTAGAACTATCCTTTATGTCCATCAACAGGAGACTGGTTAAATAAACTATAAGACACACATAAATATGATGCACCCAGAAAAGAAAAATGAGGAACCTTGGGAAGAGCTCCAAGATGTACTGCTAAGTTAAAAAAAAGCAAAGAACACAACAGAAGCAAGATATATAATATGCTGCCTTTTGTTTAAAAAGGAGGAGAAAATAAGAATCTATATTTGTATTCACTCTTACATGCACAAAGAAACTACTAACCGTGGTTGATTAATAAACGAACCACTGTGGCCAGTGAGCGGGCAGGACTGGGTGGCGGGGAGAGAGGCTTTTCACGGTATGACTCTGTTCTTTGGTTTTTGAACTGTGTGAATGTATTACTTATTCAAAGAATTAAATTAAAAATGTTTTTAAAAGCACACAAAAAGTAGGGTATAAGACTTAACATAACTAATTATGTATGTTAATGTGTCACAGAAACTAGTAGTCTTACTCCAACATCCATTCTCCTTTCTTTCTTACATAATGATCCCCTGAATTCTAACTAGACCCAAGGTTGTGCAGAATAACAGCTCCATGCCCAGCTGCACCTGCACACAGGTATCGGCACATGACTAAGTTATAGCCAATGGGCGTGTGCAACTTCTAAGCCATGCCCTTAAAAGAAAGGGCCATGACCTGAGCTTCTCTTTTTCCCTCCTTCCTACCAACTGAAATTCAGACATGACAGGAATCGATCTGACCATATTCTGAGGTCAACATCCTAAGGAAAGCAGAGCACCAAGACAGAAGGGTTCTGGGTCCCTGACACTGTGGAGGTGCCAAACCAGCGCTGGACTATGTAAGCTTTCCCAGTTACGTGAGAGAGAAATAGACTTGTCTAAGCTGTTGTTAATTTAGGTTTCCCCTATAACAGCCAAACCACATCCTCATACAATACATGACTCAGACAAATATCCAAGCCATCAAGACAACCTTAATATAGTCTACAAAGTAGAAATAATATAGACATCATCTGATTACAATACAATAAACCTTGAAAACTATTAACAAAGCCAAAATAAAAAAATAATTCTATCACCTACATGCCTAAAACAATTTCTCTTAGACAACTTTTGAGAAAAAGCCACAATTGCAGAATATTAATGAATTAACAATGATGAAAACCTACACACTGGAAACAATGGGATACAGCTACATCAGTGGTCAGAGAAAAAAGTTTAGTCTTATATACTTATATTAATAAACAGAAAAATGAAAATAAATAAGTTGAGCATCCAACTCAAGAAACTAGAAGAAACTACGTAAAGCAGAATTTCAAAAGATAAAAGGCAGAGATCAGTGAATCATAAACCAGAAAAATAAATAAATCCAAGATCTGGTTCTTAAAAAAATGAGAGAGAAATCATTATCCAGTTTAATCAAGAAACAAGGGGGAAAACTCAAATAAACAAAATAAGGAAACTACTTTAATGACATAGAAGAAACTGAAAGAATAAGAAACTATTTTAATCATCTGTACGTAAATAAATTTTAAAACCTGGATGAGATGAACAATTTTCCAGGAATATACAATATATCAAAATTGTCTCCTAAAGAAACAGAAAATCAAAAGACCATTTACCACGTGAGAAATAGCAAAGACTGTACGAGCTAAGCTTCCCCCAAACCAGTGGGTTCAGAGGGTTTCACTGATAAGTTTACCAAAACTCAGGAACAGGCCATTTCAATGCTATTTTTAACATCTCAAACACATAAAAAGAAGGAAAGGTCCCTAGTTTTTTTAATGAAATGTACTTGATACTGATACCTAAAACTGAGAAAGAAAAAAAAAATTCAGACCAATCTCATTATCAAATGCAGAAATTCTAACTAAAATATTAGCGATAAAATTTAGCAGCACCTTAAAAGAATGACAAATCATGATCAAGTGGGGTTTATTCTGGAAACGTGAGGATGGTTCAATATTATGAAATATTATTATAATTTATGTTATTAATAGATATATGGAGAAAAATACGGTTATTTTCATAGAAACAGAAAAGGCATTCAGTAAAAATCCGACATCCGCAGGAGCACGGATACTTCACTGTACGAGTGTCAGCTTCCTTTACTCTCCACGACATAGTCAATTAGCAAACCGGGTCTTTTTCTGGATGACTTGTGAAAATTTTTTATTTGTTAGAATTCTTTGTATCTATCTGATATATGTAATTGAGGATATTTTTACCAGACTCTTTCCATTTTTATGTATTCAAATATAGGAAACTTTCCTTTTATAGCTTCTAGATTTTGTGCCTTACTAAGATAGGTCTTCTGCATTCTGAAACTATATAAACAATCACCTCCTGCTTCTTCTTTATGCATTTATGTTTGAGGTTCAAGTCTTTAATTCATCTGGAATTGATTTTGGAGTGTGGACTCAGGAAGGTGCCAGCTTTGTTTTTCCTACATGGTTGGCTTGTTGTCCCAAGACAGATTATTGGACTTTGGCTCCAATGACTTGAAATGCCAGTGTTTTCCTATCTTAAGTCCCATGGTACAGCTGGGTTTATTTCTGGACTTTCCCTGCTGTTCTATTGACGAGTCTATTAAAAAGACAGTATCAAAATTGTTTCAATATCTGTACCTTTGTAACATATTTTAAAATTTAACAGGTGGTCCAACTAATTTTTATTACATACTAAAATAATAAAATTTTTATATGGAAAAGACTTCTGAAATTATGATAGAATTCAAAGGGAAACTATTTTATCCACTTACAACTTTTCGTGAATGTATAACATAATGAAAAAAACACCACACATTCACTGGGCACCTAACATGGGCAAAAACTTTTGTGAGGAATAGCGGTGAAAGACACGACGTGAAGTAAGTTAAGGCTCACCCAGGAGCTTCCTTCTGGTGAGGGAGTCTGCGCTCATGGAACCAGTGTTCCTTCTCTCCATCTCTATCTTCCTCTCACACACAGGCTTTACATAATCAGGTTTCCTCCTCTTTCTGTCTCTGTCTCTCACACATACTCACATGCACACACTACACTGTTAAACTTACACATACCTGTGTGATTTCTTTAACAGCCAAAGTAACTGAGAACAAGACTGCCGGACTAACGCTGCTCTGACAGGAAACGTCACAGGCTGGTTTAGCTCATTGCATATATATTCCATCTCTTTCACCATTGTCCAACTGTAACCTGAAATGAAAAGAAATTTAACTTTTCTAACTGGAATCCTAAAATTCAATTAAATAAAAAACTAAACTACTGGGGCCGGCCCGGTGGCGCAGAGGTTAAGCTCGCGTGTTCTGCTTCTCGGCAGCCAGGGGTTCGCTGTTTCGGATCCTGGGTGCGGACACGACACCACTTGGCAAAAGCCATGCTGTGGTAGGCATCCCACGTATAAAGTAGAAGAAGATGGACATGGATGTTAGCTCACGGCCAGGCTTCCTCAGCAAAAAGAGGAGGACTGGCAGTAGTTAGCCCAGGGCTAATCTTCCTCCAAAAAAAGAACACTAAACTACCTATGAATAGGTAACTTCACAGGTAATTCATAAAAATTTCCATTTGGAGTCAGAGTGAATTAAAATATCACTCAATGGAAGAAAATATTTTGAGTGGAAAATGTAGACAAAAAATTAAATCTAAAACCATGCCATGAGTAACCTAGAGCAAATTTAACAGCAAATGAAAATTCTAAAAAGCATTTACTAATCTCTCAAGTACAAAAAAAGCAAATTTTGACACTATATTTTCAAGATTTTAAGGCTCTTAGGTACATTTGCATCATTAACAGTCTCTATAAACTTAGATTTTCCATTTGTGTTAATTAAATTTTCTTTTCCAAGAGAAAGATAGCTGCTAGGTATTTACTAGCTATTTAAGTAATAATTAACTTCATTTTTTTTTTTTTTTGGCTAGTCCAAATTACTCATACATTTATCTAAAATAGAAATAGTGGTAAAATTGTCTTATATGATATATGTTTTAAATCATGTTAAGACATTGTGGAAAACACACTTGCTTATTTATAAATAGCTTCAGAAAAAAATTTATATATTCCTTAAATAACCTCAAACTCTATCAAAAGTAGGTTGTAAAAAGTCTTAGTCAGTAAAGGAACATTTTACACAAAGTCTACATGACTATGTTAGTTTAGCAGTAAATTCCACATGAAAGAAGGGAAATGTCTGCTTTCCTTTAAAATCTGGAAAATTATATCTTTTTAATTAGAAAAAGGGATTGTTAACAGGAGCTACACTTACATGACTATAGACTTATAAACTCTCTGTTCTAAATTTGTGGCATAAGAAGTCAGGGGGATGAAGCATGTGTTGGTCATGAGACGAGAGGGCAGCCTGGAAACATCTGACACCAGCATGACTTACAGATCCACACATGGTTAACTCACGTCAAGCCTGAGGTTAAAGTCAGTTAGACTGAACAGTGACTAAAAGGAGTTTTAGAAGCATAAGGAAGTTACTAACTTGTTTCTAGTTTCCCTTCTTTAAACATTTTGAATTACATGTTATATTCTTTAATGAAACTAATAAAAATTAAAATAGAATTAATAAAGCATATTATTTTTTCTCTCAAGCATATCAGGTGTTGGTCCAGGGGGTTATAACCTAAATGTCACTACTCACCAGAGAGCAGTTATTCTAATCTCATGTTAGACTTAAAAACTTCACATCTAAAAACAGTAACAGCAAATAAGTAAAAAATGAATGCCCTGAACACAGGATAAGGGTTAACATCTCCATAGACCCTAAATACCTTCTTAGTTTATTATTTTTACCATGCAGACAGGTGTCTCAGAGCATCTGATTGCCTACTGGCCGTTTACCTGGAAATCACTACCCAGAGATGTAGTCATGCATTGCTTAACGATGGGGAGACATCTGAATGCGTGGTTAAGTGATTCTGTTGTTGTGCGAACATCATAGCGTGTACTTACACAAACCTAGATAGTACAGCCGACTACACACCCGGGCTGTATGGTACTAATCTTATGGGACCACCATCGTATATATGGTCTGTCATTGACTGAAACGTTGTTATGCAGTGCATGACTGTATGAGGAAACAGAAAGATGAATCCAAACAGTGTAATAAGTTTCAGCCAGGAAAAAGAAGGTGAATATTCAGTTCCATGTGTAGGAATATGTGAAGGGAAAGCAGGGATCCAGCCGACAGTAGTCTCATGGCCTCCCCTGTCCAGCCAAAGAGAGTGGGGGGGGGGCACCAAGGTTCCCTTCCAGGGTCTAGGTGGCAGAACTTGTGCTCTGCAACCACACTCTGCATGCTTCTGGCCTCACGTGGCTTGAAAAGCTTTGATTACCACTTCTTTATCTTTCATCTGACATAGGGAGTTTGCTTCAAGGTAAAAAGAGTATAGAATATTTTACAAGTTCAAAGAGACCAACTCAGGATTTGTTTAAAGTATGTAAAGAGGCAGCTTTGGTGATTCTAGACCTTGCAAATAAATATTTCTCATGGAAACTTGGTGACAAACATCACCAGTGAATGCAGTGTCTCTCTATGTGAAACAACAGAAAGAAGACTCATACACACATCTTTAAGGCCAGATCTTTCTCTCCATTAGGTCTTAGATTTTGTGAAATGTGTTTTGGTTTTGTATTTAAAGGTGTTATTTTTATATTTGGAGTATATTTTAATTTGACCAACAAGATATATATTTTTTAAATTATTACCTTCATTGACTTTCTCAGGATGCCATCCTGTTGTCCAACCCAGGGAAAGTGTCACATCTGGAAAGAAGGATGTCACAGTGTCTATGAAAGGTTTTGCATCCACTACTCTGCTATGTCCATTTGGACCAGGAAGAATATCAGCATTAATCCACACGGGACGCTTCAGATGCCTCTTCACATTCTCCAAGAGCATCAGGGATGGCTCGACAGCTGCCAGACTGAAAACACAGTTTGTTGTCAATGAGACATATTCCTAAAGTAAAAGTAAAAAGTTCTTTCGGACCAATAGTTTTAATGCTCTCAAATTCATAATAAAAGTGTAATACAACAACGAGTGAATTAAATAAAATTAAAGATCACACAGCACCAGAGGGGAAAATTAACATATGCCATATCTCAAAATGTTGATTTATGTTTATTACTCATGAAAGCGCCTTAACGGTTCTATAAATATATGAATAATGCTACTACTTGTGGACAGATAGAGGTTTCAAAATTCTGTATTATGATCACTCAGTATAAAAACAATTTAAGAAAAGCATAAATATTCACTCATCAGAGAATGTATAAATATGGTTTAAAAATTAGATATACTCATATCCTGCACACTGATGGAAACACTGTGTCTCCAGTACCGGCCACGACTGTGGAGAAAAGCTCTCTTTTCCTTCATGCATTCTTGTGTGAATCTGGACACATAAACACATTTCTAAAAATGACTGCAAAGTATAAAATTACAACATTTCCTTAAAGCTTTTATTAACTTAATTTTTTCCCCCTTATTGTAAACTTCTTTTCTGGGAACTAGAGACAATTATATTTTAGTTACTTTTAAATAAAAAAGCAGCTTCCTTCTTTATACTTCCCTACATCTATTCTGACATCTATAGATTTTGAAACAATCAAGTTTTAATCAGGCTACATAATTTTTACTTTTTAAAAATATATACACTAACTTTACTGGAAAACTACACTAATAATTTTGAATCTCTTCTGAACCTTTAGGGCCTCTATTCATTTCTAAGAAAATTAGTTTCTTTTTTTTTTGGAAGATTGGCCCTGAGCTAACATCTGTTGCCAATCTTCCTCTTTTTTTTTTCCTCCCCAAAGCCCCAGCACATAGTTGTATATCCACATTGTAAGTCATTCTAGTTTCTCTATGTGGGATACTGCCACAGCGTGGCTTGATGAGCTGTGCGCAGGTCCACATCCAGGATCGGGACCGGCCAACCCCAGGTTGCCGACGCAGAGCATGCAAACTTAACCACTCAGCCCCGAGGTGGCCCCAGAAAATTAGCTTTTAGTGAATACTGTAATGGGAGGCTAGGAATGTGGGAGATGGGTGTGCAGGGGAGGACACTTAGTACCCGTTCCTCACTCTTCCCTCTTCCTTCTTGAGGGGCCGGAATCCTTCTGCCTAGGCTCGTCACTCTTCACTCACTCTACTTTTCTTGGACCTTCTACTTTAAGAGGAGACACTGATAATCTCATTATTTATTGGGTCATACTTATTAGTGAGCAAGGATACTGTGCATTAAAACCAGAGGAAGCCAGCCTCCAGCCTTTCGCGCTGCTCCCAGGTGGTCAGCTTCTTTTTTCTCACTCTTCTGCCCCTGAAATGGAGGCCCCAGATTTTAGTGGATTAATAAACTCTAATGCTGGACCTTGCAGACTCTAATTTAGATACTGTCATTTCTCTGCCTCAAATGTAATTTAGATGCTGTCATTTCTCTGCCTCAAATGCTTTCTGCCTTGAAGGGTACCAATACCATGTTAAAACCACAATTCTGAGATCTGGCACCGTATTTCCTACAAAAGTCCCTCATTTTTGGTAGCAAGCAACTTGTGCCTGTGACTCCAAAGTTTGCTTGTCTGCAAGTCCCACAGGAGCAGCCGAGTCCCCACGGGGCTCCGCTCTGCATGGGTGAAGCAGGGGAAACCCTGAAACTAATCCACGCACATCTGCCACCATCGACCTCTCTTTTTCCGTAAAGGACTGATTTCTTAAGAAATCTGGTGCCTGTGGAGGTCGGCTTAAACACTAATTTCCAGTTTACATTCCAGAGGGAACTTTTTCGGCTTTCTCAGTTTGGTAATCCGACACAGGCCTGTTTAAGATTGGTTCTCCATCTTTTCAGATGGAGACTTATCTAGTCTCAAACAGCATTTTCTCCCCAAAATTAAAATTCCACCAGCATATATCAAGTGTCTGCTACACGCAAAGCACTGCGCAGTTAAACCTGAGAAGATGTGACACGTGTTCTCTGTAGCATGAAACAAAGCATTTGATCTTTAGTGCTCAGTGACTCAAAGTTTTAGATCTCCTTGCCTTTTCATGTGCTCGGTGTTCTGTGTGTTTACTACTGCCCCTTGAATTGTTCCCTGTGACATATGCTTTGGCTCCTCACCAGTCAGCTCAGCTCGTTCATTCCTGAACACGAGCAGCTGCCACAAAAGGGCTGAGCCACTAGAAAGATTTTGCAAGTTTTTTGGTCATAATGTGTTTGAAGGGACTGCCAGTCCGGCTGGAGAGCTCATGCTCTGAACCAGAACTCCTGTTCCATTATACATGTACATATTTTAATTATCACTAACACAGACTGCAGTAATGAGGCTCTCCCTTACTGGAAACAAATAAGACAAACAAAACCTACATTAAGAAAAACACAAAACCTTACTAAGGAAAATAAAACTTTTTTTGTTGTAGTTCTTATTTTTCTGGAACTCGACAAAATAATCCTAAAAGAATAAATGTGGAGGGAAAGCCCTAATATTTTTTTGGGGGAAAAAAAGGACTGAGGACAAACTTTGGCAAATAGCAAAAGAGAATATATACGACAAGGAATATCATACCATGTTCCTCACCTGGAAGACTCCATGTTGTAAATATGACAAAACGACACATCCCTCCCACTTAATCTATAAATTCCACGTAATTCTAATCAAAAACACCAGTGGCCAGGGGCTGGCCCCGTGGCCGAGTGGTTAAGTTCGCGCACTCCGCTGCAGGCGGCCCAGTGTTTCATTGGTTCGAATCCTGGGCGCGGACATGGCACTGCTCATCAAACCACACTGAGGCAGCATCCCACATGCCACAACTAGAAGGACCCACAATGAAGAATATACAACTATGTACCGGGGGGGCTTTGGGGAGAAAAAGGAAAAAATAAAATCTTAAAAAAAAAACCAAAAAACAAAAAAACACCAGTGGCCAATATTCTCAATTTCTTACATGTATTCAGTTTCCACTAAGAACTGCCAAAAGGTTTGCCAAGATGATCATTTGAAGAGGGGAAGTCCCGATCAAAATACTACCTAAAATTTCTCTTTGGTAGGACTTATTTAAATCTCTAGGAAAGAACATAAATTTAGTTTTTATACACTAGGGTTTTTTTCCTAAAAAGTTACCTGTAAGTCAAACTTCTGAGTATCATATCTTACTTTCCTATTAATTCCATTCAGAAGTTGGGGATGATAAAGTAAAAATCATACTTAAAATTGCAATAAATTAGTTAAATGTACATTCTAAGGAAAAAATAATTATTTGCTAAAACTCCATGTAAAATCTAAAAATCATTCTACATTACTTAGTTACTATTTGCATACTAAACAAAATAACCTAGAGGCACAAAACAAGAAGTAGTAAAATTTACCTAACAGGTGGCTCAGCTACTCTTACAAAGGTAGTGCAGAGTTCTTGTTCAGAGCATGAGCTCTCCAGCCGGACTGGCAGTCCCTTCAAACACACTATGACCAAAAAACTTGCAAAATCTTTCTAGTGGCTCAGCCCTTTTGTGGCAGCTGCTCGTGTTCAGGAACGAACGAGCTGAGCTGACTGGTGAGGAGCCAAAGCATATGTCACAGGGAACAATTCAAGGGGCAGTAGTAAACACACAGAACACCGAGCACATGAAAAGGCAAGGAGATCTAAAACTTTGAGTCACTGAGCACTAAAGATCAAATGCTTTGTTTCATGCTACAGAGAACGCTGAGCTGGCTCCAGGAAACCTGGGATCTGGTCCTAACTCAGCTGTCACGCTTGGCTATCGTTCTTGGGTGAATCACTTAACCTCTCTGGGACTCTTTGTCAATAAAATGGAGTTGGACCATTCACCATCCCAAAAGCTTTTCGATTTTAAACAGCTGTTTCATTCACTAACAGTATAATGAGGTTTACTGGTATATTTGGCTCCACTACAAATGAGTGGAGTCATCTCAATAACCCTATGAGTAAGATTTCCAAATCTTTATTAATTTCTTGAGATAATTCAATTTATAACAATTCAATTGTTCAGAGATGAAGTAGGTTTACCACAAATCCTAGATTTCCATAGAAGTTGCCTTCATGCCTTATAGTGAGCTTTGGTGGTGTCACAATATATTCCTAGCTTTACATAATTTTTAAACTGCCAAAACACCACAAAAGTAAAATTTCCTGACAGCCAGAGTGAAGGAAATGATACTTAATCTTGCTCTTCATTATCAATGCCTCCAAAATGCTATTTTTAAGGAATATTTTAGTTATTGAAGAACTCTAAATAATTCCCCATACACAAATATAGTAACCTGGATCAAGCAGGATATGCATTAACTACCTCAACAAAATTCTCTCCATTCTCTCTCTCCTGGACTTTTTTTTATTGAGGTTATCATAGTTTACGAGACTGAAAAATTTCAGTTGTACATTATTATCTGTCAGTCATCTTATAGGTTTGCCCCTTCACCCTTTGTGCCCACCCCCCACCTCCTTCCCCCTCGTAACCACTAATCTGTTCTCTTTGTCCATGTGTTTGTTCATCTTCCACATATGAGTGGAGTCATACAGAGTTTCTCTTGCTCTATCTGGCTTACTTTTCTTAACATAATACTCTCAAGGTCCATCCATGTTGTTGTGAATGGGACGATTTTGTCATTTTTTATGGCTGAGTAGTATTCCATTGTTATTTTATTGAGATATATATATATATCTCTCTCATATCTCCTTTATCCAGTCAATGGGCACTTAGGTTGCTTCCATGTCTTGGCTACTGTGAATAATGCTGCAATGAATAATGCAAAGATCTCTTTGAATTGCTAATTTCAAGTTCTTTGGGAAGATACCTAGGAGTGGGATGGCTGGGTCATATGGTACTTCTATTTTTAATTTTTTGAAAAATCTCCATACTGTTTTCCATAGTGGCTGCACCAGTTTGCATTCCCTACAGCAGTGTATGAGAGCTCCCTTTTCTCCACACCCTCTCCAACATTTGTTATTTTTTGTCTTAGTGATTACAGCCATTTAACAGGTGTAAGGTGGTATTTTAGTTTAGTTTTGATTTAGTTTAGTTTTGATTTGCATTTCCCTGATGATTAGTGAGGTTGAACATCTTCTCATGTATTTACTGGCCATCTGTATATCTTCTTTGGAGAAAAGTCTGTTCATATTCCCTGCCCATTTTTTGATCTGATTGTTTGAGTTGTATGAGTTCTTTATACATTATGGAGAATAACCCTTTGTCAGATATATGATTCACAAATATTTTTTCCCAGTTGGTGGGTTGTCTTTCATTTCAATCTTGTTTTCACTTGCCTTGTAGAAGCTCTTTAGTCTGATATGTCCCACTTGTTTATTCTTTCTGTTGTTTCCCTTGTCTGAGAAGACATGGTGTCCAAAAAGATCCTTTTAAGACCTATGTCAAAGAGTGTACTGCCTATAGTTTCTTCTAGAAGTCTTATGGTTTCAGGTCTTAACTTCAACTCTTTGATCCATTTTGAGTTTATTTTTGTGAATGGCATAAGAGAACGGTCTACTTTCATTCTTTTATATGTGGCTGTCCAGTTTTCCCAATACCATTTGTTGAAGAGACTTTCCTTTCTCCATTGTATGTTCTCAGCTCCTTTGTCAAAGATTAGCTGTCCATAGACGTGTGGTTTTATTTCTGGGCTTTCAATTCTGTTCCATTAATCTGTGTGCCTGTTTTTGTACCAGTCCCATGCTGTTTTGATTACTATAGCTTTGCAGTGTATTTTGAAGTCAGGGATTGTGATGCCTCCAGCTTTGTTCTTTTTTCTCAGGATTGCTTTAGCAATCTGAGGTCTTTGGTTGCCCCATATGAATTTTAAGATTCTTTGTTCTATTTCTGTGAAGAATAGATTCTGATTGGATTGCACTGAATCTGTAGATTGCTTTAGGTGTTATGGACATTTTAACTACGTTTATTCTTCCAATGCATGTGCATGGAATGTCTTGCTATCTCTTTATGTCATCATCAATTTATTTCAGGAACGTCTTGTAGTTTTCATTGTATAAGTCTTTCACTTCCTTGGTTAAATTTATTCCAAGATATTTTATTCTTTTTGTTGCGATTGTGAATGGGATTATGTTCTTGATTTCTCTTTCTGTTAGTTTGTTATTAGAGTATAGAAATGCAACTGATTTATGTAAGTTGATTTTGTACCCTGTAACTCTGCTGTAACTGTTGATTATTTCTAGTAGCTTTCCGATGGATTTTCTAGGATTTTCTCTATATAAAATCACGTCATCAGCAAACAGTGAGAGTTTCACTTCTTCACTGCCGACTTGGATTCCTTTTCTTTCTTTTTCTTGCCTGATTGCTCTGGCCAAAACCTACAGTACTATGCTGAATAAGAGTGGTGAGTGTGGGCATCCTTGTCTTGTTCCTGTTCTCAGAAGGATACCTTTCAGTTTTTCCCCATTGAATATGATGTTGGCTGTGGGTTTGTCATATATGGTCTTTATTATGTTGAAGTACTTTCCTTCTATACCCATTTTATTGTGTATTTTTATCATAAGTGGATGTTGGATCTTACTGAATGCTTTCTCTGCGTCTATTGTGATGATCATGCAGTTTTTGTTCCTCATTTTGTTAATGTGGTGTATCACATTGATTGACTTGTGGATGTTGAACCATCCCTGCATCCCTGGTATAACTCCCACTTGATCATGGTGCATGATCTTTTTAACGTATTGCTGTATTTAGTTTGCCAATATTTTGTTCAGGATTTTTTGCATCTATGTTCATCAGCAATATTGGCCTGTAATTTTTCTTCTTTGTGTTATCTGGCTTTGATATCAGGGTGATGTTGGCTTCGTAGGATGTGTTTGGAAGTGCTCCATCTTCCTCAATTTTCTGGAATAGTTTGAGAAGGACAGGTATTAAATCTTCTTTGAATGTTTGGTAGAATTCTCCAGAGAAGCCATCTGGTCCTGCACTTGTATTTTTGGAGATGCCTTTGATTATTGTTTCAATCTCTTTACTTGTGATTGGTCTATTCAGATTCTCTATTTCTTCTTGATTCAGTTTTGGGAGGTTGTAAGAGTCTAACAATTTATCCATTTCTTCTAGGTTGTCCAATATGTTGGCATATAGTTTTTCATAGTATTCTCTTATAATATTTTGTATTTCTGTGGTATCCGTTGCAATTTCTCCTCTTTCATTCCTAATTTTACTTATTTGAGTCTTCTTTCCTTTTTTCTTAGTGAACCTGGCTAAGGATTTGTCAATTTTGTTTATTTTCTTGAAGAACCAGCTCTTTGTTTCATTCATCCTTTCTACTGTCTTTTTTGTTTCAATTTCATTTATTTCTGCCTCTCATTTTTATTATTTCCTTCCTTCTACTGACTTTGGACTTCGTTTGTTCTTCTTTTTCTAATTCTGTTAGGTGTTTGAGATTTTTCTTGTTTGTTGAGGTGAGCCTGTAGTGCAACGAATTTCCCTCTTAGGACAGCTTTTGTTGCATTCCCAAATGAGTTGGTACGGTGTGTTTTCATTTTCATTTGTCTCCAAATAATAGTTAATTTCTCCTTTGATTTAGTCAATGATCCACTGGTCGTTCAGTAGCATGTTGTTTAATCTCTACATCTTTGCCCCATTGCCAGCTTTTTTCTTGTAACTGATTTCTAGTTTCATAGCATTATGGTCAGAAAAGATGCTTCATATTATTCCAATCCTCTTAAATTTATTGAGGCTTGCTTTGTTTCCCAACATAATGGGACTGTTCCATGCGCACTTGAGAAGAATGTGTAACCTGCTGTTTTCGGATGGAGTGTTGTACATATATCTATTAAGTCCATCTGGTCTAGTTTTTAAATTAATTCTACAATTTCTTTGTTGACTTTCTGTCTGGATGATCTATCTATTGGTGTTAGTGGGGTGTTGAGGTCCCCTACTATAAAAGGATATCTCCCTTTAGTTTTGTTAATTGTTGCTTTATGTACTTTGGTGCTCCTTGTTGGATGCATATATATTTATAAGTGTTATGTCTTTTTTTTTTTTTGAGGAAGATTAGCCCTGAGCTAACTGCTGCCAATCCTCCTCTTTTTGCTGAGGAATCCTGGCCCTGAGCTAACATCCATGCTTATCTTCCTCTACTTTATATGTAGGATGCCTACCACAGCATGGCTTGCTAAGTGGTGCCATCTCCGCACCTGGATCTGAACTGGCAAACCCCGGGCCACCGAAGTGGAACTTGCGCACTTAACTGCTGTGCCACTGGGCCAGCCCCATGTTATGTCTTTTTGGTGGAGTGCCCCTTTGATCATTATATACTGCCCCTCTTTGTCTCTCTTTACCTGTTTTGTCTTTTTTTTTTTTTTTTTTTAAAGATTTTTTTATTTTTTCCTTTTTCTCCCCAAAGCCCCCCCGGTACATAGTTGTATATTCTTCGTTGTGGGTCCTTCTAGTTGTGGTATGTGGGACGCTGCCTCAGCGTGGTTTGATGAGCAGTGTCATGTCCGCGCCCAGGATTCGAACCAACGAAACACTGGGCCGCCTGCAGCGGAGCGCGCGAACTTAACCACTCGGCCACGGGGCCAGCCCCTTTACCTGTTTTGTCTTGAAGTCTACTTTGTCTGATAAAAGTATGGCAACACTTGCTTTCTCTTGTTCATTTTTAGCTTGGAGTATTGTCTTTCATCCCTTCACTCTGAGTCTGTGTTTGTCTGGGGCTGAGGTGCATTTCCTGGAGGCAGCATATTGTTGGGTCTTGTTTTTTTAATTTATCCTGCCATTCTATGTCTTTTGATTGGAGAATTCAATCCATTTACATTTAGAGTGATTATTGAAACATGGGGGCCTAATGCTGCCATTTTATTGCTTGTTTTCCTGTTCTACTGCATTTCCTTTGTTTCTCGTCTCCTGGACTACTTTTTAACAAAAGTAGTATTTTAAATTTACCATTCTATTAACACAATGGTCACTTATGATAAATTGCTTTGTAAAAATTAACTTAATTTTAGCCTCAAAAGATTCCCAAGAAACAATTTTAGCAAATAATTCAATGGATCTCAGGTCCATTCCTGAAACATACTACTTGGCAATTCCATTTTCAATTTAAATAAAAGTACAAAGTTAGTCAGGCACAGATATATAAAGCTATTAATCTTTTCTTCCCCCAAAGTTATTCTGTAACAACAAGAAAACTGAACATATTTGTACAAATACCTCTTGAAATCCAGCTTGATGCCTTTATTGCTCTTCACAACTTCAGCTAGCCATTCCTGTAGGGTATTATCACTGTTTGTTTCAGGAGGATGGGCCATGATTGGCTGGCCATGTTCTGATCCATCACTTGGAAGAAGGACATCGGCTTCTATCATGTGAGCAGTACCTGTCCAAATAAAAGAACTCAATCTCATTAAAACAAGGACTACAGAAGATGCCATGTCCAGTATCCTTTTGAGGAGGATAAAAGGAAGGAAAGAAAACTAACATTAACTAGTAACTACTAAGTGCCAGGTACTGGATGAGGCCTTTATATGCTGTCCTTAGTTTTTACAGATGAGCAAACAGGTAGTGAGGAGTTCAATGCCTTTCCCTAGGTCACACAGCTCTTAAGCTGCTGTCATATTATTTAATTTCTTCCAAGTACATAGCAAAGTGAGTATACAAAGGGAGGCTTAATAAGTATTTGTTTAAGTTTCTGAGAATAAAAATAGTAATTTTATCTTCTCATCCCTCAAATTAGAAACCATAGATTTATTGCTATGTTTGAAGCCCTAAGTTACAGATTCCATTCTGTGACTTAAAGCTTGGCCACTGTTTAAAAGCGCACACATCCCTGGAATAAGCAATAAGCTCCACCAGTCACTTGGTGTGAATGTGTTTAGCAGGCGGTAGTAGAGTGACTCCAAGGTCAGATGGTAGACAACAATTCCTCCCACACATTCATACCTCTCTTCTCATTTCTTTCTCCTCTGCTTGATTCTAGGCTGGCCTTGTGATTTGTTTTGACCAAGGTAATGGAAGTAAAACTTTCAGTTCTAGGCCTAGCCTTTAAAAGGCCTGGGAGCGTCTGCTTTCATCCTCTTGAAAGCCAGCCACCATGCAAAGAAGTTCAGGCAAGACTAGTGAAGACTCAGAGACCACGACAAGGGAGAGAAGCCACACGAAGGAGAACTAAGAACTTCCTGCCTGACAGACAGCATTAAGATCTCTGACATGTGAGTGACGCCATTTTAGAATTTCTGGGCCCAGCTGGGCTCCCAGCCAAATGCAGCAACAGGAGTGTCCCCAACCTACAACACATAGAATGGGAGAGCCACCAGCTGACTCTCAAAATCAAGAGAAATAATAAGTCATTGTTATTTTAAGCCACTAAGTTTGGGGCTAGTTTATTACCCAGCAATAGAAAACAAACAGTTACCTGGAAGTGGGGTGTTGCCATAACAAAAACCTGAAACATGTGACACCAGCTTTAGGATCTGGTGGATTCAAGAAAGGCAGGGGATGCACTGTTAACGGAAGTTGGAAGAGCAGTGAGGAAATTCTTACTGGAAGCTTGAGAACAGACAACCTGTTTTATATAGTGGTGAAACGCTGGGCTACATTATCACTTGTAGCAAATGGTGGAAGGAAGATAGAGAGGGTACCAAATGAATTTGTGGATTTGACCAAAGAGGTTTCCCCGCAGAATGTTGAAAGTACCAAAAGTCAAATTCAGGATGCTGTTAGTAAACTATGGCCTCATGGTCAAGATCAAATCAAGGAAGCAACTACAAGATCATTTGTTAAGACCTCAAAAAGATGGTGGCTCATGGACTCCCAGAGTTAGACAAAAGAAATTCTAGAATCTTAAGGGTATTGTCCCACAGCACCTTAACTGGCAGACCAAAGTAGAGAGAGGCCTACCCCAAAGAGATTTGGGGATGAGGTTTTTGATTAAAGGAATGGTTTATAATTTGATATATAGAAAGCCCACTACATTTTTAATGGAGCTGTATCCATTTGGATCCAAAAAGATAGTTCAAAATGAAAAGAGATAGGCTCTCAAATTTCTACAGGCTGTAAAGGCTACTGAGCTGCAAATATGGGTCACTTACCAATATGCACACGAGAACATGCTGATCATCATTAGGCTGTAAGGAAATGCAAATCTAAACAACGACATACCAATTGACACACACTAGGATGGCTATAATGAAAAAGACAGACAATAACAAGTGTTGGCAAGGATGTGGAGAAATCAGAACCCTTATTCACTCTGCTGGTGGAATGTAAAAAGGTGCAGCTGCTTTAGAAAAGCTTGGCAGTTCCTCAAAAACTTAGACATAGAGTCACCATGTGACCTAGCAATTCCACTCCTAGACACATATGCAAGGGAAGTGAAAATGTGTGTCCACACAGAAACTTGTACACAAATGTTCACAGTAGCATTATTTATAGTAGCCAAGAAATGGAAACAAACCCAAATGGGTAATCAAAACGTGGTATAACCATACAATCAAATATTATTCAGCCACAAAAATGAATGAAGTATTGATAAATGCTACAACACAGATGAATATTGAAAACACGCTAAGTGAAAGGAGCCCATCACAAAAGGCCACATACGAAGGAAAAGTACAAGGTGCTACCCTGAATTTTGATTCTGGGATCAGGAAAAGTCTCTTCGAGGAAATGGCAATTCAGCTGATACCAAAGGATGTGTAAGTGGTTAGCCAAGCAAAGTGTAGCAAAGGGTGCTCCAGGAAAGCATATCTGTGACAGCCTGAGAAGGAAAAGAGCTTAGCTATGTGAGGAACTGTAAGGCTGGCAGAGCTGGAATGTAAGAACCCTGTGACAGATGAAGTGGGAGAAACAGGCCAGTTTACGCAGGGCTTTACAGGTTATGGAGGTGGTTTGAAGATTCCAATAAACAGCATCCCATTCTCCAGATGGATTCTGAGAAATAAAATAGCCAAGTCAGAAGATAAGGCTCACAGTATTACCTTAGTTACCTAAAAGCCTAGGTTAGAGGATGTATTAGCTGAGAGCTAAACGAGCTTGCTGACTCCTGATTTCCACCATCACCTCCCAGTCCAAACTCTGGAACTGCCTCTTTGAAGCAAATTTCCAGCAAATACAAATATCCAGACTGTTGCCCTCCCACTGTCCAGGTGGAAGAGGAGACCGGAGCACACTCCTTTGCCCAGCACCTTTGATAGATCAACCACAAACCAAAAAATTCTCCTTACCGCCGTGAGAGGAATAATCAGTGAGGCAAGAGGCCAAAGCATTTAGGGAAAACTCTCTCCTCCTGGAAACCAGAGTGGTGGAACTAAAAGAGTGCCCATCTAACAGCCATATTAAGGACTTTAAATGGAAAAACATTAAGGGGTTTTGAGCAAAAAAAGCCTGATCTGTGTTTAAAAACACTACTTTGCTGGGTAGAAAATGAGCTGGACAGGACAAAAGTGGAAGCAGGGAAAATGATTTGCCAAATCAGGGTTGACTCATATATCCACTGGATGCTTCTGGCTGCAAGTTAACAGAAATTCAGATTCAAGCTAATAAAGAATCTGATCATCTCATGTAACTGGAAGTTCAGAGGTGGGGGGCTCCAGGTGTGGTATCATCGGCAGCTCAATGATGTTATCAGTCTTCATGGCTCTTCTTTACTGTTCCTGGTGTTGTCTTCATCTTAAGGCTGATTTCTATTATGATTGTAAGGCAGATCCCAAGGCCACTGGGGTTACATACTTCCACATTTGCGTATTTCAGTTTTAAGACAGAACTCTTCTTTGATAATTATGGATAATAAGTACTTTCCTTGGGTCTGAGTGAGCCAGGTTAGATCACTTGCCCACCATGGGAACAATATGAACCATCAAGGGAACTCCAAGTGCTGATTAACTTATTCTAATCCACTCCTGGGGCTAGAAATGAAGTCAGCTTCCATACGGTTGCACGGAGCAGAGATGGATACCTTAATAAAACGGGAGTTGTCTTAGGAAGGAAGAAAAGGGGAATGGTGATGGAGTAGGCAGCCAATGGTGTTTGTTATATCTCTCTTCCCTAAGCTAGATCACATTTAGGTTCTTTTGCTTATAATGAGGTAAAGTACAGATGAGAGACCAAGGCCCACCAGTTCTGTACTCCCTTTATGCTCTACAAACGCGATTCTAAGCTGTATCCAGGTTCTATCGACACAGCCTTCAGTCCCCTGCCAAAGGTGGGATTGCTCACATGGTTAAAGATGCTTGTGTGGTTCCCCTGGCAATGCGGGGCAGATGCAGAGAAGTCTCTTTTTCAGCCTGTAGAGAAACAGGGCAACTGAATTAGCAGAAAAATGGATGATCTAATGTTTTATTACTTTCCCAGGATGAGAAATTGGGGGAATGGGTTGTGGGTCCATGGTATCTCCAACTCAATTTTCTAATGACATATTTGAGTTGCAAAGGGTCAAGCTTTTGTCTAATTTTTAAAAAGGAATCATGAATTACCAATGAAGTGTGATGTTTAGCAAAATATATGTAGGCATTCTATGTTCTCCATCAGTGCAGTTGTAAAGGAGCACACAGGCCTGAGAATTTCTTGCTTAAGAGTAATAGTCAGGGGGCCGGCCCCGTGGCCGAGTGGTTAGGTTCGTGTACTCCACTTCGGCGGCCCAGGGTTTCATCAGTTCGGATCCTGGGTGCAGACATGGCACCACTCATCAAGCCATGCTGAGGCAGCATCCCACATGCCACAACTAGAAGGACCCATAACTAAAAATACACAACTATGTACCGGGGTGCTTTGGGGGAAAAATAAAATCTTTTAAAAAAAAAAGAGTAATAGAGTCTTCATTTGTTAACTCCATTCATTCCCATGAGCAGAAAAAAAAATCACTAAATGGCAGTGTCAGGGAGACTCAGGTCCCAAGTAAAGTATGTCCCTGAAGGTCTCCTTTAAGAATAAGAAGGGAAGCTACAGGGACGAGAGATCATGATGGCTTGGACTAGGATGGTGACAGCAGACACAGAGAGATGTGGACCAATTCAAAATGTATTTTGGAATAGAACTATGTTTGGATAATAGACCAGATACAAGAAATAAAGAAAACAGAATCGATGACTCCCACATTTCTGGCTTAAGTTTCTAGAAGGATTATCATGCTATTTACTGAGATAGGAAAGACTGTAGGAAGTACAGGTTAGTAGACATAATTAAGAATTTCCTTTTGAATAACTTAAATTAGAGATGCACGTGAGCTCTCTAAGTGAAAACACCAACGAAGTAGACGGATAGACTAATACTCAGAAGAGAGGGAGGCCCGGCCTGGAGACACAGAGATGGGAGCTGCTCAGCCTCTCTCCTGAGTCTCCCACCCCCAGCCCTGGGGAGAAGGCTTTTGAAGGCCAGGGCATCCTTCTGCTTTGGGATACTGCCCGGTCACCATATTTCCCAGTTCAGGGAGAGCAGAGGGGACGTCTGCACATCAGGATACACGTCACCCCAACCGCAGGAGGTCCAGCTTGTGACCAGAGCCAAATCTGCCTTGCTTCCCCTGGCCACACGGACTCCTGAGCAAAACCAACTTTTCCCATCCCAAGGCTGAGATATCAAAAGGGCTTTTCCCCCTCATTATTTATTTTCTCCCAAGAAAGAGGGCAAAAGAAAGGGGATCTAACTACTATTGGTTCAACTACATTATCTCTCTATCCAAAGACCAAATGATTGTACAGCTTTGTTTTCAAAAGAAAAGAAGAAAACCTCAGTTACTATTTACACTCAAATCTAGTTACTATTTACACTCACTCAAATCAAAACTCAAAGAAGCATGTTTATAGAAATGAAATTAAACATATATTTTGCCTATATTGTTTATGTGCTCTAATGGAGCAATTTAGTATAGTTTTATTAATACATTTAGTTGGTGACTATAGTCAACACTTTTCCTAAAGATGTTACAAAGGCTTTTTTAAAATACATTTTTTATTCTCAAAAAGACAATGTTTTCTACTTTTTGAACCAGCATACCTTTTAATATACGTTTTTAAAATCTAAATGCAGAAATTTTATAACATAAAATTACATTATACATAATAACTTGCATGAATAATTTTGACTATTCTGAGATGCAGGTGCTGACAGCGTGACACCAAGGGATGCCCTTACATTGCTCCTACTGTACTTTGTTTTTTTTTTTATCATAGACATTGCTAAAATCCAGTTTCACATGTTAATAAAAATGGAAACAGCTCTATTAATAATAGCTGTGCTAAATTTAAATATTCTGGGAGAAATGAGATAAATCACTGAAACATAGTCTTCATGTCTCCAAGAACCTGTTTCTTTCCTTGGGACTAGAAAGAAATTGCAAGACCAGCCACGGCTGAGAAAAGGGACTCAATGAGGAGCATTCCCCAAACTATAACACTTGGGGCTCCGGCTGCCTAACAGACAGTAAAGAGGATCATATCTGAAGACTAAGTAACCGATGAAAACTTCTCAGGTCAACACCAGCCTGCCAGCAATTGGAAATGATTTTCCATTAGTAATTTTTAAAACACGGTTAAATGTAAAGTATCCATATTTAATGAGATTATTGCTAGGTATGAGAATTCTGCATGTACTATTACAAATTGTAAATTTTTAAGATTTTTTCCAAATTTTTAGTTATTGTTACATAGAAATAAAATTTATTTTCTATTTTGACTTTATATCCTGAGATTCTCTAAATTTACCTATGAATTACAACCATTTATGTGTAGAATCTTTTTGAGTTTCTATATACACAACCATATTGTCTGTAATTAAGTTTTATTTCTTCCTATCCTTTGTTCATTTTTTAAAAATTGATGTTTAATTCACAGACTATAAAATTCATCCTTTTGAAGTATAGCACTCACTGGTTTTTAAAATATTCAGAAGATTCTGCAACCATCACCACTATCTAATTCCAGAAAAATTTCACCCTCCCAAAAAGAAACCCTGCACCTGTCGGCACTCACTCCCTATTTCCTACTCCCGCCAGCTCCTGGCAGTCACTAACTAACTTTTCCCTAAAGCATTGCTTTTGCTAAAATTCATTTATTAAATAATCATGGTGTGCTTATTACATGCTAGGCACTGCTTTAGGTACTAAGGATTCAATATTAAACAAGACAAAGTTCCTCCCTTTGAGGAGCAAAGAAAAGCGATTTAAAACAATATCTTTACAATGAAAGAAATACATATTCAGATACATTACTCAGGGACATTATCCAGATACATAATTGAGTAGGACGCTAAAAATGCATACATTTTTACAGCAAAACATGGGACTTCGAGGAATTTTCCTTGTGGGACCAGATCACTTCAAGCTGTGCTCCAGCCCTCTGGTGACGTGCTTTCATGCTCCTCTGCTGCTGCAGCGACAAGGGGAACTTCACAGGAAAAGCCTGAGACCCTGCCATATGCTCATCTACATAATGAAGGGGTAAATATGTGTGAGCATACACTGAGTTAGTAAACCAAAAGGCTTGGTTTCTAGCCTAGGCATAATTACTGCCCAAGGCAATTAACTATATATTAGCATACAGTGGCTTCATCCATCAATTCAACAAATATTTATTGAGCCTCTCTTTAGTACACTGTGAAAGACACAAAAATATGTAAGACATATGACCCCAATCTTAACAATTTTATTCAAATCACTACAATACATCAGCAAGTGTAATAGTATATGAGAGTTTCAAATAGGACATAGAAAAGACAAATCACTTCCGAAAAATAAGAAAATTCTTCCATTACGGAAATTCGTTCATTTTGTAAATGAAATGGGATCTTTCATAAAAATGTTTTGTCAGCCTAGAATTTAGATTTGGATCATCTACGTTCTGATACCTGCAAACATGCCCAGATATCAAAAAAAGAGTTGAATTCGTCCACCATCCAATGTCAACACAAGTGTCCGTCCCGACTCACTTTTCAGCGCCTCATTCACTTGGGCCTTGTGGTTAGCGGCATGGTACCAGGTGATCTGGGCGCCATCCTCCGCTGTGATCTGGTTACTTCTCAGAAAATATTCCAGTATATTTTCACTCCAAGATCCTAAAATAACAGCATTTACATTAAAAAGAATAGATTGTTTTTTTATGGATTAAAATATTTTTTAATAAGAAAGGGTACAGCATATATCGAGAGAGAATAAAGTCATTAAACTGAGAAAAATACAAAATTTTAAGAACTGAGAACAAGTATGATGTGGCAGGTATATAATATATATTTAAATATATAAACATGCTATATATGATGTAAGTAATAATTAGTAAACATATAGGATAGTCTGAACCTCAGAAGCATGAGAAAGTATGTAGGAAAAAAAAAACTGGTAAGAAGCAGGTATTTTAAAGTAGGAATTTTCATAAGATATCTTCTCCAATCCCGGCCCCATAAATAAGTAAAGTGTATGTACAGCCAAAGCTTTTAAAACTTCTGGGGCTGGCCCCGTGGCCGAGTGGTTAAGTTCTCGCGCTCCGCTTCAGTGGCCCATGGTTTTGCCAGTTCACATCCTGGGCACAGACATGGCACCGCTTGTCAAGCCATGCTGAGGCAGCATCCCACATGCCACAACTAGAAGGACTCACAACTAAAAATACACAACTATGTACCAGGAGGCTTTGGGAGAAAAAGGAAAAATTTTAACAAGTTAAAAAAAAAACACTTTTACATTTTGTACAACTTAATTGTTTTCTCCACCTTAATTGTTTTCTCCCCATTCTCTATTTTTATTTATTTATTTATTTTTTAAAGATTTTATTTTTTCCTTTTTCTCCCCAAAGCCTCCCGGTACATAGTTGTGTATTCTTCGTTGTGGGTCCTTCTAGTTGTGGCATGTGGGACGCTGCCTCAGCGTGGTTTGATGAGCAGTGCCATCTCCGTGCCCAGGATTCGAACTAACGAAACACTGGGCCGCCTGCAGCGGAGCGCGCGAACTTAACCACTCGGCCACGGGGCCAGCCCCTCCCCATTCTCTATTAATATTAACAATTTAGAGTCTTAACTTACACATTTAAGTATATTCGCCTTCAGATTATAAGTCTCAGCAACATTTATATGAGTGACTAAGCAAACCCCTGAGCTAGTACTCACAGATTTATCGAGCATGTACAAACATACCCAACTCCCGTATCTATTGACTACTTTATGGCAGACCAGATTTTCTCTTAATTAAGCATTAAAATATGTGCGTTAACCCAGACAAATACACTTGAAACCAGGTCCACTCCAAATTATGCCATATTCCAATATAAAATGAGACAAAGGTGAAAGACAGTGACAGCAGTTATCTATAATCTTACCTCCCTAATTCTTGTTCAAACATTTAAGTGCCTACCGGGTGGCTGCAAATTCTCTATGCATGACATTGTGTTTTCTGTTAATTATTTGTTTATTCACTCCATGTAAGGGCAGTTAAAAACCTAAAAACCACTATCAGAAACTGCTGATGAGACACTGAGAAAAAGTGGTAATTTGATTAGAGGATGGAGGTGCGTGTAAAAATAACTTCTAAGTAACATGCATGAACTTGGCAACCACTCTGTACGTCAGGCTACAGAGTAAAGAGAGGAGACAGTCCGCTGCAGGATCCGTTAGCCCCCAAGCCATCTGCTACTCAGAGCACATGACCCTGTTCGGCATATGCAATGGGGTCACAGACCCTTCAGACTTGGATGAAAATACACAACATGGCCATCATTGTTTTTACATTTAAGTTAGGCATTTTTAGAAGGCACAATAATTGTTGGCTACAACAGAAGTGTCCAACAATGGGGAAATAATTAAATCACAGTATATCCTCATGATAAGATATGTGACTGATTTGGCTGTTGAATATGAATAGAATGTTTGATGCAGCTTTAGCACAGCCTTACAAAATGTTGATATCCTTTGATCCAGTAATTCCTGTTGAATGAGTTCAGTCTAGGGTTAAAAAAAATCAGAAACGAGGAAGAACAATGCAAAGATGTTCATCGCAGCAGGAGTTCTGTGAGAAACAACAAGTGAAACACTGATAAATGTCTAAAATTAAGAGACTGGTTAAGTAAATTATAGTATAATTGTACGATGCAATGTAATCAATCATTCAAAATTATGTTATAAAAAGTTCATGACATGGTATGTTATGAGAAGATGCAGGATAAAAAAATATAAATTTACTATGATTTTAACTGTATTTTCTTAAAAGTCAGGATTCTTAGGAAACACGCCAGAAAGTTACTAGTGGTGCCTCTGAGGACCGGCATTATGTGGATTTTTTTCCATACTTCAATATACTTCATAAGTGCTCTATCATGAGCATGTATTATGTCTACAATCAGGAAAAAATTTAAACTCAAAAAGAAACGTGTCACCAAAGCTGTCTAACGTAACTTCTTAGGTGTATGTGAAAGATACTGTAACCTGTACTTCTGGAGTAGAATTGTCTGGCTTAAAACACCTCTGGCTTCAGGGTCAAATAACAGAGACACACCAATCACCAGTTTGCAAAGGTTGTCAACGAAAAGCTGGAACAACGCTTGGCCACATCCCTTTGTCTGCATTTCCCATCCTCACCCAGTTCCCAAACAGAAAATGGACTGACCAAAACTACTTCCCATTTGGTCTGTTGAAATTACGGATTAGGTAAATGTCACATTCCTTTCATTTTAACCAAGACCTCAAAAAGCAATATTCCTCCCCTCTCACCACTCCTTTGCAACATCATACTGAAAGCCCTAGCAAATGCACCAAGACAACCAAAGGAAAAAAAAGGCTATCTTTGTTAACAGATGACATGACTGTCTATGCAGAAATTCTCAAAGAAGCAACACAAAACTCCTTGACTTAATAATAGCGAGATTGTAGAATACAAGATTAATATTCAAGTGTCAATCATTTTCTTATATACCAGCAATGAACAAGTGGAATTTGAAATGGAAAACAATACCATTTACATTAGCACCCCCCAAAAATAAATACCTGGGTATAAATCTAACAAGATAGGTACAAGATCTTCTGAAACGGCTGCTCTGGCTTTATTTTAATATGGCTCCACTCATGTTATCTTATTATCATGTTATCACACAACCAAGACGTCCTTCAGTAGGTGAATGGATAAATAAACTTTGGTACATCCAGACAATGGAATATTATTCAGTGCTAAAAAGAAATGAGCTATCAAGCCATGAAAAGACATGAGCAAACTTAAAAGCCTATTACTAAGTGAAAGAAGCCAGTCTGAAAAGGCTAGACTATGAGTCCAACTACACGACATTCCGGAAAAGGAAAAACTCTGGAGACAGTAAAAAGATCAGTGGTTGTCAGGGGTTAATGGGGGTGCAGAGAGGGTCCAATAAGTGGACCACAGAGGATCTTTAGGGTAGTCAAACTACTTTGCATGATATCCTAATGATGGATACATGTCATTACACATCTGTCCAACCCCAGTGAATGTACACCAAGAGTGAGCCTTCTGGTAAACTATGGACTTTGGAAGATAACGATGTGTCAACGTGGCTTCACAAGCGTTACTACAAACGTCCACCTTGGTGTAGGACGTTCACAGCCAGGAAACTGTGGGCGCTGGGGTAGGGGGTTTACAGAAATCACTCTATCTTCCACTCAACTTTCCTACGAACCTACAACTACTCTAAAAAAAGCAATCCTTTTAGGGGCTGGCCTGGTGGTGCAGCAATTAAGTTCGCAGGTTCCGCTTCTTGTGGCCCGGGTTTGTTGGTTTGGATCCCGCGTGCTGACCTGGCACTGCCTGGCACACCATGCTGTGGTAGGCATCCCACATATAAAGTAGAGGAAGATGGGCACGGATGTTAGCTCAGGGCCAGTCTTCCTCAGCAAAAACAGGAGGATTGGAAGTAGTTAGCTCAGGGCTAATCTTCCTCAAAAAGAAAAAAAGCAACCCTTTTAAAACAGGGCACATAGTCTTGCCATTCTTGACCGCCCCAAACGCTTTTCTCTCTCTTTTTTTTTAAAGATTGGCACCTGAGCTAACAACTGTTGCCAATCTTTTTTTTCTTTCTTTCTGCTTTATTCTCCCCAAATCCCCCCTGTACACAGCTGCATATTTTAGTTGTAGGTCCTTCCAGTTGTGGCATGTGGGACGCCGCCTCAGCGTGGCCTGATGGGAGGTGCCATGTCCGCGCCCAGGATCCGAACCCACGAAACCCTGGGCTGCTGAAGCAGAGCGCGCGAACTTAACCACTCGGCCACGGGGCCGGGCCCCCAAACACTTTTCTCTTAACGTCCACAGGGAACCAAGGTTCTAGGCCAGCGGACAGCGTGCGCGCCCAGAACGCGGAGCGCGAGGCTCGGGAAAGGCAGGGGTGCTGCGGGGTGGGGGTGGGGGTGGGGGTGGAGGTGGGGGGGCCCGCTCAGCGCCCCGAGCCACGGCCGCAGGGCCCGAGAAAGCGGCGCACCCGGGCAGCGGTGGACAGCCGCCCGCGCTTACCAGGGCCGCCCGCCGTCGCTGTCATGGTGACGGACGCCCGCGGTGCGCGCAGGCGCTGAGCGGTGGGCGCCGCCTGCCCCGCCGCAGGTGGCGCGGGTACCCGGCTGGGCAACCGCGGACGGCGGACGGGGCGGCGGCGTGGGACCGGCCGGCTGGAGCTGCGGCGGCGGAGGCGGAAGGGGCCGGGGAGCGGCGCGCACGCGCAGACGCAGCGGTCGCCTCTCCCCGGCGCGCAGTCTCCGCGGCGGGTGGCCGCCGTCCAAGTGTCGCGCGAGTTGCTCTTTTGCAAGGTGGTCGGAGGGCCGGTGGTGCTGAAGAATCCCGCGTCGGGGAGGACGAAGGCGGAGGAGGAGACCCGACGTTGAAAGCGGTGCTGGTGTGGGGTACGAATTTCCCAAGTTGGATATATTTTCTCTTTTTAATTTGGGTTACATCCTACAGTGACATGGAATCATTTCTCCGTAAAAATGAATGTTTCTGTACAAGTCATAACGTGATAACTTGAAAGTTTCCTGTCCCCGTCTTGCTCTCTACCAGTGTTCACTCGGAAAACCCTCCTGGCAGCGCGATTCTCCCACCCTCCGCCTTCCTTGCCCTTCTTGGCTCCTTGCTCTCCACGCCCAGCCAACCTGAGGCTGGAAAATGCCCGGGCGGAGTCGGACTGGTCTGAGTTGGCAACACAGTACAGGCATGTTCTGGTCCTGTAACTCTAATACAACTCAATCTGTCAGTTTTAAAATTAGGATAACAATACGTCACCTGACACAACGCAAATAGCAGCTCTTCTCGCCCAGCCCTTCAGATTTTAATATATTGTCTTTCCAGACCTAAGTTATGATTATTTCAATTTATCTTCAATCAGTCGTTTGTATTCTCAGGTTGTTCTCCAGTTCAATCAAAAGGATTTCTTCAGTTTCAGAAAACGCTAAATTTTAACGACTTCAGTGGCCTTTAAGGAAAAAAAGCTTAATTGAGATCTACAATTGATTTGTATTTGATTTACGTTTCCCTAATGATTAAAAGTGTTATGCATTTAAAGTGTACAATTCAGTGTATTCATAGTGTACTCAGAATTGTGCAACTAACACCACAATCAACTTTAGAACATTCTCATCACTCCAAAGCAGTCACTCCCCATTTTGCCCCCAACCTTACACAATCACTAATCTACGTCTGTCTGTATGGATTTGCCTATTCTGGACATTTCATACAAATGGAATCATATATAGTCTTTTGTGACTGGCTTCTTTCCACTTAGCATGATGTTTTCCAGGTTCATCTATATTGTAGCATGTTTCAGTACTTTATTCTTTTTCTATGGCCAAATAAAATTCCGGTGTTTACATATACCACATTTTATTTGTCTGTTCATCAACTGTTGGACATTTGCGCTGTTTCCACTTTTTGGCTACTAATGAATAATGCCGTGAACATTCATGTACAAGTTCTATGTGGAAGCATCTGGACGTATTTCTCTTGGGTATGTACATAGCAGTGGAATTGCTGGTTCATATGGTAACTCTGTGTTTAACTGTTTGAGGAACTGCCCAGGAGTTTTGCAAAGCAGCTGTACCATTTTACTTTCTCGCCGGGAATGTATGAGGGTTCCAATTTCTCCACATCCTCACCAACACTTGTTATTATCTGTTGTTTTTTTTTATCGTAGCCATCCAAGTGGAAATGAAGTAGTGTCTCATTGTGGTCTTGAATTGCATTTCCCTAGTGACTAATAATGTTGAGCATGTTGTCAAGTGCTTATTGACTAGTTGTGTTTTTTCTTTGGAGAAATGTCTATTCATATCATTTGCTCATTTTTAATTGGATTATTTGTGGGTTTTTTGTTGAACTGTAAAAATTTTTATAAAGTCTGACAAGTCCCTTAACAGATAAATGATTTGCAAATATTTTCTCCCATTTTGAAGGCTGTTTTTTCACTTTATTGATGGTATCAGTTGCAGTACAAAAGTTTTTATGGCCTATTGATCATAGTATTAGATCAATATTTTCATAGATATTTACAGCAACTGACTCAATTAAAATTCCTCTTCACAGTTCATTTTTTAGAGCTGCATACTGAAGTATATGGCATGAAATGATGATGTCTGAATAAATGGATAGATGAAGCAAAAGTGGAAATTCTTGATAATTGTTGAATCTGAGTTGTTATAGGATGGGTATATGGAGTTTCATCATACTATTTTCTCTACTTTTGAGTGTTTGGAAATTTTTATAGCAAATATGTATCTAATTACTTTTTTTTTTGGTAAAAAAAAGGGTTTCTTATGTTAAGGGTATATGGTGCACTGAGGAAAGAATAGGAGATATACAGAGCCTTTATAAGGATTAGAATGTGAAAAATGGGTATTGACCTGAGAGTTTGGTCACTTTTTTGGAGCTGCTTTTGATGACATAAATAAATAGGAATAAATAGTATAATATTGGTTCTGATGAACCCAATCTGAGTATAGGTGGTGAGATGATGTGTATTAGAGTGGTGTGAAATGAGGTCATCTGTGAAAGTATGACCTTTGACTCAGTATATATAACCTACTCTTGAATAAGAGGGTAGCTGGCCTTAAAGTTTAATTATTTTCCACTCAGCACTTAAATATATATATAAATATAAAAACGTTTATTCATATTAACATTAATTTATATTTAATATATTAAGTATATATATTTTATAGTTTTCTGGCCTCTATTTTGTTATTGACAAGTTTTCTGCCAGCCCAATTGCTAATTCTCCTAATATAAAGCAGTCTGTTTTTCTCTCTGGTTGCCTGTAATTTCTTTTTAAATATGCCTACATGGATAGCTTCCACTTATTTTGATCCTTGTTTGGGGGTTTATTCTGCAGTTCAGCAGACGTTTTCCTACCAAAAGACGCCTAAATGTCATCTGCCAAATTTGAGGTCTTTGCAATATATATTCCCTCTTCCACATAACTTCAGGCTAAAACCCTGGGATTCCCACTAATTATAAATTCCCTAAATTGTGATTTAAAAAAACAAAAAGCTAATGTAATTCAGTGAATTTTTAATGGCCTTCAGGGTTGAAGTAAGACTTTGAGAATTGAGAATTTAAATATTTTATATCTTGGTTCACTTTAGCTGCTTAATGTTCTTTTTTAATTCAACAAATCTGTTGGGCATTATTGCCACTCACCCAGTTAGCTGTGTTTACCTACAATGTTGAGTGAACGATGAACACACAAACTCAAGGGATTAAAAATGAATCTTAGACGTTATCTAGAATACGAGCACTGGGTGTAGTGAGAAGGGCGTCGGTCAGACCTGGGGTCTAGTTTCAGCTGTGTGACCTCTAGCTTCGTAAGTCGTTTTTGTGCCCTAAAACTACCTCTTCATTTTCTTCATTAGTAAAAGGAGGGACATTGGATTAGAGGAACTTCATACTTCCGCTGGCTCTGAACTTAGAAGCAGAGCCATCAAAAATCTGCATGGATAAATTTAATACAGCTTACTTCATGTTTGGAGAGTCCTAACTACTAGAAAGTATTCCCTTAAATTCTAGCTCAGTTCCTAGATGTGTGACTTTAGGCAAGTTACCGTCTTATTACCTAGTCTGTGAAAGGCAATAAGAAACCACGGGGTAATTTTTCTTTTACTTTAGTCTGCTTGTCTGATATTAACATAGCCATTCCAGGGATTTTGTGTGTGTGTGTTTGCCTGGTATATCTTTTTCCATCTTTTTATTTTTAGAACCTATATATAGGTGGTTTCTTGTAGATAGCATATAACTGAGTCTTGTTTTTAATCTGTGTGTTTTAATTGCCATATTAGACCACTTAAATTTAATGTAATTTTTTATATTGTTGGATTTAGGTCTACTATTTATCATTAATTTTGTTTGTCCCTTCTGGTTTTCACTCCTGTTTTCCTTTCTGGCCTTTTTTTGAATTATTTGAATATTTTTCAGAATTTGTTTTTGTTTTTGGTTGAGGAAGATTCGCCCTGAGCTAACATCCGTGCCAGTCTTCCTCTACTTTGTTCGTGGGATGCCTCCACAGCATGGCTGATGAGTGGAGCAGGTCTGCACCTGGGATCCAAACCTGCCAACCTGGGCTGCCAAAGAGGAGCGTTCAGAACTTTAACCACTTGGTCATGGGGTATTGACCTTTAAAAATATATGTCCATGCACAGTTTTTTAATGGTTGCTCTAGATGTTATTGCATACCAAACCTTTTGTAATCTACTTAGAATTTTTTACCACCTCAAGTAAAATGTAGAAACCTAACTCCTATATAGGTCCCTTTACCATCCCCCCATTAAGATGCAGTTCTCATAAGTATTAGATCTATATACACTGAAAATCCCATCAGACAATGTTATAAATTTTTTATTTCAGCAGTTACACATATTTTAACAAATTTAAAATGTGAAAAATAGTCTATTCTCTTTACTCAGATATTACCATTTCTGTTGCTCTTCCTTCTGTCCTGGCATTCTAGTGTTCTCCTGCTATTTCTCTTCCCTGTGAACTTTATCATTTCCTTTAAAGCAGGCCTACTGACAATGAATTCTCTTGGTTTTTATTCTTCTGAAAATTCTTTATTTCGCATTCATTCATGAAGGATATATTTGCTGGTTAAAGAATTCTGAGTTGGTAGTTTTTGTTTTTTTCTAAAGCACTATATAAATGGTGTTCCACTGCCTCTAGCCTCCATGGTTTCTGATGAGAAGTCTGCCATAATTCCAATCTTTTTTTCTCCCATATGCAGTGTTGTTTTCCTCTGACTGTTTTCAAGATGTTTTTTTATGTTTGGTTTTATCAGTTTTGTTATGATGTGCCTGGGTATGGTTTTTGTTTTTTCCTTCTTGGAGTTCACTGTGCCAGTAGACATGCTGTAAATATAATTTAAGTGTATATAAATTTATCTCTTTCAACAAATTTTGGAAATTTTCAGCTATTATTTCTTCAAACGTTTTTTCTTCCAATATTTCACCTCTTCTTTTGGGACTCCTATGACACGAATATTAGACTTTTTGATACTGTCCCATAGGTCCTCAAAGCTCATTCTTTCCTACTTTTTTCACTTTGTTATTCAGACTGGATAGTTTCTACTGATGTATCTTCAAATTCACTGACTCTTCCCTCAGTCATCTCCATTCTACTATTAAGATCTTCCAGTAAATTTTTTGTTACTGTATTTTTCAATTCTAACATTTCCATTTGGTTCTTTTCATAGCTTCTGTTTCTTTGATGAGGACTTGTGTCTTTCCATTCATTTCAGTACTGTTTACCCTTGCTTTGTGTAGCATGATTAAAATAATTCATGTTGTCTTTCTGGTAATTTCAACATTCCGGTAATCTCAGAATTGGCTTTTGCTCATTGTCTTTTCCCTTGAGAGTTGTTCAGATTTCCCTAGTGTTTTGCATGTTGAGTAACTTGGGATTGCTTCCTGGATATTTTGAATATTAGGAAACTCTCAATCCTGTTTAAATCTTCAGAAGAATGTTTTTGTTTTGTCTTGTGTTAGCTGGCAGTCACTCCAGTTAGTTCAGACCTCACACCCTGGCCAGCTTTCTGTGGGCTGTGGTTCCAATGATAATTTAGTTTTCAAAGCCATTTTAGTGCCATTCTGGTCTGCCCTAATTGTGCACCACCCAGTCAGTGACCAGTCTAAACCAGGATAGTGATATACACTGTGTTTCAGTGTTCAAAACCTTTGCTCCGCTACCTCTGGTCAGTTACATAAATGCACAGCTTGAGGGTGATCCCAGGATTTTATACACAAATTTAGAGGTTCCCTTTCTTCAGTTTCCTCCTACCTGAGATCTTCCCCACACTTTCTGGTTCCAAGATCCCCTCTCTTGGCATTCTGGCTAGAAAGGGCTTTACCCTCCCCACACCATTGTTAGTGTTCCCCCCTGCAGTGTCTGCCATCATTGCACCAGTGGTTAGAGAGAGGGGTGCTACCTTTCTGCTGTCTCTAGCCTGGTGTAGGGCAGGGCAAGTCGACGAGGCTCCACCTCACAGAGTTTACATGTGGTGGCAGGACGGGGTGCTGCTGCTTTTCTGCAGCTCTCCTGGAATAAGGCAAGTAAATTCAAAAGGGTTCTGTCTCATACTCCCCAACCCCCTTCCTGGTCCTCTGATTGGGAGAGTGCAAACTGTGCTTGGACTCTGTCTGTGACAGCTGGCAGTTCCTGTTTTCCTGTTGTGTCAATGTCTAGATTGCTTTTTCTTCTGTTTGGGATTTGTCTGGCTTTTTGAATCTATGGAGTCATGTCTTTTAGGAGTTTTGAAAAGTCTACATAAAAATATTTGCTCTGTTCTACTCTCCCCTGTCTGCAGCTAATTAAGCATATATTAGGACTTCTCATGATATCTTCTATATGTTTGTTTTTTCTATCTTTCCATCTTTTTGTCTTTCCATGCTGTACTCTGTTATCATTTCTCCTGATTTATATTCCTGTTTATAAATTCTTCCCATTGGCTGTATTCTTTTCTGCCATTAAACCTATTTACTGAGTTTTAAGGTTCAGTTTTTATATATTCTTGCAACATTTGTATTCAGTTCTTTCCCAAATTAGCTCCATAAGCTTTTATTGTTTCTCATTCTCTACAGGTACCCCACACCTGACTTTCTTTAAACACAGAATGCATAAATCCAATACCTAAGTCTATGAGTTTGTTTTCATTGTTTCCACTAATCCGTGCCTCTGGAGTTTAGTTTCCTTACATGCCTACTTATTTTTTTTTACTGTGTTAGTAGATGTTATACTTGAAAAGTAATTTGAGGCCTACAGTGAAGTTACTTTTCTATGGAGATTTACATTTTTATTCCTTCTGGCACCTGGAGGCATCACCAGTGTGAGAACACATTAAAGCAAGTTAAATGCTTAAGAGTCTTTGGGTGGTGCAGGCAATTCTAAACTTGGCTACAATTTTACATAGTTTATACTTCTAGTTCAGCCTCATCCAAAGGCGGAAACCCTTTGGGGGTGGGGGGAGGTCTCAGCCTATTGTGTGGAAGTTCTGTTGGATTCACCACCTTGTGTAGGTCTTGAACTTTGATATCTGTTCCCCTCACCTCATAAAGTTGTCACAATAGGGCCCCATGTTCACTTAACTTCTCTACTTTTGGACTGGACATTCCTTACTGTCTTAAAATCCCCTGGATGTTTTAAGATGATTTTTGTATTTTAATCAGCTTTGGTTTTTTTTCAGCAGGAGCATGGATCTAAATATCTAGTATGCAATTTCCAGAAACAGGAAGTTTCCCACAATTGCATCTTTGTTCTTACATGGCCAAATCCTGCTCTTTCTCTTAGTATTTTCTGCACTTAGCACATACTACTTGTGGCATGGAATCCATAAGTGTTGATAAGAAATATGCTTAATTCTGTCAGGGCAATTAATCACTTTAAGCAGTTTTTACTTACAGCTGCTCAAAGATAGAGGTATCTCATATTAGTCGTCTAATATTGGTTGCTGCATATAATAAATCACCAGAAAACTTAGCAGCTTAAAACCACAGACGTTTATTATCTAACATGGCTTCTGAGATTCAGGAATCTGAGAGGGGCTTAGTTGGATTGTTCTCATGAGGTTGCAGTCAAACTGTTGGCTGGGGCTGCAATTGGATGGCTTGACTGGGATTGGAGGATCCACTTCTACTCACATGGCTATTGTGAGGAGGCTTCAGTTCCTGCCAAATGGGCCTCTCCATGGGGCTGCCCAAGTTTGGCAACTGACTTCCCCAAGAGTGAGTGGTCCAATAGAAAGGGAGAGAGACACACACACAGACATGGAGGGAGTGGTGGGGGGAGAGAGATGAAAGAAGAGAGAGTAGGGAGACATGCACCAAAGATGGAAGCCGTAGAGTATTTTATAACAATCTTGGAAGTGACATCCCATCCCTTCTGCCTTATTCTATTGGCCACAAAAACCAACAATGGCACCGTGTGGGAGGGGGACCACACGGGGTGGGAATACCAGGAGGTAGGGATCATTGTCGGCTATCTTGGAGGCTGTCTAGCACCTTATTTTACCAAACAACCAAAAAAAGCAAAGAAAAAACCCTTTATTATATTCAGAGGTTCATAATGAAGCACTGAATTAGACCTATTTCATTTGTAAAAAGAATGAAAATATAGTTGTAATTTGATCAGTGCAAATGAAGAAAATGTTTCCCCAAAGGTGTTAAATATTAAATTGTGTATCACTCCAAGCTAAATCCAAAACACAATATAAGGATTTAAAACTACTAAAAATATGATGTAAAGAAAAACACAATTCAGTGTGTTAAGTGGTAAAAGATAAATTTAGATTGTGAGGCTTAGGGTCTTGTAGGTTTTAAATACAGCTGAAATAAAAAATAACCTTCCAAGTGTTTTAGTCATAAAAATTTTTTTATGAGAAAAATAGTCCTACTGAAACATATGGTCATAATTCCAATAACAGAGTTTCTTCTTGCCTTTCTGCAATTAAGCTGCTTTTATCAATCACTGAGTAAAAGTGGTTTGAGAAACAATGAAACCTTTAAGATTCTAAATATAAGTAAACCACATAACTCAAAGTAATTGAGAAGATGACACTGTGTTCTTCACTGTAAACAGCATGCCACATTTTGTATAAAAAAATTAAGAGGAAAAAATATATTTGTACTTGCTGCTACTGCACCTAAACCTTGGGAAGATACACAAGAAACTAATAAAAATGATTACTTGTTGGGGCCAGCCTGGTGGCATAGTGGTTAAGTCTGCATGCTCTGCTTCGATGGCCCAGGGCTCGCAGGTTCAGGTCATCAAGCCATGCTTTTGGCAGTGTCCCACATACAAAAAATAGAGGAAGATTGGCACAGACGTTAGCTCAGAGTCAATGTTCCTCAAGCAAAAAGAGGAAGATTGGCCCTGAGCTATCATCTCTTGCCACTCTTCCTCATCAAAAAGAAAAAAAAAATTGTTGAGATTGGAATGGGAAGAACAAGGTAGACACATGCAAGATGAGAGGTAAAACTTACATGTAAGTTTTTAATATTTTCTCATTTTTTAATCATGTATATATTACATATATGAAACTTTTTTTCTCAATTGCAATGATTAAAATTAAAACCTAGGATGGTTTGGAGGGTCTGGCTTATATCAAGATATCATCTTTTAAAATTTTAGTCAAGTTATCAAAGCTATGCTAACTATTAAAAAAAAAAGTTCTGTTCTTTACTTATAAAACAATATCTAAATCTAGGCTGTTATAAACTTAGGCAACTGAGACACCATAATCAGGCTACTACTTTTATGATTAAATTATAAGGTAAGATATTCACATAACACACAAGACTCTTTAAAGTAAATTGCCTTAAAAGGGAAGGTTCAGTCTTTCTATATTTTCCCTACTTTTCAGATTTTCACCTCTTGCCTGGACAAGTTTAATGCCCACCATCTAACAGGTTCTCGGGTTGCCTTCTCATTACTGGTGTGGCTGCCCTCCTGGGTTATTTTCCAGCCATCTAGTCAAGATTCATGGCTCTGTCATAACAATTACTTTTACCTTGTTAATTATCTGCTTCATACATTCAGCTCCGAGAGGGAGAACTATTTTATTCATCTTTTAACCAATGAAGACTCATAAAGTGCTCTGCATGTAGCAAGTATACCAGACACATACAGTTTGCTGGACGGCTGCGTACAACAAACAAACTAGATTTTACTTCATATTTCAAAATTCAGAGAAAGAGAGTAGTATTAAAAGGCATAAGACCAAAAATAGATCGTTGCAGAGACTGAGTACAAAGAAACATTCTAATTCTTCACCTTTAAAAAAATTAAGTAGCAATATGAAGAACATGACCAAATAAGTAACAAATACATTCAGAAACATAGTACACATCTACAAAGAATACTCTGAAGTGTGCCTCCAAAGGCAAGTAATTCCAATTTTTATTAAATGTAGTGACTTTAAGAAAACAAATGCAAAGCTATCTCATCATGGGAAGAGTCCTCCACTGTTTGGTTATTTTAAGGTTGAAAGTTCAGTACTCATAGATTGTGCAATTACTTATACTGCAAAAGAAACACACACCATATAAAGAAAAATAATATAAATTGAATTTATATATAATTGTTTTTATCTTACACCATGTCAATAAATTTCACAAGTTATTACGTGTTGCCATTTTATTTGATGTCTGCAACATTTTACATCGTTCATGAAGTAGCTACTGCCAGAAGACTGATACTCTCCTCCATGCTGTTTTTGGCGAGTACTACTGATATGATTCAGTAAGAAGCATATGACCCAAGTGATTAGCGTTCCCAGTCTCTCCTGGCCTGAGACTTCAGATCCTGAGTTATAACCCTGACTGGGTCTTCCAGTTGAGATGCTTGGTAAATATTTTTCTTAAAACAGGGCTATTTAGTGTAGTTTCTTTTTCTTGAGATATACAATGAGTGTTTTTGATACAAAAACATACATATTCCACATAAGAATAAAAAAAGCAACAAAATGATTATATTTTATATAACTTAAATGACAGCTCTAACTAAAATATGCCCTTTACTTTTTTTTAATGCAACATAGTTTTTTTTGCTGTTTGAAGTAAAGAGGCTTAAGCTCTGTAACAGTTTCAAATACACAGAATTTAACTTATGTTAATATCCTGTTATAAAAAATAACTACCATGTAAAGAATTTAAAATATGCAAAAGTACTTAGTTCATTAAAATTTATATTTAATACATTGGTGTCAATGAAAATATGCAGACTTGCCAAGAAACTTCTAAGGTTTAAAGGAGAAGTTAAAAGACAAAAAAAAACCTTTTTCAGGCTTCATTTATTGCTACATAATGACTACTTCAAGGGTCATCTGGCCTGTCGTCAATCAGTCTTAGAAGTGGTAAATACAGTGAAATACCTTGGAAAGAAAGGAGGAAAAATAATGTACTGCAATACAAAAATATTACCTATTTATAAATTATTAAAGATTTATAAAACATACTGAATCACATGTTCTCGCTATAAAAACAATATACTTAAATATAGAAGCACAAAATCCTGAAGCACCCACAATTATTTTAAGAATACCCATTTAATCAAGAAAAAACCATATATATATATATAATTTGAGAAGAAAAAGGCAAAATTCTGATTTTAATCCAAACAGTCAGTTTGTCTAATCATGGAGGTAGGTCTCCACTCCAGTTATACAAATAAGTTATCTGCCTTATTAAAAGAATTGTAAGTCTAAGTTCTGGAAACTGGTCTGTGCCACTGAAACACATTTTTAATAGACTTTAGAAATCAAATACACAAAGCAGCTATTTCCCTTGTAAGGTGACATCTGAAAAGAGCCTTCATTAAATCATTCTTGGCATAAAGAGGTATACCTAAGTGCAGATACTTTGGCTTAGCATTTAAATAACACAGTAAATGCTACAAATTTCTTAAAGGCAGAAGAAATCCTTGTCTTTTTAGTACTTGTATTAAATGTAAAGCTTCAAAAACTGTAGATCTCTTAAATTTTTACAGATTTAAATATTGTGCTGATTTAAAAAAATCATTCCTGCCTTAAAAAGCAAAGCTTACGTATTTCAAACATTAAATATATTTACTTTTAGTGTTTGTGGCATTTCAGCTTTAGTGCTGGAGTTAGTTTTAACAGATCAGTTTGCAATATACAATATGACCCAAATCCTTTCACTAAAAAAGATTTTCTATAATGAAAAATACTAATTCTATTTCTAATGGTAAACTAGTAGAGCTGGAGGTCCCACCATGGATCACAGGGATTAGAGCGCTATCAAGATCATTGAGATAATGTTGAGGAAGGAGTTGGCCTTCAGATCCTGCCTGAAATTCAACCTGGAAAAAAAATACAGAGAAGTCAACCCTAGAAAGTGAGCAATCTTGCTTAGCTCAGCAGATGAATATAAAATAATTAAACTACAAATATCATTCAGTTTAGCATGTTAAGATAATACTTGATATTTTATTCATAAAATAATGTTTTACATTCTCCTATACTTCTTTTATCCATCCACTACATAAATTATAATTGTCCCTCATACAGATATGAAAATTTTAAAAATTGCCACTACTTACTTCATACTTTAGGTTTCTTCTCAATGAACACGTAAACACATTGGAGAACTAAGGTTTTGAATGATTACCAACATGACATAAATAAAAATCCCATGGTATGAAAGTAATAGCAATCATCATCATCATCTAGGGCCTGACTCAGTGACATAGTGGTTAAGTTCCCACACTCCGCTTCAGCAGCCTGAGGTTCACAGGTTCAGATCCCAGGTGCAGACATACACGCCACTCATCAGGCCATGCTGTGGTGGCATCCCACATACAAAAAAATAGAGGAAGACTGGCAACAGATGTTAGCTCAAGGCCAATCTTCCTCACAAAAAAATAAAAATAATCTAAAATGTTTTGAATTTGTTGTTGCAATATTTAATATTTGAATTTAATGCTGCTGGTGAAAATTACATCTTAATACATTTGACTAAAAAAATATTAACAGTGCTTACTCAAATAATTATCAGATGCGTCCTTGAAAATGGAACCTTTAACAGTGAGATGAAAATGTAAGTTCTCCTTTCCAATAAGAACTATGAATATAACACATCCTGGCTGAAGGAAAGCAAACCTGCAGGATATGAACTCATTCACGTTTAGATTAACCATTCTAATTAAGAACCTGCTTTGAAATCTTCTATGTTGGATGTTGGAAACAGAAATGCATATTAAAATAGTACTGGAGTACCATTTTTCAGCTATCACATTGGCAAAGCTCCAAAGTCTGATTACATACTGCTTTGATAAGGATGTGGGGGAAGAACACTCACAAACTGTGGGGGAAATATTAATTGGCATAACCTCTCTTTGAGACAATATGGTAGTATCTATTGAATACATACTTGGACCTGGCCGTTCTACTTCTAGGGATGTTTCTTATATACTCACAGTTACGAAAAGCAAAATATTGTGAATAACCTAAATGTCAATCAGTACATACCAAACATGCATAAGAACTAGTTAAAGTATGGCACATTCATATAATCAACTACTCCTACACAACTGTTAAAAAGATGATGTAGTAATATGAAATGTCTCTAAGATATATTAAGTTAAATAAGGTAAAATAACAGTGCAAAGGGAGGCATGAAAAGGACACACACACTTACTTGCTCACACATGCATAAAATCACAAAGAATACATAGAAATGGGTAACATTTGATTGCCTGACCAGAAAGGAGGAGGAAGGGCAGTCTAGAGGTAGACTGAAGGGTTAGGAGATGAGGATGGGAAGGAGATCTTTCCAGGACTGTTACCTTACACAGCTCTACTGGGAACCATTTACGTTGCAGCCTGGAGTGAATGTCTCCAGGAGCCACCAAGTACAGACTACAGTGTGAATGCTGCTCCCTGGAACGTTCAATGAGGTGGTCCTGTTATAGACACACTTGTCGACTTGTGTAATTTTAAATCATGCGAATACAGAATCTAGTCAGAATAATAAATTAAAAGACTATTTATCAGACAGGATTGTTACAGAGCAGGGGTCAGTCTGGCCCCCCTTTTTGTAAGCAAAGTTTCCCTGGAACACAGCTGAGCCCATTAGTTTACATTCTGTCTGTGGCTGCCTTCACACCACAATGGCAGAGCTGAGTGGTTGTGAAAGACATCAGAGGCCCACAATGCCTAAAATATTTACTGTCTGGCCTCTCACAAAAAAAGTTTGCTGACCCCTGTTGTGGAGAGTATAGGGGATAATGTACATGAAGTGTGTAGCATACACTGATGTTCAGCAAATTTTAGTTCTCTTCATTCACCTTAAAAATAAAAGGTTGAAGAAAAAACTTTTGATTATTTTCATATATAATGCATTCATTTCAAAAAGATATCATGAAAACATGCCTCACCATATCAGTGTCAATGGAAACTCTGAGGCCGATTTTATTCATCCCATTACTCTTTAGAGTTTTCAGGTGAGGGCACAGTGCAGCACTACAAGCCATGGCTATTTCTTTTGCAAACTGATAACGAGTTGCTGAAACAGATAAATCCTGGTCCTTTAGAAAGTAAAACACCTGAAATGTATTTAATTAGAAAACAAGTCATGATTAAGATTAAAAGTAGCTTTAAAAATGCAACAATTGCTACTTTCAATTCAGCTTTAATAAAATACCAATGTCAGTGCCATGAAATCCACTAGTTAAGAGCATTATATCTATCTATCTATCTACCTACCTACCTACCTACCTACCTATCCATCGCCTGATCTATACTACAAGTAAAAACTTAAAACCAAAGGTTATGGAATACAGAAAAGACATGGCTATTTTTGCCTAAAGTTAACCTGTACTAACGAAAGCCTTGTTAACTCAGTTTAGAGAAGGGTACTAAGTCATCCACCCTATAAGATCACCATCTGATAAGGACATCTTTATGAAGTTAACATCAAACAAAAAAATAATATTCTATAATTTCTGTATCCTCTATAGTTTTGATCTATCTTGTACATGCATAAAATTACAAAGAATACATAAGAAATGAGAACCACTGATTGCCTGACCGGGGAGGTAGAGTGAGGGGGAGTATGGTGGTGAACTAAGGGGTTTGGAGTCTATAGTTTCATATCCTCTTATTAAAAAAAAATTGGAAGATACAAAAATAACTTTCATATGTAAATGCTAACTATAAACTGATGTCAATGAAATATTTTATTTTTTGTAAAATAAGAGAAAAATGAAAATAATATGGTCAAATAACATATTATTGTACAAACAAAGATGGCAATGCTGCCAAAACTTAACTGTAAGCTGGCAGGCAGTACCACCCTACACAGCCTGAAATCATCCTATGGAATTCCAAATCTGGTATATAAAAGGCAGTCTGGGGTGGATATATGTGTGTGTCTCAAGGTACAACATAAAAAGTGCAATAACCTCCGAATTTTTAAATGCAGCTTAAGTACCACAAAATCTCCACATTAATAAAACTAAAACCAAGTCCAAACACCATGTAAAGGGAAGGAATCCTTTTTCTCAGTTACCTCGGTACACTTTACAATCTTCTCATCAGTTTCAAAATCTTCTTCCAGTTTTATTTTTTCACTTGGAAATCCTTCTAATGATATTCCATCTACTGAACTAATAACACTACAGAACACAACACAACAGAATTATTAGTACCAACGTGCTTCCTATGAAATGAATTATTAGATTTGAACAAATGGAATAAGAAAAATTATGAAAGCTATAAATTTAAAGCAGCAGTAAGATCTCAATTATATGCAAAATAATTAAAACTGTAGTTCATATTCATTTACCAAGATTTCTTGATTGTGTAGCAAATTATATCTACTTTTTCCATATGCCCAATTCAGACCTGAGATTTAAAATACCTTAAATAGCCTCCTAACAGAAAAGCTGTCTCATGAATTTCAAAAACTCTACTTTGGAATCCTTCAGCATTAGCCCTCTTCTTCCTTCTTTGCTCCAGAACCCTTAGCCAGTCTCCAAAAAAGAAAGAAAATGAGTAACTGAAAAGAGGAAGGAGTGGCAGTAATATTCTGTAAGGCCTCTAATGTATATATTATTAAATTCAGTTGTTTGTATTTACAGTGAATCAACATAATGCAGAATAAACATCCAAAGGGAATCCTTTACTTACTTGACAAAAACAGGTACCATGTGACAGAAAAAGTGCCTTATCTTTCTCAGCCCTGGCATCAAGCCAACCCTGCTACACAATGGACGTTTTATCTTTGGCCCCCTCCCAAACTGACCACCCTTTAATAATTTTCAGCATCCTGGCCAAGAAAACACACAGCGGCCTGATTAGGCACATGTTTGAAAAAGCAGACTGCATTCATTAACTGGAGTATAAGTATTTACATTCATAGTATCATTCTGTATTTATTCATAAATATTTAATTTTATCGCCAGGATGTTTTTATCCTTCCCCCCTCCATCAAATCAATTACATTTGAGTAAGAAGAAATTCCTACCCTTTGTTTCCTTTTTCTTCAGAATCTACCCAGCAGATATCCACATATTCTCTCAGGTCTACAGCATCAACTTTCCCACATGTAATTTTAAAGTCTTTTTGTTCTCGTAGAGCTAGCCGCAAGCCTTCCATGGTCTCTGGAGTTATTTGTACCATTAAGCCATCTAAAAATGAAAGTTATGTTGTACATTTATTTTGCTATCAATTTATAAGTCTAAGCCATAAAATTTGCTATCAAAATATGTTCTGTGCAAGTTTTAAATCATCTGTTAAATCATCTAGGAAATAAAAATATTTCACAAAGTTAAGGATTCTTTTTTTTTTTAATGGTTAAAAAATAAAGGTGAGAATTTCTATTTCTGGCTATGATAAAATAACTGATATCAAATTATCCTTTTCATAACAACAAAACATAAAACTAGACGAGATGTACGAGGCAAGTGTTTTCAGGTACTGGACAAGAGAAATGCAATCTATGATCCCTAGATAAAAACTCAAGAGATAAGCCTACAATTGCCCAGGCTCTTTGCTTGGGGACAGTTTCTACATGGTGACCCATTAAGCCTACAATGGCCCTACTGGGCTAGGAAGTCAGAAATGAGTTTGGGAAGCCTGGAATCTGGGGTCGAAGATAGTGAAGAGGGGGGCAACAGAAGACGCTGTAAGGCTCCTTTTGAGTCCTTGGACTAGAACAGGCGACACATTAACAGAATGAAAGTAGCTGACGCCTAACAGAAAACAGAAGTTATCGGGCTGGGAACAGAAGAGACATACTAGAAGTCAAGCAATGTTAGGGGACATTGCTAGTCTGGCCCAACCAAAGTAGAGAGACCTTAATGGCACTTGACTAACTTCCACTGTAGCAAAGCCCAAACAAAATCCAGAGGAAAAGCACATTTGGAGAATGTGTCTTATCAGATTAGAGAAGATTTGTAAACACCTTATGATTTCCACAGATCCCTCCTAAAGTGAAAAGTAAAGTCTACACGAGCTGAAGGTGATCAGCCATGAAAATGCCTTCGAAAACACAAATAAACCTTCTTCAGCAAAAGCCAATAGAATCTAAAGTCTCTAAAATACATCAACAATGGCAAAAACATAATAAAAAGTTACTAGACAGAAACAGGAAAATGTGAGCCCTACACAACTGAACCAACCATGGAGATGGCCAAGACGTTGGATTAAACACACAAACGCTTTACAACATCTATTCTAAATATATTCAAAGATGTAAAGGAAAACACATTCAAAGAATGAAAAGCAAATATGAGCTAAATGAATATACAGATAAAAAGTCTTAACAGAGGGGGCCAGCCCAGTGGTATAATGGTTAAGTTCACGCACTCTGCTTCAGTGGCCCAGGGTTTGCAGGTTTGGATCCTGGGCGCAGACCTATGCACTGCTTGTCAAGCCATGCTATGGCAGGCATCCCACATACAAAAAACAGTGGAAGACTGGTACAGATATTACCTCAGCAACAATCTTCCTCAAGCAGACAAGGGAAGACTGGCAACAGACGTTAGTCAGGGCCAATCTTCCTCACCAAAAAAAACCCCAAAAATCTTAACAGAGAAATAGAAACTGGAAAAGGAACCAAAAAAATATTCTAGAACTGAAAAGTGTAACCCAACTGAAACAAACTTCAATGGATAGGCTTAATAGTAGCTTGAAGATGGCAAAAGAAGGAACCAGAGAACATGAAGAAAGATCAATAAACATTATCCAATCTGAAGAACACAGAGAAAAAAGACTGAAGAAAAATGAACAGAGCATCAAGGACCCATGGGATGGTATAAAACAGTCTAATTAATAGATAGATTCCCCAAATATGATGAAAAATATTGACACACACATCCAAGAAGCTCAATAAATGCCAAGGAGGGAAAATAAAAAAAACCACAGTGAGGCACATTACAGTAAAAGTGGTAAAAACCAAAAGTAAAGAAGATATCTTGAAAACAGACTGAAGAAAAGGGCACATTAAATATAGGGAAATGGCTAGCCCCATGGCCCAGTGGTTAAGTTCGCGCACTCTGCTTCAGGAAGCCCAGGGTTTCGCCGGTTTGGATCCTGGGCACGGACATGGCACCGCTCATCAGGCCATGCTGAGGCGGCGTCCCACATAGCACAACTAGAAAGACCTACAACTAAAATATACAACTATGTACTGGGAGAACTTGGGGAGAAAAAGCAAAAAGTAAAAATTAAAAAAATAAATACAGGGAAACAAATGATTGACTTTTCACTAGAAATAATGGAGGCCAAAAAACAATAAAATGACATCTTTAAAGAAAAAAACTTTCAAAGCAGAATTCTATATCTAGCAAAAATATCTTTCAAAAATGAGGATGAAACAAAAGTAGCTTTAGACAAATGAAAGCCCACCTATTTCTACTACAAAAAAATGCCAGTAACTTCTGGTTTCTGCTCCAACATGTAAAGAGCTTAGAAGTCATTATTTCCATCCTCACAATAAGAAAAAAGCTGAACAAAGTGAAAATGAATAACTCTTAGATCTATCAGAGAGTTGAGGTCACAGGGCAAACTGCTGCCCTGAAAACAGTTTTCAACATAAAATTACCAGACATGCAAATAAACAGTAAAGAATGGCTCACACACAGTGGGGAAAAAAGCAGGTACAGAGACTGTACCTGAGAAAACAAAGACACTGTACTTACTAAACAAAGGCCATAAATCAGTTATTTTCAATATGTTCAAAGAACTAAAGGAAAACATATCTAAAGAACCAAAGGAAAGTATGAGAATGATGTCTCAGCAAGCAGAGAATATCAATGAAGAGACAGAAATTATAAACTAGAACCAAACAAATTCTGAATTACAAAAGTACAATAACTGAAATGAAAAATTTAGAAGTGGAGCTCTACAGCAGATTTGAGTAGGAAGAAAAGAGAATTAGTGAACTTGAATATAGGTCAATTGAGATTATCTAGTCTGATGAACAGAAAGAAAAAATATTGGGGTTTGGAGAGTTTCCAAGTTGGTGAACACATCACGCAACAGCTGGCACGTGACACTGACAGGAAAAGGGGAAAAGGCAGTCCTCCACAGTAACGCTTGCATTCTCAGATGTGCCTCCCAGCCTGTGGGAACGTCCCACACTGAGGCAGCTAAGGAATCGCAGGGGCATCCTTACCAAGCTGAGCAGCGCAAGCCAGCAGACAGTGAGTGCAGAGCAGGGTCATGCAGGATTACTCACGCAAAGGAAAGCGCCTGCCCGCCCCCGCCTGGTGCACCAGCTCGGCTGGCTGGACAGAACAGGGGGATCTGCCAGAGCACCTGTGCAAATGTGTGTAAAGCAGCAGTGGCCAATGGGAAAACACAGATGGGCCCTGTTGGCACAGCTTCCAACAGATAGGCACAACTGCCAGGGGTCACAGAGGGCTCAGAAAACAGAGTTCCTGCCCCTCCCAGTGGTGGCAGGTGGAATCTGTGACCAGATACTACCACTATATGAGGCAAAAGTCTACCCCATCAAATAGCATGAGGAAGTATATTAACATGCCAGACCAGAAGGAAAATGACAATCAATCCTGACATCACAGAAATTTACAATCTAAATGACAGAATTCAAAATAGTTATCATAAAAAACTCAACAACTTACAAGAAAACTCAGAAGAAGAGTTTAATGATCTCAAGAATAAGATTAATGAACAGAGGGAATTCTTCACAAAAGAGATTGACACTATAAAAAAAACCGATCAGAAATGCTGGAGATGAAAAACACAAGGAATGAGATAAAGAAAAATCTGGACTCCTTAAAAAATACAGCTGATATTATTGAGGACTGAATCAGAAATTTAGAGGACAAAAATATAGAAATGCTGCAAATGGAGGAGAAAACTAAGACTAAAAAGAAAGAAAGAAATTCTCCAAGATATATGCGACTCAATTAAGAAAAGCAATATAAGGATTATAGGTATTCCAGAGAGAGAAGCGAGGGAGAAAGGAGCAGAGAGCTTGTTCAAAGAAATAATAGCTGAGAACTTCCCAAACCTGGGCAAGAAGCTGGAATTACATGTAAATGAACCTAACAGAACTCCTATATTACATCAATGTAAAAAGATCTTCTCAAAGGGATGTATTTGTAAAACTGGCAAAAGTCAGTGACAGAGAAAAAATATTAGGGACAGTAAGGCAGAAGAAAATAAACTACAACAGAACACCTATCAGGCTTTCGGTGGATTTCTCAGCATAAACCTGACAGGCTAAGACAGAGTGGAATGATATATTGAAAATTCTGAAAGACAAAAACTTTCAGCCAAGAATACTCTATCCAGTGAAACTATCCTTCAGATATGATGGAGAAATAAAAACTTTCCCAGATAAACAAATGCTGAGGGAGTTCATTGCCATGAGACGCAACCCCCCCCCCCCGCAAGAAATGATCAAGAAGGACCTCATACAAGAAGAGGGTTTAGAAAGCCTTGAGGAAGGAGATAAACAGACACCTTAATAAACAAGAAAAATCTCAAATAAGTAATCTTATGCTACACCTGAGAAAACTAGAAAAAGAAGAACAAAGCCCAAAGTCAGCAGAAGACAAATAATAAAAATTAGAGCAGAAATAAATGAAATAGAAACAAACAAAAAAACACAGTAGAAAGGATCAATGAAACTAAGAGCTCGTTCTCTGAAAAGATAAACAAAATTGACAAACCCTTAGCCAGACACACTAAGAAAAAAATAGAGAAGGCTCAAATAAATAAAATTAGAAATGAAAGAGGAGAAATTACAGTGGATACAACAGAATACAAAGGATTATAAGAGAATACTATGAAAAACTATTTGGCAACAAATTGGACAATCTAGAAGAAACAGATAAATTCTTAGACACATACAACCTCCCAAAACTGAATCAAGAAGAACAGACCAATCACAAGTAAAGAGATTGAAAAAGAAATAAAAAACCTCCCAAAAAATAGAAGTCCAGGACTAGATGGCTTCTCAGGAGAATTCTACCAAATATTCAAAGAAGATTTAATATCTATCCTTATCAAACTATTCCAAAAAACTGGAGAAGATGGAACACTTCCTAACTCATTCTAAAAAGCCAGTATCACCCTGATCCCATAGCCAGACAAGGACAACACAAAGAAGGAAAATTATGGGCCAATATTGCTGATGAACATAGATGCAAAAATCCTCAACAAAATATTGGCAAACAAAATACAGCAATACATTAAAAGGATCATACACCATGATCAAGTGGGATTTATACCAGGGACACAGGGATGGTTCATCATCCACAAATCAATCAATGTTATGCACTACATTAACAAAACCAGGAATAAAAAACACAAAATCATCTCAATATATGCAGAGAAATCATTTGACAAGATCCAACATCCATTTATGATAAAAACTCTCAACAAAATGGGTATACAAGGAAAGTACCTCAACATAATAAAGGCTATGTATAACAAACCCACAGCCGACATCATACTCAACGAGGAAAAACTGAAAGCCATCCCTCTGGGAAGAGGAACAAGACAAGGGTGCCCACTCTCACCACTCTTATTCAACATAGTACTCGAGATTTTGGCTAGAGCAATCAGGCAAGAAAAAGAAATAAAAGGTATCCAAATTGGAAAGGAAGAAGTGAAACTCCCACTGTTTGCAGGCAACATGATTGTATATATAGAAAACCCTAAAGAATCCATTGGAAAACTATTAGCAATAATCAACAACTATAGCAAAGTTGCAGGGTACAAAATCAACTTCCAAAACTCAGCTGCATTTCTATACTCTAATAATCAACTAAGAGAAAGACTACTCAAGAATACAATTCCATTTACAATTGCAACAAAAAGAATAAAATATCTAGGTATAAATTTAACCAAGGAGATGAAAGACCTATACAAGGAAAACTATAAGACATTATAGAAAGAAATCAATGATGACATAAAGAAATGGAATGATATTCCATGCACATGGACTGGAAGAATAAACCTAGTTAAAACGTCCATACTACCCAAAGCAATCTATAGATTCAACACAATACCAATCAGAATCCCAATGACATTCTTCACAGAAATAAAACAAAGAATCCCAAAATTCATACGGGGCAACAAAAGACCCCCAAATAGCTAAAGCAGTCCTGAGGAAAAAAAGAACAAAGTTGGAGGCATCACAATCCCTGACTTCAAAATATACTACAAAGCAACAGTAATCAAAACAGCATGGTACTGATACAAAAACAGGCACACAGATCAATGGAACAGAATTGAAAGTCCACAAATAAAACCACACATCTACAGACAGCTAATCTTCAACAAAGGAGCCAAGAATATGCAATGGAGAAAGGAAAGTCTCTTCAATAAAATGGTGTTGGGAAAACTGGACAGCCACATGTAAAAGAATGAAAGTAGACCATTATCTTTTTCCATACACAAAAATTAACTCAAAATGGATTAAATACTTATAGGTAAACGTGAAACCTGGGGCCAGCCCCATGGCCGAGTGGTTAAGTTAGCGCGCTCCGCTTCGGCAGCCCAAGGTTTTGCCAGTTCGGATCCTGGGCACGGACATGGCACCACTCATCAAGACATGCTAAGGCAGCGTCCCACGTGCCACAACTAGAAGGACCCACAACTAAAAATATACAACTACGTACTGGGGGGCTTTGGGGAGAAAAAGGAAAAATAAAATCTTTTTTAAAAAAACCAAAAAAACCCGTGAAACTCTAAAACTCCTAGAAGAAAATTTAGGCAGTACACTCTTTGACATCAGCCCTAGAAGCATCTTTTCGAATACCATGTCTACTTGGGCAAGGGAAACAAAAGAAAAAATAAACAAATGGGACTTCATCAGACTAAAAAGCTTCTGCAAGGGAAAGGAAACTAGGAACAAAATGAAAAGACAACCCACCAACTGGAAGAAAATATTTGCAAATCATATTTCTGACAAGGGTTAATCCCCAAAATATATAAAGAACTCACACAACTCAACAACAACAAAAAACCTGATCAAAAAATGGGCAGAGGATATGAACAGACATTTTTCTGAAGAAGATATACAGATGGCCAATAGGCACATGAAAAGATGATCAACATCACTAATCATTAGGGAAATGCAAATCAAAACTACAATGAGCTATCACCTTACACCTGGCTATAATTACCAAGACAAAAAATAACAAATGTCAGGGAGGATGTAAAGAAAAGGAAACCCTCATACACTGTGGGTGGGAATGCAAACTGATGCAGACACTATGGAAAATAGTATGGAGATTTCTCAAAAAATTAAAAATAGAAATACCATATGACCCACCTATCCCACTACTGAGTATTTATCCAACGAACTTGAAATCAACAATTCAGAGACTTATGCAGCCCTATGTTCACTGCTGCATTATTCACAATAGCCAAGACGTGGGAGGCAACCCAAGTGCCCATCAACTGATGAATGGATAAAGAAGATGTACTATAAATATGCAATGGAATGCTACTTAGCCATAAAAAAAGACAAAGTTGTCCCATTTGCAACAACATGGATGGACCTTGAGGGTATTATGTTAAACGAAATAAGCCAGACAGAGAAAGACAAACACTGCATGATTTCACTCATATTTGGAAGATAAACACGTGGCTGAAGAGAACAGATCAGTGCTAGCAGAGGGGAAGGAGGTTGAGGGGTGGGCATAAGGGGTAAAGAGGCACACATATATGGTGACTGACAAATAATAATGTATGACCGAAATGTCACAATGGTATAAACTATTATGACCTCAATAAAATAATAATAATTAAAAAAACACCATAAAATGGTAGGGCAGGGGCTGGCCCCATGGCTGAGTGGTTAAGTTAGCGAGCTCTGCTTTGGGGGCCCAGGGTTTTGCCAGTTTGAATCCTGGGTGCAGACATGGCACCACTCATCTAGCCATGCTGAGGAGGCATGCCACAACCAGAAGGACCCACAACTAAAATTACACAACTATGTACGAGGGGCCTTTGGGAGAAAAAGAAAAAATCTTTAAAAAACAAAAAATGGTGGGGGAAATCTACATTACATATAAAACTATATAACTATAAATCAGTTAGAAAAAGACACAACACAGTAGAAAAACGGACAGGAGATGTGAAGAGGCATTTCACAGAAGAAGGAACATATATGTCCAGTAAATATGTCATAAGATGCTCTACTTATTAGTGGTATGCTAATTATGACCATGTTCAGAGATACTTACCAGACTGATACAAATTAAGTAGTCTGATAATACCACATTTGGAGAATATGTAGATCAAAGAAAAATCATATATTCTGAGGGCAATTTAAATTGGTACAACTCCTTTGGCAAACAATTTAGCAATATTTTGTAAAATTGAACATTTACTAATCTATTGGCCAAGAAATTCCATTCCTGGATATATACTGTAGAGAACCTCTTAGACATGTGCCTAATGTCCACATATCAGTAAGAAAGCTACGAGCACCACTGTTCATAATAGCAAAAAAAAAAAAAAAAGAAAACCAGATGTTCATGATCAAAAGGTGGATAAATTGTCATACATTCACAAAATGTTTAAAAGCATTGAAAATGAATACACTGTAGTTTTTTGGCAACAACATGCATAAATTTTAGAGACATTACATTGTATAAAAATATAAGTTCCATAAGACTATGTGAAGAATGATATCACTTTTATAAATCTCCCAAATAAGCATAAACAAACAATAACATGTTTAGACATATGCTTATACAGAATAAAAAAAATTAAGAGAATGATAAACACAGTGTATTCAGTCTAATAGTTAATTCTTGGAGACAGGAGGAAGGCATAAGTAGATCCAAATATTGGTCATGTTCTAGTTCTTGGGTTGGGTGATAATTTCACATAAGTCTGTGGTTCTATGCTTTGTAACTTACATATATTCTTTTCTAAGTATCAAATACCGTTTTAAAAGGAAATGGAAAACATCTTCACAATAAAACAACCTTAAAGATGGTACTCATACCTTCAACTATGCTGGACTTCGCAAGAAATCCTGAAGACGTTTTTAGAGCTCCATTGAATACCACAAAACTTGCACCTGTCACTGGTAAAAAAAAATATATAACAATTATGGTTTTTTTCTGTTTTTTAGGTATGCTTTTTTTGATGAGGAAGATTGGCCCTGAGCTAACATCTGTTGCCAATCTTCCTCTTTTATTTTTTTCTTCCCAAAGCCCCAGTACATAGTCGTACATCCTAGCTGTAACTCCTTCTAGTTCTGCTATGTAGGATGCTGCCACAGCATGCCTTGATGAGTGGTGTGTAGATCCACACCCAGGATCCAAACCGGCAAATCCTAAGCTGCTGAAGCAGAGCACACGAACTTAACCATCATGCCAACAGGCTGGCCCCAAGAACTATGTTTTAACCTGTGCTTTTTTATATATTTGTTAAATGCATAATGTGAAGTATGGCACATTTTAAGTACTTGATTAATGCCATGCCCATACCACTTACATTAGAAAGCTAATAAAAAACCAAACCAAACAAAATTAAGAGAAAATACTATATAAAGGTAATTTAACATTTGTATCTAATAATTGATGGACTATTGTACTATCTGAAATATTTGTGTCTGTGTCAGAGTGTGGGAAATCAGACACCCACTACCGGTGAGAGCATAAATCAAAAAATCTCCGTAGAGGGCAACTTGAAAATTATCTATCAAAATTACAAATATGCAAGTATCCTTTGATGCATCAATTCCACTTCTAGGAATTAATGGCACAGCTACTAGGTTATTCACAGTACATTTTTATAAACAGCCAAGGATTGGTAACAGCTATGTCCATGAATAAGGGACAATTAAATGATGTAAACATATGAAGCAGAAAGTTATATGGAATGTGAAAATTCTTTATATACTAACACACAATAATATCCAAGGTGTGTTTACAAAAGAAAAAGCAAGGTGCGGAATGGAACAAATGTTATGACATTTAAAAAGTGGAAGAAAAAAAGATATGTGTGTTTGCTTAAATGTACATACATGCAAAAATGTCTCAGAAAGGATATACAAGAAACTAGTAACATTGGTTTGGCTGCCTATGGGGAGGGGAAGAGTGTAGCTTGGGAGTCACAGGAGGAAAGGAGAATTTGCACTATAAATGCTTTTATCCTTCGAATTTCACACCACAGAAATGTATTCCTATTCAACAAATATTCAATAGTTGTTAAATTTTAATGCAAAAATGTCAATGACATGTTAAGTTAAAAAAGCACAATATAAAAGTATAAATATCCAGTATAAAAATCATCTATTTAGACCATATCTTGGGAAACAAAGCAAGTCTCAACAAATTCAAGAGGGTTGAAATAATATCAAGCATCTTTTCTGATCATAATGCTATGAAACTAGAAATCAACTACAAGAATAAAGCTGGGAAAGGGGAAAAATGTGGAGACTAAACAACATGCTACTGAACAAAAAATGGATTACTGAAGAAATTAAAGAATAAATCAAATATTATCTGGAGACAAATAAAAATGAAAACACGCCATACCAACTCATTTGGGACACAGCAAAAGTGGCCTAAGAGGGAAATTCATTGCAATACAGGCTCACCTCAATAAACAAGAAAAATCTCAGATAAGCAATCTCAAACGACACCTAACAGAATTAGAAAAAGAAGAACAAACCAAGCCCAAAGTCAGTAGGAGGAGAGAAATAATAAAAATTTGAGCAGAAATAAACGATACTGAAACAAAAAAGACAGTAGAAAGGATCAATGAAACAAAGAGTTGGTTCTTCAAAAAAATGAACAAAATTGACAAACCCTTTGCCAGACTCACCAAGAAAAAAGAGAGAAGACTCAAATAAATAAAATTAGAAATGAGAGAGGAGAAATCACAATAGATACCACAGAAATACAAAGGATCATAAGAGAATACTATGAAAAACTATATGCCAACAAATTTGACAACCGAGAAGAAATGGACAAATTCTTAGACTCTTACAACTTCCCAAAACTGAAGCAGGAAGAAATAGAGAATCTGAATAAACCAATCACAAGAAATCAAAACAGTAATCCAAAACCTCCCCAAAAATAAAAGTCCAGGACCAGATAGCTTTTCTGGAGAATTCTACCAAACATTCAAAGAAGATTTAATACCTATCCTTCTCAAAGTATTCCAGAAAATTGAGGAAGATGGAGCACTCCCTAACACATTCTATGAAGCCAACATCACCCTGACCCCAAAAGCTGACAAGGACAACACAAAGAAGGAAAACTACAGGCCAATATCACTGATGAACATAGATGCAAAAATCCTCAACAAAATTTTGGCAAACCAAATGCAGCAATACATCAAAAAGATTATACACCACAATCAAGTGGGATTTATACCAGGGACACAGGGATGGCTCAACATCCGCAAGTCAGTCAACGTGATACACTACATTAACAAAATGAGAAACAAAAACCACATGATTATCCCAATAGATGCAGAGAAAGCATTCGACAAGATCCAACATCCATTTTGATAAAAACCCTCAATTAAATGGGTATAGAAGGAAAGTACCTCAACATAATAAAGGCCATATATGACAAACCCACAGCCAACATCAGACTCAACAGACAAAAACTGAAAGCCATCCCTCTGAGATCAGGAACAAGACAAGGGTGCCCAATTTCACCACTCCTATTCAACATAGTACTGGAGGTGTTGGCCAGAGCAATTCGGCAGGAAAAATAAATAAAAGGAATCCAAATAGGCAATGAAGAAGTAAAACTCTCACTGTTTGCAGACGACATGATCTTATATATAGAAAACCCCAAAGAATCCATAGGAAAACTATTAGAAATAATAAACAGCTACAGCAAAGTTGCAGGGTATAAAATCAACATACATAAATCAGTAGCATTTCTATACGCTAACAATGAACTAACAGAAAAAGAACTCAAGAACTCAATCCCATTCACAATCGCAATGAAAAGAATAAAATACCTTGGGATAAATTTAACCAAGGAAGTGAAAGATCTATACAACGAAAACTACAAGACTTTCCTGAAAGAAACTGATGACAACCATAAAGAGATGGAAAGACATTCCATGCACATGGATTGGAAGAATAAATATAGTTAAAATGGCCATACTACCTAAAGAAATCTACAGATTCAACACTATCCCAATCAGAATCCCAATGACATTCTTTACAGAAATTGAACAAGGAATCCTAAAATTCATATGGGGCAACAAAAGACCCCGAACTGCTAAAGCAATCCTGAGAAAGAAGAACAAAGCCGGAGGTATCACAATCCCTGACTTCAAAGCATACTACAAAGCTACAGTAATCAAAACAGCATGGTACTGGTACAAAAACAGGTGCACAGATCAATGGAATAGAATTGAAAGCCCAGAAATAAAACCACACATCTATGGACAGCTAATCTTTGACAAAGGAGCTGAGGGCCCACAATGGAGAAAGAAAGTCTCTTCAACAAATGGTGCTGGAAAAACTGGACAGCCACATGTAAAAGAATGAAAATTGACCATTCTTCTTCACCATTCACAAAAATAAACTCAAAACGGATCAAAGACCTAAAGATTAGGCCTGAAACAGTAAGTCTTCTAGAAGAGAATATAGGCAGTACACTCTTTGACATCAGTTTCAAAAGAATCTTTTTGGACACCATAACTCCTCAGACAAGGGAAACAATAGAAAGAATAAACAAATGGGATTTCATCAGACTAAAGAGCTTCTTCAAGGCAAGGGAAAACAGGATTGAAACAAAAAAACCCCACTAATTGGGAAAAAATATTTACAAGTTATTTATCCAAGAAAGGGTTAATCTCCATAATATATAAAGAACTCACGCAGCTCAACAACAAAAAATCAAACCACCCAATCAAAAAATGGGCAGGGGACATGAATAGACATTTCTCCAAAGAAGATATATGGATGGCCAATAGACACATGAAAAGATGCTCACCATCACTAATCATCAGGGAAATGCAAATCAAAACTACACTAAGATATCACCTTACACCTGTTAGAATGGCAAAAATAACCAAAACAAAAAGTGACAAATGTTGGAGAGGTTGTGGAGAAAAAGGAACCCTCAAACATTGTTGGTGGGAATGCAAACTGGTGCAGCCACTATGGAAAATAGTATGGAGATTTCTCAAAAAATTAAAAACAGAAATACCTTATGACCCAGCCATCCCACTACTGGGTATCTATCCAAAGAACTTGAAATCAGCAATTTCCAAAAGTCCCATGCACCCCTATGTTCATTGCAGCATTATTTACAATAGCCAAGACGTGGAAGCAACCTAAGTGCCCATCAACTGATGACTGGATAAAGAAGATATGGTATATAAGTATACAATGGAATACTACTCAGCCATAAAAAAAGACAAAATCGTCCCATTCCCAACAACATGGATGGACCTTGAAGTTATTATGTTAGGTGAAATAAGCCAGAAAGAGAAAGATGAACTCTGTATGACTCCACTCATAGGTGGAAGTTAAACACAGAGACAAAGAGAATTGATTGGTGGTTACCAGGGGAAAGGGGGGGAGGGGAGGGCACAAAGGGTGAAGTGGTGCACCTACAACATAACCAACAATAATATAGAACTGAAATTTCACAAGGTTGTAAACTATCATAATCTTAATAAAAAGTTAAAAAAATCATCTATTTAACACACATATTAATATAAGAAGGAAATATACTAAAATGTCAATAAGTACCATATCTTGGTACTTTCTTTTCTTTTACTACTTTTTAAAACATATTTTCCAAGCTTATTACAAATGAGTATATATTCCTTTTATAATCAGAGGAAAATATTTTATTAGCTGCCAGAATGTCAGACTATCTTAAATATGTTATTTTATAATAACGTATTAATTCTACAGAGTACTTACTTCCACCTCACTTCAGATTGGTCAGGCCCACTACTGCAGCAGTCGGAAATCGCAGCAGTCACTGAGGCCACTCAGCCAGAGTAACGTGCTACTCACTCCACCATCTTTACCATTTTTATATCCCCAGCCACTTACAGTTTTATAACTCATTCTTCCCTTTATCCACCCTGTGTTCCCCTAACTAAGAGGAGTTGGAACACACAGCAAACAAAGGTGAAAAAACCTCACTCCAGAGAGAAATTACTGAAAATAAGACTCCCACCATACGGGACACACTAAGCCTGAAGATATCTAAATAGTGTTCCAAGTCTTTAAACCTAATGTAGCCCAAGAGAAAAAAACAAATTAAAAGCAGTTTTTTAATCTGTATAGCTAAAATTTTAAAGCATACTGTTTTATCACCATCGATTCAGCAAATAAGTAAAATATATATACTTCCCTTTGAAAGGAATTCTATTTATCGAGGTGGTTTTATGGGTCAACACTAGGAATCAAGACTCACCTTTTCTAGGATGGCCAGTGGCACTGCTGGCCTGTGTTTGATAAACTCCATCATTCTGTATACAGACTAGATGAGAATCTGCTTCTGTACTAAAACTAGCTCCAATGCTAATGACATGCTCATTAGAAGAATTTATTACTTTCATTACCTGGAAAAAAACAATATCCATTTAGAAACTTTCATTAACATTTTATGCCGTTACCAGTTACACTAATCCAGAGTCACATTTCTGATCAGCTTCATAACCATCAAGCTTTGATCTGGACAACTCTTGGAGAATGTGATAGAAACAAATGTTTTAAGATAAAATTACTTCAAATAGATAAAACTGAAAAAATACAATTAAACAAATTTCTTATTAGAAATCTAAAATTTCAAAAACAGTATTTTTTGCCATTATATACTAGATAGTCTGATTCAAAACAAAATTTAATGACACACTTCTAAGGAAATCTAATGTTGAATATTATCTTCCAGATTTGAACAAAGCAATTATACTTACATCACTGTATTTTTTCCGAGGTATTTTTATGCAGCTTTTCCCCATTTCCATATGAATCAATAGCTGATCTATATTATGCAAGGTATACTGGTAATTTCGAAGGTCCTATATAAAATAATGACATTTCCATAAACCTTAAACTACTATCCATGAGCATTTACCCATTCATTAAATCCATTTTTAGGAGTATCCATCATTTTAAGACTTGTGATATGTAACTGCCAAAATGCCATAACTGTCAAAATGCCTTTGCTATTACAAACATATTTTGTAGTTTTAAAAAGGACGACTAAGTTATTTAGAGCACAGAGGGTGTAGACTAGAAAGCACTAACAACTTAAAAAACCAACTAATCCTTCCAGCTACTCCACAATAGTAATAAGGACTATCATTCCCAGGAAGAATTCTGTAGTAGTCGGGGGGGGGGGTGACCTCCTCCTTCTAGTTACAGATCTTCCAAAAGAGAATAGGTCTTCAACCTGAACATGTATAAATAAAAGTAAAGTCCACTGAAATACTTTTCTGTGGGAACAGGTAAACACAAAATTACAGAAATCAGAGGTGGAAGGGAAAAAGACATCATCTAATCCAATCCTTCCTATTATAAATGAGGAAACTTAGGCCATGAGTTGCTCAAAATCACCAAACTGACTGACTTTACTAAAACTTTCACTAAAGCTTCAAAAGTTTCAATAATTGTGTGGATCTCATATTACCTAAATGTGTAAGCACTGCAGCAGAATGAATCAAAAGGCAATTAGAATCAGATACACGTAAATTAGGAAATGTGTTCTAAACATGCATCAAAAACAGGACCCATTTATGTTAAATGAATTAGGATTTATTATCCATGAACTTTCATTACACCAAATAGGCCAAATTAAAATAGGAAAATACAAACGTGTAAAATTTGCTAAATGAATTTTTAAAGTAACAACATAAGAACACTTAAAAATAGTTCAATTACTCACAACAAGTAAGTTCATAATAGTGTGTCCTATTTCTCCAAAAAGAGGTTTTCGGCCTCTGATACTTGTTAGAGGAGCAGGATATGCTATATATAAGAAAGGAAAACTGGTTACTATCAACAAAAACCAAAAAAAGTCCTGAATTTATTACCTTTAATTCTCATTTTTCAAATATTATGGATAAATAAACCCAATCAGTTGTTAGGGGAAAGTGATGGATGACATTAACCCATACTGTGTATCTACAAGATGCTACATTGAACTGAGAACTTTACATACATTGTCTTATTTAAACCCTGTAACAACCCAATGAGGCAAGTATTTCTCTCTCTACTTTACAAATGGGAAAGCAGAGACACAGAGATTAATAAATTTGCTTATGGTGACTAAGTTAATAACCAGTGAAACAGACTTGAAACTTGGCTTGCCTAATTCCAAAGCATTTAATCTTTTCATTCTACATGTTTCCACAAAATTATGATGGCTGGAAAATTACAATAATGGGCTAGACCCCTATAAAGTTCTGATAATTTAAAAAAGAAATACAAAGAATTAAAGATTTTTAAGGCATTTACAATTAATGTTCAATTGTGCTAACTTATGGATGGTAGTAAACTCTTATAGTTCTTGTGTCAGCATGATGAAAGGGGCACACAGAGTCAATGAAATCAATGCAGAGTAGGAGAAAGGACATGGAGTCTGTCACCTAACTACTTTTTCTTTAGGGCACTATAAATGCTATGCACCAAAAAGGAAAAGATACATTGCAGGCAATGCTGCAAGGCCTCTGGAAGAAAAGGAAGGGGAAAAAAGGAAGGTAAGACTATTTCTCTTACCACAAAAGACAGACACATTTTTAACCTTCAGTTCTCAGCTTAGGTTATAAGCAAACCTTTCATATTAATATACTTCCTTAAAATTCTAAGAAAACAAACCTGACCTCATCTATTTTAAAAACTTAAGTCAGAATAACTCACATCTTTGCTATTACAAACATATTTTGTAGTTTTATAAAGGACAACTAAGTTATCTGGAGGAGAGAGGGTGCAGACTAGAAAAAAAATAAGACAGTGTAAAAGATATTAAAATTATAAATAATATGATTAAGGTAAATGCTGACTTTTTACTTCATCTTTTATGAATGTGGGGGCATCCTTGCAACTTGATAGAGGTAATTTTATTTAAAACATTATCTTCAAAGGTTATGGCTTAGAATGACATGCTGTCAGAGTTACAAAGGGACCTCATAAATCATCTAACCCAACATCTAATAATATTCCAAACAAATGTTCTCAACATATAAGCATAGATAATCCCTATTTGAAAATTACTAATTTCAGTCATTTTCAGTCTTTAATCTTGGAACTCTAACATTTAACACTAACTTTTCCATACATAGGTTATCTCTATAACAAAATAAACGCACATATGCACACACATCACATTTCTATAACAAAATAAACGCGCATATGCACACACATCACACTTCTATAACAAAATAAACGCACATATGCACACACATCACACTTCCAAGTTTGTCTAAAGAGGCATGGGCACCAATAACATCAAATACCATTCTATTTAAAATCTCGCAGAACATAAAGAACTCAGTAAACAGCTGAGACTAGTTAACTTCTATGTATAACTAGTCATTTGCCCCCATTATCACTGAAGAGCTGTCATAGCTGTGTAGCACCATGCCCTGTGATCTTTTGAGAAGTTTCTCATGTTGTTCCATGATCTTCCTACTTTCAGCGTGAGAAAAAACAGACTTAGTATCTAGAAGTGATATTGGCCAAAATAATGGCCAAATTTACAGATCATATGTTCCATAATGATTTAAGATTAGCTAGTATATTGACCTAACCTATAAAAATAGCATTCGAATACTAACATCAGAGAAAATAACAGGCTGAATGGATGAAACATTTGGCTCAGAATGAAATTTCTTAAGCCCTTTGCTTTACACAGTACAAAACTTGAAAGTTAAATGTTGTTTCTTTTCACACAATTTAATAGCATTACATATTTAAATCCTAAACGGTAAGGACCTCCCCACAAATCAGAGTTTAATCAAATTTGCCAAATAGCAAGATTTAAATATCTCTTTCACTGAATTTGTCTATTTTGAAATAGTAATGGTCTCTTTTATAAATTCCCTACATTTAATTTTCCTCCAAGAAAATACCTCTTAAATTATGTTAGCATCAAACACCTAAAACTTTATTACATGTGACATACTTCACATGCAATAAATAAATTATTTCTTGAAAGAAGTCAGAGATAAAGAAAAGGTGAGAATTTAAAAAAGTTTAACATTAGAAATGATTTTGACTTAGAAATAACCATAAACATAAACCTAGACCTTTATTTCTTAACAGCTTTAGACTCTCCAGTTATGTCAAGGGTAGATATGTAAATACACAGGCAAACACAACACACATTCACGTATACACATATACATCAACGATACAATCTACATCACTTTTGGATGATAAGCTTAAACATCAGGAATATAAAAATAAGAATAAGGAAGCGCAAACTCAGAAAAGATGGCACCCACTATTTTTAAGTATTTCCTTCTCTAAAAAGTCAATTCCTAACTATAGTAACTAACTAAGAGGAACAGCACTGATAATCCAGAAATCCTTTATGTTTGGCTTTATGATGTACACAAACTGAGGGGGAACATAATTTACCTTAATACACAGGCAACAAAACGAACTCCTTACAGTATACGCTTTTAAGAAAATTTTTCAAGGTTTGTATGTTTGTTCTGAAATTCAAAAACAATTTCTTGGGGCCGGCCCGGTGGCACAGCGGTTAAGGTCACATGTTCCGATTTGGCAGCCCGGGGTTCGCCAGTTCCGATCCCGGGTTCGGACGTGGCACCATTTGGCAAGCCATGCTGTAGCAGGCGTCCCACATATAAAGTAGAGGAAGATGGGCACAAATGTTAGCTCAGGGCCAGTCTTCCTCAGAAAGAGGAGGAGGACTGGTGGCAGAAGTTAGCTCAGGGCTAATCTTCCTCAAAAAAAAAAAAATTTCTTTAAGGTAAGTTGATATAATTATTATGAACATCCAGAAACTTCATGACACACCAAGGTTGTGTAGACTAACTCAGTAGTAAAGGAGGGTTGTTTTGGAATTTTAAAAGTACATCAGTACAAAAGTAGTTCCATTAATCTATTAAAAAATTGATTTTAATGATATCCCTGAAAGTTCTTATTTTACAATCAGTATATTTGAACCTATGTAATTTAAATTATTCTAAAACTTACCTTTATATTCTGCACCCAATCTCAACATTAAACGCATAGGAAAAACCTTTGCCCAGGGAATCTCTAGCTTCTGAATAAGAATTCCACAAAGAAAAGGATTACTTGGTAATGGGAGATCATCAAGTTTCTGAAAAGTAGGTGTAATAAACAGAAATCCTCCATGATCCTTGCTACCGAGAAAACTCTCAGTAAAGGTAATATTGTCCAAGTTTTCTATGTATTTTCCTGGAAATAAAATCATTAATAAAAAGATTTTAAGTTGTTTTAAAGAGGCATTCTGTGTTTGAATATCTCAATATAAGCTTCTTAAATAAAGGCAATATAGAATTTTTTTTAAATTTTCACTCTTGAAGAAGTATCTATTAAATACCTTGTGTACACAAAGCTCAGTTATTCCTGGAAATTGGGAATTGTGAACACAAATTCTAAAATGTTTCTAACCATAGGTGTTTTTAAATTTTTCTCCTTACTGCATGGTCTAGTGAAAAATCATGTCTCCCCAGTCTTATATAGACAGTAAGAAAAGCATATAGACATTTAAAAAAAAAAATCAAGAAGGCAAATATATATCCATTTTTTTAAATTTAAAAAAATCTGTATAAAGAGACTAATCACATAAAATGCTAGATTTAAAGAGACTGAAAATGATGATTAAGGTTTTTTAAGAAATCAACAGTCTCTTCACATAACAAATCTTTAGTACAGTTAGCATAGCGAAAAGCATAAATGCCTTTAATTAATTTATCCATCCCCTAGTCTGAACAGTTCAAAACAAAATGCTATACCTTTTAGAGCATCCTTATACACGGTGATAAATAGTCTGAAGATATCTGTAGGAATAGTATCTTCATTTGGCAAACATAACAATAGAATAATAATTTCTGCCTGTCCCAAGCCATGCAATCCATTGGTTGAGAAGTACCAATATTTGTCTGAGGAATCTTAAGTGATAAAAGCATACAATTATAAATGTCAACTTATATTAACCAAAAAAACTATACATAATTGTCCTTTACACGAAGCACAACTTTTCAAATTCCTTATTTTCCCAAAGTTCTTTTCACAAAAACTTTGAATTGTATTGTATAAGATTAATATAAAAAAAGATAAAGGATGAAAGATTATCTTATGGAGTCAATTAATAAATGACACTAAAATAAAAGATGCACTAACATGCTGAAATGGTAAGAATCAGTTTAGTTTCAAAGAGAACGAAAAGCTGAGAGATGCATTGTTGAGTAGTGAGGATTATTTATTACCGACGACTATTTGTTTTTAATCAGGTCACATGTCACTGACTTTAAAACTGTCTTTACTGCTGCTTTATTTAAGCAAAAAGGATTCTTGCTTATCTCAATTACCAAATTTCAATTTATCTAAAAGCTATATCAAAGAGTCAGTTGTATCATGAGCATCAAAATATAGGTCAGCTACAAGCCCACGACCTTAACCTAGGACTGACTGAGGGACACTAGTAAAAATCCGTAAGCTTGTATTTCAAGTCCTACTGAATATAAATTTGCAAATTTATATTCACATTTGGCTGAAAAACCAATATCCAATGTGGCTTATTTTTCACAGTTGCCAGTCACAATGTACCTGAAGAAGTAATTGATTCAGAAATCCTGCTTACCAATTAGCCAAAGAAAGACAAATCACTACTTACAAAATACTAACTTGACATTCACGAGTAGATTAGCATTCAGGACAAATGTAACAGGATGAAAACCTTCTCCTTCAAGAAGCAAAATAATCTGCTCATGAGATGGGTGTTCTTCTACTACAGGCACTAAATCATGAAAATAACATATTAATTAGGATAAACATGACTTCCTGTTAAATATGCTTGCAATGAAAAAACAGATTTATAAATCCACCAACGGTTTAATCAGATTTAAAAACAAAAGCAAACATGTTTCATAAAATCAATCAACACCTTAGGCAACTGTTATATACTCACTCTTACTTTTCTATTTAGTAAAACTATCAATACAGTAATACATATAATCTTGATATATTATATATATAGCGTACATGCAAATGTTGATTAAATAGCATATTTATACAATTTTAGCACTTTTAACGTTTTAAACACACTTTTGTAAAGCAGATTCCAGTCCACCAACCATTCCAATGATAAATTCTGAAATTTACAAGTCTGTGAAAGTAATCTAGACCCAAGTTGCAAATGCTGCTTGCTGCCTATATACCCTATGTCAGTGACAAGCGGCAAAAAAAGATCTGGACAATCAACAGGAAAATAGGCATGGTGTACAAAGAACAAAGCTTAAGATAGTTTTGCTACTAGAGCTAGGTTCAAAAATAGCTCCTACTGACAGAACAGAGATCCTAAGCTTCATTCCCCTACATTATCATGCACAGAACACAATCATTTCATGTTGCAGGATGCAGCTTAATGCCTGGGGTGACAAGGATGTATCCTAGGGAACTACCCTTGAGGTAGGAGCCAGCCACAGAATCTCCAGCTTGAAAAGGACCTTAGAGATCATCTAGGTTCTCCTCTTTTACAAAGGAAACTGAGGTCCAAAGAGATTAAATAACATGCTGCAAGTCATACATGTATTAAGCAGCAGATGAGGATCTAAAATTCCTAGCTCTGTCGTCCAATGCAATACTCTTTTCTTTAGGCACTGTGATCCTTGGAAAAAAAAATGACATGGAGTCAAAACTCTAATATACTGGAAATACTTTTAGGGCTAAAAGTCTATGAGTTTCCCTGTTGTACTGGACTTTTGCCTCATTCTAAATTAGGGACCCAGACGTGATAAATGAATCACATGCAATTCAACTCAAAAGTTCAGATCTTTTTAGAACTTGTTTTCATAGAGTAAGACTTTTTGTAAATTAAAGTTACTGAGCCATAGCAAATATTTCAACCAAACTAAGTTCAAAAAAATGAATTTCATACAACACAGACAAAATTCATCAGTACAGCTTTTTTAAAAAAAACCTCCTTTTTAAATTTAAATAACTGTTATCCTACCTGATCCCTTTTCTCCAGATGAAACCAGAAGAGGAGGCAAGCTGTCCTCATCACTAGGTAGAAGGTTAATCTTATTGCAAACATGCTTGTCAATATCACATAGTAACCTATAATCTGAAATACTAGCAACAGGTAAATCGCTGTTAACTAAGACACCAGTAGGACTCGATGGTTCCTCAATTTCTGCAAAAACATCATCATCTAGTGTAAAAGAACCAGAACTAGGTAAGCCCTCAGTTCCTGAGTTTATAGGCGGTTTTTCCACAGATGGAACCTGAGAAATAGGACTCTGAATTATCTCGTTTCTTGTAATATCTCCTATCTCATTGTTTGTTTTTTCCACTGTAGTAGAACGGGCATGATCCACTGTGTTTACCGTCTGTAAAATATGGAAGGAAAAAAACAAATCAGTTCATATTTTCTGTTCAACTGTGAAATGTTGATCTCTATAGCCAAACACATCTTTTTAATAAGAATATATAAAACCAAAATGGGCTCAGAAATTCTTTAGAAGCCAAATTTCCAAAGAAATAGTACCAATTTATTTATTTACTTACTTTTATTTTTGGTGAGGAAGACTCACCCTGAACGTCTGTTGCCAGTCTTCCTTCCTTTTTTTTTTCTTTTGCTTGAGGAAGATTAGCCCTGAGTTAATATCTGTGCCAATCTTCCTCTATTTTGTACGTGGGATGCCTCCACAGCATGGCTGATGAATAGAGTAGGTCCATTCCCGAGATCCAAACCCACAAAGCCAGGCCACCAAAGCAGAGCATGGGCAAGTTTAACCACTTGGCCATGGAGCTGGCCCCATTTTGCTTTTTTAAATTCAGGAGCATAATGTTTAGCTTCACCATATGCTTGGGTAGGTATTAATAAATTTAATTTTATAGAATGGAAAAAAGAGGCAAGGAGAACTTCAGAATCCTATACCATATCACACAGTGAGCAAGCTGAGTTCAACCCAAGGCTTCTCCTTCTCAAAGCCAAAAAAGCCGTGGGTAGGCAAAGGAGAGGAAAAGGGGGGAAAACAGGGAGGGGAGTGGTTAGGAGGTAGAGTGGTAAATATGTGGCACAATAGTAAACCACCTGGAATAAACTACACCTCAAGTCTGCTTCAATAAAGCCCTTTTCTTTTTGGACTGGCCAAACTTGAGTCAATACTAAATGACAACCATTTATGAACTCAAGTAATACTTACTAGTCTGTTTAGAACTTTCATTTTGATAAAATATTGATTAAGAGTAGATGCTGGCTAAGAAACATACTTTTGGTAATTATGGCTATTTGTAAAACCTAGCTCATAAATTCTTATTGACAAACAGCATCTGTTTATATGGTGTGAAACTGAACAGAGCAGGAGACATATCCATCTTGCCTAACGTATGTATCCAGGATAAACCAGGTAACTGGCACAGAGTACATGCTGAATAAATATTGCTTAACGAATAAAAACATTCCTACTTCATGTATTAATACTCACGTCTATAAGTATTTTGGTACTTTACAACGAGAGTTCTTAGTGGGCTGGGGTTCTATATTATGTATTTCCTATTTAGCACATTTGTATAAATGCAAACATAAATATAACCATCCTATACTTTACTAAATGTTTGAAAATCATTAAATAAATATTAGTCTAAATTAAATTACTAAATCTCAGTTCTATATCCATACACCAGTGGTTCTCAACATGTGGTCCAGGGATCCCTGGGGTCCCCAAGACCCTTTCAGAGAGTCAGAGAAGTCCTAGGCTTTTCTTCATATAATTTAACTAAACAACATAACAAACAGATTGAATATAGAAGCAAATGTGAGAATCTGTCTTCTATTAAGCCACATATTAAAGAAATTTGCAAAAATGTAAAACAATGTTATTCCTCTCATTAAACTTTTGTTTTGAAATTTTTTCCATAAAAATATTATTTCTATTAATATACAGTCATGCACCACATAACGACATTTCAGTCAACAAGGGACCGCACATGACAGTGGTCCCTTAAGATCAGTACCACATAGCCTAGATGTGTAATAGGCTATACCATCTAGGTTTGTGTAAGTACTAAGTACTGTAGGGGAGGAAGAAATTTTCCTCTACCCTTCTAGGTTCTTCTGGCTGGTGTTAAGAATTAAATTGACATGAGACAAATTAAAAGGACAAAAACAAACAAAAGCTTAGTAACATGTATCAACAGGAGAAACCCAGGAAAACTGAGTGACTCATCAAAATGGCCAAAGCCCTCACCTTAAATACCCTCAGCTAAAGACAAAAGAAGATGCTGGGGAAAGGTAGAATCGGGGACTTCAAAGGGAAAGAAGGCAATTCACAGGTAGGTGAAAAGCAGCAAACATGTGGAAAACAAGTGTTTGGCCACAGAAACAGAAGAACACAGAGGGGAGCCCACAAACAGGCTTTTCTAGGTTCATCCCTGTCTACCACCTAGTTCATGTGATGCTAAGGTGATAGTTCACTTTCTGAGATTTTTTCAATCTGAATTCTTTTAGGCAATTACAGGGGAGGTAACAAGAAAAACTTTGAGTCTTTTGTTTCTTCAAAGTCATCAGCCTAAAATAATCCTTATGTTAAAGAGATACATTTTAGGGTGGCAAATTTTGTTCCCCTTCAGTATATACTCAATGATGTTCACACAACAAAATAACCTAATGACCACACATTTCTCAGAACATATTCCAGTTGTTAAGTGACACAACTGTAGTCAGTTTATTTTTTAATTAATTTTTTCCTCAATTTTACGACAGTAATTATCAAAAGGTATAACTCACATAACCTATAGCTCTTTGGGGATTTTAATAATGTTTAAGAGCATAAAGCTATCCTGAGACCAAAAAGTTTATGAATCATTGCCTTAAACTGACATTAAAAAGGTAAAATCAAAAATATATTCACTACATCATGTATTTCTCATTTTAGGAAGCTGACAGTGTTAGAAAAAAAAAAGTACTCTAATAATCACATAAGGAATTCTCTACAAAACATAATTTTATTAAATTAACAAGTCATTCTTTAGATTCCTTACCAAGGGTACATCAGGTAAGAGAGGACTAAAGTCTTCAGAACATTTTTTACTGCCAGATGATAATTTTGCTGTATCTGCAACTTCACCATTGGGCAATATGCCATCTGCAAACCATACCCTCTTCTGTTCTTTGGAGCATAATCCTAGAATCAGTTAAAAAAGTAGAGCATTTTAGTTTGGCAATATTGCAATTATTTAATACTAAGTGGGTCAGAAAATGTTTTCAAAAGTTTTTTTTGGTTGTGGAAGATTTGCCCTGAACCAACACCTGTGCCAATCTTCCTCTATTTTGTATGTGGCTTGCCACCACAGCATGGCTGCCAATGAGTGAGGTAGGTCCACGCCTGAGAACTGAACCCAGGCCGCTGAAGCAGAGGGTGCCGAACTTAACCACTAGGCCACGGGGTCAGCCCCTCAAAAGCTTTTTGCTATCCAATGCCAAGCCCTGCATGCTCAGGGCTGCAAAGGACTAAAGAAATGCCCTTTTGTGATTCATCTACCCAGAATGGAAGTCTTTTTCTAATTCATACAAAGGCAGGGGTGGCCCTGGGAATCACTACTCAGAAAAGGAGTAGACAGGTGAGGTTACACCTTAAAGACACAGGGGCAAGTTTAAAGCCTATATTATTAAGGCTAGTTTGTGAGTGTGGAGTGAAGACTGAATAAAATTTAGGGACTAGGGCACAAGAGGGAAAATGGACTAGACCAGAGCACAGCAGATAAGCAAAGAAAAACGTATGAAGAACAGAAAGAGTCATAAAAAGTCTAAAAAAGGAAACAATCACTTGTGCATCAGAGGTCATTTCTTACTTTTAATTTATTTAACAAGAGAAGCATGACATTTCGTTCTTATAATCGGGATACTGAACTTGATTAATAGTTATTATTTTCCTCCCACATTTGGAGGAAATAACTAGACTTCAGTATAAATACTTGCTCTCTTTTGTTATACAAAACCATCTACAGGAAGGCTATGAAAACTGCTGCCAGATGATTTTAGAACAATATAAAAATTAAAAGGATCTTGGGGCCAGCCCCGTGGCACAGTGGTTAAGTTTGGCATGCTCTGCTTTGGAAGTCTGGGTTCGTGGGTTCGGATCCCAGGCCTGGACCTACACCATTTGTCAGCCATGCTGTGGCAGCAGCCCACATACAAAATAGAAGAAAACTGGCACAGATGTTAGCTCAGAGCTAATCTTCCTAAGCAAAAAAAAAAACCCAAAAAGGATAAATATCTACCTTGCAGGACAGTGTTATCTGTTCTGATAAGACTGAAACACAAGGATTATATATAACTTTTACAGTATGGGTGTACATATTAAACAAGGTATCTTTCTTGTATTTGCAATATTTTTATAACTTAATAACTTAGGATGTCAATATTAAGAGAATAAATATTTTTTAAAGCAAATTTTATTCATCTTTAGAGTATAATATACAACCATATATGCTGAATCTCCTTAAGTTACGATAAATGAAAAATAGCTATTAAATGAGAGCAAAACTGAAGCCCAAAATAATTGTCCAAAGTATCTGAATTTGCCTTTAACTGACATGTACAGTTATTTTCTAGCATGTTACAGACTAATAGTTTATATTTTAAAATGTACATGGGCTTTACTCAAGATCCTAAATTACACCAGTTGTAAAAAAGAACAGAGAGCCCAAACATTTAAAAATGGATTTAAAAAACATTTTTTATTGTGGTAAAAGATATATTTAAAAATAGATTTCTAAGGAAAGGGAGATAACGCCCTTTCCTTAAAAGGCTCCTTGGTGGTTCTAGCATTTGCCACTTGGTGTTCCCCAAGAGTCACAGCACCAGACACATGGTAGCCTGACCTCTGGATCCCAGGTGTGAGAACCAAGCAGCTCCTGGTGCTCCTGCCCTGAGCTCCAGTAATATGGCCTCTTCTTTCATTCCCTTAACCCACCGGATGGTAGTTGTTTCCCGCAGTTACTAAACTCTGAGTCACCGAGCATGCCTTTTTTGCTCTTTCAGCCTTCTAACATACATGCATAACCATATTATGCCTTCTGATATCTAGTCTGGTTTCTCTTTCCTCACTAGAACTCTGTCAACACTAGGAAATTTCTCTTTTAATAATTTATCTTTAGTCTAAGACACAGCATTTTCTTCTAGTTACCTTCAACACATGGTTGTTTAAGTGCTGAGATTGGTAAAGCTGTAGGTGAAGTTAGACTGGGTGTGTGAGTCTCCTGAAGAGGCTGGATGGTGGCACACTCATCAGAACGGTTTGATTTAAGACTAGAACCAGTTGGACTCATCATCCTTTCAAATGCCTGAGCTATAAAGGGAAAAAAATAATATTAAAATCTCAGATGTTTTTGAACTTAAAAGTAAATTATGATAACTATACTATTCTTCACGTTGTAAGGAGAAAGAAATCAACAGCTAAGCAAGCAAAAGAAGTAGCACTTGGCAAAGATAATGTCCTTACTTTAGCTGGCAGCACTCCACTTCAGTATAAGCTACCAATTAGTTATTTCAATACTATATTTGGCATATGTTTGATATCTACTAAATAAAATAACTTATTTAATATGACTATCTCTATTTTTGCCCTTGTACCCCTAGATTCTATTTCCAACATAGTTCAGGGTGATTTCTTTAAGCTATAAATCATATCACATCATTCCTCTGTTTAAAATAAAATCCTTTAATGGTTTCCCAACTGGAGTGAAAATTTAACTTGTTACAATGGCTCACAAGACCCTACATAGTTGGCATCCCTACCTCGTCTGCTTTCCCAGTTAGCTGTCTGACCTCATCTCACTCACTGTGATCCAGCCACCCAGGCCTCCTTGTTCTTCAATAAGTCAGGCAAGCACCCTCTTAGCTTAGAATCTTTGCTCGTGTTGTTCTCTCTTCCCGGAAAGTTTTTCCCATGGACACTGGCATAGCTTTATTCTCTCACTTTTTTCAAGTCTCTGCTCACATATCATATTATCATAAAGCCTTACTATCACCACCTGATAAAAAATACTACCTCTTGCCACCAATCTGTTATTATCTATCTCTCTTTCACTCTTTTTTTTTCGTTTAGGATATTATCATCACCTGATCGTCTCTTTGCTTACTGTCCATTTCTCCCACATTCATACGCTCCATGAGAACAGGGAGTCTATTTTCTCAGCTGGAGCTCCAAAATGCAGAATAGTGCCTGAACGTTGCTCAATGATTTCACCCAAATAACCAGAAGAGCACCGGTAGCTCTCCCTTCAGCAATTTTCCAAACTGATCTGCTATAAACGCTGCCACTGCTAAAATAATCTTCCATAAGGGCTACTCAACGATAGCACTCTCATGAAACGGCTTCCACCAACCAAGTGAAATCCAGACATCTTCTCTGTGCTTCAAACTAATTTCCAACTTGCCCCCAATCTACCCAACGGCATTCACACACATGCTGCCTTGAAACTTACACAGTCTCAGCACAACTTCCCGGTTATCCAAAATCTCCGTTCAAACTATCTTTTCTTCTAATCCTTCATGAAATGTGTCTCTTGAGCCATCTTTCTCCTCTTATTTAATAACATTATTTTAAATGATCACTTCTACCATTTTCAACCCTAAAGCTGAGGCTAAAATAACTTGTACTTCTGCTTCTTGTGGTGTATAAATTAATGATAAAGAGAACCATAAATAAAATTGCATGCTATAAGATATCAAAACAGAATAAATAAAACAGATAACTAAATAAGCAAATCCATTCCAAAATATTTTCTTTGATAAACCAAAGCTTGAGCCCAATATCCTACCAAGTCTCTTTAATGACTAGATTTTTCTCCCCTCCTGGATCCTTATAGTCAGAATATGTTTTAATGCTCACCCAAAAATCTGGCCTGTCAACTCAAATAACGCCTCAAACCTTCACAGCTGTTTTATTTATTTTTAAGTGGGGAGAGATAATTATGTGGGAGCTTGTTCTAGTATTTCGGAATTCCTCCAGGCTGCCTTGGCTAACAGCACCAGCAGTCGTTTTCTAGGCTATTCAGAGAGCTTAAGAAAAAACAAACAACTATAAGCACTTAAACTAACCTCTTCATGAACAATGGTGGTAATATGGAAATATAAAAAGATGTACACTCTAACATCTTCCAGAGCAGAGGTCAACAGCAGGTAGTAAAACAGCTTACCTCAGGCTAACAGACTCACATCAGAGCTTTTTGGAGAATTGCTGAAAAAATTTATCTTCATTCAAAAGAGAAAAACAAATTATTATCAGGTATTTATCTCCTGGCTAACAGGAAGCAGTGCCTGAGCTAGTGCACAGGCCTAGTCTTAAAAAGTCCCAAGTAATATTTGCTGGGAATTAAACTGTCAACAAATCTTTGAAAATGCCGAGAAGTACTCAAAAGAACAAAAGTGTATTTGAGGAAAAAAACACATACACAAAACTGTGAGAACTCAAATAAGACCACCAAGATTATTGCTCATAATGGTAGCTAGCTAGGGAGCCCGAGAAACAGTAGGAAACACATACAAACGAGAAGGGGGAAAAAAAAATACGAGACAAAAATGTGCAAATAGCGTGGCAGTCCTATGAATTTATCTATAAAATCATAAATATTACTACCTTATCTTTTATTCCCATTTTAGATTGTAATTTTCTAAAGGGAAGGAACTATTATCTTGTCTTACACTATTAATATATAAGATTGAACACTATTTATTGGTAGGTATTCTATAAATGTTTAGATTAAGATGATGAGGATGACGATCATGATGACAAAAACAAATAGGCAGATGAAATGCAGCATTTAGGGACTTGGTACCTGTTAAAAGTTAATGAACTGTCACTCCAGAAACTGAATGGTTCCTTTCCAGACTGGTAGTATTAATTGTGAGAGTGGAACAAAAAGAAGAGAAACCAAGCCTTGGGAGGTCCCACCTAAGCCAGATAAGTCAACACTAGGTCCTCGCCTTAAGAAAATAAAGAAGTTTATCTTTGTCACAATCAATTGTTTTAAAGATATATTCAATTACTAGAAGAAAATATGTCTGGTTATTAATACTCACCTTTACTAATAGTCTCGTAGCAGACTACACACACTCTTGCTTCCTTTTCTAGATACTGCAGTTTACACTTCCTATTACAACAGACACCACAAAATACCTATAAAGAATAAAATATCAAATTTGGTTTTGCTTCAAGCATACTTATACCTACTGAAGGGGGAGGGGACGCTCAAAATCTAATTCACCAAAGGCTATTTTTCTGATAATACAAATAATCTTTCTAATCACCATAATCATAGGTAGTTATTAAAATGATTCTTTTTTTATTACTTAAATGAAGTTTCTGCAATTTAAAATATATCTCTGACAAGGAGATTTCCTTCAACTCAAATTTGTTAACTGGAAGGGAACAAAAACTCTTAAATAAGTTTATAATTTAAAAACCTTTCTGTGGTTCTTCATTTAAAACTTCTAAATGCAGAATATGATTATTTTTCTAAAAGAATAGTTGATCTGAGACCAATATGTTACTGAAAAATGCTGAATAAAAAAATGCAACATTATTTCTATAAGCAACTCTTAGAGTTTATAGATGATTAAGGCAGTCATAGTGCAAATGAGGTCAGCTTCAGTGTTCTGAACCTTGTACAAGCCAATCAGCTTTTTTTTCAGTGTTTCCCTGGGTATTGACCCCAACACTAGCTGCAGAGTGGTCCTAAGATTAAGTATTCAAGGACAAAGGGGGATCCTGCTGGATCTGGACGACTGATGTGTTAATGTTAGAGAGATGATGAGACGTATTCTGAGATTTCAAAAAATTAGTAATAAGTGTTCCTGATTTCCTAATACTTAACACCCACAACAATGTGATATTTACTCAACTCTCAAGCAATCTGTAAAATGATGATGCTTTATGTATTTCCATGTAGGTGAAAAGCAATGATTTTAAATTAATTGAATCTTTTAATCATCTATTAATCAGCTATTCTGTCACATTAAATTTCATTTAAAATGTCTCAAAAGAATAAAAGACTCAAAGATTTGTATAACTTACTTTCCCACACGCTCTGCAGTGGTGTCGCCGTTTTGTAAAAGTAAATTTGACTTGGCAGTTCATACAGTTTGGAGCTTCTGAATCAGGAACCCAAGTAGGTTGTTTCTGGCCCAAAACCAGGCCTTCCTTGCAAGTGTTTGCAGGTAGAGATTCTTCATTTGCGGTGACAAAACTGGATCCACCTTCAAAATTACTTTCTATATCAATGTAATTCGAGTTGAAGCTACCCTGAGGATCAGTTGTAAAATCTGTACTACAGGTGGTTGGAGCAATGGTATTTGCTATGCTGGGTTCACTTTCAGTCACATTTGGAGCATCCGGCTTATTTGGTTCCTTTGAACTCCTTGTTCTTGATGGAACACTAAACAATTGCTTAGGTCTGGCCCCTCCAACATGAACAGATTGACTGTTAATATCAGAGACTGATAAGTCATTCGTAATCTCAGACTTAGTACTGGATAACCCTAGTTCAACTGGAATTGTACTTTTTTCCCCTAAAGAAAGGCCACCATTTTCTGTTGTATTTTGTTTATCAAGTGTTTCACAAATCACATTAATACCAGGACTTTCCCCAGTAGCTCCTGCCTCAGCATTGAAGTATACATTACTGATGTTTCCATCATCTAGGTCTTTCATATCTATCTGACTCATTTGAGATTTTGAGTCATTTACATTTTCTTCAAACGACTTTATGTTACTAGTCTGAAGATACTGTTCAGTCAGAAAGGCATCAAGCTCAGCATCACTAATTAGCATACCACTTTTCATGCCTTCATCAATATTAAAGTAATCTAAGTCTTGCCCATCAATATCATTGCTTGAAAAAGCGAGACCCTCACAACCATCAGGAGACTCTGGGGCATTAGCACCAGAAAGCTCCATCTGAGATTCTGCAGCTACTGAACAACTGGTGTTATCTGGGTAACCCAAAGATTCAACTCTGATTACCATCTGCTCAGGATCTACCTTTCTATCTCCCATCTTTTCAGCTGACAGCTGATGAAGTACGTTTTTACATTTTTCCTGTTTCAAAAGATCAGTCTCCTTCAATGGTTCCCCACCTAGAACACTCTTCTGTATTTCTTTATGCACTGTCACTGCATCTTGTATATTATCTTCATGTTCATTCTGAGGCAAACCATCACCATGCGCTTTACTTTCAACTAATGATCCACACAAAGACCCAGGTACTGGAAGACAGGATAATGAGGAGTATGTATCTTCACCCGAAACATGTAAAGTTGAAGAGGAATCTTGGATTACATCTTTATAATCTTTAGGATCTAAATTTCTTGAGTCTTCTTTTGCAGATTGTTTTATAAATATAGAAGTCCTATCTTCCTGAAAGGAAAAGTCAGGTAATTTGAAATTTTCATCTCCTGAATTTGAATCACTTAAGCACAGACCTTCATTTTTTGGAAGACTGCAAGGCAAAGTACTTGTGCTGCCTCCTTTTAAACATTCTGTGGCAGCTGTGACTGCTACATGTATCTCCTCTTCTACCGAACAGCCATCAGCTTCTACTAATTCACATGGCTGCTTCTTGTGTTGTAGGCTGTCTTTGGCATCAAACATTTTGGAATTTTGTTGAGTCAAGGCAGAGGGTGTGTTAAAATCAAGAACTGGTTCTAACTGATTAGAGATCTTTTGATCATGTAAATTTTCTTTTCCCATATAATTACATGAATCTGAAAGAGCTGTATCTGCTTTTATACCCAATTCTTTAGTTCCACTGATTTCTCTGTTTTGTAATTCAGAGCTGATGACATCATTCTCTTCCTCTCTGACAGTATCATTACCATGGTCTGTTGAAGAAACACAAGGAGCTTCTGACACTGCAGATAAATCCAACCCAATCAAAGAATCTGCACTAGACTTAAAATCCTCTGGCAATAATTTTTTAGTATCTTCTTCACTACTAGTTACATGAACGAGGTTACCCATGTCACGTATCAGATCACATACAGGTTTACTACATCGTCCCACATACAAAGGCTGGATTTCTTCTGACGTGCCACCATCCACAGAAGAAAGGAGATCAAGTCCTGTTACATTTTTTTCATTCTGTATAGAAGTTAGTCCCTCAAGAGTTTTTCCATTCAGGGAAATCTGATTTGTTTCATAGCATGTTTCTGATGAGGCACAATTAATGCATTGTTGATCCTTTGGTAGCAGTGAAGTTAGCTGTGAGGAAGCCAACTCTGAAGAAACTGAACAGTGGTTAGAATCATATGCTTTTTGTGCATCTTGGAGATAATCTTGTTCATCTAATTAAAAAAGAGATACAATGTTATTCAGGAGACCCAAATGAAAAATTATTACAAAGATGTTATGTTTTCTAAGACTTCCAAACTAACTAAACGTTTTTTTAGACCAGATGGATTACTCTTGCAAAATGGTAATAACCTCCAAAATTATTCTTATATGGATTTAAAGTACTTTGGGTTTTTACTTTTTTTTTTTTTTTAAGATTTTATTTTTCCTTTTTCTCCCCAAAGCCCCCTGGTACATAGTTGTGTATTTTTAGTTGTGGGTCCTTCTAGTTGTGGCATGTGGGATGCCGCCTCAGCATGGCTTGATGAGTGGTGCCACGTCTGTGCCCAGGATCAGAACCAGTGAAACCCTGGGCGGCCAAAGCGGAGCGTGCGAACTTAACTACTTGGCCATGGGGTCAGCACCAGGGGTTTCTACTTTTGAATGTAGATGTCATAAAGTGATAGAAATTCCACTCAAAATAACTCATTTGTACTCTAAAATCCAGACTAAGGAAGAGCTGAAAAACAATCTAACGTCTTCATTCTGCCCTCTAGCTTCCTAGTCTTCATTCTGAGATGAGGGAAATATCATCTCTCATAATAATGAAATACCAATTTATGTAGAGCTTTCAAGTTGCTTTTAGCTGGCTCATATGTTGGTTTTGGGTTTTCTTTTAGCTAAATTTGTATGTGGAGAGAAACTTCTGGTTTCCTTACTTTCATTTCTATCTATTGGTTCTATTCAGCATTTTAAGAAAAGACTAATATGCTATAATGAAATAAGTGAAATTTTTTTTTTTTTTTTTACAGAAGATAACTATGTGACCAAAATTGAAACCAAATTTTGCTAAACTCTATTACTGAGATAACCGAATTACAGACATTTTAAAAAGCCATTAGTAACAAACACAAAAAACCAACAAACCTGGATTCTGTTCAAAATCATCAAGGAGTTTGTCCAAGTCACTGACTGCTGCTTTAAAATAACTGTCCATCCTACTTGTAAACTTATTTAGAATTTAATTCTTGTATGCCTAGAAAATAAAAAATATGATAGCTCATTTAATTCTCTAACATATAAATATTATGCCATCTAATGCATGCCAAGAAACAGATAATAGACACAAATAAAAGTTAAGAGTACTGCTTTGAGGAATTTATGATTTAGTTGGGAAAACTCTCTCTGTAAATACAAAAATGACATGAAAACCAACTTTAATGACATAACATGCATATATAAATCACTGTAAATTTTAAAACACATCTAAATAACTTGGTCAAAGAAGTCATAACTGAAAGCTAAAAACTGTTATAAGTACCATATATCAAATAATATAAAATATACTACATACAAATAAAAATACTGCATATAAAAACTGTGGGATTCAGCAAAAGTCTTCAACAGATGCTTAGAGCCTTAGATGCTCATACTAGGAAAGAAGAAAGACTGAAAATGAATAAGCTAAGAGCAGAAATTAAAGTAGTAGAAAACAAGCATACAAGAGAGAGGTACAAGAAAACTGAAAATTAGTTTTATGAATAAAGTAAATGAACCTCTGATCTGCGGCAGGAATTCCACCAAATGAGCCTGAGACACCTTGAAGGAATCTATCAATGACTAATGAGATAATACCAAAAGGACACAGGAGTCAAGTTAAAGGGGCTCCCACTAGCTTAAACGGGACAGCTGAACATCAAATGAATAAAGACTACAAAGGACTGAACCAAAGCAAATAGATAAAAACCAAGAGATCACAACAATACCAACATGAAAACAAAAACACTACTCATTGGAGGATTGCCAGGGCACTAACCCATTACTCTGAAAGTTGATACACTAAGGGAAAAAAGCCAAGAATTTATCCTGCTCATTATTTACAAAACATACTTTAGGATAACAAAATAGTTGCTGACAGAAAGTTCTTTAGATAAGAATTCCAGATAATAAATGCAGAAGCATTTTAAAATTCATTTAAAATTTTAAAAATATCTCTTCATAGTCCCTAACGCAATAAATGGACCAAGTAGTGGCTATCAATGGATGTTAAAACTGTTAGATGAAAGGTTGGAGGGGAACTTTACAACAGTGGGATCAGGCCAACACATGTGAATCCAGTGATCAATTTCACCAACAAATGTGGAAGAACCAAATATTATATGCCTCATGTGGAAGATACAGCATCACGTATAATGTATTCCCACCTAAAAAAAAAATTTGAACATGAATCTAATCAAGCTTTTAGAACCATCTACCTGTTTACAGGAAATTCCAACATAGAGGGACAAGTTAAATGATATCAAAAGAAAGCAATCAGCTAAATCCAGAAGGTGGAACACTCTACAACAACTTTCTTCAAACTGTCTATGGTGAATGACCTTTTTTTCTTTAAACTTACAATCTGTTGCAAACTGTTACTTTTTTAAAAACTTACTTTTGTAAAAAACAAAATACAAATTTTGCAACAATACAAACAAAAAGATGTACGTTATTAAGCACGTTTGAATGGTTGCCTGAAGTGAGGAACAAGACTGGGAAATGAGAGATAGACAACAACAAAAGAGAGGGCTTTACAGGACCACTTATGATAGTCACCATGAACTGAGGACACCAGAGGTCCAGAAAAAATATGGGCTACTTTAAAGATGGATTAAAAAGATTAGAGCTTAAGAGAAAACTGAATGAACTGGAAGACCCATCTGAAGAAATTACCTAAAATGCAGCCAGCTCACTGAAATGAGGAAGAGGAAAATGGGAAAAAGAAGTTACGGGACAAGGACAACAGATTGAGAACACAGCCTCCTAAAGAGAACAGAGAGCATGGAACAAGTATGTTTGAAAAGATAATACTAGGAATTCTTCCAGAATTGATGAAAAACACAACTCAACAGCTCACAACTCAACAGTAACCCATTATACCAAGCAGTATAAATAAAGAGAAATCCACAGTTAGACACTCTATAATGAAACTTTCGAACTCCAAAGATAGAACAGCCAAAGAGAAAACATGACCTTTAAAGGAACAATAATTATGCTGGCAATAGGTAAACACCAGAACTTTGGGTAAACTTTCAATAATAATGGTATGTCATCCTAATTCAATGAGGCATATTACTTCTCTTATTTCCATTTTTAAATTGTGGTTATACCATACATACACAAAAGTATACAAAACACAAAGACACCAAACAAACAAAAGGAACTTGAAGGAAGAGACAATGCAAGAAACAGAAGAAAACTTCAAAGAAACTAACATTCTCAGAAAAAGGCAATGCAACTATGGAACAGCAAGCCATAAATAAGGAACATATGGAGGAAAAAAGGGATCATGGAAACTGCCAGAAGAAATCTTCAGATTCAAGTGAGGCTTGTAGGATGCAGTGAAAGCAGTGCTTAGAGGTGCATTTATAGTATTAAGAGCATATATTAAAAAAGAAGATCTAAAAGTCTAATCTAAGCTTCCACCTTGGGCAACTAGAAAAAGAAGAGCAATTTAAGCCCAAAGCAAGTAGAAGAAAAGATAACAAAGATTAGAGCAGAAATCAACGAAATTAAAAACAGGAAAACAACAGAGAAAATCACTGAAACCAAAAACTCTTTCTTTGAAAAAAACCTGTAAAATTGATAAACTGTGCTAATCAAGAAAAAAGACACAAAGTACCAATATCAGAAATGAAAGAGGGGTCATATCTACTGATGCCATGGACATTTAAGGAAAATAGAGAATATTATGAATAACTCTACGCCCAAACTTGATACTTTAGATGAAATAGACTAATTCCTTGACAGACAGAAACTACCAAAATTCACACAATGAGAAATAGGTAACCCAAATAGCCCTATGTCTATTAACAAAATTGAATCAATAATCAATAACCTCCACAAAATGAATCATCAGGTCCAGATGGCGTCACTGGTAAATTTTACTAAACATTTAAGGAAGAAATGATATCAATTCTCCACAATCTCTTCTAGAAAAAAGAAACAGAGAGAACACTTCCTAACTTAATCTGTAAGACCATTTGGCATTACTCTAACGCTAAAACGAGATAAAGACATTACAAGAAAAGAAAACTAGAGACCAACACTGCTCATGAACAGACATAAAAATCCTCAACAAAATATTAGCACATCGAACCCAACACTGTACAAAAAGAATTATACCAAGTGAGATTTATCTAGTTATGCAAGGCTGGTTCAACATTTGAAAATTAATCAAGGTAGTCCACCACATCAACAGACTGAAGTAGAATTATCATAAAATCACATCAATTGATGCAAAAAAAAAAAAGGCTTTCACAAAACCCAACACCTACTCATGATAAAAACTCTGAGCAAACTACAAGGAGAGGGGAACTTCTTCAATTTGATGAAGGATATCTACAAAATACCCACAGCTAACATTATATATTATCCTTGATGAGGAGAAACTGGATTCCTTTCCCCCAAAGGCTGGGATCAAGGAAAGGATGTCTCTTCTCACTGCTCCTATTCAACACAGTACTGAAACCCTCACTAGTGCAACAAAAAAAGAAAAGGCAGACAGTTTGGAAAGGAAGAAATAAAACTGTCTCTAACGAAGACATGATTTTCAATGTAGAAAATCCCCCAAAACTGACCCCAAAAGATGGAAGAGTATAGCAAGGATGCAGGTTACAAGGTTAACATACAAAAGTCAAATGCATTCCTATATATGAGCAAGGAACAATGGGAATTTGGAATTTTAAAAAATATATATATATTTTTAAGATTTTATTTTTCTTTTTTCTCCCAAAGCGCCCCGGTACATAGTTCTGTATTTTTTAGTTGTGGGTCCTTCTAGTTGTGGCATGTGGGATGCTGCCTTAGCATGGCCTGATGAGTGGTGCCATGTCCACACCCAGGATTTGAATCAGTGAAACCCCGGGCCACCGAAGCAGAGTGCACAAACTCAACCACTTGGCCATGGGGCCGGTCCCCATAGTTGTGTATTTTTAGTTGTGAGTCCTTCTAGTTGTGGCATGTGGGACGCCACCTCAGCATAGCTTGATGAGTGGTGCCATGTCCACACCCAGGATTTGAACCAGTGAAAGCCCAGGCCACCGAAGCAGAGTGCACAAACTCAACCACTTGGCCATGGGGCCGGCCCCCATAGTTGTGTATTTTTAGTTGTGAGTCCTTTTAGTTGTGGCATGTGGGACGCCACCTCAGCATAGCTTGATGAGCGGTACCATGTCGATGCCCAGGATTCGAACTGGAGAAACCCTGGGCCGCTGAAGCAGAGCACGTGACCTTAACCACTTGGCCACGGGGCCGGCCCCTAAAAGAATACATTTTCAATAGTACCTCAAGAAAGGAAATATTTAGGTATAAATCTAACAAAATATACACAGGACCTATATGTGGAAAACTACAAAATTCTGATGAAAAAATCAAAGATCTAAATAAATGGAGATATATTCCATGTTCATGGATAGGCACACTCAATATTGTTAAGATGTCAATTCTTCCCAACCTTATCTCTAGATTTAATGCAATTCCAATCAAAATCGCAGCAAACTATTTTGTAGGACTCAGGAAACTGATTCTAAAGTGTATATGGAAAGGCAAAGGACCTAAAACAGCCAATAGGGTACTGAAAAACAAGAACAAATTTAGAGGATTCACATTCTCTGATTTTAAGACTCACAACAGGGCTACAGTAGTCAAGGCAATGTAGTAGTACTGGCAAAAGAACAGACATACAGATCAACTGAACAGAACAGCAAGACTAGAAATAGACCCACACAAATACAGGCAACTTATCTTTGACAAAGGAGCAAAAGCAATTCAAAGGAGAAAGGACAGTGTTTTCAAGAAGTGTGCTAAGAAAACTGGACATCTCTATGCAAAAATATGAACCTAGATACAGACCTTACACCTTACATAAGAATGTATAAGATAACAGACCTAAACGTAAAATTCAATATCATAAAACTTCTCGAAGAAAACATAAGTGAAAATCTACATAACCTTGGGTTTAGTGATGAGTTTTTAAATACAACACCAATGGCATGATACATGAAAGAAAACAATTGATAAGTTGGACCTTATTAAAATTAAAAACATCTGCTCTGAAAAAGACACTGTTAAGAGAATGAGAAGACAAGCTACAGACTGGGAGATAATAATTGCCAAAACATATATCTGATAAAGGACTTGTATCCAAAATCTACAAAGAACTCTTAAAATTCAACAATTAGAAAACAAGGGGCCGGCCCTGTGGCAGAGAGATTAAGTTCGCGTGCTCTGCTTTGGCAGCCCAGGGTTTCACAGGTTCTGATCCTGGGCGTGGACATGGCACCGCTCATTAGGACACACTGAGGTGGCGTCCCACATGCCACAACTAGAAGAACCCACAACTAAAATATACAACTATGTACTGGGGGTATTTGGGGAGAAAAAATAGAAAAAAAAAAAAAGAAGATGATTAGCAACAGCTGTTAGCGCAGGTGCCAATTTAAAAAAAAAAATCCAATTCTAAAAATGGGCAAAAGTTCTGAACAGATACAATAAGAAGACACAGAGTTAGCAAATAGGCATATGATAAAATGCTCAACATCATTTGTCTTTAGGAACTGCAGATTAAAACAACGAGATACCATTTCACATCTATTACAACGTCTGCGATCCAAAAAATTGACAAAACCAAATGCTGCGAGGATGCTAAATAGCAGGAACTCTCATTTATTGCTGGTGAGAATGCAAAACGGTACAGCCACTTTGGAAAACAGTTTGGCAGTCTCTTACAAAACTAAACATAGTCTTACCATATGATCCAGTGATTATATTACTAGGTATTTACCCAAGTGATTTAAAGATTTATGTCTACACAAGAACTTAGATATAAATGTTTACAGCAGCTTTATTCATAACTTCCAAAATCTGGAAGCCTCTAAGACATCTTTCAGTAAGCGAATGGATAAATAAACTGTGGTACATCCATGCAACGGAACATTATTCAGTGAAATAAAGAAATGAGCTATCAAGCCACAAAAAGATATAGACGAATCTTAAATGCATACTGCTAAGTGAAAGAAGTCAGTCTAAAAAAATCTACATACTGTATGATTCTAACGATATGACATTCTGGAAAAGGTAAAACTTCAGAGACAGTAAACACATCAATGTCAGTGGTTTCGGTGGGGGAGGGTTAAACAGGTAAAGCACAGTGAATTTTTTAGGGTGTTGAAACTATTCTGTATGATACTATAATGCTGAATACAAGATTAAGCATTTGTCAGTACCCACAGAACTTTACAGCACAAAGAATAAACCTCAATGCATGCAAATTTAAAAAAATTACTTAGAAGGTTGGGGGATCTCAGAATGGAATGCAGAATGTGACAAAAAAGACTAAATGTATTACAAAAGTATAAAATAACACTACTGAAGGAGGTGGAGAAATAAAGTGCTACCTTTGGAAATGAGTGGAGTCTGTAAGAGTAAAGGCAAAAAGAACACAAGCTTTTTCTCTAGTTGATAAAGTTGTTTCCCACGGGGGTATGGGTTAACAATCGCAGACCATCATACATATACACTGGAATTGACATTAAGTAAACGTATGGCTGATATGGGAGCCAGATTTCTCACTGTTGGAGGGGAAGGATAGAGGTAGGAAAGGTAGGAAGCTAGAACGATCTATGTGGTAATGGATTTGAGTTGGAGACAGTATAAACTCATGTTTAGCTTAAAATGGGCACAGATGGTCACACATCTGTGCAAATTTATCTGAAATATTTATAGATGTTAGCATAAACACATATATCTCTTGCTCTGTCAAGCTGAGAGGGCCTAGAAGCAAGGAATCCCAGTGGCAACAAGCACACTTTAGCATCCAGATCTTGGTTTCTCCAAAAAAAGGAACCAAGGCTCCTTGGAGAAATGGCTGATTCTGAGATTAGGGCAGGAGAAATATATAAGCTCCAAGATGAACATGGAGCCTCTTGTAATGCCAGAAAGTAAGAAAGTGCGCACGCACACACACACACACACACACACACACACACGATGAAGGAGATATGTCAAAGGGATACAAGAACCAACTGAAAGAGCTCCCAAAGATCAAGCTGCAACAATTTGAACAATAAAATAAATAAAGTAATACTGGATTATAACCCAAAACATAAAAAAATCTGAGTTCCTACTGAGACAAATAAGTGATTAAATAAATAACTAGAGAACAAGACAAATCTCCTATGCAGAAAATTCCAAATAATTTATTTAGATACTTTGCTCTCAAGGAAGTGGAACATAACTCTCCACTCCTTAAGTGTGTGCTGCACATAGTGATTTTCCTCTAAAGAGTACAGTATGGAAAGGGAGAAAAAGAAAATAACTTCACAGTGGACACCTGACAAACACTACCTCAAGCCAGGGGATCAAGGTTAACATCAACACTGGTAAGTCATGTTGATAGTACGTAGCCTTGATAAGCTGTGATGAGAATGGCACTTTATCTCTGTTGTCTTCCTCCCAAAACACATTATAACCCCAATCTAATCATGAGAAAAACATCAACAAATCCCAATTCACATTCTACAAAATAGGTGACCAGTAATCTTCAAAACTGTCAAGAGGATCAAAAACAAAGAACGTCTGAGAAACTGTCACAAGCAAGAGAAGAGTGAGGAGAAAAGACTACTCAGTATAATGTGATATCCTGGATGGGAGAGTAGAACAGAAAAAGCATCTTAGGGAAAAACTGAGGAAATATGAATACAGTATGGACTTTAGTCAATAATAATGTATCAATATTGGTTCATGAACTGTGACAAATGTACCATATTAATGTAAGATGTAATAATAGGGAAACTGTGTGGGGTATATGGGAATGCCCTGTACTATCTTCGCAATAATTCTGTAAATCTAAAACTGTTTTAAAAAAGATTTTAAAAAATGAAATCAAGGCATTGGAAAATAAACCTGAGAAAATATCCTAGAAAGTAGAACAAAAAGAAAGGGAAAGGAAAACAGGAGAAAAGATTAGAAAACTAGAGAGTCAATCTAATGAGGTCCAATACTCAAATAACAAGAAGTCCAGAAAGAGTAAGCAGGGGGAAAGAAGGAAGACGTTGTCAAATAAAATACCTTAGAACTGAAGGATATGGTCTCCAAGTGGAAAGGGCCCCTTTAGGGCCCAACAGAATGAATGAAAAACTCTTACCAAGCCACATCACTGTGAATTTCAGAATACCTGAGTGGTTCAAGGGAACATCGCCCCATTTCAGACTGCAATCCACATACCCCATCCTTCCTTCCCCCAACACCCCTGACCTCTCCATCCCACCCTGCTCTCCTTTTTCTCTTTTCTAAAGCATTTATTCACTTGAAGACCCTCTAACATTTTGTATAATGTATTTATTACATTTGTTGTTTACCATCTGGAACAACTCTCTCCAACAAATTGAAGCTCCAGGAGGAAAGGGATCTTGAAATTTTGTTCACCCATATATTCAAAGTTTCTTGGCCAGTGCCTGCCACATAAAACATGCTTAATACATATTTTGTGAATAAATATAAAAGTTTCTGGAGAACTAACAGATCACATACAAAGGACTGATTATCAAATTTAGTATAGACTTTTCAATAGCAACACTAGAAGCAAGAAAACAATGGAACCATACCTCCAAAATTCTAAAAGTAAATTACTTACAACCTATAATTCCATACTCAGTTAAGCTGACAATCAAGCGTGAGAGTAGAACAAAAAAACATGTTTAGACATGAAGAACCCCCAAATTTGCCTCCCATTCAGTCTTTCTCAGGAAGCTATTAGATGTATTCTACCAACATGAGGGAGACACCAAGAAAAAAGGAAGACCTGAAATCCTGGAAACAGGCTATCCAACACAGGGGAGAGACAAATGGAATTCACAAATGATGGTGAAATGACACTCCAGGAAGACAGCTCGTAGGGTGACAGACCATTACAGGAAAGATGCTGCAAGACAAACACATTATCTGACAAGGGTTTCAACCTACCAAAAGGAGATTTGCATATCTTGTCTGAAGGGTTGTTAATAAATAAAAGATATATTAGGGCCGGCTTGGTGGCGCAGCAGTTAAGTGCACACGTTCCGCTTCGGCAGCCCAGGGTTCGCCAGTTTGGATCCCGGGTGCAGACATGCCACCGCTTGCCAAGCTATGTTGTAGTAGGCATCCCACATATAAAGTAGAGGAAGATGGGCACGGATATTAGCTCAGGGCCAGTCTTCCTCAGCAAAAAGAGGAGGATTGGCAGCAGATATTAGCTCAGGGGTAATCTTCCTCAAAAAAAAATAAAGGATATATTAAAAAGATATAAAACATACATTTATAAAGATATAAGAAAGATAGATAGGGGCTGGCCTGGTGGCCGACTGGTTACGCTCGCGTGCTCTGCTTTGGCAGCCCAGGGTTTCGCCGGTTTGGATCCCGGGCACGCACACGGCACCGTTCATTAGGCTATGCTGAGGCAGCATCCCACACGCCACAACTAGAAGGACCCACAACTAAAAATATACAACTATGTACCAGGGGGGCTTTGGGAGAAAAAGGAAAAATAAAATCTTTAAAAAAAAAAAGATAGATAGATAAAAGAACTAAGATAAGCTTTAACCCTAGGAAAAACAAAAAATTATATAAGAATGGAAATATCATCGCAATATCCTACCTGGCTCAGGTGTACACAGAATTTACATAGTAAAATGATGTAAACAGTAATGAGTTAACTAAAAATTAACAAATAACTAATGTGCGAATATAGGGGAGGGGTGAAGAGCAGTCTTTAAAGGTGGAGGCTGGTGTAACAAATCTAAGCTCTCATCTTCTTTAATAGGAAATTGGCAAATAATATCTAAAACTGTGGTAGGATGGGGGTAGGGAGGGGAGATAGCTGTTTAAGTAAGCATGTTATTTAAAAACCTAGAGGTGAAAAAGTTGAACAGTCATTGACTCTGGAGCAGCTTTCTCAAGAAGGGTTCTGTGAGAGAATTAAGCCTTAATGCCCTAAGGCATCCACTTTACGGAATGAATTAACTTCTCTCCTATGCATCTAAAGTGTTACCAGATATAAACCATGCTCAGGGGAATTGAGAAAATAGTTAATCGAATTGGTTCCTGTTTTGTGCTTCGGATAAGGAATGCCAATTGGGAAAGGCTGCTTTGACGGAGTGGGATTCAGAGGAGGGAAGGACCGGGGCAGAGGACTGCTGTGTTTCCTTCTAAGTCTTGTAGTATTCTTTGACTCTTTAAATTTTGTACAGGTATCCCTTTGATAAACATAAACATTATATTAAAAAAGTAAGAGCAAAAAGTAGTAACGGAATTTGAATACAGAACATACAAAAAAAACAAAGCACAGGAACTGAAAGGTCTAGAAATGGTTTCTCATTGGAAAAAGCCAGAGAATCTTTCTAAAAAATTGTGGAATTCATTAAATAATATTTATTTACAGAGTATCTCTATCTGTATAGCAATGTACTACTAAGCATTATGTTATCTGAGGAACCTAAAAAGATATATAAAAGGTAAAATAATTAAATAACATAATCCAAAAATTTGTAAAAGGTAGGACAATGCAAATACTGTGCATCAAAACCTTTTAACACGAAATCTTAAGCTGCACATAACATCCCATTTCAATTAACCAAGATGTACTTATTATGCCAGTAATCTACCAAGTATAGTAGAAGACACAAAAGATATATAAGATATATTCCCTATTTCAAAGAAGTTAATCTACATGTACACATGATAACCTCTTTTAGGTTATATTTTTACTCACTTGGCCATTTACGTACTCTTAGATCTACAAACAAATATCTGCAATATTTACAAAAAATAGTTTTGAAAAATTTCTTCATGATTTAAAAAAAAAAAAACTGGCATGGGCCTGCCCAGTGGCGTAGCAGTTGAGTTCACGTGCTCCACTTTGGTGGCCTGGGATTCGACAGTTTGGATCCCAGGCGTGGACCTATGCACTGCTGTCAAGCCATGCCGTGGCAGGCATCCCACATATAAAGTAGAGGAAGATGGGCAGGGATGTTAGCTCAGGACCAATCTTCCTCAGCAAAAGGAGAAGGATTGGTGGCAAATGTTAGCTCAGGGCTAATCTTCCTCAAAAAAACAAACAAAAAAACCTGGCAGCAACATGGAAGATTAACCAGAAAATCAACAAAACCAACAGTAAGGAGACTCCTAAAGTGGTTAAGGTGAGAGATGATGAAGGCCTGAACTGAGACAGTGCAGGGCAGACGGAAAGCAAATCAATATAAAAACGGCTAAAGAATAAGAACTTCTGGAGAGTGAAAGCAAGGCAGAAAGCTAAGATTACTGCCAGGTTCCCATCATGGGTGAACTGGGTGGACGGTGGTACCACTGACCATGACAGGCCATACAAGGAGCAGCAGGACTGAGGGAAAACACGAGTTCATGTTTGGGCTGTTGTTTGAAGTACCTTGAGAACATCCTGGAGGAGATGTCCACTAGGCAGCTGAATATAAGGATCTGGAATGCAGGAGAGAAGTCTGAGAGAAAGATTGAGAATTGGCAGCACATGGCTGTTAATGGATGCGATCACCTAGGAAGAGAGTATAGAAGAGGACAAGACCCTGACATCAGACAACCAAAGATCAGAATTAGTGCTCCTAAAGCCACTCGGGATCAAACTTTGCCCAGAGTTACATGCAGTTGTATAGAAAAATATCCAATAAATAATGTTAAAAGATAAACAAATTGTAAAACTGCATGCATAATACAAACCCATTTTTACAAATAAGTTGTAAAAAAAAAAAAAAATAGTATTAGCAAAGCCATGAGAAAAAAACCATAGAGGAGCAAACACCAAACTGTTAATAATCGGGGTTGGCCCCGTGGCCCAGTGGTTAAGTTTGCGCGCTCTGCTGCAGGCGGCCCAGTGTTTCGTTGGTTCGAATCCTGGGCGCGGACATGGCACTGCTCATCAAACCACGCTGAGGCGGCGTCCCACATGCCACAACTAGAAGGATATACAACTATGTACTGGGGGGCTTTGGGGAAAAAAAGGAAAAAAACAAAATCTTAAAAAAAAAACTGTTAATAATGGTATCTATCTGAGATTATGTGAGCCCTTCACATCTACATTGTGTCTCTACAGTATTTTACTTTTTATTTTTTTAATTAAAATGTACTACTTTTGTGGAGAGAAAAAAAGAAAGATAAATTTGTTCCTTTCCTAAAAAATTATAGCATGTATTCTTATAACATAAAAAAGATAAAAATCTGTTAGAAGAACATTTGGGCACTGGACTGTAAATGGGCAAATACTATGAGCAGACAACCAGTATGATTATAAAAAAATGTTCAATGCACAATCTGCACAAAGTAACATGAATTAGAACACATACCACTTGTTGCCTACTAAATCAGAACATAATTTTTTAATAATAAAAGTACTCGATGTCGGTAAGGGTGTGATAAAGAACATCTCGGACACTTCTGACAGGAAGTAAACTGGTACACTCTCTCAGGAAAAAATGTGACAATATGTATCAATAGCTTCAAAAAGATTCCAAACATTTGATCTAACAATTCTCTTTTTAGAAATTTAAGAAAATAATCCAAAACACCTGAAAATATGCAGACAAACTATTTTGCCAAATCATTAATTGAAATAATCTAAACACCAACATTAGGACACAGAGAAAATTATTTAGGCATCAAAAGGAATGTTTATGTCTATCAAAAAATATTTTTTTTTTAAGTACATACTCTGAACTAGTAATTCCACTTCTAGCGAAACACTAGCACTGGTACACAAGGACACATCACAAAGAACTTTCAGTGTTGTAATGTCTGTAACAGTGTAAAAACTGCAAAGAACCTAACAGCCCATCAATACAAGAATGATTTACCAGCTTTCTCAAACTGTGTTCTGAGGACCCCTGGAAGACCCGAAAGAGGTTCTTACCACGTCTGTGAGGTCCTTCCTTTTCCAAATACCTATCTGTGCAAAGCTGGATTTTCTTAATATGCTTCAGCCTAAACAAAATAACACACAGCTTGAAGGGAGACGCAAATGAGAATCCAGCTGTCTTCTATAAAGACAGACGCTAAAGTGATCCGCCAAAATGTAAAACAATGCCACCCTTCTGGCTAAATTTTTAAAGAAAATGGTTATCTTTCCAAAATATTATTTAATTCAATATACGATGGGTTTATTTTTAATGAACAAATTAAAATTCTAAAATTTTCTGAGTTTTAATTTCTCAAAAGGTAAATATACTGCATTTGAAAACAAAAACTCTTTTAGTCTATTTTTAAGTGTGTAAAGGAACTCACTGGGTTAAATAAACTGTGATACGATCATATTATGTAACATGATTGGGGATGATAAATGAGAATTTAGCTTTATCTGTAATGTAACTTTCAAAAGATATTTTGCTCATGTATTGCCTATGTAATCAAAAATCAAAGTTATGTTTATGAAATTTTTCAAAAACATGGGAAAAGGCTTAAAATATAATTTCAAGCTACAAAAGCAGGCAATCCAACTGTACATAAAATCTTGTCATCTTAATTAAGAAAACGCCACGGAAAAAAAGACTCGGAGGTCAAAATATTAACCGTGGTTGATTATCTTTCAATGGGGGAATTACAGTTATTTTTCCTTATTCTTTATCATATTAAAAAAATTTTTTGATACGAAGCAGACAGTTTAATATCCAGGGGAGAAAAAAAAGGAAGAAATCAGGTGAAAAATTATATATAATTCTACTGGGTCAAACCATTAAACTTCTGCCAATTCAAAAGACAACAGCTCAAAACAATAAATGAAGGAACCTAATTCGACCAACAAATTGCCTATTTTGTTAAGGGAAAAAGATTAACTTATTCAAATTTCTGGGCTGGTTTCCATACGCGTCAAACGAACAAGAACCTCTCAGACTAGAATATAATAATTTGCAATCACGGTAGTACAAATAAGTTAATAGTAAAAAGTGAGGTCATCTTTTAGAATTTTGCAAAGGTACCTAAGAATAGGTAGCGGGAAGCAACGCTAGCGCATTTTCTGGTCTAAAACGATGAGAAAACGCATCGGTGCGAGAACGGGCTGAGCGAGAGCGCGGGCGGCGAGGACACACGCGTCCGGCAGGCCGAGTCCCGTCGGCGCAGTGGCCACCCTCGGCAGGCGCGACAGTCCCCTCCCCGGGCGCGCCAGGCCGCCCCCTCCACCCGCCGCGGCCCGGGGGGCGCTCCCCCGGCGGCGCAGAGCACTCCGGGCGGCCCGAGGGGTGGGACCCGGCAAACAGCCGCCGAGATTGCCCTCCCCGCCCGGTCCGGCCCTCCTGGCCCTCCCGAGGGGACGCGGGGTTTGAGGGTCGTGATCCCCCGGCCAGCTCAGGGGGCTCGGGAAAGGCACGGGTCAGGGACCCCGGAGAAGGCGGAGGGCCAGACCCGGCGCCCAGGTCGGCCGGTCCGGCGCCGCCCCGCCCCCTCCGTGAGGGCAATAGGGCTGATGAGAGGCCAGATGCCTCTTACGGGGGGCTCTTACCTCCCCGCACCCCTGCGAAGCTCTCTGGGCACTCGACGCGACGACGCGCTGAAGAGCAACGAGAGACCCCAGCCGGGAGTCCGGGGAGTGCGAGACGGCGGCTCCGGGTTTGTTTTGCCCCCGGCCCTGGGGCGAGCCGACGGCGCAGGCGCACAGGAGGCTTTCCTTCGGCGCACACGCCCCCTCCCTCCGCGTCCGCGTCCTCCCAGTCCCGAGGCGCCTGCGCGCAGCGAAGCCGGGTCTGAGCCGGGGCCGCCGCGCTTCTTTCCGGAAGTGCCTGAGAAGGGTCTGCGGTGACGGGGACGCCCGAGTTCGGCCTTAGATCAGACTCGGTTTCCCGCTAGACGCCTTGGAGCTGCGGCGGCGTCCGGCTTCAGTTACCCTTCGCTGACCTAGACGCATCTCCCCCCGCCCCAGCTGCCTGCGCCCGCGGAGCCGGTGGGGCTCCGGCTTGTACCGGACACACCCGCCTGCCTGCTGGGCAGCTGACCCGGCCTGCTCCCCGCCTGCTGCCCTCCCCGAAAACCTTTTACTTTCGACTGGTTATGCAACCCGTCTCTCTCCCCCGGCAGCAACCAGAAGGCTCCCAACCCGTCCCCGAGCTTCAAGGCCTCCAGCTGCCTGGCCATTCCTAGCCGCGGGCCCCTTCCCTCCCGTGCTTCAGTTCTGCTTTTCTAAACTGGCCGCGGGGACAGCTGCCGCCTCTGTCTGCAAACAAGAGCCAGCTGATCTGAGGGAGAAATAAAATGTCCCTCATGTGATGGCTGTTTGTACTTGTTGAACTTTGCTATTTTTACCACAAGTTTCCTATAAAGTTAAAGGAGGGAAGAAGAGACATGAGAGTGGGATCAGCGTATCATGACAGACTAGGGGGAAGAATCCATCGGTTGCCGAAGGTTTTACCAGCTCAAAATTCATGCTGGTCTTTGGAAACTTTCAAGAGTTATAATCTCTCAGGAGTAGTTTAGTCACGTGATTTGTGGTGAAAGATTTGAGAAGCAGTATTCAAATCCTAAATCCGCGATTTAAAACTAGTTTGTGCTCTTTCAAAGATTTTTAGTCTTGGTTTTCTTTGTCTAATCTTGATTTTTTAGAACTCTGAAATGGAAGTGTGTGGTTTTAGGGGAAAAGTGAAACTTCCTGTTTGCTTAAAATAATTTATTGAACATCTACGTGACAAACATTAGATGCTTTGCTTACGTTATCTCGTGTAATCCTAAGTAAGAATAATTCTACAAAGTGCTGTATGCATGTTCTCTACTATGTGTTAGGCGTTCTCAGGTAAAAAAAAAAAATGCCTTGTGCCTTTATGGAACCACAGTCTAATAGTGGAGACATGTAAACAAGAGTATACTTGGGATAGAAGTATTTTTATGGTATATTGGGAGGACAAAGAGTAGAAATAGACAACTTTAAGACCTTAAATAGATACGGAAAAGCATATACATGAATGGTCAATTCACAAAATGGGAAATTTAAATGCCTACTATATATCTCACTCATGTTCAAACTCAGTAGTGAAATAGATATTATTTCCCATGGGTCTAATTAGCCAGTTTGTTTAAAATGTGAATAAACTCCATTGGTGAGGGTAGAGTGAAATGAGCACTCATATCCAGTTGGGGATATGAATTAGGACAAAGATTTTGGAAAGTTATTTGTCAAATCATATCAAGAAACATTCATATGGCCTAATTCAATAATTTCCCTTCTGGAAATTATAACAAGATATTTCAGAACACAAAGATTTGTGTGGAATAGCAATAAGGTAAATAAACAAGGTACCCAAAATTCAAATGCCTTTCACATGTCAGTCCAACTATGCTTTGTATCATATTTATTTGTTTATGGGCGTGTCTTCTGTGCAGTGCAATATACCAGGAGTTCTAAGGATTATAAAAATGGATAATTCATAATTTTTGCCCTGAAGTTCACAATTCACTGTGCCATTATTTTATTTACCAACATAAGTAGTTGACAAATTGCTGCAATTTAATAAGATTACAAGAGCTTTGTGTAGATTCTTGGTCAATTAAATTTTCTGTGATTTCCTTTGTTGATTGAAATGAGGAAGAAATCTGCACATCAAATGCAGTGTCAAATAAAATATTAATGAAGAAGAGTCCTTGGCAAAGTTTGAGTAATAATTGCCAAAAAATTCCGTGTATCATCTTTAACCTCTAAAGATCCCGATTTATAACTAAATGGTTCCTGGACATGAGGAAATCATCCCAATTATAGCATATTTGGCCAATTTATTCCTTCGACTAACTAGTCGTTGCTTGGATCACCAGCAGTTTATTATTTTGAAAGGTAAAAAGAATCTGGATGATTTTAAGAGGCTTAAATTCCAAATTAATATAAACTTCCAAAGCTATTCCCTTTTCATAAATAATCTCTGCGGAGAAAATACCAGAAGCAAATGAAAATAACTATTACAATTATTCATTGTTGTACAGTCGGTCTTATGATAACAAGCAATTTTAGAACCAGGGATTCATGGCTCCAAAACACGGAATATGACCTGGAACTGCTAGTTAACCATTAGTATTTAAATGCTATGTAACCGGGGCTGGCCCCGTGGCCAAGTGGTTAAGTTCGCGCGCTCCGCTGCAGGCGGCCCAGTGTTTTGTTAGTTCGAATCCTGGGCGCGGACATGGCACTGCTCATCAGACCACGCTGAGGCAGCGTCCCACATGCCACAACTAGAAGAACCCACAACGAAGAATACACAACTATGTACCGGGGGGCTTTGGGGAGAAAAAGGAAAAAATAAAATCTTTAAAAAAAAATAAATAAATAAAAAAAAAAAAAAAAAAAAAAATAAATGCTATGTAACCAGGTTAAAAACTCATGTTACAAGGAAAAGGGCTAAAACATTTTTTTAAAAAGTATCTGCTGGTCAGCTAGATCAGCTGTTTGGAGCAATGTTACTAATGAAGAAATGGTTAGTGGCCAGCCTGGTGGCGCAGTGGTTAAGTTCGCCTGTTCCGCTTTGGCAGCCTGGGGTTCACCGGTTTGGATCCCAGGTGCAGACATGGCACCACTTGTCCAAGCCATGCTGTGGCAGGCGTCCCACATATAAAAAGTAGAGGAAGATGGGCACAGATGTTAGCTCAGGGCCAGTCTTCCTCAGCAAAAAGAGGATTGGCAGCAGATGTTAGCTCAGGGCTAATCTTCCTCAAAAAAAAAAGACAGAAAAGAAAGAAATGGTTATAGTTTGGGTGACCGTGAGAGCTAGTTCTTTTTAAATGCTTAAAAAGGTTTGGAAGAAAACCCACTAAAATATTAACTGTGGTTGTCTTTGGAAGATGAAATTATTAGTGATTTCTCCCCCTTCTCTCTAGTTTTCTATATTTTCCAAGTTTTTTACAATGAGAACATATTACTTTAATAATCCGAAAGGACAAATGGAACACTTTCCTTTAAAAACTATTGCTGAATTCATAACTGAGTCAACCAATTACCTTACATTCTTTATGCAGTCCTTGCATGCAATATATTGCATGACTATGAGTCATAAGAGGGAAATAACCCAAAAGGATGGATGAATACTTGTGTTTGGATACTGTCTTAGAGGTGGCAACAAGGTACAAGGCTCAAGTTCCCAGGGCTCAAGTATGATATAGCTTCATCATCATGACACAGGTTCTCTTAGCAAGGAAGTCATTAGAATTCTTTGCCAAATATTTCCAATTCTCTTCTCTTCTAGGCATATATGGCAATGTACTTCCTGGCCCCTTTCTGGTTGAATAGGGCCATGTGACTGATTCAGGCAAATGAATTGTGAGAAGTGACGTGTCATTTCTAGACTGGATTCTTTACTCACCAACGTGAGACCCTCCAGAGCCCTCTTTCCTTCTGGCATAGCAATAGGCAAGACTTGATATTGCGGCTGCTCCATCAGTTTGAGTCCTTGAGGGATTCCAATGAACAGAGAACTTCTAGAACAAGAAATAAACCTTGTTATATGCCACTGAGATTTTTGGGGTGATTTGTTGCTGCAACATCATAGCCTGTCATGGCAGATAAACTTGTGTTATGCCTCTGTGGTTTAGGGGTGGCTATTCTGCATGGTAAACTGAGTCAGTGCTTCAGTGAAGCTATCTGTGGCAATATTGTTTCCTAATGTGTTTTTCCTTCACAACTGAACTTACTCTATACTCATGATTATTATGATTTGCCACGTAAAAACATTTCACTGTAAACGCGTATTTACCTCTACAACTTCTCAGAGTGACAGTGAATATTTTTTACTTTTAATTTTGTTTTATGGAAAATGTCAATCACATATAAGAGTAGAGAGAATAGTGCAATAAACCATGTACCTGTCTCTCAGCTTCAACATCAATAACTTGTAGTGAAGATCCTATTTTATCTATAAACTCACCCACTCTACCTCTCCTCCCATAAGTGGATTATTTTGAGGCAAATCTCATTTATTATATCTTTTTCATCTCTAAATTTTTCTACGTGTCTATTTAAAAGGTAAGCACTTTGCAAAGTAGAAATAATTATGCAATGAACTCCCTTGCATCCAATAGCATCACTCAGCTTCAGTATGGACAACCTTGCTTCATCTATACCCTTACCCACCCGTATTGTTCTGAAGCAAATCCCATGCCTCATTTCATTTCTATAAATATTTCAATATACATTTCTAAAAGAAACAGCTCTTTACAAAACATAATAACAATACCATTATCACACGTGAAAACTGTAACAATAATTCTTCAATAATACTAAATATTTCGGCACTGGTGTTTGTATTTCCAATTGTTCATAAGTGTTATAATTTTGAAATAGTTTGTGTGCATCAAAATCCAAATAAGTCAACATATTGAGACTGGATGCTGTCTAATAATATTCCCTCTTTCTTTTTCATTCCTTGAAATTTATTTTTTTAAAAAGCCATGTCTTTTGGCCTGTAGAATTTTCAGTATCTGGATTTTTCTGCACCTCCCTCCCCATAGCATCTTTTAACATGTTTCTCTTGACCCTGTTTTCTATAAACTTTTAACTAGATCTAGAGACTGGGTTTGATACAGATTCAGTTTTTTAGCAAGGTTACTTCATAATCGGTATTGTGTACTTCCACCAGGAAACGCATATCTCATTGGTTCTCTTTCAGTGATGTTAGCAACCGTTGCTAATCACTGCTTGGATCCATTCTTTGATTTAGGGTTTGCAAAATGGTGACATTCTAATCTATTATTTCTTTTTTATTTATTGGCTGGAATTCTTCTATAGAGAAAAAAATCCCTCAACAACTGTTTAGTTTTCCTGAAATATAGTTCATATGGGAAAGGGAAGTTAAATATTTGACTTTTTATTTTACTGACAGTTTTCAGTAGAATGAATTGGTTCCCTTGTATTTTCTAAATGAGACCAATGGTGGTGGTGGTGGGGTTAATATATATAAATTAAAATTTATGTATGTATGTATGTATATATGCATGTATGAGGCTAAACCAGTTCTCTGGATTCTTTTTGGTATTTTTGTAAACAAATTTAAGCATTTTCACTATTGTCAATCCAAATGTTTAATACTATAATAAATGCATGTCATATCCATTGCCATAATCATAATACTAAAAATATTATTAAAATAGTCAAAGGAATCATAAGTAAATTTAAATCCAATTAGGATTTACTTAAAATTCTAATGTTAGATTTCTAATTTTTCTATTAAGTCATAAAACAGGTCAGTAAAAAAATTTTTCAAAACTATTAGTTGCTTTTGTATCTCTAAGGATGATCACAACTGAATTCATCTACAAAAATTTCAAAGATATAGGCATATCAAATTATACTAATTTTGTGTTTGATGTGGGCATAAGGAAACTCATCAGGGCTCAAATGTATTAAGATGGAATTCACAATATCAGGTAATATACAGAGAGAAGGACCGTTAGTGGTCTAATGCCACTGCAAGTTAGCATTTAAACCGGAGCCAGAAAGAGAACTGAAATTCAAATCAGCGAAGTGAAATTAATTATTCTACTCGTTAGCTGCTTGAATAATGATATTTTGTGAGAACAAGCTCAAAAACAAAGGTTAACATCCTGAGTAGTGTAAGTTTAACATTGTGCATAATTAGGAGAAAAAAATGAACTGGAGTTACCATCTCCTTTCCTTATGTGTATTCAAAGAATGAAATCGTGTTTCAAAATATTGAGAGGAAGAGTTTTAGCTCTCTTCAGCTGAGGAGAAGACGAGAAACCCACCACTGAGTGGCAGAGCCCAAGCCCGGAAGGCATGCAGTGACCCTCTCTGGGATGGGGCAATAAGAGGCACAGTCTGAAGTCAGTGGGAAGATCCCCTGTGAGATGCATCTTGGAGCCTGCCTGATCTTCAGTGCCCAAGAGGCAGGCTCCTGGACTCTATAGCAGCATCCTGCAGCCAACAGAGCAATGGCAGAAATGGCAACCATGGAGAACAAAGAAGAGCTCAACCTCCTGATTTTGACATTACAGAGGGCCAGGATTGTTGCAGGACCCACCAAGAAAGAGAATGGGGTCCCAAAAATGATTGGTTGAATTTTTCTCCAATCTCAGAACAGGTTATCTTTGATTTAGGAAATAAGGGAATGTGTTATTTCTTATATCCTGGCATTGTAGAATAAAACTCATACCCATTATATGTAGTTTTGTAATAATGATCTATGAATAAAAAGCATATAAATAGAATGGAAAACCTCAAGTTCTCTATTATGAAAGATGATGATGTTTTAATTAGCATTTTTTGTGACAGATTTGATAGTCAGCTCAATAGTGTATTTTCTCATATAAAATTTCTTTGGCTTACTCCTTCAAATCAAGAAAGAGAAATAGGCACCATACGCAAAAATAAACTCAAAATGGATCAGACTCAAAGATAAGTCCTGAAACCATAAAACTCCTGGAAGATAATATAGGTCATACACTCTTTGACATCGAACTTAAAAGGATCTTTTCAAATACCATGTCTTCTCAGACAAGGGAAATAAAAGAAAAAATAAACAAGTGGGAGTTCATCAGACTACAGAGCTTCTGCAAGGCAAAAGAAACTAGGATCAAAACAAAGAGACAACCCACCAACTGGGAGAAAATATTTGCAAATCATATATCTGACAAGAGGTTAATCTCCACAATATATAAGGAAGTCACACATCTGAACAATAAAAAACAAGCAGCCTGATGAAAAAATGGGCAGAGGATATGAACAGACATTTTTCCAAAAAACATATACAGATGGCCAACAAACATGAGAAGATGTCCAACCTCACTAATCATTAGGGAGATGCAAATCAAAACTACACTAAGATACCACCTTACACCTGTTAAAATGGCTACAATCACTAAGACTAAAAATAACAAATGTGGGAGAGAGTGTAGAGAAAAGGGAACCCTCGTACACTGCTGGTAAGAATGCAAACTGGTACAGCCACTATGGAAAACAGTATGGAGATTCCTCAAAAAACTAGAAATAGAAATACCATACTACCCAGCTATCCCACTACTGGGTATCTACCCAAACAACTTGAAATCAACAATCCAAAGGAACATATACACCCCTATGTTCATTGCAGCACTATTCACAATAGCCAAGACATGGAAACAATCCAAGTGCCCATCGTCTGATGATTGGATAAAGAAGATGTGGTATATACATGCAATGAATACTACTCAGCCATAAAAAAGGCAAAAATCATCCCATTTGCAACAACATGGAAGGACCTGGAGGGAATTATGCTAAGTGAAATGAGCCAGACTGAGAAAGACAAACACCAGATGATTTCACTCATATGTGAAATATGAACAAACACATGGACAAAGAAAACAGTTCAGTGGTTACCAGGGGAAGGGGGGTGGGGGGTGGGCACAGGGTGTGAAGGGGAGCACTTATGTGGTGATAGTCAAGAAATAATGTACAACTGAAATCTCACATTGATGTAAACTATCATGAACTCAATTTTAAAAAAAAGAGAGAAATAGGGATTACCAGAAGAATCTTTTCTGCATCCTTTACAATTGGCCTTAATATTTTAAAAAACAATAGAATCATGTGGACTGTGAGATATATACATGTATACAGTGAGGCAGGATAAATATATATATGTGCAGTTAAACAGGTTAAAAGAAAGTATGAAAGTATGCACTAAATAGGAAAAGGAAATCATCATCGGCCTCATTTTTCCTCTTGAAGTAGGGCTTTGCAAGAGTTTCTGCTCTGGTTGAACAGAGATATACAAGGAGACTGGACAATGGGACCACATTTCCTCATGTGGCATTTTCTCCCTATTATGATCACTTCCCTGCCCATTTCCTTCCTAACATCAAGGACTCCTGGACAGGATCCCTGGTCTTAAATTAATGCTATTATTTTTCCTAAATAGAATTTTCTTCCATGACTTTTAATCTGTTTTCATTTCAGTGATGGCTCATCATTTCTATTACAATCTGGGCTTTTCTTGCTGTCCTTCTATATGGTTGTCAGATTTAGATTTGGCTAAGGGTGTTAGTAGTCCCCAAAATATCAGAAGCTTAAACTAGATGCTTGTTTCTTTTGCATTAACATCCAGATACAAGTGGTCTAAGGCTGCCATGGAACTTTGTTCTGTGAAGTCAACACAGATTTTGGATCCTTCTAGTTTTTTGCTATATCATCTGTGCCCTCTCTTCTCAAGGTCATCTCATGGTCCAAGATGGCTACTTCAAGTCCAGCAATCATGTCCATATTTCAACCAGAAGGAAGGAGGAAAGAGGCATAGAGTGTCAAAGGGTTCACGTAAGCTGTTCCTTAAAGAAGGGTCTCTGAAGCTGCTACAGGATACTTTTGCTTATACCCGTTGGTCAGAACTTATTCTCCTGGCCAAATACAACTGCCAGGAAGATTGTGGAATTGTCTTTATTTGGGAAAGCCCTATGCCCAGCTGAATATTCTAATGGGAGAAGGGATGTTGAGAGGAAGTAGCAGCTTCTGCCATACCCTATTTGAACCATGGTGCCATTGGGAAGTCCCTTGTTGCAAGAATATGGTAATATTTCATCAAATAGCATGGATCTGAGCAGGCTCTGCATGATTACTGCAACTCCCGAATAAAGGTTGACTTTTCAGTCACCTTGGAACACACTGTTTAATGATTACGTTGTCAGTGTGTAATCTTCACCTGCAAAGTCAAATACAAAAGCCCTCCCTCCACCGCTCACTCTTTCTTCCCCTCCTCAATCACATTTTTAGGAGGAGTGTCTGCTCTCACTGACTCACTTCCTCACTTCCTTCATTTATCTGCAACCTTTTTCAGAATGGATTCTCCCTAATTACTCCTCTGTTCTTGCTAAGGCCTAGAGTGACCCCCATGACACTAAATTAATCAGGCGTTTTTCAGTCATCTTCCTTGGCTTCTCAGCATCTGACACAGCTGCCACTTCCTCCTTCTTGAAACCCTCTCTTCTGTTGCATTCCATGACACAACACTCTTCCAGAAGCTCCTTGTAAATCTCCTTTGTGAGCATGTCCTCTATCAGAACACAAAATGACGGCTCTCCTAAGAGTTCAGTTCTAAGTCCTTCTCTTTTCCACCACTAAACATAGATGAATTCATTTGCTGCAGGCTTCAATTATCACCATGTGCTGAGGATTCTCAAAACTATATCTACAATTTGCTCTTTATTCTGTTTTGCGGTATCTTCTTTTTCTTTCAGTGCTTGAGCAAGCAAGTGACTAACTTGACTAACAGCCAAAGCTGGTTCTTCATTAACCATCCGAATGCAAAGAAATTTTAAATAACATGTGAGCTTGTCAGGAGACCACAGATCAGATAGCCATATTAAGAGAAAAAATGTTATTATAGCTTGTCATCATAAGGTTTAGTCTTTCTTTCCTTAAACTGTCAACCGATATAAATAATTAGGTATTTGCTGTTTCTCAGACACATTCTCTGCATATTATTCAGGATTTAAGAAGAGAAATTAAGACAATGTCTCTTTTATTGAGAATTTTAAAATATGGTTGAGAACAAATATGTGTATCATATATATAAATATATGTACGTTTTTGCAACATATACATAACTATATGGTCACAAATAGCAACTTTAAACCCTTCTAGGGACAAGTATAAGGTGATATAATGATCCTTTCTGTGCATTAGTTTAGTTCTTTATAAAATAAGGACAACGCCTACTTCACAGGATCGTTGTAAAGATTAAATAACCAATGTACATGGAAGTCTCTCAAAAGCTTTAAAAAGAATTCAATATACCGCAGACACCTTAATAAACCTGAGATATTTTCAGCTATACCTGTTGTAGTTTTATTCTCCATGGGATGTTATTGAAATTTGGCTACATTTGTTTTGAAGTTTTTTCCAGACCAAAATGATTGTTGTGGGTATTCTGGTGTGGAACACTAAGATAGTAAGTGGGTAGCTGTACAAGTGTTAGAGGAAATCCACATCTGCTCCTTAAGGGAAACCCCTGGCTTTGCCTCCTGACACCTATTCACAAAATCTACTTACATGCAGACGTGAGGGTCTTCTATTCTTCCGGGCCCACTCCCCATCAGTACCCATCTGCTTTTCAAAGCATCGGCTACACAGAATGCTAGCATTCCTGAATCCTCCTCAGCGTTCATTTTTGAATTTTTTGCTGTTTAACTTATATAAAAAGTTTAATTGAAAGAAGTAGTTCCTGAGGAGTCATCTACAGTAATGTTTTTTCCTTGGATTAAATTAGATTCTGAGAAGGCATACTTGAACTGCATTAATTAGCCCCTTGCAAAATCGCCAATACTAAACTGAATTTTAATGTTATACTCCTAGCTTTTATCAAAGTTATTATAAGAAAAAGTCATGGGCTGGCCCCGTGGCCAAGTGGTTAAGTTCGCGCGCTCCGCTGCAGGTGGCCCAGTGTTTCGTTGGTTCGAATCCTGGGTGCGGACATGGCACTGCTCATCAAACCACGCAGAGGCAGTGTCCCACATGCCATAACTAGAAGGAGCCACAAGGAAGAATATACAACTATGTACTGGGGGGTTTTGGGGAGAAAAAGGAAAAAATAAAATCTTTAAAAAAAAAAAGAAAAAGTCATATAAAATTTGGTCTTGTTTTTGTTACTAAGCAAGACAAGGTCATTTTACTCCTGACTGAGGTCATTTTATAGCCCAATGGCTTCTTTGGGTCTCTTGCCAGAAATTGCTATTGGAAATTAAAGCGTGAAAGAATGATGTGGGCCTTGAGCAATAGGTGTGCTTCTTCCTCCCTGAAAGTTATGGAATCTGTCTTGGTTTGGTCCTGGCCATTAGGAAGTTAAAAGGCAAATCAAATTTACCGTCTTTCATGATTGATTCTCTATTTTACTGTATATAAACATAGGGATGATATATAGATAGATAGATTATAGATAGACAGATAGACAGATCTCCTTTAGGCTAAGCCACATAAAATCTTTTCAGAAAAGATTTTCTTTTCTTCTGTGTTATGTATTTTTTTATGTTAAAGGAAACGTGTCATTTCAGAGAGTCTTTGCAAATACATAAGAAAATTGGAATTAGGGTTAAAGGTTCAAGAAATTTAATAAGATATTTAGAATATCTTCTCAGAATTTGAATACTGCAATAACAAACATTTAAATATATTCTAAATTTCAATTTAATCTTTCTTGAAAATGATCAATGAGTAGATGTAAATTATGATTTGATTTGCATTACTAATTTACACATCATGAATTATATTGAATAAAGTAAATTAGAATTGGTTTTGTATATTGAAGACTTAGCAAAAACACAATTTCTGAAGAACATGACCTGCTTTGTTTCAATTGCAAGCCCTCTTCAATTGTCATTTTATTCTCCCACACTGTTGTATATTTTCCTTAGGAAATGCAATGCAAACAATTGCTAAATTTGCAATGCAAATTGCCCTAAAATTGTAGTAGGCTTATAAAGCCGAGAGCATTTTTTAAAGGGCTATTTCATTAAAATGTTTTAAAATTAATTAGACTTTATGCTTTAAAGCAATTTTAGGTTTACAGAAAAATTGAGTGAAAGCACAAAGAGTTCCTATATACTCCCCTTTCTCCCATCCACAGAACTATTTCATTTTTAATGAAAATAGTTTAAAAATTTTTTTAAGCCAAGATAATTTTCTCTCACCCTTTAATGTTCCCTCCAGAATCACATACGTTCAGTACTGACTAAATAAATTAGATAAATTCAACTGCGGGTTTCATGAAAATTATCCATATTATTTCTTTCTGGGGAGTTCTTTTTAGGTCATCCACATCTTCTGTTACTTTCTTTTCACTAAACCTCATATTGTTTACAGGAGACAGTAGAGTATAAAGCAGTGATTCTGCTGTTAATTTGAAAAGATGATTTCATTATTACAATAGGTCATTGGCAGCTGTGGCCCCCAGTGACCTCCTTTGTTGTTCTATCATAGAAGCTACATGTTTAAATGGATCACAGTTGTAAGTGAAACATTATATTCATAGCATTGTTTAAACTGAGCATGACTGAAATAAATACACCTACGTTTAATGATAAAAATATAAAAATTATATTGGATCGTTGTTACTAGAACAATATTTTAACATTTCTTTTAAGGTGTCTCTAATTTACCTGTTCTGATTTTCTTTCTACACATTTTGTCCATTTATGCCAATTTTAGTACCTGGTTGTTTTTCTTGATCAATTGTTGCTCAAAGGCAATTTGGAGAACATCCGCCACTACTCCACTCTTTTGCAGAAGTTCTACGTGTTTTATTTTTTTGAATAATTTTTCTTTTACCATCTTAACCATTTTTAAGCGTACGGTTCAGTGGTGTTAATTATGTTCACATTATTGTGCAACCATCACCACCATCCAGCCACATAACTCTTCATCTTGTAGAACTGAAACTGCATGCCCATTAAACACTAACTCCCCAGTCCCTCCTTCCCCTAGGCCCTGGCAATCACTGTTATAATTTCTGTCTTTATGATTTTGACTATTCTAAGTACCTCATTTAAGTGGAATCATACAGTGTTCCTTTTTTATGTGACTGGCTTATTTCGCTTAGAATAATGTCCTCAAGATTCATCAATGTTGTAGCATGTGTCAGAATGTTCTTCCTTTTTAAGGCTGAACAATATTCCATTGTATGTATGTACTGCATTTTGCTTATCCATTCATCCATCAACAGACACTGGGTTGCTTCCAAGTTTTAGCTATTGTGAACAATGCTGCTATGTACATAAGTGTAACACAAGTGTTTTTGAAAGAATGTTTACCAGGTGACAGAGACAAACCCAGAACAATTCTTGCCTAAATTCTGAGGCTGATGAGCAAATGTGGTGTCCGGGCCTTCTGTCTCTCCCAGGGCCTAACACTGTGCCTAGGATAAGCCTACGATCGTTGACTGTCCATTCATGCATAGTGTGTGGAATTAACAATGTGATGGACGCGTGCATGGTCAGAGCTTGGGGATTTGTGAGGAATTGCTTTGGAGTGATTGTGGACTCAGATATTCCTGTGGGAAATCCCTAATAATTGATATCTTTGGGAATTTTCTCTTGAGGTCGTCATTTTCCCCAAAGGGTAACATACCAATCTCTTGGGGTTGGGGGAAGGGTTGAGGGGACAGAATGGGTAAATCTTGGCTGCCAGCGTTCTCAGATCAATGGAGGGAAGAAAGATGGGGTTTCACCATTAGATGTGTAGACTTGCACTTAATAATTTCTCTGGCTTCAGTACTGGGCCTTCTGCATTACAGAAAAAATAAACAAAAATGGCAGTTTCAAAAGTGCCTTTTGAAAACAAAAAGTTCTAAAATTCAGCATATCAAAAATTAAACTCTTGCTATCCTCCCCAGACCTCTTCTGACAGTTTACTCATCTTGATAAATGGTGACTTTATCTTTCTGGTTGCTCAGAATAAACTTGGGCATCATCCTTCACTCCTCTTTTTTTTTTCCCCTCACCCTTACATTTATCAATCAGTAAGTCCTCTTGGCTCCACCCTCAAAAGATAGCCGCTTCTCACCATCTGGTGCAAGCCACCACAATCTCTAATCTACTGCAGATTGTTCCACTAACATTGATTTTCGATCTGTTGCCAAGAAAGAATCTATTTTATCTGTTGGACTGATAAACCGCTACTTGCCTTTGTTTTTCCCTGCCATAGCTTTCTGCTCCAGACCTGACCACAGGTACTCCGACTTCCAGTACCTGTGAGCCTCCTTCCGGTCTAATCACAGTCTTGAATCTCATTACCTTAGACCTGCCCTACACCACATCCAGGGAGGAAGGGCACTGACAGCGAGAAAAGGGAAAAAGCAAAAGCAATAAATTATCTGCCTTGCAATTCTGTCCCAGACCATGCAAAGAGTTCCTTAGAAAAAAACTGTGAATGTCAATGTGCTTGCCATTTGTCTATTTGTCCTCAGATCCATTTCCTGCCCCCTCCCGTTCTGCTCTGTATTGCAGGGCCCCGATTCCTGCAAACTGCATTTCCCAGGCCCTTGACAACTGGTTTCTAGTTAGGATAGACCCCTGCAGAGATACTGACTGGAGATTGGAGAGTGAGAAGCGGGAAAACCAGGGTATTTCTCCTCCTTTCTTTCTCTGCTCTGTGTGAGATCTCAGGAAGGGCTCCATCTCCGCCATGGTTCCACCTCTCTCCAGGCCTCCAAAGCCGTGGTTCCACCACCTCCTCCCTTTGTCCCTCTGGCTTTAGAACAATAGCAGTTTCCCGCCATTAGCAAACTCTATGCTGCCTCACTGACCTCTGGTTGATTGCCCTCTCAGCTCTCCCATCACTTTTGTGACAGTTCCCTCCATTAAATTTCCTCCATGAAGAGACTTCGGTTCTGTTTTCCTGCCTGGACCCTGATGGATACCGCCACTTTTCAAATTCCTACCACATGCTGCTAATACCTGTTCTAGTTTTATCCTTATAACCAGTCTTTCCTCCCAATGCTTTGCTAATATTAGTTTGCTTTCACATCTACTCTGAAAGTTTAAAATAAAATTACCCACCTTCTATAAAAGTGAAATATTTTTATAATCATCGTCTAAATGTTTATTTCTCAAGACCAGGAAGAGCAGCTTCTGTTTTGATGAATCCCTGTCAAGTGACACTGACCTAGACACTTCACAAATATTTTCTTTAATCTTCACAATAACCTGCAACGTAGTGCTGCTCCTTATTGATCAGAGGAGAAAACTGAGGCGCAGAAAGGTGAAGAAGCTTGACCACGATTATGTAGCTCATAGGTGGTGAGTCTGGCTTCACCCCTACAGCTGTCTGATACACGTGCTTTCTACCACCCCACTCTACTTTTCTAACACATTCCATGCCTACCTTCATGTTAACCAGTGTTTGCTCATCCTTGTGGTTTTAATAAGCACAAATAGGTCTTATTATATACTTACATAGTGATTTTAGAGCCACATGAAAGATATACGAATTTAGGAAATGTTAAGTACAAGCATAGGGAACTGATTGTGTCGTGGTCAGGTCAACAATCGTATGTGGCGTCAACTGTCTTTCCAACTACCATTTGTACACTTGAACCATGGAAACAAAATCTAGTTAATGAGTTAATTCTGTTATATAAAATCAATCGTATGTTTCAATATCCATTGAGCTCCACAATGAAGTTAACCCAGAACAGGTACTGCCATTTTATTCTACAAAAATTGGAGAGGCAGAACTAAAAGAGTAGTTTTACATGATTACCTGTGTTTTGAATGGAGAAAGCTAATTCCTAAGAGAAGCTGGCACTTTTAGCAAATGAACAAGAGCCATAATTGAGGCAGATCTTAAGCAATGCAAGATTTAAATCCGAAAAGCATCCTGGTACCTTATTTGCTCACAAACACGAGGGCAGGCACACACAAGTTTGTACATTATTTTTCAAGCACCGTGTCCAAAGAAACTAGAAAGGAAAGTGTGAACCAAAGAAGTATTGGAGCCAGGATTTCAAGCGGGAATTAACAACAAATGAGGAATGAGTAAATTTCACTTGAAATAGAGAGTGAAATATGAGCTAGCTTTCCTTTTTTTCTGTCAAATCCTTGCGGCTTGGCATTCGCCTTGGGTCGTTACAAATCCTCTGAAAGAATTTGGCCTAATTTCACAGATAACACTTGGGTATATCCACACGTACATTTGTACTTTGTGGATTTTTCTGTGACAAATTAACATTCCATACTGATTTCCCACTGCTGCCTGGCATTCACTGTTGCCAATTCCTTCCAGTAATTGGCTGCTATATTTTAAGAGATGACAAATGAATCATAATATATAGAGGAGTAAAACACAAGTGCCCTACAATTCCACTCTCCTGAAAAAAATCCTCACAATCCACAAGCTTATCATACATTTTTAAGACAAAAAGAAAAGATTTCTTGGATGATCTACTGTTTTAAAAATGCCTGTGCCCCTGATCCCTTCTATTAGCCGAGATGATCAGGAGTTAATTCTATATCACTGTTGATCCCAATGTGAAGCATGGTACATGGAGTTTAGATCTGATTAACTCACTAAAAATGTGATAAAGATAAAGAATCCTTCATTTGATACTCATTTTAACAACCAAAAATAAATTTCTACTTTCCAAAAAAAGTCAGATTCCTACCATTTAATGGGGACATTCTGTTCACCATTTCAGGCCATGCTTTTAGAGTTGCAAATGTTTTCATGTGGAACTTAGTATAAAATTATTTTCTAGACTTTCAGTGGCTGTAAAATATATTCATTACAAAACAGATGGGCTTATTTTAGGTCTTATTTTTAGACTTTTCTAGGGAAGAGTTTTTCACAACCTCTCATGATTGAGTGCTGCCTCTAAGAGAATCCTGTTTTATTTACCCTAGGGCTCTTTTTGCTGAGATTTATTTTCTTTTCAAAAACACCCTAGTGCTAAGGCATTTAGCATTCCAGGCAGGAGTTAACAATGCATCCTCTAAAGAAAGACCTAGCATTTAGTCAGCAGTCAGCAGACGTGGGCTTAAGACCTGGCTCTACCAATAACTAATCCATGTCACCTTGGGAAAGGGTTTTAACTTCTCGAGGCCTGTTTCCACATTTGTGTAATGGGATAATAGTTATAGCTATATGTCGTTCACAGAGGTCACGTGAAATAATGAAACGTACGTGAGAGTACTTAGAGAATCCGCCCATTCTGTAACGCTTGAGAACTTCACGCATAACTGACATGGCGCTAGCGAAGTGGCAAGTACTCATCTATGCTCTCGGTCCCAAATTTCTAAGGTTTTCTACACTTCAGCAATTTAGCAGAAGAGTCAGAAGAGGAAGAAAAAGGAAATAAAAAATTTTTCTTGTATTTAACTTTCAGATACTTACTTCAAGATCTGTTACCTCTGCAAAGGCAATCTTACAGACAGTATATGTGTCCTGAGCAGTAATCTTTTTCTTCTTCTTTACTCTTAAATCAAACATTGCCAGGGACTCCAGATGCTCTTGATTCAAAACCAAGAACTGAAAGATTAGACAGAATTAGTTAAGAACTTCCAACTGGTATTAGCTACCCTAGTCGCTCCAACAAAGAAGAATAATTTCTTCTAGGCGATATTTATGACATCCATCATCTACAAGATCTGGCTCCCCCAGAATTCCATCTTAAAAGTTATATCCAATAAAATAATGTGAGATGCTGGATAATATATTATTTTGTCTTGCCGGGTGAAAATATCCAAACTACCCCTAGTCTTGTTATTGTTTCTTTAAAGACAATTCAGAGAATTTTAAAAGTAAAAGTGTGAATATTCAAAGGCAAGTTAGAGAATTTCAGGATGGCGAAAACTAACAACTAAGAAATTTTACAGGGGTTCCTCAAACCAAGCATTTAATTCTTAAGGGAAATTGTTATCTTTTAGATAGCAAAAAACAGTCCTTCCCTCCTCCGTGTTACGGAGAGTCCGAAAGTAGAGAAAGGGAGAGAGGATTAATGCACAAGGCCACTGAGATGAGTACCAGGGGTCAGATTTACTCTCCCCGCTGTAACAGCTAAAAAACCAAGGAAAAATATATGCAAAACAGTTTTCAAGACATTGGACATCACGTGTTGAAAGCCAGTGATGCCTGAGAGATGGGAAATGACAATGTGAGCCCTAGGCTTTCCCAGCTTACTACCTTGAGATAGTTTCAAGGCCGCAGAGTAGAGAGAGAGCACCCAGGTAGAGCCTGGTGGACTCCCCAAGTTGAGGAGACAGAGGCAGGAGTCCAGGGAGCGCAAGGCCGCCAGAGTTTGTAGGTCAGAGTACCAGAGAGGAGAGAGCTGCACAGAAAGACAACCCCAGAGACCGGCAGAGGGGCCCCCTCAAAGATTCAGCCAAGTACAGATAAGAGCAGGTACGTGATGCAGTTTACCAGTGACTGGCAGGTAGTTAGGATTAGACAGGATGGAAGACTGTGCTGACCCGGGGCCAAGAATAGTACCTATTCCTACCGGCCAGACTGGAAAACCTTGTAATTTACTGGAAACTGGAAAGAGTGCTTAGAAGGGACTTGCCTCAGTAGTGGGGAATAATTGGCCCTAGAATAAATGCTGCATTGGTCCATGTGTTTCTCAAACATCACTTCTTCCGCCATTTAGCTTTACATTGTATACAAATCTAAATGATGCATTTTAGTCCTCTATTATTTTGCATTACTGCAAATTCTAGCACTGTCTCTATTGGTACATATTCTCAACATCTAAAAGATTTGTTTCATTGTGACACTGCATGTAAAGCCAATGTTTTAAAATATTATTATTTTTAAGTCATTCTATATATATATATATTCTTCCTGCTTCCTTGGACTTTCAGAATTTAGCGCTCTTTAATTTCAAGTTTCTTTAAGGATAATACATTCATAGTATGCTATTTTTAAAGATTTTTTTGCATATAAATACATGCACATGATTCAAAAACAAAACAGTAAAAATGATATGCCATGAGAAGTCTCACTCCCGCATCCTCATCTCCCAAGATTTCCACACCATCACATACAAATAACCACTTTTAGGAGTCTCCTGCATTCTTCTGGTGCTTATATATACAAACATAAGCAATCACACTTTCATTTCTTACACTAAAGGTAACATACTATGTACACACTACGTCATGCTTTTTGCACTTTCTAATTTATTTTGAAGATCTTTCTATCTCAATATACAAAGAGCTTCTTCATCCTTTTTTACAGTTGAATAGTATTCTATTCTATGAATTTAGAATCCATAGTTTGTTTAATCAGTTCCCTATTATTGGATATTTGAATTGTTTCCGATATTTTCCTCTTAAAAAAATTCCACAATGCAAAACTTTATATATACTTTATTTCTTACATGTATATATATATATTTGTAGTATGAATTCTCAGAAATTGAATTACTGGGTCAAAGGGTAAAATGCATTGGTAATTTTTCCTTCTGTAAGAGTCACACTGATTTGTGCTTCTGTCAATAATATATGAGAAAGCCTATTTTCCTACAGACTTGCCAATAGAGTGTATTCACTGCATATTTTGTAAATAGAAAATTCCCTTTTTTGCTAATAGTCTGATACATTCTGATTGAATAAGAATATTTTCACTTCCATTGTTAGAACACGAAGTATAATTTTTAATATTTTTAAGTATTCTTAGAAAAAAGGGAATACTGAAAATAAAAAAAATTAGGGTATTTGGATATACTTCTATACCATCATGAATACTTATTTACTTTCTTTAAGAAAAAAATTAGTAGTACCAGAAATAAAGCCTGTGAATATTTTGTGTCTATTCTCTTTATTGACATTTTAAGTCAGTTTAACGATTATTAATATGTACTAGTCCAAGCTCAAAAAGCATATGCAAAGAACCATATTTTAAAAAATTTAGCTATGTTCTAAGAAACATTCTTTTGAACAAAAATTAGTATGAATCCTGAAACTTCTCAAGTTGTCTAGCCTCAGTGGCTTAAAAAAATATGTAAAAATAAAAAGAGAAAATAGAGCAGCAATCAGAAGCTCATCACCTAAACGTGCAGCTTAAAATAGAAACACCTAAGTAATTATACGGTGCATACTTGTGACAAGTATTATATTCAACAATCAGACTGGGTCCTGGGCCATCAAAACAGTGGTTGTTACTATCATTTATTAACTTGAGGCCTTTCAATTCAAGGTGCTATGTAAATGTAAGACATCAATTTTCTACTAAAAAACACACCACAATCAGAGAGGAGACAGACCTTGCCTATGAAGCCCAAGAGACCTGAGCAACAAACATGGGTTCTTTGCCCAGTGGTCTGAGAACTCTAGGCCTCTGGTTTTCAAACTGAGTTCAGTCGATTCCTAAGAGGCTCTTTAGGGGCTTGCAAACATTTGATTAGAATTTCACATTAGAACTATGACTATGATTTTAAAAAACCATCTGAAATGATATAGCCACTATATAAAACAGTATGGCAGTTCCTCAAAAAATTAAAAATAGATTCACCATAGGATCCAGTAATTCCACCTCTGGGTGTGCACTCAAAAGAGTTGAAAACAGAGTAAGAGATTCTTGTGCATCCATGTTCATAGTGCAATCGTTCACCATAGCCAAAAGGTGGAAGGAACTCAAGTGTCCATCAAGGGATGAATGGATAAACAAAATATGGTATATACATATAATGGAATATTATTCAGTCTTAAAAAGGAAGGAAAGTCTAACGACTGTTACAATATGGATGAAACTTGATTATGTTAAGCTAAGTGAAATAAGCCAGTCACAACATGACAAATACTGTATGATTCCACTTCTATGAGGTACCTGGAGTAGCCAAATTGATGGAGACAGAAAGTAGAAGGGTGGTTGACAGGAACTGGTGGGAGACACAAATGGAGAGTCATTGTTGAATGCATATGGAGTTTCACTTTTGCAAGATGAAAAGAATTCTGAAGATTGATTGCACAACATTGCGAACGTACTTAACGTTTCTGAATTGCACACTTAAAAATGGTTAAGATAGTAAGTTTCATGTTATAAGTATTTTACCACAATTTAAAAATAAATCTGAACTCTCAAATGTGTTGTGTAGGAATATCTGGAGATCATCAACAAATTGACACATATGCTACCAGATAATTCATTTTTGTGCAGACTTCAGAATAAAGCTTCCTCTGCCATTTGTTTAAGAGTATCCAGAAAGTCAAGCTATTAGATCCTTGTTAGAATGTGGGTGAATCAGACTGCTCTCCACACTTTCTAACCAAAGCAAATACAGCTATAAATCATATGCTAAGACCATCTTCAAACCTGGATTTCATATTTGGGCTGATTAAAACAGTCTCCTTGTTCTTGCTGATTGATTTGCTAAAAATAAATGCTATAATTTGCCCTTATAAAGTAAATTCACACTATAAAACTGCTCATTATAAGATTTTGTTTGGTGAAAAAGTCAACAGTCTCATGGCCAAAAGTGTGTGGAAAGTGCTTCTCTTAGCTGAAGTGTAGAGACGTGTTTAGGATAGCAAAAAGGGGAAGTTTATTCTATAGGAAGAGGTTTTCACTGGGAAAAAAAAGTGCGTGAAAATGAATACTAACAGGAAAATATGAGTTGATAAGATGGAGAAAAATAAGAATGTAATAAAGCTTGCAGTTGGATCATGTAGTATAAATGTGTACAGGTACAGTTGAATACATATATGTATATGCATATATTTTTCATAGATCTACAAATAAAAGATCCAAATCTGTCATATTTGGGGTTCAAGACTCTTCTGCTTTTAAATCCATTCTGTTCAAATTCTATTTCCCACTGCAAGACATTTATCTACTATAGGGAAAAAAATATAGCCTCACGGAAAATAACTATTGATAAGCTAATCCAATATATGTGATTAGCTAAGGAAAAAAATTTAATTACCAGACAGAAATGATTTAGAGCAAAAAAGTATGTACTCGCTAATACACATTATTCTGTCACTTAGAGGTAAAACATCTCTCGAAGTGTCAATAAAGACATTTGTCAATGTCTATAATTTAATATTAGACTAAAATTTAAATGACAGCAATAAATCTTGCAGAATTGAACCTTGAAAATAAAACATGGCATACTCACTCTTCACTCCTACAATATCTTTTTTTGACATCTACAGACTAGGCAAATGATTTCCCCAGTGGCACGGAAAATTGAAAGCTGAAGATTATTCTTTACGTATTTGCACTGGTGGTGATGTAAGTGATTCAGAAGTAGAGACTGTTCTTAAGAGCTGGGGAGGCAGAAGGGGCAGGGAAATGAAACTGAACTCCTGGGCCATGAAGCACCACGGCTTTATGATCTGGTTTTAGTACACTAAGACCTGCCTGTTTTACTTGTCCTAAGAATAGAAAGGCACTGCAGAGTCAGAACAGTGAAAGAGGAAGCACGTCGCTTTCAGTACGCATTGTAGCCTCTTTTCCTTATCTACAGAGAGGGACCTGCAGGTTGATTTGGGCACGAAGCCTTATGATTTGAAGTAAAACATCAAAAATACAGCTATCAGAAAAAGAGGCAGCACACTATAACTTTCCGTCCATAAATAGGAAAAATCACGTTCTTTGAGGAGAATTCTGCAAGGGATTAAAAGCAAGTCAGCCACAACCAACCTTTGCATATCCTTTCAGTCACAGGTCACTAGATGTACGAGATAAGCCCAGAAGCCAGGGGTCATATTAAATTAAAAAGCGCCTGGAAGAAAGGTATGCACAACAGGATATTAATTAACACTGAAAAGGAGATTTTAGAAGAAATAATATTTCAAGTTCAGTTGCGTTAAACAAGATTACACACAAAAATCTAGTTGAAAATCTTTACTCATAGAGTTATATATAGTGCTGTAGAAAGATATCTAAAACGTATTGCCTATGATTGGGCAGAATACAAATGGATTGTTGTTCATTTTTACAAAATACACAAATAAAAAATACTTAGCTCTCAATTAACGACTTTAATTTATTTCTGAAGATCATGCCATTAAATGAAAAGGTATTTTCATTAATTCTAATGGGGAAAAGTGATGATACAGTCTTTCCCATCTCAAGACACTCAAACAATGTTCACAAGTAGAAAAACCTATCAACAGATGATATGAATAATAAAAGGTGTTTGAAAGTAAATAAATACAGTTTGCGCATAATGGTAGCAAATGAACGTGTATTGTATCCATCAAATTTTTGAGACCTCTTAAGATGCAGCATCAAATCATTTCCCAAAAGGATTATTTCCACTTAGAACCCCACGAGGAGCACATGGGATACCCATTTTACCATCCAATTAAATGTTAGGTGTTATCACTTAAAATATACATATTTCAATTTGATAGGAAAACGGCATGTGATCTTAATTTGTGTTTCTGGGGTGGTAAGTTTGAACTTTTCATTTACTTACCAGTGCTTTGTACATCCTCTTTTGAAAATTGTCTTTTCACATTCCTTGTCCACTTTATCCTAGAGCCTTAGTGTTTTTCCTATCAATTTGCAGGGCAGGCTTCATGGGCGTGCAACCTGTGCCGTCCCACTGGGCCCCACACTCAGAAAAGCCTCACACTGGGTGTAATGCCATGCTGTCCCATCTTGAAATTCTTAATAATTTTGAACAAAAGGCTGCATATTATTATTTTGCACTGGGCTCTGCCAATTACATCGCCAGTCCTGTCCGCTTGTATTAGCTTTATATGTAGCAAGGGTATCAACCTTTGGCTACATGTGATAATATTTTTTAGGAAAACTAAACAATTGTTTATTCAGCTTTTATTTCCTATGAATAAAAAGACATGCTCACTGTAAATTTTTATATCCTTTAGATGGGTATTCTCCTTTAAGAAATTTAAGGAAATAACATAAAATAAGCACAGAAGTATATGAACAAAGAATTTTCACCAGAGCGTTTGAAGCCCAATATTGAAACAATACAATAGATTTTTATTTAAGCTCTAAAAATGTCGATTTTAACAAAATAATTTTCATACTTTATAACCCAGAAATTCCACTTCTATTTATTTATCCTGAAGAAACATATATTAAAGATACATCAGGGGCCGGCCCAGTGGCATAGTGGTTGTTTGGTGCTCTCCACTTTGGTGGCCAGGGTTCATAGGTTCGGATCCTGGGCTCAGATCTACACCACTCATCAAGCCATGCTGTGGTGGTGACCCACATACAAAATAGAGGGGGGTGGGCACAGGTGTTAGCTCAGAGCCAATCTTCCTCACACACACACACACAAAAGATATGTGGAAGAATGCCTATTGGGGCCAGCTGGGTGGCACAGTGGTTAAGTTCATGCACTCTCCTTTGGCGGCACAGCCACTTTGGAAGACAATTTGGCCGTGTCTTACAAAACTAAACATACTCTTACAGGATGATCCAGTAATCCTGTTCTTTGATATTTACCCAAAGGAGTTGAAAACTTATGTCCACAAAAAAACCTGCACACAGACGTTTATAGCAGCTTTAGTCATAACTGCCAAAACTTGGAAGCAACCAAGATGTCCTTCAGTAGGCGAACAGATAAATAAACTGTGGTGCATCAGACAATGGAATACTACTCAGCACCAAAAAGAAATGAGCTATCAAGCCATGAAAAAAACGTGAGGAATCTTAAATGCATATTACTAAGTGACAGAAGTCAATCTGAAAATGCTACAAACCGTGTGAATCCAGCAATATGACATTCTAGAAAGGCAACACTATGAAGACAATAAAATGATCACTGATTGTCAGGATTTGGGGGAGGGGGAGGTTGAATAGGCAGAGCACAGAGAATTTTTAGGGCAGCCAAAGTGCTCTGTATGATACTATAATGATGGACACATGTCATTATACATTTGTCCAAACCCACAGAGTGTACAGCACCCAGAGTGAACCTTAAAGTAACTATGGACTTTGGATGATTATGATGTGTCAATGTAGGTTCATCGACTGTAACAAATGTGCCACTCTGGTGGGGGATGTTCATAATAGGGGTGGCGATGCATGTGTTGGGGCTGGGAGTATGAAAAACCTCTGTACCTCCCTCTCAATTTTGCCATGAACCTAACACTGCTCTAAAAAATGTCTTAAAAAATTAAATTGATACATATCCTTACACTTAAATATTTTAATATTTAAAAATGGAGATGTTTTATTCATGTACTACTTGCATATTTGAATTGTCATGTGTTTACATTTTTAAAGATGGGGAAATGCTTATAATGTGTGCAGGAAAAGCAGGGGACTCAATTCTGGGTATATTATCATGTCAAATGTGTAGAAAATACCTAAAAGGACTCAACCCAAATTGTTAATAACTGTTTGCCTCTAGGTAGGGGGATTATGGCTTATTTTTCTACTTTGTACTTTGTACCTTGCTTACTTTATACTTTTAATTTTGTTTTTACCATTAAGCATATATAGTAACAGAAAAAAGAAAAAAGCTCCTTCTCCCACCTTCCAAAAAACCCCAGTTTATTATATATAGGAATCTTCTAGATTCAAGTCATTAAACCTAATCTTGATGCATTAGAGATGCCTGACTGAACAAATAAAGGATAAAACACACTAAGCTAATAAATGCTCTTTTTTTAATAAAAAGTGATAACCATCAGATTGCCACATTTGTGAGCCTAGTCTCAAGTCAGACTAACACAAAATACCAATACACTTAATTTCTAATCTGTCGTAACTATAGAATTCATGGTTATATAAACAAAAATAAGTAAATAATATAAAATTCTGGTCATTGTTCAGATTTCTGCAAAGAAAAAGTGGGAAAGGATCCTTCAGTTTTGAGCACCACCACAACAACTTGGTCTAAAAGATGGGAAAACATGCCAAAGGGGAAATGGGTGTTGCAAGAGCATGGAAGGTGACAGTAGCGCAGATACAACAACTCTTGGGAGTGAGAGTTGGGCATAAGAGAGAGAAGTTAGGAAAATTAGGAGGCTCGTGGAGGAAGGGTGGGGGAGAGAGAGTTTGGCTAGTCCAGTGTTTTCCAAATAACCAGTGACTACCACATAAGGCTGCTGTGAAGGCTTCATGAAATAATTTATGTCACATGCTTACCGTAGTAGGCACTCAGTAAGAATGAACTAATATTACTATTAATGGTTATATTTCTTATTGTGAATGAATGCATTAGCATTCTTGAAGAGACATTACTCTCCTGTGATTTTGGTAAGTTTGCCTATGTGCCCTCGAGCCCAGTCTTACCTGGATATTCTAATATACCGAATTTCTGAGTCTATAAAACTAAAGACAAGACACCTGGGACGTATTGATATTCCACTAGATTGCCACCTCATGCAGATCAAAATTTTGTAGAATGAGAAATAAAAAATTAGCTAATACAAAATTTATACTCCTTGATTCTTAAATTTAGTGCCAAAGAACTTAATGATACGGATCTAATTCTGAAGTTGACCAAAAAATTGCAACAATTTAGTAGATCTTTAGAAGTGTAATGATGTCGTTTCATATTTTGAGTGGGTATTATATTTGAATTTCATTAAACATGTATAATAATGGAAAACAATCTTTGAAATCAGTGATTATGACTTTAGGCAATCAATGACATGATAGTTGAGAAAGGAAAAAGCAGCCCCTGGCTTCTGGGAGCTGACCTGGCACTCAGAGTTAGACCATGATGTTGCTTTCCTCTTAAACAGAAACAATTTCACAGAACCTCAGCATCATACGTGTGGCCATGATGGATCAAGACAAAAACAAGACCCCCTCATAATCGTGTCTGAACACAGACAAAACATAAAATTGTCTGAGCCCCAAAATTCCGAACATCTCCCTATCCTGAGCATGAGTGATGCTGCCTCTTCACCAATTAGAGCTTTAGCGTGGGTCTGGTCTTCCCTTCTCCCAGATAAAAGTTAAGATACCTAACCATAGAATTACCCCAACTTCCTAAGAGTTTCCAGTCCAAAGCAAATTCCTGCTTCCTTAAAACCCCCCAAATCACCCAACCCAGCCCAGCTCCTACAGGTGTTCTCTAACAGCCCTTCCCTGTGACATCCCACAGTGCCCTGTGCGTCTGTTCTCTCTTTCTACAATGAGTAATAAACCCAACTATAAGTGTGTTCTTGGTGGGTTTTAGCGGAAGGGCATCAACATAGCTATATTTAAAATATATTTACCAATTTATAATAAGCATTTCACTTTGGTTTTGACAAAACAAGCAGAAAAAGGTACATTCAAGAACTCAGATTTTGACTTTTAGTCCCTGCATAGAAATAGAACGGTAATCCTATGACAACTCAAATAGGCCTTTCTTTCCAGTTAGTTCTCATAAACTTTAAGAACAAACTATAAATCTCTGATGGCAAGTTTATGGAGGAGCAACGTTCTAAAAGAGAGCTAAAGCAATTCCTACCTACTGACTACAGTCGTCAGCTTCATATGCAAAACGGCTTATAGCAAGAGCCAACTCATTGCGCCTTTTTACAAACTTCTGATTGTGAACAATTTTGGTCCTTAGCTGTGAGCCAAATGCCCACATCACAAATTCTTCTTGGCATTAAGATAGTTGTTGGTTAAGTGGGAAAACAGTCATGTAAGAACACATAGCCAATAGCCCACCGTCCTTTTGTACGAAACACTATTATTTAGTGTTGTTTCTTGCAAGAGCTTTTCCAGTGCTCTCAGGACAGTCACATTTGTAACGTCCACAATGCAATCACTGAAGATCCTTGGAAAGAGTGACAGAGTAAGCCCTTATACATACAACATTTCAAAGACCAAAAAGCAAGAATAAGCTGGGGGTAGGATCAGGAAATAAGATAAGATTCGCTAATTATTTTATTGATTTCCTGGTAGTCATAAATTTAGTACAAATTTATACAAAACTTTTATTCATTCTACATCTTCAATAAAATGTGGGAATGTCTGTTATTCAATCAACAAATATCTGTTGTTTGTTGAATTAAATCTAATTGTTGTTCCTGTTGATGACTCTGTTGCATTCACTGTAAAGGTCCTGAAATGCTTTGTAAATTGTAAAAACAAAAAAATAGATATGTAAATAATGGTGTGTGTAATTTTAGGGGCAAAGGTATTTTATTCTATTTAACTCTTTTGCAAATTAATAGTCCATACAAATTATATATTGTGACTCACTCCTTAGATATTCTGGATAAATGGGAACTTTCCCTAAATTTACTCTACTATTGTTGTAATGTTCTCACCAAACTCTGAGTCGCACCTAATTTGTTAGAACTGAAACAGAAACCTGTTACTAATCTATATTGAGAAAGGCATGCAATGCTGCATTGTTTTCCAAAAGTAAATGGTGATAGGTGTGGGCTATGCATAGTGACTTCCTTCTAAAGCGGACAGTATGGGAAGAGAGGTGGAGGAGAGTAACTTTCCAGTGGAGAAACCTGGGAAGCACTACTTCAGCCAGATGATCAAGGTCAATATCAACAGCACATTATCAACAGCCACAAATTATGTTGATAGTGTGTACCCTTGATAGGAGGTGATGAAAACAGCACTTTACCTGTTTGATCTTCCTCTCATAAACCCATAATCCAGTGTACTCATGAGAAAACCAGCAGATGAAGTCCAATAGTGGGGTATCTGACTGTCTAACTGGCCAGTGCTCCTCTAACTGTCAAGGTCATCAAAAACGTGGGATGACTGAGAAATCGTCACAGCAAGAAGAGCCTAAGAAGACGTGACAACTAAATGTAATGTGGGATCCTGGAACAGAAAAAGGATATTAGGTTAAAAACCAGGGAAATCTGAATAAAGTATGGACTTTAGTTAATAATAAGTAAATAAACGGTGGTTTTTCACTCGTCTTGTATTACTCTGTAACATACTTGTTTCAGAATATGTAGTTAGAGTTAGAGCCTGTGGCTTGGGACTGAGAAAGTTAATTAACAAGTTCTTGTGGTCGTCAGACCCATGGCTATTTTTCCTTCGTATCACTGTTCTAACCAATGGGATTGGCCCTGGACCAGAAGATAATTTGTAATAAGGGCACTTTCTTCTGGGAAAATGATTTTAGCTGTTTTTCTTGAAATACAGTTGTTTTAAAAGAAACACGTGCTGCCTGCAAAAAAAAAATACGATTGAATCCAATGGTCAACTACAAAACTAAGAACTACAGATCATATCCTATTTTTCAGGGCATTGAATTCCTGGTTTAAAAGTGTTTACTATAGTAAGATCAATTAAGAAACAATGAACATTGAGGGGAAAACTACAAATAATTCAATGTTATACACTTGTGGTCTTTCATTTCCATTTCTTGACTAATCCAATTAATTAGAGGCTAAGACCTTAGCTTGTTAGGAAAGAAAAGCTAACCTGTGACAAAAAATTTTCTGTAAATAACCATAAAATATATAAATCATACACAGGTAACCAAAAATCGAATATATAGTGTGATTACACCATGTAAAATAAAATCAATAGGCAAAAGACTGGGATGAAATATATTACATTACTGACTATGACTGTCTTTGAATAATCGATATACTATTGGGCTTATGTTCATAGAATCTGGAATGACGGAGAGCTATATTTCTAGTAGATTTTTAGTACATATTACTTCAACATCATTACACAAGTCCTCTGAGTCATCCAAAACAAATTTCAAGTAACATGATGCAATAATATTTTTTCCTCATTATGTTAGCTTAAAGTATGTTTTTTTCTTCCTAAGTAAACCACCCTATACTTATTCTTCTTATAGTTTTTCAGGTAAGCATAGTTTATATAAATTTCCCCTCACTTGTACAATTTTTTAGGGTTGCACTGAATTCTAATTCGGTTCCCCAGGGATTCAGACATCCCCCTTGATTTTGTATCTTTAGTCTATTTTAGCCTTTTCACAATTTTTCATCCAAATACCTAATACATATAATAATCACAAGTAGTATTCATTGCCGTAATCCCAATTCAAAACCATAATTACCATACATAGACAACGAAGTAAGCAAAATTCAAATCTGTATAGGATCTAGTTATGAATCTATTTGGTTTCTATTTTTTCCACTCACTAACACAAAGTGCCCAAGATAAAAACTTTTTCAGAAATGTAAGTTTATTTTCACATCTAAGGTTAGGTGCAATACACATATATCTTCGAAGCCATATACCTATATACTTTCATATACAAATACATATACTATACTTAATACATATACAAACAAATAGACAAATGTATATGTATTTCTATTATACTTAATATGTATTATGCATATATGTATTATGTATTTTACTTAATATGTGATGTGTATTATACTTAATACATATACAAATATGTATACTATCAAGGAAATACGTGCTATTTTACGGAGCTTCTGAACTGACTGCTTGAACACTACGTACCAAGAAACTCACACTAGGGCTCAAAATGGCACGGATACTTCCAGGCTCAGAACAAAGCTATAGAGAAGACAGCCAGCTGTTGGTGAACTAATTCCTCTACCAGTCATCACTTACTCTGAAGCCAGGAAGAGAAGTGCAATTCAAAATCAGTATTTTTTCTTTAACAATGATATTTTGTGAGAGAGAAGGATGAAACAAATGGCCAAGATAATTTCTGAGTTATACGTATAAAACTTGATAGGTTACTTAAAAATTTTAGCTGGAGTTAGCATATTATTTGCTCATCTCCACCACTACAAAGATGGGTCACGTTTCTCAAGACTGAGACAGAGAGCTTTACCTTCTTTCAGGCCTGGGAAGGCCACAGGAAACTACAGGGACCGTCCGGTGGCAGGAACCAGAGATGATGGGCATGTTCTGAAGTCAGTAGGGGGAATCAGGCAACACCTGTGCCTGAAACTGCCTGGAGCCTCAGTGCCCACAATACAGCAGCCAGGACCAGGGGGCCAGGCTCCACAGTAGCGCTGCGGAGTCTTCAAAGTAACGGCCAAGATGCAGCCACCGAAGACAAAGGGCCAGCCCTAAACCTGTTTCCTGAGATGTCGGAGCCCAGAGTCCTTGTGGAACGCAGTGGAGGGAAAGAAGGAGCCCCCAAACAATTGAGGTTCACTTTCCTCCACATCTCAAAGCAGATTAAATTTGATTTAGGAAAATAAGGGTCTGTGACTTTTTGTACCCTACTGTTTAGTACCCATTTGGTATGGTTTTTACTCTCTCAATAAAGAAGGTTGGCACAGAGTAGAAATACTACTCTCTGTAAGAGAATTCCCGGTGACCTTTATTGGTATTTTCTGCTCCTGGGGATTGATAGTCAGTAAATCTTTAGTTTATTCCTTTAGAATAGACTCTACAGGGCACAGGATGTATTTTTTTCCTCCATATTATAGAATTTATCTTAGTATTGATTTCACCCTACTTTCATTAGATAAATAAATGTCAAGAGAAACTCATGGCTCTTAAGGCAACTACAGTATAAATTAAGCAAATATATATGACCAACAGGTTAAAGAAAAGTGGGCACTAAAGGGAATAAGGGAACCTTTCTGTCCCTGCCTCTCCTCCTTAGTTCCTGTCTTCCCACACGGTGACTGCAGTGGGGGCTCAGTTTACAAAGACACTTGGCTTACTTGGGACTTCATTCCCTCTGTGGCATTTTCTCCTCATTTATGATCATCTCTTTATCCAGTGTCCATTTAAGGTCAAGGGCTCCTAAGCAGGACCTCTGGGCTTTGGTCATCTTGAAGACAATAAATTTCCTTATATGCTTTTTCCCAAAATGGCACTTTCATTCTTAGCTTTTTATCGTTTTTTCGGTTTTGTTGATGGCCTATGTCTCCATTAAGTCCATTTCTGAATTTTTCTTGTTGTCTCTATATTTGACCCTGGAGGGGGTATTGGAAGATGTCTTGGAATAAAAAGAACTCCTTTAATTTAGTACACACGGGCTTAATAAACTCTGTGTAGCTCTTCAGCCCCAAACCAAAGGACTGTCTTTAGACCAACAAGGTTTTCAAAGCAGAGAAAGGGTTTTCAGTCACCCCTGAAAAGCACTGGTGGTGATCACATTGCCATTTGCACGATCTTTGCCTAGAAAGCTAAAACCAAAGGCTCTTCCTTGATCCTCCTTTCTCTTCCTCTTCTGTAGGAAAGCGCTGTTGGCCTCACCCACTGTCTCTGTTTCTTCTCCTCAAGCATCTTCAATTAAGATTCCACCCAGAGCCAGTCCTAATGGCCTGGTGGTTAAAGTTCGGCGTGCTCTGCTTTGGTGGCTTGGGTTTGGTTCCTGGGCGTGGAACCACACCACGCATCTGTTAGTAGCCATGCTGTGACAGCAGCTCACATAGAGGAAGATTGGCAACAGATGTTAGCTCAGAGTGAAGCTTTCCCAGCAAAAACAACAAAAAAAGAGGTTCTACCCAATTGCTCCACTAAACTGCCCTTACTTCTCTTGCTAAGTCACAGTGACATTTTCAGTTCTTCTCTTACGTGGTCTCTTAGCATTTGACACATGTGACCATCCTCTCTCCCTTGAAGCACTCTCTTCCTTTGGTTCTGTGACACCACACTGAGATGAATGCTTCTTCAAGTCTCCCTTGGACTCCCCTTCTTCTGTCGGATTATTAAATGCTGGAGTTCCTCAAAGCTCTGTACTAGGTCCTCTTTTCCAGAAAGTGCTAGCCTCTATGACCACATCCGCTACCATGATTTAATTACCACTCATGTACTAATGACACTCAAAGTCACATCGTTAGCCTAGATTCTTCTGAACTCAAGATCATGTCTCCAACTGTTGGCTGGAGATTGTCAAGAACTACAAATGGCCTGAAATTTTACCCATCTTCCAGGCTAACCAGTTAACTTGCCACTGTTTCATAGGTGCTGGCAGAAGAAATGAGACCCTGGGTAAAAAACAAAGGACTTTATTACTCATATCAGAGGCAGCATGAGCCTCATGTTTGCATCTGTTCTCTCCCTCCCCCCCCCCCATATCCCATAGGGGTGATAGAGAAAAGGGCCCAGATAGATGCTGCACAAATAACGGGTGTGTGTCCCAGCTGAGGAACTCTGAATTTAGGAAATCTCAATCTTTAAAAGGAGCTGATAGCACACCTACCCGACCTTTGCCCTGGAGGGAAACATCTTTATTATCCTAGACAGCAATCACACCTGTTCTCTGCCCTGGAGGCCTCAGAGGCTGTTCACTATAGCAACATTCTTGAAAAGGTGAGTTAGAAACAAAGCTGCCGCAAGGCTACAAAAATCCATAAAAAATTGTCTCCCACAAGATTTCTTTCCCTGTTTCTTTAACATATGTCTCACCTAAGGCCTGATACAAAATGAGTGCTTAATAAAAACTTGCTGACTGATTTCCCTACCTATTTCTATTAATAAGGTAAACATATGGGACCAATGTTTCCTTTCACTTCTGGAATTATTTTGTTTTCAAACACATGCCCTTGGTAGTTTGTGCATTGTGGGAAACAAGAAAGAAACAGAAATTCCATGTCCAAAAGTTGACTCATCATATTTCTTTCCAAACCCATTTCCGCTCCTATCTCAATGAATGGAACCCAGAGCTGAAGTTGGAACCTTAGGTCTCATCCTAACTCCCCCATTTTTTTCCTTACTACTCACTCTTCCAATTACACACATTCACTTTTTCACCAAGGCGTACTGAATATACTGCTTATAAGACATGGAATCTCACCTACATCCCTACTTTTTGGCCCCAATACACCTATTCTTTAGTTTAGGCAGTCTTTTTGGGGGAGTTGGGTGGGTGTCTGGATTACTGCAGACCTGTGTACCAATGAGGTCACCAAAAAGAGAGAACTAAGAACAGAAGACTAAGGAAAACCAATGCTTAAGAAGGAGGGCCAAGGTGTCCAGCACCACACAGAGATCAAATAAGAAAATGTTTGCAAAATGACAATGGAGTCAACAACAAGACAGTCACATCAGCAAGAATTCCAGTGTAAGGAAGAGAAATGACTTGGGAAAGCAGGAGATGCGGAGTCTAGGTAAGGTGGGGTGTTTGCAGACAAGAGTATGAGAGCTGATGTGCTCATCTAACAAAGTAAGGAGTCAAGAACTATTGTTTATAACTAATAGAACAAAACAGAGATTTAAGTGTGTTGTTTACAGCTACAGAGGCTAATCATAGGAGGGACTGAGAACAGCATTATAACTTTTTTGGAGAGGAATACATTGGAGTTGAGTCTTCATTTTCATGTTGGGAAGTCAAAAGAAAATGTCTAAATTTGTTCACTTAATAAACAGCAATATGAACATATTTACAAAAATGGAAGTAACCAAAGGAAAAACAAATAGCAAAAACAGTTAAAATTAGTGGCCCCTAGTGGAGCGCGGGGGAACGATTGTTTTTCTTTACAAAATCTTCTGTACATCGGTTTCCTCATCTGTAAATGGAGACAATAATATCTGCCTTATAGACTGTTGTCAGGATCAACTGAGATAATACATGGAAAGGGCCAAGAGTAGCACTGGGACGTTGTAAGCATTCAATTTATTAAATTCTTTATTTTTTAAGACTTCACATATATTAGGGTTTCTCCAATTTGGATCCTGGGTGCAAACATGGCACCACTCATCAAGCCATGCTGAGGTGGTGTCCCACATAGCACAACCAGAGGCACTCACAACTAAAATCTACAACTATGTACTGAGGGGCTTTGGGGACAAGAATAAAAAAAAAAAGATTGGCAACAGTTGTTAGCTCAGGTGCCAATTTTTATTAAAAAAAAAGAATGGAACAAGGGATATCACTACAAACTTTGCAGATATCAAAGGAATAATTAAGGGGACGATACAACATCTCCACACATATAAATCTGACAACTTAGATGAAATGGATCAATTCCTCAAAAAATGTGAACTACCACAACTCACCCAATCTGAAAGAGATCATTTGAATAGCCTTATAACTATTAAGAAAATTGAATTCATAATTTAAAGTCTCTCCCCCAAAAGATCTCCAGGGCCAAAAGTTTCACTGGAGAATTTCACCAAATGTTTAAAGAAAAATAACATCAATTATACACAACTTCTTCCATAAATTAGAAGAGAAAGGAACACTTCCCAATTCATTTTATAAAGTCACTATTACCTTAATACTGAAACCAAAGACAGCACAAAAAATAAAACTTCAGATAAATGTCCCTTATGAATATAGACACAAATATTCTTATTAAAAAATGTAATTCAGCAATATAAAAAATATTAATTCCATGGCCAAGTGAGTTTATTTCAGAAATGCAAGGCTGGTTCAAGATTCAAAAATCAGTCTATGTAATCCACCATATTGACAGGCTAATAAAAAAATCACATAAGTATATCAATTGATGCAGAAAAAGCATTTGACAACATTCAAGACTTACTCCTGATAAAAACTCTCAGAAACCTGGAAATAGAGGGACATTTGCCTAGTTGATAAAGAAGATCGACAAAAATCTACAGATCATATTCGATGGTGAAAGACTGAATACTTTCCCACTAAGTTTGTGTCTTCCATGACACAACTGCCCAGTGGAAACCATTAAGAAGATGCCAAACCCAGCCTGGCAACCAAATAAGGATATAAAACAACCTTTATAACAGAACAAAACTCCTATGTTGACAATAAAAGCATGACCTCAGCAGTTTTCAAGGCCAAGAAGAGAACTAATGACTGGAGGTCAACTAAGAAAATTATATTGTTGCTTAGTTTCTTTCCATAAATAAGAATTGTACCAGGGAAAGAGAAGATGCCATTATAGCTATAATGCTTCCCTTGAAAACCTCAAACCTTAATATAAAGAATGTTATAGCCATGTTTGAGTGTGTGCCTGTCAGAGGTGCTAATGTACTCTTTTTAAAAATAATTTTCATCCATAAGCCTGGTGTTCAGAAAACATTACTGGACAATCTAAATATGGCTGTAGGGGATAACAACATATTTGGAATACAGTGACTGGTGAAAGTTGCCATTCTCTTTCTTCCTTGGAGGATTGTCCTTTAAAAAAACTGACTTAAAGGGGCTGGCCCCGTGGCCGAGTGGTTAAGTTCGCGCGCTCCGCTGCAGGTGGCCCAGTGTTTCGTTAGTTCGAATCCTGGGCGCGGACATGGCACTGCTCATCAGACCACACTGAGGCAGCGTCCCACATGCCACAACTAGAAGAACCCACAACGAAGAATACACAACTATGTACCGGGGGGCTTTGGGGAGAAAAAGGAAAAAATAAAATCTTTAAAAAAAAAAACAAAAAAAACCAAAAAAAAAAAACTGACTTAAAAATATATTAGAATGTTGGATAGTATTTTACTGTTGACAGACATATATAATAAGAAAAGCAATAAAAAATGATAAATGGTAATGTTATAAAAATTATTGTGTACATACTCTGTTCATTTAAGAAATATTAAGATTTAGGTGGTTAGTTTACTTAAAGTTCTTAAAATTCTTAGATTAATAAAATAAACTTCTTTTGATTAGATGTCATAATTGACAGCAGCCCAAAGTTCTGACCAAAGACGTCAATGCTGATACATGTAAATTTAGTTCATTTTAATTTCTGTATTAGTACTTTTCACGAGTATCACCCAGTTTAGCCATTCTTCACCAATAGGCAAAGCTTTATTTCCCACAATATTTTAATGTTGCAAAGAATAGTGTTATACTTGGCTACTTTTGCTCATGCGTAAGGGTTTCTGTAGAGTTTATAAGTAGAAGTAAAATTGCTGGGTTGCAAGATAAATGCATTTTCTTTTTTTTTCCTTAAAATTTTTTTTCCTATGGAATATATCAAACACACAAAGGATATCATAGATGCTGATGTATAATTTAAAGAATAATATTTAAAGTCATACCAGTGTGTCTACTACCCTGTTTAATAATTTTTGGATTATAAAGGAAATCATAAGAAATATTTTTAAAAACTTAAAATTAATAATGATGAATGCATTTCATATGAACGCTAGTGACCCACATCCACAGAAGTTATACGGGGAAATTTATAGCTTTAGAAACGTTTTTGAGGAAACAAGTTAAAAATAACCACAGGAAGCATTCAACTCAAGAAGTTGAAATAGCACAACAAACTAAAAACAGTAAAGAAAATCAAGATAAGGACAGAAATCGTTGAAATGGAATACTAAAAGTAATAAAGAAGATTAACAGACCCAAATCCAGTTTTTGGAAAAGATTAATGTGATAGACCAAGAAAAGGGAAAAGATACAAATAAACAAAATAGAATATTTCCCCAGAAAAATCTGAGGACCACTGAATGGTACTTTTCTCCTAAAAAAAAAATCCCTAAAATCAAAACAGAATGCAAAGATCAGCACCTAATTCTTCATAAAATCAAGTTTTGTAACAGACCAGTGCTGACCAACGTTATGCGTACCTCCCCGTGAAAGAAGATTTAATTAAATATGAAGTAGTGGTTAGTGGTTTCCTCTGGAAAACCATGTAATTATTAGAAAAGAAAGACACTCAACTGGTTGTAATGCTCCCATGATGACTCCTTGTCTGAGGCTTTCACTTATGTTAAGAAGTATTTTAAAAATGGCTCTCAGGGGCCGGCTCAGTGGCACAGCAGTTAAGTTTGCACGTTCTGTTTTGGCGGCCCGGGGTTCACAGGTTTGGGTCCCGGGTGTGGACGTGGCACTGCTTGGCTAAGCCATGCTGTGGTAGGCATCCCACGTATAAAGTAGAGGAAGATGGGCACGATGTGTGCTCAGGTCCAGGCTTCCTCAGCAAAAAGAGGAGGACTGGCAGTAGTTAGCTCAGGGCTAATCTTCCCCCCCCCCAAAAAAAAAAATCAACAACAACAAAAATCAACAATAAAAACGCATCGGGGGGAGGAAAAAATTAAACCTAAAGGAAAAGATTCTCTTCCACTAATGTCAGTCACTAAAAACAGACAATAAAATTTATGCATAAAATTGAAAATATCAGTGTTTACAAATGCACACAACTTTGAGCAAAGCTTTACAAATCCTTCATGCCACACAGAGCAAATGAGAAAATAATGTAAATTCATTTTCACCTCAAACCTAGTTCTTAAGAGAAAGTATGCAGGAAGAGGCATATGAATATTTTCACAGAACATATTTTCGAGAATTTTTTAAAACTCAGACTCCAATGCCCAGAAGAAATGAACAGTATGCTTAGCAGTTAGCACTATGTTAATGTCTCAGCCACACAAAAATCAAGTTCCCGAGGGCAAAGCATTTAATTACCTTTCACAACAAGAGAGGCGCTGCTGTGGTTCAACCAGATGTAAAACAGTGCTCTCCAATTTCTACAGAAACCACTCTATTCTGACTTCACTTAAGCTACTGAACAACGAAATCAAGTTTTCCTTTTCAGTATTTATCTAAGATGTAGTCATAACAAAGTAGTTGCAATAAAGTATATGAAATATTTAATAAGAATGTACGAACCTATAATGAAAATAAATTGTGAAAAAGGATAAAAGATTTTCACCTTCAAACAACCCATTTTTCTAAAACAAAAATAGTCAGCTTTCCACTGGGGAAAATAATCTGCAGTTGAAATAAGACACCCAAACAGCGCTGAAGTTTTTTGTAGTCTGTCTTTGCAATGAGAAAAGACTACTTCACAGAAAACTTAACTTGAATAGCGTATATAAACATCATATTGCTTTTTCAATTAAGGGGGCAATATCTAGAGATCTGTCAAAGCAATTTTGTGTTCGTGAATTATCAAATTCAAGACCCAAGGAGTGGTTAAATAGGTTTTTAATTTTTAATTATTTGTTAAGTTGTACAAATAAGTTTTACACATTTTTCTGTATATTTGTTACATCACATTTCAGAATTTTCTAAAGAGTTAAACCCTTACTTGGGCCTACAGGGAAGCCAAATTTTTAAAAATAATTTTTGGCTCACGGAATATATTTTCAAGGAGAAATGAGGTGCTTATTCCTACTGAAGTATTAACATTATCAAGAACTGTTTTCTTTTGTTTGTTTTAATCTGTGGAACTGCTATGGCTTGATGGGAGAGACTTTGTAGAGATGCAAGTATTTTGAAATCAAGAATTCCTAGTTCATTACCATGAAGAATTTATTGGGAAAAATTTATTTGACAAAGAAGTTTGTATGAATTTTTTCTTCCTCCTAGGACGATTATCCAAAAAATATATATTAAAAATCACTATTGCTGTTGGACAGAGTGTACTGATGCTGGGAACGAACGTCTAAAAGTTCCAAAAACAGAGTTGGATTTTTATTGGAATTTGACCCTCGGGTATGAGAAAATACAGCGTTGAAGAGCCTCTGGACTAGGCCAACACTGATTCTGGTTCCAGATTTTCACTGATTTCACAGCTTGGCTTTTCACTGTCTACAAGTGATGGCCTAAACATCCTTCCGAGTGTGAAATGCCATGATACTTCTCCAAATAATTTTACATTAACCGAAGGACTATAATCCATAATTGTCCACTGGAGGCCACATGAACCCACCTTTAGAAATGCCTTGTTTTTAGAAATTCTCATTTGCATGTTTTGGAATTGGATAAAAATATATATATGACTCTGTGGTAGGAGGACAATTTTATTACACATAGAAAATGTTAAAGTCAACGCCAAATCCAGAGGGTGTGATGTAGCGGGGCTTGCTTGCTGTATTTGAAGCTTGATTAAACACCTGTAATTAATTTTAGCAACAATTTATTTCTTGGTAATGCGAACCACATATCTGGTAAAATACAAAAATGAACTGCACAATGTTTTATTAATCAAGATGGTTGGAAAATAAAACAGTGTAGATGGTATGTAGTTTCCATTAGAGGGAAAGGCAGATGGAAGAAATGCGTGATTCTTTGAGAGCCTCAATCCTGCTTCACTGGAAATCTTTTTCTTCTGCCAGAGGCTGGAATAGGAAAATTTTGGCTCTTAGATTATTTGTAAAGTGATCCATATTCCAAACATGAGAAAGAAATGTTGGTCTGTGGAGTAGGGAGCAGTATTTCAAATTGTATTTTCAGTACTTCAACAAATGAGAATTTCTTATGCCCGATGCTTCATCCATAATAGAACTGGTTGTGAAGACTGTGATTGTCTTTGTTGGGTCTTTAGTATTCATCTTTATCTTGTCCTGCACGCACATACGAGGTTTTTGGATCAGAGACAGACTATGATTACTTACATAATAATAATTGTGCTCCAGTTCTTACCCCTGGAGAGATGCAACGAGCACCAGAGGTCACCCTGCATACACCACGGTCTGTACTGTGATGAAAGCTGAGAGAATGAATCTAGGCATTTGTGTAGACAAGAAAGGCAGCTGTCTCCTCCTTCTAAAAGTGGGGTGGGAGCGGGACCTCTGCTCCTTGAAGAAAAGGTATAAAGGATCCTGGGTTCTCTCTCTAACCCTTTTATAATGTAAATAAATCTCTCCAGGGGCCAGGTAAGTCCAGCGTCTCCAGCTTTACAACTCAGAGATGTCTCCAAAGTCCAGGCCTCCCCCTAGCTTGAGATGTAAACACACATCTCCAAAGTTAGGTGTCTTTTGAGTTCTCATTCTCTATACAGTTGTAAATTATCTTCTAGAGCTTGCTTTTAGTCCAGGATCTCCAAGTTTCCATAAAATTTGTTCAGAAACCCCTAACTGGGGCCGGCCCCATGGCCGAGTGGTTAAGTTCGCGCGCTCTGCTTCCGTGGCCCAGGGTTTCACTGGTTCGGATCCTGGGTGCAGACATGGCACTGCTCATCAAACCATGTGGAGGCGGCATCTCACATGCCACAACTAGAGGGACCCACAACTGAAAATACACAGCTAGGTACCGGAGGAGGGGCTTTGGGGAGAAAAAGGAAAAATAAAATCTTTAAAAAAAAAAGAAAGAAATCCCTAACTGTGAAGAAACACAAAAATATTTTCACTACAATTCACAACATTTCAAAATTAACTCTTCCTTCTGCCTGGGTCGCGTGGTCGCCCAGCCTAAAACCTCATTTCTCAATTGCTTTCAGATGGATGTGGCCTCGTGACTGAGCTCTCACCAATGAAAATGTCACTTCTGGGTGTGGTGCTATGTGCAATCTAATGTTGAAACTATGACTGCCTTGAGAGTGTGTCGTGTGCAATGGATGTCGCATATTGCTGTGCATCTCTCAAAAACGTGAAAACCCCCCCCGGTTCCCTTGTGCGCTTGTTGTGGTGGCAGGGGAGCCTCAGTGCAGGGTTTAGGAACTGGCGAGTCAGCCCTGAGCATTTGACAGATAAATGGCACTGACAGAATTTGTTCGGGTGACGCATATGAACAAGAGAAAGCACAAGAAGTGATTACTTGGTTCAACGACGTTGTAGTTTCTCATTTCACTCATTTAGCACCTGCTATGCGAATTTCCTGTTTGGAAATGGAATAGAACAAAGCCTGAAGCTGAAGGGATCACTCATTTTCTTGAATGCAAAAAAAAGAGGATTAGTAATGCAACCAAATGGACTCTTCTAACAAATAGCAACAAATTCTCTCACTTTTCCACAATCTGAGAATAAATTGATTTCATCTTAATTCCTGCAGTATTTTTTCACTAAGCAAACAATTCTGGGTTGACGTCTCTTTCAGTTCTTGAAAGATGTTCCTTTCCTTCCGGCCTCCATGGTTTCTGATGAGAAATTCACTGTCATTTGGATCACTGTTCCCCTATATCTAATGAGTCATTTCTCTCTCTCACTGCTTTCAAGATTTTTACGTTGTCTTTAGGTTTCAGAAATTTGATGGTGAGTGCCTTGACGTTGAGTTTACACTATTTGGAGTTCACTCAGTTTCTTGAATCTGTAGTTTTATGCCTTTCACTAAATTTGAAGAATTTTCAGCCATTTTTTTTGTTGACTACTTTTCCAGTCCATATTCTATCCCTCTTTGCGGGGGATTCTGACAACACCAATGTTAGATCTTTTGTTACTGTTCCACAGATTCTTGAGACTCTAGAATCTAGACTTTTTTTCAGCCTATTTTCTCTGTTGTTCAGAGTGGGTAATTTCTATTATTCTATCTTCAAGTTCGTGGAATCTCTACTCTGACATCAACATTCTAATATTGAGCACATCCAGTGAGTTTATTTTTACATACTATATTTTTCAATTCTATAAATTCTATTTGTTTCTTGTTTTTTTTTCCCCCCTGAGTTAACATCTACTGTCAATCCTCTTCTTTTTGCTGATGAAGATCGGCCCTGAGCTAACATCCATGCCCACCCTCCTCTACTTTATATGTGGGACGCCTACCCCAGCATGGCTTGCCAAGCGGTGCCATGTCCACACCTGGGATCCGAACTGGTGAACCCTGGGCCACCAAAGCTGAATGTGCGAACTTAACCGTGTTGCCACCTGGCTGGCTCCTGTTTCTGCTTTGTATTTTCTCTTTTGTTTCTGAGACTTTCTATTTTTTTCACTTGTTTCAAGTGTGTCTGTAGTTGCTCAATGATGCATCTTTATAATGACTGCTTTAAAACCCTAGTCAGATAATTCCAACATCTGTCCTCCCATTGTTGGCATCTGTTAATTGTCTTTTCTCATTCAAGTTGAGATTTTCCTCATTCTTGGAATGAAGAGTGACTTTTCTGTATGTCCTAGACATTTTGGGCGTTATGTTACGAGACCCTGGATCTTATTTAAATCTTCTGTTTTAGCAGGTTTCTTCTGATGTTGTGACAGTGGGGGAAGGGTGTAGAAATCTAGGCTATCCATGTGGACTCCACTGAGGGAAGGGGTCAGGGGGAAGCACCTCGTTACCATTGGGTGGGGGTGGAACTCCAGGGTCCCCACTTTGCCTTCTCTGCACCACCCCAGAAGATGAGGGGAGGAGTGCTTTGTTACCTCCAGGCAAGGGCTAAAGTCTAGTCTCTCCACTAAGTATTTGCAGATGGGGGCAAGGGCGGAGGCATGGCTTTTTCCATGCGGTTTGACTAGAGTAGGGCAGGGGTTTTTTGGTTTTAGTTTTGGTGAGGAAGATTGGCCCTGAGCTAGCATCTGTTGCCAATCTTCCTCTTTTTTTTCTCTCCAAAGCCCTCAGTAAGTAGTTGTATATCCTAGTTGTAGGTCATTCTAGTTCTTCTATGGGATAATGCCACACCATAGCTTGATGAGTTACGCGTAGGTCCATGCCCAGGATCTGAACCAGTAAACCCCAGGCCGCCAAAGCAGAGCACGTGAAGTTAACCTCTCAGCCATGGGGCCGGGACCCCAGAGCAGGGCAGTTTTTGTCAAAGGTTTCTGTCTTGCCAGACTGTCCTTTTCCTCATCCTTTGGCAAGAGAAAGCTGGCTTTATGGTGGGGGGGGAGTGCATTTTCTGTCTAAATGCATTGGCATTTCTGGATTGTGGGCTCCTCTAAGACTTAGTCCAGGATACATGAGACAAAAAGAAAACCCAGGGAATGCAGCATCATGTTATTCCTTATGTCTCAGGGTCCGAGGCCAGTCTGTCTCCTTCTCTCCATCTGTCACAGTCTTCTCATGCTCATTTTATACATAATGTCCAGGGTTTTTAGCTTACTTAATGGGAGGAATAGGGAGAAATGCATCTGCTCCATCTTTTCTGGAACCAGAAGTTCAGCTGCCCTAACAGAGGTATTGCTTTTTGCCCGGGGTAACTCTAGTGCCCCCACCTGGGGGCATGGGAGGAATTTTTCGTGCACAGAACAAAATCTAGATACTCATCTGTTCTTCTAAACAAGCCAAGGTGTCCTTCCCCCAGGGCCTCCGCTTCCGGTATGCCCACCAGTCCCTAGCAGAGGAGCAGGGAGGAGCATCAGCAAAAGTAGATCCAGGGGATGGAGAGACTTACGAGAAGCGAAAAACTGTTTACGAGCAGTTTATCAGCATTTCTTTTTTTACTCCAGCGCTCCCCACACTTCAGTGGATAATGGGAAAAGGAAACATGAATTTAAAAAGCAAGCTTTAAAAGTTCACAATTGAAGTTTTATATACTTTTTCCCCCAGAACTTCCCCCCCCGAGGTCATCTTTAAATAAAGAAAAAAAAAAAAAAACCTTTCCATTGTTTGATCTGGTTTTTATTTAGATCTTTACTTAATTGGACCTGTAACTTCCTACTTTTGGTTAAAGCGTCATAGGATCCCTATCTAATAACTACAAAAGCAAGCATATTGTAAAGATGAAAAATTATGAACTTGATGTTGACACCAATGGTCATTAAAAGCCAAACTTACATAACTACTGAGGGAACGAACAAGGTTGGTGTCAATCTTCTTGTTCCATAGCTGTTTCTCAGTTGAACCAACAGATCTATCGTAGGTTTGATGATTGATCATGCCTGGAGTTGGATGTATTATAGTTTTCGGTTTTTAAGAATTGCCTTTTCTTCTACTTTTGATATTTTCTATCTTAGGCTGCTGCCTGGCCTCCTTTTTCCCATAAGAGCTTTTCTTGCAATACGAATATTGAGCCAGTTATTACGAGCTTTTTTATTACGACAAACATCCAGGCTTCTATAGAATTGGTTTCTTTTCTGAAATGCACCCTCCATTGCTTGTATTTTCTGCTTATACATTTCTACCTTCTGGGCTTCTGGTAGCTTCGGTTCTTTCTCGTCCTGTTCACTGTTGATCTGAATTGGCTTCTCTTGCCGAGCTCGCTCTTTCTGACGATGGAGTTCCTTGAGAAGCTCTACTCTCTGCTGTAAGATCTGGCATTCATTCTCCAGCAAAGCTGCAATCAAATGCAATGAATACGTGTCATGCTTCAGTTTCTTCACTTGTTCCTCCAGCTTGTGCTTAGCTGACGCCTCGTTATTTTGTTGCGTTTGGAAATGGATTCTATTATTTGCAAGAGTTTCTCTTATGTCTTCCTGAGATTTCTGGTACAATTTTATTAGTTCACTAAGCTCACTATGTTGCACACTCCAGTGTTCTGCTTCCTGGAGTAACTGCTCCATGTTGTTCCTAAGTTTGATATTTTTTTCTTGAACATGAGGGAATTCATGCTTTGCCTTTTCCTTACTTAGCTGAGTTTCATTCAGGGCTCTTTCTTCTTCTGAACGATTTACCAAATCCCTTGCAAAACCTTGTACTGTATCCTTGGAGTTCTGGTTTTCCAATATCGTCTCCTGTTTCTTTGCATTCTGTTCTTTCTCTAGGTCCAAACTACCAAGCAGGTTTTCCAATAGCACTTTGTTCATTTTATCGAGTCCTCTGATTTTTTCTGTAAGCTCTGCCACATCCTCAGAAATATTGGTTTCCTCAAAAGATTCTTTTGCTTCTGTGATCTTCTCTTCACAACTTGTCATATTTTTAACAATATCCTTAATTTCTTTTAGGAGATTTTCAAACTTCTTTGCAGTCTCTTGTTCAGTTGCTTGATGGACCCCACCCTTTAGGGAAGGGAGAGAACCCCAGGAGACAGGGGGAAGTGATCGGATTTCGAATAAGGCAACGATAATCCTGGGCTCCAGAGACTCTTGAGTGACACCAGCAGTAGGCTTAAGAGTTTTGGAGACGGTGGGCACTTCCATCTCTGCTGAGTTAGTAGGGCTGGTGATCAGGGCACGAGGAAAGCAGAAAACCTTAGAGATTACGGGAAGGGAAGGTGGCGTTCCTCGGTGCAAATGGCTGGAGAATGTGAAACTAAGAAGTCAGAGATCAGAGTTAAGGACTGAAGCTAGGAAGGTGATGTTTAGGTGGTAGGTGACATTTCAGATAGCCTGGGGGAGAGGGGGAGGGAAGAGGGACCAGGAGCTAGGGCTCCATCTCTCCTCTTCCAGGCTTCTGGTATTTATTCTCAGACCCTAGCAACCAGGTCCTTATTCTGTCACTGCACCATTGTGGCCTATCCCCAGCTTCTGTCTCCTTTGTGTCACAATAGAAGCCTCTTAAAGTCCTGCCCACTGACTCCTGCATCAAAATCAACCTTGAGCTACCTCTACTGCTCACGCCAGAAGGCTCTCTCTTCCTTCCCAGTCCTTCCCCTCCTTACTTGCCTGGGTCTTTATTCATGTCATTCTAACTGTGGTCGGTGACAGTCCTTCCTCAGCCCCACCGCCCACGACCCAACCTCCACTGCAGTGTTTTTCCACCCTGTGAGTACGTGGCTGAGGGACGCGCTCCCTGGTGAGGTTCCCCTTTCTTTCACAGCACCTGGAGACTCTACCGTTCCATTCTAAGAGGGATGCTACTGTCTAAGGAAGTTATCCTTACAAAATAGAACCCCAAAGTGCTGCATCTTTTTGTGATCTTAGGGAAATAATGTCAGGAATCACTCTATTCAAAAATATTCTGCTGCAGTCAGAAGAGAATATCTGAATGGTTCTCTAACAACGCAGTTACAAATTGGGACTTTTCTTGGGTTCAAATACAGGCATCCTTTAAGCCAGGCTGAGTAAGCTTGCTCCCCAATCATTTACATCGAATGATGTAAAACTGTCATCACTACTTTTCACAAGAACTTGTTAAAAGTGGCATAATTTATCTAAAGCATTTGAAACAGCTAAATCTTATAGTGGGTTGTAGAAAACTCACTCAAATTTAAAATCTAGTGCGTCTTTGTCTTTTTCTCCATAGCAATCAGGACCTCAAGAATATTGAGTTCAACCAAAGAAAACATTCCTTAAGTGAGACTTTTTCTTGGCCTTCAAAATCTTGCTAGCAAGCACTTTACTAACTGGAAGTTTGCTTCCAATCTTAAAGGAAAACTCATACCCTAGTAGGTTTTTTTTTTTTTTTTTTCTGGAAAGAATGCACCAAACACATTCGCATTTCTTTTCTTTTTTTTTTTTTTAAGTAAATGACAAAGATCCAATTTACCAGCTTTACTTTTTTAAACCTAAGCTTAACATTACATATTTAAACAATTGCCGAAACTTACTAAGTTGCCAGCATTCATGCACAACTAGAAAACATCCTCAATTTATATTAAACCAGAAATGTATTACCATTAATGCATTAATATCTTTCACTACTAAATACTGAAAAAAAAAGAAATTATTTTTGTGGACGATTCATTCTGGCGATGTTAACTTCACAGCAGGCTGACGTTATTCGGCTCACGTTTCAAACACAATGGAAAAGCAGGTCCGCGCTGGTGTTAGTGTACGAAAGAGTCACGGCCACTTTGGATTACGTTTAATAAAAAAGCAAAGAGCATACAGAGATTTACAACAATTTTAAAGACAAAAAACAAAAAAATGGTCCTATTATTTGGTCCCAACAATAAACTCAAAAGTCTATGACAAATAGGGCTCCTACGAGCTGTGCATAAATACTTTAGACTAGGTACAGTTATACTGAAAGTCGAGTTCGTTTGAAATCTTCAAAAAAAGTGTTCCTGTTAATCCTCAAATGGTGCTTGTTAGGTTAACATTTCTGTTTGTTACATGCGTGCGTTGAACTGCTTGCTATCCAAGCGCAGCAGCTGCTCCTTACCGTTAGTTAGAGACTAACTGGCCATCTTCTTCAACTTCTACTCTGTCTTGACCATTCGCGACAATTCTCTTTGTAGTGATTTTTCTGCCATTAACGGTTTTAGTAGAAGTTGATATAGATTTGAAGTTGCCCATCCCACTACCACCAAATGCCATGGAAGAGAACGAAGTGAGGCCCCCACGACCCAGTGAACCGAAGGAAGTAAATCCTGCATCAAAAGAAGGAAATCCTCCTCCAAAAGATGGAAATCCACTGAAGGCAGAGAAAAACGACCCTGTGCCTCGGTTTCTGCTTCCGCAAGGGCCCCTTCGACTACCAAAAAAGTCTTCAAATGGGTCTTCAAAGAAGTCGAATGAAAACGGGTCCCTTCCACCAAAAAAATTCCCTGAAGACGTCATCTGGGTTACAGAATGTGAAGCTAAACTCAAACGGACTGTCAAAGCGACTTCCACCTCCACCTCCACCGTTTAATCCTTCTCTGCCGTACTTGTCATAGATGTCCCGTTTTTCAGCATCTGATAACACCTCAGACGCCTCAGCTACTTGTTTAAATTTTCTCTCTGCTTCTTCTTTATTCTCAGGATTTTTATCTGGATGCCACTTCAGTGCCAGTTTCCGATATGCCTTTTTAATATCCTCGGCTGAGGCATGTCTCTGCACGCCTAGAACTTCATAGCACTCCACCGTGTTTTAACAGGCTGTTGGAACAAGTCCGAGGACGCGGGGCCGGCGGTGGGACGGCGCGGCGGGAAAGGGCCCGGTCTCCCTTGGCTCCGGCCCGGCGGCGCTGGTGACGGTGACAGTGGCTCCTCGCGCTTTCCTTTCTCCCCTAGTAGGTTTTTTTTTTTAGAGAAAAGAAATTTATATACTTTTCTTTCACAGCTACCAGTTCACTTGACTTCAATTTCCCTGAGCCTCATGCTCATCTTCCAGACAGCTGGGCTCAGAGCCATCGCCTCATGACCGTCCACAGATACAGCAGAGTTGGTCCTTTTTTTTTGACATGAAGAAGGAGCGCTTTTTCTAATTCACACAGTGATACCATGGAGGCTAGCAATTGTCCTCATGCTTTGATTCCATCTCATAAGGTCCTGTTGATTCAAGGCATCATTTAGGAAAATTTTTCAATCTCCAGGCCAGGGAAATTTTTTCTTCTGATTTGGTCATTTATTTCTAGTTTATTGCATTGTAATCAGAAAATATAATATTTCTACTTTTTGAAATTGATATTTTCTCTTTGGCCTAGTAAATTATCAGTGTTTATGTATGTTTCACCGATACTTGAAAAGAAAACGTATTTTATATTTTTTTTCTTATGCTTGGGGCTTTTAGATGCTTTTGGACGTAAATATGATATTGTCTTTGATTGTTATGGAAACTGATTTGAAGTTAGCTTGGTCAAGATATCAAGAGAACTCTTTTCCTTTCATCAAAAGGGAATTTAAATGTTTCCTTCCTGCATACAAATATAATGAATTTCACATAACATTTCTGTTAATTTTATTGAAATCTGAGTTTACTGCGGGTGATGAAAGAATCCCAGAGTGGTCCTCTCTCCTTTATGACCCACATTCCCAGTGGATAACTGGGGAAGTCAGACACATTTGGATTGTCTTCTGATTGCTATCTACTAAGTTTCCCGTTGCTTAATGACTTTAAAAAAAGAAAAGCAAAAAGCTGTTTCTAAAATTATTAGAGGGAAAAATTGTATACAATTTTCTCTCTTTAAAACCAGTTAGCCTTAACAAAAATATAAATCATATCAAAGGGCACATGATGTCATTATGTCATTTTTGCGATGTTAACCTTGGTCACTTTATTAGGAGATATCTGCTGGATTTATCTGCTGTAAAGCTACTATCTTTTTTTTGTAATTAATAAAGATCTTGGGGGAGATATTTTGAGACTATGAAGTTATCCTGTTTCTCCTCAAACTTTTGCCTGTACAGTCAACTTTTTAGTATAAGGAGTGGATCTTGCCTGCAATAGTTACTCAGTAGGGATCAAATGATGGTTTTCTATTTCTCTTATTCCTTTTATATTTATTGACTGGAATTATTTTGTAAAGAAGAGCTGTTTTCCTGTATTTACCTATTCATTCATTCATTCAACTATGCATTTATATAAGTAAGAACTCACAGATGTTTGTTTTATTTTGGGGGTTATAATTGAATACCATCACTTATTTTCTTGCTCAAATATGTATGAATAATTTTAATATGATAGAAGTTTTTCGGTATAATGAAGTATATTTTTATTTTGTGTAATTGTTCTATAGTTTTGTTTTGTTTTCTTTTCTGTTAACCAAAGCATAATAGCTGATTGATGATGACTATTCAAGGGTTAGAGCATATCCACAAGGGATTCTGAAATGCAGGGTGTGATTTTAGACATAATGACCCATGTGGTTGATTTTATATGTAGTACTGCACTTGTATGTAGCCAGTTTAGAGGAGAAATTGTTTGAAAATGTGAAATTTTATTCAAACAAGCAAAATACCGATGCAGCGGGACGCGTCTATTAACGTTTTTCCTCAGCATGTCCTCTTCCCTTTGACCACCAGGTGGTGCTGGGTGCTATTAAAATTACTCACAAACTTTTTTTTTTTTTTTTTTAAGATTTTATTTTTTCCTTTTTCTCCCCAAAGCCCCCCGGTACATAGTTGTGTATTCTTCGTTGTGGGTTCTTCTAGTTGTGGCATGTGGGACGCTGCCTCAGCGTGGTCTGACGAGCAGTGCCATGTCCGCGCCCAGGATTCGAACTAAGGAAACACCGGGCCGCCTGCAGCGGAGCGCGCGAACTTAACCACTAGGCCACGGGGCCAGCCCCGAACTTTTTTTTTTTATATATAGAACTTTAGAATGAGTGGAACCATGGAGATACTCACATCTACAGTTTTATTTTTTTCAGAGTTTGAGGGTGAAGATTTGAAGTGACTTGCCCAGAATTACAGTTGGTTACGACGAGAGCTGGAATCAGAGCCCCAGCCTGCCTTAGCTTGTTAAAGGCTCTGCGGATCCGGAGGCTGTGGAAGGATTTCTAACATCCGCTCAGTGTTATACAGGAAAGGGTCACGTGGAACAGCAGATTTTCAAAGTTGCTGAGACTGGTTTGTTTCGCAAGGACCTTGTCAGACAAACATATAACGCAAATGGCATTTCCATGACAAAAATGTTCAGACTGGAAATGCTATATAGCAAATGATTCCATTCACAAGACAACCAGAGAAGGTAAAACTGCAGGGACAGAAAGCAGATCAGAGTTTTCCAAGGATTAGAAGAAGAAGGGGTTAACTAAGGAGAGCATAGGGTTCTTTCTTTCTGGCGAGGAAGACTGACCCTGAGCTAACATCCGTTGCCAATCTTCCTTTATTTTGTACGTGGGACGCCACTACGGCATGGCTCAACGAGAGGTGTGTAGGTCGGCACCCAGGATCCAAACCTGCAGACTTAACCACTATGTCACCTGGCTGGCACCATCATGGGGTATTCTTTAGAGTGATGGAATTAAGCTGTATGGTACCAAAGTGATAGATCCATGACTATGCGTTTGTCAAAACCCGTAGAACCCACTTCACAAAGAATTAAGCTGTATGGTACCAGAGTGATAGATCTATGACTATGTGTTTGTCAAAACCCATAGAACCCACTTCACAAAGAGTAAAACATACTGTATGAAAAAATTTAAAAATCAGCCAGGAGGTCAGAGGACACAAGGCATGGAAAGCAGACTGTGACAATGCCTAATGACTTGCCTCCAAAGAGTTGAGCGTGGAAAGGGGGAATAAAAGTAACTTTCCAGTGGAGAAACCTAGCAAACACCATCTGGGCCCGTTCACATGATCAGCGCTGGGTCATGTCAATGGGATGTATCCTGATGGGGTGAGAATGGGACTGCATCTCTGTTGTCTTCCTCCTCAAAACCCATTACCCCTAGTCTAACCACGAGAAAAAGCATTAGACAAAAACAAATTGAGAGGCATTCTACAAAATACCTGACCAGTACTTCTCAAAACTGTCACGTCATCAAAAGCAAGGAAAGTTGGAGAAACAGTCACAGAGCAGAAGACACTGAGGAGACATAATGACTAAAAGTCCTGTGGGATCCTGGATACAACCCTGGAAGAAAAGAAGACGGACATTGGGGAAAACTGGTGAGATCTGAATGAAGTGGGGTTTGGTCAATAGTCATGCGCCACTGCTGGCTTCTCGGTTGTGACAAGTGTACATAGCAGTGTAGGATGTAAACAACGGAGAAACTGGATGCGGGGTATACAGGAACTCTCTGAACAAGCTTTGCAACTTTTCTTTAAATCTAAAACTTTATTCTAGAATAAAAAGTTTATTTCAAAAAGTCAAATTCTTTATTTGGCAACACTGAGATACTTGGTAGAGTGTGATTTCGATTAATTGGGAAAGTGAAATTTTTGTGTTACCTAAGAAATTTATGTCTTCATCTCAGCCCTGTGTAATTGCAAAGTAGAGAGTAGATGTCGAAAGGACGCAAGAACTAGCTGAAGGAACTCTCGCTGTCAAATATGGGATGTTGAACCTCAAAATAAATAATGGTGGGGGCAGGCCCGGTGGCTGAGTGGTTAAGTTCGCGCGCTCAGCTTCAACAGGCCAGGGTTTCACCAGTTCGGATCCTGGATGCGGACATGGCACCACTCATCAGGCCATGCTGAGGTGGCATGCCACATGCCACATCTAGAAGGACCCACAACAACAACAACAACAAAATACAACTATATACTGGGGGGATTTGGGGTGAAAAAGCAGAAAAAAAGAAGATTGGCAACAGTTGTTAGCTCTGACGCCAATCTTAAAATCAATCAATAAATAATATTAACAGACATTACCAATAGATTAAAATCAGAATCCATGAGTCCATACTAACATCAAGTGATAGATGATGGATAAACGAGGGAGAAGAGAAAACCCTTCTTTACAATAGAATGCCAACTAGTAAACGCAAAAGCAATGGTGGGATCAGAAAATCCCCAGTTGGCAACCACTAGAGTAATCCTTGTTGCAATCACAGATCGTCAATTTATGCTGAAACTAGGGGGTGAAAATTTGATGAGCAACGAGATATTTACATAATTTCAAAGCATCTTTCCAAAGATACTTATTAATAAGCAACAGGAAAAATAATAACTTTATGGTGGGGAAGCCAGGCAGCCACCACCTTAACCAAGTGATTGAAGTCACCGTCACCAGTAGTGGGACAAATAAAATTTTCTGTGCCTCCAGGATGCACAGAGAAAGACACATCACTTCTGTAATATTCATGACCAAACATGCATAGTTTGAACCTAAACATCAGAAAACAGCAGAAAAACAAAAATGGAGGGACATTCTAGAAAATAGCTAGGCTATGCTCTTCAAAAAACTCAAGATCTTGGAAGCAAAGCAAGATTGAGGATCTGTTCAAAGGGGAATTAAAGAGATATCACAACTAAATGCGATGTGTGATTCTGGACGGGATCCCGAACTGGAAAAGAAAACTACCTTTAAAAGACATCATTGGGACAACTAAGTTCGAATACAGTCTGTCGATTGGAGCCCAGGCATCAGTACTTTTAAGGCTCCCCAGTGCATTTCCATGTATAGCCAAGTTTGAGAACCAGTAGAATCCCTCGTCTGTTTTTCTTTTAATGAATAGGTTTATTTATTTTTAATTTATTTGTACATTTTTAAATAAAAATTGTATATATTTAAGGTGTACAACATGGTGATTTGATATACATATACATAGTGAAATGGTTGATACAAACTAATTAACAAATCACCTTCTCACATGTTTTGTGTGTGTGATGAGTACACCAGAAATCTACTCTTTCAGCATATTTTCAGTGTTCAATACACTATTATTAAGTTTAGACATCATGCCTGTACATCAGATCTCCGGACTTACTGGTTTTCAGTCAGAACTCACTACTTGCTCCATTAGACCAAGCGGTTTCCAACTCCTGCAGACAGTGTCTGAGGATCCCTAGGATACTCTGAAGACAGACAGATTATCAAGATGACATGCTATAAACCTAACACTGACACGCTTTATGGCAATTAATAAGACCAATGATTATGTAACTACATTTAAAGAACTGCAGAGGACTTGAATGATGTAAATAATTAATCTTCCTTCACTATGATGTTTCTTCATCAATTCTGCCTTGTTTCTTTTTTGAGGTATGCTTTTTTGGTAAGGAAGATTGGCCCTGAGCTAACATCTGTTGCCAATCCACTTTTTTTTTTTCTCCCCAAAGGCCCCCAGTCCACAGCTGTATGGCCTTCTAGTTCTTCTATGTGGGGTGCAGCCGCAGCATGGCTTGATGAGCAGTGTGTAGGTCTGTGCCCAAGATCTGAAATGGCAAACCACAGGCCATCGAAGCGGAGCACGTGAACTTGACCATTACTCCACTGGGCCAGTCTCCTGCCTTGTTTCTTAATTTCTAAAGACAAGCTTCTATCTCTAAAGCAAAAAGGGCAAACAATGAAATTGATCTGAGAATGAGGTTAAGAATAATGCAGGTTGCTTGTCTCTGGGTGTCAGATTTCAGGTCTCTGGCCTGTTGGGATTGGCATCCCCTCCCTCCTGTCTTGCTTTTCTCCCCTGGGCCCAAGACACTGGGCCTTTTCACCTCCTGAGAGACCACGCCTTTTCCTAGCTACAGGGCACTGTTTACATATGCTGAAATCTCTCAAAAACAAAAAGAACAGTGCATGCTCACTGGTCCTCCAGCTAGCTAAGGCCCCACCTCTTTGCTCTTTCCAACTGAATGGCTGAATGCTTCATCTGTTTCCTTACTCCCACTCACTCTTCAAACCACTAGAATCTGATTTCTTGCCCCAGCTCTTCAAGAAGTTCCTCAAAGACCTCCTCGCTGAGAAATCCAAAAAGGACAAGTTTACGTCTTTATTGACTAGTGCCCTCAGCTGCATTTTACACTCCTGGCCCTTCTAGACATTCAGATCCAGAACGAAGTGTGAAGTCAGCCTGCCTGAGTTCAAATCCCAGCTCGGCCGTGTACTAGCCCTGCAACCTCTCCCAGTTACCTAACCTCACAGAACCTCAGTTTCCTCAACTGTTACTTGGGGATTGTGATGATATGTACCCACGAGGCAGGATGTTGTAAGCACAAGCACAGCATCTGGCGCTCAGTAAGTGTTCAATGAATTGTGGCTTTTTTTCTTCCATGGCATCAACTTCTCTGATTTTCTGCCTCACTCTTGCCCCTCACTCAGTCCTTTCTATGTGCATGACTTTCTAGATTCCCAGGAATATGCCTCAGCTTTTTAATGCCCCCCGTTGAACATCTCATTCCCCAGTGTTTCCCTTTAAGGTTTTTGGTCAGCCTTTCATTGGCCACCTCAGGCAGTTGCAGTGTTAAGCAATTGCTGCTAATAGTTCTGATGAATGCCTTGGGGATAGGGCTGTTCTGACACCTGGAGCCCTTAGTGGGTAAACAGAGACAAATCTCGGTCTGGCCCAGTGGCACAGCGGTTAAGTTCATGTGCTCTACTTTGGTGGTCCAGGGTTCACAGGTTCCCATCCTGGGTGCATACCCACACACCACTCATCAAGCCATACTGTGGTGGCATCCTACATACAAAATGGAGGAAGATGGGCACAGATGTTAGCTCAGGGACAATCTTCCTCAAGCAAAAAAAAAAAAAAAGTAGAGACAAGTCTTGAAAATGGAGCTTTTCAGGAAGCTTCCAGATAGGTCAAATAGTGACGACTCTCTGGGGTGGGGCTTTTTGGGGCACTTCAAACCTATTCTGCCCCCTCTGGTGGCTGCTAGATTGCTGGTTTTCATGGCTACTCAAGCTCTGAGGCTACCGCAGAGCTGGGGACAGGGGGATGGGAGGAGGGCAAATTAAAACACCACAAAGCTCACTGTTCTTACTGAGATCCAGTCATTTTTCTTGAATAAACGCTCTTTGTGTTCTTGTAAGCATTTGGTTAATTTCCAGAGTTCTAAAAAGTTGATTTTGACAATTTTTTGCCAGTGATCTTGTTGCTTCATGGAGGAGTTGGTTTTCAGACTTCCTTGTTCTACATCCTTAATCCAAAACCCCTCACCATCTTCTCCCCTAGCCCCAAACTGCCCTTCCTGCTCGGTTTCTTGTCTCCTTAAATGGCACCCACAGAGTTTCATTAAGGAGAAATCTGGAAATCATCTTTGACTCCTCTCTCTCTTCCTCTCCCTCCCTTCCTGGATCCAATCAAACACCAAATCCTAACGATTCCACTTCCTAAACCTCTCTCAAGCCCATCTCTTTGTTCTCAGCCCCACTCTCATTGCCAAGCTCCCATGACCATCCTCTCGGCCTTTCATCCCTGCCTCTGCTGGGTTTCCTCCCCCATATCCTCCATACACTGCAGCCATAGGGACCATTTAAAATTGCAGAAGAGTGGAGGACGAGAGTACAGGCTTAGGACTCAAGTTGACGCGGCATCCTAGGTCAACTTTGCTATTTACTAGATCTGGGTCCTTAAGTAAATTACTTTTCCCCTCTGTGCCTCATCTGTAAAACTGAAATAACATTAGTTCTCAGCTCATAGGATATTTATGAGGATCGAGTGAGAAAATCCTAGTAAAGGATATATTACATTACATTGCCTGAAGTGTAGTAAGGGCTCAAAATATCTTAGTGATGTATCATTAGACTAAAGTTCCAACTCTTTAACATGACTTATAATGTACAATAGCACCTGGAAGGGGTTTACCTTTCCAACATCTTCTCTCTTCACTTCCCCACCTACCCTATCTTGAAGCCATTAGAAATCTCGTTTCCTCCTATATACGAGAACATAGGATGTTCATTCTCAGTCCTCAACTCTCAGCTCTCAACCTTCAAACATGTTGTTCTCTCTGCCTGAAACACCTGATGTTTCTCCAGCAAACCAAACATGCTCCCGGCTTGGGGCCTTTGCACTGGCTATTCCCTCTGCCTGCGAGGATCTTTCCTAGATCTTGACATCGCTCACTCCCTCTCTCCACTCTCGTCTCTGCCCAGATGTTATCCCCTTAGTGCAGCCTTCCCTGACCACCATGGGTGAAGTGGCGCTCCCATGACTATCCCTTCACCCTGCCTGGGATTAGATCATCAGTTTCTTTATTGACTTACCTGTTTTCTCTGTTAGAATGTAAGCTCTACAAAGGCGAGAATTTCGTCTTGTTCCTTGTTGTATCTCTAACACTCATAAAATCCCTGACTCATGAAAGACACTGAATAAATGCTGGTGGAGTTAATGAATAAGTGTGATATCTTGGTAAGCTTTCCTGGTAAGAGTTACCGATGAAGCTATACCAAGATGCAGATCAGAATTAGATACTATTTTAGATACCTGAAATGACCTCCTAGGGCCATGTGCAGGACCACTGACAGACGCAGTTTCACTTTAACACCTCTGTTCCAGTGAGATAAGAGTAAGAGATTCCGCTTGGATACAATATCAATAACAGTAGAGGCTTTCACTGGTTTCAAAGGTGGACCAGAGGACCAATCTTGGACTAGTAAATCTCTCTTTGATTTTTCTTATCATTATAGTCTTCCTGGGGTTGAATGGACCTTCCCTGGGTTTTGAAAAATTATTATCTTTTGATACACACATACTAATATCAGCCTTGGCCTAACAGCTGCACCTTCTCACTAGAGCTCGTTCTGTAGTCTGTGCAACCAGCCAGCTGTCGTGACTTTTCTTGTCACGAAGAGAAATCTAGGTTTCATAAGGTCTTTGTTTTCTGTACTTCACCCTCTGCTTCTTGCATTTTCTGCTTGTAAAATTTTACCTACTCTGTAGCTGATATTTCTGCTCTCTCTCTTCCCATTCTTACTCTTGCTGAAACAGCATCTTTGGAAGAACGCTGCCTTTCTGCCCAAGAGTTTATTAAGGATATCAGCTTTCTGAGGCAAAGTTTTGTATTCATTTTCCAGTACAGCTTTGGCTGAAAGCAGTGAGCAAGCTTCAACGTCTGTGTTTTCCAGCCCTTGCCGAGCTAGCATCTCAGCACGCAGCTTGGATTGGACATGCCTTTATCTTTTTCAGCCATCGTTAACAAAGGTTCTTTTCGTGAGCCATCTATCATGTGTTTTTAAACTTCCCAGTCTGGTCACCTGCCAGCTATTTCAGCTGTGCAATGTCATTACTCAAAACTCGAATTTCATTTTCTTTGTGAGCAAGAGCACTCACTATGTTTTTTGGAAATTTCTGACGCTTTTTGATTAGCTCTCTGAGCTCGTTTCAATCTTCTGCTTCCTCTTGCAAGTGTCCAAGTTGCTTAAGTCCAGAGTATTGTTTTTTAACCCTTTGGAATTCAGGTTTTGTCCCTCTATTTAGATTAACTTCATTAAAGGCTCTTTTCACCTCTGAAACTTTGCAAAAGACCTTGTAAAAACTGGTACTATTTCCACTGAGTTCCTGTGTTCTGATTTTTTTTTTTTTTTAAGATTAGTACCTGAGTTAACAAGTGTTGCCAATCTTTTTTTTTTTTCCACTTTTTCTCCCAAATCTCCTCAGTACATAGTTGTATATTTCAATTGTGGGTCCTTCTAGTTGTGGCATGTGGGATGCCACCTCATCATGGCCTGATGAGCGGTGCCATGTCCACACCCAGGATCCAAACTGGTGAAATCCTGGGCCGCTGAAGGGGAATGCGTGAACTCAGCCACTTGGCCACAGGGCTGGCCCCTGTGTTCTAATATTTTATACTGGGTTTTTACATTCCTGTTCTTGGGGCCTAAAATAACAAGTGGATTTACCACTGGCATTTGATTTCTTCCTCCAGGCTCTGTGATTGCATCTTTAAGCCCACTTCCTCAAAGAGATTCTTATTCTTATTTGTATCTTGGGTTCCTCAAAAATCTTCTTTGTAGCTTTGATGATCTGCTGATAATCTAACAACTCTCTAAGAATTTCTTTTATTCCCTAAGAGGTTTTTAAATTTCTGCACAGCGTGCTGCCAGTCACTTCCTATCTTTTTCTCTTTATGGATAGAAGCATTCTCCCTGAGGAAAATGTCACAGTAATTACTTCCTAGTAAGGGAGTTATGCTTAGAGAGTCCCAAGGCACCTATGGAAAATCAGGCTATGGAGACTGCAGCGGGGGATGGTGCCGTGGCAGAGAAGAGAGAAGGCCGAGGCCAGCAGGCGCCAGAGACAGGAAGGAGCCTGGGCCCGGAACAGGTGGGGATGCACCAGGTGAAGCTGATTACTGGCAGAACCGGCTAAGAAGAAAAGTCCAGGAGAAGGAGAGCTCAGGATCCACTGGTCCTTCTTGCAAGACAATGTCTGGCCCTGGCACCCAGATCTCAATTCCAGAATCAAGGGGGACTAGGCCACCCCAGATCTTATTCCAGCTCTGCTAAAGTCAGACCCTCTCGCAGCAGTACAGGTAGCCCAGCAGCACCTGTGCAGGAATGAGAACCAGACACTCCTTCCGGGATGCTTTCCTGCCATCTGCCCCAGGATGGTTGTAATAAATGCACAAATTCACAAGGAGTATGATGTGACTGGTGTCCCCTAAGTCATGCCATCCACAAGCTGCACAGTCAGATATGGTGGCCTTTCCCTCCCGCCCTCTGCAGAATGACCTCCTTCCCCAGAGCAGCCTCGGGTTTCTCTAACTCCCTACTCTAGAATGATCCTAAAAAGAGGCACTGCCTTCCTTCTGGGAATGTCTTCAGTTCCTTTAATCCCATCAGCCTTTGCTCTTCCTCCAGCCCCTCCCATACTCCTGCTTGAGATGGAAGGTAAGTCCCCAAGGTTGTGAGTATACAAAGAAACCCCAAAAAATTTAAAGGAGATGGTTAACCAGAATAAGAAATTGAGACGAATTTGTTTTTGCTCATGAGAAGAAAATACAAAGCGCATGGGACTGGGCATCGCGAGGCCTGAGCCCCAACGCCACATGTGCCATTAGCTCAGCCCGGGGATCTCAGGCACTTTACTCCAGGCTTCAGAGATGGCACTGTAAGCTAAGTGGGTTGAGCCAGTTGATCATGAGGACTGCATCCTCGTTCAGCACTCTATGGCTGTCCAGCGGTCAGGGGTTAGTGACCAGAATGAGGGAACAGGGAGGAACCTGGAAACAGGTTCGCTTCTCTTCTGGGATGACAGGACTTGGGAGAAATTGCTTACCTGGGAGGAATGAACCATGTCATAGTCCCTAGACCGAGACGAGCAGCCGGACACTTTCCTGGGGTTTCTTTCATATAAAAATCAAGGCCACTTCTAGCTTCTAAGTTTGCAGATTTTGACCACAGCATGAATGAGTGTTGAAGGTCTTATGTAGAGTCCATTTATCAGTTAAGGAAGTTTCCTTCTATTTGTAGTCTGTCAAGAATGAGTGTTGACTGTTATCAAATGTGTTTTCTACATCAGTTGAAAGGATTATGTGGCTTTCTCCTTAAATCTTTAATCTGGTGAATTACACTGATAGATTTTCAAATATTAAGCCATCTCTGAATTATTTTGGAATCATTCTTTTTAAATATACTATTGGACTTGGATTTGCTTGTGTTTTACTTAGGACATTTCCATCTGTGTCTGTAAACAATGTTTTAAGCGCAAAAGAGAGCTTATTAGCTTATTTAACTAAAAATTCCAGTGGTAATTCCATCTATGTTAATAAGTGGGAATGATTTTTACTTTTCTCTTTTTGTGCTGACCTTGTCTGGTTTGGATGTCAGGGTGACAAAAGTCTCATAAAATGAGTTGTGTGACTTTCCTTCTTTTCTATTCTCTGAAATCTTTTGTATAAGATGAAGACTAGCTGTCCTTTGAAGTTTTCTTAAACAAACCTCTAAAAATATCAGAGAGAACCTCCCCTTGGGCAGGATGGTGTCTGGAGACCCTGCATGAACTTCCTCGTAAAACAAGACATGCTAGAGTACATTTTTAAAATTTTTTAAATTTTTAATTTTTTTGGTGAGGAAGATTGTCCCTGAGCTAAAATCTGTGCCAGTCTTCCTCTACTTTGTATGTGGGTTGCCACCACAGCATAGCTGATGAGGGTAGGTCTGCACGTGGATCTGAACCCAGGAACCCTGGGCAGCCAAAGCAGAGCACGTGAACTTAACTACTAAGCCATGGGACTGGCCTCTGGAGTAAATTTTTAATAAATTATGTAACTGTATTGCTCAGCTGGCAAAAAAAAAAAAAAAAAAAAAAAAAAAAAAAAAATCAAAACCGAAAAAGAAAAGAAGGTAGAAATTCAGAGGAAGCAAGAAGTCAGGATCTTCCATCAGGCATCTCCAAATCCTCGTAAACTTGAATTTCAGTTTTGACGGTTAAGTCTCATATGGGAGGAGAGGTGACACAAGCCATTTCAGAGTCTAATAGAAGACTTCTTTATCAAGCCGAGTCTGCAAAATGCTAAGGCCTTTGTATAAGGGTAAAGTAGAAAATAAATGCACAACACTGAAAGGAACAGTAGGAAACTTGCTTATCTTGACCTTGCTGAGCGGAGGGAGGGGAAATGACTTTCTTGAGAATTTAAAATCAATTTCCATTTGGGCACAAGGCTGCCTGGAGGAAAGGTTATATTTCCCAGTCTTCTTTGCAACTACATGTGGTCGTGTGGCAATATGTTCTGGCCAGTGGAATGTAGGTGGAAGTGATGTTTGTATTTCATTCCGAATTTTTCCATGTAGGTTCATAAGTGAGATTGAATTTTAATGTTCTTTTCTCGTGCTGACCTTGTCTGGTGTGAGAGTTCTTAGAAGGGGAGAAAGGTACCTGGGGAGATGACTCACGGTTGCCCTGGTGCAAGAGTGAGTGGGACGTGGAAGAGGTGTCGCAGAAACAGAATCTTCACGCAAGCAACAGGGATTCTGATTCTCCAAAGGCTCCAGCCCTGGGATCTTCTAAGTTTCAGCCAAGAGAGTGGCCTTGAGAAAGAAAGCCGCAATTAACCATGGAATGTGGAGGGAGATGAAGCAAGTTATTTTTGTCTTCATTCCAAACTAATTGGGAACATTCTGTGGGCTGGAAATGGGAGTTTGGGGTTGAATTACTCAGAAAGGAGGAAAAAATTGTGAGTGAGTCTATGTGTGTGTTTATGAGAGAGGTCCAATACAATTTAAAGATTTCTTGAATGATCTCTTTTCCTGGATGTGCCTGTCAGAGCTCTTATTTCAAATACTAGGCCTGAATTAAACCTAAATCCAGTCTTCCACATCCCTCAGTTCCCCTCCTCCCCTGCCCCGTCCTGCCTCTCCGTGCTCCTCGGAGGAGGCTCACATCCTCTGTGGATCAGTGTCTTGCCCTCGAGCAGGCCGGGCCTCCGCCATCCCACTGCAGGGCCCCGGGCTCAAGGCCCCGGGCTCCAGGCCACAGCTGCAGTGGGTTGCGGAGTCCCCTTGTCTGGAATGTAACTCCTGACTTAAGCCCTTTAGCTCAGTCTCAGCAAAACGCAGAAGATGCTGTTGTAAACCATTATGATCTCAATAAAATTACTTGAAAAAAAATATTCTGTCAAAACAAAACAAAATGCAAAAGACAAAAGCTTTGTAAAGCCCTTCCAACCCCACTGAAGGCCATGGCTCCAGACACACACTCATTTTCCTATCGCTAGGTTGAATCCTGTGAACAATGCTCTAGATTTTGCTAGTGTACGCCACATAAAGTTTTAAAAATTATGTACTTCCTCACATATTTCTAGTTTGATAGCTAAAATTTCTCATCAAATTTCATTCTTTTAAATGTATCCAGTGGACTCTAAATACTATAGTGATTTTGGTATGAACTGCCATTTGTTTAAAAAATACACAAACTCCTCCTTAACAATGGGAAATTTATATCAGTCCTCTTCTCCTTGAACTCACATTTCTGATCCACTTTCCCCCCAGAATTTTATTCTAAGGTAACATGTATTTATGCTTGAAAAGTTTTTTATATCACTTCTCATAATTCTTTGTAACAAAAATGTGTATATAAGTTGAAACTTTCATTTTGTTTAATTTCCTGTGACCACAAGGCTCTAAGTTTTACAAATTACATTTATTAGTAATGTAAAATTGAAATGCTATACTTATTAAAAGAGCTGTAAAAAAATTATTGAGGGCCCGGCCCAGTGGCGCAGCGGTTAAGTGTACACATTCTGCTTCGGCGGCCCAGGGTTTACTGGTTCGGATCCTGGGTGCAGACATGGCACCGCTTGGCAAGCCATGCTGTGGCAGGCGTCCCACATATAAAGTAGAGGAAGATGGGCATGAATGTTAGCTCAGGGCCAGTCTTCCTCAGCAAAAAGAGGAGGATTGGCAGCAGATGTTAGCTCAGGGCTAATCTTCCTCAAAAAGAAAAAAAATTATTGACATAGTTTTTTTAACCTTGTGAAATAAATAATTTTACACCGTCTTTCCACCAGGTTGGCTCATATGAATCACCCCTCTGCACAGAGTCAGTATCCTTTCTTCCCATACAACATGTCTCAGGGCATCAAAAGCATTGGTGATGCAGCATTTCCTAAAAAACTGCTCCACTCTGGTCTCAGGGGATTTCTTCTAAGTCGCTGACAACTAGTCTTCAAGTTTTGAGCCTTGCACTGTCTTGTTTTGACCAGAAGGTGTCAGGCAAAGACAACCTTGGCAAGACTGTCACCAGTCAATACAGATGGTGACCTGTATCAGCCTTCAGAAATATTAACACACGGGGTGGAGAAGGGAAAGAGCCTCTTAGGATCTAAGGCAGAGTCTTGCAAAGCGGGAGGCAGGAAAGGAGAACTACCTGAAGCTGGCACAGAGGACAGATGGACGTTAGGGATCTGGAAATAGACTCTTGAAAGCTCTCTGTACCTTGTGTACACCTCGGATGATGCACCCAGATTGAAGGCCATGCCCCAGAGGAGCAGTCCTCAAACTCAGGACCCTTTTGCACTCTTAAAGATTGAGGAGGACACCAAAAAACATTTTTTTGAGGTCATCACTCATGTGACCTCCACCGGGAGGAAGAAATGAAGGCTGGCCTGTACTGTGAAAGCCCCGGTGTGTCCCCCTCAGTCACACCCTTCTCTCTCCACCCCAGAGATGAGCACATCCATTGCCTGTCGTCACAGTTTTATTACCATGTATGTGTCTCCAACTGGTTTAGTTTTGCTTATTTTTGAACCTTATGCTAATGGCATCATATTGTATGTATTATTATAGACTTCTCCTAGTCGTGGCCATTTTGTGAGATCCATCCATTTTAATATATCTAGCTGTTTAATATATCTAGCTGACAACAACATATTTTCATGTAAAATAACTATATTATAAAAACAATTACTGTTTTACCTTTTTAAAAGACTTTTTAACGTTTGCTTAATAGAAGACAGCTAGATTCTCATATCTGCTTCTACTTTCAATATGTTGTGATCTACGCTGTTTTGGTTGATGGATGTGAAGAAAATTTGGATCATATAGATACATATTTGGAAAAGGGAGGGCCCCCCAGAAGCCACGAGGGCTCTCAGGGACTCCCAGGGGCCCTCAGACCACATTTTAAGAACTGCTGACCTAGAAAAATATTTGTTCATGTGCTCCAGAAAATACATACAGATCTTATGAGCATGGATTTTTACAGCAGCATTGTTTTTGATAACCAAACACCGGAAATAAGACATACCCAATAAGAATAGAATAGAGAAACAAATTGTAGTCTATTCATACAATGGAATACACATTAGTGAAAACAGCTAGGTATATTAAAATGGATGGATCTCACAAAATGGCCACGACTAGGAGAAGTCTATAATAATACATACAATATGATGCCATTAGTATAAGGTTCAAAAATAAGCAAAACTAAACCAGTTGGAGACACATACACGGTAATAAAACTGTGACGACAGGCAATGGATGTGCTCATCTCTGGGGTGGAGAGAGAAGGGTGTGACTGAGTGGGACACACCGGGGCTTTCACAGTACAGGCCAGCCTTCATTTCTTCCTCCTGGTGGAGGTCACATGAGTGATGACCTCATAATTATTCTTCTAAATTGTACGTGTATGCTTACATACTCATTCTGTAGCTATTTTGTATTTCACAATTAAAAATTAAAAATATATTGTATGCAATTACAATTAAAAAAAAATCCAAGAATATGTTTAACAAAAATTGTGCAAAGTCTATGTGGAGAAAATAATTTTAATGAAAGGTAATAAGAAAGACTCAGATAAATGGAAAAATATATACAGTACCCTTGGATAGGAACAGTCATTCTTGTAAAGATGTCAATTCTTCACAAGCTACAGATTCAATGAAATTTTGATAAAAATTCCAACAGGCTTTTTGTGAAACTTTACAGGGTGGTTCTCAAATTTACATGGAAGTGAAAAAGGGCCAAGAAGAGTTAAGATGCCACTGCAGAAGGTGGTGGGACTCAATCTACCGGGTAGCAAGACTTATTGGAAAGTTACAGAATTTAAAACAGTATATATAGATGCAAAGAGAGACAAACAGATGAAGGGAACGTAATAGAGAGCCCAGGAAACAGCTGCAAGATTCATGACTTAGAGAATGTTGCAAATGAATGGGGAAAGAATACTCACCAACAACCAAATATCTGCAAAAGAAATAAAGAAGGGGCCGGCCTGGTGGCGCAGCGGTTACGTGCACACCTTCTGCTTTGGTGGCCCGGGGTTTGAGGTTCAGATCCTGGGTGCGGACATGGCACCACTTGGCAAGCCATGCTGTGGCAGGAGTCCTACATATAAAGTAGAGGAAGATGGGCATGGATGTTAGCTCAGGGCTAATCTTCCTCAAAAAAAAAAAAAGAAAGAAAGAAAGAAAGAAAACAATCCCACTCACAATAGCATCAAAAACAATAAAGGGGCTGACCCCATGGCTGAGCAGTTAAGTTGACGCGCTCTGCTTCCTCGGCCCAGGGTTTCACCAGTTTGGATCCTGGGCGTGGACATGGCACTGCTCATCAGGCCATGCTGAGGCAGCACCCCACATGCCACAACTAGAAGGACCCACAACTAAAAATACACAACTATGTACCGGGGGACTTTGGGAGAAAAAGGAAAAAATAAAATCTTTAAAAACAAAACAAAGAACAATAAAAACACTTAGTAATAAATTTAATCAAAGAGGCAAAAAATTTGTACACTGAAACCTATAAGCCTTTGATGATAGAAATTGAAGAAGACACAAATAAATGGATCAGAAGAATTAACGTTGGGGTCGGCCCTGTGGCCCAGTGGTTAAGTTCGTGCGCTCCACTTTGGCGGCCTGGGGTTTTGCCACTTCGGATCCTGGGCGCGGACATGGCACTGCTAATCAAGCCATTCTGAGGTGGCATCCCACATGCCACAACAAGAAGGACCCACAACTAAAAATGTGCAACTATGTACCAGAGGGCTTTGGAGAGAAAAAGAAAAAATAAAATCTTTAAAAAAGAAGAATCAATGTTGTTAAATGTCCATACTACCTAAAGCCATCTGTATATTCAATGTAATCCCTACAAAAATTCCAATGACATTTTTCACAGAAATAGAGCAAACAATCTTAAAATTTGTATGGAGCCTTAAAAGCCCCTGAATAGCCAAAGCAACCTTGAGAAAGAAGAACAAAGCTGGAGACATCACACTTACTGATTTCAAACTATATCGTAAAGGTGTAGTAATCAAGACAGTATGGTATTGGAACAAAAACAGACACATAGATCAATGGAATAGGACAGAGGACCCAGAAATAAACCCACGCATATGTCGTTGATTAATCTATGACAAAGGGGGCAAGAATATACAATGGGGAAAAGACTGCCTGTTCAACAAATGGTGCTGGGAAAATTGGATAATCACATGCAGAAGAATGAAATTGGGCCCCTATCTTACATCACTCACAAAAAATAACTCAAAATGGATTAAAGACTTAAACGTCAGACCTGAAACTGTAAAACTTCTAAAAGAAAACAGAGGGACAAAGCTCCTTGATATTGGTCTTGGCAACGATTTTTGTATGTGACACCAAAAGCACAAGCAACAAAAGCAAAAATAAATAAGTGGAACTACATCAAACTAAAAAGCTTCTACATAGCAAAAGAAACAGCTAACAAAATGAAAAGACAGCCTACAGAATGGGAGAAAATATTTGCAAATCATCTATCTGATGAGGGGTTAATGTCTAAAATTTATAAGGAACTCATACAACTCAATAGCAAGAAAACTGCAAACTATCTGATTAAAAAATGGGCAGAGGACTTGAAAAGACATTTTTCCAAAGAAGACATACACATGGCCAACAGGCAAATATAAAGATGTTCCACATCACTAATTATCAGGGAAATGCAAATCAAAATGACACTAAGATACCACCATATGCCTGTTAAAATGGCTATAATCACTAAGACTAAAAATAACAAATGTTGGAGAGGGTGTGGAGAAAAGGGAACCCTCATACACTGCTGGTGGGAATGCAAACTGGTGGAGACACTAAGGAAAACAGTATGGAGATGCCTCAAAAAACTAAAAATAGAACTACCATATGACCCGGCTATCCCACTACTGGGTATCTACCCAAACAGATTGAAATCAGCAATCCAAAGGAGCATATACACCCCTATGTTCATTGCAGCACTGTTCACAATACCCAAGACATGGAAACAACCCAAGTGCCCATTGACTGACAATTGGATAAAGAAGATGTGGTGTATATATATACAATGGAATACTATTCAGCCAAACAAAAAGGCAAAATCATCCCATTTGCAACAACATGGATGGACCTGGAGGGAATTATGCTAAGCGAAATAAGCCAGACTGAGACAGACAAACACCAGATGATTTCACTCATACGTGGAATATAAACAAACACATGGGCAAAGAAAACAGTTCAGTGGTTACCAGGGGAAGGGGGTGGGGAGGTGGGCACAGGGGGTGAAGGGGAGCACTTATGTGGTGACAGACAAGAAACAATGTACAATTGATGTAAACTGTCATGAACTGAATAACTTCCGGCTATAAGGTGAATACATTATGGGGACCTAATGTACAGCATGACGATTATAGTTAACAATACTGTATTATATAGAGTAGATTTTTTTTTTTTTTTAAGATTTTAGTTTTCCTTTTTCTCCCCAAAGCCCCCTGGTACATAGTTGTGGGTCCTTTTAGTTGTGGCATGTGGGATGCCGCCTCAGCATGGCCTGATGAGTGGTGCCATGTCCTAACCTGCGTGCAAAACCCTGGGCCGTAGAAGCAGAGCATGCAAACTTAACCACTCGGCCACGGGGCAGCCCCAGAGTAGATCTTAAATGTTCTCATCACACACACACAAAAAAAGGTAATTACGTGAGGAGATAGAAGTGTTAACCAACCCTATTGTGGTAATCATTTTGCAATGTATGCATGTATCAAATCATCACATTGTACACCTTAAACTTATACAATGTTATAGTTCAATTATATCTCAATAAAGCTGGGGGGTGGCTGGCCTGGTGGCATAGTGGTTAAGTGCACATGTTCTGCTTTGGTGGCTTGGGGTTCGCTGGTTTGAATCCTGGGTGCGGACATGGCACCGCTTAGCAAGCCACGCTGTGGTAGGTGTCCCACATATAAAATAGAGGAAGATAGGCATGGATGTTAGCTCAGGGCCAGTCTTCCTCAGCAAAAACAGGAAGATTGGCAGATGTTAGCTCAGGGCTAGTCTTCCTCAAAAAAAAAAAAGAAAGCTGGGTGGAAAAGAAGGAAGAATAGAGTAGTTAATGAAGACTTCAGGGACAACTGGTTGGCTATATTAGGGGAAAATTATATGCCTACCTAGAACCATACACAAAAGTAGATTACAAGGCCTGCCCGGTGGTGTAGCAATTAAGTTTGTACACTTTACTTCGGCAGCCTGGGGTTCACCATTTGGATTCCAGGCGTGGACCTATGCATTGCTTATCAAGCCATGCTGTGGCAGGCATCCCACATATAAAATGGAGGAAGATAGGCACAGATGTTAGCTCAGGGCCAATCTTCCTCAGCAAAAAAAAGGATGATTGGCAGCAGATGTTAGTTGAGGACTAATCTTCCTCCAAAAAAAGGGAAAAAAAAGCTAAAAAAAAAATAAATAAATTACAGAGGATGGGTTAAAGACTCAAAGCAACACTATAAAACAAAAAATATATGGACTGGCCCAGTGGCACAATGGTTAAGTGCACGCATTCCACTTTGGTGGCCTGGGCTTTGCTGGTTCAGATCCCGGGTGCAGATGTCGTACCACTTGGCAAGCCATGCTGTGGTAGGCATCCTATATATAAAGTAGAGGAGGATGGGCACGGATGTTAGTGTAGGGCCAGTCTTCCTCAGCAAAAGCAGGAGGATTGGCAGCAGTTAGCTCAGGGCTAATCTTCCTCAAAAAAAAAAAAAAAATATGTACAAGGAGAATATCTTTACAATCTCACGTAGGGAAGAGTTTCTTAAATAAGGCAAAAGAATTGATAAATTCAACTACACTAAAATGAAGAATTCTGTTGATCAAAAAACACCACAAAGATAGTAGCCACACACCAGGAGAAGACACACGTAACTGAACAAATCTTCATGATGGGAATAGCAGTAGAAATACAGTGATGATGATAACATAATAGCAAATGTTTGTATAAAACTCACTGTATGTCAGGAACCATTTTAAGCACTTTCCAATCTTTTTTAATACTTGTCATTGTGCTTTCAGTTTTTAAAATCTGGTGGATGTAAAATGGTGTCTTGTGATTTTCATTTTCTGATTACTAAGTCATTTTTTCTTAAGTTTATGGACCATTCCTGTTTCCTCTTCTGCCTTTTCCCCCAAATTTTAAAAAAAGTACATTTTCCTTGACTTATCATCTTCTTAGAAGTTCCTTAAATACTGAAGGGCAGTTTAGGAGAGCTGTTCCATGCGCAGATTCAAGTAGGCGGCCTGGGTTCAGATCCTCGCTTTCCCCACTTACTGCTTGCAGCCAAAGTTGGGCAAGTTGCTTAACTTCTCTCAGCTTCAACTTCTTCATCTACAAAAAAGGGGATATAATAATAGCTTCTAGCTCTAACTCATAAGCTCTAGAGATACCACAACCTTCATCCTGCTGGTGGGACTAAAGGTTGGGCAACCACTATGGGAAGAGTTGCCATTACCTAGTAAAGTGTAAACCCCACCACCTAGCAATCCTACCCTCCCCTGAACATGTGCACTGAGACAAAGGGACAGAACGTGCTATCAGGGTCTGGGACCTCACCCAGTTAGAAATCGGACGTTCCTCGGGCTTTGTGATGTCCCCTCTCAAACCCGTGGTTGTCCCTCCCTGCTCTCTCTTTTGTTAATAAAGTCGCCCCTGCATATGGCTGAAAATTCAACCCTCAAAGAAGAGTTTGATATTGAAAAGCAGCTTCCTCTCCCTGATTACTCCACGCCGCTGGTCTGCTCCTCAGGGACCTACTTGAATCTCAAACTGTTCCTGTTTTTAGAACTTTGGGTGGTTAAGTTAGCTTGTTTTATGGATACTGGCAGAAAATGAGACTCCTGGGTCAGAGACAAAGGACTTTATTACTCACAGCACAGCAAGCTGCAGGAGTACCACATTCATAAAAGTTCTCCTTGTCATCCAAGGAAGGGACAATGGAGGGGCCCAGCTGGATGCTGCAAACGTAACGGGTTTGCATCACAGCTGAGGAATGCTGAGCTTGGGGAATCCACCTCTTTTTACAAATGCTTTGTCCTGGAAGGAAACATTATTCCACCTCTTCAGGGTTGCTGGCTGTAAGTGCAACCCTGAGAAATGGTCCAAGCAAGGAGCAGTCAGGGCCTGTATTCTGGGCATTCCCAGCAGACGTGTCTGGGGACGCTCTGGGCTCATGGTAGATGGCCTCTCCCAGCACAGACACAGCAGCGTTCTTCACAATAGCAAGACCTGGAAACGACTTGAATGCCCGTCAGCAGTAGAATGGATAAATCAGCTGCAATTAATTCTCACAAGGGGAGATTATACAGCAGTAAAAATCAATGAACTATAACTATGTACATAAACAGCTAAATTTAAAAAACAGAATTTTGAGCCAAAGAAATTACTTACAGGATATATGTATATAATCAGATTTAATTTATAGAACATTCAAAACTGAAGACGGAGTTGGTAAAACAATAAAGAAAAGCAAAGGAATGATTAAGACAAAACTGGGGACACATGTTCCCTTTGAAGGGCGAAGAAAGGCATGCACAGGTGTTCCCTTTATTCTTTAAACTGCTGCCGATACGCTTTCAGTAAATGAGCGTTATATTTTACAGTTAAACAATTGTAGGCAGGTGGTCCCAAAGCATACGCTCCTGGGGACTGTTTCAGGGTGGGAACGGTGGGTGGGTTTTCATCCCAGCTCTCTAGTTCTCTGCCTTTGGTCCTTGGCACCCACGATGGATGGCGTTCGCTCCTGGGGCACCTCCCATGGTGTACCAGGGCGGTACGAAATTTAGGCTCCCCTCCTTTCTCATCCACCCAACAAAACGCTTGGGAATACAACTGACGGACAGATAACGTAGAACTGCTCAAACTAGTTTTTTAAAGCAAAACACTATGAAATATTGGTATAGTAACTATTAAATGATGAAGCATTGCCATATACATCAGCACTGATTGTGTGTGTGGCCCCACGTGTGAGGTCAATCTCCTCTTAAAGGAGTTCCCAGACAGAGTCGACCTTGGGATTTGGAAAATCTGACGTTCCTTGGGCCTTTGTGATGGGCCCTCTGAAGCCAGTAGCTGTCCTTCTCTTTTTTAAATAAAGTCACCCCTGCATATGTCTTAAAATTCAACCGTGAAAGAAGAGTTTGATCATGAAAAGCAGCTTCCTCTCCCCCACTCCTCCTCACCATGGCTCCTCAGGGACTTCTTGTGTTTTTAATTGACAACTAGGATTTGCACATGTTTAAGATGTGCATCTTGGTGTTTCGATATACGTCTACATTGTCAAATGATCACTACAATCAAGCCAATTAACATATCCATCACCTCACATAGTTATCATTTCCTTTCTTTTTCGCAGTGAGAACACCAGATTTACTCTCAGCAATACAGTCTTTTATGCGACATCTAAAGCACAAGCAGCAAAAGCAAAAATAAACGGGTGGGACTACATCAAACTAAAAAGCTTCTGCACAGCAAAAAAAAAAAAAGAAAAAAGAAAGAGAAAGATCAACAGAATGAAAAAGCAACTTATGGCATGGGAGAAAATGTTTGCAAACCACACATCTGGTAAGGGGTTAATATCTAAAATACACAATGAACTCGTACAACTCAGCAGCAAAAAATGCAGTAATTAAATTTAAAAATAGGCAAAGGACCTGAGTAGACATTTTTGCAAAGAAGACATAGAAATGACTAACAGGCACATGAAAAGGTGCTGAACATCACTAATCATCAGGGAAACGCAAATCAAAACAACAATGAAGGGCTAGCCAGGTGGCGCTTCTGTTGAGTGCGCACGTTCCACTTCGGCAGCCCAGGGTTCGCCGGTTCGAATCCCCAGTACAGACATGGCACGGCTTGGCAAGCCATGCTGTGGTAGGTGTCCCACATATAAAACAGAGGAAGATGAGCCTGGATGTTAGCTTAGGGCCAGTCTTCCTCAGCAAAAAGAGGAGGATTGGCAGCAGTTAGCTCAGGCCTAATCTTCCTCAAAAAAAAAAAAAAAAAAAAAAGACTACAATGAGATATCATCACCTCACATCTGTTAGAATGGCTATTACCAAGAAGATAGGAGATAATAAGTGCTGGTGAGGATGTGGAGAAAGGACAGCACTTGCGCACTGTTGGTGGGAATGTAAATTGGTAGAAGGTTTTCCTAGGGAGAAGTTTCAGTAGAGCCTTTTCTCTGCTAAATGGCCAGTCTTGTGCTTTCTCCCTTCTTTCCTTGTCTTTACCCCTTTGCCCTCAAGTCTATAGTGTGGCTTTAACTATGTGTTTTCCACTATTTGGTCCCATGTCCCAGCAAAAAGATTTGGTGCCTGGTCCCCGCCTCAGTGGCTCAAGTCAGATACCCCCATTTTGGATTTCATTCTTTGAGTGGGTCAGAAAGGAATATGCCTAAGGCTCCATCTGCTTCTTCAGAAAATGTGTTCAGGTTGTAAAAATAGAAGCCCATTGCTTATCAATAAAGCAAAAGAATGGGAGTGTTTAATCTTGCTTTGAACTTGTAGAATCGGGATGGGGAAAAAAACACAAAAAGAAAATATCCAAAATTGTTGATTGATTGATTGATGTCAGTTCAATAAATGCATACTTTTTTTTTTTTTTAAAGCAGCTGTTCCTAAAGTTCTCATTTGAGTTTCAGATCATTGACTTCCTTCGTTGGGTGTATTCCTCTTTCTTATGCATTTAAGAGAGAAAAGAAATAAAATGGCCTTGAACATTTTCTTACTGTCTTCTCAGCCACTTAAAATTCTCTTACTGTTGAATTTAAAATGTTCTTTTGTACCCGAAATCCTATGATGAATAAATAAGCTGGATTGTCTTTCTGTGAAACCTCAGGAAGTTCCTTCTGCTTTTCCATTCTTCACACAACACTGTAAGCATCTCTCAAGTGAAACCCTCAGTGAAAGCCTTTTATTGATTTTCTTGAAACTATATGGTTTCACAGGTAGTTAGCTGGCTGCGGTTCTTTTAAAACAAATCGCCTCCAAACAGCATTCACTTTAAAGGATGCATCATAAGACGCGAATTTAAAAGAAACCAACAGGAGTAGTTTCCTCAAATACACATTAAAAAGGTAAGACGACACAAAGTGCTCTGATTTGAAGAACAGGGCTCCCCTCTTGTACTTCCCAGCAGGAAATTAATTAGAAGGGCCGGACCAGGAACACTGAGCAGGGCGCCTGCTCTTTCTTTTGTCTTTTCTTCCCCCTTCTCAACTTCAAGCCTTTCTGAAGGTGTTTACTTGAAATCAGGATATGGAAAGCTTTTTGGATTGAGTTTTAAAACCAAAGAAGTCAGAATAATTTTCCTTGGTATGCTGTTTTCAGAAATCCTTTCTAAAGTTCATAATAAAGTGGGGTAGTGGCTATAATGATTACTTGCCTGATTTACCCAAATATTTATTTCTAAGACAAGAAAATGAAGACTTTCAAAAATCTACTCAGACTATTACATATTTTAATTAAGTTAAAGAGGCAAATCTTCCCTAAACATTCCCACGGAGTTTTCGTAACAGGAAGGTGAACTCAAAATCCGAGCGGACCTGACACAACTCAGAGATGGGACTGGAGGGAAATATACATATATATTCTCTCCGTATATTAAGACTAAGCCCCTAATCCAAGAGGAGTTTTAAAAAATTAATTTGTTCCCAGAGGGTTGAGCAATGCTGAAAAAGTTGAACAACTCCCTACCGTCTTCATTAATTTGGACTTGGGGTTCCCTGGGGTGTTATAAATTGAGTATTCTCCTTTGTATTATCTATACTCAAAGGACTAGCCAAGCAAATTAATAACGTGAAATGGATTAAAGGGAGAATCTTTAAAATACTGAGGCAGAACTCTTAAGGCACCATTCGAGTGCTGAAGAATCACGAGCTTTCCTTACTTACAAAATTACTGATGATAATTACAAAAGATTTCTCCGGTTCCCGAAAGCATCGACCCTAAAAACCTTGAGCAGACCACAAATGTTAGCTTATTTGCAGTCATTACCTGAATTTGGAAAAATAAAAGTACATTTCTTTAAAAATTCCTGTCAATAGGAATCAGTGGAATTACATTCAATTTTCTTTCTGCCTTTGGATAAAGGGAGAAAAAGAAAATTATTTTAAGGAGGAGTTATTCCTTCTGTCCAAAGTAAGTGGGAGGCTGAGGAGCAGGAGCAGGGCCACCAGTAGCCATGCAAGCAGCAGCTCCAGCGGCCTGGAGGGACAAGCCAAGCCAGAGGGCTCAGGAGAGTGGAGCACTAATCTTGTTTTCTAGAAGTTTTAAGACAAAGAAAAGTGGAAAGGGTGGTAGTGTTAGCTGCACATTGGGTTCTTATTGTCCCCCAAGACAGAAATCAAGAGAGACAGCAAACGGGAGTAGAGAAGTAGAAATTTATTGGCTTGGGCACAAGGGAGGCACAAGGGAGCCAGTGGAAAAAAGAAAGGGACAGGTGACTGGCTCGTTAGGGAGCGGGATTGTGGTGCTTTTATTAGGCAAATGTTGGGGAGGAGGGCCTTGTCCTGGCATGTACGGGTGGAGCTGTGCTTGCGCCTGCGCTGTCACGTAGCATGCTACTACAGAGGACACGTATCATTAGCATGCTAGCTCTCCGCCCCTGGGTGTGATTTTTGGTAAGCTAATGGGGCTAGGGTCACTGTCAGTGGACTCCTGGGTGCTAGGGCCCATGGGAAAGCCCAGGAGAGTCCAGAGGCTGCGGAATGTGGGTCCTGGTGGCCTCTATCTGATTCTCCTAGCTTGCTGATGGGTTAGGGACCTTATCTTGTTAGGTCAGGGGCCTTGCAGATGGCCCTGTCTCCTTAGGCTGGTTCCTGTCTCAGCAGCTGAGTCAAAGAGAGGTTTCTACGTGTTGTTTAATTTAGGAGAAATTTGAGCATGTTTGTAGCTTGAGAATGATTCAATAGAAAGCAAGGACTGAAAATGCCTGGAAGAGAGAAAATCGAGGAGACAGGAGGTAATGGAATTAAAGGCAGGATGAGGGCACAACAAAAGGATTCATGTTGTAGGGGAGGAAGACAATTCCTCTGTCCTCTAGGTCCTTCTGGCTGGCCTAAGAATTAAATTGACAGGAGACAGAATAACAGGAGAAAATCAAACAAAGCTTTATAACATGTATACATGGGAGAAACCCAGGAAAACTGGGTAACTCAGCTGGAATGGCTGAGGCTGCCACCTTAAATACTGTCTTCAGCTAAAGACAAAGGAGGATAGGGGGTGGAGGAGGATAGCGGTTTGGGGCTTCAAAGGGGAGGAAGGCAATTCACATGGAAATGGAAAAGCAAATGTTTGGTAGATAGACCTTTGATAAGAATGGGCTTAGCCAGGATCTTCCCCGGTCTATGGAAACCCAGAGTTATCTATGGCGATGGCTTGTCCTAGGGACAGGCCCTTTATCTTAAATTTCTTTTAGGCAGTTGCGGGGGAGGTCAAAGTTTCTTTCAGAGTCTTTTTTCTTAAAAATAATAATCAAGCCAAAGAGACACATTCTGGGGTGGCCAATTCTGACCCCCCACAGTGTTAAAAAGGAAGATTAGTAATTTTTATTTTAGGTTGGACAGCTCAAAGAAAGTCAGTATAGGGTTAAAGGCAGGGGTTTGGAGTCCCAAAGCTGCTGATGGGCTCACCAAAACAAGGGAGTAAACCAAGAAAGAGGAGCCCAGAAAGCCAGATATCCAACAGAAGAGAGTAGCCAGGGGAGGCCAGGATGGCCATGGTGCAGGGGCAGCCTGGAGGGACCCAGATCCCAGCAGTTTGGAGAGTTCTAGGAGAAAGAGAGGGCTCTCGGAAGAAATGAAATTGATAGATTATCTGACATGGTTGATTACCTGGGAAAAAAGAATTATGACAGATGAGAGAGAGAAAGGAGAAAAATCAAGATTAGGTACATAGAAAATCATGCAAGTAAAACATAACATGAAATACTTAATACGTGCTAGGTGCTGTTCTTAGTGCTTCAATGTACATTCATTTATGAATCCTCCTCATCTTATAGAGGAAGAAACTGACGGGCAGAGAGATGAAGGCACCTCCTCAAAATCACAGAGCTAATAAGTGACCATGCAAAGATCTGATCCCAGGTCTGGGTCCAGTGTCCCCACCCCTAAACACAGGAATATCCCTGCCTCTCCAAGAGAGGCGGATGGGATCGAAAAATGAAAGGTCGACAAGAAAGAAATGCTATTATTATACACTATGCAGCTATGCAATGAATAATTTTTACTAGCCATAATCCCATAAACGTTGACTTTTAATTCTTTGAAAACTGTGATATAAATTAGATTGGCAAGATAGCAAATGATAGCGCTCAGTGGGTTAAACTTTCAGCCCACATAGAACACAAAAGATAATTCACAATAAGTACAGGCAACAGATCAGGAAATAACAGCATAAGAATATTATTTGAAAATATGGAGGTAAATAGGAAAAACTGATAAAATAATTGGAAGTTATTTGGAAAAAAAACACCAAAAACATTGTGGATATATTAATTTAATAGAAATAAAGGAGAGTAAATAAATAAATAATAAATAAAGGAAATTACCAGGAGTGGAATGGGGGAACTACAAGGTTCTGATTATTTATTTATTTAATTTTTAAAAAAATTTATTTTTTTTTTTTGAGGAAGATTAGCCCTGAGCTAACTGCTGCCAATCCTCCTGTTTTTGCTGAGGAAGACTGGCCCTGAGCTAACATTCATGCCCATCTTCCTCCATTTTGTTTGTGGGACGCCTGCCACAGCATGGCTTTGCCAAGCGGTGCCATGTCCACACCCAGGATCCGAACCGGCGAACCCCAGGCCACCGGAAGTGGAACGTGCGAACTTAACCGCTGCGCCACCAGGACGGCCCAGTTCTGATTATTTTTTGCCTGAGGCCCCAAATTTATAGGTATTCTAAATGAATACTTTCTTGTTAACTTGTAACAGAAATTAATTAAACATCCACTACTAGATTGAGGTCCCTAGAGACTTTGTAAGCTAAGATTAGGGAAATTTTTTCTTTTATATTTAAAAACCAACAGAACACATCATTAGGATTTTTCAAAGTTGATACAGTTTTAGGGAATTAGAATAATTAATTTTATTTGCTTCTAAGCCATTCTTGAACTGGAAATTAAATTTGTAATGAAGTTTTCTAAATTCATTAAAGGTAAAAAACAAAGTGATCCTCTATGATTATGCTTTTTTCTTTCATGTATATCACTGTTGTTTTCAGTTCAGTGAGTAGTGTTTCTAACTCAATGTTTTCTCCTTCCTAAAAAGGAAAAGCCAAAAAAACTTCAAATTCAGGAGGGGGAAAAAAAGCAAATTATAAGCTAGTTATTTATAATATGTCATATGTATACATATGTAATTATATTGTATAAAAGGAGCTCATTCAGTTAATTTAAGAAAATTTTTGTGGGGGAAATATTTCACAAGGTCTGCCAAGAGCTACAGTCTTAAGAAAACAGGTCTGTTACTGCTTATTCCTGAAAAATCTGTATCAAAAGAGATGGACTGGAAAACTGCCTACTCTGTAGGGACACGGTACACAACTGTCTTCTTGAAAAAGTCTGTAGAGTACTTAAAATAAAATTAAGGTGCCACTGTTTTATGTTATGTCTGCTGGCATTACCTCTGTTCTTGTTAACTGACCACAGATGCAAAGGATGCTACCAACCAGACCCTGAATAGTAACTGCAAAGCCCTCCAACCAGGAGGGTGGTACCCTTCCAGACCTGGCCACAGTCCTTTGAGATCTTCCAGCAGGGAGCGGGGAATCAGCCTGCATAGATTATTTTTTCAACATCATTTAAACTAGTTTATTAATACCAGTCAGGGCTACTATTTAGTCAGTGCTTACGAAGGCTGGGCCCCGTGCTGCAAGATGTGTAGGGGTGAGTTTATCAATCCTTGGAGAATGTACTGTTAGCCCTGTTTTGCTGATGATAAAACTGAGGCTCAGAGGCCGCCCAGCCAGCTCCTGGTGGAGTTAAAACTTGCCACTTCCTGGCTCCAAGAGCTCAGGCTTCCACTAGGGTTTTCATGTACCTTGGGGCAGAGTCTATAAATTCTCAGGTTAGTAAGACTTGTGTTCTCTTTCTCTGCGAGGTCAACAGTGATATAGTCACAGAACCCTCCCACATTGGCATGGATTTGGCAAAAAGAGCACAGGACTCAGGAGGCGTGGAACCTACAACCTGCTCTGCTTCTCACCCAGTGGTCCCTGGTGATGCTTCTTACCTTCCTGAGCCCTAGTCCCTAAGAGGCGACCAGCCCTGGAGTCCCAGCCCGCTCAAAAGAAGGTCAATTTCACACCTTTCCTTTTCTGGGAACCTGCCCGGCCGTGGGCAGAAACTCCAGGTGCCCAACTAGTCCCCCTAGGCGAGAAGATGGGCCATAGCGAAGGCCTCCGCCAACAAGGAGGCTCACTAGAAAGCTCACTACAGACCCTCTGCCTCTGATGGATCACAGGCCACAACCGAGCAGGTTCCTGGGTGGATCCGATACTGTTTATGCTGTTTTTAAAAACATTTCTTAGCCAACTTCTCATTACTTTCCGTGGCTCTGAGTAGGGCCTGCTCCATTATTTCTCTCTCTCTAAACACCGCATCTGAGATTGTGGGAGATTCTGTGCAGCTCATATCCCGAGGACTGGTTCCCACGCGACTCTAGTCTCCAGCTCCTAAACTGCCTTTGCCAAAGGCTCTGTCTAGAAGCGAGTCCAGTTAAACAGACTGCATCCTGCCGGAGGGGTCAGACACGTGGATTCCAATCCCAGTTCTGCTTCTTCAGCTTTGCTGTGAGGCTTTGGGCAAGTTAAAGCAACCTGTCTGGGCTTCAGTTGCCTCACTTCGAAAGCGGTTACAGTAATGTCTGTTTTAAAGAGGAAAGGGCTTGGCGCAAACTTCGCACTAACACAAATTCCCTTACTCTTCTTGGGGAGGCGGCTGTGATGAGACACGGAGAGGGAGAAAAACCAGGGGCGTCCTCTCTGCCTTCTGCATAGAACCAGCAGTTATCCGGGACCATCTTTGTAGTGAACCGGGAGGGGGGCGGGAAGCAGGGATGCAAACCAAGTCCCTGGGCTGGGAGGTGGTCTCTGGCGGGCGGGGGAGGAGAGGCCGGAATATCCAGGGAAGCGCAGAAAGGGCTCTCCCCGGTCTCCCGAAGAGTCGTGGGAACGTCAGGGCAGGACCGCCCAGCGCCCAGAGTCGGGGAAGCTTGGGCACAGGTGACTTTCTCAGAATTTGGTAAGTTTTCTTGGCAGATGAGGAAGGTACAGGGATTTCGGCAACGGGGGTCCCGTGGATGTCCCAGGTGGCGCGCAGCCGCGGTCCCGCCGCGCCGGCTCGGGGCGGGACACTCGGGACTCGCTCACTGAAGGCTCCAAGCTCTCCTGGGATGGGCAACCAGCTCTTCCGCGGGAGCCGCGGGCCAGCGGGCGGGGGACCGAGCGGCACCGGGCCGGCGCAGGACTTGGGAGCACGGCGCCGCACCGGGAAGTGATCGCCGCCGCCAGCCGCCTGACGCCAGCGGAAGTGCGAGCCCGCGGCGAGCCTGCTCGGCGGCCGGGCGCCCGGGAAGGGGCGGGCGCGGGGCGGGGCTGCGGCGGCCGCGGCCCCAGGGGGCGGGGCCTCGGCGGCGGGGCGGGGCTTGGCGGCGCCTGTTTGTACCCTGGCCGCGGGGCCTCGGGCTCAGCTGGGGCTGCTCCGCGTCCAGGCGTGAGCCGGAGAGCGAGACGTGCTCGAGGCCGGGGGAAGCCAGGCGGGCCGGAGGGGAGCTGGGAGCGAGGGAGCGCGGCCGGGGTCGTCGGCCGCCGCGATGTCAGCGCGGTGCTGTGCGGGCCAGGTGAGCAGGGCTGGGCGCCGCGCGGGGGCGGCGGATCGGGGACCGGGCCCGGGGCGCAGGCACCCCGGGCTACCCTGGGTGCGCGCCCCAGCTCCTCAGCCCCAAGTAGGGCGGTGGTGGGTCGCTCGGGCTGACCTCGCGCTGCCCTGGTCAGTGCCTCGGGCCTGAGCGTGGCTCTCAACCATCGGGGAAGCCCTGTGCGGGAAGGGGACACGGGGAAGCCCGAGAGGAGACCCCGAGGTCTTCCCCTCCGGCCTTCGGGACTTAGCCTTGGGTGGGGCGGGCGGGGCTGGGCGGAGGATCCCGACTGCTTCTGAAGCGTGTCGCCGCCCCCCAGGGCGCGAGTGTGGTGCTGAGCTCCGTAGCGCACCCGACTTTGCCTTCCTGATGAACCTAGGGAAAGGCGTGGGTTTGGGCGACGTCTCCTTTCCCGTGCCCCGAACAAAACTCGGGTCATGTGGCCCAAACAGGTTGCGCATGGCGTTAGCTCTTGTCTTCGAGAGAACGTCTCAAAGCCTGGTTTCCAAACTCCGGTGTTCAGGTCTGGGTGCAGGGAGGACTCAGCCCTGTCTGGACCCAGACACGGTTGCCTCGGCTGCCTCGTAGAGCGCGAGCCTTCCCGTTTCTCCTTCCAGCTGAACTTGCCAAAACCTGTTTTGCACCTCTTGCCTATTAAACTCGTGATATCTTAACACACATATGTCCACTTGGGATAGGCGTCTCCTCCCGGTTAGTAGTGCATCAGGGCCGAATTAGGAGGTTTTAACCCTTTAATGCTAATTTCACTCTTTCCTGTAGAGTTAGAAAAAACTAAGTAGGTAAAGTTTTCCGGACTCGAGCTCCCCCCTCCTTATCCATATTGATTATCAACATTTCTTAGAGAGTTTTAATGGTGTGTTTTCTCAAATGAATCTTTGACTCCGCGGGGCATTCAGGTGCGGGGTTGTTCTTGCTTCTTAATACATGCAGCCCTGCGACAATCGGGGGCCAGCCCATGAGTGATGCCGGGTTAAGCGTGGGTTTCTGTAACCGGCCGATTATACTGGCAGATGATCGGTCCTCTTTCGAGTAGCCACGTGAAGTCATTGTTTGGTTTTTGAGGTCGAATAGGTACTTGGCATGCATTCAGTCTGGCTTTCTCAGAGATGAGGAAATTGAGGTTTCTGACTTGAAGTGTAATGACTTGCCGTGTTGGACAAGAGGAGAGGATGCTTACCACCTTACCAGGGCTTCTGAGACCTAGGAACTTTCTGAATCTCAAGAAAACTTTTCAAATCTTTCGTTGTTGTTTATTTCCAATCTGATGCAACACTTTTCGTTATGCGGTAGTTACCCTACAGGTATTTAGGGGCATCTGTCTTCCCCTAGTCCCTTGAAAGCCGCCTGAGGCTTTCTGTGACTCCAAGCAGTTAATTTAGAGCTCTGAAAATTATTACCAGGACTCAAGTGGGTACTGGAAAAGAGGTATTGGCATGGCTGATATTTTGGCAGTATTTAATCACTTGTTTCTAAAATCCCCCTCTCAGGACTTTGGAAAGAACCCAGTCCTGACCGTTCATCACGGGAAGGTTGACTTCTGCTTTCTTGGGCCTGCTGGAGGCATCTCTGTGGTGGGTCTCGCACAGCTGGGGGTGATGACACTAAGATTTCCTATGCCTGGGGCTGTGAAGTTTACATTTGAAAAGACAGCACCAGCAGAAGCTATCTAAGTCTACAAATCTTTGTTTTTTTTTTTTTGAGGAAGATTAGCCCTGAGCTAACATCCGCCACCAATCCTCCTCTTTTTGCTGAGGAAGACTGGCCCTGAGCTAACATCCAGGCCCATCTTCCTATATTCTATATATGGGACACCTGTCACAGCATGGCTTGATAAGCTGTGCGTAGGTCTGCAGCCGGGATCCGCGAACCCTGGGCTGCCGAAGCAGAACCTGCGAACTTAACCACTGCACCACCGGGCCGGCCCCCCGAATCTTTTTTTTAATTTGAGCACCTATAAACTGTTTTTACTCACAGTACTTCTGACATTAAATGTATGTAGGGTTTTTTACCCCACACCAACCAATTCCTCAGCTCTCTGGACATCAGCCGGGCGTACAACAATTCAATTCACTTCTGACATCTATCTGGAGTTGGTATCCCACAGGTCAAAGGCTTAGTCCCACAAGACTCCCCCCAGCCCACGCCCCATTTCGGACTCCAATCACAAGTCTCCATGGCCTCCCCTATGGGGGACAAAGACCAAATATATATTTCTGATCATATCACAATATCACAGCACCTACTATGTGCCAGGAGCTGGAGCTATGGCAGTGAGCCAGACAGACATCATCTCTGCCTTCAGTGGTGGGTCCAGTTGGGGCCGGGGGTGGGGGACATTCCATAAGTGTGTCAATAATGACACAGTAAGTACTGGTACTGTAAGGAGACTGAGTGGCAGAGTGGCTTTGGGTAGGGTTGCTGGGGAAGCCTGTCTGAGAAGACGCCCCTGGAATTGAGACTGATCAGCAAGAAGAGGCACCTGTATCGAGGTCTGGGTAAGGAGCCTTCCAGGGTGTTCAAAGAACAGAAGGGAGTCCAGGGTGGCTGGAGTGTCACATATGAGGTCGAGAGGCAGCCAGGCCCAGATGTGGGTGGAGACTGTCAACCACTGTTGGGAGTTTGGGTTTTATGCCTGATACAGTGAGAGCTGTGGTTTAACTTCTACTTGGAAGATCTCTCTTGGTGCTGTGGAGGCTCAGCTGTATGAAGGACTAGAGTGGGGGTAGGGAGAGCAGTCAGAGCTGTCCATTCAGAGAGGAGTCTGTTCAGAGAGGCAGTTAAGCCTCCTCTTGTGTGCAGGCAGTGTTCTAGGCTTCAGCAGTGAGCAAAAATCCGTCCCTTTGGAGCTTGAGTCCTGGCCGTGTGCTGTTGCTGTGGTCCCAGGAGAGAGGAGTAGTGCTTACCATGGACGGTGCTGGCTTCTGGGCATTCTGTAGAGGCGGAGCAGGACTTGTGCGTGGGGGAGAAGTGGGGTGCGGGAATGGGAGAGATTCTGTTCTTGGCTTGAGCAGCTGGAGAGCTGGTGGTGCCTTGTACTGAGGTGAGGGAGGAGGACATTTGGCGAGGAAAACCCATAGTTTTCTTTTGGCTTTCTTACTTTTCAGACGCCTGTTATAAATTAAATGGAGATGGCAAGTCACCAGTTGGATGTTTAAGTCAGAAGTTGGAGGTTGGAGATAGGAATTTTGAGCACTTTAACGGAGGACAACTGGGAGCCGTGTGTAACGCGGAAGAGAGCCTGTGCTTTGGGCTCAGGTCTGGGTTTCAGCTGGGGAGTCTGCACAGCAAGGGCTGGTGTACTGCACACGTTACTGACCCTCCATCAACCTCAGTCTTCCTCCGCTGTAGGATGGGTGTGACAATTCCTCCTCCTGTTATTATGAGGATTACATGTGATAATAGAAATGAAGCCTCTAGTCCAGGGTTTGGCACTAAGAAGGAGAAATCTTAGTTTGTTAGTGGCATTACCCATCTGCCTCTGGACGGTCTCCAGGTCATCTTATTTTATTTTTGCATCGACTCGGATATACACTTAGATTTTGCTTAGGCTGTTGGCTAATGGATGCTGATGGAAGCAGAGATTACGGAAGAGTGGCCACTCAATGCCTTCTGGGTACCCCCGCACTGTGGTAGGCCCCTGGGGACTGGGTGAGGAGCAGAGAGCTTCCTTGCTCTCCTGGAACTTAAGGGCTAGTTGGGGGTGGGAGTGTGGAGGAAGATAGCCACAGAAAATGACAGTACATGCTGTCAGAGGTGAAATGAGATGAGCAGTAGAAAAATCTGGACAGCCCTTTCCAGGCAGTTTGAGGATAAGGCTGTTCGGGGAAGTGTAAGTGTTAATGATGATAATAACAGTACTCAAGTTTATTTCATGCCTTCAGTGTCTGTTTTTACCTACGTTATATCTTCATTCATTCTTCACAAGTTGGGCTGGGTAATGTTCTAAATGGCCTCCTTTTGCAGGTGAGGGGACTAAGTACCAAGAAATAAATGAACTGGACTGATGTTCCATGGTGGAGCCAGCCTTGAACACTGGTCCACCTGACTCGAGTTGGGGCTCTTAACTGTGAGATTCCTATTCCTTGTTGTTTGTATTACCATACAAACATTACCATATGAATAAATACTGAGTAACTGTTGCTCATTATTGTTGCTCATAATGGACTTAAGGCAGTTTTGAGTACACCGCTGTTAGGCTGTCTCGGTAGACATTGGTGGTTGCCAGTAGTTATGGGTGCGTGACGTGTGGCTTCTTCCTCGTAACGTGGTCCAGGTTATGAAGAAAGCAGGCTCTGCCACACATGCAGACGTTTATTGGCAGCTGGGCGCAGAGCAGTCGTGCAGCCTGATCTGAGGCTTCACGGAGTTCCAGCTCTCGGGCCTCCTTGGCGCACCGACGTGCAGTTTGCGTGCTCAGCTGAGGCAGATGCGACAGCATTGCAGTAGGCAGCACTTGACCAAGACTGTCGAACCAGCAGGACCGTGTGGATGGATCCAGCCTGGTGCCGTTCTCAGGTGAAGAGTCCCTCTCTCCTTATAGCCAGTTCCTGTCAGGGCATCAATGCCCAGGCTGAGGTGTTTCCAGCAAGATCATGTTACTTGATCGCTGAGATTTTCCTCACTGAAAGCCCATTTCTAATGTCACTTATGTTAATTAACAAAGCCACGAATGCCACCAGGGACTGTCCATTGTCAGAGATACCTAAAGCCGGACCTTAGTTAAAGTAGTGAGAGCGGGTTTCATTCAGTAACCACTGACAGTAGGGGAAGGAGCCTAGCTCTGTTCTCATTTACATGGAGGTGACTGGGAGTTTTAAAGGGAGAATGAGGGTGTAGGGAGCAGGAGCCAGTGGGGGCCCTAGTAGTCAGAGGAATAAAAGGTCACAACTAGGGTTAGGCCAGCTGTGCGTGCTAGCTTCTGTCCTTCCACACAGACTGGGAGACGGGCCCTGTCCATCCTTTTTTAAAAGATTTTATTTTTCCTTTTTCTTCCCAAAGCCCCCACGGTACACAGTTGTATATATTTTTTTCAGTTGTGGGTCTTTCTAGTTGTGGCATGTGGGATGCCGCCTCAGCATGGCCTGATGAGCGGTGCCATGTCCGTGCCCGGGACCTGAACCGGTGAAACCCTGGGCCACCTGGGCCACCGAAGCAGAGTGCGTGAACTTAACCACTCAGCCACGAACCGGCTCCCCCTGTCCTTCCTGATGACCGCATTTCAGAGGAATGGCATTTGGGTCCTTGAGAGAGACGCTCCAGAGTTGTAGGAAATAGCGAAACACCTCAGAGGACAGTGGAAGGAGTCACTGTCGTAAGCCCTTTTTAGTAAATACTCTGGGAAAGGGAGGCTGGGGCCCATCTGAGGTGTTGGCTAGAACAAACAGTAAATTTCTTTGACAGACCAGAGCTTTTCCAGACAAGAACTCACAAGGCAAGAGGCGGTCGGGTCATCCCAGGGATGCGGGCTTGGGCTGCTGGAAGCCGTGCTGAAGTTTGGTCGTGCAGTGCTTTGGGCGGGTTTGCCATGTGCCGAGAGTTCCTGTGGTTCTCACCCTTCTGCTGGGTAAGGAAACCTGCGGTCATCTGCGTGAGAGGGAACCGAAGCCCACGGAGGAGACTTAGAGTGTGCCCTCCGATGACATGCCGGCTGGAATGGGGCCTCCTCATCAGGGCGTCCGGCCACCTCTAGGTTGTAGCTTAAAGCAGAAACACACACACAGTCCATGAAGACTTCTTTAAAAAGTCACTTACACACATAATTGTAATGATTTCCCTGAAATGTCCTTCCTTCTCCATGAAACCCAAATCTCTGCTTTTGAGGCCAAGCTCAAGAAGCATTTCCTCAGTAATGATCTTCCCCTTGTTCTGAGTGTTCTCTCAGAACTCCCACTTAGCCTGCCCACCCCCTAGTACTGGGTCATCTGACGCACAGGCATTGACTCCTGGTCCATGCGTGGATGTGCTTCCTCTCTCCTAGACAAGCACGTGCTACCACCTGGCTGAACCCGCTGTTGAGTGCTTTTGGTTACAAAACTCTTCCCCACGGCTCTTTGTTTATAGTGATTGGAAATGTTAGGTGTTCGTATCACGTGTTGCTTCCACCCTTGGAAGGGATCCAGGCACAAAAGTTCACTCTTTCCATGACTGATGCTTTTTAAACAATTTGGGGTATTTATGAAACATGAGGGAAAAATCATACGTTGTCACCCAGAGAGAACTGCATTTTGATATTTTATAAACCAGTCTTTCACATTTACTATTTATGATTTTACTTTGCAAAATTGGGATTATGTTGTAGGTGCTATATTTGACCCCACTATTTTTGCTGAATTGTGGGGTGACCAAGAAAGTTTTTAACTTGCACCAGTCACCTCTCTGCAGCTGTGATTGTTTTCTGGGCTTACATTCGGGTGTGGGTCGTCGTTTCTCCAGAGGTGTTACATCAAGTTGAATGTATGAAAGTCAGTTAATAGGCTTCTCTGTTAATAGGTTTTTGTGTTTCACTTCCCCAAAGGCTAAAAATGAAGAAAATCCCTAATTATGCCCCCTTTAGATGCCATCGTCAACAATATATTTCAGTCATTTTCAGCATTTTCTTTAACTTTGATCTTTTTCTTTACAGTTGCTTGTACAGACACCAGCTGTCTCAGTGGTGTCCTAGTGCCTGTTTTCCTGCTGTGCGGAGGTGCTCATCTCGGTTTCAGTGACATTAAGTTTGAATCCTGTGCTGCTTAGCACTAGTATCGGCTCTTTTATTTTTCTATTCGTTTTTATAAAACGCAGGCAGAATGCAGTAAAATGCCCACATAATTGCTCTTCCACGCAATTGCTCTCCCATGCCTACAGAGCTGATGCTTTGCTCATGTTGACCTGTCGGCTGCTGTGCTCACTGGGGAACTGATACAGGAAGAGCGTTTTGGAGATGTGTTTGTGTAGGTAGCCAGGTTCAGGTTGTTGGAAAGCTGAGTCTGTCACTTACCTTGAGCAGTAAAGAGTGTGAAGGTTGCCATGTTAGGTGGAGAGTTAGGATGAAGGTTGCTGTTTCAGGTTGGTTTTCTTGGGCTGCTTTATAGCTGATCTGGGCGAGCTGACAAATAGCTTTGGGCTGAGGCAGGTCTGGGTGGGATGACCTTGCTGGGAGGGCTGAGGAGGGCCGACCTGTAGGGAGTGGAAGGCAGCCTCTGACTCATCTCTCTGCTGTTGAGATAAAAGCTAACACCCCCATCCCCACTGCTTGTTTCCGCCCGTCCTCTGTATAAATATCACTCTAGATTTCCCACAGAGATTGAATATCTGGGAGTGATTCAACTCTGAGGCTTGAACATTACTTTTCAGTTTCCCAGGTATTTTAATGTAAATCACCCTTTAGAAGCCTCAGAGAGGGGAGAGACGAAATGATGGCATCGGCTGATGGCATTTCAGAGCAGTACTGGCCAATTCATCCATGATAGTTTGACGTTAAAAAGGGAGTCCTCATAGAAGATGGTATGTCTGCAGAACTAGCCATTAGACGCAATTCCACTTTGTCCTTTGACTGAGCTGTTTTCAGTATTTATAATTCTAATTGTAAATAAGGATCCTGTGTTCTCTTAGTGTCCTGAGCAGCATTATTAGTGAATTTTCCTTACATGTTGCTGTCGTCAGTTGAATTTAGGGTTGGATGCTGAGAGCAATATCTGTCTAGTTACTAATCTAAACCACCCTGATGGTCCCTGACGATCAGGTTTTCTAAGTAGTCCAAAGTGAATCTTTGCATGCCTAATTAAAATGTATTTTAAAACATTTCCAGTGGGGGTATCCTCTTATTGTGTATTAATTACTTTAATACGTATTAATGATATCTTAATCATTAATGTGTATTAATGGTATTTTAAAAGATTTTTAGCTTGTGTATTAATGATATTTTAAAAGATTTTAGGACATAATCTGGGAGTCAGTGTAGCGTGTGTGTAGGACATTCAAATAGTGGATTGGTTTGATTACATAAAACATCTGTTTGAATTTTAAAGGAAACAGGATTTTACTTTAGGCTTTTCTTCTGTAGTTTGCCTTGTGAGATTAGAGTTGAGCTGATGTGTAAGGAAAACAGCTGTTATGGAAAAACTTAGTTAGAGTGAATTTTGAAACAACTTGTGGGTTTGAAGTAAGTTTATAATATATAGTGATTAGACAGCATTTTTCACTCTCATGAAAACTGTGTAGTCAAAACAAAAGTAGGAAAAACACATGCATATAACCCCTTAAATCTTATTTATGTGAAGATAACCAGGAGACATGGAAAATCAGGCTTCTGTTTGTTTAAGTATCATTTTTATAAACTGGCCAACTGCACTTTGAAACAAAGCCTTCGAGGTCTTTATGGGATTTATTTTCCAATTTTTTGTTCTCCTTTTGTATCTCAGTAGTTTAACGGAGGACTGAGTCTCCTAATGCTCTGATCCTTAGTGTGTGGCTCACCAAAACTGGGGAAGAATTCAGCCTTTTGTTCTTGACTCCATCCATGCTGTTGAACTCCTCCAGTGGCGTTCTCAGAAACAATGGCAGTATTTTGTAACCATAGTAATGAAACTGTTCTCTGTAATAGGATTCGGTAGCAAAATGAATTTTCTTTGGCTTTGGTAGTATTACTGCTAAGGACCCTAGGACATTGTTGATTTATTTCATTTGATGTTTAAAAAAAAAAAGCTAACCACCCCTGAAGCAATATGTCAAGTGATAAATATTCATTGGGTACCTAGCATGATATAATTCAGAGCGAGTAACTAGGCTGACTTTCATGCTTGGGAATGACTAGTGACTTGATGCTGGATTTCCTTGTGTATAAATAAGATTTCTCCTCAGGCAGAACTTCTTGCAGACCCAGATTGAGGCTTGTGTACCTCAGCTTTGGACCTTTCATGCCTGGGAAAGGGAAGGGAGCAGGAAGTCCCTTGGGGGAGACACTCCCCTGGGAGGAGACGAGCCCACCCAGGGAGCATGTGGAGAGCTGGGTCCCCGGGAAGGGGCTCTGGGGCTTCCGTGCAGCCCTGCAGCCGCACACGCAGTCGTGTCTGTGTGTTCTGAACACTTTTCCTAGAAGAGGGTCCTTACCGTTTCTCAGTTTCTCAAAGGGATCTTCTGACCTCCAAAAAACCAGATGTAGAATGGGAAGGGAAAGGCCAACAATAGAGACATCTCCGCTGAAAAGGCAGACATTCCCTGTAGCAGACAAGGAAAGGAAGAAAATTAAGTGAGGGTACCGGCTCCCTGGAGGGGAAAGAGCCTGGGGGTGAGGGGTGGGGGGTAGGGGGCAGTTTTCGGCTTTGTCACAGGACACCAAGAAGTTAGTAAGAGGGAGATGGGGAATCCTGGGGGGGGTTTGCAATGTTCATTGCAGCATTATTTATGATAACCAAGACGTGGAAGCGACCTAAGTGCCCATCAACAGATGATTGGATAAAGAAGATGTGGTACATATATACAATGGAATACTACTCAGCTGTAAAAAAGAACAAAAATCGTCCCATTTGCAACAACATGGATGGACCTTGAGGGAATTATGTTAAGTGAAATAAGCCAGATAGAGAAGGACAATCTCTGTGTGACTCCACTCATATGAGGAACTTAAAAATGCAGACAAAGAGAACAGATTAGTGGCTACTGGGGGAAAGATCGGGTGGGGGGTGGGCACAAAGGGTGAAGGGGTGCACTTACAACACGACTGACAAAACAATAATGTACAACTGAAGATTCACAAGATTGTAACCTATCATTAACTCAATAAAAATTCAATTAAAAAAAAGAATCCTGGGGGTGGGGGGTTTGGCAGCCTTGCTTTCTAGGAGCAGAAGCTACAGTGCTGTGGGTTGGGGAGTGCTGGGGAGCTTAGGAACTGAAGCCAGGGAGGGTCGGTTATTATCTTTTAAGACCTGTAGCAATGGACGGGGAGACCAGTAGCTAGTGGGAGATGTGGGTTTCAGTGGAGTATGGTTTGGTGCTGATTTGAACGGATTGCCAAGGTGAAGGAGGAGCAGGGGACAGCCTGAGCACTTTCGGGGCTGGCTCTTGATGGGTGGTGGAGATAGGCTTGGACACCTCCTGTCTCCAGATTGCAGGATGGTGAGTGAAGTTCATTTCCTCCAAGTACTGCTGTAACCTGCCAAAGTTTAGTCTGGAGGTAGCCTCCATCTCCTTGACTTTCCTCTTCTTCCTCCTTCAACCCTGCCCCCTCTTTTCTGTTTAAGTTGGTTGAATCTAATCCATGGCATTTTATTCTCCTTTGGAAAATTTTGGAGAGGCAAGTCTAGTTCTGGAGAGATCAAGGTTTTGCTATTTGGGTGTTGATTTTTGAGGCAGGTTGTGAAATTGAAAACTTTTGGAAGAGGCTTTAAAAGGCATCCCTTTTAATTCCCCTTCTGAAGCTTAGCTGTCTTTTTTAAATGCCTCTCCTAAGTGTACTTCTGGTGTGTTTGAACCTCTCCAGTGCTGGGGAGCTCACTACTGTTCCCAGTTCTTAAGTTTTTCTGAGCCTTGGTTTCTTTGTTCATCAAATGGGGGAAATTTGTGTCTTGTCTCCCTTATGTGATTGTTGAAAGGGATCAAAACAAGACGATATTAAGACTCCTCGTTATCTGTAAAGTGGTAATGCAGGTGTGTCAGGGTTCAATGCAGGAAACTGAGACCACTCTAGGTATTTTCAGCAGAAGATGTGATGCAGGGAATTGGCTGTTTAAGAAATAAAAGAACTAGAGGAACAAGAATCCGGGGGGCACCCTTGGAGCTCTTGGATGTAAGAACACACCACTGCAGCAGGAACCTGGGAGTCTGGAAGCCGCAGCTGCCGCCACCGTGACTGCCTCTAGACACCCACGCAGCTGGTGGCTTAACCTAGGAGCCCTGAGTGTGGGGGTTGCATCTGCCTGTCCTGTCCCGGGACCTTGCCTGGCAGCTGACAGGACAGCAGGCGGTTGGCCCCCACCTTGTTTTCACCTTCCAAATGTTGTGAGTGTTGTTGCTACTTGTCAGGACCCTAACAGCAAAGAGTCTGGGAAATGTTTCACTTTCCAGATTCTTCTCTCTGGGAAGACCCATAGAAGAAGGTGGCAATGGAGGCTGCAGGAGACGGCCGTCCATGTGGAGCACAAGCTATGAGGAGTCAGTGTGATAAACTCCACTCTCGTGAGCACCATCCTTCCTGCCCATTGTCGCTTGATCGAGGGGGAATGATAACCTCAGAAGTAAGGCCAGTGTTGATGGGGTTGTCTTAGAGGCAGGAAGATGGAAATGTGTGTTGTGTAACTGATTTTCCTCCCTCTGGTCTCTTCACTGCGTGATCCTTTTTCCACACCACCAGCAGATTGTTCCTTCTAGTGAAGTCTGGTTCTAATTGTGTCATCTCCTGCCTGATTTTTCAACACTGATCGGGGTTAATGTAGTAGATTTTCTAAATGCAAGTCCTCTGTAAGAATCTGTTATGGGTCTGTTCCAAGATAACATATTGTAACTGGCAGTTTACTTCATACATGTGCTCTCAGTCATTCCTGATATTAGTAGTTTGTGTCCCCCTCACCTTTTTTCTTTTTGGTGAGGAAGATTGGCCCTGAGCTAACACCTGTGGCAGTCTTCCTCTATTTTGTATGTGGGATGCCGCCACAGCATGGCTTGATGAGTGGTGGGGAGGTCCCTGCCTGAGATCCTAACCCGCGAACCCTGGGCTGATGAATTGGAGTGCGAGAACTTAACAACTATGCCACTGGGCCAGCCTCCCATCCCCCCTTTTTAATGTCTCTAGCTAGGAGTTTATCTATTTCGTTAATCTTGTGACAAAAACAAACTTTTTCATTGTCAGTTGTTTGTTTTCTATTTCATTGATTTCTGCTTTTTATTTCCCTCCTTTTACTGTGACTTTAATCTGCCCTTTTATTGATTTTTAAGGCAGAAGCTTAGACCGTTACTTTAAATCTTTCTTTTCTCTAAAATAAGTAAGTAAAGTCATATTTTACATCCCACACATTTTGGTATGTTGTATTTTCATTATCATTTAGTTCAAAATATTTTCTAATTTTCCTTGTAATTTTTTTCTTTCACCTGTGGGTTATTTAGAAGTGTGTTTTTATTTTCCAAATATTTGGGGATTTTCCAGACATATTTTTGCTATTGATTTCTAATTTACTTTTGTGGTGATCATAGAACATATTCTGTATATATTCATTTATTTTAAACCTATTGTTTTGTGGCCCAGAAATGGTAGATCTTGGTGAATGTTTCATGTGCTCTTGAAAATAACGTATATTCGACAATTATTCGTATAGTTTTCAAGTTGTTTGCTGATGTTGCTCAAATCTTCTCCATCTTTACTGATTTTTGGTGGGGGGGGGTTCTAATTCTATCAATTACTGGGAAAAGAGCATTAAAGTTTCCAATTATGATTGTGTTTTTGTCTCTTCCTCTCATTAGTTCTGCCAACTTTTGTCAATATATTTTGAAGCTCCATTAGGTGTACACACATTTAAGATTGTTGTATCTCTTTAATGAATTGATCCTTTTATGAAATGATCCTTTTATATCTCTAGTAATGCTCATATATTTATGATAGAAAACTTGGGAAATACAGAAAAGTATAAAGCAAATAAATATCGTTTGTAATCCCAGAGAACAAACTCTGTTAGTATTCTGTTTTATTTTATTCTAGTATTAAAATAAATAAGACCATTCTCTATGTAGTTTTATATCCTAACTCATTTTACATAACGTTGTGAATATTTTCTCATATCATAAGAATTCTTAAAGCAAACATTTTAATGGCTGTATTACATTTAATTGATCATATCAACTTATTTATTTATTTATTTTTTGAGAAAGATTAGCCTTGAGCTAACATCTGCCACCAATCCTCTTCTTTTTGCTGAGGAAGAGTGGCCCTGAGCTAACATCCGTGCCTGTCTTCCTCTACTTTATATGTGGGACACCTGCCACAGCATAGCTTGCCAAGTGGTGCCATGTCCGCACCCGCTATCTGAACTGGTGAACCCCGGGATGCCAAAGCAGAATGTGAGAACTTAACCACTGCGCCACCGGGTTGCCCCCTGTATTTCTTTTTTTTTAAAAAAATTACTGTAAATAACTCATGTAATCTTTCTCTATACCCATGCCTCTTACTTTAGGCTACAGTCTGAAGAAAATAGTCCTGCTATAATGCAACATGAATATGCATTCCTAAAAATCAGTATGCAGAATTGCACAATAAAAAACCACAGGCCTTATAGGAAAAATGGGGTTAGGAGCACAGCATTCCAGAACTTTGTCAGTGAAACATTAAAAAAAAAAAAGGAACCCAGAAAAAAATGATGTTATAATTTTACAAATGTTAAGTAGTTGAGAAATATATAAATATTATGAAAAATTTGTCACTTGACCTTGAAAAAGACCAGAAATTTGCTTGTGGAAGCGGGTGTTGGAAGAGTGGCGGTTGGCGAGTTGTTGTGAAGTGGTGCAAGAAGGGTTGTCTGGAATTGGATGGGATGTTGTGACACTGGACGTGCTTTGGAGCGACTCCTGATGCGTTGAGTGGAGGTCTGTGCATTCGTGGGCGCGGCTCAGTTCTGCTGGGCGCCGTGTTCTGCCTTCAGTTAGTGTTTCTCACAGACAAAAAATGCACGTTCTGTTAGCTCAGATTGTTCCCCAACATGGCAGAGGAGGAAAACGTTTTCCTTGACTCTTCGAGGGTCTCTGGCTGGTACTGAAAATTAAATGGACGAAGACAGATTAACAGGAGAACAGCGTACACATTTATTTAATGTAAGTTTTACATGACTTGGGAGACCCCATAAGGAATGAAGACCCAAAGCCACAGCAAAACCACGTTGCTTGTATAGTAGGTTGAACAAAGAGAGCCAATGGTGGAAAAGCCACTGAACTCTGTGGGGAGGCGAAAGGAAGATAAGTGATTTGAACGAGGTCTGTTTGTGTAGAATTCTCTTGGTCTCAGCTTCTTTCCTTGATAAGAACGTCTTCCTCCTGGTACAGGGAGTTCACTTTTCATGTGGGAGTTTTCTCTCCTGCTTTCAGGAAGAAAAAAGAAAGTCACAGTGCCCTTTTTGCACCTGCTGTTTCTCAAGTGCCTTTAATTCAAAATAATCAATATGCCAAAGCAGCATATTTTGGGGTGAGATGCTCCGAACTCCTTCGATATCAGTCCTGTTAGGACAAATTTGCATGTTCAGAGCAAGTACGCGTAGCTGAACCAACTATGGGGTGATGAGCTCAGCAGCCCTGGGCGTTGCAGACCTCCTTCAGAAAGGCTGACCAGTTCACGCTCCTGTTAGCTGTGTGAGGGTGGAGCTGGCCCCCCGCCTCCCGTTGGACCAGCTCCCAGAAAGTTAGCGCTGGAAGTGGCTGGAAGGGTCTTCTGCTCCTCCTGCCCAATTGTGCTCAGATTTCTAGTCCTATAATAAGCAAACAACTCCAGAGACAGGAACTTCCTCCCTTCCGAAGCAGCGCTGCTTCATTTTAGGGAGCTCTGGTTCAGTTCCTCTTCCTGAGGCTGAAAGGACTTGCTCGCCTGGATCTTGGGGCAGGCTGCAGTCGTTTTGTATAGTAGAAGAGGCAGCGTCGAAGGCAGGAATGGACGACGGCTCATGGGCCATAGAGGGCCACAGTTGGGCTGATGCTGCGGCTCCTGGTTATGGGACTCCCTGGTGTCCACCCAAACCATAAATGGCACCTTGGGACATGCCGACAAAGGGGAATTGTGCCTCTGGGTAGGAGAAATTTCGGTTAGAAGCCAAACTATTGGAACTTTGAGCACACTCAAATAGATTTTAAGGACAATGGTCAGCCTGTTTGAGGTTAGAACCGTCTTGGGCAGTCTTTGGTTGGCAGCAAGCTAGAGACGGTCTCACTGCTGACCAGGAGGTTTCTGAGGAGAGTGATGCTTGGCACTCCTGGTCGTGCGTTACCATTCTCAGATGGCATATGGACTGTGAGAATCTGGGAAGTCACACAGTGGTATTCTGGAGTGAGGAGGATCCTTAAGGGAGTGCATGTCCCCCCTCTCAGGTTACTGAGGAGGAGATAGGCCCCCAGAGGTCAGGGCTTCTTTCGAGTCCAAAGGGCTGATCAGCGCTCAGCAGGGGCTGCCACCTGCCCTCCTGGCCTGTGCCATGCTCCACTGCCCAGGACGCAGTTGACACTTGGTAAATGACGAGAGAGTGAATGGGTGGATATTGGGCTTTTTCTGAAGATGTCTACTGTCTTTGCAGAGCGGTTCAGCAAAGAGCTCGTGGCTACAGATTTTAAACATAATCTTATGGTTGAAATCTCACACTGGTTTTTTTTACGCTGTATTTTGCTGTAATAAAATCAGTTTAAACCTTTTGTCTCCTCTCTTCTCTCAAACTCCCAAGCAGTTGTTTAAATATTTTTCCAGAAAGGTCCGTTCTGTCTGTGGATCATAGGATTTAACAGAAAGCAGTTTTAAGAGTATGCTTTCTTACCAAGTAGGGTAGGTAGTATGTGAAAGTTGCAGGTTGCTGAGTAAGGGCTATTAGGCCATTTAGAAAGAGCTGGTTAACCAATGAGCTGCTCTATGCAAATCGTTATGCCCGGCAGCAGCTTCTGGCTGCAGGCTTTGAAAAGCGTGAAGCAGCAGATTATTTCCTTATGATGGGGGAAGGGGAGGGGAGGGGTAAGCGTTGTCAGGGGATTGCATTTTCTTGGAAGCACAAGGTCCGGCAGAGCTGAGTCTCTGGCTTCTTTTTCCTGCTCTGATGTGGCAGAAAGAAAGCAGGGCTCCGAGCGCTGGAGAACAAGGCTGATGCTCCTTCCCCAGGCCCCTCCTGATGGAGCGCCTGAGGGTATTCCCAGATTATTAGGGAGGCGCCCCCTCTCTTCCACTCAGCAGTGCCCTTCCAGCCCCCCTTCCTGGTGTCTGTAAGACTTTGAGAGTGAAAACAATTAGGTACTGTAAACAAAGTCCAGAGCTCCTGATCGAAAAAGCATGTATTCTATAAGGCTGCTATGAGAAGAGATAAAGAAAAAACCATAACCTCGTTAAGTGAACTGTGGCATTTGGGAGGAGGGATTTCAGCTAGTGTGTCCCAGCGGCGGGGCTGTTGGTGTTTTGAGTGGGGCAGTCCTTTCTCTTGAGGGAGCCTGTGCAGAGCTGATCTGTAGCAGGCATGATAACCCCCAGGTGTCAGTAGCTGTCACCAGTCTCTGTGAAAATGCTGCACCCACCTTTATGACCAGCGACCCACAAGGCCCCAGGGAGATGGGATGACACTGCTCAGATCAGACCCAGGGTCTGGTTTGGGCTTTTCATACAGCTTAGAACTCCTGCGGAACGGACTGAATCCCACTTCCAGTGATGCACAGCTTTAGAGATGAAAAAGGACACAACAAGCAAGGTAGATGACGCTACCGCAGCACCTGGACGTGTATAACATCCATTCACAACCTGACGTGGACATGGCAGTTTCGGATGTAGTTTGCTTCAGTGTCGCTCAGAAGTATCATGTTAAGATTTAGCATTTAAGCAAAGCTAGTTAAATAATGTTATGTGATTAATAGGAAGAGGAAAAGCCTGCTTTGCAGAGAGAGAATTCACTTAGACGTGTTTGTGGTGTGCGTGTTCAGGCTTCTCGGTTGCTCGTCCAGAGGCAGGATAGTTGAGCAGTTAAGAGCTGATTCTGGTGACACACAGCCTGAGTCCAGATGTGGTCTCTGCCCCTTACCAGTGCTGTGTCCTTGATCTGTCCTTTGGTCCGCTCATCTGCAAAATGGGGTGATCACTAAGGTCTTCATAGGGTTTTGCCTGTGGAACAGTAGCTGGCCCAGAGGATGTGTTCATAAATATTCCTTGTTAAGGGGATGCCTGGCAGTACACAGATCGCAAGTTGTGACTAAGCTTCTTTTGGGGTTTGATCCATGCCCTTTATTTACATCAGAATGGACTGTGGATAGCTCTAATATTTAACCATATTAAAGTGGGCTAAAAGTGGGCCCGTAGGAAGTATTATTAAGAGAAAAGATGAATGAACTTTTTAAATAATAATCTTGGAATGGCTTTTCTGATCTTGACAGAAGATACATGAGCCAAATTGATGAATTTGACTGTATAAAAATTAGAAACTTGTCCATAGCAAAATATAAACAAAGTCAAAGCACAGATGACACACATTGAGTCACAGGACAGAGATCTGTTTTCCTTAATTTACAAAAAGTGTTCCTGTAAGTCAAGAGAAAAGACACAGAATAGAAAAATGGGCAAAGCTCAGGGGTAGATAGTTTAGGAAAAAATGCAAAGTACTCAGTCTTACTCATAGTTAAAAAATCAGAATTCAAAATGAAGATATTTTCCATTAATCAGATTGGCAAAGTTTAGAAGAATAGTACCCAGAGTGGACGAGGTGATAGAAAGACCTGCTTTGTGGGTTCATGTTCATTTGTCTTTGGAAGAATATTTAAATTAGCATGATCTCTTTGAATCATAATTAAATAATGTCCATGTTCTTGGATCTAACAGTTCTCCTGTTTTTTTTGTATTAGAAGTAAACTCAGAAAAAAATTAAAAAAAAGTCACTAGCCTTTCATACAATGGAATACTGTGTTGCCATTAAAAAGAATGAGGTTAAATATGTGTATGCAGAGAGGGAACAGTGTCCAAGATACAGTGTTAACTAGGGGTAAAAGAACGGTATGCGTATGAGGAGCTCACATGGTTTTCAAAAGGAAGAGGCACATATGTACTTAAGTATGTAGATGCTTGTACACATATAAAGATTTCTGAGACTTTTTAAGATATACTAGAAACTGTCAACAGTGGTTACTGCAGCGGAGTGAGAACAGGAGCTCGACCGTAGGGGATAATGTTGGGGGCATTTGTTTTTCACTTGACACCTTGCTATGCTGTTTGAATTTATCATGAGCGTGTTTTGGTCACTTCCTTTAAAGTCTGCAAGCCTGTTTTGGCAAGCTTTAGGTTTTAGCAAACCTACATGTGTGAATTCAACACGTTGTATAATTGCATTTTCTGCATATTTGCTTGGATATCAAGGAGATGGTGGTGGGGGCTGTGTGTGTGTGACGTATTTAGGAAGTGAATTTAGAGACAACACATTTAACCTATTTTTGCATTAAGACAGGAAGCTGAGATTATCACCTTGCGCAGCTGGCATGGCTATGTGGTGTAATTTATTTTTATCTGTGTTATCCACAATTTACATAACGTAAAAGTAGATTTTTCTTAACCAAAGTGTACTGAGGTGAACAGAACTAGAAAAAAAAAGAGTATGCCACTCATAAGAGTGGGTGCCAAGATTCTAGTTAAACTGTCAAGTCCGTCTTTGTCAGAGTGCCCAGCTGGCTGTGGATTATTAGGAGGTATTGAAAGGGCTGCTTTGGTCCCAGACAAGAAAATTGTTAGAGGAATGGAAGCCCCAGTACTAAGATTCAGCCGTTTCCAATGTGCAGTCTCTGAAGAAAACTACACGGTGAAAGATCCATGAAATAATTTATGTGAACTTTTTACAAAGCGTTTTACAGCCCACCGATAATTTAAGAAATACGTAAAACAATTTCAGCTCCTAAGTGCTGGGAATTTGCCCTTGGGGACACTTTATTCCTGTTTAAATTAGCAGGTGTTCAAAAAAAACCTCGTAGTTTTATTTTTATTCTTAAAGTAGGGTTGGAGAAATGCCCAAGCTTTTACTTCTCTGTTGAGCAGAAATGTCCAACCTTTTAAAATTATTTCAGGTTTTCTTTCAGATACACTTCCTTATTTATCTAAAAAGGACTATATTAGGTTATTTTTTTAATTAAAGAAATTCTTTGTAAAAATTTAAAAAATAGTTTCATTGAGATAAAGTTTACAAACCGTACAGCTCGGCTGTTTCAAGTGTACACTTCAGTAGTTTTTATATAGTCACAGAATTTTGCCCTGTCACTACAACCTAATTTTAGGACATTTTTGTTGCCTCTGTGGCCATTAGCAGTCATTTCCAAATTTCCCCCCAGACTTCCTCAGAAGTTCCTGGCAACTGCTAATCTACTTGCTGACTCTGGGTTTGCCTGTTCTGGACATTTCGTATGAATGTGGTCTGTCATGACTGCCGTCTCGCACTTAGCATCTCTTCAGGTTCATCCGTGTTGTAGCGTGCGTCAGTACCTCATTCCCTTTTACGGACTGTGTACCTCATTTTATTCATCTGTTTATCAGCTGATCGTTGTTCGGGTTGTTTCCGGTTTTTGACTGTTTTAAATAATGCAGTTATCAATATTTGTGTACGAGTTTTTTTGTGGACATGTCTTCATTCCTCTTGGATGCGTATATATCTAGGTGTGGAATGGCTGGATCATGCGGTAGCTATGTTTAACCTTTGGAATCATTTTGCGAAGAGGCTCCTGCATCTTATGTTCCCACCAGCGGTGTGTGAAGCTTCTAATTTCTCCACATCCTCACCAACACTTATTATTGTCTCTTTTTTTTTTATTATAGCCATACTGGTGGATGTGAAGTGGTGTCTCATTTTTTTTTTTTTATAAGATTGGCACCTGAGCTAACGTATGTTGCCAATCTTCTTTTTTTCTTCTTCTTCTCGCCTTAGCCCCCCAGTACATAGTTGTATATTCTAGTTGTAGGTCCTTCTGACTGTGCTATGTGGGACGCCAGCTGAGCATGGCTTGATGAGCGGTGCTAGGTCCGTGCCCAGGATCTGAACTGGTGAAACCCCGGGCTGCTGAAGCAGAGTGTGCGAACTTCATTCTTTTGCATTTGAATATCCAGTTCCAGCACCATTTGTTGAAAATATTGTTCTTTCTCCATTGGGTTATCTTGGCCCACTTGTCAAAAGTTAATTGGCCATAAATGTTAGGGTTTATTTTTGGGCTCTCAATTCTATTAATTTTTTTAATTGACTCTGCGTTGGAGGAATTATTCATCTGGGATTTTGACACAGTGGGACTGCCAGTCAGTGGGCTGGAGATTGCAGTTTGGGGACTGGTGACATCATTCTGAGACATTGACTCATCTTTGTGTGATCATGAGATTAAATATTTACAGAGCCTTAATTGTAAGTTACACAGGACTGTAGTAGACGTTGTTAGAGGCATGAGAGATGATTTTGTTTATACAAATCACAAAAAATAAATACTGTGCAGCAGAAACTGGAGCCATCCATATATCACAGTTAAGCTGTGCTCCTGAGTAGTGGAATTGTCGGGACTAAAGTACACTTCCTTGTCATAGGGAGCAGTAGCTGGTTCTTTATTTAATATTTTCATTTATTAAGCAATACCTTAATTGGAAAATGAATTCTGATTTGGTTTTCCAAAACAATTATTTTTTAAAAAAGTGCTATTCCCTTTTTCCTTTTTCCTTTTCTGCATTCAGTTTGGCAAGGCGGTTAAGAATGCTGGCTTTGAAGTCGCAACTGGATTTGGGCCTTATCCTCACCCCTAATGAGCTGTGACCTTGGGCAGCTTATTTCCCTGAGCCCAAGTTTCTCGTTGCCACAGTGGGGATAATAATAAAAGTAACTGCCTCTCACGTTGGGAGAAATTGTCCATGTGTAATGGAGTCCATCACAGCACTTGGAAGTGAGCACTGCATAATGGAACTGTTGCCTTTGTTGTTGTTATTTGTTTAGATAGTTACAAAGCTCCCCTCCAACGCCCTTTGGAAATAGTTGGCAAACAGAAACACAGCGGGAATAGCTCTTTGGTCAGACATGAGGTTCAGGTGATGGGACTGAGGATGCTAAAGCTTGCAGGTTCCTGGAACAGGTTGAGCCCTTGGGTTCCTTGTCCCCTGGGAATTTCCTTGGGCAGTGGGAAGAGAACTGGCAGCCATGGAAGTCTCCCTAAGCATCAGCTCCAGGTTGAGTTTGAGGAAATGAGATACTAGCTGCTTTGGAGCAACTTAGTTTCAGATCCCAGCCTTGTAAACCTCCCAGCTTCCTTTTTGAGGGCACTAAGAATAATATTAGTAGCTAACGTTGTTGTTCTAAGTGCTTTGAATGCAATTCCCATCCTAATAATCCTGTGATATAGGAACTACTCTTTTTTTTTATTGAGTTAATGATGGGTTACAATCTTGTGAAATTTCAGTTGTACATTAATGTTTGTCATTCGTGTTGTAGGTGTACCACTTCACCCTTTGTGCCCACCCCCCACCCCACCTTTCCCCTGGTATCCACTAAACTGTTCTCTTAGTCCACATTTTTAAATTCCTCATATGAGTGGAGTCATACACAGATTATCCTTCTCTAGCTGGCTTATTTCACTTAACATAATTCCCTCAAGGTCCATCCATGTTATTGCAAATGGAATGATTTTGTTCTGTTTTGCAGCTGAGTAGTATTCCATTGTATATATATACCACATCTTCTTTATCCATTCATCTGTTGATGGGCACTTAGGTTGCTTCCATGTCTTGGCTATTGTAAATAATGCTGCAATTAACATTGCGGTACGTAGGACTTTTGGGACTGCTGACTTCAAGCTCTTTGGATAGATACCCAGTAGTGGAATGGCTGGATCATATGGTAGTTGTATTTTTAATTTTTTGAGGAATCTCCATACTGTTTTCCATAGTGGCTGCACCAGTTTGCATTCCCACCAGCAGTGTGTGAGGGTTCTATAGGAACTACTCTTGTCTCTGTTGTGTACGTGAGGCGACTGAGTAGCAGAGTAGCTAAGTAACCTTGACTGAATACGATGAGCATTTAATACCAGCTCTTGTTGAACACTTATTATCTGCAGGCACATGGGCCAAGCTCTTTACATGGCTGATCTCAAATGATCCTTGCAAATGTCCATCATCGTAACTTCGATACACGGGAACCGGTCTGTGTGTTTGCATTGCTCCACAGGCCGGGAGGTTCCCATCTATGTTATGGAGCAAGTTTCTGTTATTTACTTTACCCATTCCTCATGTTCACTGAACCCATGAATATTTAATGTCCGTGAGTTCAAATTCTGGTTTTATATTGTTCATTTGTCACCTACTCGACAACTTCCAAGGTTGCAAAACTGTTTTGTTTTATTCAGTTTCTGGAAATAATGATCCCAAGATGTTAAATTAGCAAAAAATTTGGTTTATATATATGTAATGTATTAGGTGATATTTTGAGGGAAAGGGAATTTTCTGAACTTATCTCTAAATTTGCTTTAAGCCTCAGTCTAGTTTTTGTTTTCTGTCTTTTGCCTGTGTGTCTTGTAATAGTTAACTTTCAGGACTTAGGAAGAATCTTTGTATGTGTCTTAGAAAGAGTGGGAGGTATTCTAGTGTTAGCAATGGGAAAAATGTGAATTGTGGGACATTTTAGAACTGGACATTTTGTACAGAATCATAGTGAACGAGAATGTAGGCAACTTTAAAATTGTTTACTTACTATGATAGTTGAAAGGAGGCGGCTAATGATGAGATGTGGACTGGGTCAGGTTTTGTGCTTGCTACCGGTGCCAAACTTGGTTTTTGCTCTGTTTTATGTTCAGTGTCTGTATATTTAACTGGAGTCCAAAATAATTGCTCGAAACTTCGAAATCATCTCTCTCGGGTAGAACATCGTTTTATTCTGAGTGTATGTCAGCAACTCTTCATGGCCCCTGCACTCCAGACACGGCACGTGGAAGTTCGGGGAAGAGGTTTAGGACCTGGCTGACGAGTTGTCATCTCAGGACCCTGTGAAAGTTACTGCGCTTCTGTCCACCTCACTTTTCTCATTTGTGAAAAAATGGAATCGACGTTCTCATTTCCTTTTTCTCTCTTCTCTTCCTGTGTCTTTTGTCTGCTTCTTTGTTTGTCTTTCCATCACTTTTTCAAAGTCAGCATAGCTTATACAGTTTTTTCTGATTTTAAGAGTAGTACGTTTTCACGTCACAAAATTAAGTAATACTTTCTCATTTGTGAAAAAATGGCAAAAATACGAATGAAAAAATGGTAAGTGAGTATTTATCTCATGGAGTTGTAAGGATGAACTGAATCTATGTCAAGAACTTAGGACTCCCCCTGGCATCTAGAAAATATACAATACAATTTTACATTATTCAAAATTTATTATTACTGATACTACTGGAACTTATCAGAATGAAGAATGCCTTTCAGAATGATACTGGGATGCCTAAGGCCTTGGGTGTTTCCTCCTAGGAGGCCTTTGCTCGGTGCTCGGGGAGGACAGGTGAGGAAGATTCAGGTCCAGTGGGCTCTTCTGACTGCCTCAGGCCTTACCTGCGTTTACCTGCTTTGGGGTCTCTTGGTCTTTGTTTCTATATGGGAGCAGGTGGAGGAGGCTTCAAAACAGTGTACTCCACGTCTCCTGGAGATGCGGGGATAAAACCAGTCTTTGGAACCCTGATGGGCTTTGCAGTCAGTAGCTCGGGTTTCCTAATCTGCACAATGGGAATTGTGACACTTACATCACAGGGCTCTTTTGAAGATTAAATGAAAGAATGTCTTGAAAGCAGCAGAGTGTATGTAGTGCCTTGATACAGAGGAAGTGTTTAAGACATGTTAGGTAACTATTATTTATAATAAGTACTAGGTAGAAGGATCTCCTGGGTTGCTTAAGACACTCCCGCCTTTAATTTTCAGTGTTTTGATGACAACACAGCATGTAATTCTCTGCCTTTTTGAATTATGGAACTTGCTGCAAAGTTTGACACTGAGGTAGAGCTGGGGCTCTGGGGCTTTGTTCTGTCTCTGGAGTTTTGCTTGCTTTTCTTGGGTGCACATCCACGCGTGCACATGTACACGTGCAAGTGCATATTGCACACTTACGTGGAATAACTGTGTGCTTTCACGGCTGTATGGAGGTTGCAGAGCTGCTGTCTCTGTCTTTTCTGGTGTCACCAGTCTCCTCGCTCTGTCTGCACCATCCAGGTTTTGCTGCTCGTTACTCTCTTCCTTGCAGGGTGCTATGTTAGAGGGACCGGGAATGAGTTCCAAAAGTAATGTAACTTATCCAGGTTTCACATTCATCTCTGTGTTGGGAGTACTGCTACTCTCCCTGCCTACCAGGGAGGGTGGTTATCAGGAGAGAATGAGAGGAATTTAGTGAAGGCGTGATCACAGTGGTAAACTGATAATTCAACATTGTAAAGTAGTGGAAAGAAATGGACTTTGGCACCCGACTGAGGCAGAAATCCCAGTTCTTCCAGTTACTAGGTGTGTCTGTTATTTGATCCGCTTTCTCAGCTATAACAGAGGTTGATGATAACAACATGAGTTATGATGAACGTTAAATTCTGTAATGTATATAACGAATCTAGTAAAGTATATGTTGCACATTTGTACATACTTGTCAGTAGCTGTTGCTTCTGTGACTGTCGGTTCTGCTGCCTATTTTACCTTATTTCTCTACGTTTCCCCAGTTTCTCCCTTGCTTTCTTTGGGAAGACTGGACATTGGCTAAAATGCCTGACCATCAAGCCTCCTTACTTTCTGGTTGGTGAGTGGGAATTTGCGTCATCAAAGGTTAAATCTTCGGGTTTCCATTTATTCCTGACAGTTCCTTTTTTTGTTTTGTTCTTGCTCTGGAATTCTTCATTTCAAGTTATTCTGGATGCCTAAGGGTACCAGAAAGTTAGTTTGTAAGATGAGTTTTAATTTGAGTAGAACATTGACTCTTGAACTTGTTGTCAGGATTGGGTACTCTTTGTAAATCATGGTGTTCTTTACTGAGGACCGTGAGAAAGTTAGTGACAGGCACTAGATCTGTTTCCATAGCAGAATATGGTTATTATATACATTCTATAAAATCCCAAACGTATTTGTTCATAACAAAGCAAGCAAAATATCTTCTGATTCTTAGTTTCCTATGAATATCTGTGATGTGTTCTTTCTGTTTGCCACCTGCCCATACATAATTGGGAGTAGGTGGTAAAGGCTTAAGGAAAATGTGTGAGATTAAAAAATGAAAATTGAGAAAAATGAAGCCATTTTTTGGGTGTGTTTTACAATGTAGGTTTTATTATTATTCAGGTATGGTGAAGCCAACAGATCAAGAGACAACTGCCACTGAAAAGATAGTTTGCTACTCACAGTTCCCAAGAAGAAGGGGTACCCATGCCATACAGGGCCACTTGGGGAAGCACAGGGGCTGGTAGGAGACAGAAGGAGTGAGGGGAAAGCATGGGTGAAGCTTTTATTATGGCTTCCTTGGGAAAGGCAAGGCAGGGCAGCAAAAGCAGGCTTAGGATTAGCCAGATGGAATAATTTCAGCAGACCCCGGGTATAGGAGTGATCTCTATTTGTCTGGTACCCAGCCCTGGGATGGTTAGAGCAGAGAAATATTACTTCCTGGAGTGTAAGAGCCAGACGGAAGAGGTGGTCCAGAATATGGGCCCCGAATTGATTGGTTTGCATACAAAAGGCATATTCATCTCTAGGAATTAGCTAGCCCTGGGAGGGGCAGTCCTTCCTGGATCAGCAAGGCCCCAAGCTGCCAGAGCATCAAAAAAATAACTATATTATAGTTTGTTCTTGCAAATTAGGAGAAAAGTACCATAATTTAATTTCAGTGATGGGTCCCTTGATCCAGCATGTGACACAAGAGCAGTAAAAGGAGCAGGGTGTAAGGACTCCTGGGTTGCAGCAGATGAGGTCACAGTTTTGGGTCTGGAGATGAGGTCACAGTTTTGGGTCTGGAGATGAGGTCACAGTTTTGGGTCTGGTCCCATGTGGTCCAGTTTTGCTCTTACAGAGTAAATGTCTGTTTAGGGACCAACATATCGTGAGTTCTCAATTCTCCTTGTAGACACTGAACTTGCTGGTGTTGATGAAAGGTAATGGCTGGAGATAGTGCATCAGCAAAGCTTTGTCCCGTCACTGAGAAATCGTCTTGAGACGGTGGCCCATCCACGGTTGCTTGGTGAGGTGCTTCTTCTTCAAGGAGGACCGTACAATAGAAGGTTGCCCCTGTCAAAGCAGTGTCTTAGGGTGAGCCCCAGAGAGTGAGGTTGGGACCATTTTTATTAAAGCTATCCTTGAAACCCATTTTATGATATTTCTTTTCTTCTGATTTGGCCAGGGTTGCTGTCTTGACACTTAAAGTACCCAAGTAAAATGAATTTTATAAATAAAATAGACAGCAAGTCATAGCATATGTGGAAGACAGCAAATTAACTGGGCTTTTTATTTGTTTTGCATCAGAAGATTTCTCTTCTTTGATTCTTCATGTATTCAAATTTTGTGTAATTTTCTCTTAATTAATTAATTATTTTTTTGGTGAGGAAGATTGGCCCAGAACTAACATCTGTTGCCAGTCTTCCTCTTTTTGCTGAGGAAGATTGACCCTGAGCTCACATCCCTGCCAATCTTACTCCACTTTATTTGTGGGACCCTGCCACAGCTTGACTTGATGAGCAGTATGTACGTTTGTACCTGGGATCCAAACCTGTGAACCCCAGGCTGCTAAATAGGAGTGTGTGAACTTAACCACTACACCACGGGGCTGCCCCCAATTTTCTCTTAATTTAAAAGACATATTGTGATGAAAAAAAATAAAATAATAAAAAAAATAAAAAAGACTTATGAAATTCATGCTAATGTTGAAAACCTGGAAAAGCCAGGACACGGTAAAGAAAACAAAGATCCTCTAACGTCACAACTCTGATTAGTATTTTAGTGTATTTACTTTATCTTTTCCGGAGGATGTGTCCATTTGCATTTTTCCCTGTTAAGTTATTTAAGGCCATCTTGTTCAGGGACTGCCTGCTAGTCTGCATGATTCCTTTATCTTGTTATATTGAAGTGGTGTTTGATCTCACTGGAAACTGGCTTTCGTTGTTTGCCATCAGCGAAGAGCCCTTCTGACTGAAGAGATAGGGAGACCTGTCAGGCGTGTGGAATGTCGTCTTTAGACACGGAACGGTGTGAACACACCTGTGCCTGCCGTTGGGCCTGTCAGGATACTCAGAACCAGAGGCCCTGCCACTGCAGAAAGCAAGCTCTCACCAGAGTTCTCACCTGAGCCGGGTAGGACTTTGGGGAGCTTCTTAAAATGCAGGTTCCAATTCACAATCCGGTCTGGGGTGGGACCTGACAGGCGCCCAGTGACGCCCGGGCTGCTCGCCCATGAGCCACACCTGGAGCACCTCTGAGTGCTCTCTGCTTTTGCCGTGAGGCAGTCTCTGCTTTTGTTCTGCTCTGGGCTGGGCTGTGTGGGGCCTTCCTCCACTTCCTTTTTCCATCCCTTCATCCAGGCTGCTCAAGACTCCAGCTCTTCTGTTGTCCTGTGTTCACGCCCACATTCCCACCACACCTGCTCTTCTGCTCGAGCACTTCAGTTTCCCAGGACTCCCCTTCCCACCACCGCCACCACGGCAGGGCCCAGATAGATATTTTAGTTACTTCCTACTTTATTGCCTGTCCTTCCCTCTCCCTTCCCGCTCCCCATCTTCCCGTCTGGGAGCTCAGGTCTAGTGCTGGCTGATTCCTTCCTTTCCGTGGGGGATGGGGCTCCCACTTCACAGGTGCTAACTGTCAGCCCTGCCCTGACCCCATCCGCGCAACACCAAGGCTTTGGCTCTCCCCGGGGGCGGGGGGGGGGGGGGGGGGGGGGAAGGAGGGGCGAGACAGATCCAGAGTCTTTAAAGGAGGCCTCTCCTCCTCAGTCCAGCATCCTCTCCACTAGCTGACTTGAGAAATGCTAGGTTTGACTGAACAAATAGTGATTAAGGTCCATTTCCTGAACTGCCTACCCTCAGGCCTGTTTACCTTGCAGCCCAATAACAGCTCATTTCGTGGGTGTGTCATCCCAGCTCTGTGCTCCCTTGTGTTTGGTTTTGATGCTGGGGTACAGTTGTTCATAGTCTGGGGCCAATGGAAGAGCTTGATCTTAATGGTTTTAAAAAGCAGAAGGAATACCACTCCTAACGTGAGGAAATGACTTATTTGATTAAAAAGGAGTCCTCAGGGAAACCTCCCGTTAGACTCACCTGCCCTGCTTGGCCACGCAGCCGGTGCCCTGGTGAATAAAAAATAAGGTGAAGGTTGGAGAGGAGGGCTCCTGTATAAGAATAGTTTCATTTCTGTTGGTATTTTTGATAGAGAAAATATGACTCATGGGCTCCTACATTTGGCCCTGGTTCCTTTTGCAAATGTGTTTGAGAGTATTGACAGGAAGCCTCTCAAGTTGCATGTGTGGGGTAGTTCTCTGCCAGTTGGTGCCCTGGAGGCAGCCTGTGCCTGAGGAACAGCATCCTCGCAGTGCTGCCCAGGTGTTCCTGCTGGCCTCATCCTGAGGTCCTGGCTCAGAAGAGGGTGGGGATGCTGATAAAATCTACTGGGCAACTGGACAGCACTTCCCTTAAAAAAGGCAATTAACTGTAGCTCTTTGCTGGGGTGGGGGTGGGGCGCATATCTATTGTTTTCCTTCCTCTTCAGGCTGGAAGTGGGGGAAGGAGATGAGTTCTGAGGATGAAAGGAGAAGAGAGCTGGGAAAGGCTTCCTGAAGTTTTGAGGAGCTGATGAATGGTGAAAATGACTGTGAGAAGGTGTTTTCTCAGCTGCAGGAAAACAGCGCAGCTGTGACCTCAGCTCCCAGAGAAAGCTGTTAAACCAAGCTTTCATGTGGCCACCAGGCTTTCATGCAGAAAGAGGGAGTGAGTGAGGGGTGAGGGTGACCCTGTAGGAGGGACAGGAGTCCTGCGGTGCCCTGGGAGAAATAGGGGTCTAAGCAAGTGTGAGCCTTTCCCTCGCTCCCCGCTTCCCTGCTCCTGCCCCTAGCGCTGGTGCGTCCAGGTACAGCCTTCCCTTGCTGTCTGACATTTCTGTGTCCAGCTTATCTAATCATTTAGGTGAAAACAAGTTTGAAATGTCCCCTTTCCTTGGGCATTTTGTGAACCCTAAAGAATAGGATTCTGTGAGATCCTGACGGCTCACGATCTCCCAGAGTGTGGTGGGCAGGTTGTTCCTTGCTCAGTGCCGCTGGAGCCTGAGGAACCTTAGAGAGAGGTGTGTTGTCACAGGCAGTGGGGCAGACGGTCTTGTGAGTCGTGGTCCCTTTCTGTGGCTTGGGGAGTGGCCAGTAGTTGACCCTGCACGTGGGTTGTGTGTGGGCTGGGGGGAGAGCTTTTCTGCATCTGCTTTTCAGAATGGGGGAGGGAGGTACATCTGGGGGTCAGGCATTTACCACCCATCGCCTGGAGCTGTCCAGGAGCATTCCACTTGTGGCCATCCCTGGGTTAACTCATCATGTGGCCCGCCTTTCACTTTAACTGTCGTGATGGAAACCTTTCAAAACGTGCTGGATACTTAGACGCTTGCTGCCTTCTTACCAGGGTCAACAGAGCATCATTTAAGCCTATTTACGAAGGCGTCATTTAGTTATTTTGATTGTCTGATAGTTTGTCATGCTATAGCTACAGAAGTGTCGGGTCCAGAGTCCTTGATTCGCTCGTCCCTCTTCCAGAGCATGGAGTTGTTTGAACCGGTGTGTGTTTTGTTGGTTCACTGATACCCATCACTAGATTTGTCTTTGAGCCAAATCACCTACCCTTTCTGGGCTTCAGATTTCGCATCAGGAACATGAGAGGACTGAACTGGACCAGAGGCTTTCAACCTAGGTGCTGTGACTGTCCCAGTTTGGGTAGAATTTTTGAGATGCTGAGCTTGATGTAAGTCCACTAGAATGTAAGCTTCATGAAGGCGGGACTGTACTACCAGCTCCTAGAACAGCGCCTGGTTGCTAGTAAGCATTCAATAAATATTTGTTGTATGAATACATAAGTGTATTTGTAGTATTGTAGCATATCCATGCATTTTATACGTTGGAGTTGCACATAGAATTTTGTTTGATGGGGAGAAGGGTGCACTGTTAACCCCTAAAACTGCTGGCCCAGCTGAGCTCCTGAGTTCATCCCCACTTGAACTGTGTACGAGTGAAATGAGCTCATTTCTGGTCCCTATCCCAGAGCACACTTGGATCTAGTTGGCTCTGTGGACTCCGTCACCAGCCTGTGAAGCATTCTGTGGCTTGGCAGGGTTTGGGGATTGGGCTGGCGTACAAGCACCTCTTGGAAATGGCTTGGCAGATTTCTCCATTGTGGCGTAATCTCCATGACACAGTCAGGCAAACTTGGAGGTTTGTCTTTCATTAACGGCTTGTTGATGAAGCTATTGTAAAGTAGAACCAGCAGGATTTTCCCCTTCTTATTTTGATGAGAAGATTTAACTTTGAAAAATGGTTTAAATCTAATGAGCACTTTTCTTCCCATTATTCTACACATTTCCATTTTGAATGTCAAGGTTTCATTTTCTGACACCTTTTTTTCTAGAACTTGCTTAACTCAGCCCTGTTCTGCTGCAGGTGTTTGTGGCTTCAGTAGGTACGAATGAGTGTTCCAATCACCTTGTTTGTTCCTTAGTGGAAACAAAGGTACAAAGACAGCTTTAACTCTCTGGCACATGGCAAGTGCTTTGACACACATGGAAACATGGAACAGCTTTCCCCCCAAGTTGTTAGGATGCTCTCCTGGGTCAGAGCTCAGGAGTTTTATTTCTAAAAGTGTTTTCCTCAACACATGCATTTATCATCCGCGTTAGAGCAGAAAATGAAAACATCCTTATAAATCAGTTATTATTTGATCCTCCTCCTCCCAGCTTTACCTCTTTCTCTGTTGACCTCTGATGGACTGAGGGGTATGGGCATCTCTGTGGAGGAGGGAGATGACGAGAGCAGCTGCCTTTTTCCGAGTGCCCTGTGCTAAGAACTTTTCCTGAATTGTCTCATTTAATCCTCCTAACAACTCTGTGAAGTAGGTATTTTTATTCCCATTTTACAGATGAGGTAATTGAGTCCCCAGGAGGTAAAGCATTGGTCTAAGGCCGCATAATCAGGCAGTGTTTGAGCTGGGCTGTGAGCCGGGACAGCCTGACTCCATAGCTCTTGTTCTTAGCCCCTGAATCAGTGGTTCTCAACAGAAGGGGGAGGGCCACTGTCTGAGACATTTCTAATTGTCACCTCTTGTGAGGGAGAGGAGGGCATTGCTTCTGGCATCTAGTGAGTAGAGGCCAGGGATGCTGCTAAAGCTCCTGCAGTGCACAGGACGCCCCCACGGCAAAGAATTATGTGGCCCCAAATGTCATGATGCTGAGTTTAACAAACCCTGCTGTCGATGATCTGTTCCCAGGAATGTTTGTTTTCTGTTGAATGGTCAGAGAGAGAGTGGAGTCACTTGACCTTTTAACCTTAAGCCTTATAGATTCTCTCCTCCAACCTACTAAAATTTATCATGTGGTATTTTTTAGGAGGTACCTAAGTGGAGGGTGGTGTGATGGGGTGATTCAAAGAATCCAGCTGCTGTCTGAGAACAGAGAACTTGATCGCATTCTCTTAGTGCCGACAGTAACCCTAACCCAGTGAGAAAGAGACTCCCACAAGGAGAATAGGTTGTTGCTCCAGGGCCCGTTGTGACCCAGAAGCCAATGGCTGGCTTCATGTGTGTTCACAGCCCATCCTTAGCCGTTTCAGATTCGGTCCTAATGGCCGTGGGTGCTAAGTGACCCTTGATGGTGCTTTTCTTGGAGATGCTGTTGATGAAACTCGCACATTCTAGTGTAGTAAAACCTGTGTGAGAAGCTCCTTTCTGACACCCCCGAATCCTCTTGTCGTGGTTGTGGGAATGGTTGTGAAGACCTTGGAGCTTTAAGAGATTCTCTGAACTCAGGAGGGAGAAACTTAAGAAACTGAGATGAAGGAAATACAAGAGGTAATTTCTGGGCTGGACAAATGTGTATATAGCATCTTGTTCCACTCCTTGAACTTTTAGGTAGCTGTTTAATTTTTCTCATTTCATTTTTATTTGCTTCAAATTCTACCAAGTAGAGGCTTATTTGTATCAATTAAACTCTAAAAAATATTGTTACTGGACCAAATGTGGGTCCCCTCTTGGGAGTTAAATAAAACTGCACCAGAAGTAGTTGTTTCACAAAGTTGAATTTTTACTTGTGGCATACAGCAAAGAAAAATGGAGACCATAGGGACTAATTTCACAAAGCCATGGCCCCACCCCTCCAGCACAGGGAGGTGGGTGTCTTTATTTGGGGGTAGGAATGAATATTGAAAGAGGAAGTTTCATCATGGTGAGTAGAGGTGGGCAGAAGCTTGCATATGCGTGGTTGGAGATCAGGCTTCTGCATATATCACGTGATCTAAAAATGGCTGCTTCGTCCCGCCTACAGGAGGGAATTTGCAATGTTAATGAGGGCAGGTTACTTTCGTACAGCTCTCTGCCTATCTGTCCTGGTGCCAGTCTTGTGGTTGCTGTCTTGCCCGCTCTGGGCCCGTCTGGTCCCATTCAGAGCACCTGGGTCCAGGGCAGTTGTCGCTTAGAGCTTCTTCCTGGAACGCACCTGAAAGACACATAAGCTCAAGGCCCCAAGGTGTTGGATAAAGGAACACCTGCATCTTTCAAGAAGACAAGAGAGTTAGAGTTTAGGTAGGACAAGAGAAGTGGGTTAGGGTCCATGTCTGGTGACAGTATTACAAGAATTAAGGAATTTTTATTTTTTTAATGTGGTAAAAACCAGCAAATTTGCCATCTTAACCATTTTTAAAGGTACAGTACAGTGGGAATTTTCTAGTTTTATGCCTCAATTACAGAGATACTTCACTCTGCCTGTTTTCTACCAATAACATAGCTGAAGTAGATTTCATTTACTCAGTTGGCTGATTCATTTAACACATATTTGAGTGTTTACCACCTACGGAATAGAGTAGGAATGTTGTTTTGTTTTCTTCCAAAATAGAAACTTGTAATATTTTGCTAATTATAAGATATGTGCTTATTGAAAAGAGTTCAGAAAATACAGAAAAGCATAGTCTTTCACAGTCCCACAACTCTGTTAACTGCTGTTGACATATTGGTATTTATCCTTCTAGATTGTTTTTTGTTGTTGTTATTGCTGATCTATGTCTTGTCATATTTTCACTCCAAGTGCTGTCAGACTCTGTACTATTGTCCTATTAACTATTTTCAGTTAGTACAGTCTGGACATCTTTCCATGGCAGTAAGTTTTTCTGGATAATCTGCGTAATCATTTCACTGGGTGCATTGTATTCAGAGTAGGGATGGATAATCTGCGTAATCATTTCACTGGGTGCATTGTATTGCAGAGTAGGGATGTATCATAATTTCAGTGATCAGTACTCTTTCATTGAACATCCGGGTTTCCCTTCTTTCTTCTAAACAACACTTAGATGGCTATTCTTTTGTATATCTTTGTATTTTTGCTCGGTGAGGATAGAAACAAGGTCCCTTGTTTATTGCTGCGTTTCCAGGAATTACCACTGCGTATAATAGGTGTGTAGTATAATAAATATCAGTTGAGTGAGTGAATGGCCTGGTTATTTCCATGGGATTAGGAATAGGGTTTTTGTATATGGGTTAGGTCCTGGAGGGGAGGGGAAGAGCTTGGTGATTGGGGTGGTTGAACTGCTGGGGGCAGAGCTCTAATAGAGGTCATCCAGGTCCGTTGAGGCCAGAGGTTGCCTGGCCAGAGAGGAAGGGTCACAGAAAGGGAGAGGCTTCTTCGGATCTTTGTGGAATGCTTACTGTACACCCAAGGGCAGCGGAGAAAAGCTGCTTCCTCTCTTGCCTGCTCCTTGCCACGCAGTCGTTTCCCTTCTGTAGGAAACCTCAAAGTTTCAGGGCAATTTCAGGCCAGTGCTATCTGTCCTGTTCACCCTCATTATTCCAGCAGTAAGTCGAGCAGAATGGCAAAGAGTCTACCAGATTTAAATCCTGGCTCTACCACTTAGTGGCTTTCTGACCTTGAGTCCCCCAGCCTCTCTGAGCCTCAGTCACGGCTCTGGAAGTAGGGGTGATATAATAGCTAATAATAATAGTTGTGCCTTGCAGAGAGGACAGTGTAAGAGATTACTAAGTGTTAACTCTTCTTAGCTAGTATTATTATGGATTAAGTAAGTTTTTTAATAGGTTGCTCTGTGTTCTTTTGTATGGGAGAAATCCACTGTAAGCCCCGAACAAACCTACTTTCTAGTGCATGTACACTCTGTTGAGTTTTCTGAAACACAATCGTTGTGTGAATTGGGACTGCCTGCAGCTACACTGTTTGTGCAGTAAGATATTCCTTTATTGAGCAGAAGAACTGCGTGTTCTCCTTCTAGCTTTCAAGTCACATCACTCCCTTGCCTGCTACCCAGAAAGGGTAGCATCTGGCACCATGGTGGCAAGAGTTCCTATTTACCCCCACCACTGACTCCCTGTTGCAGTGGAGAAAAAGGTCTGTATAAGCTCAGTGGGAAGCTGTTTCTGAGCTTGGAGCGAGGAGAATGAGTGGCAAAATGTTGGTTGTGGGGTCCAGAATTTAAATGAATATTGCTATCAAAGTGGAGTCCATTGTTCACTACCTTTCTGCTGACCACAGGTGATTCATAGGTAATCCTAACCTCAAAGGAGAAGGAAGGCAAGTGGGCCATGACATTGCATGAGCGGTATTGTATGTTCCAGAAATCTAAATAAAGTGTAGAGAGCATTGTCTACTTTAATAAAAAATTTTGAACCCAATTTAATCTCTTTAATGTTTTTCTTCTGTTTCCTTGATATCATAATCCTCCAGCCTGCCCAGGAACACCTGGGTTCTGCTTCTCACAGCTTCAACAACTTCAGTTTTTGAGGAACTTCCTAGCTGCTGCCCGTTCTCTGCGCCATTTATTAAGGGACAGTATTATAATTATTGTGGTTTACAAAAACCCTCTCATGTCTTCCCTCAGTTCTGCTAGGTCTCCTGTATTTGCACATCAGGGAAAAGGCCTGGATGAAGGGCGGTGTCAGATTGGAATATTTCCTTTCCTTTTGCAGTTTGGACTTAATTATTCGCCCTGAAGCCAACTTGGCTCTCCAGAGCTCTCGAGGAATAAGTCTTTCTGATGGGTGTTTCCACATTGCTCAGGGATGGACACTCCCAAAAACTAAAGCACCGAAACTAAAGAATGGGACCCACGTTTGGGATGATTCTTGTGACAGAAGTGTCCCATGCACTTCTTTGCCTTCCCCAGTGCCCCGAATGGAACGTGATTCTTTGCGATGCCCGGGCGGACGTCCTGAGTGTGAGTTATCGCACTGCCGTGGGGGCACACCACGTGGAGCGGGGACCACGGAGCAGAGCGATGTTCGTGTTCATGCGGGGTGCTCGGAGAGCTTCCACTGCCTCCCTTTTAGTTCTCTGTCTGATTGGTTTCTCTCTCTTCTGTCTGGCCTTGGGGGTAACTCAGTGTGCCTGCCTATCGCAGTTCATTTTCAACATCTAAGGACTTAGGAAGGTGGGGATGTCATCACCTCTTGCAGAGACCACAAGAATGTGGCATGGATGCCACTACGTTGATCGTGCCTTTTCCCTGTGAGACAGTCAGCTTTAGGACGTGCTCCCACACAGCGTTCCCGGTTGCCCCTGCCCTGGATAGGAATGAGTTGAATGGGAGGAGAAACCTAGTTACCTCCCACCCATCATCTCCCCTTAGGCTCCTTCAGTTTACGAGGGAGGAAAATCGAGACGGGAGCCGCAGAGAGTTGGCGCCCAGGCCCTCTGGTTCTCGGACCTGTGCTCTTGCCATCACTGTCCCTCCTTGTCACCGTGGGTGTAAGCAAGCCTGGAGGAACTGTGAAAGGCGGGCTCAAGGGACGGAGAGAGGGGCTCTTATGAGTAAGATACATGGTGTGTGTGTGCACGCCAATTCTGTGACACATAGTTGGCTTTCTTCCTAATTCTTTACTATTTCCTATCGGTGGTGTTGCTGGCTGGGAATTTTGGATAATAAAAGAATTATGCTTTTTAATTTAACAAAAGAAGAACCTGGAAGTTACTACCAGTCCTAGCTCATGTTTCTGTGATCACGTCTTCACATGGGGAGCGTCAGTCTTTAGAAGAGCTGTCTGTGCTGAGGGAGGACCGGGCGGGACACTGGTGTTTATTGTGTGTGTGGGTGTGTGTGTGTGTGTGGTCCTTAGCTAGGTGAAGGACAGTGATGCCATCGGGGAGCCCCAGCTCCAGGTAGCAGCTGGCTGACCCTTTCCTTTAGACTCCGCCCTGGAAGGACAGAGCACCTTCTATTTAGAAAAGCCTTTGCTATTCATGCTGTTGCTTTTTCAAAAGAGGTTAGATGGTGGGCGTGCAGGGCTCTTTGGAATTTTTCCTTTTCCGTATGTTTGGGGCAGAGGAAGGTTGTTCAGAAAAAAAATCATGTAAGTCAATGCCATATTTGTAAATGCTTTTATATCAATATCTTCAAGCTCATTTTCTCAAATAGTCAGTTTTCTTTTCTTTTTTCTTAATCGTAAGAGTCATGCATGCACATGGTAAAAACCCCAACAGGAGAGCAGAACAGTGAGAAGTAGGTGTCTGCTTTTTGTCTCCACATCTAGGCCCACACCGCAAGGAATCAGTGTTACTGGTCTTTGTGTCTGCACACATACACACCACAGACGGAGATGCCAGATAGAAAATATCAGGGCATACACGGTGTTAGTTTGCTGGGGCTGTCATAACAAAGTACCACAGACCAGTGGCTTAAACAAAGAAATTCACTTTCTCATGGTTCTGGAGACTGGAAGTCTGGGATCGAGGAAGTCTGGGATCGAGGAGTCAGAAGGATTGGTCTCTTTTGAGGCCTCTCTCCTTGGCTTGTTGATGGCCATCTTCTCTGTGTCTTCACATGGTCTTCTTTATCTGCATGTCCATGTCCTGATCTCTTCTTACAAGGACATCAGTCATACTGGATTAGGGCCCAACCCAATGGCCTTCTTTAACTTTAATACCTCTTTAAGGCCCCTATTTCCAAATATAGTCACATTCTAAGATTAGAGAGTTTTCAGGGGGTTAGGACTTCAACATATGAATTTTGGTTGGGCGGGTGTAGGGGAACACAAATCAGCCCATAACGCCGACTTATTTTTTTTTAACTATATCCTCTTATATGGGTAGTCCATAATTCATTTATTCAGTCCACGTGTAGCTGGAGAATAAGACTGTTTCCATGATTTTAACAAACAACCTTATGCCTAAATCTCTGCCCTTGTACAAGTGTACCTGCAGGGTAAACTTCTAGAAGAATTGCAAGCACTGTCGTCCAAAGAGATAGTCTTGGGTTCCTCTTGAATATGTCTTAATTTCTTCTTATTATAAGGAAAAGGAGAGCATGCGGTATCTACAAATTAAAGCCTTAACTGCTCCGTGATACACTGCTGGTGTGAGAAATTCAGACTGCAGCACGTAGCTTGTGCACTTGGCCCTGTGGGGTGGGATTGCCAGCCCTTTTGTTTGAGGAGTGTTGCAATTATGATTTTACCGTATATTATTCACTCAACCTCCGTTTATTGAGCCACTCATGGGCACTCTTTTGTTCATATGTTGCGTTGTTGTTTCTAAGACTATTTTTTAGCACAGTTTGAGGTTCACAGCAACATTGAGAGGGAGGTCCAGAGATTTCTCATATACCCGCTGCCCGTACACATGCACAGCCTCGCTCATTATCCACAACCCCAGCAGAGCAATACATTTGTTACAATTGATGAGCCTTCATTGACACATCATTATCATCCAAAGTCCAAGGTTTGTATTAGAGTTCACTCTTGGTGATGTACATCTTACATTTATTTGTTTTGTATTGCCTGATTTATTCAGTAAAAGGTCTAGGGCCCTTGGAGCCAGAGGTAACAAGACGCAGGCACTTCTCGGCAAGCTTGTGACAGCCCTGGCAGTTAGGCTGACCAGGAGTTGATTTTTTCAGTTTTGAAGGTGAAGATCTGGGGAGTGACATGCTCAGAGTAATAAAGCCATAAATGGCAGGGCCTTATGTAAACCCATTTTATTCTAAGTTATGCTTTTCCAGAAAGAAGTGGCAAGTCAGCAGGACTGTGAGATTTTCCTGGATGCTAACATAACATTTCTTTGGATGCTGTTTTGAATTTCCACTTGGTGTGTATGTCAGTGTTTGGTTTAAGTTAGTGCACTTGTACCCTTGGTTATTGGCAGTTTGCTTTGAGAAGTACCTTTGAGGCTAGTGGAGAATGGCTATTGGATTCTAATATTAGACTTGTGTTTTTATATGTACAAACATCTACACACACACACACGCGCGCGCGCGCGTATATTTTTTAATACCATAGCAGTATGTAGAGTTAAAGTGAACAATAAGGAAAGTTTAAAAAATCAGATCCATACAATGATACATGACTGTAATGATAGAAGAGGATTAAACCAGTATGATTTTCTTTTCACATTTTCCATAATCACATCCCTCTGTCACTATGTGTCTGTCTGTAAATGACCAATTAGGCTCACATTGTGTGTGTGTCTGTTCATTTTCCCCTCCACGGAGATAGTAAGTTTAAATGTTGATTCTGCTGTGGGAAAGTTCTATCATGGGAAGCATCAACTGCTCCTAAAATATTTCTTTTTCCAAATAGGATAAATATTTTGTTTATCACAGTTAAATTTGGAATGCAGTTAGACTGGTTATCTAAGACTATAGAGCTTAAAGAGTTAGCAACTAATGAAGGTGCAGTTGGGAAAGACTTTGGGAGGCAGAGGAGGAGGGAGACATGGCCTGGAGAAAAGCCAGCTCAGCCAGTGCAGGGGTGAGGGGGCGGGCGGGCGGGGACACGAGCACGCTGTAAAGGAAGGTGGCCTGTAAGAACACCACACATGCACAGTGTTAGGACCCACTGGTGTGATCTGTTAGCCCAGCCCAATAGAACAGCTTATCTTCCAAAGCAGTGGCCTAGTCTGGGGAGGCAAGAAGAGTCTTTTGAGGAAAATGGCTTAGAAAACTGAATGTAAGATGGAAAGAGTACATTAGCAAAAATTTTAAGTAATGAACTAGTACAGAACGTCAAAGGGCTCAAACAGCGGCAGTTTCATGAAGTAGATGAAATAACTTGGGAAATGTGTATGTTTTGAAGATCTGTCATAGCACCATTATGATTACGACCTGCTGTCTTATACCTGTATACCCATCATCTCGTCTCCTTGTAGCTGATGTTTATAGCGTGGCCTTCTAATTGGTGCTTGTTTTGAAGCCAGTCAGAGTCCTGAACTTCCTTCCAAATCATTATCAAGAGATTGAATTTTTAGGTGTTAGGTTTTATGTAGAGTTAATACATGTAGATTTTGTTGTTATTTGCAGTTTATGACGAACTCTTTTGTAGAATTCTCTATTTGCTAAGCAGAATTCCTTCCCTAACACCAGGTGGGTCTGATTAGGTTGTCCAAGAGACCACAGCATAAGTATTGTTATATAGTAAAGTATTACTTTCATAAATGAGGAGTCTGAGTCTTAAAAGGGTAAATAACTTGCCCATGCTTCATAGCTGGTGGTTGACAGAGCCAGGCCCCAAACCCAGGCAGACTGTCTTTGAGCCTGAGCTTTTAACAGCGCTGTGTTCTAGTGCCCCATGCTCTCCTAAAGATCTAGTTTCCTTTTAGGGCAGTGAAAACACTCCATGTGATATTGTGGTGATGGATATATGTCTTTGTATGTTTGTCCAAACCCATTGAATATGCAGCAGCAAATATGAACCCTTAGGTAAATCACAGACTTTAATGTGCCAATAAAAGGATAAAACCATGGATTATGATGTGTCAATGTAGGTTCATCCTTGGTAAAAAAAAAAAACAAACCATTCTTGATAATGGAGGAGGCTATGCATGTGTAGGAGTAGAGGGTATATGGGAAATTTCTGTGCCTTCTTCTCAATTTTGTTGTAAGATCTAAAACTACTGTGAAAAAAGTAAAGTCTTTAAAAACAATTAACACCAGACCCAAAACTGAAAACTTAATCCCTATTTTATTTAATATCCCCAAAGTATGTCCAGTTGCATTGACCAATAAAGCCTAGTCTTGCCGCACTCATTAGCCTAAGAGTTTACCATGAGGACCTGGCGCTCTGGTCAGCGGTGCGTTTGCAGGAGGCACCTCTTCCCCCTGAGCTTCAGGTTACACACGCCGTGATGTCCTGTGAAAGTGGACAGATGCGAGCCTACCTAGCCTTGCCCATCCCACACGTCCCCACGTGTTCACACAGTGCATTGTTAGGCTCAGGGAGTTTGATATATCTCTTTCTTGGGCCCAACTTCTTGTTTTTTGTGTTTTCCCCACCTCATTTTGTCCTTTTTTAAATTCTCGGCTTCTTCTCTTCTCTTTGCCGATCCCAGAAATCTTTATCTAAGAGTAATGATTATGGTGCTTCAGGTGAACTGTGCCTTTTCTGCTTAATTATTGGGCATCTCCCAAGCGGTGGTGCTAATCATTAGAGAGGATATCAGGCCAGTTCTGGTGAAAGCTTTATTCACACACTAAACTCTTCGTGCATGTTCAATGGGCAGGTTGCCTCGGAAAAATGGTAGCTTTGAAAGGTCACCTGCAACGGAGGTCTGGGATTAATAGGTTTGTAAAGTTGTGGCTTTAAGAGGATGTTCTGTGTTCCTTTTCTAGCTGGCCTGCTGCTGCGGGCCTGCTGGCTGTGCCCTGTGCTGCGGCTGCTGTCCCAAGTTCCGACAGTCCCGGAGCACCCGCTTCATGTACGCGCTCTACTTCATTCTCGTCGCCCTCCTCTGCTGCGTCATGATGTCCAAAACCATGCCTAAGGAGATGAAGGAGCACGTAAGTGGGCCTCTTTTCAACTCTTCCCATTTCTGATGGTTCAGGAGGGGGTGTGGTGGGGAACAGTCACTTTAGAGGATGGGGTCTGCACACCGCAGTGTGGTTTTGGGTACACTCGCTCTTTCTCAACCGTCCTGATGCCTCTAACAGCGCTTTCCTGCCAAGCAGGCGAACCATTCAATGTCTTGATCTTGAGTAGTGGTACAAATGTGGGCTGGTACTTTTGGTGGAGGATGCTTCTATCAGGGGGTTGTGTGTTTTGTCTTCTCCCTGTTTATGGCTCTTCCTGATTGGATGTGAACAGGTAGTCTTGTCTTGTAGACTTTTGTACTTCTCCCTTGTCATAAGGGTGGCTGCTAGTATCTCAAATAGCAGCTGTTATAAGCACTTAATTTGGCCAATATGGGAAGTACGATAAGGCTTAGGTAATCCCACAGACAGTTAGGAGTGGGCTATGGGGCGATTTTTACTTTTCTGGACATGTCACTTGTAGGGTGGGTGTCTCTACGGTTGAGGGATACACTTTCAGCCATTTCTTGGACAAGGGATGTAGAACGAGGCCTGGTTTGTGATGCTGATGAGACAAATATAGGACCCTTTTCTGGAATTCCCCTCTTTTCCCCATAGTAGGCCTCTTGATCAGCCAGATTACAGGGCGGGGGGGAGGGGTGTTGGAGTTTTCGAGGGCGCACAATAAATGGCACCATCCTTTCCTTCCCGGGTTCTGAACAAACTGGCAATAAAGACTACAGCGTCAGCAGGCAGGTGCCAAACATCCCGTTTATCCCTCCTAAAGCTGATGAAACCAGGTAGCTTGTGTCTGCAGGGAAGTGGGCTTCCTCCTGCTGAACCCAAACATGAGCCAGACCTACCCACTTGGGGACCCTCCCCGGGCACCAGTCTCGCTGGGCTGGGCCGCTCTCTGCAGGGGCACAGTTTGTCGGGAAGAGCAGCAGGCGTGCTGCCTGGGGGCCACTCTTGTCGGAGGGGAAAGGAGAGAGGAGAGCCCAGCTATCTAAACCCCACATGCCGTACAGATTGGCCGCTGACCGCTGAGCACTGCGGAGTGAGGAGTGGGAGCGAGGCCAGGGCAGCTCTCCGATGGACCCCTGCCAGAGGGGACGGCATGGCCAGGAGCAGCTCCCCAGGAAGTGTCCGTTCTCCCCGACCTTAGGCTAAAACTGCAGACTATTTCATATACACTCAAGGGGTTCAAAACAACCATTTTCTTAAAAGCACTTGATACATTCCCATCCATTAGTTGGAGGAGGCCCCTGGAAGTTTTCTGTTGGGTAATGCGTTTATAATTGTGGTTGTACCGTCTGGAATGTGGCGGAACTACTCTTAGACTTTTGAAATTTAGATTCTCCTCTGATTGCCTTAAACACCAGCTCTCTACTCAGTAGGGCACTGCAGTTATGGGGCATTCGGACTTGGGGGAAATCGAGCTTATAAACCTGAAGACAAGGTCCAAAGTCTTCCGTGGCATGAAACAAGGTAGAAATTCACAAGTGCCGTGTGGGAGTATGCATGCAGTGCTGTAGAGGTTTGGAGGCAGGGGGCCAAGGTGCGAGGCTGCCTCATTTGTCTCTGCCAGGTTTCACTCCAGCTCTGTGTTGTTTGCCCCCTGTTCTCTTCCTCTTACCCTCATGTGTTTGTGGTAAGAAGTGTAAAAGGAGGATACTGAAAGGGTAAATTTTAACTCATATTCTGTAGGTCCACTTAGTCTCCCGTTTGCTGCCTTTGTTTTTCAGGTAACTTCGTGTTGTGTTTTTTAAATTCAACAGGCACTGGCTTGAGGATCGCTGTGGTTCTGTGGTGGGAGCTCCCAGTGTGTCCTGGCTGTCTGCGGTGCGGTCCCAGCTCTTGAGAAGTTTTCAGTCTCTGTAGAATTAAGTTTTGGATCCAAGAAACAAAGTCTGAAACTATCTGAATATATAGTATCTCTTAGTGGTGAACCCATGGAGACTTTGTTGCTGGAGGCAGAGAGAATTTGGGAGCCACAGGTCTCTATTTTAGGATACGACTTTCATAATAATAATTTTGACATTTGGTTACCATTAAGTCATGCTGCCCCATGAAACCGTCCCTGACTCCAGCCAGTATCTCTGCTTTCCGACTGTTCATAGATCATTGAAGAAACAAATGGAAGATGTGAACTGGTATTGCTGGGGAAGTCTTCATGGAAGAACGGACTTGCTTGATGATAATAAGTATTTTAAGTGCTAATATTTCTTGGGTGATACCATGTGCCGGGTTTTATTCCGAGCATTTTAGCTGTATCATCTCACTCTACCACTTCTGTGCTCACCTGAGCAGTCGGCACTGTCGTTATCCCTGCTCTGCAGGCGACGAAACTGAGGCACTGAGTCCTTAAAGTGCCGTGCCCGAGGTCTCCAGCTCTAAGTGGTCGAGCTGGGATTTGAATGCAGGCTGAACGTGCTCTTAGCTACTAGGCCTTGTAGGTAGAGAGAAGAGCAAGGACAAGGCACACGTAGGACAGGGAGAAGATGTGAGTAGGTCAAATGAGCAGATCTCACAGGAATTTCAGTGCTGAGGTGCGGCGTTGACCGTGGTCTGGTGGCAGGTGGGCAGCTCTTGTAGGTTCTTGGCTGGGAGGCTGTCATGGAAACAGGGAGGCATTTAGGGAGGTGAGCCCTGCAGTGGTGTGTGTGCAGTGTGATTTGGGGTCAGAGCAGAGGGAGGAGTGGGTAACTGATGCCTCACAGAGGCTCCTGTAAATGTCTCTGTGTCTGTTCCCTGAATGGACTGATTTAAAATTGGTTTGGCTGGGCTTCCTGCATAGGGAATGGGCGAAACCAGTCCTGTTCCATCTTTACAGCCTCACAGGGTCCCGCCAGCTGGTCACAAAGTCAGCTTGTTTCGTGGCCTACAGAATGGAGGCTGACCTCATCCTCAGGCGGTGCTTGAGGGTGGGCGTTGAAAGGTCCCCTTGTGGGCATGCACACTGGGCTTCTGCCGCAGTCCTCGCCCCCTCTTTGTTGGCCTGTAGACATGTGTGAGGATGTGATGGAAGAGGAGAAGCCCTGTATGCCTCCAGCAGCCCAGAGGGGAGTGTGTAATTGCCTCCCACCCAGTATTCTCGCCTCCATGTGCGATGGCCTTTGGTATGTGGGTTAAGGACGTGAGCGCAGCCCCTTTCCAGTTACTTTCAGTTTTTCCTTGGTTTCAGGATGCAGCCTGTGTTTAAGTTTGAGCGAGAGACAACTGCCAAGGAGGTGCTGGGCCAAACTTGGTGCTGTTTGTTTTCACTAGGGAAACTCCTCTTTCCCATGAGAACCACGGCTCAGAGAAAGTTCTACTGTGCTGGCTGAGTAGGGTGTGATTTCTGTCTTCTCTTGGAGCATTTTCCCCATCTCAAAACGTAGGAACCGTTTTATTGCAGGTCGTTGCTGTCAATAATCGTGTTATGCAGGCAGGTGTAGTCCTAAGATATTTAATGCCTTGAGGATTGAAAATCTGCATTTTAGAATGTAGAATGCCAAAAACACAAAACTAAATGGTTGAGAGATTTGAGCGTCCTGTCCTGCTGCACCAGATCACCCTCTGTGTTCGGAGGCGGATGGTGACACTCGAGGTTCAGGTGCCCTGGGAGTCTACGCACGCATTTTGGGAGGGAGGAGAAAGGAAGGTTGGTCTTGTTTTCTGTGGAAGAGAGGCCTCTAAAGCCAAGCCTACCTTGGAGAAGGGAGGACAGGTGACCTATGTGGCCCTCGGGCCTTCCTCCCTGCGAACTCCGTGCCAGACCAAGGGAGGAAGGGTCTGAAAGGTTCCTAACCTGGAGCGTCTTAGGGCTGTTTTCTTTGTCCATGTTCCATTGGTCCCTGGGCTGCCCAGGTTTCCTGGGGATGGGTAGTACGTAGTGCCCGGGGTGGCTGAATCCTTAGCATTTTGTTGTTTCAGAATCAAAACACATCTTGCACTTTGTGGAAGACTGGTTTTTGTGTTGTTGTTGTATGTTTGTTTTAAATTTAAATTTTGAAGAATTACTTCTTACATTGAAAGGAGAGACAACTAAGATGTTTATTTTGATAGCAATCTTTTTTTGTTCCTTCATTTGTTTTAGAAGGCATGATATGTTGTTTGTAATCCTACTTGATCTCTTTTGGGAACATATTTTGCTTTACGCACCATTTTCTCCTGCTGAGTTTGGGTCAGTTTTCCTTTGAGTGAGTGAGTGGCGGTGTGGAAGCTGCCTCCTCCTGTGATTGGTTCCTCTCGCCCTGGATGAACAGAATGATAGTGTTGCAGGGTGCGGTGGGCTTCAGAGGAGCATTGGCCAAGATCTAACGGGATCCGGACGTGAGGGGGGCTCATAGCTGCAGTTTCCTCAGTGTCATAAAAGCAGCTCCTGAATTCCGTTCTCTCCCTGGACTTGATGAAAGTCAGCCGGTCTGATGGTGAGAGCCTGACCCCCAGCCCCACCCATTAGCTAGCGCCACACCCCAGAGATTGCAGGAGAGCCTGGGAATCGAGCCTAGGAGTTGTAGATTGGCCTGCAGGCTCTTGTTTGGCCAGCCTGTAGAGATATATATATGTATTTTAAATTTCAGTTTGGCTGCCTGTAGAAGGGCTAGCATGCTGTAGCTCACCGTGGGCCCCATCACTGGACATTTACTCTTCCTTCTAGCCCCCGAAGAAAGGCGTTTGGATTTGCAACTCCCAAAATAGCTTAAATCCTTGGAGTTCACAACTTTCTGAAAAGGATGTAAGTGTCCAAATGGGTAGGAGAGCTCTCTTACCCCGCACATTATGGTGGGCAGTATGGAAGTTGCTGAGTGTGCTAGAGTGGTCTGTCCAAATCTACACGCACAGCCCCAGGCTGAGGCCCGAGAAGGCCTTCTCTACACTAACTAGTCTACCCCTTTACATGCTGGAATCTGGCATTTTTATTCACATGACTATTTAGAAATTGTCCTGATCACTTTGGTCCATTGAACTCAATGGAGCACTCAACTTCAGGATTAATGTGGGGTGGAGGTGGGACTCTGCATTGGATCTAAACCAGTTCCTTCTTCCCTAAGTTAAATTTGTCACCTATCCCCATCCCCCTTTTAAAATCTTAAGTATATATTCTAATCACAGTTTCTGCATTTATCATGAAGTCCAAAATTTGCCAGGGAAAGGGAAAAGGGATATATGTTGAGGCTGCTAAATGTGAGTTTGGGCCCTTTGAACAAAGGTAGCAGGATGGGCTTAAAGGATTTTTCTCTATTTATTCAGAAAAACCTTCTCTCACAACACATTCCCTAGAGGTGATATGTAAAGTTTTTTTGGACTGTATTTCTCAGTCATTTTCACTATTCATTATTGTCGTCATCAGAAGGAGATGCAGAAATGGGAAATTCATGTATATTAGCAGTATTAATCTAAGATTGTGTGGAAGTAGATGAAAGTGAAATAGTTAAAGAAGGATTATTTGTAGCCAGTCTAGTCCCAAGGCCACCTCCACATCTTGTTACCCATCACCCAGAACGAAGTGGTCATCTCCTCTTTGCCAGAGCCTTAAACACCGCCCCCTGCCCTTCTCTTGTGCCTGCTTCCCCTGGGGCAGCTCATTCATTTGTGGCTTTGGTTATCCTGTATAGGGCCCACTTTTCTCAGCACAGTGTGGGGACCCTGACAGATCCAGTGCTGACCACATACTTTTCCCAGACAGGTTATAAAAGCATTGGGTTTCCACTGTGCCTCCGAGTCATCCTGATTCAGCCCCTGATGTCACATTCCAGTGGCCTTATCTAGACTTGGATTCTCTCTGAACGTCCCTAGCTTCACAGACATATTCCCTTCCCCCAGACTTCTTTCTCCAGGGTGACCTGAGGATGCTGTTTGCTACTAGTATTTCTCCCAAGTGATGCCCCATTTCCGAATTCTGGGGTCACCATAGTTAGTGACATAGATGAATACTGAAGCTACTTCCCTTAGAAACAACTCAGCTTTCAAAAGGCTGTTATAATAAGTGCATCCTTCAGTCAGTTCGCAGTGACATTCAGCAGTACTTCCCTGGTTCCTGGAGTTGACAGAGCTTCGATCCAATATGTTTGAGGCTCTGAAATTTGGTAGATGAGCTTCTTCACTTTCTATTTTTAACCTACACTGTTAAGAGGAATATGAAGGGACTAGAGTAAGTGTAGTTTGTAGGAAAGCCCTCCCTGCGCTAGTCACAGGGAATTAAAAAAATACACCAAACAAAGTTACTAGTTAAAGGATCTAGTTAAAGAGAGAAGAAAGGGGAAAAAGGATGCAGCTCACATTTATGGGAAGCGTTCTGCCCTGGGAAGAGCGCGCAAATATCAGGCAGTGTTAAGTGTTATACAGAGAAAATAATGATCTCTTTTAAAGTATAATTTGAATAAAATGTTAGGATTTTTTTAAAGTGGAAGAATCTGGAGTCATAATGCTAACCAACCCTCTCATTTGACAGGTGAGAGAATGTGGCCCGGGGAAGGGAAGTGGCTTGTCCAAGGCAGTGACGTCAGTGGAGCTGGGACTAGAACCCAGGACTGTTGGCGGCTTGGCCACCTGGCCAGTGCTGTTCCCGCCTGTGTGACTAGGTGTGCTTGTTGCTCAGAAGTTCATGGAAGTAACAGGGAAAGCCTGAGCAAACTTATCCTTCCTGCTGAGTCCTAGTCTTCTGGAGTCGGTAGTGAGGGAGAAGTATTCCTTCTGGAAACAGCATCACCTTGGGCCTTTGGCAGCTTTCTTAGCTTATTCCTACTCCCCGCACTGCTTCCTGTTGAGAAGTCCAAAATCTGGGCTCAAGGGACCACTGTTAGTCTGAAGTGGAAAACAGAGGCAACTACAAACCTAGTATTTATTTATTCAGTGGCTTTGCATGTAAAATAGAACCTGCCTTCAAGGTGTGTTTGGTGTAACGATCTTTTTAAAGTAAACATCAGCAATGAGAAATATTCCACTTTGATCTAAAACGCCACGTGGTTTGTCCCCGCACAGAGCGACAGGGTTTCATGCAAAGCTGGAAAGGCTGGCTCTCGTTCCGGTTCGGTGTTTACTGGCTGAATGGAGACCTGCGGACTTGAGACGGCGCGCCCGGTGTTGCTGAAGCGCGCTGAAGCTCTGTAGTGTAGAACTCTCCATGCTTAGTGGCGTTTTCTGTTTTTATATTAGAACAGGTGTCGAGTTAGCTAAAAAATGTTGCTGACCCACTTCTTTGATTCTGGAGTATTTTTTTAATCCGGCTGAGACAGAATGCTTTTCAAAAGTTGTCTTTCTGAACAGCAACTGGGTTCATTGTACTGTCGTACCTTGTGTGTGTCGCGTGTATCAGTGAGTACGTTTTTGAGGTTAAAGGTAGATTTGGGCCCTGGAACCTCAAGCCCTTTGTAGAACATGGAGGAAAGCTCTCTCTATGATCTAATCAGAGTGTCCCTGTGGGGAGCAGACAGTGAGGTTGCGCCTCTTAAATCCTCTGTGTCCCCCTCCTCACCAAATTGGGGTGACTCTGGGGACACGTATTTCCAAACAACTTTATCTTTGGTCTAAATTCCATCCAGACATAGCACCATGTGGGAGAAAACAGGAGTCCCTGGAGTGCTCCCACCCCTCGCTCCTCCCACAGCTCAGGCCTCACCCTCCCGCACGCAAGCGGATGCCAGGAAAACGAGGGTGGGAAGCAGCTTTGTACTCAGGCAGTGATTTGAACTAACGTATACCCTGCTGAGAGTCTTTTTTTGAGTCTGAACCAAAGACAAAGAGGTTTGATCCTTGTTCAGTAATAATGAGTTTGCCAGGAGCCAGAACACAACAAACAATAGTCATTGTCCTTGGTCTGGAGGATCTGTTGCCCGGAAGCTGTTGGGGGGCACCGGATGTTAACAGGATCTCTGTTTTAGGATCGGTCTGCCTGTGGGATCGGGAGAATGAGGAGATGGGGGCACTGAAGTTTTCCTGACCCTTTTTTCTGTCATCATCGAAAGCATGTGTTAAGCAACTGTCCACAGACGGGGCCCGCTCTGCAGATAAATGGGACAGACGAGAGCTTACAGAGGGAAACAAACAGTCCTGTTCTTATAAAAACGAGGTCAGAGGCAACAGACAAATAAATGGCACGAGACAGAACAAACTAAGGAAGAGTAGCTTCAAAATGCTGGGAGCAGGAACATAAATATTGTGAATTGTTGAGTCTTGATGATACACTTCTCAGAGTTGAAAGGGTGACCGTGTTACTTGGTTAAGCTGTAATCTGAGTTCATGTTTTAAGTCATGTTATCCTCCCTCCCTCCCTCCTTCCTTCCTTCCTTCCTTCCCACGTAGGTGCCAAGCACCGTGTGAGGTGCTGGGGATGTTGGTATGAGTAACTTACAGTCATTGTCCTTAGAGAACTGGGCCTCAGCTGGGGGGAAGGGAGACCAGTTTGGAAAGAGTGTACAGAAGGAGTCCCCAGCGTTAGACTGCGTGTGCACATGGTCGTTTGAAAGCTAAAAATATGTGAACTCCGTTAGCGACTGTTGGAGACCGTGGTGTCAGCTTAGCTATCTGTCTGCTGACCTTTGGTCTCCCGCGTTAGAGCTCAGGAATGCTTTCTCTCCGTCCCTGTCTGGAGACTGGGAGCTGAGGTGAGGCGGGAGGTTGGTAGAGGGCGTGGAGGGTGTTACAACCCCTGTAAAGCAGGGCTGAGCTTAATCACAGGAGGGTGGGTATTTTGGGGCTATGGTTTTTCAATTTCAGTGAGACTGTTTCTGCAGTCTTCAAATAAGTCTAAAATTATCTTTCGACATGCCAGCTTTCATCAGTGTGGGTTTTATTTTTGGTACCATGGGCTGTGTGTGCATAACAGATGTGAGGACTTTTTTCCATTAGAGCTGTTGAGGGCTTCTGACCCACAGAGAAAAGCGTTGGCACTCAGAGGCGTGTGCTCCCCTAGTCCCACCACCGTTATCTGCAGGCAGATAAACTAAAATACTTAAATTGCTGCTCTAAAAATGACGCATGGGAGATGGACGGTTCACTCACAGCACCAGTTCCATCTGGGGACAGCAGTGAGCTCTGGAGAAGGGGAAGAGAGAGTGGAGGCCAGAAGGCAGGACAGCACGGGGACACTCAGAAGACATCCACTGACCTGCTCTGCTCTCTGCTCCCCTGGCTTTCCATCTGTAGAGTAAGTTAAGTTATCACCAGCCGCCATTCGCCTTTGAGATGTTAATTTCTACTTCCCCAGTTCAGCACAACTCCTCAGCTCTTCTTCCTGGTGGTCCAGGGGTGAGCGAACTTTCTCCTTAAAGAGCCGGCTGGAAAACACTTTCAGCTTTGGGGTCTGTGTGGTCTTTAGCAACTACTCGCTCTGCCATTTTAGGGCAAAAGCAGCCAAAACAATGTGCCAACAAATGAGTGTGGCTGTGTCCCCATAAAGCTTTATTTACATAAACAGGAGCTAGCTGGGTTTGACCCACAGGCTGCCATCTGCTGCTGCCTGTGTTAGACACAGGGGCTCTATGGGTATCCATCCAGTTATTCCCTCCTTCTCTCTAAAGGGGAAACCTCAATGGCCTGAACTTTGTGCTGAGGGTACTGGAGTTCTTGCTTCAGCTCCAGGTCCCTGGGCTGTGAGAACCACATACTGGGTCGACCAGGCAAGAATAATGTAGTAATAAATTTAGTGTGACACATTTAACAGGATATATGTCTTATTCTCTGTGACCTTTTGAAATAATGGTAAGTCATTCACAGGTAAAAATAATTAGTGTTCTTTTTCTGTAGCCCAACCAGGCATTTTGGTGATCAGGAAGAAGTGAGGATGGAGACACTGAGTGTATGGGTACCCTAGGTCCTCTACTGCTGGAGACCCCCAATTCCAGATCCAGTAAATGGTAAAATGAGAAGGATGCTCGGCCAGGAATCTAAATGTCTGCCATGTCCTGGTCCTCAGTACTAGGATTGGGCAACAAGTCACTAGGGGCTCTCAGAATCTTGAGGTTATGGGTACTGTAGAGTCCCATCTCTTGGGGGATATTAGATTCTCATGTTCCACCTAAGGCAAGAATCGTGAATAGTCAAAATTAGCCATGGAAATGCTTGAAATATCCTTAAGTAGAGTACACATGGTTTTGTGTATACCGCATTTCACTAGAAAGTTAGCTCCTCGTTAACATGGATTTTTTAGACTCATTTTATTCCGTGCTTGTGTCCCCGTAACCTAGAACGATACCCGCACCTGGTAGACATGAATGATCAACGTCTGCAAGAATATATGTTTAACTGTGTGATGTAGTGTATAGTATGGAAGAAAGAATGCACGTGCAAACTCTAATTTCACTGGGTTTTTAAAAATTATTTACAGAAGGCAGTCATGCGCATGGTCGAATTTGCATAGAATATGTCACCTCTGTGTTCCAGGTTCACACATTCAAGAAGAAAGCTGATTTGGGGCTCACTTAGGGTATAAGCACTTCTTCTGTCCGATAAGTGGTCCAAATAGAAAACTTCACCTGTTAGACACTGAGTCCTCTTGTTATGGAAATGCTAGCATCTCCGTGTTCAGGAGACATCCTTCGGTCGGCCTTGTTCCTCTCAGGGCGGCACCAAGCTCTCCATCAGACCCTGTGTTCTATGGGAGAGGGTGGGGGGCAATGACCATATTTTCCAATTGAAACAAAGTCCAGACCTCTATAGCTGCGATTTTACATTGTCTCTGGGGTTAGGTGTAGGTTTTTTCTTGACTCAGAGGGCCCTGTTCCCACCCTGCTCCCTTTGATTGCTGGGGCAGTGCTTGTGGGCAAAGACCCTCAGAAACCAGGACTGAGATGCAGACTCTGACGGGGAGGGGCAGCACAGGATTTCCTGGCTGCAAGGTGGGGGCTGTGTGGCTTTGCTGGCAGTTCCCTTTCTCTCTTCTACTCTCCTGTTACCTTCAACCCTAGAGTTTTCAAAAACCCTCACTGGGGAGTATTGGCAGTATCTATGAAAATTTAAAACGTACCAACTTTATGACCCAGTGTTCAACTTCTTGGTATCTGTCCTTCCTAATGCTTTACATGGCTCTGCACAATACAGACGATGTCCGTTGTGCGTTATTTATTATAGTGAAAAATCAGACACAACCAAAGAGTCTGCCAGTTAGGTAACAGAAAATAATTATGGTTGGTCTAGACTGTGGAATTCTATATAGTAGTTAAAAAGGCTTCAGATAGATTTATGTGTTCAACCTGCAACAATCTGCAAGCCATTATGAGAGTAGAATAACACAGCAAAAGGTCTAGAAGATAGACGTGCGACCGTGACAGCGGTTACCTCTGGGAAGCAATCAGATTAGAGTTGGGGTAATAATGGTCAAGGCAATTCTGTTTTCTGTATCTTTATCGTAATTTACATTTTCTTTGGCAACAAGAATATAATTATGTATTGCTTGTATAATTGCAAGTAAATGCAATTTAGGAACAATCCTTGGAACTTGGATCCTCTGCAGTTAGATTTCTCGAAAGCACGCGAAGAAGGCTCGCTCGGTTCGCTTTCTGACCCAGATCCCTGACTGTCTCCTCAGCCGTCTGCAGTCCGGCTTCTGCTTCCACCCTGCTCGAGAGAGTATTCTGATCTGTGTCCCAGATGACTCCTTGCTGCCAAATCCAGTTACTTCTCAGGCCTCCACCCATTGGCAGTGTTTGACACCGCTGACCCCTCTGCTTCTTGAAAGCCTCTCCTTCAGCTTCTCTCTGGTTCATCCTTTTCAGTTTCTTTCTTCTTCCTAGCCCCTGGAGGTTTGCATCCCCCAGGGTTCTGAGCTGTGCACGCCTCTGTCTTCCTCCCCTTCTTTTACTGCATTCCTCTCCAGGTGACTTTATTTACTCCCATTGATGCCTCCTTTGCCACCTCTGCGGGTCACTACGAAATCTTGATCTCTAGTCCAGCCATCTTTCTGGAGTGCTGCACACGTAGCCATCAGCCCACACTTCCCCTTGGTACAGGCACTTCCAGTGTAACTGATTGTTAAGTGAATTGCTGCCCCACCACCCCAAAACCACTCTTCCCCTATGATTCCTATCTGCCACTGGTCTGCCATCGGATCACCTGCCAATCTGGAATCTGAGATCCTAGTCCTGGGTTCCTCTGCCTTTATTCATGGGTCATGTCAAATCAGCAAACAGGACCTATTCATTCCATGGCTCCCAACCCCCACTGCCATTGCCTCCTGAAGGCCTACATCAGTTTTCACTGGGATTAACTCTTATTTCTCTGTCAAGGTCGGTAACTGGTGGGGTTCTTATTTATACATTCTGCCCGCATGTCACCTAATTCTCTAAACAGGGCTTGACATTAGCTGATCCCTGTTCCCCTTCTGTGGACGAACCCTTCACACCATTGTAATTAGTCAGTCCTCCAGGGGCTGTCTTGTTTGGATTGAAAGCTTATTGTTTAAAGTTGATTTCAGTTGTTTTCTAACTGTCTAATCGTGTTTGTGGCTATTGATCCTGATGAAATGCTCGTGGTGGGAGAGCTGGGAGCATCACCTCCGTCTCTGCATGTGTGCTTCCAAGGTTCTGAGGAGTTACTGTTTGAGGGCATTGAGTTCCTGATTTCAGAGGTGGCAGGGTCAAATAAAACCAGACTCTGGAATTTTAATTCTTCTTGTGGCTTTTAATAATGACACAATGTAGATTTTTCTCTTAAAATAATTTAGAAACTCAAACAAAAGAACATCAAGTACTGGTTGTTGTTACGGTTTTTTTATTTTTTTTATAGCCCCCACATCCCAAAAAGGTCCTCAAAGATAATGACTTATCAAGAAATGAGTCTTGGTTGCTTTAGAGGCTGTCTATGAGAGGATGGAAGCCGATTTTTTTGTTTCCTGAGGAAGATTCGCCCTGAGCTACATCTGTTGCCAATCTTCCGCTTTTTTGCTTGAGGAAGATTCACCCTGAGCTAACATCTGTGCCAGTGTTCCTCTATTTTGTATGTGGGTTTCCGCCACATCATGGCCACTGACAAAAGGTGTAGGTCTGTGCTCAGGAATGGAACCCAGGCTGCTGAAGCAGAGGGTACCCAGCTTAACCACTAGGCCACAGGGCGGGCTCCAGAAGCTGATTTTACCATTCCACATTTCACAGCTCCTGTCCATTGGTGAGTGACAGACAGACGACATTGTCGTGGAGCCTGGAATTATTCCACAGAGAAAAATAAATTGTCATAGAAAGTTTGGAAAATATCAGAAAGAGGAGAGGCAGACTGAAAGAGGCTCTTGGTTCTGAAATTCGTTTTCCAGTGAGGGATATTAAAAAAAATCTGTAGATCCGGTTCTTCTAGTTTTTATGCTGTTACTCATGCTGAGCTGCCCAGAGCTTTCTTTGCAGCTTGGTTTCATTCACTGCCCTAGAAATCTGATATAATGAAACTTAAGAAACATTAGCTTTCCTAATAGGCCATTTTCTGACCTCTCAAATAATACTTTAATATTATAGGAGCGGGACTCTCATCTTCCTCCTCTCCATTTCTGTAGGAACCACTCCCACAGTCCATCCTTTATTCCTAAGTTTGCAGCATCTGAGCCCCTGGCCAACTAGACCTGTAAGCGTTTCCATAGCTCTTCTGTTTCTTTATATTTGTTTGCCTGAGATTGGGGGGCATGGCTAGCATCTCTCCTACGGAGACAAAATTGCTTGGATTTCCTTCTAGCTCCCATCTCTTTGAGCTTAGTACTTGTGTTGAAGTTTTAAAAATGTCTTCCGTGATTTGGGAGTTGATGTATTTCCTTTGGGTGGTGCCCAGGTGTCTGGAAGACAGACAAGTGAGAGCTGTTTTTCGGAACTCAGTTCTTATATAAATGTGCCAGGGAAGGGTTCACCTCATTGCAAGTTACCCTGTATCCTTCCATACGAATCCCTTGGTGAACTGAATAGAGCATCTGCTGAGTTCCAGGATGCTCATTTCCCCCCATGCTTGTATCAGAATGCCTCACCCAGTCAGTGACACATGTAATTTGCCTGACTTCTTCTCCCAGAAATTCTTTTTGTAAGATAGATAGTACTTTAGAATTAAGGAAGTTTACTTAATGGCTATGCGGACTAGGAACTGTAGGAGCACTTCACGGGGATTAACTGATTCGATCTCGGGGCAGCTCGTGGGGTGGGCGGCAGTGTTGTTTCCTTGTACAAAGAAGGAAGTTGAGGCTCGGGGAGGACATGTGATTTGCCCCAGTTAGTGGTGGAGTTGGGGCTGGGAGTCCACGTGACTGTTCTCACTGATAATTTGTGGCTTCGAGTCTGGTTGCCCTGGGGGTTGGGAGGAAGCCCCTTGCCTTCAGCTGTGTACAGATCCAACATGGATGCAGTGTCCTTGGGTGCCCGGAGCCAGACTTCAGGGGCCATACCCTGAGCAGGCCTGCCCCCGTCACCCCACACTGTGGAATCAGTATGTGATGTATGTTTTCTTTTTTCAAAACTGGATGGAGCTTGGAACAGCAAATATTTGATCAGAGCAAATTCCCCTTGCTGAATCCTGCCAGCTTGTTCAACTCGAAGGTTCTTTGCCTAAAAATATTCACCACTTACTGAAGGCTGAATGACTAAGTCGCCCGCAGAGCATAAAGCAGATCTGTCTGGAGCAGGGGGTGGTTTGCCTACTTGTGTTTTGGTTGAAATGTGCAGTGCCACATACTCACCCTTTGAGGAGCCCGAGGGCCTCTGGGAGTAAACAGGGAGGGCTCTATGGCAGCTGATGGGCTGGCGCTCTGATGGGCTGGAGCTCTAATGGTCTGGAGCTCTGATCTGCTGGCATTAGCATTCTCCTTGAAATGCATTCTAGGAGAAGGAGATGAGAGAAGTGCGTTTGGGGTGGGGAGGTGGAGAAGAGCCTGAAGGGCTGGTGTAGATGAAGGGGGTGCTGACAGGCGTGTGTCATAGTGGGGGGTCAGGAATTGGCTTTGCTGATAGAGCAGCAGAGAGAAGGGAGGGAGGAAAAGAGTCAATTGAGTATCATAGAGCAATAAATCCCATGTAAGTACGGCAGCCTAATGAGTGAGGTCGTGTGGGTCCTCCAGGAATACAGTTTTTACAGATTTAAAGCAATGTCACCTCCTTGTTACCCGAACCACTCAATGGGGATAGCTTTGGTTTCCGGTTTGAGGCTCTGAAACGTTCACTTTGTGTGGGGTCTCCCCATTGCTTCAGTATCTGGAGAGGTTAATCCCGTGAGTTTGCGATCTCACGGTGAAACACAGCTGAAAATTCAGAGCCTTCGGAAAGCACTTGCTAACCTCTCAGCCCTTCACAGGGGCCCCTCCTGTGTCCTCATATCTGGTCCTCATTGCCGTTCTGAATCAGCTTCCAGACCGGATGTTCTCACTGGGATGCCTAGGGTGCCTCCACCTCTGTAAGTTAAAAACACACTCCTGAGGTGTCTTCCTAGTGCCACACTCTGTCCTCTGCCAACCCTCGTCCCCTCCGCCCTGAACAGCAGCGTGTTGAAAGAAGCAAAAGGGAACCCTCCCCATCCTTCACTTGCACGGTTCACTGTCCGCATTCTTGTCATCCGCACCTCCTACCACCTATGACTTCTACCCACAGAATTTCTATTTTTTCTGCCACTGGTTGACCCTCTTCATCCATTACCTGGACTGGTAAACAGTGGCCTTCTAACTTACCCTCCTGCCTCACACCTGTCCCCTTTCCAGTCTGTCCTCCGCTTTGCAGCCATCCCAGCTTAAACAGTTGTTTCTCCTTGCCTACTGAATGGGGGCCGGACTTCTTAGCATGGCATACCCGGCCTTTCCCAACTGCCTTTTGTCCTTTACCTCTTGCCAAGCAATGCCTTTTTAGTATAAGTATGTCCCATGCAATATTTAGTCTATGTCCCAAATATTGTATACAACACACTTATACTAAAAAATTAGCCATTGCTTATGCAAAATTTAAATTTTCTTTTTTATTTTATTTTTTTTACTGAGGAAGATTCACCCTGAGCCAACATCCACTGCCAGTCTTTCTCTTTGTTTTTTTTTGTATGTGAGCTGCCAGCACAGCATGGCCACTGACAGTGGAGTGGTGTAGGTCTCCACCCAGGAACCAAACCCAGGCTGCCGAAGTGGAGCACGGTGAACCTAACCACTGGCCCACCAGGACTGGCCCCGAAATTTAAATTTAACTAGACATTCTGTATTTTTCTGGCAACCCTACACGTGTGTTACTTTGTTTTACAGCCTGGTCAAAAAATATAGTAGTCTCTATGCATTTATATCTTGCTCTGATCTAAAAACATTGCAGTTGCACGACATGTTGACTGCAAAGTGTTTGACATTTCTTCATGAAATCCTTCGTGTCTGTTCGTGAAAATGGAGCTATGCTTGTACGGTCTCCGTAATGATGCATTTTTGCCTGAGACACTACTTTGGAAAGATACGTTTTGTTTTGGAAAAACGTGTCTGAGAGTCAGGCGCAGTAGCTTCAGACTGCAGGTCTCTTCCGAGGGGAGCAAATCCTCATTCAGGAAGACGAAGTCCAGTTAAATTTAGTCTTCCTTTTGTTTATGGAAACCTTAATAGCCCCGGTTATTATTGTTTCTTCAAGATCTTTTCTGGAGAAGGAACTAAACTATCATGCTTCAATTTCATCTCCAGCTTTGTGTGACTTTTGTCCCTGTGATATTTTTGTCTTATGAATAACAGCTATAATGTGATTTTCAACTGGTTTTCTGTTCTGAAGAATGTTCAACTTTGATGTTGATGAGAAGCAATTTTTTTTTTACCACTGACTAAATCTGTATTTTCTGACATTAATAAAAATGTACTGCTGTTCTCCTTATGTAAGATTTTAATTATTCTCATAATGTAAATAGGTTTTACATCAAGATCTAATTGGACTAGAATAAACAATTGTCAGCATTTGTTAGAAGACTAAGATGCGTAAATAAAGAGCTCAGTGGATCAAGAAAAAAACCCAGTTAACAGCCAATTCACAGAGAAAACTACAGAGGACCCTAAATTTAAGAAAAGATGTGAACTTTTACTAGTGATGAGGAAGATGGACATTGAAACAAGATAATGTTTGTTATCTTTGAATTGAGTGTTCAGGTTGGGAACGTGAGCAGTCTCAGATATTATTGGTGAGATGTAAATTGGTGCAGTCTTTGAAAGTGTGATTTGACTTTAATTCTTGAAATTTGAAAACGTAGATACTGCTTGACCCATTGATTCCATTTCTGGGTCGGGAGTGTCTGTATAAATCACAGCATGTGTGCAGTGAGGCATCCAAGCAGGGTTTATGGAATCAGAGTTCGTAGTAGCAAAAAACAAATACACAAAACAAAAAATCCTCCCAAGGAGCTCAATATGGGAATGCTAGCCAATTTTGATCCAGCCTTGCTATAAAATATTACATAGTGGTTAAAGAGAGTGGGTGGGGTTTTATGTATCCATAGGGAGAGATCTCTGTGGCTTACTGTTCATTGGACAAATAATTGCAGAACAATATGTATACTCTTATTTAATAAAGCTGTCTCTCTCTATATATGGTACCATACAGGTGTATGTGTGTGTGTGTGTGTTGTGTGTAAGGATGGGGGTGTGTATACACACACACATTTATATATGTAAAATAATAAAAACACCCCCCAAAATGTTAACTTTCCTGAGGTGGGGAGTGACATTTTGGGGTGAGAGTGAAGGAAGTCTCTCACTTTTTTCTATATATTTATGCATCTTGAGAAAAATTTATCCGTGTATTACAAGTGTCATTTAAAAAAAATCCTGATGCTGGATTTCAGAATTCATTCAGGGAAAGGAAAGGCTGAGTGGTACGTTATGAACACTAGATCTTTTCAAAAGAGTCAGAGTGAATTAAGTCGTCGTGTTTGGAAGGACACTCTACTCCCTTCTCAGCCTTCATTTCTCTGAGCACGTGGCGCGCCTCCTTGCTGGGTTCTGACCTGTGGGCTGGGGGAACACCATGACAGCCCTTCTTTACCAGTTTTAGCAGATGACTGTTTTCTCTTTTTCCTCAGATCCCTTTTTACGAAGACCTTTGTAAAGGCATTAAAGCTGGAGACACCTGCCAGAATCTGGTGGGGTACTCTGCCGTGTACAGAGTCTGCTTTGGAATGGCCTGTTTCTTCTTCATCTTCTGCCTCCTGACCTTAAAAATCAACAACAGCAAAAGTTGTCGAGCCCATATTCACAACGGGTAAGTCCCGGGTCTTCGTGGGCATACGTCCCCTTTCCTTGGGTTCAGAACAGTATCCAGGACCTCTTCCACTTGTCAGCCCCTCCCTGCTCTTCCTCCAGTTGAAATTGGTGACACTGATTTTAGGGAGGGTGGGACTTGCCACCACCCAGAGGCCTGAGAACTAGAATCCTATTTGTAACACCTGGTACCGTAACGAGACATGAAGTGGAGACAAGAGTTAATTTCTTGTACCAAGATCTCTCCCCAGGTCGTTTCCTCCCCTGCAACAAAATGGTGTTTTGCACAGTCCAAGGCCACGCTGAGTCTGTATAATTAGGAAAAGGCAGTCTCCAGTCACTTAATTACTTCCCCTCGATTTGGAGAGAACACTGCCAGTGGCAGAATCGTGGATTGACATGCTTACCTTCTAAGAGGCCTTTTGTCCTTCCTTGAATATCATTTAAATACATTTCCCCCTTTTGGTTTCCTTCCAGCTTTTGGTTCTTCAAACTTCTGCTGTTGGGGGCCATGTGCTCAGGAGCTTTCTTCATTCCAGATCAGGAGACCTTTCTGAATGGTAAAAATGGGGTATTTTGGGTACCTATTTTGTCTTTACCCATTTTGTGAAATTATTCAAAAGCGTAGTCCAGGGTGCGTTTGATATTTTGAATTACTGATTTTCTTATGGCTCAAAAACACATTCCTGGCGCCAGCCCCATGGTGTAGTGGTTGAGTTCAGCCTGCTCCACTTTGGTGGCCTGAGTTCGTGGGTTTGGTTCCTAGGTGCAGACCTACTCCACTCATCAGCCATGCTGTGGCGGCAACCCACTTATAAAGTGGGGGAAGATTGGCACAGATATTAGCCCAGGGCTAATCTTCCTCAGCAAAAAAAATTCCTGCCTTACCTGCCCATACTTTATCTACCCCGGGCCCCTCCTTCCCCACACCCTCTTCTGCCTCACCTCCTCCAGGGAGGTGAGAAGACCTTTGATTAGTCTGTGGGCTGAAGATTGAAATGATGATTTTAAGGTTATTGGCCTGAAAGGAAAATGAGGCACTTAACATTTGTTTGCAAACCGGTTTAGCATGTCAGCCATGAGTGAAGAGGCAGGGGAGACCTTGTTCTCTCTGAGCACTGCCCGGAAGAGCCGGGGACAACAAGTACATGGCCTCTGAGCGGCTCTAAACCTGCGGCAGCTGTCATGGGATCGAAAAGGCATCCTCCAGTCTACTTCTAAACCTACCTGATGTGAAACCGTGTCACACAGAGTTATATTCCTTATTGATAGAACCTACCAAAATTGGTTTAATGTGAAGCCTTAAATCAGCCGAAACAGGGCGCCCTTCTTCATATGAACTAGGGAGAAAAAAAGCCTGAATTTCAGCAGTTCCAAACACTGTTCAAACCAAATGGATTCACTTTCCTAATTAAGACAGTAGAACAGTCGCCTTGCGTCAGTCCACAGGGAGCCATCGGAGTCCCTCTGACAGTCACATGTTGGGGTCCGACCAGTTTTCAGAGTCATACTGGTTTTATCTGTTCCTTAAGGAAGTCATGCCCCAGTCTCATTTTTACCTGAAATGCTGCTTGCTGTTTTTCTATTCCCCACAGACCTACTTTTATGTATTAGAATAATAGATTTAGAACGGGAAAGGTCTAGTCCAGCTCAGTCACCTTTATATACAGGCTGCAGCCCAGAGATGTGACGTGGCACATCCAAGGTTAGCGCTTTTTTGTAGCAGAGCCAGAAGTAGGATCTGAGTGCCTGGTCCCAAGTCGGAACCTCATTTCCTCACAGATGTTGGTGGCTCCCTATCCAATAAAATTTGAACCCTTGATTTTTCTGGCAGTGTGTGTTTTTACTTTTAAATTGTGGGTCCTCATTGATTTTGTGAATTACTGCCTCTGTTAAGATATCTGGCAGTGAGAGCATGGAGGTTAAGCTTGGGTGCTCCAGAGCCAGGCTGCCTGTGTTCACGTCCCAGCTGCATCCTTTACTGGCTCCAGGACTTTGTGGATTTACATAGACTCAGTTTTTCTCCTCTGTAAAGTGGGTATAATAGTACCCAACTGATGATCGTGTGGGAATTAAATGTGTTGTAGGTACTGTCAGCATGCAGTAAAAATGAACTGTAGTCGTTACTCTCTTTTGAGCTAAACGCTTGGCACAATCACCTCATCTCCTTCTGGATGGTCTTCTTTTGCAGCCTGGCGCTATGTGGGGGCCATCGGAGCCTTCATCTTTATAGGCATCCAGCTCATCCTGCTCGTGGAGTTTGCACATAAATGGAACAAAAACTGGTATGTGCCTTTATGGAAAACTTCCGGTGGACCCACTGCCTGACTCAGAGAAGCCGCCGGTGGAACGGTGTTGATAAAGCTGTGCTCTGATTTGCACTGCAGGGGTCGGCAGCCTGCACACACCTAAAACAGCTTATGCTGGCACCTTGCCTCCGCCCCTGCTCCTGGGACCTCTTCATTCACTCCTCTCCCATACTGTTTTTCTCTCCTTTCTACCTTTCCTTCTTTCACTTCGTTTCTTTTCACTTTTTAGCTCTCTTTTCCCCCACACTCTGTCATTTGGGCTCTAAGTCAATCACTGATGTGACAGCCTCACTCAACCCTATTGCTGGTGCCTTTCGGTGCCAGCTCTCCCGTTGTGGTGGTGGCTGAAAACCTGCGTGGGCTTTCTCCCGGGCGCCCAGCCTTAGGAGATTAAAACAAAGTGCTTTGGAGCTGAGGTTCATTTCTGCAAAGAACGTGCCATGGAAGAGTTCTCTACTTTAAAGAAACGTTTGTTCCTTCTCACCTGCCTGGGAGTGGAAGGACGCTTTCCTTAGGAAGGTGTGTGTGCTGCTTTGGAAAGCCCTCCTGACTTTTAAAAATACAGACTTTCTCAGTGCCTTGAAAGGAGAATTCACATCCCAGGATAAGTAGGAAATGCCAGACTCTTAAGAGCTGGTTTTATTTCTTGCTGGGCCACACTGAGGAAATGACAGCTAGACGAGGGTCCAGACTCTGTGTGGCTGCGGGCAAAGCCCTTGGCTGCTCTCCGTCTCACTTACTTACAAAATAGGAATGAAAATAGCTGCCTGTTGTCCCCAGTAAGGCCTTTGTTATTTTGTAGATTTTATAGGCATTAATCTTATTTTATACTGTTTTGGGAAAAAAAATCAGAAAGTACTATACGAATGTGAATTTTTTTTTTATCTTGGACAAAACCAAATGTACTGTCCAAATTCTCTCAAAATACTTTTCGTTCTGATTATGTTCCTCAGTTTGGTGGTAGTAGCTTCTGTTTCATTTTGATTTTGTTTTTAAAAAATCAAATCATGGGGGCTGGCCCCGTGGCCGAGTGGTTAAGTTTGCGCGCTCCGCTGCAGGCGGCCCAGTGTTTCGTTGGTTCGAATCCTGGGCCCGGACATGGCACTGTTCATCAAACCACGCTGAGGCAGCTTCCCACATGCCACAACCAGAAGGACCCACAACGAAGAATATACAACTATGTACTGGGGGGCTTTGGGGAGAAAAAGGAAAAAAAAAAAAATCTTAAAAAAAAAATCAAATCATGAGATGCATGAGTGAAAGGATAATGTTAGTCATTTTATTATTTGGTAAATATTGGAGTAAGCACCCAAATGCTTACAGCCTATTTTTGAAATGTTTATGGCATGTTGAATAGTCATACAAATAGCACTCCAGATGTGTTTTGGTATTTCTTCAAGTCTCAATCTCTTCAATGACACATTTCAAGGTCTGAGTTATGCTCCTGTGTAAAGGATTGCATGCTGTCCTGCTTTTTGAGCCATCCTTGAAACCCCGTGATTTGTGTTTGTGGTCTCCACTAGATCTTATTTTGAGTCAGGGGAGTTTTCCTAAAGAGAAGTCATATAAGACTCTCTTGTATGGGATCCTATTTTCTCAGAAGTGCAGAAGAAATACCCTCAAAGAGTTAGAAATGCCTTTTAATGATATTAATTTAATTATCATTCTTTCTATGATAATTCTTACTGTACTTTCATGTACTTAATGTACTTTCTGAATTTTTCATTAGACAAAGTAAATACGTCATCCTAAAATTTTCACAAATATACTTCAAAATAGAGGAGAACTTCATGGTAAAATGTTAGCATCTTTGATACTGAGTGCCTGATCTGCCCATTAAATGGTCCGTTCTCTTGAGGATACTTGTGTGTCTTCACTCTTGACTTTAATGTTTTGATTGATTCTGAAGCCATTTTCTGGGACTGATTTTTGGTGCCAAGTTTTAACAGGCATTCTGGAAGACTTTGGTTTCTTTAAAAACTTTCCAGAAACCACTCAGTAAGAATGGCTTAAGAGCTTTGCAACAAATGATGTTGCTGTTGTCTGGGCTTTGAGGCCAAATACCAACGAAATCCCTTTTGTCAGCGTGTTCATAGTTGACTTGTCTTCCTAAAGTTAGGACTGAGCTAGGAAGCTCACTAATATTGTTATTTTCGGATAGATTCCTCTAATTTAATAGGTTTTTTTGCTGTGTGTTTTAACAGAGACTTTTGCTTACAAGCTTAGCTAGAAAATACAATACTCATCTCACTCTTCATGGAACAGCCAAAGTTCTTTTTCTTCCCTTTTCTTAAACATCCTGAGAAGCAGAAAATCCTGAAGGCAGTGGGCTGGAAAGGTGTGGGCCTGGAGACCGGGACGCTGCTTGCTGTTTCACTTTGGGTAAATCACTTGGCCTCTCTGACCTGTTTTCACGCCTGTAAAGTGATGTGGTTGGACTAGATGTTTAATGTGTTTTTTTCTTTCTAGCTCAAATTTTGTGATTTGAAGTGTCACTTCTACGTGAAAATTGAAATAAAAAGTAGGTGGTATCCTCAGGTGCTTCTGGTGAGGACCCGTTTTCTAAATGGACTAGATTGTCACCTCATGTTGTTGCTGGGTTTTATTCCCTCCCGACCATCAGCCTAGGCCCAAGCCCGGCCAGCACTCCAGCCTGGTGCCTGCTTCCGGCTGTGTCCGGGCCCTTGCCTCTGCTGCCTGGGCCTTTTCTAATCTCCGTCCGAGGGCTTTCCGTTTAGCATGTATTCTCAATTTTTGGAGTATTGACTGTGTTCCAGACAGTGTGGTGGGCGCTGAGAGTATAAAGATGAATAAGTCACGGCACATATTTGGGGTGTCTGTAAAAACAGGATGTCATCAGGAGGACCAGGCGAATCTGGAGCAGCGGGAACAGCAGCCACGCCGCCCTCATTGCTGCATGAAGTTATTTTTTAACAGTTGACAGTCCTTGCGCCAGTCCTGGTTCGTTAAACACCTGTTGTTTGCCAGGCGCTAGACAGGAGAACAGCTGTGGACGCGACTCCGTCCTGCTGGGTGTGTGGAGCTCACTTTCTTCTGCTGGGGGCTGGGGAGACGTGGATAGATAATCAGTTTATAATCAAGCAAAGAAGTAACAGGTTCAATGGTGACAAGAGCTCTGGAGACAAAGAAAGCTGGGTGTGGGGGTTGAAGGCAGAGCAGAGAGGCTTCATGGTAAGGGGCGAGGGCAGGAGGTGGGGAGAGCTCGAGGCAGGACGGCGCTGTGCCCGTGCCTGGCTTATTGAAGGAGCAGAGGGCTGTGGGCTGTGGCTGGACCCCAGTGGTGAGGGGTGAGTGCAAGAGATGGAATCAGATGGTGCTGGGCCAGATCATGCAGGGCTTCTGCCACCGTCCTGTGATATGGAAGGGCATCAGAGGGTTTTGAAACAGGAGGAACGTGACGTATGTGTTAAGTCCGGAAAAGATTAGAGGGAGTCAGAAGTGCGGGTAAGGAGGGAGATAATCCAGGTGAGAGATGGCTGTCGCTTGGAGCCGGATGGTAGCGGGAGTCAGACTGGGATTTCCTCTGCAGTTGGAACTGGTAGGGTTTGCTGATGGCGGGGGAGGGGGAGCGGGGGGAGGGAAAGACAGCAACCAAGAGCGGCCTCAGTTCTTCTCTTTGTGTTCCCTTCCTCTCCCACCAAAGGGAAGAATGCAATTGCCGTTTTCTGGGGTTGGGAAGATGAAGAAAAGCAGATTTGGGGCATGGAAGTGTGAAGGTTGGGGAGTTCCTTGGGACCTGCTGAGTGTGACATGCCCATGGGACCGCCAAGTGGAGACCTTGAACAGTTGGGTGACAGGAGTCTGGGGTTGAGGGCAGAGGTTAGGGTTTGAGATTTAGCCTTGGGTATAGAAGCATAAATTGACTGTAGGAAAGTCCTTCATACGCTCACAGCATAACCCAAAAGACTAGTGAAGAAGCGGTTGGACCCCGCTCGCACATTGTCAGGGCTGTTTACCTTTTTCTGTATAATGCATTCTGTCTGTCATCCATTGCTATTTGGCTTTTGGATTTTTTTTCTTTCTTGAGTCTCATTTTCTCTCATTTTCCCTTTTTGTGCCTTTTGTAGAATAATTCTGTGGTCATTGGAGTGCTGGCTTGGTTTCGGGAATATGATGGTCATTATCATTTTGGCCTTTCCTCCCTATTGTCTTTGTCTCTGGCTGCAGTAACTTTTTCATCATTAAAACATTTTAGCTGGGTTTCTTGAACACTTTCCAGTTTTGTGGAACATTAAGTTGCTTTCTCTGTGAAGCTCTGTGAGAATGTGGTTACAAAGGGCAATTTACTCATGAGGCAGATGACAGTGATTCAGTCCCTGTTCCCTATTGTTGTTCTGTCTCTTCACTTAGCGTTTATAAACACTCTTCTCTTTGTTCTGAACAATTTCTATAGTTAAACCACCACTTGTTTCTTCCATCCCCTTATTAATATTTATATAAACTAGAAAGCACATTAGTCTCTTCTTTAAGATTCTTTATTGTAAATCCCATTAAAATTTTTACTCTCTTTCTGGCTGATTTTATTCTCTCTCTCTCTTTTTTTTTTTTTTTTTTGCTGAGGAAGATTAGCCCTGAGCTAACATTAGTTGCCAGTCCTCCTCTTTTTTTTGCTTGAGGACAATTAACCCACAGCTAACATCTTTGCCAGTCTTCCTCCATTTTGTATGTGGGTTGCCACCACAGCATGGCCGCTGACAAGTGGTGTAGGTCTGCGCCTGGGAGCCAAACCCAGGCCGCTGAAGCGGAGCACGTTGAACTTAACCACTAGACCACAGGGCCGGCCCTATTCTCCACTTTTTAAATGTCAACTTCTTCCTTAGTCATACTTGGTGTTGTTTTGGAGAAGGAGTGCTATTACAGATCCTTTTCAGGGCAGAGATAAAAGAGCTGAGGTCAGCCAGGCTTTCTCTGGGGGAAGTTAACGAGAGGATGGGCATCAGCAGGAGCTGCCGGCGGCACTTCCAGTGAGAAGCAGTGGCGGCTCCAGGCTCTGTGTTTATAGGGAAAACTTGAGAGAACTCCAGCAAAGAGCCACTTTCCAATACGCCCAAAACCTGTCCCAGGCTAATTCACATTCAGACTGGGGAAGCTGGAATAAAGTCTGTGGATATTAATTTAGTTGATGAATACACTTGAGTCAAAAACGGAATTCTTTTAGTGTTTAGAAAAAAATTCTAAGCTTGAAACGAGAAGTTTTAGCATATTTACTTGTACCCCCCAGCTTCGATGGAGCATCATCACTGGTAAAGTGACAGGTCTCCTGAAGAACTTGGTTATGGTGGCCTGGGGCCTGATGGCATTAGTCCATGCCTTGGGGATGGTAGGTGTTGTCAGAGAAGCTGTGGGGGGCTTCACTGACTTGTCTTCTCTCCCCTCCCTGTCACCCACTTCCTGGAGAAACAGGACTGCAGGCACAGCCAGCAACAAGCTGTGGTACGCCTCTCTGGCCCTGGTGACGCTCGTCATGTACTCCATTGCCGCCGGAGGCTTCATTTTGATGGCAGTGTTTTATACACAGAAAGACGGCTGCGTGGAAAACAAAATTCTCCTGGGGGCAAATGGAGGCCTGTGTCTGCTTATTTCACTGGTAGCCATCTTGCCCTGTGTCCAAAATCGTAAGCACAGTTTTTTCTCTTCTTCCTTATTTATACGTGTCTGAGCAAATCCATTTTTTTTTTTTAAATTATGGTCATTCCCTAGCTTGCTGTGGATGGGTCAGCAATAGGAAAGGTGGGATTCCAGTCTCCTCTTCATATCCCACACTGAATGTGATAGTCAAGCGTGCCTCACATCAGGAAAGATCTAAACGTGATGAACTCAATAAATAGGAGATAGACATTGCCGTTGTTCAGTCATGTACCATAAGGAGCGTTTAAATGGAAAATGCCCTTAGTGTATATAAACTTCTCTACAATCTCTGTGTAAAACTTGAATGAGAAGTCTCCGGAAGGAGCTGTTTCTGGGCTCAGCTTTCACTCAAAGCCTGTGGCCCAGAAATCAGGGACGGTGTGATCTAGGAGTCAGGAAGCAGGAAATCCAATCCCAGCTCAGCCAGCAGCTGGGCCCATGAGCTAATCTTCCTCAGACCCAGTTCCTTCCTCAGCAAAGTCAACAGAATACCTGTGAGCCTCACCTTGCTCATGGTGGTTTCAAAGCCAAAAGGAAGAGACGATAGGATTTGAAAGTGCTTTAGAAAGCGTAGGTGTAGATTGTCTTTTATAAATGACTTCTGGTATCTGAAGCCGGCATGCCGTCTTTGGTTGTAGAGAGAAATGTCCCTCCCTGGTCCAGTGTAGGTCTCTCACTCCGCAGGGAAATGTGGGTATCTGTAGGTCTTTTGTAGGCGTCTTTCTCTACAGGTGATGAAAATGCACGACATTCAGGTTTCTAGAGAGGAAAAGGAAAATATGGCCAAAAAGGTATAGATCCTTGAATGCTTTCTAAAATGGTGATTTAAAAAGGCTGCTAGTATTGAATAATTTAACAGTTTTTCTGTACTAAAAATTTCAAGTCCATTACTGAAATTGAGAGTAGTATTATCCCAATCCCTTTAATTGGTCAGTTAAGAATTTCCTAAAATGTTATTAGTATTCAGATTAAAATATCCTTTGGATTAAATCATAGCTTTTGAAATAGTAATAATATTTTGAAGTATTTCATTTAATGCCGTTAGTTGCTGAGGTAAATCTTATTCCCATGCCAAAGAGCAACTTTATAAAAGGGTCTATTTCTGTACCTTTATTGATCACTGTATAACTTAATAATTTTAATTGTGGAAACAAATTTAACCAGAGGGAAGATGGGGTAAAACTGAATCCTTTCATGTCAGCAGGTGGTTGAAAATTTCACCAAAAAAAGATAAATTCCTTTTATCACATCCTGATTGCTCTCAAGGATCCAAACACTTAGTTTAATTTAAATATCGTAACATTAAAGCCCTTCTCCCAGTGAATGCTGAGCCCCCTCGCCTTCCTCTTGGGCCTGGGCCAACTCTGGTATTCCCAAAGGTTTTAGTCCATTGACAGATAAGAGCTTTTTTCCACTGTCATGGCCTTTAAGTGTCTGATGACCTTGTGGAATCTGGAATCCATGACCTATGAAATCTGTCATTTACCCCCCTAAGCTTTGTGATCTCACAAATAATGATAGCACATTTTCTTCTGAGATCGTCTGATTTAAGAACTAACGTTCTGAACCTCGGGGGGAACAGGCAGTGTGTTTAAGTACAGCCATAGTTATTATCAAAATAAGCTGTTGGTAGAGAACTTGGCAGAACTTGTCGTCCCTACCATAGCAGTTAGGCTCAGTGTACAGGTCTCTCCCCCTCATGTCTTTTTACTGTTATCTGAGAAACACATTATGTACTCTTCTTTCCTTTGAAGGTGGAGGTCCAAGTTTGGGGAATGTCATTTGAGGATGAGGACACCTATTTTTTTTTTTGGTACTGCTTTCTTATCGTTGAAATTTAAAACACTGTCTTAAAATCTGTCTCTTATCATTTTCCAGGACAGCCGAACTCTGGCTTACTACAGTCCGGTCTCATAAGCTGCTATGTCACGTACCTCACTTTCTCAGCTCTGTCCAGCAAACCTGTAGAATTAGGTAAGCCAGCCTTGTTAGGGAGCGTGTGCTTGCAATATGAATATTTTCGTTTGTGGAGGAAGAAATATGTCTCTGTGAGGTATTGTTTAACATCAGGGATGCAGTAAATCAAGCTGAGCCTGTGTTTCTCCAGGATGGCGTTGAAGGCTGAGTAATGAATGGTTGGAGGTGCCGGAAGTTGAACCCAAGGCCTCACGCATGCCAAGCACGTGCTCTTGACTGAGCTTCAGCCCCTGGGTTGCAATAAATCAAAACAGAGAGATCTAGACTTTTTCATTAAATAAAGTCCTTAAGGGGGGATATGGTCATGAAAATTCCTTCTTTTGAGTCTTCCTGCTGTGAAGGAAAGGCTTGGCCAGCGGTGGGCTGTTGAGATTGCCTCGAGGCCTGATCTTCATTTTCCTGCTCTGTGTTTTCAAGGAACATTTGTGTTGTGCTTTGTTTATTTGCTTTTGTTTTCAGCTGGTTATTAATTTACCTTTCTTCAGGTGGCCATTTCTATGACTGTAATAGAGAATGGAAAGAACATTGGAGCGGGAAGCAGGAGACCGGGTTTGAGCCTGGCTCCACTCTCTGCCGGCACTGTGGCCTTGAATCGCTGTCTTAAATGATGCTTATTTATAGAGACAACAGCATATGCATGAGCTTCAGAGGCAGACTGCCTGCGTTTGTAGCCTGGTTCTGCCACTTGAGTAACTCTACAAAGTTACTTAGCTTTCTTGGCCTAGACACCTCACCTTTAAAATAAGAATTTTAATTATTATTTTAATCGGATAATTAAATAAGATTCCTATTTCATAAAGTGGTTTATTAGGCATTCAGTGTTGTGTATAGGTATATGGAAGTACTGTTCCTGGCACGTAGTGGGTGCTATACAAGGGTTAGCTTTTATTCTTGCAGACCAGTGGCCGTGGGTACTGGAGACTGGAAAAGCGCTATTATGTTCTAAGGTGGCGTCGTATGAGCCCTAGAGCCTTGCCAGTAAAAGACCAAATTTTCTTATTTTAACCTCCAAGCTCGTCGTATTTCATCATGTTTATCACTTTTGTGATATATAAATGTATACACACGCACATATATATATACACGTAAGTGTATTTAAATGTGTGCACGTTTGGGTGCATTTGGTCTTATATAAATCGAGTTAAATAAATGTACTCTTTTCTCTAAACTAGAAACGTGAAGTTTTTCTTTTTTAAATTTAGAAAGCAAATGCAAAGATGATTTTGAAAGCTTTAGCGTATACACATACTTTGTATGGGTCTCGTCTTTCTAGCCGTTTACAGTGCAGAGAGATATAATTGTAGGTCTTATATTAATTATAGTCTATCCTGGATAGAATTTTTTTAAAAAAAGCTCTTTCATGGCTCTGTAGCTTTATTTAAATCTTGTCTCTCTGAGACTTTCTTTTATGACTGTTTCTGTACTAATCTCTGGTTTTAATTTAATGGGGTTTTTGTTTACAAGTTGTTTTTTTAATGGCAGGTATCACTTAAAAACAGAAAAAAACTTCTATTTTTAATTTCTGGTGGCACTGCTTAAATAGCAAAGTTCATATTTTGGTCAATTTTTTAAAAAACATTTTTCATTGGCCTAAGAATAGAGAGTCCCTAACCACAGCCTACACAGTTGTGTTTACTGTTTCAAGTGCGAAGACCAATGATAATTTTAGTCCAACTTGAAACACTTAGACCGCACTGGTTTGTAAAATGGTTTCTAGACTGTTATTTTATGTTTCTGTTCTTTATTTTGGGGCACAGTTGGCAATCAGACCTAGCTTGTTTGTTCAAAATTGAAGACTCTGTGTTAGATAAAAAGTAAAGTACCGCTGATGGTCATGTTACAGAAACCTTGGTTATGGAGCCTCTCAAAGTTTTTAAAAAAAACAGACCCTATCTGAGGTTCCCAGGGTGCAGCCTGAAAGATGTGATGACCATCCTGTTACTGACGGTAACACGACTTCTCGTCTGGATGGAGGCCGTCGGCTAGACGGCTCTTCTGCTGCTGGTACCTGTTTGGTTTGGAGTAGCCTGGACACTCCTGCAGACAGGACAGATGTGGAGGACGCTCTCAATTGTCTGCACACTACCTCTGTTCAGAGGCTGCCGCATCAGCTGATGGATGGATCCAAGTTTACTCTTCTCTATTGTTTAAATAGTGCTGAAAAAGAGCACAACTCTTAGAAGGTCCTGGAACTGAAGAACCCTTTAGCGCTAAGCTGGACTCTGAGGGTCTTGTTCTAAGAGGGTGCTGAGATGGGAGAGGGGTGCTTTGCGATAGCAGCAGTGTAGTCTGAATCGGGTTAGACTGTGGAGTGGATGTTCCCAATGATAAATCTTCACTGTTCTAAGTTAGCTGAATTTTCCCAAAATGAATGCATCTGTGAGTTACCACAGCCTTTTCTAACTGACTGTGATCACTTTGTCTTTTCTTTACAAGTTCTAGATGACCGTGGGAAGAACGTTACGATCTGTGTGCCTGACTTTGGTCAGGACCTGTACAGAGATGAAAACTTGGTTACTGGACTGGGTACCACTCTCTTAATTGCGTGCATCTTATATTCATGGTAAGTCTTCGGAGTTACCCGAGGCCGTCTTTGCAGACTTTAAAAGTACAGGAGAAGAATTTAAATAAGTTTCAGCAGCTGTGAGGCAGCAAAACAAATACCATCTGAGGAAGAGGGAAAATAGCCTGAAGTACAAAGGTAGTCTTACCCCCTGAAATCTAGGTGTTGGGACTTCATTTGCCTTACTTGTATTTATATGGGGTAAATAAAATAAATTCCTGGTACGTTGCCACCCTCTGAAAGACAGTTGGATATTACTAGCTTAAAAAGCATTATTGGAGGGCAAAGGAGCACAAAGTGAGGAAGAGATGGTATGAGCCAGAATGTTTTGGCAAGTTTCTAATCCAAGGGAAATACCATTTGTTCTGCTGTTGATGGAAAGAGTACAAAGTCCTACATACAGGGCCGTTTTGTGCTTGGTCCAAGAAAGACAGGAAATGTCCCTTCTATTTTCTGTAAAACCCACAATGCTGTTAAGGAGGGGAGGCAGCTCCTCCAAAGTACATATGACATTTCAGACGCTTATGATGGGGTCGACGCCACCTTTAAGATGTTTCACAGATTGCTAGAGGGGTAGAAAAGGATAGAAATGGTGAGTTTCTTATTCTGGGTATAGATTTCACTGATAACTAAACTTCCCTTTGACAGTCACCTTTTCATGTTTAGGTTTTCCTTCTGTGTTTTAGATTTTGTGTGTTGTGTTTCAGCGCATAAAAATTTCAACTTGTCGTAGGCACATTATGATCTTCCTTTGGCTAAAACTAAACAATCTTGGTGACGATAGCTTGTATAAATAAAATAAGTGTCTTTCTGAGCACGTTGGTGTTTTCTGTTATAGCTTCTGACACCCGCTAAGGCTAGAAAGGGGCCAGCAGACATATGCATCTTAGAGACAGGAGAGCTGAGTTTTATGAAGTACTTGTTCAGAGTCATGCATGAAGCCATGGACTGCTTGCTGTGTTCAGGTGGTTGTTAGAGTGATTCTCAGTCTCTTTCTGACATAGTGACAGTTTCTCCTTGTTGCAGCAGAAGGGAGCGTCGTGACCAATTTCTGGCCTTCATTTTTACTAATTCCGTAATTGTCCACTGAGTATCTGCTATATACAAAGCAGCGAATGAGATTTGGGCCCAAGTCAATGAATGCTTTCAGCAAACCACCATAAAGGCCCAAATTTTGAATCCTGATTCTCAGGTCTTCTTTCTTGAGTCAGCTTTTCTTTGCTGAATCTGATAATGTTGGGCTTTGGCAGCAATGTGGCTAATGTTATTGGTCACTCAGTTTTTTAATGTATTGGTAGGTAAGAAAAATTGGTAAATCAAGTGAGGAGAAAGTAGGATACTAAATTGTAAATACAGAATATCCCATTTTTAAAATAAAATATACTTGTGTTTACATATACAGAAAAAAATCTTGGAAGGAGATAAACCAAACTTGTAATAATGGTGGTGTTAGGGATAAATTATTGTTTTTCTCTTGTTCTTCTGTTTTTTCCTTTAAAGATTATTTTTACAGTGAGCTAGGATTTCTTGTTTGTTTTTGTATTATCAGTAAAAAAAAAAGCTATAAAGATAACTTGACAGAATAAAATCATATGTTTTTGTAGTTTGCTGGACTCCTAATAGCACATGGAAAAAATGTTTGCCCCTCAGATAAAACAGAGCTTGGATTTGCTATAAATCCATCAATGGAAAGGTGGCAAAAATTATGCTTGGTAGGCTGATAGAATTGCTATAGATGTCGTTACTTTGCAGCATGGAGTTTTCACTCGATCAGATTTTCGCTGCTGCTTTTGAGTGAAAGATGGTAAATAAGACAGTGCCTCTTCCAGAATGTAGAGGTACCCTGGTGGAGGTTGGTATGGTTTAGTCTGATGTTCCCAAATGATAACAATTTTCAAAGCTGACAGATGCTACTTAAACGCTGTCTAAATGCCAACAGCAGACATTATTGAAGGCTGGTCATTAAACTGCAAAACCGTTGGTGCCCGATGGCACGAGGAGATGGAAAACAGCAGCCGCACTGAGTGGAGAGGAGGAGAGACCAGCTAGCTGGGGGTGTTTGTGTGACATGTGGCCTGAACACACTCCCTGGCCATGGCAGCTGGGTCTTCCCAGGAGTCAGTGACAGGCGTGCCGGGGTCCGCAGGTTGACGGTTGCTGTGATTGTCCGCTGCCGCTCCGAGAGGAGTCAGCTCAGAGAACTTCATAACTGCGCGTCTTGGAGCTCACAGGGAAGGGAGTTCAGGCCTGTAGCGACTTGAAGACTGCTGGAGTGGGAGGCGGCCTGACGAGGAGGTTTCAAATCCTGGCTCCTAGAGTTTACCTCTTCCTCCCAGACTCAGAGGAATGAAAGCTTGGAAGATGTTACAAAAAGAGGCTGGGTGGAAACTGTCATTTGAACACGATTGCAGGAATATCTAGAAGTCTTGATGGAAACTGTAGGAAGCCAAAAAGACTGGATAATGTGTACAGTAAACGGTAAAGAAATCACCCATTTTCAATGAAGTCCAAGATGGCCTGGGGCTGACTTTTCTGTAAGGTCACAGAAAGCTCAGTGTGCTATCTTCTCAACACTCTGGAGTCCTCCCTAAGCACCCCCCAACACACACACACGTATACTTCTTTAGGGGCCTTTCATGATGACCTCCATCCTCAGTTTCTGGTTTTCTGTCCCAAGTCCTGCTCCTGGCACACTCGCTGTGAGCATGTTTTACACTTCGCTGTCTCAGCTTGGAAGGAGGGCTTAGCCAAAGCCTACTGCCTGACTTTCCTACTGGGGCCACCCTTGCTCCAGAAGCCCCTTCTACTGTACCCAGGCATTACTGCTGTGAAGAAGCGTCTCAACTTGGACCCCATGCACGAGTTCCCCAAGGGCTCCTTCTATAGGCCGATTCCGCCACAGCCCTTAGGCGTGGATCCTTGCTGTGACAGGCCCCAGCCTCCTCCAGCTATTCCTTAATTCCCTCCTTGGTCTCTGGATTTTGATCGAAATTGTTATTCTGTTGGCTTCAAGTTCAAACTGCCAGCCTGGACAGGATCCAGGAATCAATCAAGTTCAATCCCCTCATTGTACATAAAAGGAAACTGGGGCATGGAGCCTCTTCTGTAGCTCTCTACCCCTAATTTCAGGAAACCTTTCCTCAAGTCTCCTTTGCTGGAGTATTTGGAGAGACAGGTCATTTTTTCCCCCTGGGATGACTTGGAGTAAGGTAGAGTCTTCACTGAGGTGGAAAGATAAGCTGGATGACTCACATGTTATATTATTAGGAGGCGTTTGTGCTGAAAAATATTCCCTGGCTACTGCAGTTTTAGCTGTGCGTAGAAGTGTATATTATTTAAGCTGTCTAAGAATTTAAATACAAAATTAGAAAAACGAAGAATCTTTATAAAATGTCAAACAATTTGCTAGTTCAAAATGGGACATTCATAGCAATGTGGCAGACCATGTGAAATAGGTACAAGTTTGGTAAGATGGCATTGGAGAGAAGATTAGCTTAAACTGAGAAAAGTTGGCAAATCAAGGAGAGTATCTATTCTTTTGGTGTGTTCTGGGTCTGCTACTCTTATTTAAGAAAAAAGGGAGGGGGCTGTGTCTTTATTTTGGGATTCCCACCATTCCCTAACCTACCAGCTAGAAACCTTCATGGCTCTGTGTCCCTCAGGGGACATGTTGGAGCCAGCCCCCAGCTCACATAGAACTCTGATCTCCTTTGGGAGCTATGAGTTACCAATTATATGCTACACCAGGGACATAATTGAACTTCACCACATGAAGGCTGGGGACAGTCAAGGGATCTGTCAGGGAGGCAGAATCTGTGGTCTCCAGTAGGAAAGTCTGGACATGGTTTTCCAAGATTTTCTGTAATCTAGGGGAGTTTGGCCGGTTCTAAAAGCAACTGAAGCAGGCACGGAGGGGCCACCTGCGTTTCACATCTCTCTGCCAGTGTGGAAGAGGTTCTGGGCACCACAGTGCATATCGGGTTGGTCGTCACAGAACGTGAGGCACCACTGGTTTTCTGTGAGTAGAGGCCAGAGATAGTACACGTGCTCGGTACATTCAGCATTCTCTGTACGGTGAAGCATTGTCTCAACCAAATGCTGTTGGTGTGCATCCACCCCACAGGAAGAACTGGGTTAAAGTCATTCATACCTTAGCTCCGGAAGAGAAGGGATTATGGATGATCCAGGAATTGCTTTATAGTAACTTGTCTTGTGCTGACCAGACAGATGGGTCAGTAACAGCCAGAATGCAGACAGTAAGATTTCCTATGCCTTTTAAGAGCTTGTAAAAATGGTATTTTCTTGGTAATTCCAAGAGTGTTTCGCAGGGCAAGGCCATGACTGAATAAAGACCTTATTTTTCAGAAACATCTACTTGTAGAAGTCACATATCACTGATGATTAACTGAATATAGATATGTTTAGAAGTAAGAGTGAACACTTCCCCATTCACTGCTCTGTGATGGTGGAGGTGAAATGGCAAAGGTGCCAGGATCAAGTTTGTTTTTCTGAAACCATTTTATTCCAAAGAATTTATAAAGTGAAATATTTATTCTAACTCTTTAAAGAATGATTATCATCTTTCAGATGAAAATTCCAGATACTAATCTCTTCCTAAAATTAAGAATTCCATTTTCCCCCATGGAAAGTATATACTGTATTAAATCATAATTCATATGCACAAAATATAGTGCACTCTTAAATTCAGGAGCAAGGTGTATGTGTTTCTTGGGCGCACAACCCTCAAGAAATGTTTCTGTCATTGCTCTGACTAGGCTCAAAGTTGGGAAGTGGGAGTGGAGTGGGCCTGCATTAGCATCCATCTGTTCACAGCAGAAGTGAAAGTGATGCTTATTGGACTTGAGTGAACCGCAGAAGAAGCAATGTGCTTGGATCCCAGAGGGCCTTTTTGTGAGGAAGGGTTATTATTGTTTATTTACATCTCATTGATCAAAAGGGGAGGAGAATGGGCAGAGGAGGCAGTGTTGCCCCACGTGGTTTATTTGGTTGAAATGAGTTGATTAATTCCTGCCCCTGCACTAGCCAGCACCTGCTGCTGCCTCACTGGTCTTTTTCGGAGTCGCCAGTGCTTGGAGCAGGGCCTGACACATGGCAGACCTTCAGTAAATATTCGCTAAATGAACCTGTACATTTAGTTGGAACTCTAAGTATCGTATGTATTTCTATTTGCTTAAAATGTCCCCCCACCCCTGTTTTTTTGCAGGGAAAAGAAATACCTTTCTTACCCCTGTAAGCCAAATTTTATAGCATTGTACCTCTCTAGGTATGGGGAGTGTGGGGGAAAGAAATTTTTTTAACGTACTGACACCTACTCGGTGTTAAATTTCCCAACAGAAAACCTTGTTCTCCCGTAGGCTGATTGCACAGTAAATAACTATAAGCTCTGCTTTTCGGGCCATTGGTTTTTATTGCCATCTCTGGGTTCTTTCATTGCTTTCGTGCGACAAGTCAGAGGGAGGGGAAAGTAAAAGTGAAATCAGAAAATTCTTTTGGCATTTGGGGGAGGAGAGGCAAAAAACAATAGTGAAAGTCAAGATCATAGGACCAAAAGACATCTTATTTCTTTACCTACAAACCTCTCTTTGCATAAAATGATCTAATGCAGTCCATATAAAAGGACATCAACTGTAGAATCTGTCGGCCAGTTTTGGAATAAAGTGGAATATTAAAACGGACTACAGTCGTGTGTTGCTTAACTATGGGGACATGCTCTGAAAGATGTGTCGTTAGGTGATGTTGTCGTTGTGCAAACATCATAGAGCGTACTTACACAAAGCTAGATGGTATAGCCTGCTACACACCTAGGCTATGTGGTGCTAATCTTATGGGACCCTGTTGTATATGTGGTCCGTCGTTGACCAAAACTTTACGATGCGGTTCATGACTGTGCTTTTATTTGAGCAGCCAGAACTGTAGGTTACAGTGAGCCTGTCCCTGGAGCACCGGCCAGGCACCTCTGCCCTTTCTGCCATATGCTATGACACGTTAATATGCTCTGCTGACCTTTTTGTTTGTTTCTTAGTTTGACGTCAACAACAAGAGCCAGTTCTGATGCTCTGCAGGGGCGATATGCAGCTCCTGAACTGGAAGTAAGTTCATTTCCTTTTCTCATCCTGTTCGTCTCAGAAGACCCATTTTTCAGGAAGCCTTTTTATGTTTATTTGCATCTTTATTGATCTGCATTTTATGATCCCATTTTTTTCCTTGGGAAAGGAGAATACAGTTTTTGGACAGAAAAAGAAATGTCCTGTATATACTATGGGATTAAAATGAGTCCTGGCTTGTTCCTCCAGCAAAATTGGCCTCTTCTTGTTGGCGTCATGCTGCCCGTCTCCCACCAGAGGCCTGGGTAGCTTTGTCAGCCTTCTCTCTGCTCTTTTCCTCTGTCGTAATGGAATATGTGTGGTTTTTTAAACTTCTCATCCATTCCTCTGTTTTATACCTGTCTGTGCCCTCCATTCATAGCATGACCATGAAGTTATGTGATAGCTGTTCTGAAGGAGGAAAGAAAGATGAAGAAGGGAAGGAACAAGCATTTGCTCTATGCCACACTGCTGAGCATGATATATGCATGGGGTTGTTTAACCATCCGGTCATTGGGTAAAGAATTGTGAACAAAGGGGGGTGGGTCCCAAGAATCAGGGGGGTCAGCAGATGCCTATTGGTCAGCAGATGTCTGTTGTTTTTTCACTTGTGTAAAAGTCTTTTTCTGGGGCCCTCAATGGAACATCCACCAAACGTCCATCAAAAAAGGTCTGATCAGATGGAGGCAGCCAGGAAGAGACCCAGCCTTGACCCCAAGAATGGAAAGAACGGGAGGTTCCACTGAAGCCTAAGACTTAGAGCACTTGCTGCGTGCCAGGCACTCTTCTAAGTGCTACGTATGTGAGTTCTTTGAGTCCTCATAAAAACCCAATGAGGGTTTTTTTTTTCTTTTCTTCTTTTTTTTTTTTTGAGGAAGATTAGCCCTGAGCTAACATCCACCACCAACCCTCCTCTTTTTGCTGAGGAAGACTGGCCCTGAGCTAACATCTGTGCCCATCTTCATCTGTTTTTCATGTCGGACGCCTGCCACAGCATGACCTGATAAGCGGTGCCTAGGGATGCAAATCTGCGGACCCTGGGCCACTGAAGTGGAGCGCGTGAACTTAACCGCTGTGCCACCAGGCTGGCCCCCCCAATGAGGGTTTTATCTCCATTTTACAGAAGGAAAAAATAGAAACATTAAGTCATTTACTCTTTTGATTTGCCAGCATATAAACTGTGCACTGGCTCCAGAGTCTGTTCCTTACCACTGCTGCCCAAGGGCTCAGCTGCTGTCTCCTGGCCCTGCTGCCCACCCTGCTTGGCATTGGCCCTGGCTGCATTCTAATCACTTTCCCTGGATGGGAGAGCCCTGCTGTTTGTCTAGAGATGGCACTTTTTTCTGCAGCTGGGTCTCTGGGGATGGTCCTTCCTGCACCTGACCTACAGATAGTGAACCATTATGAAGGGCTCTCAGTCTGCCAGCATCATTCACCAGCTCTTTATGTCACTTAAAAAGGAGAAAACTGGGCTGAGGTTAATAGGTTCCTGCCTATTCTGCAGAAGAGAATGGTCTCCAGAAGGCAGGCGTTTGTTCCCACCACTGACTGGGTGACCACCTGCGGAGGCTGCACTGCTGTGGTTTCAGTGTCCCCACTGTGTACAGAGTTAAAGCTCAAAGAACAGGCAGTCTCTCAGCTAGATTTCAGAGAGGATGTTTTTCTTCTCATTCCAAGGAAAAACGTCCCAGTGTTTCCTTCTGAACTGGAGAGCATGCTGGGCGGAAGTGGGTTTGCTGTCCTCGCATCGCGTTTCACAGGATATACCTTCGAAAGCAAGAGTTAGTGGTTTCTTTTGGTAACGTGAGCTTCAAAAGAACTAGGACCCCAGCACACCATGTCTTTGGGCCTACTGAGTGGATCAGTGAATCTTAGACTGTGTCCTTGATCCAAGATTCCGTCAAGGCCAATCCCTCTATTACAAGTTTCCTTGACGCAAGAGGGAAACAGGGGCTTGGCCTTGAGGTGTATAAATGGGATGAAGCCTCAGGCTCCTGTGTCCTTGTCTCTGGCTCCCTGGAGTAGAAATATCATCAGCCAGAAGTGCCGAGGACCCAGCACTTCCCAGACTGTCTTTATACATGTAGTGTTTCTTCTGTTTAACAGAGTCCTTCTGGAGTATGCAGTGACTTTTTATAACCTGTTACTCTTCTAATTTACTTTATTGTTTTGAGTAGGTCAGAATCATGGTACGAAATTTGAAATGTACCAAAGACTCTTCAAAGGAAAGCGTCCCACCCATCCATGTTTTCGGCCCCCCTGCCTCCATCGAGGCAGCAGTTTAGGAGCCTGATTTTAATAGGAATGAGGCCAGGCCTCCTGCTTCCAGACCCCTTAGCTTTGCCAGGACTGACGCTGGCGGCTCCACCGTCACCTGGATGCTGCATGATGCATGTTGTCTCTTGAGAATCACGGATCTTGGAGTTTCCGTCCTGCATTCTGTCCTAGCCCTGCCACTAAGCTAGTTTTGTGACTTCAGTCCAGTTATTTAACCTGCCTGACCTGTTTCCTCAACTGTAAACAGGATAATAGCCCCAGCCTCCTAGGTAGAAGGGGATTGAATAGAGTAGGGAGTAGAGCGGAGCGTCAGGAGTGGGTTTCGTGAGAGCAGGACCTTGTCTCGCTCGCTCTGTGTTTCAGGTTGAGACGGAGCACAGGATGTGCAGGATATTTATTAGGGATCAACACACATGGAGGGAAGAGGGGGCGAAGAGGAGGCAGCATTGGGTAGCTGCTAAAGTCGAAGGGTGCTGCAGGCTGGACAAGGCCTCCGCTAACCCCATGGGGGCTCCAGGGCAGATAGGACCCGGCAGAGCCGTGCCCGGGGGTCAGCGGCTGGGCCTTTACACCCCTGCTGGGAGCACTCACTCCGTGGGGCTGCCCAGGAAGGGTTTGCAGCTGGGGCAAAGCCTGGAGCTGCTGGTCTCCGGCTCTGTCTGCTCCCAGCAATCACGGTAGCTGAGCGAGCGCTCAGAGTGCGCCTGTGAAGGTGATGCAGGTGGCTCCCCTCCACGTCCGTTGTATTTCCTATTACCAGCACTCGAGCATCTAGGGAGAACAGTTGCTTAGTCAGAACCTTCCAAAGGCATGATGCGTGCAGTTCAGGGCCTGGGACGTAGTTCAGACAGGGGAAGCCTTGGTATGTGGGCGGCCTTCAGAGCCTACTGATGTGGAGAGAAGCAGAGAAGCACAAACCAAACCTGACTGTTGATTTTGCTTTCCCAGGTAGCTCGGTGTTGCTTTTGCTTCGGCCCCGACGGAGAGGGTAAGTGGAGAGCTTTCCTTCCGTGCATCCGTGCGGCCCTGCAGCCCTGTAGCTCTAGTCTGTAGGCATTTGGGATTCAGACACAAATAGCTGAAGCGGCAAGGGGAAACTTCTATTCCAAAGCCGGTTTTCTGTTTATACACTTTTCACATTCTTCCCCAGCGGTGTCTGGGTTTTGTTTGTTCCTGTTGGTTCTGGCAGGCAAGAATCAGTCTATATTTTGGCTCCAATTTGTTAAATCATACAGTGAGATTTAGGGAAGCAGGAAGTACATTTTTTACAGGAATGATTTGGAAAATACCAAGAGGCCCTGACACCTCATTGTTGGCCTGTTTATTTCCTTCAACTTTCTTCTTGGATTGGAGGATCCCAGGGGCTTGGGTCTCTCAGTTTCTTCTTTTTTTTTGAGGAAGATTGGCCCTGAGCTAACGTCTGTTGCCCATCTTCTTCTTTTTTTTTCCTTTGTCTCCCCAAAGCCCCAGTACATAGTTGTAGGTCATCCTGGTTCCTCTGTGTGAGATGCCACCTCAGTGTAGCCTGTTGAGCAGTGCTAGGTCCATGCCCAGGATGTGAACCGGCGAAACCCCAGGGCCACTGAAGCAGAGCGTGTGAACTTAACCACTCGGCCATGGGGCCGGCCCCTCTCTCTCACTTTCTTCTGAGCTTAAAATCAGTTTTATTTAAGCTGATCTTCTGCTCTGTTAAAATAAATGTGGCATTAGGTGACTCATCCTGTTAACAAGGTTCTGGGGTGGGTGGGGCTTTTGACTTAGGGCAGAGATGAAAATTGCCTGAGGGCACAAATCGCTTTTGACGTCTTTTCCGTTCAATGGCCCTTGGGCTTGAAATTAGTGAGTGTGGCTTTGCTAACCCTGTCCGTGTGCATGTGTTCACCCATTGAGTGCGTGCTGGCTTTGTGGTTCACAGACACTGAAGAGCAGCAGAATGTGAAAGAGGGACCACGGGTCATTTATGATGAGAAGAAAGGCACCGTCTATAGCTATTCCTACTTCCACTTCGTGTTCTTCTTGGCTTCCCTCTATGTGATGATGACCGTCACCAACTGGTTCAAGTGAGTGGCCCGTTGTCTTAGACGTTTCAAAAGGGCGGTCTTTTAAGACTCCAAGCCAAGTCCTGTTCTTTAAAGTGCTGAGACACAGGTCAGATCTGGAGTCCACTAAACTCCTCTCCTAGTGCTGTTGTCCTCACAACCTTTACAGAAACAGGTTTTAACCCTAGAACTTGGCGATGCCTGCTGCCCCTTTAAGAAACTGGAAGGTCGACTCCATATGGGCGGCTTGAAGAGCATAGTAATAGTGGTGGAGGAAAACTGGGAATTCTTAAGCAATGGTCTGCTTTTGAGAAAGAGAAAATACCCCATTTTCTACTTTTTTCCGGTCTTCTTCCCCTCCTTGTTTTACACTTTCATTACTACAGTACGAAACATCTATTTTTTTTAAGAACTGACTAATGTAGAAGTCTGAAAAGTAACAGTAACCCTCTCCCCGCCACCCCAGGAAGCGCTGCGAACAATTTTGTGTGTACCCTTTCATTCCTTTTCTATGCGTTTACAAGCCTCTGTAATTTTTTTAACATCAATGCGATTACACATATTTTCCTCCTTGAGGATTTTTTTTTTTTACCTTGGCGATTCTTGGTGGATCTGACTTCCCTGCCACTACATAGGGATTCTTTTTAAATCATAGAGATTCTTTGTGTTTCTTTCTGGATCAGTTTTTGACTGATCCAGAGTTTCTATTGGATCATAATTTTTTATACCTTCGGATATACTGAGGATAGATATTTAGGCTCCTTGGGCTCTTTTATTCGTTCCTTCAGCAAACATTGAGTGGCTCCCTGTGGGCACACTGTTGTGTGTGGCAGGGATTATAATGTAATGGGGGAGAATCAAATCAAGGACGGTGTGTCAGACAGTGACGAGTATTGGGGAGAAAAATAAAATGAGGAAGAGGAATGAGGAGCAACCAACGGGGTTGGGGCTGGCGGGGTCAGCGGTTTCAAAGGGGGTGATCAGGGAAGGGTTCACTGAGGAAATTCTTCCCAAGCATCCTCCTGAGGGAGGAAGGGGCAGGGGGTGTTTCTCATGCTTCCCAGGGATACTTTGAGAATTGGTGGAAAATTTTGCCTTGGGAAGCTTAAGAAAGGATAGAGGAAGCTATAGTCAAAAAGGCAAGTGATAATGAATGTTGTTGAGGATGTAGAGACGTTGGAACCCTTACACTCCTGGTGGGATTGTAAAATGGTGCAGCCACTTTGGGAAACAGTTGGGCAGTTCCTCAAAATGTTAAACGTAGCGTTATGGTGTGATCTGGCACTTCCACTCCTAAGTATATACCCTAAAGAAAAAACGGCAACAGCGTTTGTCCACACAAAAACTTGTACACAGATGTTCCTAGCAGCATTATTCGTAATCCACAAAAAAGGGGGATCAACCCCAATGTCCGTCAATTGATGAATGAATAGACAAAATGTGCTGCAAATGGGAGGGCAGCTAAAGGGTGCAGGATTTCTTTTTGGGGTGATGAGAATGTTCTAAAATTGATTGTGGTGGTGATTACACAAGTCTACTAACATAATAAAGCCATTGACGTGTACACTTCGAAGGGATGTGAATTATATCTGAATTGAGTTGTTAACGAAAAAAGAAAAAAGAAAGGCTGGAGAGGGCAGAGAAGCAAGGAGACTTGGCGGCAGAGACCGTCTCCCCACCTGTTCTCTTCCTTCTCTGACCATAGCCGGGTCTCTTGTTTCCACAGCTATGAAAGTGCCAACATCGAAACCTTCTTCAGCAGGAGCTGGTCCATCTTCTGGGTCAAGATGGCCTCCTGCTGGATATGTGTGCTGTTATACCTGTGGACGCTGGTCGCGCCCCTCTGCTGTCCCTCTCGGCAGTTCTCTGTGTGAGGCTCTGAGCAGCCCCCTTGGTGCAGCAGGCCTGCAGGCCGGAAGTGACGCCTTTGAACAAGTGTCCCAGGCGTTCGAGCAGTGACTGGCACTTTGTGAAAAGCTGGCATCCCCTGGCTGGCTCGAATGGGTCTGGAAAAGATCTCAGAAAAGAAATCTCCTAATTAGCTTTTTTACTTCTGAAATTCGAAAAGAAACTATCAGTTTGTCCCAAAAGAATTGAAAATTTCAACCAAAGTGATTATGAGAGATAATATATTTTGTATGTGTTTTACACCTAAAAACGGGGATAGTAATCAGGCTAGTGTTTGCCTTCTGCATGTTTGTACCAAAACTTAATTTGGGGCACAACATCTTAGCACAGGGATGAAAAATTTACCTTGTGTGGCCCATCATTTGTATTCTTGGAACAGGAAAATATGCCAAAATCCTGAGCCCTCAGCCCCTGACAGAAAGCAGACCCCACTCCCACCCTTCAGCCTGCAGGCACCCTGCTCCCGGCTCCCTGGTATTTCTAGGGTACAAGAGGAAACACCTGCTTTGAACTCCACCCTTGTGCTGTTTCCTCCTGGCCCCCAACGTTTCCCTTCGAAGTTGTGATGCTGGGAATCAGACTTCACTCTCTGCCCTGACCCCTCCCAGGGGTCCCGCATCCTTCTTGGGTTCAGCATCTTTGTTATAATGTGAAAAAGCACAATTTGCCGTCACCACCCGTGTGGCCCCTCACTGTATTATCACTACCTGATCCGAGTTACTGCAATAATTATGACTCTTATTTGTCGTGTTATTCACATGATTCTAGAACAATATTCATGTTGTTTTCTTTGCCTCAGCGGCGGAGGGTTGTAGTTCTTACTTGTTTGTGCTATTAATACTAACAATACTTTAGGACCTTACCTGAAAAGCTGCTTCTTGACTGAAGCCTGCTGCACCCCTCTTCCAGTTGTTGAGGTCAGCCCCCCAGTTTCTCTTCCACCTTGTGGCCTAAAAGCAAAAGGACTTTTGTTTTCCAGATCTGTAATTCGACCATGCTGTTCATGTCCATTATGGGTTTTGGGGAGTAGATTTTCTTTTTCTTTCTTTCTTCTTCTTCTTCTTCTTTTTTTTTGGGGGGGGGGGAAGATTGGCCCTGAGCTAACATCTGTGTCCATCTTCCTCTATTTTGTATATGGGACGCCTGCCACAGCATGGCTTGATGAGCAGTGCATAGGTCCTCGCCGGGATCTGCACCGGTGAACCCCGGGCCACCAGAGTGGAGAGCACAAACTTAACCACTACGCCACCTGCCAGCCTCTGGGGTGTAGATTTTCTGAAGTGAGGGTCCCAGGCAGCACCTCCAACAGGGCTGACCAGACCAGGCCTATTGTGCAAGTTGGGAAGTGACCACGTATACTTAGAAGAAAAGGTGGCCATAAAAAACATCCACAGAAATCTCTAAAATACACACTTGCGAAGTAACACTCATGAGAGATTTGACTTTACGCACCTGCCCAAGAAGATGTCCATTTTCAGTGTTGATGTTGTCAGTCAGGCAAGTTTTTACTCAGTGGAAAGTGTTAGCGACCCCAGTGAGACATGGTGGGGTCACTTCCTTAGTGTTTCACGCAGGGTGGAAAGAGTCGTCTCCAGCTTCCTGGCAGAGAGGGTCTGAGAATGAGAAGACGTGGCCTGTGCTTGCTTTCTGGGCCCTCCTGTTTGAGTTGGGCAGAATCGGGTCCCACCTAAGCTGGGTTCCAGTGTGCCAAAATGCTAGCATGGGAAATTCATCAAATTCTTCACTTCTACTCCTTTGCCCTCCTTCCAGGAAAACAAGGGGGGAAAACAGATACGATGGATGAATTCCTCTAGGAACTGCCTTATTTACAATGTTTGAGATTCAGTTTCAAAAGGCACTCATTATGTGTGCGTGTGAGAGCCTTGTTTTGTAAACTTTATCAAGTTTCCTTTTTTGTAGGCCAGGAGCTCTCTGAGTTCTGTAGGGGAAAGATCATCTGGAGTCATGGATGAGTAGCCTTCCTGTGCAGCCCCTGGTTAGGCCAATGGAAGTGGGAGCACTGTGGGCTGGGTCAGGTGGAAGGAGTGGGGGTGTGGGTCGCAGTGGCTGGTGCAGTGCCACATGGCTCTGGGGACCCTGAGACTGGCTTTAGGAAAGGCCCCGAGAAGAGACAAATCAAGAGCTGGGGTGGTATCAGTAACTCGTTTCATTATGTCTTCTTCCTGCTGGGGTCTAGCTGGGTCTGACAGCCAGCTGTGTGCCTTTAGAACTGGCCCTTACAGCAGGTCACAGTCAGGCTGACAAGGCCGTTATGCCTTGGCTGGCCTTCGTTGGGCCCCCTTCCCTTGCAGAAGAGCTCAGGGAAACTTAAAGGAAAGGACGTTGCCAGCGGCAGGGCCCTCGGAGCTTCCTTGCTTAGCCTGCCCAGTCGCCCCACGTTTTCCAGCTGCGTAAGACTTGGTTTGTGGCCTGAAGTTCCCGTCACAGCTTGGTCTGATGCGAGAGGAAGAGGTCTGGTCACTCTGATTTTTATTCTCAACTGAAAATTTCAGCAAGTTTATCTGAATGATCGAGAGAGACGTGGATGTCCTCTGAGGACTGAGGGCACATAAATAAGGTGGATTTTCATGATTATTGATTGTAATAAACCATCCTCAGGGAGTGAGTCAGCATTCGTGGGTTTAAAGAACCTACATGTTTGTGCTATCGAGATTTAAGAAACTGGAAACATTGTGCCAATTGCTTTGAGTTGCTGTAATGGTGGTGTTCATCTGATAAACTCACTGAGAGCTTTTAAAATGATAGACCTTTGCTTCCTACACCTTTTTGTACATGATTTAAAGAATGCATTCCCAGAAGCTGCTGGTCAGACTCCTTTAACCATGAAAGCCTAAAAAGACTTTTTAAAAACTGTATGTGTATATTTCCTCTGTGCCGTTCATACAGTGTGGGAATTTTTGCCCCTCTCGTTTTCCTGAGTAAAAACTCTTAAGTGGGGCCAGGGAGGGTTGCTGTGTACCTAGACGTGTCACCTGACCGGAGGCTTTTCTATCAAAGCCTTTGGAAACCCTCCTTCGTCCTGACTGGGTCGAGTTTTTGTAATCCTGGTTAGTTGATTTGTCTCTGTCTTCACAGTTTTTTGGGAAATGGCTTGAAGGAGTTGTTTGCCAGAGGAGTTTGGAACTCTTTTGTGGAGTAGATGGTCCGTGTGTCTGTGGGGTGACTGGGGCTTCGGGGTTCCGGTGCCCATCAGGAATGGCCAGCAGGGGGGCTCCCACAGCGCCTTGTTTGTTTCTCGTCCTCAGAGGATCTTTCATCCTGGATGCCTTCTGTGTAGTACTAATTCCCCCCACCCGCATTGTCACCTCTGCCTTTTTAAGAGTACGCACTTATTTAATGTTGGCCAGTTCCCACCACTGGTGCTCCTTGTCACCCTACAAAGGGTGATTTATTCCAGAGCCTGCATTTCAGCTGTCAGGACTTTTTTCTCCCTTTCCTGCCTGTCTGAATAGCATCTCATTTTGATGTCCACTCGTGTCCCACCCCTCTGGGAAGTGAAAGTGGGCTCAACCTACAGCTGCGGAGGGTCTGACCTTGAGCTGAGACCCTGCGCATCCAGAAAGCACTGGGCCCTCCTTAATGAGGGACAGTGCGGCAGCCGCTTGGCTGGCGGAATTCCCTGGGACGTTCTCCTTAATTTGCTAATAGAACTAACTCCCTGCGACTTTGTTCTTAAGGCCACTGTGTTTCCTGCCGTCTTTAATACATTTGTAGAGCCTCAGACATTTTAATCTACTGTTGCATTTCAGGCAGAAAAGGGCTCTCTCCTGTGGGACATGCTTTACAGACCCCAGAGCCGTTCATGCAGGTCTTTAGAACTAACACTAGCCTCTCTAAAGATCTTCCTTTCTGTTTTTTTCCCCTTAGTAAATCATTTGCAGAGGCATTCATTTTGAAGGGGGAAAATATTTGGCTTTTACCAAAGAGGTTTTCTGGTTTTTGTTTTTCTTTAAAAAGCAAAATCTTTTAAGAAAAAACTTAATTGGAGAGGACAGATTAAGAATGCCTATGTCCAAATCCACTTCTATAAAAGTTTAATCATATTTATGTGAGTAACATAGTGGAAGAATTCTTCAAGGTAATCCTTTGGGGTAAAGGATCCTGGGAAATTCTCTCAGGTAAAGAAAGCTTGCAGCAGATGCGTAATATATGTCTTGAGAGCTATTTATAAGAAGTTTAAGAGGATTATTTTGTTTTCCTTTATTAAAGATTTAAGAGTTTTTTACTTTGCAAGAAAACTCTACAAAAGTTTTATAGTCATAACTTTGTTAATTTTTTTAACTTTTCTGAAACAATTAGCTGTAGCCAAATTATGTGGTTATGTCTTGCTATTAGAATTTGAAAATGTAGTGTGTGTGGTGAATCTGCTGTTTGAAATTTATAATGGTCTCGAATATGGTTAGAGTTCTGGTAACTTTTTAAATAGTTACTTTTTCCCCTTTAGTCACAAAGGCAACTATGGATTTATATTTGTTTTTTGAGTGCTAATTTTTCTATGAGGCGTCTGAAGTTGACCAGTCTTTTCCTATGTAGAAAACTCAAAACTTGTTAACTCTGTACTTTAATAAAATTGAAAATTGAAAATCACGTTGTTTTTTTTCTCCCTTCTGTTGGGTATGTTTATACTTAATGTCCTTCCAGGTAGTTTTCCAAAGATATTGCCTTCAAATGTCAATCAGCTGTCTCTTAAGTCAGACTCATAGAATTTGTTCTGATTCTTGAGAATGAAAATACAAGACTGAAAACCCAAGCTTTTTGCCTTCTTCCCTCCGAACACCCCCATGGCCTGCTTCCTTCTTCCTGTTCTTAGGCTAGTGACCCACTCTCTGAAATGCGAGAATTAGAGTGAGTCTTGAAAGAAGGTAGTGTAAGTCCTCCAACATGGTTCTTTTTCAAGCTGTGGCTATTCAAGGTCTTTTGCATTTCCCTTTAAAGTTTAGAATTAACTTGTCAATTCCCTTGATTGGGATGGCGTTGATTATATAGATCAATTGAGGAAGAATTGACATCATAACAACATTGAGTCTTCTGATCTGTGATTATATTTTTCATTTATATAGATCTTCTTTAATTTCTTTAGTAAAATTGTTGCAGAACCTCTTAATCTCAAGTTCATGTGCCCGATGCATAGTAAGCCAAACCCTGAGACTTTGGTGCTTGGAGATGGAGAAAGGTTTATTGGAATTGGCCAAAATGAGAAAGTGGGAAGTGCGTTCTCTTCAAATTTGCCTAACAAGAGAAGGAGGCAGGGTTTTATAGAGCTAAGGGGTGGCAGGAGGAGATTTGGAGAAATAAAAGGATAATTTTCTTTCTTTCACTCCTGATGAGACTCTGGGCATCTTGGGCAATCTGGCTTCTGGCTTTGATGGCAGCTGGGGGCTGTAATCTGGTGGTCCTTGAAGGCATTCTCTTCCATAAAACAAGCTCATCTATCCTTGTGACCCTTGAGTCAGCCCTCAGGTTAAACAAGAAAACAGCAAGTTGACAAGATTAACTTCTTTACATAACGAGGTCAAAGGTAATCTTACTGAATATTTACAGTAACCCTCAGGTCCTCAGCTTCAGTATTGTATAATCCTTTTGTTTTTATCAAAATATTTTTATAGGGGCTTTAATCTTGATACTTGTAATCATTTTTATAAGATTAGGTCTCTGATCTTTAAAATTATGTGTATCCTATAAAATTTGCCAACTTAACCATTTTTAAGTGTCCAGTTCAGTTGTGTTAAGTACATTTACATTGTTGTGTAACCAATCTTATAAAACTGGAACCCCATACCCATTATACAACTCCCATTTCCCTCTGCCACCAGCCTCTGGCAATCAGCATTCTACTTTCTGTCTCTATGAATTTGTCATTTGCTCCATTTTTTTGCCCACGGCTTCTTCCTCATAGATGCCATACTGTCCAGGTCTTCTGGCTTTTGATGGGTCATCCTCCCCACTTGGGCTTTGGAGTTGACCCCTTTTTGTTGTAAATGTTATCCATGGGTTTTTGGTTGTGCTATCTGGTGTTCTGTTTTTATGTGGGATTTCAGTAAGATCCCAAAACTATGCTTCTCCCATTGCTATCATTTCTTCCATTCACTCTTGAGTTGAACTGGTGCAGTAAAGCGTGCACATATACCATTTATTGGAAACTGCTTTTCAAGGTCATTGGTAGCCTCTGTGGTGATGAATCCATTGTTCTCATCATACTTGACCTATCAGAAGCACTTGACACTATTAACTAAATTGCAAACCTTATTCAGATTTCCCTGGTTTTTAAATACACTCATCTCCACATTTTGAAAGGGATTATCTGTTATGGTTATCCTGTCCCTGTTCACATTGCACTTAAGATCACGGGGAGCAGATAACTTGTCTTTTTTGGTTCTAGACTCTGCCCCCTTAGAGCCACACCCAAGGAACCTCCCCAGAAAGCACCGTCCACAACTGGACCTGATTTGCTTCTTAGCTCCACCTTCTGGGTCATCCTTTCTTTTCCATAAGAAAAGGCCTGATTTTGCAGCTGGTTAGTTTCATCCTGCTCCCTGCTCATAAAAGGTCAGGAGCCCAATGGCTTCAGTTTCAACTCTTGTCTGTTTTAGTGCAAGCTGGTAGTGCTTTTGTCAGTTCACTTCTCTTTAAAACTTTGTGTGTTCTGTGAATCTTGTAATAAAAGGTATCAAGTGTGATCAGAGGGCCGCCCTGGTGGCGCAGTGGTTAAGTTCGCACGTTCCACTTCTTGGCGGCCCCAGGTTTGCTGGTTGGGATCCCAGCATGCTCACACACTCAGAGAAATGTACCCCAGTGTTCACTGTTGTTCTGTCTTCACAGCAGCACACCCACCCTGCTCTTCCCCCTCCATATTTTGGAAACTGTTCATGGTTGTAGCAGGAGCAGCTATGTTCTTTCCATACAACTTCCCCCGTCACGGCTACAGTTAATTGATCCAGGAGTGGACTTTCCATCCAGGTGGACAATCAGCCTCTCTGGAAATTTGGACGTGGAATTGAAAATGCAGCTTGAGTCTGGCTGCTGTCTTGAACTGAGGAGTTGAGAAACTTAACACGTGTTGTTAATGCTGTTTTCGGCATCATGGACACAGGGAAAAGGCCAATGTGTGGGAAGACAGAGGATAAAGCAGATGTGCAGAGGAGCAGTTCTGAAGAGGAGGGGGCGGGGAGACAGAGGATGGACTTCTGGGTTTCCTGTGGTGTCCAGTCCTGGTTCTAATCGATTCTGGAGGCCTAGCTTAGAGTAATAATGACAGCTAATGTTTACTGAGCACGTGATGTGTGCCTGGCGTATTTCCCACGGTGATCCTGTGCATGTTACTGTTCTGATCCTCATTTTACACATGAGGAAAAGCAGATTTTTAAAAAACCCTTACTACGTGCAATTGTTCTTATAGAGGTTGCCATCTCTCACCTCTCCCCACCCCCTTTCACCTCTCCTTGTCTCTTCTTTTCCACCCTCACCCCCAGATCTTCCCCTTTAGGTCAGTTTTTCCTTTTCATGTGTAGAGCTTTCTCTTGGCTTCTCTGTTCATAGAACGATTATATCAGTAAGGAATTGCATTTGAGTGACAGGCTGGACCTCAGCGGCTTAAACGCCTGGGATTTGGGTTCTGCATCTCCAGGACAACGTTTATTATGAATTTCTGGATTTCTTTTGTGGCCTCGAGGGGCTGCTTTGCAGATGCATCCTATCTGTGTTCCAGGCAGAAGACCAAGGAATGGCTGGGGCTCCCTGGAGGGAAGCATGTTGCGTGTTTTAAGGCAGGAAATATGAGGGTCTGGGATATCTTGTTATTGCCAGAAAATAAGAATACTTTCAAAGATCCTTCGATGACAGCTTAAGCTAAGTTATGTCTAGTAATGGATTTTTCTTTTTTTTTTTGAGGAAGATTAGCCCTGAGCTAACTGCTGCCAATCCTCTTTTTGCTGAGGAAGACTGGCCCTGAGCTAACATCTGTGCTCACCTTCCTCTACTTTATATGTGGGACGCCTACCACAGCATGGCTTGCCAAGTGGTGCCATGTCCACACCCAGGATCCGAACCAGCAAATCCCAAGCTGCCAAAGCAGAACATGTGCACTTAACCACTGCGCCACCAGCCCGGTTCCTAGTAATGGATTTTATCTAGAAATAAGTTTTGTAATTGTTATAGTATATTGTGTTTATTTTTCTTTCTTTTAAGGTGAGAATATGAGTAAAGAGACTGACGAATTAGACTTAGAATATTAATAAAGATTCACAAGAAAATATAGGTAATTAAGTTTAAAATCACTGTTTAAATATTTAAGTTTAAATGTTTAACATTTATTGGGGCTGGCCCCGTGGCTGAGTGGTTGAGTTCGCCCGCTATGCTTCAGCAGCCCAGGGTTTTGCCGGTTCAGATCCTGGGCGCGGACATGGCACCATTCATCAGGCCATCCTGAGGCGGCGTCCCACATGCCACAACTAGAAGGACCCACAACTAAAAATACACAACTGTGTACTGGGGGGCTTTGAGGAGAAAAAGGAAAAACTTTAAATGTTTAACATTTAACCATTAAAAATGTTTAAATTTATAAGGTTAAATTTTTTAGATTCAGTGTGTTTTAAATATTTAGAAAGATTTCATCTATAGAAATGTGAGTTGTCTTTGTTGAGTTTCTGAAGAGCTTGAGAAAATCAAATGTATTAAAATTAGATTTTAATTTCAAATTTCTAAAATGTAATTTAAAAGATTTCATAAACATTTGGGTGTACTTTATCAAATTTATAAGCCAATTAGGCACTAATCAAAAACAAAATTGGGGGCCCGGCCCAGTGGAGCAGCAGTTAAGTGCACACGTTCTGCTTTGGTGGCCCAGGGTTTGCCTGTTTGGATCCTGGCTGCAGACCTACGCACTGCTTGTCAAGCCATGCTGTGGCAGGCATCCCATGTATAAAGTAGAGGAAGGTGAGCACGGATGTTAGCTCAGGGCTAACCTTAATCAAAAAAAAACCAAGCAAACAAAAATTGGCTCACAAAATATTAACACAAGGTTAATTGATTTGTAAGTAAAATAACACGAGTTTAAAGGCTTAAAAATTATGTTTTAAGATATAATTTAAGTGTATAAAATGAAACAACTTATTTATTTTAATGCATAAAAGCTCTCTTCAGACATAAGAAAAACTCAGTTGACACTCTGGGTGTGTCAGTCAGTATGGCCTAATTATGCTGTGGTAACAAGCAGCTCCAAAACCTCAGCGGTTGCCAGTGACTGAAGTTGAGTTCTTGCCCACATTCCTTGTCAGCTGTGGGCTGTCTGCAGCTCTGCTCTGAGTTGTCTTCACTCTGGGAGCTGGGCTGATCCAGCAGTCCTTATGTGGGACATCGTTGAGGAAGGAGGGCAGAATATGCCCCTTCGGCAGAAGGATTCTTCTGAGCTGAAGGTAATGGAGAAGAAGAAGACAAGAAAAGTTCTCTGCCCTCCGCCATTTGCCTAAAAGCGGGACATGAATTTACAAAGGTGTACACCCTCCTGCCCTGTCTATCAGGAAGGACAAACGCTGATCCCCGGAGACAACTTTGAACCCTCCTCAATGGAGAGGGCACCAACTTAAATCTGCATCACAAACCTTGCTCTTGCTACGATGCTTGTCCTGGTCACCTCCCCATAACTGGCCTCCCCCATACCTTTCTTTCATCTTTAGCTGAAGATAGTATTTAAGCTTGAGTTTTAAGCCACTTTGAGAGTTACTTGTTTTTCCCTGGATATCTCCTATGTATACATGAGGTGTAGAAGGAAGGGTAGCAAAACATGCCACCCCAAAATATGGCCCTTTGGTATATTGGTTATTCTGAGCTGTGGACACTTGAAAAACAGCAAATGCGGGGTGGGAGGGGCTTTCTCTGAACCCCTCTTATCTGCCTACAGACAGAGCCTCCCAAAGGAACTCAGTTGTCATAGATCCCCTCCCCAGGAATTGCATCAACCAGCGAGGACTGACTCATCCCAGGAGAGGAGACTAGGAGTCCACACCACACCCTGACACACTGTCACAAACTGTCGCACCTCCCGTCTAGTCTTCTCAAGATCCATTCACCTTTCCTAAAAATCACTTACTCTCCCCTGAGAGGCCTACATCCCCTGTCCCCTTTTCCTATTAAGATGGTATTTAAGTGAATTTTAAGCTGCTTTGGGGAGTTACTCGTTTTTCCCTGGATATCTCCTTATGTATACATGAGCACACAATGTTAATAAACTTCTGTTTGTTTTTCTCTTGTTAATCTGTCTTTTTTTTACTGGGGTCTCAGCTAAGAACTCAGAAAGGTAGAGGGAAAATTATTTGTCCTCCCTTACAACTTGTCAATAAACTGTGTTCTGTTTTTCTCTTGTTAATCTCTTTTGTTATAGGGACCCCAACCAAGAACTTAGAAGGAAAATTATTTTTCCTCCCCTATGCTAGTCTCATGGAAGAAAGAGAACATGGCAGAACCACATGGTCACTCCTAAAGCTTATGCTGACATCACTTCTGTTACCATTGCATTGATCAAAGCAAGTCCTATGGCCAGTCTTGAGGTCATCAGGGTGGGGATACATAATCCTCCCACAAGGAGGGCTGCCTCAAGTCACATCCCCGCAGCTGATGCAATGGGCAGGGAGGTGTTATCCTCCCCCAGGGTGGGGCAGCAACTATGTGGGGTGATAATACAATCTACCATAATGGGGGAAGACGGAGATTTAAAAGAATTCTTATAATTTACTTCTTTCTCCTGTCACGCATGTTGTCAATGTGTCCTAACTTACAGAAGTGAATGTTTCTGGGTGTTGGAATTTTCTTCTTTGAAGCCAGATTAAAATCTTTAAATTAAAACTTTCTTTTGTAGCCAGATTAAAATTTATAAATTTATTTGGACAAAAAAAGGGCAGCGGATAACTAATTTGTTGTGTTTAACACGGGAAGGGTGGTGTGTGTAAAACAGTGTTTTAGGAAGATACACCTCACAACACTGAAGGAAAAATGTACATTGGAGAGCTTGTGTTTTAGGTATATATTCAACCTGTCAGCTTGGAAAGAATGTGGCTGTGAAATGGAATGTGCCTGTTAAACAAATAAATCAGTAAATGATGACTGTTGGTTAGCGGGGTGGAGGGAGCATATTCTCCTGATGGCTTAGAGGCATCTTGTGTTATGAGATGCGTTCTTTTGTGGTTCTCTGGCTGATGTCATGAAATTCTGACTTTTGCCACGAGGGAAGATTGCGTTTCTCCTTGGCAGGAAGCTCTGTTTAGTGCAGTTGGATCGCACTGCATATTGCCATAGCAAAACTTTTGTGCTTAGTGGACTCTTCATTTGCTCCTGACTTTTCGGTCTGTACCGATCTTACTGATGAACTGGCTTTTTATAATCCAAATTGGATCTCTGCCTACTTGGTTGTTTTTGTTCCACTTTTACTTGGTGGTCGAGACTAAATCAGATTTTCAGTTTTCCCCCAACCCCACCGTTTTGGCTTTTCAGTGTATTGAACTGAGTTCTCATAATGAAGACCCTAAAGTATTCTTCACTTCCGCTTTGTCCCGTGGAGATAAGAAACCCCACGAGACCACGGTGACAGGTGACTCGTAAGCTCCTCTTCACTCAGATCGTCTCTGGACTGAACAAACTTTGGACTAGGATTGCAGGAAGGCTCATGATTCAGCCTTGTGATTCTGCCAAATAAATGGTGATAGAATCAATCCCTCAATCTTTCATCTATTATTTCAAGTAATAACTTTATATCTTGTCTCACCACCCCACCTACCACATGGCCTTTATTTGACCTATGTGATGACATCTCTTGAGTCAGTTTGCTCTTCTCCGTCTCCAAGGCCACTGTCTTCATTCACCTTAGCAACCCCAAGGTTACTGCAGCAATTGCCCAACTGGGTCTCCCCATCTACAGATACCCCTCAATCCATTCTCAGCCATGGTGACCTCTCAGGAATATAAATCAAGTCATCTAGGTCACTCCTGTGTGGGAAGCCCCCTTCCATCATACTTATGGCTTTCACGTCCCTTCAGATCTAGTCGTTGTCCCCCTCTAGTCTACCTCCCAGTACTCCCACTCCAATACACCTCCTGTCAACCTTACTATCCTACTGTTCCTCCCAAACCTCCCAGTACTCCCACTCCAATACACCTCATGTCAACCTTACTATCCTACTGTTCCTCCCAAATGCCCTTCCTTGACAACGAACTCTGTTTCTGCCTGGAACACTCTTCCTTCCCTTATTTCTACCAACCTCCCCAGTTTTCAAGATTCTTTTCGGGTATCATGTTCTCTAGGAAGCATTCCTTTTTTTAATGTTTTTCTTTAGTTTTGGCTGCTTTGAGGATTTTTTTTTTTTTTTTTTTTGCAGGAAAGATTTGCCCTGAGCTAACATCTGTTGCCAGTCTTCCTGTTTTTCTTTTTTTACCTCCCCAAAGCTCCAGTACATAGTTGTATATCCTACTTGTAGGTTATTCTGATTCTTCTATGTGAGCCACCACCACAGCATGGCAACTGACAGATGAGTGGTGTGGGTTCCATGACTGGGAAGTGAACCCGGGCTGCCGAATCAGTGAGTGCTGGACTTGATCCACTAGGCCATCAGGGCTGGCTCTAGGAAGCATCTCTTAATAGCCCCCTCCTCAGCCTACCCCCCGATCTGATTTATAGATGGAGCATAATACTTTCCACAGCATTGTAATTGTCCATTTATGTGGTAGTGTCCCCCTCTCCATGAGGCCAGAGATTATGGGTTTTTTCCACCATTGTATATCTAGCATCTACCATAATGTTGGGGTATGCAATTGCTGTTTGTTAAATGAATGGATGGATGAGTGTGTTTGCAAGGAAAATCAGTGACTAGACCACAATGGTTAGTGATACTGGGAGGCATTGAGTCTAGCACCATGTAACTACTGTCTCATTGTGCCATCAGGAATGGAGTGAACCCCAATTGGGTTGTGTACCCCTCTACATTTTCTCCAGGAATAGTCCTGGCTCTCCCCACCTCTCCCCTTCCCGGGTTACAGGGATGGGCTCCTGATTGCCATGTTCGTAAAGACATGGGGGCTGCCATGCTCAGAGCCACTCCCCATCCAGGTTAGGGGGTTAGGGACTTAGTTGGTGAGTTATTCTAGGGTGGCACTTAACCCAAGGTGGTCCGGTCTATGTCCCTTCCCCTGGAACTTGGAATCAGGACAGAGAGTCCTCTCCCTGCAGGCGACTGGACAAGCGCCATTAATTACAGACCCTGCCCATGGTCATGTTTTCTGCCATATGGACCAGAGAAGCCTGTTTGCAACAAGGAAAGATAAAGCTTTCTGAGACAAGATGCAAGATAATGAGAGGACTCTGATGGCTTTTCCAGACTCTGGTTCCAGGATCTTCCTGTGGCCTGGACACTTTCCTGACCTTGGGGTTCCATGAAACACTCCTGAAGCCTTATTTGAAATTTCCCTTTTATTATTGGAATTAGTGTGAATAACTTACATTAGTAAAAGCAACTACTGTATCACTTATGTCTCAGAGCCCTGAATCTGCTTGTAAAATAAGTATGGTGGACATAAATGAAGACTGCCTAAATGAGAACGAGCCACGGCCATTTATCCAGAGCTTGCTGTGCAGCAAGGGAGCCAGCCGTCATCACTTGCGAATGGCAGAGACTCAAAGGCAGGCAGAGGAGGAGGAAAGCTTTCTAGTTAAAGAAAGGGAAGACTGCAATTATTCCCCGGTGGGAGGCTGATGGCCTGAGGAAGCTGTAGGCGGGCATCCCATGTGATGGGTTAGGGGTGCATATTTAGCTTCCTCTGGTTAGTCCTAAATTGGACATGGGGGCAAAAATTAGGGAAGTTGTCATTTATTAATCAAGTCCTGGCCATTTGGAGTTGATTGCTACAAGAGTTATTGTTTGGCTTCCTGGACTAGTTGCTACAAGCTGTGGGTCAGAGTTTTATTTTCAGGGTGGCCGTTGTCCATTTGTGTATGTAGTATCTTAGGGTGATACCTGTGTCTGTCTCCTTTACTGGGAAACTTTCAAGAACTTCAATTCACCTGGTTAAGGGAGTGATATGTGCGGGAACACTTTCTGCTTTTGGAGGGTGTCTTAGGATAAGGGGCACAGAAATCAGGGTATATGCATCAGGCCAGGAGGGTTCTAGGATATGTAATCAGAATAAGCCGCCTGCTCCTTCCGTGCGCCCAGGGCTGGTGGAGAAGCGTCTTCGTAGTGAAGGATCCTCCATATTCTCGGCCTTGGAAGTCTGCTGGGAGGTTGAAGGTGAGCACATCAGGCTTTGAAATCGTTTTGCTGAATCCCTCTTTCAGTCTCGGCTTTGGGGCCTGGTGAAATGGGGAGTGGATCGTCTCTGCTTATAGAGCTGCAACTAGTCCCCAGCCTGTGCCGTGTCTCCACCAGTTCTTAAGTGCATAGGCTAAGGAGCCCCTAATATACAACCGAGCACAAGGAGTGAGCAGATGTAAAGTGAAAAGGGTTCTTAGATCTCATCCAATCTGCTTTCTCCCACCTCCCCACCAAATGTCTGAAAAAATAGTGAGGAAACAGATTTAGCTAATGTATTAGTTTCTATTGCTGCTGTAACGAATTATCACAAACTTAGTGACTAAAAAGAACACTAATTAGTTCACAGTGCTGTAGGTCAGAAGTCTGGGTGGGCTTGACTAGGCTCTACGCTCAGGGTCTCATAAGGCCGGAAATCAAGATGTTGGCTAGACGAGGCTATTATCTGGAGGTTCTGGGCAGAATCTGCTTCTAGTTCTCTCAGATTATTGTCAGAATCCAGTTCTTTGTGGCTTTTGGTCTGAGGTTCCTGTTTCCTTGCTGGCTGCCGGCCAGGAGCTGCCCTCAGTTCCTTAGAGCTGTCTTATGCCTTCTCACATGGCCCCTCTACCTTCAACGCAGCCAGGGCTCATAGATGCTTCCCACACTTGAATCTCTCCCACTTCCCCTTCTGTCTTTTAAAGAGCCATGTGCTTGGGTCAGGCCCACCCAGATAATCTCCATATTTTAAAGTCAATTGGCTTGGAACTTGAATTACCTCTGAAGAATTCCTTCACAGGAGTGCCTACATTCTTGAATTGAACAACCAAGGGACAAGAATCTGAGAGAGGCCGTCTTTAGAATTCACCCTACCACAGAGAGATCATGGTTTACACTCTAAAGGAGTTTTGAGTGGAATAAAACTCTTGTACCAATTCTGGGTAATGTGTAATTATCATTCGGAGGTGGAGAAAGAGGATGAACATTTCCAGACCACCTATATATTGGTTGTAAAAAATAGATCCCAAAAGTGTTTGGGCTTATTTGCAAAAAAAATCCAAGGCAGGTACTCTGGTTGGTGGGTGGCTTTCCTCTACCCAGTGATTCCGAGACCCAGGCTCCTTCCAGATTTTAGCTCCCCATTTCTGAGGGCCTGTCACCTGCATCCAGTTGGTGGGTATGAAGGAGAACATGGAGGCGGCGCATCTGTTCCTTCAGCCTCTGTCTAGCACAACCACACGTTGCTTCCGATCATTCCCTTGGTGAGAACTAGTCACACGGCCGTGCCTAAAGGTCAGGGGTGCTTGGAAATACAGTCAAGCTGTGCGTCAATGGAGAGGAGGAAATGGATTGGTGAACAGTAGCAGTCTCTGCTCCAACCTACTGTGGGCTGGCACTTTAGGTAATTCTCATTTAATTAACACCACAACACTGAGAGATATATTATGCCCACTTTACAGCAGAAGAAGCTGAGAGCCAGAGAAGTTAAGCCATTTGCCCGAAGCCCCACAGCTATTCCAGGGAGGACCTAAGTTTGGGTCTCAATCTCGTTTGACTCCCAAGCTCCTATTCTTTCCAGTCTGACGTGTTGGCTCCTAACTGGCATGTTTGGAGATCAAGCCGCTGTCTGGGGATGGGTTGGATTATAATTTGCTTATTATAGCTGGTTTTCTCCAAGTGAATCAGAATTACCTAAGGGGCTTGTTTGAAATGTTTAATTCCTATCCCCACCCCACTAAAGCTTCATTGAGGCAGTCTGGGTGGGCCCAGGAATCTGCACTGAGTAAGCCCCCTGAGTTATTCAGATGTGCTGGAATGTTTGTAATATGCCAGTGCAGCTGACTCTTCTGGAATAGGGGAAATGATCAGGTGAATCCCCAGTTGTGATCTGGAAAAGTGCCCCTCCCTGGGAATTACAGTTCTGATCTCTTTATGAAACTCTGTGCCTTCTCCAGAGTAGGCACCCCTACAACTGGAATGAGGTCGTGGGGGAGGGATTTCAAAGAATGGCAGCCACAGAGCCGAGAGAGCACAGTCCATGCCTGCCCTAGGAGTCCCCTTCTCTGCCAAGGCCTGGCAGCTGGGCCCTGCAATGCTCAGCGGGAGGGGGGTGGGGGGGGCAGTAACTGGTGGACCCTCCAACTACGGCCTTCTTCAGATCTCTGGGGAACTTGAACCCAACTTTCCTAACATCTGCAGAATCTCGTGTAATTGATGACATTGGCTGTTTAGGTCACATGTTCAGCCAATTTATCGCCCCATCTTCACTGAGGATGGACTCTTCACAGACTCGTGCTAGATCGACCTGTGAAGGAAGCAAAGAGAGATGGTGCCTGCTCTTAGGAGCTTGCAGCCTAGCAGGTACACCTGCCATTAGTAATGAGAGCTACCATTTACCGAGGGCTTCTGACATATTGGCTTATTAAAAACAAGCCTGAGGAATTGGCACTGTTGGTCCTTTTACAAAAACTGAGACTCAATGATGTTAAGTAATTCAATCAAAGTGATCTGACCAGTTAGCAGTGATGGAGCTGGTATCCAGCTCAGTCTGATTCTAAAGCCCATGTTCTTAGTTCCCCTGAGAAGTGGGCTGAAAGGTGGCCCCCAAATATGTGCATGTCCTAACCCCCAGAACCTGTGAACGTTACCTTTGCAGATGCAGTGAAGTTAAGTGTCTTGAGATGAGGAGATGATCCTGGATTATCCAGGTGGGTGACAGGTGTCCTTGTAAGAGAGACAGAACAGAAAACAGGCACAGAGGAGAAGGCGATGTGGCGACTAGTCAGAGACTGGAGTGATGCAGCTACAAGCCGAGGGATGCCAAGAGGCGCCAGAAGCTGGAAGAGGCAAGGAACGGACCCCCTCGGCTGCAGAGGGCCGGTAGCACCTTGATTTCAGACTGCTGCCTCCAGAACTGTGACAGAGTAAATTCCCATGTTATCAGACACCAGGTTGTGTTATTTTTTTTAACAGCAGCCGTGGGAAACTAACGTAACCTGTTTGCTTTAAGCAAAAACATCAGGGAGCATGCAGGGCTGAAGGAGTGTTGTGTGCTGATAGAGTGAAAAACCCTGAAAACCAGATAAAACTGAACCTGGGGCGTCAGCTGGCTCTGGAATTGTCAGCATCTGTCCCTTTCTCTTGTTGGCATCAGACTCATGTCATCATCATCATCCTCTTCATCATAGCACCTAATATGTGCCAGGTACCAGGCTCAGCATCAGCACCTTACCTGCCTCACCTCAGTGAAACCTCCCACCGTTCTATGAGGTAGGTACAGTATTAGCCTATTTCTTTTCTTTTTTTTTGAGGAAGATTAGCCCCGTTCTAACATCTGCTGCCAATCTTCCTCTTCTTGCTGAGGAAGACTGGCCCTGTGCTAATATCTGTGCCAATCTTCCTCTCCTTTATATGTGGGATGCCTACCACAGTATGGCTTGCCAAGTGGTGCCACGTCTGCACCAGGGATCCGACCCGGTGGAACATGTGCACTTAACTGCTGCGCCACCAGGCCAGCCCGTAGCCTATTTCACAAATGAGGAAACTGAGGCTCAAAGAGGTGATTTCCCATCTGTGGTTGTACAGCATAAGTGACAGAGCAAGGACTGGAACTCAGGTCTGTCTTACCCCAATTCTTGGCTTTGGCAGTTCCCTACACTGTCTTCCCTTTTAGTTAGTTCTCACGCACAAGCTTAGTCTTTGAGTTAAAGCTCCATCATTTCAGGTGGCCAGAGGCAGAGGGGTGGGATAAGCAATGATCTCCATGAGCCTGAGTCCTCCAGGTGGCGGCATCCCCCTCCAGGCCAAAGCAGGTCTGGTTCCATGGATGTTTGTTAATGAGGAAGTGAGTGGATGGGATGCCAGCTGAGCTCTAGCTCCCTCGGGGCCACTGGAGGTTCCTAGTGATCTGGACTGACTGGGCTGGTCCCACCCTCTGTTCAGTTAGAGGAGGGGAACACAAAGCTAGATTTTCATTTCTACTCCTTTCCAGGAAACTATCAATGTTATAGATGTTAAGGTCCAGGTAAAATATCCTCAGTGCAAGAGGGAATGGAAAGTCTCTGGCCCTGACTCTGACAGGAGAGCCTGGTTTTACAATTTGTAAAGGTGGTTGGCTATAGCTTGCTTTTCTCCAAGGACGGGAGGGACAAGATGAGCGCCAGAGGGGCCAAAGATAAGGGCCTGATTCTGCTGCAGCAAAGAGGGGGCCATCCGCTCCGCCCCATACTCGTCATCCGTCACCCCACATTCCCCGCCATGGGTCTCCCAGATGAGGCCAGACTGTTGATGTCTTTTACATTTCTATGGAATTGACTTCTTCTATCCCTGCCAATGTTGAATTAACTTTGTACCCAAATCAAGAATTCCCCTCCTTTCTAGAATTTTCTCTATTTGTCAGCAGAGGCAGGAATCCCACTGAACGTTTGTTAAAGAGCCATAGAAGAATTCTAGGTGGCCTTGCTTGCAGAAGATAACTGCACTTGAACTCTATTTATATATATATATGTATTTTTTTTTTTGAGGAAGATTAGCCCTGAGCTAATATCTGCTGCCAATCCTCCTGTTTTTGCTGAGGAAGACTGGCCCTGAGCTAACATCCATGCCCATCTTCCGCTACTTTATATGTGGGATGCCTACCACAGCATGGCTTGCCAAGCGGTGCCAGGGCCGCACCTGGGATCCAAACCGGCGAACCCCGGGCCGCCGAAGTGGAATGTGCACACTTAACTGCTGCACCACCAGGCCAGCCCCTATCTATATTTTTTATATTATTCTTATGTAGTCTTCAGAGATTCAACTGGGATTGAAATTATATTTACCAAATTTTAGCATACTGGTACCTTAAAAGAAGTAAATGTAAAATAGAAAAATGTATAGCTTTTTATGCAGTAAACAGTAAACTCAGGAAATTTTCATTTATTCAACAAAATTTTGCCGACTGTCTATCAAATTCTAGGAATATAAAACGGAACAAGTCCTGTCCTCAACTTGCTCACAGTCTGTTTGGGAAAACTATTATGAAGCTGTTGAAAATCATGTTTTCGAAGAATTTGGGGAGCCCAATGTAGGACTGCATACCGAGTACACTTAAGCCCATAAAAGATTGGAAGGGTATTGTTCAAAATGTTAAAACAGATTATTTCTGAGTTGTCGGATTGCAGAATTATTTCCTTCTTTATACTTTTCAACATTTTCTAAAATTTCTAAAGTGAGTCACGTGATTTTGATAATTAGGGAGAAAAAGATGTCATTAAAAAACGATTGCACCTGATTAGCTGCAGCCCCCGCTCTCTGTTGCCAGCTGATCCTCGCCTTTGGCAAGAGACAAATTTCATGAGCCCGGAAGCCCTGCCAGGAAAAATGCAATTAATCAGAATGAATCGACCCTGGGGCCTGGCCAGCGCCCGCCGGAGGGAGGGGAGGCTCAGAGAAGCCCCTCTGGAGAGGGGCTATATTGTTTCTCAGGGACACTCCAAGATTGAGCTGTGCCCACCTTTGGATTCCCAGAGCGCTGACCTAAAGATTAATTGCTGGGCTGGACTGAAAGCTGGATAAACGCTGCCTGGACTCTGGCGCTGCGTGCGCACCTTGAAAAGTGAGGAAACGTGGCTGGGCAGAAGCTCAGGCAGATCTGCACCCCTCTGAGCTGCCAGGGAGAACGTCATACTTCCCTCCAAATGACCATCAGGTTGCTTGACTGGGAGTCCAGGTTTCTGCCAGAATGCATTTGAGACTAAAATCCCCTCCTGCTATACTGTCTAGCGCTTTTCCTCTCGGACCAGTAACATCTGCATCCCCAGGGGGAATGCAGAAGCTCAGGGCCTCAGCTAGATTTGCTGAATAGGAATCTGCATTCCAACAAATCCCCGGGTGACTGGAGAGCGCTGGGTTTGCATAGCACCGCTCAACACACCTCTCAGTTGCTTGAACCTCAGACGGGCTGCAGGGAGGAGCGAGGGGGCCCTGTGGGAAGCCTTGCCTGCAATCAGCGGGGCTGGAAGCAGAAATGGACCTGAGGCCAGGCCAGGCAGCTGGAGAGAGCACTGGTTAGCATCTTACTTCTGCTATTTAGAGCAAATGAGGCCGGACACTAGCCTATTCCAGGGCGACCTTCTCTAGGAATGTGGGGGGCTTACTGGGTAATCTCTCTCTGTTCCTCACAGGGTCCCTGGAGCTTAGTAGGAAGCAGAAGGTATTATTTTTATTTTCCAGATGGTTGTATGGGGGTTGGGAGGAGGGAGGTTGGGAGGTTGCCAGCCTGCTGGGAAAGCTCAGAGCCCTCTCCTCGGTCTAATGGTGCCAGCTGGCTCTCGGGCCAGATATGAAGGCTGCGTCCAGGCACACCGTCATTCCAGATCTCCAGAGAGCTGCCAGGTGGGTTGCTGGATCCTCTCGTCACAGCCGAGGCCCTGCAGCCGGGCAGCTCGGGAGTGCAGAGACACAGGGCCACTTTTATTTTTTGAGAGCTGGTGGTGATGGTTTTCAATATGGTAAAAGTCCAGAAATGCCGGAACAGGTTAAAATGTTATAGTTTAAAAAAATATTCATATTTGAAAATATTAATGTTTAAAAACACATACAGTGTGAATAGGATTTACGTTGTATTCGTCTGCTAGGGCTGCCATAACCAAGCACCACAGACTTGCTGGCTTACACAACAGAATCTGTCTCAGTTCTGGAGGCTGGAGGTCTGAGATCAAGGTGTGTGTAGGGTCGGCAGCTTCTGAGGCATTTCTCCTTGGCTGTGGTTGGCCGTCTGCTCCCCATCTCATCATATAGTCTTCTCTCTGTGTGCCTGTGTCCAGTTGTCCTCTTGTTGTAAGGAAACCAGTAGTATTGGATTAGGGCCCACCCTAATGACCTCATTTTAACTTAATTATTTTTTTAAAGATCCTGTCTCCAAATATAGTTACCTTTTGAAGTCCTGGGGATTAGGAACCTCAACATTTGAACTTTTGGAAGATACAGTTGGGCTCATAACAAACATCATTTGGAAATAACTTCGAAAGTCTAGAATAAAGCCCGTTTGTGAATGTAAGGCCCGGGCCCAGGGGCCCTCCTCCTTCCCTCCATCCTGTCTGCGTCCTGGACCCATAAGCCATCCAAGTGGGCAGAGGGAGGTGTCTGATTTTCCCTGTGTTTGTGTGTGGGGTGGAAACATTGTAAAAGGTCTTCCCTCCCCTTCAGCCTACTGTGGCTGCTTGCTGCCCTCCGAACCAGTGTTCACTGTGGTCTTTATGTGGGTCCCAGCAGATTTCCGCTTTGGTGGGAAAATTTGAGAGCTTGGCTTCAGCCAGTGCTCATGGCTTGGGAGAGTCTCCCCAGGGGTCAGCAGTCTGTTGCCCCCACATTTGGGGCATGCATGGAGGAGGCCTGCCCAACGTGATGTCTTCTGGCCCTGAAGGTATTCCTGCAGTTCCAAATCCCCTGGAAGAACTTCCCTGGGGAATTATTCAGTAATCACAAAGTCAGAACTGCCCAGTGTCCATCTGTGCCTGGGAACCTGCCCCCTCACAATGGCAAATGTCAAGTCTCTCAAGTTTTCCTTCCTCCCTGAGGCCACCTGTTATGGGCTGAATTGTGTCCCCTACAAAGGATAATGTTGGAGTCCTAACCTGCAGTACATCAGAATATGGCCTTATTGGAGACAGGGGCTTTACAGAGGTGATCAAGTTAAAAGGAGGTTATTAGGGTGAGCCCTAATCCAATAGGACTGGTGTCCTTATGAAAAAGGGGAAATTTGGAACCAGAAATACCCAGAAGGAAGACGATATAAAGAGACACAGGGAGCAGATGGCCATCAACAAGCCAGGAGAGAGGCCTGGAATAGATCATTCCCTCACAGCCCTCAGAAGGAACCTTGGTTTCCAAAACCAATTCTCCAGAACTGTGAGACGATAAACTTCTGACGTTTAAGCCTCCCAGTTCGCAGCACTTTATTAGAGCAGCCCTAGCGAGCTGACGCACCACCTGTGCTAACTCCTCCCCCGCCCGCCTCCCGCCTCTCTCTCCTTCTCTTGTACCCGGCTCACTCTTCATTACACACGGACGTGTGCGAGGCCTTGTGCCATCCCCAAGGGTGTCTTGTCTAATTTACTTATGTGGAAGTCTTGGTTCTCTTCAATGATCATAAGCTTCCTGAGGGTAAGGACCAGGATTATGTTCCTTTTTAAAATTCCGCTGGCCCTTGCTCAGTACTGACCAGAAGATCAATGAAACTGTGTTGATCTGAAGGACTTTCCTCCCTTCCTCTGTGACCATCTGTGACCCCCTCCAGACACATGGGCAACAAGAAGACACCGAAGACCCCACCCCTCAAAGCTCGGGGGACTTTGACGAGGTCCTAGGATCAGGGGGTGAGTGCGTTCCAAATGCAGACTACGTTTCTGCCACGTCGGTGAGACGCGGATCAAAACAAATAAAATTCAGTGTTGGAAAAAAAGTTTTTCGCACATCTGAATCTGTGGCTTGAGCTTGGAACCCACTTCAGGAACTTTTATAGAGATTTCATGCCTGATGGAGTTAGAATTAATGTTTCTTAAATACTGACAGCTTCCCTGTCCAGGTCAGCATTTTAAAAGAAAGGAGCAAGTGAGAAAGAGGCAGAAAAGGTGGGGGAGGGTGCTCCAAGGCGGTTTCCACCCAGCCCACAGCCTGTGCCATGGAACCTTCCATGGGCCCAGATGCTCTTTCATAGCTGCTCTCCTGCTGGGGAAGCCCTGGGGGCCTTGTCTGCTGCTGCTTGGGAGGAAGTGTCAGCTGTCTGGGCTCTCGAAACCGCCTGAGCTTCTGCTTTGTGCTGCTTCCCATATGGGAAAGAGCAGGGTTCCTGTTCCACAGCCTGAGAAACCCCACAGGCAGCCCCTGAGTGAGATGTGAGAAGAGAGTGAGGGGTGGAAGGTGGGCGAAGGGGCCAAAAGACACAAAATTCCAGTTATAAAATACATAAGTCACAGCGATGTGATGTCCAGCATGGTGCCTGTAGTTAGTAATACTGAATTGCGTATCTGAAAGTTACTAAGAGAGTGAATCATAAGTTCTCATCACAAGAAAAAAACTTTGTAACTGTGTGTGGTGACAAATGGTAACTAGACAGTGTGGTGATCATTTTGCAATGAGTACAATTATCAAATCATTATGTCGTACACCTGAAAAGAATACAATGTTATATGTCAACTAAAAAACTGACCGGGGGAGGTCTGACGTCCCTCCCGTTTGTGACCAGGGATGCCACGGGCTCTCTGAGCCAAGGTGCGGAGCTCCGTGCTCCTGGGACGTGGCCCTGCGGAGGTTCTCAAGCTCGGTGGGGCATCTGGGTCTCTGGGAGAGGCATGCGGAGTCCTGTGGGGTATGGGGGAGGGGGCTCACTCCGGGGTCAGATGACCTTGGTCCACACCCTGGCTTTCCTCCTCATTAGCTGGGTGAACTTGCTTCTTGACTTCTCTCATTAGTCAAACGTGGATATGAAGAGCATTTTCTTTTTCGCTTTGCTGTAAGGCTTTAATGCGATAACCTACATGAAGCATCTGGCATGTAGGATGTACACAAGAAATCTCCCTGATGATGATGCGCAAAACGTCTAGAGGGGAGATTTTGCATTTGGTAGGATGCTAAGATCCTCGTTAGGGTGTTCCATCAGTAGTTGGAGAAGAGTGTTGTTTTCCTACACATCAACATGTGCTCCTGCCTGGTGACATTTATAGTTTTTGGCTGTCCATCATCTAACCCTCACTTCCTAATGGCACCTGTCACTTTCCCTTTCAGGAGCCACACACCTGGGTGGAGTCGTGTGTGGGGCCCCAAAGGGCCAAACCCCAGCTCTGTCCTCAATGGGGGTCGGGCACATGCCTTTGGTTTGGCCAATTCAGCTCTCCTGGAAATGGTCTCTGATCCCTCTCTCTGGACTCCTATTAGGTAGGTATCCAGCCTTCTGGATCAGTCATCTTTTCTCTCTGTTGATTTTGTTCCCTCTACTGGATAGTTTCTCTATTTTATCTTCTAGTGTTTCTGTTGAATTTATTATTTTAGCTATCATAATTTTAACTCCTGAGAGCTCTTGTCTGTTTTCTGATTATTCTTTTTTTTTCTGCTTTTTCTCCCCAAATGCCCCCAGTGCATAGTTGCATATTTTAGTTGTGGGTCCTTCTAGCTGTGGCATGTGGGACGCTGCCTCATCGGGCCTAATGAGCGGTGCCATGTCCATACCCAGGATCCAAACCAGGGAAACCCTGGACCGCTGAAGCAGAGTGTGAAAACTTAACCACTCGGCTACGGGGCCAGCCCCTGATTATTTTTTTTTTAAAGATTTGCCTGAGCTAACATCTGTTGCCAATCTTTTATTTTTTTTCTTCTCCCCAAAACCCCCCAGTACACAGTTGTATATTCTAGTTGTAGGTCCTTCTTGTTCTGCTGTGGGGGATGCCACCTCAGCATGGCCTGATGAGTAGTGCTAGGTCCACACCTGGGATCTGAGCCAGCAAAACCCTAAGCTGCCAAAGTGGAGCTCGCAAACTTAACTGCTGGGCCATGGGGCCAGCCCCCAGATTATTCTTTTCCCTCCCTAAATATAACATTCTGTTCTTGTTTCGTGGATGCATACCGTCTTAGTCTGTTTGGGTCGCTAGAACAAAATGCCACAGACTGCCCGGCTTACAAACAACAGAAATTGATTGCTTACAGCTCTGGTGGCTGGAAGTCCAGGGTCAAGGCTCTGGCATGGTCCCCTTCTGGGGAGGACCTTCCTGGTTCGTAGCTGATGCCTTCTCTCTGTGTCTTCACTCTGGAGGGTTCTCTCTGGAGCCTTTTTTATAAGAACATTAATCCCGCTGATGAGGGCTCCAGTCTAATGGCCTAATCACCTCCCAAAGGCGCCCCCCTCCTAATACCATCACCTTTGGGGGTTGAGATTTCAACATATGAATCTGGGGGGCGCACAAACATTCAGACTATAGCATGCATCTTTCCTGAAGGGTATTATTTATGGTTTTTTTCTTTTCAGTGTTCCTCTGATCCCTTTAGTCCTCTCTCCCCTCTCTGAGCTGCTTTTACTCTGATAGTTTGCTCTCTCGCCTTTTAGAGTGAGGCACCAAAACACGAATTTGACAGCTCCCTGGGCGTTCCCGCCCTGTTGCCCCACAATGAACAGCAATCACGATGCTGCTTTCTCTGTTCCATCTTCTTCTCTGAATACTTATTATGGCACTTTACATTGTTTGACATGTTCCATTACATTAATGACTGTATTTACTTACAATTTCCCAATTGTTGGGCATTAAGTTTTTCCTTTTTTTTCTCTCCTAGAGGTAAGTTTGCTATAAATATCTTTCCACATATGGCTTTTATTGCCATCTGAATCATTGTCTTGGAATAAATTCTGCTTGTGCAATTGTCAGGTCAGAAGCTGGTGGGCACTTTCGTCGCTCTTCTCTGTGTTGCCAGATTTCTTTCTTTCTTTCTTTCTTTCTTTCTTTTTTGAGGAAGATTAGCCCTGAGCTAATATCTGCCGCCAATCCTCCTCTTTTTGCTGAGGAAGACTGGCCCTGAGCTAACATCCGTGCCCATCATCCTCTACTTTATATGGGGGATGCCTACCACAGCATGGCTTGCCAAGCGGTGCCATGTCCGCTCCCGGGATCCGAACTGGTGAACCCTGGGCCGCCGAGAAGGGGAACGTGTGCGCTTAACGGCTGCGCCACCGGGCTGGTGCCCCAAGCAGATTTCTTTCTAAAGGTGGTGGATTCAGGTCCAATGTCAGCGGCAATAAATGAGTACAACCCTTCAAGCACAGGACTTCCGAGTCTTCCTTGATTGCTCCTAGTTTCAAAAGTACAAAATGGCACTCATTATTGTTCAAATTTGTCTTTCTTTGGTTCCTAGTGAGGTTGGACATTCTTTTGTGTGGAACTGGACAAATTTAGCCTGGAGTGACATAAGGAAGCCTGCTGGATACAGAAAAGCTCCTTAAAGCTCCTTCAAATAGATGCAACAGCCAAATATTCTGTGTTGTTGTGTTGGCAGTGGTTCTTAGCCTGGTGCTGCGGGCTGGTTGTAGGCTCTTCCTGGGGGCTGTTAATTCCTCTGCACGTCCAGCCTGCGCCTCAGGCAGAGAAGGTCTCAGCACCAGAGAACGCTCAGAAACAAGGACTTGCAGGTGCTGGCAGTTTGATGTCCATGAGCGATGAGTGGCGGTATCTGCCACAGTGTTTCTCAGTAGGAACAAAAGTTCCCTTGATGTAAGCAGGGTCAGGTGTGCATTGGGACGCAAGCTGGGTCCCAGTGAGCTCTTTCTGAAGCCTGAGGTTGCCAGGGCCTCTGCATAAAGTTGTTTGGTCTGTGCGCTTCATAAAGGCAGGGGGCCACAGAGGCACAGGGGCTGCTGAAATCTAGCTTCGATTCTGCTCTAGGCACCATATGGGCCAGAGGCACTCCCAGTAGACCGGGCTTTAAACTCTGAGGGAAGATGAAGCTGTGGAGTCTGGTGAGGGTGAGAGGCAGGTGTCGAGAAGGAGAGCCGGGGCATCTCAAGTCCCAGGATGTGCCTACTTTCCACTGCTGGGTCTTCACCATCAAAACAGGAAGTGGGGGTGGCCTCCCCGGAGACCCCTGGGCTTTTGTCATGTGTGTCCCGTCAGCGTTTCCCTTTGAGTGCTCTGGAGGAGGACAGCCTTCTGGACCTCCCCTGGCCTGGCCTGGCTGAGGCGGGTCTCACAGCAGAAGGAGAAGCGTGGGCCTGCGGTTCTCCAAACCTGGCCCTAGTCCCCGCTCTGCTCCTAACCGGCTGTGTGACCCTGACAAGCCACAGAGGGGACTGGGCCTCAGTTTCTCCAACTATAAAAAGAGGAGGTTGAAAAAGGAAATCTTAAAAAAAAAAATTTATTATGATAAAAAATCTGGTGATTCTATGGTTTTAGATACGTGACTTTATAAACACTTGCTCATCCTCAATCTCTTCTGTATTAGGGAGAATTAAATTCAACTGAGAATAACAGAAAAGCCCCAAATAAGCAGACTATAATTTCTCTCTCATTTTCAAAAAGTCCAGATGTAGAAATTTTAGGGCCAGTGTGTTACTCCGTGGTGTCAATTCTGTCCTGTTCTCTGCTATGACACTTAGATTCCCAAAGTTTCCTCCTCAACCTAAGATGGCTTCGGGTGCTCCAGCCACTACATCCATATTCCAGCGTAGGAGGAAGGAGAGGAGGATGAAGAGGAAACATCAACAGTCTTTAAAAGAAGATTCCCAGAAGCTACCACGAATTTTTTGCTTTACATGCGATCGGCCAGAACTTAGTCATATGACCACACTCAGCTGCAAGGAAGTCTGGGAGATATAGTCTTATTCTAGGCATCTACGTTCCAGATAAAACTGTGGGCTCTCTGACTGTGAAGGAAGGGTAGAGCAGATATTGGGAGCCATTGTCCCCACCTTAAATTTCTCCAGGTGCAGGGCTAGCCAAATAAGCCTCTCCCTTTGGCCTCTGCCCCTTGCCGCACAAGCCCAGTATCAGTGACTCCACCTTGCGTCTGCTTCTCTGGCTCTACGGGCAATTTTTGTTTATCAGCCTCAACTTCTACCTCTGGGTCCCAATTTCCCGTTATTTCTTCATTGGGGATGTGGAAAGAGCGTTTCGTTTAGTCTTTTCACTTGTAAGCCCCCAGGTGTCTTTCAGCTGCTGGAGAGAGGTGACCCATATTTCAGGGGTGCCCAAGAGCACGCCCGGGTTCCGTGACTCGGTGAGAGGACTCAGCATATCGTCGAGCTCACAGCGATGGTTTGTGACAGCAAAGGATACGAAGCAGAAGCAGCAAAGGAAAAGGGGCATGGGGCAAAATCTCGAGGGAACCAGGTGCGGAGCCTCCCAGCTTCCTCTCCTGGAGGGTCACATGGGATGTGTTTCATTCTCTCTGCAAGGAGTTGCAACGACCCGTGTGAAATGCCTACCTGGAAGCTCACTGAACACTCAGTGCCCAGGTTTGTCCTGGAGGTTGGACACGTCAGCGCTCTCTGCCCAGCATGTTCCCAAGTTCCAGGCTCCCAGCAGGACGGCAGGTGCTCAGCATAAACCATGTTGCACCGTTGAGGCCCAGCGAGCTCTTACCAGCTCTGGGAGTGGTGGGAGCCTCCGAAATCCGGTTTCTCAGACACCAGCCAAGGGCCAGCTCTGCCAGCGGGCTTTTCAGGGAGAGCAGGGTCAGGCCTGCTGTGTGAACTCTTTCCTGCACAACTGCTGACTCTCTTCTGTAGGCACAGGATCATGGCAGGTTTGGAGCCAGTGACGCGGCTTTGAATCTTGCCTCTGCCATTTGTAAAGTAGGTGTCCTTTGGCAAGTCCCTTTACCATTCTGGGCCTCAGTTTCTCCAGTTACAGAAAGGGAATCCTCTTCTCCTCTCCCCCTCCCCTCCCCCCGCCCCTTGCAGGGTAGTTGTCAGGATTAGGGGTGATGTGTGCAAAGTGTCTGGAAGGCTCTCTAAACGGAGCAATTACTGTTGTTAGTCTTTTTTCCTCCCTGTCTTTGGTCCGATGCCTGGGGCAGGGGCGGTGCCGTACAGCCAAATCAAGGTGGAGTAGGAAAGCGCTGGGTGTCCTGCCCACCTTCTCCATCCTGCTCTCTGTCTGGGGGGCTGGCATGGGTGCTCTCCATCAGTGGCCCCCCTTGCACCTGGCTCTGGTTGGGTTTGAGCAATCGTGTGGGGGAGGTTGAGGTTGGCTGTTAATTTCGTTGGCTTCTCCTGGGGATTTACAGGGTGGCCGTGCTCCTCTCCCCAAGGCTGCAGCTCTGGTGGGCCAGCCCTCACTGCACCCCTACCCTCTGCAGGTGTTAGTGACCACCCTCCCCACTTTCTCTGTCAAGGGTGGCGGGAGGGGTGGGAACAGCTCCCCTCTCTTGTGTGGTTTGGTGGTGCTGGGGAGGAGTGGAGAAGAACGTAGGGAGGGATGCTGCACTCTTTGTCTTTCCATTTCCTGAAACCGCCCCCACTTTCATAACTCGCCCTCAATTAGCCTGTCTGTTTCTTGTGGAACCGGGCTGGGACAAGGCATTAGGACACCTGGGTTAGAGGCCAGGCCTTGCCATCCACTAGCTGTGGGACCAGGACACGTTACTTACCAGGCTGTCAGCCGAGGGGTGGAGTGGACACCCCTCTCTGCACTCCCTGTAGACCTTGCTGAGGGCCTTGGACACGGCAAGTCCAGGGTCCCAGACTCGGTCACCCACAGGGGCCGGGCAGGAGCCGAATGAGCGAAGAGGGGGGGCATGGGCATGGGAGGTGCAGGGGACACCGCCCTCTGCAGGGTTCCTGTGTAGGAACGCAGATGGGAGGTCAGAGCTTTCGATTTTTTAAGAGAAGCTGGAAATCCAGGCTTTATGTGAACTCTTCCAAGTTTTCCATGTTTGCTCACCTTAACAAAACAAACAAACAAAAACCCAATGACAATAAAAACACGGCGCAGGCCAAACAGTTTTTGACCCAATCAACTTCTGTCCGCCACCTCTCCAGGCCTGGGAAGCTGCCCTCTGCTCCCTGCAAAATTGTGCCTCCTGGTGGCGCATTCAGGACGAGGGGCTTCTTGACCCAGCTGAAAGCTCTCAGGATTAAGTAAGCAGAGGTTCTTCCAATAGACAAGCGCCTTATAGTGGAGAGCAAGCAAGGGAACCAGAGATCAGCTTCAAGGTTCATCCAATTCTAAAATAAAGTCCGCTTTTGCAATTATACTCAGTATTAGAATGAAAATGGCTTTCACTCATACAGAGGCTGGACTAAAGGCGACTGGATGTGTGTCCTTTTTGTGTCCCTCACAGTGCCTGGCACATAGTAATTGCTCAATGGGTGTTTGAAGAATGAATGAGTGTGATGAATGGGTGGACGACTGGCTCTTTGCTTGGATTGCAGAGGAGACTATCATGTGAATTTAGGCTGAGGGACAAGGGAAAAGTCCTCTTAGGCGATTCCTGAAAGACAGCTGAGAGAATGAAACTTCAGTGTTCATTCAGAGCCTAATTCGAAATAATTCAGTTAGGATGTTTTGTGTGAGGTTGTTTTTTTTTTTCAGTCTGTATGTTTTGGTAAATAAGAGTTCTTAAGCGCAGCACTAGGCATAGAGTAAGTGTTTAATAAATTGTGGTTGTTATTTTTTACTTTTAATGATCTTTAAGAGTCATCTTTAGCTAAAAAGGAGCTTATTCAGAATAGGGCTATTTTTGGAGAATTGCTGCCCCCTAGGGGACGCTATGGAGAAAGACGAGAATGTGAAGCCTCCCGCTATCGGGCTTGGCGCAGTTGGCTTTTCCAACTGGACAAACATTTCATTGAGGGCCCGAGGGCGGGGTACAGAGGGGAACAGTGCACAATCTTCTTCCTCCAGGAGCTCACAGAAACCACAGGGCTGGAAGGGACTTTCCAGACGTGGGATCTCAGACGGATGTTCCCACTTAGTTGGACGGCTTTTTTTGTGGACACACACGCTCCCACGGTGACACCCTGTTGTGTTTTATGGTGTATAAATTGGATTTCAGTTAGCAAGTTAAACTCAGGGAGGAGGAGCCTTGCGTGCTAGATCACAGCGTGGATGAAGGATGGAAATGAACCCATCGTTCAGGGTACTTTGAACTGAGGCTGTGACTTCCGGGGGCTCCCCTCCAGAGCAGGGTTGGGACCTGGCTCCACCACCCGCTGGAGCACTCGGCTTGGGGCCATTTGTGGAATTTCGAGGGTGAAGGACATGGTCTGGTCTAAACACAGACGTCTTTTACTTTTAAGAACTAATCCAAACAGTAGGAGCTGAACAACGCAGGTCCAATTTGTAGTGGCTCAAGAAGCTGAGTTGGGGTCCAGCACTGGGGATGTGAGTTGGGAGATAAAGCCAAGGCTGTTTATTTCTATTTTATTTTTTTTCCATTTATGTCATTTAATCACCCTTACTTCTCTCAGTTGATATTCTGCTGAACCAATTTAAACTGCTCACTGGTTTCTTTGACACGTTCGTAACCTTCATTCTATTCTGTTCCTTCTTATAGAAACAACACTTGTGCAGGAGTTTTAGACTAGGGAAGGACCTCCCACACCAAGAGGGCAGAGCAAAAGGAGGGGAGGCCAGCCCACAGGGCTTCCTGCAGCCCCACAGGTGAGGGCCGGGAGAGAAAGCCGAGCCGCCCAGGTTCAGACAGATTTGGGGGCCTCAGCTGTCGTCTTTCAGCCTCAGGGAGAGGGGGGTGGGTGCTGACCATGGTCGTGTCGGGGGAATCTGAGTGGACAGATGCCCAACCCAGCAACACCGTGGGGCTGAGAAGGCATCCTAGAGCCTCAATCCTGGGAGGAGAGTGGAAACCCAGAGAAAGGCTGAAGGAATGTTTCTCTGGAGTCTGGCAGAATGAGCTCTCCAAATAAAAACAAGTTGAAATTTGGGGATTAAAGTTGGTTTTTCTCATAAACCTGGGTTCAAGGCCTGATTCATGTCCACTACACTGCTGAGGAGGTGGGTGATGTGAGGAAAATACTTTTCATTCTTTTACGATAAACTGAGAAACAGGCTGCAGTTACTTCTCAGTCAGGGTCCAGCCAGAAGAGGTGGGCTTTCATTCTGCAGCCTCATTTACCCCACCCCTCCAGAGAAGTGGACCTGTGTAGGCCTCCTTATAAGGTTTAACATAGGGAGCAGGGGAGAGAGAGGTGCTCCCTGCCACATCCCTACTCGGGGCCCCAGGTCGGGGCCAGTGCAGTCGTCGGTCCGTGTGGCTGGCAAACGAGGGGTTTGAGAGCTGCGAGCAGGATTGCCCAGGCCACTCGGCAGTGCTGAGCCAGCTGCTTGGTGACGCCCCAGAGCTTTCCCCATCTGCACAGTGACAGTCCCCACTGTAGAAATGGGCTGTGCTCTAGAACAATTGCCAGCCACTTATTAGGGATTGAGGATGTCTTTCCCCAGGCTCCCTCCAAATAAAATCATCCTGTCAGTGTTGACTGTCCCTGGGCTGGTTTTTGCTGGTTTCGATTTTGCTAATGAGGGCAGCTTTTGTACACAGAAAACACAATTTATGGCTACTTTGGCTTTTAAAATTAGCATTTGATTAATTAAGGATACAAATTCAAAACCTTAAGTTTATAAGTTCAACTTAAAAATCCTATTACTCTACTGCACTCTATAAATACACAAATCTTATTACTCTGTAGCAAAATTTATAATCACTTTTAAGCTCTTGATTAATGTACAGTCCCAATTGCAAACTTTGTTAATTAAATCTCCTTAGGCATTTTAAATTGCATTTGTAAATTTATTAGTCTATAATATATAAAATACCATGCTAATATGTAATATTAAATTTAATATGTTTAAATTTCATTTATAAATTTAATTTTTCTGTCATTTAACAAAAACTACCAAGGTACTTAAGTAACTCTTTTAAATATACAGATTTATAAATATTGAGAATTATAAGTTATCTTAACCACTTCACTGTTATTTATATATTTAGCCAAATTCTCACATACTTTTTAATTTAAAACACAAGCCTAAAATCAAATACTCAAAGATACATTTTTATTTGAAATCACAAGTTGAATTCATTAGATTTTCTAATATGCCAAATTCTCTTAAATATTTCAAGTTCTTTAAATACCACATATTCAATGATAATTCCAAATACCACTCAAAAATATTAGGATGGTGGGTTCAGCATCTCTACGCTGAATTCTAAGTTTTCTCAGGAATGGAAGACATTTACCCACTAAAGAAACTATACTGTCTCAAGACATTTTGGGGTAAACTTCTCAGTGGATTGAGGTTGTTTATTGATCAAGATTTTGTTTATTATAAAGATTTGGGTAGTGATGTAAGATTTGGAGCTGTTCACTGAGGCGATTTTTCTCATGACTCCGAAGGAAAGGTTGAGCCCTCTTTTATAGTCCTGGTATTCTTAGGGACCCCAAGTGTGTGCCCTCCAAACAGGGGCCCCTCAACCCCACGCCCCTAGATTCATATTATAAATGTCCTGGTTCTCAATTGTCCTCACCTCTAGACAAGTTTCTTATTTTGTTGCATTGAGTATATTCTGAGTTATCTTCCTAGTCTGGGCCATAAAAAGTGCTTACAGATATTTAAATAAGAGGTGGCTGGATTCTGCATCTGTCTCATTCTCCTTGACTCTAGAGCCCAGGGCCAAAATTAAGCCAAGGACAATTGCCTGTAATAATTCTGAGATATAGGAATAATGACCTGGGAGGGGAGAAGGAAGAGCCTCCTTTCTCTTTCTTGGGTGGAAACAAAACATACTCCACCCCACTCTGTGCACCTGCCCCCGTGCCCTGGGGCCTCCTCCTGATGCCCCTCGTGCCTCCTCCTGCCCCAAGAACCCGTCACACATCCTGTGGATTCTACCCAGGCAAGTCTTTTCCCCATAGTGCGTGCCTCTTCCTTTTCCCAGTCACACTTCCGGTCCTCTCAGGACCTTGATCTCAGGGAGAAGTCGGAAGGGGAGACTAGGCAGTGCAATGAATTCATCCAAGTTGGTGTGTGAGTGATGGCTTGGACTCCTAGAGGTGTTAACAAGATCCCAATGAGGACCTTACTAACCTGAATGGAACTCTCATAGGAATTTGAGTCACTGTGCTAATGTTGAGTATAAACATTCAAACATCCCAGGGTGGGACCTGTGGGAGAAGGCGCCACACCTGCCAGTCCTTTCCCATAGTGTGTAGCGGCCATCTGGCTGGCCTCTCTCAAGGCCTTCCTGATTTTCACAACTTTTTCCACTTCTCTATTTCTTTTTTTTTAAACTGAATATATTTGACATGTAATATGGTGTAAATTTAAGGTGTACAAGGTGTTAATTTGATACCTTTATGATTGCCGTTGTAGCGATATTTAGCACATCTATCACATTCAATAACTATCCTTTCGTTTTTAGTGGTTGGGGTGATTTTTAGTCTCTTAGTAAGTTTGACAATTGTGCAATACTGTTGTCTATATTCATTATACTGTGCGTTAGATCTCTATGACTTATTTACAACTCATTGCAAGTTTGCACCCTTAAACAACGTCAGTCTTATCCCCCTACTCCCCATCCTCTGGTCACCACCATTTTACTCTCTGCTTTTTATGAATTTGACTTTAGATTCCACATACATGTGATATCACACAGTATTTGTTTTTTTCTGTCTGGTTTATCTCACTTAACAGAATGCACTCAGGGTTCACCCATGTTGTCACAAATGGCAGGATATCCTCCTTTCTCGTGGCTGAATAATATTCCATTGTATACATACACCACATCTTTTTTATCCATTCATCTGTTGATGGGCATTTAGGTTGTTTCCATTTCTTGGCTATTGTGAATAACACTGTAATAAACATGGGAGTGCAGATATCTCTGTAAAATCCTGTTTTCATTTCCTTTGGATAAATACCCAGAAGTGGAATTGCTGGATGATATAGTAGATCTATTTTGAATTTTTTGAGGAGCATCTATATTGTTTTCCGTCGTGGTTGGACCAATGCCTTCCTACCAACAGTGCACAAGGGTTCCCTTTTTACCACGTCCTTGCTAGCACCTGTTATCTCTCGTCGTCTTGATAATAGCCATTCTAACAGATGTGAGGTGCTAGCTCATTATGGTTTTGATTTTAATTTCCCTGTTGCTTAGCGATGTTGAGCATCTTTTCATGTGCCTGTTGGCCCTTTTGTTGTCTTCTTTGGAAAAATGTCTATTTAGTTCTTCTGCCTGTTTTTAAATTGGATTGTTTGTTTTTTCCTTGAGTTGTACGAGTTCTCTATATATTTTGGTTATTAACCCTTATTGAGTATATGGTTTGCAAAATTTTTCTCCCATTCCGTGATTTGTTTTTTCATTTTGTTAATCGCGTCTTTTGCCGTGCAGGAGCTTCTGAGTTTGATGTGGTCCCTTTTGCTGTTTGTGTTTTTGGAATCACATCCCAAACACTATTGCCAGGACCAACGTTGAGGGGCTGCTTCCCTACGTTTTCTTCTAGGAATACTTCTTCACTGCTTACACAGGAAGTTTCCTGAAAGTTCCAAGATTTCTACACCAGCCTCCAAGATATTGAGGAGGGATGACTAGGAATAAGACAAGAGTGTACCGAGTTCTGTGTTGGTAGGTGTTTGACAGTCAACTTTCTGGAGCCCTGATTTGTAGTGTTTGCCAATTTCTGAGGTGTAACTACTTCCCCCATGGCCAATTTCAAACTATCAACAGTTTAACAACTTGCTCACAAAATTCCTGAAAATTGAATGGTTGGCTCTCATGATCTGGTACGCACCGGCCCCAGCACACCACTGGATCTACCTGTTCTATCTGTTCTCTGTTTGTATATAATAACTTTTGTCTTCCCGACAATGTAATAAGCTCCCTAAAGGCTGGAGTCATGTTTTAGATCTCCTGTGGGCCATGGTACTAGCATGGTTATGGACACAAAAGTATTGGTTAACTGCTGAAACTTTCCTGCAGATATATTGCTTTCTCGGAGCAACTGCACAGCCAGCAGCAGGGAAATGGCGGGGCCGGGGGGGTGGGGGGGGGGCAGGGCGAGAGGAGGCGTGCTCAGGGAGGCTGCCTCCTCTTTCCCGCAGTCCCGCAGTGTAGGGGAGAAATAGGAGCCACACGATGGTTTTGATAAGGAAACCAGGTTCACTGAAAGTCAGATCAAGATATTATAAGAATTCAGCTGAGATTCACATCCAGATCTGACCAACCAACACACTTTCCTCTGGGACGTCAGTGTATTTCACGTGCAGGCTCTGGTATGTACTTCAGTGATTAGAATGAAACCCCTCAGGAAGAGGCACAGACTGCCTAGTAAAGTGGCCAGGACTCTGGAGAAAGGACATTAAAATAGCTCTAAAGGTAGAACACAACTGTGCCACAGAGCCGGGGGTGGGGGGGGGGGGAGGGCCACGTGGGCGAGAGAGAACCTAAGGGCTCAGGAAATAAGCTTTCAGTGAGACACAAAAAGTGAGGAAAAGGGGAAGATTGAGAGATGACGACCTCCAACCCAATAAAACTTGCTTCTCTTTCCCAGGCTTTTTGGAGTTGGGAACGATTTGTAGATGTGGAACCACAGGTGGAAAAAAGCCCATGGCAGCAATATGGCCCAGAAATCCCTGGGCGGCTGCTCCTGAAGCAGGATCCCCCCGGGGAGACAAGGTAGTGTCGTCAGAGGGAACAACGTGTAGACAGGCCTGAGTTCTGTCCACTCACTGAAGACCCGGATGTGGGAGATCGCTCTCCCTGAATTGTGAGCCCACACCCCTGCAGGCTTTCCGTCTCTCACGTTGCTCACACTGTGCCACGGTGCTGTCTGACGACGGAAACTGTGATAAAACTGTGTTCGGAGTGTTTATCCTTTATTTATGATTTAAGATATTTCCAGGAATTATGGAATAGGAGGATATGTTACTACCCAGCAATATTCTTTAAAACAAAATGCTTAGGGAATTTATAAAAATTTGCCTGGATCTTTGCCTTACAAATGGAATGGCAGAAAGGCTAGTGCATCAATTAGGCAAGTTTCCACCCTGTACATAGAGCAACGCTACTGACACCACTGGGGTCAGGGCACGTGTGGTGAGCAGCTTTTGAGTCGTAGGAGGGCTTACGTGATCCATCTGCACTACTGACCTCTAGTTAAGATGCGGTCATCCAACTGACCAGCAAACTTCTACTGATAGCTACTATATGCCAGGTACTATGCGACACAGCGGGGATACTGACTGGAGTAAGACACGGCCCTTTATGCTCAACGAGATGATATCCACTAGGGGGAGCCAAATACATACGTAAGAGTGATAACCAGTGGAAGGTGCTGGGATAGTCTGTGTGGAAGGTGTCGGGGGTGGGGGCGGGTATCAGAAAGAAATGGGCAAATCTGGCCCAGGATTGGTCAGGAAAAGTCTTCAGAGGGAAGGTACCCCTGGCACACGTTTCTGAGGCTCCTTACCCAGAATAAGGAGGCTGCAGAGGTGAGCATGGACAGTTAGGCTTCTGTATGATGCTAACTGCAGTGACCGAAGGTGAGACCTTTGGGCTGGGCCTTCTGAGTCACGCACACGCTCCATCTCACACTGACCTGGTCTGAGGAAAAAGATCCCCCTACGAGTTCAACGTGGCTGCCTAGGAGAACAACACACCATCCGAGCCTGAGCCGCACGTAAGTGATGTCTGAGTACCACGGTTTTTAGAAATTATCTCTTCTTTATTGGCACATTCATATAAAAAGTTTGATATATTTGGGCTGGTAAAAGAAAGCCACAGTGTATATAAAGAAGGAAGTTAAAAAATACATGGCTTTAGTGTTTGGAGAAGCAGTTACGGATTGCTTCCTCAGTTTAATTATCCAGGCGATCGAAATTCTGGGTTTGAAACTCTTGGAAGTCCTCTGGGATGGTGTCTGCAAACAAGAAGAGGCACAGCGGGGGTTAGTGAGGCTGCTGACACCCTGGAGGCCCGTCCCTCTCTTGCTGTGCGGGCATCCTGTAGGGGTCAGTGTCAGCCTGCCCAGCTGGCCCGGGCAGCCACTTTCGACTTCAGGCTGCTCTGCAAATTGTTGGCTTAAAGCCCAGGAGTGCTCATTCACAGGCCTCGAGAAAATTAGCAGGCAGAGCAAATTTTTAGTCTGATTATGTTTGAGCCATATGAAAATAAAGGCTGCCTGTAAATTAAACCTGACTGAATCCTAAACCAAGCAGTTTAATTCCATGGGTCTCGATTTCCTCCTCCATCAAACAGGAAAAGTGAAATCTACCTTTCACTTTGGTGACACAGGGACTATCAGGTTTTAATGTGCATGAGCTTTGGGCTTCTGGGAGGAAAGTGTGCTATAAAAATGAGGTGGCATTATTTGATTAGTTCAAGTAATAATACTTGCAGTAACAAGACTGTACGTTACCATTGCAGCGATACTTGAGGTTGGACCAAATGATGTTTTCTTGGGAGAAGCAGAAGACGCCAAGCCGGCCTCCACGCATGGTGGTGTCGATGGTGACCCCGGAGTCAGCCACCAACTCGGAGCCTTCATAAAATCGTACCCTGCAGACAACACAGCCCGAGCGGGTCTCCGTGAAACTCAAACCGAGGTCAGGGTGAAGTGCTCATCATGAGACCAGGGTCCCACTCCTCAGACACCCGCATCTTTCTCTCCTTCATACTCCATTTGTCACAGACCTGCACTGTGCTCCAGCTGTCCCCCTTTCCTGCTAGATTGGAAGCTCCATGAGGTCAGGGACTGTGTGTCCATGTGCTCTATCTTCTGTCTCTCCAAAGGTGTAACACGATGTTGGGCACAGAGTCAAACTTGATGGGAACTTGCTGGGTCGCAATACGACCCAGGACTAAGAGGCTTTGCGACTTCATTGTCTTGTGAGTTACCTTGTCTAGACACCATGCTGAAAAACGGCTCCTCTCCTTAGGTCTGACTGATATCATTTGTTGGAATCTCAGAGCAGAGATTCTCATCAGGAGTGACAGCGTGCCCTCAGCAAGGCTGTAGAAATTTGTGAGGGTATTTATGACTGTCACTGTGGCATTCAGTGACAGAAGCCAGGGATGCTGATGGCTTACAATATCCTGAAGAGAACAATCAAAACTTTTCCTGCATCCCATACACTTCTGGAATGTTCCTCCAGACACTTGGGTAAGTGAAGAGCCTGTGTACAATTATCCAGGCCTAGAAACTAACTTGTTTTCACTTGTGAACATCAAGTACTTATTGCAGTTTTAATATAAAGTGAATTTTCTAGGGTAAATTGAGAAACTGTTGAGTACTTTGTTGTGTTTGAAAATTAAGAGCTGTCCACCATTATAGAAATTCCCATCACTGTTGGCAAGACCACTGCAGTATTTAAGTCACCAAAACCACAGCCTGTGTTAGAATGTCACCCCCACAGTGATTCCAGGTAACGGCGCAAGTGCCTGTCTCACTCTGTGTTCTGGTGTGGTTCTGCCCAAGCGTTTACAAGATTTTGTTATAAATTATTCTCTTTTCTCTATTATATTCTTAGGGATCAAATTGATTTTCTAAAATTATAGGTGCAGGTAGGTTATTTTCTATGATTTCATTTTGGGACAGAAGAGGGTACATTTCAAAATATTTGTTATAAGAAAGAGGTGTTAGGCTTAATCGGGCTGAGAACATGATTACGTTACTGTGAGACAAACACAGAACATTTGACATAATGTCTCAGAGAAGAGCAAAACATGAACTAGCCCTCGTGATTTCCTTTTCTCCACTAGGCTGCTTTCCTGCCCTGGTCAGCGGAAGGCAATCGGTATACCTTCCCAAATGCGCTACGGAGGCTGGCGTGGGCGCTGATCTGTAAGTCTGAGGAATGAGACGGGAAGCACAATACGTAAGTCTGAACTTCAGAGATGTAGTCCTAAGCCATCCTAACTTCTGGGGATAGTTTTTAGCTTTTGTTCTGAAATAGTTCTCTAGGAAAATAGGCAGATGACACTGGCACACGTGAAGATCAGTTCATGCCGCGTGCATCGTGCCAGGCACTGGGGACCAAGCTAAACTAAGACACAGGCGCTGTCCTCACGGAGTTTACAGTCCAGGAGGGAAGACGGACTGGAAGGGAGTCCCTGCGGTGCAGTGGGGCATATTCGAATAAGTGATCGTTCAGGGCCCAGAGGGATTGCAGGGGCGGTGTGGATGGAGACTCAGCCCCACGTCCCACCCCATACCGGTCAGTGTGTCCATGCTCGGGCATCTCTGAGAGCACAGCAGGAGGGATCACCATTCAAGTGCACCAGGCCCCCAGTGCTGAGACCTCCCCCTGTGAAGGTCCTTCCACCCCCAGTTTGGCCCTCCTGTCCAGTGGTCAGTCTGAGGTCTCAGAAATCCTGGCATGCCCTTGAGGGTCAGGACTGCTCAGGGCAGCGAGGGCTCTGCGGTGCTGAATGAGCGGGCGCTTTGCTTCAGGTGCCAGGTGAGGAGACGGGCCCTCCGCCTACCTGATGTAGCCCACCTGGGGCCGGTGTTGCAGGAACCAGCGGTAGGATACCTTGTCCTTCCAGCCCACGTTCCTGGAGTCCTTCCACAGCAGCCTCACCTGGTCGCTGGTGTCCCCAGTGTGCCACAGGGAGTTGCGGAGATGCTCCCCTGGACCTGTCTGAGACTTCACGGCCTGGACAATGACACAGGCAAGGCTTTAGAACAGAATGCACAGACCATCCACCCTTCCTGGGTGCCTAGGGTGGTGAATTCTTGGGGATGATCTGGCTGCCTTGGATTCAGACAAAAGCATAACCACTTAAGTGCCATGTCTACTGAGGTGACCCCAACCCATTAGTAATCAGCACTGGCCAATATTCCACTAGCCCGTTCCACATTTTTCCTGCTGTAAATCCATCGTTCCCCACATTTGTCTGATGGGGGCTTGAAGTCTGCCTTTTCTCCCAGCAGGAAGGACAGGCGTAGCCGCTCAGCCTTCAAAGTCAGCCCTCTCAAGGAAACAGACGAGCCCATCTCCAACATGGTGTGCCTGAAGATGTACCCCCAAATCTTTACTCGGGTTGACGTTCTCACCATTAGAGGCACCCAGGGGTTAGAATGTAGCTCGTACGTGGGAATGAAGGCAGGGCCCTGACCTGAACACTAGCACAAATGCATCAACTTCTCGGATGAACTAAATGCCAAATGGGAGAAACCAGAATTTAAAAGGAGGGTGAAGATCCTGGAAGGAAGGGAGACGAGTGACTTTAAACCGCCACCTTAAGCTGAATGCCAGGTTCTGCAACAGCTCGGAACGGGGTGGCCTGCCAATACGTCTGCTCTGTCTGCTTCCACATGACCACGTAGAAGCTGGAGCTGTCTTGGTAACCAAAGATAAAGCCGGCATAATCATCGTCCGTCTGGGTGTTTACGTGGAAGGTCCCCTCAAAGTCAACTCCATTAAAAGCGGTGTACCCTGCAGAGATCAGGATAAGACATTAGAAAGGCAGACAAGCCACAGGAACACCTGGAAAGAGTGAATTCTACACAAGTGGTAACTGAGGCCCTGGACATACCCACTGCCAGGCCGGGGTCACTGTTCATGGTCTGCACGATCTCCATGCCCTGCAGAGAGAGTTGGAGGAGTTAAGAGCAATCCTAGAGGGCCTGGAGAAAGCTCAAGGACGCCCAGAACCTCAGGCGTCATGGGTGAGTGGTAAGTGATGTCTGACCTCCACGTAAAGATCTCATTATCTGAGGAATTGCTGTACCTGATTATGTGCTCAAAGAAAGGACTAATTTGTTAAAAAAAAAAAAAAAGTTCAAAGCAGAATAGAAATAATTTTGCTGAAATTGTCATTTAAGCTGATCCAATAAACTCTTACTTGGAGAACGTACACTTCTAATGAAGGTGACTTGCTGGGTGATGCTAGAAAGCTTAAGCCTCTCTGTGCCTTCCTCCTTCAATCACACAGTGACCAGGACACGCAGGAGGCAGTCTCCTAGAGAGATCAGGAGCCTGGCTCTAGGGTCAGACCACCTGGGTCCCAATGCCAGCAATCTCAGCCATCCTCCTGCAGTGCTTCCGTGAGCCACCAGTAAAGCTTCATGAGACTCAGTCTCATCATCCGTACCACGGGGCTGATGACTGCTTTGTCGTAGGGCTATTGTGAGGAATAAATGCGATGTGGAACAGCGCCTGGCTTGCAGTCAGCACCCTCCAAAGTTACCTACTGCCCTCAGAAGGGCCTGTGTTGAGAGGCAAAGCTGAGCTCTTGCCGACCATGTGACACTCACCTGGTTCAGGACCACCCAGTTGGGATCGATCTGGGCGTCGCCTTCAGGGTCCAGGACCACAGTCTGGTAGGCCCTGAAGTCGGTCAGGGTGACCTCCGCGTTCTCTGGGCAGACGTCGATCCAGTCGATGACCTGGTCCTGGTCAAAGTCTGTCTCACAGATGTCTCCCACACCGTCTCCTGAGTGCGGAGGAGGAGGGGAGAGGAGGTTGATCGTACCGACACCCCCGCCCAGACCCCACCATTGCTCGACAGACAAACGGGCTGGGCAAGGAGCGGAAGAGAGCCCAAGCTCCACCTCCAGGGCTCTGGTTTGCACCCTCATCGGGAGAGAAGCCCTAGAATCAGCTGCATCTGAGCTGGCCCTGGGCCCCCACCCCAGAGTCCTTGTGGTGGGTTGGTGAACCCCACTGAATGTGATCAAAAGAACTTCCTGGGGACAGAGTGGAGGGCAACCATTCAAAACTGACCTTACAGGAAACTCTAGGTGTCCTCTGAGGACAGTGGGGTTCACCAACTGGAGGATTCTAAGCCTGACCTTACACAAGCAAATGTCTCTAGCACTTTCTGGACTATAATGTATAAAAAACAGGGGAATTATTGTCACCACAGCATCTCTAAGACCGTAATTTCTGGTGGTCCTTAGGCTGCAGCTGGCCCACCGTGTGTTTTGTTCCGCTGACATCATGGTATTAAGATATCTGAATTTGCATAGCTGTGGATGGGCATGCCCCACCAGCTCGCCACAGTCCTCAGCTCTCTGCTGCCTCATTTCTGGCTTTGTGCATCCCTTTCCTTATCTGCTTGGCCCCGCAGGCATCTGAGTTTATGGCCCCACCTAAGCCATGTGCTGCTGTGACTCCTCGTGAAAGGAGCAAGCGGGATGGTGGAGCAGCTCTCCAAGCCCCTGGAGCAGGTGCGTGAGGCTGCTTCTCTGCTCCTAGGATCTCATCCTAGGGCCACTCGGAAGCTGCCAAGCAGCTTTTCTCAGACAGAGGTGGAAACCAGTGTCTACCACACGTCTACTGTCCACACAGGCTGTGGCTACTCAGAGAAGCCGGTTCCCTGGGAGAGGTGCGCCACCAGGTGCCTGGCTGAAGGGAGCCCGGGGTCCCACGCAGCCCTGGGCTGTGCCCACTTACTGTTGCTATCCTCCTGGGCTGGGTTGGGGACCAGCCGGCAGTTGTCTGGTCCAGGGGGCACCAGGTCTGGGATGCCATCATTGTCATCGTCATCATCACACTCGTCACCAATTCCATCCTTGTCAGTGTCCAGCTGGGCACTGTTAATGACAGTGGGGCAGTTGTCTGTACTGTCCTGGTGCCCGTCTCCGTCACTGCGGGAGGAAGGAGAGGTGGTTTGCATCACAGAGGGCAGGAAGAGTCCAGCGCTCAGGAGGGAGAGTTTGGGTTTGGCGTTTTAACCAGGCTTGGTCTAGTATCAAACCCACAGGTCCTTAGATGAGGCTGCCCTCTGGGCTCAGAGACCATTTTCCCCACTTCCTCAACCTGTTTCAAGTAGATCAGGTCCTATGCAGGAAGATAGGGCTGGTTTCCATGATTTTGTGACCAGATGCTCCTATCGGTCCCTGGGACTGATGTGCAAAGGGAACAATGTGAGGGCCAGGGAGTAGACTGCTCGGTGTGAACCCGGGCTCAGCTGCGCACCAGCTTGTGGCCCCAAGCATGATCCTTGACCTCTCGATGGCTCAGTGTCCTCCTCCGTAAAATGGGAACATAACAAAGCCTACTGCATAGGGTTGTTGTGAAGATTGAGTGATTAGAATGGTGCATATTCAATTTTAATAGATGAAAAAGCATTTCTAAGCACCAGGCTCTTAGGAAGCCTTGCAATGTTTTCCTTTCTATTACTCTTCATAATCCCCTGCCAGCGGACCCAAGCAGGATTGGATGTGAGGGCCAGCAGGAGAGTGGCGAAGAGGACAGAGCCGTGCTTCCCCACAGGTGGGCACGTAGGCTGGGCTCAGGCTTGCAAAGCACTTCTCAGAACCCTCATTCTCTGCCTGCCTGATTTTTCTTCTTTCCAGGTCTAATGGCCACCTGAGGATGAGGCTGTCCTGTCCCCAAGGTTTCCCTGAGGTGATGGAGACCGCCTGTGGCTACTGTGGATCAGAGTAGATACTCCCTTCACCTGGCTCTACCCATGGGCTGTGCTGGGCTGGGAGCTGCCCCTATGCAGTCTAGGATGGGACGGAGAGGGGTGCCAGGGACCAGTCTATGTCCTTCACGCCATGCTTCCCAGGGCGGGTCCCAGAGAACATGAGGCCAACCTGGACAAGCAGAGACAACACGGCTCAAACAGTGAAATTCCTGGGCATGTAGCAGGGCTGCTTTTGAAATCACAAGCTTGAGCTATTTCCATTAGCGGCCATTCTATACAGCCTTGAAGATTTTTATGCAAAAGCAAGCAGTTCCTGTCCTCCTCGCCAGGGTTCAAGTTTGTGGGAATTAAAACGTAGCAGAATGAGTCATTTATTTTAGGCAAATATCTAGCGGCTGGTGGAATAGGATATTTTAGAAATTACTTTGATGGCGATCAGAGTACAGGATGACCTGCAACAGGAAACATTCCTGATGGGCATCATTTAGCGAGGTTGCCACGGCACCAGTTCTGCCTTCCTCTCAAAAATGGAGACATTCTATGTGAGACCCTGTCGTGGACTTGCCTCTCCTCAAGCTGTGGCAACAATATAACACAGCCACCACTTTCTGTAGGTCACCTGAGGGCCAGCACTGGGCCAGGGGCATTCCCTGCAGTATCCTTCATTTTCACTATAACCTGCCAGATGCATTTAATTATCTCTCTGTTGCAGATGAAGAAATTGAGATTCTGACAGATTGACAGATGTGTTTAAGTTCACTTGCTGAGGATGTACTTTGCAGCAAGGACACTGAGCACAAGGACGGAGAGGGGACTTTATAGGAGTTGTCCTTGAGCAAGGTTTGGCTTGAGAACCGCTGTCTGCAGGGCAACCTCTCAGAAGAGGTTGAGAAGGGCAAGCTATGTTCCTTTCCGCTTTGCCTTTCAGAATCCCTGCCTCTCATCCTGGCCCACTGCCTCTATAAGGATTCCCTACAGAGATGAAAGGGTGAAGAGTGGGGGACCGCAGGGCCTCTGGGGCAGAGCTGCACACGTCTGTGTTTTTGGTGATGTTCTTACGGCATCTGATCCAGCCATGTGTCCTAACAAAGGGCTCCATCCATGTGGGGCGAGCAGGGCTGACAACATTCATTTGCATAGAACAATTCCACTCAAATAAAGGAGACTGAAAGAAAAAATCCTAAGGACAATGAAATAACAGTGATCTCTCAGCAAACTGACAGCTTTCTATTTCGGGACAATGGAGAAGCTTTCCTGTGCTGAAAGTAGAATAGTAAAAGAGCGAATACCTGCAGAGTGCTGTCAATGGAATGGAAACTGTAATATGCACTCTTCATAAATTAACTCGGTTAATTTTCACAACAGTCCTATGTGCTACCTTCCGTGTCATTCCCCTTTTACGGATGAGAGAATCGAGGCACAGAGAGATTAGGTAAGTTGCCTAAGGCCGGCTGTTTGTCAGTGAAGGAGCTGGGACTTAAACAGAACTGTGTCACTCCAGAGCCCATCTCTGCAGCGAGATGCTATGCTGCCTGTCTTGTAATAGAATCTCACTTGCTAGAGTGCCTAGTGGCCCCTCCTGATACTGTGACCCCCATGCAGAACTTTCAAGGAGGCAGGGCTGTTGTCCCCTGAGCAGCTCAGTCTACCCAGAGAGATCCCAAAGCATGGTGGCAGCAGAGAGCTCTGAAAGAAAGAGCACATCTGGCCCTGTGCCGCTGGGAGATGTGCCATACCTGTCCTGGTTGGTGTCACAGGAGTCCCCAACCAGGTCGTTATCCACATCAGACTGCAAAGAGAACAGAATGTGTTGTTACTTATCCCTGGGCCTGCATGCACAGAATGTTCCAGAGGAGGCAGACCTGGTCCATCCTCACTGGATCTCTGAAATTGGGGTGATGCAAAACTGCAAAAGGACAACACCATATCAATGTAGGCACAATGCTGAACTTTCACAAAAGGCCTTCCAAAATATCAAGCTCCATGGATGGGCTGCCTACACACCAGACGAGCTGGTTGGGAAGGGCACCGGGGCAGCGTGGCCGCAGGTGGAGATGCGGAACTCTGGCACGGGTCGGAGGGGAGCCAGCCACAGGCACGGGGACGAGGCACTCTGGTGGTGATGTGCTTCTGCATGTTGGAGTGGAGCCGGCATGGGAGTGAGTCACAGAGGGAACAATGACTCCCTCTCTCAGGGCTTAGAAAACCCATGACCCATCACAGCCAATTATCCAGACAGGAAGGAGGAGTGAGAGGGGAACACCACGTCGCTACTGAACTTAATCTGAAACGTCCACACACAGGCTGTGTAGGGGTTTGGGGACTAAACAGTTAATTTCCACATAATATTTTCTTGTCTGCAGAAAAAATTTGTTTTGGGCATCATTAAACTCATATTATTAATGCCATAGGCTATCTACAGCCAGCCTGGGAGATTAGTCCAGAGGGCCTCAGATCTCCTGTAATGTCCTTCCTGTCACCTCTGGGCCTGAAGTCTGCAATTTCACCCCCTCTGCTCTGTTAGGTATGCAGCAACAGCAAAGAACTGAGCCGGCGGGCTGTACTGTGATTTTAGACATTGGTCTTCAGTGAATCTTTGCGTATGGAATTCAGCCCAGAGACTGCATTCCCTGTATCCTACTAACCTGGTTAGGGTTGCTGACATCAGGACAACTGTCGCAGGCATCCCCCACGCCATCACCATCCTTGTCCTGTTGGTCACGATTGGGAGCTTTGGGGCAGTTGTCCAGAATGTTTTTTATTCCTATGAGAAACGAATGCTTCCTTGAGGCAGGCAAAGACCCCAGAGAGGTCTGGGACACAGACTTGCAGGTGCTGTGGCGATCAGGCCTGCACACAGGCAGTAGTGGCCTCTGCCGGGGCCACCCTCAGACAGCCACTGTGTTTTTAGCAGTTATCTGGACGTAGTGTCAAAGGATGGGTTCTGGGTGACTTGAAAACGAAGGGTAATCTGAGGCATTTATTCAGTGAGTTATAATTTGTCCAACACAGCAAGGGCTGTCACTGCAACCAGAGGAGTGGGTCCCAAGGGCTAGGTGGGCCACGCCTGGAGAGGGAGCACCTGTGGGCATGTGAGCTGTGACTGAGACCAAGGGCTCCGGCAGGGGTATGCTGGAGCTGGCCCATTGTGACCCTCTCTTCCCAGCTTCCCCTTCAGTCCTGTCATCTCGCACTGTTAGCTTGAAATCAGCGATGGTGGGAGTGGTAGTTACATCATGGAAACTGGCAAATGCTACAACTCGGAGCTTTTTGTGTATGTTTTGTTGAGCTGGTTTACCAGCACACCACTGGGGTGGGGAGTGCATTTCTAAAAGGAGTTTCCTTCAAGACGTTGTCATGTGATGTTTTTCAGAAACTATTGGAGCCACCTGCACTTTGATGATAGTCATCTATGTGTTATGGAAGCTATACAGGAACAAATGTCCTTCCTCAAGTCCTGTGAGGCTCCAGGGGGCGCCATGCACACAGACCACAACAGGAGGCCCCTTCAGCAGACCCTGGAGCCGGGTGATGCAGCCGCCCTGCCTCCACAGCCCTTCCCAGAACAGGCAGGGGATGTCCATGTCTGGCAAATGCCTGGTTCTCTGCAGCAGGAGCCTGACTCGGAGGCGGTAGCCTGTGGCCCTGTTCAATCCCCCTAGTTCAATTCTCCATTTCCAGGACTCTCACGCGGGAAAGGGACGGTGAGGAGTGGGCAAAGGTACAATCTGGAAGACAGATGCCCTACAAAGACACAGCCCTGAAAGACACTGCCTGAAGGGACTCCTACAAGGGTTCTGGCAATGATGTAGAGTTGCAGAAACACCCAGGGTTATTCAAAAGGAGAGTGGGCTGTGGAATCTCCTTCCACAGAAACAAGTGGACCTCAGGTCCCCCAGGCACAGGCTGTGTTGGAACCACCTGGAGCGGGAAGGCTCCCTGAGTCAGTCGGTCCATTCCTGCTCCTAGCAGAGAACAAGGGCGAACAGACAAATGAGTCCCCCCAAAAAGACAAAGCAAGACAAACCCACCATCGCCATCCATGTCATCATCACAGGCATCCCCTTTTCCATCCCCATCAGTGTCTTTCTGGTCATTATTTAGGACATTCCGGCAGTTATCACAGGCATCCCCAAAGATATCTTTGTCACTGTTCCTTTGGTCCATGTTGTGAGTCAGGACACAGTTATCCTAAAGGATCAGAAGACTGAACATTTACTCAGACTTTCACTGAATCCCTCCTGTGTGCCCAGTCATGTGGTGGATGCCGCCCAACCTCCACCCCCATCGTCATGAGTTGTCAGAACTCAGGAGGCCCAAGTTTGTCAGTTTCATATTTTAAACATTTGAGAATCTTAGAATACAAAGTTGCAGTGCTAAGGGAATGCATGCATTGAAACTAACATTTGGGATGATGAATATAAACAGTTGACTTCATGGACTTTATTCCATCACCCCTAGTATGTGGCAATTCACAGGCCTTCCCAGCAAAGCAGGTACCTGCTCATTCAGGACCCCATCTCCATCAGCATCCTCATCACAAGCATCTCCAATGCCATCTCTGTCTGCATCTTCTTGGCCAGAATTTGGCACATACTTGCAGTTGTCCTAAGGGGGGGAAACACAGCTCAGAGAGAAATCCACATCTGTCTTTTTGTTTTTTTCAGCTTTATAGAGAGATAACTGACAGGTGAAATTGTAAGATATTTAAAGTGTACAATGTGATGATTTGATATACATGTATACTGTGAAAGGATTTCCCCCCTCGAGTTGAATAACACATCCATCACCACACATATTATGCCCCCTCCTTTTTGGGGCAGAGAACATTTAAGTTCTACTCCCTTAGCATATTTCAATTATACAATGCAGTGTTATCAGCTATAGTCACCATGTTCTACATTAGATCCTCAGACCTTATTCAACCTATAACTGAAAGTTGGTACCCTTTTACCACCTTCTCCCTATTTCCCCGACTCCCATCTACATCTGTCTTAAGCCAAAAACTATTTCTGACCTTGAAACTGACCAAGGCTGCCTGGCTTCGTCGTTGGTGACTGTTTTGCTACATTTAGATGCAGCTACTTTAAAAATGCAGTTTTAAATGGAACCCACAGAACCTCTCCCCCAGATAAGATGTGCCCTTGGGAAGCCAAGTGTATGTGTGTTCGTGTGTGTCTTTTTTCCTGCTTGTCCTCCTTACCTTCTTACAGTTCCTGGCAGAGCATGGCAGTTCCTCATCAGGGTAACTGTCGATGTCCACATCCTTTCCACAGATGTATCCATCACCAGCCCAACCGACTCCGCACTGTGAAGGGAAAGCCCATCAGAGGCCTGCGAAGCTGAGCCTGGTGGGAAGCTGGTGGCTAACAAGGGCCTCGCTCCTGTGTGTGCATCCCCAGAGGGAGGGCTCAGAGCCAGAAAGCTTTGTTGGGTAGGATTTTAAAACCATCAGGTTGTTTTTGAACAGTCTAATGGTTCAAAATTCAAAAAATATAAAGGGAGATATAGTGAAACTCCTTTCCACACCTGTTCCCTCGGCTCAGGAAATCAGGGCGATCTGTTCTCATGAACACTTTCTGAGACACGCTGTGCTTAGTCAAGCAAATGCACAGGCACACTCTCTTTTTTTCCTTTAACACAGTCTGTAGCACACACATACACAGTGGTGCACCTTGATTTTTTTTCACTTTTTATTAAGATTATGATAGTTTACAACGTTGTGAAATTTCAGTTGTACATTACTGTTAGTCTTGTTGTAGGTGCACCACTTCACCCTTTGTGCCCTCCCCCCACCCTCACCTTGATTTTTTTCAATTAACATTGTATCTTGGAGCTCTTTTCATATCACTCCACGTGGATTCATGTCATTCTTTTTGGCCATGGATGTATCATACATAAGGTGTGGTATGCGTCTGCCTCAATTAATTCAACCAGTCCTCTCCTGGTGGATGTCAGGTTTTTAAAATCTTTTTCTATTGCAAACAGTGCTGCCATAAATAATTCTAGTACATTTGTCATTCTGCACATGTACCAGTTTCTTAGTGGGATGGTTCAAAGTGGGATGATTCCTGGTTCAAAGAGTATTTGTATTTGTAATTTTGAGTTATTGTCAAAATGTCCCCCATATTATGGTCAACTGTCTTCTCCCAGTGGGAATGAATGCGTGAACGGGTGGAGTGGCCTATGTGGCACTTTCCTTATCTTCTTGGGCCACAGTCATATCTCTGAATCTAACAGTCTTCTCGATCAATCTCCACCAAAGGAGGAACTTTCCGAGGTGCTGTACCTCGGTTCATACCCTTTTCTTTTAACAGAAGAAGGTTCTCACAGGCGCAGTGCAGGGTGTGCACGTTCTCTATTCCCTGGAGGGGTGGGCTCTTACCCTACCACCCTCCAGGTGGGCTCTTAACATCAGCCGCTGGGAACAAGCCTTCACTGTCAGCAGAACAGGCATTAAAATAACAGTTATGCCAAACCAGACTCTATAACCATGTTCTCCAATGCCTACACTGATGCTGCAAGGTCATCCTTATCCCATTTTACAAAAAGGGCAACTAGGCTCAGAGTGGTTAAGTCCCTTGCACAAAGTCTCAGAGCTGGGACTTGAACTCAGGCTCGTCCTGGTCACTGTCTTTCGCCATTTCTATTTGGTTGATGCGCACACTGAGCTCCTCCTCTGACATTCTGTACCCTCGTTGGCCTAGTTAAAGGATGGCTGAGAAACCAGAGAAAGGAAGTCATTCCACAAGTGGTGTCCTGGGGATGAGGGGTCCCTGGGAGCTCAGCCCAGGAAGAGGAGGGGTGGCAGAAGAGCAGAAAGAACAGGGGAGAAGGGGGCCTAGAAAATAAAAGAGAACCAGAAAGGCAGGGAGAGGGAAGAGTCTGAGGGGAACAGAGTCAGGGGCAAAGGAAAGGAAACCTTACATGAGTCAATATTAAATTTCCTGACCTCACTAATCAAAATAAGGTGATTTAAGACTGGTGACTTTCTAAGCTGCAGCCTGCCTGTTCTTAATCATCTGCGCTCTCCTTCTGCAACCAGAGATTTAGGAGGCAGGATTCCAAAGGCAGCCCTCCCAAAACTACCCCTATTTCCGCTCAATTGCTTCAGCAGGGCCTTCAGAAGGCCTGGAAGGCTCAGCCGTGGGGTATGGTCCTTGACTCATTTTAATGAAGAAAAAATTCCCTCTAGGAACAAATACATTTTTAATGAGCCATTTTCTGGCAGATTACGTTATTTTAGTAGTCACACCAAGCGTATTAATCCTTTACCATCTGTCGTTGTGCCTTATTACAATTTCAAAAACATATTAAGAGCCCCATCACCCACCATCCCAGGGAAGTTGTTAATTTGTTCACAGAAAATGAGGATTTAAACATAGATATACACTTGCCTCTCAATGGTAATAAACACGCGCGAGCAACAGGAATGAGGGAAATTGTTGGCTTTTTCCCCCCTCCACCCTAGCTCGCTGCTTCCTCAGGACCTTGTTACAGACTACCTATATTGCTGGAGAGAGCTGACCTCATTACATTTATTTCTTTTACTTAGTTTTGATTCTTCTCATTTTTCCTATTTGAAAAGTGATATGCTCACTGTAGAAAATTTTGCCAGCATAAAGATAAAGAAGTCTAAGTTTGAGATATAAAGAAGAGGGAAAAAGTCTCCCAGAATCCATCCTGCTGCTCGGAGGTTATCAGCATGTACCTGTGAGTCTCAGCCTCTGAAGGGCCACCTGCCAAGGGCCTGGCTCACTGGGAAGGAAGGAGGAGGTGTGCAGCTGAAGATGGCTGATTCATTCGTGCCTAGAATCCCCAGGGACTCAGGAGCCTGGGGTTTGGGAGTGGATGGCAGGAACGAGCCGCCTTCTTTACCAAGGGCCCACTAAACACGCCTGGCGTGAGACCCAATTCAGGCAGTGACTGGCCTGTTCTCGTCCCAGCCTTCTCCTTCCCATTTTGGCTCCAGGGCTGGGAAATGCACAGGAAGAAGAGTGACCACCCACTTAGCTATTCCTGAATCTAGATGGGGGCGGACACAGCATGGCGCCCTCCGCCCTCACCCACTCACCTGCGGGAGACGGGAGGTTTCCCTCTGAGGGTTTATACGACCCACCACCTCTCCAGTGCCACCCACCTCCTGGAGTATTGGGTCAGATTTCGAAAGTGTGAGGCCAATTAGAAATGACAGCAGTACACTAATAAATCATATAAACAAGCAAGGGCAGGAGACGGAAGAGAGGGAAGGAGACTCCTTCACCTCGTGCTGCTCACTTCTCGGGCTTTCCACAGAGGGCGCTTGGGAGCTGGGGCTCCACCACTGAGGTGCCCAAGGGGATGGTGTTGACCCACGGCCAAGAGGGACAGAAAAGGCAACTGATGGTTAGATGGACTTCAGGTTGCTCCCCACAAACTCAATTGATGACCCTGTTCCTATTACATCCTCTGTTTATCTTGACCGAAATGTTTCCATTTTTGAGTGCATTTACCCTGAAGCAAGTAGAAATCAGGGAGGGGTGGTGTTTAAAATGGATGAGGCAAAAATGATAAAGCAAGTAACAAACAACTTACCACGCACGTCACATCCCCCTGCCTCCCTTCGATGCACTGCGCGTTCACGCTGCAAGGATTCAGTTCTGGATTCCTGCAGTTTCTTTCAATTTTGCATCCCCTTGTCTGATCGCCAGTGTACCCTGGTTTACAAGGCCCACAGCGATAAGACCCCTGCAGGGAGCAAGGACAAGACGATGAGCCAGGGGCTTGGAACTGTGAGCAAAGGTACCATGATGGTGTTTATGTTTCTATGTCCTCAGCGATGCCAGGACTAAGGGAGACCCATGCCTGCCTCTCTGCTTCCGTGTACGTCTTATAAGATGGTATGAATGTTGGGGAAGATGCCACCAGATTGGAAGATGCAGCCGTGAAGGAACAGAACTGATGCAGAATAAGGCTAGACAGGGAACCACCATCACTTTGACTTGCCAGCTCTGCTATGGGGGGCGGAGGGGGAAAGGGCTGAAAGTCCCAGTGAGAGGCTTTCCTCTGGGGACAGGGGAGATGGTTGGATTAAAAAGCCAGTTAGAAATTTTCTCTTTTACTGCTCCTTTGGCTTTTTTACAATTGAGAGAAAACGAACAGGTGTACAGAGAAATGTTGGTGATGTTGGTGGCCCTGCACTGAGAATTCTTGATGAGGTGGGCTGCTACGGAAGAAACCTGGCAAATGAGCTGTCAGCCCCATGGCAACGGCACCTCCACAGCCAGGCAAGACTTGTTCTTAAACAGCTTTCCTGAGATAAAATTTACATATCACAGAAGACACTCATGTAACGTGTACAAGTCAGGGATTTTAGTCACTTATGACTCTCAATCGCCAAACCCAAGGATGCCCTTCAATGACCTTTCTGGATCTACCCGCCTCACTGGATTCTCCACTGGTCAGCTGCCTCCTATTCTTGGCTTCTGTTCTTTCTCCTTCGTCTGCTTCGTTTGTGAGGTTCTCTGGAGTTCTACTTTCTAGGCACTTCCACTGTCTCCTTTCCTTCTCCCTGGGTGGCTTTAGTGATTACCTTTATGTCAATGTCTCCCATATCTACTTCTGCAGACTAGCTTTGTCCTGGTGAAAAGCTAAGAAGCAATAAATCCCTGTATATTCCTAGGTAGTAAGGCATTGTGGATAAGAACAGAGGCTCTGCAGCCAGACTGGAAGTCTTATGAGATGTGTGGCCTTAGCCTAATTACTTAACTTTTCTGTGCCTCAGTTTCTTCAACTGTAAAATGCGGATAATAATAATGCCCATTGACAGGGTTGCTGCGAGGATTAAAATAAGTGACTTGATCTTTAGAAAATGCTTGTAAATACAAGGAAACCAGGAACCTAGAGATTAATACTTTCCCGAGGACATGTGCTAAGTTAGAAGCAGTACACATGGGACCAGTAGATCTTTCCTGACAGTCCACTCTGCTACACCTATCATCTTGGAGCGGCCAATTTTTCAGAAGTGGGCGGCCAGGTCCTTCTTCCTAGTCTGACTTAATCTGGAGGGTCCACTGAAACCTGCCCACCATGGGTGAGCCTGCTGTTATTTGAAATCCTGGTGGCGTGTCTTTCAGCATCACAGTAACATGCAGCCCCTGTGGTGTGACAGTCAACAGACGGATTGTGTGGTTCCCTGACCAGGAAATGAACCCAGACTGCAGCAGTGAGAGTGCCAAATCTTAACCACTAGATCAACAGGGCTGGCTATATTCTGGAATACTGAACTATTAATATAAACTAAGAAGCTCTTCATATTTTTAAAATGCAAGAACAATAATATTTTATTCAATCATTTATCTTAAAAGCCCAACATTGCAACTTTGATAGAAGATAAAGAACAAGTTTGGCATTTATAAAATAATTCTTCTTTTTTTTTTTTGGTGAGGAAGATTGACCCTGGGCTAACATCTGTTGTCAATTCTCCCCTTTTTGCTTGAGGAAGATTGTTGCTGAGCTAATACCTGTACCAATCTCCCTCTATTTTGCATGTGGGATGCTGCCACAGCATGGCTTCATGAGTGGTGTGTAGGTTGGTGCCCAGGATCTGAACCTGCAAACCCCGGGCTGCCTAAGTGGAGTGTGTGAACCTGACCACTATGCTACCAGGCTAGCGCCTATAAAATTATTTTTATATAAAAAATTACTTATAAAATTACTCTTAGACTAAAAACTTTTTCAGCACAAACTTTTATCCTCATTTGCCAGATATATTATGCCCACATGTTGTACATGTTTTGCGGTTATGATTTATAAACATACCCTTGTTTTAATAACTGGTTTGCTTCGATAACAACAGCCATGAGAAACACTTACCAAAGTGTTAACACAGATGGAATTGAGAACGCATGCTCCATTTCGACACTCATCAATATCAGCGCAGACCTAGTGCAGAAAGGTTTAAAGAGACACTCTGTTTAAGGAGAAAGGCAAATAAATTTTGCTTTGTTTTGATATCTTTGTGTGAAGTGAAGATATGGAATTTCAGGTAGACGGTAATTAGAGCATCATTTCAGCCATCTCCCTGTGTTTGTACCCGTCCGTAGTTACCCTAATTCCAAGTGATAGCTGCCTACTTGGTATTTAAAGTTGCTCAGAAAAGACAACTTGTATGATTAACCTGTTCCACAACTTTTTCAGTCAAGAAGGTTCTTCTTTATCCTGCTTGGGACTTAGTGTACTTCTTCTATCTGAGGATTCCTATCTTTCTTCATTTCTGGAAAATTCTCAGCTTCCCTCTGCTCCAATTCTTTCTATTCTTTCTTTGGAACTACAATTAAACAATTAAACAAACACTGGGCTTTCTTATTACTCTCTTCTTTTTTTTTAACTTTTTATTGAGATTATGATAGTTTACAACCTTGTGAAATGTCAGTTGTACATTATTGTTTGTCAGTCATGTAAGTGCACCCCTTCACCTTTTGTGCCCGCCCCCCAACCCCCATTTCCCCTGGTAACCACTAATCTGTTCTCTTTGTCCACATGTTTAACTTCCACATATGAGTGGAGTCATACATAGTTAATCTCCTCTTTTGACTCTTAATCTCTCATCTATATTTTCCATATCTTTATTTCTCTGTGCTGCATTCTAGATGACTTCCTTAGATCTATCTTCCAATCTCTAAATTCCCTGTTATCTGTCTTGCCCATCTATTGAGTTTTTAATGTCAATGATTATATCTTTCACTGAATAAATTTTACATGGCTATTTTTCAAACTTGCTTACTTTCTTCCCCCGACATTGCCCTGTTCTTTAATTATGGTATCCATTCCTCCCTTTTTCTCTTGATCCTTTTGAACTTGTTTTTTATTGATCATGTTTCCTCATGGTAGCCTCTTCATATAAATTGCCATTTTTGTTGATGAGCATATCCTTGGTGGCCCCACTTTTGCCTGTGGGCGTTTGACTGGCCCTGAGTTTTGGAGTCTCTTCACAAAGTGGCATGGCTTTGACATTAGCCAGGGCCCTGGGGATTTTATTACTCCGTGGCTGGTTTTTGTATTCATTTTTTGGCTTGTGTTTCTGCATTATATGTGTAACTTAGATTTGGAGCTCACAACCATATGTGGTACAAGCTTGGAGCTTTGGTTTGTTCGGGGCAACCTTCATTTCTGTCAACCATGTTCCAAATCAGAGATATCAAGCTTCCTTGTTGATCTGGGGGCTGGTAAAGTTTTCCCATTTCTTAGTACTGGGTAAGGCAGCCCTTTGAGGCTCCTGGCTTTATTCAGGAGTATAAGGTCTTTCTGAAGGTTCAAGACTACATCTGCTGTACCCACATAGGTGCTAAAGCCCGTTCCCCACTCCTTGGTCCTACACCCAAATCCCACTCCCACAAGCTGCTGTGGCATCAGCTTCCACCCACAGCTCTGGCTTTGAGTTCCCTTTTTGTTTCTAGAATCTGCACATTTTCTTTGATTTCTTCTGATATTAGGGATGCATTAAATTTGTCATTAAATTTTAGCAAGGTGGCTCCCTTCTACTTCAGTTCAGTCTCCCATATTGCTGGCAATCCACCAAGAAGTGCTCCTTCCAGCTTACACAAAGCACCTTCAGTTTCGTCTGTTTTCCTTGGTTTAGTCTTGGAGATTTTGTCATGAGAGGAGAGAGGAAAAACTTTGGGTCATTATCCGAATGGCTTCTTGTCATTCACATGTGTCTAGCTTGCATCCTTTCTCTAGTTAAAAAAATGATGCCCTCTAGAATCCTTTGATAGGCAGCTAGGAAATAATGAACTCCTGCCCTTCTTCAAAGGTAATAATTTCCCTAAGGTAGTAAAATATATTTATAGACCAACCATTTTTAAGGGCTGAAAACATCAAAAAGAATTTCACAGTCAGTCAGTTAAATAATGACCAGGATATAGTAGGACATTTGGAAATAAACGGAGACTGTCACAAAGTGCTCAAGTACTTTATGGCAATTTATAGCTTATATAAGAAGAAGGGGGGTTTCCCCAGGGGATTATTTCCTCTCTTGAAATCCTCTCATCTCTAAAACAGCTTCTGATCAGCAACAATGGCTCCATAAAAGTGACCTGATTTTTCAAAGCTTTTATTTGTTTCCCTGATTCTCAAGTTATTCTGCAGGACAAAATGCTCACTGGCGACCAACAATAGAAGCCTGAAATCAAGCGACATATTCAGTATCACCTCATTCAGTGTTTTGCTAGTGATACGCAATTATCCCAATTTAACAGCTTGCTCCCTGCTAGACTTCATGAACGTATAAGCCCAGAAATGAGTGGGAAAGCGTCCTAACTCTTTATTGTGCACCATGACATTCCACATGGCATTGGCTGTTCAAGGAGGCAAAGAGTTATACGGGAAGAGATGGGAAACAATCAGAGTTTTTCTGTTGGTAATTAAGATAAAAAATGAATAGGAAGACCATGACATCAGCCCACCTGCTTGTTTGACTTGGCAAAACTGATCCCAACACCCTGCAACACCGGCCCTGAGAAGCCCACTGGGCAGGCGTCACATCTGAAGCCGGGCGCCAAGTTCACGCAGCGCACGCCCGGGTAGCAGGGATGATATTTGCACTGGAGACAAAACAAATTTCAAAGTCTTTAGCCACATGGAGAAAACAGTCTCAAGTTTCACTCATCTATTTGCACATGCTCATTTATTCATTTAACTATCCATTTTTGGGTTGCCAAATGATAAAAGGAAATAGAGCCTTCCAATTCTGTAGTCACCCACGGAATCCCTGACCCACACAGTCTGGGGCTGCCTGTCAGTTACAGAATAAGGGCACAGCCAAGTAGAAGGAGTCCTTCGTGTTAGCCAGTCTACCTCCCGGTGTAAACTGCCTGATATTCTAACTTGGACTTTTAAAATCTCTGTGAAAGGATGGTGCTCCTGGACCACTTGTCAGCTGGCTGTTAGACGAGCCAGAGGGATTACTGAACCAGCCACTCACATGAAAAGACCTCGAGAAGAGAAAGTCAGGGCAGTTGCTTCTTCAGGAGGATGTGGTCCATGGGAGTCTGTGCCTGCCTTTGTGCCCTGTCAAGTCCGTGGCTGTTCCAAGGCTCTCAGAGTCTAGGAGATTGATTCTGATCCTTTTTTTTTAACCACTTCAACTAATGTAAAAAACATGACCACTTCCTGTCCTTTCATAAGGAGGAAAATTCCAGCTCACAGATAAAAACCAGATGCAGTTCTATAAAATATGTGCAGCTGTTTCTTCAATTGAGGGATTATTAGAGACCATCTTAATTGCTTACTACTTGGGGAGATAATCAGCTGAGTGCTACCAGGAGCCTGCAGGAGCTGTGTGTGTGTCTGTGTGTGTGGGCACGGATATGTGAGTTTGCATATGTGTGTAAGCATGTGAATGTGTGTGACCACATATGTGTGTTTGCCTGCATGTGTGTGACCACGTATGTGTGTGTGTGTAAGTGTGTGAGTCCGCACGTGTGTGTGTCAGCATGTGCCTAAGTTCCTTGCATGCACCTCACCCCCTCCATTTCTCCTGCCAGCCTTCCTCTGGCAGGGTGGGAGGGGAAAGGCACATTCTGGTGGCAGCCTTGCTACCTACTACGAACCCTGCTTTGGGATTGGAGTAGTCACTGGCTAACCGTGGTCTTGAAACGGTCTCTTTCAGAAGCTTTGCCAGCCAGCCAAACAGCCTGTAGTTGCTGGATGTGTCTTTCTGGCTCTGTCCCTGGGCACTTCTGGCTACTCACAGGTTATGTACCCTCCTCAACAGGTCTTGTTGGTTTGAGATTCCCTTCTACTCCTCTATTTTAGGAAGCCTGAAGAAATTAGTTGCAACCCTTGAAATATATCCTTACAGAGATCTTCCCCCCCCACATTTGCAAAAGTGTAGAAAAATCAAAATTGTAACATAGATTGCTAAAGAGAAATAATCCGTGTTAGAGTATAAAGCTGAATTCTCAGCATTGTAGCAACACGGAGCAGTAGATGAGCTGGAAACAGAGAGAGAGAGATTACAAACACAGCCACAACCACGAGTCACGCCTCCTTCCTCCCGCCGCTCACGCTCACAGTGTCTCATGTCTTCAAAGATTCACAAGGAAGTGATTTTTACGTAGCCTGAGGACAACTCAGGTCATCTCTTGTCATCAGCTTGCCTTCTTTTCCCACAAGCTGCAGGGGATGCAAGATTCTTAGGGAGCCCCCACCCTGTCTAGCCGAACTTTTACCTCATCAACATCAGAACAGGTAACCCCATTTCCCGTGTAGCCCTCGGGACAGGGCCCACACTGAAAGCCATCTCTGGTGTTGGTACAGCGGACGCCACGGAAACATGGGTTGGAATCACACCGGCGCATTGGGGGTGTCGGAGGTGCTGGGGGTGCGGGGGGCACCAGTGTGTTCGGGGTCGGAGACTGAAAGCTGAGAGGACCTAGAGAAAGACAATAATCCATAGGCTTATTCACCACCAGGAAAACAGCTAATACAAAAGGAAATTTGGTTCCCCGGTGAACTTCCCTTCCCTCCGACTCTGTGCCAAAGCTCCAGAAACCACAGCCAAGGCGGCCTCACCCCAGGCCCTTCATCAGTCTGCATCTGCTCGTCCAACTCCGAAGGAGCCAGTTACTACAAATGCACTTACCGCAAGCCTGGCATTCAGCTATGGTGTTTCGCAAAAACGTTGTTTCCTTGACCTTTAGAAATGAGAAGGGAAAAGAAAAGATGGAAAAGAGTACCTGATATATAATCCAGGAATGAAAGAATCTGTGTGCAGCAATCTATTAAACAGCTGTGGGTTTTTTGATGAGGAAGACTGGCCCTGAGCTAACATCCGTGCCCATCTTCCTCTACTTTATATGTGGGATACCTGCCACAGAGTGGCTTGATAAGTGGTGCGTAGGTCCACACCTGGGATCTGAACCGGTGAACCCCTGGCCTCCGAGGGAAGCATGTGAACTTCACCGTTATGCCACCGGGCTGGCCTCTGCACAGTTCTTAAAGGGAGAGCTAACGTAGGCCCTGACAGCTCCCGCTCTGCTTGGAGCCATGGTCCGTTTATTCCATGCTTGTCCTCCATCTCCGGAGCCCTTGCAGTGGAGCCCCAGGGCGGCAGGCTGCGTGGGGCCACCTGCATTCTGGCTCTAGGTCCACCGCCCTGCTCTGCAGGCCGGCACTCCACCAGCTTGTCACAGAGCTTCTCTGATAAGACTGGGGCTTTTCTGACGGTTTGTCCTCCCTGTTACCTGCTGTCTCAGAAGATCCTTCACCTCTCCCAGGAGCTGGTTTAGTTGTGTCATTTGCCCCAAGAATTGACGATTAAAGTCTCCTGTAGCAATAGCAAAAGGTAAGGAGCATTCAGCCAGTGACAGCCCTCTCTGTGGTGACTCACAAATGACTTCCCAGAGAATCATCATGACAAAAGCCTAGGGTTTAGGAATTTAACTTGGGGTAATTCATCCAATTCACCTAAAAAATAATGATAATGATGCCGCTAGCTAATTAGTTCAAGTTCAGATGAGTTACAAAAATAAAGATGCAATGGAAATATTTCTTGCCCTGGACTTTGGCACAGGAACATGATTTCTGAGGATACACCCTGTAGGGCTGCTGTGCTGACAGCCCACGTTTCAGTGATGGGACCCAGCCCATCCAGGGGCCTGGGGCTTGTTTTTAATGAAGGTGCACAAACTGTGCAGGAGCTCACACCTGTGCTCGTGGCGGCCAGCGGCTCACTCTGCTGCAGGAAGCAGTCTTGCAGGCTGGCGACCTGGAACAGCGAGCCTCGCACCACCAGCTTCAGCTCTTCCAAGAAGTCCTGGAAGAAACCACATTCATAGCACACATTGCTGACGCTGTTCAGAAGCCAAGGTGTGTACATTCTCACACAAGTTTCGTAACAGAGTAGCCCTGTATATTTGGACCCTGACATCTTACATACTTTTGTGGGTCTGCCTTTCTCCTAAAGCCTGCCAGCCCTGTCCTTTTGACTGACACAAATACGGAAGGAGCCAGTAGCCTAGGAAAATGCTGACATTCAGCTCAGCCTGAGAGTTCATCGAGGTGGCTCTGAGAAGAGCAAAGGCTTTTTCCTTCATGGCAAAGAAGTTATTTTGTGGCACGAGACTCTGAAGACGTGTCTGGAATTTGTTTATGGAGTTTAGACTGTAATAAATAAGACACTGATCCCAATTACAAACACTGTTGTTTTTAGGATGTCTTGGCTCCGGTTTTAGCAAAATTTCTGATTTCCCTGGGCTATGAGCATGAATAAACAGTCTATTCTAGGATTATTAGGTAGCTGGCATCATATTGTCACATTACTGGTTGATATCGATTATTCACTGTTAGTCACAAAATCAGTCAGTTTCCTCACCCCTTTATTTTGGAACTTTTAGTCATACCCATTATTATATATACATGACGGAAAAAGTTTACGTTAACTGCCAACGTAAAGTCATCATCTTTATTTTAGAAATGAGCATGCTGAGGATTTTCAGAGGAATCCTACTTTTTAATTTAGCTAAGTTATGTATGCAAGAAGTGCTATGTAATAGATACTGTGCTGGACATCAGACTATAAGCTCTACGGAGGCAGGACCATGACTATTTTGCCCACCACAGTGTCCCTAAGGCCTAGAATGTGCCTATTTGTTGACTAATTGTCTAAATGAATGAATGACAAGGTGACTATGAAGGTGGAGCACTGTGGTCCCTGCTAATAGTCTAAGAAGGTAGAACTTTTGAGAAAATTCTAAGGAGCATAGTTTCTGATGACCTTGTCCTGGCTGACTCCTGGCTTTTAGAATTGACTTATTTGGTAGTGGACATTAATTTCTGAAATGGTCAGTGACATAATTTCTGACTGTCATTCTGATTATCTGAGCTAATTTGGGGATTCAGAAATAAAGTTTAGCATCTCTTCCTATTCATTTTTTTTCTCTCTATATAAATCTCTCTACACTAAATACATATACATCTTTCTCTCTCTCTGCAAAAACAAAACAAAAAAACCTTGGATTTTAGCTTTCTTTCAATTTCTGCTTGAAAATGCTTCCTATTTTCTAAGCACAAAATTCTTGTATCAGAGCATAGTTTTTATATTATTATCTAAAACTTCTTAGCATTCCTGCTTGTAATGGGAATTATTGCTTACACTCTGTCTCTTCGTAGAAAGGGTTCAGAGCAGCTTGTAACTAAAGCACATATAATAAAATAAAATAGGAATGGAAAATGAGGATTGAGAGAAGACAATGATATTATGAGCTTGTAACAGATGAACAAAGTTACAGATTTTGGCACTGACTTCCACATCAGATAAAATTCAGGAACTACGACCAGTTATAATTAATGGAAGGGACAAAGAATACTAGTTCTTTATAGGAAACAAAGTATTTCCTAGCACAAAACTCTAAAAGAAATTTTTGTGGCAATTTCTACAGAAAGTGCAATGATATAATGAAAAAAATACTATTAACATAGCATAAAACAGAAGACAGAGGTGATGGGACTGATAAGGCCTCATGGAACTAGGTCGGCAATAAGGTCCTTTGTGTTAGGGATGTTCTAATATGACCTGTGAAGAATGTCGTTCCTAGCGCTTGGCAGTTCCAATCATTCTTTTTTACTTTCATTAAAAAATAATAAATAATAACACTACAGAAAGATTGAAAATAGATCATCCTATTATGCTGGGATAGCTTAATTTTTGCTATTCCTTTCCAACTTTACATTCATATCCCAAAAGTGTCAGCTTATCATCTAAAGCAGAAGATCCCAATTTTGGCCTCACATCAGAATCAGTATTTTTAAAAATCCTGATGCCCAGGTACCATCCCTACAGATTCTGATTCAATTTGTCTGGAGGGTGAGCCCTCTACCAGCAGTTTTTAAAGCTCCGCAGGTGATTCTAATATTCGGCCAGAATTAGACCCTCTCGTGATGTCAGCACCCTCCTCTGCACTCCCTGAACCTCGGCCACCCATCTCTCCACTTTGGACAATGGTCTGTGGGTTCCTACCTGTGCCTTCCTCTGGAAAGTCCTCAATTCAACGGACTCAGCATTCTGGGAGAGGCCAGAAAAGGCTCTGGGGAGATTGTGAACGGAATCCACTTGCTTGCAGTCCAGGTAGAGATCCACAGAGCCAGCCCCTCGCCGTAAGTTGGTCAGTCTCAGGAGGACCCTGTGCCGCCTGCCATCAGCCAGCTGCAGGTTGTTGAAAGCCACCAGGTGAATCTTCCCATCATTCTTCAGGTAGCGGAGGATGGCTGGAACCAAGCACAGATCGACGAATGATGAGATAAGGGAACAGGGGAGATTCTGAGCTGGACAGCCTCCAGGTCACATAGCTGGGTGGCTGGAAAGAATGCAAGCAAGTTGGAACTATGAATTTCCAACATCTTGTAGGCCAGGCATTGTTCTAAGCACTGGCAAGCCACCCTGTTGCCGAGGATGTTTTGTGCTTATGGAGAGACAGACAATACATAGCAAATGTGAAAATAAACAATATAATTTCAGATAATGATAAGTACAATGAGCCAGCAGAGCCCAACAAAAGTCAACTAAAATCCATCTAAGCTCCTGAGGGCATGAATTCATTAATTCACCAAGCATTTACTGAGCGCTACCATGGGGCTGGGTGCTGTGCTTAGTTTCTTTAAACACTTAAGTTCTACTCATTGCAACCCTATGAAATTGGAACAACTAGTGATGTGGAAAGTGACGCTCAGATAAGTGAAGGAACTTGCTCAAGGACATAGCAAGTGGCAGGACTAGAATTTGAAACTGTGTGTGGTTTATTCCATGACTAAAAGAATGGGCAAGGATAGGCCTTTGTAAGCATCTGTTGAATCAAGGGTAACCTGTCATACTGTCCCTCAGCAACCTATCCTCATATTTAACAAAGCTCAGTTAGAAAACCAAAGGTATCCACGGGTTCAAAAGAAGGACCAGGAGGGAGACCCAGCACCTGATTTTGTTTGTTTTTTCTACACAGGTAGCTATCTATTCACAGATGTTATTAAGCTCACTAAATGAAAATTCATTCAAATTCTAAAATTCTGGTTTTCTGCCTTGCTTTTTACTCTATTATTGTCTTGAATATATTGAGCCTTGACCTAAAATCTATGCCTGGATGCTGAACTTTTGGGAGTGAAGCCCATTGGGTGAGGTTTGCTGTAAAGACTAGAGTGATTTGCTTCCAAGGGCTTAATGAGTTTACCAACAACACCTCCAGGTCCATTTGTAGGTACCACTGCCAAACCCAAGTTCATCACTAGAAACAATCACTTCAGAAATCTTATAACAAACATTTGAGAGAGGGAGGGCTGGCCACTTAAGTTATGGTATAATCATAAAACAAAATACTGTGGAACAGTTGCATATTAAAAACACAAAAAGACATTCCAAGTATTTTATGGAGTGAAAAAAAGGTTATGAGTCAGTATAGTTTCAACAGAAAAAAATATATGTGTGTATGTATATACATGTATATATGCAAATACAGGTAATTAGAAGGAAATATGTCCACATTAATATGGTCATTGATGGGCGCTTGGATGATTGTTTTCCTCCTCTTGCTCATCTTCATTGTCTAATTTTTTGAGAAGAAACATGCATTACTTATATAAGACAAAAAAGTGAAAAAGAAATGAATTACACACATATACCCAGACTGTGCTGCTGTCACTCTGAATGATTCTCAGAAAGTAATTCAGACAATCTTTCCTCAAGTACCTTTCCTGTTGAGTGTAAATGCCAACTTGGTGCTGCCCCACGGAGTAGCCAGCCAGGAATACCTGTTTACATTGCAGTATTGCCAGAGAAAATAATCACCACTGTCAAACTCAGGATGTATTTGAAATATATTAGACTTTCTAGGTTGATTTTCCCATCCCTTCTAAAACCTGTCTAGATTTGCTTTTCCATTTGCCCATGGCTGGAGAGGGCCAGGTGGCATCAGATTCTGTGATGTAGAGAGATGCCAGGAGGAGTCAGGAGATCTTCTCGTTGCCTATGTGGTCACCACCACTTGCTCCCTGAGAGAAGAGAATTGCTAAGACCTGGCAAGGTAGACGGGCTAGAGGCCTTTCTATGATGGTAGTATAACACTATGTTTCCTGAAGTAAAGTATTGGTAAGACTTAAACAAATGTGGTACGAAGAGAAAGAAAATAGTGGGAAGGAAGAAAACAGACATGAGCAGACATTCTTGAGGCATTTTAAATATGGGGTTCAATTGGATTTTTACCCATTTATTCACTACTGTTGAGAATTTACAGTGGTAACCGCATGGCTGGAAATTGGAGGTACATATGGTACCCAAAAGATGGGGAAAATTGAGCTCAAACATACGCACTAATTCAGTTTTTAAAAACTTCTACTTCTTTACTTTTTTGAACAGTTTTGCAAGTACCTGGAGTTTTTCCAGGCCAATAAAAATACCACTTGGACCACCAACTTTCACTTGGTCATAGACACGTATACTCAACATCTCCTTATTCTTGTTACAGCCACAACTACTGTTCTGCACATTAACAATTTAAGTGGATTCCCATAGTGGTTTCAAATAAATACCCTTGGTTTTCCTCCCCAAACTGAGGATTTCTGTGGAATTCAGAGGAAACATATTTTCATGGGCATCTTGCCTGCTTTTAACAGGCCTTCTTCCAGGGCATGTGGGCCATGATTTATTTTCATAATGGAATTGTGTAAGTTTAATTTTATAAATAGTACCTCTTGGAGTACTTTAATGTAACAGGTACACATTAAATGTTGTGAACATGAACTTTCAATGAATAATTAAATGACTAGATTTAATGAGCTTTTAATATATAAATGAAAAAGTTTAGAGAGTGGCAATTCAACGTCTACTGCAGGCAGCAAAACCTACTTGTGTGTTAATGCCATCATTGAAGGGGATTCTATCCTTCTGCCTTGCTGTGTGTTGCAAGGCAACACTGAAATGACAAATTCCTCATGCTCCTAGATCTTGAGACAACAGCAAGAGGACAAAAAGGAAAAGAAGAATTATGGAAACTTCCATCTTCACAGTGTCTGTCGGCAGAAAAATTATCAAGTGCTTTGTCATTTACCATTCTTCATACTTGATCCAATAACTCTCATTTCTCTTATGGCTTCCATTTTTCATTTTTCTTTTCTATTGCAGAGTCCTTACTTCAGTGCTTCTCTACTTATTTTATCTTCAGAGCAGTAAGACGACCCCAGAGGGCAGACAGGCACCTGCTTAGGATACTCAACGTTTTTGCATCAGTCAGGCCGAGTCTGGAAACAGCCTAGAGTTCCGGCCCGGGAGCCTGCAGCCTGCTGGGTGGAAGTCTCCCTCATCTTCTCCAGAGGTGGAAAATCGGACGGAGAGAAGAGACACAGTGCCCTTCCTCTCTGCTGCCCCCTTTCCCACTGCTCACCTCACCCTACCTTAGCCCAGCACACACACAGCAGAGGGGGGCACAGGGAGGGGCAAATACTACAGAGTGAGTAAGACGGGCATTTCCCCTCCAGAAGGAGCAACAGGGCAGCACCCTAGAAGGAGCCGCCTTCTCCTGGGCCCACCACCCCTCCGCCTGTCTCCCCCCGGCAGCATCGCACTCAGGGAAAGTCAGCGGGGACAATTCTTCAGCTGCGGCACACTCAGTTCTCTGGTTCCCTTCTCACTCACCACCAGCTGGAACAAGCGTGCTTGGTGATTTCCACCTGGCTCTCTCGCTGCCCGGAACAAAAAACTCAGGGCACATCTGATTAAAACTGAAGACTGCAGGTCTTCAAATGGCCTTTCTGCCTCTTCTTGGTTCCGTCTCTGGGTTTCTCTGCCAGATTCCTGACTCCCCTTCCTCCTGAAGGTCTCCTTCTGCACAGTTTTTCTGGAAGGACAGCCTGAGCTTCTCACGGGACTGTTGTGACCAAGTTATTGCCTTCTCAAAGTCACATGCAAACAAGCGAATGAAATCCTTCAATAGCCCTCTACTGGATCCTAAACAATGTCTAAACTCCTCACCCCAGAACCGACCCCGCCCTTCCAGACCCTTCTCCCTGACGATGCCGACCAGGCTGAACGACCTGTCCTACGTTTCCGCCTCTCTCTGGCTCTCTTCAGCCTCCTCATCCTTCTCTCTCTGCAGAATGTTCTCCATCATTCTACTTCCTGCTCCATCATTCTACTTCCTGCTCCAACATCGCTACACACCTGAAGCCAAGATTCAGCTCGAATGCACTCTACTCCCTGAGGCCTTCCTGCATCCCCATAGGTTGGAAGTTATCTGTCTCATTCAAATTCCCATAACGTGTTCTCTGTGCTTTTCTAGGTGTACTTTTCCAGGACTTGCATTCCAGTCATGGCTCAGATACTGAAAAGCTATGTGACCCTGGGCCTGTTCATTTTGCTAAGTGTCCATTTCTTAAACTATTAAATGGAGTTCATAGAAGCTGCCCTTCAACTCCATTTTGTTTTTTGTGGTGGTCAAATAAGAAAACGCAAAACTGTAAACTGCTATACAAATGTAGGTATTAGTATATTTATTTTTGTTTATTTATTATCTTCTCTATTAGAGCAGAAACTCTTGGGATCAAGAGTCTATTTCTTACTAATTTTACCATACACCATAGCAACTGAGAGCATCAAGCACAACTATTTATTGAATAAAAAATAGATGAAATAGAGTATCCATGTGTCCACTCTGATTTTTTTTAACCCACAATCTTTTATCAAAAGGTGGGGGGCAGTTTCTATTGGTTTGTGCCCATAAATCCTTTCCTTCTAAACCTGCAACTTTGTGTACTTGACAAGTGGGGGCTGATTTCACGGCAACATTTCCATGCCTGGGTACCAGCCTGAGACAGGAACCACATCGCCTAGCCTGCTTAAATACCATCCCAGTGACTGGCAGGAGATGAAAAAGCAAACCCAAGCAATGAAGATTTGAAATATTGCTATCTTGGGGAAGGATTTTCAAAAGAGTTTTTGAAAAGTGGACCTGGTAGTCAAAAATATTATGATGTGTTGAATGTCAAAGCAATGAAGCAGAGTGCCGGCTTTAAAGAACTGGAAACGATAATATTTTGTCTGCTTGGGCAAAGGAGTTCCCAGTGACCTAGCCTGGAGGCAGCAGACTAGTGAAGGTAGTCTGGGACTTTCTGCTTTGCTTGGCAAATGGCTTTGCTCTTTGGCACTTTTAAATATATGAGGAAAGCCATTGCTGTCAACCTTTCCTCTTCTTTTTAAATAATTGTACATTTATAAAAAGCCTCCTTGCCATTAATGTCTCTTGCGATGGATATCCTTGTTTGCTTTGCTTACTTATCTTTATGACCTATACACTAGGTCTTCGTAACTTTAGTGCTTTGGAAATATATATAAAAGGTAAATCATCAAATTACATTTCCTGAAAGTACTCTGGGTGACTCCCAGGGGTGTCAAATGCAGTCTGTGTGTTTCCAAATTTTCTTATAGCAGTTTGAACAAATGTAAAGTTTACAGAGTACACGTACACACACACACACACACACACACACACACACAGAGCAAAGAAACCACCCAGTGAAAGGAATTGTACAGCAATTAAATGAAACATCTGCAGAAAGCTTTACATTTGGAGAAGTTGAGACTGATCACTGTACACAACTGTGTAGCAGGTGAGAAAGCTGTGAGTTTGCACAGACTCCCAAGGTCGTGTTAGAGAGAGCTGCCGAGCACTTTCCTAAGCGCCCATGGAACCTCTCTAGCCTTAGTAGAGCCACAGAATATTAGCATTATAAGTCATCCAGCTTAATATCTCATTTGACAAATCCCTTCAGTAAAAGCACAGCCTCTACCAGCACATTCCAATAACAAGGAACTCATTACTTTGCAGAGAAACCCATTTCACTTTTGGATTGCTCTCCAAGATTTTCCTTTTACAGAGCCAGTATCTGTTTCCTCTGACTTCTACCAACGGGTCCTAATTTTACTCCTCAGAGCTATAGACAGATTTAGTCTTATCCTCAACCCACATGAGATTCTTCAAATTTTTAAGGAAACTTCATCTCTCTTATGTCATCGTCTAGCTCCTTTATTTCTCCAGTTCCTTTAACTTTTTGACCGTTGATGGGGTAGAAAACTGGGTCCGGAGGGGTGGACTGTTGACTCTCCTCAAGGTAATCTCTGACTTGACAGTGCCCCCGTGAAATGTACCCTGGACTAGACACAACATTCTAGATGTGGCCTGGACAATTAAGAGGACAATGGGACTATTAGGTCCTTTAATCTGGCCACATGTACACATTAACGAAGCCTAAAATTTAAGACGCTTTTAAAAAACAGTTGCATCACTGTATCTGTTCATTCACCCATTCAGCGAACATTTTTGAGCAACTGTCATGCGTCAGGCACTGTGCTTCACACTGCCTGGTTCTCGGTGCTGGTGACTAGGTCTCCCACATCCACTACTTCTATAGCTGACTTTCCACTCCGAGATGATGGATTTACATTTATTCTTGTTAAATTTGATCTGCCTGATTGTGACCCATTGTGTCAGCCTGGTAGGACCTGTAAATCTTGAAGACAGCATCCAATATGTTCAACAGTCTTTTTCAGCTTAGTGGCAACTGCAAACATGATAAAACACTCTCTGTGCTTTCATCTAAGTCATGATATGTTGAACAGTTCAATGCCCGAGATAGAGCCTTGTTGAAAACCACTAGACACTTTGCTATAAGGCAACTTATCAACCCCTAACAGTACTATTTACCTAGCTCATGCTTTTCATATTATTCAGACAGGTATAATGAGTGACTTCATGAAATTCTTTCTGAAGTCAAGATACATTATGCTCACAGCATCTTTTTGATTTATCAGCTTAGAAACTTTACTTAAAAAAAAACGTTTGGCATGACTTACTTTAGTAAATCCACTTATCTTCAAATAATCCCAGATTTCTTTTCCAGGCAATCCCAAAATACACGAATAATAATATAACTCTCTGGGGGTTTGTCCTAAAGTTCACTAGAGTTCTTTTCATTTTCTGCATATGACCACTTTAAAATTGAGTTCATTCAAGGGCACCTCATAAGATTGTTGAGAGAGTTAAAAGGGAAAACGAGTGTTGAGCTTTTAGCACAGTCCTGGTACATTGTAAGGGCTCCATAAATATTATTATTAATGTTTGTGGCACTTATTTTTTCCCCTTCATTATTGAGTTGAGAATTCCAATTTTCAAACTCTTCCATCTCTCTCAAGCTATCTCTCTCCTTAGCCTGCAGGCTTCAGAACCACTGCTCTGAACTATTTGACATCTCCTATCCTTAGGCAAAGGAGCTTGACTGACTCTCTCCAGTCATTACTGCAAACTCTTGGGGTTCTCTTCATTTCCCTAGCACCAAGTTGTTCTTCTGGGGTGATCGAATTAAGACTAAGAAGCAGTTCTACTCATTTCTTTTTCTGAAAGGTGAAGCTTTCATCAAGGCAAGCTGGAGTTCACCAAATCATCATCTTTGGAGGACAGTTGCCTAAATAGTAGATCGATGTCTCTCTCTCTCTCCAAAAATCTGAATTTTTATTAAGTTGCACAGTCTAAAAAATTTACTATACTTTATATAGTTCAGTTCTTGCAATCAACCTGTGAAGTAGCTGTTATCATCTCCACTTTAGAGATAGTAAATTGAGACTCAGATGATTCAGAGATGTATTCATGGTGACACAGTTGTTAGGATATTTAACTATGACTCACACTTAGGGTACTAACTGGAAAGTGGCCTCTATGCCAGATACAAGAAAAGCATCAACCATATATTCTATCCTGCCAGATGGTTTCTGTAGAATGCTTACTTATATCAAGATTATATCACCTGCATTACTAATAATATGACAGATCATTTCTATCAGAAATATACCTGTATTTCTTTTATATTTTAATCCAAATGGTCTTCAACATTCATTCATTCAAAAATGAATCTGAATTGTGTACTTCCAGAATTTCCGCAACAGTGTATATCTTCTTTAACAAACAAAGCTACTCTTCTTGGCCGCCATCTATTCTATTCAATCTGTTCATGAGCCACTTCTATGTACAAGGCACTGTGCCAGAGGCTTTAGTAGACACAAAGCTGAGTTACGGGATGCTCAGTCCCTGCCTTGAGGGAGCTTACAAGTCACCGGAAAGAAGACCTAGAGGTAATTCAAGTACAAGAAAAACTAAGCTTAGTGCCTTCCGTAGAGGTACAAATATACCTCATATAAGGAAAGATGTCAGAAGAGTTTGAGATGGGTCTTGCACGTGTAGGATTTCGGTGTCTGGAGACGGTGCAGGACATGTATCGGGGGGAGCAGAGGGCAAGAACAAGAGGATGGAGGAGAGAAGATGGAGAAGCACAGGTGGGTTCAGGGACTGGTAGCTGGTCTATCTAGCTGAAGCACAGGCTTCATGGAGGGCTGGAAGGAGGGATGTGGAAAGGCTGGTTGGGGTTCACGCAGTGGAAAGCCCTGAATGCCCAGCAGGGACTTTTCTACCTTATTCAGTTTGGAATGGGGAGCCACTAAAGGTCTCCGGGTCAGCCATAACTTGATCCAAGTTACACTTTGTGAACAGTAATGAGGCAGCCACGGGTAGAAGGACTTGGAGAGTGTGAGAATGGAAGCAGAGCGCTCAGTGGCAAACTCATTCTTGCAGTCTTCATGAGCTACACTTTTGTTTACTATAGGAGCTCATCTAGGCCCACACGACAGATCCTGCTTTTCGATACTCTCCATGTCGTCACCCTCTCCAAAGTCATGACCTTTAATGGAGGGAAGGATGGGTCCTTTTTCCTACTTAGGTGTTTTAAGGCAGTAGAGATGCATCTCAATGTCTTCTTTCACTGCTTTCCTTGCAAACCAACTGAAGTGGAGATCAGCCTAGCCATGCTGGTTGAATAACGACTGGGCTCACCTTCCAGGAAGAGGATTCTCCCCCTACCCTCCATACATTACATCAGGCCTGCATGGCCATCACTGAACACCTCAATGGGGAGTCACAACCACATGCCATGTCTTTTCCTTGTACCTGATGGACGCAGTGACTTCTCCTTATTGTTCCAGTCAGAACGGGCTGCTGCTCCTTCCAAGAACTTTCAGCTTCACCTGTGACAGCAAATCTCTGTCCTTTTTCCTAGTGCTCCAGTGAAACTTCTCTTTGTCACCTTCTTCAACTCTCCAAACTCTAATACTACTACAAATTCCTCTTTGTTTTCTGAGAATTTTAATTTCCGGATTCTTTTGGTACTTTTAAAAATATTTTCTAGGAACTTTTTATCTTCTCTAGTAGGTTGGAGGGTGGAAGGATGTTCATCAACTCTTTCGTCTTCTCCCCTAACATGGCGATCAGCTGGTATTAACAGCTCATCACATGACTGGTGATTCTTCTAAGGAAATGCACTAACAACCCCCTTACCTACCCACCTACCTGCCCATATATCTAGTGTTACCCCTGCCTATGTAAACAGAAAGAATCCATTTGGGGGGAGTTACTTCCTTATGTTTTCCGGGCGACACAGACTTTCCACAATGGATTCACACATACTGGCCAATTTAGAAATAGAGAGTGAGATTCACTGAGGGCAAAAAGCTAGAAGCAGAGTTTTTCACTGTACAAAGGGCCTTTTAGCCACTAAGCTGAATGAACCAAAAGAAAAAATCTTTTAATGCATCTAAAGTAGAAAGTTTAGCGAGAAGCTACTGATCTTTAGACGAAGTAGGGTGAATTTTACAGACCACAGACTGAGTAGCTGGCTTGTTAGAAGATGAGCAGTTCCTTCAATAGACGTGAGGCAAAATGGGGCTGATTCAAGGAAGACAGACGGGCAAAATTACCTCCCATCAGGGCCGAAGATGTGGCAGAGGAGGCAGGAAGGACTGAACCATCTGCTGAATCATGAACCACGTGCCCAGTCTCCCTTCATTATCTAAAACCTCACCATAGCCCCTGAGAGGCCAGGAGGCACAGACAGAGAAAGCAGACTTGTGAGTGGGGTGGAGGGGCAAAGGAGGATGTTGGAACTTGACATAAAGAGATTTAAAGTCTCATTCCTTCTTGCTTTTAACTCTATAGTCCTATGAAAGCTAAGAATTAGGAAATTCAGCTCATAACACCTACAAATATAGGTGTTCAATTGCAGTTAGCATCTAAGAGAGAGTCTGAAGCACTAGAAGCATCTACTTTGTAAAGCAAACTGAAATAAATATAAAATCTAGCCAGAAGGACTGGTCCTCTTATTTTTATTAAAAGCATGAGGCAGCAGGAACACGTATCTGTCACATTCCTCAATAAGCAGGAACAGGTGTTGTCCCCAGGGCATGGATGGAGGGGAAGAGGATGAAAAAATAGTGACCTTTTCTTTGGGAGTCACTTCTTAGTACTTGTAGTAACTCCCTTTGACAGTGAAACATTTGGTAGCAGAGAGACCAACAGGTGACAAACCTGGGTAAACCGGCAGGAAACAGGTGGAAGCGAGAGCTGCTCCTTCAGTTCTCCTGACTGAGGTTTACTCTCTCCATCAAGTCCAGGGAGGTGCTCGCAGAGCCAGGAGTCAGCTCTGCTAAGACCCACGCTTCCAAGGGAACAGAAGAACGGTGTGGGTGGCTGCTATGGACTGAACGTTTACGTCCCCTAAAATTCATGTGTTGAAGCCCCAACCCCTAAGGCGATGGTATTAGGAGGTGAGCCTTTAGGAGGTAACTAGGTTTAGATTAGGTCATGAGGGTGAGACTTCCAAGAAAAGGAAGACAGAGAGCTCTCTTTCTCTCCACTGGCAAGCACTGAGGAAAGGCCATGTGAGGACACAGCAAGAAGCTCGCTGTCTACAAGCCAGGACCCGGGCTCTCACCAGGAACCAAAACTGCTGGCACCTTGACCTTGGACTTACCAGACTCCGGTACTTTGAGAAATAAATGTCTGCTGTTTCGGCTATCCAGCCTATGGTATTTGTTATAAGAGCCCGAGCTGACCAAGACAGTGGCCTAATTGTCCTGGGTCCTTTCCCTTCCAGAACCGGACCCAGAATAACATGAGGATGGAACAATGTCAAAGGTCATTTTGGCCTCAAGCAATTCTTCATTCTTTCTCCCAATGTCAACTCACCCTCCCCGTAGAGGCAAACATGGAATTAGAAGAATTTGCTATTGAAAACTGAGATGAACAGTGGATGAGAATAAAACTGTACAACAGAACTACCTTAAGGAAACTCCAAATCTTGGAACAGAAAAAGAGGATTTTTAAGAAACTGATTTCTTAAAATTTGCTTACCTTTGTTTAATCGTCCCATCACAGTAAATTCAAAATATTTGCTGTTGTCAGTCGAAGAGTAAAGGCCAAAGACGGTGGCTGAGCTCCTGGTCTGCAGCTTGAAGGTGAAGATCACATACAGCTCGTTCAGGGTGGGGTCTGTCAGGATTGGCTTCAGGACAGCAGGATTCAGCCTCTGGCTGGAGGATGGCAGAAGGTCAAAGACTGGGGAGAATGTGAAGAAAGGGATAATCAGTGAAAGATTTAACTTTGGGGCAAACATGCTTTTTGAGGGGAGATAATTTGACAGTAAGCTATGAAGTAACGTAAACTAATATTGTAATCGTTTTTCCCCATTGCCACACTCACCAGTTTTTCCCCATCACTTGTACAGTGGCTGGACGTTTGAACCAGAAGAAACGTAGCACAATATTCATCATTAGGTTACAGCCTCTAAGAGATTAAAGGTGCAAACCCTGAACTGCCTCTGGCGGAAGAAGTGACTGAAAATGCCCACCACGACAAGCACTCACGGCTTAAAGTACCGGGGAACAATGGGGAGCATCTAAGTCATTGTTTTCCTTATGTCTTGGGGTCCCTCATGTACCTCCTGGACCAGAGTCAACTGTATTTTCCTGGTCAGTGATAAATGACACAGGGGTTGCAGCAGAAGGCAGGGATGTCATGGGAGATACAGAGGCAGCAAAAAGATTTGCTACCTCTGTGAGACCTAAGTGTTCCCTTTGTGCATTTACAGTTCTCCGATATTTCTCTGCTAAAAAATCCCAACGTGGAAACAAAACAAAATAACGTGGTTTCTATTTCTTGACTGTAACTTGACTGATAGAGTTGGTTTACAAAAACTAGAACCTGCATTCGTACTTGTATAAGTTGCTTTCGATGAAGCCAGCGGCGCTTTGCTCAAACTTTGTAATATTTATGAAAGCTATGAGAGAGTATATCCAGGGTTATTTAAAAGGCAAAGGCCAAAGGTGGGTAATACTGACTAGAAGTTACTTAGTATCTCTGGTAGTTACGCAAATATTGTTGGAACAGTTCCGTAGCCTGCAGGGACTTCAGCCTCTACAGCTCTCTCTGGGTACAATAATCTGGTTACTAAAGGGCAACAGTATCCAAAATATAAAGAGCTCTTACAAATCAATAAAATAAGCATCCTGATAGAGAAATGGGCAGAGAACATGAAAAAGCAATTTACGGAAAAAGAAGTACAATGGCAAGTAAGTATATATATAAATGTTCATGTACCTCGCTAATGCTGAAGAAATTGCTAACCTAAACCATAAGGTGTTATTTTCACCATCAAATTGGAAAAACATCAAATATAATAATACCTCACTCTTACTGAGGTTCCAGGAAATGGGCACTCATACACCAGTGGGTAAGATTTAAATCAGTGTAAGCATTTTGAAGACATTTTAAAGAACAGTATCAAAGGCCTTAAGACACATAAGCCCTTTGACTCAGCAATTCTATGTACAGAAATGTATCCTAAGGAAATAATGGGTAAGATGGTAAATTATTTAGGTACAAAGATATCACCAGCAATGGTAATTCTAGAGTTTCTATTTAGGAAGGAATTATATGAAAATCTAATGGAAAGAGGTGGGGAAACTGAGCTCTGTCATCACAGCACTTCGTTCTGAAAACACAAATGGCTGGTAGCAAAGAAATAGGGACCTGACAGAGAGTAAGGGGATTTTACTCATCCCAAGCCATCCTGTGGCACTGCCATTGTTCAACGAACTGTTATTTATAATATCAAAACACTGGAAACAACTTAAGTGCCCAGTATGAGAGCCCTGATAATACATTTTGCTCCTTCCAAAACGTGGGAGACTATCTATTAATAAGGGTAATGCAGCTGCATACTTACAGATATGGAAAGATGCTCATGATATATGAATTGGAAAAAAGATCACAATACTCTACATATAGATAATCCCAGTTGAAATATACATTTGCATATAAAAAGATTTGAAAGACAAAACAACAAAATGCTAACATAAAGAGTAGCTATCTCAGGCCGGTGGCGCAGCGGTTGTGTGTGCATGTTCTGCTTCCACAGCCTGGGGTTTGCTGGTTCTGATCCCACGTGCGGACATGGCACCGCTTGGCAAGCCATGCTATGGTAGGTGTCCCACATATAAAGTAGAGGCAGACGGGCACGGATGTTAGCTCAGGGCCAGGCTTCCTCAGCAAAAAGAGAAGGACAGGCAGCAGTTAGCTCAGGGCTAATCTTGCTCAAAAAAAAAAAAAAAAAAAAAAAAAGAGTAGCTATCTCTGCGTTGTATAATTATAAATTTTTATTTCCTTTTCTTTTGCTTATCCAATTTTCTATTTTTGTAATAATGAACAAGTATTGCTTTTGTAATAAGAAAAAAATAACTAAAAGTTATAAGACAAACAGGCAAAGACCTAGTTATTCAGGAATGTCTACTCTTTTTAGAAGATAATCTGTCTTCAGACTGAGTCTGTATTCTTGCCTTCACATGTAGCAAGGACTTTACACAATTAGGGAAGTGGAGAGAATTGGAAACTTTATATTTCCACCAGTGGGGGCAAAGGGAAATAAAGTAATACGTTTAAAAGTTCCCTTCAGGACAAGAAATCCCCAGAAAAGAGATGTGTGTTTAAGGTATGGGCACTGAATTCAACGCTAAACTCTCAGTATTCCTGATTCCTGCTTTGACTAGGATCACTTCCCTAATTTAGCTCAAGCCAAATGTACTGTATTTCAATCTGTATGGTTCGTCTAATCCGCTGGTTTCTCCCTCAAGAGGCAAAGTTGGGATTAGTTAGTAATGAGTTTGGAGAGTGTTTTGAAAAGGAAATGAGACACTACAGTTTTCTATTAATGTTACTACATTTTAGTAACGGTGCCAGGATCTAAGTGCAACCTTCTAGTGTCAGAGGTGAAATTACTGCTACCAATGAGCCCAACACCACGGTATGAAAATCGAATACATACTAATAAGACTCGCAAGGCAGCCCAAAGGAGAAAGGAGATAAGCAAATGATCCAGGAGAGCTGGTAAATGCAAGACTAATTAACTCAATAAAAGAACCTATCAGAAACTTGACTTCATCAGATAAGCTACAGCACCTAAATTAACCAGATAATTGAGGCAGTCTAGCTTGATTTCTAGTCTCCACAAAAACACCATGAAGTTGTTAGTTCAAATGTCAAGAACTCATGTAACACAAAACGTTATCCCCTTGATTCTAACCTGCTAATAACTTTTGCCATAAGAAAACTTTTGAATTGAGTTAAAAAGCTTCCTTTCTGACACCAAAAGTGAAGGCAACAAAAACAAAAATAAACAAGTGGGGCTACATCAAACTAAAACGCTTCTGCACAGCAAAGGAAACAATCAACAGAGCAAAAAAAGGCAAACTATTTGCAAATCATATTTCTGATAAGGGGTTAATATCCAAAATATATGAAGAACTTATATGACTCAATAGCAAAAAAACAAACAATCCGATTTAAAAATGGGCAAAAGATCTGAACAGACATTCTTCCAAAGAGGACATGCAGATGGCTTATAGGTACATGAAAAGGTACTCAGTGTCACTAACCATCAGGGAAATGTAAATCAAAACCACAATGAGATATCATCTCACACCTGTTAGAACAGGTATTATCAAAAAGACAGGAAATGGCAAGTATTAGTGAGGATGTGGAGAAAAGGGAACCCTTGTGCACTGTTGGTGGGAATGTAAATTGGTGCAGCCACTATGGAAAACAGTATGTACGTTCCTTAAAAAAATTAAAAAGAGCATTACCAAATGATCCAGCAATTCCACTTCTGGGTATTTACCTGAAGAAAACGAATACACTAACTTGAAAAGATATATGCACCCCCATGTGCACTGCAGCCTTATTTACAATAACCAAGATATGGAAACAACTTAAGTGTCCATCGATAGATGAATGGATAAAGAAAATGTGCTATATACGTATATATATATATATACCCAATGGAATATCATTCAGCCATAAAAAAGAATGAAATCTTGCCATTTGTGACAACATGGATGGATCCTAAGGGCATTATGCTAAGTGAAACAAGTCAGAGAAGGACAAATACTGTATGATCTCACTTACATGTGGAATCTGAAAACAACAACAAAAACCCAAGTTCATAAATACAGAGAACATATTGGTGGTTGCCAAAGGCAGGGGGTGGGGGTGGGTGAAATGAGTGAAGGGGGGGTGAAAAGGTACAAACTTCCAGTTATAAAATAAATAAGTCCTGGGGATGTAATGTACAGCATGGTGTCTATAGTTAATTATACTGTACTGCATATTTGAAAGTTGCTAAAAGAGTACATCTTAAAAGTTCTCATGACAAGAAAAAAATTTGAAACTATGTCTGGTGATGGATGTTAACTAGACATTGTGGTGACCATTTTGCAATGTATACAATCATCGAATCATTATGTTGTACACCTGAAACTAATATACCGTTATATGCCAATTATACTTCAAAAAAATTTACAAGCTTCCTTTCTTCCCTTCCTAGAAGCAAAGTCACAATAAATAAATATAATAGACTACAGTATTTCAACCCAAACTAAAAACAGTACAGCACCCCCTGAAACCACAATTCTGGTTGTCTGGTCTGGAATCAAAATGAGTTATCTGGTGAAATGCAAAGTTCGAATGGATGATTAGCGCCGAGGGAGGGGAAGGGACTTGAGAACGCCCTCCCGGGCATCCTTCACTCTGGCGCTGTGAGAATAACATTTTTACTTCAAGTTGTGTGTCTCTTTCAGCTTTATTTCCTTAGTCAGTAATAAATCAACCCCAGCACCAATTTCAAACAGATGAAGGTCATCACTGGATGACCCTAAGATCTTTTTTTATATAATTTCTTCCTTTTGGTCTCTACAAAAAATTCTGGTTAAGTGCTTTCTGTCCAACGGCTATTTTCGCACCAACTCACAAAGGGGTTTGAGGATTATCCAGGTGTCTTTCCAAATCACTTATCGAATTTTTACCTCTTCATAGAGAAAGAGCGTTTTCTCAGCCCTTCCTATTCTATTGATCTCGGGAATCAAGAGTTCAAGCCAACTCCCACAGCAGGCTTTGGGGGTCCACGCACAGCCGGAGCAGAAACAGGCGAGTGGCCAGGCAAACAGTGACGCTGCGCCGCCTTGGGACGCCCGTCTCAGACTGTCCCGGCGAACTTCGCTCCCGCCGCGACTAAGGATTTAGGGGACAAGGGCGAGGGGAGGGCAGGGCAGGGCGGAGAGCCGCGGGGGACAGAACCCAGATGTGACCCTCTCCAGGCAGGACCTGTTAGAGGTCTGGGGCCGTGTGGTAAGCTTTGAAGTAAAACCCGGGTCTTTGCATAAACTGACGATAAGTTTTGCATCCCCAAACTATTGTTTAGGCAATTAGTCTCATCGCTGGATAATCGAATCTCAGAAAATTCTACACGTACTCTAAGCACCGCCTCCAATCACGATATGCTTTGACTCGGACCCCGCGGGACAGAGAGGGGCCCGCGAGCCCCGGAGCCCCGGGCCGAGCAGCGCGCCGAGCAGGTCCCCGCGCTCGCGATGGGCCCTGGCCCGCGGCCCCGCCGGCGGGCGCCCACTTACCGTGCGGGGAGGCCTGCGCGCCGGCGCCCAGCCACGGCTGCAGGGCCAGGTGCAGCAGGAGGAGCGCGGCTCCGCGCGGGGCCCGCATGTCGGCTCTTCCCGCTGCCCGCGCGCGCCCGCCAGCCACGGCCCGGCGGCCCTGCCTCGGGGTCCCGGCTCCCCGGGGCGCGCTGCCGGCGGTCGGCCCGGCGGCGGCGCAGGTGGCGCGGGCGCGGCGTCCGGGCTGCCGTCGGGGGCGCGCTCGCGTGGGGCGGCGCGCGGAGCTGGGGGCGCTGGCGGCTGGACTCGGCGGCCGCCGCCCGCCTCTTTATGGCCTGGCGTGGCCGGCCCGGGCGGGGGAGGGCCGGGGCGGCCCCCTTGGCTGGGATCCCCTTTCGCCGGGAGGAGAGGGGGCGGCCGGAGCGGGAGCGCGGTGGCGGAGAGAAGGGCGCGAATGTGGGGACGCGAAGCAGTCCGTCCCAGCCCCACCCGGTCCCGTGGTGGGCGCGGCGCGGCCCTCGGGCGAGTGGTCTAGGAGGCTGGGAAGAGCGAGGATGGGCAGCAGGGGGCTGGTGAGAAAAGGACTAGGCGAGAGGCACACAGGAGGACCCAGGAGAGATGGAGAGGAAAGGGGCGAAAGGAGGAAGAAAGGACCCTGCCCCGCTAGCTTTGGGCACCATCAGCCCCCCATCTCTTGTACTCGATTTGTTTTCTGAAAAGAACATCGTTTGGACAGGCCTTTAACGCCCGTCTTGGGTTCCCTTCCCAACGAACCCTGAAGGCTCTCCAGGAACGTCCAGCCTCCTAAAAAGTGGTCCAGAGCAACTGGTTTCTTTTACTTCCTAAAGCTTTTCCTCAATACTTCAGATGTTGCATATTTTTCCCATCAAGTTTTGAGGCAGGAACAGTGAACGTTTGAAAGTTTTTGAGTTTTTAATGGAAATAAAACACATCTCAGGGAATCCTTCCGGATAGACCCTTTTTATAGGACAGTGGATTGTGCTTTCTGGAGAATTTTTCAGTCGGCTCTCCAAACACTCCGCCTACCCACTTCTGTTCCGCACTCCCAAAAGATTCCATGTGCAGTTTAAAGTATGGGAGTAGGACCCGAAAGACACGGAAGGAACCTCAGGAATTAGTCTTCCTCCTAGGCAAAGCCCCCGAAAAATAATGTGGAGTAACTAAAGAAAAAAATATTTCAGAACAATGGCAAGCTTTCTCCTCTGAAACAGTCTTGACTAATGGAGAAGAGCCAACAAAGTATTTCTATCCATCTCTTTATGTCTCAAAGAATTTCTTTCAGAGTTTAGGAAGCTGTCTGCCACAAGCTGAAAGGTTAACTCGTTATCTTCTTCCCAAATTATGCTGGAATAATCCCTCAGCGGTTATGATGCCCTTTACAGCTAATGACCTGGAGATTTGTGAGCTGCCTTCTGAGTGGTCTTCTATTTGCGATCTGACATAGTTCTAATCCAGGCTTCATTTAGTGCCACTTTACACTAAAGTCACTGTATGGAATGGGTCACCCTGTGTCTACGTATGAGAGAGCACTGAAGAAACAAGGGGAGTACATATTTCTAGCAACGTGACTGTAGACAATGAGATGGTTAGGCTGGAGAGTCTTCAAGTCTCCAAACTGTGTCCCCAGGAGTGGCTTGGGGTGGAGGGGGCTCCAGGCTCCCAACTTCTGCTTCAAGTAGAATAGCTTTGCTTGTATACATTTCACTGTGGACTTCAGAGTGAGCACGACTAAACTATAAGTTATTTGAAGGCAGAGACTAATTTTTAGTCATCTTTGCTGGGCATCCCCAATTCCTAGCAAATTCTTGGCAAAATAGCTCACACAGTTAGGCGCACAATAAATTTTGGTTGAAACTGGATAACTACTAAGTCTAATGGAGCAATAAAAGACCCAAATGACTCTGCTAGGCTAACAGAACTTACATCTAGTTTTGCTTCTAAAGAACCTGCATTTTTATGAGGCCATTCACTGGGGAATCTAGTCAGCTTTTTCTTCTTGTCTTCAAAATCAAGAGGATATTTGATTACAATAAAGTTCATTAAATTGCCTATGAAATCTATGGCAAAAGAGATGAAAGAGTTCATCAGTTTCTTTTCTGTGCCACCTCATTAAAATATCTGTTGCACTTATCACATTGAATTTTAATTTAATACTGTATTGATTTGTTTGATATTTTCCCAATATCAGACTGTGAGCTTATTGGCACTGGCTCATTTATTTTTGTAGCCCCAATTCCAAGTATAGTGCCCAGCACTTCATAGTGAGTAGCTCATTGAATTGACTTTCCTTCTCTCAGTACTGTAAAGTAGGATTAAAAAGTTGTGATACGTTAGTAATCCATTCATGCTGTAGGTTGCAAAAATGGTTCCAGTTCTTCGCTCTTCTACGTAAATGCCTTTTGCCGTCCCTCTATGACCCTTGGATTTGGCCATGTAGCTTATTTGGACTGTAGGATTTTAGCAAAGGGTCACAAGCAGAAACTTAAAAAGTACTTGCGTGCTTGGGCTTGTGTACTCCTGCCCCTCTGCCTTTGCCGTGACAGCATGGCTGTGCTAGCCTGTTGGAGGATGAGGGACGTGGAGAGAGCTGAGTGACCAGAGTCACCCTAGGCAAAGCCAGCTGAACAGCTGACGGCTGACTCAGGTGAGTGAGTTCAGGAAAGATCAGCCCAGGTGTCTAGCTGACCCTAGACAAGTGAGCGGTAAGCGTTTAGTTTTGTATGCCATTAAGATTTTGGGGTTATTTGTTATGTCATATTATGGTAGCAATAGATAACTGATATACTAGGTTTCCGTCCATTTCTAACTGTTGTAATACAGAGGACGACTCCATTTTTGATATTTGCTGAGAGCTTTCAAACTCCGCCACACCACTCCCCTCCCCTTGGCCCCACATCTGAGTAAGCTCGTAAGAAGTCCTGGGTGCTCCTTCTCTTGGTGCTGGTGGGAAGCTCGGACTGTGCAAGCCCTAGACCGTGCACAGAACCCTCACCCCAGCCTCGCCTGCCAACCAGCATAAAGACCCCAAAGCCATTCTCCCTTCCTACTCTCTCAAGCCATTTTCAGACCAGGTTGGGAGTCCATCCTGCTCTTGCCAGAAAGCCTCATTATGAGAGTAATAAACCTTTCCAAACCTTTTGGCTGACTGTGTGGCATCACCATCAATCTCGAAATCCAAACCCAATTTGGGGTGTGAGGATACCCATCCTGCTCCTGCTGGTCTTCAGAAGTGGGGGGAGTTACTCATATTACACACTGTTCTTTGGCACAACTAAGTGGTTTTATACACATTTGTTAAAAGAAATTGGTATAAAGTAATCATTAATTACGTCGTTTTCCATTTCACTTCTTTTTTTTTTTCTTAAAGATTCTTTTATTTTTCCTTTTACTCCCCAAAGCCCCACGGTACATAGTTGTGTATTTTTAGTTATGAGTCCTTCTAGTTGTGGCATGTGGGATGCTGCCTCAGCATGGCTTGATGAGGGGTGCCGTGTCTGCGCCCAGGATTCGAACTGGAGAAACCCTGGGCTGCTGAAGCAGAGCGCTCCAACTTAACGACTCGGCCGTGGGGCTGGCTCCTCCATTTCAATTCTTGAAAGGAATAGAGATGGAAGATGATGATTAACATTTCGAGATGGTTTAAAGGGAATATGGTTTACATTCTAACATGTGATGGCATTTACGCCACAGTGCTGGGAATCAGACTTTGGGCTGCTGTTTAGTTTAGTGTTAACAACAAAGGAAAGTGCTCGATTAAGTGACAGGAAAATAGCTTCTCTAGAAACTAGTTAGCACAAATGAGGGCCCAGTAGATGAAGCAGGGGGCTTTTGATTAGAGTGCAATTAAAAGTAAAAAACTTTTTTTCAGCATTTAAAAGATATGTTGCTTTAGCAGTTAGGCACTGAAGATTAGTGAAACAAGAAAAGAAATGTGTAAAATCACTCATTTTCAATCTTACTAAGGGTCTAAGTAGACTATTAAAAGACTCTCATTAAGCTTCTTTTTTTTTTTTTTTTTTACTTTTTATTAAGATTATGATGGTTTACAACCTTGTGAAATTTCAGTTGTACATTATTGTCAGTCATGTTGTAGGTGCACCACTTCACCCTTTTTGCCCTCCCCCCACCCCACCTTTCCCCTGGTAACCACCAATCAGTTCTCTTTGTCTACATGTTTAACTTCTACCTATGAGTGGAGTCATACAGAGATTGTCTTTCTCTGTCTGGCTTATTTCACTTAACATAATACCCTCAAGGTCCATCCATGTTATTGTGAATGGGATGATTTTATTTATTTTTTTACAGCTGAGTAGTATTCCATTGTGTGTGTGTGTATATATATACATATATACATACATATATATACCATATCTTCTTTATCCAATCATCAGTTGATGGGCACTTAGGTTGCTTTCACGTCTTGGCTATTGTGAATAATGCTGCAATGAACGTAGGGGTGCATGGGACTTTTGGAATTGCTGATTTCAAGTTCTTTGGATAGATACCCAGTAGTGGGATGGCTTGGTCATATGGTATTTCTATTTTTAATTTTTTGAGACATCGCCATACTGTTTTCCATAGTGGCTGCACCAGTTTGCATTCCCACCAACAGTGTATGAGGGTTCCTTTTTCTCCACAACCTCTCCAACATTTGTCACTTTTTGTTTTGGTTATTTTTGCCATTCTAACAGGTATAAGATGATATCTTAGTGTAGTTTTGATTTGCATTTCCCTGATGATTAGTAATGGTAAGCATCTTTTCATGTGTCTATTGGCCATCCATATATCTTCTTTGGAGAAATGTTTGTTCATGTCCCCTGCTCATTTTTTGATTGGGTTGTTTGATTTTTTGTTGTTGAGCTGTGTGAGTTCTTTATATATTATGGAGATTAACCCTTTGTCAGATATATAACTTGTAAATATTTTTTCCCAATTAGTGGGTTGTTTTTTTGTTTCAATGCTGTTTTCCCTTGCCTTGAAGAAACTCTTTAGTCTGATGAAATCCCATTTGTTTATTCTTTCTATTGTTTCCCTCGTCCGAGAAGCCATGGTGTCCGAAAAGATCCCTTTGATACTGATGTCAAAGAGTATACCTCCTATATTTTCTTCTACAAGCCTTATGGTTTCAGGTCTTACCTTTATGTCTTTGATCCATTTTGAGTTTATTTTGGTGAATGGTGAGAAAGAATGGTCAATTTTCATTCTTTTACATGTGGCTTTCCAGTTTTCCCAGCACCATTTGTTGAAAAGTCTTTCTTTTCTCCATTGTATGCCCTTAGCTCCTTTGCCAAAGATTAGCTATCCATAGATGTGTGGTTTTATTTCTGGGCTTTCAATTCTGTTCCATTGATCTGTGCACCTGTTTTTGTACCAGTACCATGCTGTTTTGATTACTGTAGCTTTGTAGTATGTTTTGAAGTCAGGGATTGTGATGCCTCCAGCTTTGTTCTTTTTTCTCAGGATTGCTTTAGCAATTCGGGGTCTTTTGTTGCCCCATACGAACTTTAGGATTCTTCATTCTATTTCTGTAAAGAATGTCATTGGGATTCTGATTGGGATAGTGTTGAATCTGTAGATTGCTTTAGGTAGTATGGACATTTTAACTATGTTTATTCTTCCAATCCATGTGCATAGAATGTCTTTCCATCTCTTTATGTCGTGATCAATTTCTTTCAGGAAAGTCTTGTAGTTTTCATTGTATAGGTCTTTCACTTCCTTGGTTAACTTTACCCCAAGGTATTTTATTCTTTTTGTTGCGATTGTGAATGGGATTGTGTTCTTGAGTTCTTTTTCTGCTAGTTCATTCTGAGAGTATAGAAATGCTACTGATTTATATATGTTGATTTTATACCCTCAACTTTGCTGTAGTTGTTATTTCTAATAGTTTTCCAATGGATTCTTTAGGGTTTTCTATATATAAGATCATGTCATCTGCAAACAGTGAGAGTTTCACTTCTTCATTGCCTATTTGGATTTCTTTTCTTTCTTTTTCCTGCCGAATTGCTCTGGCCAAAACCTCCAGTATTATGTTGAATAAGAGTGATGAGAGTGGACACCCTTGTCTTGTTCCTGTTCTCAGAGGTATGGCTTTCAGTTTTAGCCCATTGAGTATGATGTTGGCTGTGGGTTTGTCATATATGGCCTTTATTATGTTGAGGTACTTTCCTTCTATACCGATTTTATTGAGAGTTTTTATCATAAATGGATGTTGGATCTTGTCAAATGCTTTCTCTGCATCTATTGAGATGATCATGTGGTTTTTGTTTCTCATTTTGTTAATGTAGTGTATCACGTTGATTGACTTGCGGATGTTGAACCATCCCTGTGTCCCTGGTATAAATCCCACTTGATCATGCTGTATAATCTTTTTAATGTATTGCTGTATTCGGTTTGCCAAAATTTTGTTGAGGATTTTTGCATCTATGTTCATCAGCGATATTGGTCTGTAGTTTTCCTTCTTTATGTTGTCCTTGTCAGGTTTTGGGATCAGGGTGATGTTGGCTTCATAGAATGTGTTAGGGAGTGCTCCATCTTCCTCAATTTTCTGGAATAGTTTGAGAAGGATAGGTATTAAATCTTCTTTGAATGTTTGGTAGAATTCTCCAAAGAAGCTGCCTGGTCCTGGACTTTTATTTTGGGGTTTTGCATTATTGTTTCACTCTCTTTACTTGTGATTGGACTATTCAGATTCTCTATTTCTTCCTGCTTTAGTTTTGGGAGGTTGCAAGAGTCTAAGAATTTATCCATGTCTTCTAGGTTGTCCAATTTGTTGGCATATAGTTTTTCATAGTATTCTCTTATGATCTTTTGTATTTCTGTGGTATCCATTGTGATTTCTCCTCTCTCATTTCTAATTTTATTTATTTGAGTCTTCTCTCTTTTTTTCTTAGTGAGCCTGGCTAAGGGTTTGTCAATTTTGTTTATTTTTTCAAAGAACCAACTCTTTGTTTCATTGATCCTTTCTACTGTCTTTTTTGTTTCAATTTCATTTATTTCTGCTCTAATTTTTATTATTTCCCTCCTTCTACTGACTTTGGGCTTTGTTTGTTCTTCTTTTTCTAATTCTGTTAGGTGTCATTTGAGATTGCTTATCTGAGATTTTTCTTGTTTATTGAGGTAAGCCTGTGTTGCAATGAACTTCCCTCTTATGACCACTTTTGCTGCATCCCAAATGAGTTGGTATGGCATGTTTTCATTTTCATTTGTCTCCAGATAATATTCTTCTTTAATTTCTTTAAAATTTATTCTTTCTTTAATTTCTTCAATAATCCATTGTTTGTTCAGTAGCATGTTGTTTAGTCTCCACATTTTTGCCCCTTTCTCAGCTTTATTCTTGTAGTTGATTTCTAGTTTCATAGCATTATGGTTGGAAAAGATGCTTGATATTATTTCAACCCTCTTGAATTTGTTGAGGCTTGCTTTGTTTCCCAAGATATGGGCTATCCTTGAGAATGTTCCATGCACACTTGAGAAGAATGTGTAACTTGCTGTTTTTGGATGGAGTGTTCTATATATTAAGTCCATCTGGTCTAGTTTTTCATTTAATTCTATAGTTTCCTTGTTGACTTTCTGTCTGGATAATCTATCCATTGGTGTTACTGGGGTGTTGAGGTCCCCTACTATTATTGTATTGTTGTTGATGTCTCATTTTAGTTTTGTTAATAGTTGCTTTACATACTTTGGTGCTCCTGTGTTGGGTGCATATATATTTATAAGTGTTATACCTTCTTGGTGGAGTGACCCTTTTATCATTAGAACCTGCCCCTCTTTGTCTCTCTTTATCTGTTTTGCTTCGAAGTCTACTGTGTCTGATATAAGTATGGTGACACCTGCTTTCTTACGTTCATTGTTAGCTTGGAGTATCATCTTCCATCCCTTCACTCTGAGTCTGTGTTTGTGTTTGGGGCTGAGGTGTGCTTCCTGGAGGCAGCATATTGTTGGGTCTTGTTCTTTAATCCATCCTGCTGCTCTGTGTCTTTTGATTGGAGAGTTCAATCCATTTACATTTAGAATGATTATCGATATGTGGGGGCCTAATGCTGCCATTTTATTGCTTGTTTTCCAGTTCTCTTGCATTTCCTTTGTTTCGCATCCCATGATTTCTGAACTACCAATTCAGGTAGGTAGTTTTCTATATTGGATTTCTTCTTATTTGTAATTTGTGTCTTTATTCTTGTTATTTGTTTAGTGGTTACCATGTGGTTTGTATAAAACATCTCATCGATGAGATAGTCCATTTTCTGATAGCCTCTTATTTCCTTAGATTAAGCCGTTCCGTCCCTTTACTCTTCCTCTTCTAGGTTGTTATTGTCAGATTTTTTTTCTTCCTTCTTGTGTTGTGAGTCTGTGGTTAAAATGACAAGATTATATTTATTATTGGTATTTCCCTTTCTTTTATCTTTAGAGTTATACTTAGCCTTTGCTAACCTGTTCTGATGGAGAGCTGCAACTTTCTGATTTTGTCTTTCTACTTATCCCCTTTGCTCTTGGTTTTGTAACCCCTTTCCTTTTTTTGTTTTTTCAGGTATGAGGGTCTTCCTGAGCATTTCTTGTAGGGGAGGTCTTGTGGCAACAAACTCCCTTGACTTTTGTTTATCTGGGAAAGTGTTTATTTCTCCATCATATTTGAAGAATATTTTTTGCTGGATAGAGTATTCTTGGCTGCAAGTTTTTGTCCTTCAGAGTTTTGAATATATTATTCCACTCTCTTTTAGCCTGTAAGGTATCTGCTGAGAAATCTGCTGACAGTTTTATGGGAGTTCCTTTGCAGGTTATTTTCTTCCACCTTGCTGCCCTTAGTATTTTCTCTTTGTCATTGACTTTTGCAACTTCACTACTATTTGCCTTGGGGCTGGTCTTTTTACATTGATAAAGTTTGGAGATCTATTAGTTTCTGTCACATGGAGTTCCATCTCTCTCCCAAGGTTTGGGAAGTTCTCAGGCATTATTTCTTTGAACAGGCTTTCTGCCCCCTTCTCCTCTTCTCCCTCTGGGATGCCTATAATCCTTATGTTGTATTTCCTAATTGAGTCAGATATTTCTTGGAGTGTTTCTTCATTTCTTTTTAGTCTTAGTTCTCTCTCCTCCTCTATCTGCAGCATTTCTATATTCCTATCCTCCAAATTGCTAATTCTGTCTTCCATATTATCGACCCTACTGTTCAGAGAGTCCAGATTTTTCTTATTCTCTTCCATTGTGTTCTTCATCACCAACATTTCTGATTGGTTCTTCTTTATAGTATCAAGCTCTTTCGTGACATAGCTCCTGAACTTGTTGAGTTGTCTATCTGTATTCTCTTTTAACTCATTGAATTTTTTAATGATGGCTATTTTGAATTCATTGTCATTTAGGTTATAGATTTAAGTGTCTTTGGGATTGTTTTCTAGGTACTTGTCATTTTCCTTCTGGAGATTTAATATATTTTTTCATACTTCTTGATGGCATGGATTTGTACCATTGAGATAGAGTTTAGTTACTTCTTCCACTTGCTTCTACTGGGGAGGGGGGGCGGCAGCTGTGTAATCTGCATTGACCAGGATCCCTGTCAGCTGTTGCTGACTGGACCTGGGCCCCTCCTCGTGGTCACAGTGGCCCTGTGGGGTCCCTCATCAGCTGTGATGACAATTGCAAGGGGGCCTCGGGTTGCTGGTGCCTACTGTCAGAGACCGCCTAGACGCACTCCCTCCTTAGGGTCTGCAGCTGTGTTATGGGCTTCCACAGCAGCCAGGAGCAGGGTCACCTAGACTCACAGCTCTGCCACAATCAGGGCCTGCAAGATCTCACTTGTCCACTATGGGCCACAGCAGAGCTATGGGTATCTACTGCAGTCTGTGGTTAGCTCACCCAGCTGTGCTACTTCTGCCCCAGGGCCTTCCAGCCTTGTGATTGCCGGGCGGGGCCTCTCCACTAATGCTGCCTGAGGCTTCCCCTGCAGATGCTGTGGGACCATGGATTTTCCCCCTGGACTGCAGAGCAGGCTCACTGTGACTCCAACTGCCCACTCCCACAGTCCCTCTGGGTCTTCCTTGCCCCCTCTGGGCCACAGCAGGACTTTGTGTGTTAGAGGTGGCTGGCGGGTTGCTGTGCAGGCCAGGCTCCTTTTGCCCCAGGACCTCCCAGTGTTCTGAATGCTGGGTGGGGCCTCTCTGCTAATGCTGAGGAGAGGCTTTCCCTGTGGCTGCTGTGGGACCGTGGATTTTCCCACTGGGGTAAGGAGCAATCATGGGGGCTTAGGTAGGGCTGTAGTCACCTGTTTCCACTGTCGCACTGCTGATGCACGCACACGCCCACCCTTGGTGCCATGGCGATTCTATGAGTGTGTCAGCTGGTAGAAAGTCGCTTGCAGGTACTAGGCTGTCTGGAGGTCGGAGAGTTTTCACCCATCTCCACCTCTTCCTGGGGAGAAGTCCATCCACCTTCTGATGTATAGCAGCATGGGTCTCTCAGGCGTCCTGAGATGCTGTGTGGGTATCCTTTCTTGACTGATGAATGTCCAACTAGTTGTAGTTCGAAGGGGGAGAGACAAAGAAAACTGCTCACTCCACCATGTTGCTGATGTCACCTCTCTCATTAAGCTTCTTTAATTAATATACCTTACTCAATTTGTTGTTAGTGCTGTTGAGTCCATTCCTATTCCTAGTGACCCTGTGTTCAGCAGGGTGGAGCCCTGCCCCATCTTTTTGCTCCATCCACTCCCCTTCTGGCACTCTATCAGATGATGCTCCTCCTCTGCTATTCATGGGATTTTCATGGCCAATGTTTTCGAAAGTGGGTGGCCAGGTCCTTCTTCCTAGTCTGTCTTAGTCTGGAAGCTTCAGTGAAACCTGTCCATCATGGGTGACCCTGCTGGTATTTGAAATAGTGGTGACACAGCTTTCAGCATCACAGCAACATGCAGCCACCACTTGATGACAACTGACAGATGGGTGGTGTGGTTCTCTGACTGGGAAAGGAACCCAGGCCACGGTGGTGAGAGCCCTGAATCAACCACTAGACCACCAGTTCATTAAATACTGTGTAAAAATTTCTTGAAACAATAAACAGAAATGCAATTGTGAGGACATTTATTACAATGAATAAGTATGTCCACCCAACTAAAAGTCCAGAGAGAGTTTTGACAACTAGCATTTCTTAAAGTAACTGCTCTCTTTCATTAAACAATGCATTAATTCATCCACATGGTGGTCCCTGCAATGTCTAGTGATAACAATGATAATTGTGCCAGGAAAATCCCAGACTTAGTGCCAGATGTCTAAATGTATCTGCTAAGAAAATGTGAGGTGGAGTGCAATGAAATAATAGGATATAAAGCAAACTTGCTAAGTTCTGTTCATTTGAACGTAAGGAGTTTAGAATTTGGGATAATTTGATATGAATTGGATTGAAGTTCCTCTATGGGAAAAAGAGATTTGTAAGCAAATGAATAACATTACTTGAATTCCTTCAGGGCGTTTAACCTAACTGAAAGATCTAACACATGAAGGATTTTAGTAGTTAACTGTCGACAGGAAAATTAGTACTGCTAATTACTAATGAGCCCTAATGAGTTCATGAAGGAGCTGGACCAGATATATGCAGTTTTTTCCAACTCTAAATTCTAAAATTATGTGGGTTTTGTTATCCAATTGTTGGCAAAAGTGTTGTGTTAGAAAAAATATTTGCTTATCAGGCATGAAATCTTAAATAGAATTTCTTCGCATTAATGTAATCAATTATCCAACAAATAATTACTATGTGTCCTTTCATTAATTCACTCAAAAAGTATTTATTGACAGTCTTCTAGAATGTGCCCACACTGTGTTAGATGTGGGCCTACAAAGATGAAGGAAATACAGTTCTTGTTTGCCAGCTCTTAGTCTACTCAGACAAACAGATGATATCAGTAATACGATAAGGACTATAATAGACATATGTCCTAAGAAATAAAGAAGTGCTGAGGAGAAAGCAACTTGTAGTTAGAGAGTGTAAGAAAAGGCTTCCTAGAAGAGCTGGCTTTTCATTTGGGTCGTGAAGGACGGGGAAGCATTCTTTATGTGATGATGTAAGCGAAGAACATTGCAGGCAGAGCGAATGCATGTTGTATGCAAGACCACAGAGGGAGAGTCAAGGTGATGTCTGGGGTTCTGACCTGGGCAACTTGGTGGACTGTAGTGCCATTCACTGAGATACAAGGGATAGATGATGATTTGGCTTGGTCATGTTGAGTTTAAGTCACCTTCAAGACATTTAAATGGAGCTGTCCATTAGGCATTTCGTTACAAGGGTCTGTAAGTCAGGAGAGGGGTTTATAGGTGTGGGCATCAGTAATTTATAGATAGCAACTAAAGCCATAGGTGTAGATGAAACTACCTAAGAAGAGCATTTAAGATGAAGAAAGAACGCTGAGCAACACTAACGTTCAGAGACCAGCAGAGAAGGAGAAACCAGCAATAAAGACAGAAAGATGTAGAAGAAAATCAGGAAAGAGCGGTGCTAGGGAGGCATAGTGAATAGTATCAACACTGTGGACACTTCTCTTGCCAAAGAAGATAAGAAGTAAAAACTGTGCTTGGGTTTATCAACACGGAAGTCGTTGGTGACTTTGTTGACAGCAGTTTGACGGAGTAGTGTGGGAGAAAGAAGGGCAGACTATTGCCATTTGAGGAGTGAGGAGCACAGAATAAGAAGTGGAGATAGTAAGGAGAATAATAAAGCTTTCAAGAAGCTTGCCTGTCAAGTGGAAGGTGGAGACGGGGCAGTGACTATGGGGAGAGAAAGACGCATCTTTTGATGTAGATGGAACAGGGCTGCTAGGGAGGGAGTAATTGATATGCAATTGTTCTTAATCAAGGAGCACTGCAAATATAACTAGTATCATGTGGTGGTCTACGACATTTGGTATTTTGTGTTTTCTTCTAATCATTTTTCATTTTATGTGTCACCTCACCCCTCTAACAACATAAGCTTCACAAGAATGAAGGCTGTCTGTGTAAGACAGTAACAGAATTCCCAGGGGTTTGTTCTCTCCTATAACGTGAAGTCCAGAGGCAGAGAGTCGAAGGGGGAGTTCAGTGAATTAACAGTGTTATGCCTCTGGATCAGCTCTTGGACTCCCCTCATGGTTTCAAGATCGCTGCTGCAGCTTCAAACATCATACTTCTGCATGACAGCATCCAAAAGTAGGAAGCAAGGAGAGGGTGAGTCTTCTGCTCTTGTCTTTCTCTCTCTCCCTCTCTTCTTTCTCCAGTGAGGAAAACCTTTCCCAGAAGCATGCAAACAGACTTCTCCTCAGGTCTTATTGTCTGGGAGTGGGTCACAGACATACCCATGTCTTGTCTGCCAGGAAGGGTGGGAAGGTGATGACTGATATTTTCAGCCTCTATTGTGATGGTGGACACACTACCACAGTGGAGAGGTAGGAAGAGGGAGAAGAGAATGGATAACCGACCATGTCAACTTGGTCAGCCACAGGCTCTGCGTCTTGCACGTCGTTAGTGCCCACCAGAGTGCTGGGTGCTCACAGGTGGGTCTTTGGCAAATGGTCCTTATTGTCTTGTGAGGTTCATAGTGTGAAAAAACAAACAGGAGAAGCTAGAAGAGAAGTGATGTACGGTAAATCACAGCAGGAGGGAGGGTGTGGGGCAAAAAACAGACGTGGAAAAGTGGACGGGCAAAAACAGACAAAATAACTTCAATTTCAATGGATTTAATGTGAAGAATACACTGAATACACAAAAAGTTCTAGACCAGGAACTGGCCAACTGTGGCCCACAGGCCAAATCTGGCCCACTGCCTGTTTTTGGAGGGGCAGCAAGCTAAGAATAGTTTTTACATTTTTAAATGGTTTGGGGAAAAATGCAAAGAAGATCATTATTTCTGACATGTGAAAATTATGTGAAATTCAAATTTCAAGGTCTATAAATAAGTTTTATTGGAACACAGCCATGTTCACTTGTCTACAGCTGCTTTTGTGGCACGATCACAAAATTGAGTGGTGCAACAGAGTCCGTATGGCCTGCAAAGGCCTCACCTATTTGTTCTCTGGCTCTTTACAGAAAAAGTTGCTGACCCCTGTTCCAGACCATACATTTTCCAGCAATCCTGTCCTTTATACTCGACTTAACTGGTAAGCAGAGGAACGGGTAGGAAGGAAGGGGAAGCAATTATTAGTGGACTCCTGCTGCTGGATTCCATTCCTTACTCTGATCTGCTCAGACTTAGGAGTTGAGGGGCACAGGGCACTAGAGTTATATCTTCTTCCTAGTACCAAAAACTAATAAATCTTAAATCTACCACTCCTCTCCTTCCTTCCTCTAGGTATAGTACTTTTCCAGTAGTATTAAAATGGACCAGCTTTGTATCAGTCTCAGGAGAAATGGGAGGGAGTCGGTCGCTGACTTGAAAAAAACTGTCTAATGAAAATGCGATTCCTTTTATGGATCAAGGGAAATGTGAACTGCAAACACAGTTTACTATTCCATTTCAGCATTAAATTTCGTTGGTATATAGCACGTGTTTCATCATACATGTCAGTTAAAAATGAACTTCCAACTTACATAATTCTCAGAAAGATTTCCTTGTGGCATTCTGGCATGTCCCTTCACAAAAGTAATTCTGAGTATGGATATAATTGCTAGTGACGTTGATTATTTTGGCTGCCGCACTTAAAAATTGACCGGGGGAAAGGAAAGTAGATGTGACAATTCCAATAAGGTAAAAATTTTAGTAGAAAACCCAGAAGTAAGCAAAGTAGCAGAGGAATTGGGAACAAGAAGAGAGAAGGGGGGGAGGGAGGAGCTGGGAGGGAAAGGTGAGAGGGCAGCAAAGGGTCCCTCAGGACAAGCTCAGTGGGGCCGGAGATGCCGAGGGCTGATGCCGTTTAAAGTACCTGTTGAGTCCCGTGCCCCATTTAGTACCTCAATCTTTCATTATCCCCTGCAACACACTGCCTGGAATGCAAGCGCTCATTTCCAACACCCTCTGAGATGGGCTGGGGCCCTGGGAAAGTCGCCTCTGGGGTCACAGGCTGTGGTGCTCGTCCTCCTAGGATGACTGTTCTTCTTATCATGGTCACAGCAGCAATCTCTCAACATTGTCTGCGTGTCTGACAGCTAAGCAGCCAAAATCAGAGGCCTGCAGGCTGGCCCTAGCACACTCTCTTAGGGTTTTTGCTGTGAGATTATGACAAATTGTTTTCATCTTCATTTGCACAACACAACTTTCTTATACATATGTACTCATGTGCATATTCATCCGTGCATATGTGTGCACTCATAGGCATAAGTACACTCATCTTTTTCTGTGGAAGAGTACAGTAAGCTGTTATCTCTTAGCAACACACATAATAGTAACAATCAACTTCAAATATCTCATTCAGGTACAGAGCCCTGTCTTATGTTCAATCCCATTTCATCTTTACAACAATGAGGCGAGATAGATAGGGTGGTTATCATTTCCACTATACATCGAGAAAACGAAAGGTCAGGGAGGTTGAACAACCTTAACAAGGAAATGCAAGAGCTGGGACTCGAACTCAGGTCCCCAACCCCATGCCCAGCACCCTCCACTCTGCTGCCCTACCTTTGGGAGAATGAATGTCTGATCAATGCAGGAAACTCTGCTTCCTGGGAAGTCTGAGTGAATCGAGGCCACAAGAATGAATTTCTTGCTGTTAATTTTACTTACTTCCTTACTTCCTTCTAATATATTATGTGAAACCAAAAACTCAGTTTCTAGTATTTGCTTTTTCTTTCTCTACACTTTTTAAAGACCATTGCCAAAATACATCACGATCTAGCCCTGTCCTGTGAAGGAATTCTAGGTCTGATCTGCAGAGGTGGCATACTGGTGAGTGAGGCCCGGGTCAGTCACTCACAAGGTCTATGGCCATGTGGCTGTCCCTGAAGCCCTTGTGGGGGGAGGAGGTGGCATCTCCAATTCCTCACCAGGAAGTGGGAATGACACCCACCTTATGATTGTATGAGAACTAGCTTTAGGATGGTGCCGGGTATATTGTGGCTCTGAACTCACAGTGGTTGTTTATTCCTGGGTTGGGGCCTGAAGCCAACTCCCAGGACGCATGAATTTGGAGCATTTCTGAGAAGGGCTGGTGAAAAGAGGCAGGGGTAGTGTCTTGGTTAGGAATGCAGCAGGCTCTGCAGCCACACTGCTGGCTTGATCCTGGCTCCAGCACTGTTTGCCCTTGGGAAGCCACTGAATGGCTCTCTTCCTTAGACAGGACTGTCATTCGTAAGAAGGAGATGCTAACAGTACCTATTGTAAGGTGAGTGGAGATGCCAATAGCACTTGTTAGGTGAAAGAATAAATATGAACATCTAATCTAGTGCCTGGCACATTGTTGTTTGATCATCATTATCATCTCTCTCTCTCTCTTTTTGATAGGATTCAGGTATTTCCATCTGCAATGGAGTTTGTTAATCTATTATTATCCAGAGCCCAAATGAGAGGAAATGGGAAAGCAGTAGGTTGCCTTGACAATCTTTAAACAAGCACAGCATATTCTCATAGGGAAGGGGCGCCCAAACCTCTTGTTGCAAAAAAGGGAAGGACAGCAGGACTTAGAGGAAATGTTGATTACCCTGACTACAAGCTGAATTAATGCTTTTGGGTGCCTTGGTAACCTGGGGCAAAAATTGAGCTCTAAAACCAAGACGGAGGCTGTGTTACTAGGTATAGAAACACAGTAATCTCGCTGGAGAGTAACTGTGCGTGTGCAGGAGCCACTAGATATGTTGGCCAACATACAGATCAGAAAAATAGAGTTTGAGGGGCTGTTTCAGGTCAAGGAAGGTCCCAGGATAAAAATATCCTCCATCCACAATGTGTAATTGACACTGGGGAATAATTATTCTGCTCTAATCAGGGACTGTGGGACATCATGGAATGCTATGATTCTGAGATTTGCTTGTTGCAGAACAGCTAATGTTTGTTTCCTTTACTTTTCTTTCTCTATTTGTCTTTAATAAATATTCCTGTTCACCAGTTGAGGCTGGTGTTCATGCAGCTGAGGAAATTGATGGTAACCTACTCAGCTATCCAGGGGAAGGGTTTCCCCTGATTTTTAAAGGGAGGCTTGAGTTAAGGGAAGTAGGACCTCCTCAGAACAGCTTGGTCCAGCGCATCCTCAGCTCATGACAATAAAAAAGAAAACATGAGATACTGGCTTTAGTATTCTCCTTATACGAGCAAATAAAAAAAACATGAGAAAAGGGATGTATTGCACATCTCAAAAGGGCTATTTCCACTGTTGTTATGAAAGGTATTTATGACTTACTGAGAAGGTGTTCTTTCATAATCTGGTCTCCCTTTATACGTTCTTTTCTGGTACAGAATGTAGAATTATGGCTTTACAATGATTTGAGTAAAAGAGCTTCATAAGTTAGGGGAAAAGATTGGCTTGGTAGAGTACTTTTGCGTGTTCAGACAACTATATTTTCAACTGCGTAGTTGCAAGGTAAATACACTGGATTTAGGTATTAAGGCCAGGGGCTTTTTTATAATGCTACGATAAGAAATATTTTTTTTCGAAGCTTGCTCATGGTTATAACTGCTATTTAAATCTCTACAGGAATTGGAAGAAAAATAATTATGATTTAACTTCTGTGTTTTTTTTTTTGCTGAGGAAGAATCACCCTGAGCTAACATCCGTGAAAATCTCCCTCTATTTGTTAGTGTGTGTGCCGCCAGGACAGCATGGCTGCCAGCAGAGCAGTGCCAGGTCTGTGCCTGGGAACCGAACTTGGGCTGCCAAAGTAAAGCGCGCTGAACTTAACTGCTAGGCCATCGAGACTGGCCCTGAACTTCTGTTTAAAATGTTCTTGCATAAAGACGTCTGTTTCTAGCAGTCTTATTAATAGAACAGGATACCCTGAATGATCCTCCTAGTAAAAACAATTAAAAATTGGGGGTAGAAAATATTTTAAAAGTTAGATGAATTACTGAGCTGCAAGAAGGCAAGAAATTCATAGAGGCCAAATCTAAAGTTAAAGCATGAATCCTGCAAGGTGAATGAGCAGCAAAGTCAGCTTTTAGCCTGAAACTGTCTATAAACCTGGGATATTAAACTTCTGTTTGACCAGCTTCCTAGGATGAAGGGGTGAAAACAGCCCAGGCCCTCCTAGGGTGGCGAGTCCAGTGGGAGACACTTCCCTTCCCCTCTGTGAAGCTGACACTTGGAGGAGGAGGCATCAGAAACCAGCCTGTTCAGGGGAGAACAAGGAAACTTGCCTGCCTTGGTCCTGGCTCTGGTGGAGGGGAGAAAAATCTCCCCGCTGAGAATTTGTAGCTACTGCTATCCCTCATGTGGCTTTTTGTTTATATTTTTTTGTCTTTTCCCAGAAAATTTTAAAATTTGAACATTTCAAAACCTGCAGAAAAACTGAGAGAAAAGCATAATGAACAGTTCTCTGAGAATCACCAATTTCTCTCTATAAACCTGTACCTATACCTGTATGTGTGTGTGTGTGTGTGTGTGTCTGTATGTGTAGATAAATATTTGGGGTTTTTGTGTGAAGCAATTGAAGCTAAGTTACAAGCACAAGCTACTTTGTCCTTAAACATGTCAGCAGCCACCTCCTGAATAAGAACATCCTCCTGTATGATCACGATATCATCTCGCCTCAGAAAAGTAATGATAATTCCACGATGTCATTTAATATATGACTTGTATTCTCATTTTCTTAGTTGTCTCCCAAATATCTTTTATGACTTAAAAAGATATTGAGAAGCTGATCAAAGTGCATGCAATGTATTTGATTGTTCTGTTTCTACAGTTTCTTTTAATTAAGAAGAGTATCCTGCCTTCTGTGTGTTTGTGTGTGTGTGTGACAATGACTTTTTTGAAGAATTCGGGTCAAATGTCATGTAGAATATGCTATATTCTGGATTTGACTGATTATTTCTCATGATTAGATTCAGGTTAAATTTTTCTGTCAAGAATGCTTCATAGTCGATGTTGCTTCTTGTGGTTTTGTAGTCTCAAATTCATGCTACCGTATGGTGTGAAAAAATATCAATAGAGAACTGGCAGTGCCTCCAGGCAATTGAAGTCAAAGAAAACCCTCTCTGGAGGACACCAACTTTAACCCAGTCCTCAAAAAATTCCTACAGATAATGTTCCAAAGAATATAAGAGCACAATAAAAAAAACTACAGAATATTCAAAGAAATGAGGCACCGTAAATGAGAGCCAGCAGAAACAACAGACAGCAGAATCACACTTTCACAGACTTTCAAACTACACAATAAATATATTTAATATGCTTCCAGAAACAAAAGAGAACTCTGAAAATAAGGACAAGAAACAAAAAAAGTTTAAAAACAAGTATATTTGAAACAGAACTTCTAGAAATGGAAAATACATTGAAATGTAAAACACTGAGTTAAACAGCAAATTGGACAAAATTAAGAGCTAATTAGTGTAGTGGAAGGTAAATCTAAGGGAATTATACAGAATATAGCTCAGAGAAATGAGATTAAAAGGAAATATGAGAAGAGTAAAGGAGGTTAGAGTGATAAAGTCCACATGTCTAATTAGAATTCTAGAAGGAGACATTAGACAGAAGGGAAAAGAGACACCATTCAAAGAGAGAATGGCTGAGAATTTCTCAGAATTGTTGAAAGACATCAAACCACAGAATCTCCCAAATCCCAAACAGAACAAATAAAAACAAAATCACTCCTAGGCACATCACAGTGAAAGAACACCAAGGTCAAAGAGAGGATCTTAAAAGCAGCCAAAGACGAAAGACAAATCACCTCCAATGAATCAGAATTAGTTACAGCGTTGTGTTCAACAGCATTACTGGAAGCCAGGAAACATAGAATATCTTCTTTAACGTGCTGAGAAAAAAAGAATTATCAGTCCCAAACTCTACAATTAGTGAAAGATCTTTAAGAATAAGGGTAAAATACATTTTAAGACAAATAAAACTAAGCACGGATCCTCACAAAATGAAATTTTAAAGGATATACTTCAGACTCAGAGAAACTGAACTCAGAAGTCTGAAATGCAAGAAGAAATGGTGAGCAAAGACATTCAGAAATAAATAAATTTAAACATTGGTCATATAAAACAGTAACAATGATGTTCAATTTGTAGAATTAAGAAGCAAGATATAACTAAAGTACCATAAACTATAAAGTTTGGAGGGAAGAAATTTGATATAATCTTACAATGTCCTTGTGTTTTTCAGGAGCAGGCAAAAACGCTGATTAAGCTTAGATTTTATTAAATTCTACAATATTTATGCTAAACTTTGGAAGAATAGACAGAGGATGTATTGCTCAGAAAGTCATAGAAAGAAAAAATTGAACATGGAAGAAAATCCCTCAAAAAACACATAATTCTTTTGGTTTGCATGTTGCCAAACTATATTGTGGGATTGTGTCATCCGCATCACTGAGTTTTTCTTGTATAAAGATATAAATAAGAAATTTCTTTCAGATATAAGTGACAAGAAATAGCTTTGTTGAGGCTGGCCCTGTGGCCGAGTGGTTGAGTTCATGCACTCTGCTTCAGTGGCCCAAGGTTCACCGGTTTGGATCCTGGCGTGGACCTAGGACTGCTCATCAAGCCATGCTGAGGCGGCACCCCACACAGAGGGACTAGAAGAACCTGCAACTAGGATATACAACTATGTACTGAGTGGCTTTGGGGAGAAAAAAAAAGAGGCAGATTGGCAACAGATGTTAGCTCAGGGCCAATCGTCCTCCAAAAAAAAAAAAAAAAAAGACCTTTTGAAAAAAAAGAAATAGCTTTGTTTATTTTGAAAGATTTTTTTTAGTGGGTAATAAGTAATTTTGCATCTATTATATTTTCATTTTTGCTTTTGCTACCCGGAAGTCCAGCCCAAACACTGAGCTCCACTTTAATACTTATGTAGCAAGTACTGTCCTAAAGATAATTCGTCCCTCTCACTTTGATCATCTAATATTTACAGGCATACCTCGGAGATATTGTAGGTCAGTTCCAGACCACTGCAATAAAGTGAATATCGAAATAAAGCGAGTCAACATGAACTTTTTAGTTTCCCAGAATGTATAGAAGTTATGTTTACACTATACTGTAGTCTATTAACTGTGCAATAGCATTATGTTTAAAAAACCAATTTATGTACATTAATTAAAAAATGCTTTATTGCTAAAAAATGCTAACCATCATCTGAACCTTCAGCCAGTTGTAATCTTTTTTGCCAGTGGAGGGTCTTGTAAAAAATGCAATATCTGCAAAGTGCAATAAAGCAAAGCACAGTAAGATGAGGTATGCTTGTGTTTTTACTTTTCCTGATCCTGATTTGCATCTGTTCTTCTCATCTGTCTTAAATGCTCTGTGGAACAAATTTGTTGCTACTGTTGTTGAGTTGATTCTGTCTCCTAGAGACCCTGTGCACAGCAGGGCAGAACCCTGCCCGGGCTTTTTGTGCCATCCTCTCACCTTCCGGTGCCACATCAGACAATCCTCCACTGCTATCCACAGAGTTTTCATGGCCACTTTTTCTGGAAGTGGGTGGCTAGGCCCTTCTTCCTAGTCTGTCCTAGTCTGGAAGCTCCACTGAAAGCCATCCACCATGGGTGAGCCTACTGGGACTCAAAATCCTGGTGGCATCACTTTCAGTGTCATAGTAACACGCAGTCACCACAGTATGACAACTGACAGACAGGCAGTGTTGTTTCCTGACCAGGAATGAACGCCGCCTGCAGTGGTGAGAGTGCCGAATCTTAACCACTAGGCTACCAGGGCGGGCGTGGAACAAATTAGGTAGGAATAAATAAATATATGGTTAAATGGACCAATAAATAAAAATAAAACGGTTGAAGCCAATAGAAGATTGAAATGTGATCTTTAGCTTCTTCATTAGCGGCAGCACAGGGAGTGTGGGATGGATTAATCCCTGCTGGAGTCAGTTCCTCCAAGGGTGGGCTTATGAGCAGCTTGTTTACTCTTGGGCTGTTTAGCAGCTGCTGGTGGTGCAACCACTAAGAAGACAAGCAAAACCTATCAGCAAAGAGAGAAACGAACACTTGCTACTTCACATTGCCAACACTTCACTGACCAACTTTTAGAGCTACTAGTAATTCTAAACATGACAATAGACGTGTATTCATTTCATCATTTATGAGCACAGTTTTGTCTCTCAGATAGAAATTGTACTGGGGAGAGAACCTGTCCTCCTCTGATATAATGCAGCCGATTATGGCAGTTGGATTTGTTATAAGATTTCATCTCACTTGATTCAATTTATGCTAAAAATAACATCCTTTCTCAGAGCAATCCCACTCCAAAAATCAGTGGTGACATTCAAAAGAACACAGAAAATAAAAATGCAATGAAATAAAACAAAATGACATTTTAAGACCACAGTGTAGGTGCTATATGGGAGGAAGGCAACAATGGGGTGACCCCAAGAATCAGGCCGTGAAAGGAAACAGCCTTTGCCAGCTGAGCACATGCAATAGGTCAACCCAGTATGCAGCCACATCTTACAGAGTACAGAGGCTTAACTTTAACGTGTCCTGATGAAAGATTTTAACACATTTAAGGAAAGACTGTGTCAGTCAGAAAGGAGATTGGTCAGACATTGAAGTTCGGAAATGGGTGGCATGAGAGGAGTCAGTGAGGCAAAAGTTGGCAGTGGACATGTGAGTGCTGTCCAGGGAAGGGTTGTCCTGGCCCCAAACACAACCCTTCTGGTCCAAGAAGCAGACAGGCTAGATGGCAAAATGGATGCATCGGGTTATAGGCTGACCCCATTAGACATCACCCCTGTCACTTGCCAGGCACTTTCTGTTAAATTGGCTTCCTTGCAGTTTGTTTAAGAATGTGCTTGCCAGGCTGATGCTAATGTCAACCTCGTAGAAGACACCTTGCCTTTTAATGACAATACTCGCAGTCTGCTTGTTATTCTCCAGCCTCCCCCACACGCTGACAAGAGAAGAGTTTCTACTCTGAGACTGAATCCCCGACCCTGGTCTCTGGCGCTTTCACCGTGGAAAAGAACACTCCCCTTGGGAGCCAGCCTGCCAATCTTGCCTGTGACACCTGGCCTCCCCAGGGACCTTCTCCATGGATGTCACCAATCACAATCCCTTTACTATTGATGAGGATGATGTTCCAGTGACACACATGGTTATCCAGGCATCCTTATCAGAGGGGGAAATGTGCCGGAAAGCACAGGGCTGAGCTCCACAACATGGATTCCCCCTCCTATGACATCTCGTAGAGGTACCAGCTCTCTCCTCGCCGCCCCCAAAGGGTATGGCAGGCTTTAGCCCATTAGCCTGTGCCCTCCTGTCTCCCAGGGACTGTAGAACTTTGTAGAAGGCCTCTCACTTGTGACCAGGTATACAAGCCCCAGAGGGGCATCACTCGCCCTGGCTGCGCCTGGCCCCTGGATCACCTCGGAGAAGTCCACACCTGAGATAGTCAACTCTTACCTAGCTTTTGCTGCCACCAGCTTGGTACTAAAGAAACGAAAACTTTCCCCATCCCCTAATCGAGTCTTTATTTTAATGCCAAAAGGAAGAAGTATAACGGGGTAACACCTTTTTTTTTTTGCTCCATCTTTTCTCGACTAAATTTGGATAATGTGCTAAGGTTGAGTACTGAATGTTAATTATTTTGAAGGATGTAAAATTTCCATTAAAAGGTTATTTACCAGAATGGTAACATTTCCAAGCTCTCGGGAGTTACATATTTGAACTGGGAAGGAGGGTTAGGGAGACCTTGGCCTTATCTGAATCTGGTGGTGGTGAAATAAAACCGCCATGGGAAGCGCCTCACTTATCAAGTACAACCCTCTTCCCTTTTGTCTACACACAGAGAAGTTTCAAAATGGTGAAGGTACGTTCCCGGAGAGAGAGGCAATGGCAGACTAGGATAACGACCCGGTGCTCCAGGCTCCTGGTGCAGTGCTCTCTCCTCTTCCTCCCTGAAATATGGTGCCGGAAATGAAGCTCTTCGTTTGACACTTTGGGGCTCCCAGATAATAGAAGTGTACTTCATAGCTCCCTGCCTATTTTCCTCATTCCAGCCCAGTTCAGAGTCTCTTCTCCACTTCCGTCATACTCCAAATTTCTGTCCCGTGGACTATCTGCACATGTTCATAAATAAATACGAGCAGTGACTCCATGGTATCAATCGTTTTCTTCCTCTCTTACCCCATCCATTGGCCAATACCACATCCTTGAGCTCCAGCACCACTCTTGGTCTCAATATGCCTAAGACTGTTGCTGCTTCCAAGGGTCCTGCTGCATCCACAGAGCACCATTCTGCTTCTTCTAGAGAGACCACCACATCTGCGAGGGACCACTGTGGTGTCTGCTGGTTAGACCATTGTTACAGCTGTTGGGAACCATCTTCACATCTACCAGGTAATGTTGTCACGTCAGTTGGGAACCACAGTCAAGTCTGCTGGGTGCCATGATCACCTCTGGCGGGGACCACCCTCATGTCCGCTGGAAGCCATCGTCACATCTGCTGAGTACCACCACTGATGCTTTGGATCCTGTGAGATTCCAAAGCTGGGCAGCATTTTGAAGTGAAGAGTGAGAGATGACCTCTTGCCCAGTTAGATGGGACATTTATTTAGGAAGCTGTGGTTATGCCAAAGCAACACTGCCTTGTACCCCAAAGCCTTAGCAAGTTTTTAATGAAACAGTTCTTTTCATAATTTACTTATAATCCAACCTCTATATGGGGTTTGACTACGAATTCCTGGGAAGCTGGGCCAGGAGGCACAGCTAAGAGCTGGGCACCAAGCTGTATTCAGAACTCTCCTTCTGAGGTTTTCTTACTGGGTCAAGTTGACTGTCTTCTTACCTTAGGGTAAATTTCCTCCAAGGAGGCTTATTTATGGGGTAGCTACCATTACAGTTGTCATTTATTGGGCGCTTACTACGTTCTGGGCCCTGTGCCCAGAGCTAATTTTACCTTGCTTAATTCTTACAACAGCCTGGTGAGGCAGATGTTATTATTTTCTCCCTATTTTACAAAGGAGGAGATGGAGGCTTAGAGAGGACACATGACTTTTCTAAGGCCACACAGCTAATACGTGGCAGAGCTGAGCTTTAAACCCAGATCCGTGGAATCCTGGAGCCTGCTTTCTGAATCGTTATCCCATACTGCCTGAAACAAACACACTTTGGGCGGGCCGTCACATCATCTATCACATGTGCCCGGCTGCTGCTAAACCCCGGGGGTGGATGTGGATACGGCTCAAAGCTGGGTACTTTGTGCAGATAACGCTTTATTCTTAAAATATCAGTTTGCAGGACCTGGCATGACTCCTCCGGAGTTAAGAAATTAAACGCTTTTTTGGGGGAGGGCAGAAACTTGCCCCATTTTGAGGATCCCTATGGCCCTGCTGAATGCAGCTAACAAGTCCCTGTATTTCAGCACTGGGTGTGTGGGAGAGGATGGGGACGCGGGCAGAGCGCAGAGGGGAGGGGGACACTTCAAGGAGCCTATTGGACATTCTAGAAGTCAGACATTTTATGCTCCCTCATGCTCCCTCTGTTTCGGTCTCCACAGTTTCACTATCATTTTCCTTTTACTGCATCCTGGCTCCACTCTCTGTCTTATTCCAAGTGCACAAGAGCATCGGTGGGTTGGCCAGTTCCACGCTATCAAATACCATCCAGTGCCGCTCTTGGTCAGAGTTTTATTACCAGGCTTCTTCAGAGGCTGCTGATCTCCTTGCGTTCAGCCTGCAGATGGCGGCTCTTATGCTAGGTTCCAATCCCTGGGCCAGTCAGTGGCGGGAACTGGTACGGCTGCTTTGTTCAGAATGGGTAGCAACACATAAGGTTTTCTTAGTCCCCTTCCTAGGCACACACCATGGTTATGCTGAAAATCCAAGCGCCACTAACAAGCAGTGATAACTTTGTATTACTGCTATCTGATTTGTGTCGATACAATTACTGCTTTCTTTGTAGAAGCAGAATCATATTCCAGTACATTTTATCCTCTACATTAAATGACTTGCTCTGATATCTGACAGGTCTTAGAAAAGCATCTAATCCCAGAGGTGCACGTAGATAGGGCTCAGAGCAGGGCCCTTCATGGAGATAGCGCTTTACTCGGTTTTCTTTGTGGCGTGGGGTTTGGGGAGCAGATTGGAAGTGTGTTCCTAGGACCTGCAGAGTTCTGGGGAGTCAGCCCCTGGCTCTTTCTAAAATCTAGCTAAGTTTGGTGTAGTCATCACTACTCAAGGGACATCACTGGACACGAGAAACCTCTCGGTTGCTCTTGCTCTATTTTTAGCTCTCGTTCTGCCTCTGCACTTTGTGGGTACCTTCCTCAGTGAAATAGTTTTTGATCTAAAATAGTCAATGAGCTGAACAAACTCGTGCAATGACTTTCCTTCCCTCTGGTGATTGTCCCCCAATATCCTTTCCCCACTTCTTGCTTTTAGTCATAGCTAGGCACATGGCCTCTTAGCTAAAGACCATATTTCCCAGTCTCTTTTGCAGCTCTGATGGCCATTCTAGACATTCTAGATGATGAGATGTAAGTAGGAGGGGTTTGTGCAACTTCCAGGTCACAGCCTGTCCTGGATGCTGTGCTGTGCTGCCACCTAGCCATCTGGAAGGTTGTTGGCGCCCTCTTTGGGAATTGCCTCAGCCCTCTCATCCAAGGTCATGCACCCTGCCTGGAGCAGCTCACAGCCAATAAGTGGTCAAAGGATATAAAGGCCCAAATTTCCATTCTAACTCTGAAAGGCCATCTCAGCTTCAGGGCTCCCTACAGGGTCACTTGAAGCCTTGTTGTGACTGTCCTGCAGCCTAACTTCTCCCTCTGCCCAGTCCTGCTTCCTTCCTTTCCCCTACAGGTGTGGATCCCAGGAGTGCTCCCTAACGAAGCTTCTGCACGCTAATCCCCATCTCAGAATCTGCTTCCTGGGAAACCCAAACTGCAACGCATCTTTAAAAGAAAGCTATTTGCTCACCTCTCTGCCTACCTTTCTACAGGTTGGAACAAGAGGGGGTGGTGGTGAGCGAGCTTTGACCATATGGATGAAGAGAATGCCTTACGAGGTGGAGAAGCAGCAAGACAGAAAGTATGGGGTGACTGAATGACCTCATGGATCAAGCTCCCCATAAACCCTGGACCACTGACCACTTGCATACTTCTAATCTGTTACGTGAGAGAATAATCAACTCTGATCTTATTTGAGGGGCTCTTTGTTTGAGTCTCTATGTTAGAACCACTTAGCCTACATCCTCAGGGTTGGAGAAAGCATCATCAACTCCAGTCAGCTAATATGGGACCTTGTAAACTGAAGTAAGGATTCTGGACTTTATCTTAAGGGCAATGGGCCCTTGCTGCATCTTTAGGTATTGTGTATATTGTTTGTCTAAAGAAAGAACTGTGGACCAGAACTGAGTTGCTTCACCCTTAGAGCAGAATTGCCTTGACATAACTTTAGGAAAATATATTAATAGGGATATTTGTCCTCTAAATTTAGTTAGCATGATTCAATTAAAAGAATTTTATTGCATTATCCCCATGAAACACAAAATTGTAGATTTCAGATTAATAAAGGCAGAATAAGAAGTTCATGTATTCTCTTTGGAATTTTGTTTTAACCACCGTTCTTTTGAGTGTCTCTTTACTGGAAGTAGATTTGGTTTTTCACTCCAATCTGGCAATCATGTAGAACTTGAGTGGAAAATAGGATTATGCTGAAAATTCCTTGGAGGAAGGAATGATTGGTGACTCTCTATACGACCAAAGAACAGTAAATAGAGCCACAAAGACTTGACAGGTTACTCCCTTAAAGACTTCCCCGTAATATGTGCAACCATGTTATTTTCTTGGTTTAGATAGCACACTGAATTCATGTGTTTTCTTGAGGAAAATAAAAGCAACAACACCATAGCAAAATTCCCTGTCAAATTGTTTTCCGAAGATCAAACAGTAAATAGTTTCCCCGCACTGGTTCTCAACACGTCTCTTGGCAACTTGGTTTTTTCTTTGGATGCACACACACAATTACTCAGCTGGGTGGTCTAGGTTGGAATTTCAATTATTGCTATCCAAATAAAACACTCCTTTTCCAGAAATCAGCAGCTTCTGGACTGACTGCTCTTTCAGAGCCTGGGTGAAGACTGTGCTGGGGACCTGAGCCTTCTCACAAGGACTTTCTACTGCCTTTTTCTCTCAAGGAGGAAACAGAAGCTTCTCTAACAGAGCCTCAGATTGCAAAACATCCCACGTCCACCAGCTCTTTGACCCCTCAGCCATTTCTCATCACTTCTTCATTGATGTCTCTCCCAAAGCGCCTTAAAATGAAAACTACACAAAATATGGCTTTTGTCTTCTTTCTTCAAGACTGGACAGGCTGGTTTTCTACCAAAGTACATGTGCCACACTAAACTTATACATAAGCTTCTTCTCACAGAACAGTGGTCCCCAACCAGGGATGACATTTCCCCCAAGGGACATCTGGCAACGTCTGGAAACATTTCTGGTTGTCACAACTGGGGGATGCTACTGGCATCTAGTGAGGAGAGGCCAGGGATGCTGCTAAACATCCTACAAGGCACAGGATGGCCCCCACCACAAAGACTTCTCCAGCCCCAGATGCCAGTAGTGCCGAGGTTGGAAACCCTGCCTCAGAAAGATTTGAAATTGTGTTTAATTATTTTCCAAATTAATTGGTTATCATATACTTTGAATTTTATTCGGGAGTAGTGTTTGGAAACGAAATTTGCCCTTTAGGTGATAGTTACTATATTTAGCAAATAAAAATATGGAAAAGCCAAGTTAAATTTCAAGTTTTTACTTATATGAAAAAATTATCCATTATTCATATGAAATGCAAATTTAACTAGGCATCTTGTATTTTATCTGGCAACCTTACCTTAGATGGAGACATTTGCCTTAGTTTTTTACTGGTAGAACCACTTTTGTATCTTAATTTAAACCACTGATTTTAGTTAGAAGATGCTCACTGGTTTTTTTTTTTTTAAAAAGTTATGTTAATGTGGTACATAAACAAACTAATTATCTTTCAGAAGGACCATATTACTATGAACACAGCTTGAGAGTATGTTTAGTTTCTTCTCTGAAAATTATACCAATCTGATTTTTGGTAACATTGCTGTGATGAGATAAGAAATTTTTTTTTCCGTGAAGAAGATTTGTCCCGAGCTAACATCCATTGTTAATCTTCCTCTTTCTTTGCTTGAGGAAGATTAGCCCTGAGATAACATCTGTGCCAATCCTCCTCTATCTTTTGTATGTGGGATGCCTCCACAGCATGGCTGATGAGTGGAGTAGGTCCATGTCCAGGATCTGCAAACCCTGGGCTGCAAAAGTGGAGCATGTGGAACTTTAACCACTTGGCCACTGAGCTAACATCTGCTGCCAATTCTCCTCTTTTTTGCTGAGGAGAACTGGCCCTGAGATAACATCTGTGCCCATCTTCCTCTAATTTATATGTGGGACGCCTGCCACAGCATGGCTTGACAAGTGGTGAGTAGGTCTGCACTTGGGATCCAAACTGGTGAACCCTGGGCCACCGAAGCAGAAAGTGTGAACTTAACTGCTGTGCCACTGAGCCAGCACCCCCCAGGAAACTTTTTTTTAAACTTTTTATTAAGATTATAATAGTTTACAACCTTGTGAAATTTCGGTTGTACATTATTGTTAGTCATGTTGTAGGTGCACCACTTCACCCTTTGTTCCCTCCCCCCATCCCCCCCTTTCCCCTGGTAACCACCAATCAATTCTCTTTGTCTCTGTGTTTAACTTCCACCTATGAGTGGAGTCACACAGAGTTCGTCTTTCTCTGTCTGGCTTATTTCACTTAACATAATACCTTCAAGGTCCACCCATGTTGTTGTGAATGGGATGATTTTGTCTTTTTTATGGCTGAGTAGTATTCTATTGTATGTATATATACCATATCTTCTTTATCCAATCATCAGTTGATGGGCATTTAGGTTGCTTCCATGTCTTGGCTATTGTAAATAATGCTGCAATGAACATAGGAGTGCATGGGACTTTTGGAATTGCTGATTTCAAGTTCTTTGGATAGATACCCAGTAGTGGGATGGCTGGGTCATAAGGTATTTCTATTTTTAATTTTTTGAGAAATCTCCATACTGTTTTCCAGGAAACTTTTTTAATGCTCTTCTGCTCTTCTAGGAATGGTCCAAATTCATTCTGGATCTGGGCCCAGTTTGTCCGAAGTTCTTGCCCCAAATACCCAAATCAGGGTCTTTCGTTTTCTTTTCCTGCAGAAGTATTTATTGGTTTCTTCACTCTTAAAATAAAACTAAGTAGTTATGATTTGAGAAGAATATGAAAATTGATACTGATGATCTCAGACAAAATCCAACATCCCATCCACATCACCAGAAGAAAAGTGACAATAAAACCCAGAACAATAATATTCATCTGTCATAAAAATATGCAATATGCGTATGAGCCCAGGGCTGGTGTCAGAAGACCTGCATTCTGGTTGAAGTTCTGCCACTGGCTCCCTCTGGGCCTCTCCCTGATTCTCTGGGCTTCAGTTTCATCTGCAGACAAGCTGGGCCCCTGAAGCAGATGGATCCCCCAAGAGCTGTGTCAATTGACAGGATTCCAGCCTTGTGGTAGAATTTGACTGAGAACCAGGATCTGGGTAGAAGCTGAATCCTGCAGATAGAGCACATGTAGTGGACAGGGGAGGGATGTCTGATCCTTAAGGGGGCTGACCTCGAACACTAGCCCCCCAGCTTCACTGTACAGATTAATTCCAGGAGGCGTAGGATCACCTGCACTCAGCTCTGCTTTTGTTGATTCAGGGCAGCATGAGGACCGTCCTTTCAAAGTCCACAGACCTGTGCTGGGCACGGCTGGGACAAGTAGGAACTGATACTAAATTTCAAAAAGTTTGAAAAAATTACTAGTGTTAAATTAACGTAGTTCTTTTTAGTCACGTTATTGTATACATCTGTGAAATTCATAAGACAAAATAAGCTTAATTACTCCCTGTTAGTATCAGTCACTTATGGTCAAGTTCATAGGCTATGGAGTCATGGATGAGGGTGAACGCCTCCTGGGCTCTGTCCTGTTGTTCAGTGGGCACCATCCACTCTCTCTCCTATCTGAGCCTGCTGGGACTCTGACGTCTTTGGCCTCATATTCTGGAATGTAAGCTCCAGAGAGGAGGAATTTTTGTCTGTTTTTTCCATTTATGCATCCCAAGTACCCAGGAGAGTGCTGGCACATAGTTGGTGCACAGTAAACGTTTACTGAGTGCGTGCCTGGCATGCCTCCTTTATTCTAAGCCAGCTTTTGCCACAGCACTGAGACTCCACCCTTGGCCAGTCCCACTTCAGACGTTTTCAGTCCTGTGGGATCTGCCAGCAGGGCAATGTTGAGGTCCAGGGGGCAACAGTGCCCCATCTGACTGTGAGTGGCAAAGGGTCTGAGGGAAGAGGTCTCGCTCCAAAGAGAACTAGAGCAGAGTAGAGGTGACCAGCCTGGGGCAATGAAACCTTTTGATATTTTATAGCTATGAGAAAGAAAAAAAAGCTTCCCAAGTCCTTTTCTGGAAACCACTACTCTTCAGGAAAGCTAAAATGCATATAAAACCCTTCACTTTAAAAACAATGCCGCAAACGATCCTCGCGCACGGTGTTCCAGGTTGTTAACATCTCTAACACACATCATCTCTCTGGATCCTTACAATGCCCCACCAGCCAGGCAGAGAGCTCCCTTTTACAGAAAACAGGACTCTGAAGCTTGGGGAAGTGAAGCAAACTGCTCAAGCCAACACGTGCCAGAATCTGGCTCAACCCCAACTCGCTAAAATTCACATCTAGTGCTCATCCCTGCGAGCCAGGCTCTCTCTCTACAAAGTTTAAGCTGCTTTGTGGTTTAGGCATATTAAAATATATTAGGAATGACTTAATTTAGTCACAAAATTGTCATGTCTGGTAAATTAAATTTTTCAGGATAATTAATTCAGATAACTGCAAATTTACTAATTAAATTAACCTTTAACTAAGCTTATTTTTATTACACATGTAACTACAAGCTGCTAAACATTAAGAAATTCATAATTACTTTTTGCCAATATAGGAAAAGCTGGCGAATACTACAGTGAAAAGGAAGACATTTACAATATCTTCTGAATTTCTGGTTAGTAGCATTGAGGCACTAAAATAAGTATTCAGAAAAGGAGCTAAGAAAAAGAACAAGGAAAACTCACCTTGTTTCAAAAGATATCGAGTGGAACTTTTCCACATGAACTTTGTCTAATTACTGTCGTTCCTGAGCTCTTACTATTCTAACTTTTTAAATTGGTTTTTATTTTTCCATTTACCACAGTTGCAGAATGCTAAAAGTTGTACCATGCCCCAATAGGTACCCAACAGGTAAACACTAATCTTTCATCTCTTTGTTCATTTCTAAATTTTTCTGAATTTCTAAATCAAATGCACAGGCTACAGAGAAGGGGAGACTCTAGAGGTAAGAGCCAAAAAGGGTCGCACCCGATGTCCTGGCTAGGTCTAGCCTGCACGATGTGTCTGCAGGCTTTCAGCTCTGTGTCTCAAGAATGAACCCCGAGAGATGCCCCGTGTCACCAACATCGAAGAGCATTGGCCCAGTGAGAGGCACAGAGTCCCGACTTGCCCAGCCCAGTTGAAGGCAGTGCTGATCCAGCTTGCAGAAGTTGGACAGCATCATTTCCACATCTTAGTCATCACTCTAGAATGGAGAATCTAAAACTTTGCCATTTCTCCCTTTGGGAGGAAAAAAAACCTGAAGGCAGCCCTGAATGACACTTTAGAAAACCTGGCTTCTGGATTCATCTCAGCCGTCGTGGCGAGGGTTTCTTGTGAAAGCTAACTGCCATTTGTAGAAAATCAGGAAGCTGAACGGGAAGATTTTCAAAGTCCTTTTAGCTGTAAAATGTGATTCCCTTTCTCTTCTCCTCTCTGGCTTCACCTGAGTGGTTTAAGGCGCATTAGGAGAGTCTCAGGTACCAATGACAGTCCCTCTACCCTATCGCATATTTCCCTGTGCTCAGCTGCTCTCTACCTTTTAAAGAAACAGACTTGTAGAAGAAAGTCTAAAACCCACAATATATGAAGAGCTTCTCCAGAAGCTCTCACCAATCTGTTTCTGATGATAAATACCAGATGCTGTGGAGGAAGATCAACCATGCAGACAAGCTGCATGTAAATTATACAGTAATGACAAGAAAGGGGGCTGGAGGGACATGGGATTTCATTCTAAACTTGACTAAGGCATCTGCTTCTGCCCCCAAAGGGGAGGAGTATAGAGTTGCTTTAGGTTCATTCATACATATATGTTCGTTGTTTTTTCTTTTCTTCTTTAGGGAATTGCATTTGCTGTCCATTTTTTTTCTTCTTTTTTCCTTTGGAAGAACTTCTTCTGTGTCTGGGTTGTAGAGACCAGAATCAGAATGCCACGGGAAGCTGCTTGAGCCTCAGGTGTGGGGAGAAGTGGTCAGAGAGCTTATTCAGTCAGGGCAAGAGCCGAAAGGGAAACTCACTAGCAAACAGCCTGGTGACCTCTAAACTCACCCTTCAAAAAGCTCTCTGGGTTCAAAACCACCCCTTCTCCTCTTTGTCTGTGATTCCCTACTTATTTCTCCTCTTTGTCTCATTCTCTGCCCCTCTGATCTCTTTCTTGCTCCCTCTCTGCTGTCCCTAAATATGGCCTGAATCTCCAATTAGCTTTTTAAAAGCATATGAAATGCCTCAGGCACATATAAAGGCATAAGGAATAATATGACAAACATTCGTTGCTATGACCCAGCTAAGTTCGTTATTGGAAATTATCGAGGCCGCTTCTACATCCCCCTCCTGATAACTCCACTCCCCATTCCCCAGCCCGGGAGTCAGACACAAGACTTGACTCGCTTTTCACTCACCTGTGACAGACTATAATACGGAACTTCCAAGAAACAAACTTGTTCTTGCTGGAAAAAAATCACATTCTTTGTTCTTATGATAAGAATCAGGGCATTTAATTACATTTTTAAAGAGAAGATGAAATGAAGTTTTTCTTTTTTTTTTTTTTTTTTTTTTTAAAGATTTTATTTTTTCCATTTTCTCCCCAAAGCCCCCCGGTACATAGTTGTATATTCTTCGTTGTGGGTTCCTCTAGTTGTGGTACGTGGGACGCTGCCTCAGCGTGGTCTGATGAGCAGTGCCATGTCCGCGCCAGGATTCGAACCAACGAAACACTGGGCCGCCTGCAGCGGAGCGCGCGAACTTGACCACTCGGCCACGGGGCCAGCCCCCTGAAATGAAGTTTTTCAAATGAACTTTCATTGAAATAGTAGTTCCTCCGCCACCTGCTGCTCTAGGGGCGTGTACTAGTTAAGCTTCGTGCCACCATCAATCCAATTTTGTTCCGAAGTCTTTTTCTGCATCTGTATAATTTTAATGTTCTTTTGTTTAATTCTCAGCCTTTCCTTTTTTCGCCTTCTGGAGTTTCCTCAACTGTCCTGTATTCCTCTCCTGTCTGGTTACAGGACTCATACCAATGACATTTACTGCTTGAATAATTTATTCTTGAATGTAAAGTGTTCTCTCTGCTTTCTGCTCTGTACTAAGTGATTATAGTTGACTTGCTCTGCATCCTTTCTATTTAAATGATTTGGTGAAAGAGGATGAAGACCATTCACATTAGGATGGAGCATGAGGTCACGGAGAGGGGTGTTTTCCAGCCCATCTGAGGCAGTATGACTGTGAAACATGGCAGAGGGCATGGTCCTTGGGCCTCTGCTCCTCTTTGGAAAATGCTAATAGCTTAGGGGCAGCAGAGTCATCCTTAGCAACTGGGCCTCCCCTGGCATCCATTGAGGGGGTGTCAGTCCCTGATGCCAGGACGGGGAGAGGCCTCTGCTCCCATCAGGCTCACCCGATGTGCCTTGGTAGAGGTGCCCTTGATGTGAAGGTCTGGTCTCAGATCCACCTCTGTGCCAGGCAGCTACTGAGGGCAGTGGCTGGATGCCCAAAGAGCGGAGTGCTTCTTGTGGAGCACCCACCAAGTGCAAGCTCAGTACTAGATGGTGGTCAGTTTGCTATTTTAATATTAATGACTATTAACAAAAACAAAGAGAGTGCATGGTATAGTGTAAAAGATGAGAATAAAAGATATCTAATCAGTAGGCTCAAAGGTCAAAGAATATTGAAAGTAGAGTTCAAATACTGGCTTTTTCCGGGGGCTGGCCCAGTGGCATAGTGGTTAAGTTCACGTGCTCTGCTTTGGTGGCCAGGGTTCACAGGTTCGGATCCTGGGTGCTGATCTACACACTGCTCATCAAGCCGTGCTGTGGTGGCATCCCACATACAAAATGGAGGAAGATTGGTACTGATGTTAACTTTGCAAAAATCTTCCTCAAGCAAAAAGAGGAAGACTAGCAACAGATGTTAGCTCAGATCCAATCTTCCTCACCAAAAAAACCCCCAAAACACTGGCTTTTTCCAAACAATATTATTTACATATTTTCAAATTGGTATTATTTTCCAAATAATGTTATTTACATATTTTCAAATTGGTATTATTTCTTTTCCTCCTAAACAAATAATATTGTTTACATCTTTGGTAAATATTTCACTTCAAGAATGTCTATGTTTTAGTGTAAAAAGCACAGTTTTTACAGACAAACAGAACTGGGTAAAAATCCTCATGTACTCACTTTTCAGGACAAGATATTTACCCCTGGTGCCTCCAAGTCCAAACTCCTTAGCTTTGGCTACCTAGGCCTCTGACTGTGTCTGTAGTCTTATTTCTCATCGTTATCTATTGCCCACTTTCCCTCCTGAGATGTTCAATTACACATAGTTCTCAGGCAACAACACAGAATTTCTCTACTCCATGTCTATATTGGAGCTGTTTTCTCTGCTGGGAACTCCTCCCTTGTCGGCTGCCTCCAGGGACGCTAGTCTGACACTGCTTCAGCTCCAAGCTCTCTGCAGACGAGTGAACTATCCTTCCCCTAGCATCTCAGTACATGGAATGTATGCGCATCAGCATGAACCACACAGAATGGATGCTATATGCTTATCTCCTCCGATGTAAGCCTCTCAGTAACAAGAGCTACCTCTCATTTATGTTGGTATCACTAGTGCCAGCATTTCGTAAGCTCAATAAATGTTTGTTGGATTGAAAGGGATATATTTAGAAATGAGTATAATACTATCCCTACGGTTATTGTGAGGAGGAATTAAAAAATGCTACTGCTAATTCTGTTACTAAACCTTCTCCTAAGGTATTTGCAAAGCACAGAAACAAATACACAGTATATACAAAGAAAATATATATTGACAATCACCTCTAGATGTCGTTTTTGTACTCACAACATTTTCCATAGAAAAATATGTTCAACAGAATTGCAACTATATTTGCCAATTTTAAGGCAACATTTGGCTTATGAAATCCAAATAGAGGGAAGACACTTACGGACCAGATGAGCAGTTTAATTAAGACTCAACTGGTCTCTCTTAATTTTTATAAGTTGTTGGCCATATCTGCAAGTACAAATTGTCTTGAAGAATGAATGTAAAAATACACTATTTTTAAAACAGGTCCACAAACATAATGAATACATCTACACACAAAAAGATTAGAGAGAAGAGAACTTTCTCTTCAAAATGGAGACCCCCTGGGAATATTTCTTTGCCTGGGGAAGCTGCTATAACAATTCCTGCCTCGCCACCCTTCCTCCACCCGCCATTGCACATGTACATGTTTTGGAGCACTACCCCTGAATAATCTTACTGAGTCACTGCTCCAGAGCGGAAAATACACCCAAGAGAATCCTCTCCGGACTTGCTCATTCTCTTTGCTCATTCCTTTGCTCACTCTCCTTTATCCTGTTGGTCTTCAATATTTAGCTAGTCTTGGATAACTTGGATAAGAATTCAAGGTCACTTAATCATCTATTCCAACAAAGAAGGGAAAAGGCACATAAATTGTGTTTATTCACATAATAGTCTTACTATCACACCCCTAACATGGGGATCAGAGGTGCAGAGTGGAAATCTGTAGTGGCAGTAACAGAGCATGAAGTATTGGGAAGCCAAAGGATGTATATGCCTTGTAGGGGCAAGAGTCAGCAAAAGGAGGAAGGTTCCAGAAGCAGGGAGAAGATGCAGTGGAAAGATAGAATACAAACATCAGAGGAAACTACTATAGGGAAGGGTGGACATTGTGATGAGAAGGAATGGGGAAGTCTGAGACATTGGAAACTGAAGAGGCAATAAAACTTCGGCTCTCTCTTTTTTTTAATATTCTTTTTTTTGAGGAAGATTAGCCCTGAACTAACATCCGCTGCCAATCTTCATCTTTTTTCTGAGGAAGATTGGCCCTGAGCTAATGTCCATGCCCATCTTCCTCTACTTTGTATGTGGGATGCCTGCCACAGCATGGCTTGCCAAGTGGTGCGTAGGTCTGCACCCGGGATCCGAATCGGCGAACCCCAGGCTGCCGAAGCAGAACATGCGGATTTAATCACTGCTCTTTTAATAGTTGAACACATTTTCTGTCCTGCCCTCCCAAAGGGAAACTTAAACTATGAACATCTATTATGTGCTTGCTGGATGCTGTGGGAGATATAAGACTTAGCCCCTGAATTTGAAGTGGAAAACCAGGTGCAACTTTATGTGTGGGCAACTATATGGTGTGAGTAGGTAGAGTAACACAAAATTAGTAATAATTCACAAGTGTTTACACACAGAGACTTTTGTCAAGTAGTCAACATATATTTCATTCTCCCGTGTACCTGCTCAATGTACCTTTTGGCTTGATTTTAAGCTGTTGCCTCAGCACTTTGATGAATATGGGAAGCACAGAGATTTCAAGAGCTTTGTTCAAGAGTGAACAATATACAGGAGAGAAACTGTCCTGTGACAGGATTTCAAACTCATTGGACTCTGTCCTTTCCTCTTCCTAAGTCACTTCCCTTACTCAAAATATACACGAATCCCTTTTAGTATGCTAAGATCACATTTAAAACATTAACGTGAGTACTGGTTGACATTTCAAGAGGAGATTCCATAAGGTGGGGTATCAGACCAGAAGTGTCATTTTACACAACTGATCTGATTGTGTATAGATAGAATTTACGTATTTAGACTGTTTTTTAAAAACCGGGAGAGTTTGCTGTTTAAAACAATTTACCTATAAAGCAAAGAGTCCCTCCATAGTGAATCCCCACTCAGCCAGGCGGCAGGGTTCCACAGGCGCAGCTTGTTCGTTCTTCACCATTAATGGTAGCCCACTAATTTGGAAAAGTTAATGCAGCTCCCTAAAGACTTAACAATATCATGAATTGACTTAAGCTCTGGAAGCAACTATTTTATATTCTCATTTTTAAACAGTTCAGAAAGTGGCACTTTATCTATACCTTTTTAAATTGCCATCATAAAAAAAGGAGGCATATGAGTTTGACGTTTTTTCACCCAATAAATTGGGCTAATTCAATGGAGGAAACATAAAGGAATTTACATACATACATAAATTATATGTAGTACATAAGAATTACATATTACACACATAACCATATGTAATATGATATACTAAACATAATATAATTAATTATATATAATATTTATTTAATTAAAATATAACTATATTATATATAACATATAGTGTATATCTTTTTATAGGTTCACATTATATGTTATATATACATTATACATGTATGTAAAATATATAATATATAATAAATATAAATATATGTATATAAATATATGTGTATAAACTTCTTTATATTTCCTCCATTGAATTAAATATACACAACATATTTGAATATATATATTCAAACAAAGCATTTTTATACATTGCTTTTTTTTTTTTCTGCTTTATCTTCCCAACCCCCCCATACATAGTTGTATATCTTAGTTGCAGGTCCTTCTAGTTGTGGGATGTGGGACGCCGCCTCAATGCGGCCTGACGAGCGGTGCCATGTCCGTGCCCAGGATCCGAACCCTGGGCCGCCGCAGCGGAGTGCGTGAACTTAACCACTCGGCCACGGAGCCAGCCCCTGCTTTTTTTTCTTAAAGAAAATTTTGAAATGTTTCTTTAGCTAAAATAGAGGATGCTGGATTATTTGTAGGTTATATTGAAGATTCCAGTGATTTCCAAGGTTGACTCAATGTCAGTGGTTTAGAGGAGTTTATCCGGTGCTGAGATCACGTCCTGGGGAGCTCCTTAATCCCTGCTGTCCCTCCTTACTCGTTGTCATTGATTATAGAGAGTCATGTGGTCAGCTGAACACAGCTCAGCACCACTTCTGGGAAAACGTTTAACTGTCATGGCCCTGCTGACGAAAAGACGTCCTAAATATGAAGATCCGTGCAGGCAAATGGTCCACATTTTTAGTTGCCGTGTCGTTGAGGGTTCTGGATATTTCGCGTCCTCATTTTTTGCATCATACACTATTATATCACATTTAATTCTTTTTTTAAAAAACTTTCATTTTCAAGTAAGTATAGACTCATAGGAAGTTGCAAAACAAATGTACAGAGAGGTCCTGTATACCCTTCATATTGTTTCTCTCAATGATAACATCTTGCATAACAATAGTACAATACCAAAACCAAGAAATTGACATTGGTACAATCCACAGAGCCTTTTCAGATTCACTAGTTTTGCATGCACTCACTTGCATGTGTGTGTGTGTGTGTCTGTATAGTTCTGCGTAATTTCATCATGTGTGCAGATTCTTGTAACCACCACCACGATCAAGATACAGAACCATTTCATCACTACAAGGCTCTCGAGCTATCCCTTTGTAGCCATACATATCCCATCACCCCCACCCCTAACTTCTGGCAACCACAAATCTGTTTTCCATCTCTTGTTATTTCAAGAATATTATAAAAACGGAATCATACAGTATGTAACCTTTTGAGATTAGTTTTTTTTCACTCGCATAATTCCCTTGAGATTCATCCAAGTTGTTGTATGGATAGTTCATTCCTTTCTATTGCTGAGTAGTACTCCATGGCAAGGATGTACCACAGTTTGTTTAACCATTCACCTATTGAAGGATATTTGGATTGTTTCTAGTGTTTAGCAATCCTGAGTAAAGCTGCTATGGACATTTGTGTACAGTTTTTTTTCCTTAATGTAAGTTTTCATTTCTCTGAATGAATGTCCAGAATTGCCATTGCTGGGTTGTATGCCAGCACAATAAGGCAATGCGTTTCAGTGAAATGTCTGCTCATGTCTTTTCATCATTTTATTATCGGATTGTTTGTTTATTTTACTGTTGAGTTTTGAGAGTTCTTTACATATTCTAGATAAGAGTCCTTTGCTAGATATGTAGTTTATCCCAGTCTGTATGTTATCTTTTCATCCTGTTCACCAGATCTTTTGCATCTTACATGCGTGCGGTACATTTGTTACAGTTAAAGAACAACCATTGATGCATCATCATTAAAGTTCATACTTTATTCACATTTCCTGAGATTTTACCTAATCTGTGAACTCCCACCGCAGCAGTGATGGCTCCCACTATCTGACATCCGTTTACTTAATCGTTCAATTCCAGAATACATACATAGGACATCTTGGTTGCTTCCAGTTTTGGGTGATTATAAATAAAGCTGCTGTAAACATTCCTGTGCAGATTTTTGTGTGGATGTAAATGTTAAAGTCAGCTGAGTAAATACTTAGGAGCATAATTGCTAGATTGTAACAGTGCGTTAGTTTCCTAGGGCTGCTGGAACTCATTACCTCAAACTGGTCGCCTAAAACAACAGCAATTTATTCTCTCCGAGTTCGGGAGGTTAGAAGTCTGAAAACAAGGTGTGAACAGGGCCATGTTCCCTCTGAAGACTCGAGGGAAGAACGCTTCCTTGCCTGCTCCCAGCTTCTAGTGGCTGCCAGCAATCCTTGGTATTCCTTGGCTGGTAGGTGGATCACTCCAATTTCTGCCACTGTCTTCACGTGGCCATCCTCTCTCTGTGTGTCTGTGTCTCTATGACTCCTTCTCTTTATAAGGACACCAGTCATTAGTTTTGAGGTCCATCCTAGTTCATTATGATCTCATCTTAACTTGATTACATCTGTAAAGTCCCTGTTTTCAAGGTCATATCACAGGTGCTTGGGGTTAAGACTTCAACAAACCTTTTTTTAGGGAAACAATTCAATCCACAACATATGGTAAGACAATGTTTATCTTTGGGAGAAACTGCCAAACTGTCTTGCAAAGTTTTGCATTCCCACCAGCAATGAAGGAGAGTTCACGTTGCTCCACAGCCTTGCGAAACAGTTGGGATTGTCAGTTTTTTGGGTTTTAGTCCTTCTAACAGGTACGTAGTGATAACTCATTTTAATTTGTTATTCCCTAACGACAAATGATGCTGAGCGTCTCTTCATGTGCTTATTTCCAACTGTATATCCTCCCTAATGAGGTGTCTGTTCACATCTTTTTCCCGTTTTTAAATTGGGTGTTTGTTTTCTTGTTGAGTTTTAGGAGTTCTTTCTATATTTTGGATACAAGTCCTTTAACAGATTTGTGTTTTGCAAATTTTTTTCCCCCAGTCTGTGGCTTTTCTCTTCATTCTCTTAACAGGATGTGTTGTATTTTCATTATTAAATTGAATGTATTTTTTTCTTTGAGACTTCCTCTTTGACCCATTGATTATTTAAGAATGTGTTGTTTAATTTCCAAGTGTTTGGAGAGTTTACTGTTGTCTTTCTGTTATTGATTTCTAGCTTGATTCTAGTATGATCAAAGAACATATTCTGTATGATTTCATTAAAATTTTTTGTTGAGGTTTGTTTTATGACTCAGGATATGGTCTACCTTGGTGAATGTTCCAGGACCTCTTGGAAAGAATATGTGTTCTGTTGTTGGGTGGAACATTCCATAAATGTCAGTTAGATCCTGTCATTTAACTCCTCTACATCTTTGCTTATTTTCTGTCTAGTAATTCTATCAATTGCTGAAAGCAGGGCATAACTATAAATATAGTTATGGATTTGTCTATTTATTCTTTCACCTCTGTCAGTTTTTGCTTCATGTACTTTGAAGCACTGTTGTTTGGCACACACCTAGGATTGCTGTCTTCTTGGTGGATTGGTCCATCTATCGTTTTGTTATATTCCTCTTGTCCCTAGCAGGGTTTTTTGTTGTTCTGAAGTCCACTTCATCTGATATTAATATGCCAATTCCTACTTTGTTTTGGCTGATCAATGTTTGCATGGTGTGGCTCTTTCCATCCTTTCATCTTCAATCTACCTACATCATTATGTTTAAAGTTTCTGGTAGACAGCATGTACCTGGGCTGTATTTTTTTCATTCACTTTGCCAATCTCTGTTTTTTAATTGGTGTATTTAGGCCATTTACATTTAAAGCAATTATTGATTTTGTAGGATTAAGTCTGTCATTTTATTTTTTGTTTTCTATTTGTTCCCTGCTAATCATTCCTCTGTTTCTCTCTCTCTCCCCCTCGTTTTTTTCCTTCTTGTGGGTTACTTGAACATTTCTTAGAATTCTATTTTGACTTATTTAATGTTTTAAAGTATATCACTTTGTACAGTTTTCTTAGTGGTTGCTCTAGGTGTTGCAATATGTGTACATTACTTATCACAGTCTGCTAGTATATGGTGTTTTATTACTTTGAGTGGAGTATAGAAACCCTATTTCCTTTTAGGACCCTCTACCCTCCTTTTAAAAGATAATTTTCCTGTTTCTACATAAATTTATAAGTTTGTCAGATGATATTATTTTTGATTCATTTAATTCTCTTTTTTTTCTTTTTTGAGGAAGATTAGCCCTAAGCTGACATCTGCTGCCTATCCTCCTCTTTTTTGCTGAGGAAGACTGGCCCTGAGCTAATATCCATGCCCATGTTCCTCTACTTTATATATGGGACACCTGTGACAGTATGGCTTGACAAGCAGTGCATAGGTCTGCACTTGGGATCCAAACCAGTGAACCCTGGGCCGCCAAAGTGGAACGTGCAAACTTAACCGCTCTGCCACCAGGCTGACTCCTCATTTAATTCTTTTTAATGCAAAATACAGACAACAACTTCACTATGCTAGAGGAGCAAAATGAATCCCTTTCAATATATATCACTGCCTGATAGCCTTAATATCAAATGAACAATTGAACCTGGCTCCCCATTTAAACTTCTGGGCAACAAAGTACCATTGGAGAAAGCTACACAACTGTGCTAACTTAGGTAGACTGAAAGATGTCTGAATCCACTGCTGAAGCTATAGATTCCACCTTATTTCAATGTCTGGTGCAATTCCCAGGATCTCCTTCCTCTTCTCCCCATCATCCTCAGGACCAAACTTTAAGGGGTACTAAAACCCAGGTCTCCACATAGGACTTCTAACAGACAGAATTGGTAAAATGTAAATTCATCTTATTATATTCTCTAGCTAACTTCATTTACACTTTTTAAAAGCTGAATAAATATTTAAAGAATATCTGTTTGAAAGGGCACTTAATTATTAGCCAGCCTATGGCTCTTACTTGATTTATCTCCTACATCATAATTTAAATTTGACCTTTGCCACTGTCAGTAATGCTTCTATTCACTTTTTTGCTAACTTCCTGGTACATTCTCTAAATTGTTCTCTCTCTTTTTAAAGCCCCAGTATCTTTCTCTCAGGCTCTTTGATTTGTTTTCTAATGTAACAGGAAAATTTGAAGGCAACTGATTTGAGCTAACTCAGCATCTCATGCTCCCCTTGAAATTTCCTCCAGTGTCAGAGAGAAAGCACGTCTCTCACTTTCAGTGCCAGCTCCACTGCTCAATCTCCTGATCTCAGCCTCTCAACCATTAGGGTGATTCCTAGGAGCCCATGCCTCTTCTTTCTGGAATATTCAGGCTTTTACTCACTAGTAGCTAGTTTTGTCTTCATATATATGGAGATTCACTCTGTTACCTCTTTCAAAAAGTCTTCTGTTCCAGCCTCATTGCTTTCCTTCCTTCGTCTGTCATATTCTTCATATTATACCTGCCTCTATTCCTAATACCATTTTCTTCAGTAATATCTTGCAATTTGATTTTTAACAACCTATTCAATGAAAAATGTTTCATGCAAGGGTTCCAGGTGACTTTCTTCGAACAATAGTTAGCGCCATTTCGTCACTTCATTTTCCATAACATTTTGCTTCATTTAATACAATTTATGGGTTCATAAAACCCTTCCTCTTATGATGCCCATGAAACAATAGCATTCCACTTCCCATCCATGACTATGTGAATTCATTAACATTGTATTTAGGCTTTTATTCTTTATTTTTACTTCCTCAATACTACATATCACCATGCCTTCCAATATCACCGATTCCAGTTCTCAAGTTAGCCAATCAATACTCTTCCTGATCAGTCTCCAGCTCATTATCAAATCCAGCATCCATTTATGTCTTCACATTCTTTGCCAAAGTCTTTCCCATCTCTGCCTTGACTCATGTAGCAAAGCCCATGTGGAATGCCTTCCTCTGTGCCAATCTAAATCCAATGTACCCATCCTCCAAGGTCAGCTGAAGTTCTACTTCTTCCATTAGGCCTTTGCCAAGCATTGCAGTACATTTACGCTTCTGTCCAAAACCACATTAGACTTGTGGTCTGCTTGACAAAATGGTACCTCCTAATTATCTCTAGTTACCTCAAATATGTAGGCCTTGTTTTACCAACTATCCCTCTGAAAGCATGAACATAAGGTTTTATTCTCTGACAGCCCAGCAGTGTGTTCGGCATATCGAAATTGCTTAGTGAACTTGTTTAATGGCTTAATACTAAACAAATATTATTGACACAAGTAATGATAGTAATATCATGACACTGATAACTCTACTTTGAGTGAAACAAGGATTTTAAAAACTACTTAGAAGGCCACAGGCAGTATGACATAGTGGTTAAGAGTGTGAGCGCAGACTGTGTGGGTTCAAATCCTGCCTCTACCAACTATTGGCTAGGTGACCTTTGGAAGGTTAATTAACATCTTTCTGTCTAAATTTCCCTCCATGAAAATAGGGGAACATAACAGTACCTAGCTTCTGGGGTCATTATGAAGATCAAATGAGTTATGTCAGATACTTAAAACAATTTCTGGCATGTAGGAATTGCTCCATGAACATCAACTATTATTAAATGTTCATTACACGTTGAATGGTAGTATCTCAGAGCTAAAAGAGCCTTTGCTTTGTAAATGAATGAGTTGAGGAACAAAGGTAAAATGATTGGTTCACGGGCATACGGTTGATCAGAGGCAGAGTCAGGAAACCAGTCTTCTGACTTCTATTGAGTGTTTGTTTTTTTCCTCCCCAAGGATTCTGTATCTGAACATGGAACTGAATTATAGAAGTTCAGAGTTGAAAGACACATTCAAGTCTCTCTAGTTCAACTTTTCGATAAGGGACCATACTGCAAGCATGATCACCTTCCATCTTTGCTGACAGCACCATTTCACAGATTCTTAAACACTCAGACAAAAAGATCCTAACAGAACTTTAGGCTCCCAAGTTAACAAACACAAGAAGGATAGGAATGGATGCCAAGGTCAGGTCCCCTGAGTTCAGATGACTATTATTAGATGAGGCCATTTTTAATATCTATCTTTTGAAAAATAATATTTATTTCTCAGGGAAAACATTGTCTGGAATACTCATTATAAAGCCACGATTCAAGTCATCCCACACATACGCGAATGTTTTGCAGATAGTATGCTTCCTGCTAGGAGCCTGAAATTATGATTTGATGAACTCTGAACAATACTCTTTAGCAGCCAGAAAAAGGCACAGAGCCAACTACCCATACCAGGCATAATTCCTGAAGGTTTCAGCGTTCTGTATGGTTCTCTGGAACAATATTCAGCCTGGTTGTGCGATCAGCTGTGCTGGTGTTTTAGAATTCAATCTAGCAAATACACACTCTCAAGAGGAATTGCAGCAACAAAACATTGCTATTCAATAAGCACAAACAAACCCGTGTGTAAGGGTTCTCTCATCAGACGCAAGAGCATGTTGCTCTGTCTCAATTCAATGTTAAGAGATTTAATTTCTCCTTAATGCAAATAACATTGTTGTATGTAACAGCAGCAATATGGGAGAAGGTTAAATTGAGCAATTATATTGCGCATCCACAAAGAATGTGCATCTATTTCCAGCCCCCTCCACTCTACAAACAAGACTCAGAATCCACATTCTCTGTTTATGATTATTTAAAATGCCTGATTTTAGTGTATGGACTCTAAGCTTTATGGTTTGGCATTTTAATCCTCAAACCAAGAAGGTCCCATTACTTGAATCTGAAAGTTGAATTACCTTCTTTATACTGAAGACTGAACAGAGGGCCTCCAATGATCCCACAGAGGATGCATCATTCCTGCTTTGTGCTTCGATAGTATTTTATTTATATCTCTAACTTTACTCATGATAATCTGACTCATTACACCCAGTTAGATGTCTCCTTTGTAGACTATAAACTCCTGAGGATAGAATTCATATCTTATTTATCTCTGTATTCTCCCAGAGCCTTACAATGTCTTGGACACAGACGCTGCTCAATAAATGTTTGGTATTTAGTTTTAACGGTATATATGTTAAACATTTACCAATTTTAAGTATTATTAATGGATTCCTACCTTTGACATACTTTTTCCTTCCCATTTATGAGAAATCTTGCCTTTGAAATGTGAAAAACTTTAGCAGACTGACACTGTAATTTAGATGGCTATGTAAACAGTAAAGGAGTGCCTAGCAATTAGTTCTTGAATTGTAATTTTATGAAAATTTCCAGAGGATTCTTTTGAGCCCTCAGTTGTTTACAGGGACCCAACCATCTCAGTAGGGCAGAGGAAAAGAAAGAACTCAGAGGAATGACTGGGAGGGTATCCCAGAAAGACAACTGTGCCTTCTAGAAAAAAGATCCAGCACTCAGTCCTGACTCCAGGACCCAGAAAGCATGTTAGGATCACAGCATTCCCAAGGCCTTTCTCCTTTAACAGTTTTCCTCAGAAATCGCCAGTTTGATGTTCAAGAAACACTTAATTCATGCCCATTAGGCCCACAGACACTACTTGCTATGTGATTTGTAGCATCCAGCCCAAAATAAAAACGCAGCTCTTGTTCAAAAATTAAGAATTTCAAGACAATCATGGTAGAACATTAAGGCCAGTGTGAGCCCTTCTAAGCACAGGGTGCCATATGACTGCATGGGTCTCAGGTCTATGAAGCCAGTCCTGTTCTGTCTTCAAAGAGCTTCCAGTACAGTGAAAGGCAAAAGACCTGGAAGGGAAAGAAGCTACAATTCAAGTGCGTACATGTGGCTCCAGGAACCCACAAGTTCTTAACTTTGTAAAATTGTCCCCAAGAAAGTGACAGTTAAGTTCATTTTTGAGGGAGGAGTGGCAGAGAAGAAAGATATTAGACTGAAGGAAGGCAGAACTCACTTGACGCATTTCAGGAATAGGGTTACTTTTAAGGAGAGTGGAGCAAGTGAACATGAGGGTGACATAATTGAGATTGAGAGTGGAAAGAGGCAGAGGACAAATATATGGAGGAAGGGAATAAACAATTATTGAGTGCCTACTGTATGCCAACTTCTTTCCTCCCATGCCATAATCTCAAACACCCACAACAATCTTGTAAATTAACTGCCATGTCTATTTCACAAATGGGTTAGTTTAGATACAGGGTAGTAATGTTCAAAGGGCTTGGGACACTTCAGGCATGCAATAAATATTTGAGGAATGACTGGCGGGTCTGTCTGACTTCAGGCCCAGGAGGACTCAATTCCAGACCAAGCTGATTTTAAGCGCGCTTTTAACTGCCCCAGGTGTCCTTTCTGCATCTCTCCAGAGCCCACAGATACCCATCCTGCCCTCTCCTCGCCCCGCCCCCGCCTTTCCACGTGCCGGAAATTGGGCGGCAAAAGTACTTCCGGGGTAGCAAAGGTCGGCCCCGGCAAGATGGCGGCCCCCTTGGAGCTCAGTTGTTGGGGAGGCGGCTGGGGGCTCCCATCGGTACACAGCGAGTCCTTGGTGGTGATGGTGAGGCCGCCTCGCGGGCCAGCGCGCGGGAGAGAAGGGGCGGGGCCGGGGGCGCGAGGCTGGCCGCGCCCGGCCCGGCGGCAGGACGCGGTCCCCCGGGCGCTGGGCCGAGGCTGGCCGCACCGCTGCTCGCTGCACCGCCCCGGGCTCCATCCCGTCGACGAGCCACAGCCTGGCCTGTGACCCCGCCGAGGCCTGGCGGGAGAGTCACAGCTTCTCCGCTCGGCTCCGAGTCTTCTCAGCCTTGAAAGCTCTCTGGTTGTGGAGAGAAAGCCGCGCCCCTCTCTGCACCCCCGGAGCTTTTGGGGAAAAAGTCCCCGAAAGCTGGGTATTTTGCGCGCGCGTCCCTGGCTAGAGATCCGGGAGGGACGCGGCCCCCGTGTCCGGCGTTTCTGCCTTCGGGGGACCGGGCTGTGAAGGAAAGCTGCTCTGCAGACTTGCATTACGTACTCAGTCTAAAATGTTTCCTTGCAAACTCTGTTTCAGGCGTACGCCAAATTTTCTGGTGCACCCTTGAAAGTCAATGTCATAGATAACACCTGGAGAGGTTCAAGAGGTACAGTGTAAACTTTTAAACACCCCTTTCCGCCGTCTTAAAGACCCCCCCCCCCCGCCCCCTATTTAAAAGTTTGAGGCATATAGCCATGGAATACCTTGGGGTTTTAGTTTCTTCTTACCATGACCTTGGCTGTGTGTTGCTTATGGTTTGATCATTCTGAGTAATACTTCAAAGAACAAGCCAAATCAGTGGAAATTATGAGAAATCACAATGTTCTCTAAAACTGCTCTTTGTGAAATTGCGAAAAACCAAGATGAGCTTGCTCATTTTTTCCCCCTCCAAGTATGCAACTGGTATAGTTTTAGGGTATTGGAATCTCTTCAGAGGAAATAGAAATGTTTCCTTGTATGTAAACTACTTTTTAATTCTAGGCGATGTACCAATTTTGACAACTGAAGACAACATTGTTTCTCAGCCAGCAAAAATACTAAACTTTTTAAGAAAACAGGTGGGTGGTTCCTTTTGAAGAAGTAGATTGTTGATCCCTGCATGTTACTTTTTTAATACATTTTAAGGTTTGGGGTTTTTTTTTAGAGTTCTTTTTTGCCAACTCAGTAGACAGCTGGAGATACCTGAGATTTGATATGAAAATAGACTTGAAAATTACTGCTTAAAATCATGAGTTGTACTGTGATTCAAAAATCATATAGTGAGGTGTAGTCAATTTATATTTTCATGCACTTTGCTTGGATTTTTTGAAGTTTAGATAAAAGCAGATTCTATTTAGTCATCTTCACTATTACAGTTGTTGATATGACTGTCAGTTTAGCTACACAGTTGGTAGGCATTTTGTGCTGGGTATGACTGAATTCTTACCCACCAGCAACTATTTATTTTATTTTTTAAAAGCACTTAACTAATAGTTGCAGTTAACTGTTTCATGAAATAATGTATCTAAAATGTTTGAACATGTAAGACTTATATAATGTATCCGAAATGTTTAAAATGTAAAGATTTATATAAATGCGAAAGTTATTATTGGTTTTGTCTATTTTCTTTTAAGATTTTATTTTTTTTCCTTTTTCTCTCCAAAGCCCCCAGTACATAGTTGTATATTCTTCGTCGTGGGTCCTTCTAGTTGTGGCATGTGGCACGCTGCCTCAGCGTGGTTTGATGAGCAGTGCCATGTCCGTGCCCAGGATTTGAACCAATGAAACACTGGGCCACCTGCAGCAGAGTGCGCGAACTTAACCACTCGGCCACGAGGCCGGCCCTTGTCTATTTTTTTTTTTTAAAGTCCTCTGTCAACAAAATTTAGAACTTTTATAAACTGGAAGGTTTTCTTTTTTCATGGGGAAAAATGCAACCAATTAGAACCTTTTCCTTATTGTTAACAAAAATAATAATACCTTCTATTTATTAAGTTTGTACTACATGCCATGCACTGAACTAGGTCATTAACAGTCATTGAAATAATAGCAGTTAAAAAAATGATCACTAACGTCTATTGACTTCCTGCTGTGCTAGGAACTTTATTTGCATTAAACAGTATTTGTCATTGAATTTGTATTTCTCTTTTCCCCTTTTAGTATCACGTTTGCCATGTTTGAGGAAGAATAGGAATCCTAATTTATTGAGCTTCACTGTTTTGGGATGCTCTTGACTTCTGAGGTTTTTTGCGTTTATATTTTTTAATAGAAATATAATGCTGATTATGAACTCTCAGCGAGACAAGGAGCAGATACACTGGCTTACATCGCTCTCCTTGAAGAGAAGCTTCTTCCGGCAGTGGTGAGCGCTGGTGAATATTACAGTATTTTAGTCACTTGCTGGAAATGTACTAAGCCTATTTAGAAGAAAAATAATGAAAAAGGCTTAAGACAGGAAATTTTATTTAAGTATTAATCTTGATTCTTTCATGTTACTGTGAAACTAGATTCCATTAGACATTCAACTAGTATGTGAAACAACAAAGTGAAAGATAATGTCATTTTGGAAATAAAAGTTCTTTGTGGAAGATGGGGTTTGTTACTCCATGTATAGAATTGGGCAAACTGTAATTCATTCATTCAACAAATACCTATTGAACACCTGCTGTGTGCCAGGCCTTGTTCTGGGAGCCTGGATATAACAGTCACAAAACCCACATGTGTAAAATCTTGTTTTAATCCTTGAGTCTTTCTCACTGGAAAATTTGTATGGTCACTTTATATGAAGGTATTTATGAAAAAAAACTTCCACATGGATTGAGTGATTTTTCTGTTAGTAAAAGAACATCCTTGTAGTGTGTTTTCCCTTTTTTTTTTGCAGCTTCACACTTTCTGGGTTGAGAATGACAATTACTTTACTGTGACAAAGCCATGGTTTGCGTCACGAATTCCCTTTCCCTTGAGTTTGATCCTGCCTGGAAGAATGTCTAAGGGAGCCCTGAATAGGATTCTCCTGACCAGAGGAGAGCCTCCGCTCTACCACCTCCAGGAAGTGGAAGCGCAGGTATGGTTGGGATGACCTTCAGAGCAAGGGCCCTCCAGAGGAGGGATGAGAGAGGTGGCCGAGATGAACTTACCCATAGATACCTGCCTAAAAAGACGTTCTAGAGCATCTTTCCTACTGTTGAGATCTTTCCTACTGTTCATCCTTATTAGATATACAGAGATGCCAAGGAGTGCCTAAATCTTCTGTCACACAGACTGGGGACATCTCAGTTCTTCTTTGGAGATATGTGAGTGCATTCCTTTAAAAATGATTTTGATGTTTTATGTGCATATATTCAATGAGCAGTTATTTAAAGCAAGTTCCCATGTCCCCTCTCACCCCCAAAATGAGTTTTTCACTTGAAGAAAAAGATTTAATAGATTTTTACTGTAGGAAACTTTTTCTTTTGATGGTAATCTAACATTGACTTAATATACTACATCTGTGAATTTAAAACATCTAAAACTATTCCCACCCTGTCTGCAGTCTCTATATAAACTTGAAAGTAAAAATGAATCTTTAAGTTATGACTTAATTTTCTTCTAAATAAGATAAGTGGATAGAACATTTTTTAAAAACTAGTAATGGGCTGGCCCTGTGGCCTAGTGTTAGGTTTGGTGTGCTCTACTTCAGGGGCCCTGGCTCAGTTCCCGGGCATGGACCTTTACCACTCATTGGTGGCCATGCTCTGGTGGCAATCTACATACAAAATAGAGGAAGATTGGCACAGATGTTAGCTCAGGGCAAGTCTTCCTCAGCAAAAAAAAAAAAAAAAACTAGTAATGAGTAAAACCCTAGTTGCATCATTTTTGTAAGCTAAAATCAGTTGTAAACCTTTTTAAAAGGCTATATTATATCCTTCAGAATTGACAAATATATTTGAGAAAAAAATTTTTTTTTTTTTTTTTAAAGATTTTATTTTTTCCTTTTTCTCCCCAAAGCCCCCCGGTACATAGTTGTGTATTCTTTGTTGTGGGTCCTTCTAGTTGTGGCATGTGGGACCCTGCCTCAGCGTGGTCTGATGAGCAGTGCCATGTCCGCGCCCAGGATTCGAACTAACGAAACACTGGGCCGCCTGCAGCGGAGCGCGCGAACTTAACCACTCGGCCACGGGGCCAGCCCCGAGAAAAAAAATTTTTAACATAATCCCAAGTTAATATTTTCTTACATGCATTTAAAAAATCCTTAATTTATTTTTAGGCCTTCTACCCTGGATGCCTACGTGTTCGGTTTTCTTGCACCTCTTTATAAAGTACGCTTTCCTAAAGTTCAGCTACAAGAACATTTGAAACAGCTCTCCAACCTGTGTCGCTTTTGTGATGACATCCTAAACAGTTATTTTAGGCATAGTCTTGGAGGTAAGCTGGCTCCTCTTCAGCTCAGCTTTATCTGCGTAGAATATTTGCATATTCTCCTAGGACTGTATAAGCAAAATTCATTACTTATTGAAGAAGTTTGTGCTTTGTCTTTAAATGCTGGTTTATAGCACCTCAAAAAGTTGCATTTTTCCAACTTTATTTTTGTTTCCATGTGTTCTTATTTAAATAGAGAAATAGATATTTGCCTTTTGTCTGATCTTCAGAATTTTATACATTTCTTGCTGCTTCTTTTTTAAATATTGCCCCTTTGAAGTGGGTCATTTTCTTCTAAAAGTTAACCACAGGTATTTATTGAGGACCTGCTGAAAGATAGAATTTATCCTAATGCAAATGGGCAATTACTTTAAATGTTGCTTCTAGCATTTTCCTGCGTGAACAGAAATCAGCAGCAGACTGATTTTGGTGAGGTACATGCCCATGATTCCACTCCTTGAAAACTGATTGCATCAGACTGGAGGTATTGTAAATAGAGGGCATCTGTCACTTAGGAGATGATTCTTTGGGAGTGTGGGGCCTTGTGCTTAAGTGATTGGGATACTCAATTTGTATTGGGAGAAACTGTCCTTTTAAGAAGCAGAAGTTATAAGGACAGCTGGCTTAGGGGCAGTTTATTTTTATGGTGGGTTATGTGTTTTGTATGTTAACGGGTTAGTAGTTTGGGAGTCATCAAATTAAGTAACTTTCAACTTTGCTACTTTGGAGCAGTAGTTAGCAAATCTGACTATAGGACAAATACGAAATCTTGGGTCACATACCAGATTTCCTGAATTAGAATCTCTTAGGGGTAGATCTCAGGAATCTGTATTTTTTTAAGTCCCTCCAAATACTTGGGATGCCTGGTAGGTAGCCCTTTGGGAGTCACTGCCTTAGGAAGCTATCCACACAGTTATGACTGAAGACCTGTTTGGGATGGGTGGGGAGAAGGTGCAGCTGGGATTTGAGAGGGAAGTGAGGACAGCTGTGCTCTTGTACCGATCACTTTGGCTTGCTGCCTAACACACGGCCAACAGTGTCTACTTTGTGGACACGTGAGTCCTTTGTTTAGGGTTTGGTTTTGAAGCATTACTGTCCCTCTTAGCTGCCTTTGAACCCACGGTGGTTTTTCTCCTTGCCTTTTTTTTGGGGGGGTGCAATTGCGAGGTGGATAGATTCAAAATTCTTTCAATCTAAACAGCTTTCAAGGCTTTCAGCACTTCCTGTCTTTCTGATTTCTGTCCTGGCTTCTTAGGCATCTCTCCTGCTGGACAAGAAACGGTCGATGCCAATCTGCAGAAACTCACCCAGCTTGTAAATAAGGAATCCAACTTGATTGAAAAGGTCAAGTTCCCTTCAATCATTCTATAGTAGTTTAGTATGAGCTCCTTTCTGCAATTAATATTGTAATTGGGATTATGCATTAACTTTACCCTCTTAGATTTTTGGAAGAGTTTATTTTTTCAGAAAGCTGTTTAAATATACATTTACTGAAGTTTTATATAATAGTGTTTTGAAGCCAGTAATGGCCTGATTGTTTTGGGGAAAGATCTGATAATGGGATTGGGTTTACTTTTACCACACAATTAGTATTTTTCAAATTAGGAGACCCAAAAGTCTGACTTTAAAAAAAAGAAGAGAAAAAATACTTCTTACTTGCCTGCTTCTGTCTCTGAAGTGTTTCTTGAGATTGTAAGCATCTGTGCTTTTCTTTTGTTGTTAATAGCACTGTAATGTCTTTTCCTTTCTTGCACATAAACGGTTTTATATGTTGTCTACAATTTTTCACCAGTGTGGATATTTGGCCACTTTGGGGTGTTCATTTGGTGAGAGAGATATTGAGGAACTGGGTGGAGGAGAGAGCCAATAATAGAAATTTCAAGGGTGATTCTGATAGGAAAAATACAAGAGAGCTATGCATTTCTTTCCTGTCTGATAAACTTGCTTTTTTTCTTATACAAATGAATACTTCACTCTTTCACAAACTAATGGGGCAACGTGGCCAGATAACACTAGCTAGCAGTTTTCGAGGTCTGCGTACTAGGTACTGTGATGTCGGAGCTTTATCTGAGTGATCTCATTTAATCCTCCCAGCAGCTCTACCGATCGCGTGCAGGTACTCGATCATCCCGTTTCACAGATGAGGAGTAGCTTATGTCCCTGCCCAAGGTCATTCAGCTGGCAAGAGGTAGAGAGGGAATCTGAACAGTAGAAATTGGATTCCAGCATGGGCTTTGCAGTTAGTCAGCCATCTAACTCAGGAATGAAATTATGTATCCATTGCCAGTAGTCCTCAGAGCCAAGTTTATAGCTGCCACTCTCTGGAATAACTGTTCTGTTTGTTTTTCTAGTATTTCCTGTGTTGTTAGAACTTGAGAAGTGACTAAAACTGCACAGTACAATTGTAAGAGTTGGTGGTTACGGTTTGAATAAACTGAATGAAAGCCAAGTTTGTCTTAATTCTTAGCCCAGCCCAGTAAATCTCATGAGAGGAAAAATACTGAGTGTTAAGTGTGGATAATGGAAAGATTACTCAGACACCTACCTTCTGGATGAAGGCTATCCAGTACAGTTTTCGTTTTCTGTAGGTGGCAGATTCATGACAGACATGTAAAGGGAACCATGAAATACCTACATATGCAGAAAGTTAAACCAAGAGGCCCTGTCACCACTTTGTGCACTTCCATCTTGGGTTGTCATCGTTATGTGAAAGTTTCCTGACCCTATATCAGGCATCCCCTCCACGCCACCTCCCCCCCCCACCCGCCCCTTTCATATCTGCTCTTCAGTATGGCTCACTGTTGGCTACAAGACATTGGAGCAACAAATCCTATTGGCTACCACTGTGCACCATTTGGACAGAAAATCTAGAGCTTGTAAAAAGAAAGAGTTATTTTAGAGGAACTTACTTTTTGCAGGAAAAAAGACATTGATTCAAATATTTCACTGGGAATACTTTCTTCCATTGGAAAGTTAAAAGTTAATCTTTATTCTCTTGCTTTCCTATTAATCCTGTGTACCTCTGCTGAAACATTTCCTCTGTGCTTTATGAGAGCATCTTGAGAAGCTAAGGGAGAGTTTTGCTCTGCACATATTCAAAACTAAAAACGCCCGCCCACCAAGTGGGTAATAAGATGCTGTATTTTGTTGGTTTTGGGTCTTTGATGGCAGCTTCTTTCAAGTCTTTTATGAAGTTAAGCTGAGAGTGAGCTCACCGCCAGGGCCTGAATCTCACACTCTGTTTGTGGGGTGCTCTGGCTAAAGGCAGTTTTCTGAGGTGTGACTCAGTTCTAAATAATCCCACTCCTAGTGTTTCCAGGGATGCTAACGTACTCTTTAGGGAAAGTCTGAAACTCTTGAACATTTTCTCAGTATGCTCCATGTTAACTTGTTTCTCTGGGGCAACTATAGAACTGATCCAATGTTTGGAATGCCTCTGGATTAGGCCTAAAGAATCGAGCCTTCTTTCTGTCTCTTTTCCTGTCTTTCCTTTGTCAAATGCAGTCATGTATTGTTTAGCAACAGGGATATGTTCTAAGAAATGCATCGTTAAGTGATTTCGTTGTGTGAACATCAGAGCATCCGTACACACACCTAGATGGTGCAGCCTACTACACACCTAGGCTCTGTGGTCCTAATCTTACGGGACCACTGTCATATATGCATTCCATTGTTGACTGAAAAGTTGTTACGGGGCATATGACTGTACTCACAGCCTACAAGAGGTGTTCTTTTGGGGTGGAGTACAGGTCGTTTTCATGGAGGCGATGAGGTATCGTTGAAAGAACAATAGTGTCAGACCAGGAAGACTTGGGTTCACATTTCAGCTCTGATGCTAGCTGTGCAACCTAATGCAAGTTCCTTAACCTTTCTTTGCTTTATTTTGTTGCTAATCTGTAAAGTAGAGGATGATTATGTCTGCCTTTTTTTCTTCACAATTGTGTTGGGAAGATCAAATGAGGTATTGTACATGAACATACTTTGTAAACTGTGGAGCTTGGTGTAACAGAAGTATTGGTTTTACTTCCTGTGAGAAGACCTCTTAAACCAAGTTGTGCTGCGATTGAGTTCAGTAGAATATTCATTCTGTGGAATTACTATAGTTTTGTGAAGGCATCAAGGATGAGCCATATTGCTTTTGTACATATACTGAGTCAGCTGGTATTTGAGGTATGACATTTAGAATTCTTGAGAGATTATTTGCAAGAAAAAGGTTTCTCCAGCAGTCCTAGAAACATATGGCTCTGTACTCTTCTGGGCTGTAGTTTGGATGGGGAGGCCACAGTCCACGTAAGTGGTGCCACTGCCATTAGTCAGATGTACCTTTTGTACTTTCCACAGATGGATGACAATCTTCGCCAAAGCCCTCAACTCCCTCCTCGGAAACTGCCGACACTTAAGTTGACTCCAGCGGAAGAAGAAAGTAATTCCTTACAAAGGCTGTCACCCTGACAGTCATTGTGCTTTGTGTCCAAAGTTAGATGATTGGTGCAGTAATATTATACTAAGTGTGAGAAGGCAAAAAGGAAATGCCATGAATAGGTACAAGGAAGACTCTAAAACAAAAGAAACTTTTTGTGACATCTATTTTTTTTAATTATGAAGCTTGTCTTTTGGCTTGGCAATACACTTTGCAAAATGAATGCTGACCAAACTTGGGGGAAAGAAGAAAACACATTGTACTGTATATAAAAAAGCCTGCCTTAATCTTGGCAGCTTTTTGCCTTTGGTTCACATGTTGCTGACCAAAAGCTCCATTTCTGTTCTGAATGTGCACTCTCAATTTATTCAAGTTAATTTGTTCATTTAGTTTTCTCAGACCAGTCTGAATACCTAACATGTGGCTCTTTGGCTGAGGCTTTTTTTTTCTGTTTAGAAATCTGATGCCTATTTTAGCTGTTAGGAAAAATATATTATTCTAATATTGTATTTACTTCAATAGAAAAGTCTGTATTTAACTTTAAAAAGCAATGAAGAATGTGCTTTTTAATGATGCTTTCATAAGTCTAATCTTTTGGGGGGTTAGTACCATATATATAAATATTAAAGGTGGTTACTTATAGTATTCTTCTGACTATATGCAGTTCAGTAGAACGTTAGTATTTGCTGATTTGTTCAATATAGGTTAGCAAAGGCTCTTCTAGTTTATTGAGTGAGTGTGGCAGCTTTAGACCTATGTATTTGTAGTACATTTTTAACTCTAGTCATCTCTTTCTCAGATTAACTTCAGGACAACTGAATGTGTTGGTTGTCATTGTTATGCCAGGTTGTAAAGTCTTACTGAAACTTGCCCAATGGTTAGACACTACTTAGGAGGAGCCCACCGCCAGAGCAGTAGAAGTAATACCATGCGTCTGGTCCAGGTTCACCAGACTTGGCTCTGACCAGTGTTCTTTCATAAGAAGCATATCATGCAGTCAAAAGCTTTATGGCAACTAATTATTTTCCGTATAGTTTAACTACAGGTTAAAGATCCAATGGAATAATCAGAAATAGCAGTAGATTTTATGTTATTTTATTTTTTCCTTTTTCTCCCCAAAGCCCCCAGGTACATAGTTGTGTATTCTTAGTTGTGGGTCCTTCTAGTTGTGGTATGTGGGACACCGCCTCAGCATGGCTCGATGAGCGGTGCCACATCCGTGCCCAGGATTCAAACTGACGAAACACTGGGCCGCCTGCAGCGGAGTGTGCGAACTTAACTACTCAGCCACGGGGCTGGCCCCTAGCAGTAGATTTTAAAGAATATTTTCTATTTATTGATTGCTAACTGGATTTGCTCAAAGGATTTGCTGTGCAGGTAATTTTACTAAAAATAGAATCTTGTTTATTTTAGTGGCTGAGGTGCTTCCATTGTCGTAAAACCACTTCTGGGATTTTAAAAATATAGGACTATGTTTTTGACAGTGTCTTAAAAGATTACTATGGTGCTCAGCAAATCTTACTGTGTCCTGCAAACCCCCGTGTTAGGAGAACAGCTTTGTAGTCAGGTCCTGTGTATTTTGAGCTGAGTGGGGCTCAGCTGTGTTTGACCTGCATCCTCCCCATTTGTTCTGTATTTAGGTAGCTATTTATACAGGAGTCTTTAAGTTACTGTAAATACTTTTTCTTGAAAGTTTTAATTAAATGAGAAACAAAGTAGTCTTCAAAATCTTGTTCATCTCTTTGGACGCATTTAGGGATAGTAATTAATGAGTTTCACGTCACTTCTGCAACAGGCAGGAGAGTGTGTGTGTCTGTTTTGTGTTACTCCGCTGTTAGATTCCAGCAATCTGAAATCCGTGTGAATATTCTCTACTGAAAATCGTGACCACAGGACTTTATCATCCCCTCTGGTTGATGTATATTGGAGAAGGGTGGTTGAGTACTTTAATCAGACATCTGTTTATGCTTTAGTCAGGGTTAGTCATTTTCAATTATGATTTATGTTAAAACTCCCAAAAAAGCGTTTGAAGTTTCTTAAGTTGACAAACACAGGACAATTAAGATTAGTTTCTGGAAAAATAAGAGATCTGTGGGAAAAAGATTTCTGTCAGTCCTAACAGATTCTAAAATCAAATGGTAAATTTTACTTCAGGTTTCTCCATGGGCAAAGTCAAAAGATAATACTGGGTTATATGAATTTTACTGTCAGTAAAACTATTGATGTCCATGAGTAAGAAAAATGTGTTTAAATTTTTATAAGAATGTCAGAGATCATGTTCTTAAGGACACACAGACTTCAGGCAATAAGCATACTGTAATGTTTCATGTGTTGAAAGTTTAATCAAAAGACATCATTTTAGAGTAAGAACGATTTGTCCTTTTTTAGTAGAGAGGATGACTGTAAATATGTCTTATTTACTTTTGGTCATTTCTGCTTTCAGCTACCTTTAGCCTTACACTGTATATAGATCATGATGCATCCAGACCACCTTTCCTAATATGCAACATGTGATTTAGATAAGTAAGCATTTATCTCTTGGGTTACTTAGTTGCACTTTTTTGGTATAAGCCCATGAGATGCTAAGAAGCTATAGCTGAGCACAAACCGCTCCAGGATCAGCCACTCATACAGGGAGCTCTTAGAGAGGAGCAACTTTCCAGCCTGGACGTAGAGCTTGTGATTAGCCTGTCAGGATATGCTTTGGATAAAGTTTGAGTTTGCTGAGATAAATGGTCCACAGTCTTAAACAAACTATTGTGAGCCACTGTCTTTTGGAGGTGGTGATAAAAGGGGCTATGTTTGTGTTTATGTTTGTTGGTAGTATAGGATTAGGAAATTGGTCAGATAATTTCCGTAAGGTAAAGATCCTCCATCAGCAGACTGTCGTCAGTCATCCCTAAGACGGGCCATTCTCGTTCCACTAAAGAAACTGGAAAGAAGCTTGAGGATCCTCGTTCCTTCAGGAGTGGTCGTTTTCCCCTACACAGGCTGGCATTGACAAATCAAATTTCAACTTAGGTATGTTTGTATTTTGGGAGTTCTAGACGATTGGAGATTTTATATTAAGCCCAGCATTTTGATTTCCATTTGTAATTTCCATTCATTTACTATTAGCAGATATATTAACATGAAGGAATGGGGAAGCTTATTTCAACCAGAGCTAAGTTAAAATTTTCAGAAGTCTGCAAAAACAGAAAAAACTAGACATCCAAAGAGACAGAAATTGGTAACAGTGATAGTAGCTCAGAAAACCAATTTTTTAAGGTAGCTTCATGTGATAAAAGTGGTATTTGAAGTTGGTAGTATGTTTTCTTAGAGCCTCTTCCAAGAATGTACATTTATCAGACCTCTTAGATTCTTTTGACAGTTTTTCATAAACTGTCAAAAATTTTAACCCTTTTAAAACCAAAATATAAATGCTTAGAGGTAAAGACAAGAAGCTGAGTGATGGATACGTAGGATCTCTACTATTTTTGTAACATCTTGTGAGTCTATAATTACTTCAAAATAAAAGGGTTTTAGAAAGTAAATTCAATAGAGTAAATTTATTATCTACGTAAACTATAATTTAAAATTTAATGCTCCAAATATAGTTTTCAGTATTCATTTCCAGATGAATAAATACATAATATAAATTAAATATAATTTATTTCATTCTTGAGTTTAAAGAAAAAAAACAACTCAGGTTTATAACAAATGATTATCTAAAGATCTATTTTGCCTTACCAGAAAAGAAAAAAATAACCTAAAAGCAGGAACTCCTTTTTCCTAGGATATAAAAATTCTGTGATTTTATGTTTGCAGTGGTATCTTTTTTTTCCTACGGTACCTGGTTTACTTTTGAGGATAAAATATTTTAAAGAAAGTCCTTCTGTGTCCTCACATGGGAGCCCGCCGTTGCTGTGTGTGTTTTCTCTGACTGCACGGCAGGCCGGGCTATGCACCGGCACCACACCTTAAGACCGGGCGGCATTTTGTTTGACTGACTGCTTTTTGTTTTAAGTTCACAGGGATTTACTAATTGACTTTGTCTTGGTTTGGTTATTTTTATACTTGAAATCCTGAGCAGAGTCCCAGAGTTGAATTTGGGTTGTGATGACGGTGTTCTGTACATGTTGTTGGCATGCAGAATTATCTTTTGCTCTTTTTCTTGTTCAGCTCTGTGGAATTTACATTGACCTTTCAGTGTTTTCATATTTCTCAAACAGATTATTAAGAAGTTTGTTGTTAGTTACATGAACCAAAGGTCAATAATCTTATCATCCTCGAAGGTTTAGTTGAAGTTTCGTTAGAGCTTGAAAAGGCCGATTTTCACAGAGGTGTAAAGGTGAAGTTTTCTCTTTAAGGGTTTGCCAAATAATTCACCCAAAACTCTCGTTGGCATGTAGTGTTTGCTAGGACCCCAGGTTACCTGCCCTACACTTAAAACTGTTGTGATTGAGGAGGAGAAGTATTCTTGGAATCAAAAAGTGTACAAAAACTATTAATTCCAGACGAGGAGGCAAATGATTACTGGTGAGAATGAACATTCTTGAACAGTGATATAAGAAAGGGCAACTCTGGGTTGGATTTTTGTAACTACAGAGCAGAGTGTTATGATAGGAGAGTATTCAGAGCAAAACAAAGCAGTTTCTTTAAAAAAAATACAGGAAAACAAGTCTCTTTGTATCCTCATTATTATTCATTTGGAATTATACTGTAAGATCTTTAAAAACCGTCTTTTAGTTCTTTGGAGAAGCAGTTCCTAAGGTGTATTTTGGCAGAAAAGATTGTTACTGTGTGAATAGGGGGTTCTGTGGCCATCTCAGCGTGGGAAATGCTGGGTTATAGAGTTAAGTTGCTGTGGGCTTTGCAGAACCTTTGATGTGCTGTTGTGTGGTTTCAGTCTCCAGGAAGGGCCTATATTTTATACACCATTTCCCTAATTTGTTTGCATGTGGATTTTAAAAAAAATAAGCGTCTTGTGGGATTTGTGTTCTGAGAAACACACTTAGGGAAATGCTGCCCTAGCATGTTTTTGCTTGTCTGTGCTCATTGCCAGGGTTTCCTATTGTCGGGCGCCCCTCTGGTGAGCGGCGGTCAGATGGAAAGAGACGGATGAGGACTCCCTTGGACCATGATGTTGAGAGAGGGGTGGCTGTGGGTTAGAGAGTTTGCTTTTTTAGGCACTTGTGAGGCCCCTGGTCAGACCACCCCTTTCCATAGCGCTTGGCTTGGACTAGCTGTACAGGGGTGTGACCTGCTGGTTTCAGAGAACTCTGTGGTGCTTAGGTGTCTCTGAGACAAAGGGAACCAACTTGGAATGCCAGAACAATTTGCGAACCATTTTTGGCTATGCTTTAATGATGCCAAAAAAGCAATGGGTATTTATAGCACGAAAGTCCCTACAAACTGGTCATTTTATACGTATGTACACATACAGCTGTACATGTACGCACACACACATACACACACACACACACACAATGTCGTAGAAAGTTTACAGCTGCTTCAGTGACAAAGCAAAGCAGTATGTTTTCAAATTCTATTCTGTTACTGAAGACATGGTCTAAACAAGGATTGTGTGTGTGTGTGTGTGTACATTTTTTAGGATGAGGGTTTATAGTTTTCATTAAATTCTCAGCAGTTTCTGTATCCTAAAACACTTAAATCTCCCTAGACCTCCAAATTTCAGAGGACTTAGTATGTTTGATTTCATTTCAAAGTACTAAATCAGATTACTAATCAGACATAAAGATGCTTTTTGTTTGTTTTCTGCAATGTGTCCAGTTGCACATTTGGAACTCCACGCTTTGGCTGTGTATTTGCTAGAAGGCCTGCCTGTGGGTTTTGAGTTGTGGTGTAATGCTGAACATCTAACCATGGGAAAAGCAGTTCGATCTTGATTCTGATTCCTCAGTTTTCCTCATGCAAATTCAGAGAAACGCCTTTTAATCATTTAGTTTACATATCCCAGATCCTTGGAAATCATGCAAAATGAGCTGCCAGACTTTGCGTCAGTCCTCAGCGAGTCATACGCTGTAGAGAAGGTTGTGCTGGCCATTCGTTCTCTGGACCGCTGGCTACTTCTCTTGCAATGCTGGCATCTTTATTTCTTGGAGAAGGAAGGGTGTACTCAAGCTTTTATGTTAATTGCATAAACATGAACTATTCCTCTTCTGACTCAATGTTTTATTTGTAAAATAGGAAACAATATCTTTCCATTTTTCTATTCATCCTTGAAGTAGAAATTTGAGTTGTTTGTAATGTAACTTTAGCTTTCCGGAAGATTGACAGCAAAGATAAATAAGAAATATATGTGTACACATATTGGTTTTGTTCTGCCAAGCCTATCTTTGAATTATAACATTTTAAACGTCTGTTCTAAGTGTACAAATACTATAGTTTTGTTATAAAGTAAACAATCTTAAAATAAGCAATGTTGGTCATAATTTCAATATTCTAGCCTTGCCTAGTGTGAATATATTTTACTCAGAGACTATGTATAAATACCCAGAAGTGGTGATGATGATCAATGTTGTAAAGAATTTATTCTGATAAATGAGAAACTGGATATAATGTCAAAATAGCTATTTTCACAATAAAATCTCAAATTGCTGGAATGTTTATTAATCCCTGATTTAGTGTTATTTATTCCTTGAGATGGATATTTTCATTGGGAAGCATTTTTGGGTGGTTGAAAATAGTTGTTCAGTGCTGGGACTGAGCAGATGGGAGGTTGTTCCTTTTAAAATGTCTCTTCTTCCTGTGATGCGCTGAGATCACCTGTGGTCCTTCTGCCCCATTCCTGGAGGATAGAGGCTGCTCCCCAGGCCCTGGTGTGTGTGTGACCTCAGCTCAACCAACTTTTCAGTGCTACAGTTGTCTCATCCCTTTGGCTATAGAAGTTTCTTTAAAATTTTCCCTTTTGCCCACCTAGATAGCCCACTGATGTTCCATGGAAGACATACACTGAGAAAAATCATCAGTTTTAGCTAGGGGGGAAATATTCACATTTTTTGCTGCTTTTTTTGACTGGGTAGAATATACTGGTATAGAGAACCCTGTTAGAACTGTTAACTCACATAAGGGCACGTTCCCTGAGGGGATGAGTGTCTTTTTTAAAAAAATATATTTCGGTTTTTATTTTACTTAATTTTTATTAATTAATTAATTTTGAGGAAGATTGGCCTTAACGTCTGTTGCCACTCTTCCTCTTTTTTTCCCCCCGTCTCCCCAAAGCCCCAGTACGTAGTTGTAAGTCATTCTAGTTCTATGTGGAATGCCGCCACAGCATGCCTGATGAGTGGTGTGTGGGTCCACGCCCAGGATCTGAACTGGTGAACCCCTGGCCGCCGAAGTGGAGTGTGCGAACTTAACCAACTTAACCACTCGGCCACTGGGCCAGCCTAGGGGATGAGTGTCTTTGGGATGAGAATTTAGTTTTTTAAATTGAGGTATAATTTACATATAGTAAAATGCATCGATCTTCCAAGTAGAGCTGTTCAGGTATGTATTTCCCTCGCATGAGAAGCCAGCTACATCTTTGTTGATACTTCTGTCCCAAAAGAACACAAACCTTAATTGCGTATGAACTTCGGGTTCCAGATGAAAGGTTCTTGAGCGGAGTGAGGTGGTTAGTAACAATCACCTGCTTTCTGCGAGAGCAGGAGAGAAGAGTTGGTATTGCGGTATCACGGAATAATGGAATTCTTTTGAAGAAAGATAACTATTTGTAGTCACAGAGCTGAGAACCGTACAAGAAAGGACTTCAGAAATTTTGGTTCTTAATTGCTCAACTCAGAGGCTTGACTTTGGTCTGGGTCTGTTTGGGGTGCTGAAAAACTCTGGGACGACTGTTTGGGTGTCCTTCAGTGGATGGTCGGCTACGGCAGAAAGAGTGCCCTGTTTTTCCTTTGCCGCTATTAGCAGCTATTGGCAGGAAAACTTTTAAGTTTTGCCATATTGGGATCTTGTCCTAAGTGCATCTCGATCGGAGAAAGATTGAGATAAAGGGGAAGCAGTGAGATCCCTGCGTGCTGCCCATGGGTCTGAGACGACAAGTGCCTACCAGAACAAGAAGGAAATGGTGGTGAAGAAATGGAAGGATTTGTCTTACTCTCCATCATCTTGTAAGTTCCTAGTTGCAGAGCAATGGAGAAACCAGTCCCTTCTTGATCTAACTGACAAGAGCTTCAGGAGAAAGAATGAGAAAACGTGCTCCATTTCTCCAGGTACATTAAGTCAGCCTCCTGGAATGCTTTCGACATCTGTGATGAAGTAATGAAGACAGCTGCGCGTCATCAAAGACATTTCTAATTTTTAACGCAGCCAACTCGAGGCTCCAAAAGTCATCCTTTTCCAAGTGAGAGAGAGGCTATTATATTTATCCTACTTTTTGAATAAGGAAGTGAAAAGAATAGGGTAATTTTAACATATTTATAAATACAATTAAGGATTGGTTTCTCAGATCCTGGTTTGGGGGAGGTGGTCCTTTCAAGAATGCACATTATGAAGTTAAGAAATCTTTTGGTGTAGAAGAAAGCATGACACTTTCCAAATATCACGGTTAAGACCAAACAGATTTCAGCTTTATTTAAAATGCAAGAAGCAAACTGACTTATTTGAAGACTGTCAGATTGTGCCTATTCTGATACGCGTTGTCCCAGTTTTCTTCATGAGGGGGAAATTGTCTTTTTCATCGAATGAGCATGATTTACATTCTGTATTACATATAACATCCAGTTCATAGGGTGACTACTGCTGGAATGATTAGACAAAGGTGGGAAGGGATATAGCACATGTAGAAATTAAGGGGAAAAAGAACCAAAGAGAAAGGAACTCTGGAGATGACGCAGTTGGGGCTCTGGGGGTGAAGATGAACGGGATATGGAAAGACAATGGATTTTAGAGTTATTAAGCCAGGCTCAACACAATATACCAAACTGGTGATTTTGAGCAAGTTACTTGATTCTTAGTCTGCATTACTGTTTATTGCAATGCAGTAGAATAACTGGATCTGAATGAATGAAGATTTTTGTGTGTTTGTTTTTTTTAATTATTAAAATTTAGAAGATGCTAATAGAAAGAGCCCCATCCCACTTCTTATGAATAACCTCTGTTAACATTTTGGTGTCTATTCTTCCAGTCTTTTACTTTCTCTACACACACACACACACACACAATCCTGTATATATTGTAATCTCAGTATATACTATAATATTCTTTTTCACTTAAAAATCAGAAAATCTTGTAGGTCGTTACATATTCTACATGATTTGTAAAGGCTCTGTGCAATTTCATCGTATTGATGTAGCATTGTTTACTTCATTCTCTTGTTGCGGATGCTAAGGTCAGTTCCTCTCATAAGGGTCCTTGTTACGTATTATTAAATTGTGTCTCAGGAAGACTGCACCACTTTATATTCTCTGCAGCCCTATGTGGGAGAGCCTGAATTACTGCAACCCCACCAGCGTCCTGTGTCCTTTCTCTCTTCACCATCTGGATAGGTAAAAAATAGTATTTTTTATTTAATATATATTTCTGTGATAACTAGTAAGGTTGAATATTCCCCCATATGTCTATTGTCCATTTGTATTCCTTCTGTAAGTTGTCTATTCATATTCTGCATAAAAGGCAAATTACTTAACTTCTCTGAAACCTTGTTTTCTCACCTGTAAGATGGGGTTTCCATGTGGTCTAAACGGGATAACACATTGCAGATCCAGAATATGGCAGGTGCTCAACAGTTTCATTTCCCTTCATGCTCCTTCCTGGATTAAGGGCTCCTGGAGGACAGAGACTCTTCTCATTATCGTCCCCCAGCACCCAGCACAGTGCTTGGAACACAGAAGGGGCTCCCAGAGTTTTGAGGAAGGAGTAGGATTTGGAAATATTTTGTGTATATCAGGAAGAGGAGTGGGACATGTTGAAACCAAGACCCAGTGAATCAGCAGTGAGAAAACTGGTGGGTTCCTCAGAAGCTTACTATTAAAATGGAAGAATCTGTTTCAGTTTCAAAACTCTACTAAGAAACAACGTCTTATAGACTGAGGTGAAGTGGCTAAAGGACATTAAATATCTATATTCAAGGCTACAATTAGCCTTGAAAAGTTGAGGGTTTTTTTTTTTTTTTTTTGTAAGCTAAAGAGTATTTTAAGTATACTAGGAAAGATAACTAGTTAAAGGAATTAATAATTAAGTTTGTTGTAAAGTGAATAATAACTTAAAAAAATGATTAATCCTCATTGTCACATTTTAGATTTACCTAGACTAGGAGTTAACATGTAGTAATAACATAATCGTATTAAAAAATGGTAGTAACACACCAGAGCTGTGGTGGCTCAAATGGAAGGAAGAGAATCAGTGTCAGGTCTTGTTTTATTCAGTATGTCCTGTGATTGTGGGGGAGCAGGAGTCAGTGGTTCGTTAATGAGATTTGCAGATGGCTTTAAATTGAGAGGTGTTGTAAACAGCAGGAATGAGTGAGAAATGATACAAGAGGAGCTGGAAAGATTAGGAACATGGACAGGAAATCAAATGATTCAGCCTGGAGTAATGCAAGCCAATCTGACATCTGGGCCAAATAAGAAGAAATACAGATATGCCCTGAAAGAGACAAACATGGGAAATAGTCATCTCAAGGGAAGTTAAGGGGGCGGGGAACTAGAGGAGAACAAGAGAGGTAGGAAGCACCAACTAGTGATTGTTGAATGCCCACTATGTGCCCAATAGTATGATTTGGTACTTTCCATGTTGATTACTTTTTGATCAAGGTTAAGCAATTGAGTGCTGTATAAGAAATAGAGATTTTTAGGGATTAGTTATGTACAAGAGCTCAGTACTTAATGAAACAAAAGCTCATCCTCCCTCTAGTTGATCCTAATGGTTTTTAGAGCTCCATCAGTATCAAGAGCCTTGGGGAAGTGGCATGGAATCTCCAGAAAAGCTCTAGTGGGAAAGATCATTTGCCGCATTCCCACCTGGCCACTTCTCATTCAGTAGGTGTTTCCAAGAATTTTTGGAGCAGCTTCCTCCAGGCTATCCTAGTTGCTGGACGCTCCATGGCGGCTCCACAAGACCTTTGGTGAGTTAGCACAGGAGTCTAGCTGAAAAAACTAAGACGTGTGTCTCATCATGGCTGCCCCGTGAGGTGGTCTGTCCCTTCCAGTCGTGCCCCTCCCCTCTCTCTTCCAGGGTCCTCGTGTAAACCTCTGGTAACATAGAGCTCCCATCCCAGCCCTTTGCTTGATTCCTACTACCCCTTCTCCTTCTCTCTTGCTAGAAAGGTCTAGTGATCATTTGTATTTCCTCTAGATGTCAATAAACTAAATCAGATATATTGGCAACATTGACCTAATTTAGAAATCTTCAACATATTTTTCAATGGAGCCCCTACTTCTCATCTTTTCAGTTATAAGGGCTTGAGGAATTGGGCCACAGTGAGGACCCCATGGAAGTGAGGAGGAAGAGGACCAAATTATTCCAAGGAGGACCAACCGTAAGCAGGCGATGCTGACTGTACCCCGTCCACGTCCTGAGGAGCAGACCAGAGCACCGAGGCAGAGAACATGTTGAAGGGGAGCTGGAAAAGAGAGGTGTCAAAAACACGTTGCTTGTAGTTCCAGTTCTAGTAAGATACGTTAATGGCTCAGATCGGTAGCTTGAAGCTGATTGTGTCACATGTCCCCGATAATATTTGCCTTGTAACAGGAGCCCCTTGTGGCTAAAAATTCATTTATTCAGCAAGTATTTACTGTGTGTCTCCTATGTTCCAGGCACTGTTCTTGGTACTGAGAATAATACATCACTGAGCAAAATAGAGCTCTCTGTCCTGTGGCACTTACATTCTAGTGGGGCGACAATTAATACTGAACCTAATGGATAAGCAGATTACGTCATACAGGAGAAAGTGATAAGTGCTATGGAAAAAGAGAGAAGTAAAGCAGGATAAGGGGACTGGGAGAGCTGTGGTTGGGGGCAAGTGACAGTATTAAATATGGCAGAATAGGCTTCATCATGAAGATGACATTTGAACAAAGACTTGAGAGAAGTGTTGGTTTGGCCTTCCAGGTATCTGACAAAGAACATTCTAGGCATAGTGTACAGGTGGAGCAATGGTCATAAGGTAGGGCTTGTCTGCCATGTATGAGAAACAGCAAGGAGGCCAGGTCTCTGGAGCAGAGTGAGCAGGGGCGAAAGTAAGAGATGAGATCAGTGAGCTAAGGGTGGAGCAGATCAGTAAGAGCCTGTAGGCTTTTATAAGCCTTTGGCTTTTACTCTGAGCCAGTTCGAGGTTTTGAGTAAACAAGTGATGTTGCTGCTTACTTTTTAAAGGGATTACTTGAGCTAGGGTGCTAAGGATAGACAAGGGTGTAAGCAGGAAGACAAGTTGAGAGTATATTATAGTAACCTAGCCAATGGATAGTGGTGGCTCAGATAGGTTAGGATGGTAGCAGTGCAAGTGATAAGAAGAGACTGGATTCTGGATGTATTTTGCAGGTACTGTCAACAAGATTTCTTGACTGACTGGATGTGGGCTGTGAGAGAAAGAGAAGTCAAGGGTGCCTTCAAGGTTTTTGGCATGAGCACTGGATGGATCAAGTTGCCGTCCGCCGAGATGGGGAAGGCTACGAGGAGAACAGCTCTCGAGGGGAGATAAGGGGTTCTGCTTTTGACGTGGTGAATCTGTGACGTCTCAGACATCCAGGGGGAGATGTCAAGGTAGCACTTGGGTAGAGGTAAGCCTGGCGTTGAGGAGATACAAATTGAAGAGTCACCAGGATAAAGATGTTATTTAAAACCATGAGACTGAATGAGATCATCAAGGGTTTAAGTTATAGAGAAGAGAAGAGGACTAAGAACTGAGCCCAGGGACATTCTGAACATGAAGAGGTCATGGAGAGAAGCAGCAAGGAAGGCAGAGACCAATGAAGCAGGAGGAAAGGTGTCCTTGAAGCCGAATGAAGAAGGTAGGTCAAGGAAGAGGGAGTGACTGACTGCCGTGAATGTGGCTGATGGGTCTGTAAGGCAGAGACTGAGGCTTGACCATTGGATTTAGCAAAATGGAGGCCATTGGTGACCTTGATGTGCGGTTTCAGTGGAGTGGTGGATAGGAATAGGTTCAAGAGACAGTCAGAGGAGAGGAATTGGGAAGTGTGAGAAGAAAACGAATGATGCGTATGATAATTGTCAACAGCATGACGGGGATGGAAAGATATCTAGGCGTAAAAATGCCTCCCCCTTGGTCCTTGAGCTCCCAGCAAGGAGGCAGCCACTTATTTATTTATGGATATTTATGTATAGCTGCAAATCAGTTCCGCATATAGCCAGCAGTGATGAGCTAGGTCGTTAGAAAATCTTCCCCATTAACAGAGATCCAAATGGGATTTAGCAGAGTTTGTCAAGGGATTTCTTATTTATTACAAAAATATTGCTGTTTGAAACATTGGCTTTTTCTCGTAGTGATGAGCTAAATCATTTTCTTTGGTAAATAAGGTCTAGCATATTAATACTTTTATACTTAGTTAAGCCACATGATGCAGAGGCCGAGTCAGTCGCTGGAGTCTTTGCATCTTTCTCTGGGGATTTCAGCTTCTGTGGTTGAGGTAATAGAATTTGTTTCCTCTACCCAGGCTGGGGCCCAGAGAACTGAGCCCAAATGAAGTAAATCTGCATGTTTATTTTCCGTTTGAGCTACTTAATGACTTGAGCATTCATCGGGACAGGATGAGAACATATTAGAAAATTAAAGGGTTATCGCTACAGAAAGCATCGATGGTGCTGTGTGAAGCATAGTACATAGTGGTAGGAAAAATGCCGTGTATTAAAGGCACAGACTAGTTTGAGAACAAACCAGAAGCCTTGGTGTCGTCTTCTCCCTCGTCCTCTCTGTGTACTCAGTCACCTAGTCCCATCTGTTCCTCGCCGTGGTCATCTCGCGGCGGAATGCTTCTCCCGCTCTTCCATCCTGGGTCCCTGCTGCGGATACACCAGTGATCTCCCAGCTTCTGTTTTTGCTCCTTTCCAAACTACTCACCTTGTTCGAGAGAGATCTTTCTAAAATGCAAAATGATCGTGCTTCACCCCTGCTTGATACCTTTTAAGGGCTCCTCGTTGTTATCAAGCCTGAGCTTCCTTAACACAGCGTATAAAACATTTCATCCTGTGGTTCACGCTCAGCTATGCCCCATCTTCTGTTATAAGTTATATGGAAGAGCCAGCCACCAAAACCACCTCATCTCCAGATGACCCATGCTTCCTTTTACAGCTTTGGATAAAGAGGCTCCAATCAGTAATCGAAGAAGCCACAAAGTCAATTCAACAAGACTAAACAGAGAATTAGATTTTCAGGCTCCAGTAAAATAGAAATGGAAGGGAGGACCTCTGTTTCAGTGTTCCTTCTATTCAAATTTTACTTGATGTTTCTATTTCCGCTTTTCCAACGCACGCGTATAACAGCACGTAAATCACTTGTTGGTTTCTTCTCTACGCAGCTTTGAGAACTCTCAGGCTCAGGCCTTGGCCCTTTTTTCACACTTTCCACACCCACTTTCCACACCTTCCTGTGTTTGTCTTTCCCATTCCTCGGTCCTTAAATGCTGCCTGTGTTTTGAAGCCTCACAGATTGACATCCCAGGCCCAGGCATCTCTTCTGAGATCAGACTCCTCCCCAAAGGGGATGTCCGAAAGTTCTGCAGCAATCTCAGACTCGTATCTAAAGCTGACCTCTGATCTCCGCTGTGCCAGGATCTCTCCCTCCTCTGGTCTTTCCCATCTCAATAAACGTCCCCTGCACTACTCCATTGCCGAAGTCAGAAACCTGAAAATTTACCCCTTTCTTAGTTTGGAAGAAAACCTACTAATATGCCAGGCAATGTCTGAAATATTTTATGTATAATAACCTGTCTAGTCCTTTTAACAAATCTTTAAGGTAGTTACTACTATCACCCACTTTATAGATGAGGAAACCAAGGCACAGAGAGGTTAAGTAATTGGCCCAAGGCTACACAGCTTACTAATGGTGGAAGTGGGATTTAGACTCAGTTGATCTGGTTTCAGAATCCCTGGTTTAACCTCTACACCAGCCTTTATTCTTGGCCCTTCTCTCTGATTCACCTCTACATCCAACTTATCAGAGGTGCAAACCGTTCCACCTCCAAAAATGTCCGGACTGCACCTGCCTCTCTCCATCACAGCGGGTGCTGCCCAAGCCCTTGCTGAGACTGCCGTCGTAATTCCCCGGAGATCTTCCGTTCTGCTCTCATCCTCCCTGCTTCAGCACACCAGTCATTCTTCCCAAAGAAGCCGCATCTTAGCTTAAATGGAAGTTTTTTCTGAGAAGCACCCCCTCACCCCCGTAGCCAAGTCACATCCCCCAATTATTCTTTCTCATATCGCCCTATTGTTTTCTTTCACAGTGAATTTCATAATTGAGAATTATACCTTGGCGTCTTTGTTTTTTGAAGTGAGCACCATGAGAACAAGTTTTATTGTCCACTCTCTACCTAGTACCTAGCACAGACCTTAGTAGGCATTTGGTAATATTGGTGAGTGGATGGACGGATGATGGGTGACTAATATTGAGTAAGAAGCGACAATGTAATTTTAATTTTATGTGTTATAATGAAAGTACAGTTTCGCTTCTCTCTAATGGACTAATGGGAGGATGCATATGAATTAGTGAAAAATATGCAATGTATGATTCTTAAAATAAAGTGCGGTTTATTGTATCAATGAAGGACATTGTGTAATTCTAGGAAGCATGCCACCTATTGCCTCCACCCCCACACTTCTACGAGATTCCCTCACTACTCTCACCTGCCACCCATTGCTTCCACTCCTTCCTCAGGGATTCCATCGCTGCCCTCACACCCATAACCCAGCTCAGTGGACCAGGGAGAGAAACTGACCTGAGCAGGGCCAATTCAGAATTTAGAATGAGGAAACAGAAACAGATCTTTAGGGTAACTGCAACCATCCCTCCTTCAAATATTTATTGAGTGTCTAGAATGAACAGACCATCAGGGATAAAATGAACAAGGCATGTCTCTCCTTGAAGGCATTTACAGTTCATCTGAGAAAATAGGCGCATAAACCTGCCCTTGCTGTTCAACGTGTTAAGTGCTGAGACCTGGGAGGTACCGAGAAGCATGCTGGAGCACACAGGAGACGGACCTTATGCAGTCTTGGGAAGGCGGGGAAAGCTTCCCAGTGGAGGTGTTGTCTTAGCTAAAAGAAAGCTTAATAGATCCAGGAGAGAGTAGGGGTGAGGGGAAGGGTATTCTAAGCAGAGGGAACGGAAGATGCAAACACAACGCGTTCAGTCTGGTGTGCATGGACAGGGAGGTGATGCTCAGAGGCGAGTGCCGTCTCCATCGTGAAGGCCCTTGTCAGCCTAGGCAAAGTTTGGACTTTATCCTGAGGGCAGTGAGAGTCCTGAACAAGGCATTTTAACAAAGGAGTGACATGTCCAGATTTGTACTCTGGAAAGATCCGTCTGGTCTCAGTGGGGGGAAGTATTGGAAGCAGATGTATCAGTTAAGAGATTGGTATAGAAATTCAGGCAAGAAATGGTGATGGCCAGAATAAGGTGGTGACAGTGGGAAGAGACAGAGTGGATGGATAAAGTGATATTTAGGATGGCGATGGGTGAGGGAGAGAGGAATTAAGGAGGGTATCCAGGTTTCAGGCTTAGGCTAGCGGAAGATGTGAGGTGGCCCACTGAGACAGGAGACACATGATGGAGCTTAAGGGAGAGGTCAGGGCCGGAGACATAGATGTGAGCATTATCTCCAAAGGATTAAGTCAAACCTCTGGGGCAGATAATACCCAGTGAGTTTGTAGACAGTGAGAAAAGAGGAAGTCCACGGATCGAATCCTGAGTAGTTCCACTAGTTAATGTGGGTGTGGAAGACAAGCCTGCAAAAGAATTTGAGAAGTGTCCTGAGAGCCAGGTGGAAACTCAGGGAAACCAACAGATAGGACCCTTTCCGGGAGGCTCTAATGGATGTCAGCACTCTAAGAAAAAGACCAACACAAGGACAGCTTCAAAGGAACTAACTGCTGGAGATATCTAACATATGGGGAAATTTCTCTTAATTAAGTAAACATTATTCTTAAACAATCTCATTTACCGTATTCATCCATTTGTCCCTATGAAAGCCAGCGTAAGCTTCCCTGGGGTCCCCTAGCCTCACGCCTAGCAAAGTCTCTAAGAGTGGAGTCTGGGTCCATGAGGGTTTTCTGAATTAGGTTTTCAAATGTTATTACATGTTAGTTCGTGAAGTACACTTGAATGTCAGAGTTGAGGATGTGGAAAAAAGTAGACATAAGGAAAATTTATTTTAAAAATGTTTTTCAACTTTAAGAAAAGCATCTAACAACCCACTAAGTTTAACATTTCATGTGTGTTTATGACCTGTCAAAAACTGCCAGAACTTCACTGGTGAGCAAGAAGAAAAAGACGTGTCTGTTTGTCATCTCTCAGAGCGTCCAACTTCTGAAGGCCACTTTGCAACCAAAAAAGAACTTTCCTTCATCAGCGGACATATGTCGACGAAGAGTGACGTTAGTAATCGGATCCAGGCTGTGTAATGTTCACTAAACAATTAGATGCTCATGCCAGTCCATAATCGCTTTTTTCCATTTTATTTTCAACAGTTTGAGTGTTCCTAAGAGGCTGGCATGGAATTGGATCTGGTGTTTTAATCAGAATTTTAGTGTATTTTCAGTATTGGTAACGTCTCCCTCCCTCCTACTTACACTGAGCAGTAGACTCTCCTGGGTCTGATTCGTGCTCCTTCTTCTGAATGTTTAGTCAATTTAATATACACAGTGGACATGTTCTGGAAAAAAAATACTAGGCTTCTCAGCAGAGTCATTTTAAAGATTAGGTGTTGTTTAAAAACAAAGCCATACCCTTCATCACAATCATAAGGCAGGGAACTCAGTGCTCTGCAATGTTTCATTAGAGCTTTTCTTTAAGGACTCTAGTTTCCATGCCCTGACAAGCACCCACCTTCTCTGAAGATGATTTTGTGACGTTCCTCTGAAATTTGAGGTCCTGGAAAAACTCAACAAAGTTTACTGAATGCTTTCCATTTAAAACCGTTCCACTGAATGATTATTGAAATGGAAAAGAAAGCATAAGATGAAGGCAGTCACGGTCAAGGCTACCTGTTCTTGGGTCCAGGACAGAAGGTCTGAGTCCTGCCAGAGGTTGGGGCCAGAGCGTGAACACAGACTTTTCTCTCTTGGGTCAATGCAAGAGGTGCACAGACGGGTGACAGAGGACACAGATCCCAGTCCACAAACTCCAGGTTTAAGAATAATTTGCTTCATTTTCTACAACAACTTGATTCTTATTTATTTGTTTTTTCTGTGAGGAAGATTGGCCTTGAGCTAACATCTGTTTCTAATCTTTCTCTTTTTGCTTGAAGAAGATGGTCGCTGAGCTCACATCTGTGTCAATCTTCCTCTATTTTATGTGGGATGCCGCCATGGTGTGGCTTGACAAGTGGTGCCAGGTGCACGCCTGGCATCTGAACCTGCGAACCCCAGGCCGCTGAAGCAGAGTGGGCGAACTTAACCACTATGCCATCAGGCTGGCCCCAACAACTCGATTCTTAATGCCAAGTTCTTATTTCTCCTGGCTGGCAGGAAAAAAACAAAAAAGAAACAAAAAATGGGGGCCGGCCTGGTGGCGCAGCTGTTAGGTTTGCACTTTCAGCTTCTTGGGGGCGTGGGGTTCACCGGTTCGGATCCCCGGTGCAGACATGGCACTGCTTGGCAAAAGCCATGTTGTGGTAGGCGTCCCTCGTATAAAAAATGGAGGAATATGGGCATGGATGTTAGCTCAGGGCCAGTCTTCCTCAGCAAAAAGAGGAGGATTGGCAGTAGTTAGCTCAGGGCTAATCTTCCTCAAAAAAAAAAAAAAAAAAAGAAACAAAAAATGCATAACTTCAGTCCTTCCTGGGGTCCAGTTTCCAGAGCTGATGCTGTGCCAAGGCCTCTGGGGTGGGGCCCACCTGGTCCTGCTTCTCTGTCTACACAGTTTATCTCTGAGACCGCCTTGCTCTTGCCCGGCCTGCATGGCCCCTGAGGCCCAGCCGCTCTGTGCTGCTGGCCTCGTGGGGCCCCCTCCCACCCCTCCAGCCTGCACCCAGGCGTCTCTGCAGAGGTGCTTCTGTGCCATGCTGATGTCACTCTCCCAGGAAGCAGGGCTGGCAGACCCTCCTCTCTGTCACCTCCTCCTAGCGGAACAGAATTTCTTTCTAATTTGGGGAAATCGCTCCTTTCCTTCCCTGTTTCTTCAGGACAATCTGTGTTTTTTTTCTTTTTTAAATTGGATCTTCTTCGGCTAAGGGCTTAGGCTTTTTTGTTCCAAAGTCTGGAAGGAAATTCTTTGCCTTGTGCCCTGCTACAAACCTCCCACGGGGAGCACAGAGTCAGCATTATCTGCTTGAATGGGGGAAAGAAAAAGGAAAACAGGGATGCACTCCCAATACATAGATAGATAGCTCAAAATGTTATCCAGCCCGAACACACACCTGCCCTGGCTGCCTCTCCTGAGGCTAGGACACCCAGTGTTCATTAGGAAACACCACCTTACTCCTTCTAGCCACATTTCCCGATTTCCATGGGCCCAGGAGCCTAGGGGTTCATCTACAGACATGTACGCCAAATTACGGGAAGGACCAGGGTTCTGGGAAAAAAACTTCGCTATGCCTGAGGAAGCCCTGGCCCAGTCGCCTGAGCACAGCGCCCGCCATGTGTGCCATTCTGATCCTGCCCTGGGTGCTTGCATGCCCTGGACGGGAGGACTGTAACCCCAGAGCAGGCCCAGGGAAGGGTGCCCCTGGTCTGCATCTTCCCACCCCTACCATACACAGGCGAAATGGAGCACACAACAGAGCAGGACACAGAAGGCAGAGTGCTGTCCCTTCCAGCTAGTGAGAGGCCTGGGGGTAAGCAGAGACACCAAGGGGCCTATAAGCAGCTGGAGAAAGGAGCGCCGATGGCCCAAAGTCTATTAGAGGTCAGAGGTGGTTTGGCGCCACTCGGGGACTTAGGCAGGTCCACGGAGGTCACAGATCAAGAGGCCGGCCGAGAGGAAGGAGGGAAGTATAAGCAGGAGCGTGAGTTGTGTGCGCTGCAACTTGCAGGGTGTACCGCTACGTGGATTCCCAGACACAGAAGGAAGGCTAAGGGAAGAAGTTCTGTCATCATGCAGGTGGGAACAGGCTGGGCAGTGGCTGTTATTGTAGCAGAATTACGGACAGGCTGTTAAAAACCTTAACAAGGATCTGTAAGCTGGAAAGAGCCAGGGCAGTGACAGACACCCGCATCCATGTCTCCATGTCAGTATTTTAACCCATGCGCCATAGTGGAACAGGACGAGCCTTTTCCCCACGTGGATCTGGGTTTAAATTCTAGGTCTGTTATTTCTTAGCTATCAAGTGCTTCGGCAAATTGCATGATCTCTTTTCCCTCGTTTGTAAACGGGCATAATAGTTTTGTGAAGTACTAGCATATTACCTGCCGTATAGTAAGGACCAAAAAAATGAAGTTTGCTGCTGTTGTTGTCATTATTATTATTATTATTGCTCTCACCATTATCATCCGATCCTTTGACCTCACTAGCAAGAGACCAGGGCAGGAACCTGGAGGGTGTTAGACTCTCACTGGGCTTTTGCATCTAATAACCTGCGTTAGACCAGCTAAGAGAAGATAGAGTATAATCAGATGTCCAATGGGGACTGCTGTGAGACTGTGGACAAGTGGTCGCTCTTTGTTCACTCATCAGAGTCACATACATGGGTCATCATCATTTCTCTGGGGGTATTGGGACTGAGTCTGCAAAAATGATGGCATTTGCTGAACCTAAGCTGTGAACAGCTGTGCTGGGCTAGAAATAGCTTTTCAAACGATGACTTCCCTTGCCAAGTCAAAGGCACAGCTTGCGGTGGGCTTGGAACCAGAGAAACATCTAAGAGGAGAGGTCTCTTTTTCAGGGTGACACCCAGCAATCTTTCACCTGCAAAACAAGGAGATGGCCAATTTCTAGAACATATTCTTTGGCCTCTTTTCGAACAAAGGGACAAGAAAAGATTCAGGGGAAAGAGAAGCCTCAGTAATTTACTAGGGTGAAACAGTTTCATCAAATCAAAATCCCAGTGGGAACTGTAAGTTAGAGAACTTTGAAAGCTTCTGGCTCCCTCATCCTGTGTTGCCTGCGGTCAAGAGCATTTCTGGACGTAATAGCCAAGTCTATGTCCCCCAAACCCAGGCCAACTAAAGAAAGCATTGCATTTGGTGGAAAAGTCATAAAAATAAAGACATTCTAATAAAGTGGTTGGACTCTTTTCCCTACATTTTGACCAGAAAAGGGAGCTATGGAAAGTTTCTGTCACCAATATGATCTACTTGCCATAAAATCATAAATCAGAGTGCTGGCGATGGAAGGACCTCGGAGCTGTAGCACAGCATTCACCTCTGCCCGGAGGCTTGAGCTAATGTATGGCAGCTTCAGAACTGGAACCCAGGGCTCCTCACTCTCGGCCAGGGCCCCAACCAGCCAGGCAGATGGCCCAGAGGCTGCAAGAGCACACGTGCACACATTTACAAAGAGTACTGTAAGATCACTAACGAAAAGGTGCCATTTAAACACCAATCAATACTTGCAACCGAGGACCAGGATGAGTATGACACTGCATGTTGAATCTAAAGGGACCAGGAAGCCAACAATATGGGCTGCCTCCAACTTCAGATTGTGTTCAAGTCATTTGTTGGGAAACCATATATACTGCCAGATAGAAACAGTGGTCTAAATGGTTAAATTCCCAGGTCAATCTAGAGAAGCTTATTTAATATATAACTTTACCCGAAGTCCCTGACTATTCCTGATGTTCCAGTTGTAACAAGTCACATTTATAAGTCTGTTTCATTCATAGAAAAGCAATTTCTAGGCTCCAGCTGGGAAGGCAGGAACACCCCTCCCCCTTCTTCCCATGGCAGTGGTTTCCCTTCCAGTTACCTGGGGCTCCAGGGCCTTGGAGTCAGGGGAAGAGGCAGCAACTCTCCCCCAGGCCTGAGGACCTTGCTAACTCTCTACCCTGCTGGCGCTCACGCCCGCCGTGGGAGGGTGCTGGTCACTGGTGAAACTTTCACTACTCTCGAGTGAAGCACGGTGTTTAAGGCCAGTGCAGAAAGCTTTCACAAAGCCAAGTGTGTTCAATTTGAAGAACCACCCTTTATTCTTGAGATGACTTTTCTTGCTTTTTGGTGCTGAATTGTCTTTTTGGAAATGATTGTAGTCAATGGTACTTGTTTTCTTAATATTCTTTCCTGGAAAAATGACATATTGGCAATCCTATGTTGTCGGGCCCCAGAAGTGCATTCCAAAATTTGGGGAACTCTAATTCTGAGAACCACTGCTCCACACCTCCCCATTTCTCTGGTGAGTAGGGGACGGCTTTGCTGCTGTGTTCACTCCTCAGGGCTTTGGGAGAGGTGGACCAAAGGTGAGTAGGGGGGAGACGGGAATTGGGGGTCCCTAGTCCTTTACTATTGTGCGTGGAAGCTTGTGGCTCATTCATGAATTAAATGTACCAAAGGAGGGTCTGACTGGATTGTTAACTTTCTCTAATGGTTTAGAAGGCAAATTATGGGTGAGCCAAGGGTCGCTCTCTTAAACTTTATTAATTGGGGAATAATTCGAAATGTGTGCTATTTCAGGGCGAGACTAGTCATTCCGTTGGAGCTACTCCCGCACGAGGTGTGTGTGGGGAGAGGGGAGCCGACCAAGCAAATCAAACAGCATATTTACAGGGAAACATTTAATCCACCTAGGAACACGATCTTTAAAGTCATGCTAAAACATTAATTTGCATTAAAAACACAAAACATTTTTGAGACAGATTTGGGTAGACCTTGTTTAGCACTGTGTTGTTTGTGTCGTTCTGTTCTTGAAACAAAACAAAACAAAAACAAAACCATATTCACATCCTGCTGGGCGCCAGCTCCTTTCTGTGCGCTTGGAAATCTCTCCGCCTGCCTTTCATCCCTCTTCCCTCAGGGACGCTACCTGGGTTCATCCTCATCACCTCCTGCCCTGAGCTTGATTTTCGGACTTCTTCTTCAAACAAAATCTATATGGAAGTCACATTTATAAACAATAGAGAGCTGCTTTACTTGGAGCAGGAGCAGGGGCTGGCTCCCCGCGGACTCCATCATTGGTTCATTCACTCGTTCCATAAACACTAATTGTAAACCACTGGCCTCGTCTATCAACTTAATTTCCTGATGGGATCTCCTGCCTCCAGTCGCCTGTCTCTACCGTCTCCTGTCCTCCCGGTATTAGAACTAATTTTCTAAAACTCAGATCTGATCTTATCATAACCCTTTTCAGAAACTTTAATCAGTCTCCTCATTGTCCTCTGATTCAGTCTCCTCAGCCCCTTCAAAGTTTGGCTTCAAACCACACTTTCCCCCCTCCCTTCTGTGTGCTGTACCCTGTTCCCAGGAGACGTCCCCAGCGCACCATGACACTCACGTCCACTTGTCTGGGACCCCTGCTCTGTCTGCCTGGACTGCCCTACCTCATCCTCCCCACTGTGATCGTATCCTGCTTTTTAATGTGAATAGCACCTCCTCCCCTCAGCCTGCGTCAGCCTGCCCCACGACCACAGCCCTCCTCCCTGAAACTCTGTGTGGACAGTTAGAAGCCGCACGTCTGGTTGTCCAGCTGTTGCTGAAGGCAAGCATCTTTTTTTTTTACTCATCTCGATATCTCCAGGATCTACTGTCACCAATGTGCAATTGATTAGGAATAGCACATTGGTTTCATTTCACAGGCCAGTTCCTATTGGTTGGCAATGATTGCCTGGATGCAGTGTTGAGAAAGATACGGTCTCATCAAGGTTCACCGGGAGACTGCCTGATTGCCCACAGCGTCTGCCTGGGCCAGGGTGAAGGGGGACATGCGTCTGTCCTCCTGGCTGTAAATGCACAACTGTTGTTTGCTCGTGAATAAATAAGTGAATATATTTCTTCAAAATTATGAACTGTAGGCTTTTTAGTAGTTTGGACAATCTTTCCCTTTAGTCCAGAGTGCTTTTGCTGTGGTTCCTTTCCTTAGGTGAAGCGGATCTTTAACCTTGAACTCACATTGATGTCCTAGCGTATCTGGCTCTGTCTCCTGAGCTGGGAGGCAGCCTGTGTGGTGTCCCTTTGTAGGAGGTGGTCTGCAGGAGGGCTTCTGATACTGGCCCTGGGGTAGGTTGGAGAGCTGAGGGGCGTGAGAGGATGCTGGGGGTCTTGACCCCATGGTGTCAGCTGTATCTGAGTCCTTACGGAGAAAAACGCTCTGGACAGCACCTGAAAGAGTTGATCTGTTAAAGGCTCGGTGAGATGTGGGGGTCCGGGTAAGGGTTCTTTAGTACCGGTGGCAGAGCGACACACAGAGTCAGGGAACCGGCTATTGTCCATTTCTGAGAGGAGCTCGCAGGGCTCCGTGCCAGGCAGGGTCCGGGCTGGATGTGGATGAGTGTGTGCACTCTGGCAGGTGCAGCAGGGGACTACCAGTGCCCAGAGGTCGCAGCAGGATGTGTATGAGTGTGTGCATCCCCAGAAGAAGGGGGGTGATTCCTGGAAGAATGGCAGGTGCAGTAGTGGGAAAGGACTTATTTGAGAGCAGGAGTGAGTGGCCTCTGGACACTGGGAATGGGACAGCCATTTTGAGCAAGTCAGGAGTGGATAAGAGCCTGTGTAACGCAAGTTAGTACTTTTACTTTGACGCCTTTCTTCCTACGTTCTGATGAGATGGGAGGCACAAGTTGGGTCACACAGGCTTTAAGAAGCCAGTTACTGAGAGACAGTAGTCGTTAGGGCTACAGTGTATCCTTCCGTCGCCCTTTCTCAGAGAACTGAATCAATTCATACAGATGTTCTGCATTGGGGACACGTTGACTAGAGGAGCTAGTTATGGAATCCGACCTAACATAGAGAACAGGAGTCCTGGGCCACTCCCGGGTCTCTCCAAGGCCTCTGCTGGGAGCTCAGCAGATTTCAACTTTTCAGGCACTTTGCTCCTTCACTTGGTTTGCAGGAAGTGGATGGGATGAGGATGAGAGCATCATCTCACGGAGGTGATTTCTGGAATGGAATTCATTTGGGGTTCCTTGGTGCAGTAGGGGTGGCCTGTGTTCCAATCCTGTGTGCCTGAGATGGGCATGGCCCACAGCATCTGCTGTGTCACCAGCTAAGAGCTGTTTGACATTCAAGATAATGAAAGCTTCAGAACATCCTGGACGGGTCAGGGCAGGACTAGCACTGCCGTAACCAGTGAGACAGGCTTGCCTTTTGAAGCCCTGTCCGTGGGTCCCTTCCCTGACTTAGCACCAGTGTAATCAGGGTCCTCCTACCTGTCCCGGGGGCAGTGCACCAGCTTCCTCGGTCAGTTTGTCGCAAGCAGAAATCCAGTTCCTCCCCGCAGCTCTGCTTGTTAAACCCTGATCATGAACCATCTGTTCCCAGTGTTTTCCCAGGTTGCAAACTTAACCCAGGGAAGGCGGAGTATTTTGCAAACTCTGCAGCTATTAGTTTCCCTGCTGATCCCACTTCAGGGCAGTGAGATGTTTTTCTAATGGTAAACTCTCTTTAAGCTCCAGTCATTTAAAATGTCTGATATCAGCAGTGTTCAGAGGAAACATTAAGAGCTGACCCAGCAGAAAGGCCTCTGGAAATCTCTTTGCCCCTGCTGTTATCCTGTTGTCCAATTCTCCTTTCACAAAGAAAGCGTTTAACCTTCAGGAAAGACGGTCTGAAATTCCCTTTGTCTCTTACCAGTGATTTTACCAGATGCGGGTCTTGCCTCCCCCTCTTGCTGAACAGCAGGAGATACAATTTTTATGTGTATCCAAGGGTGCCAAGGAGGGTCCTAGATGTTCTCCGTGTAAATGGAGGACAGCCAGGCCTGCTCCTCATTCTGGGATGGGGTGGGGGGCTGCCCCAGGATGCTCTCATCACTGGCCTCATCTGCCTGGCTGCCTCCTGCCATCCTAGGAGAAGCTCCTGGAGGCTTTCTGGGGCTGTGTCAGGGAGGGAATTTGATCACAAACTCTCCGGTGACTCAGGAGACGGAACTGTTTGCATATTTATTGGCCATTTGCACAGTATCGTCTGTATATTACCTGTTCAGATCTTGCCTATTTTTCTACTGCTTTGTGTTTTTCAGAAAGTGTCTCTTGAACAAGGGTCAGAAAACTACAGCCTGCTGGCTGGCTGACTATTTTTATAAATAATGTTTAATTGGAACACGCCCATTAGCTTATGATGGAATGTCTGTGGCTGCTTTCTGTGCTACTACGGCAGGGTCAAGTAGTGTGACAGCGGATGACGGGTCTAAAATATGTGCTATCTATCTGGCCCTTTGCAGAAAAAGTTTGCTGACCCCTGCCTCAGTGGTTTGACTCCTTCTAATAATAAAATAATACAAGTTGTAACGACAAGGAGATACCATTTCACCCATCAGATTGTCATACAGCCTAAAGTCGGAAACATGGGACATACTTACACATACTAACTAAGAGATATGGACAATTACTTTCACTGCAGTATTGTTTGTTGGAATTTTAAAATTGGCTAATTTTTCACCAGGGAAAAAATGGTATTAATTTTTCTATATGCATGCAGTAGAAGACTTTTTTGAGATTTAACATGGTTATAAATCTTCAAAACATGAAGTTGAGGGAAAAAAAGTAATTTGCCAAATGATACATACAACAATAGCACACTATCCACATAAAATTTGAAAATAGGCAACTCAGTCCACTATTGTGGATGAGGATGAGGATCCATGATGAGCTAAAAGAGTCAACAGTCTGATCCAAGCTGGCGGGTGGAGAGCGAGGCTCAGATGACCTTCGCATGGGTTTACTATCGAGACTGTGTGAGGAAATCATGGCTGTGTGGAGGCCAGAGGACAATCTCTTCCCTGGGCCCTCAAGGATGTGTGCCTGAAGCTCTGGGGTCTCCCAGCCATCGTGGAGTGAAGAGGCCTCTGGGCCAGAGGCCCCCTACCTGGAGCCCACCGCCTCTAATACCCTTGTAGGTAGGGGTCAATGTACTGTCCTACAGGAATTTCTTGCTACACCACGGTTACAAACGCCCACATTTTATTTGCTGAAGTATCAGGCGCCTTCAAGGTTCCAGTTCAATGGCCAGACCATATAGAGGACACATGCATGTAAAATATATAAATACCAAATTCAGGAAAGTAGTTACCTCTGGTGGTGGTGGGGAACAGAAGGGCATCAAGAAGGCATCCTAGCGGCTGCAATGCGTCTGTAACGTCTGTAATGTGATGTGTCAAATGTCTTTATAGCATAGGAAACAAGTGTGATAAAATGTGATGATTTGATTAAGCTGGGAGAGGGCAATGCATTAACCTATAGGGTGGACATGATACTGAACTTCTTCATCTCAAGTTCATGTGCCCGATGTGCAGTAAGCCAATCACTGAGACACCGGTACTTGGAGGTGGACAAAGGTTTTTTCAAATTTGGCCAAAATGAGAAGGTGGGAGGATAGGTTCTCTCAAATCCGCCTTAACAGAAGAAGAAAGCAGGGGGTCTTCATAGGGCTAAGGGGCTTGGGAGGATGAGTTTTGGAGAAACAAAGGGGAAGCCCCACGTGTCTTTCACCCTGGATAAGCCCTTGGGTAACCAGACTTCTTGACATCAGTGGCAGCTGGGGGCTTGTTATCTGGTGGTCATAGTTTCCTTAAAGGCAATCTTTTTCTTCTGCAAAACAAGCTCATAAATCCTTGTGACCCTTGAGTCACCCCTCTGGTTAAACAAGAAAATAGCAAATTAACAAGCTGTAATGATGCCTGGGCTGCGAAGCAAGCATTTGGGCTCAACAAATACATCTAATGGGGACTAAGGTTATTATTTATCTAGGATTTACTTGGGTACTAACTTCTTTTCATCTGTAGCTGTGTTGGGAACAAGGCTGAAGTGTAACCGTGTTCTTATTGAATATTTACAGTTACCCTCAGGTACCTGGCTTCAGAAGGAAGTTGGGGGATAGAGGAGAACCCAGAGCTTCTGGGTAGAAAATGAGAAAAGTCCATTTTGAGGGAGAAGAGAATGACCAGAACTGGCACGCAATCTAGGTTGACATGCCTACTGTTCTATACTCAACAAAGACTTCATGAAGGGAGAAATTCGGCACGTTCTTATTGAGCACTACGTGCCAAGCACTGTGAGTGGGATACAGAGATGATAAGACACGGTTCCTGCCTTGAAGGCACTTACAATCTGAGAGAGAGAGAGAGAGTTTACGCCAAGACTGAGCTCCTGCAAAGCAGAATGGAAACAGTAGTGCAATAGAGCATTAGTAAATTGCTGTGGGGAGCCCTAGGGAGAGACCATCAATATGGGGAGAGGAGGAAGGGGGCAGAGAATTCTTGAGCAAGAAGTGTAAGGAGGAGAAACAAGGAAGGGATTCAACCGAGGGAATCCTTAGGGGATTAAGCTAAGCACAGCCTAGGTGAAAAGGATGTGATGTGCTGAGGGGATGGCAAGCACAGCTGGAGCGTGTGTGCGCACGCATGTATGCATGTATAGCGTCGTGTAGTAGAAATTAAGGCCAGATGTAAGGGTTGGGAAGGCTCTGGCTGCCTTTCTAGTTTTGACTTCCTTCCATAGGTGTGGGAAGCTACTAAAGGTTGGAAATGTTGGAAAGGGCAGTGCGACTTGACCTGCCCTAATAAGTATCTCCCAAAATGGGAGGGACAGTGGGAGAGAGGAAGGAGTAAGTAAGAAGAGGAGGCAGAGGCACGTCCAGGAAAGCAATGATGCAAGCCTGCGCTCAGAGAGTGGCTGTGGGAATAGAGAGGCAGGGACACAAGTGAGGATTCTGTGGAGGTGAGAAGAAGGTATTGCTGAAGGTATTGCTCCCCGGACGTGCCAGCCACCGTGGCACCAGAACTTCCACAACAGACGCCCTGGGGCAGAGGGTGAGGGCCGAGTTGTCCTATGTCCCTGGTGCTGAGATAGCATTCTCCTCTACACGTAACCCTCTCGTCCCCCGTCGCAGTCTAGTACAGAGCTGTTTTCTTAGTAGGTGCTCAGTAACTCAGCCCTAAGGAGCAGCAGGGAGATGACAGACTACATCAGAGACACTGAAGAGTCTTCTCAGCTTTTTGGCACCTGAGATGGAGAGAAGACAAGTTTCCAAAGCTGTGGGGCCACCATCACCCAGTCACGGAGGGCAGAGCTCCTGTGTCCTGTGCCTGCCTGGATTAGCACAGACACACAGACAGCCTGGTGGAGCGGGAAGAGTCCAGAGAGGGACTGAGGGCACCTGAGCTCTCTGTCCAGCTCTGGTCCCTTCTGCTGTGTGACTCCAGGCAAGAGCCACTCTGGCGCTCAGTTTCCTCATGAAGTGAGGGGTGGAATCAGATAAATCCTTTGTCAAGGTGCTTTGGTGGCAAGCAACAAAAATTGACTTTAACAAACTTAAGCAAAAACCAGAAATTGAATTGATATCTAGTTGAAATCTAAGAATATCTAGTTGCTCACAGAATTGTAGGGAGGACTGGAGAACCAGGTTTGAATAAGGACAGGAACCAGGACAGCTTCCAGGTCCAGCTGGCAGGATTTCATCAGTGGTCTTGTCAGGTGGTGGTGGTGGCATGCCTCTCAGTGCACGAGCCCTGACAGCCTGCCCCGCCCCATCCTTGTTTCACTCACTAATATTCACAGTCTAACTGGCCTTGCCCCATTGCGTGCCCACCCCTTGGGGAAGGTAGATCAGGGCGTAATGACTGACATTTCTTCCAAGCTACATGCTGCAGGCAAAAGGCAGTTCCCTAAAGAAAATTGGGGCATTAGAAACCCAAGAAGGTACAATGGATGTTGACTGGCCAAAATTGCTTTTCAAGTGCAAGATTTCCACAGAGCTCTAAAATTCAATATCCTGTAGCATGTGGTGGGGCATGGGGCATGGATGGAACCTAGGAAATGTGGGGCCATAGACCCTTCCCTCTCTCCTGTCGGTTGGAGGGGTGGTGGGTGGTGAGGGGTGGGTAGGAGCGGGTAGAGGGGCCGCAGGAGGAAGGGCCACAGCTTTGGGGGTTCTGGGGGCTCTTCCCTGCCTCTCCCAAGGGCACTTTTCTTTAATCAAGGCTGTGGCCTCCCTGGCAGCTTTGTGAAATTGCTTGCTGGATCCGTCTGCTTCCAAGATCAGAGGATTAGAGTTAATTCCAAAAAATTTATGTGGCGTCCACGCATCTGACAGCCCAGAAAGGCTTGGTTGGGAAAGGGGGCCAAGGAGCTAACGTTTTCAGAGGAGTCTAGGAGATGATCCCCCAGAAAATGTTTTCAAATTCTGGGGAAAACATTAAAAAAAATAACCAAAATTGGAGGCTATGACACATCGACAAATGGAAGCTGAGTTCTCACGAGGACAATCATGGAATCAGGAATTATTCACAGCGAAGGGAAGAGCCTCTGTAGGTTTCCAAAGAAGGGTCAAGACCAGGACTGAAACACAGGTTCTGGTCCAGGCACGGCCAGGGACATGGAGAGAGGGTCATTTTAGTCACCACATATCCCTTGATCCAGGGCTCCAGTTCTACGATCATGAAGAAGGCCATCTTAACTGGAGTCCCACCAAACTCTGTCTTTGAGGGGGCCACTGAAGGATATAGACGGTCCCGGACTACTCAAACCTGAAAACAGACTCAACTCAAGCAAAGGCACGAATCGGGAAACATGGGGTGGGGCACTTAGGGAGTGGGGGCTCTAGGTGTAGCTAGGAAGGACAGGGGCAAGGAGTGGACTGAAGAGTTCCAGTGCGTCCACCCTTCACCACCCCTACTCACCAGTAGGAGCAAAATGTGAAGCCGCCAGCATGTTGTTACCACAGCGAAAAGGCTCCATTTGCAAATTGTTTTCATCACGTAAGAGGCAGATCTTCTCTACCTTCAAGGAAATCCTTATCAACATCTTTGTCCAACACGTGATCCAACTTGGTCTATAAACACTACAATTTGACCCAATGCCTAAGAATGGTCCTCGGGTACCCAGGATCAGTCAGGATGAAGAGAGAGAATAGACTGGGTGAGGCTTGAAATTTGATTCAGAGGAGAGAAGTGGAAGGAAGCCAGAAGGTTAGGTTAATATTGTGGAAACAGTGAATACACCCTGAGTGTTGAATAGCTTGGCTGGCTGAGACCAAGAGCCCCATGCTGCTAATGGTACTCCTACATTAGCTCTGCTGAGTAAGCACATTCATGTGAAAGCGTTTTGCAAAAGCTCACTGGAAGCCTTTCTTTTTTCAATGTTTAGTTATAATTTACTTATGTTACTTCATCTGTAATGAGTGTCAGTCTGTTTTATGTCTGTCTAGGCCATTAGATTGGAAGTTCCTTGAGGTCAAGCATGGTGTCTGATTCATCTTGGCATCCCAGAATCTGGCACAATCCTTCACATATCATCAGACCTCAGTCACTGTGGTTGTGTTTAATGGACAGCAGCATGGACACGGAGCTACTTGCAAAAGACACTGTGTTGTCCACTTGTGCTGATTTAGAATCCAAGAAAGCCATAACGACCTCCTGATGTTAACGACAGCCAACTCCTTAGCAGATTCCCCAATCATACAGGTTGTCAGAAATGTGGCTCTATCTGAGCACACTGACTTGGATCTGTGACCATCCAGGTAATCCTCTGTCCTTCTGAGGAGGAGGGAGTGGCAGCTGCCTTAAGCATAGGCTGGTCGGGCAGCTGCAGTGCCTGCCCCAGTTCTGAACATCCCAGTGCCTGCCCATCTTCCTAAGCTACCGCACACATTTATCTCTTGTTCGTGAGCAACTGGCCAAAAACGGCTTAGGAGTTATCAATGGGAATGAAGAAAAGCACTTTCCCAGCCCAGCATTTCAAACTTGGCTGCCCTCGTTCTACTGGCCAAGGACCTTGGGGGTGACTTTGGGATTAAGGCCAGGAGGTCCAGCCATGCTCTGGGCTCTTCGTCTCCTGGGAAACAGTGCTGACAGAGGACTTTTCAGGTGACATTTTGCTGATTGGCAATACAAGCTGGACATTTTAATGGGGGTAAAATGTAGTTTTGAGGAATAGATATTTCTCCCACTTTTTTAAAAAAAGAAACAGTTATCCTTGTCTAGGGATATTTGTACCCACTTCACTTTCATCACCAGTCCTGTGAATTTTCAGCTAGCTCCATCCTCAATGGGTCCTAATTAGGGATGTGGATGAAGACATGCTTTGCCTGCACCCCAACCTGGGTAGGCCTGGAGGTGAGTTCCTAGGGCTGTGCACAGTGAGAGGCACCAGCTCGTGGGCAGTGTCTGTGCTTAGGTACTAAGGGGCAGTCAAGGGAAATGTGTTTACCCAAATATTTATGGTGCTTATCTCCGGGAGGTAGTGTAGTGGGTGACGTTGATTTCATCTTTATATTTTTCTGTACTGATTGGATTTGGGGACAATAAGTGTGGGTTGTTTTACAATCCGAAAACCTTTACAGCCCTTTTTAGAAAGGTCCAGTGAGGCAGGGCTCATCTATGTTCTCCAAACACATCCTGCTCAAGGCCACCCACTCCCTATCCTTGCCTTCTTGCCCTGGTGGGACTGCTCACTTATTCTTTTAAGATGACCCCCTACATCTCAAGTCCCACCCCTCTGCAGAGGGCTCCTGACAAGCTCCCAATGATATTCTTCCTGCCCAGGAAGCTCACCCATGCCCTCAGGCTGAGACTTTTTCTTATTCTTGTATCCATCTCTTTATAGTTTTAATAGATTTGTATAATTGATTTTGAAGTATTCAAGTAATATGTGAATTAATTCTCCTTGTAAAAATAAGATTACCTCTGGTCTTCTCTCTCCGTCCCCAGGGTTAAATCACTATTATCAATTGGTGTGTTTCCTTTCAGATTTTTTGTTATGTGCTTACTTAAATGCACCCATATATATATATATATATATATATATATATATATATATATGTAGTCATGTGTTTTCATTTGCTTTCTTTTCTGTTTTCATAAATAGTATCACATTTTCAGGCTCTGCAATTTTCTGTTTCTGCTCAATAATATATCTTGACGATCTACCCATGAGATATCTCTTTCTTTGTAAGTGCCGTGTAGTGTTCTAAAGGGTATTTATAATTCCGCATGCTTGGATATTTAGATGGCTTCCAACTTTTCATCATTACAAGCAATGCACACCTTGGGCATGCCTTCTTGTGCATCAGGATGAGTGTTTCTTGAGGATGGTTCCTGAGAAGTGAAATTGCTGAGTCAGATGGCATGTGGCCTTTTCTTTTCTATTTTGGTAGGTGCTACCAGCTTCCTCTCCAGAGTGGTTGGACTCATGTCCCTTGGGACTCTGAGCACATCCCTGCTTGCCCACACCCTCACCAAATCCAAATGGTATCAAATATTTTCATTACTGCCAATATGATGGGTATATTATTGTTCAAATTTTTCCCTGATTATCAGTGAGATTGAGCATATTTTCTTAGGTTTATTTGTACTTTCTCTTATGTAAATTGTCCATTCATGTTTTTTCATTTTTCTTTTCTTTGGAAGGAGGGGGAATCTTTTGGGAGAGGGAGTTTTAATGGGCTGTTTTTATATTCTAGATAATAATCCCTTGTCATTTATATTCTTTGCAAAAGTCTTCCCTCAGACTTTGCCTTGCTTTTTAACTTTGTGAATGGTCTTTTGTACAGAAATGGTATTTTTTTAAATAGAGTCAAATTATCTATCATTGTTCTATGTATTAGTTTCTATAGGCTCAAAAATATTTGTGGGGGCTGGCCCCGTGGCTGAGTGGTTAAGTTCCTGCACTCTGCTTCGGTGGCCCAGGGTTTTGCAGGTTCGAATCCTGGGCACGGACATGGCACCACTCATCAGGCCATGCTGAGGAGGCACCCCCCTTGCCACAACTAGAAGGACCCACAACTAAAAATGCACAACTGTGTACTGGGGGGCTTTGGGGAGGAAAAGGAAAAATAAAATCTTTAAAAAAATATATTTGTGGGTCTGCATGCTATATTTTGTTCCTTTTCTCAACTTCCTCGTGCCCACTCTGCCTTGCTAAGCTTGGCATGCGTGTGCAGTGAAGACTTGGGGAGGCTGTCTGAGCCTGCCACTGACCTAGGACGCATTCCTTAAGTGTACTGAGGCCAACCTCAATGACTGGCGCCGGTTCTTCTCCTGCTAGGGAATTACGAAAAATCAGCTCTGGTTGGAAAGAAGTTGCCCTTTGGCTGGGGTTTGGAATTATTTATGGTTGTAGACATTTGTCTTTGTAAGGTCTAAGTTATCTTCAACTGTCTATTCCAGAAAGATAAATCTTACTATTAGATGATCAAGCACACGTGGAATCCAGGAGACCGAGAAAAAACAGAAGGAATAAAAAAGCTCTTTACTTTCCACTTATGCATTCATGTGTTCATTCATTCATTTATTCAGTCAGTCACTTAGTCAACACATATTTATTAAATGTCTACTGTGTGTCAGGTACTTGGCTGTGAGTTTGGGACACAACAAAGCAAATACCCCTGCCGCTGCGGTGGGGAGCTGACATTCTGGGTGCGCATTCTCTTATCTGTCACAGTGAATTGGTATCAAATTCACCCTGGAGAGACACCTGAGTCCCTCCTCTCTGCAGGTGGCAGCTGGAGAGAAACCCCGTTCTGCCATAAGTGCAAAATTGTGTCTCTTTAAAGCCTGTATGATTCAGTATATGAATTTGGGATGGATTTGTGGATATCAGAATAAAGATATCACAATGTGTGGAAACCTCCAGGCTCGTCATTTGAACTGTGCCTTTAACATGTCCCAATGCTGCTCTGAGCTCTCACATCTGAAGATAAAGTCGAGGCCATTTATATTTTCAGCATGAATTCTTTGAGCCCTGGGGTTCTAATGGGGTCACTGGCACTGCAATGGGCCTGACATCTTGTGGTGGCTTGGCCACCTGCCTGGTGAGGGACTGCAGTTATTTTTGCCTTTGATTCTATTTGGGTTTCCTACCACTTCTCTCTTTCCAAAGGCTTTTGGAATATCCTGAGAAAAGAGATAAACAGGTTTGAAAACAAGAACAAATGTTGCTTTGACTTCAATGTTCTCCAGTAACATCTAGATAGACATGCTCATATCTAACAATGCATACTTTGGGGTACAGCCATGCAAAGCATACTAAGCAGATCTATGTATACTGACCCAGGAAGGGTTAATAAAAAGCACGTTCAAGAGAGTATGTATTGGATGACTCCATTTTGTAGGCAAAGGCAACAACCCCAAGTCAGTGTGTGTGTGTGTGTGTGTGTCTGTGTGTGTGTGTGTCTGTGTGTGGGCACATGCATAAAACCACCTACAAGGATAAATGCCAAACTGTAGCAGTGTTGTTCTTGGGGTTTTGTCAGAGTGGGTCATGGGGGATATTTTACTTATTGTTGAATACATTTCTATATTATTTGGATGATTTATAATAAGAACATGCTATTCTATAATTAGAAAAAATAAAGATCATTTTAAAATACTTTCCATAGCTTTGGACAGTCAACTTTTTTGGTAATGCCTGGGATCTGGGAACAGCCAACCCCGTGGGTACTCCTGTCTGACCTCAGACCTGTCCATTCTTATACTTTCTGTAATTTCACAAGATATGAATAAAAGATTTACTATATGAGACATTAAGTTAATATTTTGTAGTGTTTTTTGGGGTCACAAAAAGGTGCTTCTCTTTTAGTAATATATTGATATTAGTCAATTTTCACAACAGTTTGGAGAGGCGTGGTCTGCCATTTCCCTTTTACAGATAAGGCAACAGGCTCTGAGAGGCTGAATAACTCACCCAGGGTTATAGTCTGCACTTGCTCACAATGAGTCACCCTTCCCTGGAAACTCGTGTGGGCCCACAGCAGGCCTGTTTGTCCCATGTCGCTGCCTCCCGGAGCAGGAGTGGAACGCGGCCCAGGCTAAACCAACCGGATATCCTTTCCCAGGAAACTGAATTTGGGGCTGATGGTCACAGTCCACATGTGCTGGATCTATAAGATGTAAACCCAGGAGATGGGAGGCCATCATCGCCTGCCCTCCTCGTGGGCAGGAGCTGGTGAAGCAGACCCAGAGAGAGGCAGCGAGGACAAGTGAAGAGTGAGCCTGCTCCTTCTCATCAGCTCCCGATAAGTTTCCTTCTGGAGGCCCAGCTGCAGTCCTGCTCTTGGATCCCATGAGACACCCCTCACCACCACCACCATATCTTAATCTTGCTTGAGCTTGGCTTCACTTACTTGAAATCAAGGCGTCCCAAGACCCTCAGCGAGGAAGTGACAGACCCAGAGATCAAACCCAGATCACCGATTGGACCCTGTCCTCCCTGCACTGTCACCACCACCCTTGCAGTGACATCTCCATTCACCAATGCCGTCACTGAGCCACAAGGCCCTGCGGGCTTCTACTGAGGGCGGCGTGGCAGGGGAGAGGAGAACAGTGCTGCTACGATCACGCAGCTGTGCAAGACTGGGACAGATGTGCTGCTGGAGTCAGGTTTATCGGGCTGTAAACACTTTGCAGATTTTGGTGTGTGGGTATGGGAAGTCCTTTCATTTCACACAAACAGCAACACTAGGCTGCATCACCTCTCCATATCTGAGGGATTCCAGGGAAGTGTTTGTTGTTATTTATTAATAATGATCCACAAGCACACCATTGCCTTATGCAAGGTTCACAGTCTGCCTGTGGCCGAGCACAGGCGGGTGGTAGGGAAGTGAAAGGAAGATATAATGTTGCTTTTAAGACATCCACCTTCCTTTCTCTTCTTCCTCCAAATTCAGACTCACTCTTAAGAGAAACCTAAAAAGCAGAGTGTGGTAATAGTCCTGATGCTTCACCCCTCCATCCTTCATCCACATCCTTTGGCAGGTAACCTGCGGCATCCCCTCCACCTGATTCTGGGCCAGGTTGTGTGGCTTCCTAATAGAATGTTGGCAAATGTGAGGCCAACTGAGGCTTGAAACAGTGTTTGTGCCTTTCCACCCTCTTGCATCTCTGCAGTCCCTAGGAGAACGAGAACATGCCCAGACTGGCCGAGGGGAGGATGACCCAGGGGCAGCAGAGCTGAGTGACCTCAGCCAAAGTCATCCTGCATCAGCCAACATCCAGCTCAGCCCCAGATGCGTGGGTAAGCTCAGCTGAGACCAGAACTGCCCATCTGAGCCCAGCCTAATTCACCCACCTGCAGCCTCTGAGCTAAATAAAAGCTCACTGTTATATGCCTCCCTGAGGTTTCCTGGTTGGTTGTTATGCAGCTATTATTGCAGCAACTGATGACCGGTTCATATGACAAAAGAGGTATCTGCACGGGCCACCATGGTACCTTCCTTGGGCAATAATCTGGTTAAGTTTTAAAACAGTTCAGGTGGCCCAAAAGCAATCCCCTCTACAAACCTTTCCTCACCATCACTGCTTAAGAGAGAGAAATTGCTAAATCCCCACTTTTCTCTGATACTGTACATGCAACAGAAGCATTCAGCTGTTTTCAGGCTGTATCCAAAAGTACCCACTGTTGATACAAGCAGTGTCTATCTAGATGCTGCTGGAGAACGGCGGCCCCTCTTGTACAGAGGAAGGGGGCGGAAGAAGAGCTCTCCCAATGTGCACACTATGCAGGTCCCCAAGGCAGGATTCCCAACCCAGACCCGACATCATGCCAGTCCTGAAGAGGGAGGCCAGGTGCATGGAAATTTCTCTTGCCCAGAGGGATCGCCCTGACTTTATGCTGCTGCCTCCAGCTTGGGAGGAGATCCTGGAAGAGTTAGAGAGGACACCAAGGAAGAGGTGCACATACAACGAGAAAGGCAAACAAGGTAAGCGGCACTAGACTCAGGCAGTCCCGCCCGTCAGCTCAATGGACGGAGCTGGAAGGCAGTAGGTGGGGGACGAGGGGAGGCTGGCAGGGGCATGCCCTGCAAGCAGGCTGAGAGGGCGTCTGGGCGCTGGCGCCCACTGCATGGCTACCGCCTGAGCCCAGGGGACACGGAGCTCCAGGCCAGTGGTTTCTCAAAATGGTAATTTCCCAAATTAGCAAACTTTTAACAAGAAGGGGTTGGTGGGGAGACCTACATAAGGTCGTCAGCTTTTAATTTTGCCAAGTGACAGATTAACCAAAACCAAAACCCAAATCCTATCATCTTCTGTCATACCTTTGTCATAACAGGACTTTTTGACCCCAAATAAGTGATAAAAATATAATCTCAGTATAATGAACAGCCTTGCCCCCAAAATGAGTTAGTACTCTTACACCAGCATATATATATATATATGATTATAATTATATATATGTATATAATTATCCCTGCTTTTTTCATTTCACTTTAGACTCGTGAAAGTTTCCTCAGGATGAGTCACTGCTCCGGCCCTCTCTCCTTGCTGGGTGCACACTCCTGCAGGACTTAGCTCCCGGGAGACCCAGAGTAACCCCCCCCGCAAAGGAGGTCTGAAATCTCCGTGTGATGGTGGATGAGGCGATGAGGGGCGTGGCCAAGCAGAAACGCAGAAAGTGCCACTCACTGTGATGAAGAGTCGGCGGTCTGAGATGCGCCCCAGCCCGGGCGCCCGCCTAAAACGATCTAAAATATCTCCCACCTACTCCCCACTTCCTCTTATCCATCTCCCGGCTTCTTCCTGCTCCTACCAGCCTGATGACTCACAGAGCGGTACTTGTACTAAATATGTTGTCAGTAAAAAGTCCTCCACCATCTGAAGAATGTATAACCTGTTTGGAGAAAAGGATAAGCCAAAATTATTTTCTGTGGTTGCAAAGCATGCAACCTTACTCATCATCTTTATGCTTCTGTTGTGTCAGTGGGGTGGACCGTAGTCCCGGAACGGTTACTGTGGGCACGAAATAATTTAGCTCCCGAAGAGACTGCCTCAGGCCCCCGCTCCGTTCCTATCAGCACGAGGGGGAAGCTCAGCTTGCTAATGGCGAGCTAACTAGAATAGAGTGAGACTCTTTCTAGGTATTTGCAGGTGTTGAAACGTGAACAATGGAATCATTTAAATGTAAAGAAACTGCTAAATAACTTCCAGCCCGCATTACTGAGACTGGCGGGTAGAGCTGGGAAAGCTGTGGAAGAAGGAGCCGCGAGTGAGCTGCCTGTGGGGCCCGGGTCCCCGCGGAGAGCGACGCGGCCGGGGCTTTGGCGCCAGCGAGCAGTTTGCAGTCCAACGGGAGGCGGGACAAGCCCTCCCAACCCAGCACCTTTGAGGGCTTGTTTTAACACAACTCTTGGGGTTGAAATCACAGGAGAATAGCATCTCTTTTCTTTCTTTCTCTTGTTCCTTATTTTTTTAGGTCAGAATTAAAATCAAACGTTCACTTTGTTTAAAATGGAAATAGTTTCAGTCTTTTTATAAGCAACCTCGAATTAAAAGATTGTAATTGGCAGCCTTCCCGCTCTCACTCAAGCCTAGTTTGTCTTATTTTAAAACCCTAATTTGCTTCCTTGGAGGCCAGGAGGCATGAAATGCAGGTGACTTGTTGATGCTGTTTTCCCATCAGCATCCCCAAGATAGCCTGCGCAGTGAGGCAGACAACTGTGGCGCAGGCCTCGAGGCTGGGGATGGGCAGACAGAGACGCCTGCCTCTGGGCTGGGGCCGGTGGGAGGGGCTGCGCTGCCCTAGCCTTTCAAGGTGAGATCTGGGTTAGGGGGCACGGCAGCAATTTATAAAGAATGCTAAAACATTCCTGGAGATGGAACACAATGGAAAAAATTGTATTTATTAGAACTCTTTTCAGGAAGAGAATTAAAAGGAATTATTTGATGAGCTGCTTAAGGATAAGCATTAAGATTGCTAGGGGCCTGTTCAAGGAAAAGTCGTACAGGGCTTCTGTTTGCCTGAGCAGAGGATGCAAGTTGGGGTCAGAGCTGAATTGCTTAGACCGAGAGAGGAGAGGCAGAATGCTGCCACTGGGAAGCCTCCGTATTAACCCTTCTGCCACATAGAGCTGCTAAGTCAGCCTCTTCTCTAAACAGATGTACTGCTCAGGACACCCAGAGGCCTGAGATGGTCTGGCCTGGGGCTCTGTGTGTGTGTGGGGGGGGGGGGGGGGGGTGTGTGAAAGCAGAGCCCGTTGACTCCCTAGAATGGCTGCTAATTTACCATCAGGGTCTACGGGTAGGGGATTTGACTCTGCCAGGTCAAAATGAGCTAGAGGACATGCTGTTCCAGGGGACACACTAGCAGATCAAAGTCACATGCCAGTGGCCAGACCACATGGCCTGAGAACTGCCCCCTTTCTACAGAGGAGAAGTCTTCCCAGTTCTTGAACCCAGGGATGGGCACCCCCACAGCTTCTCTGAGATTGTGATGTTTGTGTTAGGTCAAGCTAATACTGATTGTATTAGTCAGGGTTCTCCAGAGAAACAGAGCTGATAGGAGATTAGGTAGAGAGAGAGATATAGATAGATAGATGTGAGGAGATTTGTTATAGGAATTGGCTCATGCAATTATGGAGGCTGAGAAGCCGCAGCATCTGCCATCTGCAAGCTGGAGACCCAGGAAAGCTGGGGGGATAAGTGTGAGTCTGAAGGCCTGAGAACCAGGAGCACCGATGTCCAAGGGCAGGAGGAGATGGATGTCCCAGCTAAAGCAGAGGGAGCAAATTCACCCTTCCTCCATCTTTTTGTCCTCTGCAGGCCCTCAATGATTTGGATGATGCCCACTTGTGTGGTAAGGGCCATCTTCTTTACTCAATCTACCGATTCAAATGCAAAATCTCCTGCAGACACACCCAGAAATAGTGTTTTACCAGCTATCTGGTCCTCTGTTAGCCCAGTCAAGTTGCCACATAAAATTAACCATCACAATGATGATATACATTTAAAACTCTTTTATTCCTCCAACATGCTTATCTGGACTCTCAGGGGTACACTGAGAATGGTAGGGCCAGGGAAGGGTGGTCCACGGACCATGGGGGTGCTTTCCTCAGATGAGACCTAAGAAATAAGGGCTGTGAGCCAGTCTGCTTGTGCAACACAAACTCCATGTGCCTGGGCCTGGCTGGTGCTGGGATATAAAGATGAAGATGTACTTGGTCCTTGACTGAATTCATGACTGGGCAGCAGAGCAGGCAGATACAGAGTTCATGACAGCACAGCACGCCAATGCAGGGGGGGATGCTCCGCCAACAGTGGGGGCTGTGCCACCCTCTCCCTCACCAGCGTTCAGAGGCAGGATTTCAAAACTCTTTGAATGACTTGATGGAGTAAATGTTTAAAGGAATTAATTTGAATTTGGAAGTGCTTCTTACAGCAGGGTGTGGCATGGCTCCATTCGTCACAAGGGAGGGAAGGGAAACGAAGATGTTTGGAAGAAAGAGGTAAGAGGAGAGTGTGATAGGTCTTCAGTGCCTGGCTAGAAGACGTGGTCTTCACCCTTCTAGTCTTCAGTTAAGCTTTGAAGACAAAATGTATTTTGTATCCCTTAGTACCCAGCAGAATGTGGGCGAGGCTGTCAAGTGGGCTCCACATCCCCTTCCTCCCATTCTATAGGTGCTAGACACCTGTAGAGACCACATTTCCCAGGCTTCTGATGGCTAGGCGTGGCCACGTGGCTGAGTTTGGCCAGTTGTGAAAGAAAGCGATAGGTACAACTTCCAGACCACATCCTGAAAGAGAAGCCTTTCCTCCTTCCTGTGGCCAGAACACAGACAAGGTGGGGCTGAGCCAGCTTGTTATCCGCGTAGCAAAGGAACAGGAGGGCAACAAGGAAAGGGAATCTGGGTCCCTGAGTGCCCTCAAGGAAGAGAGTTAGCTCCCTGCCCTCAACCACCCCTACACAGGTATATGGGAGAGAAGTGAGTTTCTGTTATACTTGGGCTATAGTATTTTGGGGTCTCTTTGTTACAGCAGGTTAATTTGTATCCTAACTATTACACTATGGCTCAATATGGTTGCTCAAAGGCGCTATTAAATTATTTTTGGAAATGCCTTAAAGGAAAAGTCAATAATTGGCTGTGGAAATAAATGAGGATCAGCCAAATGAGAAAAACAACGGCTATTTATTCAGAGCTTGCTATAGCAAAGGAGTCAGCCACTGTCACTTGCATCTGGCAGAGACTCAAAGGCAGGCAGAGGAGGGGACAAGCTGTCCAGTGGAGAAAGGGAAGGCTGCAGGAGTGCCCTGACTGGAGGCTGGTGGCGTGGGGAAGTCATGGGTGGACTACCTAGAAGCCGGGTATCCCATGTGATTGGTTGGGGGGCATATTTGGCTTTCTCTGGTTGGTCCTAAATTGGAAGCAGAGACAAAGATTAGGGAAGCTGGAAGTCATTAATCAAGTCCTGGCCATTTGGGGCTGATTGTTAGAGAAGTTATTGTCAAGCTTCCTGGATTGTGAGTAGAGATTGCAATCTGGCTTCCTGCGGGTCGGACTGACAGCGGGCTGGCCTCCTGGGCTGTCTGTTGTAGGTGAGGGGTTGGTTTCCTAGGCAGCTGCTGCAGGTTGTGGGTTGGGGATCTGTCTTATGTTTGGTCAGGCCGTTGCCCATTTGTCCATTCAGTCTCTCATCTCTCCAACAAGAGCCCTATCACAGAAGGGACACGGCAGTGGTGGGTACCATTTTAAAACCATCTCGCTGGCACAGAAGATTGGGAGTAATTAGGAGATCTCCTTCGTCCCTGACGGATGCAGGAGAGCGCACCGTTGGGCTGCACTGAGAACTGGCCAAATCACAGTGGCAAAAAAGAGGCCCCAGGGCTGAGGAAGGGGAGCTGTGAGACCCAGGCTGACCAGCGACAAGATTTCTGTGGTGCTTGCGGCCAAAAGGCATTAGGACTTGAGTTGCTCCTGACACCTACCTGAAAAAAAGTGGCCCGTGAGCTAGTGCTGTCACGTCCCTCAGGGCTTGGGCTGGGGGACAAGGTTCCTGGCCACCCTCCTCTTCCATCCTAGACCCCCAGAAGCCCAGCGAGTCCCAAAGCATACTCTGTGGGTTTGACGGACCAGTGGTCACAGAAGAAATTTGCTTTTCTTAGCACAAAGCCAGTCATAGACAGGACCCAACCCACGAGGAAGCCCCTGATTGCCCACAGATGTCTGAACGGCACCCAGCTGGCAGGCCTGTGCTCGCTTTCATGTCTGGTTTCCATTCCAGTGGCGTGTGGGACGAGGGGACCCTTCTTCATGGAATCGAGGGCAGCCTGCCGAGAGCTTTCCGCGAGTTGTTTTCCTGACTGGGGAACCTCTCCTTCTGGTCATGAGCTGCAGACGTTCAAGCTCATGCACTTCAGTTTCCAAGAGGATTGAGTGTTGATTTTTGCTGGAGACAAGTCCTGCTCTGTGCTTTGTTCTCTCCGTGGTTGCTCACCCCTAGCACTGCTGGCCCTTTCTTCCCTAGGCTTTCCGGGGGCCCCCAGAACTTCAGGAAATCCCAGTGGAGTCTGGGCTGCGTTCTTGGCAGGGGCAGGCCCAGGGAGGGAGATGACTGCAGCTGGCTGTCCTGTGGAAGGCTCCCGAGTTTCCAAAATTTAGCATTTCCTAAAGGGAACTCAGTTCTCTCCTAAAATCCTGCCCTCTTCCCTCAGTCTTCCTCATTTCCATAACTGGATTACCACTCACTCAGTGGGTCAAGCCTCAAACCTAAGAGCTGTTCTTAATTCTCCTTTCTCTGTCCTCCTGTTGCAGTAAGTCCTACCATGGCGCCCTTCAAAGTTTATCTGGAAGAGATTTACTTTTCTCCGTCTCCACCGTCACCATTTCTTGCAACAACTTCTATCTAGTTCCTCCCTCAACGCACTTGCTCTCCTCTAGTCCATTCGCTTAGATGGTACCAAGAACGATTCTCTCAAACTGTGTACTGCTCTGCACAAAATGCGTAATGCTCTGCATGAACTGCCCCTCACCCCTCTCCCTCTGCCCCCTTCACACTGCTTTTCTCTCCTTTCCTCAACACACCAGCCTCTTTTCCCCTTTCAGGATCTTTCTCGGTCTGAAATAGTCCTACTTTCCCCACAACTGGCTTCTACTCATTTTTTCCAGATCTCATCTTAAATTTCCTGTCCTCAGAGAAGTCTGATCACTCTGCCTAAATGAGATTCCACTGCCCTTCCCTCTCCCTTCTTTTTGTTTTTTTTCCGCAGCAGACTGCATGGTTGTTAATTATTTTGTTCATTGTTCGTTATCTATCTCACTGCTTGACTATAAGATCTTGTTGGCTATTCTGTTTCCAGTGTCCGGCAGAGGGGTGCTCTAAAATTATTTTTGAGTGAATGGATAGATGAATGGATTGGTGGATGGATAGTCTTCTTGGGGCTTCATAGGACCTGACCAAATTCCTCATAAAGGTCACTCGGATCTATAGTTCCCAGAGCTGAGCTAAACTAAGCCAGGACTTAGTCCATAAATTCAGGCAGATGTCAATTCAATTCAGTTCAATTCCACTAAATTCAATTTGATTCAATTCAGTTCAATAAATATTTATGGAAAGCCTATAATGTGCTAGTCCCTGGAGCCTGGAGATACAATCATGAACGAGATAGACATAGAGCTTACAGGAAAGAGGGTTGGGAGAAAATTAAAATGCAATTATAATATAGAATAGTGCAATCTATAATTATGATATGGGAAGTAAAGGGTGCTGTCAGAGCACACAAAAGAAGTGTCTGAATGTAGTCTGGGGAGTTCAGGGAGAGGACAGACAGCCCTCCTGAGCACTATGATGGCACCTTTTCTAATCTTCTTTAGGATTTGAGAAGGTGGAACAGTGAAAATCTGATTCCGACAAGAGTAACTGCCACATTTTAAGTGCCTACTATGAACCAGGCATCATCCTGGGCACTTCACATATGATGTCTCTTCTCACCACGACAATCCTGCCAGGTTGGTATAATTATCTCCATCTTACAAATGTGAAACTGTAAAAGCAAGTACTATGCCCACAGCCACTGTTTTAGGACAGATTCCCTGGGAAATTGACTGGGATGGAGGTCTGTGCACAGGGTGCTCCTAGAAACACCACTGGTGAGGGTGTGAAGGCAGCGGGGTCAGACGGAGGAGAAGCTGAGCAGTGGAGCAAGGGCCATAATGGCCTTTTTTGGTACCATGAGCTCTAGAAGATTCCTCAGAATTGTTCTGAATTGAAAAAGGGGGTGGCTTTGAGTGCCCGGTTGACCAGTCATTGAACCCCGCCTGTCCCTGGGATGAGGGCATAACCTCGGCTGCCTAGCCTCCTTCATCTGAGGGCAATTCCTGGAGAAGCAGTAGGTTGGTAGCTGTGAGCAGTGGGAGAATGGGTGCCTTGGTCCTGACCCCGGCACGCTGCAGCCACCAGCTCCTACATGGTAGCCTGCACACCCCATGTTGACGTGTCCCGGGACGTGGTCCCACAACCTCTTCTCGTCCCTGTCTACTGTCACTCTTTGGTCATAGCGTTGATTCTCACAATTTTTAATCTTCCTTTTTTTTTTTTTTCTGCTTTATTTCCCAAACCCCTCCGATACATAGTTGTATATCTTAGTTGCAGGTCCTTCTAGTTGTGGGATGTGGGACGCCACCTCGACGTGGCCTGATGAGTGGTGCCATGTCCGCGCCCAGGATCCGAACCCTTAACCACTCGGCCACAGAGCCGGCCCCTCTCACAATTTTAAATACCGTTTATATGATCCCAAATTTGCATCCTCAGTCTAGGCCTCTTTCGTGTGCTTCAGACTCACGTGCCACTGTTTATTCCTCCTCTTCCCTTAACATTTCCAAAAGTCAGCTCCTGATTCTGCCCTCCCTGCAACCACTGCCTCCATAGCCTTCCCATCTCAGTTAATGGCACCTCCACTCTTTCACTTGCTCAAGACAAAACCTTGGGGTCACTCTTGACTATCCTTTTTCTCTGAGCCCTCATTCAATCCATCAGGAAATTCTTCAAAATATATCCCGTGGCAGCTCCCTATTTCACTTAAGGTAAGCTTACAATGGTCTGATCGCCCCTCATTGCCTCTATCGGTTTATCTCCTACCACTCCCATCCCACCCTATTCCATCGAGACAGGCTGGTCCCCTTGTTCCTTGAACATTCCATGCATGCTCCGACCTCAGGGCCTTTGCATGGAATCCCATGTATCTTTATAGTTCACTCCTTCACCCGCTTCAAGTCTCTGCTCAAATTCCACCTGCTCAGTGAGGCTTCCTTGCACACACTATTTAAACTGCAGTGTCCACTCTCTGTCTCTACTTATTTTACCCCTGGTATCCATCGCCTTCTAACATACTACGTAATTTAATTATTTACTTTATTTATTGCCAGTATCCCCTGACTAAAATGTCAACTTCGTGAAGGCAGGGACTTTTCTGTTTGGTTCGCTATGTCTCCTTGGGGCCTACAACACTGCCTGGCACAGAGTGGGCCTGCAGGAAGTGTTTGTTGACTGAATGAATGAAGCAGTAGAGAGGGCATTCAAGTGTGTCCGTCTTGTTCCAAAAGCACGTTCTTGCTGCCACACCACACTGCACCTTTCCTAAATAATTGGACTCCTTCAAGACAAACGTAATGCCACAGAGAAGCCAAAAGCAAGTCTCAGCCCTGCGTGAGGTCACACAGTGTAGCTCGCCGGGCTCCGTGTGTCGGAACTGATTCCAGCCAGGCTTCCTTCACTGGGCCAAAAGAATTTCTCAGGGTGCTTTGTCGGCGAAGATCTGACCCCCAGCCAACCCGTGGCTGACAAGCGATGGTAATGGGGCTCTGGAGCCCTGAGTGAATGAGCCAGGTGGGAGATTCTGGCTTGCTCCGTGATTCACAAGGCTTCTGCAGTCGTTTAGGCCCAGCCTGCCTGTCCGCTCCAGCATCATGACCAATTAACTTACCCATATTCTGGTGCTGTTCAGAATTTGTTGTTAAAGGAAACCTGGGGAAAAGAGGTTTGGCCACATTTAATTTCATCAGAGCAACATGTAAGTGGATCCTTCTTTATTTGTAAAGGGGGGTTTTGAGAGCCAGAGCCAGCTTGGGGGAGGGGAAAATCTCTAATCTTGGAATTAGAAACCCGAGGCCAGGCTCGTCTTGACTTTTCCCTAAGTTATATGACCTTGAGCAAATTACTCATTCTGTTTAAATTTCCTTTCCTGCCACACAGTCAGGAGCATTGGACTAATTATCTCTGGTAAGCGGTTGGGCTTTGGGTGGAATTCAGCCTGTACATGGTTTGTTTTGGACCTCAGTGGTTTTTAAAACGGAATCTGAAAATCTCTAGGTGGGGCTTGAGGTCTCCATTTTATAAGAGCGTGCTTCACTCCCTGTCGCCTTAAACCTGCCGGGGTCACTCATCTGTGTTACCTGCCTGCCCTTGAAGGCAGTTGAGTTTCCCTTCCAGTGATAAGAATCTAATGATTCTAAGAAATAGAATTCTTTTTGTAAATAGTGGTACCCAATGGATGATGGTGGGTGAGGGGAGCAATAGCTTTTGAACTCTAGAATGAAGAAACAGAGTTTATATGATCACTATAAACTCAGTCTGTTTACCTTTAGCTATTATTAATTTTGTTGCAATTCATTCCTTAAAGATCAGACATAACTCTTACAAGATCTCTGAACTTGATAGAATATTTTTCCACAATGTCAAGGAGATGGAAGGAACTTCCTGCAATAGGGAGCACCTGAGCTGGTATAGATGTGCCCCCTCCCACAGCATGTGCAAGTGTCATTCCTTCCTTGGGCGCCAGAAATGGAGAAAGACAAACCAGTGCCGCATGCATGAGCTGGGGTGAAGGTAGCCCGAGGGAGTCTTGGACGCAGACATAGACTTGGGTGTGGGAGACATGGCTTGGGTTCTGTGCAAAGCAAGGGTGCCAGATGGAGCCTTCTACACAAGGCTCAAAGAGCCTCAAAGAGGAACCCTTCTGTTCAAATGATTAAGGCAATGCAAGGAGAAATAGAAGTCACTAAAAAAAAAAAAAAAGAACAGTATGTTTGAAACAAGCATGTTTGAAAAAGAACAGAGCCTTGCTTGCCTTAAACAACCTCCTCTACCGCACAAATACTCCAGCTCCCACACTTCTCTGAGCCAGTGCACCAAGAGGAGTCTATTTTTATAGCCAGTAAAGTGAATATCGATCATTCCAATCTTGAGATTTCCGATCCTAAGGTGCTGATCTCAACACTGAGCATTTCTTGACCACCTACTTTGTGGCAGGCACTGGTGGCCCCTGCCCTCCAGGTCTTTCATGGCCGCTTGGCCTTGGGAGGTAACGTTGTCAGGCTGGCCCCGCTGTGTAGTCCCTAACCCCAGCCAGATGCCCGAACTGGTGCAGCAGGACTGGGCCATGAGAACTTGCCCCGTCGTGAGAAAGAGTGACCGCATTTTCATCTTCCAGCCCACTGCGTCTGTGGCAAAGTCCGAATGGAGACATTATTGTCTTGTTTAGTGGGAGAATTAAAAAAAATAAGATGCCTAGTATCAAAAGCCATTTTATCGATGGCAGGGGAAGGGGTTTCAGGAAGGTATCTTAGTCTAACTGTGCTCAATGAGTATATGTTGAATTAGCTTATCTCGGTGTTTGTGCTGCCCTATCCCTGCTGAGTTATACCAAGATATTCTAAGACATTTGGGGTAAGAAGAGATTTGGCAGGAACTGAGGCGTTTCTAATGGGAAAAACAGAACATTTTCTTTTCCTGAGAATAAAACTGCATCACATATTCTCCAGATCAGCTTTTCTGACATGGACCTTTTATTGTATTCCAGTTCTTTTTAAGGGGGAGGGTCCAGGATGTGGGCGGGTGTACCTCCTCGTTCTATTCTTAGCGAAGATGCCAGCCCCCTTGGAATCAACAACTTTTGTACTTGAAACCCAGACAACACCACAGTCTGCCACAAAGCATAATGAGTTCAATAATCCGATCGTGGCCGTTCACCTCTCCAAGGGTTGCTGCTTTGTGAATGGAGACACAATGTTCCCGGCAGCCCCTGGAAAGCCCGGTCTTCTGGGCATGCATCGCACAGGGATCTGGGGATCCAGTAATCCAGGATGAAGCTGTTTTATTATTTCAGCTGCTTCTGTGAGCACTGCATGCCATCCCAGCCCACAGGGCCTGTGTGGGGAAGGTCGGGGCTGCGAGGGGAGGGTCAGAGCACTGAAGCCTGCTCCTGCTGCTGGCCTGGGTTTTCTTTTTCAAGATGGGGAAAGAGCGAGCTTACTTCTGAGAACCCTTAATGATGTGATCATGTTTATTTTCTGATGTGTACAAGTCAGGTGTATTATTACATATTAGTTTCTGAAGTCCATGTTATTTTTCCGACCCACTTCAGACAACCGGAACTTATGTCACTCATTCGAGCCTTTAACACTTGGAAAATACAACATCACTATCCTTTATGAAGCAGAGGCACACTAACCTCCGTTCCCCAAACCCATGACGCGGCCCCCTCTGTTCTCTCGCTCGGGCCACTGTGTCCAGTCGCCATTTGGAATGGAAGCTGGACTTTGTGAAACACTCTCTTCTCACCAACTCACAGAGCATTAAAATAGAGGCTCCCTTTGCTCCTTGGGCCATTTTCAAAGGGGAAACTTTTTAAATAGACTTTCTACAGAAGTCACCAAAAAGATAGAAAACAGGAAATTAAAGGAATTACCAGGAAGGCTGCATATGATTCTAATTTTGCTCTTTCAACTAATGAAGATAATATGCCCTGAATATAACACCACACTATTAAAACCATAAAATAACAGAGTAATGGTCACATTTTTGCCTGTAATTGATTTAGTATCAGGATTCATGTTGTAAATATTCTGTTTTTACTCTCAACGTTTGTGGAAAAATGACATTTTTTTCTCTTACAAAAGTAAACTAAAATTTTGGATTTTGTTTCTATCACTGAACAAGCTTTTAGAAAGTTCCTTGTGACCTTGTTGAACTGATTATAAACGTCTTTGATTCTTAGAATAAAATGTACAAAATAGCAAGAACAAACGGAAATCTGTTTTGACCAAATCATATTGATCTGCATGCTGCTGTTTGATCTAAACACATTGTGATTTTTCAAAGTTGCAAGCGTGCACACACCCACACACGCAAATAACAAAATCCTCAAATCCCAGTGTGGGTCTCAGTTGGAGGAGCTTTGATTTGTGGTAAATGTAAGCTCCCCCTAAAAATAGGGAACGATTCAAACCGGCACCCAGGGGAAGGTAATTGATCGACTCTGGGACCTCTGCTCCCAGGTGCAATTTAAGGGGCTGCTGAGGGCATTGCAGGTACCACCATGGGATCGGGGCTCCTTAGATCCTGGTATCTCTGTCCACGTTATGGGAGGAGTCCTTCCTTCAACTGGGAAAGCCCACAGCAGTCTCCTCCACGCCTTTTGAGCAGGCCCATTTATCACTTTCTGTTTACAGGTTGAGGGGAGGCCCAGCACCAGCCTGCACCCAGCAGGCACATCCCTGCCTCCCGATCACGGGCCGCACGAACACAGAACTCGGGGCGGGCAGACAGCGGGGTTCTGCTGTTACTTAAGACACGCGTTAGGGAGGCTCCCTGAAGCCACTGTCCTCGAGCTTAGAGCTCTCCTTACAAGGAGTCGAATCACTACTGCCCATCTATGGCCAGCCAGAAGTACGCATGACACGCTTGATTCAGGGGCTTTCTGAAAGAGAAGGTAACTTGGTTTTGCCAGCTCTGGTCACCAGATCCTTGACTACAATTGTTGGTTGGGGTCCGCCCAGTCTAGGGTTCTTTTCAAGAAAGAGATATTCTTTTAACTCAGGATTTAATAACTAAAATAATTGAGACTGACTGTGCCTACAGTTGAAAGGAGAAATGTACAGTTTTTCTAAATCATTAAATTGGCTCATGTGGTGGAATGCCACGTAGCAATGAAGAATCCTATTTTAGAAGAGTTATTTGTTGACCTATTAAGGTGTTCATGCTATAGTATCGAGTGCAACGTGCAATAGTAAGTACAGTGTGGTCCACTTTTTATAAGTAAATTGCTGTCGTTCCATAGCTCAGACTTCTTCTTAGCACCTTCCAGTTTCTAAGCTCTTTTGTTTCCCTCTGACTCTCCTCTCTCCCAGTCTGGGCTACCTTCATCCAACCTGGGGAGGAAGGTCAGGGAAAATAACACTATTACTGACGATATTCTTCCAGATCTCTCATTTATAGTGTAAAAGTACAATTCTCACACTGTTAAAAAACATAATTTCTGCACATAGAGATGGCAAACTCATGCCAAAGTTTCATTAACTCATTATTGAAGGAACCAGCAGCAAGACAAGAGCTGGTTTGAAGAAAATTTGAGAAACAGGGATTGTATAGTTAGTGGGGAAAGGAATAGTGAAACAAGATTGCTAAATAGGTACAAAACATGGCAATGCTCTATAGACAAAGATGCTCTATAGACAAAGATGCTCTATACACAAGTTTTGGGGTTATCTTCTCTACCAGCCTCCCCCTGCCCACCAAAATATCGTCACAAACACCTTATCATTTTTCTACAAGCTAATCTATAACTTACTAGGGTTTCAAAATATCTGGGCCACAACCAAGGGACGTCTCTGTGAAGGGATGACCCTTCACAGACTTTTAATGCAGCTATCATTTTTGCCTTATTTCCAAGTTTTAGGTAGTTTTTCTTACATAACGACATAAACTTTGTGCCCTGGGTCCTTCAGGGTTTAGACTTTAAAAACGTCAAAACCAAGATTTGTTTCTCGTTCTCAGCTTTTCTGCCAAAATAACTCTTCCTTCCGAGACCTAGGAAAGAATAATCTTAAACCAGGGCTGGGACGCTAAGAACCAAACCCAGTCTCAGAAACAAGCAGTACCAGCTTCCTCTGGAACTGGGGCTGTTAATGGGTTGACAGATACAGTGAATGCCTAAAACAGGGGGGTTAAGTGGCTCTATATTCTGCATGCTGACTGTAGAATCTTCCAGCCCTTCCCTCACTCAGTTCCAGAACAGCAGCACCCAGGCCTTTACCCTCTTGGAAGGAGATAGGATGGAAACTCTGGTTTATTTGGCCAGTCCAAGGGCAAGACCCAAAGGTGGGTCACCCAGATCACCCTACAGTAAAGCTCAGGATTGTCAACTGCAACCTACATAGTCTGAGCTTCCAAACAGCCTTCTGGTCCACAACTCTCACTCACCAGCAGTCAGTCAAAGGACACTAGACATCTGAGGAAAGGCTCTAATTTGGAAGATAGAGATGTAAACAAAGAAAAAACAACTGGGAGGAAACAGGGAGAATACTTTTTAAGAAAAGAAAACAATTATGAGTAATATATCAGAAGGCTAAGAGAAGATACTGTACCCCTGAAATAACAGGACACTACGTGCCCCTCCTCCCCTCATACACAAAGGAACGTCCAGGGAACAAAGTGCTCCTGGAATTAATAATGTAATGGAAAAAGGAAGAAGGAATGGAAGATAAAGTTGGACCCTTGACCTTAGAAAGTAAGGCAAAAATACAAAGAAAATAGAAAATTAAGAGGGTTAGTCTGAGAGCCAAATAACAGAAATTCAAATAACAGGTCCAAAGCTAAATAACAGAAATTCCAGAAAGAGAAAACAGAGAAAATGGAGGGAGGAAATGGCCAATGAAATGGTAAAGAAAATTTCCCAGACGGAAGGAGATGATTTTCCAGATTGTCAGGACCTGCCCTGTACCAACACTAGAAACCGGAAGGTAATAAGCAACACCTTTCACATTCTGAACCTGGAACTTTCAATCTATCTACACCATCATTCAAATGTGAGCAGAGAACAAAGGCATTTTTTAAACTGTTAAGGTATCAAAAAATTTACCTTCCATGATCTTTTCTTCAGGAATCTACTAGAGGACGTGCTGTACCTAAAGAAGACATTAAGCTCAGAAAAAGGAAGGCTTAGTACAGAGGAAACTGGAGAGCCAACACAGGGGAGAAACAGGGGACTCTCCAGGGCAATGGCAAAGCAAGAGCTCAGGATGGCAACTCTGCTCCGGGGGCAGAGGGCCACCAGCCCAGAACGCAGCATGTTGCTCAGGCTGTCATCTGTACCATGCCATCATATCTTCTAAACAAGGGACTAAAGCAGGAAAGAGGAAGACATGAGGTCAAGGCAGCAGGGAACACAACCGTGAGAACAGCAAAGGGAATTCCCAGGATAACAGCAGAGAGAAGTTCAAGATGACAGCTGAGCAGTGGACTAAAAAGAAACATTTGACATTTACAACTCTGTGTAAGTGCTGGTGAAGATGCAGAGTAACTGGAACTCTCATGCATCACTAGTGGAAATGTGAAATGGTACAGCCCCTCTGGAAAACAGTTTGGCAATTTGTTATAAAATTAAACATATACCCACCATATGATCCAGCAATCCCACTCTGGATATTGTTGCATGTGTCAATGATTTGTTCCTCTTTATCGCTGAGTACTATTTCATTGGATAAACAAACAAACTCTGGTACATCCATACAATGGAATATTACTCAGCAATGAAGAGGGGGGAACTATTGACCCATGCAATGACTTGGATGAATCTCAAAGACATTATGTTGAGTAAATGAAGCCAGTCTCAAAAGATTACGTATTGAATGATTCCATTTATATGACATTCTCACAAATATAAATCTGTACTGATGAAGAATAGATCATTGGTTGCCAGGGGGCAGGGGATGTGTGTGACTATAAAGAGACAGCACAAAGGAGTTTTTGAAGTGATGTAACTATTCTTTATTCTGATTGTGGTGGTAGCTACAAGAATCCATATATGTAATAAAATTTATAGAATAGTACAAAGAAAGAAAAAGTCAACTTTACCATATAATAATGTAAAAAATACAATTTTAAAAAGAAAAAAACCTGTGTGTATTTATTATTGTCATAAAATTAAAATATTTTTTAAAATTTGAAGAATGTAAAACAAAATATTATCAGTGCATATCTCTGAGTGGTAGGATAACTGATAACTAACTTCTTTGCTTACGTGTATTTTCTGGGTTTTTTTGGGGGAGATATAAGGTATTTATGCAATACAAAGGACATAAAAAGTATCATTTTAATCTCCAAATATTTTTATTTGTTTGTTTTTAAGTGTAGAATTCAGCATATTTTAGTATATCCACAAAGTTATACAACTATCATCACTATCTAATTCCAGAACGTTGGCATCTCTCCAGAAAGAAATCCATACCCTTTTTTGTAGTCACTCCTCATTTCTGCCCCCCAGTGCTTAGAAACCGCTAGTTTACTTTCTGTCTAGATTTTCTTATTCTGGATATTTCATATCAACGGAATTATACAACACGTGGCTTTTTGCGTCTGACTTCTTTTACCCAGCATAATATTTTCAAGATTTCATCCTTGATACAGCAAGTATTGGTACTTCACTTTTTTAATGAATAATATCCAATTGTATGGGTATAGCGTATTTTGTTTACCTATTTATCAGTTGATAGATATTTGTGTTGTTTGCACCTTTTGGCTATTATGAATAATGCTACTATGAACATTTGTGTACAAGTTTTTGTATGGACATATGTTTTTTAATTCTCTTGAGTAAATACCCAGCAGTAGATTTGCCGAGCCATGTGGTACCTATATGTTGAAGCTTTTAAGGAACTGCCAAGCCGTTTTCCATAGCAGCTGCACTATTTCACATTCCCACCAGTAATGTTTGAAGGTTCCAATCTCTCCACATTCTCACCAACACTTGTTATTATCTGCCTTTTTGATGATAGCCATCCTAGTGGATGAGAAGTGGTATTTCATTGGGTTTTGATTTGCAATTCCTAGAAACTAATGATATTGAGCATCTTTTCATGAACTTATTGGCTATTAGTATATATTCTTGGAGAAATGTCTATTCAAATCATTTGCCCATTTTTAAAGTGGAGTATTTGTGTTTCTATCATTGAGTTTTAAGAGTACAGTGTAATTTTGAGGTTAATATCAATTACTTCTTTTTATGAAGATGTGATAAAATCCTTAGCCATGTGGTTAAGAAAATATGACCTATTCTCATTGAGACTTTTGTCATTCTGTATCATTCACTGATCCTTTTCATTGTCTTCCTGTTTTTTTGTGTCATGTAAAATGGAATTGAAATGGTAGATATTTTTTAAATCAGAATCTTTAATAATAATTACAGAGAACTGTCTCTGTCTGAAATTTCTGAAAGTTTTTATTTTTTAAAATTCCAAAGTGAAATTAGCTATTTTTTTCAGATTATGGAATAAGTATGTATTCACTGTAAAAAAAAATTCAAGGAGGTCTGATTTCCAGTTCTGCCTGTAAGGAGATTGAAAGTTACTCTTCTGTCCTAACAACAAGTAAAAAGCTGAACAGATTGAAAAACCAACTCTTCTAGGATCTGTAGGAGAGGTGAGGTCAGGGCAAACTGCTGTCCCCAAGATTAGGGAGACAGACAGGTGGAGACAGGGCGTCATGGCTTCCTGAAGTGGAGTCTCAGAAGCAGAAACCACTGCAGGAATTGGTGTGGGTAGGAAAACCTGGACTATCACCAACAAATTGCTGGAAGTTCAGTGTGGACAACTCTGAGAGTTAAAAACTCCAGGGAGAGCCAGTCATAGGGGGGCCTCCACAATTTTGTGAGATTCACCTCTAGGTGCTTGACCAGGTTCTCATAGTAATTATTAGAGAAAAATCCCCTTGTGCTTCCAGCAGAGGGAGGGGAAAACAAACCATTTTGAAATACTCCAGAGCACTCTTTTCTTTTTAATGAGGTTTGCTGTCAGGAGAAGCTAGTTAACCAGAGCCTAAGCTGCTGGGATATTATCAGAGCCTTAACTGACCTGGGGAAGGGAAATACCCAACTCCAGTCAGCTGTAGCCCTTGTCTCCCACCTCAGTGGGGAGAAAAAACCCTGAGAAACGCTTGTGGCATTCCCAGTCCAGAGGCACAGGCTCACTAGGAGACTGAGACCTAATCCCAGGACTATAGAATGCTTCCCCCATACCACCACCACATTAAAAAACCTATTTACGGTAGTTCCTTTTACCCGGTACCTCATGTCCAGCTAGCAAGAAAAATTACGCAACATACCAAAAGGCAAAAAACGCAATTTGAAGAGGCAGAACAAGCATCAGAACCAGACATAGCAGGGATGTTGGAATGAATTTAAAACAACTATGATTAATATGTTAAGGTCTCCAATGGATAAAGTAGACAGCATGCAAGAACAGATGGGGAATGTAAACAAAGAGATAGAAATGCTAAGAGAGAACCAAGAAGAAGTGCTAGAGGTCAAAAATGCTATAACAGAAATGGAGAATGCTTTTGATGGGTCTATTAGCAGAATAGTAGATGGATATGGTGAGGAAAGAATCTCTGAACTCAAGGATATCTCAATAGAAACCTCCAAAACTGAAAAGCAGAGAACAAAAACTGAGCAAAAGAGAACAGAATATCCAAGGACAACTACACAATGTGTGACATACACATAATGAGAATACCAGAAAGGAAAGAAAAATAGAAGAGAATAGAAGAAATAGTTGAAACAACAATGATTGTGAATTTTCCCAAATTAATGTCAGATACCAGACCACAGATCTAGGAAGCTCAGAGAACATCAAGAATCATAAATGCCAAAAAAAACTATACCTAGGCATCATTTTCAAACTACAGAAAATCAAAGATAAAAAAATCCTGAAAGAAGCTAGAGGAAAAAAAATCTTACCTATAGAGGAACAAAGATAAGAATTATATCTAGCTTCTCCTCTGAAACCATGCAAGTAAGAAGAGAGCAGAGTGAAATATTTAAAGTATTGAGAGAGGAAAAAAACCCTACCAACCTAGAATTCTGCACTTTGCAAAATTGTCAAACAAATTGACAAACAAAAATTGAGGGAATTTGTTGCCAGTAGACCTGCCTTGCAAGACATGTTAAAAGAAGTTCTTCAGAGAGAAGGAAAATGATATAAGTCGGAAACTTGGATCTGCGTACAGAAAGGAAGAGCGTTGAACAAAGAATAAGTGAAGGTAAAATAAAAACTTTTATTTTCTCCTTAATTAATCTACAGATAACAGTTTGTTCAAAGTAATATTAGCAACAATATATTCAATTATGTATGTTTATGTATATATCTTATGTATACACGTATATATGTTTATGTATATTTATATATAAGTGAAATGAATGGTAGCAATAATACAAGGGACAGACAGAAGGAAATAGGATTCTTTTATTATTATAAGGCATTTACAGCACCCATGAAGCAGTATAGTGTTATTTAAAGTGGACTTGGATTAGTTGTAAATGTATATTGCAAACTCTAGGATGACCACTAAAAAAACTAAAAACAGAAGTATAACTGATATGGTAAGAAAGGAGAGAAAATGGAATCATATAAAATGCTCAATTAAAACCACAAAAGGCAGAAAAAGAGTGGAAGACAACAACAGGAACAAAAAACATGGACAAGAAATAGAAAACAGCAACAAATATGGTAGATGTTAACCCAGCTATATTAATAATCACTTTGAACATCAATGGTCTAAGTGCACCAACTAAAAGACAGAGATCGTCAGAGCACATAAAAAACCAGACCCTTGTATAGGTTATATACAAGAAACCCACTTTAAATATAATGACTCACATACGTTAAAAGTGAATAGATGGAGAAAAATATGCCATGCTAACCCTTCAAAACATCAAAAGAAGGCAGGAATAGCTATATTAATTTCAGACACAGCAGACTTCAAAGCAAGGAAAATTATCAAGCATAAAGAAGAGCATTACATAATGATAAAGGAATCAATTCTCCAAGAAAACATAACAATCTTTAGCATATATGAGTCTAACAATAAAGTGTCAAACTATATGAGGCAAAGACTGATAGAACTGAAAAAAGAAATAGAAGAATCCACTGTCATAATTGGAGACTTCAACACTCCTCTAGCAGAAATGGATAGATTCAGCAGGCAGAAAATCAGTCAGGACAGACTGAACTCAACAACACCATCAATCACCTGGATATAATTGACATCTATAAACTACTTCATCCAACAGGAGCAGAATACACATTCTTCTCAAGCTCACATGGAACATCCGCCAAAATAGACCACTTTATGGGCCATAAAACACACTTTAACACATTTAAGATAATAGAAATAATACAATGTCTGCTCTCAGATCACAGTGGAATTAAACTAGAAATCAATAACAGAAAGATAACTGAAAAATCCCAAAATGAGTAAACAATGCACTTCTCAATAATGTATGAGTCAAAGAAGAGATTTCAAGAGAAATTTAGAAATATTTTGAATTAAATGAAAATGAAAACATAGCTTTTCAAAATTTGTGGGATGCAGCAAAAGCAGTGTTTAGAGGGAAATGTATAGCATTGAATGCATATAGCAGAAAAGGAGAAAAATATAAATCAATAATCTAATTTCCACCTTAGGAAATTAGAAAAAGCAGAAGAAATTAAATCCAAAGAAAGCAGAAGAAAAAAAAAATAAGAATTAGAGCATAAATCAATGAAATTGGCAACATGAAATCAATAGAGAAAATAAAATCAAAAGCTAGTTTTTTGAAAAGATCAATAAAATCAATGAGCTCTAGCCAGGTTACCTAAGCAAAAAGAGAGAGCACATTAATTACTAACATCAGAAATGAAAGAGGGGACACTAAAAAGACAATAAAGGAATACTGTGAACAACTCTATGCCTCCAAATTTGATAACTTATATAAAATGGGCCAATTCCTTGAAAGACACAATCTCCAAAACTCACACAAGAAGGAATAGACTATCTGAATAGGCCTATATCTATACTGAGGCCTATTAAATAAATTGAATAATAATTAATGACCTTCCAAACCAGAAAGCACCGGGTCCAGAAGGTCACTGGGGAATTCTACCAAACATTTAAGAAAGAAATTATACCAATTCTCTACAATCTCTCTCAGAGGATAGAAGCAGAGGGAATACTTCCTAACTCAGTCAATTAGACCAGCATTACCTTACTATCAAAACAGACAAACACATTATAAGAAAATTGCAGACCAATATTTCTAATGAACATAATGCAAAACTCCTCAAAAAATATTCACAAATCAAATGCAAGAGTGTATAAAAAACATTACACACTACAACCAAATGAGATTAATCCCAGGTATGCAAGGCTGGTTCAACATTCAAAAGTCAATTAATGTAATCTATCACATCCACAGGCTAAAGAAAAAAGATTATATGATCATATCAATAGATGCAGAAAAAGCATTTGACAAAATCTAACACCCATTCATGATAAAAATTCTTCAGTAAACTAGGAATAGAGGGGAACTTCCTCAACTTGATAGACCCGAAAGAATTCTACAGTTAATATCATACTCAGTGGTGAGAAACCCAGAGCATTTTCACTAAGATCAGGTACAAGGCAAGGATGACCCCTCTCAGTACTCCTTTCAACATTGTACTGGAAGTTCTAGCAATGCAATAAGTCAAGAAGAAATAAAAGATATACAGTTTGGGAAGAAAGAAATAAAACTGTCTTTGTTCGCAGAGGACATGATCATCTATGTGGAATATCTGACAGAATCACCAAAAAAACTCCTGGAACTAATAAGTGATTATAGCAAGGTTGCAGGATATAAAGTTAATATACAAAAATCAATTGTTTTCCTACATACTACCAATGAAGAAGGGAATTTAAAATTAAAAACATAATATTGTTTACATTATTAATTACGTTATGTATATCTGAAATGAAATACTTAGGTATAAATCTAACAAAATGTGTACAAGATCTATGTGAGGAAAACTAAAAAAATTCTGATGAATGAAATCAAAGAACTAAATAAATGGAGAGATATTCCATGCTCATGGATAAGAGGAATCAACATTTTCAAGATGTTAGTTCTTCCTAACTTAATCTATAGATTTAATGCAATTCTAATGAAAATCCCATCAAGTTATTTTGTGGATTGACAACCCGATTCCAAGTTTATATGGAGAGGCAAAAGACCCAGAATAGCCCATACCATATTGAAGGAGAACAAAATTGGAAGACTGACACTATTTGACTTCAAAACTTGCTATAAAGCAACAGTAATCAAGACAGTGCGTATTGGTGAAAGAACAGGCAAATAGATCAATGGAACAAAAGAGAGAGCCCAGAAATAGACCCATGTAATTATAGTCAATTGATCTTTGACAAAGAAGCAACGGCAATACAGTGGAGCAAAGACAGTCCTTTCAACAAATGGTGCTGGAACAACTGGACATCCACGTTTAAAAAAAAAAAAATCCAGACACAGACCTCACAACCTTCACAAAAATTAACTCAAAATCATCATAGGCCTAACTGTAAGACGTAAAACTATGAAACTCCTAGAAGATAACACAGGAAAAAGCCTATATGGCCTTGAATATGGCAATGACTTTTTAAATACAACAAAGGTGTGATCTGTGAAATCAACACTTGATAAACTGGACTTCCTTAAAATTAAAAACTTGTGCTCTGGGAAAGACAATGTCAAGAGAACGAGAAGACAAGCCACAGACTGGGAGAAAATATTTGCAAAAGACACATCTGATAAAGGACTGTCATTCTAAATATACAGAGAACTCCTAAAACTTGACAATATGAAAATGAACAACCAAGCAAAAAATGGACCAAAGACCTGGACATCTCCCCAGTGAATATACACAGATGCAAATAGCATATGAAAAAATGCTCCACATCATATGTCATCAAAGAAATGCAAATTAAGACAAAAATGAGGTTCCTCCACACACCTATTAGAATAGCCAAAATCCGGAACACTGACATCCAAATGCTGGCAAGAATGTGCAGCAAGAAGAATTCTCTTTCACTGCTAATGGGGATGCAAAATGATACCGTCACTTCGGAAGACAGTTTGGTGGTTTCCTACAAAACTAAACATATTCTTACCATACAGTCCAGAAATCACACTCCTTGGTATTTATCCAAAGGAGTTGAAACTTATGTTCACAGAATAGCCTGCAAAGAGATGTTTAGAGCAGCTTTATTCATAATTGCCAAAACTTGGAGGCAACCAAGTGTCCTTCAGTTGGTGAACGGATAAATAAGCGGTGATACATCCAGACAATGAAATATCATTCAGCACTAAAAAGAAATGAGCTCTCAAGCCATGAAAAGACATGGAGGAAACTTACATGCATATTACTAGGTGAAAGAAGTCAAACTGAAAAGGCTACATGCTCTGTGATTCCAACTATCTGACATTTCTGGAAAAGGCAAAACCATGCAGACAGTAATAGATCAGTGGTACCCAGAGGTTGAGGGGGGTGGAAAGGGGTGAATGGAGAATTTCATTTATCTCTGTGCAGACCGCAGACGAGTTTTTAGGGTAATGAAAATACTCTGTATGATACTATAATGGTGGATACATGTCATTATACATTTGTCCAAAACCATAGAATGTACCACACCAAGAGTGAACCCTAAAGTAAACTACGGGCTTTGAGTGATTATGATGTGTCAATGTAGGCTTAGCAATTGTGACAAATGTTCTATCTGGATGGAGAATGTTGATAATGGAGGCGGCTATGCGTGTGTAAGGGCAGAGGATAAATGGGAAATCTCTGCACCTTCCTCTCAATTTTACTGTGAACCTAAAACTGCTGTAAAAAATATAGTCTTAAAAAAATTCAAACAACCCCAAAGTGAAAATCACCTGTACTTCCATCTCACAAGTAGAACAATTGCTAACATTTGCCAGGTATCTGCCCAGACTTTTTGTCCATGTTTATAGGTGTAACACACACACACACACACACAATTAAAATGGGAATATGCCATGCATGCTTTCTTGCTACTTGCTTTTTTATTCAACAATGTGTTGTAGCCACAAATAATATGGATATACATCTTAATTTTTAAAGGTTGCATATCATTCCATATGTGGGGAATACACCATAATCTGTTTTAACCATCTACTCATAGATATATTACATCCATGTATGTATGTGTGTGTGTGTATGCACATGTGTATACTTGTCTGATTATCACTATATTATGAATTTCTAGAAATGAAATTAATGGGTGAAAGGGAATGGGGAATGCCCACGTACCATTTTGACACATAGTGCCAAATTTCCCACCAGAAAGGTTGTACCAATTTACACATCCAACACTGTTAATAAGAGTGTTCATGTCTCTAACACTAGGTATTGTCATTATTTTTAATCTTTACCAATATTTCAGGCAAAGAAATGAGATACCATTATTTTTAATTGGTATTTTTTTGTTTCCAGAACTGTTGAACATATTTCCATATGTATAACTGGCCATTTGTATTACCTATTTTTAAATTTGCTTGTCTGCGTGTCCTGCTATTGTTTTCCTATGGGGATGTTAGTCTTTTCTTATTGATTTATTAGAACTCTTTGTATGTTAGGAGTTATTGATTCTATGTCTTGCATAATGCACAATGATCTCATTTAAATATAATTTTCATGAAATTGGTCTATAACTTTGATTTTTCTATTCTCTTGATTTGTGCAATTCTGGGACATTCAAGGCAGGCTCTGTAAAATGCCTGCTGCTTGTTACCCTGGGCATATTTTCTTTCTGTGAACAGTATGGTGTTCTACATCTTTAAGTTTGCTTACATCTGAGATGCTTCTCAATGATGAGAAGGAATTTAAGGACTTAGACTTTTTGGTAGAAAGGGAACAAATTCCAGTTTTACAACTATCTGAAAAAAAATTCTCCCCCCCACCTGTCCTCAAAGCCCTATGCTCTAATCACGTGATTAGTCTTTATGGCAGAGCCAGCCTCCATCCTGAGTCATCTTCTTCATATAAATTCAGTTATGGTCCAAGGGGCCCACCATCAATAACAAACACACTCCTATCCCTGGGGGAATTCCAAGGACTTAGAGCTTACCTCCCAGGATCTAGGGAGAAAGGCCAGCCACCTTTTTTACTATACAACAGTGGTGATAATGACAATGACATAATTTCTAGTGCACCCCACTCCTCCCATTTCAGAAATAAAATGCCCTAACTCGGTTAAACAGCTATCTTTTCAAAGAATGCTTAAGAAGTAAGTCTCATGGGGGAAATCCGAGGTGCATGTGTGGGTGTGCACTTCAAATCCTGCTTTGGCATAGGCTAGATTCACGGCCTCAGCTTCAGGTAAGAGGTGGCATTTTGGTTGATCCTCCCCAGCACACACTCTGAAGTCTCAACAAACTGTTAATTTCCTTTCCCGTGAACACTTCTCTCATTAACCAGCCCCTGGGCATTTTCCAGTGGAAAATGGAATTGTTGGCTTTCCCCAGCTCCTGTTTACAGTCCAATGAGTTGAAAGATGAATCAGGCAATTACCGTATTTCATGCTGATGGAATGCAGGTGGAGGACTGAAGTCAGGAGCATGTTAAGTAGTCCATTTGGGTCCACTGGGACCAGTGGAGGGAAAGAAAATGGAAAAGGAGAAAGATGCCGGGACTGAAATAGCAGAAGAAACAACATTTAAATAGGAGCTGCCTTAATGAGAACGTGTCACCTCAGAGTCAACAAGATGTCAGTAGATGGGCTGCACCTGTCCCTTGAGAGCCTCTCCAAGAAAAACCAAGCACCAGAGACCAATGGAAGCAGGAAAACCAAACCAGACTCCTCAGATAGACTTCAGCAAATAAAATCTCAGCTCCCGAAGCATCAGGTCTTGCTCAGATGGGCTGAACCTCGCCTTCCCTCACACCTCCACATCTTCCGAGGGAGGAGCCTCGGAAGAATTTAGAGCCTCAGCGAGTGTTAGAGTTTGCTTCTTTGTTTGTTCCTAGAGTGATCGATTTTCACCACCAACACGCACTCCTTCATGTCGATTAAATCAGATTGCTTTGGGTGTGAAGAGCAGCTGGAGTTAGAACAGCCCCAGTCTCAGGGGTCTTCTTTGCAAAAGGATCTTTTTACCTCAGGTGATGACTGCGCTAGGATTTTGGACGATGGGGAGAGGGTAGAGCAGAGCCTTTTCCCCAGCTGTTCTTAAAGGCAGGAGCCTAGAGCTCTGGGAACAAAGCAGTCGCCTTGGCTGGTACTTCACGCTGACCACGTTGATCTAACTCAACCTCCAGGACACTGTGCAAACATTTACTGAGCTTCTGCTCTCCAAGGAGGGCAGCTGGTGAAGGAGAGGGCTCGACTGGAGGCCCGTAACCTGCTCGTTCTGAACTCCCCTTCCTCTCAAGTATGTTTGTGTTAATTATCTACTTATGTCAGGGAAGAGCATTCTGGAGGCCTCCATGACACCGGCGGTGGCCTCACTCTCCACTCCGCTCTTGCAGAGTCGCTGCTCCTGGAGCTGTGTGCAGACTCAAGGGAAAAGGTTATTCCAGAAATATTCCATTTCCGTCTCTAAAGGATGACGTTCCAGGGACAGGTTTATGCTTTCTGAGTTGTTACTCAAGACAGAAGCCAATAGTGACTTAAGGAGAGAAGAAGCTGAAACATAATAATAAGCAATGGCCAAAATTAGAGCCGAGGGGGCAGGGCAGTCTTCCCACCAAGGTCTGTAACTCCTTTTACTCCAGCTGGGCTGCCGGCCTTTGTTAAAATCTCCGTCATAGCAACAGAAGCTCTGCTTTCCCTGCCACTCCCTCATCTCCACATTCCCTACCCTGCAAAGATGTGGCACCTCTTGTAAACCCCAGCAACTTATTAGACCCCCAAGAGGTTCCGAAATTGCTGTTGGCAAAGGCATGTTGTTCCTTGCCTTTTCAAGCGGCTGCTTAGTTATAAAGATCAATGCTGTGAAGAAATAAATTTAAAAAAAAAGTGGAGGTTATAGGTGGGCCTTCAGACTCTGTTGATACTCCCAGGGGGTGGTCCCAGAAGCACATTTGAAAGCAAGTAATGGCAAGGATTGGAGGGACGTTTTTGGTATCTTTAAGAGTGCCCTGGGTGCTTGGTCACAGGCCTCCAGACCAGATCAGTCCTAGGAAAAGAGTGAAGGAAGCAGCCTGACCTCTGAGGCTCCCTAACTGCTTTCCACCCATCCCGCTTTCCCCCATGGTTGTTCCTCCTCCTTTTTTCCAAAAATTATTCCACTGGGAAATGGTGTGACCAATGGTGGTTGCTGAACCGCCCCTCCCAGAAGTACTTGGGGATGATGCTTAATTTGAAAAAGTACTTCTAGCCTTTCTATTTCAGTTTCATTAGTGATGAGGACATATTTTGGGACAGGCTATGGGGAACAGCAATATTTAACTATTTGTTCCTTCAGCAAATAATTATTGAGTACCTCTGATACTCTGGACCTTGGTGGGGGCAAGATGGGGGGTTCTTCATGAATTTTGGTCTTTCAACATCAGAACTATGGCTGGTTTCCTCCTAAATTACCCAAAGGTAAAATTCACTGCAGTGAATATTGATTTTCTTCCGAAGTTGACATATTCTATTCTCAACGAGGAAAGCATTAAGGTACTAAGAAACATTGGACCCTTCCTGAGTCAAATTATATTATAAGGGTCCTAAACTTAGCTGAGAATGAATCTACTTGAGTCATGTGCTGTCGTCTCCAAATTTAAATTTCTGCATCTCTCTTGAGTTCCATGCACATACTTCCATTTGCCTGTTAATCAGCTCTATTCAGATGTTCTATAGGAACCTCAAATTCCACTTCTTCAGAGCCAAACTCACTATTTTCCCGGGAGACTTGCTCCTCCTCCTCCTATGTCCTCTGTATCACTGACATCTTCTCCACCTACCTAGCTACCCAAGCCATCATTCTTGGAGATTCTTCCTTGCCCAATCTTTCAAACCAATTGCTAAGTCCTGGCTATTCTACCACTCACAGAAGAACAGCATTGTCACGTGTTTAGATCAGAACTGGCCAAAGGCATACTTTAATTTCAAGCACTTTGCAGGGAAAAAACTTGACTAAGCAGTCAGATGCTTGCTAATATATTACTTTGAGTGGTGAATTAATTAATACAATTACTGAGTTCACTTACAACTTAAGCAAGTAAATTCACTTTCCCATAACAAACACATTTATGACTTAAGTAAATAATTTCTGAAAAGGATGCATTTTCTATTCTCTGAGGTTATCACAAGCATTCAAAGGTTACATTTCTGAGAGGATAAATAATAGCTCTGTAAGCAGTTGTGTATCTTGGCAAACCCCTTTCTCTTTCTCATTGAAAATCTTAACCATGAGAGGAACTGGCATCATAATTTGAGATGCAGGCCATGCACATTTTGTGTGTGTGTATGAGGAAGATTTGCGCTGAGCCAACATCTGTGCCAGTCTTCCTCTACTTTGTATGTGGGATGCCTTTACAGCATGGCTGATGAGTAGAGCAGGTCCACACCTGGGATCTGAACCTGCGAACCCCTGGCTGCTGAAGCAGAGTGCACGGAGCCTTAACCACAGAGCCTTAACCACGCAGCCACAGGGCAGGCCCCAGAACATGTACATTTTAATCTTATTTGAGATCTTTGCCCCAGGTGGATTATCTTTTCATTATACTCCTGTTGTCACTAGAATGTAAATATGGACTATTCTATAAACTTTTCTTCCTTCTTTTGCTGAGAAGGGCAATAAACAACACAGCACTTAATTTCTTAAAGAACTTATGTCAACAGTGTGATTTCTTCTTGTCTTAGTCCATTTGCGCTGCTGTAACAGAATGCCATAGACTTGGTGGCTTAAACAACACACATTTATTTCCCACAGTTCTGGGAAGTCCAACACGAAGGTGCTGGCAGATTCAGTGTCCAGTGAGGGCCTCCTTCCTGGTTCCTAGATGGCCACCTTCTTGCTGTTTCCTTACATGGTGGGAGGCGTGAGGGAGCCCTCTGGGGTCATCTCCTATAAGAGCACTAATCCCATTCGTCAAGGTTCTACTCTTGTGACCTAAGCACCTCCCAAAGGCCCCACTTCCAATTGCCATCACATTGAGTATTAGGTTTCAACATAAGAATTTTGGGGGGACATAGACATTCAGTCTATAGCACTTATCTTTATAGGGCTTCTCAAAAAAATCATAGTGACCTATGTCTTCAATTTTAACTGAGGTTAATCTAAATTTGAGACATAATTTTTCAGTCCATATTCCTAGAATTCTCTTGTTTCTATCCTCTTTCTCACCATCTCCGCTGTTACCGCCTGAGTTTAGGCCCCACCATAATTTGCCCGGAGGACTGACCAACAACTCCCAATGGGTACCGCCTTCCCTGCCTTGCTCCCTTCCCAACCGTGCCCTAGACTGAAGGACATTTCAAAGTGTGCAGATAGGCTCTTGTAATTCTTCTGCTTAAAACTATTTATGGGCTTCCCTTTGCTCATAGATTAAATAGAAACTCTTTAGAGTGGCATAATAGGCCCTGTTTAGAAAAGAAGTGAAGATGTATGATAATGTGATCTAGAATAAGAAATATATATTTGGTCTTCATCCGTGTTTCTAGCACAAAGCTCCTAAAACCCTTGGAATTTCCTAAGTGATAAGAGCAATAAAGGTGTCTTGATATTCACAGCAAATCTCTTTCAACCACACCTGAGTCTATGTTAATGTAGTGACTTTTGGAGAGCATGAAAGGATGGGGGCTGGTTGCCAAGGGAACCAACTCTGCAACTGAAGCGTTGGAACTTTCAGTCCAACTCCTGACCTCTGGGGTGGGAGAGAAGCTGGAGGTTGAATCAATTACCAATGGCTGATGATTTAATCAATCATGCTTATGTAATAAAACCTCCATAAAAACCCAAAAGGATGAGATTGGAAGAGTTTCCAGTTGGTGAACATGTGGAGATTTGACAAGTGGAAATCCCACACATGGAGATTTAAGGAGAGTGGTGCTCTCAGAGAGGGCATGGAAGCTCTGCGCTCCTTTCCATATTCCTCACCATATGCATCTCTTCCATCTGGCTGTTCCTGAGTCATATCCTTTTATAACAAACTGGTAAATGTAAGTAAAACATTCCTCTGAGTTCTATGAGCTGTTCTAGCAAATTAATTGAACCCAAAGCAGGGGTCGTTGGAACCTCTGATCTATAGTGGTTGGTCAGAAGCCCAGGTGACAACCTGGACTTGCAATTGACCTCTGAAGTGGGAGGTAAGGCAGTCTTGTAGGACTGACCCCTTAACCTGTGAGATTTGACACCATCTCCAGGTAGATAGTGTCAGAATTGAATTAAGTCCAGTGCTTGGTAGTGTGGAACAAACACACACACACTGGATTCCTCCCTGAAATATTCCTTTCATATCAGTCAGGATTCAAAAAGATAAAAAAGAAACCACTCTAGATATTTTAAGCAGAAAACAATTAATATGGACATTAGATGTTTATTGAAGTGTTGGAAGAGCTTGAGATGTAGCCACATCTCCAAGAATGCCATCACAACTGGCCTACCAGGGGAGATCGTAGCTCTGCCAAAATAGGAAGGCAAGGAATTAGAACACACTACTATGGCTACGATCTAGGTGTCAGGAAGGTGCTATCACCTTGACGACAACTGAACAACCATGAAGATAGTAACTAGACACTGGAAGTCTGCTGCAGAAAAACTCCACAACCTCAACAGAAATCAGCCAAGAGCATCAGAGCTATAGCCTCTGCCTTGGTTCCACCTTCTAAATCTTGAGAGGTACGTGTAATTGCTGGAAACTAATTTGCATCTAGACATCTGTCTCAAGGGAATTTTGGAAAAATAGCCTTTAGCTGTCCAGGAAGACAAATAGAACAGACGGTAAGAATGGATGCTAAGTGCGCATTGACTGTAACCAACACACCTTTCTCTTGCCTTCTGTTGCTCAATATTCTGCTTTTCCCCCTAAACCTATGGTGCCTCATCTTCTGCCTGTTCCATGCTGTGTTGTTACTCAGGACTCAGACCTATCTTTTTCTCACTCTATATTCTCTTTATGGGCAATTTAATGCACTCAGTACTCAAGGATTCCAAAATCATCATCTCTAGCCAGGACTCTTTCACACATGCTTCCTGTATCTCTAGCTGCCTATGGGATCTCTGTCTAGATCTGTCACAGGCACCTCAAACCGAACACATCCAAAACTAAACCAATCACGTCCCCTCCTCAAACCAGCTCTGTCTCCTGATGTCCCTATCTCAGTAAATGGTGACATAATCTGTCTCATCTCCCAAGCAAGAAACCTGGGAGTCACCCTTGACTCTTCCTTCTAGTTACCTCCCATGTCTAATTAATCCTCAAGTCTTGAGAATTGTACGTATTAAATGTCTCTCAGAACCACCTATTTCCACTATCATCTCCAACCTGAACTCCGGCCAGGGCATCTCAACTGGTTTCCTTGTCTCCAGTCTTGCCTTCCTTCAACCTGTCCCATGTATTCAGCAAGCTTTGTCAAAAACATACATCAGATCTCTTAAAACTCTTGTAGCTCTCCGAACCCTTAGGATGGAGTCCAGAGCCATTAACATGGCTTTCAAGGTCCCAAGGCTAATATTTAACTTGTGTTTACCTGTATATCTAGTTATCCTGGCTGATTAAATATCGAAATTTTCCCATACTTTGGAACTACCTCCCTTACCTCCTCACTATCCATCAGCTAAAGAGTTAATGCTGAATCTGTTCTGATTGGTCAATGCTTACACTGGTCAGTACTTCCAAAAGTGTGGACTACTTGCACTGCCATGGCTTCCACCATGAGAGAGTTGGCTCATGCCTATGTCTTGGTGCCCACCTCCCCTCAACCCCAGGCAGGTATTGAGTAGAGACCATTTTGGTATTCTTCAGCACACCAGCCCAATATGTTTCTCAAACTCCATGCCTTGTCCCAGTGAAGTCCTTTAACCAGAGTGTTCCCAAGCTCCATGATAGGGGGGTAATGTTGACTCTGGTGGACATGCTGGCACTCCAGTGCCCTCTGAAGCTGTGGTCAACTACCACAGGCCAGTGGTCCCTCAGAATCACCCTCACCTGGCCACATGTGGGAACTTCAGCCTCCTTTGGACTTGGGTCCCCAAAGCATGAGACTAAAAGTGGGAGAGCAGATGGGTAGATGTAAAAGGTCCCCACAGGTCCTCGTTAGGTGCCAGGCAGGGTTTCTTCAGTAATGATGGACATTCCTGAGAAAGATGGGCCTCCACAGGGATGAGTTGGGGACTAATGTGAAATTTATCCCTGTTGAATTCCTCCTCCATTTATTGGAAGGGCTTGGTTAAAACCCACCTGATGATCACCTATCTTGGGAATTTACAATATTAATTTTATTACTAAAAGTGGGAACTAATAGGTATAGAGTGCCAGTTCTGTTCCACTCTAAATGCATATTAACTCAGGTGAGGACTGTAGATGTCATAATCTCCATTTTCTGGATGAGGAAACTGAAGTCGAAGGAGGTTATGTAAACCAAAGTAGCTGAGCCAGGAGTCTAACCTCATGGCCCAGGACCAAACTGCCAACCAGAGCTTCTCCCGGAGCCAGAGGATTCGGTTAGACTGAAGGTGGTATTTCGGTGTACAGTTCTCACCACTTAGTCAACACAGAGACATTGAACAGATAAAAATCTAAGACAGTATTACACTGGCTAAGAAATTTTGTTAACATAATTGCGGTGAGTTCAGCAAATGCTGAGAAAATGCAGCATCTTGCAAAATATCATTGAAGTTAAGTGAATTCTCCTCTTACTGAGTCTACATGTTACTTAACGTCCTGCAATTTAACAGGAAAAGTCTTTGAAAAAGTTTTATCATGACTCAGGGGCATCATTTATCCAGGGGAAGGTACACCAAACCAAAAAAAATCTCATTTATGAACAATTTGTACTATTGCTTAAATCTCTTAGTAAGCAAGAGATTGAATAATGTCTAGCTTATTTATGCATTTTAAGATTTGGGGTTTATGTAATTATTTACTAATTTCTATTCTCGTCTCAGTTGTTAAATACTCTTATCTCCCCCTGTGAGGTCTGCACGGTCTAGCCCCTGCCTATCTCATAAGCCTTCTTTCACAATCCTTCTTGTCACTCTGTGCTCCAGCAATTCTGGAAGATTCAGCTCCTCGGAGGCCTCCCGTCTTCTTGGAACAGTCTTCTTTCTACAACCTCACCTCTGAGCAACAGCTTAAGCATCACTTCCTCCAGGAGATCGTCCCTGCCGTCTGGAATAGAGAAGTCCTCTGATTATACCTTAGCAGAACCCTCTGGACTTCCCCCGGCAAAAGCTCGTCAGCCATTACTGTGATCACTTACCCTGCCCTGTCCTTCTTGCCCGGCTATACACCCAATGAGGGCAGGGCGACCTCAGCCCTGCTCCCTGCTGCACCTCCAGGGTCTGGCAGATGGCCTTGAACGTAATAGCTGCTCACCAGCCACACATTGAATGGATGAACATCATCGTTGTGGTCCCTCAATGCACTTTGCATTTACCTTTAACTTTGTAGAGTATATAGATGTTTGTTTTTAAACTGACAATTGAAATTTTGCAGAAAGTTAAATTCAAATGATTTTCTAAGGGGGTTAAAATTGGGAACTCCAGGTTCTTGACTGCCAGGAGTCTTTCTGGGGGGGCTGGCTGTTTCACGACCTGAGCGGGACCCCTCATTGTTCTTAGATTTTCCTTGGTCGTCCAGGGTTCCTGTTCTCCACCCTTGGCCCACGTCTTGCCATCTTCAGAAACTCTATATGGAGCCCCTTGTATTGGTTTGAGTTGGCAGCCTTTTGGTCACCAGATCTTTGCTTGCTAGTTTGGTTTTTTTTTTTAACATGCGAATGTTATATTTGGTTGATCTGTGGTTAAACACTTCTTGAAAGTTTCAGACCTCAGCTTCTTGGTGATCTCATAAAGTTTCCACAGACTGTGTGTCATTCACAACCTAAGGATCTGGAAGGAAGCCCTACTTTAAACTGCAGTTCCCAGGGATTAAAGCTTGAAAGGTGATATGTCTGTTTTCCTAACATCTCAAAGTCAGTGGAATGTGCACTGGCAATATTTCTAGACCAGACTTCTGCGAACTGGCTCATTTGTCTAAGAGACACAGTTAAGTCAAAGACACTAAAATCTCAAGAAGCCTCTTGGCTACTCCATTTCAGCTATACAGATGGCTGCTTTGGAGACTGGCACGTGCATTAGCTGAGATAAACCGGCATATGTCCTGGAAGAAAAGGATTGTCCAACTAATATTAGAAGCAAAGCTTCTGAGAATGTCGTTAAGAATATCATAAATGCTGTAAGTGGTCAGGCCATTATTGGTTGATACAGCTCAACATCCATTCATTCATTCAACATGCATTTCCTGCATAGGAGCTATGGGCCAGGCTCTGTGCTAAACCCACATGAATAAGACACAATCTTTGTCCAGTTGGACAGACAAGCAATTACAGCGCAGTAGTGGAGGTGTTCCACTGGTGGAAGGAGTGACCACTCTTGACCTGGAAGAATTAGGGGGGCTTCCTAGAAGAGGCTCCATTTGAACTGGGTCCTGGAGAATGACTGGTAGCTCACCAGTCTCAGAAGAGAATGGCAAGGAGACCTCAAGGCAACAGTGTGGCAAAGGTAGAGCTTCGAGAAAGAGCTCTCTGCGTGCTTGAGACATTTAGGAACTTGATGTTCCTAGAACACAGGTGCCTCTAGAGGGGCGCCAGGAACATTTGTGCAGGAACATGGTGACTTGCTCTTTATTACCTCTAATATCCATGAATTTATCTGGCCTCTTTTTGGACCCATTTTTTATTTTCGCCTTGAACACCTTATGGGGGCAATGAGTTCCATTTACATGCTATGGGCTGTGTAAAGATGTACTTCCTTTCATTGGTCCTAAAATGCCTTCTTAAATGATCACCAGCAGGGTCATTTTTTCCTCTTTTTATAATTACAGCATTTTGGCCCTCCTACCTAATCCCCAGACGTCACATAGATAAAGAGCGGATTTGAAAGGCACCACTGAAATCCTGACTGGCAGAACTATGCCCACCTAAAAGCCAAAACCCACCCCCTTACCTTCCACCTCACCCCCACAGCCTGCATGTTGCTTTCTTGTAACTCTTTTGCTCTTTCATGACCTCTCTTGATGTTAATGTTATTCTTTTGTTTTTAAAATAAAACCATAAAATCAATTTATTAAAGTGCAATGAGAACTGGATTGGCTGAGTGGCTCATGGTAGCCAGAGCAGGACATTCTCCTGTGCAGCCGGGAAGACTCTGAGCCTAGATGTTGAATGGCGCCAGGGGCTGACAGCCTGCGGGGCCATCTCCAAAATAAGGACACACCTGGCACCTGGACTAGACTAGCGAAGTCGGAGGCCACCTGGGCTTGTCCCCAGTCAGGGCTGGATGGGCCCTGCCAAGGTGAGGCTCTGGAGAGTCACCTGCTTCTGATACCGTAAGGATAAAAATGCTACAGGAAGGGAAACATCCTTCCCATGGAATACAAGATGGCTTTTCGGGCAATTCCCCTCATGCCCCAGAACCCTTCAGGACTTTGTCCTGAAACAGGGGGCTATTGGCCAGAGCTGTTGTGGAATTTTTAGAGGAAGGGTCATAATTCTAGGCTTGAGCAATCCCTGGAGTAAATCGTGAGCTCCTCATGTTTGACTTTCCCTCCTCCTGCTGGGAGAACAGAACTTGCAGGGCTCTGCCCTGGGCCCTTTCCCCATAGTCTCTCCTTGCTTCTTGGCTGCCCTCACTTCGGCCTCCTCATCCTCACTAGGCAATGTCACTCTCTCCCAGGGCAGACGGTAGAATGGGAGGCTGGATAAAGAGCAGAGATGCAAGTCTGACCCCAAGTAAAGGAGTAGGGGGAGGAAGGGCCTGTGGAAGCGTCTTAGACCACCCAGTAATCTAAGAAGTTTGACAAGGTTGTGGGGGTGTCCTCGAGACAAGCTGCCGTCAGATGAGTCCTGGCTTCCAAGGAACAGGCTGCCACACTCAGCCATTGGCCAGGAATGCCTGTGGGAAGCATGGCCTCGGCACGTGGTGATGGATTTCAGAGCGCAGCAGCTGGGCCTTGGGCAAGTAAGTTCATTAAGCTTGGAGGTCTGTGAGGCCCATGCTTGTGGCTGCCACACCTGGAGTCCTCTTCACCTCATCCCCACCTGGCCGGTTTCTGCTCATCCTTCAAGTCCTAAACCTCACTTCCTCTGGGAAGTCGTCCCTCGGAATTGACTAGGCTTCCCTGCTCTCTGCTCCCATAACACATTACTCTACTACAAGTTCTGGTTCAATTATCTGGCTCCCTGATGCATGCTGAACTCCAGGAGGGCTGGAACCGTTTCTATGTTGTTCCCCTCTGAACCCACAGTGCCTGGCAGCACCTGGCCCCTGGAAGACACTCAGTAAGTGTTTGCTGACTGAATGAATGACTAGCTGCCGGTACAAGGAAGAGAGCTCAAACTGTGTGACAATCTTGGTTTCAGGGAAAATGCTTCTTTTGAAATAGATTGTTCTAGATATAAGCTTCACCTTTATGGATCATTTTCAATGTTCAGGCCGAGTTTTCAGAACAATTTAAGAAACAGCTTGAGGGAAACATTTCAAGTTAAAGCAATATTCCTCAGTCACAGTGGCTATTTTTCTCACTCTACCTTGGATTAGAGTCTGGAGCAAGAGCAACGGAGACAACAGGATCCAGCAGAAACCTGAGTCCTAGTCCCCCTTTGATCACCAACAGGCTCTTAAGTTTCTTTTCTGAAAACTTGTGTTCATACTGTGTTTCCTCCTTGGGTTGATAAGAGCCTGAAAAGACATCATAGGTGTGAGGTATGTTGGCTAGTTCCGATGCCATCCCACACCTGGGTTGTATTGCTATTGCTTTTGTCTATGGACTAAGGTTTCAGGATGAAGGGGAATATGGGGCAAATGAGTGAAGGGAAGACATGGATTGGGATGTCAAGACTCCCCAAGATGTTTTCAGGGAAAGCTGTACCTTGGAAAACAGCACAGGGGTTCAGAGAAGACAGAGCTGCCGTAAAGGAGGTCAGAAATGTCTGAAAGTAAGGAGGGATGCATAAACCATGGAGACCCATTCACATGACTTGGCCTCGGGTGTAAAAATAGGACCCTGAGGTCGCCAGACTCTAAAATGATCACTTAGTTCCAGCTAATATTCTTTGTTGGGAAAAATGTGGGCAGTTCTGTGGTATGAAGCAGCACTTCCTGACAGAGAAGTCTGTCGATCCGTTTAAGCTGCTAGGAACCACGTCCCTCAAGAGGTCTCACATGCCACAGCCAAGTTGGCCAAGGCCCACGGAAACATTACATGCTGCTGAGAACCATGTGTGTTGGCAGAGGCAGCTCTCTTGCTCTGCGCACAGACCAGCTCAACCTCAGCCCACCAGGGACGACCGCTGGGGCCCCTCCCTGCTCCTGGAGCTCCCACTGGAAGCACCTATAGACAAAGGCACCTTCCCAGGGCCCACAAGTTGCACAGCATGCTGGGAAGGAATACGGGCATCAGAAAACCCAGAGAGAGCCTGCTTCGAGCCTTGATGTCACCAAGTCAGCACTGTGACCTGGGGCTGTTTCCTTAACTGACTTTTTCATCTATAAAATGGAGCTAGAGCAGCCTTCCTCGCAAGGTCAGTATGAGGATTTCAGACAATGTCCGTCAAGTATCTGGCACACAGTAAATGTTCAATAAATGAGAACTATTGTTATTGCTATTTGACATGGTGCAAAGCAGACGTGGATTTGGAGCCCAGTTTTGCCGTTTACCAGCTGTCTGAGATCAGGCAGGTTACTAAGCCTCTCTGAGCCTCATTATTTTCCTTATTTGTAAACTGGGGAACACGTTACTTAACCTTCAGTGGTGGTGTGCGAATCAGAGTTAATTTAAGAAAGGTGTCTAATTGAGCACCTGGCACATGGTAGTACTCAATGAAAGTTATCTGTTAGGGTTTTTTGTAGATCAAAGCAGGAATGAAAATTCTTGATGTTGGTTTCTACAGAGCAAGTATGTGTAAGCATAACAAGCCACTTTGAATTGTTCTGTGGGAAATTGTGTTCTTAAACAGGCTGCCTTATTTCCCCAGTCAGCACTGGTTCTGAACCTGTGGGCAGCAGAGGCAGAGGCTGGGGACTGGCCCCTCCCGTCCCACCCTCCCCTATGATCCTCTTTCTCTGTCCATTTTCCAGAAGACATTTTCTCCTCCAGCCTCAGTCCCCCGAGGAAAGCTGGAGCAATAGGTCACCGTTATTTAAACTGCCACAGGATTTTCAGACCATGAGACTCCTGTCTCTCCTCCGTCTGGGCTGGCCCGTCCCCAAGAAGGAAGGCAGCCAGGAGGTGGAGGAGGTTATTAAACCATTTTATATCCGTCCTGTTTTTAATTGATTTCACAGCAGGGGAAGAAAAATCAGAATCCTTCCTACGTACCCTTTCCACGCGGGAGTCCTCCTCTGGTCAGGAAGCCCGTCTGGGAAGCGCTGGAGTGGGTCTGCGTGTTCTCAGTTGCCCTCCCCATGGTCTGCCAGCTCCGGCAGCACCAGGCCCCTCCTGGCAGTGCTCTTGCCTCTGTGGGGCCCCTGGGCATCCCCTTTACATACTGGCTTGGAAAGAGGGTAGCCCTCCTCTGCTCCCCATCTCCTGGTCTCCAATGGTCCCAACTCTCCCTCTTAGGTGTAGCCCACGTGTCTGTGGGGGCCTCCCAGTTCCTAGAATCTAGATGCCCTCGGCTCACCCCACAGCCCATGCCTGGTGGGAGCCCAAAGGCCTCCTGGGATTTTTTTGGGTTCCTGGGTGGGGGCAGCGGTGGCTAACATCATAGAATTACCTTTGGTCTCCCAAGTTTTCTGCATCTTGTGGCAAAAACATGGCCCCCAAAATGGTGTGTGTTCTTTGTGAGGACTTGGTGGTTGTAAAGAGTGGCCACATAACACGACAGAGAAAACAGTGAAAACGCACGTTTGAGACTTCCATTCTGAGAAGGCAGTTCAGCTGTCCAGCCAGGGATGCCAGGTGTGTATTGTTAAATATTTTTAAATATAAACTCTGCCTCTAGGGAGGGGAACTGGGTAACTGAGGAACAAGGTGCGAGGGTGACTTTATCTAGCTTTAAACCTTTTGATTTTGCACATTTACCTGTAAAGCTCTTACATGCCTATACGAGCATGTGTGCAAACACACCCACGTCCACTGTACCCCAGATATACTCACCATATCCCTTATGCTCTCCCCCTACTCTGCCTAAAATGCCCCAGCTCTCTTGGCTCTTCTCCCTGCAGAGCCAGTCTTTCAAGGGCTGGTTTCTCAGTCTTCTTGTCCCAAGTACACATGCTCTCAGTAGTCCCTTCCGTCCTCTGGAATGCTGACAGAATTTCCCATCAGTCTTGCGAAGGTCACAGACTGCTCACAAACGGCCTGGTTAGTGTGAGTGCCTCCTGACAGCAGCACTGTGTCTAGTCAGTTCTGTAAGAGGAGACACTGGCCACAGCTTGGTTTCTTTGGATCCCTCACAGCGCGTAACTGAAGGAATGCAGGAGAGACAAAGGCAAAACTAGACAATTATGAAAGAAAAGGGAGTGGCTAAAACAAAATGCCCTTTGGAACCTGGATCAAGCACAGGGTATGAGCTCCTGCTGCTCCCAGGACCAGCTGGAATGACAAAAGTGAGAAGCAGCTGTCATTGGGCCGTTAGCCGTCGCTCTTCTGTCGCAATGAGAACAGTTGGGTCTTTTCCAGGGCATGCGTTCTGGATGAACATCCTGATACAGGAACATGGACGCTATGGACAACTGTGGACTAGACGTCTGAGACTAAGACTTCAACAACTGTTTGTTTTTAATTCAGAAAAGAGTAAACAGAAAATATCTTACGAAGTAAATGGTCTTGTCCAAACCTTTCCTCTAAATAAGGACAAAGAGGGGATGGCCCGGTGGCCTAGTGGTTAAGTTCGTGTGCTCTGCTTTGGCAGCCTGTGGTTCATGGGTTTGGATCCCGGGCACAGACCTACACGCCACTCATCAAGCCACGCTGTGGCAGTGTCCCACGTATAAAATAGAGGAAGATTGGCACAGACATTAGCTCAGGGCCAATCTTCCTCACAAAAAAATAAAAATAAATAAATAAATAAATAGGGACAAAGATAGCAAGCAAGAGAAGGCCAAAGTGAGGAGGAGGTGGTACAGAAGGAAAGTGGGGAGGCCCCAAGGACAAAAGTGTTCCTCATTTAAAAAGGCATCTTCCCTACATCATACGGTGGAACTACTCCTCCCCTTTGAAAATGGATCTCAAAGGAAGAACGCCTCCTTCCCACAGCTGATCTCCCCAATAGGGGCCGGGAAGGGTGCTCGTCCCCCTCCCCCGCTTAATGTGACTAGAATGTTCCGCTCTGCTGGCGCTCTCTCGGCAAGCGGCTTACCACAGGAAGCTCCAACCCAGACGACCTAGGCCTGCAGGCCCTGCCATGGGTCCTCTCCGGCAGCCGCAGCTCCAGGCACACAAGGCAAATGGCTGCATCCTTTCTGCCCCAGGCCTCCGAGAAATTCATCTCCCAGGAACCAAGAATCCGCTCCCTGCTGCAGCTCAACATGGAAGAATCAGCAGGACTCCTTCTCCACCGTGGGCCCCGCCGCTCATCATGTCTCAGTCCTGGGGTGCTGCCTTCCCAGTGAAACCCTGATGTCTGCTTCAGTAGCCCCAAGTAAAGTCTCATGTCTTTTAATGTTCAAACCCGCATCTGCCTGGGATTAGCAGAACAGCCAGTCTGCTACGCAGGGTCTCCCTCCTCCATTTCTGGGAGTTGCAGAAAGATGTAGTCAGGGTGAGTGCTCGTCACTCCATCTGCTACTCGTGGTTCCACCGCTGTAGTCAGAGCCTCCTGGGTGACCGCACACTCTCTCCTTTGTAACTCTTTTCTCCAGCATGTGCTTTGTTTTTTTTTGAGATCAAGTACACTTTAGTAAGTTCTTTCTTGCAGGATGGAGGAAAGATCAAGGAAAGATGCCTCTGGGTGTTCACAAATAGAGGCAAAGCTGAATAAATAGTTGACCAAAGCATAACTGCTGGATAATCCAAATGTATCTTATTACATTTAACACGCATTTAAAATCCAAGTTGTAATTACAGCTGAACGATTGCTGTTGCTTTTCAATGTAAAATGAGTTTATTTTACATTTAGTTGTACGTTACGTTTTGTTGGTTACATTGTTCGTACAATAAGTTACTATTATTATTAGCAACTTATATCAACTATAAAAATGGAAATTAATTAAAATAAATGGAAATATAGAAAATTAAAACTAAATTAACGTGATGTGTTAACCAAGTTGACATAAAATACATCAATAAACCAGTTTCCTTCAGTGTAATTTCCAGGAAGTGATTTTTATCCATACAAATTCACTGCAAGGGGGGCCGTGACACCTCCCCGCATCCCCACCCCATCATTAATCTCTCTCAGTTTCACTCCCCAGCCTAGGACAGATGGCAGTGCCTCCTGAATGTTTAGGGAAAAACGAAGTGCATCGTTGTGTTCCTCCTGGGGCTCACAGGCCCTAGAACCCCAACCTCAAGGCCACGTCTAACTCCCACCAGGCTCCCCCACCTCCACAAGAATATTTGGAATAGATCATGCTAGCACTGACTCTAGACCCCAACCCCTCCCCCAGAGAGTAGGGACCCTAGACCCCCGACCCCTCCCCCAGAGAGCAGGGAACATTGTCCCTGCTCATGCTGCCCCAGCTCTACTGGTCCCGGGAACCCACATTTCCTTCAAGAGAAACCCCTGTCTGATTCCCCAGGGCCCAGATAAGACGACTGCCCTACTCAACCGTGCATTGCTGCATTAAACTAATTTAAACACCACGTGGGGGCGATAGGCAGAATAATGCCCCTCCCAAAGATATACACATCTTATCCCCAGAACCTGTGAATACGTTAGGTTACATGGCAAAGAGGAATTAAGGTTTCAGATGGAATTAAACTTGCTAATTGGCTGACCTTGAGATAGGGAGATTACCCTGGATTATCCACCGCGCTGGCTTTGAAGATGGAGGAATGGGCCATGAGCCAAGGAATGGGGGTGGCCTTAGAAGTGGAGAACAGAGCTTTACAGCCTCCAGAAAGGAATACAATCCACTAACACCTTGATGGTGTCAGACGTCCAAGCTAGGGCACTGTAAGATAATACATTTGTGTTGTTTTAAACCTCTACGTTTGTGGTGCCTTGTTATGGCAAATAGGAAACCAGTACATGGGGGATCCCAAGAATTCCATCTAAATCCTCACTTCAGGAAGATTTTTCTCTAATTCTTCACTGCTTAGCATCTCATTCTGTAGCTGCCATACTCAGACTTGCGATGTCTTCATCTTTTGTTCCAAGAACAATTTGCTTTACTTTGGTGTAAATAAAAAATTTATCCTGGTGATTTCCTTGAAAACAAGAGAATCTGTTCCAAAATTAATTTAAATGCCCATCTCCAGAAACCCAAATGGCAGTTCCCTTACTAAAATAACACCTACCTAAAGTTCCTCTTCTCTAGGCACCCGGAAACATAAAGCACAGCTCCCTCTCCAGCTCGTCTTCCCTCCCCTCCCATTGCCTAGTGGGGTCCAGGCCAGTTCTGTCTCTCCGAAAAGCTGAGACAGCCTTGCCATGCCCCCATGCCATTTCCCAGCACTACAGTTGGAGGGGTCTTTCTAGAGACTGATCACCCTTGTATAAACATTCAATGGCTCCCCACTGCTCTGAGGATAAAACATAAAACCCTTACATGATCTCTAAGGCCCTGCATGACCTGCCCCTGCCCATGTTTCTGGCCTCATTTCCAGCACGTGGAGAACCATCAAAGTAGAGTATTTCCATCAAACGTGTGCTTACAGAGCACTGAAGTGTGGAGCTGTGGATGGGCTGTGCACAGCAGATCCCCACAGTTTTGTGGAATCAAGTTGGTAGGACATAGCTGTGCCTGTTGTGGGTTGAATTGTGTCCCCCAAAATTCGCATGTTGGAGTCCTAATCTTTAATATAGCAGAATGTGACTTTATTTGGAAAGAGGGTCGTTGCAGATGTAATTAGTTAAGATGAGGTCATACTGGACTAGGGTGGGCCCCGAATCCAAAATAACTGATATTCTTATAAAAAGGGAAAATTTGGATATAAACATGCACACAGGGAGCACACCACAGGAAGAGTCGAGTTACGCTGCCACAAGCCGAGGTGCCACCAGGAGCTAGGAGAGGGCCTGGAACAGATCACCCCAGCACCTTCAGAGGCTGGGAGGCCTCGCTGACACCTTGATGCTGGACCTCTAACCTCTAGAAGTGCAGGGTAATAAGTCCCGGTTGATCTAAGCCACCCAGTGACTGGTGTTTTATTGCGGCAGTGAGAGGACACGAATACAGAGGCCCCACTGGTTCCCCACCAGCTTCAGATCGCTCCAGCATTCGCTGCTGGTCCACATAGCTCTGTGTGTGGAGACGTGTTCACCAAAGTAGAGACACGTGAGAGTAGGGAAGCTTGCATTTTCAGAGGTTTGCAAAAATTCCTGAAATGAAAACTGCGAGCCCCCTGCTTTACCCTCTCTCCCACTGCACTGCTTCCCAGCTTCACGGAAACCAGTTGCCAAGAAGAGCTCGCTGAAGGAGGCCGATTAGTCAGTTTGCCCTCAATGGCTTGGCTTTGTTCTCTTCCCCCTCAGAGATAATGAGGAGGACTCAATATTCTCAAAACACCAAATGCTCTAAGGAGGACAAGGCATGGCTTTAATCTCTTTCCTTTGCGCCTATTTCTCACTTCTGCACAGTTTACCCCAAACCTTGCATCCTCTTAATTAAATCAAAATGGACTTGACTCTTCAGTCCCAGTTAATGAGAGGTGAAGCCAGCTTGGCATGCCTGTGTTCTGAAAATGGCACTGAGCACAATTTGTGGTGAGAAACGACTTCGCTGGGGGAATAGCAAACACAAGCCATGGCCACCCCTTCTGTCCAGGGCGACTTCCTGTGTGGGATCCAGGAGGCTCACTCTCAGGCAAGTCCCACCACGTCCTGGGAGGAAGGAGTCAAACTGGGCACAAAGGCCCTGCTCTGGGTGGGTGAGGCTGGAACAAGGGGCCAGGAAACAGATCAGGACCATGTCAGACTGGCTCATGGGGCCACAGGCCCTGAGAGTGATCTCTAGGCAGGGAAATATCCATGTGAGGTAAAGACCAGGCTTGGGGAGAAGGAGAGGGAGAAAGGAGGAAAGAAAGTGGGAGAGAGAAGGACGGGAGGGAGGGAGGGAGAGACTGAAAAGAAAGAGGGGGCAGGGCTGAGAGGCGGAGAGAGAGCCCTCAGCGGTCTGACCCAGTGACCTGTGATCAGGCCTGGGAGACCATCTGTAGGCTCCTCAGCCCAGGCCTTGTCCATTCAGCCAGCCAGAGGGGGCCTTGTGCCCCAGGCAAGGCTGGTTTTCTATTTGAAGGACCAGGCAGCACCATGTAAGGACTTCAGTAAAAGCAAACCCTCTGCTCCACGATTGTCTCCCCCATCAGCCTGACATGCGCCTCAACTTTCTTTGATATTTGTCCCTATGGATTAAATCTTTGTCTTGGAGCAAATAATTAAAGCTAAGACTTTTTGAAGGTTTCCATGTTCCAGGCACTCTTCTAAGTATTAACTGATTTAATCTGCACAATGGCTTTGTGAGGTAGGTGCCATTATCATCATCATCTCCACATTTCAGATGAGGAAACTGACGCACAAAGCGGTGGAGTAGCTCACCAATGTCACCAAGCTGGTAAGCGGTAGAGCCAGAGTCTGAACCCAGTCTGGCTGGCTCCAGAGTCCGCATTTTTTCCATTGCACTTCACTAATTCCCCAAATGAGAACCAGGGCATCCAGAAATTTACCACCATGGCTTTCAAAGCCATGTGATGCTCCGTAATTGGGGCTTTTTAGGATGAGAAGTTGTTTTGAAGATAATTAATGAGAAACATTTGGAACGTTGGCCTCCGAGCACCTCTCTGTGGTCCTCCAACTGGGTTCACTAATGAGTACTGTTCACACTCTTGTGCCTACCCACACACACACCCCTGAGGGGTCCCCGGGAAGTAATAAGGCAGATTCCACAAATCTGAAAACTCAGTCTCATTCCTGTGTAACATTCCTGTGTGTAAAGGCAGGTCATCTGAAGGCAAAGCTGTTACATCAAGTACCATTACTCAATGTTTGGAAGCCAAATTACATCACTAGATGATAGAAAAACAAGTCTGCTTGTCATTTGAGGTTCCTGACACTTTTCTCTCAGGAAAAATACGATCTAAGTTTCTAAAAGCAGCGAGATTACATAATAGTATTATTACCAAAAACAACAATAACAACTTTCACAAACATTGTCCTCTTGGGCAACGATCATGTGCTAGAATAGAATTCTAGATCTGAAAATTACCTGCTTCATTTACAGTTGGGGACTCTGAGGCACAGGAGGGACAAGGGTTAAAATGATTCACCTAAGTTCATACAATTAGGTCCGTAGTTTTCAATCCCAACCACACATTAAAATCACAGAAGTTTCTAAATATGCAGATACTTGGGACCCACACCAGACCTGCTGAATTAGGACCTCAGATGAGTGGTGTCTGAAGGGCAGCTGGGGTTGAGAGCCCCTGACTAGTTGGTTAGTGACAAGAATAAGTGGCCAAGGGTCTTGACCTCCAGTGCAACACTCTCTCCCCCACTTCCTGTTGGCGACTTTCCTGCTCTTCACTGTTATCCTCAAGATACATAAAAGAAAAAGACAGCCAATCATCTTTGTTACACACTCACACGTAAAGCTTTACACAACGCTTCCCTGTAAAGACACTGTCCCTCCCTCTATTTGGTACTTACCACAGTTCATTAAAAGTACCCCTGACCCTGTGCCATGGAGAGCGATGCCTTCAAGAAGCGACCTTGCTTTATCAAGTTTTATATGCCAGACAACAGGCTCAGTTCCCGGCACAAAATAGATGTTCAATAAATGTTTGTAGGTAAGAGTAGGAAGGAGGGTGTTGGGGAAAATGGTTGAGTGCATGAATGAATAGGAACAATTAGAATCTTTTACTCCCTGGGGCCCAAGACATTCTGAGAAGTATTCCTCTCTGTGACAGGAAAGGACGTGCGTCAGAATTACTTAAGGACCATCAGAAAATCCTGGTCAATGGCACAGATTGAACTGACGTGGGAAGTTTCTCACTATGCTCTGAGCCCATATAAATTCTGGATTAAACGTAACAAGAACAAAAGAATGTCATTGTTGTTGTCATTATCATCATCAGTTCATAGCTGAAACTCAAAACTACGCAAAGAAAAGTCCCAGGAACCAGGAAAGAAGTAGAAACTCAAACCCAAAAATTTGAGCAGGTGCTAAAAGTGAATGGTCCAGAAAGCTAGCAGAAACAGGTGCTGACTTAGAAGATGGGTTTTAAGACTCATGGAAGAGAGAATTAAGCCTCAGGCCAGCAGGTAGTAAGAAGTAGAAATGGACCTCTTTGAATAAGGCTAAAAGCCAGAAAGGGCTGTTCCTTCCATGAAATAAGGGCTAGAAGACTGCCCACTGATCTAAGGAGCAGCAGGAAGCTGCCCAGCATTGCAGGTGATGAAAGAATAGATCTCTAGAAATCTAACTTCCAAACTTGTACCATGTGCAGGTGTCAGTCAAAATTTCTCGAAACCATAACCAGAGGAAATTATAGTCAAAACATAAACATATAGTGTATCCAAGAATAGACCCCACAAAGGCAAATGTGAACTAAATTATAGAGATGCCTGCCCAACACAGGCTCCTGGGGTTCTGCAGGAAACTGCCTGCTGAAGATGAGCTCATGGTAAATATGTCTAATGACAGGAAGAAAGGAACCATCTTGAAAGACAGTCAACAGATGAAATAGCTGGGAAAATTTACATCCCATAAACTACAGATAGTGGGACAATAGGAAAGGGTTTTTAAATGAATATATTTAAAATATTCAAAAAGAAAAGAAAAAAGACACAAAGCAGTATCAGGACATTATGAAAAAGGAAATGCAAATTTCTTGAATTTTTCTGAAATTATTATATACAACTGACAAAATAAGCAAATGAATGGGAAACAATAATGAAACACAGTAAGGTGATTGGGACAAGATTAATATAAGGAAATCAATGATCTTCCTATATAAAAGCAATAGCCACTTAAAACATATAATAACAAAGAGACTTCATTTATTGTAACCACAAAAAATATAAAATATCTAGAAATAAATATAAGAAATATTTAAGATCTGTATGAATAAAACTTTAAAATGCTACTTAGAAATACAAAAGAACACTTGAAAAAGTGTGAAGACAAACCCTATTCATACATAGGAAGATGTGACATCAAAAAAATATTCACTATCCCTAAATTAACCTATTCTTGCTTATTTACTTTTCAGAAAGAGAATTTGAAGAAGCACTGGCCAAAATTTTTCCAAATTTGATAAAAACTATATACCGACATATCCAAGAAGTTCAGCAGAACCCAAGCAAGAAAAAGACAAATCTCACAAAAATCTATCATACTCAAATTGCTGGAAATAAGTAACAAAGATAAAATCTTAAAAGCAGCCAGAACAAAACAAAACAAAACAAAACAAACACATTACATATAGGGGAACAAAGATAAAAATTCTACTGACTTCTCATTGGAAACAATGAAAGACAAAGGAAAATGAAATGATATCTTTAAAGTGCTGATAGAAAAAAAATCTATTAATCTAGAATCTATATCCAGGAAAAATATTCTTCAAAAGTAACGACAAAAATAAAAACATTTTCAGGCAAACAAAAGCTAGGTGAACTCATTGCCAGCAGACTTGCCCTTAAAGATATAGAATATTTTTCAAGTTGAAATGAATAATACCAGATAGAAATTTGGATCTGTACAAAGGAATAAAACTAAAGATGGTTAACATTTAATATAAAGTGATTGAATGTAAAATACTTATTTCTAATTTTTAAACTTCTTTAAAAAGACATTTGAGGGCTGGCCTGGTGGTGCAGCGGTTAAGTGAGCACATTCTGCTTCGGCGGCTTGGGGGTTTGCCGGTTTGGATCCCGGGTGAGGACATGGCACCGCTTGGTAGGTGTCCCACGTATGGGGTGGAGGAGGATGGGCGCAGATGTTGGCTCGGGGGCCAGACTTCCTCAGCAAGGGGAGGAGGATTTGCAGTGGATGTTAGCTTGGGGCTAATCTTCCCCCCCCCCCCCAAAAAAAGACATTTGATTGTTTAAAGCAAAAATAATAACAAGGTATCCTGGGATTTACAACATACGTACAGGTAAAACGTATGACAATGATAATACAAATGATGGAAGAGAGAAGTAGAAATATACAGTTATAACGTGGAATAATATTTGAAGATAGTGACAAGATATTGTGAACTCTAGAACAACTGCTATGAAAATAAGTCAACAAAAGAAAGAGCTATAGTCCAATAAGCCAATAGAGGAGATATAATGGAATATAAAAAATACCCAAAAGAAATGATGAAATCCGGCCATTTGTGACAGCATGGATGGACCTTGAGGGTATTATGCTAAGTGAAATAAGTCAGAGGGAGAAAGTCAAATACCATATCATATCATTCATAAGCAGAAAATAAAAACAATGGCAAACACATAGCAACAGAGACTGGATTGGTGGTTACCAGAGGGAAAGGGGGGAGGGATGAGGGTGAAAGGGGTAATTGGGCACACGTGTGTGGTGATAGATTGTAATTAGTCTTTGGGTGGTAAATATGATGTAATTTACAGAGAATTTGAAATATATTACGATGTACACCTGAAAGTTATACAATGTTATAATCCAATGTTACTGAAATAAAAAAATTTTTTTTAATGAAAAATATTTACATATAAAAAAACATTACAGGGGCTGGCCCCGTGGCTGAGTGGTTAAGTTCATGTGCTCTGCTTTGGCAGCCCAGGGTTTCACTGGTTTGGATCCTGGGTGAGGACACAGCACTGCTCATCAGGTCATGTTGAGGCGGTGTCCCACATAGCACAACCAGAGGCACTCACAACTGGAATATACAAGTATGTACCAGGTGGCTTTGGGGAGAAGAAGAAGAAGAAGAAAAAAAAGATTGGTAACAGATGTTAGTGCAGGTGCCAATCATTAAAAAAACAATACAAACAATTTTAAAGAGATAAACAAATGCCTACACCTGTAAAAAAAATACCCAATAAATTCAAAGAGGGTAAGAAAAGATGAAAAGAAGGAACAGAGATCAACTGGCACAAATAGGAAACAAATAGTAAACTACAATATTTAAACCCAACTATATCAATAATTACATTAAATATAAATTGTCAAATACTGAAAATAAAAGGCATAGATTGCGAAACTAGATACACTCAACCATATTATCTACAAGAAAACCCACTTTAAATACAAAAACTCAGCTAAGGTAAAGGCTTGGATGGGAAAAGATATGCTAGGCCAACAGTAATAATCAGAAAACTGGAATGGCTGTATTTATATCAGATAAAATGGACTTCAAGACAATGATGATTGTCAAAGATAAAAAGAGACATTTTGTAATAATAAAGTGGTCAATTCATCAAGGAGACATAACCCTACATGTGTATACATCCAGAAGCAGAGCTTCAAAAAATACACGAAGCAAAAACTAACAAAACTGAAAGAAGAATTACAAAATTTCAACATTACTTTTTCAGTAATTGATAGAATAAATAGAAAATCAATAGAGCTGTAGAAGATATGAACCACACTGGCCTAACTAACCTTTATAGAATATCACCCCCAAAAAGAGCAGAAGAATATCTCTTTTCAAGTGCACATAAATATTCAATTTATAGACAATGGCACTTTGACCGTAAAACAAGTCTCAATGCATTTAACAGGATTGAAATTATACTTAATATGTTTTGTGACCACATCAGAATTAAATTAAAAATCCATAACAAAAAGACATCTGGAGAGCTAAGTATTTACAGATTAAACCATGCACTTCTGAGAAGCCCATGAGCAAAGAAGACATCACAACAAAAATTAGATAGTAATTTGAACTGAAACATTATGAAGATAGAACATATTAAAATTTGTGGATGCAACTAAAGCAGTGTTCAGAGGGAAATTGATAGCTTTAAATACTTGCATTGGAAAAGAAAAAAGTCTCAAATCAGTGATCTCAGATTCTATCTTAAGAAGCTAGAAAAAGAAGATGAAATTAAACCAAAGACAGGAGAAAACAGATTTGGGCCAAGATGGAATAAGCCCATTAGAGACTATTGCACTGATTATAACTAAAATACTGGACAAAATACAGAAGACCACTACCTGAGAACTCTCAAAAATAAGGAAAAGCAGGCAGATTGAGGAGACAAGATTTGAGGAACTGACCTAAAGGGGGTATGTTTCCAGGACTTCCCCCTCTTTTTTTTCTTGTACCTTTGACCAAAGGGTGGGCTCTAGTCACGGTCCCCATGAGTCCCCAGGCTTGAAGGAAACCCTAAAGAGTTTTTTTTTTTTTTTAAGATTTTATTTTTTTTCCTTTTTTCTCCCCAAAGCCTCCAGTACATAGTTGTATATTCTTCGTTGTGGGTCCTTCTAGTTGTGGTATGTGGGAGGCTGCCTCAGCATGGTTTGATGAGCAGTGCCATGTCCGCGCCCAGGATTTGAACCAACGAAACACTGGGCCGCCTGCAGCGGAGCACAGGAACTTAACCACTTGGCCACGGGGCCGGTCCCCCTAAAGAGTTTATTGCCAGAGACCTGCTCTAAAGGAAATCCTAACTGAGGTTCTGCAAGGGAGATGCTATCAGAGGAAAACTTGGAACTTAGAGAATGAAGGAAGAGCAACAGATATGGCAAATATCTGGGTTAATAAAGGTGATTTCTCTCTTCTTCAGTTACTTGTATGTGTGGCCATTGAAAGCAAAAATCCTAAGATTGTGTGGTTCACATTTCCATGTCTGTAGATGTGCAGCATTGACCACTGTAACATGAGAGGGGAAAGTAACAACTCACATGGTTCTAAGCTTTCTACATTTTACTGAAAGTGATAAAATATTACCTCTAAGTAGATTGTGAAAGTTTATATATATATATATATCTAGTAACTCCTGGAGTATCATGAAAACTGAAAAAGAAAAGATTTAGCCAAAAAGCCAATGGATAAATTGAAATGGAATACTAATAATACTAATAATAATTAGTATAATTATTATATAATAATAATTAGTATGAAATGGAATACTAATAATAACTAACCAATACAAATTAGTCAATAATATTAAATGTTCAAGTGATCAAAAAGAAGGTATGAAATATAAAACAGAGGAACAAAAACTAGAGTGGAAAACAGAATACACGAAATCCACTTTAAACAGAGAGACAGAGATAAGCTAAAAGTAAAAGAATGGAGAAAAATATTCCATGTTGGAGTGGCAGTATTATCATCAGACAAAATTGATTTCAGAGCAAGGAACATTTCAGAGATAAAGAGGGACATTTAATAATAATAAAAGGCTCAATTCACCAAGAAGATATAGTAATCTTAAATATGTATACCCCTAACAACAGCATTTCAAAATATGGGTAGCGAATACACTTTCAGAGCTGAAAGGAGAAATAGACAGATCCACAATTACAGTTGGAGATTTCAACACTCTTCTAGAAGTCGACAGAACAAGTAGGCAGAAAATCAGCAAGCACATAGAAGTCCGGAACACTGTCAGCAGATTTGACCTGAACAGTGTTGATATAGAACAATGGCAGACTACGCATCCTTTTCAAGTGCACATGGAACATTCACCAAGACAGACCACGTTCTGTGCCATAAACAAACCCTAGGAAATGTAAAATAATTGGAAGCAAACGATTCTCTGGACATAATGGAATTAATCTAGAAATCGATAACAAAAATATTTGAAAAATGCTAATATTTTTAATTTAGCTGACTGTATGTCTGTATATTACCTTTCTGTTTTGTCTATTTAAAATTTTCACAGCAAAAATGTAAAATAGAACTTTAAGCATTTAAACTAGCACAAAATGAAAGCTTGGTGAGAATTAAAACAATGACAGCCCCTGCTTATTACTGCATTGTTATAGAGACTGAAAAAACTCAAGGGAGGGTTGGGGCGGATGCGAGGGAAGTGAAGACCCCTCATAAACACCCAGAAGGGAAAATCATAACAATCGAGAACATGATAGAATTGTCAAGGATAAATGAAATCTTCAAGGTAAATTGTGAAGTGTAAGCCAGGTTGTATTTGTTCTGTGACATTTGGAAAAGATAGAAAATATAAGGAAAAATTTGAGAACCTTGCTGTCTCTTCAACAGCCTCTGCTTGCCATTCCTCCCTTTGTTGCCGCCCTTCTCTCACCACCAACTGCTTCCAATTTTAGAATCCTTGGCAGAGACTGGACAAAGCGTCACCAGGGCCCCCATTTAACGAGCAACGTTGACTCAGGCCATGGATAGCATCACCTGCTTCTGCTCACAGCTCTGCCCACTTCTCTCCCCTCACCATAAAATATTTTGGTCAAGCTCCTCCCAAGCTTAGCACCAGCCACTGTTTCCCAGATCTGGCCATGAGAATACATCAAGTCCCAGCTGCAGGAATTTGGGCAAGCCACTTGAGTGCTCAGCCTCGGTTTCCCTGACCTCACTCTCAGGATCTCGAGGTGGTGCTCACATGGGGTAGTGATCAATTTCCTTCATCCTCCTTGAAAAGGTGTGACCTGAGTCAGGGAACCAGCCCACCATCCTTACCAGAGGGAGGGCAGAGATGGCCAGCCGACCTCTCAGACTCCTGCTCCCCCTCCCATGGTGCACAGTTGGGCCTGGAAAGTGGCTGACCAGGCAGAGACCACATTTTCCAGCCCCCTTGGTGTCTAAGTGTGGCCGAAAGTCTGGTTCTTGCGATTGCAAGCGAGTCACAGCTTTTAAGAAGCAGGAATGCTGTCTCTTTGCTCTTTTCTCATCTTCTGGCTGCCTACCTGTGTCTGAAAATGACCAGACCCAGTTAAGAGGGAGCCACAAGCCGGAAGGAGTCTGAGTCCCTGAATCAGCCGGTGAAGGAACAGAGGCACCAGTCACAAGAAACACCTGCGTGAGACCTTACACGAGTACAAAATAAACATCTGTGATGTTTGAGCAATTACACTCTTTTGGCATATGTGATAAAGCAGCTGGCACGGCCTTAACAAAGAGCCTGCACAATGGTTCTAGGTTTAACTCCTTGCTCTGCCGGGATCCGGTGACCTCAGCCAGGGTGCCTGCACTCTTTGTACCTCTGTTACCCCACTGGTAAAGTATGGATGACAATAGTTCTTGCCTCCGTGGGTTGTTGTCAAAGTTAGTTGATGTAATGCATACAAGGTGCGAATAACAAACATTCAATAAATGCTGGCCATTATTATTATCAACAGCGTAGAATTACCAAACCTTTTCTGAAAGTTCATTCGTCCATTCCTGGAACAATTTCTACCTCTGCAGTGTATCTCCAGGTGACTGTGGCCATTAAATGCACATCAAAATACTTTCCAAGGAAACTTTTTTAAGGCCTTAGCATTTTTCCTGGACAGTCTGTGTCTTTTTTTGAGCACAGCTAACTGGAAAATATCCAAGTCTAAAGCTTTAAGCTCAGCTTGTACCTGAAGAGTCATACGTGTGGATTTAATGATGGTTCGTGACTTGACATACAGCTCCTCAGAACAACCACTTCCCTGTCCTCTCCAGGGCGCGGTCCGTAAGTCAGGGATGCTGTTGCCACACAGCTGAAGGCCCAGCTGTGACCGGCAGAGGGCAGTGCTGCACACAACTGCAGCCACTTTGAAGATACCCAGGGCCTTTCCATTGTCAACACGTAGGGTTTTTTTCCTTCCCGTTTTCATTCCTTGCCTTTGGAAGAACGACCATGATATTTCAGAAGAGTCTGGTCATCCTCAGTGCTCAGCTTTTATAGATCTTCTGAGTCTCGTGTGTAGTCACTGGCAAATTACGTTTTGTCAACCTGCCTATGGACCCTGGTGGCGACAGGCTAAAGTGAACATTAGGGAAAATATTGAAGGAAAAAAGTTGTTAAAAGGGCCGCCTGGGAGGTGTGGGGACAGGCCTAGTGGTAGTTGGGAGAGGTGTATCCGCTGAGTGTGAGTAGGGGACCCCGTGCTGTCCCGGATCTGCTGGCACAGCCACCTGCCCTCCTTGTCCTCCTTTCCTGAGGCTATTGACACCTACTGGTTTCTACAAACAGCTCCACCCCATCTTCTCCCACCGCCCCAATTCCAGGACTCAGTCCTATCAACCTCGGTGATTCTTAACTGCGTAGGGGGTGGGGCATGATACATTTTAGAATCTCCTGTATGAAGTGTTCCAAAAACACACATGCCCTGGTCCCACTCCAGCCCTCCTCGGTCAGATGCTGGGGTGGCTGAGGGTTAGAAGAAGCTGTGGGGTGACTGATCCAGGTCTGCCCAGCATTCCCCCTCCCACCTCGCTGGTGTAGTTAATAAAGACCTAAATGAGGCAAATGGCAGGAGAGGGAGAGGAGGGCACAGGTGGGGGTGGAGTCGGCATGACTCAGTGATCGATTGGTTCTGTTACTGTCTCCATTTTTCCCACGGGGAAATCTGAAACCCACTCACTCCCAATAGGTGATCTCACCACTTTCTTAACTGAGAAAATTAGAGCTCTCCCACGGTTCTCCTGCCCTTCTCAATAAGGCTCTGGGTTCTTCTCTATAGTCTCCATCTTTCCTTCCTACTCAGTGCTCAGCCTGTCTCCACCTCTGCCGTGTCTGCAGCCCACCCTCCCTGCCTCTCTAGGACCCCTCTCTTCCCATTATCCATTCCCCACCTGCACCTCTGGTGTCTCCCTCTCCAGGGCTCACTTCCTCCTTCCACAGCCTCACCAGCTGTCCTAAGGCTTCCCTCTTTCGCACTCCCCCATCCAATAATTACAGTTTTATGGGTTCTTCGTGCTCCTGACGATCCTTCCATGCCATCCTTGCCTTTGTGTTGGACTCTGACACTTGTTTGCATGACTAACACATCCTCTGACCTGGCCTGTCTTCATGCAGCTCCCTCTCCAGACCGACTCTCAATTCTTCTGACATCTTGCCCTGACTGAAAACCTTCACTGCCCCCGGCCTAACACCACTGGGCAAAGCCCCCACCCCTTGGCATATCACACAGGTGTTCTCCACTTGCCCTTCCCTCCTCTGCTCTTGTCACTCCGGCAACATGCACCCATGAGCCTCTTCAAGAATGTTTGCCTTCGCCTGGTGCTCCTTTCCCCATTTTGCTTCCTAAAGCAAACTCCTGTTCATCCCACGAAACCCAGCTCAGGTACCACCTCCTATGAAAAGACTTCCCTGATGCTCTTGGATAGATGTCACCTTTCTTTCTTGTGGGATAACTCTGATCTACTATCAGGCTCTCGCTGGTGCACCCTGCCACTCTGCACCTTGGAGTCGTTAAGTGTTCCTTCTCTGCATACTTTATTCATTGACAATTCTCTCTTCTTTTCCAAGCTTTGAGCTTCTTGAGGACATAGACTGGGAATTACTCATCTCAGCCCTCCTCGTGCCCAGCTCAGTAATGGTGGGAGTTGGGTTAGAGTTAGTCTTTGCTTCCTTCCACGGATGGGCTTCTTAAAAATATCAAAACCCTGTCTTCACGGTGTTTCTACTCCTGCTCACCCCTTCACCCACAAAAGTCTGTTTTCCTCTCATTTTCTGGTCTTTTAAAGAAACAAATGACTCAGTCGCATGTCTAAAGTACATTGTGCCCATTCACTTCCCATTTCCTTTGATGAATGGGCCTCTGGGTCATTTGACTGTTGACTACCACCCCCCTTGACATTCTTCCCTTGGTTTCTGTAGTGAATAGTCATCGTTTTTGCTGCATCCATTCCACTTTCTTCTGGGAACAGCACCCAACTTTTCTTCTAGGGAACACCCCTCCCTCATTCTCAGTCCATGTGGTTTGGATGCCTCCATTCATAACTCCAGAGATGAGTGTTAACTTAATTCTAAACATCAGAGCATAACAACCCAGAGGTTAGCTTAGAAATGGGCACATAATGGCAGCTATGGCAACAGAGTCAGTCAGTTGACTTTGGAGCCTTCATTGAAACTGTCTGGAGGAGGATTGGTCTTCCAGCTGGAGAAAATAGAATGGAGATCCCGGCAGCTGTTTTGTCACTATAAGGAGAATGTTCCTGAGCCAACACAGGGGAGCAGAATAAGGTGAAAAGAGTAAGAACAAGTCCCAAAGTCCTTGAGCCTCTGAAAGCCTCTGAGCCTGGACCACCCTGAGTCAAAAATCCTTCTTTTTTTATTAAACCAATTTGAATGGAGTTTCCTATCAGTTATGTAAAAGAAAAAAAGAGTCCTGCCTAATTCTGGTTATGACGATCTGCAGCAGCGCACGTCCCCTCCTACATTCTCCTTCTCCTTCACTGGTTTCTTGTTTTCCTCCCATCTCATACAGGTAATCCTGATGCTAACAGAAATTTCCACCTGCAGAACTCTGTATAGCTCACAAGCCGCCTGTCCAGAGCCCTCCCCAGCTTGTACACACCCTTCCTTGTTGAAGACAACCCCGTCTGTAGCTCCAATTCCCATTTCTATAGAATGACCCAAATTCTCACCTCCAATACCAACTTCTCCACAAAACCTCCACCCTCACTTTTCTAACCACCTGCCAGTCTTCCTTAGAACCTCACCAATACCTCTGCCTTACCTGAAATCGAATTCTTCCTTTCCGATTTCTCTTTTTCCAAGTCCAGTGCTCTTTTTGATTATGTTAATTTTGGTCAAGTTATTTTCCAGTTTCCTTAGTCCGAAACCCTGGAGTTATCTTAATGACTCCTTCTCTCTTAGTTTGAGGAACAGCCCTGACACAAGCTGGGCTAATGAGAGTTGCCAGAGACAGGTAGGAAGGAGATTGTCTCTTCTTCCCGGGTTGCTGAGCTGGTAGGAGCTTTGAGCTGCCACTGGCCATCTTTCAAAGGAAGCCAAGCCTGAGGGCAGCAGACCTGAGAGAGAGCAGAAGACATCAGATGGTGTCTTTTGAGCTCCTGCACCCAGCCTTGCCTGAAGCCAGACCTATGTCCTGGACATTTCAGTTACACGAGCCACTAAATTACCTTTTTCGCTTCAGCCAGATTGTCAATTTTCTGTCTTATAAGCAAGGGAGTCCTGATTGATACTGAATGATACAGACTTTGTCCGCTGTTCATCTTAAGGATGCCAGAGCTTTCTGGCAATGAGATGCCTGCAGATATTAAGAAAGGTCATACAACCACTGATTGGTGAAAGATGCCATGATGGACTGGAAGAGATGGCCTAAGATGTCCTTCTGGACTCTGAGACCCAGTTCTGGAGTCTTCTTTGAAGGCTTCTCCTCCTCTTTGGGGAACCGAGCCCCTCCTTTACCAAACTCATCCCTTGGGCATGTCTCACATTGCACCCTTCCTCAGAGCAACTGCTGCCATTTCCTATCTTCCGTGACCTCTTCGAGGGAATGTGAAGAATGTGAGCTTTTCTTCTTAGCTCTATTGGTGTTTGTGGGAAGGAAGGGAGGGAGGAAAGGAGAGAGCGAGCGAGATGAACAAAGGGAAAGGAAGACAAGAAATCACCTACTCTTCGTGATATTTTAAGCATTTAATGGTGAAGCTCCATTTAATCTCTTAATTAAACTATCAGTTCATAATCTCTCTTGTTGTGTTTGCTACTTTTTAAAATCCAAATGCTCCTCTATGCTTCTTTTAGGTCAATTCATAAAATACCATCCACAGGCACGCTGCTCTGTGGCAAAGACGGCTAGCGTTGAAAGGTTCGTTCTAAACTCCAGTTCCACCTTCTGTCTCTCGACTTACTCTTCCTGCTTACCTCTCTACTTTCTCATGATTTTCTCAGTTTCCTTCTTTATCAGAATGAAGTGCTTGAATCATAGAGATGTATGGGGCGATAATTGCAGAGGATCCTTCCAGAAGTATTTAGACAAGTGACACTATTGTCTAACTTTTCAAAGGAAAACTAGATAATGAGATAATCCTCCATAGCAAATTACAGAAGCAAATAAGTTAAGATAAGCCTTCTCTGTTTTCCTTGTCAGAGACTTGACAAAAGAATGAAATAAAGAAAAAACATCCTCGACACCTTCTACCTTTCATTCTCTGGAGGGTTTTTCCATCTAGACATTGCTTAAGCGGTTGGAGTGGCGCTGAGTGTAATTGTAGCGGGTCCAGCTGGCCCAGACTTTCCCTAAAAGGGCCTCTGCATTGCAGCCTGTTTAAAATAGCAGTCACTGCCTCCCATGGATGAGATCTCTAAGGGAATGATACTGCTTGTCCGTGCATCCAAGAATTCATGTTTAAATATTATTGAGAACCCACGGTGTACTGCACTCTATTAAACTCTGAGGGACGAGATGCCAAAACATGAGGTATTGTCCTTAATCTCCAGGACTTTATAATCTAATTAGAGAGATAGGAAACAGACACCTACAAATTTCCTTTCAGCTGAGGACGTGAAAGACGGGGTTCTCGAACCTGGCCACGCGATAGCATCACCCAAGGAGCTTTAGAAACAATAGTGATGCTTAAGCCTCGCCCCAGACAATAAATGAGAAATATCTGGGTGGGTCCCAGGCATTCATATTTTTAATTCCTGCCCTCACCCCCACTCCCAGTGCAAGTCTAAGGTGCAGTCAGATTTTAAAAACTTTGGCCTAAATCCTGCCTCCTCTTAAGTACGGAGATCAATTCGCCCTCCCTGATTTCCCTAGCCAAAAGAAATAAATTTTATTGATTGAGTCTCGAAGGCGTGAGTGTTTCCATCAAATAAACACCCAGGAAACCTCAAAGCAAGTCCTCTTTTCCAGAAGGCATAAGGAGGCGGAGAACACGGCAGGAGAGTCAACACACTGCAGCCCCTGCCTTCAACCAGAAGGTTTCTTTGCTCGGTATTGAGGAAAGGCGAGGACCGGGCCTACGAGATAACAGAGAATTAAGAAGCCGAGGTCAAAGCCCAGCCCCGTGGCTGGATGGTTAAGTTCGTGCACTCTGCTTTGGCGGCCCAGGGTTTCACCAGTTTGGATCCTGGGTGTGGACATGGCAGTGCTCATCAAGCCATGCTGAGGTGGCGTCCCACATAGCAGAGCCAGAAGGACCTGCAACTAGAATATACAGCTATGTGCTAGGGGGCTTTAGGGAGAAGAAGAAAAGAAAAAGAAGCCAAGGTCCGACTCTTGAACCTTGGAAAGAATCCAAACACAACTCTTGGACTAACCACACCTGTTTCTTTTTTTTTTTTTAATTGAGTTATTGATAGGTTACAATTTTGTGAAATTTCAATTGTACATTAAAGTTTGTCAGTCATGTTGTAGGTGCACCACTTCACCCTTTGTGCCCACCCCCCATCCCACCTTTCCCCTGGTATCCACTAAACTGTTCTTGGTCCATAGTTTTAAATTCCTCATATGAGTGGAGTCATACACAGATTATCTTTCTCTTGCTGGCTTATTTCACTTAACATAATTCTCTCAAGGTCCATCCATGTTATTGCAAATGGAATGATTTTGTTCTGTTTTGCAGCTGAGTAGCATTCCATTGTATATATGTACCACATCTTCTTTATCCATTCGTCTGTTGATGGGCACTTAGGTTCCTTCCACGTCTTTAACCACACCTGTTTCTTGACAGCCGCTTGACTTGCTTCAAAGTGTCTGGAAGACACTTTCACTAAATGCCAATCCAGTAGTTATCTGGACCAAATGAGAAGGACATTTCAAGTCCTGAAACTGGAATCTCTGGGAAGCAGCAGAAGTTAACCTCAGTTTTCTCCTCCTAGGCCTCCCTCTTTTGACAATGTTCCCGTCCGGTGCAGGTGCAGGGTCCCATCTCACAGAGGCGTGCTGGACCTTGCATCCCCGAACAGACATTCTTAGGCACTGACGATGACTGTCTGGCTGGGAGATGTGGCTAAGTCTCGACTAAAGTAGTCTTTTATGTCCGTTTGTCCGAGGGGCCGATTCAGCCAACACTGCTAGTCCATTTGTCCAGCTGATTCTGGCCTCATCGCCAGCGCTCACAGCCAAAGCCTCTAACGCCCTGACCTATCTCTGTAATTGCCTTGACCAATATATCTGGTCCTCTCACTGACTGTCCAGGCTGGGCCAGGTTCCCAGCTCTACCTCAGAATGTGATTAATCCACACCGTCTGAGCACAGGAGAAGCAGTCTGGAAACTTTGCATATTGTGGGCCAAACAGCGAGACTGAGCAATGGAGGCGTTTGCGCAGAGGGTCTCCAAAACCTTACTCAGGACCTACTGCTTCAGAGGAAACTAGAGCTTTCTCACTGATAGAAAAATCCGGTCCTCAAGCCCACTTGGACACTCCACTTCAGAGTGGTTCTGGCCTTCTGGAAAGGACTTCGGCATCTTCAAACATCTCTTGATCACCAGCTATGTTGTCTGAGAGACAGTGACACCTGTGCTGTAGTCCCTCAACTGCTTCCCCCAAGTGTTGGCCCTGCCCTGAGGACTAAGAACGGGCCATTTGACCCCCTGCTGCCCTCAGCCCCCTTGTCCCAGGGTTTCCAAGTGCCACAATCTTAAATGTGACCTCCAGAATGCCTCTGGCAGATCCTCTTCTCTGCTGCCATTTTGAACGAGCTTGGAAGGAGAGTGGAAATGCCTCCTTTGACTCCATGTTCACAGAGAGCATTCCCATTTTCCCTTGGCAACAGGAGATGGGGCCTGCTTTTCTGGGGGAGGCGGAGAATTTAGCCCATAATGTCCCCCACAATAGCAGCTGCCATCTAATCGCTCACCCGACCAACATTCACTTAGTTCCTACTACATGCTGGGTAGGTGCTAAACTGCACCTCACAGGAGGCACAGATGCATAAGAAAGAGCCCCTCAGGGAGCATCTATTCTAACAGAGTGTGGAGGTTGATGATGCCAAGGATCCCCAGGGTGAGGTATCAATGTCAAGTGACACTGATATCAATGTTGATCTAAAATGAAATCTCATAGCTTCATTCAATCATTTCCAAAAGGAGAAATTCCTCATCTTGACCCCGTCTCAGAAGGAATTTGGATTCCTCCCCCTATTCTCATCACACGTTGTCTCAGAGCCCCTCACTGACACGCCACTACCAACTTCCTGCTGGCCTGGCCTTCATTGGTGACTGGTGTGGCTTTCTGTATGGCCATTCTATCCATTGTCAGGGGCTTTCCTTCTTAAGGGGAGGGCAACCTTAGGAGCCCCCCTGAGAGCAGGTGTGTTCCCTCAGGTGAGAAGTCCTCCCACCTGCTGCTGGTAAGGTAGAGGGACCAGCACCTACTGCGCTGGGAAACTGAGTACCCTCCTCCCAGCCCTTGAAACATTTCATTTAGAATAAAGATTAATTAAGGCAAAAGGAGGGAAGATGTTCTTACATTAAACTTTCCAGCGACGCCCCTCGATTCCCTTCTACATCTGCCCACGAAGTTCAGTCAGAGAGAGCAAGTGGCTGCCAACCACCACACGCCCTGTGTTCTGTCCTCTCCAGTCAATTCCATCTATTTTCCTCAGTCTCTTTTCCAGAAGGTTTTGTGTGGCCATCCCCCAATCTCATGTCAGTTACTTCAGTGCATCTTCCTTTTCTAAGTCAACCTTTTCAGACAAATCTCTTAAACCAGGGTTCTTAACCTCGGCTGCACGTTGGAACCACCTGGACTCTTTAAGTCCTGACACCTGGGTCCCATGGCCAGCACCCTGATTCAGTTAGTTTGAGGGGGACCCAGGCATCAGGGGTGCAGAGCTTCCCAGGGGATTGCAGTGTGCTGTTGAAAGGCTGCGACTTTGGTTTTCTCTCCCATGCTTCCTCTCACCATCTGTAGTCCATGTGCTCCTCTGTCATTAATGCTCATTACCATAAAGAATGAGCTGATGCCAGAGCTATAGCTTAGTTCTGGAAGTTAAACATCACTGCACCTAAGGAACTTATCTGTCTCGTTTTCGGCTAGGGCCAAGAGACCTCTGGTTCCTGGCCCACATTTTATCCTCAGTGTCACCAGATCTCAGGAGCACTCCCCATATTTCTGCTTATCACTGTGAACGCACAACCACACTTTTATGTCCTAAAGAGTGGCACCATGGGGCTCTCACTCCGTATAAGTCCTGGGCATGTGTGGCAATCTGGGTGTGTCTTTTTTCATTCCTTTTTGACTCTACTTTCTTCTGTCCTTCAGTTTTTCTACCTTAAAAAAAAATCTTTGAATGTATCATAAAATATAACTAAAATACTTTATTTCTTCATGTTTATTTGAGAAAATTTTTGATCCTCTTTTTTATTTTTATTTATTTATTTATTTATTTTAAAGATTTTATTTTTTTTCCTTTTTCTCCCCAAAGCCCCCCGGTACATAGTTGTATATTCTTCATTGTGGGTCCTTCTAGTTGTAGCATGTGGGACGCTGCCTCAGCGTGGTTTGATGAGCAGTGCCATGTCCGTGCCCAGGATTCGAACCAACGAAACACTGGGCCACCTGCAGCGGAGTGCGCGAACTTAAACACTCGGCCACGGGGCCAGCCCCCTCTTTTTTATTTTTTTAAAAATACATTTCTCTCTGGAAGAAATATAAATGGATTGCCACTTAACTCAGGTGGCCTATCCCAGTTGGTGGAGGCAGGATGAAGTTGAGAGAACCCCTTCTAGGAGTGACCCAAGTCCGGCCTCAATCGTTGGCTCGCTGTGGGCCCTGAGATGCAAGCCACCGACGCTCTTTCTCCCTCCCCCAACTAGAAAATGGAGGATAACGTCTTCACGGCCCATGTCCACATCCACATCCACGAGTTATTATGAGCATCAAATGAACCAGTATTTGTGAATATAGTTTAAGAAAAAAAATGATCCCTTTTCATCGGGTATACTGAGAGCTTGAATCTTTCTGTAAAAGGAATTTTCCACGCCCATTCTCTAAGCTCTCATTTTTGATTTCTTTGGAAACCTTGCTTGCATCTGTGTGATCAGAGCTCTTGCTGGTCTATAGGAGAGTATTCTTTTTCTGGGAAGGCTGTTCTGCAGCCCATCTGCTGCTATCTGGAGGTTCCATTTCAGAAGGCAGCCCTGATGAGGCTCCAGCCCGACATCTGCAAATCACATCCACGGGGAAAATGTGACTCACTCGGGTTACTGTGTTAAGCTTCCACGGGTATTGTTCAGGGAGTAGATGTTGTCTTTGGGCCAAATCACTTGAAATCATCATGACATCAGCCCTGTCCCTAAAAAACTGACTATGCCCCTCCAGGAAGCAGGGAGAGGGTGGGCTCTGGACACAAGATTACGCTAAGAAAGGCCACTTTCCTAGCCCTCCTGAGGAATCGGAGATAAGGCAGTCAACGAACGCAGTGGAGCACCTGGCATACAGTAGAGAACAGTAAAGGGTGAGCAACCAGTTACAGCAGTCTCATAAGTAACCCAATACTGCATGAAACAGCTAAGGCGACTCAACTCCTGTGCAACGAGGAGAGACACAAGCAAACCATAGTTTAAGCTGCAGATCGTAAGTGTATGAAATTCTTGCTCCCCACTCCCTTTCTTGGCTGCATCTGACATCACTAATTGGCCACTGCATGTCTGCAGATGACCCTGATGCAACCCCAGAATCCTTCACCACTCAGTTTAAACAGCTACTGATGATCAATCCAAGAGGCCAATTGCCATGAAACTGTTGGGCATTCCCAGTATAAAGCTTTCAGTAACCAAATCAATTCATGCATGGCGCTTGGTCAAACACTCAGATCACATCATTGCAGTTGGCATCTTCCTCCTTCTCATCTTCATCACCAATGTCATCATTGTACTTGTCATCACAAAGCTAGTTTGAGCGATATTCATCGAAAAGCACTTCAGTCTTGACGTGGCACTCCATCAGGGTTGCGGGGGCCCTTCATTCTATCCTTCATGTTTTGATCTTGGTGGCTAAGCCTGTTTCTAATGCTTTCAGCATACTCTTTTCCTTTATTGTCGCTCCACTTCCAGTCACAGCTGAATATGTTTCAAAAAGAGAAAGAAGCCACGTGCCTTGTACATTTTGGCATCCCTTACAGTAGTAGGATGATACCGTGAATTCAGATCTGAGTATTATTGAATTCATGAGAACAGACTACTCACAACGAGGTGGAGTCTAGAAGAAACAGCTGGTAGGAAGAAGTTCTATAAGAAATTGCAAAGGAACTTGGGCAAAGAGAAGAGAAAAGTTAAAGGGAGGCTCCTGTAGGAAGAGTGACATGCTCTACTGAAGGAGGACCATATCCGATACAGAAAGGAGTTCATTATCTTTTGATCTCTCCTTGGCCCCTTTGTGCAGCAGCTTGGAAAGGACCACTTACCCAGGTCCAAGGTGTCCTCCTCCCATTGGTTTGGTGACCTCAGTCCTGGGAAGCTGGGCTGCTCCAAAAAGTCAGCAGCAAGGTGTGCAGAGGAGAGATCAGGCTCCTGAGGGGCTTTCAGTGTTTCTGGCCCTCAAACAAACAGGGGACCCAGCCCCCACCTCCCCTAGTGCCGCCTCTCCTAAGGCAGCTTAGCAGTCCTTAGATAACGCAGCTGCCAAAGCTGGTGGGCCTGAGACATGGCCACTGCCCTCCTGAAGGAGACTCATAGGAATCCACTCCCATGGCAGTCAGATGAAGACATCCTACCCTAGGCTCATACCAAGGCTTCTCCAGTATATAAGTCAGAAGAGAACATGTTGCTAAGGTGTGGGTGGAGGGTGCACGTAGGGCAAGGTGAAACTTCTTTAAAAATTACTTTTAACTGAATAGAATAAAAACCCTAAATTGATTGTAAGTCATCACTTCTAATTACCCCATGAATTCAGTGCCGGAGAGAAGTAATTGACCTAGTCAAATTAGAGAAACCCAAAAGGCCTCCATCCACCAGCAAACAGGCTCCCCTCTACGGAAATTAGCAAACTCACCACTAAGCCCTCCAGCCGCTTCCCACTGGACCCCAAGCTAACATGAAGTGAACCACCAGGAGTGCCGACTCCTTGTGCTGCAGGTGTGTGTGCACGTGGTGGGCAGCTTGGGCTAACACAGAACTGAAGGAATAGTACAAGGCTCCCCTTCAGATGCACCTGTCATCGTTTGGTCTCAGCAACCACTGTGGCCAGCAAAGATACCCAGGGCAGTAAGTCGCTAAAGCCAGAAAAACCAGACAGACCAGAAGTTATCCAGTTTCAAGAGTAGCATGAGGAGACCGACCAAAAACAGGCCATGAGTAGACTTCCACTGAATATCTAAGGTCCTTGCCCTGCTATCTGAAAGATGATGTGAAGGAGGGGTTGGAAGCCCTGAGCTTGCTCAAGAGCTGCCCAATGTGGGTGTGGAACTCAGACTCTGAAATCCTAGGCCAAAAGGCACTAGTGACCCGCAACTCCAGCTTCATCAGTCTTTGAGTTCTAGATGTGGTGGAAATCAAGGCTTGAGGTGCAATAAGAAAGGAACTAAAATGATCGCCTGTCTTACAACTGGTCCAAGATCCTTCCTTATATTTATGTTCTGGATGTGGGGAGGACAGATGTAGGGGACAGAAGGGAGGGATGAAGCTGATGAGAAGGGGATGGAAATGCAATGAACCTTTCCTTACTCCAGAGCAAAGGGAGTTTGGCTCTGTAATTAGCTCTACTACCCTGAGCAAAACAAGTCAAGTCATCCCAACACAGCTGGGATGTGTACTTTCCCAGTATAGTAGTGCTGCACCATATCTGACGTTGTCATCCTCTGTTAATCTCCTCTGATTCCTCAGGAGCATCAGAGCGCCCGGGTAGGTGGACACTCCCACCTCTTAAGGAAATCCTTGTCTCCGTGTCCCTGACTAGGTGCATTTGACTACTCACATTTTCTGACCCCGATGCTCTGTGACGTCCTGCCCTGAGGGAAGCCTTCCCTAATTTTCCTCAGCCTCCCCATCCATCCAGCTAGTGTGCCTCTCTTCGGTGCTCTGTAACATCTTGCCCACTGTGTCCCAGTCCATTAGACTGTGAGATTACTAAGGACAGAAGCTTTATCTTGTTTCTGACATGCCCCCAGGGTCTAGATCAGGGCTGGCCTGCTGCATGGTTCATTAAACACTTCTGGAAGGGAAAAGGGGAATTGAATGACCAATTTGCCCAGGTTTGCTGGGCCTTTCCTGGTTTTAGCATTGAAAGTCCTGTGTCCTGCAAAACCCCTCAGACTTGGGCAAACAGAGACAGTTGGTCACCCTGCCAGAAAGGAAAGAGGAAGGAAGACAAGAAAGACGGAGGAAGCAGTGAATTAAAGTAGGTCCAAGTGGGCCTGGGGCAGAACCCTTGTGCTCTGACCTGCTGGCAGGAGGAGCAGCCTGCCTTCCTGCTGAGGTGGTGGCAGCTGAGTAACAGGTGAGCCATTGGGGGCTGCAGGGACCTTCAATGAGCTCATCCTACGAAGGAGCAAAGAGACGATGGGCCAGACTTGATCCAGTCATAACCAAATTCTGAAAATAGAATTATATTCATTCAGGGAGCATCTGAGCATCTACCGTTTGTCAGGTTCTGTGCTAGATACGGAGAATACAGAATAGATGAGGACAGGTCCTGCCCTCCAGGAGCCAGAGGAAGCAGGACATGCTGAGGACAAGTCCCGTGTGCTTCCTGTTTCATCATGTAGTTGAAGCTCCGCACACATAGTTGATGCTCATAAACGCCATGGGCAGTTTGTCTGCCAGGTTGGCACACGTGCTGTCTACCTTGGGAATCCTACAGGATAGCGTTGCAACCTCTGTTATAGGCCTTCACCACACATTCCCTCGTCTGTAAAACCCATAGAGTAAGAGGGCTGTTGGTTGGTTGGTTTTTAAGCAACATGTAGGCCTTTTCAGAGGTCTGTTAAAAGGATCATCAGGCTCCTGGCTTAAATTAGACTTGACATCATGGCCAGGCGGATGCAAGGTTGCCAGGACCTGCTGGGGGCCAGACACCGGCAGGAGGCCCCAGGAAGAGAAGGATCTGGGGTTTCTGTTGAGCTCAGGGCAAATGGCGCTAATCTCCCAGATGCCAGCCCCGTCTGCTCCTTCCGTGGCCCTCCAAAGTGAGCTGCCTCAGGGCCAGTGGCCAGGCAGCTGTCTCTTGGCCCAGAGACGTGGCACAACAGGGCTGTGCCACTGGACACAAGGCAAGTGGCCTGCCCTCTTTTTGCTTCACTCTTGGTTTTCCATTCTCAGCAACAGATCATGGCCCAACAAGGACTGTTTGGGACTTTCTGTTATGGCCTACAGAACAGAGACTCAGCTAGTGGGAGTGGGGTTGCCCATCTCTCTTTTGGTTGGTTTCCAATCTATCCTTAGATTCAACTTCACAGATCTGACACTCTGTCTATTTGGCTCTTCCTAACTGCTGACTGGCTTTCTGCCCTAAGCTCCCACCCCATCCCTACCCTCTACAGCGCATTTAGAGATTGGATTGGTTCATGGAAAGAGAAATACCATCTTTCTGACTTGTTTCAGAACTCAGAAACATTGTAGGAGGTGCTTTGTTTTGTAGATCAGAGGGAAGCAGACACAGAATAGCCTCAATTAAATCAACAAGCCTATAAATGGTTTCTCTCCCTCTCCTCTTATCTATTTATAGAATTTCTCCTCCCTTGTTTCTGACCATGAGCTGGGGGTATAACAGTAAGACAGAACTTGTTATCTGACTCCTAGGAGTTGACCAGTCCTTGGAATTTATTACAATCACAAGACAAAGACTTGGAGATCAGCTTCTTAACAAGCAGGCTCATAGTTGAAGCCCTCCCTCCATCACGTGCGCACTATATCCCATATTAACAAATTATTTAAACACAGTGCCACGCCAAGAGAGGAATACCTGGGAGGGCCTGAGGGGAGAGAGGAAGAAGTAATCAGAAAGGCTTCACAGAGGAGGTGATATTCAAATTGAGATTTGAAGAATGAATAGGAGTGTACTATGCAGTTAAACTTTAACAAAAATTCTCAGCAATCCATGATCAAGATAAGTCAAAAAAATGAAAAAACAGGTTTATATTAGGGATTCAGCTTTCAGGAGAAACAGGGGTTCAGCATATATTTCATCCAGGCGGGGCCACTTCCTTCCACAGACTCACCATCGTGCACTTGGCATTCACGTGCAGACTGCCGCCCTTTGAGATGCTGTAAGACCCCATGGTCCCCAGCTGCAGGGGAGATAAAGTGAGCTAACGCTATGTAGAAAGCTTTCCTAAATTAAGGGTTAAGATAAAAAGATTTTGGCCCCATTCACAGTTAACCAGGAACTTCCTCTAGCCAAATGCCCCATTCCCCAAACCGCCTGTCTAAGAGAGGTTTTGCTGCATCTGTCTCTTTGTTTTGCTTTCTTCCCTCTGTTCGCTCCCAGGGCCTTCCTTTCACTCTGGGTTCCTGTGCTCCTGTCTCCACAGCAGCATTTTCTTCTCTTCCTCTCTCCTCTCCGCCTGCTCCGTTGTCAGTGCTTGACTCAGCCGGAGCTATGTGGGAACGGGCGCGGACTGAAGCAGTGAGCCGGGACTCTGAGGGAGAGGCATTGTCTATTTACTCTTCACATGGTAGGGTACACCTCGTTCCTCCTCAGCTGACCACTCTTGTTGAAGCTATTTTGGTGCGTGAGGCCATAATCCCAGACTCCAGATCGAGTATAGAAAGCAATGCACACAGGGTGGATGGTCAGAGAGATTTATGTTTCTGAGGGAGGAGCCTGGAACTTTGACAAGACGCAGCTGGTTGAGGGAGTGAGCTGGAAGATTCAGCCCCAGGGTGAGGAAGAAGAGGAGGAGGGGGCCTTTAAATAGCAGGTGGCTTCGCTGTTTCCATAAATGAAAATGGTACGTTTTCACTGAACACTGATTACGAAAATGGTCTTTTATTAGACAGCTGCATCGACCCATGGGACAGCCCTTGAGGCTGCGGCTGGGGAGCTTGCATGCAGTTCATAAACATGGTTGACTGCATCTCGCCACGCAGCGCCAGGAGTGTTTATTTCTTTCTGCTCAAGGGCTCTGCACAGACTCGTGGGGGTGGGAGGACAGTAATAAGCCAGGGCCTGACTTTAAACACTGCCACATTTAATTATTCTTGCGGCTTGTGTATTTATCTGAGAGTCATTCACCCTTCTTTTGAGAAGACTGAAAACAAGACACACATGTTCTGCCTTGGGGCCTGGGATGGGGCAGGGCTTGCAAAGACACCAGCAGGTCTTTTTATAAGGCAGAGCTGAATGTAAGTGCTCTTTCCTCTGTTAATTAACTGAAAAGTCCCTCTGACATAGCAGAATGGAGGGGACAGGAGACTGAAGAGGACTTCACCTCTGAGTGAATCACCTGCCATCCAGCCTGCTTGCTTCAGGAAGCTGAACCCGACGTCTCATGGCAGGTTGGAGTGGTCCCCTCCACTTGCCAACTTTGCTGGAAAACATGGCAGCCCAAGGGGGTGAGAAACCACAGTCAGGGATGAATCCAAACCTCACTGGCCAGGTCCCCATCTAGGCCAGGGGATCCGTATGATTTCCCAGAAAGGGGTAAATAATAACAGCTAATGCTTATTGAGCACATACCATGTACCAGACACAGGGCTAAACGTTCTATGTCATTTACCTCATTTAATTCTGACAACTCTGTGAAGTTCTATTTTCAGAAGAAGCCACCAAGAAGAGAGTGAAGAATGTGCTCACAGAGACACAGCTGTAAGTGGCAGAGCCGGGATTCAAACCCAGCTTGGTCAGAAGACTAACACTCTTAGCTACCCCACTCTGCTGCCTCTCTCATCCTGCATCGTGAAGGAGTTCACAACATGCCGACCCAAAATACGCCACTCTGGCATAGTGACTATTTTGAGATAAAGGCACTTTAAAAAATAGCAAATATGTGAAAAACACTCTGACGATTCTTCTTTTTCTTAAAAGCAGGAGATAAATTCCCATATGAAAGATGTCTTCTCTACACCAGAAGGAAAGTAACGTTCTTATCATCCAGGATAAGTTGAGATCAAGAGAATTCTATACAAACAGACCTTGTTAAAATCATTCTTATCTTCCTTCGGCCTCCCCGCAGAGTGGTGGCTTTTCTACCATTGCCTCTCTTTGTTCAATATACCATAAAAGCAAGTAGGTTTTGCTCTTTCTTTGGGTCTTCATTCCTTACGGGTTCTCCCGTGTCACCTAAAACTTATATTAAATAAATTTGTATGTTTTTCTCCTGTTGATCTGTCTTCTGTCCATCTAATTCTCAGGCCCAGCCAAAAAGACCCCCGAGAGCGTAAGGGTAGAGCCAGCCTCCCCTGCACCTGCTCCCTCCTAAATGCACCTGTGCTCCTCCCTCATTTTACCCGCTCAGCTGTCTTCCCACATGGGGATGCGGCATTGCAGGGCTGTCTCTTGCTGTACCTGTCAGATTTCCTTGGTCAAATTTGCTTAGCATGGGACTTTCTCCTAAGACGCATCAGGGGTATGACTACTTTGAAAGATGCAAGCAGAAGTTGTCTGCAATCCGTCTGCTAGGTAATGGGAATGGATGCTTACAAGCTACCTGGTGGAACCGCCTTCTTCAGAAACCTGAGAGGGCAAGGAGGCCATAAAGGGAGTCAAGACCCGGTCTAATCTAAGTGCCTCCAAGAGAGAGCATGTGTCAAGAGGCACACCATTCAAGAAGTATCCTACAGAAGGAAGGCCTCTCTCAAATGTACATTTTGTAAAGCCATTTCAGCCAAATGAGGAAAATTGATTTCTCAACACGGAAAGATAGTTTTGACAGCAGCGCTGGAAAAAACATCGGGTCTTGGATGCTCCATCAAATAAATCAACTCGGAGGCTCAGCTGGATTCCTCAAGCAAAGAATATGCAGCTTCTAAACCCTTTCTTCTCCCCCTAGAGGGATGGCAGGCGGACAGACACCCCCTGTCCCAGGGGCAGCCCTCCCAGGCATCTTGCCTTGTGTCCGTTCCCTGGTGGGAGCAGAAGGCAGCACACTCACTTCCCAGATGGTGGGTTTGGGAATGCAGGGGATGGCTGCTCCCCTAGCCCTTTCCTGATTGCCTGGCTTTGGCTTGGGGATGAGAGTGGAGGCTGCTGCTCTGAGAAACGCATTTGCCCTTCAGTTGCAAAACATCTCCGAATGATGGATGAGCCAGTCCCAGAGAAGCAGCAGTAAGTCACCAGCACCTGAAATGCAGCCACCTAGAAGAAAACATTTCTCCCTTTCAGAAGCTCCAGGCCACATGCACAGTAATTAGGACAGGAATAAAAGAGGATCAGATTCCGTTGCAGTGGTAGGGACTCGAGGCGGGCTGACAAAGGAGTCATGGTCTCACGTAACAAGATGAGAAATTTACTCACAATAAGCCTTGACCTTTCCTTTCCTCTTTGGCTGAGTGTCCCTGGTACCCGGTCCAGGCCTCAGAGGGGCCATAACTCTTTCTCAGCAGATGGCGTCCGCCAGCTTAGGAAATGAGGCGGCAGCCCTCCAGTCTGCAGGTGGAAAGGTCGCAGGCGGTGTTGGCCCAGGGCACATGCTGGCTCTGGGCAGAGCCCAGTTCAGAGCCGGCCTCTAGGGAAGCCACCAGCCTCGTTCAGGCCAGATCTCCAAACTTTATGTTCCCATTTTGTGATCTTGTGACCACAAGGTCACTTCTCTGGGCCCTTGATTTTTCTTGTATAAGAGGTAGGGGTCAGACTAAATACGTGTTTTCACACCTTTGTTAGCAGTAGAACCCATTTTATAGACTAAATACTACGAGATGCCCAACAACACGTAGAACACATACAGGTGGGGCTTCTTCAAGGGTAGGATAACACGATGGGAAGGGTTTTTATCGTTTGAATTCCAGCTCTGCCACTTACTGAGTGTGTGGCCTTGGACAAGCGACTTATCCACTAAGCCTTAATTTTCTCATCTATAAAATGGGGATTATAATAATGCCTGCTTCAGAGAGTGAGGGTAGGGATTAAAGAGCTGATGGACGTGTAGCACTTAGTCTAGAAGGGTGCGATAAGCATTTGCTCCTATTAGTCACCATTATCAGATTGTAGCAGGGTGGGGGGCCTCGACTTTCACACACTCAGTCCTTCCCCCTCCTTCTTACTGCATCCTTCTGTAGCTCTAAGGAAGCGTTGAGAGACCTCAGGGCTCTGTGGGGCCCAGCCTGAAAACCACTGGCTTAAAGAGTGTTGCCCAGACTTTCGAAGAGCAGGGTCACCTGAAGTGCTCATCAGACACCTTGGTGACCAAGCTTCAGGAGGTGTGGTTCAGGTCCCAGGGTTCTGTGCTTAACAAGGTGCTCCTTATCTTCCAGCTCTTTAGGGGGATGCCAGAAGAGGGTCCTGAAAGTCCCTTGGGCTCTAGTGCATCAGGATTCCCTGTCTTTCTCTGCCTCAGTCAGCGCCAGGACCCACACCCAGATAGACCCTGTGGGCTCGAGACCACCCGCACCTGCGCCCGGCTCTGAGGTGCCTGCGGGAACAGCTGGGCTTGCCCTCTCACTGACCTCCTGGGCTCTGGATCCTGGCCTCTGGCTCTAAACCTGTGGCCTTTGTCTGTCCTCTCAGCTTCAGCTGACTTTCCTGGCCCTGACATTCGCCCGCCTAGAACTGAGGTCTCCGCTCAACCTCTCCCTGGCCTGTCCTGTTCTGTTATTGCCAGCATCCTGGTGGGACAATTTCATGGGTGGAATCAGAGTGCGTTAGAGTAAGAAATCTAAAGAGATGCTGTTTTCTGCCTAATCTGTTTTCTCCCCATGGGTCAATTTGGCTGCACTTTTATTTTGAAATCAAAGAACCTAGAAACAAATGAGCAAACACCTTATTATTGAGAACCATCTGCAGAAAATCCCACGGAGCAGCTCCAAGGTCAAAGCTTATCTGTTTTGCCTCATGCACAAAACAGCCAGCACCAGGAGACCGGCAGGATGGGAAATCACAGAATCATAAGAAGTTTGGGTAAAAGGAAGCATCTTCTTTCAGTTGAATGTAAAGGTAAGAGTTCTCTCTGCAACCCCAGTCTTGAAACTACGAACATTTGTGTATTTCACAGATAGAACAACGACCATGTTGAGTTGGCTGGGGTGGTCAGGAAAAACCAACAGCAGCCCCCAAACTCATGCTCAGCTCTTTCCTTCTCTTTCATCCCAGATTTTCATTTTTTAAAAAGTGCCATCTGTTCTTTCTGTAACTTTTGCACTGGAGAAAAATAACTTCAATTCTCGAAATTGTGCATTTTCTCTCTTTCTTTCTCCCAGCCTGATTCCCTCTGTCTGCATAGGGGAAGGTAAGAGGGCAGTCAGAAGTGAGTGTCTAATAATACTGTGTGACTAACTCCCACAGGAGAGGACGAGCCAGGGTGCCAGGCTATTAAGCAGGATTATGAGTAAGACACACAGTGGGATTTGCTTTCGGTGCCCGTCGACCTTCGTGCAATGAAGGAAATGTTCTGCGCTGCCCAACAGAGCAGCCACTAGCCGCAGATGGCTAGGGAGCTCTTGAAATGTGGCTAGTGCAACCAAGGAACTGAATGTTTAAATTTATTCCATTTTAATTAATTTAAATCTAAATATAAAGTTAAATATTTAAATATGTGACACAGTTGAGGGGATTAGTGTGTGTGTGTGTGTGTCTGTGTGCATGTGTGTGTGTGTGTGTGTGTGCGCGCGCATGCTGGGGGTGGCTTCAGGGGAGGTGAACAATGCTAGGATCCTTCAGCTTCAGCTTTGACCCGCTCCCTCCTCTCGGTCCCTGGTCCTCCCACACACCACCACCGATTGCCCGAACATCTCATGAAGCAGTTGCCTCCAGCATATGGCCACATTTTAAAAAAATGATTGTAGCTTCCAGCTACTGCTGTCCTTATGTGGGCTATCCTGGTCTAACTATACTCTTCAAGATTTCTAGCATAAAAAGTTAGCTTCACTGAGGATGCTAACTCCAGTCCAAACCATTAAGCGTTTCTTTGAGCAGGAATGTGAGGTCAAGTTTCAGCCCAGATGGAAAGAATGCCACAGTCCCTAGAAATGTCTGCCAGGGCTGCAGGCGCGGGATAAGTGGTGGCACTGGGGGTGCTCGTGTTCACCAACCTCCCAGTCAATCTTCACTGGAGCTTCGCTTCACCCTCTAGGGAAGTAACTTGCACTGATCCAGTACATTCTACACAGGTACTGTTGGGCCCACGTCGTTTGATTGATTCTACAACAGGCAGCCCCTTGTTGACTTTCTCTCCCTTTTCCTCCTAATGCTGTCTGCCTCTCCAGTCCACCATCGTACCCCCAACCACAATAGCTGTGACCTTTTAAAGTCTCTTGGCAAGATACTACTCAATTACATAAATAATTCATATAACTTGATCTGTAGCTTAAAAAGACGAAACTGGGCCAGCCTTATTGAATTAGGGAGAAGAATCCACCCCCTCCCACAAGTCTGCCTTTCTGGGCTGAAAGAAAACAAAGCAATTGACTGACTTCTGTTTTTCTCCAACTCAGTATTGTACAGGGCTTCACAGTTTTTTGAAGTCCTCAGTCATCGACGATGTCATTTGATGCTCAGAACTGACACGAAAAGGACAGGTCACATTTTATAGATGAAGAAACAGAGGCCCGGGGGGACAAATGCCTTGCTGAAGGTCCTGGGGTCACGGGGTTAGTTCTCTGCTTGGAGCAGGGATCTCAGACGGAGGCGAAGGTGAGGTCCAGCACTCAGGAGCGCGTCTGCTTGAGTGGTGGAAAGGCCTGCTTGGAGATGACCCTCATGAGGGTCATTTTTGTTGACCAGAATGGGGAGAGGGCACTCATCCCTCTGGCAGGAGAACATGGGATCTATGTCACATTTTACCCTGGAGCCAACCCCACGGGTCTGTGTCCAGGTCTTCCAGCAGGCTGTTTCTGAGTGCAGGTCGTGAGGTGTGATCCAGAGCACAGGAAGTGGGTGTTCTCCACAGCTCCGTGTGGAACACTCCAGGGCTTCGGCAGGTACGGCCCCCGGGGACCAAGTACAGCTCCAGGCTTTGCCGCTCGGCACCAGCAGCTGTGAGCTCGAGGCGAGAAGCACAGTCAGGGTCTACCATCAGGACATGAGCACAAAAAGGGGCCACGCCTTTGCCCACCTTCTCCGGAAGTCTGGTAAAGGGCTCAGGATGGGGATGAAGGCTGCTCCCTGATTCCCACTTGCCACTGACATGGGACCCAGCTGCCTTGGTGACACACAGGTCCCGGTGGCCTCACAAGCAGACAGCAAAGATGGGGCTGGAGGAGAACAGAAGGACTTCAGTGGGATGGTGCGAGCTGCCACAGGCACTCCCAGAAATTTGGACCACTTGGAGGTGTAGTTGTTAGGTTATTATTGGATTATTATAGTTCATAGGACCTCTCCGTTACCAACAGGCTGGCGAGGCTTGGATTAACCAGGGCACACACTAATAAACAGAAACATGAAAATCTGAAATTCATTTTGAAACATGCTCCAAGCTCTTACCAGAGGCTCCTATGTGAGGCTGCGTAGGCTGTGTGGTCAGACCTGCAGCACAGTCTGAGGCGGAAGAAAGCCAATTAGGAAGGAAAGCAAAGCACAGCTCTTTTGTAAAATGCCCGCTTGCTTACAGGCAACGTATCTTCTGAAAGAGAAGAAAAAAAAAAAAAAGAAAACTCCTAGATGTCTCAGTAGTGGACCAAGAAGAGACCCTGGAGGACCAAGCACGCCCAAAATACATTTTTTTGGCTCTCAGCCTGATGGGAAGGAGGTCACAGCCAGAGAATGAGCCGGACCTGGGCCTTGTGCCCTTCTGGTGCCCAGCGAGCCCTCACTGTTTCCAGGAAGGCTGGCCTCTAATCACAGGATACTCGACAAACTCTCGTTAGCTGATCACCTAATTTTAAATTCTCACGCATTTACATTTTTCAAGGAAATTTGGCAAAGGAAACCAAGTGACTATTTTTGGTTTCTCTTTAGGTTACTTTATTCTGCACAATTTTGAGCCGATACAGCAAGAATATATAATTACATGTGGGGTAGCTTTAGCAACTTTATAGAAGATGAACTTCCTGTCACTGGGCTTTATGTTCTGATGCAGAAGTCATCAAAAGGAGGTGCTGGGGAACGACTCCCTGTTCTAGACATTTCACTCTCAGTCCGTATTTGATTTTCTTTTTGCCCATTTCTATGTCTTCTCCTTTTCCTGTGAGAGTTGGGGTGAGGGAGGCACAGCAGGATCTATGGCTGTTTCTCCTGACCTATGGCTGCAGTGGCTCTGGAAAATTCCTTGCCTTCGCTACAGTGAATTAAGGAACAAGAAGAAATAGTGTCAGGGTCAGACCAAGCTGAGAGCCTAGGGGGTGATGTCTGGGACTGGGAGAGGGGGAGGAGCTCTTGACTTTCTGCTACCTGGCTCTGCACTCCCCAGAATAAATGGTGCCCCATGGAGTGGAGGCCACTGCCCGGGGGAAGCAGGAGCACCCCCCTGGAAGCTGTGTCCATGGGAATTTATTGCTCTGTCTCTTCCTCACCCCCTCTGTCCTTCACCCACCTCCACATTTCAAACCTCCTCATTTTTACCTTATTCTACATATTTTTCCTTTTATTTTATAATGTTTACAAATCCTATGTTATTGTTAGCTTCACCTTCTAACATGTTTTTAACTTCTTACCTCATGGTTTTTGGGTTTCATTTTAATCACGTATAGCTTCACTTTTTATGTTTTTAATCTCTTTTTGGAGTTCAGCCGCTTATTTTAAATCTCATCTAGTTGTAGCTTTCCTTTTTAAAAAACACTCTTAATATTCTTTTTTTTGGAATTGCAGCTTTTATTCCAGCTTCCTAGATACAAAATTTCTTAAATTTTATTTTTTGAACTTGAGGCCTTTGATTGCTCTCATTTTTAAACCTAATTTATTTTAGTTGTTTTTTTCTTCCTTTATTTACGTTGAAATTTCAAACAAAGTTGTTTATTTCTAAGCTTATTTTGAAATGTCTTTTCATGTTTAAAATGTTTGGTTTTAAGCCCATCTTAATCTTTTAGCCTTTTTTTATTAGTGAAATTAAATTTTCTTTGTTAACTTTCGGTTCTTTTCATGTATTTTCTTATTTTCCGTGATTTGTTTTTCAAACGGTCAGCAGACAATGCAGCCCCAGGAGGGTTATTAGTGGGAAGCCCCATGGCTGGGTTGGAGGTCCGCCTCCCCTCCACGGTTCCTACAGTCTCCTCCCTATTCTGTAAACAGAGACACCAACCCAGTCAAGGCTGTTGGACAAGGACCCTCTCTCCAATTGGCTGGAGAGATCCGAGGGTTAAGCCCAATGCTGTGCTCAGCAGTAAATCTCATTGTGCAGGTGGCACTTTAGGAGAAATAATCCAGTGGGCCTCCAATTCTGCGTCCCCTGTGCTCTGAGGCTCTTCGGGGCCTGGCTAAGATCTGTGTCTGGCTCTAAGCTTCCTCCCTCTTCTCTGCTCTGCCAGAGGGGAACAGGACGCCATTCTGAGGAGAGTAGAGTGCCCAGGATTTCTGGGTCAACTCTGAGCCTATTGGACTGATGGGCCTCCGACACCACGCAATTTGTCTCCAAACCTTCCCTGAGTCCCTTTGGAGGAACCCCCAAGGGCAGCTGTGTCCCCCAAGATGGGATCTGCCCCACCATGGGGTCACCCAGCGCTCTGCATTCACGCCTGTGCTGGGAAAGGGAGGCTTCCTTACGCTCTTCCTGAGGGAGAGACTACAATTCACACGAGAGACTGCCTTCTCTCGTCCACATCCACCGTGCCTGGTAGTGCCCCTTGAGAATGCTCCTTTGGCTCTGTTACCAGCAAGCTCCACTCTAGTGCAGGTTACCTCGTTTGGAAATTTTACAAGCCCCCTTAATTCTAGAAACCGTTTAAACATAAACTGTCGTAGTTTGGTGGAGCTTGGCCAGCCAGATCTGGTGAGCCATCTTACCAGGAAAAGCCCAACCAAATTCCACTCTAAAAAGCTTGCCCTTAAGGCCCCATTATCTCTGAGTATCAATAAGAGAACCTGTGGAAAAGTGGAAAGGCAGGTAAGGAATACAGTGCAATTTGGGCATATTCAGGACCTGGAGTGCTGTACTTAACCTGGGTAGAAATCATCCTGCTGAGGAATGTCCATGGGATCTCCTTTGTTTTTGTACATTATTTTCTGTGGAACCAAGAGCTGAAGAAGATTTTTTTCCAGTAGCCGTGCCAGGTTCACATTTGCCACAGTCCAATCTGCTTCTGCCTGTGGTTCTGAGGGGCGAGCAAATGCTGCTCCTCCTCGGAGAAGTCTCCTGCCTCTACCCAAGTAGGGAACAGATGGGTCCGGGTGGGGATCCATGGAACTGAGGCCATAAAAAGCCTTGTCTTTCCCACAGCACTTAACACTGCCCTTCACACGGCAGGTGCTTGTTAAACTGTGTTGCATGGCCTCGAACCCCAGCCGAAGCCTTCCCTGGCTTCCTCTAGGATGGCCAGACGGAGACCAAGACGCAGCATGGCATTCACATCAGTGAAGTGTCCTGGCCTCCAGAGGATGCTCAAGGTTCCTCCACACCTGAGCACTGGGGTAGAGAGGAGAGAAGGAGGTGGAGGGAGGGACCTCATCCAGTGCGCCCTAGGCATCAGGACAAATGCTCTGCCTGCTGGCCCCCTGTGCTGTGCCTTGCCATAGTGCCACCTTGTCACTGGGGCCGTTGAGTGTGGACAGAGGTGAAGGCAGCTGTGGATGCCCCTCTGCCTGCTTTGGCTCCAGGCTCTCCAGGGGTGCCTCTCTCCTCCATCAGTGAGCCCAACACATCAGGGCACTATGTTGGGTTTGGCAGCGAAGGTTTGTGGCAACAATGAACCTACATGTGCTTGGCCTCGCCCTCCCAGGAGACTCCTGACTGGACTGGGAGGGAGGGCAGGAGGGTTGACAAGGAGTGGCAGGACGGGCGTTAAGGATCAATAGTCTTCAAATCGAGAAGAAGACCACCCACTGTACGGTGGTGTCCTACGATGTTCAGAGCTGCTGAGTCTGCTGAGAGAGGAGCGCGCTCCGACAACTCTACCAGGAGGTTCCCTGGGATAACTTTTCTGAGGACAATATGGTCTTGTGAAGCCAATGCTTTTTAAAAGTTAATATCCTGAATTCAAGGACCAATTCTTAAGTGGGAAAAAGTCACCTCTGGAGCAAAGACTTAGGTACAAGGAATTTTATCACAGTATTAGCTATAATACTAAAAACAATAAACAACCCCTCTCCTGCCCCCCCAGCTTAAACACCAAGGGGCAGAGATTAGCTAAATCCATTCTAGTGCCTTCAGAGGATGGAATATTTTTGCAGTGGTTATTTATGGGGTTTTCAATACCTGTTGACATGGGAAATGCTCTAATATAATCGTTATCTTTGAAAAACAATTGAAATTTAACATATTTCCTCATTTCTAAGATACTAACAAGGGAAAGAGACAACAGAAGCTTAGTAAAAGTCTTTTAGGAAGAAATAATAATAACACGTTAAACATACAATAATTGTAAAATACATCCAATTTAAGAAACACTACAAGGTGCCTTAGACTAGGAGAATTACAGTATGTCTCTGGGATTGCTACTGATTTTTATACCTTTTCGTATTTTCCAAATCTTTCAGTAAACATATCTGGGTTGAGGGAATGCCTGGCCCCGTGTCTGAGGTTTCCTCCACGTGAAGGCGGGTACCACTGCCGTTTCTCCCTACCCCCGACTCCCTCTGCCCAGGGAGGCTGAAGGGGTCACCAGATTGGTGGGTTTAGAAGAGACACTGGACTTGCCAGCCCCTGCCACTCCCTCTTCCTCCAGAGCACCCACCTGCCAGCCGAGGGCACAGCCTCTCGAAGGCCCCAGCTCATGGGAGGTGCACTGGAGGGGCTGAAGTTGAGGGGTTCAGTTCAGTCCTGGGATTCAATATGATGAAGCCCATTACCTGCAGATAGAAGCCCCATTCTCCAATATCACTTTGTCACTCAACAGGTCACATTTGGTTCATCCAGTGCCTACTCTTTTGTCTTCTTTCTCAGTTCAACACCCAGGCATCGAAGAGGGGTGTTATCAGACCCCCTCAAAACCTCCAACAAATAGGCTGAAGTTTGTAGTCAGGAAAAAATCGTGGCACAAAGAAATCTAGTCAAGCATAGCCAAGCCTCCTGGGGAATGATGGTTCTCACACGGTAAGCCCCATATGGGCTCTGGGGAGGGGAGGGGAAGAAGGGCATCCCAGACAGCCCTCTCTGGAGACCAGAGAACAAACGAGAACCCTAGGTCAGAGCTGCCCTCTCTCTCCTCTTCGTGCTTCAGCATCTCAGCATCTTCAGAATCTGCTTTTCCTCTTCTTGCAGCATCTCTTGGTTGCTAAGCAGATCCCTTGGGTAACTATGTGGGCATAAAACCTTAGCAGAACTGCCAGGAATCTGCTTCACCCAATTGTCAAAGTGAAAAATGAAATCATTCCTCTCACCTGTCACTACTTTGCACAAAGCTTCCATTATTGAATGGTGATGGCCCAGAATGTTATTCTCACCTACTTGCAGGAATATAAATGAGTTTTGCATATTTTACCCCCAAGAGAGTGGGAGTGGAGGGAGGAGGTGTCGGGATCTCTCAAGCTGATACTCTTGAGAGCCAATGACTGGGGAGAAGCAGGCAGAGAAAGCAGCAGTGTCCGCTGCTCTTGGAGCAATGGTGCCTCAGGCAGGTGAACACTTACCTGATTTAAAGCAGGCTCTCCTTAGGCTCCAAGACATCCGTGAACCCCTCTTACGATAGGCCTACTGAATCAGAATCAGACTCTCTGGGGGTGAGGCCAAGACATTTCTGCGTTTTGAAGAAATGCCTTGGATGATTCTCATGTGCACTATGGGCTTTAAAGTCTGAAAACCACTGAGTTCTCTAACATAGATATGTGTGCGAATAAGTGCCAGAAGATATTATAGGTGTTATGATAAATGTATGTCCAGGAAGGAGGGAGACACTATTAGAGGGATGGTCAATTCTAACTGGGAGTGCAAGGCAAGTGTTGCTTTGAGCCTTGAGCAAGGAGTAGATGTTCTCTAGGTGGAGGGGGAAAGGGCTAAGGACATCCTGGGCATGAAAACTGCTAGCAAGGATACAGCCATCTGAAGCCAGCCTGAGCTGCTAAGAACAATAAAAGATCACTGAAGCTTGAGTGTGCAGTGTTAGGAGGGGAAGTACAAATGAGGGGACAAGGGAAGGGAGGACCTGGAGGTGAAGAAGATTAGAATCTATCCTGTAGTCAGGGAGTTGTATCAAGGGTATTTAGCAAGAGAGGGATATGATCAGATTTGTATTTCAGAAACATCTCTCTGATGGGTGGTGCAGAAGGACTGGAAGAGAGCAAGACAGGAGGCAGGAAGACTGACTGGAGGCCGACCTGGCAGCCCAGGACAGACCCAGACGAGGTATGAGGGTGGCGGGAATGAAGACCCTTATCGTCCTTGGCTCTGCTCCACTTGGCCACCAGGTGTACGGTGCTGAACTTGATGTCACCACACTGCTTAAATATCATATCTATTTATTAAAATAATCAAAATGTACAGAAACGTTGATTAAGCACCAAATATGGAGATGATACTTCTTTCAAAATACTTAAAAACAAAATTTAGAATAATCTCATGAAACGAGCGGTGGCTCTTAGGCAAGTCAATTAACCTGGTGCTTCTCCAACAGTGGTGTGATGGTGCTGTGTTACAAAAAGCCACGAGATTAAAGAGTGTATCTTCTAGGAGTTTACGAAGGCTTTGAAGATTGAGGGGCATTATTTTTCATTAGTTCAAATGCAAACGTCTTATACTGTGGAGGACCACTTTGGACTCTGATGGCTCATTCTTCTCAGCTGTTGGCCTAGCTGTAAAATGCAGAGGTTGGTTTCCATGACCTTTAAGGTCTTTTCATACTGCAATATGCAATGATTTTTTTCCTAACTAGTTAATATCCTCATCTTTTCCCCCTAGATTTTAGAGAGAGGTCATTTTTTCTATTTCTGAAAGGTCACCTTCCTTAATTCATATTCCTGCTGTTGGCAGCTTTTCACCCAGCTCTGATCCTTTAAAGCACAAGGTGGGGCCTCTCACCCTCCGCCCCTGCGGTTCTTGCTCAGCCAGCAGTTTCTGCTTCTCTCCCTCCATCCATCTTCTCTAGGGTTTGTCACCTTCCTCACCCCTAATTTAAAAGAGGAAGAGTGGGGCAGGCAAGAAAGATGGAGTCGCCCTTTCTTCTGAGAAGAGAGACTTCCATCCTCCATTTGACTTTTCCCTCAGTTACTGCTGGTTTGGCATTTTTTTTCCCTTCATTCTGAGAAGTCCCTCCTGAACTCTCTCATTTGGAGTTTAAATGATTTTGCATCCAAGGACTTTTCAGCTTTTGATTTAACATTTAACAACTTTGCCTGTCAGCCTCCCTTCCTTTTCCTCCAAAATGCTGTAGAGAGCTGAGAGGAGTTTCCCCCGCTTAAAGTCATATCAACACTAGGAGTGGAATCTTGCTGAAACTTGAACAAAAATTTGACTGGTTTCATCAAGCAAGGAAGGCAGAGACATAAGCCTGATGTTCCAAGTGAATTTATAATCTGTACTTTCCCAAACCTTTGACATAATCACACATACACACACACACAGACACCCCACTCTTAAAAACTATATTTTGGGGGCTGGCCCCGTGGCCGAGTGGTTAAGTTCCTGAGCTCCGCAGCAGGCGACCCAGTGTTTTGTTGGTTCGAATCCTGGGCGCAGACATGGCACTGCTCATCAAACCACGCTGAGGCGGTGTCCCATATACCACAACTAGAAGGATCCACAATGAAGAATATACAACTCCGTACCAGGGGGCTTTGGGGAGAAAAAGGAAAAAATAAAATCTTTAAAAAAGAAAAAACTATATTTTTAAGGATTGTGGTTGGGGATTAGAAAATGTTGACTTGAATAGGACATGACATGTCTGGTTTGAGCCAGAAAACAAAGGATAGGGACAAGTAAATTCATCTCTCAATGGAGAAGAAATCACAGTTGGATTTCTAGGGATCACAGCAAGACAACTCTTATTTAACTTTTAAAAATTAAATATAGAGTAAGAAATACTCATGAAACCTCTAGTTTTCAGAAGTTTTTTCAGGTCATTAAATGATAACCTGATTAGGGCAAACTACAGAACGGTCTCTTAAAGATAGGTGAATGGACAAGATCCTTGAAAAAGGATCAGTCTGAAAAAGTGTTCAGTCGTATATTTAGGGAGAAAGAATTTAAGTTATAGTTATAAAATAATAATATTTGCATTTTCTATTATGTCCCAGGAAGTGTATAACATTATTACAATCAACATCATTAACCATAGGGAAATGCAAATTAAAACCCCAATGAGATATCTCTGAACATCCACTAGAACAGTCAGTATGGAACCTAGGACTCATTGTAGGTTTAGTAAAGAAATTAACCTGGTTGGGTGGGGCCAAAACTAGTGCGAATGGTTTTGTATATTTAAGAAGGATGTTGGAAACCAAAGTGTGTGCAATAGTGATAATGACAATGGGGGATGAGAATCTACTCTTTATTGAGCCTACTCATGTGCCAAGTGTATAAAAAGCACATTAGGAATGGAAGCAATGGGATCAAAAACCACTAAAATAATTATTGTCAAGTTTTTGGACAGGGGAAAAAAAAAGAAAAATCTCAGTTAAGAAAAGTTCTCAGTTTAGAGAGACAAATACTATATGAAGTTTCCATTAACTCTAAATGATTTTGGTAGGCTTTATAGCAAACAAAAAATAATTAGAGGAACTGATTTTAAAACATTATTAAGGGTATAGGTAAAATAAAAATATATATAAAGTAAAAAAGTAATTCTGATAGTGTGGTATTGACATACAGGCAGACATATAGGTCCATAGAACAGAATAGAGAATTCACACATATATGGCCCATTGACTTTCAACAGAGGTGCCAAGGCATTTCAATGAGGAAAGGATAATTTTTCAACAAATGGTGCTGAAACAGTTGGTTAGCTCTATGTAAGAAATAAAAATAAAAAGTGAATCTTGATCTTTACCTCACTCACAGACAAAAATTAACTCAGAATGGATCATAGACTTAAATATAAGAACTAATTCTATAAAATTTCCAGGAGAAAATCTTACTAACTTTGGATTACTAAATAGGAACAACTTAAAAATCAATAAACTGGATTTCATCAAAATAAAATTGTTTTCTCTTCCAAAGACACTGTGTTGAAAATGAAAAGGGCAAGACACAGATTGGGAAAGCAATATTCAAAAAATACATATTGGACGAAGGATTTGTATCTAGAATATATTTTAAAAACTCTTAGAACAACTCAATAATAAAAAGTCAAGCAATTTGACTTAAAAATGGTCACTTCACCACTATATATATATATATATATATATATGTCTATCTGAATAGCAAACAGCACATAAAAAATGATCATCATTAATCATCAGGGAAATGCAAATTAAAACAATGAGATACCTCTATACATCCATTAGAAAAGCTATAATGAAAATGACTGGCGAAGCTAAATGTGGGCTAGGATGTGGAAAAACTGGAACTCTCATACACTGCTGGTGGAAATCTGAAATAGTTCAACTTTGAAAATTTTGGCAGTTACTTTAAAACTTTAAGCACATATCTATCACATGATCCAGACATTCCACTCCTGGGTATTTGCCCAAGAGGATGAGAGCATCTGCCTAGACATAGATTTGTACGTGAATGATCATAGCAGCTTTATTTGAATAGCTGAAATCTAGAAACAATCTAAATGCCCACCAACAGGTGAATAAACAAAGTAGTCTAGGGTCAGTCCTGGTTGCCTAATGGTTAGTTTGGTGCACTCTACTTCAGTGGCCCAGGTTCAGTTCCGTGGTGTGGACTTACACCACTCACCTGTCAGTGGCCATGCTGTGGTGGCAGCTCACATACAAAAAAAAAAAAAAAGAGGAGGATTGACAACAGGTGTTAGCTCAGGGAGAATCTTCCTTAGCAAAAAAAATAAATAAAACCCACAAAAAAACAAAGCAGTCTATCCTACAATGGAATACTACTCAGCAAGAAACAGGAATGAACTACTGATACTTACAACAACCTGGATGAATCTCAAAATACTTAGGTTGAGTGCAAGACAGAAAAAAAGGAGTATAGGGGGCCAGCCGGGTGGCGCAGTGGTTAAGTGTGCACGTTCTGCTTTGGCAGCCCCAGGTTCACCAGCATGAATCCCTGGTGCGGGCATGGCACCACTTGGCAAGCCATGTTGTAGTAGGCGTCCCACACATAAAATAGAGGACGATGGGCACGGATGTTAGCTCAGGGCCAGTCTTCCTCAGCAAAGAGAGGAGGATTGGCAGATTTAGCTCAGGGCTAGTCTTCCTCAAAAGAAACCAAAAAAGGAGTATATATTATATAATTCCCTTTATATAAAATTCTAGAAAATGCAGACTAACCTGTAGCGATAGAAGGCAGATCAGTAGGAGACAGGGTCATATAGAGAGTAGGGGTGAATTAAAAAAGAGCCCAAGGAAACTTTTAGGGTAATGAATATGTTCACTATCTTAATTGTGGTGATAGTTCTTTGGGTGAAAATATATGTAAAAACTCATCACGCTGTACACTTGGAGTTTGTGCAACTTATCGTATGTCAACTATACTTCAATAACACTGCAAAAAAAGTAATGGGAACCTTTAGAAGTTTCTGCTAGGTGGTCCTTTGGACAAATGAGAGAACTACTGTATTTCATATAGTCGATAGTAAACCAGGAATTCTTTACATCCAGGCTAAACCTGTAAGTACTGCAGGGATGTGAATTAGTGCGTTTTTCATAATTAAGGGGGAGCTTGGGACTGCCACTCCTTCCGTCCCTACTCCCCATGCCCACTGATGCCATGAAGGAAAAGACACCCTCTGTGACAGTGGCTACTGCCAGAGGCAGAATATTGAGTGAAAGAGATAAAGGTCTGCACACAGGAGTCATTTATTGTGGTTTTTGGACTTTTTAGCTCATCGTGGCAGATGATATCTCTTGCTTAAGGTTCTTAGACCAAAGACTTATCATTCTGTGAATTATGACCCACAGATATTACAAATCAAAAAATACGCTGCACTCGTCATATTGAATTGCTGCCAACCTCCCAGCAATCTGCTGCGTACTCTGCAAAGGCCATTTCCCTAAATCTTGTTCTAGACACGAGGATCAATGGTGTTAATGCAATCGCTCCTGTTTGCGGGGTCAGCATTTTCCAGGCCTACTCTAAGACTCAGACAAGGCAGAGGCTGCACAAGAACAGACACTTGGAGGAAGTGAGGAGACCCCGGTTCCAGCCCCAGCTTCGAGACTGGCCAACTGCAGGCCCGGGTCCAGTGGCTGGTTCTGTCAGGGATGCTTCCCTGTCATCTAGCAAGATGGATGAGGTCTGAGAGGAGGACGCAGTTCATTAAGCGCTCTTCTGAACTCTTGAGAATGAAGGTGCCATATGCACATAGGTAGAACTTGGCATAATTTATCCTCCAATCTGGAACACTTCTGAGAGCACTATTAATAATTAGGCTGGGGCAACAGGTATACACAAACACTGTCATTCTGCATCATCATTGTGAGCTAGGGCATGGTTTCCAGACGCTAGCTCAAAGACCAGAAAACCTTCCATTAGCCCACTGCAAAATCAGAAAAATGAGCATCTGAAATGAGTTTTATTTTCTAAAATACTAGGAAATATGTCATGCAAACAAAAGATTTACAACTTATGTATAAAATATGAAAAATAAAATAACACTTGAAGCTCCCACACGCTTTCCCAATCACATTTTCCTCCCTCTTCCCTAGATTTTATCATTATCCTCGATTTGTGTTTATCATTTCCTTGCTTTTCTTTATAGTATTACTAGTATGTGTGTATCTTAAAAATACATTATTTAGTTTGTATTTTTTTAATATTATGTAAATGGAATAATCATTTAGTACGACTTTTTTTTGCCTCACATCTTACGTATCAGGAAGAATACAGCATCACTTCTGCAATATTCCTGCCAAAAAAAGAAAAGTAACCTGGATCTAATCACAAGGAGACATTAAGGAAACCCAGATTGAGGGATAATTCTGCAAAATAACTTGCCTGTAATTTTCAAAAGGGTCAAGATTAGGAAAGTCAAGAAAAGACTGAGGAATTGTTCCAGATTGATACAGACTAAAAAGACATAACTGAGGCAACATGTGATTTAGAACCGTATATCTTTTCCGTAAAGGTCATTATTGGGACAATTTTGAAACTTGAATGGAGGTCTGAGAATTAGATGATAGTAATGTGTCAGCATTAATTTCCTGATTTTGGTGGTTGTGTTGAGATTATATAGGAGAATGTTCTTGCTTGTAGAAAGCATAAACAAGAACTTTGTAGGATCTTTTTTTTTCAGCTAGATAAATGTCCTGGTACCATTTATTGAATAGGCCATCCTTTCCACACTCACATCAATGCTACTTCTATACGATCTCAAGTTTCCAGGTATATTGGGTCAACATCTAGGCACTTGATTCCATTCCATTGGCCTTTCTGTCTGTCCCCGAGCCATAGAATCATGTTCGTTTTTCCTGAAGAACATTTTGGCATAAGAAAAATTAAAAGCCACTTACAACCAATTCGTATCATAATGGAGCCACCAGGCTCAGAATTGCTTGCCTAGCCCCCTCACCCCGCAAGCCGACCACCAAGAGACTGCTTGCTTTCTGTTTCTCTCACGTACCCCAAGCCTGGGAACCTGGATGCCATTTCTGGAGGAGCAGCCCTGTGCCCCTTTGTCTTCTCCACACTGTCTGTCAGCAGGAGACTGGGCTCCTGCCTGCAGCCTTCTTGACTGTGACCCCCATTGCTTCGTTCTGACTCTCTCCAGGACACTGTGCTTGGAAATAAAACACCAGAGATTTCTTTTCTCAGTATCTTTGGAAAGAAATAGCCCTTTGGAGAGAAGTAACCCTTAGTTAAAGTAGTGCTTACCGATGCGGGAAGCATGTGAGCAAGGAAAACAGGTTAGGAAGTCCTCTTTCGCGTGGGGGCTGTCGTGCCCCAGTGCAGAGAGGAGGTGCTTCCATTCCAAGTTCTCTAACCGCCAAAGAGAGTGCTTCTGGAAGTGTGGTCTCCTGACAACAGCAGCAGCAGCAGCCCCTGGGAACTCGTTAGAAATGCCGCCTCTCAGGGCACACCCCTGACCCACCTAATCAGAAACCATAGACTGAGAAAGCCCTCCAGGTAATGCTGGTGCACTCTAGTTTGAGAGCCACTGGCCTAAGGGAGCCTCAGCCTGGAGAATAGTCTCTTCCCCAGCTCTTGGGGGTATGCAGGTGTGCTCAAATGTACAAAATTAAGTATGTTCTGCAGCAGAGCCTCAGGAACCATCTGTCCACACAACCAGCAAATGACTCACCACAGGAGTCCCCGCTCCTGAGCCTACCTCGCATTTGTAAGCCCCAGCTGGGAACCTTCTCCATGGACGTCTCCCTGGGATCTCAGACTCAGTGTCTGTCCTCCTCCAAACATGACCAGCTCCTGTATAGATGAATGGCGTTACCATGCCCACCCTAGCCCCTGCGGCACTCTCTTCAAATCCTCCCTCATCCGCGCTCTTCACAGGCAGTCACCAAAGCCTATGATTCTGGATCTCCGGTGTCTCTGCTTTTCCGCGTGGACAGTCTTTCTAGGTATAACGCTTTTTGCTGAGACTTTACATATGTTCCCCTATTTGGTCCCCATGACAAACCATGGAAGGAAATAGGTTTAGAGAGGCAGAGGAACTTTCCGCGAATCACCTAGCTATGCTATTTCAAAGGCAGATCTTGCACTTAAATCTGTCTGAAACTGACGTCAAATTTTGGACTTTAACCACCTCTATCTCCTTTTTCCCAAAGGAGCTCTAAAATCAGATCTTCATCGTTACTTTCCTGGTCAAGGTTTCCAAGGGGTACCCAGCCTTCAATTCCTCCTTTATAATGCCTTTGAGGATCTCCCCAGGAAGAGCATGCCTCCCAACACTCTAAAATCTTCCGAGAAACCTCACTGCCTAAAGAAGAATTCCAGACCCCCTAGTGCCCAAGGGCCCCCACACTCAGGCTCCTCCTTCTTCCCTGATCTTGCTGCCCATTCCATTCCTCTAACCTCAATCACCTGCTGCACTTTGAATCTGTTATTGCTCAACCCCTCACCTGACCTGACTTTACCTCTGTTTCTTAAGACAGCAAATAAAGACTCTGTTAATATGTGTAAGTTAAGGCAGGTGATTTTACAATGAAATTGAGGGATGCCTCTCTTGGTGACCACGTGTGTCCTATTTTTCACAAATAGTCCATGCTGCTCCCTGGCGAAGGATTGTCCCTTCCCTCTCCCACTGCCAGCAGACTTAGCCATATGATTGACTTTGGCCAATGGAATTGGAGTAGAAGAGCCTTGTGTCACTTCCAAGCAGAAATTTTAAGGGCCAAGGGATGGTTCATGATGCTCCCCCACCCCTTCCTCCCCGCCCCTCATCCCCAGCTAGGGCCTGTGGCACCAGCCTGGGGCCCAGAGTAAAGACGACATGAGACAGAGCCACAGCCAACCCACAATGGACATACAGCAAAGGAAGAAATAAACCTCCGGTTTGTAAGCTATGGAGCTTTCTAGGGTTTTGTTGTTGAAGCGCAGCCTACACTATCCTGACTAAAGAAAAAGGGATTTTTTTTTTTCAATCTACTTTAAATGGAGACAATTAGCCCTAGTCTGCATCTCCGACAGCAAAAGCAGCAGGACTGGGCCAGTAGGTGAGTGTGTCCTGTGTAATGAGAAGATGCTTGACCTAAATCTTGGCCCCTGCTTGGGGCAAATGACTAGATAGGACCTCAGTCTAACCAGGCACAATCTGGACAGATAACACTACCCCACCCACGAGTGCCACATCTAGGAGATGAGCACCATCTATGGAAACATCCTCCCAGAGGGGAGGGTGGAAGAGGGGAGCACTTGTTGTGCCCCTTACTTCCAACAGGATTGTGCTTGAGGAACCTCACTGTCAAGAATTCAGTGCAATTGGCTCAGGGGGCTCAGGCAGCTGGGAAGCAGTTGGTATGTGCCGATTCTTCAGCCTGAGCCAGGAAACCCCAGGAAGCTCAGGCTCAGAATGCTGAGCAAGAGGAAGGCCAGGAGACTGAGAGGAACCTCACCCTCATCCCACACAGGCCTGTTGTGGTTTATGAGGCTCTAGCCACACATTGGGATCAAGCTCAGAATATGCTGGAAGACTCCTGGCTTTGGGGCAGTTCATTTGCTTGCTTCCTCAGGCGAGCTCTCGTGTGCTTTTTACCTCTGATCCAGTGATCTCTGCACTTTCTGTAATAACTCACCCAGGACTGCCTGCAACAACATCGGACCTGTTCCTGAAGGTCAGCTTTAATGACACTTGCTCCATAAAGCTTTTCTTCATCCAACTGTCAACTTTCTCCTCATTCTAGAAAGCGGCGGGCACCGTGCCAGATCAATCGAATTCTACATCCCATTGTCCACCGCTAAATCCTTGAGTCGTCACATTTATCACAATGGAGCAAGAACGGCCCACACGCTCTTTTTTTGAAACCTAGCAATGATTGACCAAAGCTATCTTAACAGGCAATTTCAAGTGAAGCCTGACATTAGCTTTAAGCTTAGTTGCTAAGAGATTACCTCATTACAATTTCAAAATCCAAGACCTCATATTAACCTGCTTGACTCAATGTAAACTTTGTACCCTTAAGAGAGAAAATCAGCACAACAAGCCTGAGAGAATCAGGCTTGTCCTCAGCCTTCAGGGAGTGAAGAGTGAGAATAATTGTATGACAATCACTTTTAAAAAGTATACTATCTTCTGACCCTGAGAAAATATTCCGGTCCCACAACAACGTGAATATACTGAACCGTACACTTAAAAATGGTTAAGATGGCAAAATTTATGTTATGTGTTTCTTACCAAAATTTAAAAAATGCAGGTCCAGCTAGACCTGTGTAACGTGCCTTGTCAGTTCTCAGTGCCTCTGAATCTCCCTATGCGACTTGGGTAAGTCAGGCTGTAAGGGGATGCGCCAGGCTGGACGGGCGCTGTAGCCAAGCACAGTTCAATCTCTGCTCCATCCACGTGTCTCGGCAGCAGTAACAAATTCCCACGCACTGGGTGACTTGAAACAACAAAAGTTTACTCCCTACGTGCCCGGAGGGCCGTGCTCCCTCCGAAGGCTCTAGGGGAGAGCTCCTCCTTGCCTCTCCCAAGCTGCTGGTGGTCGCTGGTTGCCCGCGATCCTTGGCATTCCTTGGCTTACAGATGTGCCACTCTAACCTCTGCCTGCGTCTCCACAAGAGCTTCTTCCCTGTGAGAGTCTCTCTGTCTCCAATTTCTCTCTCCATATAAGGACACCAGTCATTGGCTTTAGGGTCTACCCTATTCCAGCTGATAACATCTGCAGAGACCCTGTTCCCAAAGGAGGTCACATTCATAGGTACGAGGGTCAGGGCTTCAACACAGCTCCTTGTGAGTCACAATTCAAACCACAACAGTCTGGAACTTCTTTTCCCCCCAACTTTCTTCAGGAAAGACAAAAATCAGAGATTTTCAAAGGGAAACAAACAAACAACAGCAACAATAACAACACAATAGATATACTAAAGCAAGAAACTGGAGATGTTTATTCAAAGATTGCTGAAGTCTGGCCATAGTTTGATGTGACTGCCCGAGCTCATGAGGTTCCCAGGGGGACCCCTCCCCAAAGCATCCATTTTCGTCCCCTCCTTCCGGGGCTGCAAGCCTTAAAGGCCCAGGCGCCTTCCTAGGTGGTCCGCGGAGGCGGGTGAGTCACTCCTGCCAGGAATGCAGGTCCCCAGGCTTCTCTAGGAGCTCCTGGCTGCCCTCTCACCTGCCTGAGTCAGAAAGGTAACAGAATAGTTTTCTCCACATGCTTATAATTAGTGCCCAGGTACCACTGTTTCCGATCCTGCACAAACCATGCAGGGGCCTTCCTCTGGGGCCAGACAGATGTCTCTGGGCCGGCCCAGAAGGCCGCTGCAGACCTGCGAGCGTTAGAGCTGCGGTACTGTCCTGTGGCTGAGGCTGCAGCCAGCCGGTTCAACACTGCAGATCTACTTACAGAGACCCTTTCCCTGAAGCTTATGGGACATGGTTTTGCCTTTGCTCTGAAGAATAAATCCCCGCCTTTGTGAAGGTGACGCAGAGCCCCCCGACTAAACCGTGCATCACCACAACAGCTGAGAGGGCCCCCGTCTCTAACTCAGAAGGGTCTGTTTTCTGAAACTCTTCAGACCAGCACCGGTGGCACCTTTGGCTTAGGAGAGATGACCACGAGTGCTCTGCGGTCTTTCTGAGTTGAGTCTTTCACGACCCCTTTAGAGTGGGAATTCCACCTCCCCCAGACTCTGCTTCATCTTTTCTCCATCTCTCCTTTCCTTCGTTGGTTGTGAAATCAAAACATGAAGAACTTTGTGGAGTGTTTAGGAGCAGCTGCCGACCACCGTCTCCCACCCCATCGCCAATCAAGTTCTACATCCTCCAGAACACCACGTTATTCCCGTCTCATCCCTGAAGCCTCTACAATCTATGAAGGGAAGAAATGGCAATAGCAAAATAAAGGAAAAAAAGAATCAGGAACTAAAAGAGAGGGCATGAATAATATGCTGGGTGTAGGAACAGCCTGGCCCATCGCTTGCATCCCTCACTGCAAGCACAGGAATGAAACAGGCAGGCTTTTACGATGAAATTTTTTAGTTTCCCCAGACAGCCAATCTCACATTTAGGTCAAGTAATTTCCATTTTGCTGAGCCCTGTTGTCATTAGGAAGGTTAATAGCAGAAAAAAATCAATGAAGCCCATCAGAAGAAAGTTAGATAAATATGTTTGTATTTTAAAAGTGGTATTATTGGCTTCTCAACTGCAGAGTTATGGTAACTTAAAGGCACATTCTCCATATGTTTTTTTCAGGTTGTGTTTAACTGTATGCTGATTTGGCAGTTCTATCACAAGCCTTTAAAAAGTTGTACATTTTAACCCATAATTCAATTTCTGGGAACTTATTTAAAGAAAATAATGCGATGTATGTAAAAATATTTCTAGACAAAGATAGTCATTTTAGAATCATTTAGGATAACCACAAGTTGGAAACAAACATCCAGTATCAGAGCATTGGTTAAACAGATGATGGCACATCATTATAATGGAATATTTAGCACCAGTAACAACTATATTCTTAATGAATATTTAAGGATGTGAAGGAAACTATGTCTATACACACTCATAGGCATACGCATACACCAGATGTGATTCTCTGGCTGCTAGTAACAACAGAAAACAATTTGAAATGGCCTAACCATTTGTGACAAAGGTGACATTGCAGTGCAAGGGGAAGGGGTGATCTTTCTTTTTTTAAAAAAGATTGGTCCTGAGCTAATATCTATTGCCAATCTTTTTTTTTTTTCTTCTTCTCCTCAAAGCCCCAAGTACATAGTCGTATATTCTAGCTGTAGGTGCTTCTAGTTCTGCTGTGTGGGACACCGCCTCAGCATGGCTTAATGATCAGTGCTAGGTCCACACCTGGGATCCAAACCAGTGGAACCCTGGGCCACCAAAGCGGAGTGTATAAAGTTAACCACTGGGCCATGGGACTGGCCCCGTGATCTTTCATAAATGGGGCTGGATCAATTTTTTTTCCATGAGAGAAAAACTGCATTTTGGACTCTACCTCACACCATACACAAAAAATCAGTTATATATATTTTATATATATCAGTTTTATATATGTGTGTGTATCTATCTACGTATGTATATAAAACCTAAATGTGAAAGCTAAAATAAAACAACAACACTTTTAAAAAGACACATATGACAATATTTCCATAACCACAGGGTAGGCAAAGCTATCTTAAATTGAACAGAAAAATTAACCATAAGGAAAAAAAGCTAGGCTGAATTTTAGTAAAATAAAAATCTTCTGTTTATCAAAAAGTATCATTAAGAGAGTGAAAAATTAAGCTACAGAATGAGGGGAAGATGCTTGCAAAATGCATATGCAGCAAAGACTCATATTCAGAATACACACAGAAATCCTACCAAAAGAAAGAGAGGTACACAGACAGATGACACAATAGAAAAATGGGAAAAATATTTGAACAGAAACATTAAAAAAAAAAGACATCCAAACGGCCAATAAATATATACAAAGGTGTTCAGCTTTTATAACCATGGTGGAAATGTAAATTTAAACCACAATGTGGAAGCACCATGTACCCAACAGAATGGTTAAAATGAAATAGACAAATAATACCAAGTGATAGCAAGAATAAGAAGCAACTGAAACTCTCACGTGGCACTGGTTGGAGTGTAAATTCAAACTTACTTTGGCAGCATCTCCTGAAGCTGAACACATGCATGCCATGACCCAGAAATTCTGTTCCTAAGTATTCACCTAGCAGAAAGCGCATACATGTTCACTAAAAGATACGTACAAGAATGCTCATGGCAGGACTATTGGTAATAGACCCAAACTGGAAACAACTCAAATGTCCACCAACAGCAGAATGAATAAACAAATTGCAGTCTGTTCATAAATTATATTACAATACAGCAAAGAGAATGAACAAATAACGCTACCAACGACAGTGTGGATAAATCTCACGAATATAATGTTGAGCAAAAGCAGCCAGAAACAAAGAAAAAAAAAATGCTGCGTGATTCCATTCATATAAGGCTCAAAAACAGGTAAAACTAATCTATGGTTACTTTCAGATATGGTTATTCAAGGAAGTGGGAGTGACTAGGAGTCACTTATTGTAATATTCTTCTTCTTGATATACATATATTATGTGTCTACACGTGTATTAATATCAAACATGTTTACATATACATATCAGCTTTGAAAAAAATTCATCATGCCGTAAACTTGTGATGCACTTTTCTGAATGAATGTTGTACTTTGAAAGAGATGTTTTAGTAGCTTAAAAGGATAGAGGTATGTTTGACTCAAGCAACAAAAAGTTGAGAGGTAGCCAATAGAGAACCAGTCTGGTGTCTCAACAACGTCGCTGAGAATCCAGGCTTCTATCTTCACGCTCCTTCATGCCCAGCATGTGAGTTTCATCTTCACCATTGCAAGATGCCTGTGAGACCTCTAGGCATTGCATCTGCATTAGGGAAGGCAGAACGCAACAGGCGCACAGCCAAAGAACATACCAACTGAGTCTAAGTCTGCAGAATTCTGGATGCCTTTTATGTTAGTCATCATGATTTTCTATAGTTTCCAAAAGTTCCACAATCATGTGTGTTAACGTTATTTTTAAAAGAAAGCTCTGCTGATGGGAGGGGAATAAAGCAAATTCGTGTTCTGATTTTGAACTTTAAGCCCTACAGAGGTAATTTCCAGGGTTTCCCAGTGGGCTGAATAATTGCAGAATTCCCTCTATGCCTCTGTAGGGTCAGGAAAACAGCCTTGAACTTATTCTTGGAAGGGTACAGAACAATATACTGCCCCTTGATTCTCACATTATACGGTACGTACAAAGACCTTGTGTGGGGGCCCTAAATGCTATTCTTTGGGAACAGAGGTGTTTCTGACCTGAAATGACTTGGGGAAAATGGCAGCATCCCACACAGCCAGGGTTTGGTGTGTAGGTGTCTGCCGCTGCTGTTCAACACTCAAATGCATAATTTATCCATTTTCTGGAGCTCTGCAGGGTAGAACTTAGCTCAGAATAATTAAGGAGAAATGCAAATCAAGAAATAAGGGTGGCTATAGTTTAATTCACTGAAAGAAGACAAAAGTAAAAAGCAGTATAAATTATATTTCAACGGAGTTGATTTCCTGAAAGAGACCATTGATCAACATTTTTTCTTAAGACAGTGACCTTTGAAATAGCTCGTGTTTTGGAGGAATTGAGTTTATTCACCCTATCTGATTGATAATTCTCCACCCGAAGCCTTCAATCCTTCATTCACCTTCAGTCATTACAACCTGAGAAAAGCTGGTTACCAGCAAACACACTCTGTGGGGGCTTCTGCTTACGGGACCTGAACATTCTTCTCCCTCTGACTCGCAATCGAAGCACCGTTTGGAGACAGCCCTCAAATTTTCCAGAGAAGAGAAGTGGAAGTTGATACCTAGAGGTTCTGAATTGTAAGAAGCGAAATTGTGTTAAAGAGCCAAAAACCTATATGATTTTTAGATTTAATTTTCAATGAAATATTTATTTACTGCCCTCTTTGTGTGAGACCCTAAGCTAAAACCTGGGGTATTCAGAGAACATTTCTCCCTCCATAGGAGCCCTCCATACCATGCCCTAGAGCCATCCTGATAGCCGCCCCCCAATATACACACAGTGATGCTGATCTTTGAATCTCTCTAGGGCATTGGGCTGTTTCTCACCTCCTCACCTCTACTCTACATCAGGACACTGTCTTCTTCCCTCCTTCTGCCCCACAGCCCACTCCCCTCAACTTGGTCACCTTCTACTCAGCTATCAGGGCTTAGCTCAGACATTTCTTTAAGAAAGCCCACAGAAGCCCTCCCATTTAGAACTTCCTTTCACTGAATGAACTTAAAATGGCACAAGGAGACAAAAATAAAACGTCTTGTATGACTATATTTCAGGAGTCTTACTTGTCCAACATGCTAGTGACATAAAACTAATGTTTATTATCATTTTGTCACAACAAACAGACATGTTCTCTCCCCACTTTGTAACCTCACGATTCTTCTGGCCCGTATTCTGATTACAGATAGTACCTTGTTCCCGTCTTGGCCTCCTTGGAGGTAGGGATTGCATCTTACTCATCTTGGTTCCCAGCTGGAATCAGTATGGTGTCCTGACATAGTAGATGTTATAAAAATATATTTACACTGAGTATAGTTAAATATAATTACATTGAATTGACTGTAAATAAAATGGGCATCAGACTTTCCCCACGAAGGAGTTTCTATTCAGTCTTCCCCCCAGGCTTATAAAAACTGATTCAAGTTTACAGCAGATACGGAAACAATACACACTCGCCTAAGACAAATCCAAGAAAAACTCTAGGCCACATAGCGAAGGTGGTGCTTTTAAAACCAAAGCATTTTTATAGAAACGAAAACTTGGAAGTCAATTGAATATCTATCAATAACAGACTGGTTGAGTAGTTTAAGATCCATCTTTTCGGAGAAATACAACTGGGCGTTAAAATAGTGACGTGAATCTATGCTTGTTGATGTGACAAGATGCTTATGACATAGCTTTCAATGTCAAAAGCAGATTACATAATGGTGATTTTATTTGCATTTTAAAAAATGCGTGTGTGTGTGTGTCTAAAGAAAAAAAGAAGAGCCTGGGAGAATACACACCACATGTTAGCACTGCTTCTCGCTGAGTAGTGAAATTAAGGATAATTTATCTCTTGTTCTAAATTCTTTTCCTGAATGCTTGCAGTGAGTAAAAGCAGGGAAACATTAAACTTTCATTGGAGATACAGTGGTCATGGGTGGCATAGCTACATGCCCAGGTGTGTGTGAGGACATCATGCTATTCCGAGGGGTACACTAAGCTATTTAATTTAAGAAGTCCCTGTATTATAACTGAATTAATAACAGCTAAATTTTTTTTTGCTATTGTTATATGCCAGGAACTCTGCTAAGAACTTCACATACATTAATTCTTTCATTTACATGTACAACAACCCTTCCTGCTTTATTTTTCTGTCTAGCACTTATCACTTTCTGATACTCAACTGTTTACTTATTTATCGCCTGTGTTGTATGTCATTCCTCTCACTAAAGTGTAAACTTCCTGGGGACAGTGATATTTGTTTGTTTTGACCACTGCTGAATCTCTGGTACCTACAGCAGTGCCTTGCCCCTTAGTTAGTATCCAAATGAATGGATGAATGAACAACCTTATGACATAGTAATTAGTACAATTCCTGTCTTACAGTGAGGACTCTAAGAGAGGCGAAACAATTTGCTTAAGTCACACAGCTCTGAAGGAGCAGAGCCTATCTCAACCTGGATCTACACGATTCTAGGAGCTGTGTTCTGAACCACTCTCTCTCATCAATTACAACAAATCCTTGAATGACAATCCACGGGAGCACGGTGAGTAGTCACACAAGCACTTGCAAGTATGGTTTCCTTCTGAGTATTAAATTAGTAAGATCTTCACACAATCGATGATGCTCGATCATCCATAACAGTCATCACAACAGGCATGATATTTTTCAGATCAAAAACAGGAGGAACAGAGCCTAGAAATCTAATCTTCTAAATGAAGAAGAAAACTGTATGCTGGGAAATAATCTTAAGGCATCTTAAAAAAAAAAAAAGTGAATGTAAGAAGTTGGACCAAATAGGTAAGAACACCCAAAGGGAAGGATTTCTCAGGGAAGTCCAGCGTTGACGCAGGAAGAAGGTACTGGGAGCAGCAAACCCAAATATTTGGCCCATGGCTGGCCACAGCAGTTCAACAATGCTGGTCCTTAGGATCAGCCGCATAACTTGCCTTGATTGCCAAACAGTCTTTTAACTGTCAGGGGGCATCCCGTGTGAAAATACATCAATTCTCCTGCGTATGTGGGACTGGAGAGGTAAAAAGCTGCAGGTAGTGTCTGCAGCCCGACACGGACTGCAGTGGGTTCCTGCAGGTCTTGGAGCTCAGGACCCGGAGAGAGAATCCTCTGACCAGCAGATACTGTTCTCCGCCCCTTTGGCAATTTGTTTCTCACTATAAATTAAGCAATAGGCATTCTAAATTATTAATGAGTCTTTTGTGAGCTTGATTAACGTGAGTGAGTCCCTTTGGACCTGACAAACTTTGGGAGCTCTTACAAATCCAGTTTCTAGATCCTTAATGGGAAAACTAGCCCTGAATTGTAATGACAATTCTACCCCTCTCAATACACACACATACATATACACACAGTCACATATATGAAATATGCACAACATATAGATACACACACAAACACTCATGTATACGCATATATACATACCCATGAGGCCCTGTTTGGCCAGGCAACCTCCCTGGATGACATCATTAGCTCATCTTTCCTATAACTGCAAAATCACACAGTTGAAAAGATATGAAAATTTTCCTTCAAATGTGCTTATATTTGTCCATCTTTGGTGGTTGCCAACTTGTCATCAAGGGCAAGCAGATTCGTTTCAGCACAAAGCCGTCCTGGGTACAGTAGCAGCTGTCCCCCACAGTTCAGCACTAGGTGGTCCTAACGGCAACCAGTTGGCAGGGGCTGCTCCCCTTGAAGCAGGAAGTGAGCAGGGCCACCGGGCTCCTGAACAGAGCCGAGAAGGAGACAAAGAGCGCCTTTTCTTCTCTCCCACCTACACCAGGCCCTTTCTCTGCAAGAGCTGAGAGCTGACAGAGGCCAGCCCAGGGGGCCTTTAGGAAACATTCTGTTTAATGTTGAAAACCATCATACCCAAACACGTGAAAGGCCCATTCTTTGAGACTGCCATTGCGTCTGCTCCTCATACCTGTTACTTCTTGTTAACTCCCCCAGAATGTAACCTAAAGTCCTTACTTGGCCTTGAAGGCCATTAGGAACTGGTTCCCAGCTACTCTTTGACTGTATCTACAGCATGCCCTCCCCATGTTTATTCCACTCCAGCCCTGCTGGCCTCCTCACTGGTCTGATAGTGCATCCCCATGCTGCTGCCTCAGGACCGCCACACTTGCTGTTCCTTCTGTGGAATGCTCTCCCCCCACAGATATCCACATGGTGTGCCTCTCACTTCGTTTAGGTCTTTATTCAAATATCGCCTTATCAGAGATACTTTCCCATCATACCTAAAACACGCTGCAGCCCTACCTCCTATTGCTCTTTATTCTCTTACCTCGATTTATTTTTCTTCCTAGTTTTCATTCGCCACCGACATACTATAAATGTGCTTATTGTCTGTCTTCCTCCACTAGAATATAAGTTCCTTGAAAGCAGAGATTTTGTCTGACTTGATGACTGCCATCTCCCCAGGACCTAGAACAGGGACCAGGTCACAGTGAGTCCTCAGTCAGTGTGTGTGGAATGAATGACTTGTGCTTCTCCTTCCCCATTTCGTTTCTTATTATTTTACCCATTGCCTCCTGATATTTTGAGGATGTCCTTATGCATTATAAAATCCTAATTTTATACTCTGGAAGGGTGTCATTCTCCCTGGAATGCCTAGCATGCAGTGAAGTCCTCCGTGGTGTCAGGGCAGCCCTACACGAAGTCTGGGAGCTCTGGTTAGCTTGAGAAAGGATTTTCAATCACTAGCTAGTTCTACAGAAAACCACTGAACGGAAGGTACTAAGGGGATTCTAAAACCATTCCAGGAGGTGATGGCCAAATTCATCTGTGGGAGAGGAGTGTTCTTTAGGGAACTGCTTTACTAGGTCTTTCAGTCATGCAAAGAGAGGCCTGGAGCCTGGGCAGGATATAAGAGGCTGAGACAGAAGGGCAAAATTTTGCTCTCATTTTATTACAAAAGATGTCTATATAGGTAAGAGAGGTCTTTGTCTTTTGGTGTTTTCTTTCGTGTTTCTGATCTGAAAAACAGAGTTTGAGCAAAAGCTAGAAATGTAAAGAACAAAGTAGACTGGAGAGGCCAGCCTGTTCAGTATAGCTGGAAGACCAGGCTGAAGAAGAGATCAGAAGGGGCTCCTAGCAATACTGGAGGCTTCACATTCAGTTTTGTTTTGTTTCATGACCTGTGAAGAAATTTCCCTCATTAACCCCAAGTCTTCAACAAAAGCTATGTTCAACACTTCCAGGGTCAGTCTTGTGTCAGCACTGCCTTAAGGAATAAATGGAGCACTGTGTCAATGTTTTGGGGTGGTGAAAACCAAATGGGACTAGGGAAGCATGAAGAGGTGGTGGTGACGTGGCTAGAGGTGATGGAGGAGAACTCAGAAGGAAGAGGTCAGAGATGTCAACCAGGAGAATGTAATCATCTACAGAAATTCTTGGAAATTTGGGATAGGAAACAGTATTTCTTGAATTCAATATGATATCAGTATTTGGATAGTAAAGGAAAAAGGACCCTGAAAGAATGGAAGATTTAAGACTTTTGGATCCTTTTGGTTATCTACCTTTCAAACTTTACTTAACCATAGAAATCTGTTCATCAAATGAGTTATTATATGGAACCCAACGTGTAAAACCAATCAAAATTGAGCTGCCGTGATAAAACGGGATAGGAGTTTGAATTTATGCCGACTTGGTTTTCCCATTGGGTCCCATGTTGGCCCTCAGGCACCTCTGTGGAAACCTAGTGCTCCAGGAACACAGTTTAAAAACCAGGGATCTGGAACTCAAAGCAAGAATATGCTCTTTAATATTCTAGACAGTTGATCATTCAGCCTGACTCTGAGAGCTCATTTCCTGCTGAGCAGCATTCCCTGAGCCAACTGTCACTGATGTGATGCTCTTCCTTCTCTTAAACCGAATTCCTCAGTCTTGGGACTTCTACCTACTGATCCTAGTGAAAAATCAAAATAAGCCTAATTCCTTCTGCATGACAGCTCTTCAAATCTTTGAAGACCTCTTACGTCCTTCCCTGAGATGTCTTTGTTCCAGGTTAAACATTCTCAGTCCTCCAACTATTCTCAAGCTTTCTCACAGTTCGTACACTATTTGGGGATCTGAAATTACTGATATCAACTGGAAAAAACAAACTCAGCACAGAAAGGGAGTTAAGACTGAAACAGGGCCATGTAAAGTGGTGCACAACCACATACACTTTGAGGGTAGTAAAGGAAAGTGAGAGTGTTGATCTCCTATCTGAAAACAGTCCAGAAAACATGTTCCCTCCTGAGCGCTGTGAAGGGGGCTGGAAATCAGGTCCAAGCTTATTCACCTCTGAGATGTGGCCAGGATCACTCTGTGGCTCTCACTAAATCAGGACATGAGGGGACGGCGATCAGTGGCAGAGGCATTCAGCTTTTACTATTATTCTTCTTGAAACACACTCGAGCAGCTGAGCTCAGGAAAGCAGGACAGCCCGCACCGAGCATGGGTTCATTTCTGCTCGTCTTTGCTGACCACATGCGTATCCACAGAGCTACTGACTCTTGCCCAGTGCCATGGACTCTATTAACTAACAATAAATGACATTCTGTAACCACGGGATCCATCCATTGTTTCAGAGCCGGATATACCAGTCTGTGAGCATCGCTTAGTAATAATCATTGGGTTTATGATATGCACTGGTTTTGGTGGAGCCTGTGGGGAGCAGGGAGGCCAGTTTCCAAGGTTAAGGATAGTTGCACAGCTAGAAAGTGCGCATGTGACCAGCACATTATGAGAGGTCCCCCTCACCTCGCCTCGCCCCGTTCTTCCTGGTACCAACATGCTTCACACACACACACTGGTGGTGGCTTGAGGCCTGGAGACATGTGCATACTGTGCAACCCAACAGTGGGAGGACAAACAAGGCTGCGCTTTGATATCAGGACCCCTCTCAATGCCTAGCCTTTCTGCATGTGGCCATACAGTATGGTTTGCCCGCGATGAAACTCTTCCGCGAGTATAAACTGTGAGTCCTGTGAGTTCTTTCAGCAACTGAACACTTGAGATGATTAATGGGTAATTGACACAGTGAGGATGATAAGGGACTTCAGACACAGGCCACTCTGAAGCCTGAAGGATGCTTCTGATGGGAGAGTGTTAGTGTTTGGTGCTTATAGCATACAATTTTGTAAGTGGGTGTGATGGAAGATGATACTTCAGTTCTGTCGGACATCAGGGAAGCACCCCCAGAAAAACAACAAGAACATGTTCTGGTTTGTTCCAATACAAAAATATTTCTACCTTTGACAAAGAATACATTCGTGCAGAGGTGCCAGGTGTGTATGCAAACAGAGAAGGACCATGGTGTTAATCCTCATTTCTCTTTCTTTTTCCCACAAACTCCTTTATTTTGGCCCTGTATCTCTTAGAAGAAGCATTGTAGTTTCATGCATGAAAGTCTTTTCTCCACAAATAGAATGTTATAGACTCTTTTGAATCCTAATTCAGGTCATCGATATGGAGGAAGGAATCAAAGATTATCCCATGACAGCATCCACAACAAATCAGAGGTTTGGGAAGGAAGTCGGTTCAAGAGGGAAGAGAATGTATATGTATCAGTGTATGCACCCATATGTGTATGTGTGTATGAGAGTGTGCATGTACACAGACATGTAGTTGTCACACACCACATACATGTGGAAAAAATGATCTGTGACAAAAATATGAAACAAAATATAATCATTTTATTCTCTTAGCTCAGGATTTGAGCTGTATCGAAATCCACGCTCTGCCACCCACCGGCTGTGACCGTGAACAAGTTATTTAACTGCTCTGAGACTGGTTTCTTCATCTATAAAATGGCAACGATTTTTACTGTGCAAGTTTCTGATGAGGATTAAAAGAGATGATGCATGTGCTACACGTGTTATTAAACTAAAAAATACCACTGACAGATTTCCAGAGGAGCAATTTTGACCAAAATTTGCCGATTTCCTTTCCTCTCTCTGAGGATCTGTGTGGTATAAAGAGGAAGGGCAAGAAGAAGGAAAAATGGACTCAAAGAAGGATCAAGAAGGACCAAGGTGGAAAGAATTGCTGGAAGACATGGTGAAATAGCATTAACTTCACTCAGCCTGTCTGCACTGGACTAATCCCCTCGGAACCAACCAGGAAATCTCCTGTGGCTCAGCAGACAGAGGCAGCTAAACCAGGGACCTGCTGACCCCAGAGCTGGAACGTCCCCCATCCACCTGCCACGGAGTCAGAGGCAGGAAGGCCACTCAACGGGGATGGTGGAGGGTCGGCCTTAGAGGATCTCTGGAGTCCCTTGTCAGGATGTTTTACAAACTACAAAACGCTGTGTCATTTCACATGCTTATTTAATCTGATGTTTACAATTATCCTGAGAAAAAGGTGTAACTGAAGAATCACTGAAAGTCATCACCTAGAAAGGCCTGACTCAAGATTCAAACCTAGTTCTTCCCACTATCATGGCTTCATAATAGAGCTGCTTCCAACTTGATCGCAGACAGGCTGGTGCCCTGCCCCATCTACCCCGAGCTCACTCGTTGGTGGTCAGCACGCTGACAACTCTGCGTCAGGCGGCTCTGTTTCTCTTTCCTCTGTCGGAAGGCTTTCTTGGGATCATGAGAGCTTAGCAAGGAATGGAACCTGGAAAGGTGGGGATGAGAATTTAATGCCTCTTGGGGCAACCTCAACCGATGGGGTTGTACAGAAGTGGTTAGATGCCAGCCTCCGGCATGTTCCATGGGTTTCCAGGGGTGCCCCCAGCTCCCATGAGCCCCTGTTGCTCGCAGTGGTAGTAACCCACTCATACCACATGTCCTATATTGGCTCTGTCCACCTCCTGTCACTTTCCGCACTTCCTCATGTGTGCTTTCTGGAATCACTTCCTGTGTAAACAACCAGCACGAAATCTTTATCTCAAGGTCCACTTTTGGAGGAACTCAAACTGAGGCAAATTCTAAAATCATGTGGCTGCTGCTACTGTTGTTATTGTTTTTAATTATACCACGTTCCTGCCAAAAAAAGTAATAATGACCATGCTGATCAGTCAGAACCTGATGATGATTCTTCTAAGACCTGAAAAAAGCTGAAGATAACGTTCTGGACTAAGCACAAGTTATTCCTCCTATTTTGCTAAGGAGCCATCTTTTTTTTTTTTAAAGATCAGCACCTGAGCCAACAACTGTTGCCAATCTTCTTTTTTTTTCTTTTTCTGCTTTTTCTCCCCAAATCCTCCCAGTACATAATCGTATTTTTTAGTTGTGGGTCCTTCTAGCTGTGGCATGTGGGATGCCACCTCAGCATGGCCTGATGAGCGGTGCCACGTCCATGCCCACGATCCAAACCGGAGAAACCCTGTGCCACCTAAGCAAGGCACACAAACTTAACCACTCAGCCACGGGGCTGGCCCCAGGATCCATCTTACCAGCAGCTGCTATAACTTTCAAGCAGGGTGGTGTTGGCTTTGAAGGGTTCCTATTAATCCAGCTACAGATCCAGTTTGGATTTTCTAGCTAATAAACAATAATTTTAGAATATATCCCACAAGTAGGATATTATCACTTGATTCAAGAAAACAAATAACTGAATTCATAATGTTAAAAAAATTGGGGCGCTGGCTCAGTGGCATGTGGTTAAGCTCACACACTTCATTTCAGTGGCCTGGAGTTCACTGGTTTAGATCCCAGGCATGGACCTACACACTGCTCATCAAGCCATACAGTAGAGGGGGCCCACATACAAAATAGAGGAAGACTGGCACAGATGTTAGCTTAGCAGCAATCTTCCTCAAACAAAAAGAGGAAGATTGAGAACAGATGCTAGCTCAGGGTCAATCTTCCTCACCAAAAAAAAAATTTTTTAAATTTAAAAAATCTGTAAATACAAACAAAGTAGCTATATTATAGAAAACAAGAGCAATCACCTTAACATGCATTCTAGATTTATCAACTTTGTACACATATTTAAGGAATATTTTGAGATTTCGATATAATCTTTAAAAATGGCCAACCATTTTATTTTAGCAAAAAGAGATTCCCAGCTTCCAGTAGTTGACTGTAACTATGGGCTGAACATGTTTAGATTTTAAAACATATAAATGTAAAATTCTGACATGGAAATTAGTAGTAATGCACCCGCTGAAGTGTGATGGTGATTTACTCCGCAGTTTGTCCTCATTCAGAGATGCCAGACCATAAGTTACAAAGAATAAGTTCACACACATGCTTTGTTTTATAGACTCTAACCATTTATTTAACAAAATGGATATTCCTAATATCTAGCACTTTTCTACATTTAAAATTTCAGGGGAAAGAGACTCGTGTTCTACAGTATAGATTTTTACAAAAGAGTTCATTATCAACTTAGAATGGTTAGTTCATTATCGACACTGTCTCTAATGATTAGGATTTATCATCCTTTAGTGGAGTGAGGTGACATTCTTCTTGTGGAAAAAGTCTGTGTTTCTTGTCAGAGGAGATATTAACGGTACAACCTTCCCCTCACTCAGACCTGTCCATCCAAGGATTTCTTTTACCAATAAAACAGGTGGAAGTCCATTTCTCTATTTCGGTTCCCAAGTCAGGTATAAATCCTTTTAATTTAGGGAAGAACTGAAATGTATATAAACCCAAGGGTGGAGGTTGTTTTCCATCCTCTCTACTCACATGCTGCTCTACAAAGTCAAGATTTTCTTGGTGCTTTTGCTCACGTGCTAATCACAGTGCACGTAACTATCATTAGCGTGAATGTGTGGGAGACGTTTTGAATGCTATATAGCACCCGAGGGAAAGAACAAGAGACCCCCCCAGATGTGAATTATTGCTCTTCAAACTGTGAAAGCCAGTGATCACTTGTGCCTTGCAGAATCCGGGGGCTCGATCCCCAGGTGCAGGGTACATTTTCCAGGTTTCTCCAGGGCGAAGGCAGGGTGGACGCCCTCGTTAAACCTGTGCCTGATGATGAAGAGCAACTGTTCACTTTCCGCATTGATGAATAGAAGCCTCTGGTTGGTGTAGTCCAGCAGAATGCCCACTCTGGCAGGACGCTCAGTCACATGAACGTCGCTCACGATGCCACTGTAGAAAAATGTGTATCTGCAACGACACAGAATGGGAAATTAAAAATTTTGGAAATCTTGAAGGAACGTGATAAAGAAAATCACTTGGAAATACCCAATTTTTCAGTTAATAACTTCAATTCACAATAACTAGCTGCAATAATGTTGTCCTAAATACCTTAACCAGATCCCTCCTAGATGCTGAAATGCATACCTCATCCCAACAGACAAGCATTCTTAATAATTTTGCTCCTACATTAGGAGGCAGTCCCAGAATAACCAAAATATGCCTCCCTTGTGATTTTTCTCAACATTCTAATTCTTTCCCAGCTGCCCACATGTTTTAACTACCGCATTCATGGTGTGTCATTCTTTTGAATAAAACTCCTTTGAGGCTGCCATGTATTTTAAAAAGAACCACAGGCTTGCCTTCCATAAAATGTATTAATTTTACAGTTTAAAAAATTTATAAGTACCTTACATAAGGGCCTTTATGAGCTTTGAGAAATATTTCATTATTTTTGCCCAATTTCATCCTTTGTATATGCTCTCCCTTCCCCAAACCAACTTTCCTTTTCATCTTCTCAATGTTTCCAACAGCCTGGCAGCCAAGGATGTTGCCTATGATTTCTCTCTTCAATTCAAATAAATTCAACTCAACAAGTATTCATTGGGTGTATCTGTGTGCCCAGCACTTTACTAGCCGCTCCGGGGGACATGAAGGACCGTCGAGCACTGTCCTTGTCCTCCAGAACCCATACTCTACTGAGCAGGAAGCATAAACTTGTTGATGACTTAAACGTGGGCTAGGGCTGAGGGTCCGTGTCAGGGCACAGACTGGTAGAGCGTTCACTAAACACATGTGGTGGACCTGTTTGGTTGTGAAAGGACAAGTTCAAGGACAGGCTGGGAAGGAGAAATTGCTCAGCAGAAGAAGCTAAATTGCTCTGTGCAAAAAGTAACACAAGTTTGGAGTTTTCTCCTGGGAGTCTTAGAGACGGAGGGTGGGGCCCTGAAAGCAGAGGAAGGGAAGAAATGAGAACTGGCAGAGAAGAAAAGAGACGAGGGAAAGGTCTGTGGATATGGTGGGTCTGAGGGGTGGAAGCCCTGAACACTGGGCAGACTGGGGCCTCAGACTCTGGGTACGTGACTCTGGTATGGCGGAGAAGGCCAAGGACCTTTAATAACTGTGACGTCTGTCTTGAAGGCCCACAAGCTTGACTGCAGGTGTATTTAGAGAATGACAAGTTGGCAACTTCATTACAGAATGAAGCTCATTTGATAGGACAGAGGTTCATGGGGATGGGAAAACAAGCAAGACTCACACAATGACAAAGGACCTTTTCAAAGCCTTGGTAAAGAGAGGAACGACAGAAGATTATGTAGTTCTAGAAGCTGTAGAGCAGACAAGGGCTGCAGGCGGCAATGATAAGGAGCAGCAGTGTAGGTTCTTACAGAAGGCTGTGGGAGCAGAAGGCTCGTACCCAAAAAGAACCGTCAGGACCGGGTAAGTGAAACAGAGGGCGAGGAGACCAAGCAGCGGGGCAGCAGGAGCAATGATGAGGTGGCAGAACAAGCCCATACGTCTTAGAGAACACCACCATTCGCCCAGCAGGTTTGGAGGGCACATGTGAGTGACTCTGAGGATATTCATGGAGACGTAAGTCACAGGCAGGGATCTAGACCTGCCCTGTCCAATACAGTAACCACAAGCCACGTGTGCTCACTTAAACTAAAATTAAGTAAAATTAAATTCAAAATCCAGTTCCTCAGTCCTACCAACCACATTTCAAGTGTTCATTAGCCACATATGATACCATTTTTCTATTTTCTCAGAAGGTCGGATTGCCCAGCACTGGTCTAAAGGGCTCTGAATGCCCAAATGAGCCATTTCCCTACCTCTACTTGGAAGGTGCCTGGGGTCCACACGCCCAGCCCTGGTCAGAGCCAGTCCCCAGCATGGAGGCCAAGGAGGGAAAGACATTCCTTGGAGCCTTGGCTCGACCAGGTCCGCATGGCCTGAAATCCACCCTGCCCAGCTTCTGCCTCCATTTCTTGCCGAGCACATCAGTTCCTTCTCCAACCTGCACTCTGGCCTGAAGCCAAGCCTGTCTGCTGGGGGCCAGACTCCCCTCCCGGCTTTTGCCTGCCCTTCCTTGGGACTGCTGGCCCTAGTCAAACAAGCATCATCTAGAAGCCTGATTCTTGACAACTTGAACTGCCATGCCAGGGCCCCTACTCCAGCCGACCCACCCCCATGGATGGCACAGCTGGCCCAGACTGAGCCAAGACCCCTTTCAACCCTGGTGGCTACTCCCCTCAGGGCTCCTCGTCCCCCAGCCTGGTTGCATTCTTCCTGGCCTCCCCTCTTCACTGTGGTCCCAACTGACTGCTGAAGATATTTGTAGATTTTTGAACAGAAAAGTAAGGGACATGATGAAAATGATATTTTAGAACTATTTGCCAATTGTGACAGAGAGGATAGTTTGGAGCAGGTGGAGACCAGAAGAAGAGCAAGGCAGGTGGCAGTGGGTGAAACTGGGAAGGGAGGTGAGGAGCCTTGGGCTAGGTGGAAAGGTCAGGAATGGACAGGAAGAAATCCAGTTGATTCTCCCTCCTCAGACTCTCTTCATCTCTCCTTTCCAACTGTGACGTCTTAAAGCTTGGATTCCACACAAGTAAAATCAAGAGTCACACAGTTTGTTTAAAATCATGGATCCAGAAAAAGTGAAAACACAGGAGGGTCTGCCACAGCAGTTCTCTCGGCGTCCCAGAGGCCAGGAGTGCGCTATTTGAAACATGAAATGAAGGCACTTGAGACCTGACTGCTCTGTGCTGGGACCGCACAGGTCAGCGCACTCTCCCTCCCAGAATCTACGGAACCTGCCCTGGGTCTGAGAGAGCCAAGGACCCAAGTTGTCAAGCCTGTTGAACAAAAGATACAATTCTGTTTTCTAGAGGCTTGAAATTTATTACTGGAGGCTAGACGTTGGTTTGGGTTCTTAAGAGTCCGAGTGTCGAAGGAAATTTTCATGAAACCAATCATTAGCTCCAGCTCTAAATCTCCTGATGATAAACTCTGGGTCTGAGTGATTTTAACTCCGGGCAGGGGCTGGGGCCTTAAGCATTGCATGGCACTGAACATCAATGAATCACAATTGCTCTCACTTGATGAAATGCGACTTTAAATAACTCTTGGAGATGGTGTCCTTATGAACCATGTCAGAAAATCAAACTCTGTCAAGTAGGATGCAGGGAGAAATGTGCAGCGGGAGATATGCAAATCCCAATCTGTGGGCCTTTTTCTGGGAACTCACGAGCACTGAAGGCTTCCTTTTTAAGCATTACATTTGAATAATGCCTCGCGTTTGTCCGATACTTTACAATTTCAAAGCTCTTCCCTGTACCTGACTTCATGTGATCCTCACAACCCCAGAAGGAAGCAGACCAGGCATCATCGTCCCCTCACAAGATCGATGAGGCATATCAGGTATGCTCAGGGTTAACCAGCTCCAATAGGAATAGGAGCCGCCAATAGGAAGCCAGTCAAGGGTGGAGCCAGGACTAAAATCAGGTTTCTGGCTCCCAGTCCAGTGCTCTTTTATTCGACCATCCTGTGAGCATATTCAGATTATAACATGCTTGCCCTAGCTCTCTGAGACTAATACCGGTTAATGGCTTTTTCACATCAACCAACTAAACAATACTAACAATATAGACCAGAGGTTAGCAAACTTTTTCTGTAAAGGACCAGACAGCAAATATCTCAGGGTTTGGGGGCCATTTAGTCTCTGTTGCAACCAGCCAACTCTGCCACTGCAGTACAAAAGCAGCCACAGGCAATATGTAAACAAATGAGCAGGACTGTGTTCCAATAAAAGTTTGTTTAGAAAACAAGCAGAGGGTCCTATTTGGCCTGTGGGCTGTAGTGTGCCAACCCCTGATATAGACCAATGCAGGGAGGGTATTGCGGATCTACGGCTTCCTCACTCCTCTTGACTTCTTTGTGGATGGAGCCCTTTGAGCATTACCCTTGTGGTCTCTCCCAACTCTGGGGTGAGTTTACCAAGAAAAACTGGCCATGCATGGCCCTGAAGCCCCTTCCTCGTCTCTGTCTCTTGGTTATAAGCTTCGCAAGGAGACACACATCCTTCTCTGCTTCTCCAGGGACCAACTCTGACATGCAAGGTGGGGCAGCTGGCCTGGCCAAGGTTCTGAGTGGGGATAAGTCTGTCTATTAATAAGATTCAATATAAGAAATCTTCTCGCCCTCAGGTATGAACCACAATTTCTAAAATTAGCTTCCTCAGTCATTAGAGAAATAGTGTAGTCTCCATACACTTGACTCTTGGTTTTCCCTCTTAGTTGGCTCAGAACTTGGGCAGAGAGGTGGGATGCTATTTATCAGGGCCCTCAGAGACCTCTGCCTAGACATCAACTCATGACACTTTGATTCAGAAGGGAGGGGCAGGGCTCCAGCTTACCTCTGTGGTTCAGAGCAGTGCATGTACCACGTGGTCTCCCCTTGTCCCAGGGCACCAGCTTGCACAGCCGAGCTGGAGCAGATGCCAAGTCGATAAGCTGGACAGTCTGTGACTGTGGTTTCCCAGTAATGCTGGCCACAGGCAGGCAGCTCCTCGCCCAGCACTGATGGGATTCTGTAGGCAAAGTTGATCAGGAGTCGCCAGCCTTTATCTCATAAACATCAACATTTACAAACTCATGCACAGTTTAAGCAGGATTCTAGCCTTGGAAACTTCTGGAATTTGACTAAAGAGATTCGTTGTTCATTGTGCCCCTAACCTTGACTTGATCACCACAGAATTCCCCAAAAACTCCATATGTCTTTGACATATCTCCACTACCACACACAACAGGCATGCACTGCACATTGTATCTCTTGAAGGATCTGGGAACCAGGAAATAACTAGAATAACGGCAGGACAAAAAGAAATGGCATAATCTCTGCTTTTAAAGAGACTGATTAAAAACAAGGGAGGCAGGTAGGGAGTTCCAAGAGAATGTGACTTGCAAAGTTTTCCAAAATTTGCAAAAAAAGGAGTCTCCAAAACCTTCTTTAACAACGCGTTCCATAGTCTGCTGACCTTACTGGGCACCAAGACCAAATGAGGTGCTGCTCTTTACTAACAAGGTGCTGGTGAGGCCCGCGCAGAGCAGAGCGTGGAATTACCAGGTGCGATGAGCCTGCTTTGAGGGGGCTGTGGTCAACAGCCTTTGGGACTCTGGCCTCTCTGCGTTGTAGTAGCTGCGTTTGAGGTTGTTGAAAGATCTCTTTTTGTCTCACCTTAGCTATTTTTGAAACAGGCACAGTGAAATGAACCAAAGCACTTTCAACTGCTGGCAGGTGACCTTGTTTGCATGAATTGCTCAGTTTTGCTTTGAAATGGCTGAGACAGCAAGGAGGCATTTTTAACTTGAGCGGCATTAATATTCAGTCAGCACACTCTCCCTCTCCCCTTAACAGATGAGAAAACGATTCATGCAAGGGACTGTATTTCACCTTCTCATGTCTTTACCCAACAACCTCATTTCAGAGAGGCAGTTACTGACAGGCCCTTGCTCTCTGGAGCAAAGCCCGGCTGCCTGATATTTATGAGCTGATCTTCAACTTAATAATAAATAAATAAAATTCTATAAAATGCATTACAGTTATCATCAGTTATTATCTATGAACTCTTACCAACCTCGAGGCTATTTCTTTTCTTTTTTAATTTTTTGAGAAATCCAAAAAAGACAGAAAAGCTCAGTCTATTTCTTAAATCTTTTTTTTCCTGAATTCACTCATTTGTATATGTTTAGCATCTGCAGTGTTCCGGGCTCCATCCTAGATTCAAAGATTCAGAAGATAGGGATGCTGCTTGAGGATGATTCAGGATCGAGTGGCTGACAAACCACACATGTGCTCAGACCTTTTCACAGAAATGATCAAAGGGCTCCAGGCCCTAGAGAAGGCTGGGCCATCTCCAGGAGCAGGTGACACCTGAGCTGGGCCACAGACAGGGGAAGAGCAAGCTGACAGGAAAGCAGGGCAAGTGTCCGCTGGTCAGCTCAGTGCTTTATCTTGAGCAGGGGGCAGCCCACACCAGCGCATCAGCGCCAGCAGTGTGGGGTTCACGTTGGGTATGGTTTTCAAAAGCCTTTCACATACTTTCTCCCACTCGACCATTTTGACCCTCAAAATAACCATGAGAGACTGCAGGTAAACTGCAGAGCAGGCTCCCCTCTGTGCCTTCAGCTTTTTCCTCCTTTACTTGGATCCTTCTTTTTGTGGGAGCTACTGGGGAGGGGCAAGAAAGTCTGAGAACCCTGCATGTGGCCCAAACTAGAAACTCAACTGAGTGTCATTCTCCTCCACTCCTTTTCAAATGGATGGATACAAAATCAGGTTTGCTGTTGAAAATAATAGAAGAACAAACCTGGACTCTTTTTTCATTAAACCAAAGATGATGCCTTAATAGAGCCTATGTTTTAAACAAAACCGTCTGTGTTTATAGTTCTGGTAACAATATGGACACTTGCTCCAAGTTATGAACTATCTCTGTCACTTTCCGCTAGTAATGAACCGGAACGGAACTGTCTGGGAGTGCACACATTTATATTCAATACCACACACCCGGGCGGGGTCATTAAACCAAGAATGTGTTCAGGGGAGGCCACACTGAGGCGACAGCCCTCAGAAGACTCTCCTGCAGAGGCATCTCGTGCGTTCTTCCTCTACTTACTCTGTCAGCCGTCTCCGCTCAGCGAAGCTGATCACTGTCCCGTCTGAGGAAATCTGCAGAGCAGGATGGGCCGTTTCTCTCAACAAGAGGAATCTGGTTCCTGTTGCAGTGAAGAAAAGAGGACTCTAATATGGCCACGTCAAGCGCTGTCCCTGGGCCAAGCCCCGTATGTCAGACCTTAGTCTCCCTTTCCTCTGACATCAAAATCCCCCACCCAGGCTTTGCAGATCCGCAGCTGAAAATGCCATCCCTGATAAGGCAGTAGTGGATGCCAGAGGCTGGGTACTACCTGGTGCGCCTCCTATGCTAGAGCTCACTCTGCTATGCAAGGTGTGCTCCTTGCAACAGCAGCACCTACATCACCTGGAAACTAGTTAGAAAGAAGACTCTCAGGCCCCACCCCAGACCTACTGAATCAGAATCCATACTTGAACAAGGCCCCCGGGAGATTCACATGCACGTGAAGTCTGAAGATGCACTGGGGCAACCTGCAGGAGTGGCTCTAACAGTGGAAGGTGCAGGCACCACACTGGGGCTGGGGGAAAACATTTCTGGGCAGGCAGCTCTCCTGTCTTTATAAACATCAGGCTGGCCCTGACTACACCACAAACAAGGCACCTGCACAAGGTTTTGCTGGCTAAGCAAATCATTTAAAGTAGCACCCTCAATCGTGTGCCAACTTTGAGTCTAGGCTCAGACAACATAATGACCATTTTTTTCATTCCTCACTTCTTTTCGGTCTTTTTTAAGCACCCAAGCAGATTGCTAATGGGTAACCAAGACTGAGAACTTCTAAGCCAGAAAAATAAAAGCAACGTCTTAACCTTTGACCAATCTTGGGTCCTCATGCCAAAAACCAAGCACAGCCAGCAGACTGGGGCCTTTAAGAAGCTGCTCTCTGGGTAGCAGAAAGGAAGGAATGGGAATGCCTGGGAGACATTCACTGTGTGCAAAGGAGAAAGTACCTCTGGTGGAAATGAGGGCAGCTTCACTCTGTTCACTTGTCCCAAATGCATTGATGGCTCTCACGTAGAAAAAGTAATTATCACTGGGCTGAAGGTTAACTTTCAGCTGAAGTCCTTTGATTCCAGAGAAAGATCTAAACACAAAGCGAGAATAATAATTTTAAATATCATGCCGCTGCTAAACAACTCAGCATATTTTATTCCTGTAGTAAGTGAAGATCTTTTATTAACAACAAATAAATTAATCTTTCCTTTTTTATTTCCACCAGAGTTAGAACGCAAGATTCTACAAAATGGTCATTGTCCACTAAGATTACTTTATCAAATAATTTCTACTGTTGTCAACTTTTGTCAAATATGTGGTTTCCAGAATCTCTTTGGAATAGAATCAGACAAATGTTTTTTCTAATTCAGAAAACAGACTAATTTTTTGGTTAATGAATCTCCAAGATTACATTATTTTCTGTATCAATTTTTGGCTGGGAGGGCACTTTTTGATTGAGATGATGTTAAACCAATCTATAATACCAACGACCCTAATTATCTCATTAACAGATCCAGAATTGTGGAAAACTTAACGTGAGGGATGACTTTGTACATGGCCATCATGCCGAAGCCACTGAAGTTACAGAAACTGAAGATCTCTAAAGAAGATAATACCTTTCAAGGCAAGCTTAATCCTGGCAAGCAAAAAGAATTCTAACTGCCAAATAAAATCTCCAAAGTTGCTATTCCTAAATCTCCCATTTCCATTAAAAGAAAAGTGCTGTCGTGGTAGCTAATTGGCAGCGGGTTTGGTATATTCTAACAGCCCAACCATTTAAACACAAATGGATTTGCTGGATTCGAAGGCCGAGCTCTCTGAACCTGCCAATGAGCTGGAATAGTTTTGAGCCTCTTTTCCATTCTCTTTAGTCTGCTTGACATCATCGCCTAGAGCAATTATACAACTAAAGTACTCAGTACTCTTTCCTTTAGCCACGATTTGGAGAGGCTCTGGAGAGAGTTACAGGTGAGGCTCCTTACTGATGAAGGAATTCCTAACCTGAGTGCTGAAGAGCAGGCTCCTGTTCCTGGGAGATGTGCATTGGATGCTGGTTAACGAACTCAACAGTATGATAGCCTCCATGTTCGTTCTCAGAAGGGTAGGGGTTTCATCTACTTGTTTGTTTTTGTTTTTCTTTATGTTTGTTTTGTTATTAATGATTGTCCACAAAAGCGTTAGAATCAGGAGTGGCCACCGTTCATCCACAGATAGATTTTTTTCAGGTTATGTCTACTTCTGTTGACTACTTCACTTCTCAGTACCAACCTTAGAGAATACCACGGAGAACAGGAAAAGGAAAAGTATCATTGACTCAGAAAACAAACTAATTTAGAAGTTTTCTAAAGCAGAAAATCTGAAAAGAGCAACAATCCCCCCTCGCATGTCTAAAAGCACAAAAACTCACAATGTGTTCCTCTGAAGGAAGGGGGCAGGGGAGGGGAGAACCTGGGTCTATTTGTGGACCTGCTATTTAGTGCCTGTGTCTGGAAAAGGTCATCGCAAACTGCCCAAACGTTACTGGTTGTTATTTCAGAACCTACCCCCTGACCAGGCCCTCGGAGAGTACTATCTTTAGATGCACTGAGTGGATCGATGGCATTGAGCCACACGTCCACTGACAACTAATTATGCCTCAGTCAATTAATGAAAAACCATGTCCTACGAGTGAGAACGTAATTCCCTACTGATATCTAGAATATTGTTCTGGGGTACATGTATTGCTTATCTTATTTGAATTGATGGCTGAAGAGATGTTTTAAATGTACATTAATCATAACAAGCAATAAAATTATTGCCTCAATAAGCACACTGAGGTCTGAACTGAATTTCAGACTTTATTCACTCATTAAATATTTACCAATCACTTATCACGTGCCCAGGTGCCGTCTCTGCTGAAGGGGAAGCAACAAGGGTAGGTGAGGAAACTTCATCTCTAGAAACTGGAAGAACACACTGGCTTCGTTTTGTCACAATGTGGTTGTTAAATGCCAATGATGCTGGTTTGGGGGGGAAGTGTTTGCTCTTAAGTTTTATGAAGTCTGTCAAGGAGGAAATTCCATATATATAGTCAACTGCTTGTTGTGTCTCATCACTCATTTAAAGAATAAAGGTTTACATGGTACCGAAGCCAAAATACGGGAGCAGATCCTGCTTTTAGTGCATAAATAGGACACACAGACTTGAGGAATGTGCACCAGGCCCTCACTGCATCTGTGAAATAGGGCACCAGACAAGAAAGCGAAAGGAATACAAAATGTGGTTGTGTTTTATTGTTTGTAAGTTTCTGGCTTATGCTCAAGCACCAAGAACAAAGCAAAAAAGATCAGATACAAACGGTTCATTTCCATGTCTATTTATCCTGTCTGACCTCACTTAAATGTCACAAAAGTCTTCATGTCAGCTGTCCCTGCTTTCTAGCCAAAGGAAAACTTCAAAAATTTTGGAATTTGAAACCCGAAGAGTTGCCACCCTTCCATAGATTATTTTTTTATTTCAAAATAAAAAACTTGTCATAATTGCAACTGAATCCACATGACTTATGAGCTTTGAAGAGTTTGCAGGAGAATTCAAATTCACAGAACTTCCAAACTGAAGTAAGTGATTAGACAGCAAATGGAACCGTAGCATGTTGCTGGTGCTTAGGTAAGAAGGGATTTTAGCTTTATCAATAATATGACTGATCTGACTATGTGAGAAGTCTAGAGCCAACCAGAAAATTCAAAAGACAGTAAGAAATATGACTCAAATGGTCTCACTTTGGATCATAAGTGTGGGATTCTCCCTACAAGTGCCATAGGACAGTGGAAAGGGATGGCTTTATATGTATAGTTTCCAGGAATGTGAGGGCAAGGAAGTATCTGGAAACCCTGATGCATCAGCAAATTAGCTGATTGCTGATGGGGAATAAGCACACCGTGGAGTCTGCTCACGGAGCTCTGCTCGCAGCTGGTCTTCAAAGGACTCTCAACCTACGCACCTCTCCATTGGTAGGACAAAGGGCGTTTGTTAAACTCCAGTGCTGTAAAGCAGAGGGAAACGAGGTAAAGGAGACCCACTGTCTCCTCAGAAGGCTGAAGGGCTGCCATGTGCAGCAGATTGGTCTCCTCTTCTGTCGTTTCAGAGGACAAACGAGCGGAAGCCACCAGGAGGCTGATGTCTGCCCAATAAAACAAAAGCTATTCTAGCTTGAGCCCTTTCATTCTTTACTTTTTACGGGAAATGATTGAAAAGATTGCCACACGTAACCGTGGACAATGGGGCAAGAATCATTTTACATGGGAATTGAAAAGGATCTTTAGAAAGTAAAAACCACTGGAGACCTAATGCTTAATGAGACCATACTACAAGCATTCCCATTAAGTCAGAGAGACAGACATGAGGTTAAAAAAAAATTGGGAGGTGGGAGGTAAAATTATGAGCATTTGCAGATGATAGGACTGCTTATCTAGAAAACCCAAGAGAGTCAGCTGAGAATCTCTTATGTAATAAGAGAATTCAGTAAGACGGCTGGATGAAGACCTAACATAAGATTCCAAAGCCTTCATAGACACACAACAACCAGACAGAAGATAAAGTGAAAGAAAGATCTTATCTGGAATAGTAGCAAACATAATGAAAATGTGTAAGGTTTATATGAAGAACATTTTTAAAGATAGTACTGAGGGAAAACACAGAAGACTTGAGTAAAGGAAAGGCATATCAGTTCTTGGATAGAAAAATGCAACATAATAAAAACCTCAGTTCTTCCTAAGTTAATCTACCAATTTAACACAATCTCTAAAAATACTAAATAATCAGGGGCAGGGGAGTGGAGGAGACTACACAATCTGCTTCTAAAAAGCATATAAAAAATAAATGAGCAAATAGCAAAAAAGAAAGCATCAAGAGCAACCTAGTCTACCGTGAACTTTAAATTATAAAGCTATAATAATAAAAACAGCATGGTACTGGGTCATAAATAGATGGATCAATGGAACAGATTATATAGGTCAGGAATAAAGCTAAACACATAGGTTCCTAAGTATGTAACAATGGAACCATTTCAAATCAGAACAGAAAATGATGGGTTTTTCTTGTTGGGAAGGCTGGATAGCCACACTAAAAAAATAAAGTTGGATTCCCTACCTTGCACTTTCTACTGAAAGTAGTGTTAAATTAACATTAACATTAAAAATTATGCATGACAAAAATATCAAAAAATATTTGCAACTCATACCATAGATGAGGGTTAATGTTTTCTAAAAAACAAAGAGCTTTTACAAGTCAATAAGAAAAACATACTACAATCCAACAGGAAAAAATGGGTAAAGGAAATGAATACTTCATAGAAAGGTACATGGCTCCAAAATATATGAAAAGATACTCAAACTAGTAAGAGAGATGCATAATTAAAGCATAATAAGATCCCATTTTCTACCTATAAAATTGTCAAAGATCAAAAGTTTTATCACACCGTGTATGGACAAAGGTATAAGGAACCAAGCACTCTTACATGCTGCAGGCCGGGGTGGAAACAGCTACAGCCTTTATGGAGATGGTTTGGTAATATCTATCAAAATTCAAAATGTACATATCTTTTAGCCAGTCATTCTGCTTCTAGGACTTTATCCTACAGATATACTTGCATGTGTGTGAAATGATACACGCACAAGGTTTTTTCTGCAGTATTGTTTGTGATGGCAAGGGAATGGAAACAACTTAAATGCCTCTCAACTGGTCAAATAAGTTTAATTCTATTCTTAAAACAGAATACAATAGTATTGTTTTTAAAATTGAGGCCATTCCATATGTATTGATATGGGATACTCACCAAAAATATTTTTAAACAAGAAAAGCAAGGCGGTAGAAATATAGAGAATATGCTACCATCTGTTGAAAAAATATGGATGCCTGTATATGCATAGGTTATCTGAAAGGATAAATATGAGTCAGGTAACAGGAATTGCCTCTGGAAGCAGAATTGAGTAGGTGAAGTATACGTAGAAAGGAGACAATTTTTACTGTATTCTCTTTTATATCTTTTGAATTGTACCATATGTCCATATTATCTATTCCCAGTCAATAAATAATTTCCTTTTAGAGCTATATTACAGGCTCAGGAGTTGGTTGAATGTGTTTACAGAATGCACATTCGCTTGTACTCTATAAAGGAGCTTCTTTAGGAACTTGATAATTCAACCATTCGTGTGGGATGGAAGGTAGGAGTGTACACGTGCTTGAAGTAAACCGAGGGGCTGGTAACCGGGAGGAGCAGCTGCACTCTGCTCTGCCATGCCTAGTACCGGATCGAGGCATGTTTTCTCCTCGGAGGAGGGGGCGGCATGTGTACAAACAATATGGAGGGATCCAGTGCCACGACTCCTGGAAGCAGCCTACGGCTGGTGTGTCAGTGCCGTGCACAACAGATGGCTAAGTATGAACTGCTTTTTAAAAACACAGTGGGCCTTACTGGCATTCCTCTTGGCAGCACCAACATTCAGCCCGTCAGCCAACACCACTTAATGTGAACTATGAACAGAGCACACTGCTGGGCCCTCGGGAAAGCAGCTAATGAAGTCACGTTTCCCAAACCTACCTGGGCACATTAGATCTTCTGACCTGGAATCTAAGAGGGGCTTGTGAATTTAAACTGAAAGAGCATCCCAGTTGCTTTTTAAGATCTGTTAGGTTTGGGAAACGTAATCATAAGATAGTGTGGGGTGAGAAGGGGTGGGAGGGAGAAACAGGAAAAAGAAGAAAAATCTTTGAGAACATAAGCAACATTAGATACAAGAACAATTAACTAAATAGCTCTAGCTTTTGGAAGCCAGTTATAACACCTTAACTAAGTGTAAATATGGAACTTTTTGTTTAGGATGAAAAATTTTGGTTAAATCAGGATAAAGAAGAAAATTCTTTACATGTTGATTTTCATTTTTTAAAAAAACTTGGTAAATAAAAAATTTAAAACAGGACTATTTTTTTTTTTTTTGCTAAATGAGCATATTGAGACTCAGTGTTAACTAAACATCGCTATTAGTTTGTAATAGCATAGAAACAGAACAGGAGGTGCTGAATGCTGCCGACCATGGGTCTCAAGCTTCCCCGTAATTAGAATCCCTCACAAAATCAAAGTGAGCCAAAGGATTCTGGCAGAAAGGTCCTGGGTTTTTGTTTCTTCTATAGTCACCCTCCAAAGGCTGAGTGATACCATTATATATTTCAGACAAAGAATCTCAGGAACCCAGTAACATCATGCTTCTGGATTCTCTGAGCTCCCCTTTATCACTCCCGGGGCACACCTGTGCACAATTAGTTGAGGTCCCCACAGAATTGCCTGCACAGACAGTGACTTCACATTATGCTTCCTGATCTAGTTTAAAAAAAGGTTACATAGGGAATGTTTTTGCATCTTTTGTAAAACTGCTCTTAGAGACAATCACTATTATCTTGTTCAATAGCCCTTATATAAAGATCTACATGAAAGAGTCATCTTAGAGCTGAATGTCAAGAAATATAATTGTCTCTCTTAGGGAAATGTTGTGCTTCCTTTTTGAAAAAAAGATGAGTTATGTAATCTCTTTCCTTCTCCCTCTTGCTATCTCCCCCTCTCTCCTGTTTTCACCTCAGCTGCCAGGAAGTTCAGATTTAAATTTCTGTTCCATTCAGGCACTGTTGTAACCTGTGCTTTCTGACACCATCTCCTCACCCCTGCGTTACCTGGCTTTTCTTCTCACAGGGCTGCTTTTAACGGTTCTGTTATGTCTAGTCTTTTATTGTGAGCAACTTGAATACTTCTGGAAATTGACAGAACATAAGCTAGAAGTGAAGGAACAGATTGGGTTTCCATTGACTGAAGTTTTACTATACAACCAGGAGGTGTATACGATTTTAAATGATCAAAGTTAAATCAGACTCATTTGAGAAGAAAGATTTCATTTAGGAAAAGCTGAGAATTCTGAGGGGGAAAAATCATCTTATAATTCACTCTCCCAAGGGTTTTCTGCAGAGGGACACTACAACCTGGGTCAGGAAAACAATGCCATATAAAGACTGGCTATTAGCTCTTACTCAATGAATTTTGGCCCAGTCGTGTCTGTGGCCATCCTGTCACCCTGTGAAGCAAGCATGTGGCAGGAATGACTGCTGTTTTACCCAGAGGTTGTGGAGAAGGTCAAATCACTTCCATCGATCATTGGTCAGTCATCACCGACACAGCCGAAAGCTTAGTAAAAAGTTTTTAAAAAGAAAGAAATGCAGGCATTCTTCATCTCCTGCTCGAGCTCTAAGTTCCTCAGGAAACTCACCCTCATCTGTCCTTATTATACAGACGGAAGGGCAGGTGTCCACAGCTGGAATATCCAACTGTGACAGACAGTTCTGTTCCTGCCCACCATGTGTAGCTCCAAAAGCTGGAAGCAGGAGGAACGTGGGCTCACAGGTCCAGGCCCCATCCTAGCCTGGGGATGCTCCTGGGGAGGGTGGCTGGGGTCCTGAGGAAGGGTCTCCCGGCTCACAGCCTTGGCCAGGGCTGGGGAGCAGGAAGTCCACTACCAACGACTTTCATGGTGTATTGAGTCTCACAGATTTGTCATTCAGTACACAGCTTCTCTCTGCACAGCCCACACAGCTAATCCCTGTACTATATTTCTCTCAGTTTTCCCTCCTCCACCCACAGTTCTACTGACTTTTCTCCACACAGGAGAGACAGAACAGCTGAGGAAACAGCAGAGCGGTGGAAAATTTTTGAAAGTGTTTTGAGCCCACCCAACCTGAGGAGAGCATTCAAAGAAAAACAGGAAAGGGTGAGTAGGAGCTCCCTCAGCCCCCGCACACAAGCCGGGGATTGTCACTCCCGCCCACCCCCAAACCCAATAGGGGCCGACTTCTGGGACTCAGCCACGGTGCCCACACACCAAAATATGCAAATGTGATTTCTATGAGGATTATGGAATGGAGGCAATTTCTCAGCTATGTATTTCAGACACTGCGTCATGGAATTTGGGGTCACAGTAGGCTCATTCCACTCAAAGACCCACTGTAAGAGTTCAACCCACACCTCTGGTCTTACATTGGACTATCTAGAGGCCATCATACTGGGAGAATGAATGCAGGTCTGAAGATGGATGTGTTTCTGTTCTGGCAACCAAAATTAGGCTCCCCAGTCTAAAGGGTAATCAATGCCCTCCCTGTGTGTGTGCGTGTGCTCATATTACTCATCCCTTTCTCCCTTTATTTCACTTCCTTTCAACTTCTCCTCCTACTTCAGACCAGAGCTTTTAAGGCTGTCTGTCTTTTCAGGGATCGGGGGTGAGAAAGGGATGTGAACTCATTTAGTTCTTAGTTCTTTTTAGTTCTCCCTCTCTCCTTTGCCAGAGATTCCAGCCAGTTAGATGACTTGGAATTGGCAAGGGCTAAAGGAGATTGGCTAATCCTGCCATTCATCCACTCATTCATTCATTAAACAGCGCTTTACAGATAAGGTTCCCATCCTCACCCAGTCAAATGGAGCCACATCAAACAGAAGCAATCTTTGATCCCCCTTACTCCCCTGCAGTGGCCTCTGGATCAATTTTTGGATCTGGTTTAGCATAGGGTTTTTGTATAGAACCTAGAACCTATGTAAGTGTTATGTAACCAATGGATAAAGACGATTATAAGTGTCCTTCCCTATGAGTGACCCATGAAAATGTTTCCAGCCCACAGATTACACTAGTCCTTTCTCCTAGTTAAGTATCCAAGCACTGAAATTAACTCATTCACCATTCTTCTTTACTTTGTTGGCCCAGTTTATTTCTTTTCCAATTTTGAATAAGTGATTATCCTCAAAGCTGGCCTAACTTTTCTTGTTGGTGTCAGTATTCTGTGTTCAATGCTAGTTGATATTTACACGTTCAGGTAACACATATTTATTGAGTAGCTACAATTTGCCAGACACTGTCCCAGGCACTCAGGCTGCTGCTTCACATAATGATCCCCTCATGGAGCCGAGAAGTGAGTGGGATCAGACAGGCCTTGCCTTGCTCTTCTTTCCAACACACAAAATAACCCTAATTATGCACTCCTGTGCAAAGAACCAAAGTGAAGAATGTGGTTCTAATAAAATGGAAAAGTGGGATTGTTTGCATTTGTTGGGTAGAGGTGATCAAGTTTTGAGGTTCTTTGTTTATCAATTCTACTATCTGTCTACAGCTGACATCTTGGAGCTTGAGCAATATAGATTACAGTTAAATAGTTAATGTTTTATAGAGTTGTGAACCATCAGGCACTGTAAGGAACGTTTTAAAGCTGGTCGTAAGAACCAGATGGTCAAAAGCCCTAGGACACATGGCCACTCCAGAAGAGCAGAAATTTCCTTCCCTCCTGAACTCTTAAATTGGAGAACCAAAAGAGATACAAATGAGTTCTGCAGCCCTGGGCCTCTGCGATTAAGGATGAATTATTTCACAGTCTGTTCATGCCAACCTGGGGTAAAGGCCTTGAGGCTTCTTGCGCCGATGAAGGATGACTCTGACGTGGTTCATCAGCAACAGACTGAGCAAACGGACAGGGTAGTGATTTGTGGCCAACAGAATTTTGCTTGCTTCAAAAAATTATCTGTTGTCAGACTCAGCAGGGATCCAGAGACTGGAGAGTCTTCCCTGGGCTGTGGATTGGACATACCATTCTACCTTCTGGCACTGAGGGGTCTTTTAGCACCTAATTGGGAAAAGCTCCATCTCCAACACAGCACCAAACTATCAACAAGGCTCTGCATGTGGAATTTCCCTTCATTTCTAAACTTGCTGGACTCTGTCCATTCCATAACAAAGGAGCCTTTTATTATGCCATAACTCCTATAAACTTCTGCTTATCCAGCCTCCCAGATGCTCTCCTTTAACAAGAAAAATAAAAATGAACCCACTAGCAAAGTCTCAAATAGAATAAACTAATGACAAGTCTTATGTTTTAATAAGCTAGACGTTTGTCTTAATGAAATTAGTGGATGGCCATTTTTTCTGCTACAAATGGAACTGTCATTGCTTTATTTGGTTTTGATAGAGGATTTGTTTGGAATGCATTGTTCATTTTTTATATCAAATAGACTTTCTTTTTTTTTTTTTTTTTCAGTTTTGAGGGCCCAGGATGATCAGGGAAAGGAAAAGCATTAACCAAAGGGTTCTGAATGGTACTGCATTCTCTTTATATATCTATGTTTTTCATGTGACAAAGGAAATGAAAGATACACAGTAACTCCCAGTTGTCAGGCTGTTGAGGTATGCTGACTCAGTCCGTGTAATGACACAAGTTCTAGAATTAGTGGAAAGAATAAGGCAGATCGATATTTGAGTCCTGACTCCAAACTTTCACTCCGTCATATCTTGGTTCACTCCGTTAATATCTTGGTCAAATTATTTAACCTCTCTGAGTCTCATTTAATGGAGATCATTACCTCCCTCCTAGGTTGTTGAGAGGGTTAAATGAGAGTTAGCACAGGTCCTGGCATGTTGAATGTCCTTGGTAAACACCAGTTCCCCTCCCATCACCCCTTTCCTTTCTCCCTGCAGCCACATTTATGAGATGATATCACAGTTCCCTCAGTGAGATGGCTACTAGGTCTCAGGGTTTCCAGATTTCTGCTGATTTAAGAATCCAACTGTGCTGATATTATTTATGCAAATGCCAGCTGGGAAGCGATGCCGTAACAAGGATGAGTCATTTCAGAGTGCTCCTTAACAGCCTGATATTGCCTCAGAAAGAGCTAGGTTTTCTTCACTGATGGTGGAGAATGGTGGGAGAGACTGCCTAGGGACTTGGGCACTCCTGATATAGGTGTTTGTAGAGAAGGTCCAGGACTCCCTTAAGTGACATTAAATAGGGGTTAGCAGCTTGGACTTTGAAATCTAACAAAATAGGATTTGAACCCTGATTGCTACTCACTAGCCAAGTAGCCTCTCAAAGCGTCTGTTTTCTTCGAGTTCTTGTTAGCATTAAATAAGGCAATGTGTATAAAGCACTCAGGACAGTCACCAGCACACAGTAAATGACCAAAAAAATCAGTTATAATCTCTCTGTCTCTCTCCCTCCTTTCCTCCCTCCCTTCCCCCAACCCTGGCCAGAGTTCACCTCTCCACTATTTGCTGATTATTGAAGGCTGCCTTTTAGCAGTCAGCACATTAATGGAGATGTTGTGTCTTGTAGAGTTACTGTGTTCTCACTTCTGCTGAAATGCCTACATCCCACCCATACACAGCCCACTTCACTTTAATGCATCCTTTGATCATTATTTTGTGAAGTCTGTCTTCACATACTTGAAAGAAACTATAATTATTGCTCAGTCATATGAAACCTCCCATCATAACTAAATAAACAGTTATTGATTGATCATGAAGATAATCAAGAGCTTAAACAATACAGTTTATTAAAAAGCTTTCTAATTTCATACCGTTATTTCTAAGTTCCTTATCCTACCAAAATAGTTTATCTCAGTGAACTTGGTTAAAAAAAGGTAAAAATGTCTCTATCAAAATGTAAATATTAACAATAGTGATCCTAGTATTCATCATGAAACATGAAGTTGCCTTATTGCCATGGCTTAGAGGTTAAGATAACAGCACCTCAGTAAATGAATTAACGTTTAACAAATACCCCTTTATTGATAAATTTTAGCTTAATAATTTTAGTGGGAGAGCTTCATATTTCTTTTTTTCCTGGAAAAACCTCTTTAGATTCTTCATGCTCTTGGTGAGGTGAGTATGTCTCTGCGATGATACATATGTAATTAGCTCCTTTATATTACTGATATACCATGGAAACACTCAGATTTACACTATATACAAACGCAGTATTAGTTTCCTGAGTTAGGTGGTACCTATTCTGATATAACTACTAAAAAGTTCATAAAATATGCATAAATCCTGTCTAATCACTCAAGTTAAATATACTCAAAGAATGTTCTACGTTATTAAAATTCACATACATTTTTCTTACAAGGGAGTTATTATTCTGCCTTGTAGCATGTGTTTTATTACAAACTTGGAGTTCATTGACGAATAGTGATGGAGTTACAAATAGAGACAACAGCTTAATTAGCTCAGCAGGTTTTTGGGAAGCCCTTCTCCCTCTGAGCAGAAGCTCAGAGGTTAGCTTATGGCCCTGAGCCAGCTTCCTGGCACCCCTGGGTCTCCCCATGGAGAAAAGGGGTCTCCTCGTGGAGGGTGATCTTTACCTGAGGCCCTCGCCCTCTGGGGAATGCTGTCTGCAGTACTCCAGAGTGTAGGTCTCTGTGGCCTCCGGGTTGGCAGGCCGCCATCGGATGGTGGCCGTGTTCCAACACACGGTACAGTCCTCAGCACAGATCACAGGGGTGGAGGGTGCTGCAGAGAGAGAACCACGTCAACTGTGGAACAATCGACACCAGCTCTGCTTCCCTGGTACCCTGGGAAGAATGCCTGGGCATGATTTTATATAATTTTTGATTTAAAAATACATTCTGGGTTGAAAACCCAAAAGGTATAAAAATTTATATTGTAAAAAGTCTCACTCCCACCCTGCCTTCCAAATTGCCCAGTTTTCATCCATCCCCAGTCAGATAGCTTCTCATATTAGCTTCCTGTAAATCCTACCAGAGTTTCTTTATATGTATACATATAACAAAAACAAGCAAACAAAAATAAAGATTCTTGTGCCCCTCCCTTTACATAAAAGTTAGCCATGATCTTGCCTCCAGTAGGTGCTTAGTGAATATTCGCTTTAAAAGGCAAGAAGAAAGGATAAAAAGGCAGGAGTAAGTCATTGCTTCCCCTGAGGTAGTTGCAATGATCTAAAAGGCAACGCAAACTCAGCTTGTGCTACCCCTGCGTCAGCGCCCTGTGGAAAGATCCCATCACGGATGCACTCCCAGCTGACTACTGCTGCTGAAAACGCGGGGGCTCCCAGCACCCAGATGATGAAGACTGGGCTTCTGACCCCAGCAAATGTGAGTCTACGCACTAGCCTTTCTCACCTCATGTCTTTACTCTCCTTGTTTTTAAGTCAAAGAAATAATACCAAACTTCTTCTCTTGTTCTGCACACTCCATATTGTTTCTCACCTTGATGCCTCTGCTCATATGTCTTCTTCAAAAGGAATACACTCCTTTAACACATGACTTCCTACTGATCCTCTCAAGGATGTAGCTCAGGCATCAGTTCTAGGAAGCTGATCCTGGTCCTGCCCCTTCCCCAGACTGTTTCGGGTACCCTCTGGAGTGTTCTCATAATAACCTGTGCATAACTGGATCATGGCCCTTACCACAAATTGTGTATGATCTTTTGTTGTCTATCTTCCCTACTTGACTATGAGCATCTTGAGAATAGGAACCTAGTCTTATTCATCCTTGTATACACAGCACTGTACAACACCCAGCATGCAACAGGTGTTTAATAAATGCTTACTGGTTGACCTTGTAGTCTGTGAAGAATTGAGTATTGCCTTGTAACACCCCTGTGACATCTCCTTACCTGTTCTAAAAATTGCCCTTTCACTGGGCAGGCTACATCCGGTAAAGTTCACAGCCATTACCCACACTTGGTAGCACCGGTCGGGTTCCAGATCTTCAAAAACACAGTAGCTTTCTTTCACTGTCACTCTGTATTCTTCGACCAACTCTAGAATAAACACAGTCACAAACTCTAGGGTGTCTTCCAAAGTTAAATGAAAGTTACAGTTATTGGAAAAATTGGTCTATGACTTTTTTCAGTGGAAAACCCAAACTGATAAACGTATAGATATCATTATGTGAGTGCTAGCACTTTAGAATACATAACAAAGCAATAACATCTGAAAAGAGATATTTGGAGTGACATGGTACTACTTGTGAACACTTATCAGAAAACAACAGCATATTAGTAAGATTCTGAGCTTCCTGCACCACAGGTAAAGTAACTTATTTCCATAGCAAATACTAAAATTGCACAGAGTTTATGTTAACTTAAATCTCAGTAATACACTCTCAAGAAAATTCTTAAGAAGCAATGCCAATATTTCAGGAAAGTATGTAATAAAATAAGGGCAACTCTATGTTTTCTAAGCTTATGATGTTATAAAGCATCTTTACAGATTGGTAAACCATTTTAGTATTCAGTATGGTTTTCAGATTCGAAGTTTCAAGTCCTGGTTCCTTCTCATGAATTCCAGAATTCTTTCAACTAGAGCTTTCTTCAAGTTATAGAAATACTTAAATAACTTCGATAGGTCATAAACTATTCTAAGAAGTAACTTTGTTCAGTCAAAACATTTCTTTAAAGTTCTTCAGTTATCTTACTTTCAGCATTTTAGTAGTAAATAGTACTCAATACCATTCTGATCACCTGCCCCTTTGGGCTAATCTGATTACTCTTACTGAAATTTTCCATCCTTTGAAAAGAATGATTTTGTTTTTTAAATTAACCTCTGGTCATTTCAGTTCTCCTCCCTCATTGGTCTTGAATGACACATCTTCAAAACCCCTCCAGTTAAGAAACCCAGATTGTTTCCTTTTAAAGAAAATTTAGGAGCTCTTCAACTCAGCAGCTTCCTTCAACTGCATCTCTCTTTCCCAGTGAGCTATACTTGCTGGACAGATAGTTTGGTTTAAATAACGTCATAAGGACTTATACACTGAAAAACGTTCCCCCATAGCCTAGAAAGTGTGACTGCAGTTTTCAATGGAATCAGCCTTTGAGGCTACGTCCTGATACCCCGGTACTCCTTCTAACAACACTCGTAACATACGTGACTGGAGACCCATTACATGTAGCATGGTGGCACAGTATAGATCATCGGATTAGCTAACTGGCATCAGCAGAGGCGTTGGAGAATGAGACACAGGACAAGTAAGTGTTTGGGGGGTAGTGGGGAAGGTAAAGCACTTAAAAAAAGTATTCCAGGCAACAAATAGTTGTTAAGAGGCGTCTTGAGAGCCAGGAAGCTCCCTGATATAACTGGACATACAGGGAGATGCAGTGTGGCGTGAAGTGTTGTGACAGGTATACGGTAATAGGTCCCCAGTAAAACAGGATTTCCTATGGACAAACCTGGCTAACTTTACACTATGCCCATGGTTGCTTTTTTTACTTCTTAAAAATTCAAATAAGTATCACATGACATCTCGAAAGATTTAAATATCACTAACAGTGAAATACAGTATTTCTTATTACAAATTGGGCTCCTGTGGCATGTCTATCCTGCCGCGTGCTGAGCTAGTTTCCAAAATAGATGGTTCCGTCTTCAGCAAGCAACACGGAATGCCAGCACTCCCAACCCTGAAGCATCAGGGATCACGACCTCAGCGTGCCTGGCTCCTGGGTCCTAAAAGAAGTCCTACTCAACAGAGAGATATTTACAGAGGCTCAACTCTAAGACGTGCCATCCAGTCACTCCACTCTGCACTTTCACCTCTATCTGCACATTAGTTTGGGACACCAGAAGTCTACACCGTACCTAGGCCCATGCCTTGAGAAGTGTGAACTCTGAATTAACCTTTATAGCTTGTTTGTAGCTTTTATCAAAGGTGGATTGAGAAAATGCCAACAATGACACCCAATACTGCATTTGCACTAAAATTGTGGTAGAAGACACTGTCCTACATACAGCTCATTTCTTCTCTACAAAGAAGCACACACTACACTTGTCTTTTAGATTTCAGTACTAACTGAAACTTTGCTGTCCCTGAAACTCTGGTATGTTACCTCCTTCTGGAAAATGAGAATCACTTAATTGCTCCTGTTATCCTGAGAGCTCAAAGCTATTAAATTTGAATGTCAATTACAATATTCATGTCGACCACTATGATGATATTTATGCATTTTTGTGTTTTGTGATCCTGATATGCAAATTTTGCTTCTGTGTTATTTCATTATATGGCGGTTGGTTTGTTGTTGTTGTTCTTGTAAGTGGCCATCAGTGCTTTGTGGAAAAAGTTATAATAGGTGAACGTTTAAAGACTTCACATTAAGATGCAGGAATGTACACAGGCTCCTGTGTTTGTGTTAGCAATCCTACCGTTTACTTCTTGGTCATCCTGTGGCTCCTCCATGCAGTAAACCTGGAAGGAGTCAACAACGTCTTCCTTATTCATGCTCCAATAAACTGCAATCGTCGTGCTAGTGGCAGAATTTGGTTCCTGAGGTTCTAGTCTTGGAGGCTGTGGAACTGGAATATAAGACAGATTTACTATAACTAATGCTGTTTTTATTGATTGATCTTTTTATTTTTGCAAAAGTCACCTATGCTTATTAAAAAGAATTCAAACAACACAGAAATACATGGAGTAAAAGTGGGAAGGCTCCCTTGTTCCCAACGCCTCCAACCCAAAGGATATTCCTTGGAGGCAAGCACTGTTGCAGTTAAGTGTATCCCTCCAAAATGTTCTCTGTACATTTGTGCATGTGCACAGATAACACACACAGACGTAAACAAAAATGAATCCCCAGGTAATATTCTTCTGTAGTCCTGTATTTAGAGCAACAAACGTATACAGGTTAGAGGATGCATCAAATGATTTGGTTTGTCTTCAAAACAAAAACTTGAGTATGCTTTTCTAGATAACCAGCACTATATCGTTCTACATATGATGTTGTCCCTGGTATCAGTTCCCCTACATTAAACTCAGTATATGCAGGGTTAAAACCAAAGCACTCATTCCCTGCTTACTCCCTGACTCCCTGGCTGCAGAATCCACTATCCACCATAGAGACAAAGAGCCAAGGTCACCTACCTGCAAATTCCCTTATCATCCTCCTCCCCTGGAAGCAGCGTCCCAAGGCCAAAGTCAGGCTACTGGGAAAGCTCCAACGAGCAAGCCCACTGACTCCCGTCCTCCCCCCTCCTCCCTCCCCCCCCCTCCCCCCGCCACCCCCACACCAACAAGCAGCCACATTCCTCACAAATGTTTAAAACCCCTGGCCTCCCTTTCGGGGAGACAAGACGAAACACGACAAATTTGAGGGCTCACTCTCATCTCCTAGCTGATACCACCCGAAATAAAAACCCCTCTCCTTGCCATAAGCCTGGCGTTCCAGTTTTTATTTGGCCCCTCTTGTGTGGCAGGTAGGGAACCTATGTTTGTAGGCGCTAACACATAGAGTCTATATTCACAAAAGAGACAATGGAAGCCCTTTTTAGCTATGGTTGTTATATCACCAAGGCTGAAAAAGACTTGCATGAATAAAATATCAAAATACACTTTCTGAAACTACTATCCTATTTTCTCTTTCCAACATGCCCATATCTATAAGTTTTTCAAAAATTAAACAAAATGTAGAAATTACATAGGGGAGAAAGTACCCTGTTAACTGATTCAAATATAAGATTTAGATATCTAGTATAACTCTTTTTTTCTAAATTTTAAAGACAATATGCTCAAGTGTTTAACTAGAGATTTTAAAAGTTTGTAATTATGCATATTGAACGTTAATGGTATATACAACACCATAAATCAAACTCCTATGCAATTCTCCTCCAAAATTTTTGAGATACAAAAGCACTGAACGTGTTTTACAAATTAGAGGAAGAGGTTATTCCCACCGTTGAAAAGATGTCATCCTTTTAAATTTATTTTTGTGGGGTTTTTTCCAATCAACAATTTCCTGAGAGATAAGCTTACTGAAACAATACGGGTCAAATTTTGTGAGATTACCTTATTAAAATTTAACAATGAAGGAAAAGAAAACAAAAGTTAGGAAGAAGGTAAAAAGGAGAAAACTATAAACGGGTCCAAAGAAGGGAACAAAAAGGGACACACTGAAAAGATTCAATAAAGAGGTGAAGAGGTGAGGATACACACAGGGATGAAAATGAGAAGCAGGATAAGGGAATGGTGAAGTTCACCGGCTTCAGAGCAGAGAGGCTGGCGGAGGGTCAAATACCAGATCCCCTGCTTACTAGCTGCATTCCTGAGCCTCACTTTCCCCATTTTTAAAATGGGAAACAACAATTAATAACATTATTCCCTCCCAGGGCTGTTGTTAGAAGCAAGATAATCTATATTAAATGCTTAGTGAAGTGCCTGACACATAACCAGTGTTAACGTTCAGAAGGCAAAACAGCCTTAGCAGAAGCATGGAAAACAGAGGGGAGAAGGCAGGAAGCCCCTGAAGATGGGAGTCGAATTAGGGACCTACCACCTGGGGAATCACAGAGGGGCTACAGAGGGGAGCCGGCTGCATGGGAAGGCAGGAAGCCTGCGTGTCAGAGCACCTCCCCAAGGACTGACAAGGGTTCAGAGTCCCTTCTACTATCTTTGACGTTTCTGTTTGTCTTCCCAGCAGGAAACCAGTGTCACATTCTAGTGGAGTCCATCCAGACAAGTGCAGTTCAGTAAATTTTCATGTTGCCCACATTTATGGAAGAGCCAAATAGGATGCTTCAACTATTGTCAGTCGTCTTTGAAGCAGCGTTGGAGAATTCCTTGAGGCATGAACAGTGAAAATACTCCCCATTTTTCTATGAAATATACATTTAGCTATATCTGCTTTTTAAAAGTGGTAACATCTTTTCAAAACTCTCTCTCTCAGATAGCTTACCAAACTTAAAAGTCGATAATTGACCCCTCAAAATCAACACATTCTAAGGAAGAAGCAATTGTAGGGAATTAAGCAAAGCATGTAGGCTAGGAATAATTTTGTACCTAATGTGCTCCTTCCCCGAAAAACATTAAAGTTAAAACATCTTTTTTCAAAAGGAGGAAACGTTTTTACTTTTGAAGTATTCTGAAATTAAGAAGGAGTAAGAATATTCCATAGATGTAGTCTAATAATGATGGCTGGATTCACAATTCCTGCGTGAAGGGAGAACATCAGAGACCCAGATTTTATATGTTAGCAACTTGGTTTCCACTCTGTAGTAATGAACTTGAATAGGAGCAATGCCAAAAAATACAAAATGAGATTTTAAGGTTTCCTTGCCAGAGGCTAAGGAATTGGGCAGATGAATCACCCCACGGATCCCCTCTGCCTGATGGAGTGTGCCCATAAAGAGCTGTCCCATGAAGGGAGCTGAGTGTTAGATCAACTTGGACTTCAGGACCTGGGTGGTCCAGATACAGATTCCCACTCAGCCTAGCTTTCAAAAAGCACCCAGAAGAGCAACATTATTCACAATAGCCAAAAGGTGGGAGCAACCCAAGTATACCTTGAAGGGCGAATGGATAAGCAAAATGCAGTACAGACATACAATGGAATGTTATTCAGCCTTAAAAAGGAAGGACATTCTGACACATGCTACAATGTGGATGAGCCTTGAGGACATTATGCTAAGTGAGATACACCAGTCACAAAAAGACAAACAGTGCATGATTCCACTTATATGAGGTACATAGAGTAGTCAAATTCAGAGACAGAAAGTAGAATAGTGGTTGCCAGTGGCTGAGGGTAAGGGGAAACGGGGAAATGAAAAGAATTCTGGAGAGGCATAGTGGTGATGGTTGTACAACAACACGAACGTACTTAATACCACTGAACCGTGAACTTCAAAGTGGTCATGATGGAATCTTTATGTTATGTATATTTTACCACAACCAAAAAACAAAATCCCCAGGAGCCAGTCAAAGAGACCTGGGATGTCGCTAATCTATGGTGATCCCTCCTTTCACAGCAATGCACTTGCCTCTTTGGTGTAGAGCAGGTTCAAGTGCAAAGACTCTGAAACCAAACTCCTCCACCACCTCCTCCTCCCAAATTCCTGTATCTATGGCAACGTGACAGACATTTTTCTGTTCCCTCTATTTCCTCACCTGTCAAGTGGGAATGACAATAAAACCAGCCTCCCAGGGTTGTTGCGAGATTAGATGATAGGATATGCTTAACAGTGCCAGGCACCGGAGAAACGGTGGGGGCTGCTCTGCTTCTCCATGGAAAAGTCACATACTTTCCTCATCATGTCTGTTTAGTTTAGGGAGTGATCAGATTAACTTTTCAGGTACCAGGTGAGGACTTTAAATCTGAGAGGCGTCATTGGTCACAAAATGAACCGAAACTCTTTAACATCAAGTCAACACCCTGGGCTCTGATTCTGTAAAGCAGATGCACGACGCACAGCATTTCTATCTCAGAGATCGGTCTCCATAAACAGCTTGGAACGACTGGGATGCCACATGCACTATTTCTCAGTGAATCATTAACACTTTGTGACAATTTAACACTGTGACCTCTAAAATATAGAAAATGTCCTCTCACTGCCCCTCAGATATTCAAAAGAATATCCTTCTAATGAACAACAGCATATAACCAACCCCTTAAAAGCAAAAGATCTACTCTGTTAATGAAATATCTTAGGTTGCAATCACTGCTCTGTTAAAATGCCTCTTTGAGACTTTACAGGAAAACATCCTTTTGTTTTGAGACATTTCCAGAGAAAATCCATTGGGATAAATGACTGAATTTTTCACATTATATAGGGTTGGTGGGGCTTTTTTGGTCTTTTTAAAGACATGGTGGGTAGCCTTTTACTAGTTACTAAACTAAAACTCTTCCTACAGAAATGAAAGTTAATTGTCAATTTAAAAACAGCAGTCATTTTTAAGACGGCTTTGAAAGAACACAGCATCTTTTAAGGAGGACGTCTGAGTACATTTTACAGTAAGTAAAACCTGGTAACTTCACTGAGACCCAGCAGCTTTGAGATATCTAAATGAGTTTCATTGTCTTGTTTGTTAAAATAGCACATTAAAAAATATTTTGAAGAGCCGGCAGGATGCTCTGACAGCTGAGTGGGAGGCTCCTGGCTACAGAGCATGCTGCTGAGCTGTTATTTCTCAAAGCTAATCTGTTTAGTTTGAAAAAAGGAAAAAGGACTCAGTTGAAGAGGGGGAAACCATTCTCAAGGAAAAATCTGCTCAACACACAGGAAAATATTTTATTTATTTTTTCCTCTATACCTGGCTGCTGGCATGAAGCAAACGACCTCTAGAAGAGAGGGAGAGAAATTCTATTTTAAAAGGAAAAAAAGAGGAGACCCTTTGGTTCCATTGCTACCTCCTCCCATCTCCTCACCATCCCAGCACCGTCACAGAGCTTGAAATGGAAACGCAGTTTGCACCTGAAACGGCACGCTAGCCTCATGCTCTACTTCAGAACGTAGCTTTAAACTTTTACAACTAAAATTTTTCTTTTTTTTTTCTTTTTCCAGTTATATTTCCTTACATTCAAAAACTTTACGAAACAAACAAGGAAAAACTGTCCAGTCTCATCAAGGTGATTAATACATTAAAATTCCTACCGGCCACTTGTTTTAACATCTGGTCACTTCTTGCCGAGCTGTCATCATAATGTTCAAAAAGTGAGAACGCAGCAGGCATTTTCTCTAAAGAAGCGGTGCTCTCCATTGCAGAAAGCAACCTATTGGAGGAAAATATTCCTAAATGAGTCAAGAAATTATTAACATACAGAATCAAAACAAAAAACAATTGTTCAAAATGAAGTTGGTGGTGGTGTTTTTTGGGAGGTATTGTATCCAAAAGGGATTGAAACTGCTTCAAAGTCTAGAAATATATGTCTAAAATCTATTTATTCTTAGGATTCTTTGGTGCAACTGAAAACATTAGGAATTCCATTCCTATTTCCTCAAATCTGACTAGATCCCATCAAATTATATGTCTTAATTTTGCATCTATAAAGTTAATCTTAAAAATTCCTACATTTTAAAGATTATTCTTATTTATTTCCTATAGATATAAAAGTTTAGAGCCTGCCTAGAAATTCACACACTCTATGATGTCCTTGCTGCTCTCAACCCCCACTATTACATTTCTAGTCATTGTCTTTCAAATAATATGTTCACCTGCTATGTACCAGGCACTCTTGAGGGTACTGGGGGTACAACAGGGAAGGAGGATAAAGCCTATCCATTCTTAAGAGACTATACCAGCCACAGGTTATAAATTAATAGCTTTTATATACTCAAGACCCTCTGAGGAGGCATGCCAACAAATACTAACTCTTAGCATTTGTATCCAGGTGAAATCTGGGTTTAAAAAAAAAGTGTTTGATTCAGAAGAGGGCAAAGGGGAAGGAGAGATTGCAAAAGCATGTATCTTTAGCATGAGGGGCCTGAAATTTGGTTAGGAGCTCCCCTCTGTGCACCTCACTCACAAGGGCTGGAATTATCTTCCAGCAATTAAGCCAGCTTTTTTTTCCCTCTTTTTTTTGGTGAGGAAGATTGGCCCTGAACCAACATGTGTCGCCAATCTTCTTCTTTTTGCTTGAGGAAGATTGTTGCTGAGATAACATCAGTGCCAATCTTCCTCTATTTTATGTGGGATGACGCCGCAGCATGGCTTGACGAGCAGTGCTAGGTCCACACCCAGGATGCAAACCAGCAAACCCCCAGCCCCCGAAGCAGAGCACACAAACTTAGCCACAACACCACGGGGCCAGCCCCTAAGCCAGCTTTGAAGAACTCCATCGGCTTCGTTATCATGGACTTTTGGGTTTGAGCAGAAGAGACGCACATCCAAGCCTTTGTGCTTGCTGTTGGAACTTTCTTCTAGATACTTGCATGGCTCCTTCCTCACTTAAATTAGACCTCTGTCCAAACGTCCACTCCTTCGAGAGGCCAGGCCCAAGTGCTCTACTCCCACAGCATCGCCTGCCATCTCTACCCTCACTCTGCTGCGTTTAACTTCCTCAAACATATCCCGACCTATTTGTTTTGTCCTTCTACTTCACCAGGATATAATCTACATGCAGGAAAGGACTTTGTTTTGTTCACTACTGGGCTGTAATGTGTTCCTTGGCACAAAGGAGGCATTTAATAAATATATTTTGAACGAATAGAGGACAAAGTTTCATTTGGGTGAGATTATCAGGATCTGAGGTCTAGTAAATTTTTTATCAGTGTAAAGGAAAAGGGTTATAAAATACAACTGAAACATTTAAAGAGTGCCCACTACGCTGACTATTGTTAGAAATAATAAAATTCACTATCATCTGATTTAGGGGGGATGGTTCCAATAGCGGCTTCAAAGAGGAGGTGACATTTGGGCTGAATCTTAAAGGAGCAGGAGTTTCCCAGACAGAACAAGGGAGTAAGGGTGCTGTAGACAGAAGGACAGCATGAACAAAGGCATGGAAGTTGGGGAAGATAATGGCACATTCAAGGGCCAGAGGGCCCTGTGGGCTACCTGGAGAACCAGGAAACAGAGACACAGATGAAACTGAAAGGGTGTTTATGCCTTGACTGTGACGAGCCTTTCACATCCACCAAGAGTTTCCATTTTATCTTTTAAGGCAGGGAGAGCCACAGAAGTGTTTACACAAGGGAAGCTTAGAAGAATACCCTGGCAGACGTCTGAGGAAGGACCAGGGCAAGTAGATAGAGGTGGTAAGGTCAGTTGGGGGACCTCACAACACTCTGGGTGAGGGAAGACAACCTGAACTTAAATTACAGCTTTGGGGCTGCAATGACAGACTCGGGATGAACGAACAATGGTGCCCAGTACTCACGCTAAGCCCTCTCCATACACGTTGCTGACTAAACGGAGCACATTTCGTCGCACAAAAGCTCTGGTCGTAGACACCACAAGTAAAAGGTTTTTTTCCCTCATGCACTGACCTGTCCAATTTTAATGTCAGTATGTGAAAGGGCAAGCGGACATCTTTTCATGAGCAAGTCCTACAATGGTGGTGACTCTCTTTCTTTTTCATTATTATAACACAAAAGAGCCAGACAGAGGAAAAAATGCATCTTCTTAACAGAGCAGCAATTTCTAAGCAAACGTGTTTTTCAAAATCTGCAAATTTTGAGTCTAAATATGCTTGACAGCATTCCTTAATTGAAGCATTTTCAGTGTCGAGAAAAATCATTTAATATACAAGCATTGCCTTTAGAGATATAATATGAAGGGAGGGCAAAGCAGAAGCAGGGTAAAAAGCCAGCTAATTAGCTCTTCTCATAGAAAGGAACACCAAGAACATGGAGGCTGTGAGGCAGAAGTTGTCCTGAGGACATGAAAGGCAGCTTCTTAGTGAAACTATCAAGCTTCATCGTGTGTGTGTGTGTGTGTGTGTGTGTGTGTGTGTGTGTGCACGTGCATGTTTAACAGGGCTTTCTTAATTGCTCACATTTCTTCACTGAATCCTGAATTTTGTTGTCCTTTTTCTTTACAGAAACATAATGCTTATCCCAAGTGTATGCTCCTTTTGGTGACATGCAGCTTTAACAAAGATTAATTCATTGTCAATTGGACAAAGAAATCAAAATTAACTAAAATGACACACAGATGAGCAAGTTCAAGCAGGAAACCAAAGAAATGGTATTTAGAATTAAATAGATGTCACTTCAAATTATCAAGTTAATATTCTAACATTTAGAAAAGTAAAAAGGTACTACAGCATTTTTTAAGGTAAAAGCATTTGCAAATTTTCATTCACCAAATTTCCCTGCCAATCAGTACCTTCCATGAGTGGATGAAATATAAATAAATAAACACACATCTACCCTGTCCAGTGAATATGGAATGGCACAATAAATCCATACACTTTTGGATAAAAATAAATATCAACAATATTCAGAAGAATGTATAATTTTTCAAAAATAAAGGAAACTGGGAGCAAGGCCTGGGTATCAGTTTCCAGACCCCCCTGCGCACCTCGGACTCCTGTGTGAGAATTGGTACACAAGCAGATGCCTCGTCCCACCCTGGATTCCCATGCAGTGGGTCTGAGGTGGGGCTCCTGGGGCTTTGGTTTAACAAACCACACAGGTAATTCAGGCACAGTCACTTTTGGGAACCACTGGGCCAGAGGACAGATTGTTATAAACCAGAAGTCCTCAACCCTGGCTGTGCATTAAAATCACCTAGGAAGCTTCAAAAATGCCCAGGTCACACCCCAGACCAGTTAAACCAGAATCTCAGGAGGTGAGATGCAGGCATCAGCATTTTTTAAAGCTCCCTGGGTAATTCTATTTATAGCAGAGCCACTGTAATAAAACTCTTAGTGATTCAGCCAAGATTAATATACAAATTATTTTCTTAAAACTTATTGGCAGTATTCTGTTGAATAGATTTTTTTAAGATAAACAGGATTCATCTGTGCGGTTTTCATTATTTAAAAAAATCAAGTTTCTAATCCAAACCCATTTTTCTATATTTTAATGTATCACAAATACAAATTTTTTTATTTTACTTTATGCTATTTCACAATTTGGCATTGAAGTAATCTGTAGATAATATTTACAATTTTAGAAATTTACATTAAAGAGCTAAAAATAATAAAAACATTAGGCTCAACCAGTAGGAAAGACCTCAGGGCTTGCTATGCGAAAATGTGTCAGATTAGCGTGAGCATTTCAACATCAGATGCTCCAAAAGATAAACGTAGATCTGACTTATGTGTTTTTATAGACAACATTTCCTAATTTCTTGTTGAGTGTTTTGTCTCTTAAACAAATGAAGAATTTCTCTTAGATTGAGTGTTAAAAACAACAACAAAACAAAATCAAAAGAGGAAGTTTCATCTAAGTTAGCTGAGCAGAAAGAGAACATAAATGCATGCCTATCTTTGAAAAGAAAATGAGAGAACATTCCATTAAGATTATGTAAGTCATAAAATTACTCAAGGCAGATATGAATGATTCTTTCCGATATTCATATTTAACCAATAAGTCTAAGTATCTACAAGATGTTCTGTATGCAGTGACAGGAAAGGTGTTCTAGATTAGGATGAAAATACAGAAAACATCTCAAGGAAGCAGTTAAAAATCTACATTATGATAATCGTTATTTAACTAAAGCACATGCAATTTTTTTCAAAGCTGTCATTTAGCTTTTAAAAGCACGGTGTCTAAAAGTGAAAATCCAGTAGCTCACTAAATCAATGTATGTATTTTTTAAATGGCAGCTCATTTTCTATAAAGCATCAAAATATTAAAAAGAAGGCATACAGTCATGCTATTCTCAGTTGCCACTACATTGTGCCATGTTTTATATACCTTTCATTGATTTCCTCAAACGACTTATGGGGGAACGGAAAAAAACAAAGAGAAAGAGAGAAAGAGAGAGAGAACTAATTAACAACAAACAGAAAAACCAACCTAGAGCGTTAAGATATGCCTGTTACACAATCCTGACTGCTCAGCTTCCCCTGAGGCTGTTTCTCTTGGGTGCCTTCAGCCTGGGCAGGAAGGAAATTAGCCCTCAGAAGGGGTGGGGGTGGGCGTCTGGGCAGGGTGGCAGGGGCTTTCGTTTCTAGGTCTGCTCTACTCCCTATAGTCAGCAAGGCTGGCAACAAGTTGCTTGTGCTTCTCTCTATTCATCAACAAATGGCTCAGCTTCCAGAATAGAACGCTCCAAAGCAAGAAAAATGATTTAAATTTGTTCAATGTGGGATATATACCAAAATGTAATCAGTAGTTATCTCTGGGTATACCTTCTCTGTGCTTTTCTGTATTTTCCAAATTTTCTAAAATGGATACATATTACTTCTATAAGCAGAAAAAGCATGCTTTCTTTTTCACAATTTGTTCTTCTGAAGAGAAGGAAATATTCTCATCAAACAAAGGTAAAGTTCTTCAGGAACACAAAGCACTTTACTAATGTTATACTTCACAAGAGGTTTCTAATTTTAAAATATTAGAGCTTTGCCTTAATTAAACATAAAGCAACCGGATGATTTTCATTCTCCTTTGAGGATGCCATGTGCACCTCACCCAATTTCGTCCTGGCTGGAGGTGTCCCCAAAGGCACACCAAAAGCCTAATATTGCCCCATTTTGCCTTGCTCTATCTCCAAACTTTACCAGAGGGGTGCGAGGACTGGGGAGCTTTGAAAGGGAAGTCCGCACTCATCATAAGATGGTGCTTTCCTCCAGTTTGACAATTAGGCTTGGGACTGCCCCCAGGGAAAACATCTCTACTACCCCTGGTCAATCCTGGCTCCATGGAGAACCAATATCTTACTGAACATTCAAGGGAATTAAGAAAGCAAAGGGCTGCCTCTGTGCTGCAACTTGAGGTGCACCCCCAGGGAACCTTAGTCTACAAGGTACTTGTTTGAATTAAGGAATCTGGTCCCCAGGAAGACCCTTGTAAAAACATCAACACGCTACTTGAGAGGTATCACATTATGTCATCATTTTGCATGCTGAAAGTGTGCCAAAATGTTACTCTCAGCCCCTTGACAAGGCTCTGAGGGAATGGTCCCTGTGAGAGGCTACTTCAGATTAGGGAGTGGGAGTGGAGAGGACAGGCCCAGGGGCCAGCATGAGGATGCCAGGCACTGGAAGATCAGGCTGGCGCCCAAGGGGAAAGCATGAGTAAGGTTTTCAGACTGCTTTCCCTCTCTCTTAGAAGGGGATCAATCCATTGTGACAGAACGGACAGATGATGCTGTGGCTTCACTTCCAAGTATCCTTCAGCTGGATCTGGGTGTTAAGTCTTTAAGGATTTGCTGGGCCTTTTCTGTAGGCATTGAGCATGCCCTAATAATTTTCAAATGTCAGAATTATATAAACTCCCCACAGAGATATAAATGATCTTAGGGAATACTGAAAGATGAATTTTTAAAAGTAGACTCGGGCCAGAGTGGGTGTAAGGTATGTGGACTGTTCGAATTGGTGCTTACAGCCAGGAAAACGGTCTCGTCAAGCTCCTCTGCTTCTCTCACGATGGTCTCCAGGGTGTCCTTGGCAGTGTCCATGCTCTGCAGAAAGTGGACCATCTGGTCATGCAGGAACTCCATCTTCTTTTTCTTCACTTCCTCAAAGCTCTGGGCTTTCTCATCATACTGTGCTAAAACCTTCTTCATCATTTCCTCATTCTGCTCTTCTAGCCTTTTCTCCTTTTTACTACAATTTTCCTAAAAAACAAAACAAAACACTTCTTAATGGAACAAGAAGTGTATGTCTTTTTTTTTTTTCCAAAGAGAAACACCAACCTTTTAAAGAATTGATCCCTGGCATCCTGATAAGAGAATCACAGATTATGTGCACAGTCTGAATTTCCAACCCACCAATCCCCTTTGCCATAGTTAGCTTTGCAATAGAATTCACTGTAAGAGGATTATCATGAAGGATTTAGTTAATGAGACACATAAAAAAGATATTTGTATGGAAATCTTGCCCACCTGCGTTCCCACGTGATAAAACTTGAAAATGGCATCCCAGTGAATGGAGGTCTGTGCCCTCCAGGCAGTGGAGAGGGTTCAGTGTCATTTCTGTTGCTCCACTAAATCATAGTGTTAGGGAGGGAGCAGCCAGGATATTGGACAGGGTGCTACATTCATGAACGCTCTCCAGGGAGGCGGCCGTCCCACCACAGTGGGAGAAACTTTATTGCCCATCTGAACAATCCCAGATGCGTGGCTGTCCTCATGAGAGGGCTAGTGATCAAATGATCACAGAATTTACTTTCTAAAAGGGACGCTTTGTGGGAGGGGCACAAAAATAATTAGCAGGTGTTAACTGATCTACAACAGGAGTTAAGCAGACCTCTCCCAAGCAAACTAAGATGTGGAGCCACCCTAGTGATAGGGAAACTGGGCCCCAGCCTTCTGCATGGTCCCTCTGCCACTCCTGACTGACAGGTGAGGAGGCCTGGGCCATCTCCGTACGTGGCTGGAGCATGGCTACCCACTCCCTTCACTGCGAAGGGAGCAGGGGCCAGCAGCTAGGACAGTAGGAACTCATCAAAGACACTGATACCATGAGAGACATTCATTTGTCCTGGGCATGGGACACTGGGCAGAGACTTAGGGCATCTCTGCAGAGCTAATCCGGTGAAAGGCAAGATGGTGGAGCAAGTAAAAACTCAGACCTGAATTCAAATCTTGGCTCTCAACTTACTGTCAACTTACTATGACCTTGGGTAACATACTTAACTCTAAGTCTCAGTTTCTTATCTATAAAATGGGAACAATAATAATAACACCTATCTTTATGGTTATTGCGAGGATTAAATTGGATAAAGCACGTAAAGCATTTGCTCTATCATAGTAAGCGTCCAATAAATGCATATGTGTTTTCAAGGGCACATCATCTATCCTCAGACAGAAAGCAGTCTCACTGATTACACAGAGGGAAGACTCCAAGGACCTTCACTTTTAATGGAACAAAACCAACAATGGCAAACCACACATGCACACACAAAGCCCAGTGCAGATCCTTTTAGCTCAGAGTCATTCACTTGTGATGCTGTGAACAAACCAGGTTAAAGAAAAAGGAATATGGTAACTTACTTCAATGGTGTTAAAAAAGGATTCTATCTCACTAACGAAGGCTTCAATCCTCAAGGACTTTTCCTGTAAGTTTTCTAGAAATTCTGCCAATTGAACCTGAAGAAAAGAAGTAAGATATCCTTAGTATATGACATTTGAGAAAAGAACTTCAACAGAGAGCTCCAATTACCCTACAAATTTAGTTTGTTTGGTAGAGATTTACTATATCACGTTCACTAACAAATCAGTCTTTAAGCTTTCTTTGCTGCTTCATCTAAACTGACTATATATGATTCTGTATGATAAAGAGTTAGGAGGTTTGTGCATGAGAGTAATAGAAATGCAGCTTATTTTCTCATGCAAGAGGAAGGACTTCTTGGCAAGTTGGTGAGTTCAGAGCATACTTGTTTTAGAGAACTACGGATTTGAATTCTTTCTCCTTAGCAAGGTTTCAATTTTTATATATCGTCTTTCTTCTAAGATAGCAGACTTTTTGCTGAACTGGTACAACATATCTGAGTAGTCTCCTCACATTTGTGCCCATGGCCTCAGGTGTGCCTGGAGCACCTGACCCAAGAAGGTGATCAGGGGGCTGGCCCCGTGGCCGAGTGGTTAAGTTCGTGCGCTCCGCAGCAGGCGGCCCAGTGTTTCGTTGGTTCGAGTCCTGGGCGCGGACATGGCACTGCTCATCAGACCACGCTGAGGCGGCGTCCCACGTGCCACAACTAGAAGAACCCACAATGAAGAATACACAACTATGTACCGGGGGGCTTTGGGGAGAAAAAGGAAAAAATAAAAAATCTTTAAAAAAAAAAAAAAAAAAAGAAGGTGATCAGGGTGTCACCAGGCCAGAAGTCCGGCATACCAAATGATGGAAACTATCTATTAAAGAGACCTAAAGGTTCTCATGACCCTCAAAGGGTTAAAGTACTCACGGAGTGACAGCCAGCTAGAAAATGTATGGGTGACAGGGGAAGATGGCACCTCCTTTAGCCATAGTTATAAACCTAGCTGCAATCTACCCTGCTAAATTTAAAAAGTAACAACACAGAATAATAGAGCTTCAGTTGCCTGATTCACTATCCACAGAATGATGGAGAAATTACATTGGTGGCAGCGGCTCAGGACCTGGCCTGTGATTCCCTCTATAGCCCCTGCCTCTTCTCCACAAGGCCCCAGGCTCCAATCACACAAGCCCCACCTTTCCTTGGACTCTTTCTCACTTATGCGCCTTTTCAAATGGTATTCTCTATCTCTAGAATGTCACCCTGCCCTTGTTTGCTCGAAGAACTCTACCTTATTTAAATCTCACCCAAACTTCACCTTTTTTTGTATGTGAGGAAGACTGGCCCTGAGCTAACATCTGTGCCAATCTTCCTCCATTTTGTATGTGGGATGCCGCCACAGCATGGCTTAATGAGTGGTGTGTAGGTGCACGCCCAGGGTCTGAACCCACAAACCCTGGGCCGCTGAAATGGAGCACATAAACTTAGCCATGATGCCACCAGGGCAGCCACCAAGCTTCACCTTTTTGACACATCTAACCCTCCCAGCCCCACTCCACCATTTCACTCACTCCCAAATTTTCGTTTCTCAGAATTCTGTGCTCCAACAATGCTGATTTGGGGAGCCACAAGTCCATCTTCCTTTATTTTTGTTTTCATTCCCAATGACTGGCACTGTTCCTGACATGGAACGGGAGGTCAATAAATATCGAGAAAGAAGGAAGGGAGAGAGTGAAGGAAGACAATAAGTGACAGACAAAAGCTAAGGCCCCAACCATGGGGATAGAGTGCGGGGAGAAGCGAGGATCTGGATAATCTGTAAACGCAGCCTCAGTTCCGGAGTAACCACAGATGGCCTACTCACAAGATGCTAGAGAATTCTCAAGTCGCAATTTTTTTAAATGACTTTAACTTTTAAAAAGTTGCCAACCAATCTTAATCCTCACAGTGATTTAATGAAATGAAGCAAACCTCTTTGGCTTTAATCAACTAGTTTTCTACTTTCTCATACTGTTCAGAGATCAGGAATAAAAAAATCTTTAAAATGATTTTAAAGAAGGAGACATCATATCACCCTGCTTTAGAAATTTCTTTTAGGGGCTGGCTCGGTGGCGCAGCAATTAAGTGCACATATTCCTCTTCAGCGGCCCAGGGTTCACCGGTCCTGACCCCCAGCGTGGACGTGGCACCGCTTGGCACGCCATGCTGTGGTAGGCGTCCCACATATAAAGTAGAGGAAGATGGGCACGGAGGTGAGCTCAGGGCCAGTCTTCCTCAGCAAAAAGAGGAGGATTGGCGGCAGATGTTAGCTCAGGGCTAATCTTCCTCCGAAAAAAAAAAGAAATTTCTTTTAAATTGACAATATTTAGACAGAATTAGTTTTTAATTTCTAAAAATCATAGTGACAAACAAAACATAATTAAGAAGACTGAAGAAATCTAGTCTTCTTTCTGCTGATAGTGCCCAGCAGTCGTTAGTTAACAAAACCAAGCATCCTCAAAGAATGGGGCACCTTTCATGGGTGTTAATGCATCCCGATGCTGAGATTTCATAAAAGACATTGTTCCATTTACTCCCCCCAAACTTTACTAGGTAAAATTTCAATAAAATTTCACCCTGGAGAAATAGAATCAATATCAGACAAGTTGAGAAGCATTAATTTTCTGGGGAAAAAATGCCAAGATTCTAATATGTTATCCTATTGAATCAAAATGAGTCTGGCAGTTATCGAACAGTGGCCTCATTAAATAATCATATTGAAAATCACTACCATTAACAAGGCACTGAGCTGAATAACATAGATACACAGTCAAGAGCAGGAGCTCAGACAGACCTGGGTACCATCCCCAGTTCTGTCTTCCATGACTTGGGCAAATCATTTAAACTATCTCAGCCCATTTGGTTATCTGCAAATTGATGACAATGGCAGGGTTGTTGTGAGGATTAAAAGATATCTTGTAAATAAAGAACTTAACAGAGACCCTGGCATACAGGAAGTGCTCAATTCTTATTATTTGCATTTTTAGATCAGTCTGGCTACTGTATGGCAGATGGATTGAAGAGACAAGAGTGTGGATTCCAGGTAGAAGACTATTGAAAGGAAGATGGAAATCACAAAGAGTAAGCCCTTGATTTCCAATAGCATCTCTGGGGATATGGAGTATTTATGTGGACTATAAAGATATGTCTTGTGACTAACCTTTTAACACTGGGAGTCTATAGACATAGCCAGAAAGAATGCAAAGGTTTTCCATTTCTAACATCAATTTTATAAATAAAGAGGAAATATGGAGAAACCCAAAATTTTAAATGTCTTACTGTCTTGAGTATTTTATAAAACTTGCAATTAAATTGCTCAATCTAAAATAAATGTGTATTTTTAAAGAATGATATTGTAGATAATAGAAAGCAAATTGTGTTTTATGCTCAAAAGTATATTTTTTTAATTTAAAATTGTTTGGCTCTTTTGGATAATGTTATGGGCTACTGCCATAAGATAAGACCCCTCAAAGGCAGAGACCCTGTGTTATTTATCCTGGTATCCAAGACTCTAGAAAAATACCTGGCATGTAGTGTATACCCCATAAATGGTGGCCAAACTGATCTTAACTAAATGCTTAGGGAAATATGCTTAGTTTTCTTTTAGACTGACTATTATGCCTAAAGATAAATGTATCAAATATCGGTCATTATTTAAATTGAGAAAATGCGAAAACAAGTTAAATTTATATGTATGATTACACACTTATATGCTTTAAATCTATTTACCTTTACAGCACTTATAGCTGTATCAAGGGATGAAACCTCATGGTCGTCATGGATGCCAAGTATCTTGTCAACAGCAGAAATTGGACTTTTGCAAGTATAGCAATATGTGTCAATCTGGGGCTTTTTCAATTCCTTTTGTTCCTTCTCAGTTTCTAACTCTGATGATAATTGGTCTTGTTCTGTCTTCTCTCTGCCCAGCTCTTCCTCTTCAGCAGACATACTTTGTTCCACCTCACCCACAAATTCATTTTCACTGATGTGTTCAAAGGATTCCTTTCCTTGAGAGAACACATCTTCAGGTGTGGATTCTGAATACAGTTCTTCTGATAAAGTGTCTTGAGTAACCACTTCATAATTCAGGGATGCAGCAAAGTCATACTCATCCTGAACAGGGCTATTGCGAAGCCTATCTTCACTTGGCTCAGGTGGAACCATTATTTTAGGTTCTTCTTGCAGTGTTTCTTGAACATAAGTTGCACCAGATATAAATTCTTCCTCTGGGAAGGACACTTGTACTGGGACATTCAGATTGACCTCTGGACTTGCATCTGCTGCTTCATTACTCTGACCGCTCATTTCCTCTACTCTCTCCAGGACATGATGGGTGTCTTCAAATGGAACTGCATAGCTTATCTTCTGGGTAACCACTCTGACTTCCTCAGTGACGGGAGCTTTCTTCTGCACAGCTACCTTGTCAAGGGTCTCCACAGGGCCTTCTGATTCTCCTTCCCTGTAAGCTGCTTTCTGTTCCTTTTCCAGACTCGTCTCCTCCAAAATAGTTCCAAACCTCCCCCAAATTTCCCCTTCTGCAGCTATTGGTTGGTATGAATCATCCTCACCAACTGGTTTTTCTTCCAGACCTTGGCCTTGGTCCTTTTGAGTTACAGATGTGTCATGGAGAATGTCATCTTTGAGTATATACTTCTCAAAATATATTCCTGTTCCATCATCAGTGTCAGAACTTCTGCTTGGAAACGATGCCTCAGAATTCACGCTGTCACCTTCAGAAGCTGTCTCTCCTTCCTTCTTTTTCTCTCCAACTGCTTCTTCATACAGATCCTTGTATAAAAATGCAAGTGCAGGTGGCTCCTCCAGAAGTTCAGGATTAATGGCTTTAGCAGTGGTAGGAAATAGCTGGGTTCGTGACAAAACTTCTTCCTCTGCATCAAATAAAGGCATCCCGGGTGACTTCAAGTCTGCATCTCTATTGATGCTCTTTGGAGCATCTCTGTCAGCTGATTTTTGGATATCCAAAGACTTTTGGGTCTCTGGGTGAGACAATTTGCTGTAGTCCTTTTCCATTCCATAAAAACTTTCGTCTAATTTCACCAAGTCGTATTCATGTTCTAGGGCACTTTCCTCTGAACTTTCTGGGAAAGAGACAGTTTCTTCTGTAACTTCCTTTGAGAGTTCTGCTTCAACAGTTAATTTCCACGGAGCTTTCTGTTTTTCTGGGTCTGGGGAGATGTTATAATCAATCAAAGTATATTTTTCAAAATAATCCTCTTCACTGGGAGTTGTGGGCTGATTAAAGCCTAAATCATCAGTTTCTGAATCTGTGGATATCTCCTCTTTTGTGTTATGAGTTTCCTTTTGTTTACTTTCTTTCAATGATGTAACTTTTTCATCAGAATCTTCTAATTTACTCTGTAATGTTTTAGGGGAAGCAACCACCTCACTATCATCAGGAAGGGATATAGTTTTAAATGAGGCCTTCTCTTCCAAATATTCTAACTTATCTTGCATTTGTTCACTTTCCTCCTGATCAACTGAAGAAATAAATGCAGGAGCATGAATATTCAATATTTCACAGCCTTCAGAAATGATACTGAAGGCGCTCTTTTGATCTTCTGAAAGTCCAGCTGGCTTACTGGTCACTGTAAATTCTTCATCTTTTACATACGTGTCTTCGGGCTTCTTGGATATTTCCCTAGCAGAAACCACTTTATCGGCACTGATTGCTGATGCACTAGTTATAAATTGAGCATAGTTGCTGCTTGCTGAAGAGCGTGGTTCCTTTACATGAGCATCTTCCACAGCTTCCAAGCAGTGCTTTGAAATAAGAACAGATTGTTTAGAAATTTCAGATGTTTGATCTTTAGATGTTTGAATAGTATGGACTGTAGGCCTATCTGGAGTCAATTCTGACCATGGCATTTCCTGTTTCTTCACTGTACTGATTTCTGGAGAAGCTCCTGAAACAAGTGTTTGTGGTCTCCCAGATGATGACAAATATGGTGGTGTTTCTAAGCTCTTTGTTTCATCAAAAGGACGATCTAAAATCCTTTCAGATTCTTTAGATGGAGATCCTTGTTTCATACTTTCTTTTGTGATGTCTATTGAACCGGCTTTTGACAGCTCTGACACTGTGACTTGTCCCTTTTCTTCACTGTGACTCACCCTATCCCTGCTCGACTTTTCCAATACCAGATTTCCTTCCTTAGGTAAAGAATGGCCGTCTCTTTCACCACGATATGGAAGATCCACTGGAAGGAAAGTCTTGCTTTTCTCCACCAAAACTTCACTTTCTTCTAATGGATGTGGTGGGCTTTCTGCTGCCTTTGTTTCCCTGATTTCTGGGTGAGCCTCTGAGATCCTGGTTTCCGATTTTTCAGTAATTGACGTAGTTTTAATTAATGAAAATGGTTGAGTTTCACCCAAAGAATGACTTAAAGAGATATCTGATTCTTCAGGCAGAGACCTAACTACACTCACAGAATACGGCTGAATTTCCTGCTGCTTCTTTCCTTCAGAAAATACATGTGACTGCTTCTCGTCTTCTTCTCCTTTCTCCTCCTCAATAATTTGGTGTCTTTTTTTGTGGTCTTCATTTTGATGGACTTCCTGCAGCACAGCAGCAGCTTTCCATTCTTCCAATTTAATAGGGCTAGATTCTTGTGTAATTTGTGGCTTCCCTATTTCATTATTATCTCTAAGCTCTAATGGGGTCCCCACAGTTTCTTGCTTTTCTGCCAGCACCTTCTTTTCTGCCAAGGAATATGATCTGGTTTCCAAGTTTTCTTTCTCTTCAGTTGGGCTAACAGACCTGAATTTTATTTCCTCTTCAGAAATTTTCAAGGTAGTAGGTTTTTGCATTTCTTTCTTTAGTCTGTTTTCATCAAGATCAATTAAACTACCTTTAGATTCTTCTACCGGCAAAATTATTGACTCTGGCTTCTCTGATTCCTTTGTGATATTTTCACTTGCAAAACTAGATGAAGCTGGTTTTGGCTGTTGTGGCACCTTATCCGCTGCATCAAATGAAGAAAGCAATTTTTCTTTTCGATCACTTCTTGGCTCTTCCTTAAATATAGAAATATTCCATTTAGATGGAGGAGAGATTTCTGGCTTCTGGGCTCTTTTACTATCAGTGACATGAAGAGGAACAGCACTTTTGGCTTCTTCCATAATGGATTTCTCACCCATGGGAGAATAAGACTGAATTCCAAGATGCTCCTTACTACCAGCGGAAGTAACTCCTGAGTTCAGGTCCCCCTCCTCTGAATAGTCTAGGATTTCTTTCTTCCCATAATCTTCATTAGACACCTCAAAGGTGGATTTTGGCTGTTGTAAAACTTCTACATTTGATAAAAATGTGGGTTTCTCTTTAAAGTCTTGACCTTCACCAGATTTAACTAAAGCATCTCTGGATTTTTCAGCAGTTTCCAGTTTTGCCTCTGGTAAGAGACGATCAGCTGGTTTCTCCGTTGCATTCAAGTCAGCTGAAGCTACACCTTTAGGCTCTGTCACTGCCCCTGATTCCTCTACAGATGGACTTGGCTGAGTTTCTAAATCTTCTTTTTCAGTAACTTGGTTATCTGAAGTGCTTGATCCAAAAAACCAGCGGGACATCCATGACGTGAAAGACGAAATTCTTTTCTTTCCCTTTTCCTCAGCAAGGGCTGGCTCAGTGTCCTTGGGCTGCTTAGGTGGCTTTGGTGACACCTCAGGTGACTCTGGGGGTTGATGTTCTTCATTTTCTTGGATTGAGGAGAGGGGTTTTATTTGTGTGGGTGTTTTCACTTCAGATGCTGGTTTCCCTCTCTTACTATCATCATCTACAACCTTTGACTGACCCATTTTTGATTCTTCTAGTGGCTTCTCTCCAGGTAAAGGAGATATGCTCCTGTGTGCTGCTTTTTCCTTGCCCAGTGCAGCTGCGTGTTCTGCATCTTCTGCCAGGAAATGGGCTTCTTTGGCAGGAGAGAGAATAGTTTCTGATTTGACATGTTCCACTGATGATCCAGACCCTGGTTCCTGGAGGATTATTTCAGAAGGTAGTTTGATTTCTTCCTGGCTCTCTTCTTTGCAAGGCCTAGAAAATTCTGTGTTTGCCTTCTCTGATACCAACCTTTCACTCCCCACGAAAGAAAGGATGTGCCTCACCTCTGCCTCTTTTCTCTCTACATTTCCAGCCAGAACCAAAGATTTTGGTTCGGGGGCCAGCTTTATTTCTTCAGAAGGATACGTTTTAGTTGATAGGGTCTCTACGTTACCACTGGAGGTATCAAGAGTAGATACTGGTTCTTGTAATGATAAATGAGATTCCTCAGCAGAATCTGCCAGAACCTGTTTTTTGACTTCACATGCCTGGTCTTTATCCAACAGAGCAGCCTTGGGCTGTCCTGTCATCAGATCACTGCTGCCAGAGGAACCCAGCTGCACAGATCCCACTGCTCTTTCGTCATCATGACTTGCCAAAGCGCTTTCTGGCTTTTCTAGCATCCAGTTTTCATCCTTTGAAGAAATGAGGGCCTCTTTCATTTGTGTTTCTTCCACATCTGCAGGCTCAGTTGTCATAAATGATTTTGATTCTTCCAGAGTTAAATTCTGTTCCATAAACAAAAATTGTTTAATACCAAGATCTTGTTTATCTGCAAAAGACCTGCTTACATCAGGTAATTTCACAGTTTGATCTGAATGAAGTGCTTTTTCAGGCTTCTCTTCTTCCACAAGGAGGTCAGTAGAAGCGATCTTTGATGGTTCTGTTATACTCTGGGGTACATGAATTGAATGTGGTTGGTTTGTTTCTTCATTTAGTTTAGTTACAATATCTCCCGCCATTTGCGCCTTCAAATTTCCTGTTGGCAGTAACAGGCTTATTTTTTGTTTTTCCCCTTTTTTAAAGTCAGCTGAATGGTTCAACTCCTCTGATAATTCTTCTAAAGAAAAAGTATGTGGCTGACGTTCTTCTGGGTTGTCTCCTTCAACTAGAGAGGTAAATGCTTCTTTTGACCCTAAGCTGACTACCTTAGCGGAGAAAGGCTTAATTTCTTGACTCTGAGGTTCCTCCCTAAGGTACGATGAAACCTCTGAAATTTCAGGCACTGTAGTTGACGCATGAAGTTCCCTGTTTTCTTCTTTTCCTTCTTCTCTGCTCCTAAGTTCAGCTAAGCCCTTTTCTAAGACAGAGTCCCCTGTTTCAGTTATGGGAGATTTTATTTGTTTTGTATCTATGGATCCACTTTGCCTCCCTACACCACTAGTGAATTCTGCCTCAGCAGTTGGTAATTCTGATACTTGGTGTGGTTTGTCTTTCTTTTCAGGTTCCAAAGAGAGCTCTGCCAGAGCACGATCTTGTTTTTCTGACAGGAAACCCCCCTGTGCTGCAGGAGACATCTCCATTGCCTGTTTGTTCCTGTCATCACTGAGGGGTGGTAACATCGGAGCTAAATCGTCTGACAATAAATTTTCTGACTCGGGAGAAGAACTTGCCATTTCCTCATTTTTGCCTCGTGGAACTATATGTTTGGGTATGGGTGACATGTTTTGTGAGGAAAGAAGTTCAGTTTCTTTTTTCTTTATCTCACCACCTAGGTTGAGCAAAAGCCCATGTTCAGGCTCTGACACCTCTGAGGCAGACACAGAATTCTTCTTCTGTGATAAAACCAAATGTTCAGAGTCGAGGGCTGTAGGAAATGAAAGACCTTGTTCGTGTTCCACCCTTGCTTCCTTAGATATATCTGAATGTTGAGAAGACAATGTTTTGGTTATTGGCAACCCGGGTTTAACTTCTTCACTTTCTGCCTTTGAGAAAATAAAATGCTCTGATCTAGAGGATATGCTTGGAGATGATTCAAATTTACTTTCCTTCTCTGCTTCCAACCCAGCTGGACGTTTGGGTGCAGCCATTTCAGTGGGAGAAGAACCAGCTTTAATTGCTGCCTTTTCTTCTTCTTTAAGAAGTGAATGCTCATCTATAGATGTTACCACTGGTGGCAAACCACTTTCTAATTCATTCTTTCCTACTTCTGTTAAGATTAGATGTTCTATAGGGGTGCTAAGAGATAAACCTGTTAGGATTTCTTCTTTTGCTAATTTGGTTAAGCTTGAATCATGCTTAGTTAGAGACGTTGTGGTTATTGAAGAACTGGGTTCAACTTCTTTCTTTATTTCTGTTGACAAAGCTGAAAATTCTGGGGCAGGTGGTCCATGTTCAATATGCTTTTCCACTCCTGGAGAAGCTGAGTGCAGACCCTTAGGTGTCCCAATTATTTCAGAATCATGTTTCACTTCCGTTTTCACTGCTGATAAAATCTCAGGTGCAGATAAAGATGTTTCCTTTAGAGGTGAATATGGTTTTATTACTTCAGGCTCATTCTCTGACAACATTCTCTGTTCTAGTTCAGATGTCACAGTTGGAGCTAAATTGGGTTTGACATCCTTCTTTGGCTCATCTACCAAGTCAGGCACAACTGAATATTTCATCCCAGACCCTGGAACATTTGGAGGCTGAGGCTCCATTTCTTGATCCTGCGATACACGCACTGCAGCTTCTTGAGAATCGGGCACAATTTCTTCCTTACTCTTAACTTTTAACAAAGCCATCTGTTCATTTGCAGCTTGTGCAGTGAGTGATGCTTTGGGTTCTTGTTCTTTCTTAATCACATGAACTGAATCAGGTGCAACTGAATACTGAGTTGCAGGCAAAACAGGTTTGGTTTCGTCCTTTGCCATGGATGGTTGTGCAGGGAAAGAAGAAGGTGTTGCAGCCACTGATAAACTAGTCTTAATTTCTCCCTTCTCCAATTCATTGGTTAAATATGACGGAATCAAGTCTTCAGACTCAGCTTCTAATGATGCTTGCCTTATCTGCTTCTGTGCTGAAATGATATATTTCGATACAGATGCTGAAGTTGTCTGAACATCTGGCTTAATTTCTGCTTCCTCTGCTTTATTTGTTGAAGGTGGCAGACTCAAGTCTTCAGGTACAGACACCGAAGGGGAGGTTTCAGATTGTTGCTTCTCTGATGAACTGAGATGCTCAGGTACAGGTGTAGCAGCTGTTGATGCAATTTCTTCCTCATCTGCTTCTGAAAAGCCAGAATATCCTGAAGCAGATATTGCAGTTAACAGTGAATCAGGCTCAATTTCATTTTTCTTTGTTTCTGGTCTATATGGTGGGACTGAAACTTGTGATGCTGAGTCTGGAGAAAAAAGTTCAGCTTCTTCAGTGTCTTCATCAGACAAAATAGTGTGTTCAGATGGTGATGTTAAACATATTGGAGAATCACACTCAAATTCTCTTTTCTCTGTTTCCTGAGTTGCATAAGGTGGAAATGAGAATTCTGATGCAAATGCGGAGTCTGGAGAAAAAGGTCCAATGTCTTCTTGCTCTTCTTCTGAGAAATTCATGGGTGAGGAGGCACCTTTTAGATTTAAAGGAGCTCTGTGGACCATTTCCTCCTCCTGTGATTCTGGTGTTGCATATGGTGGCACTGAGAATTCAGAAGCAGAGGTGGAAGAGGGTGTGTACCGCTCCAATTCTACTGTCTCTTCCTCTGATAGAACCGCATGTTCGGATGGGGTGGCTGAGAGCAGTGGTGACTGGCATTCAGAAGTCATCTCAGTTGTGAATGGCAGGAGAGTGAGTTCAGATACAGAGGCCACATCTGGGGAATACAATCCAATGTCTCCCCTCTCTTCTTCTGACAGAACCATGTGCTCAGAAACACCTTTTGATTTCAATGGGGACACGCCATCAGCTATTTTCTTCAGGGATTCGTGTGTTACATTTGGTGGAACTGTATGTTGGGAAGTCAGTGTTGAATCTGGTGTCAAATGCTCACTTCCTAGGTCCTCTTCTGATAGGACAGCGTGTTCCAATGTAGCAGCTGAAAGCAGCGGTGACTGGCATTCGGAAGTCGTCTCTGTTGTGAATGGTGGAAGAGTGAGTTCAGATACAGAGGCCACATCTGGGGAATACAATCCAGTGTTTTCCTTCTTTCCTTCTGAGAAAATCATGTGCTCAGAAGCACCTTTTGATTTTAATGGGAATACATCATCAATTATTTTCTTTGGCAATTCGTGTGTTACATTTGGTGGAACTGCATGTTGGGAAGTCAGCGTTGCATCTGGTGTCAAATGCTCACTTCCTAGGTCCTCTTCTGGTAGGACAGCGTGTTCCGATGTAGCAGCTGAAGGTGGTGGTGACTGGCATTCAGAAGTCGTCTCTGTTGTGAATGGCAGGAGAGTGAGTTCAGATACAGAGGCCACATCTGGGGAATACAATCCAGTGTCTTCCTTCTCTCCTTCTGAGAAAATCATGTGCTCAGAAACACCTTTTGATTTTAATGGGAACACATCATCGATTACTTTCTTTGGCGATTCGTGTGTTACATTTGGTGGAACTGCATGTTGGGAAGTCAGCGTTGCATCTGGTGTCAAATGCTCACTTCCTAAGTCTTCTCCCTCTGATAGAACTGCATGCTCGGATGGGGTGGCTGAAAGCAGTGGTGACTGGCATTCAGAAGTCATCTCAGTTGTGTATGATAGAAAAGAGTGTTCAGAATCAGAGGCCACATCTGGGGAATACAATCCAGTGCCTTTCTTCTCTTCTTCTGACAGAATCACGTGATCAGAAACAGCTTCCGATTTTAATGGGGACGTGTGGTCAATTGATGTCCTCAGTGACTCTTTTGCTGCCTGCGATGGAATTGAATATTCAGAAGGAGATGTGGAATCTGGTGTGTAATGTCCACTTTCTGAGGCCTCTTCACTGGAGAGGACCATGTGTTCCGATGCACCCGCTGAAAACAGTGGGGACTGGCATTCAGAAGTCTTCTCAGTGGTGGATAGTGAGAGAGAGTGTTCAGATGCAGAGGCCGAAGCTGGGGAATAAGGTTCAAATTCCTCATTCTCCTCTTCTGACAAAACTGCAGGTTCAGATGCAGCTTTTACATTGGATGGAGAAACTGGCTCAGTTTCTTGCTTCTCTAGTTCATGGTTCAAATCCTGTAGGACTGAATACTCTGATACAAAAGCAGAATCAGTAGAAACAGATTCATTTTCTTCTCCTTCTTCCTCAGACAAAGCGACACGTTCAGGTGTTGGTGTCAATAATGGTAGAATGGTCTCCTCTTTGTTCTGCTCCACTTCAGGGGCCAAACATGGTGAAAGGGGCTTCTCAGAAACTGATGGACTTTCTGGGTAATCAAGTTCTATGATTTCCTCTTCCACTACATTAGCATCTTCAGGTTCATGGGTAGCAGCTACTGGTAGAGAAGTTTCTATTTCTGCTTTCTCCAGTTTCTCTGACACTAGCGGTTCAGAAAGAGAAATGGATGGCTCAGGCACGTTTTCTTCCTTCTCTCCTTTGACATTGAGATGAGGAGGGGACAGTTGTTCCGAAACCGGTTCTGCCCTTTCTAGCGAAGTCAGGTCGAGATGAGGAGGGGTCAGTTGTTCCGAAACCAGTCCTGCCCTTTCTAGCGATGTCAGGTCGAGATGAGGAGGGGTCAGTTGTTCCGAAACCAGTCCTGCCCTTTCTAGCGACGTCAGGTCGAGATGAGGAGGGATCAGTTGTTCCGAAACCGGTCCTGCCCTTTCTAGCGACGTCAGGTCGAGATGAGGAGGGGTCAGTTTTTCCGAAACCTGTTCTGCTCTTTCTAGCGACGTCAGGTCGAGATGAGGAGGGGTCAGTTGTTCTGAAACCGGTCCTGCTCTTTCTAGTGAAGTCAGGTCCAGCTCTTTTCTCTCTGGGCCAAAACCTTCCTGGATAGATGCTGCCAGACTTCGTGAAGCTCTTTCCAGAGAATCCCTCTCTGTCTTCAGTGAAATGGAATGGTCAACGGAATCCGCATCTTCCTTCTTTTCCTCATCCATCAAAGGTGGGGAGACTGAAGAGTCATGCGTTGGAGTTACCGTTTCCTGTGAATCAGGCTCAAATTCTCCCTTCGCTGCTCCCAGGAAGGCAGTGGCAGATGCATCAGGTGGAAGAAAGGAAGCCTTCCTTTCCCGGGGTATTGCTTCAGGGCCTGGCTGTTGCAGCACTGACTGTGGAGGGCCGAGCTCTGTTTCTTGTTCTGCTGTGTCATTACTTGTATAAGAGGAGGCTGTGTGCATGGTGGCAGATGCAGCCTTGAGGGGAGAATCAACGTCAATCTTCTTATGATCTTCCTGACGCAATAAAGAGGTCAGGGACTTTGATCCTTTGGAGAGGGCACCTCTCCAAGGTGAAGAAAGCTCTTTTTCTCTATCATCTTCTATGCTTTGGGCTACTAATTTGCCTGTTTTGAAAACTATGTTAGAATCACGATTGCCCAAATCTGGCTCTAGAGTAATGGATGCATCTTTTCCCTTCCTATAATGTATTTCTTTAATTACGTAACCCTTTGGCAATGTTCCATAAAATTGTAGAGGAATTAATTCTTCTTTAACTGAATTAAACATCTTAATCTTGTACTGCACCGTTCCTATGTAGACTGGCCTCAACACCAATGGCTTGTGCTCTTTGTATATCGCCCCAGTAATAGGAGGGGTACTGGAGGCGGTCTTCTTTTTTCTCGTTTTATCATAAATGCCAGTAGATGACTTCTCTTTCTGGCTGTTTAGTATCTGGCTTTCTGAAATTAAAGGATTATCTTTTTTGTTTGCTGGAACATCTTGGGATTCCAAAGAATTTCTTTTTTTGTTGCCTTTCCGACGCAATGATGGTGAGCCATGCTTTGACTTAGATGTTCTTCTCCGAACTTTTTTAACTTCATCCACAATAAAGGAAACATTCCCTGGAGGAGAATTCACAGTTGACCCTTCCCGACTACACACACCAGAAGTCTGACTTTCTTCTGAGGCCCAAGGAGTGGAAGACCTGCTTGAATTGGTCTCCCAGGTTATTCCACTATCTTCCCGTTGAACTGTCACCATGGAAAAGGAAGGGTCTGATATGATACACGTCTGCTTGGTCTTGCCCTCTTCATCTTGGTCTGATAACCTAGAGTAAATAATAACATTAAAAATAACATTTTATTAATTACATATTATAATAAGTAAATATCATATTTTTACTAGGTAAAGAATTAATGTGAAGTTACAATATACAGATAAATATTGCCATCCACATCAACAATAGGGAAGTATCCAAAATAAACTTTAAAAATTGAAGTCAGGATACCAAATACAATAACACATCTTAGGCTGGAATGAATCAATATCCTGCAAACTCACAGAAAAGCTCAGGTTAAATTCACCAACTTGAGGCTAGCCCCGTGGCATATTGGTTAAGTTTGGCACGCTCCACTTTGGCAGCCCAGGTTCACAGGTTTGAATCCCAGGCATGGACCTATACCACTTGTCAGCCATGCTATGGCAGAGACCCACATACAAAATAGAGGAAGACTGGCACAGATGTTAGCTCGGGGGAAATCTTCCTCAGCAAAAAAATAAATAAATAAATAAATTCACCACCTTCCCTTATTAGAATTGCCCCCTGACCACCCGAGGCTCACCCAGTCACTAGGCTGCCTCTCTAGTCCCAGGACCTTCATAATGGCTCTTGCATCTGTGCCCTGTTACTACTACCACCCTCCTGACCTAGTTTTTTTTATCACATCACCCCTGGATTATTTCATTAGCTTCCTAACTGGTCATCTGGTATCACATTTACCTCCTACCCTCCCCTACCCTCAACTCATCCTGCCATCTTTCCAGACCAGCTTTACCAAAAATTTTCATCATGCCTCTCCATGCTCAAAAATCTCGGTAAATTCCTCATACCTGTAGAAAAAAAGGTTCAGAATACTTAGCTCTCTGCTCCCTAGCTGACCTTATTTCAAAGTACCCACTTCTACCCTACCCCGACGTGGCACATTGCTACTTTATATAATTCATTGTCCAGTAAATATACCATGGGGACTCTGAGTCAGGGCCATGAAGGGAAAACAGGCCCCTGAATATAGAGACATCACTAAAACCATCAGCCTATGTGCTGCACTTTCCTCATCCGTAAACCAGGGATCATAATAGAAGCTACCCCACAGGGTTGCTGTGAGGATTAAATTAGTTAATACACATGAAATTCTTAGGAAAAGTGCCTGGCGTCTAGTTAGCGCTCAATAAACACTATCTGTAATCAGGCCTTCCATGCACTCCTTGGACTAAGATCAAGGGAGCCTGCGCGTGGTAATTCTCAACTGCTAGTGGTGTTTGAAAAGTGGTCTCCTTGGACTGCTCTCATATCCCCTGCAGAGACGGCTGGCTTTGGCTGCCCCTTCAGTTGCAGCGGGGCCCTTGTCTCAGACTCTGCAGCACTCTTCTCTGGAATTTTCTTATCCCTCCTCCTCCCCTGTGCCCACACTGTTCCCCCATTTAAAATTCATAGCCCCCACCTTACTCCACCTTTTCTGAATCTAAACTCTGTCTACTCTTCAAGGCTTAGTTTAAAGCCTCCGCAGCTACCATTCCTGACCAATTCGCAGTGCTACTTGCCATTACTTCATAAACATTGAGTTTAAGATGAAAACTCCACGGGCTAAGCCCTTCTGAGAACATGGCTACATTGAAATAAATACAAACAACTGACTGCCTTATACCTTTCCTCCAACAACAAAAACAAAACCAAAAAACTGTCTATGCCAGAAAGCCACTAAGCGTAAGTATTAAATTAAGGCACTTTTTAAAAACACACATAGTTAGAATTTAGGTCCCTTACTAATAATTTTTTTTATCATCAGTTAATGCTTATATCAGTGGTTCTTAATTCTGGACTCATTTTAGAATCACCAGTAGGGAACTTTTAAAAATACTGATGCCATCCCATACCCCTCCCCACAGAGACTCTGATTTAATTGTACTAGGGTAGGGTCTGAGCTTTGCTGTTTTTACGTTTTAAAAGCTTCCAGGTGACTCCAATATGCAGCCAGAGTGGGAAATCATTGCCTAAACAAATCCAGCTAGGAAACTGAAATGGTACCTGCTTTTCTTGCTTACTCTGAACTTAGTTTGTTAGGTTAAGCTGAGAGCCAAAACCATAAAATCCTTGCAGGTACATCCTACTCATCTTTCTTAAACTTCAGAGTTTCCCCAGCAGTCCGTTGCAGAGGGCTTCTGGATTGCTGAGATCTGATCTTAGCTCTTCCCTCAGCCAGGTGGAGCCTGGGGCAGCGAGGACCCATGGGCCACTGGCCTTCAATAGCAAGCAGCCTCATCCATTCACCCCAGAGTGCCATAAATAATATCACTTCCTACACATGCCATGAGGGAAAAGGGCTGGAAAGCAGTGGGAAGAACTAGTTTCTCCATTTCCCCGGCAACTCTGCTCTCACCTATTCGCTTTGGTATTAAACTACTGATCTTAATTAGGAATTAATACCCTATCCTGCTTCTGGACTGAATCTTATTTTAAAATGTCTTTTCAGGTTCTTTTACATACCTAATTAAAGTTATTCCTCAGAATTTTCAATTTCTTCTACCACTTCTCCCTTCTGTTTAACTTAACAGAAGCAGGATGAAATTAAAAATTAAGGTTATGACCTGCATTTTGGAAGTCAGCATTTTGAATGCCCACGATTATAGTAATATTACAAAAGCAATTATAAATTCAATTTAGAGTTAATTATTGATTGTAAATTCAATGTACTCAACCAGAGAAGTCTTCGTTACTAGCTAGGATGAGTTCACGAGAGCTTAGCAGAATGCCCAAAGGGTGACCCTAAAAAGATAGAGCCCTGCTGAGGTGGGTCACTCCATCGTTTGCTTACTGCTTCGCTCATTTATTTCTCCATTTAATAAACTTTCACTGAGTTTAAATACTAGGAATACAAATATAAAGACCAAGAATCTTCTCTCAAGAAATTCAAATTCTAATAGGCAGACAGAACCAAACATTTTAATAGTGTGATAAGTACGATTACAGAAGATGGGAAAGATACAGCAAGAACATAAAGAAGGGAAAACTTCACAGAGGGAAGATCCTTGAGTTGGATTTTGAGGAAGAAATACAAGTTTGACAAATGGATGAGGAGCGGAGGTGGTGTGAGGATGGGGAGGTCATTCCAGGAAAATGCCACAGGATATGCAAAATGTATATATGAATAAATCAGCCTGGCTCACTGAGAAACCCAAAGTATTTTGGGATGTCTGGATTATCAGAGAGAAGCAAAGGAACAGAAGAGTGACATAGCCAAAAGGAATCAGAGATGACTATATTAGCATGTGTAAAACCATAGCCTAAGTATTCACATTACACCCTAAAGAAAAAGTCTAAAGAAACAGTCTAAAGAAACAAGCCCTAAACAGAAACGATCCCTCTAAACAGAAACAGTCTAAAGAAATAATCCCTTTTGAGAAGAGAAATGGTCCCCAGACAGTTCAGAAATGTATTTCTTACCCAGGAACACAAGTATTCTCATCTACGCAAAGATGTATACATCAGCTTTTCATAGTTAATGGATATTGGCTATGAACATCATCTCATTCATTCTCCTTTGATTCTCACAGAGTAACCTTCTGATTATTACTGTGCTTTCCATGTAGATATATCTATGGGAGTGAGGAGAAACACAGCTTGATGACCCGGATAGTTCACTTCTTTCCACTTTCAGAGTTGGGCAAGGAGAAGGTTCAGCAGGTCTGAGTTAGATCAAAGAAAGAATAGACTGATATCAGAGCTGAGTGCCAAACACTTCTGCTTCCTTTTGAGGATAATCTTTATCTGATTAAGGAAGTTTTCTTCTATTTCTATTTGCTAAGAGGTTTTTTAATAATGAATGAATGTTAAAATTTCATTTATCAATTTTTACACAACCATGGAGATGGTCATACCCTTTATTCTGCTAATGTGGTCAATTACAATGACTTCCAGATGTCAAACCAACTTTGAACTCCTGATATGACTTCCATGTGGTTCTGATAAATTATGCTTTTAATATAATGGATTTTGTTAACTAATACTTTGTTTAGGAATTTTGCTCTTGTATTCATGAATAATTGGCCTGTAATCTCCTTTCTGAAAATGTGCTTGTCAGGTTTTCGTATCAAGATTGTGCTGCCTCAAAGAACAAATTGGGAAGCGTTCTCTCCCTCCCTATCTCTGGAAGAATTTGTGGAAGACTATCATTTCTGCCTTGAATGTTTAATAGACTTCATCGGTGAAGTCATCTGGATCTGGAGTCTTCTTTGTGCTCAGGTTTTTAATCAGCAATTTAATTTATTTCATAGTTATGCAACTACTTGGAATCTCAATTTCTTTTTGTGTCAGTTTTGGTATGTTGTGTTTTTCTAAGAATTGACCTATTTAACCTAAATTTTTAAAAAATCATTGAATTAAATTTGTTCATAATATCCTTTCAGGATCTTTTACATTTTTGTAAGATCTAAAATTTTATCCATTTTTTCATTCCTGATATTATTTGTGTCTTCTCCTTTTTTTCTTTATAAGTATTTCCAGAGGTTATCATTTGCTATTCGTTTCAAATGAAGTTTGGCTTTATTGATGTTTCCTATCTCATAAATATCTGCTTTTTATTATTTCCTTTCTTCAACTTTGAGTTTAATTTGCAATTATTTTTCTACCTTCTTGAGATACATTCTTACATCATTAATTTCCACCTTTCTCCTCTCCTAATACTTGAGTTTAAGGCTATGCATTTCTCTTTAAGCAGAGATTTAGATGTATCACACAGAAGTTCGTATACAGTATTTTCATTATTATTAATCTCAAAATATTTTTGAACTTCCATTGTGATTTCTTATCTGACCCAGAGATTATTTTAAAATGTATTTCTCAATTTCAAAATACATGGCAATTTCCTAGTCATCTTTTTGTTAGTGCTTTCTACTTTAATTGCATTGAGACCAGAGAATTTATTTTATGTTATATTTTGAAATTTGTTGAGACTTGTTTTATGGCTATATGGCTAAGTTTTCTTTTTTGAAAATTTATGTGTTTTTGAAAAGAACATGTGTCCTGCAGTTTTTCAGCAGTGTTCTGTGTGTGTCAAGTAAGTCAGACTATTAGTTGTATTATTCAAATCTTCTTTATCTTTAGTGATATTTTTTTAACTGCTTGTTCCATCAGATACTGAGAGAGATCTGTTAAAATTTCATGTTATAATTATGAATATGTCTCTCTTTGTAGTTCTATTATATTTGATTTATATATTTGGAATCTATGTTATTAGGTCCAAGTAAATTTAGAATAGTTATATCTTTCTGGAAAATTTAACTTTTTTTTTTTTTTTTTTGAGGAAGATTAGCCCTGAGCTAACTACTGCCAATCCTCTTTTTGCTGAGGAAGACTGGCCCTGAGCTAACATCTGTGCCCATCTTCCTCTACTTTATATGTGGGACACCTACCACAGCATGGCTTTTGCCAAGCAGTGCCATGTCTGCACCCAGGATCCGAACTTGCGAACCCCGGGCCACCAAGAAGCAGAACATGTGAACAACCACTGCACCGCCAGGCCAGCCCCTTAACTTTTAACCATAATTAAATGAGCCTTTTATCTATACAAAATTATTTTTGCCTAAGTACACTTTGATACTAATAAAGCTTTGCTTTGATATTAATAAAACTATACCAGCTTGTTTTTGGTTGTTTGCTTGATATATCTTTTTGCATTTTTACTTTTAGCTTTTCTGTATCCTCATATTTTAGCTCTGTCTCTTATAAGCAGCACAAAGATTTTTTAAATCAATTCTGACTATTTAAATGGAGCAATTAGTCCATTTAAATTTAATATATATTATATAAAAACATATAAGTTTAAAACAATAATAAACAATATAACTTATCAAGCTTATTAATAATAAATTTAATATATGATATATAAAAACTTATATATTATATAATATAATTTATATATAACTTATATAAATATATATAAAATAATTATCATATATTTGGGGTTAAATCTTCTCTCTTATTATTTGCTTTCTATTTGTACTACCTATTCTATGCTACTTTTTCTCTCCTTTCTTGCCCTATTCTGGATTGAATATTTATTATTATTCCACTTTCCCTCTCTAGAGCTTGATAGTTGTATTTTACTATTCTTTTTTTTTTTTTTTTTTGGTGAGGAAGATTCACCCTGAGCTAACATCTATGCCAATCTTCCTCTGTATGTGGGATGCCTCCACAGCATGGCTGATGAGTGGAGCAGGTCTGCACCTGGGATCCAAACCCGTGAACCCTGGGCCACCAAAGCAGAGTAGGTAGAACTTTAACCACTTGGCCATGGGGCTGGCCCCCTTACTATTCTTTTAGTGATTACCCTGATTACAACATGCATCCTTGATTCATTAATGTCTGGCAAAAATTGGTATTTTTATTTCTTCTGAGACAACATAAGAAACAAAAGTCACTTTAATTTCAACTTACATGCTATGGTAACTGTATATTTTAATTCTATAAATGTTTTTAAAATCTCATAGACATAATTTTATTATTGTCTTAAACTGTCAGTATTCATTTAGATTTACCTGGGTACTGAATCTTTCTATTGTGTTTCATTCCTTCCCGCATCTCCAACATTCCCCAGAACCACTTTCCTCCTCCCTGAAGAATTAATTCCCTTTAGGATTTCCTTTACTATAAGTCTGCCCATGACAAATTCTCCCTACTTTTTAATTAAAAAGTCTTTTTACATCTCCATTCTTGAAGAACATTTTTTCAGGGTAAAAAATTCTAGATTGGCAGGTATTTTCTCTCAACACTTTTAAAATATCACTCCAATGTCTTCTATCTTCGTTCTTTCACCGATAAATCACCTGTTAATGTGAGGTTGTTTTTCTGAAGGTAATCTGGATTTTCCTCCCAACACTGCCCAGCTGTTTTTAGGATCTTGTTTTTATCTTTAGTATTCAAAAGTTTTACTATCATGTGCTTAGGAATCTTATCCTGCTTAGAGTTTGTACAGCTTCTTGAATCTGTACATTGATTTCTTTCATCATTTTTGAAAAATTCTCAACCACACTTTGTTCAAATATTGCTTCTGTCCCTTGTTGCTCTTCTCTTCTTCTGAGATTCCAATTTTCAGAAGTTAGAACTTCTCACGGTTTCCTCTGTGCTTCATTTGGATGTTCCTTCCAATCTATTATCAGTGCACTAATTCTATCTCCAACTGTGTCTAATCTGCTACTAAAATCATCAAATGTGTTATCTTTTGGTATTGTATTTTCCAGTTCTAGAATTCCCTTTCTTATAATTGATTCCAGTTCTCTAACAAGGTACTCAATCCTGTCTTTTGTTTCCATGTCCTCCTCTCCCCATAAATAAGTTAAGCATTACATAAGCACCGCCCCCCTCCAGGAGCCCTTCCCTTATAGAAGTCCATCTATGCCTTGAAGAAGTATGACTTTTTGTGGGAGCGTGAAGGATTTGTGTGCTCTGCTACTTCTCCATTTCTAAATTTCCACCAATAAACCCTAATTTATATTTGCGTTGTGTGACATAGTAATGTGTATGTCCATGGACCTTTGTATAGTGAGGCAGGAATGCATTAACCCCTGAATGATGTTCTGGTATGCTTGCTGGTAATATTCTTATGCTCCACTGTTGAATTCACATTATATTTTCTAATTTTAATTAATTAATTATTTGTTTATTTGCTGAGGAAGATTGCCCCTAAGCTAACATCTGTCACCAATCTTCCTCTTTTTGCTTGAGGAAGATTGGCCCTGAGCTAACATCTATGCCCATCTTCCTCTATTTTGTATGTGGGATGCCGCCACAGCATGGCTTGATGAGCAGTGTGTAGGTCTGCATCCAGGATCTGAACCTGTGAACCCTGGGTCACCAGAGCGGAGCGTGTGAACTTAACCACTATGCCACGGGGCCGGCCCCTAAATTCATTTTTGTGTGAGTTGTATTAGTATAAATCAGTTCTGAAGAGATGAATTTCATTAAAGGTGCTGAAAAAAATTTAACTTCTGAAGTTCCAAAATAAAGGCTAAGGTCCTGGAATATGAACATGTCAAAAAATCCCTGTTTTTCTTGTTTAAGCAGCGATCAACCTCCCTAGATACACTCTCTCTCTCTTCATTTTACTTTAGCTGAAACAAAGACTAGTAACTTACTTTAAATTAAATTACTAATCATGAACGGAAAGAGACTTGAGGTTTTATAATATTCCTCATTTTATAAGTGAGGAAACAAAAGAAAGGAAATACGTATATACCCAAATCAAAATTTTTAAAGAGGAAAATGGCTAGCCATCAAAGTGAAGCTACCAAAACAACAATTTCCCTTATTTAAGCATCATCTTTGTTTGGAACTGATACTCTCATTTTTTACTTAAAGAAAAAAACTACACTTCTGAAGAAGTGAAACAGGTCCTCAAACTATTCTTATCTGAAGGCTAAGATCTGTAACTACTTATTTTGTTTCTATTGGGTTCAAAATTTGTATTCTAGGAACTGGTAGTCCTTTCCTCTGACCAGCAGTTGAAGTGACATTAAAGTTCGTTATAAGTCTATAACTATGAAAATACCTTAGATTTTCATGATGCCTTAATCTCCTCTCAAGCAATCACAGTGCACTAACAGGAAGTGTATCAAACAAAAGAAGGTAATGGGTAGGATTTTTTCCAGCTAAATCTGTTCAAGTGCATTAAGTATCAACTGATGTTAAAGAGCAATGAAGTCACATATGATCTTGATTATATGGCAAACTTTGAAAAACACGTTTTTAAAGCATAAAATGCCAAGCAAGCTTGTGATCTTTTAATACAAATTGTTAGTATTTTATGTGGGCCTTAAAAAAATGAACCAATATTTCTTAAAAACATAATCACTAATTCTACAATTAATATTTCACCAGGAATTAATTGCATACTCACATTCTTAGCAGAAAAGTAATCATATGCATTGCTGAACAAAAGTAATATAAAACAGCTTAAGGTTAAAAGGAGCTTATAAGCTACTAGGAAATTAAGAAAAAAACCCATGAAACCATGAATGAAAAAATGATTATACAACGTTATCATGCCCTAATATAAAGTGTTCGTTTTGTAGGAATCTAAAGACCACTCAAGTTCATTGTGGAGGAGAAGAACAAGCATCTTATTTTCACAACGACCAGACATTTTATAAGCCTGGAGACTAGGGCACTCTACTATTTGAAACCCAGTTATCTTCTAGCTTTACCTTCCATCCTTCCCCTCCATGAGCCCTGTGCTCCAGCCAAACACTGGCCTTACTTCTCATGCCTGTGCTTGCATCCTTCTCCTCACTTGGAGTGAATCATCTCTTTACATCCTAACTTTACACCCTTCAGAGACCAGCGCCTATCTCAACTTCGCCACGCAGCCATCACTGATTCTGTAAACCAAAAGGAATTTTTTTCCTCTGAACTTCTGGAATCTTAATGTAATTTTTTCCTGTGGCATTTGCCACCCTACATTGGTTATTTTTACATATATCATAGCTATTCTACAAGGCTGTAAACTACCCTGTGAGCAGGATCATGTCTTTTAGTGGTTCTTTTAAGGGCTCTGCTCTTACGAAGTCTTTCTAAAACATTCACCTTCGTTTTCAGAGGAACAACTCTTTTACTTTTACGCTCATATTTCCTCAGCTTCAGTAATATTTAATTAAATCACATAATAACAATAACAAGTGCAAGTAGTATAAAAAAGTTTGGGAATAGTCACAGCAGACCCTTAGTAAAAATGCAACTCAAAATGATGAGCATCATTCGACAGTAGCCTGCTACAAGGAGTGGCTAGCTTGCTTTGGGCATTGGTCTGTTTTACAAAGAAAATGGGAGCTTTGATTACTCTAGCCAATTAAGTTTTGTGGAAAGTAGTTAAAAGAATTTATATTACTCTTCCTGTACATTTCTAGTTTCCATTCATTAGCGTTTACACCCATGAAATTTCTGTTTCAGATGAATTTAGAAACCATAAGACTTTGATCATCATTAACTTTCAACTTATTTCAAATTGAAGGCAAAAGGCAAGATTCATTTCAACAAGTATTTCCTGAGCTCCAGTTATGTAGTAGGCACTATGTTGGGCATGATTTTTTTACAGCAAGATAATCATTTGGTGCAAACTTTCTAAAAGATATTTACAGTTCACTTCAAGTTAGGCAATTTGATCTGAGTTCTCGATTCATGGTAGAAATATAATTTCCCCTTATTTTATTCTTCTGAAATCTAGGCTGTATTGGATGTTGCTACTGGAGGCAGCATCACAGTGAAGCAAATTAGGTGCTTGCCTAAACCTTCGCTTGTACGAGATCATCACTAGACACAACACAATCAACATTCTCCCAGCCTGGCTTGAGAACACTCAGCTGTGTGTGAATATTTTCCTGCTTTATCTATATAAGGGTGTATGAATAAATTATGCAATATAAAGACTCATATCTTTTTAGCTTTTTTAAAGGAGTTTTTTATCTGCAAAATCTCTTAAAATATATGATAGCAATTTATTTAAGATTATTAGTTGGAACACCAATTTCTCATTCCAGGTGTTTCTTTCCACGTGGAGGGGCATCTATTAGTGTAACACTCCTTCCTGGGCTGGCTTCCCTCTATGATTCCTCCCCATTTTACTCTGTTCCTTGTGCTAAGTATACAGAACAGGTCCTCATGTGGAAAGGCTTGTAGGTCTTCAGAGAGCCTGTGACTGGGTATATAAATCTGTCTATTTCTGAGATTTGGTAGTAGGAAGTACATTGTTGTCCTATACCCAAGCCACATTCTCTGATATCATCAGCTTTATCAGTAATAAAGTTGACGTTTTGATCTCTATCTGCCATTCCTTTGATTTATCTATCCATTTGCTTATCTATCTATTTGTTTGTTCCAGAACTTAGGGAGGGGAAAGAGGGTGTTATGTAATAATTCTACTTGCCAAAGCCCAATATAAGTAAATGACCACATGCATCTCAGTTGGTAAAGCCTAAAGGACATCAATTGACAGCAAGAACAGATACAATAGCTAACCCACGCACTTGTGAGTATCCACCATAAACTGGTATGTGGACCAGTCAGACCAAGAGAAATTCACCAGGCAGAACTCAGCAATGCCCTGATCACACATGGGTCTCCTTCACAAGCACACAGGCGTGAGCACGTCTTTGTCTGCACGAGCTTTCAGAATACAGAACTGCAATGGTTGACATGATGATTTCTAAGCAACATAGACCAATTTTAAAAGTGCATTACCCATGGTTAGTGATAAATAATATTATATCCATGGCAAAAAATGTCCATGATCTGGAAAGAATAAGGGTTGACAATTTGAGTCAGATTATGCAAAAAGATAAAAGTTGGCATTCTTAAAGGCCTCAGGTTATGTTAGCCTAGGGCCATGCCAGCTCCAAGGCTGATTCTGCTACCCTCTGCGAGCAGATGGGAGGAAACCTGAATTCCAGCGCTTGCTCTGACACTTGCTCTGACCCACGGTCTGGTTTTCAGTATGCAAACAGAACAAAGTCCCTGTGCTCACGTTGCTTAAATTGTAGTAAGGGAAAGACAGAGAAGAAACAAAGCAAACGAAGAAACATTAGGTGGCGATAAGTGCTATGACGAAAACCAAATAGGGTATATGGGATGGAGGGCTATGGTTATGAGTTGGGAGGCTATCTTATACAGGGTGGCCCAGGAAGACCTCTCAATTAAATAGACATTTGGGCATTGAGGGAGTGAGAGAGTGAGCTTGCAAATATTAGGAGAAAGAGCAGAGTAAACAACAGTATTAAAGTTGCTGCGATGAGACTGCTTAGCAAACACAAACAGAAATATGGGAATGTACCGGAGCAGAGCGAGGGAGAGAGAGAGATAGGAGATGAGGTGAGAAGGGCCACTGGGAGCCAGTGCACTTTGGCTTATAGGCCAGAGGAAGGCTTTGGATTTTACCCTGAAAGAGATGGTTATCCACGAAACTGTCCTCCCTGCCATATTCTAGTAGCTCAGAGATGGGCAGCTACTCAGGCTAAGCTGGTTGGAGCCCATGTACCCTTCTGCCCTACCCCAATCAGGGATTTGGATCTTAAGCAGAGTGACTGGAAGGCTGAAAACCCATGGCCTCCAGGCCAGATAATCAGTCCTTCTCGGTCCCTGGGCCCCACACAGCACTCCCCCAGTTCCTGCCTGCTTCTCCCATCTACCGTTCATTCTGTGAGTGTGAGCTCTTTAAAGTTCTTCTAAGAGATTCCACTTTCTCTTTGGTATAGAGAGAGTCGTTCCTTTGCTTGCTATTAGAGATGGCAAGCTTAATACCATGCTTATTTCTCTTCTTTCTGGGCTTACAGGTCATCCACTTTTCCCAGCCTCCCTTGAGTTAGGCGTGGCCAGATGGCAGCCAAGTGATGGCATTCTAGCAGACGGAAGTGAGCACTAGTAATGTAGTCCATCTCTAGGCGTAGATCATTACAAGCTCCCCAACGTGGTCCTCTCTGTACTTTTTCCCATGCACAGCTTGAAGCACGGCAACTGTAAATGCCACATACTGAAGAGGGTGGAGCCACAACAGGTAAGGTGCCTCTGTCCCCGAGTCACTGCTTGGAGGATTGCTGCCCAACCAGGAATGCCTGCATTGGACTTTTAAGAGAGCTCGAGAGAAACTTGGATTATCCTAAGTCCCTGAGATTTGGTTTGTTGCAGCAGCCTCATGTTTTCTCACCTAATACAAACCCTAACTCACCTCTCAGTCATCATTAAACGTCTCATCCAACATTACACACCTGTGCTCCTGGGCAGAGAAAACACTTTTTTTGTTATACATAGTTGTTATATACATACATACATATATATATATATATATATATATATATACACTTTTGGAAGCATCTAAAAAGTACTAACACATATGCCATAGAATTTTAATTTTGATTACACAAGTAAATGAAAGCATTCTTGTTGTAAAAAATTAATCTAACATTGATAAGCAAAATCTCCCTTAACTACCACAACCCCTATTCCAGTCCCATAACCAGAGAAAACTCAGTTAATCAATAACATTTTGCAAATTAAAAAATAAGACAAAAACTGAGCCTGGCACAATAAATAATAGAAATTCTGTTCTTAAATTCCAACAAGGACTCATAATGTGCAAAGTAATGGTAACACTAAGAGGAATAGCACAGTGCCTGCCTCCCAGGAACTTAGAGGCCAGCACAGAGCTATAGCTGCAAACAGATCATTATAATACAGTGTGACCCATGTGATTACAGGATGTGCAAAAGGCATCAGACGTGCATGTACAGAGAAGGAAATTTTTTAACTGTGGAGTGGATTTGTGCAGGCTGTGTAAATGCACGTGTGAGAGGAAGAATCTGGAATATAATCACAGAGAATAAAAGGCCGAGGTAAGGTTTTGCAAGATAAAAATGAATTTTTCAGGAGGGCCAGGTTGGGGGGTGGTTGGCAGCAATTCAGGTAAAAGGAGCAACGTGTCCAAAAGGAGTGAGGTGTGAAACCATATGGTATGTCTGGGTGTGCTTTGGGGCACCTTCGAAAAAGTTTTTAATCTTCTTGAAGATCGAAAGACCCAGTGGCATATGTGTCAGTATTATGCAGATGCTTCCAAATGCTACTGTAACCTCCAAGCAGATTGGAAAACCCCAGGGCTTTCAACAGTCCTGATAATTAGTTAATGATGGGCTACACATATATTTGTTATTAACCGCTGACATAGCTTGAGTCATTGAGTGACTAAGACATGCATGACCATACAACCAGGACTAGACAAAGAAGTGATCCATTTGAAAGTACAAAATCAGTGCAAAATAGTGACTAGATTCCTTCTCTCCTACTCTCATCCCTCCCCAACCAAAGTATTCCATGTGGGCCACGTGCACAAACTTCTCCATTTACTTCAAGTAGAGAACGTCTGCCTAATAGCTGGTAAAGGTGTCACACAACCCATCAGAACTCTGGAATTACAGGAACTGTTTATCTGCTCAGATTTAAAAAGAATAATTTGGGTTTTTAAATGGGCAATCAATCTATAAATCCTTAGGGAATATCTATCCATTTAGGGCCTGACCATGACCTGGGGGCTATGACTCAATTAAATAAACTGCAGACAGATGTCTGAATCCACCCAAAGAAGTACAAAAACTCAAGCACTAAATTCTCCACTATTATGGAAAACTATGGGCAAAAAATGATGACAGATCTAGAGAACCAAAATAAATGAACTACAGTGTCACAGGGTTGGTTCATAACTTAGCGCCTACTTCAGACCAAAACGTGAGCGGGTCAATTATTTGTGGTCTTGGGAGCTCCTCAATGGTGAGAGTTCCTCCATGGCACTATTGACATTTTGGGTTCCATAAATTCTTTGTTGTGAGGGGCTGTCCTGTGAGCCGAGGATGTTTAGTATCACCCCTGGCCTCTATCCACTGGATGCCAATTGTACCCCCACACCCCCCACCCTCAGTTGTCACAAGCAAAAATCTCTTTAGAATTATACAGTTGAGAACCACTGGTATAGGTAGACCCAAGAGTGAGAAGAAAACCAGACAGTCAACCAACCACAGGCAACACTAATCCTGGCTGAGGATATAAGTGGAAAACTATGGAGGATAGGAACACTGGTGTTCTGGGATTCCCAGCTGAGGAGTTAAACACACGCTTAGCTCTTTAGCACTGGAGTTCTTCAACAGCTACTGAGTATTAGTGCAGAACAGAAACCATACCCCACCGGCCACTGCTGTCAAATTCCTGTGAAGGTTGAGTGGTGGTTGCTAAGAGACAGAACACTTCGTCTTAATAGAATGTGTCAGGCTGGGATCTTCTTAAAATAAATCAGTGAGTCAGGGTAGACTTCTCCCCTGCTGTTCCACTGACTTTTTTTTTTTTTTACTACAATTATCATTCTATAAAAGCGTGGAGGATGAGGGCTAATTAGTCCAAAAAGTAGGAGAAACCTGATCAGGTTTCTTCATTTCCTTAGTGACCCTCCAGCAATTTTTCTTAAGTTTGCACCAGAGAAACAGCCCTTAAACTGTGGCCATAAAAATAACAATAATACATTTAAAAATAAAATCCAGCTCCTCTATTTGGTGGAATGAGGGTTTGACCATATGCCTAGTATATGGAGACATTTTTCTTTTTTCTGTCATTATTTAAAGGAAATGATAATAATAAAACACCCCAAGACCTCTCTCCAGCAGATGCTGCTGAGATGAGCAGGGACAGATGAAAACCGCCCAGCCCTGGAGCTTCCAGAGGGAGGACCTTCTGCCTGTCCCAGGAGAGAGGCTTGGGGGACAATGGTTAGCTCTCCTGGGCCTGTTTGGGGCAACGCCACAGAGATACCACTGGAGCACACTGCGGGTGCCCTCCAGCTACAGAGAGAGAACATCCTGGGGAATCTTCTGTGCTGCGTTTTGGGAAGGAGCGCTAGACGGAAGGAAGCGGGAGAGGAGTCAGACTGGGAAATTCTGATTAAGCAACAACCACACGCCTTCTCTTTAATTTCCAAATGCTTCTCCCTGGACTTTTGAGCTAGTCTCCAAACTAATGCTGCCAATAATCCATCAAGGAAAATTAATCATGATGTTACAGTTACCGACAAATCCTCAGACATTTTCTGCTAGATAGCTCTCGATGATTACTCATTAACACCGTTAATTATGTGGTTTCTGCAGGTGCAGTATTAGAAAGTGTGTTCTTTTGTGCATACACAAAATGTTTATAAAATTTCCCAATCTTCATTTTTTCTTTATTCTCAAACCAATGATCTATAAAGGCTGTGTGCAGAAACTTTTTCTGAATGCAGTTTATTTCTCTCTCCAATGTGGCCTTAAAACTGGAGGAGAATTGCAACCTGAAAGATTCATCTCTCAAGAACACAATTTTCAAAGTCTGGTAATAAAAACAACATTGATAAGTAAACTTTGCATCTCTCCTCTTTAACTCTTCAAGCAATTGTCTGGGTATTTTGCATTCTTATACCCTTTCCATCACCTTTAGTGGCTAAGACATTTTAGTCTGGGCTGGCCTGGTGGCTCAGTGGTTAAGTGTGCACATGCCGCTTCTTGGCGGCCCGGGGTTCGCCGGCTCAAATCCCGGGTGCAGACATGGCACTGCTTGGCACGCCATGCTGTGGCAGGCGTCCCACATATAAAGTAGAGGAAGATGGGCATGGATGTTAGCTCAGGGCCAGGCTTCCTCAGCAAAAAAGAGGAGGACTGGCAGTAGTTAGCTCAGGGCTAATCTTCCTCAAAAAAACACAAAATTAAAGACATTTTAGTCAAATTCTGTCATGTTGGGTTGGTGGCAGGGGTGCCTGGTTCCCACCAAGTTGAAAGCACAGCAGCAGCAGCTCTGGGCTAGAGCCAGAGTTACCAGGAGAGAAACATCCAGAAGACCCAGCTGATGGTCCCCTCATCAGGCTCAGTCCCCACTGCTAGTAAAAAACAAGAAACCTTTTACCCACAACATAATGCAGACAGTGAAACCAACGTCATAAAAGGAAGTCTCAAATTCTGGAAGGAAAAAGAAACAGAGATTAAACAAAATTCCTGTTGATACACTAAGAAATAACTTGCCAGTAGCTTGTTCTAGTCTTTTTGTTTCTGCCTATAAAATCTCGAAATTTGAAGTCAGTAAAATAGACTCAATAGTTTAATTCACTTTATGGGAGACTATGTTGGGATAAATAGGCTTAATGTAAAACTCTGCATCCCCCAAATCATTTTTACAAGACTTTAAAGCAGTTCTAAAAGATAAGGTGAATTTCCCATAATATTCTCTTATTCGTCCCCCACAAAAAAGACAGAAAAACCCAGTAAAAAAAAAAAAAATATATATATATATATATATACATATACACATATGTATGTGATCTAGTAAAGTGTTTCAAAAAGCATATTATAAGCAACCCTTGCTAATACTTTTTTCCCCATTCCTCAGTTGAATTTAGGTGAAAATTCAAGATTTTTAGGTACTGTCTTTAAAGATAAAGATTTTTTCCTAATTGTCAAATGTAAATTTCACTGTAGAATATGTAGAAAAGCACATACAGAAAAAGAACATTAAAATAATCAGCAATCCCAACACTCAAAAATGACTACTTTTAATATACTGGTGTATTTCTTTCATTGTTCTATCCGAAGAGGTGCTCTTTTCTTCTCCTTTTTTTTAAAAACACAAATGGTATGTTTTATAACCTGTTTTTAATTTAAAAGTATATTCTGAACATTTTTCCACGCTATTAAATATTCTTTTCCAGCAGCTATTCTCAATTTTTTTGGTCTCAGAACCACATCGTGCTCTTAAAAATGATTGAGGACCTCAAAAAGCTTTTGTCTATGTGGGTTGTATCTATTGATTTTTATAGTACTACCAATTAAAACAGAAGTTTTAAAAGTTTTTATTAATTCATTTAAAAATAGGGGGTCCAGCCCCATGGCTGAGTGGTTAATTTCACGCGCTTTTCTTCAGTGGCCCAGGGTTTCACCGGTTCAGATCCTGGGCACGGACACAGCACTGCTCATCAGGCCTTGCTGAGGTGGCATCCCATATGCCACAACTAGAAGGACCCATAACTAAAATATACGACTATGTACTGGGGGGGATTTGGGGAGAAAAAGCAGGAAAAAAAAAAAAAGAAGATTGGCAACAGTTGTTAGCTCAGGTGCCAATCTTTAAAACAATAAAATAAAATAAAAATAAAGTAACTTATTACATGTCAACATCAATAACATATTTTATAAAAACTAATTCCATTTTCCAAAATAAACAAACAAAAACATTTAGTGAGAAAAGTAGGAATACTTTAGATTTTTGCAAATACTTTTAATGTTTAGCTTAACAAAAGACAGCTGAATTCTCATTTCCGCTTCTGCCTTTAAAGTGTACATATGCTCTGTTTGGACAAGTACATGAAGAAAATCTAGCCTCCCACAGATGTGTGGTTGGAAAAGAGAGGAGCTATTTTTCTTTATACCACACCAAAACTTGACAAGTGGTAGTGTTTTAAAGATTAGCTGCAATGAAGAATCTAAAAAAAAAGGTGGGGGTTGGCTGGCCTGACGGCACAGTGGTTCAGTTCACTCACTGTTTCAGCAGCCGAGGGTTCATGGGTTCGGATCCTGGGCACAGACCTGCACACCACTCATCAAGCCATGCTGTGGTGGCATCCCACATACAAAATAGAGGAAGACTGGCACAGATGTGAGCTCAGGGGCAATCTTCCTCAAGCAAAAAGAAGAAATTGGCAACAGATGTTAGTTTAGGGCCAATCTTTCTTAAGAAAAAGTTATGACAAACATCTTTATAGTCACCTCTTTCTGCACATTTGTTTTCTTAGAATTACACCTTAGGAAGTAGAATTTTATAAAAGTCAAAAACAAATTTATTTTTTAAGGCTTTTTACACTTTGCCAATCTTCCCCCCAGAAGGTTTATTAATTTGCCTTCCTATCAGGGGCCTGTACAAGAGCCTTCCATTCTTACCCACCTCTTATCAACACTGCGGGCCCTGCGAGCCCTGTCTGGAGAGTTGTTTTTAGATCATCAGAGTGTGACTGAGCTGGCTCACTCTCTGATATGAAATACAATACTTGAGATTTACGGGACTTCTCTGCTCACGGAGTACTCCTCTGATAACTCTCCCACAGTGCTTTTTTACGCTACTTCACACTATCACAATTGGTGTTGTCCATGTGTCTCTACTTGACAGTAAGATTCTTGAGACAGAAACCAAGGCTCATTATCTAAGTATATACCACATACCTGAGCCCATGGGATAGAGATAGCATGGGGTAATGGTGGAAATAACATGTTCACTTCAGAGAGACCTGGGTTTAAATCCTGACTTCACTATCAGTGTGCACTTGGGTAAATTACTTCCCCTTCCTTTCCTGAGCTTGAAGGTCAACATCAGTTAACAGGAGACTAATACGTACTTCATATGGCAGTTGTGTTGAAATGATATGTGTAAAATACCTCATACAATACTTGGCAAATAACAAACGCTCCATATGTTTGTTCTCTTTCTTTTCCTTTCCAATGTTGAATTAACCTTGTGAAGTCCAAACTTTGTGGATCTATAAATCCACTTTGATTTACTAATAAGACATAATTAATTAAGACAGAAGTCATCTCCTTAACAATGATTACCTCTGGAAAGCATAACTAAGCAAAATTGATGAGTTTTCTAAGTCTTCTTCCCTGCGTCACCCAATCGTTACTTATTCTGTCAGTCACTCAAACATCTATGAGTGTGTACTATGTGTCCCAAAGACAAATTACACACAGTCCCCAAACGAATAGGAATGTAAAATGAAATCTTTCTAGTGCCAGAACACCACTTCTGTGATCATGTTAAATCTGAATTCAGGGAAAAACCATCCCCAAAGTTATGCTGAGAGAGCTGGTCCAACTGTACATCTCAGAAAAGAGAATCTGACACTACTTGAGTCTCATTTCTCCCCTTGACCACGGACATAGTAGCCATCTTGTGAGTTGGAGCACAATTCTTCACAGGAGGACTGACCTAGGTATACAGATAAAAGGATTAGAAGGCAGGGCCGGCCAGAGACACAGCTGTTAAGTTCCCACACTCTGCTTCAGTGGCCTGGGGCTTGCTGCTTATCAAGCCGTGCTGTGGCAGGCATCTCACCTGAAAAATAGAGGAAGATGGCCACAGATGTTAGCTCAGGGCCAATCTTCCTCAGCAAAAATAGGAGGATTGGCAGCAGATATTAGCTCACAGTTAATCTTCCTCGAAAAAAAAAAGGGGGGGGAGGATTAGAAGGGAATGAACTCTCTAATTACAGATAGTGAAGAAATTTCAATAGAGCTTTGAAACCCTAAAGCAGAGATACCCAAGTGTATAAGATAGGTCATGTTGAGACCTAAATTAAAGACTTGTTTGTTTTTACCATAAAATGAAAAGTCAAATCTAGAACAAACAGTGATAGTCAGATTTAGCTGATATTTAATGAGAAAAAGTACTTCAACCTCAGATGGCTCTATTTGGTCATTGCTCTGTGTTATATTTTCAGTTAAATTCCTTATGGAAATATTAACCAGTTGATTTGTTCCACTGTTTAAATAATGTGTTTTTACATCCATACAAAAGGCAAAATCTACTGCATCATGTATTAAATGTTCTGAGGATCAGGTAACAAACTGAAGAAAGCCTAGCCCAGGGCCCATGCTCTTCTAGTGGACATCTGACCTCTCTTCCCATTTGGTAAATTCCCCACTTGGCGGTCCTGGAGGAGGTAGTGCTGACAATGCCAGCTGCTCTCCCAGTGCTGACCTTCACACCCATTCCAGACTGACTCAAGAGCTACTGATGAAAGAAATAGATGGTGGAGCTCTTCATTCTCTCCAGTGGTAGCAGAGGTTACAGCTGTTGCAATATTGAGCTGCTGGTATGGAAGTGGCAACAGTACAAATCGTGACATCTTGTGCCCAGTAATAATGGCAACCATTTCCTCACCAGAGAACGTCTTTTCAAAAACAGCTTCATTGAGATATAATTCACATACAGTTCGCCCACTTAAAGTGTACAATTCATTGGCTTTTAGTATATTCAGAGTTGTGAGGCCATCACCACAACTAATTTTAGAACATTTTCATCTTCCCAAAAACAAACCCTACACTCCTTAAGCATCATCCCCCTAGTCTTGCCCTGATCTAAGCAACCACTAATCTACTTTCTGTCTCTCTAGATTTGCCTATCCTGGACATTTCACATAAATGGAAATATACACTATGTGGGCCTTTGTGTCTGTCTGCTTTTACTTAGTGTGTTGTTTTCAAGGTTTACCCGTATTGTAGCATGAATCAGTACTTCATTCTTTTTTATGGCCAAATGATATTTCATTGTGTGAATATGCCATATTTTCCTTATCCATTCATTAGTTGATGGACATTTCAGTTGTTTCCACTTTTTGGCTATTATGTTGCTAGGAACACGTATACAAGTTTTTATGTGGACATACATGCCCATTTCTCTTGCGTATATGCATAGGAGTGGAATTGCTGGGTCATGTGATAACTCCAGGCTTATCTGTTTGAGGAACTGACAGACTGTTTTCCAACGGAGCTGCACCATTTTACATTCCCACCAGCAGTGTATGAGGATTCTAATTTCTCCACATCCTCACCAACACTTGTTATTTTTGTCTTTTTGATTATAATCACCCTAGTAAGTGTGAAGTGGTATCTCACTGTGGTTTTGATTTGCATTTCCCTGACGGCTAATTATGTTGAGCATCTTTTCATGTGCTCATCGGACATTTGTATATCTTCTTTGCAGAAATGTCTATTCAGATCCTTTGCTCACTTTTAAACTGGGTTATTTGTCTTTTTGTAATTGAGCTGTATAGTTCATCAGATCAGTTTTGAGGCATGGTTTTAAGGGTTGTTCTTGGCTACCTAAGTCTACTTTTCCACACTTCTCAGGATTCTATGAGCTACCAATATCCTTTGAATAAAGCAATTTTCTGCTTAAATCAGGCACAGTTAGCTTCTGTTGCAGCTCAAAACTCTAACTGACATAGACCCTGGGAACACGCAGCACCCCTCATCTAGAGAAAATCACTTACACAGGCTTTACCGGCAAATGGAAACGTGTTCAGTGGCGGTGTTGTTACTAAACCCTGAGTTTCTGAATTCATGATTCTAAACTCTTAAACTATGCAGACTCATCTAAGGGAACTTATGGGATTGACAAGTGGAAACTGCGGCAGGCTGAGCAGCAAGTAGGAACTGGAGCAGAGAGAAATAGAAAGAAAACTCTAAGAAATGGTTGCCGTTTCTTGTCATTTTTCTCCAAGATAAAGTAGGCCACCGATTCTTGTGAGTTATTCAGATGATAAGGTGCTGATGTTCTGAGGCCAGCAGCCCTCTCTCTGCCTTGGCCCTGCAGCCATAGAAGCTGGGTCACCCTGCAGCTCCCTGCCAACCTAGGCTGGGATCCAGGGACTCCGCTGGGATTTTCCTTCAAAGGGTCAAGTCTGCGAATAAAGTAGGCGTCCTAATTCTATCAGCCGATTTAACTACACATTTGGTTATCAGGCAATTTTAGCTCCTCTATCAACACTGCTAACTGTGTGTGCTTTCTCCCACCCCCAGCCCGCCTTGTGTATCCTGGATTCTCTAAGGAGTCAGGAAAATGAGAATATCCTCTCTCCCAGAGCAATCTGAGCCGAGGGTTGGGAGAGAGTCATTTTCTGCAGTTTCCTGGGTAACATCCTTAGCTCCTCCTCTAAGCAGGAGAGACTGAGGTACATCTATCGCACTGTCTGCCTGTGGTACCCTCTCCCTTCTCTCCTAAGCACCCAAGTGGGTGCCCTCTTGTCCCAGGACAGTATCTTACATCCTGTATTTGAAGGGATTTGTTCAAAAGGGAATCCAATCTAAGGCAGATGCTGACAGGTTTACACTATTAACCCTCTCCAAGGGGCTTGCATTTCTATGTCATTAATCTCTCTCTATTGACTTGCATTTTGCCAAATTCAAAGACTACCACTCCGTTCTCATTCTCCGGACCCCGTTTTGGCTCCTAAGAACAAGATGACTTGTTAGGAGTGTGATGATATGAGCAGTGTTGATCTCAGAGAAGGAAACCTGAGATCCTGGGACAAAATGTTTTGTCGTAAGATCCAACCACTTATTCATTCAACAACCATTTCTTAGGCACCTACTGTGTGCAGGACACTGTGTTCTAGCTGCTGGAGATGCAGCAGAGAAGCAGGGCCCCTGCCCTCATGGAGCTTCCACTCTAGTGGTGGCAAGAAACAATAAATAAACAAAAAGATAGCATCTCAGATAGGGATAGGTGCTATGAGGGGCAATGTGAAATGGTGATAATGTGATAGTGAAAGCCTGGAAGAGAGCCGTGAGGCAGGGCAGTTGAGAAACCCTCTCTAAGAAAGTGACGTTTGCACTGAAACCTGCAGAGTGGATCTGGGGAATAAGTGTACTAGGGAGAGAAAACAGCAGTGTCAAGACCTGGGTGCAGGAACAGGGTTAATATGTTGGAGTTTCAGAAAGAAGACCGCGTGGCTGAAACGCAGCGAACATAGCAGAAAGGGATGAGACGAGCTGAGAGAGGTAAGCAGCTCAGGTAGGGCCTTGCAGGCTTGGTAAAGACGCAGAGACGTCAAGCATCCTGCTCCAAAGCACACAGCTAGTAAGTGGCAGAGCCAGGATGATAACCCAGGTCTTGTCAATCCTACCGGGTGTTTCTGCGCTGTAACCTGCTTTATGCCAGAAAGGTGCCGGACAAAGAGGGGATTTACTGAAGTCCTTCCTGGAGATCCCAAAACCCTAAGAAGAAACAAACACTGTTGTCTCACTCTTTTCTGCACATTCTCTCTTGAAAAAAAAAAATACTAGATATGAAAATTCAAAGTGCATCATGGTAAATCCAATAAAATTCTGTTTTTTAAGCAGAGGATGTCACTTTTATTGGTATTATGGTAAATACCTATTGAGCACTTACCATATGATCCCATAGAGCGTGCACAGAAGTTATTTTGGTGTTGCTCTGTTTGACCTTATGAGGATTCAGTCTCACTGGATTGCCTAATGTCTATTTTTAAACATAAGATCTACTCTCCCTAGTACACATTAGGAAACTTAATATAGCTAAGGTGCTCGTCAGGATTAGCTACTATGTAGATTTTCTTGGGTCTTCTATGTAGATTTTCTGAGTCTTCTATGCTTTGCTTTTAAAATTAGAAGTAAACTGAAGTAATTATTTTTAAAAACTAAATTTACACTCAAAAAAAAGAGAAAGAAATTTGTTAATAAAGACCAGACATGTGCATATTGTGTATATATATAAAATCTTGAGATAAGCACTGAACCCATGAGTTTTCTAGCTCTGGCTCTGCCATTAGACCAGGGCTGGAATCCCTGGCACACTTACCAGCTGTCCTATACGGGTTAAATTACTCAGTGCTGCTAAGCATACATTTTCTTCCATAAAGTGGAAATGAAAACAATGCCTGTATCATAGAGCTACTGTGAAAATAACTCAAAATCACAAGTGACACTGCTTGGAACGGTCCAGCTATTCCTTGAGTCAGTGCTGGTTTCTCTTCCCTTCTCTGGGTCTCTATTCACTCATCAGAAACATCAGCGGGTCAGGGAAATGATGCTAAGGTGTCTTCTAGAATAAGGGTCAGCAGCAGCCAGGCTTTCCTGCCAGACTTGAACTACAGGACCGTGAGACCTTTTGCTGTAGGCTGATAGAGAAGTGCTAGCAAGACAGACCGGAGACTGACAGAAATCTCCCAGGGGAATGAGCAAGGAGGCTTCAAAAACTGGGACTTGAAGGACCAGGGTCCTAGTGGACCCCTACCTCAGCTTCCCGAGGCCGACTCATTTTACCAAGGCATTGTCTTCAACTAGTTACTTGTGAGATGATTTGTGTCACGTCTGCCCTCTCCAGAGACTAAACTCTAAAGATTAGAAGCTGTTTGGTTGCCTCACTCCATGTTTGCGTTGCTTCACACACAGTCCGTCCTCAATAAATATTCGTTGAATGAATGAGCCTCCTTTCTCATAGTAGACACATTTCTGAGATCGGAGGTGTCATGAGTTTAGCTAAGCTACTCCATGCTATTGCTGCCCTGGCATCCATTTTTTTTAACCAAGTGGCCCCCAGGGGGCTTAAACTGATACTAGCCCCTCCTGCCAGCACACGCTCTAGATAACAGCCCACAGAGTCACAAGCAGATGGAAGAACCTGATGTGACTTCCCCAACAGTCCTGGGGATCAACACTCTCCCCCACGTTCCAGCACCTTCCCCTTGTGTCTCCCTCAGGTAAGGCCTCCTTGGAGCTTACCAAAACCCCACTCATTTTGGTTGGAATTGACGGATGCAGACAGCCTGGGAACCTCAAAGCACTCCACCCAGGCACCCTAATAAAGGTGTGTGTCCCAGGTCCTGCCTCTCTGCCTGCACTCTGCCTTGGCCTCCCCATGTATCCCCTTGAGATACGCCACGTACTTCCTCCAAGACCTGTGAGTGATAAACGTCTCTACTTCACTTTCTCTTGTGGGCTTTTATGGAACTTCAGCACACTATCCTCACCCTATGCTCCACTCAATAAATGTTAATTTAACAAGTCATAACAGGAGGAAATTAATTGTATTTACAGATCACCAATTTTAAGTGCCTTAGTTAAATCAGCCACTAAGAGGAAATTTGTGGTGAACGTAAATTTCCATTTAGCATGTGGACTTTTTTTAAAGAGAAGTATACTCAACCAAGCAAACATAGTAACGGCTCCATGAGAGGGCTTTGAGCATTTAGAGTTTGGTAGACCGAACAGTAGCATCAATTCATCCTCCCACATATCTCGGACTTGATCGGATTAGGATGTGGAATTCTGGAACTGGATGCACTCCAGTTGCCTTCACAGAGGACTTTCCTCTGGACAAAAAACAAAGCCTATTCTTACCCTTCCATCCATGATTTGGCTCAAGGGTCAGTCTAGGGGAGGTTTCTGACAAGTCACAGAAGGTGGGAATGATGACCCAGACATCCTAATTGAACAATCCCTCAGTACTTATCACTGTCCCCTCCAAGCTACTGTGTTTCCACAGTCACTGGGCATTGTCAATCCCTGGTAAATGAATGGTCAACAACCAACGAAATTCTACCTAATCTAACAGATTCAATATCCCAGCTATATCTGCTTCTTGCAGGAGTCTGGATGACCCGACATTCACTTGCTCATGCATTTGTTCAGTTATTCATGTCACTCACTTATTCATTCAATAAATATTCTCAGTCCTGGAAATCCTGAGTGGTTCTGGATGAGAAAAAGAAAGCTCAGACAGACCAGCAATTAGCAGCACAACAGCTAGGACCAGGAACTAGAGGACTATCCAACCATATTGTGCCTGGAATATCTTTCTGCCCAGCTGCAGTATCTCCTCTGCAAAACCTTTCTAAATCTGATTTTAAGAAGAATATATGTCTCTTCTCTAGTCCTTTGTTAATATCTTTAGCGTAGTACCTATGACATCATGTTGGAATTAAGGGCTTCCCCTCACCAGACTGAGAGCTCCTTGAGAGAAGCAAGTGTGCTATCAATCACCTTTATGTCCCTGGTGCCTAGCCCAGGGCCGAGCATGGAGAGCTCATTATCCGTGGAGCAGTTCTATGGATTCCAGGGAAGCTGATGGATTTCTGCATTGTCCAATATGGTAGCCACCGCCACATGTGGCTACTGAGCGCTTGAAATGTAGCTAGGTGGGGGGAATGGAGACATGCTGTAAATGTAAAACACGCTTCAAATCTCAAAGACTTAGCACCAAAAAAATGTAAAATACGCCATTAATAATTTTTATATTGATTACACATTGAAATGATACTACTTTGGATATTGGGTTAAGTAAAATATATTATTAAAATTAATTTCACCCATTTCTTTTTAATTTTTTGTGTAATGCGGCTATTAGAAAATTTAAAACTACATATGTGGCTCACGTTATATTTCTCTTGGATAATGGCGGGCTAAACCAAAGATTACTATTTTAGGTGCTAACCTCTTGCACATGATTCTCTAAGTTTTCTGGGTAGGAAGGGGAATTTGGTTATATTGTCTGAATTCTGTCAAGGCTTTCATTATGCCTAGGTTCAGAATATCCAGGAAAAAGGAGACACTTCTTCTTTTTTTTTTTTTTTTGCAAAATTCTATCAGTCAATATTTCTTACACTTTAGTAGGTTTGCTGTTTTAAAGAAAAAGCAATTCCAACTCTTGCTGTATTCTCCTATATTGAGTCAAAGTCTTACCAAGGGCATGTGATACCCATGCAGCCAACACTTAAATAGCTCTTCAGTTTATGGCTCCAAGCGCCTGGGTTTTATCCTCTCTCCGCCCTCAGTCTCTGGCATCCTGAGCAGTCACCCCTCCTATCTCAGCTCCTTCCACTGACCTCAAAAGAGCGCCAGCTCAGATAACACACTTGTCAAAACACCTAGGTAAGCACAGCAGTGGGAGACACCATATAAATAGATACATGGAAACAGAGCGCTCCGTACCGATAACAAAAACCATTTACAAACCCCTTCACCTTCCAAGAGGTTTGCTTCCTACAATGATTAGTTAAATGGAAATGTCACTAACAGTTTTAATTCTACCAGCTTAGAGAGATCTATTTTATACCGGCATGGGCAAAGCTGCAATTAAAGGTGATTTTTAAGTTTTTGATACTGCTGTGGCAAAAAATCCTCTGTATTTAAATGGAGAATTTAAAATTGACCAACAGAAAATGATCCAAAACAAAAATACTGAAAAATTTCTAAGTGATCTGTGAGAAAGACTAAAAGAGTCGGGCTTCATGGGTCTACAGTGAGAAAAACATAAAAATAATGAGTGTCTGTTTACATATCTCCCTCCATAAGGGAGACCAGGATTTGAAACATTCAGCACAGTGCTTGGCTTATAGTAGGTGTTCGAGAAATATCAGTTGAATGAATATATGAACATTTGGGGGGTTACTATTTAATGGAATACTGCAATTGCCACGTTTATCTTGGGTTTTTTTCAACCTTGAGTGATATGCTAGACAGTACACAGCTTCCTATTTTACTCAGGATACAGTTTGAAGGCCCTACTACGGCCTACAAAGCCCTACATGATCTGTAACCCAACTACCTCTCACACTCATCTCCCACCACTCTCCCCCTTCCTTAGTCTGCTGCAGCGACCTGACCTCCTAGTGTTCCTCCAACAAGCCACACATTCCTGCCTCAGTGCCCTTGCACCAGCTCTTCCCTTTCTTGAGAACATTCATTCCTTCAATCTCTGCTCAAATGTCAACTCATCAGAGAGGCTTTCTTCACCAACTCATCCAAAACGGTATAACCCTGATCCTGCTGTATTTGTGCTCAGGTCACTTACTGCTACCCGACACATTATGCATTTGTTTATTTGTCTCCCCAAACTGGAAAGTCACTCCTGGGAGGGCAGGAACTCTGTTCATCTCGTTCAGTCTGTACCCTGTGTGCCTAGAAAGTGCCTGGCACATAGTAGCAGTTCAATACACATCTGTTGGAGGAATAAACTAACATTCAGTTGGAGTCCAGACACCTGGATCTAATCCCACTTGTACTATAAAAAAGTTGTGGACTTTGAACCCATGTCTCCTAACACCGTTTCTGCATCCATAACAGGATTGGTTGGGGAAAGATGTTTCTAAGCCTCTCGCAGCTCTACATCCTGTGGTTTATCTGCTTTTCACATACAACTTTTGTATGACATTTAAGCAACCCGAAAATCTCTTTTTGCCATCCACAAACGACAGGCCCTCTGGGCACTTCAAGACAAGCGAGGACCCTGATCAAAAGGCCCCAGGTGAAGCCTTCCCCAGTCCTTCTAGGCTGGATGGCCCAGGACTTTCTCCCCACTGAGGAGCTTCATACAGACCTTTTCTTCCTGAAATCTCTTCTATTTTCTCCACCTAGAATGTGAACACCTTGAGGACAGAAATGGATTCTAGGAATTTTTGTATCCCCAGCACCTTGCATGGTCCACGTCAGCTGGCATTCCATGAAGATTTCGTGAATGAATGAACACAGGGAAGCCAAAGTGAAACAGGATCATTACTCACATTGAAAACTGAGACCATCGCTCTCCCCTCTTTGAGGAATGGTGGGCAGAAGGGAAAGCTTTGCTGCCAATACCGATTCATCTGAAGGGGTGTAAGAAACTAAACTTACTGGAACCTCCTAAAGGCTGAGCACTCCTACACACATTCCCATAGTTTATTTAATCCTATGACAACCTTATGAATTAGGAATTATTACTCCCATTTTATAGATGAGAAAACTGGGGCTCAGGGAGCATACGGAATTTTCCCATGATAGAATGGCTAATAGGATCCACACGCGGGCCTCTTCATGCCATATGGCATATTCATATCACTGAGTGATACATTGGAAGGGTAGTTCTTTGATCCAATATAAGTATTAGCATGTGGAATGGTGAGCTTTCCTGCACTGGAAAAGCATTTTTATAATTAAAGGGGTTTTTTCCCTTGATTCAGAAAGGTGGATGTAGATAATTCTATATATGGTCCCTGAAAGGATAAAGAAAAGATTTACAAGTAGATTACACTTTGTGCCTTTTGAACTTTTGAAAGTAAAGTTTATTTTTTCTGATGATAAAATGCACTATATGTTCATTATAGAAAAACTGAAAAATACAGATAAATATAAAGAAAACATTTTAGCCATTACCCCATCACTCGGAGACAACCACTATCAACCTTTTTCATCCTTAAGGTTTCCACAATATTTATGAACCTCTGAGAAAATGCAGAGGCAACTTTTCCATTCAAGAAGGGGGAAAACTCCCACTATTATTCAAAGGGATGAGGTCTTTCCTTTTGCTCTTCTGCCCTTTCGTCGTGGAAGCTAGTTGGAGCCATTCGAGTTTCACCAACAGTAAGGAAGGCTCCCTCTTGCAAAGGCAGGGAGGTGGCGAAAGCCTGGCGGTGGCTTGGAGTAAACAGACCCAAACTCACATCTCAGTTCTTACGTCTACCTGCCTTAAACCCAGCAAATGATAAAGAGCCTCACTTTCCTCATCTGCAGCAGGACAGTCACCTCACAGTGTTGCTGGGGGGGTTTAAAATGAAAAACACATGTTAACACTTAGCACCGAGACCGGCACAGAGAGAGTGGGCTGGGCCCTCCCTTAATTGTAAAACTTTGGTGGAAGACACGAAGGACGGGGTGAAGAATGAGGGAACATCATTCTTACCTCCCAGCCTTTAGAGAACATTCCTAGTTCTCACCTCTAGTGTCAGAAGGAAAAAGAGCTTAGGCTATGTTTGCAAACACACACAACAAGACAGTTTGATTTCTGACAAAGCTTTGAAGTAGGAGAAACTCAGGGATTCCCAGCTCCCTTAGGAGGTGCTCCCCACTGACACCTCTCTACCTCTACTTACAGCTACCACCTCCTTTGCCCTCGCCCCCACTGTGGTTCAGTCCCTAGACGTCTCCTTGCTTTCCCTCTGCCGCTGCCCGTCTGAGCTGAGCCCTCCCCAAACCCAACTTTCTAATCTGCCCATCAGGCTAATTTTTCAATAACACCAATCTGTTCTCCTAAATCCTGTTCGGAAGTTTACTGATTTCTTGTTACCCGCATCATCAAATCCAAAACAAAAAAATGTGATGGTTTTCAAGGGTCCCCCTCCCCACACCTCTTCCCTTATGTTTCCCTCCACTCTGCTCATTCTGCCCCCTGCCCTGGTGTCCACCTTACATCTGTAGTCAGAGCAAGCTGAACTTTACTGCAGATGAATCTTTACCTGAAGATCTTGACCTTGGTCAGAGCACAATGCAATCTCAGAGTGGAGCTTTGCATCATTGTCAGCTGCTCACATTTTAGGGTAAATGAGTTTTTAGATTCCCTGTGGGTAAATGTTGGTTGGACAAGGATATGAGGATCCCGGACACCACTAAGGGAAAGATTATAAAGGCTGGGATTGACAGATTTCCCCTTTTCAACACTGCCCAAGACTCACAGGTCCCTACTCCCCGTTCCATTTCCCACAGGTGCCTTCTCTTCTGCGTCTCCTGCCCGTTCTCTAAGGCCCAGGTCGTGCCCCTTCTTCTCAAGGCCATTACACTCTCTTCTGACCTTCCACAGAACCCGAGGTTGGTCCTCCCCATCCCTCTCATTTTTTCAGCACATAGTCTCATGCTCCCCGTATTGCTCTCTAACTTCTTCCGTAAAGTCCTTGAGGGCAGGCACTGTGCCCACTCCCCCCTTGGTAGTTGCTTGGTAAATATGTGGCCGGTATTTCAGACTTCTTATCTGACTGACTATTCACCCTAATCAATGACACTTTCTGAGCATTTCAACATCAGCTCTGCTGGCTTTGGTCGGGCAACACTTTTCACTTTGGGTAAGATGGGCATTCTGAAACGCTGCACATCCATCTGTCACCCAGAGAGCCTTTCTACTGATAGTTTTAGATTCAGGAAGGGCCATCGCTGACTGACAAAACAAAAACACAACCCATACTCAAAGAGAATAAGTGAAAGTAGAAACAAATCCGTACAGAGAGGAGATGAGTCCCACTGCTCTCATTTCAGGGCCTTCACGAAGGTTGGGAGGGAAGGAGCTGCAAGTGGAGGGAGACCTATGTGTTCATCTCGTATTACCCAACCAGGTTCACATTTATTGAGACGTTGATATTTGGGACCATGAGAAAAAGAAGCAGGATTTTAAGAACAGGGGTTATTGAAACTCATGCTTCTTTTCTTCAAATAATTTACGGGCCTTTGCACCAAAATAAAGTCCCCTTATAGCAGCCTGGCCCCGTGCTAGGCATCCAAGAGACCTCCAGGCATTTGAAGGTTCCAGAGCAGCCTTCCCTGCCTCTGCCTCCACGCCTACCTCATACCCCCTTCTCTCTAGCTCCGTCTTTCAAGATTGTGCCTGTGCCTTGGGCCAAATGCAAGCGTTTCTGCACATTCCTGCAGTTCGGCGGGACCCTAAGCAAATCCGCAGGAATGAGCAACAGCGCCGGTCACAAGGAGCCGGGCTGGGGGGCGGGCCGGGGGAGGAGGGGGGGGAAGTTCGCCGCGGCAGGCGGGCCTGTCACTCCAGCTGACAGCCAGCACCTTCACCTTCCAGTTCTTTACCAAGACGGCGCCCCCAGAGAGAAAGCGCTGAGATGCAGGGAAACGAACTCCAGCTGAAAAAGACGGGCCCGGGCCGGGCGCGGCCCCCCGGCCGCCTGCGCTCGCCGCGCCCGCGGGAGACCACCTACCTGGCGTCCGGCTCCTCCTCCGACTCCGCGGCCGTGTCCTCGCCCTCCTCGCCCTCCGACTCCTCCTCGGTCTCCAGCGCTCGGGGGGCCTCCTCGTCGGCGTCGGAGCGGAAGGCGCTCTCCCCGGCGTGGGTGCTGTCGCTGCTCGCCATCGCGCCTCGGGGCCGGAGCCGGAGCCGGAGCCGCCGCCGCGCCTGCTGTTCTCCCTCGGACTGCGCCGCCGGCCCGCGCGGCCCCGGAGGGCGGCTCGGGTTCCCGGCCCGGGGGCGGGCGAGCCCGCGACTTTAAATAGAAGGCGTCAAAAGTTTCGCCACCGCGCCTCTGGGGCCCGGGCTCAGCTTCTCCTCCTCCCCGCGCGTCTGCCAACTTGCCGAGCCCTCCCCGGCCCAGGCCCGCGGGCCCCGGAGCACCCTCCCAGGGGCGCAGGCTGGCCGCAGCCGAGGCGAGCCGGGGCAGGCGCCGGCCCGCCTCTCTTCCCTCCAGAGTGGGTCTGGTAGGTTGATGATTCCAGCCGAGTTACCTGTTGGGCCCTTTATCCCAGCCTAGTAGTACCTACTCCTCAATGAGCAGAGCGCCTGCTAGGTCAGGCACTCGGCAACGGGGCTCGCTTTCATCACCCCCACAACTCTGCTGTGGTGGGCTTAAGTGCAAAGCTGGCTTCAGAGATGAGAAACCTGAGGCTCAGAAGAGCTTGGGTAGCTAGCTTGCTCAAGGTGTCCGGATAGCAAAGTGACCCCGCTGGAAACAAAGCTAGATCTACCCGTTTCAAAAGCCCACTTGTGAACCATTGTTCAGTACTGGCTCCCTTTATGTGTGCCAATCGATAAACTGTGTATTCCTCTTCCTCAGTGACCCCTGTATTGTTCAGCCAGGAAATTTTTATCTCCACTAATCTTAAACCTTGAAGAGGAATCATTTCCCCCGCATTGGCCAAAGGCTGTTTTGTCTGAAATTCAACTCAAAGGCCCTAGACTTTTGGTTGGGTCACATCATTGCCTATGCTTAAAACCCCTCAATGGCTTCCCCCTGCTCGAACACTAGAGCCCAAGCTCCTTGGGAAGATAAACCCTGCACAACAGCCCACGTCTTACCTGTCTAGTCTCTTCTTTATTTTTAAATTATTTTATTGATCATATTGGCTTATAACATTGTGGACATTTCAGGTGTACATGATGCGGTCAGTAGACTGATATTTAATAATGTACACCTGGGCTCTCCTTTAGACATCAGGAGTACCCAACATCCATCAAGTCACACCACTGTGCATTTATTCACGCAGTTCCCTCTGCCTGAAAGGTTTTTCCCCCTTTATTTACCTGGTTACTCATCATTCAAGACCACACCTTTCTCTGAAATCTCCAGGTTAAGTGCAATACCGCTCTTCCAGGTTCCCACATTATCCTATATTCAAATTATTTCTGTGTCTCCTTCCCTCATTACACTTTGTAAGGTTGTTACTCATCCTTGTCCCACCATCCCCATCTCTTACAACCCAGAAACTAGCGAAGTACTTAGCACATAGTAGGTGCTTAATGAATGTTCCCTGAAGAGAACGGGACCAAACCTGCTGAGTATGCAAACAGGTAGAGGAATCTTTACAATACATAAAGACATTCTTTTCATGAATATGATTTTATGGCTAGAACAGCCACATTTTTTTTTTTAAGATTTTATTTTTCCTTTTTCTCCCAAAGCACCCCAGTACATAGTTGTGTATTTTTAGTTGTGGGTCCTTCTAGTTGTGGCATGTGGGATGCAGCCTCAGCGTAGCCTGATGAGCGGTGTCATGTCCGCAGCCAGGATTCGAACTGGGAAATCCTGGGCCGCCGAAGCAGAGCGAGACAACTTAACCACTCGGCCACAGGGCCGGCCCCCACATTTTTTCTTTTTTTAATTACAGCAAATTCTATTTACAGAGTTGTTAAGTACGATGACTCTAAGGTAGTATTCACCAGTTACAATAGCTTACGTGCATGCATTAGGTCTGTGGGCAAAGCACTGCAGATAGCTTGGACACAGTGTAGAAGCAACAGTTAGTGCGCATGAGAAGGAAAGACAGCAGAGTCCAGCCTTGCAGGGTTCCCTGAACCAGGGTTAACATCAGCAACAGCCATTCTCTGAACATGAGCTAGGCTTTTCCATTAGTCATCCCAAATGACTGCTCACCTCGGACAGAAAGAATTCAATCGCAGCTGTGGGAATCTGGTAAATACTCATCAAACCTACAGGCAGCCATTGTATATTCCTTCCATTTAACTCAAAATTGCTTGGTCACACTAACTGAAGTCAACAAGATTTATTTGCAAAGATCCTAGTTCAAACCAATCCAAAATTTAGAATTGCAGTACAGATTACACGTTAAGTTTCTAACACTACCTTCTTGAGGAACAACACATGCAAATATATAGAAATGGTCAGATCAATACAGAAAGAAAATAAAGGAATGTATTATTCACCTCATGATTAAATAAGTAATTCATATTGAAAATAACTGAACCGTCTAGAAAGTGCTCTCATATATAACAGCCCACGTATCTGACATATTTGGCTGTCACGAGGCACATAATCTTAGGCTTCAGTCTATCGGTTTAGGATGGAGAAGTTTAACTTCTTGATCGATTTGTTACGGCACACAGCTGAAAAGCAGCAGCAGTAAGATGGGCGGGATCGTCGAAAGCTAAGGAAACAGTGGTAGTGAAGGAGTCCACACCACGGTAAATTTGGGGGCTTCATTAGGAAATGTAATACTGTAGAGGCAGAACGCCTTACACACTTACCCATCCCTGAGAGCTGCACAGTGTTACTAGAGAGTACTATGACTGTTATTCATAATGATTACCTAGAGTCATCACTAGAATATTAATTATTCTCAATACCTTCTGATAAAGAAGAGCTGCACAGGGTATCACACATTTTAGGAAAATTTCCAAGAAAAAGAATACATAAAGCTTAATTGCTTTAAAGTGTTAAACATCAGTAATCTAAAAAATTCACCTCTGTGAAAAGCTTCATTCCTAACTACGCCAGAAAAACAGGCTGTTTATGTGGTTAGTTGGGTGAACCAAGAATGAACTTGATTCCAAGATTCTCTGTCTAATCTAAATAATCAAGCACAATTAATTGGATTCAGTTCAGTTCTGGATGATAATTACAACCTCAATTTCATCTCAAAAGTAAAGGCTTACAAAAAAAAAAAAAACACCACCACACTGACAATTTCCAGATACAAACTTTATTCCATTTGACATCATACAAAAATTTAAACTTAAAGAAGAAAATGACAATATGCACCTTTTACAAGTCAAAGAAAAGCAAGTCTTAGCATTTGAATTGGTCTGCAAAAAAACAAAATACATGAGAGGTACAAACTGTGCTACAGCAGGTCTAAAAGAAGTTGTACACAGTCATTTTGAAAAAAGTTAAAACTGTTTTCAAGATTACTTTTCATATTTAAATGTACAGGAGTTGATGAATTTACAAATATTTACATAAACCAAAACAACCTTAATAAACACTGTAGCTCTTTTAGCAGCCACCACTACTTCTTCACGTGGGAAGGAGATACTAAAAAGATATCGTTACAAACATTAACACTTTATTTATAATAATTTCGTTATGTCTTACCTAAAACATTTTATAGTGGCTTACTGCCTAAAAGTTCCAGTTTAGATTACAATCCTATAATTGTACACAGAAAAAAGTCTGATACTATCAATAGGATATAATCTCAACGTTGATCTTTCAGTTTCTGTTTCATGTCACAGGGAGAGTAAGAGCAGGAGAATGGGAAGTAAAGCCAGAGTGTACATTGCACTAAGTTATCATAAAGCACAGGAGACTTAATCTTTTCAAAATGTCTACACTGAACTGATCCTTTAAGACAATTCACTAACTGCCGAACAACACAGTCAGTGCTCATATTACTACAGTGCAAAATGTACTGTCGTTTCAACAAAAAAATTAAAGCAATCTCAAAAATACATCAAAAGCATGTGAGGTACTAATGACATGCTCACAGAGACACACCCAAAGCCTCCGTCTATCCCGGTGAGTCACGTGAAGACTGAAGGCAATTGTCCAGTATTTCACGCCTCTCTGCAGTGATTTCATTGAAATAAAAGATGTCATTTTGCTTCAAGTAACTGAATAACTGACTTGACTCTTCACCTTACTAGAACAGAGAGGCAACAAACCATCGACTATAGGTTATGCTGTAAGTATGTCTGAGTCGGACCCTGTCCAAAATGCCACACAGCTCCTCAGTATTAGCACGTGGTACAATTAATTGAAGTTTATATCAAAAACCTTTTATTTGTTCAGATAATTCCCCCAAAAATATTTTATCTGATCTCCTGAAAATTCATGCCATAATATTACTAGTCATCAATGTAAACATTTTCAAAAATACATCTTTAAATCAAAGGTTTTTATTAGGAAATGTCGTAATAAAATATGCAATCTTTATATAAGTATGTCCTCTTAAAAATAAAACATGAAAACAAGAAGAACAATTAAAAAGAAACCAGGATGGAGGTAAACAAAATGCATTATGATGTTACTATTGTTCTTTATTTCTCAGAAGAATTTATTGAGAAATAGAGGCCAGTTATCTTTTCAGGATAGCAGCTCTTAAAGGTAGTATACTGTTCAAATCTCTTTTGTTTTTCAATCTGTGCCATGACTAGGAAAGAAAGAAAAATCATTCTTAAAATCTAAAATATACGTGGAACAAAAGACTGAAAGGACAGTTACTAGAATGTTCATAGTAGTTCTCTCTAGGTGGTAAAATTTGGGGTGATTTTTTTCTTCTTTGTGTTTTTATCGTCCAAGTTTTTAATATAGTACAAGTACTGTTTCTGTCATCAGAAAAGAAAATGTTATTTAAAAGCTCCCTACCAGTGTGGTTCCAATACATTAACAAAGAAATAGGCACACAGGTGGAACAAAAAGATACAACTGACAATATTAACATTTAGTCACAGATTTAAACAATTTCATCTAAAATAGCAAGGCAGTTAAGACAAAACCTTGGGTTTCAGAGGGTAAGGGAAAATTACTTCAATTATTTGATTGACTATTTTGCCTCTAGTAAGCTTTTTCAATTAAAAATAGTATTTAAGAAGAAGAATCTATACAAAAGCAATTTATATATGCCTCTAGAGAAAAACAATAAATAGAATTTGAAGGAAAAAAAGGAACTGAAATTCCTTCTTTTAAAGACTGGCACCTGAGCTAATATCTGTTGCCAATCATCTTTTCTTTCTTCTCCCCAAAGCCCCCCAGTACATAGTTGTAGGTCCTTCTGGCTCTGCTACGTGGGATGCCACCTCAGCATGGCTTGATGAGCGGTGCTAGGTCCGCGCCCAGGATGCGAACTGTGAAACCCTGGGCTGCTGAAGCGGAGCATGAGAACTTAACCACTCAGCCAAGGGACCAGCCCCTGAAATTCTTATTCACAAGCTAAAACTCTCTTGCTCATTACCGGGTGACTGCAGATCTCTGTAGTTTGTTCTCACTCCAGCTGTGCAACTGACTCAAACTATTGTTTTTAAGCTGACTAACTGTAAACGAAAGCTCACCCATCAGTAAGAGCAGCATCGCGGCAGTGCTAGTTTTGAGTTCTCAATATAATCTGATAGACAAGAATCTGTTTTGTTTTGTCCCGCGGAATTCCATTAATTTTAAATTTTCTATGCTGGCTGACAAACTGAGAGGCTCTAATCCGAAGGACAGCTCATAATATAACACACTTGCATTTTTAATTATCATCAAAATAAAGTTCACTTGTATGTCTAGATAATGAAAAACTATGCCTCTAAAATGATCTCCACAGTTCACTGATCTTTTTCTTCTCTGAAGCATTCTCTCCTATATACTTCATAGTAGATACTTCCCTTCAATGTGTTTCTACACTGTACTGAGAACTCCTTGAAGACGGGCACCACACCTGGCAAAATCACTGATGAATAAATTCACACAGTGGACTAAATAGCTAAGGAATAAACTTCAATTTATAGTTTATATATAAAATGTGTGTGTGTGCGCACAAACACACCCATTTTTTTTTAACTTCTCAAAATATAAACAAAGATAAAATGGTGCTCAACTTCCTTGTTACAGTGGGGTATGCAGAAGAAAAATCATGGACGGGATATCAGCTTTCTTCTAAGGCTACAATAAGTTCCCCGATAGTTTAAGGAGGGAAAGGAGTCCACTAGATTTTACTCACTCATTTTGAGAGCTTGTAAGCTCATGATGGAAATGCTTATTTCCACAAAAGGGAAAGTCACGTGAATGGAAACAGAGCCAGAGCTCTCTGAAGGAAAAGTAAACCTGAACTCCACTAATGCGTTCCCTGCTGTGCCACATTAATGGCTTCACAACCTAGGAATCAGGGTCATTCTGTCCTACTGCAGATGTATGTTTTCATTTTCAAAGCACGCTAGTCCACTGCTGTTTTAGAGTTAATCTGATGCATTGTTTACCTTTAAAAATTGATCCTTGATCATGTCAAACTTCTGCTTTTCATGTACAGCTCTGGCTGTATTTGTTCCATCAAAAGGTTCTGCAATGTTAAATGCACATATAAACAAGAAAGAATTAAAATGAAAACTTCAGTTTTTTAATTTGGTTAAACTACATGAAACTGCCAATATTTGACAGTTTTTGACCTACAAAACAGCAATTGCATATGGTGCAGTCTAACATCTTATTAGATTTATGAATCTAATAGATTTATAAAGTTTTATATAGCAACAAAAATAGCTTTTATATAGCTATGAAATGTCTAATAAGGTAGATAAAATTCAAGTGAGAGGATGACTAAAAATGAAGTCATCAGCATATGTATATTAAGTCTAAGGCATAAAAGTGGATAAGACTTCTGAAGAATTACAGAGGATCAAGAACCTACCCTTAGGGGAATAAAAATAAGTTTAAGAAGAAAGAGTTATCAAAAAGAATAAAGCACTATATCCAAGAGAAGTGGTCAATGTCAAAGATCACAGGAAGGTCATTTTAAATTTAAATTTAATTTAAAAGACCACTGATTTGTCCAGCAGGAGAAAGGTCAATACCTTTGAAAGTAGAAATTTAATACTGGTGAGGATGGAAGACACTGCAGAGATTATGATGTGAATGGATGATTTAGAAAAAGATACAGTGGGAACAGTAACTTGAATGAGAAATCTGGCAGTGAAAGAAGAAAGAAAAGCAGTATAGCAAGAAGAGAAGACAGGAAGAAAACAAAGGAAGAGTTTTTATGTGTGTCTCCAACATTACCTTCCATGTCTTCACCCCCAGCACACTCATCATCACCCATAAGATAAGAGAGAAGAGTCCACACATAAGAGACAAGGAAACTGTCTCTATACAAAAGGACAAGGAACCCAAAGATAACAGTGAGAAAGGGAGGATAATTAAAGGCCTTAGGAGTGAGATGGGGTACCTGAAATAATGCCAGCAGTAGATAAAAATGACTAGAGTTTAAGAATTTTGGTATTGAAAAAGAGAAAAAAGAAAGTATTTAGAAAAGCTGGTAGGATCAAGTCAAGAGTATCCTTCAAGGACGAGAAGACTTACGTAGGCCTTAAAGCTGAAAGGGAGGAACTAGAGAGAAAGAATGAAGTTACTAGAAAGAGGAAACGTAACTGAGGGGAAAGATCTGGAAAAAGTGTGAAAGAATAGGAAATCGAATGCAGAGGTTAGCTTTAGATTTGTCATATAATCCAAGCAGGCCCATAATCTTAAAAACTCCTTTTATTTTTTTTTTATTGCTTAGAAAGGCTATTTTAAAAAGGAGTTTACTGTTACAGTGCTGGGTTTTTTAAATAGAACAATGCCATACGCCAAACTATCGGATCACATCACGCATTGCACTTTACAACAGTGTTCAATATTCAAAAGAACACAGGTAACTAAAATAATATACACCCACTGTGCAATTCAGCAAACCAAACACAAAAGCAGGAGATTTATTTCATATTCACAAACTCTTAACACGTTAATCCAAGATTAAAATATTCTAAATTTGATGTTTTCCTACAAATGCTGAATCTCAAACCTTTATTCTTTTTTACCTCAAGATTTACAAAAGTCATCAACTTGGCATCTGTGAGAACAATTTTGCCTCTTGAAGTCAGTTTCCCACTGACTCAAAGAAAGATTCAATTACATGCAAATTAATTTTAGAGAATAGAATATCTTCAGAGCACTTAATACTTAAATTAAAATCAATTTCTATTCATAAAAATCTAGCTTGTATTAAGTATCAATATTTTAAGTATAAAGGAACTCATTTTATTTCAATAAGAATCATCATAAGAAGATATTTTCTTCCACCTGTAGATAATGAAATTAAGTCTCAATCAACTATAAGCATTAGGGATGCACAAACAGGCTCAAATCTTAAACCTGGAAAGATTAAACACCTAAATTCTTGTTGATTATTTCTTACAACTAAAGAATTTAAAATTATTTTTAAAAATTAAATTAAAATTTTATAACGAAAAGACTCGTAAACCACTTCAGAACACAAACGTATTACTTTTAACTGAAATATAAGCTGAAATTGTTCAAGTAATTCTCTCAGTACCATGATAACAGGATGGTAAATAGAGAGGAGCTGTGGGAAAGCTACCTTCTACACAGATATATTTATTTCTCCATTCAATACCATCAGGCCTGGGAACGGCTTTGGCTTCACGAACTGAAATCATTTGACTGTTCCAGCTATAAGAAGAAAAACATCAATCATGTTAACTCTTTTCTTAATTTTCCTTTTATTTTTTTTACCATATCAGTAGTAAGGCCTACTCTGATTTTCTCATAGAATACTGAAACTTGCCTCAACTCTCAGCACCACAATCCCCATTTCCTCTTCTCTACTTCTTTTTTCTCCATAGCACTTATATTCTAGCAATTTGCCTATTTATTATGTTATTGTATATTGTGTGTCTCCCACAAGCAGAATGAAAGCTTCAAGATGCTGAGTTATTTACATATTTTTTTCGTTGTTCAACTAGTTGCTTAGTAGACACTAGGCATTCAATACATATTTAAGGAGTAAATGAAGTAATATGAAAAATAAGAACGCGTAAGTAAGCAAAAAACATAAAAACCATGTTCATTGTCAATACCCGAGGAAGTGTTTTTTGGGGGTTTTTTTGTTATTGTTGAAGAAGATTTACCCTGAGCTAACATCCATGCTAATCTTTCTCTATTTTTTAGTTACATGGGCCACCAGCACAGCATAGCTGCTAACAGAGTGGTATAGGCAATGCCTGGGAACTGAACCCAGGCTGCTGAAGCAGAGCATGCCAAAGTTAACCACCAAGAGACCAAGGCTGGCCCAACAATTTTTTATTTGTTAAGAGAGAGGTAACCTTTTGGTGTTGTTTTCTGGTTATCACAAAATAATTCTTGTTCAAGTACATCTCTGTTTGTATGATTTGGGAAAAAAAATTTGAAATATTCCAATAAAGGTATCGGCTGCTATTTTAAGAAAACAAAATACTCTATGAAAACATAGTGTTATCGTTGTATATTAGACGTAGCTGTTAACAGTGAAGTTTTATTAAAGTAAAACAATGCCATCAGCATGACTGAAAGTAAATTATCCAGTCTTTAGTATGTAGTAACCTTACATTCTGCTTTTTAAAAATTTCTTCACAATTATAATTGTTTTGTAAAGTACAATTTTCTTTTTTTCAAGGAACATTCTAAAACATATGACCACTCAGCTTGTATGCAAGGGAAAAACGAGTTTGGGGAATAGCTGATATCTTTTATTGAGCCGTATTTATCAGCTTTCTTCACCATTTCAGTAAGAACGGAAAGACCATGGTTTGGGACCTTCCAATTCCAACATTCATCCTCCTCTTCCTGTATTTATCACATAGAGAACCCATAAGAATGTAATCGTGGTCAAGTATGGCATTTGTTTCTGGAAAATTAATTTCTAGGTTAAACATGCAAGAAAATACTGCATCTTGTGGAGTTTGATAAGCGAAAGGATCCCTAAAGTATGATTTTCTATTTTTTCTCCTCAAGAGTACAGTTTAGAAACACTTTGCAAAAACAGTTTTAAGTTATTTAAAAATATACATCAGAATTTCTGCTTTTTAAAAACGAGTGAGTTGTTAAAGAGAAACAGTATTGGTTACAGTGAGATGTTTTAGAACCTTCATGCACAGCAGCTCCGTTAGTGTGGACTCCAATAGAAAAGCAGTACACTGCTCTATTGATGCAAGTGTGTTTCCAACACCTTCTTTACAATAACGATGTAAAGGAGAGAGTTATAGAACCAGACGCCCGACCCAAACAAGATTACAATACAATTACACTTTGCGCTACTTCACTTCATACCACTGAAGACAAATTTTACTAATAAAATGAACTTTTTTCCTGAGACTACTTGTTTCTAACATCAATTTATAGGACAGCTGAATCTGCAGTAGAATTAAAATCGGAAACATGATGTCAAAAGGGGATAGACTGATTTCTTCTTTCAGATGAGTTTAGGATATTAAAATACTATACCCTGCTGTTAAATTACAACTTTTACTTCCTTCAACCAAAGAAACTCTCCTCACCACTCTCTCTCTATTAAATCCAGTCCCGAATTTATATTACATGCCAGTACTTGGTTCTAAACTGGGTTACAGAAATATATGTGGCACACTTATATTGACTTTATCATCCCTAACCAGATATCATTTAAGCTCCAACCTACAATCAACCCAAATAATACAGTTATTTAAATAACTATATCATTTGAAGTACTTCAGAGGAAAAAAGAGAATATTTTTAATCACTATCATTTAGACTGACAACCTATTGCATTTTCAAAGAATTTTCAAATACTTCTAAATTATTAAATACTTCAAATCGTAAAACATGATATATAACTTGTATACTATCTTTACTCTTAGAGGTGAATTTAAATGTAGAATTCAAATGGTAATAGAAATATTTCATTCTTTACAACAGATAGGAGCTACACTAAGCCTTTTATTATACTATATTTCTCTACCATAATTTGCTTGCCATGTCAAAATCTGTTGTAGTCACTCAATAATTAAAGTGTAAAATAAGATAATCTATAAAAGAGGGATGTTTCAGAAAAGAACAGAAGAACAGACATGGGGCCTAATATAATCTAAAATAGATTTGATAAGACATGAATCTTTTGAATATAAAACTGAGATTACTACCTCTATATTAGTAAGATGCTTGCTTCTTTTCTTCAGTAATGATAATGGACTCATCTATTAACTCTCTTCTGGCCACTCTTTTTGGGACAAAGTATCTTGAGATGATTGATTAAATTGGAAATGCGGTCTTCAGCAATATTACAAAGAAAAATTTAAGTGTAACAAAGGCAAAATTATGGGTCTGATACCATACAGCTGTATATTAAGATGGGTCAAATTAAGTGAACAGATTATTGTATATAGTTTTGTTTTATTATTAAGAGCTGGGAAGAAAACAAAAAGAAAACTTTGTCAGGGATTTCAAACTTCTTTAGAGAGAGAAAACTGTACTCTAATCCTAAGAGTTTTGTTTTGTTTTGACTGGCTCTTCTTCTGCCTGATCCTTAACTGCCGATGTCCACCAGGGCCTTGCCCCTTTCAATCTTCTTCTAATGCTAGAGCACCCATCTCAGGCCTCAATCCTCAGATGTTTCTTTCCCATATCATTTTCTCCAGCTGTGACCTTTCTACCTAAGCCGCAGGCCAATATTTACAACTAACTATTAGAACTGCCACCTGGGGTCCGGCCCGGTGGCGCAGCGGTTAAGTTCGCACATTCTGCTTCTCGGCGGCCCAGGGTGTAGACATGGCACCGCTTGGCACGCCATGCTGTGGTAGGCGTCCCACATATAAAGTAGAGGAAGATGGGCAGGATATTAGCTCAGGGCCAGGCTTCCTCAGCAAAAAAAGAGGAGGACTGGCAGTAGTTAGCTCAGGGCTAATCTTCCTCAAAAAAAAAAAAGAACTGCCACCTGGATGTTCTACATGCATCCCTGTGCTCACATTTTCAAGACTGAATTTAATACATTCTGTCCATGGTCAATTATTAAAATCACTTCCTTGTATATCCCCTCACTTCTCTTATCCCCTCTTGCTGCACTGAACTTACTTGGATGAAACACAACCATAATTAAATCTTTGTTTACTCCAATCCCTTCCCTTGTAGCTACAGATGGGTGGAGAAAAACATGCAACCACGCTGACCTTTAAATTCATGATGACTTAGCTCGAAAGGATCCTAAATGCTAACTACCCACCCATCATATTTCCAAAATTAATTCATTCCTCTATTCTCCTAACATGACAATTCATACTTTCTCCTCACTTCTCAAATCTCCTCCCTCACAATCATTCCCAGCTGACGTCTATGCTTCTTTTCACTAAAAAAAAAAAACCTAAACCAATCAAAAGATAATTTCCATTAGCTCCCACCACACTGATTCACCTTCACTTTCTGTATCCACATAGTCTGCTTTTTCTCATTATTATTAATGAATTACCAGTGCTCCTCTTCCACTTGTGCTCTAGATTCCAACCCTTCTTGACCCAAACAAGTATACTGTTCAACAATTTACTATGTCTTTTTCTGGTATCACCAATTTTGCCATCAAGATGGTTTGTTTCTTCTTTCTAAAAAGAAAATAAAAAACTCAACCCCACTTAATCCTCCAATTTCTACCCTATTTTTTCTGCTCCCCTTTACAAGCATGTAAACTCCTAGAGTTTGCATATACTACACTAACTGTATCTAATTCTTCCCCTCCCGTTCTTCTTGAGTCCACACCAGTCATGCTTTTTATCCCTATTCTTCCACAGAAACTGCTCCTGTTAAGGGTCTAGTAGCATCCACGTAGACCCATGCTCCAATGGTCAGCTTTTCGTTTTCATTGTGTACTTGGATCTATCAAAAAATGTGACACAGATAAATCACTCTCTCCTCCTTGAAACATTTTTTCCCTTGGATTCCAAGACACCACATTCTATTGGCCTTCCTCCTATCTCAATGATTCTTCCTTTTTAGACTATATATTTGTTCCTTCTAATCTCTAATCCCATTTTTATTTCATCTTTGTATTATGAAATTTTTCAAAGAGAAAAACTGAAAAGCATAAAACTCAAAAACAGTTCACCAGTTATTAACACTGCCCACATTTGCTTGTGTGTGTGTGTGTGTGTATGTGTATGTTTTGAATTGAACCATTTGTTAAGCTGGAGACATAATGAAATTTTATTCCTTTATCCTTTGGTATATGTCTACTAAGAATAAGGCCATTCTCTTTTATAACACCAACAGTATCTAGAAATTAACAGTAATTCAAACGCCTTTTATAATTCCTCCACCCTGATCAGATTATAATCAAGGTTCATGCATTGTATTTGATTGTTTCCTCTCTTTAACCTGGAAAAGTTCCTTCCATGTTTTTTTTTTTAAATGATACTGACTTTTTAAGAGACTAAGCCAGTTGTTTCACAGAATACCTACATTCCTACATTCCGAATTTGTCTCTTTCATTGTGTCATTTAACATATTCCCATATCCTCCCATAAGTCTCTTAACACTGGAGCATCTAAGGGTTTTAGTCTTTGGGCCTTTTCTCTTTTCTATCTATATTCCCTTGGTGTTCTCAAACAGTTTCATAGCTTTAAATACCATCTATCTGCTGACAACTCCCAAATACATAGCTCTAATCATGACCTCTCTCCCGAACTCTAGATTTGCATATCCAACTCTCTATTCAATATCCTCACTTAAATATTTTGTATCTCAATCTTAAGATGTTCAAAATCAATAATGTTCCTCCCTTGTCTTCTCCATCACACCTAATGGCAACTCCATCCTTTCAATTGCTCAGGCCAAAAACTTAGAAGTCATTCTTGACTCTTCTCCTTCTCTTACACCCCATCTAATCTGCTACAAATCAAAATATAAGCAGAACCTGACCACTTCTCATCCACTTCCACTACAACCACCATTCTCCAGGCCACATTTCTCTTAGATTATTACAATAACCTCTAAGTAGTCTCTCTGCTTCTGCCCTTGGCTCCCTTCATTCTATCCTTACCCAGCAGCCAGTCTATTCTTTCCTGTTATAAACTAAATCAGATTACACCATTTCCCTTCTGAAACCCCTCCAGTGATTTCCCATATCACCCAGAGGAAAAGCCAAAGTCATCAAAATTAACTATGAGCCCCTACATGATGTGGACTTCCTTAATTCTCTGACATCATTTCCTTCTATTCTCTTCCAGTCACACTGGCCTCCTTTCTGTTACTTGAACATGTTAGAAAACCCCACCACAGGGTCTTTGCACATGCTTTGCCTTCTGTTTGGAAAGCTCTTCTCCCAGACAGACACGAAGCTCACACCTTCCTCTCCATCAGGTCTTTATTCAAAGGTCACCTTTTCAGTGGGACTTTCCCTCATCATGCTAGATATTAAAATGCAATACAGGTAATAATTTGTAATGTCCTTTTTTAAAAAATGTATGTGTTTAAATATGCAGATATGTATTTTTAATTCAGCAGCTAGACTAGCAGTAATTACATGTGATTAGGCATCCAGGGAATAAAGAGGATTATAAAATATGTACCTTTTAGGGTTCTTAGAATCTTCCCAGTATCCATGAGTCTGTACGATATTTACAACTTAAATTTTTCTTTTGTTTTGCTAAAATACAAAATTATTACATTCTGACTATATTTTTTTCTAGATTCCTTGAGCCACCTGATCTTTTTTTTCCCCCTATTTTGTCAGTTCCCCATACCCAGGTACAATTCTAGAAGCTTAGGTTCATTTGAAGAATTTTTTAGCAGCAAGATTTAGGAGAAAGCTGTGAGTGAAGTAGGGAAGAAACTCTTAGTAATTTTTAAATAGTCATATAAAATTCCTGCAACACTTATACTGTATACTCAAGCATCCCTTAACAGGCCCTTAATTCTGTCTTCAAGTAAAGAGAATTTTTTAATTGAATATCTCAAAGTTCAGAAGAAATCCTTACAAACATTTCTAACAGCTGCCAGAATTCTTCTGCACGGCACCTAGTCCATTACCATGACTACATTCTTGGCTGTGCTCGTGACAGTCACATTTCTGAAAATATCTGGTAAGAAACAACAATGCACTTGACGAATGCACTCTATGATGAAAGAACAGGCAAAGATGTCTCCTAAATCATGTATCATAGTGCTAACACAGGCATCCAAAAGTTCAAAACCTCTTTCCAAGCATCAGCATCCTAGCCAGTATCATTTGGCACAGCAAGCTGGTTTCTGTTAATACTAACCTAACACACAAACCTGCATATCTATCATCTTGTCTCAGTTCAACAAAGCAAGTAATTTTCAAGCTATTTGCATGTAGATGCTCTAATCCTAAACTATACATGGCAGAAATATATCTTTCTTCTATGAATCCTTTTCCCTATCTATAAACTTCCCCCAATGCCTAATTCATATGACACAAGAGACGATGCCAATACAGTGTAACAATTAAGAATGTGGTTTTGGAGTCAGATCTGAATTTGAATCCCAGTTCTCTCACTCTCTAGCTGTACTGCCATGGGCAAATTTCAAGTACACAAATTCTCTCAGCTTGACTGGGGTTTACTGTGAGGATGAAATATGATAATATGCAGGAATCACTCAGCATACTGTAAGATACTAGGTAAATCCTCACTAAACAGTAACTATTGTTCTTGCAACATCTTAAAAATCTTAACTGTAGAATAACCTTCACTGTGTCTTACGTCCCATGTCTCATATAGTCTTAAATCTTTCTTCATCTTTATATAAATGAAAGTTCCTTCCTTTTTATCCTTGTTGCCCAGACCTACATTCAGGTCCTGGCCATTTTCAACCTGGATTATGATTTCTTCACTCTCACTAACCTACCTTCCTCCAGCACTTTTCCTAACCTAATTCAGTAATCTTTAAGTCATCTTATGGATCTTTGAATTATGTCTATAATCTTACTCTCTGCTTCAAAATTGTTTATTTATAAGAAGCATGTTTCAAATACCCACTATCCAGCACTGGGCTAGGTACTGGAGATACAACTGTAAAGAACACAGGCACAAACAGTCTGGTATAAGCTTTACTTTGAGGAATTTAAACAACGTTTGTTCTTTCATGCCCTGTGTTTCAAATCATCTTATAAGAATCAGGTTTCTTGGAGCTATCATACCATAGCAGATAAGACAATACCAACATTGCAGTAAAGTATCATAGGCAAAAGTGTGAATTTTGCAGTCAAAACTATCTGAAATACTCCCCTTACTGGCTGTGGGTTCTTGGGGCAAGTTTATCTCTTTACATGCCTCACTGGCAAAATGGGCATAATCTAACACCATCTCATATGGTTATGATGTAAACCGAATGAGATAAGACACATAATATGTTTAGAATAGTTTTTCCCACCTAGTAATTGCAGTGTATTACTATACTCTCATTATTCCTCTCTCCAAACCTCTTCAAAGTGGTACCCTATGGTCACTGTACCCTTCTCCTCTAACTTTGTACAACTCCTAAGTTCTCCCTCTACTTCAAGTTTTTCTAAATTAATCAGAAAAGCTATGAACAACCCATAATCCGACTCTATGTGGACTAAGAACTTCCATAAGAACTTTCAGTTATGTCCAGTCTGATTACACACTTTAAGGTTTCATGTTTACACATCACCCTCAAAAAAAAAAAGGAAAAGGTGTACTTCTTGATTTGTATATCATACTAACACGACTATTTATTCAGATATCAAGTATTAAGCAGATCTTTTCCCAAGTTTGCCTTAGCTGTGTTTTTTCACTATAAATTTTAAGTTCTTAAAAAACAGACATTCCAAACAATACAGCACCTACGTAGGACCAACACAAACATTTGTTTAGGCCCTACTAAACATAAAATGAGATCACTACTGAAATCAACTAAAATTTAGCTTACTGAACTATAATTTTTTTACTAGCTAGGAATATGCAATCTTTTAGTTTATAATAATCATTAGATATTAATTTTTATAAACTACACACTTCTGGACAAGTTTACAACATTGAAATTCATAAATACAGCTTATGACCAAATTTGTAGCATTCACTTATATGTGAATGAATAAACACAATTTGAAGTTTCACTTACTCAAATTCTGTAGCGTAATATTTAAGAAAGCCCAGTAAGAGGTCCCCAAGACTTGATTCATTCTTTGAGAGGTAAGGAGGAACATTACATGGTGCTTGATGTACAAGGTGCAACTGTATAGCAGGACTGAAAGATTCCTGTCAAAAAGAAAGAGGGGAAAATGTAAACCCACTTAAAACATACACTAAAAACTTTATTAATCCTGACCTAAGGCTTTCTGAAGAAGCAAGAAGAAATTTTCTTTATGTTGGTGATTTAGATATTTAAAGATTTTCTCCCACTAAAGATTTCATCAGTGTCTGGAAAAACTAAGATATTTTAATCCTTGGCTGAGGTATATCACTCAGTTAACCAAATGATCCCTATGGTAGCAAAAGATTTTCTAATTCATAAATAAAACCTTACTGTACATACCAAGATTCCATCCAATAATACACAGCTTTATAAATGTATCTCTTTCTTAATTATATCTACAAGGAGCAGCTATACTTTATGCAAGCTATATCAAGCACAAGGTAAGAGTTTTTTCTAACTGCCACTTAAAATTTCTGTCAAAGGCCATAAAAGTAACTTTAATATATGAATAGTACATATACTGATTTTAAGATTTTTTTAATTGTTTAATTTCGTTTTTGTATTTTGTATCTTAGAGGGATGAGAAGACAGACATTCGACATGAATTAAACTTGAAAAGACAAAGAGGGCCAGGAAAAGTAGGAAGATAGGAATCATACCAGCAAGCAATATTCAGCAAACTTTTACCACACTATTCATAAAGAAAGGTACCATTTGCTTGCAATCCAGACCCAAACAACACACTTATTAGGAAAACTACTAATGGATATTTACTATTTTTGCCTATGGTATGTCATTCATTTTCACATCTGATCTTTCCTCTATTGGCAGTAAGTTCTGGCTCTAAAACATCCTAAATGAACTATAGAGATTCTCAAGCAATCCATATTCTTATGTTAGAAAATAATCTTTCTAAGGTAATGTGCATAGTGTCCTCAAGAAGAATTTTCTTTTTTCTTTTTTTTTTGAGGAGATTAGCCCTAAGCTAACTACTGCCAGCCCTCCTCTTTTTTGCTGAGGAAGGCTGGCCCTGAGCTAACATCCGTGACCATCTTCCTCTGCTTTATATGTGGGACGCCTGCCACAGCATGGTGTGCCAAGAGGAGCCATGTCCGCACCCAGGATCTGAACCGGCGAACCCCGGGCCGCAGAGAAGCGGAACGTGTGCACCTAACCGCTGCACCACCGGGCCGGCCCCTAGAAGGATTTTCTATATTTCCCTTTGTCATCAGAGTAGAAACAGGTTAAAAAAAAACAGCAATTGGTTAAGCAGCAGAATGACAACTACACTTAAGGTTCCCAACTATCTAACAGATCAACTTTGGGTTTATAGATATCAATTCAGTTAGCAATGTCTAAATAACTCCAACATTAAAAAAAAATGGAGGCTCCCCAAATAACTAAGTTGCAATACAGAGAAATAGGGTAGTGCATCTATTTAACAGTAGTCTTCAAAAGTCATCAGCAAAAACAAAGGAGTAAAAAAATCCCCTCCCCTGCCCATTACCTATAATTCTATCAATAATTTATAACTACCAAAAAATTATCATCTTTCTCTCAGAAGAAAAATTCTGCTCCACCCACACAATTCATAAAGCTGACACTCCTAAACTTGGGACTTCCCCTTATACTTCTAACAGATTTAATATTACATTAAAAGATGCAGGTAGGAATCCTAATTGTCTTTAAGACTAGGGGGAATAGCAGAGAAGGCTCAATTTATACTAAGAGTAAAAGCAAAAGGAATAGCAGGTATACCATCTCTGCCACCTTTTGTCTAACTTGTTAAGTGTAAAACTGGATTTAGACAACATTATTTAAAATTGTAAAATATAAATATTATTTTCTGGGAAATTAAACAAAAAGATCAAATGACAAGGAAAAAAAGTGGGTCATTGTTTAATAGCTTCTGCTCTGAAAGCTTCTTACTAATTTTTATTTCTAGCACCTAGCACAATAAGCATTCAATTTACACTGATGCTGAAATAGAAGAGTCATTTTCTTACCTGAAATTTAAAACTGTTTGAACCTCCTTTAAAATTTTATTTTGTTCAATAATTTAAAGAAAAAGGTCAGCAATTGTTACATTATAACTGAAGAGCTGTGAGACCTACTCTACTAAAATGCTAAATGACATCAACAATTTGGCCAGTCTTCTCTTAGTCCACTGTTCTTTTTCATGGTTGTATACAAAAAGGGCCATGTTATACATACTGAGGGAGAACTGAAGGAAACTCAAAACTTAAAAAAAAAAAGACTCCAAAAGAAGCTACAAGTAAGTGGGAATTCCATTTGACCCTAAAAAATCCTCATTTTTGGTAACCAAACGCATTACAGAAAGATTCTCTGCTTTGAGAAAGATTTCATCAAAGAATTTTTTTTAAAAGGGAGCTCCCCCATTGCATTTACATATTTAAGAATAACATACGCTACTTCAGATAGGACGGGGGTGGGCAGAACTTAAGCTAACATATTAGAAAGCACATAAAGAGCAATCCAAAAACCAAAGGAAAAAAAGCAGCCTTAAAATTACAACCTAAATCCCTGGAAAAACAATTTAACTGGTACAATGTAACATCTATTTCTTAAAGAGCTTTTTTTTTTTGGATTACCGATACTTTTCGCGGTCTGATTTTTTTTCATGTAGGAAAGACATCTTTATTACTCTTTAAGGTTATATATTATTTTGGGCTTCTAATAACCAAATGTGTAATGACTTTTCCTGAAAACACTTTCCACTTGAATTTAAATGCTGGTGTTTATATATCTTCCATTTCTCCTCAATGAATGCCAGGTTAAGAAAAATTTAATAGGCAATCCCTTGAGAAACATCTGAAAAGTCTCACTGTTTTTGCCCATACAACTGCCTACCAAAAACAGCAAAAACATCTTTTGTCAGAGTCCATCATTTTTCTGAGGCTGTGCCATAATATCCTAGTTTACCTTCAAAATTTGAAATTTGGACAATTAAGCACTTTCTGGAATAAATTACATTGGCTAAACTTTTACTTGGTAACTTGGTACTCGTTTCTCCAAAACGATGTATGGTTTAAATGAAAGATGACTGTTTTCCATCTCCAGGCAAACAAAGAAATTTAAGTTGCATAATTTTCTAATATGAATTATTAGACCCTAGAAATAAATGTTGAGGAAGGTCTCAAAGAAAAAGATAACTGATATGGAGTACTTCAGTCAAGTTCTGCCTGAATAGAGAAAGAACTAAATGATATACTGAAGTTCTACCAAGCTTTCTTAACTGTATCCAGATTACCACTAACCTAGTGATGCATGCTGAAGACTAATCATTAAATTTCCTTTAAATTACATCTGACTTGAGTGAGATTTTTAACGTTTTGAAATCATTTTAAGTATTTAACACAAAGCAGAAGTACTATAATGAAGCAGTTACGAGCATGAGTTTTGGAGTCGGACCTAGGTTTGAAACTTTGCTCTTCTATCAGCTATATGAGTTTAACCAAGTTACCTAGCTTTCCAAAGGCTCAGTTTCTTCACCCATAATATAAGAAAAATAATAGTACTCTAAGGGTTGTTATAAGGATTAAATGACATAATGTACGTAAAGCAGAGCAGTAATAATTACTTAGTATATGCCAGGCATCATTATTATAACTGCACATTTATACAATAATGCAGTATGGTTACCTTTTGAAACTTTTTTTTTTTTGCTTTTTCTCCCCAAATTCCCCCAGTACATAGTTGTATATTTTAGTTGTGGGTTCTTCTAGTTGTGGCATGTGGAACACCACCTCAGCATGGCCTGATGAGCGATGCCACGTCCACGCCCAGGATCTGAACCTGCGAAACCCTGGGCTGCTGAAGCAGAGCGTGCGAACTTGGCCACAGGGCCGGCCCGCTTTCTGAAACTTTTAATGTATTGTTTCAAAATTAACTTGCTTAGGATTTTTAAAATTTAAGTAATGTCAACTTTAAAACAATGGCTTTTGTCACTTAAAAAAAATAAATCTTGGGGCTGGCCCAATGGTGTAGTGGTTAAGTTTGGGGACCCTGCTTCAGCGGTCTGGGGTTCGCCAGTTCAGATCCCAGGTGCAGACCTATGCACCACCACTTATCAAGCTATGCTGTGGCAGGCGTCCCACATATAAAATAGAGGAATACAGGCACAGATGTTAGCTCAAGGCTAATCTTCCTCAAAAAAAAAAATTAAATTAAAATTAAAATTAGGGGCTGGCCCTGTGGCCGAGTGGTTAAGTTCATGCACTCTGCTGCTGTGGCCCAGGTTTTGCTGGTTCTGATCCAGGGCACAGACATGGCACCGCTTGTCGGGCCATGCTCAGGCAGCGTCCCACATGTCACGACTGGAAGGACCCACAACTAAAATACACAACCATGTACTGGAGGGATTTGGGGAGAAAAAGAAAAAAGAAAACAAAATTAAAATTAACCTTCACCAAAACTTTCAAATTTTTCTTTTCAAAAGTATTCATTTAGAGCCTGTTTTACAAAACTAATTAAATCTTTCATCATATTGTTTGCATTTTAAAACAGAAAAAAGTTGCTATACGAATGTGTGTATATACACATATATATGTAAAATTTAACGTATTTTCAATGTACAACTGCACAAACTCTACATTCTCAGAATTCTTTATTTCATAACTATAAAAAAGTGGGCTATTTTCTTACATCTCTATTCTGTTAACATAAACGGTTTCCTGGAATATGAAGATACCATTAGGGAAGCAAACAAATATAAGTTGTCTTGATAAATCTACCTGGCATAATTCCAGGCAAATCTCATAATAATATGCTGGCATTAAAATAAAGATCTCTTCATAAGCTTAATCTGAGTTTATATATTTAAACTTTCTCAACTTCACTTCTTTAACTTAATAGTAAATACCATGCCCTCTATCATTTGTTTTTTTAAGTCAGTAAGAATTAAGCAGCAATAATCAATATTCCTATACTATGATGTAGCTTTTGAAGATAAAGATACGCTCACAGTCTTTCATCCTTGTCTTTCATAATTTAATATCATAACTGAATTTAAATACTATACCAATTTTTAAAATATTTTCTAAGTTTTGAGAAGATATGAAAAAGACTAAAAAAAGCAAAATCTATTGAAATTTTATTCCAGTCCAAAATTATCTTATCTTTTTATTCTATTTTAACTATATTATTATATGTATTATATGTATAATATATGTTAATATATAATATATATATAAAAAACAAAATTTAAAAGAACGCTGTTCCCTTGTAAAGAACAAAGTTTTTTTGTTATTACTGTGCAGTTTGAAGCCATTCTCAAACTTATCTACATAAGGCAAAATTCTGTCATATCTGCCTTTCTTAAGAAAGGTATAGGAACAATCAGACATACAGTCAGATATATACAAATCAAACGTAATAACAGAATTAGGTGAAATGATATGTTAGTGCATACTACTAACATTTTGCAATTCCTCAGGCAGCACAGTATAATGAAAAAATACCAGTTTCTGGATCTATAATTTGTGACCATACAGGCTTGGATCAATCATGTAACATGTACCTTTCTAAGACTTAGTTTCTTCACCTGTGAAACAAGGGTAACAACTTACAAGTTTGCTTAGGATTAAAGATATTGTGCATAAAATTTACAGTGTGCTGACATGACGTATATACTAAATGACAGTCACTAGTAATAAAAAACAAGCCGACTGCTTGTCCCATCAGATGGACCACTGAAAAAGCACTCTACTGATCAGCTTACAGGTTTCAGATAAAACAAAAAACCCTGTTAAGAGGAACTAGTAAGTCCTTATCCATGTAAACATCAATCTTACAGTAAAGATAATGTGCTTGAAATATTTACGACAATGTAAACAGACTTGAAAGTAAATTAAGACATTCTCAAATCTAGGAGGTCTTGCTATTCATATTTTTTACAGCCTTGGGGTGGGGCTAGTATTAAATCTATTTTTCTGTTACAAGCATAGAAATAAGATTATTAGCAAAAGAGAGGTGGAGAGAATAGGGTCAGATGTAGTGTATGTGAAGAGAAGTCAGGACTCTGTCACGTGGGAAAGCCAGATAATTAGAAAAATGAAACCAAGAATTAAAAATAAGGCTCTTCAAACTAGAACATACTAATAAGAACCTGCGTATCTTATCATAAAAGCAATACCCCGTCCTCAAGCATAGTGCATTCAACTGAAATTTCATCAATATTTTATATTAGCAAAAAGAGTTTCAAATAGCACAGGGTTTTAAGCGAGAGTTCTGTAGAGGCATCTATTCAATAAACAATAATAGATTCTTTGAAGGATAAGTTTAAATATTAGATCCTTTGTATGCTGAAAAATATATGCAGCTCTTTCTACACTGAAACCTAGGTCTTAAAGAAAAATAAAGTTGGGACAACAAAACGAAATAGTAAACACCCAGAGATTATCTTTGACCTTTCAGTATGAGCTAAAGAATCAATACTTTATGGAGAGAAGAAATCATTCAAGAATAAGGCCCAAAAGTTCGAGTTACTTTTATTTCTATACTTTCTGATGCTTTCATTTTTCATAATGTTCAAGAAAGCATAAATACTGATCCCTAGCTATACTGGAAACTCATTATAATAGTTCCTTGTAATAGCAATAATTAATTTTTAAAAGCAGGAAGGTAAGATATCCAGATTTCAAACAGTTCTTGTAAACGGCGTCTTCTAGTAGATTACCCACCACAAACTAGGAGGTCCCCACTCAGCAAAACTCTGACAATGAACCCTTTATCATCCAGCACTTGGCATGTGTGCATTATAATACTAAGTGATGTTCAAAAGCAAGAATATCAGTTCTTCTCAATTATCAAAGATTAAATGGCATTTAATTTAGGTTCCATGCCAAGTATATTATATTTTGTGTGACACATTTAAAACAAATAAGTTCTTTGAAAGTTGATCACTCAAGCTAGATAGCATGTTTTCCTTTGTAATATGGCCACTTACTAAGTTTAGAAAATAGCTCCCCTTATAAGTTTATGAAACTAACCAGTAAAAATTAGGTGGTTTCAGCAGGTTGATCAAACAATATTCTAAACAAGTAGCTTAAATATTATTTCCAAATAAAACCAGAAACAAAGATGACTACAGAGAAAAACAGAAATGGTAAAACTATAAAACAAGGAAACAGAGAATTCTGGAAAAAAGAACACAAAAAACTGGAAAAGAAACAAAAGTATTCATATAAGTGCGAATATGTACATTACCTAGGTTTCTCTAAACTCAAAGTGAATACATACTAAACTTTTTCTAGTAGGCACACTTCATTTCTTGAATGTTTCCAATTAACTTTAGCAGGATTCTTAATATTATGTACACAAGGATAGTATACTAACATTACCTGGTTTGGTTTATTACTTGGTAAAATCAAAGGAAAGATAAAATGATTATCCAATTTGTTCAACTTCTTAATTTTTTTCCCAGCTTTCAAAGTATACATACATTGGGCTGAAAAACTTCTGAGTTACTAACTAAAGAAATGCTGTAAAACTATATTTACAAATAGCATGAAAAAAAGTGGAATGAGTCCAAATGGGCCTTGACCAACTGAGTATATTTAATTAAGATTACTAACAATTATGAGCATCATGCATAAAATTCCACCATTACCATAAAAGACCAAATTGTCTGCCAATAACCAAATAAAACACCAGTCTTCTGAAAAGTATATGAAACATTTTTATTCTTCTAGCGGCCAATGCCTCAGCCTATATAGAAAATGTTATCAAATACTTAGAAGGTAACTATTACTATTTTTATATTCACATTAATATTGCATATAATAGTTCCACATATACTTGCCATAATATGTATTATAATAATTTATAAGAAACACTTACTGGGTAAATTTTTTGGATGGATGGAAGGATGGGTTCAGGTAGGGCTATAAAAAAAAAAGTTTAAAGCTTCTGTGATTCACATAATTCATTTTACAAAGCAATAATTTGTCAGCTACACTCCAGGTATGAGACTATAAGGGTTTCTGCTCAACAGTTTTCATATATTTTGTGAAATTAATTCTGATCCCTAAAGATTTAAATTCAAAATATATCTAAGTTGACAATTTAAGATTTGCTAATAAGCTATATATATATCTACATATATATCTATATAAACCAATGTTCATTACATGGTTTTAGAATAATAGGGCATCAATAAACGGACACACATCATTTGGTCCAACATCAGACACACACAAAATAAGCAAGACAAGAACTGTTCTACAGATACTGAATGGACATTGTTAAGATGGATGTTACTATCAAAAAAAATTTTTTTTTAAATACAGGCCAATGATACTACATCATGAAAGAACAACAGTTTATCATAACTGTCCTTTTATTATTTAATTTCTTCTAATAAACAATAACACCAAAATAGATTGTCTTAGGAAATTGATCTACTAGAAAAAACCCTGAAAAAACCTTCAACTTAATTAATTAATTTTACAAAGGAAAGCCTCAGCAAAATTAGAAATCTGAATTAGAAAATTTACACCAGTAAACTATAAAATAAATAAAATTTCATATAAAGAAATCACTATCTTCATATGCTACTATATTTTTTAATTGTCACTCTTCACCCTTTAATAGTTTTATCCAAATCCAACCTCAGTAAATGCATTAATAGTAATTTCACATAACTACAATGTAAATGGAAAGGCATGAAAGGCAAAGTGTCTAATATTCACTATATAAGAAATAATTAAAATATGATGTCTTGAGTATGATAAGATACAAATAATGCATTTTCAAGATTTCTTTAAGATTAAAGACCAAATACAGTACCGTATGATAAACTATGTATTTAAGAATTAGAAATAATGCATATAACTAAATAAACTCAGTAACAAACTTTAATTCACTTTTAATTTGCTATTTAGCACAAACTTTTAAAAAATGACTTCTGGAATACATTAATGTACGTATAATCAAACATTATGACCAATTTACATGGTCTCCAATTATGACTATAAATGTATAAATTTCTACCATATAGTATTTAAATCTCCCTTCTGTATCATGCTTTATTCCCAAGTGGAAAATTTGAATAAAATGAAATTTCATGGTAGTCTAGAATGTTCACAGTATCTGACTATTAGGGGAAAAGCCTCACTCACTACTTACCAAAATCACTCTTAGGAAGTAAGGATACATATTTTTTTCTCCAGAGGTATTCAAAAGTTCAAAATCCTAGAAGCCCCTACAAACAAACTCAAGCCCCAGCCACTTTAATTCTAAAAGTCTCTGTATTTGTATAACATTTTAAAATGGCTTTCTAGTAATTTTTGTTACAATAGAAAAGCCAAATTAGAAAATCTTACTAGAAATTAGTTTACTCATGTAAAAACCTGAATTTCTTTGCCACTAAATACTCCTAGTAAAATAAAATCTCAATTTAAAAAAAGATGAAGAAAGGGTTATACAGAATTAGGGAAAAAAAAACCTCTCACTCTTGAATCATAACTAGAACGCTAGAAGAGAAAAACAAATACTAACCACTGAGTTAGGGCCTTTCAACAGACAAGAAGCCTTTAGAACTCAGCTTTTGGGGGCAGGGATATCATTCAGTAAATCCCTTGTCTGACAACCTTAAAGATTTAAAAATACCGGTCATTACAGAAGCACTCAGTGTACTGCGGCAGTTATTCACTAACACTCTCCTGATAGTAACCTCAAAGCGTTCAGTAGTTTTCAAATGCTTATGTTACTCCAAAGCAAAACACACTCTGGGAGACTCCGGCTGTGTTCTATTGGACCTCAAACACACTCTGGGAGACTCCGGCTGTGTTCTATTGGACTTCAAACCTGCGGACTTCACTCTTCTAAAAGAGCAGATCTTCAACAACACTAAGCAACCACTAATTCTGAAAATACAAAAAAAATTTAAAAATGCCTAAGATAGTTCTGTACCTGGTAACACAGCAAACCATCCACGAATATTCATTCATATTATTAATTCTAACCAATTTATACTTTTGCCTGTATTATTAACTCAATCTTAGATTGCCATTAAAATCTCTTCTCAATGCCTTTTTCCCCTTGCTTTCACCAGTCACCTTTTCAAGCATATGTCATCTATTATTGACTGTTGAAGTTCATTCTAAAAAATGCTTTAGTTAATCTTTTCAATCTTTCTACAGAGAACCTGTTTCCTTTCTCTGTTCATGGCAGAAAAGATATTAAGTCATTTATGAAGTTAAACAAAACTTAAAAGTCCTCTGATCCAACTATTCCTGCCACAGATAAGAATATTAAGGCCAGAGAGGTGGAATAAATCACAAAACACTAGCTCACTATGGCAGAACTGGAACTGCTCAATACATCTTGCAGACACTTGCATAACAGAAAAAGCAACTACTTATTTCAATCTCTCTAATTTATTCTAAGCAGGAGTAGCTTAAATTTGCCAAAGTATAGGGTTACATTAGGTCTGGTGTTTGTTAAAGCTGACATCCTTTAACAAAGGCCTAGAAATGGTTGATGATAGTACCATTAATTACAAACCAACATCAGTAAATGAGACCACTTTGTCAAGAAAAAAATATGTTTAACAAAATCTAAAATAATTTTAACATAAGTTCACTACACTGGTAAAATACTAATGCTTGAATTTTCAACCTGCTTGCAAAACCACTTCGGGGCATCTGGGATTAAAGTACATTTTCTAAAGAAGACAATCAAATTAAAATTTCTAACATAAACCATAAGAACAGGGGGTAGGGCACATACTATGGATGCTCAGGTATGGTAAACGCTTTAGTCAAATCTAATTTTTAAATCACAACTGAAACAAAGGAATGAATACACAGTAGGTGGTGGTACATGAGTACCTGTCATATTATTCTTTATATTTTATAAGAAATATTTCAATCTATTCAATTTTTAATAAAAGTGAACTGTAATCCACAAGGGGACAGAGTTCACTAAAAAAGCATCAAAAGTAACATGTTTCAGACTGAACTAAAAAACTGGACAAAAAATGATTAGAGAGATAGAAAGTAGTATTTAAAACAGTCAACATCATATGTTTCAAATGTTTTGAGAAAGGCAAATCAATCATCAAACTAGTGTATATCCAAGACTAGTCAGCAATAAAAATACATGTATTAAAATTAGCTTGAAATTTTTTAACAACAAAGAGGAAGATTATCTAACCTTTCTGATGACCGAGTCATAAAACTTTGGCCCATTTAATTATATGTCTCTTTCACTAACTCAAAAAAATTTATCTGATTCTATAGTTCAAATAATAATATACTCTCATTTAACATATATTATAAAACATCTACAAGCACAGTAATATATAAAGAAAACAAATCCTGGTGTACATAAATAACCCCTGATAAATTTTTGGCACACACCTCTTCAATATTTGTATACAAATTAACACACATACAAACTCAAATATAATTATCTTTTTTTTTTTAACAGTTAAGTACCATTTATTGATCATTTTAGGTGCTAGGAACTTTTTTTTTTTTCAGGAAGATTAGCCCTGAGCTAACTACTGCCAATCCTCCTCCCTTTACTGAGGAAGACCAGCCCCGAGTCAACATCCATGCCCATCTTCCTCCACTTTGTATGTGGGATGCCCACCACAGCATGGTGTGCTAAGCGGTGTCATGTTCCCACCCAGGATCCGAACCAGCAAACCCTGGCCCACCGAGAAGCAGAACATGCGAACTTAACCGCTGCACCACCAGGCCAGCCCCATAATTATCATTTTTTAAATAAAACTGGTATCACGTTATATATGACAATATCATGAATATTTTCTTAAATCATAAATATCCTGAAAACGTGATTTTTAGTGGCTGTGTAAATTTCACAGTAGGACATATTATAATTAGTTTAATTATTCTCCCATTCTTAAAAACTTAAGATTATTTCTAATCTTTTATTATTTCAATAAACTCCATGAAAAACAGCCATATATATAAATCCATATACGCATCCCTGATAATTACCTTAGGATAAATTCTTAGAAATGGAATCATAAACTCAAAGGGTACGAATACAAATATTACAACACTGCTTTCTAAACTGTGGAAATATCATTAACCCAGAACAGATCAGACCTAGACATCCTGGAAAATGGTCTTCCATTACATTAACCTCAAGACTTCCACCCAATCTCCACGTCAGCTCACAGGGAATAAAAGCTTCTTTGACCAACAAGAAAATCATTTAATTCCTGTCTCAAGTGAAAAACATAAAACACGATGGATGGTGCTTGAGTTTATTTTTATAGGCCTTCTGAACATTCATGCGCCTCAAGATAATGGTCCACAATACAGTGGTAAAAGTTCTTTGAATACAAAAGTGAATATAGAAAACTGTCAAAAGAATAAAACAGTGAAACTTCTTTATAATGTTTTTCAGGGAATAACATTTCTAAAACATTTGTTCAAAGCAAAAAAATAGGAAATATGGTTTTATGGGCCTTACAAAGAACTTTTTAAAACAATGCTACTTGAAGGTAGGGTCAACAGGGAAGACACCATAATGAAGTTTAACTGCATTTCCATTTAAAACATTGGGGAAAACCTGTAATACTTACTTTGTAAATAGTGCAAAACCATCAATACAAGACTATAGCTGCTTAAAGTACCACGACTGGCATCATTTATCTCATGGTGACTCGCCCACTTCTTAATCACCAGTACTAACGGACGAACTCGATTTTCAACTGAAAGTAAAATTAAAACTTAAAAATGGTAAGAAGATATTACAGTTTCTTTGAAAGTTCACATCATTTCCCAATTCCACGCCAACAAAAAGAACATTGCTTCCCTGTGTATTAAATACTGTGTTCACCATAAATGTGCCTTACTTCTAAAATGTACTTTAGTTGCCTTCTAAAAATTATATATTATTAAAATTCATTTTATTGACCTACAACTCTGATAGTATATGATGCTAGTGCAGCAACATAGTACGCATATAATAAAATGGACATTATACATAAACACAAGAAAAGAGATGTCACTATTTACTACAAACATCTTTAAAAAGAATAAAAGATAAACAGAGAAGCTGATAATTATTTAGAAACAAACAAAAAACTTACGGTATGCATAAGCTCTCAGAAGGAATGTGTTTCTTATTCCAACAATATTGTTTACATTCAAGTCAAACTCCACACAACTATTAAAAAAAAACAAATTTTTAACTCAAGTACAAATTAAACAATTTCCCCATAACTAAATTAATATCCATCCATCCAATGATGCAAAAATAGTATGGCCTAAAGGCCAAGGACTTTCAAATGAGGCGCTAAAGAAGTAAGAATGAATATATACTCAGTATACCATTTTAATATGATATAGTGTGTATTAGAAATATAAAATAGGATTACTGTTAAAGATCTGTAATGTACTGCTAAGGCTCCACTTATCCTGACCAAAAGAAATTTTAAAATTCTGCAATCCTTTCCAGATAAAATAATGTGACCAAAAACATTTCTGGGCAAGTTAACCCACTAAGTTATATATTCTCACCTAATGTGGAATTATAGCATCATTTGCTTTAAAACAGTAGGAATAAAAAGCCAAATAAAGCACAGGTGAAAAAACAAAAGCTGTCTATGTATTATATTCCCTCCCAAAAGGTTGGAAAATTATAATATCATGCCAAATATAGCCACTGATATCTGGGAAGAACTACACCAAACACATAACCGATAGTTCTTTGAAAGCAAAGATACCATGCAATTCACAATTTAGAAAATAGGACAATAATAATCGGATCTATAAAGAATGGCTAAACTCAAAATAAAAGGAAAGATTACTTAATGTATAAGTAATGGACCCAAATACTATCAGGTCCAACTTCTGAACAATGAGTTTTTCTATGAAAAGACTGCCTAAAATAAAAACAACAAATTTCCTTTCTACAGCTTTTACTTATAAAATTTGAAATTTACCATTCAGATTTTCTTGTTTTGGGGAAAGAAATTCTATAATCTTCCAATTATCCATTCACATTGATAAAAATGGACAGTGGCAGGGGCCAGCCCCGTGGCCAAGTGATTAAGTTTGCACACTGCGCTTTGGCGGCCCAAGGTTTCGCCCATTCAAACCCTGGGCATGGACATGGCACCGCTCATCAGGCCATGCTGAGGCGGTGTCCCACATAGCACAACCAGAGGCACTAACAACTAGAATATAAAACTACCTACTGGGGGGCTTTGGGGAGAAGAAGAAAAAAAAAAGAAGATTGGCAACAGTTGTTAGCTCAGGTGCCAATATCTAAAAAAAAAAAAAGATAGTGGCATTAACACTTCAGATATCATATGACTTTGGCTTTGAGAAACTTATGGTAACAATGGAGTTATATTCTTTCTTTTTTTTTTTAATGTATGCTTTTTGGTGAGGAAGATTGGCCCTGAGCTAACATCTGTTGCCAATCTTCCTCTTTTTTTTCTTTTTATCTCCTCAAACCCCCAGTACATAGTTGCATATCCTAGTTGTAAGTCATTCTAGCTCTTCAATGTGGGATTCTGCCACAGCATGGCTTAATGAGCAGTGTGTAGGTCCACACCCAGGATTCAAACCAGCAAACCCCAGGCCACCAAAGCGGAGTGTGCAAATTTAACCACTCGGCCACAGGGCTGGCCCCCTGGAGTTATAATCTTTAATTTTGTTTGTGCAAGTCTTATTGCGGAAACCAGTTTGCACTTCCTCTATATAACTCAACAGAACAGAAAAAACACTTGGATGAAAACTAGTCCGCAATTAAAAATGTTTCCAAAAATATGAATTCAGAGCTTTAAAGATATCCACAGTACTTGCTTCAAATTCTACTTCCAGAAATACTAAAGTAATCCTTAATATGGAAAAAATTTTATGCACAAAATGCTTATTCTAATAGAGGAATGGGTAAGTTAATGACTATATACTCACTCAATGAAATACTGTCAAGCCATTAAAAATGAAGCCAGAAAATATTCAATGATATAAGTATTCACAATATATGGTTAAGTAAAAAAGTATGATCTCAATTTTAATTTTAAAAATTCTTATGCATTCATATTCACAGAAAGGAGACTGATAAGTTTACATCAAAACATTAACATCAGTTATCTCTCGGTATTAGGAGTTTTTAATGGTTTGTATAGAGAAGAATTATAAAATGGTATTTTAAAGAATACTTAACAATGAAAAAAAATTGTATAATAATCCTAAATGGAAAAAGATTAAATTGTTTATATAACTACAATCATATATTTTTAAAAACAATTATAATTAGCTAATCGTTTTATGTTTAGTTTATGTTTTATCTCCCTATATCTTTATGCTTTAGAAATTTCTGTTATTTACTTGATAAAAACTCAGTAAATATTTATAGATGGGATGGATGTTGGAATGAATGGAGGGGAAGGTCTGAGCCAGGCATATATCTAGAGATTTGTTTAAAACATATATATAGTCAGTCAATTCTGATATTCATAGTAGTCATGTTCTATAAACCTGCTGCAAATGCTGAATTTGTGAATACTAAACCATTGCTCCTAGGGGCAACAAAGGGTTAGGTTTCCATGGGTCTCCAGACACAATATTTTCTTCCTTTTTCTTTTCCTCTTGCTTAGGAAGATTCGCCCTGAGCTAACATCCACTGCCGATCTTCCTCTTTTTGTATGTGAGCCATCACCACAGCATGGTCAGTGACAGACAAGTGGTGTAGATCCACACCTGGGAACCAAACCCAGGCTGCCAAAGCAGAGCATGCCCAATTTAACCACTTGGGCTCTGGGTCTGGCCCCAGACACAACATTTTCATCAACTGATCAGTATGTAACTTTGCTTTGTGTGTGTCTGTTTCAAGACACCTTATTTAATATATTGTTGATCCACAATGGTGAAGTCATGGCCAAGAACACTCATGCCTGAACGAAGGATATCTAACACAGGTATTTTCTTCATAACACACATCACAGCTCTGTACACACAAACACTAGGCAGTATCTCAGCACTATGATTAGGGGCTATTTTAAACAGCAAACTCACCCACAAAAAGCACAAAAATGTAAAAACATGGCATTAACTAGATCATGAAAAGGACAACTGTTTACAGTATGAGAGCTGAAACAGGAAGGTGGAGTGTCACATTTTTTAACCTCAGCTGGGAATAAGCGCATCAGGTAACTCAAAATTTTCCCCACTCTGCCCTGTGTAGGAGTGACCATGAAAGTGCTGCAAGTATCAATTTGGGGGGCTTTGAGGTTACAAAATAAATTTTATCAAGTAGGAGAATTCGTAAACACAGAATCCATGAATAATGAGGATCAACTGTGTATATATTTACACTTACATTTATATAAACAATTTCAGTATTACTTTTATAAAACTAGGCTAGAAAAACCTGATTTATCACAATACTATCTATTTTTTAGAAAACAACTCTTTTTTAACCAATGAAAGTTAACACCTAACTATTTACATTTTATATTCAGATACTATATAAAAGATTCTAATTCCAATGCTCATAAGAAATTCAGAACTCAGGCTGGTAGAATATACAGATAGACATAATTACAACAATTCCCTTGATACAAATATACATCAAATTTCATCAATTAAGATATGTTCTTAAGAGTGCATTACATTTCCAAAAGGAAAGAGATCATTTAAAAATCTGAAATATAAATATGCATATATTCCTTAAATTGGATAGTCTCAAATTTTCAAAATGTCAAGCAGAATAACTAAGTACAGTTAAGCATGAAGAAGCGAGCAGACTATTTTAAAAAACCATTTCAAAGACCAAATCAAGTGATTTCTCAAAACTGATGACAATAAGCTATTATGCTATAACATACATTTCTTAATTATCTACATCAAAAGAATATCTAAAAATGATCTAAAGCAACTGAAAAAAGGGAATTCAATAATTACTTACCTGACTTTATCCCTGAACTTCACAATTGGCACTTTTGCTCGAATCAGCTGAGGTCTCTCAATGTAGCCAGCTGAAGGGTAAAAGATAATGAGAATATCTGTAAGTGTTTCTCAAATTCATAGTATTCCAATGCACATTTTTAAAAAAAAGCATTTTACTAAGCTAAAACAATTAAAGAAAACACAGTCTTTGAGAAAGAAAGCACAGAAAGGACATTACTGAATTCTTCTAAGACTGGATTAGGGGGCTATTAAAGTTATTTTCAGAAATGTGGTCTAATATCTAATAACATTTATCAAGAAGTTCATCAGAGCGTTATGAAAAATATCTAGGATAGCAACAGGGGGATAGCTAAATTCTGGCACAACACATGGCAAGATATTATAACAGCCATATAAATCATATTTACAAACAGTCTTAAATGTGGAAACGCTTGCAACATGATACAAGGGGCAGCGACACGTTCAAATAAGCATGATTTCTGAGAGGAAGAACACATACACATATTTTTTACTCCATCAAACTTCAAAAAAAAATGTTTTTCTGACTTGAAAGTAATAATGTTCATTGTAGAAAACTTAGAAAACTAGGAAAATACAGCAATGTAGAAAAAAGAAACTGCAAATTTCTCCCAAATGAGCAATTTCTTAAGTCTTAACTAAAGAAAACCGTAAGACCAGATTTAAAAACTAAAAATTTTGTTATAATGCTTTTTATGAGCAAAATAATAAATACACCAGGCTTCAAAGAGAATTTATAGGCAAGAATTCAGTGAGGTTTAGCGAGAAATAAGATTAGGAGTTGAAAGTTTCGAGTTCTGACCACAGGTTCTGACACCAAAGAACAAACTATACTCCTCAGGGAAATTATTAAACCGATTGATCACCGGTCTCCTTAACTATTAAAAACAACAACCAAAGGGAAAAAAAAAACCTTTCATTTGAATTAGACGATCTCTAAGGTCCCTTCCATTTTTAATATTTTATGATTCTAATAGCTATTAAAAATCCACTTAAGATATGAATTATTCCTGTATTTTACAGATGTGAAAACTTAAGTCCACCGAAATAAATCACTTGATTTATTTCTCTCCTACAACAGATATAAACTGTTCAAGGGCAATAACTTGTTACTTGACTTTGTATTTTCCAGCTCAAAGCCTGACACATAAGGAATATCTGTTAAACAAATGGACAAATGTCTTTCCAACATCACATAGTGTGGCTTCAACTGTCCACAATATTCTCTGGAAGTTTAAAATAAATTATTTGAGACGGTTTAAAATGTGGATGAAAATCTGCTTAGTGAGCTTACACAAAATCTTACAATAATATGGTCCAAGTCAACAATTTTGCTTTCTGTTGGAATAATTCCCTTGGGCTTCATGTTTAGTGATATTTTTAAAATTTGATGTCATAAATTGCATATAATTTGAAAACAGACGAAATTCTCTCTCCCTCCCATGAATACTTAAAAGACTTTATCTGTATCACTCTTTCGGGTTTTCACAGATACTTTGCATTACAGCTATTTATCCTCATGCATTAGCTTCCCTAACAGTATATAACCTTTTGAGAAAAAGAACTGAAGCTTATGATATCTTTGAATTCCCCACTGCATTCAGTAAACTCAATAAAGAATTGCCGAATAAATGTTACTCTTCTTTTTAGTCAAAAGGTAAAAGGAATTCATTTGGAAAAAAAGGATCCACATTATACATATCCTGACCAGAAAATAAACAATTCTTACCAGAAAATAAAGTGAGAGACACTATAAATAAATACTTATGTCAGATGACATAGGAACTTGAGGCATATCAAACTTACAAAGTCTAGTACAGAAGTGTTTATGGACTAAGGTGAGTATATGTCGTGCTTCAGTCTTCTGATTTACCTGAAAAAAACACTGAAAAGTTAAAAATAAAGTGTTTTTTCATTATCTTTCTAAACTTAGTGTTTTATTTTCTTAATGTATCTCAACAAAGAGAAAACATACAAAGTATACTTTTCTTTGGAGTTATTTCTCACTATTCACTAAATTACATTATAGAAAAAGTCAACCTTTCTGCTGTCTTCACATCAACATTTCTAAATCAATTCCTGATCTTAAACTTAAAGCGCAACATTAAAAGAAATAGCGAAGCAGCCATATACGTCATTTTTTTCCTTTAGTACTAATCTACAAAAAGTAATCCTTTCCAAGAAAAATAAACAGAATTTTAACTTTCTGCAACATCATGTATTTCCCTCTCTAGACTGCGAGCTGCTCAGGGATAAGGGTCACATCTGTGGTGTCTCAGTGTGAGCATGATTGTGACAAGCTGATTCAAACATGTGGAGAAGACTGGAGGATTAGTGGCCTGTGCCCAAGTGTAGTCTACTTGCATGAGGAAGTTTTAATTAAAACTCTAATATTTTCCGCTATGTTTATTATTTCTGAAGGGTTTCTTTACTGTTCCTTTATATGATTTCAAAGCCTAGGAAATATCAGAGTTTCTTTCCCAGAATAAATCTCTTTCTGATTTGCAGTAACTGGAAGCCAATTTTGTTAGTGGGATAATAGAAACAGTAAAAATATATATTACTATTCAATATATTTTTTATATTTATAAAGAGGTGGAATATAATAAGCCACATTAAATTATACTGAAATTAATCTTTGGTAATTCAGAAGAGACCTCGGCATATTAAAGAGGCTGCTTCAGGTCAGCTTAATGAACACCAATTACTGTGGTATTAAGGATACACAAGAGTATCAGTTAACAGGAAATTCAAATAAACATAATACTAAAGAAGAAAATTTGGTTGCTAAGTAAAAATAAAGAGAAGAAACAAAGCCAAAATATCAGAAAAATTTATTAAATCACAATAGTCTTATTTTAAATTTCAGTGAAATCTCTTTGTATTCCCAAAATAAGAACTCCAAACCCCATAGCCTTTTCAAGGGGAAATAAGATAAAACATTGAAAATACAATCATGGAGAATTCAAATGGAAAGGAAATATATCAAGAAGATAATACTGACACATGCTCTCCTTCTTTACTGCATCCTGGTAACATACCCATCCCAATAATGTTTCAAAATAGAGGCACAGCTCTTGAAAAAGACAGTGAAGCCATCTCACTTTAACAACTTAGAAATGAATGCTAAAATTCCTATTATGTTTACTGGGCACATGCCTTAAAAGAAAAAGAAGCATTTCCTAGCCTTCCTTGAATTATTATAAACAGAGAATCCAAAGAAGTAATTAAAACAAAAAAAGTTATTTTCTTCAATGACTTTTATATGAAATTTCTTAAATGACTTAACACAAGAAACACAGTTGGAATAATGTTTCATTACTTACTGGTTCCTCTTTAATAACTAGACATAAATCACCATCACTGCTCCGGGTACCAAATCCATTCAAAGAGGATCCCACCAAAAAAAGTCTGCTTTCTAAAGAAATAGAAGAGAATTATAAGGTATTATTTAAAATTTTAAATCAGAATGCATATACAAAAAAGGGCATGCAAAATAGGGAACCGTACGTGGAAATAACAGCTGAATTTCTCTCTGCAGCTGTGTTCGACAGAGTTCTTTCTTCTTTAAATCGCTTACTTGCTGCTGACATGCTTCAAATAGCTCCAATATCTGCTGACTCAACTTGAATTCACCGCAAAAAAAGTAAAAATTTTGTTTAGAAAAGTAAAAGTAATTACCATACTGAGAAGTGTAAAACAATACTACCGACGGTATTTAAAAAATAAATATATATTATCTCCTTAACACCTTCCAACACAAAACTACTCTTACTTAAGTAACAAGTCACTTAGTATCTGAAACAGTTACTAATTTGACAAAGCAAAGTACCACTGACAAGTCACAGAAAAGTACAGTCACAGATCATTCATAATGAGTATAATCCACGGGGCAGCAAACTACAACCTTCCGTAGCAGCCTGGTTTGGGATGGTACACGACCTAAGAATGGTTTTACATTTTTAGAGGGTTATAAAGATGAACAAATAAAAACATGCAACAAGAACCATATGTGAGTGGCAAAGTCTAAAATATTTACTATCTGTCCCTTTAAAGAAGTTTGCCCAATCCCTGATATTCATAAGACATATAACAGACTTTGAAAGAAAAGTCCCTGGTCTTCCATGCTCATGCAAACCACCCTCTTCCCCATTCTTACAACACTGCTCTGAACCCTGTCTTCTCGTTGCCATCTACAGATGGATCTCCCTGTTTATCTACCTATCTGGTTCACACTTTCCCCTCCAACCTAACTCTTGCTATCCTCGTAGGTGATTTCCTTACCTATAATGGGCTACATATCACAACATATTCCCACCATTTCTAAACTACTTCTTACTCCAATATTTTTCATCAGTGTTACACTCTCATAGCATAATGTGGTCTTTACAATAAAATACAACTTCTCTAGCTGTGAAATTTTAAATTTCAATATACTATCTTGGCTTCAATCTGTCCAATTCTTACTTTCTTACTCCCCTCATACCTGCTCTAGAACCACACAGACCCGAATTCCCTTGAATCTCCCCTTTTCTCCTGACCCATCAGTACCTGAACAGCGTGATTTCCTTTCGTATCCAGTCCATGCTCCACAACAACATTATTCCCTTGTCATGCTCTAACACCTGTCCTGCAAAATCCTAGTCTTAAGTCCATATGAACAATCACCTTCTCTGCTCTTATATCTGAGTTTCTAAGAAATGAAACTGAAAAAAATTAAAAACCACAAAATTGGCATCTTTCAAATTTGTAGTTACAGGACTAGCCTAAGGTTGGCCCTTTCACGTCTCTGGTGAGATATGGCTCCCATTTTACACCATCACCATTCCAAAATCTTTACTATTTTCTTCAAGCCCCCTACACTTACCTCACTTTATTTAGCAGATAACTTCACATTAAAGTTTACCAAGAAAATTGAGGATACCAGATGTGACAAGTCAGCTTGCTAAGTGCAAACTTGCAAACTAACATATCTGAATGAAATCTCATCTCTTCACCTCTCCTGTCAGACAAACTGTCCTCCTCCTCTGTTCAAAGCTGACCCCTCACCAACACTTCTGTATCCAAGCCTTCTGGTGGTCTCCAGGACACAAATACCTCTAGAGTTTTCCGGGCTCTCTTGCATTTTCAACCTCTCGCTCTCTAGGCCTTCCCCGGAGTCCAAGACCAAGCGCAAGTCTCACCCAGCATTTAAAACATTTTCTTTTATCATGTTTAGAACTCATTTTAAGAAGGCAGAGGCAGTCCAGGCAACTTGGCAACGAATGAGACATAATTTTTTAATATCCCCAAATAAACCACCCATGCAAAAAGAATAGTGAGGAGAACAAAACAAATAGATCAAACCAAAACAAAACAAACACAGCCAACAAATACAACACAATTAATTGACTATGTATCAATCATGAACACCAAAATATGAATAGTTGGGACCAAACACCAACAGCAGCAAGACCCAGATGGTATCAGCAACATTAAGAAAGAAGAGGAGGAGCCAGCCAGGTAGCTAGTGGTTAAGTTCAAACACTCTGCTTCAGTGGCCCGGGGTTCACCACTTCAGATCCCGGGCACAGACCTACAAACTGCTCATCAAGCCATGCTGTGGCAGTGTCCTATATACAAAAAATAAAGGAAGACCGGCACAGATGTCTGCTAAGGAATAATCTTCCTCAAGCAAAATGAGGAAGATTGGCAACAGGTGTTAGCTCAGGGTCAATCTTCCTCACCAAAAGAAAAAGGAAGAAGAGGAAAGGGATTTTGGACAGCCCTGAAGCCAGAACAGCCAGAAATCAAATTGCCCTTAAGTACTACCTGGCCATCCCTTTCTTCAAATTGAGGCATCTAATTTAGTGCAGGATAGCAACCAAAATTGGAAGCGAGTTTCACAGGCCACAACTCACAGGTAAACATAACAGGATCATAGAAAGATCAGAAATTTCAAAACTAAGTGAGGCTCCCTTCTAAGACAAAGCAACACATCAAGCAGAAACCGCCAGGAGGAGAATCCAAACTAAGCAATACAGAGTCACTAGGGGTAAAAGAAACAAGGTCTAGAACTAGAATGATTCTAATTCCCAGGGGACATTTGACAATATCTGGAAACATTTCTGGTTGTCATAATTGAAGGGAAGGGGGACACCACATGGTGATCACTGGCATCTAGCAGGTAGAGGCCAGGATGCCACTAAACATCCTACAATGCACAGGACAATCTCTGACAGCAAAGATTATCTGACCCAAAATGCCAATATTGCAGAGGGTGAAAAACCCTGGTCTAGATAAAAGAAGGGAAGAGAAGAGAAAAAGTCTCAGAAAGTATACTGCTGAATACCACATAACAGAAGAGGATTCCTAGAGCCACAAACCTAGGAAAGCCAACCTGCCTAACTCTCCTCATGTAAAAGTAGCATAGGAAAAGCCATCTCTCTTAAGCACAAATAACAGAAAAGAACTGGAATCTCAGGAAGAGAGGTGAGAATGGGAGAAGGACAGAAGAAAATATTTGAAGAAATAACGCCTAAAAACAATTCTAGTCAATTCCCATACAAAGTTTTTATTAAAAAAATGAGAAAGACATGCCCACAAAACTAATGAAAATTCAAACATAATATATCAAACCAAGGCTGCTTCTCTTATGTTTTACTTTTCTAAAAAGATAATTGACTAGAAAGTATATATACTAGTACTAGCAAAAAACAATTGGAAATTTACATTCTAAAAATGTATCAATAACAGCAAAAAAACATGAAATATTTAGAAATATATTTCCCAAAAGGCATATAAGACCTGTACACTGAAAATTACTAAATACTGATGAAAGAAATTAAAGACCTAAATAAATGAAGTGATATACCATGTTCCACAGCTAATATCATTCTCAATGGAAAAAAACTGAAAGCTATCACTCTAAAAACAGGAACCAGACAAGGATGCCCACTTTCACCACTCTTATTTAACATAGTATTGGAAATCCTGGCCAGAGCAGTTAGGCAAGAAAAAGAAATAAAAGGGATCCAAATTGGAAAGGAAGAAGTGAAACTGTCACTATTTGCAGATGATCTGATTTTACAGACAAAAAATCCTAAAGAATCCACCAAAAAACTTTCAGAAATAATAAATGAACATGGTCAAGTTGCAAGATAAAAAATCAATACACAAAAATTAGTTGTGTTTCCATACTCTAACAATGAAGTAGCAGAAAGAGAAATTAAGAAGAATACAATCCCATTTATAATTGCAACAAAAAGAATAAAATATTTAGGAATAAATCTAACCAAAGCGGTGAAAGATCTATAAACTGGAAATTAACAGTTAAAATGCCCATACTTCCTAAAGCAACCTATAGATTCCATGCAATCTCTATCCAAGTTCCAATGACATTTTTGACAGAAATGGAATGAAGAATCCTAAAATTTATATGGAACAACAAAGGACCCCGAATAGCCAAAGGAATCCTGAGAAAAAAGAACAAAGTTGGAGGTATATCACACTCCCTGATTTCAAAATATATTATAATGCTGTAGTAACCAAAACAGCATCGTACTGGCACAAAAACAGACACACAGATCAATGGAACAGAATCGAGAGCCCAGAAATAAACCCACACATCTATGGACAGCTAATTTTCGACAAGGGAGCCAAGAACATATAATGGAAAAAGGAAAGTGTCTTCAATAAATGGTGTTGGGAAAACTGGATAGCCAGACGCAAAAGAATGAAAGTAGACCATTGTCTTACACCATGCATAAAAATTAACTCAAAATGGATTAAAGACTTGAATGTATCAGACCTGAAACCATGAAACTTCTAGAAGAAAACTTAAGCAGTACACTCTTCGACATCGGTCTTAACAGCATATTTTCAAGTACCATGTCTGACCAGGCAAGGGAAACAACAGAAAAAATAAACAAATGGGACTACAACAAACTAAAAAGCAAAGCAAAGGAAACCATCAACAAAACGGAAAGACACCCTAACAATTGGGAGAAGATATTTGCAAACCATATATTTGATAAGGTGTCAAGATCCAAAATATATAAGGCACTCATACATCTCAATAACAAAAAAACTAAGAACTCAAAAAATGGGCAAAAGATCTGAAGAGACATTTCTCCAAAGATATACAGGTGGCCAACAGGCACATGAAAGGATGTTCAACATCATTAATTATCAGGGAAATGCAAATCAAAACTACAATGAGACATCACCTCACACCTGTCAGAATGGCTATAATTAACAAGACAGGAAACAACAAGTGTGGGAGGGGCTGTGGAGAGAAAAGAACCCTCATACACTGCTGGTGGGAGTGCAAACTGGTGCAGCCATTATGGAAAACAGTATGGAGATTCTTCAAAAAATTAAGAATAGAACTACCACACCATCCAGCCATTCCACTGATCAGTATTTATCCAAAGAACATAAAAACACGAATGTGTAACAATACATGCACCCCTATGTTCACTGCAGCATTATTCACAATAGCCAAGACTCGGAAGCAACCTAGGTGCCCATCAAGGGACAAATGGATAAAGAAGATGTGGTACACACACGCAATGGAATACTACTCAGCCATAACAAACAATGAAATCCAGCCATTTGTGACAAAAACGGAAGGACCCCGAGGGTATTTATGCTAAGCAAAATAACTCAGAGGGAGAAGGCCAAATACTGTATGATCTTATTCATAAGTAGAAGATATAAACAACAATAAACAATCACATAGAGACAGAGATTGGATTGGTGGTTACCGGAGGGGAAGGGAGAAGAGAGGAGGGCAAAAGGGGTGTTTAGGCACATGTGTGCAGTGATGGATTGTAATTAGTCTTTGGGTGGTGAACATGATGTAATCTACACAGAAACCGAAATATGATGTACACTTGAAATTTATATAATGTTATAAACCAATGTTACTGCAATAAAAAAGTAAAAAGAACTTGAAAAATAAAATAAGAAATTATCAACAGCAGCAAAAGAATATGAAATATTTAGAATTATATTTCCCAAAAGGTATACAAGACCTATACACTGAAAATTACTAAGTACTGATGAGAGAAATTAAAGACCTGAATAAATGGAGTGATACAGATCATGTTCATGGATCAAAAGACTACTGTTGTCAAGTCTCCTGAAATTGATCTATGGAGTAAATATAATCAAAATTTGTAAAAAATTGTTAAAAATAAAAAGCCACCATGCTTGTTTCTAGAAATTGAGAAAATAATTTTAAATTTTATTTGGAAAGGCAAAAGACCAAGAATAGCCAAGACAAAGAAGAAAAAAGTCAGAACTGCCTGACTTCTACCCTTACTTATTATATAGCTATAGTACTCAAGATAGTATGGCATTAACAAAGGGATAGATAACAAAACAGAAGACTGAAATACTTATGAATGAACTCATACAATACATAAAATTTGCTTCAAACTAAGAAGGGAGGAAGGTATAAATGAAATAAGATTGGCCATATGTTGGTAATTTGTTAAAGCTTCATGAAGATTTATGATACTATATTCTATTTTTGTATTTATTTGATATTTCCCATAGTAAAAAGCTAAAAAAAAAAGCTTCCAAGTTTATAAAAGATTTGAAAAAGGTTTCCAGTAAAAGTGGCTAATATAAAATTTTAAATGACACTTGAATGATTCAGTTTTATTCACCTACAGCAGGGTTGGCAAACTACAGCCTATAGGCTAAATAATGCCTCTAGCTTGTTTTGTAGGGCCAGCAAGCTAAACGATTTTTACATTTTTAAAGCATTGTTTAAAAAAGAGAGAAAACAGGAGCCGGCCCAGTGGTGCAGCAGTTAAGTGCAGATGTTCCGCTTTGGCGGCCCAGGGTTCGCCAGGTTCGGATCCCGGGTGCGCACATGGCACCATTTGGCAAGCCATGCTGTGGTAAGGCAGCCCACATACAGAAGATGGGCATGGATGTTAGCTCAGGGCCAGTCTTCCTCAGCAAAGAGGAGGATTGGCAGCAGATGTTAGCTCAGGGCTAATCTTCCTCAAAAAAAAAAAAGAGAGAGAAAGAAAAGAATATGTGAGAAAGGCCCCATGTAGCCCACGTCTAAAATATTTACTATTTGGCCCTTTATAGAAAAGTTTTGCCAGCCCCTCGATCTAGAGACTCAGGCAGATCAACCCAGTCCTAGAAGTCATAGTAGGTACTCAACATCTGTTAAGTAACAAAAAGATAAATTTCTTTACAACAATGCTCAAATGAAATTTTATCATATTTATAAAGCCCTTTCATCATCTGAATGACCATGCTCATGTAGAAACATTAACATGTAAAAAAAAATTTATGATTATGTGGAAAATACAAAATTCCATAAACTTGCTCTTCTCCCTTTTTTACATTCAGGGAAACATTTCTTCTCTCTCGAGGACTATTATAATGGAGATCTAATAGATTTTTACACAAAAGAATTTTCCTCACTGTCTAGCCAGTTATTTAAGGATCCACATTATGAAATTATGTTACTATATCCTAAAACAGACAGACATAAAGGATATGGAGTCCAGACGAGACAAAAACTCAAAAGAAATGCACATTTACACTGAAACAAGACCTCTATTACTCATATCTAGAGAAATATTTCAGGATAGGCCTCAATGTTCTTATAATCCTGAAAAAAAAAGAAAAAAGGGATGTATGCTATGAAATCTCCTTGGCTGAATATCAGGCACCAAATATTTAGATAACATATGTAACACCATGCTGATTACCGATAATGGCACTTTAGAAACTTTCTTTAATTGTTTCTGTTTCATTCAGAAGCAAATTTTTCCCTACTATTAGTTTTTAAAAAAAAAACGATTCCAACAAAGTATCCACAAAATAGATTCTTCTTAAAGTTATTTAAATCTCTACAATTTAGAGATTAGGCTGCCTGCCAAGATTTATTACTTTAAAGTTAACTGTAAAAGATATCCATTTCTCACTGTAAATAAAAGTTGTACCTGCTCAAAATTTACCTATATATAGTTAGGTAAAAGAAAAAAAGTAAGATTTACCTACATATACTAAATACTACATATCAAAATACTAAAATTAATAATTCTTCCAAATATAAATATTCATTTTTCCTAAAAAATATGACTACCTATCCTCAAAGTAGGCTCAAATCAAATTACTAATAAAGTTATCATTGTGTGAGGTCAATACAAGCCATTAAGTACAAGTAAAATATGGGTTTGGATTCAGGAAAGTTTTCAAATGTGTCAATAAATAAGGCTAAATTTTTACACAGTATTCTCAGCAGTTTCTCCATCTGTCCCTGTTATCTGGGTCCCCATGCAAAAGAAGGTGAAAAAACCTTTCAGCTGGAAACACCAAGATCTGATCATATACTACAGTATATGAAAAACAATCATGGTTTTTGGCTAAATATACGCGCTATCTACAAACACAAATTAGCACTGAGCTTTCGAGATAGGAGAAATAAAATTAAATATGGTACAGAAAGCAGATCACTAGTTCGTAAACATTTCAACAAAAACTGGCAATTCCTTAGGTTGTCCCCTTGCCATAATCTTTGTTACACATGTTTAACTATAGAAAAAGCTGGTACTAATTACTGAGTATTAGTATAATAAAAGTTGAAATTCATTTTTGATGCTGAATTCCTTTTCTCTTCAAATTAACTAAAATAAAACAGAACCAGGAAAATGTCATGCTGAAAACAACCAACTCCTTATTAGCATGTTAAATTACTACGTTTTTGTGTGTGGACACAATGTAGAAACTTCTGAATTTATAAACTGGCATGCTGATTAGGCAGTTTGAATTACTGATTCCTTTCCCTGAGTTCATTGCTTTTAGGCACATACTATTACCTGAACGTGGCCAAGAAACAACCGCCTAATAAAAGGAGAATAGAGGGGCCAGCCCCATGGCTGAGTGGTTAAGTTCGCGCACTCTGCTTCAGCAGCCCAGGGTTTCGCCGGTTTGGATCCTGGGTGCAGACATGGCACTGCTCATCAGGCCATGTTGAGGTGGCATCCCAAATGCCAGAACTAGAGGGACCCACAACTAAAAGTATACAACTATCTACTGGGGGGGGGGGGGGGGACTTGGGGAGAAAAAGCAAAATAAAATAAAAAATAAAAAAAAGATTGGCAAGCTGTTAGCTCAGGTACCAATCTTTAAAAAAAAAAGAGAATAGAAACAAACAAACTAAACAAACTTTCACCTGCGGATCTCTTCTGCTGAGCCCTGGTCTAGATTTTCTACATAAATTTACATCTCCATGGCTTTCACACTCTTGACAGACACATACATTATAAAGATAGAGCCCCAGGAATAAATTTAGCCAAGGAGGGTGAAGGATCTGTACATTGAAAATTATAAAACATTGATGAAAGAAATTGAAGACAACAAATAAATGGAAAGACATCCTGTGTTCATGCACTGGAAGAATTAAAACTGCTAAAGTGTCCATAGTACAAAAAGCGATCTACCGATTCAATGTAATCTGTATCAAAATTCCAATGGCATTTTTCACAGAAATGGAAAAAGCAATCCTAAAATTCATATGGAATCATAAATGACCCAGAAAAGCACAGCAATCTTGAACAAGAACAAAGCTGGAGGCATCACATTTCCTGAATTCAGTATGGATATTTCTCAAAATATTAAAAATAGAAATACCATATGACCCAGCTATCCCAGTACTGAGTATTTATCCAAGAACTTGAAATCAACAATCAAAGAGACTTGTGCATCCCTATGTTCATTGCACTATCATTCACAATAGCCAAGACATGGAAGCAACCCAAGCGCCCACTGACTGATGATTGGATAAAGAAGATGTGGTGTGTGTGTGTGTATATATATACACACACAATGGAATACTACTCAGCCATAAAAAAGACAGAATCATCCCATTCGCAACAACATGGATGGACCCTGAGGGTATTATGTTAAGCAAAATAAGCCAGACAGAAAAAGACAAACACTATGATTTCACTTACATGTGGAAGATAAACCAACACATGGACAAAGAGAACAATTTAGTGGTTACCAGAGGGGAAGGAGGTTGGGGGTGGGGTGGGCATAAGAGGTAAAGGGGTAAATATATATGGTGACTGACAAATAATTTACAAGTGAACTTTCACAATGTTATAAACTATTATGACCTCAATAAAAATTTTAAAAAAGCATCATTATTAAATATATATATATAGATAGATAGATATACACACACACACACATATATCACCTCACACTTGTTAAAAGGCTATTATCAAAAAGTCAAAAGATAAGTGTTGGCAAGGATGTAGAGAAAAGGGAATGCTTAGACACTGTTGTGGGAAAGTGAACTGGTACAACCATACTGGAAAACAGTACAGAGTTTCCTCAAAAAATTAAAAACAGAACTACCATATGATCCAGCAATCCCACTTCTGGGTATATATCTGAAGGAAATAAAATTACTATCTCAAAGAGATATCTGCACTCCCATGTTCACTGCAGCATCATTCACGGTAGCCAAGACACGAAAACAACTTAAATGTCCATCAAAGGATGAATGGATAAAGAAAACGTGGTGTGTATATACATATATATATATATATATATATATATATAATGGAATATTATTTGGCCATAAAAAGAAAGGATATTCGGCCATTTGCAACATGGATGAACCCAAAAGACATGATGCTAAATGAAATAAACTAAACACACAAAGAGAAATACAGCATGATCTCACTTACATGTGGAATCTATAAAAAAGTCAAATTCATAGTAGCAGACAGTAGAATGGTGGTTTTCATGGGCTGGGGGGCAGGGGCGAATGGGGAGATGTTGCTCAAAGGGTACAACTTGGCTATAAGATGAATAAGGTCTGGAGACCTAATGAACAGTATGGTAACTACAGTTAATAATAATGTATACTTGAAACTTGCTAAGACAGTAGATCTCAAGTGTTCTCATCCCAAAAAAATATGGTAACTATATGAGGTGATAGATATGTTATTTAGCTTGATTATGGTAATCGTTTCACAATGAATACATATATCAAAACACCATGTTGTATATCTTAAATATATACAATTTTTATTTGTCACTCATATCTCAATAAGGCTAGAAAAAAAGACTTCGTAGGAGATGTGGGCATACATATATTTTAACCACTTGAAATTCAGTGAGCTAATGCTTTACAAATATTTTATCCCCTTTTTCAATTTGCTCTTTATTTTAAATAAAGTAGAATAATGAAATTAAAAAAACAGTTTTTTTAAGATAGAGCCTCTGAGAGATCTGTAAGATATCTGTCCCTAAACTATTCCTCCAAGGGTGCCAAGAGGCTCCATAAAATTTGCTCCTTTCCAAAATGAAACATTACACAAGAAATCTTGAATAATTCATTGACAATCATCTTTTTATTTTACAATCAGTACCAAGAAAATCTCAGCCTAACTTCATCTCAACTTAAAATTCAAAATCAATTGCTTCAATTCACATATCTTCAAACTAACCAGAATTTCCAAATAAACTTAAAATAGATGGAATTCAGGAGTTCGGTTAGCTCTATTCCTCTACAGCCTCTTTTTTGTCCAGGCAACCATATATTCACCTAAAAGCTAGAGTGAAATAAAAGTTAAAATTCACAAAAGTAACTCAGATGTTTTTACTTAATGAGTTCTGTTTGTTCGAATAGCAACTTGAAAAACAGACAAAAGATTTTAAAATAGAGAAAAAGAATTAAACTCACAGGGTACTCATTTTTAAAAATCTAATTCTTTAGTTTCCAAAACACAGAATAAGAATTTTCAAAATAATTAAAACTTCTTTGAACAAAATCTCTCCCTAGAGCTGACTGAGTCAGCTGACTGACTTATTATTACTAATAATAAATTCATTATTACCAGTTTTAAGTGAGCCCTCTAAACTACCCAGCAAATACTGTTTCAAACCTTCTCCACCCATTTCTCTGGTCAGCTTGATTTCCTGCACACGGTAAATGCTATTTCAAACCTTCTCCACTATTCTCAAACTTTGGACATCCTACTTAATCCTCTTCACTCTCAATAGATGATCTTGCATAGTAATTCAGAGAGAAAACAAGAAGAAGCCACTCAACCATGGGAAAGCCATTAACTTCTCCATACCGTACCTACAAATTTCGTTCTATCTACACCTATCCTCTAGTTCCAAAAAGCTTTTCTCTTACCTTAAGCCACTTGCCTATATGCAGGACCCATGCTCTTTCCACCTTCTAGGGAACCTTATTCATGACTGTTCTTTTCTTTCAAGAATAGTCAATCTCCTCTCTATTAAATCTTTCCCATTAACATTTATATGTGGCTAAAGTTTCTCCTACCTTAAAAAAAAAAACTTTGTTCCAGCTTCCCACCTTTAGCTCCTCCCCTTCACAGCCAAACTTCCCAAAACAGTTGTGTACACTCAGTTCCCACTTCTGTTTTCCCCTTCTTTCCTCAACCAATCTGTCCTGGATCCAGGCGTTCTTCTCTCCCTGAACAATCAGATCCATATCCTTGGCTTCAATTAACACCTATATGCTGATGATTACCAAATGTATATTTCTGGTCAATACTTTTCCTCTGAATTCCAGATCTATATATATTAAACTATCATCTCTAAATATCTAATTGATGTTTCAAATGCACATTAAAGGCAACACATCCAGAGAACTCATCCTGCTCACCCTCCAACTCCTATTAAATACACACACACATAAGTCTTTCTCCTCTTCCATTTTGTTCTGTCTCAGTGAATGATACTACCATGCATCCACCTGTACAAGCCAGAAACTTGGGAGTATTCCTCACTATCTTCTGATGGTTCTCATCCAGGGGCCATTCTGGCCCCGAGGAGGACATTAGGCAATGTGTACAGACATTTTTGGTTGTCATAACTGGGAATTAGTGGCACCTAGTGAGTTGAAGCGATGAATGTAGCTTGACATCCTAGGATGTGCAGTCCCCCCAGACCAAAGAAAGCTGGTCCAAAATGTCAATAGTACAGAAGTTTAGATGACCTAATCTAATCCATCATCAAATTCTAACAATTCCACTTCCCAAATATAGCTTCCATCCATCAATTTCTGTTCATCTTAACTACCAGCATTTCCTAATTCAAGGCACCATTATCTTTCACCTAGAATACTATAATAATTTCACTACATCCACACTTGGGCTTGATCAACTTGTTCAACTTCATACAATGAAATCAAAATAATTTTAATTCATCTTTCTCCTCTGCCTTAAAAAAACCCAGAATAGCTTACCACTGTTCTTAGCTGAAGACCAAAATGACATACACGTCCTCACATGCTCTGCCCCGTCTCTACTCCTCCTACCACACTTCAGCCATTCTCCCTCTAATCAACCAAATTCTAGCTACTCTGGGCTCCTTCCAGTCCTTTGCATACTCCATGCTCCTTTCTACCTTAAGACCTTCAAATATGCTCTTCTTTCCCTCTAACGCATTCTCTTTACTCCCACCACTGGCACGAGTAAACTTCTACTCATCCTTCAGCTCTCAGCTCAAACATTACCTTCTCTAGACCATCCTTGAGACCTCAAATACATTCTCTCAGCACAGTAATTTTTCTTCATAGCACTTATAAATATCTTTAAAAAACTGTGATTTGCATGATTTTCTAATGGTTCTCCCTCTCTCTACACTGTATGCGCATGATGAAGAGACCGTGTATACTTAGCACAACATTGTAGCACACGGCTAGTACTCACAAATATTTATTGAATACTAAATAAATATAGAATCTAATCTACTCTAGGAGTTTCAACTGTCACTATTATTGCAGGTGACTTCAGGATTCATCTCTGGCCCTGAAATATATACTGCCAGTTCGTCTACAATATGTTTTTCTACAATACCAATTAGCTTAAAGACAACTGGTAAATAGGAAAATGATATCAATTTAACATGTTAGTTGGGTTGATTTGTACATGGAGCTGAAATTGTGGAATTATAAGCTTCAGGAGAAAGGAAAAAAGCCCTCAGCTCAGCTGCTGCACAGCCGGGAGTCCTTACAGATCTAAGACAATTTAAAAATAAGCATCTGCATCCAGGGTTCCTACCCAATAAAGCATACTCCCAGCCTCACACAGCTCTCTGCTGGTGTATTTCCTTCTGTGTCTACCTTTACAGCAGCCTCACTGATTCAGAGCTCCACTTTTACGTGCCTTATCTCAGTGCCCACCACAAGCTAGCATCTCAACTCTATTTTGTATATTTTTAATATCCCCTGAAGCAGCATCCAGTCCTGCGGTCTGTCCAAGTTATTTCCCAAGGTATCAGTTATTATTGTCAGTAGTGTTCTAGTTACAAAATTCTTTAGGTTTCGAGAAGTCTGCTCCAGCCCTATTTTCCCATAGCCCTATATTCTGAGTGTGCAATTTGCAGAACATGAGGTTTTTCAAGAGCACAGATGTTATCGCAGATTTTCCCAGTGTTCCAAATAGCTCTTGACTAGTTCCTCAATTAGCTTACACTGAAAATCTAGCTTCCTTATCTCTATTAGTAGGCCAGAATCAAATCATTGGAGTTATTGATGTCTCTCTCCCTCCCTCTCTCCCCTATATTCAATCACTCCACACATTTTATCAATTTGCCTTATGCACGGTCTCTTATATCTTTTCCACTACCATCTGCCATAACTGAAAGCTTCAGCACCTCTCATCTAAATGAATTTAATACCCTTCAAGGTAATCATCCACCTTCCCAGCCCTCCTTATTCCAAACCAAACTTCACTATACTGTAAATGCAAATCTGACTGTGCTATTCCTCCACTCAAAAACCTTCAGTGGCCTTCTACGGTGCATTCAAGGCCCCAAACCACTGCTCCACTTTTCACACTGAACATCCCATTGACTTTGCGCTGTAGCAGAGGTCAACCATACAAACCAATGAGCACACTGCTGGCAAAGAAAGACACTCAATAAACATTAACTATTACTGTCACAGATTACCCGGTATTACAGGCAGTTCTAAAAACATCATCTTGCTACTCTTAATTTTAAGCATCTTAAGTTCCTCCTCTTTGTATTATTAGAGACAAGGGTCAAATCTTGGTTGTGTCACTTACTAGCTGTGACCTTGAGCAAGTTATTTAGCTTTCTGAGCCTCAGTAAAATTAGGATAATATCCATGTCATGGGGTTGTTGAAAAGACTAAATGACATAGCATATGGAGAATGCCTAGAAGAGAAGAGACATCAATAAATGTTAGTTTTCTTAAAAAGTGTTCACTTACAGAATGAATGCAGAACTAAGTGCTTGCTTTCCTTCTCCCACAACTAGGCAGGTTGAGAGGAGCACTCAAAGAAACTGGTTTAACAACAAAATACATCTTTATTCCTCTGAGATAACTGCTTATTCCAAAAACACAAAATTTAAGAGTATCTCTTTCTATGTTACTAAGCAAAGAAAAAGTTATTGCTATGGAACTATACTTTACTAGATGATATATACTGACTAATGTGAATTATGTTATTAAATTTACTGAGTGAGACTCAACATATACCCAGTCCACATGCAGAACTAGTAGTTATTTAGTTAGTTCTACTAGTTAGTAACTATTACAAACATATAAGTACATGCAAAAATAGAGAGCTTCCATACTTATACATCATAAATTCCACAGAAAAATGGCCCACCTAAACACATATTTTGAAAACCCACATATAGTAAAAGGTTCTTATATATTCATTCAAAGAATTGGTCTGATTTGATTTAGACCACAGGCTTTCCCATTATAGCATTACAAGACTTTCTCTGAAATTGGAAAACAAAGAAAGGAGAACGAACAAGTAGGGAGGGGAAGGATGGTAGCAAAACATCCCAAGTTAATCTTTTCCCATTTTACTTTGCTTTTTTCTCCCTCTCACTGGTTTTGTCTAACTGCTTTTCCTACTTCACAGTAAGAAAAGACAGAATCTTTTTAATAAATAGTGCTGGGACAACTGGACTAACAGTAAAAGAATAAAGTTAGACCTCTACTTCATGTCATATATAAAAATTAACTCAAAATGGGTCAAAGACCTAAATCTAAGAGTTAAAATTATAAAACTCTTAGAATAACACACAGGCATGAACCTTTGTGACCTTGGATTAGGCAATGGTTTCTTAGATATGACACCAACAGCTTAGGCAAGCAAAGACAAGCAGATAAACCGGACTTCACCAAAATGGAAAGCTCTTGTGCTTCAAAGGACGCCACCAAGAAAGTAAACAGACAAACCAAAGAACTGAAGAATATGTTTGCAAATCATATATCTGATAAGCATTTAGTATCCAGAATATATAAACAACTCTCACAACTCAAGAATTTCTTTAAAAAATTTTAAACGGGCAAATTAACTGAATAAACAGTTCTCCAAGGAAGATACACAAATAGCCAAGATACAAATGAAAACATGATCAACATCATTAGTCATTAGGGAAATGCAAATCAAAAACTCCACTTCACACTCACTAGGATAGCTATAAAAAAAAAGACAGACAACAAGTGTTGGCAAGGATGTGGAGAAATTAGAACACTCATATACTGCTGGTGGAAACATAAAATGGTGCAGCCACTTTAGAAAACATTCTGGCAGTTCCTCAAAAAGTTACAGACAGAGTTACCACATAACCCAGTAATTTTACTCATAAGTATATATACCCATGAGAAATAAAAACTTGTCTACACAAAAATTTTTACACAGGTTTTCATAGCAGCATTATTCAAAATAGCCAAAAAGCGGAAACAGCCCAAAAGTCCATCAACTGAGGAATGCATAAACAAAATACAGTACATCTACACAATGGAGTATTATTCAGCTATAAAAAGGAATAAGGAACTAATACATGATATGACATGGACGAACCTTGAAAACATGCTAAGTGAAAGAAGCAAGACCACGTATCATATGATTCCATTTATATGAAATGTCCAGAACAGGCAAACCCATAGAGATAAAAAATCAATTAGTGGTTGCCAGAGGTGGGGCAGGGGTAGGGGGATGGGAGAGTGGTCCGGGGAAGTGATTACTATGGGGTACAAGGTTTCTTTCAGGAGTGATGAAGATGTACCAGAATTAGATAGTGATGATGGTTGCACAACTTTGCAAATATACTAAAAATCACTTCATCATACACTTCAGAAGAGTGAATTTTATGACGCAATTCTAACTCAACTACAGAAAAAAAGAATGATAGAGGAATAAAAAGCAGCACAACTAAGGAACGAGGCAAGTGTTCCTTTATGACCCAGCATTTTCAGCACACTTTCTATCTTTCAGCTCTAGGAACTCAGAGGAGTAAAACAACGTCATTACACTCTCTTCAGGCTCCTTCTCCTTAGCTTACAAATGTCATATTTCTCAAGAGTAGAGGAGATTTGAAAATGCAAAACAGCAAATTTAGGCCATAGACAATCCAAAAGAATGCAGATACTTTACATCATAAACTCTTCTATATTACCTAGAATTTTTTTTTTTGGTTTCACTAAATATGGGGGAGGAGGAGGAGATATGCTTCTAATATTAGTGTTAAATAACTACTGTCTCCAACGCTGATACTGTCATTTTCCAAGGACTATAATTTAAATAGCTTCATTTCATTTATTTGAAATGTTTTTGATAAATCTTTCTTGATCATATCACTTTGTATTTCTTCCTCAGTGACTCCTGGATTCTCTATTTCTGACATTCAAAAACCTCATAAAACACAAATATCCCAAAAGAAAATGCTTTTTAACACTTCATTAGAATACCCACGTGAAAACTTGTTTTTCTGTAATAAGTAAGAGAGTTCTAAATTAAGAAATCAAATATTTTGGGCTCTAATCTCAGGTTTTTATGAATCAGAGAAAATCTGATTTCCTGATCTGAAAGTTGCATTTCCATAAAAGAACATTTAACAATAATCAAAAAATCAAATTTAGACAAAAAATTGTGTTGAATACTACTTTAAACAGTGCAAAAAAGACATGTTCTACTTAATCCAAGACATTAGATATTTCTGATGTTTTTAATACATTATTTATATTAACTTCCCAAAAGGTAAAACTAAAATCTACATTATTATTACCTTATCTTTGGCCTCAGGCAGTGTGATTTCTCTAGGTTCTAAAAATGGTATTTCTCGAAAGGGTGGAACACATCTGACTATATCTGGCACATAGTGTGTATGAAACAATGGTGGCATTGAGTATCTTCTTTCACCTGATAAAGGCACTATGTGGTTAACTATAGTTGGCTCTTGGTGGGGTGAATGAAAACGCTGCCGTTTACCATCAAGAGGAAGGTTTTTCTCATCGCTTAATCTCCTGAAAACAAGCAATATACCTTAGTGATTAAAGACATAACTTTCTGATAACAAATAGAAAACCATTAAAAATATATACATAACAGATGACAATATTGACTCTTCCAGCAAGGCCACGTTACTAGCTCTATATGAATCTTAAAATATTTATTTTCAGCACAAGAGATGCCTTAGAAAAACACGTTAGGAAAAATGAGAAGTAATAATGCACATAAAAAACCCCAAACTACATATACACATCAGAGTTAGTCTCCTGCATTTGAACCACCCCAATGTTTCATCTCAGCAGTGAAAACTTCCTACTTATAGAACCACTAACAGTAAAGGATCCAAACTCTAACACAAGGAGGATAAGATTAAGTGAACTGGGTGCTATAAATTAAAAAAGGCTCTTTGAGTCCACCCATGTTCTGGCTCATCAGTAGGAAAAACCAAATTAAGATATATTTATGGGGCCGGCCCCATGGCCGAGTGGTTAAGTTCGCACTCTCCACTTCAGCGGCCCAGGTTTTCCCCCATTTGGATCCTGGGCACAGACATGGCACTGCTCATCAGGCCATGCTGAGGCGGCATCCCACATAGCAGAGCCAAAAGGACCTACAACTAGAATATACAACTACGTACTGGGGGGCTTCCGGGGGAAAAAGAAGAAGAAAAAAAGAAGATTGGCAACATATGTTAGCTCAGGTGCCACTTTTTAAGAAAATAAAAAGAGATATTTTACTTTTTGAAAAAGCTATAAAGACATTGGACAACTAAGAAAATTTGAAAATAAACTGCATTTCAGATAATAGTATTGTATTAATGTTAAATTTCTTGGGCTCTTTGAGTCCACCCAATGTAATTTGGCTATACAGGAGAATACCCTTATTCTTAGGAGGAATGTACTGATGTGCTTTGGGGTGAAGTGAAATGATGTCAACAACTTTCTTTCATATGGTTCAGAAAAAAAACATAGGGGTAGGAAGAGAAAGAGGCAGAAAAAAAACAAATGAAGCAAAACTTTGAAGAATCTAGTAAATGGCAGATAAGTGTTCATTGTACTATTTAAATTTTTCTGAAGGCTTAAAAATTTTCAAAATAAAAATGCAAAGGGAAAATAATTAAAAGTAATTATTTGTTGGAAAAAATTTATTTCATTAATATAAAAAAGTTGTTCATGTATGTAATTCTTTACGCAATCAGAAATGGTCTAATTCCTTTTAAGCTTTAAAATTCTATGGGACATAGCCACCTGAAGGTTTTTATTACAATACACTTTTGGGATTATGCCAATTCCTCTCTCCTTGACAGACGCACAAAATAACTGGAACTCCTACTCACAGGTAAAAGTGTATACTGCTAAAAACATAAGAGCATATTTAATTTTTTTTGAGGAAGATTAGTCCTGAACTAACATCTGCCGCCAATCCTCCTCTTTTTGCTGAGGAAGACTGGCCCTGAGCTAACATCCATGCCCATCTTCCTCTATTTTATATGTGGGACGCCTGCCACAGCATGGCTTGACAAGCAGTGTATAAGTCCTCACCTGGGATCTGAACTAATGAACCCCGGGCCACCAAAGTGGAACGTGCAAACTCAACTGCTGCACCACCAGGATGGCCCCATTTAATGTTTTTTAAACATAAAAGTAATTTTGAGCTTTATATGCTGAATATCTTCTATTGAGAATGCCAATTTTTGTTTTAAAAATATGCGTAACTATGAACTAATGGAATTTATTTTCACTCGTGATTCACAAATGAGCTATCAAGGCAACTTCCAAAAAAAAAAATCTGAATAAAGTCAATACTTTTAGCATCATTATATGGCTTTCCACAATGACAACTTTGAAAAACAACTCACAGTGCTTCTAAGCTTGGGATACAGAGACAGATCACCTGGGTTCAAATCCCAGCTATGCCACTTCTACCTGACTGGCTGGCTACTTACCCTTGTATCCTTTAGCTTTATCCTCATAGTACCTACCTCATAAAGTGTTGTGAAACTTAATCAAATCATTATTTGTAAAGTCTACAGAACAATGCCTACTACATAGTGAGTGATCGACAATTCTTAGCTAGTGTTATTTTTAATTGGACATAAAAGTTATGGAATGTTCATATAGGCTTTAAATAGCAATATCTTGTAAATATCGCCAAATCTTATTTTAATAAACACCTCCAAAGTTCTATTATAATTACTTTTTGATACATCGATTTCTTTTAATCAAATTGGTTAAAATTAATTAGCTCCTGAATTCTCTCTAGAAAGCTTTATGTCATGTAGAAATTTCCACTATAATAACATTTACCATGGAAGCTTACCTGTATAAGATTTAGATAAATAGTAACTGTACTAGAAAGGTGTTAGGGGCTGAATTGCATCCCCTCAAAATTCATATGTTTAAACCGAAAACAAACAAACAAAAACGTAGTTATCTGAAGAAAAAGAGCTTCATCCCATCTAAAACTTATAATGGCAGGAATAAATCAACAAAACTATCCCTTAAAATCTTTTAACTACATAGACGTTTTAAAATTCTGTGACAGGACTGAGCACACCAGTCCCAGAAAACAAAATTTAGGGCACAGTGTCCACATAATTTTAATACAAGATAAGCTGTGAAACAGTTCTCAGATATGCAAAATTTTCTTTTAAAATAAGTAAGAAGTACTTACTTCCTTCCTCGAAATAATGGGGAAGTTGAGGTCTGTATTGGACTGACATTTCCATACGTCAGCTGCTGTAATGTCACAGCTCTAGACAAGCTACCAAAAACAAAAAAAGAACAGTATTAATATTTTTTTCACTTAAAAACAAAAAACCAGTTGCAGAAAAACTAAATATTTTACTGATCAAAAGAAAACAAGACATGATGACATTTTCCCTAACTTCGAATATTTCATATAAAAAGGGTTTGTGTCAAGTAGAAAATTAAACTTACAAAAGATATGGGCCAAAATATCACCATACTTACTCTGCGTTCTGAAAGTTGAACTGGGCATCTATAAGCTGCTGGTGTGAATAAAGAGTTGGTGACAGGGCGAAGAAGTTTTGTTGTTGTTGATGGTTTGGCGTGAAAGGCGGGCGACCCAAAATTGAGTTTGGGAACATGCTCTTGTTCACTAAAAGTGAACATGTATTCTTCTACCTAGAATAGTTTTAAAAGACAAATTATTACAGCTTAAAGATACTGATCTCCTTGGTAACCAGTATCTACTATTTAAAACAATGTTACCAAGTTATAAACTTCATCTGCAGTTATTTTTAAAAGTTTAAATAGATCCCTTAAGTCACATTATTGGTAACAAAAAAACTTACTAATAATGAATTTTAAATCTAGATTAACCATATTATTATTCAAATGAAAGTAAGATATATGCAAGTTTCTAATTTTCTGATAAACTTTTCCTAATAAGTTTACCCTATAATCTCTAAATCCTTTAGAAATCAAGTTACCACCACATACTCTGATAATAAAAAAGCAACCACCCAAGACAGACATATAATGAAATCCTACAGATTCTTACATTTATTTCCAATCTAATTTATTCAAAAGTATAAGCCATCATATGACAATCTGATTCCTAGGACTTAGATCTTAGAGATCTGATCAAATAAGGGAAGGAATTTGTATTGCCTAATAACTATTCATAAAATTCTGAGATTCCCCTCAAAGTCTAAATAACTTATATAAAGGACTTCCAATAAAAGAGGGCTTGTTCCACAGGAATGGGGAAAACCTATATACAAAGCAATCAGAACCAGGCAGGAGACTAGCTATTTATTCTTTGCAATGAATAATTCCCAAAAGGCTGAAAACTTACAAAAAGTAGGATAAGGTAACAAACTGAAAACAAGTATTAAACAAAGTCTACAAAGTGAAAATAGGATTCCCAGCCCACTTTCCCAAAGCAGGCAATTAGAAAACTGATCTATGGAACAACTGAGAAAGAAACCATATAACACAGTAACCAGAGAACCTCTAACATGGTAACAGTTTTCCACCAAGGAAAAGTTAAGCCTGCTAGTAACCTACAGTGGGGCCTAGTACTGAATTGCCCGCCAAGGCACACAGAGTTTCCAACTAGATTCCTAGCACCTCTCACTTAAAATGGACATCCATGGATCACCAGAAGGAAAAAAATCTAGAAGTAAACAAAAACAATGCCAAGGACAAATAAAAACTCAAAAGAAAATCTCCATAATTAATGAAAGACACTGCATACATAAAACAAGAATTTGCTGTTTAAAAAGCAGAAAAGGAGGCTGGCCCCATGGCCCAGTGGTTGAGTTCACACACTCTGCTTCAACAGCCCAGGGTTTTGCTGGTTCAGATCCTGGGCGCAGACATGTCACTGCTCATCAGGCCACATTGAGGCAGCATCCCACACTGCCACAATGAGAGCGACCCACAACTAAAATATACAACTACATACTGGGGGATTTGGGGAAGAAAAAGTTGGGGGGGGGGGGCGGTGGAAAGCAAAATGGCTCTTGGAAATTAAAAAATTGAAAGTATAAGTTAAAAGGTAAAACTGAGGAAATCTTTTAGAACAAAAAGTTAAAACTGGTGAGAGCAGAAGGCAGGCAGGACAATAGGAGAGGGAATATACCAGAATCAAGTTATGTGGTCCAACACCCAACATAACAGAAATTTCAGGAAGAACAGAGAAAATACAGAGAAGATAATTACTAAATAAACAAAACAAGACAATTCCAGGACTGAAGAACACCAATCCTTAGATGTAAAGAACCCAACGAGTACAAAGCACAGTTAAAAAACAAAAAAAAATATCAAGGCACATTATGGTGAAATTTCAGAACATGAGGAAAAAGAAGCTTGTAAAATATTACAGAGGAGGAAAATGTTATAAACAAATGGCTTTGAACTTCTCAATAGCAACAGTGGAAATCACAAGATAATGAAGACACTGCCTTGAAGTCTCTGAAGGAAATGTTCTCAGGTTATAATTCTATACCCAGCTAGACTATCACTGCAAGGGAGAATAAAAACATTTTTAGTCACGTAAGCTATCAAAAAAGAAAAGGAAAACCTGGGATCTAGGAAAAGGGAGACTCAACACAGGACAGAAACAAAATAAATTCCCCAGGATAGCAGTGAAGGAAAGCTAACAGCTTAAATTAGAGCCAGAGGATAGAAGGCTTCATGAAGATATCCAAGAAGGAAAAAAATTAACTGGTAGATTACCTAAAATATTTGATCATAGAGAGGAATTCTGCTAACAGAGCAGAAATAATTATAGGAACAGAAAAGCAGCAAGTTAAAAACAAAAGAAATTACTAAAGTACAGAAAAAAAACACACTCAAAAGTTCATATAAAAAAGAAAATAATATTCACTTATCTACTTGGTCCTCACAATAACAAAAACATTGAAAATACAGATTTAAACAGAAATTGTAATATATTTATTATATATCATTTACCACATATTTACTTAAAGAGTAAATATATTCCTATATGTTATAAATATTCACACGTTTATATACATCACAATTTATGATGAGAGAGGGTACATAAGGGTGCTAAATCCACATCTTCAGTAGACGGCAATCCAAAAAATGAGCTATAAAAGTTTTGTTTTGTTTTGTTTTTAGAACAACAGAGGAAAACAACACATAAGCAGTTAAAAGAAATGGTAGCTGCCTAGGGACTGAGACCAGATGGCTGGAAAAACTGGAGCAGGAGACAACAGGAGAGAAAAAGAGGAAGATCTGGAAAGAAACAAATCACTCATACAAACTTTGTTCCTTACTTTTTCAGTTCTTTAAGATTAAAATTCCCTAGTCTGGACACAGATAGCCAAGATTCACCAGTCCAAGGTTCATAACAGACTGTGGACAAGAGTCCCAGGCCACCATCAGATCTCATCCCAAGCGCCCGACTCTCTAATTTGGACCAGAGACAAGGTGTTACCTCCAGAAAACAGGAGTTTGTCAACTTTCTTCAGCAGGCTTTCTCTCTTATTGTAGGACATTTTTTTAAAAATCAATCCTATCATATCTGCTAAACTGTACTCCCTGATTTGCACTGCCCAGAGGAAATGGAAAACATCTTGCACAAAGCAGGATTCCAGAGAATCCTTTATTAAAAATACACTCAATAATCACAGAATGCCAGTTTCAAGACTGGCAACTAATGCCTTGTTCTACCCTTTGCCCGGGTTCACACTCTTTCTTGGTCTTCCTTACACTGCTTCATTGACCCAAATCCCCACAAAATACAACTCCTATTTCATAGGATTCGTGAGAAAATGACATTAAATACAATTCATTATAACAAATTTTGCTTGATATTTCATTTTGTTCGAATACAGATACTACAGATCTAATCAAACAAGGGAAGGAATTTGTGTTCAGAAAAACTATACTTAAAATATTCTAAGATTTATTTAAATCAGTTCCTAGTTAAAATTCTAGACACTTTGTTTATAAATACCATGCTTGTATTTTTCTTCTGGAACCAAATAAAGTCCTAAACACAAGCATCCAGACTCGAAGACCCAAAATGACACCATAACCCATACCTCACTTTATTTCTATCTCATCACACAGTCAGATCCAAAATAAGAATAAGTTAAAAGATATCTTGTGGCCCAGAAGTACTCTACAAAGCTAATGACCAAATTATCCAGGGCTTAAACGCTTAGAATGATTCCGTAGCCTAAAGTTTACTCTAGGGCAGACATCTAGGTCAGCCTATCCTAAATTTCCAGATGAGCATCGAATCTTTGAGTCCCTCCAAAACACAATATCCATTAGGTTCTCCTCAGCATGAATCCTGGCCCTCGAGTCTGGCTCTTAACCATGCTAGCCCTGGAAGTGGAGAGGATCATTCCTAGGGAATTTAACCAGCGGCATTCAATGCTCCTCAGCAGAGGTATCCTGCAGAACCATCTAGAGGAAAAGAAGCAAACCAAAAGCCCATGTATTTCAATTCTGCTTTCTAATATTTTTTCTAACACATTTCAACATTGATTTTGATGAAGATAAAAATGACACCAAAATAATAATCTACCATAAACAATATAAGGGAACATTTTTAATTTTAAAGATATTTTTTCCTTTTTCTCCCCAAAGCCCCCCGGTACATAGCTGTGTATTTTTAGTTGTGGGTCCTTCTAGCTGTGGCATGTGGGACATCACCTCAGCATAGCCTGACAAGCGGTGTCATGTCCACGCCCAGGATCCGAACCCGTCAAACTCTGGGCCACAGAAGCAGAGCGCTTGAACTTAACCACTAGGCCACGGGGCTGGCCCCACATTTTTAAAACAATATAGAGTTTAGAGTATAAAATCCAGCAAAACTATTACCATACTAAAATTAATGGGCCCTCCAAAAAATTTTAAACCTTTTTCTTTATATTCTGAATGAAAGTTTTCTTCACTAAGTAGAGAACGATCTAAATAGAACATTACTCCACATCAACTGTGGTAACAGGTATATGAAATTTTATGATAAATAAATAAAATCGAGGTATTGGTGCTACCCTATTTTTCTTAGCTTGAAAGTTACTAGTGTCTCCATCTGTACCTAACTATAAAATAGAATAATCTAGGTAAATGTTGAACTGTTTCAAAACTGGTGCACTAGTTCTTGCCTTAAGGAGAGACTCTTAAGGGATGCTCTTGACGAAGGTTGACCCAACGGGAAATTCAGGTTTATCTGTAAACAACGAACACGAGACAAGGCTGTAACGAGCGGTTTATAAAGTAATTCCTAGTGATACGGTATTGGGTCCTGTAACCTACAGCGTGAAATTTCCGTCCTAAACCAATCTCTCCTCCAGCGAATGAGAGAACACTCAAAGGTACATCATTCCTTCATCAGGATTCCCTGGAAAGCAGAATCTAGCCAGCATAAACGCCAGAAGTGCAGTGGCCAAATCAAGATATCCGGCCACTTTGTCCAAACGCCTTTGATCTCCTAAACTCACTTCTCTTCTCCGCAACGCACAAAGTCCAGTTCCTAAACCCTGCTCACTCACCGCCAAAACCACGGGCAGGTTTTGAAAAGCACATTCCTTTTTACTAAGAACTAGATTCCATCCAAGTGTTAAACAATCGAGTCACATGGCTCGAAACGAACATTTCCAAAATGACCGATAAACGGACTGTTTCACATGGAGCCTGTTACACAACATTTCCAGATCAGGCATAATCGGGGTATCACCCCGACAAAGTGACGTTACTGTTATTGGCCATCAGCACGCATCAAGAACCTCTTGGCTGCTTATAATCAGTACATGTTAAAAGCCTTGTGGTTATAAACCACACACTCTGATGGTATTTACAGAAACAGTATGTTACCGTAACACAAACACACAGCGTTCAGCTATGATCCCTTTCCTCACAAAATCATACACCACGCATCTGAAAACAAGTTGCCAACTGAGCTTGAGTTGTACAGTTTCTCTTTGTCTCTTGTTTTGTTCGCCCTGTTGGTACACGCAACCCAAAGAACCGCTATTTTAAACAAAGAGCGAGCGAGAGAGAACAAGACAGGGCACCTGGACCGTCCACAAGTCGTGAGACACACGAACCCCCCGTGTTCTGGCCCAGAAAGAGGCGCAGAGCCTACCCACGAAGGCCGACCGGGATCGGAGGGTGTGGGACGAGCCGCCGGAGTCCCACCCCGCGCACTTCCCTGTGAAACGGAGAGCGAGGCAATGCCATGCCCGTTTAACTAAGAGCCTGAAACGTTAAATTATTAATCCAGATATTTACCTTAGTTCTTCACCACCCTTTGAAACACCATGCAGGGGTCCCGAGCCTATCTTCCTTCTCGGTCCTAGACGGAGGACGGGGCGCGAGGAGGAGAAAGGCGTGGAAAGAGTAAGCGGTCCTGAGATTCTTCAGAAAGTGCAGCAGCCGGGTCCGCCCCGCAGCCCGGGATCGCGGAGAAACGGCCCGAGCCTCCCACGCAAAGCAAAACAGCAGAGTTTCAGAGAAAGTTCCCCAGGCCCCGCCCCCGGCCTGGGCCCCCAGGGCGGCGTCCCTCTCCGAAGCCCCCTAACTCACGGTGTCCTCGGGCAGGGCTAAGCGGGGCCGCCGGCACTGCCGCCCGGGAGCTCCCAGGCCGGGCCGGCGACGGCGCGGCTTTCGCCCGAGCCAGAGGAGGTGGTGGCCCGCGGAATGGCTAGGCCCGGCTCCGGCTCCGGCCCGCGATCTGAACTCCGGGCTCGGCGGCCCGGGCGGAGCGACACGACAACAGGCAGGGGCAGCACGGAGGTGGGAGGTTGGGGGCAGTGGCAAGAAGCGGAAGACCAAAAAGTCGCCGAAAGAGCGGCGTCGAAAGCCCTGTCAGAAACACCCGGAAGACCGACGTGACCCCGGATGGGAACAGCGAGCAGGGAGCAGGAGGTCACACTTCCGGCAGCCGCCTCGCCCTCGCCTACGAGCTCTGTGCTCCAATGCGCAGGCGCACGAGTGCTGCGCTCGCGGCTGAGTGGAGGTGTGCGGTCAGCCGCGGTGAGCGCGAGCCGCGGGGAAGGTCTGGGCCTGCCCGAGACGAGGGGACCTGGGCAGTCGGCAGACGGCCGGCCGCGGAGGGCTGCTCTGGGCCCCGGCTCAAGCTCATGCGCTGCAGCTCTTGTTCTCATCAACATTTTTTCTCGTCCCTTGTGTCTCCGCCAGGTGACTGCTCAGAGAAGCTGTTCCAGACCCAGTTTTTCCTCACTCTTCTGCGCCGATCAGTATTAAGCTTTCCTTGATGTTTTTCTTCTCCAGTGACTTGAGAGCTGCCCGAGGATAAAAATGCCTGTTTTATCTCTAAGGCCCAGACTCAGCACCCTGCCCATAATAATAGCTAACATTCCCTAATTCAACAAATATTTAGTGTTTCTTCTGGAGCGAACTTTTTTTTGTTTGTTGGGGATTTTTTGGTGAGGAAGATTGACCCGGAGCTGACATCTGTGCCAGTCTTCCTCTATTTTCTATGTGGCATGTCCCGACAGCGTGGCTTGGTGAGCGGCGTGTAGGTCCGCCCCCCGCCCCCATCCCAATCAGCCGACCCTGGTCCACGGAGGCAGAGCTCAGGAACCTTAACCCCTAAGCCGCTCTATCGGCCCCTTGAGCGAACTTTATTAGTCGTGGAAAGATCTAAGTTGTTGACTTTATTGATGTAAATCTGTTAACAATACTCCTTTATTGTCCTTTTAATATCTATAGAATCTCACCCTCTCATTCTTGAAATTGGTAATTTATCTCATCTTTTTTCCTGATCAATCTGGGGAGAGGCTTATCAACTTTACTGATCTCAAATCTCAAAGCCAGCTTTGCTGTCATAGATTTACTCCTGCTTTTGTTTTCTAATTCATTGATTTGTGCTCTTAGATTTATTGCCTTTTTTCTGCTTTTGTTTTAATTTTTTAAGTTTTTTAAAAATGATTTTCTGGTTTTCTTGGAAACCGAGGTCATTCATTTAAGATCGTTCTTCTTTTGTAATATAGGCATTTGGTGGGATGTGTCTCTCAAAGTACTGCTTTGGCTGCATCTCACACATTTTGATTTACTGTTTTTCATTTTCCTTCATTTCAAAATACTTTCTAATTTCCCTAAAGATTTTTCTCTTTGATCCATGGGTTATTTGTAAATATGCCATGTAGTCTCCAAATATTGAGGGATTTTCCAGAGATCTTTCTATTATTGATTTCTAATTTAATTCCATTATGATCAGATAGCATACTTTGTATAATTTGAATCATTTTAAATTTGAGACTTGTTCTGTGGCCCAGAGTATGATCTGTCTTGGCAAGTGTTCAGTGTGCATTTAAAATAAATGTGTATTCTGCAGTTGTTGGGTGAAATGTTCCACAAGTGTCAGTCACATCAAGTTGATTGATATTATGGTTCGAATCTTGTAAATCCTGGAGGATTTAGAGCATACTGATTTCCTGTCTACTCATTCTATTAATTATTAACAGAGGAGTGTTGAAATCTCTGTCTGTAATTATGGATTTTTCTAGTTCTCCTTGCTGTTCTATTACTGTTTGCTTCATGTATTTGGAAGCTCTGCTATTAGTTGCGTAAACATTTAGAATTGTTCTGTTATTTAGATGAATTTATCCTTAATGAAATTGATTGTGAAAATTATTTTATCATTATGAAGTGATTCGCTTTATAAATGACTCTCTTTTTTCCTGGTAATATTCTTTGCTCTAAAGTGTACTTTGTCTGATGGTAGTACAGCCACACTCCAGCTTTCTTTTATATAGTGTTAATCTGGTGAATTTTTAAGGAAAAAGTAATTCCAATTCTACAAAAGTCCTCCAGAAAATTGAAGAGGAAATACTTCCTAGCTCATTCTGTAAGGCCAGCATTACTCTAATACCCAAACCCAAGATGTTACAAGAAAAGAAAACTACACACCAATATACTTAAAAACATAGATGTAAAAATTCTTAACAAAATTCTATTTTTCTTCCACAATATGTAAAATAGATAATACATTGTGACCAAATGGGGGCTTGTCCCAGGAATGCTAGGTTGAATTAACATTGGAAAATCAAACAATGTAATTTACCATATTAACTAAGACTAAGGAAAAAAACCTGTATGATTGTTTCAATAGATGCAGCAAAAGCTTTGGACAAAATCCAGTATCCATCCCTAGGAATACAAGGAAAATTACTCAGCTTAATAGAAAGTATCTATAAAAAGCAACATACTTAATGGTAAAGAACAGAATGATTTCACTCTAAGATCAGGAACAAGGCAAGGATTTCTGCACTCATAAATTCTTCAACATTGTACTGGGGGGTCTAGCCGGTGCAGTAGGGCAAGAAAAAGAAATAAAAATGCATCCAAATTGGAAAGGAAGAAGTAAAACTGGCTTTATTTGCAGATGACATGATCTATGGTGAAAATCCTACAGAATCTACAGAAAGCTACTGGAAATAATGAGATCAGTAAGACTACAGGATATAAAAATCAATATACAAAAGTCAATTGTATTTGTATTATACAAATAATGAACAATCTGAAATTGGATTTAAAAATACCATTTAAGATAACATCAAAAACATGAAATAATTAGAGATAAGTTTTATAAAAGCCATACAAGTTGTACACTGAAAACATATGCTGAAAGAAATTTAAGAAGATACAGAAAGATATACCATGTTCAAGGATCAGAAGACTCAATACTGTAAAAATGTCAATTCTCCCCCAAATTGATCTATAGATTCAACACAGTCCCAATCAAAATCCCAGCAGGCTTTCTTTAGTAATTGACAAAATGATTGTAAAATTTGTATAGATATGCAAAGCTTCTAGAATAACCAAAAAAACTTTGAAACAGAAGAAAAAAGTTGGAGAACATATGCTACACTACCTGATATTAATATTCATTATAAAGCTACATTAACCCAGATAATATAGAATTGGTATAAAGAGAAAGAAACAGATAGGTGAAACTGAAAAGAGTTCAGAAAAAATCCCCTATGTCTCTATGGTCAGTTGATCTTCAGCAAAGGACAAAGGCAATTCAGTGGAGAAAAGAAAGACTTTTCAGCTAATACTTCTGGAACATTTGGGTGTTCTTAGGCAAAAATAAATCAATAAAATCTCATACTATATGTAAAAACACAAAATGGATCATAGATCTAAATATAAAACAAAACTTCTGGAAGAAAGCAGGAAAAAATATTTGTGACCTTAGGCTAGGCAAGATTTCTTGGATATGATACCTAAAGCACTATCCTTGAAAGAAAAAAATGATAAATAGAACTTCTTCAAAATTAAGTACATCTTTTCAATAGACACTGTTAAGAAATGAAAAGACTAGCCCAAAACTGAAAAAGCTATTTGCAAATCACCTATCTGATAAAGAACTTGTGTCCAGAATGTATATTTTTAAAAACTCTCATATCTCAATAATAAGAAAATAAGTAACCCAATAAACAAATGGGCATAAAGTTTAAATAGGCACTTCACCAAAGAAACCATACAAATGGCAAATAAGCACGCAGAAAGATACCCAACACTGTGAGTTATTAGGGAAATACAAATTAAAACCACAATGAAATACCACTACCTGCCTATTTAATGGTGAAATAAAAAGACTATCCATACCAAGTGTTGGTGAGAATGTGGAGTGACTGGAACGCTCATACACCACTATTGGGAATGTAAAATAGTACATCCTCTTTGGAAAATGCTTTGGCAGTTTCTTAAAAAGTTCAACACATATTGACCTGTGACCCAGGCTTTCTACTCCTAGGTATTTATCCAAACGAAATGAAAGCATGTGTTCACACAAAGACTTGTACACAAATGTTGGTAGCAACTGTGTTTGTAATAGGCAAAAACTGGAAACAACATGAACGTCCATCAACAGGTAAATGGATAAACGATTCACGATATGTCCATACAATGGAATACTACTCAGAATAAAAAGAAATTAACTGTTGATATACATGCGACATGCATGACTCTCAACATAATTATGATCAGTGAAAGAAATCAGACCAAAGTATAGTACATACTATATGATCCCATTTATATAAAATTCCAGAAAATGCAATCTAATCTTTAGTGAGAAAAAGGAAGTCATTGGTAGCCCAGAAAATGGGAGAGTGGAGGTGGAGGGTGAGAGGGGCAGAAGGGAGAGGTTGCAGAGGAGTATAAGGAAACTTCTGGGAGTGACATTCATGTCCATTATCTTGATTGTTGTAATAGTTTCATGTGTGTTCTCATGTGTAAAAACGTGTGCAGCTTATGTGTCAATTATACCTGGAAAAAGCTGTTAAATTTAAAAAAGAAGAGAAAAATCTATTGGTCTTTGTTGTACTTTGAATGAATCTTTTAAACTATATATGATTTTAACATCCTACAGTGGTCACCTGGCAATATTGGTTCACTGAGTTACACAGATCTTCCAAGTGTTGATCTGTGTCATCCCACACTGTCAAAAAATCTCATTTGTTAATATCACTTCCAATCTCATCAGAAGAATCTTTAAGTATTTGGAAGCTGTTAAGGTCATTATGATGATGTAACTTTTTTAAAAATTCGTACTTTTTTCTTGAAAACTGAATTACGTTAATGACAAACACTATCAGTTGTTTTCCCTGAACTGATAGTTTCACTTCATTTACTTTTGAGAAAATATTTGCCAGATACCCAAGTCTAAATAACCAGTTTTTCTGTCAATAGATGTTTTAATAAAAATCATGTTCTATGATAAAATCAGCTAGTTCAGCTTGCAACTCAAACAATCCCACAAGTGCTTTTCCTGGAGACAATTATAGTTCCTTGGTATGCAGCAAAAGTGCCTTACTTGTATTTTCTCATACAGAATATTTTAAAAGATGTGAATTCAAGAGTGAATAATTAATTGAATCAATAATTTTTACTGCTTCATTAAAAACATTCTGAAGTAAAATTGTAATTTTTTTTTTAACTGCAAGAGAATGGCAGTGAAGAATGCAAGGACTGTTGATTTGTGCCAGTGGTATTCAACGGGAGGCAATTTGACCTCCAGAGGACATTTAGCAACATCTGGAGACATTCTGGGTTGTCACAACTTGAGAGAGGAGGAGGTTGCTACCTGTATCTAAGGAGTAGAAGCCAGGGATGCTGCCAAACATCCTAGCAATGCACAGGACAACTCCTACAAAAGTATTATCCGGCCCAATATTCCGTTGTATGGATAGACCACATTTTGTTTATCCATTCATAAGGTTAAGGACATATGGGCTTCTTCCACTTTTTTAGCTATTATGAATAATGCTGCTATGAACATTCATGTGTAAGTTTCTATTTAAGTATATGTCTTCAATTATCTTAGGTATGTACGTAGGAGGAAGTTGCTAGGTCAAATAGTAATTCTGTGTTTAATTTCTTAAGGAACCGCCAACTCTTTTCCAAATTGGTTGCACCATTTACATTCCCATCAGCAGTGTATAAGGGTTCCAGTCTCCCCACATACTGGCCAGTGCTTGTTACTATCTTTGATTGTAGCCACCTTAGTAGGTATGAAGTGGTGTGCAGTGATTTGCTTTTGAACCATAAAAGCAAATGTTAGAACAATGAAAAAGGTAAACACATTTTTTAGTGTTATTATGGGAAAACTTTTGACCTCATGACTCCTGAAAGTGTCTATTGATCACATTTTGAAAATGGCTGGAGCAGGGTATTTCAGAAGTCCTAGCAAGAATTAAGAATAGAGAGATTTATTGGGAGGTTAACTATAGAGTGCTACTTTCATTATCCTCACTGAACAGGTGAGAAAACTGAGTCTCAGTGAGGTCAAGCAACTTGCTCAATGTCCCACAAATAACGACAAAGACAAACTAAATCTGGACAGCCTGACTCCAGCACTCTCTGCCTCCTCCCCTAGTAGTGTAGGCCCCTCCCACACTCAACGCCCAGCTTTGGGGCAGAGTCATGGAAGAAGGGCAGCAGTAACGGACTTGGGAGCTTTTGATGATGTGGTTTCTGTGATTGTTAATTTTATATCTGGCATGTGATTGGCATCTTGAGCTCTTCTGTGATGTGGAGTCATCTACAACTTCTAGGTTCCTTCATCCTTGCTTTATCAACTTACATCCCCATTCTCATGTCCCTAACACTCTCTGCTGTATCTGATGAAAATTTTGCTTTCTGGAAAGTAGATGGTGGCAGGGAAACAGGTTATTTAGAGAGAAGCTGACATTCACCAGCCTACACGGCAGTCTTGGCCCAGAAGAGAGACTCTTCAGAATCTACCCACTGAAGAAATGGAAGAATTTTACAAAAAGATGCTGGGATCTCTGCTTTCCTTGTGCATAAATGTACTTAAGGATATTCAAAAATCCATCTTTAAAGCTTCACCACTTTTGATTAAGCTTTGATATATATTAAAAATAAAGATGCACCCTCTCCCTAAGACAAATAAAATGAAATAAACATGCTCCAGAGAAAATAATAGGAAGCTGAAATCTGCAATTTATACTGCAGTGTGAGACTGCAGTAGTTTGGTTTGGATGTGGTAATTTGTGGAATAGAATAGAGAGAGTGGATAAAAATAATGACTACTATTGCATTTTGTACCTATTATATGCCATATCATCTGGTACATCTTGGGGATGCAGTGGTAAACAAGACTGACCCAGTCCCTACCCTCATGTAGCTTACGGTTCAGAGAGAATAACCTTTACAAATTTAGAAAACAACAACTTTATTTTAATGGTGGTAACTGAGAAAAGGAAAATGCGTGTTTCTATAAGAGCAAATAACCAGGGGATCTAACCTATTATGGAGGGTGTGATGGCCATGGATGTGAACTACTCAGATCTCCCGCGTGAGGAGCACAGTTGACTGACAACCCCCGCTGCTGCCCCTCCGGATCTACCACCACGTTTGTAGCTGAGGCCATGCCTCTCCAGAGCTGTGACCAGCCAATGACTGAGCACAGCAGAGATACTAATGGCAACCCATTCCTACAGGACACAAGACTCCTCTGAAGGGCAATTCCAGCTTGGAATTCCCCATTGGCCTAGCCAGAACTTCCTCAGAAGAGTGCTACCGTCTCTTTGTACTCAGTTCTCCTTCCTTCTTCCTCTCCTTCAGTAGATGTCAGACTTGCACTGGAGTCTGAAGCTTTCCTGCTTACTCTTGCTTCCTCCCCTTTATCTTCCACAGAGATCTCCTCTAATCAATCTTTTGCATGTCTAATCCTATCTTGGCATTCACTTCTTGGAGGACCTGAACTGATACGGAAGCTTTCCCTGAGAAAGTGCCATTTAAGCTGAGACCTAAAGTAGTAGACGTCAGATGAAAGTATGCGGAAAGAAAAAGAACAGTCTTGAGTTAGACAGGAGCTTGGCACAGTGCCTGGCACAGGGTCGGTGCTCAGTAAATATCGCCTGACTGAATGGAATGCAGAGTGCTTTCTGTACGGCATGTGATAATTCCTCATAAACAACTTTACAAAAGGAGTTCTATTATTATCCCTATTTTACAAATGACAAAACTGAGGATCAGAGCTGTAAAGTAACTTGCCCAAGGTCAGGAAGTAGTTGAAAAGTACAACTAGGATACAAACTTAGGTTTGTTTGTTTCCAAGCCTGTTGTTTTTAATTGCTTAACTACCCGCTTATACTGGCTCCTTCAGAGGAGTTGATAATAGGCTTTGAAAGGAAATGTCTCTAATATAATTTTTTTTAAATTCATAATCCATCCAAAAGCAACTGTCTCTTCAAAAACCCAGAGCACAGACATCCTGATTACCCTGGTGATATGTATGAAAGTCCTGAGGTAACTGGGTAAGACTGCATTAATGGAGTCTATGCTGTAAACACGGTTGTATAATTAGAGAAACAGAAGGTTGAAAGAAATTCTGGGAAGTTCCTGTTCTTTAAGTAATGCCACATGGAGATACACAGAGGTTTTTCAAATTAGGAAGGAATGACTGAAACCAGAGGTATAAGATAGAATTAGATGATTATTATAGTGTTAAAACCCGTCAGCCTTAGCAACTTCTCACTATCCAGCGTGATCCTTTACATGTCATGGGTACTTTCATGCATTCATCTGTAAGCAATCTGAGAACATATACTGGCTATTGAGTTAATAGTATTCTTGGGAATTCGAAATACACTACTCCATAATTCTCTCTCTAATGAATTCATTGTAGAACAATCTGAACGAATGACTATAGAGTATTAGAACTAGAATAATTAACCCTGCTCCTCATTTTACATGTAGGAAAACAATGCACGTAGTAAGATAGAAAAGGAAAAAAGTAGTATTGCTAAATCATTTTGAGTATATCAGCATATAATTTCAACTAAGATAGTGCCTGAGAATTGACAGCACAAAGAAGGCAATTGCAAATTCTACACAAATACACTGTGAATGTCATTCGCTATTCATTCACCTGGATAGAGCCCTTAGAAATTTCATGTTGAAATTACTGCCATTGGTTCTCGTGCCTTCAGAAATTACTATAATAAAATTGAGTACCAATTTGCTCAGAGTGATAAATGGCTGTTTTGGTGAGGAGAGGGGGTAATGGAATTTATCGCTTTCTATGATTATAAAAGTAGTGAAGGCCTATTGGAGAAATTTTGGAAACTATAGAAATGTATGAAGGAAATAAAAAATTAAAATTCACAGGATACAATATAATTAAAGTCTGTAAGCGTGAAAGTTGCCTTTTAAAAGTTTAATTTTGTGAAGACAAAAATAAGAATTAAAATAAAGTCCAATCAATATCTCAATTTTTGTCATTGTGAATGTTTAACAGGCATGATTCAATATGGCCCAGATTAATATCGCAGTCTTTAACTTTTATTACTTTGAAAACTAAAAAATCATACAATGTAAGATAATATCCTAGGAGATTCAAAGTAAAAGATAAATTCTGTGAATGGAAAAGCAATTTACTCAGCGACAAGGATCTAAAAATCTTTCTTAGTGGCAGGTTCCAAGTCGCTGGATAGAGTAACAACTGCAATTAAATCAGTCGATTAGATAAAGAAACTAATTTTTTTCATTGACCCAATAGTCATTTTTAGAATAGCATTTGATTTTTCTAAGCTGAGTCCTGAAATTATATAGACATGTAGACTTTTCAAGATTATGTAAAGGTTATAACAAATTCTAGGAAAATGTAAAAGATTAAAATCAATACCACAACACTTCTTTTCAAAGTTCATCAGTAAGGATTTATTTCACATCTGCTCTCCTTGATCTTCTTTCTCTCCTTCCTAACAAGATTTTCACTCACTAATTCATGCGTTCATTCATTTAATCAATCATTCAGCCAATCAACAAATATTTACTGAGCATTCATTATTTGCCAGATTCTCTTCTAGGCAAATAGTTACAACAAGAATGTCACTATTTAGGAGGTGGAGGGTGGTTGTAATGAAAACCTGAATGGAAAAGACAGCTAGTTAGAAAAGGAGCCCACGGGGCTGGGCCGGTGGCCCAGCGGTTAAGTTCGCATGTTCCGCTTGGGGGGCCCGGGATTCACCAGTTCGGATCCCGGGGTGGGGGGGGACATGGCACCGCTTGGCAAGCCATGCTGTGGTAGCTGTCCACGTATAAAGTGGAGGAAAATGGGCACGGATGTTAGCTCAGGGCCAGTCTTCCTCAACAAAAAGAGGAGGATTGGCAGCAGATGTTAGCTCAGAGATAATCTTCCTCAAAAAAAAAAAATAAAAACAAAAGAAAAGGAGCCCAAAGTTCAAAACCAAAAGAGCAGTATGTGAACAAGATTAAACAGCAGCAAGAGCTAGAAAAGTGTTACCGAGAAACAGGATTTCATTCAAAAGAGACTTTCCTCAAAAGGAAAAGTAAAGAAAAGGGCTGGAAGGAAAGTGAATTTATTGTGCAGAAGGGTAATTCTTGTAAGTATCAGAAAGTGATACTTCAGTTTCTAAATTTTTCTATTTCTATTCTGCCCGGATTTATGCCACACCCTCTTCTCTTACAATTTCTTCTTAAGAAGCTCCACTCAGAGAAGAATTTTTCAGGGTAATGTTAACCAGATGGCTTTTTCTAATATTCCCCAGGAAAAAAAGGCCAAGTAGGGTTTGAAAGCAACACTGCCACCTACAAGTAAGTACTTTGAAAAAAACAATGACTGAAATTCCAGTCATCTAGACAGATGTCCAAGCTGCCAGAAATCTAAGAATAAGGATTTGGGGTGGGGCTTCTGGTTTACAGAAAATAGAAATATGAACAAAATAAAATGAAAAATAACTTCAAAGTCTTGGCATCCTTCAAAACCAAAAAGTCTATTTGCCTATGTATTTTGTCTCCATATTAGCTACATCTTTCCAGTCACATGAGATCCTCGGCCAAGTTACTTTAACATCTCTGCATCTCGGTTTCCTTGCACACGGGGATGTCATAATTGCATCTATCTCTTTGTTGTGAGGATCAAATTCTTAGTATTTATTAACAATGCATAAACTTCAATTCAGATCCCTGTCCGTTTCATCTTTACTACCATGTCTAGCCTTAACCACTACAAGAGCCAGGACTCCTTCTCTCCCAACACACCTGCCTCCAAAGTTACCAGAACCTTTGTTTTCAGGTGAGGTTGAGAATACGCATGGGACGACTGAGTAAGGAGCATCCTCTGACACACCCTGCAATATGCACCTGACCATCTTGGTTGCTCCCATAAGGTGAGGACTCTAAGTTGAACTTCAGCATTAGTAATAATAAACTAGGTCTATAAAAAATAGTCACTGAATTGAATTTTTAGATTTTAGTTTTAGCAGTCACAGAATTCAGCAGGTAGCTCCAAATTCTAAATGCATAACAGAGGCATATATCTTGGTATTAAAATTCCTCTCTGAACTTGAGAGGCCAGCTTCTTTCAGGGATTGCAGCATGGCAGTCATGTGAGCTTGATCCCCCAGGCAACAACTTGGTGTTTTGGGGAAGCGGATGGATGGAACTAAGGGAAAGAGGATAGAAGGGGTCCTGACTAAGAAGTAGTAATTATCTTGACATGTCAACTCAAACTTCCAGTACCTCAGCAAGATCCCTATCTCCGGAATGTATTTATTAGAATGTCAGATTTAATGATATTAGCCAACTCATTTTCCTTACTGTGATTCCATACTCCCTGAGCAACCTTGTGGTTATAATTCAACTTCTGGTATAGCTTCCCCAGAGGAAGAGACTGGACAGACCTACCAGCATGGTGCTGTATATTTTCCTTATGCCCTGCATATCCATTCCACACGGCCTTCCACCTGAAAGTCTGACCTATATAGACTCTATCACCTGGCTCCCTTACCCTTGGGCTTCTCGTTGACTTTGGCCAAACACAGAGCCTCAGGAGAAGATCAGAGGGATGGAGAAAAGAGAGGTTGGGTTATTTGTTCGCCAGGCTTCTCCCTGTGGTGTCATTGTAGGCTGGCTATGTCCATGACTGGAGGTCTCAGATAGCCTTTTTCACACAGCCCTCCCTGTCTCTGAGTTCCAGTATTGCGCCTTCCCCTGACTTCTTCAGGACATCAGGCCGTCAAAAAGTCTGACCCCAAGACCCTGCACTTGCTCCCAGAATGTCTGGAAGAGTTATCGTATAAAATCTATCCCCAGAAAGAACAGTCCTCCAACTAACCAGTCATGGGCACAGTGTCCAGAGGATGGTGCAAAACATTTCTGGACTTTTTCCACGAGATTATCTCCATACAGAGACAGCATCAGATGGGTGCCAGCGTCCGTCTTCGCTCTCATCTGCTTCTCTCTTTCCTTTTCTTCCCCTGTGCTCTATCCCCAGGATCCTCTCCATCCAGCCAGTGCCCTATATGATCAAGTCCGTGGAGCTTCCTGTCTGAGCACAATCCTAGAAAGACAATTGTGAGAACCCACAATCCTTCAGTTTAATTACTTAGGCCTGTCAGAGTCTTTAGAGTGAAGGACCTACAAAACAAACACAGACACACATTTCAAAAACAAGACTTTTTTCATGCAAATATTGTTCTCCTCTCATAGTACATTATTTGGCTTGGGTACATTATTTTGCTAAAAGACTTTCTTCTTGCCTGGTTTGAGAAAGGGAAAGAGTGCGGGAGGGGAGTACTGAGAGGGCAGGGAAGATGAGGAAAGAATGCATGGTAGCTGGAGACACGAGTCGTGTCCAGGGAGGAGAAGAAAAAGAAAGAGAGCATTTCAGAAATGGAAACAGCATATTGAAGGCCCAAAAGCTGGGAAACTGGGACATTTGGGGAACTAAAATAAAACCAGTATAACAGGAGCTTTGCTAGGGTGGGAGAGAATGGTTTGTGAAAGCTGGGAATCAGAGAAAGCAGAGCATTGTGGGTCACATTAAGGAGCTCAACCTTTATCCTCAGTAAACAAAAGAATGGGTTCTTTGGGAAAAACTGGTGGAAAGCAAGTTAAGTAAATATTATGAAAGTTTGGTTGAGAAAGATTGAGAAGCTGATCCATGTGATCTATTGTAGATCACTCTATTTCTTGGCTTTCTTGCACTTAAATTTCCTCAAATTTAAATCACCCAAATAATACATGAACATTCTCTTTATGTAAAAATTTTCAATAACACAAACTGAAAACCCACCCTGATTTACCTTCCTTAATAATTTTTGAAACTTCCTCTCAGTTAACTATTACATAGAAGGCATATGTACACATACAAATACCAAGAAAATCTGACTATCGATAACCTAAGCTAATTGGAGTTTATTTGCCAGGCAGCTGCTAGTATTGGTTCAGTGATTCAGTGATGTAAAGACTCTCCCTCAAGATGTCAAGATGGCTGCCGTAGCTCCAGGCTTGGTATCTATCATTCACAAATTAGTGTATAGTTATAGATAATTAATTTTCACAATTGTGCGGAATTCCATTGTATGACTATACTACATTGTATCCATTCTCCTGTTAGTGGACGCTTGGGTTATTTCCAGTTTAGGGGGTTTTGTTTTGTTCAATTTGTTTACATTTTCTGTTTTTGCTATTAAAAGCATGAGCTGTTAATAGTCTTATACAAGCCTTCTGGTTTACAAATTAAGCAAATTTCTCTAGGGTACATACCTAAGGGTGGAATTGCTGGGTAATAGAGTTTTCACATCTCAATTTTATTATGCCCTTTATATAAATGATGTATGTCATATAGTACATATTGTTTTGTATCTTATTTTAATTCATTACATGACCTCAAAGATTTTGTGTGTCTTTCTCACTACTCTATCTCCAGCACTATTTATTCATTTAACAAATATTTATTCGATATCTACTCTGTACCAGGCTCAAGTTTGAAACATTTACTTGAGTTTTCCTCTGAAGTCTCTTCCCTCCGTATCCTCCAGTGTGGCCCTCAGTTCTGATTCTGCAGTTTGCTAGTTTATAAGCTGGTATGATCCCAAGAATAAGGCCATTGCTACTTCACAAGTTGCCTTTAGGCTAGTTGGAAAAAGGCACAGCCCTCCCACGGAACCCAATCACAGGCTGAGGCGGCACCTAGCAGGCACTACACGATGTTTGGTGAGCAGAGCTCAGCCTGAATTTCAGCCCTCACTCCCTCAGCAGATGCTTTTATGTTATTTTTTTTAAAGATTGGCACCTGAGCTAACAACTGTTGCCAATCTTCTTCTTCTTTCTTTGTTTCCTTCTTTTTCTCCCCAAATCCCCTCAGTACCTAGTTGTATATTTTAGTTGTGAATCCTTCTAGTTGTGGCATGTGGGATGGCGCCTCAGCATGGCCTGATGAGCAGTGCCATGTCCATGCCCAGAATCTGAACCAGCGAAATCCTGGGCCGCCAAAGCAGAGTGCGTGAACTTGACTAGCCGGCCACGGGGCCAGGCCCCAGCGGATGCTTTTATGCATGTACAACCTGTGCAACTGTACAGAGCAGCCATGCCCTAGAGAGCTGGCTAATAGATGCAAACTTCTCCTTAACTTTCTTCAAACCCGGCTCTACTTAAAGATGTTCTTCCCTTACCTCTGCTATTCTCTCCTTTACCCATTGTGCTAAATAGACTGCGGGAGGAGTCCACACTATTTGCCGTGAAGAAAAGCGGCCCCAATGAGTTCTCTTAAACACAAGCTCTGTCGCTCAAAGAGCATGCTTTGTCAGTAAACCGAATCCGTATATCCCAGCCGTAACAGCTCGGCTTGGCTTGGACAGAGAACTGGCGCTCGAGCCAGAAATGACCTTCTCTGGGTTGGGCATAGGAGACATGCCTCAGGTACCTCTGAAGTGGCTTTACCCGATTTCTGTCCAGTAGCCCAGTTTCTGTTGATACCAAGTGACAGCAGACTAGCCAATCAAATTCTCTCTTGGAGAATTATAAATGATAGATGAATAAAGAAAGGACAGATTACTCCGGTTTAAGTAGCCCAAGTCATAGAATTTATGATTTTTAGTGATGCTCAAAGTTGCACTAGGTCCCAATGTAGGGAAATTTGGGACCTGAGGCAACTTCCCTGTACAAAACCTCCAGCCCTCAGAGAATGACATCTGTGTGGCTCTTCCTTACCGGTACCTGTCTGGTACTCTAATCCATCATTTCCCCCGCAGTTAAGTATAAACTGTCTACATCATTTCCTAAGTTCCCCTTTTTCTGTCCAGCCAGATGCTGACTTCCTCGGGAGAACTTCCGTGTAAGTTCTTTAACCCCCAGCAGAGTGCTGAGCACACACATGACAAGAATTCAGTAAATATTTGAGAGGCTAAATAACTTTTTAAAAAATTGTTAATAAATCAACTTAAAACATTTAAGTATAAAATAACGTGTAACCATTATAAAAATGTAAACAATGTAAGTTGGAGTTCATGTGCCTTTTTTCTCCCCTACTCTCAACTGTCTCTACCCAAGGATTATCAGTTAACAGTTTTGTGTTTCCCGAGACTTTTTTTTTTTTTTTTTTTTTGAGGAAGGTTAGCCCTGAGCTAACTTCTGCTGCCAATCCTCCTCTTTTTGCTGAGGAAGACTGGCCCTGAGCTAACATCCATGCCCATCTTCCTCTACTTTATATGTGAGACTCCTACCACAGCATGGCTTGCCAAGCAGTGCCATGTCTGCACCCAGGATCGAAACCAGCGAACCGCAGGCCACTGAAGAGGAACGTGCAAACTTACCCGCTGCACCACTGGGCTGCCCCCCGAGACTTTTTTATATGCACAGACATAGTCATTTGTAAGGTTTTTTCCTTTCATAAAAATGGAATCACATATTGTTCTGAAACTTGCTTTTTTTAATGAAACAAATTTTTTGTGTGTTCTTCATGCCACCGTGTCTCTGTGTACCTCATTGTGTTAGATGGTTGCTTAGCGTTGCCCCTCCCATAGTACGGGTATGTCATAATTTTTAAAATACCCTTCTATAGCTGAATATTCAGTAGTTTGCCTGAATAATGCTATAATGAACACCTTCGTGCATATATTCTTGCACATTTGAGGAGTATTTTTGTGGGCTTCAGACCCAGATATGGAATTATTGGGGAAAGATATAGTGATATTTTGAAAAGGACACTCAGAAAGGCCTGAATTCTAGGCTTGACTTTGATACTTCTAATCTGTGTTGCTCTGAGTGAGTCACTTTCACTCCCTGAGATTCTGTTTCATCTGTGAGAGAAGGGAAAACTCAGTATGTTTCACAGGGTTGTTGTGAAAGTCAAATGGCAGAACCAAAGCATCATGGGTGATTAACATTAGGTTTCAGTTTAGTTTTAGCAGAATAGGAGTATTTCCTGTGCCTCTTTGTAATCTGCTAAATCTCATTAGCTGACCTGCCAATTTTTAGTAGTCAGCTGAAATGTTCCTCTTCTCAATATAGAATAGGGAACCAAGGAGAAGAACATTGTTGAAATCAAATAGACCAATCACTGCGTTCTGTGGAAATAAGTCTTGTTCTCTGGAAGGATGAATTCAGGATCTGAGACTTGATTATCCTTAGAAAAACATGAAAGTGACCCATAATGACCTCCAAAAAGGAACACAAAGAAGACATCTGCTCTAAAATCCTATAAGGTCGTAAGATCTTATGAGAATCTACAAGGCCTTTATAATCAAAACAGTCTATTTTAAAATACTTTTAACCAGTTAGGAAAGGAGTTGTGCCACTAATCTTGTTATCAATGACCTGAGCTCAGATTCTGGCTTTACCACCCACTGGCCTGTGAGCAAGTGATAAGCTCTCAGAGTTTGGTTGGGTTTTGGTTTTGGTTTTGGTTTTGGTTTTGGTTTGGTTTTTTTTGCAAAATGGAGATAACAAAGACATCTACAGTATTTTAAGAATTATATGAGGTACTATATGCAAAGAAGCCCAGCAGAAATCCTTGCAAATTGAGACATTCAGTATGTGCAATTGATACAAAGGGAGGAAAAAGAGAATTCCCATGGAAATTACATTTCAAGGAAGAAATAGCTCTGAGCCCTTGAACCAAGAAACTCTGTTTTCCTCACCTGCAAAATGAAGAGATTGAATTAGATCACCTTTAAGGTCCCTTTCCTTCAAACAGTAATAAATATTATAACAGTTACACATACATAGTGCTTGCTGTATGTCAGGCACTGTTGTAGTTGCCTTGCACTTATTGATTCATTTCATCTTCACAGCAAACGTCTGAGGCAGGGATAGTATTATTATTACCATTTTGCAGATGAGGAAACTGAGGGGAGAGAGGTTAGGTGACTTGCCCAAGGTCACAAAGCTGGGGAGGGCAGAGGCAGGCCTTTGAGCTGGGGTTGTCAGAGTTCATGCTCTTGACCTTCATTCTGTGACTCTCTGATGTTTTCAAACACTTGAGCTCTTTGCTTGGTGCTGATATTTGGAGGAAATGTCTTTCCTAATGGTTTCTTCCCACTTTGCTTTATTTTGAAGCTTTATTGACATAAACTTAGTGAGAAGTACTTTTTTCTTTTTTGAGAAAAAATTTGAATACAGAGAGGAACTTATGTTAGTTATCTACTGCTACATAACAAATTACCCCAAAATTCAACAGCTTTAAATGATAGACATTTCTTATCTCACATAACTTCTGAGGGTCTGAGTGGCTCAGCTGCGTGACTCTGGGTCAGGGTCTCTCATGAGAGAGAGCAGGTTGTTGGCCAGGGCTGCTGCCACCTGAAGGGGCTGAGAATCTTCTTCCGAGCTCACTCAGACGACTGTTGATAGGAAATTGCAGCTCCTCATCACATGGGCCTCTCCCTAAGGCTGCTCGTGTAACTTGGCAGCTGATCCCCCAGGGCGAGAAATCAAAGAGAGAGAGAGAGAGGACTCACGATGGAGCTGAAGTCTTCTGTCCTAGCCACTCTCCTAATCTTAGAGGTGACCTTCCATCACTTCTGCCACATTCTATTTGGAAGAAGCAAGTCACCACATCCAGCCCAACCTCAAGGGGAGGGAAATTAGACTCCATCTCTTGAGGGGAGGAATATCAGAGAAAGGATGAACCACAATGGATACAAAGAAAAATGTAACGAAGACTGTGTACTCACTACCCCAAGTAGCAATTATTATCGTATCACGTTTTTCTCAAGAACATTTTCAATTAAAAAACCATTAGAAATGAAATCTTCTTTGTTCCCATGCCCAGTCCCAATCTCTTTCCTGCTCTCCAGAGGCAAAAACTCTGAGATTGGATGGCATATCTTTCCAGTCCTTTTTATTCTCTTATGTACATGTAAGTATAATGAAAACAATGTGTAGCATTGTTTTGCGGGTTTTTAAGTTTTTCATAAATGGTATCACACTTACATATTCACAACTTGCTTTTTTCACTCAACGTTGTTTTTGAGATTTATGTATGCTTATATATTTAGACCTAGTTCAATATTGCATTGTCTAAATAGACCGTTTTCAATTCATCTATTTATGGAGATTGTTTCCTGAATTATAAGTCACAACTGCAATCAATGCTACGAGAAATAGCTATATTCATGTTTCCTTGTGCATACGTGCAAGAGTCCCCCTAGAGCAGTGTTTCTCACAGATTTTGAGCCCACCCCAAAATGAGCAATTTCTTATTGTGACCAGCCTAGGTCTCATGGCGACCAGTCATATATATGTAACCAAAACCAAAGTTTCCTGAGAAACTGTACTTACCCTTCCTATGAATAATGATCTCTGATCTTGCCTATTTTTAATCTATGTTCTTTTAAATTGCTAGCTGAGAGCCACTAAGTTGATTTCTGGATCCACTACTGCGTCTCCATCTGCAGTTTGAAAAACAATCTTCTAGGTCTCTACCTAGCCGTTATAGCACACACGGTGTATGGTAGTTTAAACTTTCCAAGACATTGCAAACTTGCTCTTCAGAGTAGTTGTACTAATTTATGCTCCCCCCAGCAGCATGTAAGAATTCCCTTTTGCCCACACTGACACCCACACTCAATATTGTCAGAGTTTTCATTTTTGCCAATCTCATTATCGGATCTCATTTAAGGGGTGGATGAAAGTGGGCCTGCATAAATGTATTATTTCTTTCGTCTGGGAGGCACAGGTGTAATGGGAGAATTCTCCTCTGCTTGTCCTCTTGGCTGCTGTGTGTCATCACTGAGTCCCTTGGAAAATGTAATAATGAAAGGGAAAAAGGGAGCACTACGGGATGTCCCTCAGGAATCACAGGGGCCTCTGGAACAGAGTGAAACCCATCTGCCATGGCTCCCTCTGGTTTTTCAAGGAAGCCACTCTAATCCGTTTACCACTTCCCCCAAGCCCTCTACTCTACAGGCTGTCTGTGATACTCAGCAACCACTTCTCCTTCTGCACAGAGAACATGAGCCCACAAGAGCCCATCACAGGAAAACACTACTATATCCTATTCCTCATCTATAAACTTACCAATATCTGCTTCTATCCCTCTCCTTCCATCCAATCCCAGAGCAAGTGGAAAGCTTCTTCCTGCCCAAGGCTAATTCTTCCTCCCCAGCACTGGGCTCTCTCCCCTCCCAACCTCTGAGGGCTCTTGCTTCATAAATGATCCTCTCCTTTGCCTCTCTCTTTAACTTCCTCCCAGAGCCTCATCCATCCCTTCAGCACATAAGTAGGCTCAAGTCTCCCGTTCCCGAATAAGGTCTTCCCATGAGTCCTGTTCCTCTCTGTCTGACTGACTCTTAAGTATCCTCAGATGCAAACATCACTGCCTCAGAGAAGCACTTCCTTTCATCCATAGTGTCTATCTTTTCCCTTCATAGCATTTACCAAAGTATGTATATATATATTTATATATATATATATACACACACTTATTTGTGGGTCTGACTCCCCTACTTTTCAGTCAGCCACAAGAGGTCAGGGACCTTGTCTCCCCAGCACCTAAGACAGAATAGGCATTCACTGCATAGCTGTTGAGTAAATAAATGGTTTCCAGCCTACAGCCTCTTTTACTCTCTACTCCTACACCAGATAGATATTTCAAAATGAAAAGCCTGTCACATCCCTCCCCAGCTTGAAAAATGCCTTTGGCTCCTCAGCCTGGGGAGTAAAGTCCAGTCTCCTTAGCACAGCATAAAATGGTTCTGTGAAAACAACTCTCCCCTCCCCCAAAGCAAAGCAAAGCAAGACCACCTCTTCTAGCAAAGGAAGCAGCAGAGGAAAAGCTCGGATCAGCTAATGTTATTGTTAGCTGACAGCCCTGGTAAAAGAAGTCGGGGAGGAAGAGCTGAGAATCCACAGATAAAGGAAGTTATGTAATTATTTATAGATTTCATCCTGTTGTTGTTGTTTCTGTGTCTTCCTCATGCTCTTTTCCTCTCATGAGAAAACTTTTCCCTATTGTTTCAAAGGGAAGGGAATCTGACATTTCATAGAGCAGTTAGGATAAGCCAGGCATTAGGCTAAATGCTTTATTTACTTTATCCTATTTAATGCAACTCTCTTCAAAACCCAGAGGATGTATCACCTCCCCTTTCAAAAATAAAATGGCAGAGGCCAAAAATATCAAATACACCAAGCAAAATGAAATGTTCTGGTGATTTCCACATTACAAGAAAATGCAAAAGGCTGTACGATACGTAAGCGTTTTATTAGCTAGTACGAGGTCACGAGTCCTTTCTGGAGTCTGTGATAATCTTAATGTGCCATCTTCCACGTAAATGCCCATCTCTATTTCTCTCTTCTCTTTCTTGTTCGTCTCTTCCTCTTGGCTTGCTCTTCTTTCCCTTCCTTTCACTTAATTCCATCACCTTCTGTTTTTTTAGTTTTCTCTCTGCCTACCTCAAGACCATCAACAGCTTCCTTGTTCTTTTAGGCCAAAAATTTACTGACCACTTGGCTAAGCTGAAGAGAAAGCGAACAGAAAGAAAGGCGTCTTTTAATTCCTGGGCTAGAATTGCAACAAGGGATAATGATGTTGCAGTACAGTATGTGATCCAAAGAGATAAAGCCTATATTTCAGCCAGGCTTTCAGCTTCTAATATGCAGGGGCAAGTTGCCTACTGAGCTCTTTGTGAGGTTCTCAATCATTGCTGATGATACGGAGGTTCTTGTGTTTCCATTTTGAAAGAAAGAACCTGTAACCAGAGGACATTAGTATTTTATCAGCACGTGAGAAATTGCAGAGGGAAGTTTTCCTGAGATTTGGAAGGTAAGAATGGTAGCAGACGACAGCTTTCCTTTAAAGGACAGAGACCTTAGGTAGTGGAAATCTGAAAGTAGCAGCATGCGGAAAATTCAACATGAGACTGGTGGTCTAAAATTCTGCCCATTCGTTAGGTCCTGAGAATGCAGAGGGTGCTTTGGAAAACCAAAATGAGATTACTAATCTGGGAGATTTTATACTCTGAGTGTTTAAATCAAGGCTGGCGCAATGGATGCCCTCCATTCTGATGCTTTCTGATTCTCCACTTTCAGGCAAATGAGAAGGAACCAAGGAGATAAATCATTCTTTTGGTTCAATTTCAAGAAAAAGATATTTATTTATTTGCAAAACTTTTCAAATGCTTTCTGAATACCAGACTCCATATTTAAACAAACCAAATCTTGGAGATCAAAGCAGATGCTATAAATCATCAAAATAGTTCCCCGTTGCCCCACCTCCCGGACAAACAAACAAGCATTAAAAGAAAATTAGTGCTGAAGAACAGAGCTAGCGGGTAGGTGGTTTATAGCTTGTGGGCTGATGATCTGACAACATTTTAGCAGAGAACTTTGCTGACTGGCAAAAAGGCAGTGAGTTGCTAAACACTGACGGATTATTATGAATACTTAAGGGTAAGGGTATTGTTTCCCTGAAATATGGGCAGTGTTTGGAAACTATAGCCCTACAACTTTCATGATCTGCATCTCATGAGGAGGTATCTTTCCTTGATAAACAGCATTTAGATTCCTGCCAGGAACCACCCCCTCCTCTTCAACAGACTCCTACCACCCCGAATTAATCACATACCTTGTAGGCTCATTAAGTCTTGTTGTCTGTCGTTTTGACGCATATATTATTACAATGATACATACAAAGCTACAGTATTCAAATTCTGCTTTAAGGATTTTAAACCTAAACTTTAGAGATGAGAAGCTTTGAATCACCCAATTGATTCAGGAAATGAGTTCGCTGGCCTATTGCAGAGTCATTGGAGAAAAGAAAAAGAGGAAGAGAGCGGAAAACCCTGGGGTTTAAATCTCAAAGGAACTCAGCTCTCCACTATACTTTTAGGAGTAAAATAGCAATGGCAGTCATAGGGAAGGTTTACAAATTGGCACACCAAAAATTTCTTTTTTGGCTAACTGCATGTAACTGATTAATTGAATGATCTGGACTCAGTCAGGGACAAAAAAAAAAAAAGCAACTTTACTCTTTTTCTCCACTGTGCTTTCAAACCTCCTCTGTCAAATTATTCTTCTTTATCCTTGGATGAAATCTTAGGCAGAGATCCTAGCTTTTCTGGTCATGTTGGGGTATTAAAAAGCTCAATATATCTAATATTAAAACATTATGCTCTCGCTTGATTCAAAGTTTCTCTTCATGCCCCCATCCCTCCTCTCTCCGTCCTCAGGCCTGAATCGAGCTTACAAGCCCGAAATGGAAAGGCCAAGGTGGGTTTGTGGCATGAGGGGTAAGTGGGGGAGTACTCTTTCTTCCTCAAACCACCTCCTGCTACACTTTATAGCAGCTCTTTGTGGCTATTCTACGTCTGATCAATGAAGGAGGTGGATTAGAGGATAAAGACACTGCCCTCTGGCTGGTGCAATGGCCTTTGAGGTCCCGCCGCTGAGGACCTCCCACCTCCTGTTTCCTTTCATAGAAAATTATCTCAGGCTGACTCCTACTTTCTCCACCACTTCCTACTCCAACCACCGCATCTCAGCTTGAAGATTTAGATGGCCCACCACCACCTTTTAGAAAGACTATTTTGATTGAGTCCTTTGGAAGATGACCAAAATCCAGCTCTTTATTTTTTTTCAATAAATTTTTTTTTATTGAGTTATTGATAGGTTACAATCTTGTGAAATTTCAATTGTACATTAATGTTTGTCAGTCATGTTGTAGGTGCACCACTTCACCCTTTGTGCCCACCCCCCACCCCACCTTTCCCCTGGTATCCACTAAACTGTTCCTGGTCCATAGTTTTAAATTCCTCATATGAGTGGAGTCATACACAGATTATCTTTCTCTCGCTGGCTTATTTCACTTAACATAATTCTCTCAAGGTCCATCCATGTTATTGCAAATGGAATGATTTTGTTCTGTTTTGCAGCTGAGTAGTATTCCATTGTATATATGTACCACATCTTCTTTATCCATTCGTCTGCTGATGGGCACTTAGGCTGCTTCCACGTCTTGGCTATTGTAAACAGTGCTGCAATAAACATTGGGGTGCACAGGACTTTTGGGATTGCTGACTTCAGGCTCTTTGGATAAATACCCAGTAGTGGGATGGCTGGATCGTATGGTAGTTCTATTTTTAGATTTTTGAGGAATCTCCATACTGTTTTCCATAGTGGCTGCACCAGGTTGCATTCCCACCAGCAGTGTATGAGGGTTCCTTTTTCTCCGCAACCTCTCCAACATTTGTTGCTATTAGTTTTAGATATTTTTGTCATTCTAACGGGTGTAAGGTGATATCTTAGTGTAGTTTTGATTTGCATTTCCCTGATGATCAGCGATGATGAGCATCTTTTCATGTGCCTATTGGCCATCCGTATATCTTCTTTGGAGAAATGTCTGTTCATGTCTCCAGCCCATTTTTTGATTGGGTTGTTTGATGTTTTGTGGTTGAGTTGCAAGAGTTCTTTATATATTAAGGCAAAATCTAGCTCTTTTTATGTAATCCACATGCAGCCCGGAGGAAACCTGTATGTTTGCCCCCTCAGACCCTTATTTCCAACTGTATTAATCAGGGTGCTCCAGAGAAACAGAACCAATAGGATACAGAGATAGAGATATAAACATAGATGTAGGTGTAGATATAGATACGGATGTAGACATATAAAGAGATTTATTATAAGGAATTGGATCACATGATTATGGAGGCTGACAAGTCCCCAGATTTGCAGCCAACAAAGTGGAGACTGAGGAGAGCTGATGGCGTAGTTCTAGCCTGAAGGCCGGTGGGTTCAAGACTCAGGAAGAATAGATGTTTCAATTCGGAGTCCGAAGGAAGGAAAAAACTACAGTTCCAGGTCCAAGTTAGTCGGGCAGGAGAAATTCCCCCTTACTCATGAGAGCCTCAGCCTTTTTGTTCTTTCCAGGCCTTCAACTGACTGGATGGGGCCCACTCACATTAGGGAGGGCCTAATTCAAATGTTAATCTCATCCAGAGACACCCTCACACACACCCAGAATAATGTTTGACCAAATGTCTGGGCATCCTGTGGCCCAGTCAAGTTGACACATAAAATTAACTATCATACCAACTCTATTCACCCTGCCACCACAGTTCCCTTCACCAAGCCTCTTCCCACTTAGATGTTTTCAGATGTGGGACAGGTATTAATTCCTGATTCCTCCCAATCACATGCCAGCCTCTCCAGGTGGTTCTCTGGAGCCCTCCTCATCTGCCATGAGATGTGGATGTGAAGTGCACAAAACACTACACAAAACACCCCAGCCCAATCTCCCCCCTGACGGGAGGCAAGTGTAAGACTCCATGGAGAACTTAGTTAAGCTCCAGACTGATGTGAAACCCTGAATCCGTGGTGGAGTAACCAGACTGCCTAAAAGGGCCTATAGTCAACCCAATCTCTTCAATGTCTTCAGGTCCAGGTATGACCCAGGGTTCCCCAAGAAACTCCCCTTCTCCCCTCCCCACCCCGAGCCCTGCCCTCAGGAACAGATCCCCTTAAGTTCAAATCTGAACCCATTGATCTGACTAGAATGAAAGCAGCTCCAAAATCCTACTGCTCTAAATAAAATCTAACTCTCTATATGTGGATTTTTAGTCATCAGTACTGTGGGAAGGAAACGGGTTTTTGTTCTTTATGAATCTTGTGTTCATTCATTCAACTGATATTTATTAAGAGCTTAATGTGTTCAATGCTGGGGAAACAGGTTAAAAAACCATGCTGTCCACCTTCAAGGGGTCATATCCTGGTGGGTTACACAGATCCTCGTGCTACAAGTGTTTTATATGGTGTGCACATAAGTTCTGATTGACCAGGATTACTCTGCAAAAACCTTGAACTAGTAACAACTGGATCAGTTAGGATGGTCCCACCTGACAGACTGCTTATTCCCACAGGACTGCGGCAGCCAAGAATTGATCAGGTTTTGTGAGGCCATAAACTTGCACAATTTGGGACCCTATGTTAAGAGAATGAATACAAAAATTATGCCTTTGTATTTTACAAGATCATGAGACCCTGTGAGCACATGGCCAGGGTCCTTCTGGACCGTGCAAGTGAAGGGCCCTGAAGCTGAAGTTCCACTGGCCTCATGTAAATCTGTCTCACGCCTCAGTCCGTGTATGAAAGTATTAGGTCTTTAAGGTCTGCTCTAGATTGTATAATGGGAAACTTGGCTCTAAAATCAGACAGACAGATTTATATTCGATTCAGCCTCTGCCAGATACTTCCTATATATTTTGGGAAAAGTTACTTAAACTCTCTAAGCCTCAATTTCCTATGTTGGTAGACCCACTGCATATGATACTTGCAAGGATTAAAATATTTAAGCAGTAAGACATTTTAGCACAGCTCATAATTTGTGCTTAATAAGTGTTAGCTATTATTAGTAGTATTAAAATCTGAAGTATCTGAAAGCTGCTCCTATATTTGCCTTTTCAAAACTCATGGATCCTTGGTTCCTCACAACAGAAAATTCCAGGGAGCATCTGCAAGGAAATAAAATCTGGAAATTTCAAGACTGGAGCTGTGGAGAACTTCCTGGTGAGAAAGTGCCGCTGGACCCCTACCCTCCGATCTAAGGTTCCTCTCCCAGTGAATCATCTTGCCAACATCCTGGGTGGCTGAGAAGGAGTTGCTCCTTTTTGAACACACTGAAACCAGACTGGACTGTGAAAAAAGAATTGACTAAAATTTAGGGGACAGTTTAAAAAAAGAATTAATCAAAATAAAGTTATCCAAAATAGAATCTTCTTTCTCACAGATATCTCCCTACTCCACACGAGGCCTTAGGAAAAGAAATTTTGCTTGGAATCCTTCTAGCTTCCAATGTTCCTCATCATGGTAAACACCATAGACAATTACCCACCACATCACTGTACAATCCCAGACACAGAACTAACATACAGTTATGCAGGTTGGGCACTGTACAAAGATATATCTTAGAAAGCGCCATTCTTATTGCAAATATCATAGATTTCCATATTTATTAAAATAATTTTCTGTCAAACGGCAGCTAAGTGCCTTGCTACATATTCAGTATATTATGATAATTTTACAATCATTGAAAGTAGAGTATCTTGAGGAAGACTTGGGGAGATGGGGCCCGTCCCACTTTGTACACATTATCACATGGGCCGTGGAGCCCTGACTAGACGTCTAGAATATTCAAAGTCTGGATCAAGAGGAAGAGAGATGCAGCCCCCTCGCCTATTACCCCAGACTTGGAGCCTGCCCTCTCAGTTCCTATTTGCTGTCTAAGGTCCTACCTCTTCCCATAGGAATTGACACAAACAATTGCTCCACCCTTCAGCCAAGAGGTCTGGACTTTGCTTTTGCAGAGTTTAACAGTATAACTAGATATTCATATAATGCAATAATCTACAACAAAAAATACACACATGGTAACAGGGAATACTTTCTTTATAAAGTTTCTAAAATACGCACACATCCAGTTGTTTATTTTAAGGCCACATTAACTTCAGCAAAAACAAATTTCAGCCACCCATATGGCTGAAGATGTACTAAATGAATACTAGATTATATCTGCTGATCTTGTTGACAACTTCAGCTTTTATAAAATCATGCCTAAAACAAAAGGAAAAAATTACCACATTGATTTGGTTTTCAATGTAAGGCTCACCAGATATGATGCTATATTTTCTGAAACATCCATGAACAGAGGATGTTTAGTTTTTCAAATGTGTTGGCCCAATGTAAATATAGCTATACTGTATATGCAACAACATCAGACCTGGCCATATTAGCCTACCCATCCTTAGCGTAAGTGTATTTCTTAAAACATGGTCCTTACTGCACTATTTTGTACTGTGTTTAATTCTCAATATGTTCTGAGACATAAGTTAAAACCAAGCTTTAATTCTAAATGAAAGAGTTTTTAAGGCGTATCTTTGTAACTACAATATAGAATTTCCAAGTTAATTCAGAAAATATTAGCTTTCATTATTTAAACTTTCTTATTGTGAAATGTGTCACACCTCCACAAGCGCGTACATATCTATGTATTGTTTAAAGAAGGAGAATAGAAGAAGAGCTGCGTACCTGCCATCCATCTTACGAACTAGAACGTTGCCAGTACCTCAGAAGGTTCCTTTGTTCCTCTCCTTGATGATGTCCCTCCCCATCCTCCCATAGGTGACCGTGTGTTGGAACTTTGTTGATCATTCCTTACTTCTATTAATTGCTTAATCATATATGTGTGTCCCTAAGCGATGTATTGTTTAATTTGCCTGCTTTTGCAATTTATGTAAATGGAACCATACTTATGTACACTTGAGTGATTTACTTTTTGTTCAACGCATTTTTGAGATTTATCATCCATTGTTCCACAGGCTGTAATTCGTTCAGTTTGGTTCTCTGTTGGATTCCACTGTCTGAGTAGACCACAATGCAGTTATCCATTTTACTACTGGCGGATATTCGGGCTGTTCTCCATTTTTCATCTCTTTATGAACAATGCTGCTGTGAACATTTTGATTCACGTGTCCTGGTGTACACGTGCACAAGTTTCTCTAGAATATAAACCTGGAAGTGGAGAGGTTTAGTATTCATCAAAATAGATTAAGAAATCAAAGCAATGCCAGCCCACAGTATTGCTAGAACATATATTTGGTGTTGATGATGATATGACGGTGATGATTTCCTTGCTGAATAATGATACAACAGGGAAAGCTCGTGCTTTGATCCCTAGTTCTGGCTTCAAAACATTACTTAATATCATCAATCTCGCGAGAAGAAATTCAAAGAAACCTAACACAAGTTTCCAGGTTTTTCCAGATAGGAGACAAGAGCTGAGAGGATGGAAAATCCAACGAAGTCGTCTACCAAGTGATGGTTAATGTTTGACAAGTGATATAGAAAGAAGAACTGAAGTCTGACTACCATCACGAATATGGGCTGGACAGGAGCAAGAAGCTTGAGTTCTAAGCTACATCTATTAGCTGTGCGATCTTGGGAAAATCAGGTAATCCCACTGAGTCTCAGTTTTTACGTCTATAGAATATGAAGTTTGAATTCACTGACCTTTGGGTCGCTCCCAACTCTTAAAATTCCTATTCAGTGATTTCAAAATACTTTCGGAAATGACATCTTTGCTCGCCCCCTAGTGGTTTCCTCTGGCCTTGCAACTAGAGAAACCAGCTTAAAATGGTGGCTATTGTCCTTCAAAACCGCCCCCATGCACAACATATTTGAGGTTATTACAATTAAAAGACATGAAAATTAAGGGAAGCTTTTTGTGAGTTACTAAATTTTTTTAAATACATACTTAAATAGAAAGTTATTTTTCTCATTGACAAGACTTAATGTTTGGTTTCAACAGTCATGTCCTTGAGCTACACACTTAGAATTTTTGCATTTATTGTCTGTAAATGCAACTCACTTTAAATACAAAGTAAGAATAAAATAGGTTCTGTTTCCTTCCCCAAAGAAGGGAGAAAAAAATCAGTTAATGCTTTTCCTTTCTACTAAATTAATGCCGTTGATCATTACCAAAGTAGGTAGAAGACTGGAAAATTCCTGAGGATTGAACAAAATGACTTACATAGTACCCAGCCCATCGTAGGCATTCAATACAGGTTAAATGAGTGTAAATTTGAATCTGAAAAAACCCAACACCACATTTTTTTTCAGCCTGAGTTGTCTAGTGGATTGAAAGTAAAAGAGAATGGCGGTGTCTATTTCGTAAAACTCTCAGGAACAGACCTAACCACTTTAAGACTGAGTTTCTCTGTTTGCAAGAAGGGAATAAAATTCCAGATGCCTGTTGAAATGACAGGGACATCAAAAAGATGAGTGAGTTGAATGTTGGTAAAGAATATCATGTTCCTTAGAAGAGCAGCATTATGTAAAGACTCAGGTCAGGATCCTCAGAAACTACCTACAAGGGCACTCGGAAATGCATTACATACCATTTTTGAAATAGAGTATAAAATCGCAACAAGAAAAATAACCTTGTTCACAAAACTATAAAATGTCATTTTTCTTCAAAGAGAGGGAAATAAGAAAAATGAAGACTGTTGCCTTTGAATTTAAAAATGAAATCAATATATAAAAGGAAGGAATCAAGTTCAGAGTCCTGAAGGTTTTCATTCTTTCAGCATTTTAATGAACAAATGAAAAATAAATTTAATTGTCTAAAAATACTTTGACAGAAGTTTAACTCTTTCGTCTTTTTTTGTTCTTGCTGCTGCCTTTTCAACAGTAGAGCTGCCTTGAGGAGTCTTTTTCTGTGCTCTCTTATCTGTTCACCCGATTTTCATAGAGAACAGCCCGACTGAGGGGGAAGAATGGGCTTCAAGTCAGAGAAACCCCATTTTAGCTCTGGCTCTGCCTCTCAAAGTACAACCGACCTTGGGCAAGCCTCTTCAGCTCTCTGAGCCTCATTCTTTTCTATAAAATGGGAGTTTTCATAACAGCAGTAGCTCTCTCACAGAGCTGTTCGATGATTAAGAGCGTGTAAATTCTCTTTAGAGACTGCAAAGTTATTTGCAAATGTTAATGATTGTTTTTCTCATCTTTATTCTCTTTTTCTATGCAAACTATCAATCTTGTCTTTATCAGTTTATCAAGTCTTGATGATTTTACCCCAAAACTCTCATATCCAGCTCTTCCTCTATATTTCCACCTCTTCTGCCCTGGATTCCACAAGAACCATGTCCATTCACCACCACCCCCAAACCCCACCTCTGACTGTGTTCTGGCTCCAACCAAAACGTTCCACCCTTAAGGTGAAATTTCTCGTGTGCAAATGTAATCACGTCTTTCTAGCGCTTGGTGTTCTTTGTGGCTCCTAATTGTCTATAGAATAAAAACTCAATTTCTTCAGCATCAAATCCTTGCTGTCTATTCAGCTTCACCTTCTGCTGGTCCTTTCTTGCACTTCACAGACTCCTAATTCCATGACTGTGTTTTTTCCTGCCTCCATGCATTTCCACATTTATTCCGTCTGTCTAAAATGTCCTCCTCCTCCCACTTAGCAACTCTAGTACAATTTTTCTGCAGAATCTTCCCATTTATTGCTGGCAAAATTTGACTTCCTCTTCACATATTAGTTCAAAATGTCTCCTTTTCACATGCCCCCTTGCCACTTCCTTGTACTTGCTGTGTCTCTTTCAGACTGTGGATTCCCAAACAGGGCTGTCTGTGTCTCTTCATGTTGCTGTCTCCAGGGGCTAGCACAATGCCTGTATCTACTAAACACTTTACGGTTTTTGTTGCTTGGATGAATACTTTCTGGTTTTCTTAGCTCCTGGACTGATTTCATTGTCTAAATCTTATTTTTCTATTTTGACAAGTTTTAATTGTTTCTGTATACCAGCTGAGCATCCTTCTTGTAGTATCATGTAAGTAGTTATAACAATCTTATCTTGGGACATCATTACTGTATCAAATACAACATTATTGCTTAAGTTACGGCTTTTGTAATGAGAAGGAACAGAGAATTGCTCAAGCTACCTCAAGGGAAGGGGTGGGACTGGGGGCTCTTTTAATTCACTGAGGTGATACTGTGGGGATCCACGCACAGGAAGCTTCATGGGAAATGAGGTTGGTACAGAGCAGAGTCTTGGTCTCTTGTCAGGTCTTGGCATCTTTCTATATATGTGCTCTATGCTCTCTCCCAGCTCCATCTGTTTTCAATTTCCTGATAACTTGCCCATGAATTTTGGCTACAATTCAAGTCCCTGACATCCTTTCACCCTTTGCCCCCACTACTTCCTCTCTTTTCTCAAATTTCACATCCACAAGAGAGGACTCTCATTAACACCGCTCATCTACTTGGGCCAAAGCCACACTCATTCATCAAATACTCATGGAACACCTAATATATGCCAAACACTTTTCTAGATGCTGGGGTAAAAGCATTAGAAGAGACAGATCAAAATGTCTGCTGTCACGGAGCTTACTGTTTATTAGCTACGGACAAGTCACTGAACCAGCAAACTCTAGACCAGACACCGCCTTTCAGTACCATCCCCTGTGCTTAGGGGAGGAAAGGCAGGGTCATGTGGTACAAAATGCGGCCATCTGGTCAGCACAAGTGAGCAGGGCTGATTCCCCAGAAGGAGGTGTGGGCTGCCATGGAGGAACTTCAGTGCAATTTTAGCTTGAGTCTTCTCTTTGTTACTCATATTCCTTACTTTACTCTCCTTCGCTTCCTATATATCTCATATAGGGTTTAAAAAAACATGCTTTTGATCTTATCTTCTTCGGTCCTTTCAAGGCCACCAAGATATTTGAACGTATTCTTCGATCTTCTAAGTATGTGTAATCTTGAAAGCAATTTGGAAAGATTTCGCCTTAAAGAAAATCTAGGGTTTGTAGTAGGGTTTTTTGGTTTTTTTGGTGAGGAAGATTGGCCCTGAGCTAACATCTGTTGCCAGTCTTCCTCTTTTTTTTCTTCTTTTCTCCCCAAAGCCTCAGTACATAGTTGTGTATCCTAGTTGTAGGTCATTCTAGCTCTTCTATGTGGGATGCCACTACAGCATGGCCTGATGAGCTGTGTGCAAGTCCGCACCCAGGATCCAAACCAATGAACCTGGGCTGCGGAAGATCATTCTTCTGTCCCTAGATATCTCCCTCTCTATTCCCTCGCTGTTCCTCTTTCTCTCTCTCCTGCCTCTCCATCTTGTTCTCCGTCCTCTTCCCACAGCCCTGAGCGTTTGTGTCTCTTGACTAACCAAAATATAGAACTGGAGTCAATGTTTCATTACTGGTGCGGCCACTTTGTCGGGCTGGGATTGCAGATGAGTACCCTAGGACTGGATTACCCTTTGGTAGCAGGTCTAAGATGTAGTTAGCTGTCAACAGTTGAGAGGTAATGACTCAACTATGGCCCAGATTGGAGGGTTTCATACAAGAGTGAATAACTGCCACTAAGTGGTTCCTTTTCACTTAAAACAGTCACTAAAATGTATAACGCATTATGCAAAATTTATAATGATGATGGATGGATGTTTTTTATTAGAAAGTGGTTACAATGTATAGCAATGCAAGACAATCTAACATCCTTCTACGGTCAAGATCTTGCCCATTAGCCTTTAACATAACTATGGTAAGTACCCTATTCAATAGTCCTCTGCTGAAACTAACCAGGTTACTTCGGCCCGTGCAGATTCAATTTGCCATAAATCTTCTCTTAGATGCCCTGGCTCCAGAACTATGGGACTTTAGAGCAATTTTTCATAAAGAAATTCTTATGGGCAGTTTCCACTCTACTTGTAAACCCTAAGTGGGTCTATAACTGTTTGCTTACAACTTACAGAAAGAAAGCGCTCAGCTCTTTTCTCTAACTCTCCCTATTTCTGACCTCATCTTTTCGGCCTCATTGCAAAAGAGGGGGAGGGGGAAGACAATGTTTCAGCATGACCCAGACATGAATGAAAATCCTAAGATGATCCTCTTTCAGTCAACAGGGAATTCTACATCTGTTGACTAACTTCATCTGCTTTCTCCCAGGCTCATAATTGATTTTACACCGACACTTGCCGTCTATGTATTATTGACTCATTTCAAACAGCTATAGTAGAATTCCATCTTTTTTTAAATTTGCTTCTTAAAGAAACTCACTCCTAAAGTGATAGCAGATATCCCTCTCTTGTTCTCAAACATTTTTGCAACGTGTTAATATAACAAGAGTTTTTAAACAATTCATTCTTTTTTTTCAACAAACATTTATTGAGCCCCTATTAGGGCTAGGTACTGGGAATACAGCTGAATAAAACAGACAACAATCCTTGCCCTCATGGAATTTACATTGCAGTGGGAGTAGGGAGACAATAAACAAAGTAACCAACAATTTTGTTGTAGAGCAAAAGGGAAAATACAGTGGGAAAAGAATGAAGGAAGGCAGGCAGACAGGGAGTAGGGACTGCAGTATTAAATAAGGTGGTCAGGTAGCCTGAGTCTTTTGAAAGCAGTTTCATATTTTCTATCCTTGACTTAAAAAGCAAAGCAATGATAATTTATAATCCTCCCACTATAAAAAGATGAAACACTATTTCTAATTGCTTTTGAACTTATACACCCTCAATGAAGTATTTTTGTGTCACTCTGTCTTCTGCCAGAAAACAGAAAAAAAAATCCTAAACCAGAGCTTATGGTTTGTGGGTTATCTGCAGCTGCTTCAATTGATCACTTTATAGCAACATTTTGCTTTCTGAAATGAGTGGTGTCTACTGAAATAAAGAGTCTGGGTAAAGGTTAATTAAAGGAGTCTATTTGATAATCAAGGTGAGGAATTCAAATCCTGGGAAACAGTCCGACAGAGCATTCTGAGGACCTTCTCCGAGGCGTGTGGGTTTAAGTGCTACTTACATCTCTTTCACAAAACAGGGTACATGTGAGGAAGAGGGGAAAACTTACAACTAGATTTCACGTCTGTCAAAAAAGGGGTAGGGTAGACCCAATTTTCCTCTATATTCTACATTAAAGGTAACATAAACAAGAATTCCTTGGTTATACATCAAACAAGTTCATTAGGGTCAGCCCAGTGGCGTAATGGTTAAGTTCATGTACTCCACTTAGGTGTCATGGGGTTCACTGTTTTGGCTCCTGGGTGTGGACCTACATACGGCTCATCAAGCCATGCTGTGGCAGTGTCCCATATACAAAATGGAGGAAGACTGGCACACATGTTACCTCAGTGACAATCTTCCTCAAGCAAAAAGAAGAAGATTGGCAACAGGTGTGTTAGCTCAGGGCCAATCTTCCTCATTAAAATTAATTAACTAATTAACTAATTAATTAATTAAAACAAATTCAGAGATGCTGTTATTTACATGTGGAGGGAGTTAAGGACTAGGGACATTATTTCCTTAATCTCCAAGAAATGCAGCTGTGGGTGTAGAAGCTGGGTACCCTTTGTCTTTTCCTGCTGCTGGTTTCTCCAGTTGGCGTCTTCAGTCTTGAGGTGTGGGGCTGCAAGGTCCTTTTGACGCAGGGTGAAGATGGCCTGCCCGGCTGTGTCCCAGGACAGCATGGGTTTTTATGGTACTGACTTCAAACCTATGCAGTTTGCTTGCTGGATTCTCCTGTTAGACCTCAGAGAGGGGTCCCAAAAAATCTGTCCACACTGGCAATCTCGGGCATCAGAAGACATGTCCCTAACAGTCGACGATCTCACAAGAAGAGAGTGCTCTAAAATACCTGGGACCCAAAGCCTCTGGCAAAGCCATCTAATGGTAGTTATTTCAGACTAACACAGACAAATCTTGCACGCTGTTGCATTTCGTATACATCCAATAACAGTACTAACCTACTGTTAATATTCGTGTATTAGTGTAGCATGCAATTTTCATTGTTTTCCCACATAATAAAATGGGTTTAGGTTCTCTGTTTTGCTTTGCCGAGCTTCTCTCGAGCATCTGCCTACCAGCCACAGGGTAGTCGTTCAGCTTCCCGTCAGCCAAACCAGGGCTTCTTAACCCTGGCTGTGCACTGGAATCATCTTCTAAAATTACAGACGCCTGGGACTCTGATTCCAGTTAAATCAGAATCTCTGGGGGTGGGGCCCAGGCATCAGTATTTTTTTAAATTTCAGTTACACAATTTCAGTTGGCTCAGCCTGGGCCAAGAACCTCTGAGCTTAGCCTCTCAGCCCCGAGCAGCCTCCTACTTGGCACCTCTGTGGGTCTCCTAAGATAACTAGCGATTTCTGACCTCTATAGAGACCTCAGCTTTCACTTCACTCTCTTTTTCTTTCAACTACTTTCCTCCTTTTCCTTTACTTCTTGTCCGCTTCTGCCTGAGGCCTGCCCGCAGTACCTGCTAAGGTTGTTTGGCCCTGTCAGCGGCCAGCGTTGGGCTAGGTTTTCAGCCCTCTCATGCAGAACACCCAGCTCTGGTTACCTGGAGGTTGCCGGCTCATCACTTCTGCAGCTGCTTCTGTGGTTCTCTGGGGCCTCTCCACACCACGCCAGCCTGGCTGCCCTCCACGCTGGGGCTGCATGCAGGCCGGCCCTGGGGGCGGGCAGGCTTTGGGCCTCAGAATCCCCAAGGATGTATACTATCGTAGCATCCAAGTGTGCTATCATGTGGCATATAAGGCATTTCATCATCGGGCCCCTGTCTTTGTTCAGTCCTCACTTCCCTCTACCACTACCACAGTGCTCCCCCCACCCCCACATACACACATATCCCCTTGCGTGTGTGATCACATTTCCCCACGTATACCTTTTTTTTTAATCTGGAAACTTTCTTGCTCATTCTTCAGGCCCCCAACTCCCTTCTTGCTCCCCTAAGAAGCCTTCTCTAACCCCCTCAATTACAGTGTTGTTCACACCGTGTCATGATGGCTTATGTGTTTATGCTCCCAGCTCCCCCTCGAGACTCAAGGCAGAGGCTAAGTCTTTATTTTATGTATTTTAAAATAGATAATAGCTTCTCAGTAAATGTTGAGTGGAAAAAAGAATGAATGGACCCATAGAATGTGGATGGCAAGCTACAGCTAGCTTGTGGACCACATCTGGCCCATTGCCTGCTTTTGTAACTAGAGTTTTATTGCCATCAGCCACATCCATTTGTATGTATTGTATAAATACACCCATTTGTATGCATGTGTAAAGTTTTATTGAAACAGAGGCACTCTCATATGTGTTGTCTGTGGTTGCCTTCGTGCTGCAAGGACAGACGAGTAATTGGAACAGAGACCATATGGTCCCCAAAGCCTAAAGTATTTACTATCTGGCCTTTTGCAGAAAAAAGTTTGCTGACCCTTGACCTAAAAGAAACCTGAGAGGCCCATTGTAGTGCGTCTGGTAGAAAAATAATGCAAACTATGTAGATAATTTTAAATTTGCCAGTAGCCACATTAAAAAGAAAAAAGGAAAAGAAATAGATAAAAGTAACTTGAGTAATATTTTATTTAACCCAATGTATCCAAAATGTTACCATCTCAACATGTAATTAATACAAAAATTGTCATGTAGTGAGATATTTTACATTCTTTTTGTAGTACTGAGTCTTTGGAATCGTATAGGTATTTTACACTTACAACTTAGAGTTGAAGAAATTGGCCCAGAGAGGTTAAGGGTATAACCTGAAGTCAGAAAGTGGAAGAATCAGTGCTGAGCCAGCTCCTTTGTTCCTAGCTGAGGATGCCTCCCAACACATCACACTGCCTTTGGCCTTTTGCTTATTCACTAGCAGCAATACGATAAGAAGACCTGGTTTCTAATTACTCACAAGCATCAATAAGTTGTGTGAATTGGGATATTCCTGAACTTCTGGGGATTTCCATTTCCTCACGGGGTAAAATCACTGGATTGGGTGGTCTTTAAGCTCTCCTCTTATACAACAATCAAACATGTCGTTTTGCCAGAAGACACCGCAGTCACTTTGCCCAAGAATTCGGTGCCTAAGAAGCTGTGAGTAAATATGAATTCAGTACCATGTTGGCTGTCACCACAACTTAAAAAAATGCTTTTAGAGGCCAGAATTTCAGACAAGTTCATTCATTCAAATCTATATTTTAATCATCAGGACCAAGTCTAAAGCCTGACGCATTTGGCACAGAACCTTTCAGACCACCGATGTCACGTTCTCAAGAGACTTTGGAGACGATCTGAGAAGGCCACTGCTGAGCAGTGACAGAGCAAAGAAAGGATTTGTGTTAGGGTCCGTCGGGGAGCAGAGTGGTTGGTCTCCTCTCCCTGCTAACCAGCAGCAGGGTTTGTAACGGTGACAGGAGCCCAGGGCGGTGAGAGAAATGGAGCCGGCATAACACACCGGGGAACCTAGGGGACAGGGAACTGTGACCACGATTAGATAATCAGATTTTATTCTGAAATAGCAAATTTCATAGTAGAATCAATGGCTTTATTAAACTTGCACTCCAAATCACAGAAGAAACCTAACAACGAAAGAGAAAGGTACAGAAATGGAAGCTGGCAGTCACCAAAGACAGGTGCATTTTTTTAAACTTTGCCTGCGACCAATTGTATTCACTTTCAAACCCATTCACATCCTGCCCCTCCCTTACAACAGAGAAACGTTTCTGTCCTTCCGGGGACTGGGGAAGTTGCAGTCCAGGGCAAAAGGATGGGCTTTGGGCTCAGCCCAACCTTGGCGAGAGCCCCAGATCCTCCTTTGAAAGGTTACATGGCCTCGGCTATCCCTGCGTTTCCTCCTCTGTAAGATGTGCATGATAATAGTGCTCACCACATGGGACTGCAGATCCAATGAGGCAATATAGGAAAAGTGTTCAGCACAGTGACTATCACAGATTAGGTTCTAAATAATTCTTAACTGTTGTTCTTCTCCTGAAAATAGGATTCGAGGAGCAGGAGAGGAACCGGCAGGGTGCTCCACCCGCACCACTCCGCTCACACAGGGGCACCACATTGATGGAAATACTCATACTCTGCACTAAACTGTGCACGTGTGAATCAGTGCAGCTCAAAAGCGGTTCACAGGAAATCTGACTGTGCCACCAAATCCTCTGTTATTAATGCCTCAAGATCAGCGACTGGCCAGCTGGACGTGATGGTAAGCAGGCCTCCAAGGAATCCTGGTAGGCGTTTTGCTTTCGTTACTTGATAGGTAGGTTCTTCAGAATTCTAAAATCGAGTTCTCTTCTTTGTGGCGGTATTTCAATTTGATAAGCTCGTGCATTGCTCACTGACTTTAGAATGGTTTCGTTTATCTTCCTTCTTTCGGAAGGAAGGATGGAAGATTCGGAGAAAATGATCTGAGAGTTTAAGTGGCTTCAAATTTACATCCTGTGTTGGAAAACTTGCCCTCCACAACCAAGTGACTTTATAGAACAATTCTTCAGCATTTTTTCAGCCAGGAGTCAAGAGGTGGGTCCCCTCCCAGCTGACTGATTCACCACATTTCCTGCAGAATGAAGTCAATTCAGCATATTTGGAATCATTGGCCAGAGACCCAGGTGACAGCCCTGGAGGGTCCTGCCAGGAACATTTCTCAAGGAAAACTCAGCCCCTTAGATAAAACAGGAGGTTGGTTTTGAACAAACCACCAGCTACAATTGAACTGGGAAGCTACCATTTACTTTGTAATTTAGAGTATTTAAAGAAATGTACTATAATGAAAACATCTAACATTCATGTAGCACTTACTGGGTGCCACAATTCTGAATGTTTTACTTTTATTAACTCATTTAATCTTGACAACAACTCTATGAAGCACGTACTACTACTATTATCATCACCATTTTACAGACAAGGAAACAAGAACAGTGAGGTTGAGTAACTTGCCCAAGGTTACACAGCAAGTAAGAAGCAGAGCTTGAGATGAAACCTAAGCAGTCTGGCACCAGAGTCTCTGCCTTTATTTCCCTGTTCCACCTGTGTACAAGTTAAGAGGTGTTTTTTTATTTTTGACCAATTCTTTTTAAAGAATTGCAAATATGTAGACTGAAAAGTCTATTTTGTTTAATCAAAATGATTTACCATAATTGATTTTGATATTATGGCAATTTCCATCTTTTCAGAACTTTTAAGTTATTATTAGTTCCTTGCAAAAATCATTATAGAATTATAATACATTTTATTTTGTGGCTAAAGAATGAGAAAAATGATAGGTAATCTTTCTAGATAGAAGTTTTTAAGAGTGATATGAAATCGTTGTGATTTGATTTTTTTTCTTACTATTTCACTATTGTATCTTAAGGATTATAAATAAAAAATGTATCCTGGCTTTTTAATTTTGTTTTCTACGTGCTATCATTTCTCATGATTCTATAAGGAGAATGTCATTGTGCATGGTATAAAAATGTTTGCAAATATACAAACACCAGATTTTAGCTGAAGACACAAAGAGCACAATGCTGCAGCTCAGTTACACAGAGAAGCAAATACATTTATGCAACAGCTTAAATTTCCACCTGTTTTTTACAAGTATAAAAGCAAAGTAATTATGTTGCATAATCTTTGACTAAAACTAGTTGAAAACCAATAAAGCTCGAACATGTTATAACTCACCTAAAAGTCAGTATTGTCAGTTTTTTAAAACCTCAGATTTATGTATTTTCTGCTATTAAATATAATATTTATTTAGCTTGCATTAAAGCAAAACAAGCTTATGCTACTTTCTGACTGGTTTCTTAAGTTTAAGAGTTCTTTTCACTTAAAATACTTTTGAATGAAAGTCTAGAGTTTATTTATACCATTCTAAAATGATTAAATATGGTTTCATATGTTCAAGTTATAAACATATTGGTGTTTGCAATATTTTTATTATGAGCATTATGGATCCTGGACCTCAAATTTCCTAAGGGGCTTTGAGAAACTTGTGATAAATATTTAATAGAGGATATGAGCTTTCTTTTCTTATTTTAATCTTTATTTCTACAGAAGCGAATATTATTTAATTCATCCATGTTTACTCTGTATTGTCATCAGATCATGCCACAGGAGACAGAGGGAACTTACAGAAACTAACTTCCAAATTCCAAAAAGCTTTTTGTAATGTGAATGTTTGCCTATAATGAGAGTCTGTTGAACAAGCTGAAACAATTACACAGTCACAGGATACCAAAAGAAGCATTTCCTTCCTCATGGTACATTTACAAGTCATTTTGAAGATTTCTGAGTCAATCTAGAACCAAATTATTTTTGCATATATAGTATTGAATGATTTTTTCCTTCAGGTGCATCCTCTAAGACATAAAAGGAAGACGTAATTTTTGTGAAATCATCTTGTTTTTTTAAAATATGTTTTGTCTTTAAATGAGTGGCTCGCCCAGTTTTAAAATAATAATAATGGGATACTTTTCAAATCACCTACAACCTCACCATCCTCACAAACTAAGATTTTATTATTTTATGTGTCTGCATAAGATTTGTTTTTGCATATTGCAAAATAGTCTGTAGCATTATAATTTTAATAACATCATAGTTTTCTCTAGATTCAGCCATTAACTAGGTATTTTAACAGGCACGAGATGGACAAATGAGGGAAAGTCAGTAAAGGAAAAGTAACCATTCATCTCTGAAATGGCCAAATCTTTTATCTATCTCCCTTCCCAAACAGTCCACACTCTTTGTGTTTTGCTCCTGACGGCAGATAGCAGAGCTAACCTGTCATAACCAGCACTTCCTCTTGTGCAAGTCCAAGTCGACCTTGTTCAACCTGTGTTCAAGCTACTTTAGTTGATTTCTCTCTGGGCCTTAGAGTGCATTCAACAAACACGTGGACCTTTGGTTTATTGGTCACAAACAAAAGCTAAAATTCTTACAAGAGGATAACACTCATCTTTGTCTCAGCTTATGTTAGCAGGAAGAGTTGTTTTAGCCCCATGGTGACTCTGAACCTTATTTTAAACTTATTGCCTGGTGCCTTAGGGCAGTGGGATCAATATTGTGAGGCTTTGTTTCAAGTCCCACAATTCCACATCAGCCTCAGCAAGTTGAATTAAATTCTATATAGCTTTAGCAATTCAAACTTTCAATATTTCTTTCAATAGGTGATTGAAAGTCAGCACGTCTTCTCATTAATGTGTTTAGGTTTTTTAAAACACAGGTCTTTTATTCATTCGTAAAAGCCTTGACTTTTTATGTTCATGAAAGCAATATAAGCTCAATATTTAAAAATTCAAACATTACAAAATTATTGTAGAAAGTTAAACTCTTGTGAATGGAGAGCATTGTTAATAGAGAAATAGCAGATATTCCTCAAGAATGCTTTCCGGTTTGCTAATAGATATTACTAAATAGAGAGTCTCTTTTTCAAGGCTTCCTTGACAATTACATAGTTCTTAGAAATGTACTATTATATAATACATGCTATTTTGCACATTGTGTTTATCATTTGATGTCTCTTGGATATGTTTCCATGTTACTACTTATAAAGTCTACTTCATCCTTTTCTCTGGCTCTCTAGCATTCCATGATGTAAATGTACCATACTTTACTTAAGTAGATCCATAATGGCAGACACATGAGTTGCTTCTAGGTTGGTTTTGTTTTTTTCGTTTTGTTTTGTTTTGCCATACCAACGTAGCAGTGAAAATCCTTGTAAAACTATCTGTATACACTTGGAACACAGTAGTTTAAAGCATTCAAAAGAAGTAATGGAATAATACTGTTTTAATGTATTTCATTCTTGCTAGCACTTCAGATTATTGTTACCAGCATACCAAACTTGTAATAGATAATATTTGAAAAATTTGATTCAACACCTTTACTTCTTAAGAATAAGTGCATTTTTCTAGAATTTGAAAATATTGACCTACAAGTGGCCTTCCAACACAATCTTTTATGATTCATTGAATGATAATGATTCCTTGACCATTATATAGCTCTTCAGTTTACAAAACACCTTCACATAATTCTCTCATCTGATGTCACATCAGTGTGATGTACGCAGGACAGGTTTACAGGGAAAATTGGTGCTGACTTGGAAAGCTTTACTGCCTGAAATAGTTGTACAGAGTATAAGTCCTTTGTTCTGCTAACTCGAGTCAAGGCCGCAGTCATAATTGGAGTGTTATATCATGCTGGTACTTTAATGTGAAAAAAACACTCATATGTCACTTCAACAACTGGTGTTGCTAATTTACTATCTAGTTTTCAGGCATTGTTATTTAATTCTGCGATATCCGGAGTTCAGATTCACCAGGCGTTTATTAGCTAAGTGCTCCAATAATCGCTACTCCAAAACTGAGTGTTTAAAAGACATTTCTGCAGCACTTGTTAGCGGTGGGTGAGTTTCAGTGCCACTTTTCCTCATTTGGAATCGGGAAGACAGAGGTTAAAGGCAGAAGAGAAAAGCCACAGAATGCAGCACAAACAGGACCTTGGAACTTCCTGTCCCCACCCATTATTAGTTCTGTGTTCCTATGACCCTTCCTTTACCCAGTGCGCATCATGGTGGGGCTGGAAATGAATGGTGAAGCTTCTCTCATTTCCCACACTCCAGGTAGGAAGCAGGCTCCTGTGCAGGGAGAGGAAATTATTATGTTGCTTCCTGCTTTGGGAAAGGAAGCTATCTTGAATGACACTATTGTTGCCATAGCTGCAAACTTATGTTGCCTCATTAGTAAATCTATCTCCATCCTCAATTTAGCTGAGAATGCGCTTCTGAACTTGCTCCCTTCCTACATCTACTGTAATGCTCACAGCACCTCAAAATCAGTTTCCAGATCCAAAATCTTATGAGATTCTGTCCCCGCTTGTTGAACATGATAGTAAATTTTAACCAATTGTAATTTTACAGAGTGGCTATCTCAATACTTAAATGTGAATTACATTACTTAAAGAGAAATCACATTGCTGATGATACGTTGAAATTCTGGCACTCTGTTCTCTTTCATCAGCACAATCACAGGGAGCTGATCTGCTCCTATCCCATCTGTCCAGTATTACCTTGTACTGTTCAAAGTGTACTTGGCCATGAAGTCAAGCAGTTTTCTTCATTGTCCTGTGTGTAATACCCAGCTCATTTCTACCTTTATGCCTATAGTTTCACTGTCCTCTTCTCTCGCCTATCTGAATCCCAATCAAATTTGAAAGCAAGCCCCCAAGTCCTGCATAAAGCCTTTCATGCTTTGATAGAGAACCCTACTGATGTCTGTACACAGGCAGAGAAACTTGACACCTCTCTGCATATTGTCTTTCTTTTCGCAAACTGTGGTTGAAATATCAAATTCGTACTCTTAACATCCAAGCTCTTAAAACAGTAACCTGTTTATTGGATTTCAGTAGTCATATTAGGCACCAGAGCATAGGGTATGCCCTTCCCATTCTCCCATCCCTGGGACCTTCTGAGCAAGGTTGGGGTTCAGCATATATCTCTGGGCCTATCAGAAGTTTTCCACTGAAGCTAAGAGTCAGTAGCAGGTAATCAGTTTCTTATTCTCGTAGTGTATGGGAATGGTGGATAGTTCTCAGAATGATGGTTGGAAAATGCCTTACCATTCTCTCTGTTTGACTAACAAATTCCCCTTACATACACCAGAATGACCTCTTGGCCCTCATGATGTTTATACAGCAGGTAACTTTGGACACATTTCACTTAGGATATTTCAAGCATGAGTATTCATGGCTGGTTAATATTTCACTAATACTTTTTAGTTCAGAATAACCTACTTTATGTCCATTAAATAAAAATGCCTCCAATTCCGGAAATAAAAAAATACAGGAAATGTGGCATATCTGGAGGGTAAGCATTTCCTACGATAATTTTATCTCATGTCACCTGCCTCGTCCTATAAACTACCTAATTTGAGATTTAGAGTTCTATATCACATGTTACTTGTTTAATATATCAGTCATGGACTTTCTAACTAGATTATAAACTTCTCAAGGGCAAGAATCATGGAAAAATGACTCTTGCACCTCTCATAGCACTTAATACAATCCTGAGCATATCAAGATGCTCAATATATATTCATTGATTGACGTCAATGTCATCTTTAGAACAAGGTACTTAAATTCCAATTCAATACGTTTTAGGTAAAAGATGGTGAATCAGTTGGTGTTCTAGGAAAGAAACAAAATTCACCCTAGGTGGTTCAAATGAAGAAACTTTAATGAAAAGACTATTCAAAGATATATAGGCAAGGTGAAGAAGAGAGACAAAGCACGGTGAGGTACCCAGTGACCAGCTACAGAAGGAGAGCCATTTTTCCCCTGGGCTGAAGAAACAAAGAAAGGAAACAGAGTTAGCAGAAGCCAGTGAAAGCTGGATTTGGGGAAGAAGACTGACCTGGCAGAAAATGTAGTTGGGGAGTGATGCAGCTACTGGAGAACTGGAGTGCCAAAGGAGGGACAGGGACAGACCCCACTTTCCATCTTCAGATCTCCTATGAGTTCCAGCTCACAAGGAGTCATGGAGATGCAGTCAGAAAATTTCAGTCTTCTGAGGCATGGAGCAGGGCAGAGAAGGGTGGAGAGGACTTGGGCAGGACTAGGGGGAGACGCATGCAAAATAACCAGCCTAGAAGGTCTCCATTATAAATGGAAACAAGAAAAAGGCTGAACTATTACGTATAAAATACGAGAAACCTAGAAACTCAAAAATTATCTGGGAAAAACTAATTCTGACTTAGTCAAATTTAGGCCCTGAGACTGTTCATTTTCTTCACTAGATACTCTAAATACAATCTGGGTAAAGAGAATAAATGGTCTGTTGCATTCAAACTTTCAATTATTGCAGTATCAAGTCAAAAAATGAACATGTATATCCATCACCCATGGCAATGAATAAAACTCTTTTACAGACGAAACTGACATCACACTCAAAAGTGAGGCTGTCCTGCTTAATGAGTGCCTCAGTTTTTTTAGCTGTAAAGTAAAATAATAGAACAACATGTTCCTCCTGTATGGAGGAATTGCTATGAATAATATCAAACTGTTCTCTTTAAATTTAAAAGAGAGGCATGTTGTAACACTTTTTGCTTTTGTCTGGTACCTATCCATGACTACATAAGGGTTAGCAAATATTTACGTAGATAGAATCGCAGAACTGGAAGATTTTAAAGGTCTTGCAATCTACTGTTGCATTTAACAGATAAAGAAACAGGCTCCCACAGGTTGAGTCGCCTGCCCTTGATCAAATAGCTGGTCGTGGTAAAGCCAGCTTGGAATGCAGATAGTCAATACCCTAATCTAGTCACCAGGATTCTGGAAATGCTTGACTTAGCTCCAGTTAAATGGCAAAAGAGCATAGGGGTTAAGGGCAAAGGTTTGGAATTAGGCAGCTCTGGGTTCAAATCCAGCTGGACCTCAGACAAACGACAAATTCTTGCTAAGTTTTCATTCCCTCCTCTGTAAAGCTGGGGCAAAGACAGAATACCCACCCCACTAGAGTTGTTATGGGTTGACTGAAAAATATACATAAAACGTTTAGCACAATGCTTGGCATGAGTGGACACCCAATAAATAAAAGCTATTATATGGTAGTTATAAAAATTTCCTGGTTTTCTTTGAAAATCAACTGATAATTTAGTTATAGATGATAGTCAAAAAGAATTTGAGAAGCTTTATGCAGGGAACTCTAAACCAAGAAAAGAACCTATAAATAGATCAGAAGAGTTAGAGAAAAATAAAATAAACTTCTTAATCAGGGTAGAAAGGAATGCACCACTCTGAACAGAGTAAATGAATTGGTTTTATTTTTTTTCCTCCATCTAGGAAGCATTTCTAAAAGTCCCACTTTCAGTTCTATTTTTTTAAATAATAGACTTTATTTTTAGAGTAGTTTTAGGTTTATAGAAAAAAATATCTTTTGATTAAAAATTTGAAATACTTGAAGAGCATAAAGCTCTATACAGATAGAAGGTGGTACTATTCTTATGAATAAATAGTGAGAAGTGCCCAGGACCTAGTTAACCCAGAAAGAGATGAATCAACAGAACTTGATCCACCCAAGTTTTTAAAGAACATCAAGGGTGAAATTGTGCAACTGCTGGCAAAGTTGTGTACCCTGTTACGGAAAACTTTCCAGGGGACTGATGGATTGCCTCTCCGAATTCTATCTAAATGAAGAATTGCAGGCATAGCTGTGGAAACTTACAGATAGTAAGTATCATACTATACTGGCTAAACTAGTCGAATCTGTAATTAAAGGGAAGGACCATTGAAAAATGTATCAACAACCTACTGGGGAAAAGGCACAATAATTTCTAAGGGAACTTCATGTAGAAATATCAGGAGGTCTTTAGAGAAATGAAGAATATTGTGCCAAAGGAAACACTAGTGGATGAAATTTATAAACACAAGACTTCCTAAAAAATGGCTATACGCAAAGACATTTCCTACTATTTAACAATAAATTTTGATTGGGTCATCATTGGATTGCCACTACTTTTTAAAGAAAAATAAGGATAGGGAGCTGGCTTAAAATGAAGAAATGGAGTACATGCATCAATAAGCACGTCTTAATTTGGAGATGCCTAAACAGCAGGGTTTCAGATATCCCTCTGTGCTGAGACAAACATATTTAAAATTTGTGTGAGTAATCTGGAAGACAGAATATCGGGTTCATAGATGATACAGAATTCTTCCAAGTAGAAAATGCCAATAATAGCAATGAAGGAAATGACAGGAGAATCTGAGAGTTTGGGTAGGTAGGCAGCAAGGTAGCCCCTCTTATTCTTCTAAATTTAATGCTCAGAAGTGTTGACCCCCTTTGTAGATGAGGGGGTCACAGAGACATGCTGTTGGTTAAAGAAGTGCCATGGACAAGAGGAAGGTTCCATGTAGCTGAAGCCTCAGTGTTCACTCTAAAGTGGGTTCTGGGTGAAGGATAGAGATGGCCCACATTCTCTCTGGGTCCAGACTGTGAGAGGTTCTGTCATTCCAGAGAAGTCTTCCTGTAGGAGTGAGAAGGGCAGAAGAACCATGAAAAGAGGCTTTCCCCTGAAGGACAAATGTTTGGCGGAAGTATAGCTAAAAATTGTAGTTGGGTACCCTAATGTACTCTGAAGGGCTCAGTCAACTCATGGGCAAGGTTTGAGGCCAACCATGACTGAGATCTCCAAAGACCTTTGAAGGGTGACGTGAGCCTTTATGCGAGGAAAGGCATTCCTACAGGGCCAGGAGTTCACCCTAGCACCTCCGTGATAAATCCAAGTCAATGACACTCTGCACTCCAGTTCATAGATGGAAGAGACTAAGATGCAGTAGTTCAGAAGGATTCAGGGATCACTGGGCATGAAGTAGAAAAGATTTTGCATTTGTATGCTGGGGTCTCAGTTTTTGCTTTCCTTTTACACTTGATAAGATCACAGAGTTGGTTTGGTATGCCTCTGTGTAAAACTCTCAAAGGTTTTGGATGCTTTAAAGGAAAAGAACGCATTTTAGAAACAACTTTGAAGTTAGTTTCTCTAATTCTTACATAATCTAATGTTTCTTTCCCATTTATATAGCTCCTCTTAAATAGCCGATTATAAAAGGAGTAGGAGGAACACAATTAATTTTCACGTCAGTAAAAGAAACAAAAAACTGACAGTTGCCTTTCATGTATAAACGCATTTTCTAAGCATTTGCAATGTACCAGTATTTTATTCTTCAATTAATTATTACAGCAAGCCCTCCAGGTACTGTTATTATTCACATTTTAGAGACTGGGAAACTAAGGTTCGGAGATATTAAACAACTTATTCAGTGCCACCTGGCTGGGCCAAGAGAACTCAAACTCAAAGTCTGTCTGAGTCCAAAGCCCATATTCTTAATATCCCCGTATAGGCAAGAACTTACTGATATTCTTAAAGCTCATGTTTGGATTTGATTGTAATTTGCATTAACGTAACAAAAAGTTTCATGAAAATACTTTCTCATTTTAATCTTTGATCACCTTTAATCTCCACTTTAAAAATCTTTTCATTTTATTCTACATACAGCTTACCCTGTTATTAGAACATTCACCATTATAGATTATAAAAGCTATTTTTCAACAGGAGCATGTTGCTGAATGTCATGACTATTCATGTGCTGATTCTAGTGCTTTCAAACAAATTTGTTTTTTGGTGCCCACTCTATTGCATTTTTGAGTAGGTTGTAAATCTTGTTAAAACCAATAAAAATATAATTTCAGAATGTTTCAAAAGCAATCCTTCATGTCACTGGAGTCTCAAATGTTTTCTGTTTCTACTTTCTTCTTTGTACAGTACAAAAAAGATTCTGATAAAAAAATTTTATCTTTTTATCTTTTATTTTTTTAATTGAGTTCATAATAGTTTACATCATTGTGAAATTTCAGTTGTACATTATTTCGTCTGTCACCACATAAGTGCTCCCCTTCACCCGCCATGCCCATAAAAAAATTTTATTTTTAAGTATAACTTTTTCTTCTAATTACAAGAGGTAATATATGATGACTTGAAAGAATTTAGAATATGAATAAAGGTATAAAGAAAAAAGTATCCATAATTCCATTATCCACAGATAAAACATGATGAACCTTCTACTGTGCTGCCTTTAAATATATCTGAGATCAAAATATTAATTGTGGCTTATTTTGGAGGGTGAATGAAGAATTTCAAGTAGTAGTTTAGAATTATATATGTACACTTTTTTTTTTTTTTTTTGAGAAAGATTGGCCCTGAGCTGACACCTGTGCCCATCTTCCTCTATTTTATAGGTGGGACACCTGCCACAGCATGGCTTAATAAGCAGTGAGTAAGTCTGCACCTGGGATCCGAACCAGCAGATCCCAGGCCACCGAAGTGGAACATGTGAACTTGACTGCTGCGCCACCAGGCTGGCCCCCGATATACATTTTTTATATATACCTATTTAATATATGTATGTATTCATCTAAGGTATTCACTGAAGTTTTCAAATACGTTCTCTAAAGTTATCCCATTTCTCTATATGGTAACTATGAGAAGTGAGGATTATAAGGAAAAATTTGGCCAATTTGTCCAGTTGAGAACTGAAAAAAATAAGTTAATGTGATTTATACATAATAAAAGTTTGAATTTCTCCATGTTTTAATTTTATTTTTTCTGTTTACAAAGATATGTGGTCACCGTATGCAAATAAAATAACACACATCAGTACTAAAAATAGTAACATATGTTGAGTGCTTTCTATGTGCCGGGCACTGTTCTAAGGGTTTTGTTTATATTAACTCATGTAATCCTCACAAAAGCTCCATGAAGTAGGGACTATTATTTATTGTTTTCATTTTACGAATGAGAGTACATAGGCATCAAGAGGCTAAGTAATTTGCTTGAAGTCTTGGTTTACCCAGAAAACAGTCATGCCAAACTAGCGTGGTTTTATTTGTTCACTGTTTGTTTTAATGGGAAAATGAAGATGATGAATTAGGGCCCTGCCATGGACATGTTATATCTTCATTTCAGGAAAGAAAATAATAGTTCCACGTGATGTTCTTGAAGATGAAGAAGGTGAAGGAGGGGAGATGTGCGAATGCACATCTACGAGAATCTGGAGCTGGCTGAGACCTTGGACTTGGCAGACAGGTTAGTGGATCACTGTCAAGGACATGTAGCTACTAAACGATGGAATTGAGATCCAAACTCAGGCAGGACGTCCCCAGAGCCCACACTTAACCCTCTCTAAATTGCCTCTATAAAGAAGAAAGGCATCAAGAAGAAAGCTGAAAGTCCTCTGATTTCATGACTCAGGGACAACAACTATCATCATTCTGGTAAACAATTTTCCAGACCCTTTTTGATGCAAAGCTTATCTGCAGCTAATCTAAGTTTTGGCAGAATGTCCTGTACTCTGTTGGAACATGAGACCATGGGAGGAACTACTTCAAGGCCATTTCTCACTTGTCTCCATATCTCTCCAGGAGGGTACCATGAGACAGTGTCTCATCATCATCTCCTAGGTGCTGAGGACGTATGAGGTTTTCTGCCTTCTCCTCTGCAATGCAATCATGATGCTAAGTAACTGGAGTTAGGTCAAGTTTTACAGGTTAAGGGCACAGTTCCCCACAAGAATGCACTCACTTCACAAGAATGCACTAGGCCTCCAGCTCAGGGTTTGCCAGGCCACCCACACTTCTGACCAACCAGCTACAAATTCAGGAGTTCCCACTATCCTCTAAAGTTTGATAATTCACTAGAACAACTCACAGGACTCAGGAAAGCACTAGACTTATGATTATAGTTTTATTATAAATGTTACAAATCAGGATCAGCCAGCTGAAGAGACACATAGGGCAAGTTCTAGGAAGCTCCCAAATGTGAAGCTTCCATGTCCTCACCATGTGTGACCCTCCCACACATCAATGTGTGGTTACCAACCAGGGAAGATCCCCTGAGCCTCTGTGTTCAGAGTTTTTATTGGGGTTTCTTTATGTAGGCACGATTGATTGAATCATTGGCCAAATGATTGAACTCAATCTCTAGTCCCTCTCTCCTCTGCAGAGGTTGGACTGATATCATCTGACTCAAAACCCCAACCCTCTAATCACCTGGTTGGTCTTTCTGACATGGCCGGCCCCCATCTTGAGTTGTTTTATCAGCATAAACTCAGGCATGATCCAAAGCGCCCACCGTGAATAACTGACACTCTTTTCTCTGGGGAAATTTCAAGGATTTAGAGGTTAACTCCCAGGAACCAGGAACAAAGGCCAGCCACTTTCTTTACAATACAACTTAGCGTACAACTGCAGCTGTAAAACTACTTAGCTGCAGCATGGAGTCTGCTTGTCAGCAACAGGGCATCCCACCACTCATGTTGCGTTGTCATCCAGGTCCTTTTGTTTCTGTGTTGTCTTGTCGAACAAGGCACATGGGGATCGGGCACCTTTGCTGTTCTTACTTTTGCTATCTATGTAAGTAATAAGCTGTCTGAATTTTTAAAAAGCTTGTTGTTTTTTTTAAACAGCCAAATGTGTTAGCCTTGCTTGAGCTTTAAGGGGCAATTATGGGGGATTAAGGTATATAATTTGTTTTAGCCAATTTGATTTATAAGAACACACAGATGGAGCTATTCAGTAGCTAGATGTGAGACTGGAGTATGGAAGAGAGAGGAGAAAGTAAGTTTGTGTGGTGGCAATAACTGACATGAGAGGAGAGGATGTTTTCTCTGAAGAAGACAATGTGGAGAAGCTAATGGTGTAGGACTACTTTGATGTGAGCTCAGACTTGAGCAGCCATAAAATCTTTGAATAAAAAATGACTTTAGGTGTCTTATATCCAAACTCTTACCTGATACAGCGTCTTTTCTACATCATGCTGACAGTTGGTCATACAGCTAGTTTCTGCTTCAGTAGATATAGCGAGGAAGACTAGGCCAATGATCGTCAGGGCAACCAATTGTATTGATATAGATCTGATTGTTTTTGCATTCCTTCTCATATTGAGTTAAAACTTATCTTTAAAATTTTTTTTTTACCATTGATCCTTTATTACCTCACTGAGCACATATTCACATAGCTATTACTCATTCTTTGTGATAGACATGCTATGAAGTCAGCTATCATGTCTCCTCTTGGTTTTGTCTTTAGCAAAATTAACATATATCTTCACTCACACCTCACATGGCCTTGTCTTGGTTCTCACCAATTTGGTTATCTTGTTATCCCGTCAGCGTCTTTCTTAAAATAGAATATCCAGATGTGGTTGCATCAGTGGAGAGTACAATGGAATTACTATTTCCAATAAAATACCTTACTTCAATTTCTTCTCTTTTTATAAATGTATTTTTAAACTTACACAATCTTCTTTAAAAAAAGATATGAAGGAGATAGGAAAATGAAATGTATATTAATGTCTTATTCTGTCCTGCAATTGAATTTTAAATGTATTCATGTGTTTTAAATAATATTTTAAAATAATTTGGTTTGGTTTTGTATTATGAAAATAGTAAATATTTGTGGTAAAAAAAATTCAAACAGGGGCTGGCCCCGTAGCCGAGTGGTTAAGTTCGCGTGCTCCGCTGCAGGAGGCCCAGTGTTTTGTTAGTTCGAATCCTGGGCGCGGACATGGCACTGCTCATCAAACCACGCTGAGGCAGCGTCCCACATGCCACAACTAGAAGGACCCAAAACGAAGAATATACAACTATGTACCGGGGGGCTTTGGGGAGAAAAAGGAAAAAATAAAAAATCTTTAACAACAACAACAAAAAAAATTCAAACAGTACAAATGGTAGAAGGAGAAAGTTAAAAAAAAATCACCCTCTCTAACTCTCAAATTTACAATCCCACTCCTTAAAGGTAACCACAGTTTAGTTTACAGTATTCATCCAGATTTTTTTTCTAAATTAGGCATCCTTCCATATCAGCACTATGGACCTTTCTCATTCTTTTTAATAGCTGCATAGTATTTTATTATATGGTTATACCGTCATTCAATAACTGGTCCTCTATTGATGGACATACAGGTTGTTCCCTTTCCTTGTTTATTTTACGGGAGTACAAAAAAATCTTTGTATGTGTTTCTTTGTTTTTCCATATGCCAACCTTTAAAATAATTGCTAATCTAGTGGCTGATAAATGGAATATGATTTGGGATATGATTTGATTTTCTGTTTGCCCCTCTGGATCACCGCTGCACCCTTCTTTTCCCTGCTCTTTGCCCCAGGAAGACAATCTGTATGGACTACATCGCTGGGATCCTGTGCCATCTAGCTTCCTGTATGTCAGGTTTAGGAGGAACACCAGGACGAGATGGAGGGTGGGGTAAGGAGGAGAGTGAGGTTGAGGTATTTATTTCCCAGGCTCCTTCCTTGTGGGGTCTCTGCGGGCTGGCTGTGACCCTTAAGCAAAGGGCACAGCTCTTCTCCACACAATCTTCTCTGTCTCCAGTTTCCAGCCACTGCTCCCTCCTCTTGTCCTTTCAGGCATAGAGGTAGCCTGACCTGCCAAGCCAGAGACTGCCCTCTGTCTTATGGTTTTCCTATACCGTGCCCCACCTTTGTAAAGAGGAGTGTCATTATTAAGCACTCCTGGAAGTATCTAATTTGAATGTTCTGTCTGCTTCCTGCCGGTTCTTGTTCCTGGGAGCTCAGCCTGGAGAGACTCCCCAGCCCTCCCAGTGAGTCTCTGAGTTATGTATTCATTCTACTAAATACCTTTGTCCTAGTTAGAGCAGATTCCGTGGTTCATTCCAGCTAACTGCTCAAGAATACTGACTAATCAAGTAACTTCTACCTAAGGATAACTGAAAGTCCAACAATTCATTCATTCGATAAATATTTATTGAGTACCCACTATATGTTAGACACAATCTTGCTATCGTAGATGGGAAAGTGAGCAAGACAGACAGAGTTCCTCTTCATGGGGCTTTTAATCTATAAGCAAATTAACACACATATAACATTATTTTGGATATTGTTAAATACGCTGTGAAGAAAATAAAGCAAATTAAGTGGAGGGTAAGTGGCCATGAATATCCAGATATTTTATAAGGAATGTCCAGGAGTTCTCTCTCAAGAGATGCAATTTGAGGATAGAACTGAATGATGAGGTGTGTGAAGATCTCAGGCATATGTGACCAGGTGGCAAAGGCCCTGCATTTGGAACAATCTTGTCGTATTTGAAGAGCAGCAGGAATACCAGAGTGGCTTTGGGCTGTGTGGCAAATATGTGGTGTGCTTGCTCAATAGGCAGTACCTCTTCTTCCTTGCTGAGAGAGCTCTAATCTCGTTCAGACACAATATGCAGACTCAAGGGATGAACCGCCCTTTTTTGAGTGAATCATGAAAACCCTATTCCAAACTGTCAGTGACTGATGTAGGGATGGGCAGGAACCCAGTTCTGGACAATGAGACACAAGAGGGAATTTTCCGGGGGCCTCTTGTTGATTTTTCTCCCTGGTAAGAAACAGGCATAAAGGAGAAAATTCCTCGGTCTCTTTCCCTCCCTTTCTGCTTTGGACCTTCTTTGTGAGAATGTGATGCCTGGAAATGCAATAGTCTTCTAACAACCATGAGACAAGCCAGGCTTGAAAGACAACACATGAAAATAGCAAAGTGAAAGACTGGAAAGAACCTGCACCCTAATGACACCTCGCACCTTCCTAACCGACTGTAGGACCACCTGCCTCAGATTTCTTATTAAGGAAATAAGCAACAAAAAATAACCTTATATCTTAAGTCACCAATAGGTGGGGTTTCCGTTCCTTGCAGTTGACATAAACTCACACATTAGCAATGGGGAAGGGGAGTGTGGTAACCAAGGTAAGGAAGGGGGGCAGGGGCGATCATGCAGTGAGTGCCTCTTAAGGCAAGACATGCGTTTGGATTTTATTCTAGCAGATGACCCAGTGAATGCAGGCATATTATACAGGTCTTTCTATCTATATTTATATACACATTTATCATGGATATGGTCAAATATAATTCATTATTAAAATAATAGAATAGATATCGACTAAAGATATAGTTATCACTTTCACTGTAATTTTTAAAGAAATTACCACTTAGAACCAGATTTAAAGAAATAAAAAGGCTCACAAATAACTTGAGAAATACCCTGGCTGAAACTCCCAAAGGGTAAGAATCTTCATTTATGTCTGACCTCTTATGCTTGGGAAAACCTTGAACACAATTTCTAGGTATCGATTCCGCCTGCTTTAGCCAGGCCAGAGTTTTTACCAATGATGTTCTACTTCAAAGAGTTTCCAATTGCCATCTTAAACCCCCTATCTCTCTTTGAAATAGCCCCAAATTTTTGCCTCAGCCTTGTCTCTTTGAAAAGAAGGCAACTTCCTTTCATAAGCATGGCTGTCCTAAATATGTATCTTGGGTGTTATTTTTCTCCTAGCTGGCACCAAAAGAACCACAAAACAAGGTAGTTCATTTAAAACATTTTCCTCATGGTTGTCCTGTTCCCCCATTCAGGAAAAAGATTATTGGTTACCATGGCAATCAGCTTGCACAGCATTCCATTCTAAGTAACTGCACAGGTATAGCACAAGCTTTACTCCACATTCTTTACTGGCGCTCTCTGCGGATCTGCATATTTTTCCAGCCTGCTCTCAGTAACTCCTAGAACAATCAACCAAGCAATAAAACAACCAAATAAACGAATGAACAATCTGAAGTTAAGCCAGATAATTTTTTCAAAGGCTCCATGTCCCTGTCTCTTCGGAATATCTTAAAAATTTACATATATAGTTGTACAATGATTTTCTCACAGCACCAACTGAAAATTTTTTGGTATGTTCTTTCACAAGTCTGGGACTATATTTGTATCTCTTTAGCGATATTTAGAAAACATATAATGAATCTACAGTAAAAATCAGAGCAAGGGATAGTTCTATGAGATTATTTCCCATGTGTTCTATATCATACCTTTCCTTTTTTTTTTTTTTTGAGGAAGATCAGCCCTGAGCTAACACTTGCTGCCAACCCTCCCGCCCCCCCTTTTTTTTTTTTTTTTTTTTGCTGAGGAAGACTGGCCCAGAGCTAACATCCATGCCCATCTTCCTCTACTTTACATGTGGGACGCCTACCACAGTGTGGCTTGCCAAGCGGTGCCACATCCACAATTGGGATCTGAACCGGCAAACCCCGGGCCACTGAGAAGTGGAACGTGCACACTTAACTGCTGGCCCAATCATACCTTTCCTGAGGATAATTCCCTAACTTCCTTCCTTCCGCCACTCCCAAACCCTCTGATAAAATAGTGCAGACACTCAAGAGTAAAACTGTCCTCAAGCCATTGTCTTGGAGGCGCCAAATACTTCTACTCTCATCCTTGAAACTATTAACTACCCTGTTTCCGTTCAGAACATTATTGGTAACAATAAAAGATGGTTGTAAACAAGCCAAACACATTTTACTGGCACTCAGTGTCTGCTAGGCTGTGGAGGGAGTAGGGTGACTTTGGAGAATCAACTGGATAAATTGTTTCCCTACAAATCCTTCATTCTTTTCTTATCATCACTTTTAGTCTTTGATGGTTATTTAGTTTCTTTGGAACTATGTGGCGTAAACTAGGAATCTTGAGCTTTCTATGTATGCAGAGATTTTTAAAATTTATTATTTCTACGTATGACTTTGAGGCAATAGTGGCATTTTGGTAATTAAAAAGAAGGAATTTGGAAAGGAGTTGCTATTATCTACTGTTAAACAATTAAAAATCAAATCTGGCTTTAACCCTGTTTCCTGCAAAGTTTTTCTATCTCCTAGATGCCTTTTCATTGAAAAAGACATACCTCATGACCAATCTATGAACACCCCATTGAACATTGCCATCTCCTATTAAGGGCATGGAAGTAAACTCTGTAACTAAAACAGATGCCTTCGCCCACAGATTCTAAAATCAGAGGATATTCATAAACCTCTCCACAAATTTTAAGAGTGTAGTGGGAAATAGGAACTGTTAAAAATTTGAAACTCTACTAAAGTACTTGCTGGCTCTTCCGGTAAAAGAAAATATATTACTTTCTAGGAAGCTCACTACTTTAAAAAACATACAAAGCAATCAGGGTTGGAAATTCATGGCTTGCATTTGGGTTACATCAGCTCAGTTTTAGGAGAAAAGATATTTACTTTTAGATGGAAAGTCATAGAATGGTTCTCTGACTCCTCTCAAAATTGTATTGGAATTGTTTCAAGAGAGGAGAAAAGGCACTTACTTTATTATTTTTTTTCTGAGTAGATATTCCATGATACATAAAATATTTTATTTATTCCTTTGGGTACATGGACATATGTATTCCCTGATATACTATTCTCACACAAGCTAGAAAGAAATATTGACCAATTGGTAGATTAGATTAAGAGCAGAGGCTGAAGTTAAATAATCACATAAACTTTGAGTACTTATACCATAAACTACCATCAGAATTACATAGAAAAAAAGTTGCTCTCAACTTTCAGTTGACAAAAGAGCAGTTAAGCAGAGATCATATGGCTTTGAAAAGCAGAAACTCTAATGAACGATCACTGTGCTAAAAGCAGGGAGTCAGCTGACATGCTGTTTTGACAGCCTGGTAAAGGGGAGGGGGTATAAGATCGTAAACCAGAGGAAATCATGATGAAAGGGTAGAATGGAGTGTTTGAAAATGCTAAAGCAAAAGCTTTAATTAACATGGACGGAAAGAGCAGGAAAGAGAGAAAAGTGATTTAGTTCAGATAGGAAATAGTTTGTAGAGAAATTTTAATAGAGAAATAACTTAATTTGTATTTTAATTTGCAAGGGCCAACGATGACATTCCTTGAAAAATGAGAGTTTTATTGTTTTAATATTTTATACATAAGTAAGAAGTTCCATTTATCTGAAATATAAATTAGTACAAGTTTCTATTAATATGACAACATATTAGACAAATTGGCAAGCAGGGGGTTGCTTTTGATTAAACTTTGTTATAAGTTTAAAAAAACGACTTTCAATACTTCAAATTATAAGCAAGATCATGATTTTATAATGTGAAGATAACCAGAAAGCCTGATTTAGTTGCAAATCGGTCTCTTTTGGCTAGTGTCCTTTAGTCTTGGGCTCGTAACTTGATCAAGAAAATGTAAATGCAGAAAGCTGCAAAACCGAAGTTCCTTAATTGGGACTCATGTGAGTAGTTTAACATTAAAAACACTTTTTAAAAAAAAAAAAAAAAACCACACATGGTATAAATTCTGTAAAGTTCAGCTTCTTTTATTTAAACTGCATTGATATCCATTTATAGCCCTCCTAACCATCATTTTATAGGTTGGTAATGTATGTCCTAGATTTTCCAGGTCACTTCACATTTCAAATATTTGTCTCTTGTCAAATGATGTATCTGGATTTTGGTTTGGGAAACCTGGTCACTGAATTTATAGACTAACTCTGAAATAGCAATAGCCTTTGGCATTATGTAGTAATTCTACTTCTGGGTCATGATTGTTAAATTAAATCAAATCAAAGTTCATTATTTGAGTCTACCTAATAATAACCTATTAAAATAATGAGGACATTTTAAAACTTTGTAGTAATTTGCAACTTGAAAAGCATTCATAATATGATTTATTACAAACACACACATAGCTAGTAAATCTATAAAAGGCTACTCTCCCTTGCCACACGAGAAATGAAAAACAATGCACTTCAGAGATACTGTAATTATATAGTATATGGTCAAAACTAGGGAAGACAAAAATAATCTAAACGTGCTTGTGTTAATATTAAAGAAAGGATTTTGTAGTCTTTCTTATTTTTAATTTCCATAGACTGGAGCTCAAATTCTTGATAAACCGGAACTGAGAGGATATACACTGACATCTGCTATGCGTATAATGATGACTGAACTTTCTAAGTTAAGATTGACTTATTATCCTATGCCAAAGCATTGCTGTTTTGCAAGTGAAAACCTTTAGATCATTTGATGCCCCCCTGCCCCTCCCCAGTCAACTGCTATCCTTTACAACATCATAACATTTGTTCATGTCTCCGCTCTTTCTTCTTTCCTGATTTAGGTAACCACTAAGGGGGGGGAGGGCGCTTAAAGTTTACTGTGTCCAGAATGGCATTTAATAAGTCTTTCAAAAATTAAGTTGATTTTTCCCAAGTCTTGTTGGAAACCTATCCACCACTAGTGAGCAGGCTCTCCTCCCACATTTCCGTGCTAGCTGGGACTTGAGAAGCCCGGGGATGCTGCTGCAACAGAGGTGGGAGTGGGAGATTGGATATCACCCGCTTGACACTTCAGCACTGTTGCTATGAATGATTCATTTGTATTTGGCACATTTGTTGCAAGGAAAATCTCCTCCTCCCGCCGCTTCCTTCGCCGAGCTCCTCTCGGGCTGTCTCCTGTGCTCTGGCCTTTAAGCAGAAGCGAGAGCAGGTGGGCACAGAGGAGCTCGCGGAGTCCTCCTCCCCCTGCTCCTTCCCTAATTTAGCAGTACTTCCGGCCGCGTGACATCATCCCCCGCACCCCGGTGACGTGAGCGGCGGGTGACGTGTGTGCGGAGAGAAGCGCGCTGACGTTGCTATTTAAAGGTCCTCCTGCCGGGAGGATGGAGACACAGCGCGAGCACCTGGTGTGGGGCGCGGAGGAGGCAGTGGCGGCCGGGAGCGGGGCTAGGAGCCAGCGGAGGAGCAGAGCGCGCGCGCCGCCCGCCGCCGGCCGCTAGGGGAGGGGGGAAAGAAGGAAGAAAGGACGGACGGACGGATAGACCTGCCGGCCGGACTCACTCCCCTTGAGGGCCGCCTCGGCCACTGACCACCAGCCTCCCCGCCGCCCGCAGGGGCCCCGCCCCCGTCCCCGGCGCCCCCTCCCGCGAGCAGGGGGCGGGCCGGCCCGCGGCCGCGCTCTCCGCGCCCCTCCCCCCGCAGCCGCCCGGCAGCGGCGCTCGGCTCCCGCGGGCGGCGCTGACCGGGAAGCGGCCGGCGGAGGCGGACGCAGCGGCGGGCTCCAGGCCGCGCGGGTCGGCGCTGCTCTGCCGAGCGGGAGCCGGAGACCCGCGGAGGCGGGCGGTGAGGGAGGTGTGAGGAGGCGGCGGGGCCTGGGGACTGAGGCGGCGCGTGGCGGCGGCGCGGAGCGGGGGGGCTCCCCGGCTTGGAGCCCCGCTCCCCTGCCTTCGACGCGAGGGTAGCCGCCGCCTCGGCTCGGGCGGGCGCCCGTCGACGCTTCCGCCCGGTCCTCCGCCGCGGCTCGGCCCGCCCCGGAGCCGGGGGCCGGGGCCGCGCGGGCTCGGCTCTGATTCATTCATTCCCGGCGGACGGGAGCCTCGGACCTGCGGCGCTCCGGAGAGACGAGGGAAGCGGGCCGCGGCGAATGAAGGGCCGCGCGCGAGCCGGGCTCCATTGTGCTGGGCGGCGGGGGCCGGGCAGGGGCTGAGGGAGGGAGCGGGCGCCTGCCCCCCGCCCCCCGCTCCCCGCTCCCCGGCGGCGCGGCGCCCCCAGCCTGCTGCCTGCCTGGAAATGGCTCCGTCTGTGCTCGTCGGGAGAAGGAACCGGTCCTGCCCAGCCTGCTCTCCCGCCTCCCCCCCGCCTCCCTGCTCCGAGTCCTAGGAGGGGAGACGGTTCCCAGACAGAGTCCAATGTGGAGCGCCGTGCACGTCGCGAGCTGCCGGGGGTGCGCTTCGAGGAGATTTTTCTACCTAGCTTTTTCTAATGGGAGCGCAGGACAGCAGTGGCAGTTCTGCTTGTAGGATTTTCATTTTCTCGTAGGGCTCTCTCAAGTGCACGTCGCATTGGGTTGCACGCTCCACCCCCAGAGCCCCGGGGTGGTAGAGAAATTTGAACCCGCAGCCTTAGTAGCACCGGAAAGGCCGAGTTACCTGGCTCTCCCTGAGTGTCGAGGAGGACATGAGCGAAAGGACCACCGAACTCCTTTTGTCCGGGACTCAGTGAAGCTGGATTCTGCGCTTTCCGACTCGTAGACTCATTTTGTGGAATAGAGTTGACCGCTGTCTCCTCCGCGCGGCATTTTAACTCTAATAAGCAAATGCCACCTCTGTTTGAACGATTTGCTATTTACGAGGGAGAAATCGTCTCACCTAAGGGAACTAATTGAATTGTCAGCATCACTGAAATACCTCCAGAAAAGGATCTCGGGGGGTGGAAAAGCAACTGCGAAACAGCAGACGGAGAAATTCCTTTGGAAGTTATTCCGTAGCATAAGAGCAGAAACTTCAGAGCAAGTTTCCACTGGGCAAAATGGGGTAAGGATTTTGTGTTTAACCCAGCTTCGAATCTGTTCATGTGTGTGTGTTACTGAGCGGTGGTGGCGATTGTCTGCGTTTTGTGTTTTCAAACAAATTTGCCACCATGCTAAGCTGGTCGTACTTGAAAAATGTAGGTGTGTTAACATTTTAACAAGTTGTTTTTGTAGAGTGGCACCGGAGGTCGTAATAAAGGAACTTAGGTGTATTGTTTGTAAGCAGAATATAGTTCTATTAGTAACATGTAAGAAGACAACACATGCTCCACTTTACTGGTTAAACTGCCGCATCAGGTCGTAATCAAAATCATGAGTCTTAGGTTTTGTTGTTGATATCTTTCAGAGAAGTCCTGCCTTCTCTCAGTTCTTGGAGAAGAATCAGTTGCACAGAGGAACAATTGTAGGGAGTGGTTAGACTACAGCCCTTGAAAATGATCCAGTGTAAACTGTTGCCCTTACTGTGCCCTCTGTTTTGTCCTTGAATAGCCAAAGCTAAAACGTGTAGAACTGATTTATTGGAGCATTAAGACGAAAATCTGAACGTCTTGCTGGTGTGGTCTGCACACTGCTGGTGCGCCGGGTAGGAGATCAGAGCTTGAATAGGAAGCAGCTTTTTGTTGAAGGGACTTGCTCGCTTTTTCTGCTTTTTGCTTTGAAGTTCGAGTCTTCAGTTTGTGTTAGCAATGTCAGATCTACACCTTCTTTCAGATCTAAAGTTAGCCAGGAGTGCTTTTGTCCAACCTTTTATTAACTCTTCACAGAGCAACTTGAACACGTGCTAGTGAGTCTGCCTAATTTAAACCAGAAACGCGTAATATTCCTAATTTAAACCAGAAACGCGTAATATATTAATGGAGTAATGATCTGGTCATTTCATTGACCGATTGTCGATGCTTTTTGTGGAGAGGAACTTCTAGAATTTTCTCTTTTTTTGTGGTTGAACAAACACATCTAAAGGGACAGGAATTGAAAGGATAGGCTGTGAAATTCACTGTGACTGTTTAGGGGTGTGCACACCTAAACTTACTTTCTTCAAACTTTCAGAGGAGGGTTCTTAGATAGTACTACCTTTTCTGTTGGAGTTAGAATTTGAAGTTTATTAAGTTAAACAAGTTGAAAATGTAGAAGATATATTGTGGGAGCCCTTCATCAGGAATTAATGAGAAAGAACAGTAATTGTTTTTAAACTTAAGTGACAAGTGATGAGAATATATATAATATGCATAATTTGGGGTGCTGCTGAGAGCAATTAAAATACCTCATTCTATTTCTAGCGCTGCCATTAGTAGCAGCAATTACTTAACCTCTATGGACTCTGTTTTCTTATCTGTAAAATGAAGGACTTAGGTGAGTTTAACAAAATTTTCCAATCTGTAAAGGAATTCTTTTACTCCTCCTTCTTTCTATTTTAATGATTACTAGTTGGTTTCTTGAGGTAAATCTTTCAGATGCAGAGATTTTTTTCTCTAAGCAGTTTTTAAGCATGTAGGCTGGAAAATAACGGCATTTGAAAAATGTTTTGTATGAATTGCACCAATTTTAATGAGAGGATACTGAAAAATACTACTATTCATAATCTTTGAAATATGGCTTCCCTTAAGAATCTGCAGCTCTTCTCTTTAAAACATGTCAGAGCACACAAAAATCAGGTGGCAGTTTTTTGTGTTGAAGGCTGCATTCTCTCTAGTCAGTGGAATGGTAGCATCATGGAAGAAGATTGGTTTTCCACAACCTTTAAGCTGCATGAATGCCAATCATTTTACCAAGGGAAGCTTGGGATGAAGTTAATATCAAGGGAACTGGTATTCAAAATAAGAAAATAAGCCCCCAACACATAGCACACATTTTAGATACTTCAGGATAATGAAATTTGTTCATAAACTAATTTATTTGCCCTTAATAAAGTGGTAAATGTGGACTGGAGAGGAAAAGGAGTGTTTGTGACATTTTTCTGAAAGTCTCTATTTGGGGCTATGACTTTCTCATTGATAGTGACTTGCTTCATCTGAGTTGTCAAGAGAGGGTGGATAGGTGGAAGTGGAAGAGAGGAGCATAAAGAGAAGGCATTTGTGGAAGTTTCCACCCTGGGTGGGTATTTATACCTAATAAGTGTTTGCAGAATAAGCAAAGCCTCCTGCACCCAGTTTTACCCGGACAATCCTAAATTACCATCCTCTGATGAGTATCTGAAATTTAATATTGTAGGTGAAGAGTTTCACATTTCATCAATATGTTTCTGACTGTTAGGTTATAATACGAACTTAGCTTTGCCTTAATTATGGATGTAATTGCAAGTCTAGGGAGAACTTTTAAGCAAAAGGAATTGTTTTTAAAGAAAATGAGTGATTAGGCAGAAAACAAATCTATGGCTCCTGTAATGGTAGTTTACGAAGTATTATGGAAACGGAAAAGAACAGCTGAAACTGACAGTTGGCAGAGTCTGTCAGAGGATCTTGGATGCTGCCTGAACTGTTTTTAATTCAGTGAAGGCAGCTGAAGTATTGGTTTGTGAAATAGGTGTTTCAGACCCCCTAAAAATCAGAGCATTCATGTATGTAAGATAAAGTTGGTGAAAAGCTTCAAAGCCCTGGTGAGGAGCCCTGGTTAGGTATGATCCCCAGTCCTCCAAGCTGTGTCTCATAATGAGAGCAGTGAGTCAGTAGCTATTTCAGAACCACTAGAGTAGGCAACAGAAAGCAAGTTCATTCCATGGGTTGTTTCATCTACCCTTTGTTTTGTTTAGCTCGTATTGGCAACGTAGTGCCATCAATAAGGGAATAGAGAATCCTTCCCCCTCATTAAAAGTTAGTTATAAAATGTCATTCTCCCTGCCAATGAGGTCTGATAATACTGTCTCTGATTTATCTCACCTGCCTGTGGGGACCTCTGGAAACCCTCTTCTCTGCCTTTCCCCAGATAACTTCCTGAAGCGTGGAAGTGGCAGCTGCTGCATTGCAACCTATACTGAGTCTCTTCTTTGCTGAGAGAGAAAGCTGACACCTCTTTCTGCCTCGGGTTACTGGGGGCTGTAGCAGAAAGGCGGAAATCTTGATCCAGCACTGTGATATGAATGGGTGTTTTGGCAAAAGCAACCGATAATCATTTCCAACATCAGAGAAGTTAGATGCAAGTCCTTAATTTTCTTTCTTTATTCATTTTACCATTTTTGAATCCCTGTTCATGTGGCAAGTACAGCAGCTTAGTGCTCCTGATACAGAGACTAGTAAGATGGGCTCCTTCCCTCAGGGAGTTGATAGTTTAGGAGTTGGTAAGACAGTAAGCCTAAAATTAAAAAGTACAGTGAAATGTCTAAGGCCTGCACTGTAGGGCTACAAAGTCTGTGTGTGTGGGTGTGTGGTGTGTGTGTGTAGCGTTAGCTGCTGAGAGAAGGATGAAAATGCTCTTGTGGAGGAGCTAATAGGTATTAAATAATGAAAGATGAGTACAGGTGGGCCTTGTAGACAAATGAGCAAGCATTCAAGACCCAGGGAACAGTGTGATTGACAGCACTAAGACAAGGAACTGCAAAAAAGTTTGGCATGACAGACTTGGCTCTAAGGGGTGTAGCAAGAGAGGGACCTAGGGCCTTATACAGGGGCCAGATTGGAGGGCCTTGTGGACCAAAGAAAAGCTGGTGTATTTCAAGCTTTTTTGGGGCAGTGACCCATTATGGTAAGGTACACATTTTTTTCCTCACAACCTAGTGCACGTGCATATAAATGATAAAATATCACAAAATAGTACCCTTTGTGTGATCCACTCTGGTCTTTTCTATTCTGTTCTGTTCTATTTTTAAGAAAGAATGACGTTTGTGATCCAATAAATTGATTTAACAACCGAATAGTAGCAACTGGTAATTTGAGAAACACTGCTCTTGGCTGTGGGAATTGCTGAAGGGTTTTAAACAGAGTAATTACATCACAGGTCAGGGAAACAGGGTAAGAAAACGGTTTTAAAAGCCATTTAAAATTTCGTTTTGTATGTTGTATCCTGTGGAAACACCAAGCCAGAGCAGTGAAGCCTGGCTAGGGAGAGGAAGTGGATGGCTGGGCAGGCCCTGGAAAATTCCAAATGTATGGAGTGGGGAGGGTTGGCGATGAGTTATGTGTGGTTGTCTGAGTGGGACTTTTTCAGGATTAGGGCGTTTCATGTGCAGAGGTAAAAATGTAGGAAATGGTATGTTCCTAGCTGAGTCACTACTCGGATGGGCCATGAAATAGTCAATTTGGAAGTTTAAAAAGGACTTTCTAGCTGGCCTACAAACTGCATGGAAAGTAAGAGTGAGAACACTTTGAAATTCCCCCAAGCAGGTGATTAAAGGTACTTGGAGTTGCCAGTAAGGCTTGCCTTGTAAGCTTAAGAGTTATTTCACCTGTAACTAACGTAGAATTGTTATTCTGTATCTATTAACATATTAGGAAGATATTAACCATAAGGGTTTGCATATTTTGAGAATAGATTTTTGCCCCAGTTTTATTGAAATGTAATTGACATACAACATTGTGTTAGTTTAAGGTGTACAACATATTCGACACAGGTATGTTGGGAAATGGTCACCACAATAAGTCTGGTTAACATCCATCACCTCACATGGTTACAAATTTTTTTTCTTGTGATGAGAACTATCATGAGAATAGGTTTATTTTTGAATATGTTAATGGAATAATTGAGCCCACCCTACTCTTACTAAAATTTGAAAGACCTCATTTTTTGTTTTTAGGGCTTTTCGAGGTAACCTATTATACATGGGCAAGATCACCCTTGCTCTTTCCAAATGTCCTCTTCTCTCAGTCTACACCCTCTTGTTCCATTTAGTGAGGACTTTCAACTGGTTCCTTTTCGCTCTTCTTTCCTTTTATCCTTGTGACTCATCCCCTTTTCCGTTGTCTTGGCGACATAGGCAGGGAGAACAGCCGTGGTCTCTCAGGGCTTTTCCCCTGGCTACCCTGTATTTACCCACACAAAGGTGGTGGAAAAAATTCAAGCCTCTCCCAGCCCCAAACCTGCTGTCTTCCTAACTTTGCTCCTGCAGTTTGCTCCCTATCTCCCAGCTTCTCTTTGCTTCCACGTTGGGATTGGCGATGCTCATCTGAGGCCTGCTGCCTCCCCCCAACCCAAAAAGACTGAAGGAGGAAGAGAAATTTTCTTTTCCAGATTTGGTGGTGATGGATGGGTAGGCCATCCACTTTCAAGTGACAGGTAACACGATCTCTATATGGGATAGCAAGTTGTGTTATCATGCCAAGATGCAAGAATATTATTTAAATTTATAAATAAGATATTTTATAATGTCTTTTTAAAAAACTAGATCCTATTCTAGAGTTTTAAAAATGAAAATGAAACCTTTTTTGAATAGTTATGTATTCAGCAGGACACAGGTTGAATGAGGGGGGAGAATCAAGATTATGGTACTTGGGTATTTGGGCAGAACTCTGAGTAAGACTGTGTAAACTACTCAAGGTTGGTTACTTTAAGTATCTATGTAAATTAACTTTGGGGAAGAGCTAATATTAGAGCTGGGATCATTTGGGAAACAGAATGGACGTGGTATATGATGTTTTTGGCTCTGGCCTGAGGTTTTTTATAAGAATGAAATAGTGATTGTGAGTAGCATGTTAAAAGGTGATTATGTAATTCTTGAAGCCAACATATGTCATTTTGATTGATCACATTATATAGACATTAATCCTTTTAAAAAAATCCTTATTGATACTATTTTATTTCTTTCACTTGTAATTTCATTTTCTTTATTTTGATATCCTGGCTCTAGAATAGAATTACTAAACTTTCACAACAAACTTGCAGATCTATCATGAACAAACAAGCATACACACAACAAAATCCTTTTGAAAATATCAATATTTAAAGGGTATGTTTAGGGGAATCTCTTAATTTTGATTCAGTACAGTAATTTATTAATAATAATTTTGAAATGAAGTCACAATATAAATCTGAGGAGTGTGACTTTTGTTTTTGGGGATTAGAGAATCATGAAAGTTGGTTTAGGGTAATTACCTGAAATGGTGTTCATGGCAGTTAAGGATTCGGCCAAAGAAACTGTCTTTATACAGAGTTTGTAAACTCAGTTTCGCTTTGTGTGTGTGTGTGAGGAAGATTGTCGCTGAGCTAACATCTGTGCCACTCTTCCTCTATTTTATGTGGGAAGCCGCCACAGCATGGCTTGATGAGCTGTGCCAGGTCCACACTCAGGATCCAGACCTGGGAACCTGGGGCTCCCGAAGCAGAGCACACAAACCTAACCACTACACCACCAGGCTGGCTGCTCAGTTTAGCTTTAAGCGGTTGAATGTCCCAGATGAGAAGGTGGTTAAAACTCACAAAGTCTCACCTCCTTATTGCCATGTGATTTTTATTCTTTTCGGGCCTCTGGTGTTTAGTTGAAATAGTTGTTTTTGGTTACTGGGTTGTTTTGTTATTTAGGATTAATCCAACTCACTGGACAGAAGAGTAGGGAAAATGTGTTCCAAATATTTAATATTTTCTGATGTAATTAAGTGACTGAATATAAGACCTTTTAAATAGCTTTATTTCTCAATTAGTTAGGATCTGCTAAGTTGAATGAATGTGCAGTTCCTTGTTTGTGTTCCACATTTGTAGTGCTTTATAACCAGAGGCTTATCCTACAGAAAAGTGACCCTGTAGTTTATGAGATTCATTATGTTTGTGGAATAAGTGAGATTTTCCTAGAGATCAGAAAGACTTCTCTCTTAAGTTTTGAAAAATTGAGTGCTTTTGAGGTATTATAAAAGTGTCAGGCTCATTAAGTATATTCATTTCAAAAGAATCTCCATGTGATAAGCAGTATTAATGTAGATTTTTAGCCCATCTACAAGAATTGAGATAGAATTTTCAGATCTTACTTGGCATTGCAAGAGTAGGTAAAACTTTTTGAAAGCCAATAATTCAATGATCTTCAACATGTGAATAAAATCGTATAGTTAGAATTTTAATTTTAGGCAAAAAAAACCTTAATTTTTACAGCATACCTCTCTGTATACTATAGAGTTGGGATATCCATTATCACTTTATGTTAAAAGAGACAGATTTATCAATGAACTTCTGCTAATTGTGGTTTGATGCTCTCTTCCCCATCCATCATAAATCTAACACATTGGTCATTTCTGTGCTCCCTAATCAAATATCTGAGAAAAAAAGATGAAACTGATAAGAATTAGTGCTGCTTATTTTAAGCAACATTTTTGAGGGAAGAGGTTGAAATTATTGACATGTATACGTTACCTTTCTTATGCTTTGCCTTTTCCCTCCACTTGTATTTTATTCTCATCTTGCTTTAAAAGTTTTAAAAAATCTGCTCTTTTCTCTGGTAAGTATAATTTAGAATTAATTTCATAGGGGCATTTTTTTAGTGACCTTGCAAAGGAAAAAAACCCCCAAACTTTTATTTTTCATGAGGTTTTTTTCCCAAAAATGGATTGTGAATCCGGTATGGCTCTTGTGTAGCTAAAAGAATTTTACATATATAAAACTAATATTTGACTTAGTTAAGAATTGAATTTTATTTGCATGCAACTCTCTTTTCTCTTTTAAGGTAGGCTACTGAAGGAAGGCAAAAAGTCATTCTTTTCTTTCTTGTATCAGAAAATTATTTATAAAATTCAAAAAATAAACAATCTAGTCAATATTTTCTCTGCCTGGTACAATTTGTCTTTGCACTTTCTCCAGCTTTTGAAAAATCACCGTAATCCCTTAACACCTAATATTAGCTTTAAGAAAAATGGCTTTGCTTTATGGACATTTCCTTTTAATATTCTAACCATGAAGTGTTTCTATGTTATCTTTGAAAAGGGTTGGCACCAGTTCCTCAAGGCAGAGCAGTGGTAAGAATTGAGAGCTTTTGTAAAATTACCAAAGAAGAGAGAGAAATTAAACACAAAAAATTGTGCTAAGGGACTACAGATACCAAAGCAGCCTTCCTTACTTTATGAGGTCATTTTAAGTCATGTTTATTATGTCCTGTCCTTTGGTACATCTGGATCAACGTGTTCACATGCCTCAGAGTCCAGAGGGCTGTAGAGGAGAGTGTTCCTGACTCCCCTCATAGGAGGGCTTGCTCCTAATTTGTCCCTGTCTTCAGTAGGAGATCCGTAATGAAGTGTGCTGAGCCACAGCTCTGCTGCGTCTCTCTATGGGTTTCCCACCCCCTGGTTCATAGTATAGCACACGTGTGCAGTGTAAGTTGAAAGGATCTGGGGTATTAGACCCCACTGTTGGTATATAGAAAATCCTGACTCCTGGCAATTGGGTACACAGTTGGATATACCAAGTACTTTTCTGATAATTTTTCTGGGAAAATTGTTGGATCCTTTCACTTTACGTTTAAGCATGCGTCAATCTTACTTAAGTAGTCATTGTCTTCTTTCTGTTTCGTTTAAGTATTTATAACTAAGAAATTTAAGAGGGTTGTTCTGGGGCCACCCCGTGGCCAAGTGATTGAGTTCGTGAGCTCTGCTTCGGTGGCCCAGGGTTTTGCTGGTTCGGATCCTGGGCGCAGACCTAGCACTGCTCATCAGGCCATGCTGAGGTGGCGTCCCACATAGCAGAACCAGAAGCACCTACAACTAGAATATACAACTGTGTACTGGGAGGCTTTGGGGAGAAGGAGAAGAAGAAAAGGAAGACTGGCAACAGATGTGAGCTCAGGTGCCAATCTTTAAAAAAAAATAAAAGAGTTATTCTGAATAAGGCTATTTTGTGAGTTGGGATATTCTGCCCTAGTTACTTTCAGCTTCCCCCATTAGGCTCCTATAACGGTCTCCAAAAAATTATCTGGGGTGGATTAGACTATCAAGGAGCTCAGAGGACTCATATCAGAACATTTCTGTCAGTTGGTCCTCCTTCCTGGCAGGGAAGTCTGTCTGTTGCAGTTACACAGGACCATCGTTGTGAACCTACTACAGTATCAGATCTAGGCCTATCCCTTTAGCTTTCAGTGCTTCCTTTTTGCTTATTCTGTTTTAAAACTGCCATTTTCTGTCCTACTCTGTAGTTATGAATCTCCGTCACATGGCTTTTCATGTTAAAATTCATGTGCTTGCTTAATCACCCTGCCAGCTCCCAAGATGTTTACCAAATGAGGATTCCACCTACTCTTGTTCACTCATTTTGCCAGGGATCTGTAGATGGTCAGCTGAATGGGAAGACTCCCAAGGCACCCTTGAACTCATCTTTCTTGAGATTCTGTTGATTTAAAAAAAATACTTTTAGATCTTGCAGGCTGCCTTTTTACTTACTCAACTGTTAATATGTAGAATTTTAATTGTCTGTTTTCTTTTAGTATTTTATTAATGCTAAATTGATATTCTGCCTATGTTAGTATGGGGGAAATAATAAGACATCAATGACTGTATTTCTACCGAGTTTTATTTGGTGGCATACTATACGCTGGGTAATTAGTATATGATCTATGGGTAAACTACAGGGTGTCTATATGGTAGGAAGCTAGCCTGAGGAATGTTTTCAAAGATGGTGCAGGGGTCAATTAGAAACTAGGATGCAAAATTGTATATTCTCTGTGACCTCACCTATAAAAAGTAAATTCTGTATATGCATAAAGAGATGAGGAGGAAATTTTTTAAGGTGCTATACTATGTTTATATCTGGGAGGTATAATTGTGAAATTTTATTTTTTGAGTCTTTCTGAATCTTTTAGTTTCTCTATGATGAATATATTAAGTTTTAGAATTCTCTTGGGTTTTAAGGGGAAGGGGTATTTAAAAAATGCTAACAGCTACAGTACAAAGTTATCAGGATCAGTCACTGTTCCTACATATAGATACTTACGTGTTTGTATCAGTTTTAGTTTGCGTATCTCAAATTTTATTTCATGTTTCTTTTCAAAATTGGCTAAAGAAGTAGTTACTCTGATAGGAAAAATGGTTTCTTGTTTAACTGTAAGGAGTGGTTCTGCTGTCAGTTATCAGAGGGTTCTTACCTACCCCACTTTTTATGGGTAAGGAGACAGACTCAAAGGGAAAATGTGACTTATGGGAGGTTATGCAGCTGTGAAATGGCAGAGCATGTGCTAGGTCTAGATCCTCCAGCTCCTTGGGGAATTAGTTCAGGGGATCCTAAATGGATGCTCACATGTAGAGAGACTCACTTAGAGAGGGGTCTCTAACCCCTCATAGTTTTAAAAACAAGTTCTAATTTAGTGCAAGCTTGGTATCTTAGTGGTGAATTCATTAAATGTATCTCGTTTTCCTTTTAGATGGTGCTGAAATAAACTGCATTCTAATTTTAGTGTAATTAAATCTCTGCTGAGTGCATTATATTTTGAATGCACTGAAGTCTTTCTCGTGATTTGATGTTATTACATGTGTTTGGTATAGAGTTTCCAAAGTTGATATTAAATTGTAAATTCCATCAGTCAAAGCCTTGTTAACTGCCCTTGTAGTTATTGGGCACATTTAAGTAGATGGAGTCTACTTCTCTGAAGACTTCAGACCAGAAAAAGAAACTTGAGATGTTCTCTTGAAACACTTTTCCTAGGTCTTAATGCTAGACCAAGAGACCCACAAGTGGAAGGATGAGTTGTAGCATATTGCACAATTTCTGAATCATCATAAGATAGCTGTAAGTTACTTAATTCCCTAGAATTTATAAGAGAAGGGTGGGCCATATTGTATCCAGATTTAAAATGGTTATTTCTGAATTCTTTTTCCCAGAATCCCCAAACTCTAATGCTATCATTGGCTGGGCAGAAAAATGTGTAAATGTATAGAGGAAGAAGTCAGTAAGGACTCGGGGGGGGGGGACTGGGAAAGTGAAGAGAACATGTTCTCCCTAAAGGCATTCACATCCGATGTGTTCTAAAAACCCTCTCGCAGAAGAAACACTTCTGAAGTCTAATTCCTTATTTAACAAACATTTTTTGAGCTCCTACAATGTGCTAGTGACTATGTTACTCTAATCTGGGTTAGATACAGTGAATTTGGAAGTGCTTAAACTGTAAAGAAGGAGACCAAGCATAGCACGGTAGTGGCAGCGCTTAACCTTATATTAGTGGTTCTCAATTTTGAACCTGCATCACGTCACCTAGAATGCTTGTTAAAAACACAGATTGCTGGGCTTCACCCCGAATTTTTGATTCAGTGGTTCTGGGAGTGGGGCCCACGAATTTGCTGTTGTACCAAATTCCCAGGTGATGCTGATGCTGCCGGTCCAAGGACCTTACTTTGAGGCATTGCATATGATAAATAAAGCTTACACATGTGAGAGACTTTTGTCCATTTAAAGCTTCATTGATTCTTGAAGCTTTTCTTTCTCTGCTTATAATTTGCAAAAATCATAGTTTTGAACTGAGAGGAAAACCCCGATTGAGCCTCTCATTTATTTTTTATAAGCTAAACGAACCAGGACAACTTGAAACTGATCTCTATCTTTTTAAACCTGATTACTTTCGGCAGTACTTACCAGTTATGCCCATTTCTTATTCAGAGTTACTTCTGCTGTCTGGCATTTCTAAATGTATTATTTTTAAAACTGCCTGATGTTGCTTTGACTCCTGAAGTTTTATGCTTTTGGAGGAAGTATGATTTCCTTCTAAGTTGTTTATTCTGCTTACATATCCTTAAGGATATTTGTCCCCATGCCATAGTATTAGTTTTCTGTTGTGATGTGACAAATTACCACAATTTTAGTAGCTCGAAACAGCACCCATTTATGTCACAGTTTCTGAGTAAGGAGTCTGGACACCTTAATTGGGTCTTCTGCCCAGGGTCTCACAAGCAGTTGAGGTGGCAGCCGGGACTAGAGACTCATCTGTGGATCAGCGTCATCTTCAAAGTTGTGCAGTTGTTGCGTGAATTCATTGCCTTGCAGCTGTGGAACTCAAAAAGGCTGTGTCTTCAAGGCCAGCAGGAGGAGCCCCTTCTTGGTGCTTCATCTTCTTTTAAAGGCCTCATCTGATAAATCAGGGCTACCCGGGATAACCTCCCTTTTGATTAACTGAAAGTCAGCTCATCAGTGACCTAATCACCTGCGTCGTAGCCTATCCTCTTCAACCCTTCTACCCACCCTCAAGGGAGAGTTTTATGCAGAAAGTGTCCACCAGGGGACAGTAGTCTTGGACCCCTCTTAGAATTCTGCCTACTACACCATATCACATATCTCTGGATATTTTCCAAATGCTCAAATATCAAAATATCTGTCCATTTTTTTTCAGCTTTAGAAAGTCTGCAGCCCTCTGCTCTCCTGCTGCAATATGGACTGGTCACCCTCTAGCCGCATACGTAGGTCCCATGCTAGACCCTCCCTTAGATAAATACATCTTTGGCGTTGTGTTTCCTGGACACTATGTTTCCTTTCTTGGCTTGTCCCTTTGTTTTACTGAAGCTCATTTTCCTGTAGTTACCTGAAAATGGCTAGGTAGGAGATAACTTTTTTGAGACATAATATATGTGAAAATGTCTCCCTCCTCCTCTTTCCTTGAGTCTGGATCTCTAGACAGGAAGTAATTTCCTCTCATTATGGTGAAGGCATTGATCTGTTGTCTGCTCCTTTCCAGTGTTCCTCTTGAAGCCTGCTTGTTTCCGATTCTTGCTCCTTCATGTATGACTTTTCCCCTCACTTTGGAAAGTTTTGGGGTTTTCTTTTTTTTCTTCTCTGCTGTTCAGAAATTTCGTGATGATATGGTGTGGGGTTTTTTGTTATGTGTTTTTTATGTTTTTACCATTTGTTCTTTTGGTCACTGGTGGGCCCTTTCAGTCTGTTAACTGTCCAAAGTTTGGGAGATTTTCTTCTATTTTTAAAAAATATTCTTATACATTTTCTCTCTTTATGAACTATTAGTTGGATTTTTTTGGTCAACTCATAGCTTCCTTTTTGTCTTATGTACCATTTTTTTCTTTTTATTTTGCCTTCTAAGGAAGTTTCCTTGACTTCATCTTCTAACACTTCTATTGGATTTTTAATTTCCACATATTTTTAAATTTCCAGGTCCTGTTTCTCAGTCTTATTTATTCGAGGACATTTATAGTGTTTTGAAGTTTTATTCTTTCTTTTGTGTTCCTTCTTTGTTTGTTTAGTTTCTTCTTTCATGTTGGAAGCTTTCCTGGAATATCTGGTGATCCTCAGCCATGTGTAAGAGTGAGGCACTAATAAGCTGGCTAGAAGCTTGCTGTGACTCAATGAGGCCTGTCCCCCATGGGCTTCATGGTAAACATTTAGGTAGTGAACTGGCCTTTTTCTTGGGTGGTCCCCAGGTGTCAGTAAGTAGAGATCTCTTCTCTCAGATTGTAGGTCTTTTCTCTGAGACTTCACTTTCTCTAGAGAATGATCTCCCAGTGTACGTACCTCTTGGCATTCTGAGAGCAAGTAAGTGTATTCTCCCATTATATAACTGTGTGCGTATTACCTGCTGTAATCTGAGTACCATGAAGGGGAGGATTTTTGAGGGGGCGTGGTTCAGTTTGCAGCCTTTCTCTTAATGCTCTTATTTTAGGACTCCCCGTACCCCCTTGTCTTCTGCTGTTGGGAAAGGTGGTTGCTTGACTACGTCAGGTGGGAGGGGAAGGAGACTCTCATTGCCCTGTTATTTAAACTTTTAATCAGCTCCCCAGTGTCACCCCCACACCTCACATCTTCTTCTGCAGTCTCTGCCTCTAAATTCTAGCCAGCAAGTTGTTCACTTATTAGTTCCCTCTTTGCAGGCACTTTATAGTTTCCTTGGCTTTGTCAAGTCAGCTGCTATTCATTCTTTCAAAACTACGTCTTTCAAAACTGAATTAAAAGTACTTATGCACTGGTGTCACTTCTGTTCTTTGGTGTTATGGGTTTATACCTTCTTTTTTCCTTCACTTCATTTTAGTGGAAATTCAGAAAAGGAAGACAAATATGTGCAATTAATTTGCCATGTTTGGCCAGAATCACTGAGCCTTAGCTTTTGAATTTATATAAGGCATCTTTTACAATGTGTTGACACTGTTGACGGTTAATTGATTAGAATTTGGTAGATGACAAAGTGTTAGCTTTCTAAAAATCTCTCCCTGTTATGAACACCTGAAAACTCAATGCATGATGTAAGCACATCTTAAAATTAAAAAGTTAAAATTGATCATCAGCCCTAACCTCAGCAGACCAGAGCACTGAGTCTCTTAACTGTGTCGGGTAACTACGGTGTTGCTAGCTTATCCCCTAACACTGTGCCTCTTGAGCACTTGTAACAAACATTAAGCACTTAATTTGTATCATGAGTCATGCTAGGCACTGGCGATACAAAGATGAGTAAACAGCCATGTAAACGAGAAATTACATTACTGTGGTTTGAATGCTGTAATAGAGATGCACGTTGTGTTGGAGAGCACAGAGAAGGAAGTGCCCACCTCCACCTGGAAAGGTCAGAGAGAGCTTCACAGAGCCAGTTATGTTTGTTTGGAGCCTTAAAAACAAGCAAGAATTGATGGGGGGTGGGGGAGTGTGGAGAGGGAAAATGTGTGAAGGGGTTGTTGGAGAGGAGATTTCGGGCAGAGGGGTAGCATAGGTAAAGCTTCAAAGGTGACATACGCTAGTTAGAAAGTTAAGGTAGTTTGTCATAACTCAGCATAAAAGTAGATTTGACTAGAAAGTTAGTCCAGGACCAGATGATGGCTGTGTGTCTTGTTAGAGGACTGTACTTTTCCTCTAGATTAATGGTCTCCACATATTTTTGATGTGATACCCATATCAATGAAAGATTTTGAGGATATTCCTTCATATGTGTATATTTATAAATCACATGTCCTATTTGTGTGTATATACATATATAGTGTAAAACCTATATAAAAATAGAAATGAAAGAGGAGAAAACTAACTTTTTCCGGTACCTCACTTTAGAGGCCATTGCATTAAGTAATGGTGAGCAAAGAACAATTTTAATCTGGTGGAGTTATTACCATGCTTGTGTTTTCAGTTAACTACTCAGGCTGCAATATGGAGGACGTTTTGGACTTGAGGGAGGGATGTATGTGAGAAATGGGTGGGGGTTTTGGAGACACTCAAATTTAATTGTGTAATAGTTGAATTGCAGCAGTTTAGTCAGGAATAATGGCTTGGATTAAGATAAAGTAGAACAGGGACTGGATTTAAAGAGATTTAAGTAGTAGTATCTATAGCCGTTGACAGCTGTATAGATGGAGAGGGTAAGGAGATTGGCTTGGTCACCATTAGTTGAGATAGGGAACCAGAGAAGAGAAGCAAGTTAGCAGTGAGGTGAGATGACAAATTGAGGAAAAGCTGATGGATTTGTGGTCCTGTATGTCTAGGCGTGGTATTCAGGAAAAGAGAACTGGGCTGAGGATAGAGTTTTGGGCATCATTGGAATATGTAAGTGTTGGTTGAAACTATGAATGTGGATGAGCTCATTCAGGGTATTTATAGAAAAGAGCAGATCAGGCCTCTGGGAGGAATAGTCATTTAAGGGGCAGGCAAAAGAGCTGAGAGAGCTGTCAGGCTAAAACAGTGTGAGAACAGTGTCAATGAGACAAGGAAGGGAGTTTCAAGAGTTGAGTACCCTGGATCAAATGTAGCAGAAACATCAAATGAGGCAAAAATATCTATTAAATTGGGTAGGTGGTGGTCCTTTAATGACCTTCCTTGAGAAGTTTGAGCAGCCTGGGATGGAAGCCAAATTGCCATGGGTGATGGTGCTAATGAAGCTTGAGGAAGCAGAGACGAGAAGTGTAGGCATCTCCTTTAAGATCAAGCTTCTTTGAAATAGAGTGTAGCTTCAGCAAGCTCTAGAGTTCAGGAAGCTCATTTGGTTTTGCTTCAAAATGGGATTAAGCATTCTTTTTTAGGCCCTGGGAAAGGAGTACATAGCTAGGAGAATTTAAAAAATTACAGTGGAGAAGGATAATTACTGAGGAAAAGAGATGGGGGAGAATGCGATCTGGAGGACAGTTGGAGTAGTTAACCTTAAGTAGGAGGCTTGTTTTCCACATAGACTGGAGAGAAGAATATTAGGAAGGAAATGACTAGATTGAGTTTGTAGGTTAAAGGGCAGGAGACTGGGAAAGAGTTCCTTAGCTGGGAGACTCTGTTTCCTCAGTCCATTCATTATTTCATTTAACAAATATTTATCAAGTACCTGGTACGTGTCAGGCACTGCTCTGAGTGAATGAGATACATCTGTGAACGAAGACCCCTGCCTTCATGGGTGTATGTTCTAGAAAATGATCAAAGGCAAGGCCGTCTGCTGAGAGTGTAGTGAGAAGGTTGGTCAGAGCTTTGGGAGAAGTGAAGAAGGAGAGAGTGAGCGACCGTGAGCAATGAGGAGCCCAGCTAAGGTTAAGCCACAAGTTGTGATGCCTTATTGTTGAGGTGGTCTAAGTCTAGGTTGCTGTTGTACCTGAAGAGCAGAGGACTGTGTGTCAGAACGGTTTTCATGGTCTCCATTCTGCTAAACATGAAGCACGAAAGAGGTACGTCCAATTTTTGCAGTGTTTTATTCAGTGTTATCTTAATGTGCCACTTTTTTCCCTTCAATTGCCCTTTTCCTTCTATAGAGAACGTTCTGTTATCTTGGGAAACCAACCTAGTAAGTATTAAGTTTCCCAGAATACCACCGATTTCTTAATTTTGATGTTTTTTTTTGCCTGTGGAAAACATCCTGAAACCTAGTCCTGTGGAAAGTCACGGAGTTCTTCTGCGGTCTGAAACTCCATTTAATCTTACCTTCTCATCTCCCACTGGTGCCCTGTATACACACCCCACATGACACACATGCACTCATGGGGAGCCAGGGTGTAGAGGGGTTCTTTAGTAAGTTTTCTCTTCTTTCCTACCCGGGAAAGTCACAGAAGTTAATTGATTGGGGTAAGCACTTGAAGATTGCTCTGATTCCTACCAAGAACTCAGTATATTACTATTTTGCAGCCAGTTTTGCAACTTGAACTTATCCTATCTTTCTTCCTCTTGATAAATGTAAGTATTTTTAGTCTTTGTGAAAGGGTGGGCTTTTGTTTTCTCTCTAGTCACTCAAAGTACGTGTACCTCTTTGCAAATTCTGATCTTTTTTTTTAAGATTGGCACCTGAGCTAACAACTGTTGCAAATCTTTTTTTTTTTTCTGCTTTTTCTCCCCAAAACCCCCCAGTACATAGTTGTATATATTTTAGTTGTGGTTCCTTCTAGTTGTGGCATGCCTACATGCCACCTCAGCGTGGCCTGACAAGTGGTGCCATATCCATGCCCAGGATCTGAAACGGCAAAACCCTGGGCTGCCGGAGCAGAGTGCGTGAACCTAATAACCAGTTGGCCATGGGGCTGGCCCCGTGCTGAAGGAATATGAAGGAATAATTAACTAGTTAATTAAGCAGTATTTTTATTTTTTATAGTAGCAAGCATCAGGTAAGAGAAAAAGGATTCAAAGTGAAGTAATTTTACTTTATCCTTTGTTCTATAAAATGTAATTTCATCATCAAACTCTAAATTGATAGGACTTGTACCATTTTTTGGAAGTTTTTTTTAACCTTGGGAGGTGGATTTAGGCCACAGAAACCATAGCTGTGGTATAGCAGAGCATGGATAGTACAGCACAGGCAGAGTGGATTAGCAGTCAAGTGAGATCTTTTGAGCCAGCTGGTGGCTGCATTTAAAGTATTGATCCTCTTAGCTCTGTGATCTTGGCAAGGTTAAGTTTTGTGTGTCACAGTTTCCTCATCTGTAAAATGGGAATAGAACTGTAAAGATTAAAGAATAAAATACAAACAAGGTTGTTAAAACAGTGTTTATGACACATATAACTGCTCAATAAGTCACAGCTATTATTATGATTTTTATGCAGTTATATGTCTGGTACTCAACAGAATTTTGTTTTTTTAACTTCTAAATAAAGAATATGAAAAAAAATTTAAGCTTTGGTACTACTGAAGGCCAAAAATAAATTTGTGGATTTTATCTGTTCCCCTCTAATCAAATACCTGTTAACCCCCCGCCCATATTTTATGTCCAAAGGACTTACCTGTTTAATGTTCTAATTTCAGTGATTCTCTTGAAATATTATTCTGATTTTGGGGGGCCTTGATGGAACCATGAAAATATTACTTCTCAGTAAGAAAGTCGAGGTTTAAATATTATATATGATAGGAATAATCACTAATTCTACTGTAATAAATTTTATGAATACACTTAAATGATACTGTTTTTATGAAAGCCTTTGTGTAGTTAAGCCATCTTATTGATCATCTTAAGTCTACGGAAAAATATTTAAATATCTGATTTGGTCTTATTTATTTAACATGTTCACCAATTATGGGAATCTTCAAAGTCAGATATTTTTAAATTACTCAGATTGGGATTTAATATATGAAAAGTTAAATAAGAAACCAACAAAAATAATACATACTCATATTTATTACCTAAAAATTTGTTTCTAAATTCTTATGACAGCATTAGTTTAGGCTGTAAGTGTCATGAGGGCAGGAACCACCTTTTCTATTAATTTATTTCACAGATGTTAACTGAGCACCCACTGTGTGTCCAGTTCTCTTCCAGGTGCTGGGAATACAGCAGTGATGTAATAGACAAAAATCCCGGTCCTCATGAGATTACATTATACATTATTACATTATATGAGATTATACTCAGAGGCTGAGTGTAGACATGTGTCTAGACTACTTGCCTAGCCAGTTACTACTGGGGGCTTCATAGGTCCCCTCTGTGGGCCAGTCTCTATAGGTCATGGGAGTCCCTGGGGGATCTTAAGCAGCAGAGTGAAATTTCAGTCCACCTAAAAATGTTACATTTATGCAGTAGAAATGCTAGTGTTGACCCCAAAGGGGCTGTTTTTAGTAATTTTGAATGTTTGGTCTAACTTGAACATGAGTTAAAAATTATGGTGGTATATTAACTTTTACAAGTAGATTTTTCATGTAGATGGAAGAAAGAAACTTGGAGATAATATATTCTCCTTCTTTTTTTTTAAATTGATGTTTTATTTCCCTCTGTTTTCGGGTACAGAATTGACCTCTTGTAAATCAGTGCCTGTGTTATTTTTAAGGGAGGGCCACTGAGGGCTTTGCCCCAAATCCCGGTGCCAGCTGGTGGTGGAGCCTAGCCCTCGATTGCTTGGCCTTGTGTTCTTTCTGTCTAGAAAGAGAAATAACCACCACTTAGTACAAGCCAACCTAAAAATGGGTTTTTGGATGGGTATATATTTTTCTTGTATTTTGAAATTTTGAAAGCTGTCCCTTTTCTGAATCCTCATAGCACTTTATATTATCTCTCCTGTGGAATTTTTCACTTTCCACTCTTACATAATTATCTTCTATTAAAACAATTTTTTTCTAGATGAAACCTCTTTGAGAATAAGATGTGTGTATTGTTCCTCTTTGTATATTCCCCACGGCTCTTAACAGAATGCCTGACATTCATTAGGTACTCAAATTATTAAATATGTACTCACAGAGATTGTATTTTGGGCTTGGTAACCATGCAAACCCACAAGAATCTATTTGGTCTACAACAATTTAAGAGGCTCTTTGGCTTAACCTCAGATCTAGATTTGAATTCTGGCTCCATCCTCAACTTGGCTGTGTGATCTTGAATAGGTCACTTTGCGTCATTTTCCTCATCTGTAAAATGGAAATGATATGTGCCCCATCCAGTTTTAAGATTTAGGTAAAATATGTACAAATGGTCTAGTGCCTGATGTACTTATAGCCACTCAATGAATGGTAACTATTATTACATTTGTAATATGTGCATATTTTAGTAATAGTAGGTAGCTCTATTACTGTGTGAAGGATGTGCAGTAACAGAGAAAGATCCACAGTGAAAAGTTGACAATACTTTGGTGTGATCATCAGATTGTAAAGTCTAGGCTTTTTAGTTTAGTAATTATTTATTTAGGATGTTTGATTTGGGGTCTATGGACTGATTTACCCTACGAAAACTCAAAAGACACTGATATATAAACTGGAATGGCAATTTATTCATAAGTCATTGAAAATACATTCTCACCCGTAGAAGAAAACGCCACAGTGGAAGCCAGGTTGCAATCAAAAGGTTGCTCAATGAGGAAGGGTAGTTGATTGGATGTCTGATGCTATGATAGTCTCATGCATCAGTCTCCACCTGCCACTCCTATAGGTCAGGGCCCCCTCCCCAGAGAATGCTAGAGGCACTGCCTAACCACCTCTCGTAAATCTCCTCTTCTAACTTACATAGTTATCTGCTTTCGTGTTGCATGTTCTTGAAAGAGAAAGCAAAACTCTTGAGCTTTTATACTTAGTCTCTATACTGTCATTCCTGCCTGAGTTTGCAGCCTTGCCTTGGTTGGATTTGGGGAGCTTAGACAGACTCCTAATTTTTTTAAATGTAAACTTTGTATTATGAAAAGTTTTAAGCATACAAAAACCTAAGGAGAATTGTATAATTCACCCCTATGCATCCATCACTTAGCTTCGACAATTATTAACATAGAGCACATTTTGTTTCATCTATATTGCCTGTCCCTCTCCAGATTATTTTAATTCAAATTCTAGACATCATATAATTTACCTCTAAAAACTGAATATGTATTGCTAAGAAATAAGGACTCTTTTTTTAAAAAAATAATCTTCAGGTGCAGCCACTATGGAAAACAGTATGGAGATTTCTCAAAAAGTTAAAAATAGAAATACCTTATGACCCAGCCATCCCACTACTGGGTATCTATCCTAAAAACCTGAAATCAGCAATTCCAAGAGTCCCATGCACCCCTATGTTCATCGCAGCATTGTTTACAATAGCCAAGACATGGAACCAACCTAAGTGCCCAGCAACTGATGATTGGATAAAGAAGATATGGTATATATACACAATGGAATACTACTCAGCCATAAAAAAGGACAAAATCGTCCCATTCGCAACAACATGGATGGACCTTGAGGGTATTATGTTAAGCGAAATAAGCCAGACAGAGAAAGACGAACTCTGTATGACTCCACTCATAGGTGGAAGTTAACATATAGACAAGGAGAACTGATCAGTGGTTACCAGGGGAAAGGGGGGCCTGGGGGAAGGGCACAAAGGGTGAAGTGGTGTACCCACAACATGACTGACAATTATGTACAACTGAAATTTCACAATGTCGTAAACTATCATAATCTTAATAAAAAAAAATCTTCAATACCATTATCATACCAACAACAAAAAAACCCGTAATAATTGATTAACATTTAATCAATGATGAGAGCTCCCTAAATGCCTGATCGATGTCTTTTTTTATAATTGGATTGTTCAAATCAGCTTCCAAACATGGTCCACGCATTGCATTTGGTTGAAACGTTTCTTGAGTCTTAATCTACAACAGCTGCCCCTAACGCTTTCTTGCTGTTTAGCAAATTTGTCCTCTAGAATTTTCCACATTTTGGATTTGGCAGGCTGCATCCTCATGGTGTCATTTAACATGTTTCTGTGTTCTCCTATGTCTGGTAAACTTGTAGCTAGATCTAGGCTTGATCAGATTCAGGTTTGAAATTTTTTCCCCCAAGAATGTGTTAGTGGTGTAGTATGCTTTCTGCATGATGCATTACACCAGAAGGCACATAACAATGTCTTGGCATTTCTCTTTTTGTATGTTAAAGTCCATCACGGGGCTCAGTGTTATTGACTTGATCCATCCTTTATAAAGTATATTCTTTCATTGAAACCATTATATTTTAGTTCTTTCTAATTTTATTCTTGGGGATTACCTTGCTGTCAAACTTCATTGCCTTTCTTCTGATCTATTCTTCACACGTAGCCAGAATGATCTTTTAAATATAAATTGGATCACGTACTACCCTGCTTCAAACTTCAGTCATATCCTGTTACCTATAAACGAACATCTAAACTTCCTACCATGATCTGAAAGGATTTGTGTAACCTGGACTTGATCTCCCTTTCTAAACCTCATTTTATGCCATTGTGTCCTTTGAGGAGCAGTATGGCATTCATAGCATAGGCTCTTGCACCAGACTGCCTGAGTGTGTGCTCTTGGGCAAGTCATTTAACTGTTCTGTGCCTCAGTTTCACCATATATAAATTGTGTTTTAAGATTATCTACCAGCAGGATTATTATAGTTAGATAATACATATAAATCACTTAGAACAATGCCTGTATAACATACAAATACCAAATATTGGCTGTCGGTTGCTGCTGGTGTTATTTTTTTATCTCTGTGCTCCAGCCACACTGTGCTTTTCAGTTTGTAGAACTGCCAAGCTCTTGCCAGCCTCAAGATCTTTGCACGTTGTTCTGATAATCTCTTGCTATCTAGCAAACCACCCAAAATTTAGCATCTTAAAGTGACAGTAATCACTTATTCAGCTCATATATTTGCTGCTTGGACAGGGCTTGGTGGGGATGGATCATCTCTGCTCTATAAGGCATTGGGTGGGGACGCTTAACTGGGGGCTGCAAGATCTACTTTTAAATGGTTCATTCACATGGTTGGCAAGATAGTATTGGCTCTTGACTGAGAACTCAGCCAGGGCTGGGGGCCTTGGTTCCTCTCCATTGGCTGCTTGTCTTTCCTCACAGCACAGTGGCCAGGTTCTGAGTAAGTGCCCTAAGAGAACCAGGCTGAAACTGAATGGCCTATGACAACCTAGACTGAAAAGTCATATGGTGTCATTTTTGTTCATTATTTTGGTCCAAGCAATCACAGAGGTCCATTCAAGTGTAAAGGGAATGAACATAGACTCCATCTCCTGACAGGGGGATGACAAGGTTCTAGAAGCAGGACAGGAGATATTGTTGCAGCCATCTTTGGAAGACACATTTTGCCACACACATGCTATTGTCTGAGCCTGAAACAATCTTATCGCTCCAATTCCCACTCTTTAGCTAACCAATCTAAATTAGGTCCCTCTTCCTCCATTCCCACTGTACACTCTCTTTCTTACAGCTCTTTATTTTCCTTGGTGACACTGATCACAGTTTGCATTTGTCCCTTTAAGTCCATGAGGACTAGAGCCTGTGATATACCCAGTACCTTCCATAGAACCTGTTAAAATGTGTTATTTGTAACTTACAAATCTAAACACCATATATCACAATTTCACTAGGGAAAGTGTTTCCTAGCTTTGTACAGAGATGTAGAAACACCACGAGCCAGTCCTTTAACTCCTCATGTTTCATGTCCTACTGCTTAGCTTAGGGTGAGGAAGGGGTATAGAGGAGAAACATGTATGTGTAAATTCTGTGGGGGAGAGGAAGTGGAGGAGTGAGCAGTTCGAATAGCTGAATTCCTACTTATTCTCTGTATACTTTTAAAACTCCAAACCCACAAATCCATTTTTCTCTTCCCCTGTTCCTCTAGTATTCAGTTCATGGCAAGAGACTTCTAGCTGATCTGACAAAGAAGGGTGATAGCCTAAGAAATATTCAGAACTCTCAGGGAGTAGTCAAATGGATGTACTTGACTCAAGAAGAGCTCACCAGACCCTCACTCAGAACCAGTGTTCTTTTACTTTTGGCACAGATCTAACGAGACTGTTTATCAGGTTTCTCAGCCCCCAGGAAACTGGATAGGGAAAGAAACAGGCTTTTGGAAGTGGGGTACAGATAACAACAGGAATAACTGTTGATACCTCAGATATTGCAGGCTGGGAATAGTAATGTGGGGTAGAAGTTTCCACAGTTCTAAAGGCCTTTCATACTTAATAAATACTGCCTGCCACCTTGCTGGGTGTTGGAGACACAGGGTGAACACCATGCACGTAGCCCCTGCCATCATGGAGCTTGCAGGCTGGGATTGGAAGCAGACCTTATGGTTAGTGTTTGCAAGGTCTGTCTTGTCCCTCCTCTTACTTTTGACCTACGTGTGTCTTCATATTGTAAATGATTTTCTTGTAAGCATCATGTAGTTGTGTTGCTTTATATCCAATCTGACAATCTCTGCCGTTTAGTTGGGGCGTTTAGACCGTATGCATTTTAATGTGATTGTTGATATGATTGGGTTTAAGTCTACCATCTTACTTGTTTTCTGTTCGTCCCATCTGTTCTTTGTTCCCCTCCCTTCTCCCTCGTTTGCCTTATTTTGGCATACTTATTTAAGTATTTTTTACAATTAATTTTATTTACTTTGTTGGCTTACTGTACATACCTCGAATTTTTTTTTAAATGATTCTTGAGTGTTTATAGCATCTATCTTTAACTTATCACGGTCTATCTTCAGGTTATATTACACCACTTAACATATAATAAGAACCTTAGAGCAATATATTATTATCCCCCACCTTTCTGCTATTGTTATACATTTTATCCCTACTAATATTATAAACCCCATAAGACACTATGATTTTTTTACTTAAACAGTTATTTTTGAAAGAGGTTTTTAAGATAAGAAAAAAATGGTATATTTACCATTTTTGTTGCTCTTCATTCCTTTGAGTAGGTACATATGGTATGGTATCCGTACAGTATCATTTTCTCCTACCTAAAACTTCCCTTTAATGTTGTCTCATAGTACAGGTCCACTGATGATGAATTCTTTCAGCTTTTTGTGTGTCTGAGAAAATAATTTTACTGTTTTTTCTTTTTTTTGAGGAAGATTAGCCCTGAGCTGACTGCTGCCAATCCTCCTCTTTTTTCTGAGGAAGATTGCCCTGAGCTAACACCCGTGCCCATCCTTCTCCACTTTATACATGGAATGCCTACCACAGCATGGCATGCCAAGCGGCGCCATGTCCGCACCTGGGATCCGAAGTAGCAAGCCCCACGCCGTGGAAGTGAAAAGTGCGCACTTAACTGCTGTGCCACTGGGCTGGCCCCAATTTTGCTCATTTTTAAAGATTTTTTTTTTGAGGTAAAACTCATATAACATGAGAGTGACCATTGATCATTGTAAAGTGTTTAGCTTTTAGTACATTCACAATATTATGTAAAATCACCACTATCTAGTTCCAAGACATTTTCATCACCCTAAATTCACTTTCATTTTTGGAAGATATTTTTGCTGGATAGAGAATTTTTTTTTTTTTACATTTTTTTGGTGAGGAAGATTGGCCCTGAGCTAACATCTGTTGCCAATCTTCCTCTTTTTGCTTGAGGAAGATTGTTTCTGAGCTAATATCTGTGCCAATCTTCCTCTATTTTGTATGTGGGATGCCTCCACAGTGTGGCTTGATTAGTGATGTGTAAGTCCATGCCCAGGATCCAAACCTGTGAACCCTGGGCTGCTGAAGCGGAACATGCAAACTTAACCACTACACTGCTAAGCTGGCCCTGAGTAGAGAATTTTTGATGAGTTTTTTCCCTTTCTATACTTTCAAGATGTTGTTTCACTGTCTTCTGGCTTGTGTTGTTTCTGGTAAGTCTGCTGTTTTTCTTATCTCTGTTCCTCTGTATGTAATGTGCCCTGCAATCCTGACACTGTGTTTAGGATTTTCTCCTTGTCATTGGAATTTAATTATGTTGTCCCTGGGTATAGTTTTCTTCATGTTTCTTTGTGCTTTGGATTTGTTGAGCTTTTTAGGTCTGTGGCTTTATGATATCGTTAAATTTGCAAGTGTTTCAACTATGATTTCCTCTCTCTCATCTTTGAGGATGTCACTTACATATCTATTAGGCTACTTGAAGTTGTTCCCTAATAATCACATTGATACTCTGTTTGTTTTTTTCAGGGTTTTTTTCTCTGTGCTTCATTTTGGGTAGTTTCTATTTCTGTATCTTTAACTAGTTTTCTTTCCTTATGCAGTGTCTAGTTTGCTGTTCATTTCATCCAGTATATTTTTCATCTCTAGGATATTCATTTGGGGCTTTTATATTTCTTCAAGTTTCTCCTTAACATGCCTAGGCTTTCCTCTGCCTTCTTGAACCTGCGGGCTATAGTTATAATAACTATCTTACTGTCCTTGTGTGCTAGTTCTATCATTTATGTCATTTCTGGATCTGTTTCTGTTGATTGATTTTTCTGCTCATTTTGGGTTGTATTTTACTTCTCTGAATGCTACTTAGAATTTTAGTTTATTGAGTGCTGAATATATTTGTATTCTTTTAAATATTCTTGTACAGGACCTAATGAAAGAAGTAGGATATTTTCTAATATTTATATGGAGGCAATAACTTGTATAGTTATGATGCTTGTCTCAGAGAGAGTGAGGAAATAGAATGTATTTTGTTAGCATGACAGTAACAAAAATTTATAACTTAGGAGATTTTGAATTGGTCACTCAGTTATTCAGAAGTAAAGAAAAAAGAAACGTAAGTCTGGTTTCATTACCAGATAGCGTTCTCGTCTTCAGGAATAGTGAGAAGTCATTCACTATTTGGTTTTGGAGTTAATCTTGGGTTCAAACCCCAGAAATAACTGGCACTAACTCTGACCTCTGGCCAAGTATTTAAACTCCCCCATCCTCCAACAAGTCTTTTTTTCTTTTAACCTAACTTCTTTAATCTCCTAGAGTTGTTTTGAGATGGAAATGAGAATATATATATGCCTGTGGAAGTTATTTATATATATATGCCTGTGGAAAATTATTTTCTCAGACACACAAAAAGCTGAAAGAATTCGTCATCAGTGGACTTGCACTGTGAGACAAGATTAAAGGGAAGTTTTAGGTAGAAGAAAATGATATGCACTTCTATATATGGTATCATTTGGTGTATTTACGTGCACTAGGAATTCAACAAAATGTTAGTTTCTTCTTCCATCTTTTCCCCTACCCTTTAGCTGATCATTTTGGTAACAGTGCTGTTTCTGGATCACGTGTTGGTTTGAAAGTGAAATATGTAGAAAAACAAAATCACTACACAGCTACTTTTGTTATTCTTAAACAATGCTGTAACTTTTCCCATGGCAATAATTTGTTATTCTTGAGCTTTAATTTTTTATCAAATTACACTGCAGTTGAAGATACTCAGTTGGCAAACAAATTGCCTAAAATTGCTTTGAAAAATTCAAAGCTTCTGTTAAGATTTTATGCTGTTTTTCATTAATTCTGTTCCTATTAAGTAAACATATTATTTGAGACATATGATTAGAAACTTATTTTTAATAGAGGTTAGAATAAACTAATTCTATAAATGGTGGAAGATTAATGGATTTTAACTGGATGAAGATTTGTATCATCTATTATTGTATTAGTGTCCTAGGTCTACTGTAACAGATTACCACAAAGCTTGACTTGAAACAACATGCATTTATTCTTTTGCAGTTCTAGATGCCGTCAGTCCAAAAGCAGTTTCACTGGGGTGAAATCAAGGTGCCAGCAAGGCCGCACTCCCTCAGGAGGCCCTAGAGGAGAGTGGTTTCCTTGCCTTTACCAGCTTCAAGAGCTGCATTCCTTGCATTCATGGTTCATGGCCTCTTTCTTCATCTCCAAAGCTGGCAGGATAGCATCTTCCAGTCTCTCTCCATCCCTTTTCTCCCTTCATCACATCACCTTCTTCTGCAGTTAAATCTCTGCCACCCTCTTATTAGAACACTTGTGATTACGTTTAGGGGCCACCCAGATAATCCAGGAGAATCTCTCCATCTCAAGAGGCTTAACTTAATCACATCTGCAAAAGCCCTTTTGCCAAAAAAGATAACATTCACAGGTTCTAGGTATTAGCATGTAGATATTTGAGGAGACATTATTGAGCCTTCCACAGTCATTTAAAGAGAATAACAAGTGTTAGAATGTTTTTTATGCAGTCCTACATTAAGGAGTCTGTCAGTTTCCTCAAGTCTTCTGTTGATCTCCCCTTTTCCATGACTGTTTACAGTTTCACCTGGTGAAGTATGTTTTCCTCCTAATTATGTCCATGTCACTATGTCCACAGAAATATTTAGTTGTGATGACTCACAAGAAAAAGACTGTCTTAAAAGCGTTTTCAAAGAGTTAATAAGTACTTTCTAAAATAGTTCATACACCCCATTTTATAAAACTTGTTTTTATGGAATCTACCCTTTCTGACTGTGTGCGTGTGTGTAGGAATCCTGTAATGGTTCAGAAGGCTTTTACAGAAAGTAAACGCAACTTCCCCACAGGAGAACTAGTTAGAGAATTACATTTTTAAAACTGAAGGGAAACATTTTCCTGGAAAAACTCCTTTATCAGAGGTGAAGTGTTAAATAAAATGCTGAAAAAAATAAATTCTTAGATGTTTCTGCCAGAAAGAAACCAGTTTAAGATAGCAGAAACAGCAGAGAGAAAATAGAAAGTATTTTCATACATGTAAAGCTCCTGTTTTTATCAAAATATGCATTTGCCTATGTATCATGTAATTCTTCTCAGAAATGCCATGTGTGATGAAATCTAGCCAATGTGTGAAGCAGACGTGAGGTACTTTGCAATTAATAATCAACTTCTAGTCTCAAAGACCAATGCTTTCACCTCACACAGACTCACACTATTGTTATTGTGTTCTGTTATGGAAGTGGAATCATTATATCAAAACACAGACAGCTATCTTCTCTTGCAGAAGGAAAGCTCTAGTACTGTGATAATTGGCATGACTAAAAATAAGTTTTTGGATGCCTCCTAACCACACTATTATTCCAAAGAAGTGTTGTCGTCCCAATTATTTTCAAAATACTGGTAAGGTGCGTGATACCAGTGCACATACGCACATCCCATGAAAGCATCGAAGTACCCTTATCAGTGCCTAACAGGTATAGTAACCATAGTTGTGTAGCTGGACTGTCACACTCTGTTGACAAAGTTCCAGGCAAGGGCCAGACAAGAGTTTGGTTATAGCAGTGAACTCAGGTTTACGTGACGAAAGAGTTCTTTTCCTATCCAGGGAGTCAGTATAGGATAAAGGTGTGGTCTAGAGCCAGACTGCTTGTGTGCTGGTTCTGCTGTGTGTCATCTTGATCAAATTATTTACCTTCTCTATGCCTCAGCTTACTCATCTTCCAAAGAGAGATAAGAGTAACTGCCCCACAGAGGGTGAGAGGATTAAATAACACGGGCATAGTGCTTAGGACAGTGTCTGACCATGTGGTAAGCTCTCAAAAATGTTAATTATAACCAAAGAATTTACTGCATATCCATTTTACAAGTTTAGGCTTTTGTTTTCAGCCTTAAGAGTGGCGTGTTTGAATTTCTCAGTTTGAATGATTCGGTCTATGGTTTTCCTCCTTTGGCACAAATGATGGAAGTTGTTAATTTGTGTGCTCAATTTATAAAAGGGAAACTGTTGACATATCACATCATTCCAGCTTTCACCTTTGTTCTGTCATTATTACTTTTTAAAATTCAACTAGTGTTTAAGCTCTTCAGTTTTTATTATATTGGATCTGTAATTTTTCAGTTTCTACAGAGAATTTGCAGTAATTTGTAAAATCAGGAACAAGGTAAAACAGAATAGTTAAAAATATAGTGTTGAAAAAAAGGAGCGCACAGATACACCAGACACCTGAGATGAGATTGTTAGCTGAGTGGAAGACAGACATGGCTGAGTTTCTTGGCAAATGAGCAAGAAGTGTGTTGCGCTGTAGTCTTGTTTGGGTGTAACAGCAGAAGACAAGTGTTTTCCTAGCACTGTCATATGAGATACTGAGTAATATAGGGATCCAATGGGAGTTTCTTTTATCAATCCGTTAAAAGATTCAAGGGAGAACTTTAAATCTTAATTCACTGAAGGCTTTCTTCTAGGAAATTGAGATAACGGAAATTTGTTTTCTGACTATATCACTAATATGGGGGGGGAGCTTTAGTCTTAGAGAATTTAGAATAGTTAACAGTTTCCTTAAATACTTTTGATATTTCTGCCAAAGTATCTTAATGGTAGAAAAGAGTGAATGCACTTAGGATACTGGGAATAGGAAGGCGTCAATTTTTTTTAAAGTGTCATGGCTTATCTTATAAATTCATATAAACTTTGCATTCTTCTCCATAGTTTAGATGAATCCATTATCATTAGAGCTGTAATGTTTTAAACTGTCATTCACTTTTTTTAAAAAATAAGACATATATTTAGTAAAGTGCACAAATCTACAGCTCAATGAATGTTTACATATGGATTTATTTGTGATATCACCAAGATAACATTCTACTAGCTGTGTGTGTTTTTTTCTTTTTTTGTTTTGGTGAGGAAGATTGGCGCTGAGCTAACACCGGTTGCCAGTCTGCCTCTTTTTGCTTGAGGAAGAGTGGCCCTGAGCCGACATCTGTGCCTATCTTCTTCTATGTTTTGTATGTGGGATGTTGCCACAGCATGGTTTGAGGAGTAGTGTAGGTCAATTCCCGGGATCCGAACCTGTAAACCCTGCACTGTGGAGTGGAGCACAATGAACTTAACCACTACGTCACCGGGCCAGCCCCCCACTAGCTGTGTTTTTCAAAGCAAGCAAATACATTGCATTAAAATTGTTTACTTAAACATTTTTTCTTATTATAAATATAATACATGTTCACATATTAAAAAATTGAGATAAGAAAAAATAAGTCACTTGTAGTCCCACTCTAAATATCTTGGTACATTATCATTCATTAATTTATTAAGTATTTTCCAAGTTCCTAGTATGTGCCAGGTATTTGAGTTGCTGGGGACACAGCAATGATTAAAAAAGACAAAATCCTTGCCCTTAAGGGGGTAACACTTTAGCCGGGGGAGAGGGACAGTAAATGAGAAAATACATTGTATGTCAAATGGAGATAAGCGCCATGGGGAAGTGTAAGAGAGGATTAGGGAGTCCTGGGAGAGGAGAGGAAGGGGCTACAGTTTTTATAGAGAATAACCAGAAACTGCCTCACTGAGAAGGTAACATTTGAGCAGACTAGTGGGGGAGGCAAAGGAAGACGCTAGACAGATCTGAGGGGGAAGCACCTCAGGCGAAGGCCCTGAGGTGGGGGGTGCCTGGCATGTTTGAGAAACCTCAGGAGGGCCAGTGTGGGTGGAGAGGGTGAGTGGCGCATCCTGTACTGGTTCTTCCTCCTGGCTGCACGTGACAGTCGCCCTGTACGCTGGGCTGCCCAGCCAGATCACTGGTTCTAGGGGTGGAGGCTGGCTGTGTCTAATGCAGCCAGGGCCAAGAAACACCAGTAGAAAACCTTTAGACCATTTTAAGGACTTGAGTTTTTACTATGAATGAGATGGGAAGCCATTGGAGGGTTTCGAGGAATGACCTACCTGATTTAGGTTTTATTACTTGAAAACTCTGTATTATGAAATTTTTCAGACAGAAAAAAAAAAATACTCTTTTGTACCACCATCAGCCCACCCACCTCAGTGCCATCTATGCTAGCCTTACTTCCTTTGTCTTGACCTTTCCCCCGCTTTTTGTCCTGGAATATTTTAATGCTAGGTTGAGTATTTAGAAGGATCACTCGGGTTTCTGTGTTGAGAGAAGGGGCGGCAGAACAAGGGCTGAATATAAGTATATCCACCATGTATTTTTTTCTATGCACATAGATACATTTTTTTAAACAAAAAAAATTATACTGTATTCACTGTTTTAGAAACTTTTTTCATTTACTATATTGGACGTCTTATGTCACTGAATATTCTACATCTTTGTTTTTTAATGGCTACATAGGATTCCACTATATGGATGTACCATAATTTATTTGATCTTACATTATTGGACATTTTAATTTAGAACCTTTGGTTGTCATAAACAGTGTGGTGATACATCCCTGTAGCTAAATCTCTGTGTATATCCGTAATTATTTCCTTAAGTAAGTTCCTAGAATAGAGTTGCTACGTCAGAGGATATGCACAAAAATGTAAAGACTTTTGATATGTCTGTTAAAGTGTTTTCTAGAAAGACTTTACTAATTTGTACTCCCATCAGCTGCTTCTGAAAATGTAATGTTTCTCAAAACATTGAATTTTTTCATTAAAAAAACAAGTTTCTTATTTTGACAGGTGAAAAAATGATAACTCATGGTTTTAATTTGCAGTTCTTTGATTTCTAGTGAGGTGGAATTCCATTCCATTTGCATTTTTTAAAATATGCTTATATCATTTGCTAGCTTTGTGACTTTGGGTAAGTCACTTAGGACCTGTGTTTTTGTACTGTGAAGTGGGTGTGGTATGCCTGCTTCACGGGGTTTTCATAAACGTTGAATAAAAGCATTTTGTATGCCCAGGTTTTTAAACTTTTTGACCACGATCCAAGTAAAAAGTGTACCTTACCTTGTGACAAGCATTTTTAAGTATGTAGCCAAAAGTTTCATGGAACAATACATATACCCTTACCAAGTGTGTTGCACTCTGATATTTTACATTTTCATTCATTTTTTAAAATGCCCTTTGTTCGCCGTTAAATTGACCATGACCCTCTGGGTTGGGACCCAGTGTTTGAGAAGCACTGCTGAGCTGTGGAGTGCTGTCTTGTTGGGTGCTCTTGTATCTGCAGTGACCCCCTCGTCTAGGTGCCTCAGAGGCCAGTCTCCCTCTGCCTCTGCTGAGATTCAACTCGCAGAAAAGCTGAGTAAGGAAAATGCCCCAAACCTAGCTTATTGTATTCCTGTATCAAATTTTTGGTTAGTGAGAAATGTTAAATACCTTCACAGGTACTCACAGTCAGAAAATGTATTTGTTTGGGCTTCTATGATACCATAAGGACTGAATTATTAACAGCGCTGTTGTGAAAGTGTTGTGAAGTAGATCTGATACATTTGAACAAACTCACCACAACATTCCAGAGATTGTATTTGCAAAACTCCAAGTTGGGACACAGCATCTGACAAAGAGTTTTGTTTACAATTTTTGTTACCTGAAAAGTTGACAAAAATGGAAGACATGAATCACATTTAGTTATGTTTAATACAGCCCTTTTTGAATAGAAAGAATAAGATAATATGAAAGCTAGATAATCCTGAGAAACTGAGAGTGTGGCTACTATGCATAAAATACCAGGTGCTATTCATTGGTAGATTTATAGCTAAACTACTTGAGGACCACTCAGAAAGGAGTTAGCCAGATGTAATTATTAGTTATGACTAGAAGAAATTTGATCAGATGAAAGGGAGAATCTTTTCCAAGCCCGAGGGATGTTGAAATGAAAATTGGATAGAGAAACAGAGTCGGAATGGAGTGGTGGTGGTTACTAGTTGAAAAACACCCAGGAGTTTAACCTGTTTGACAGTAGAAGTCTGTTACTTTTGACCTCTAGTTTAACATTAACTGTTCTATTTAAATTGCTTTTTGATGCTAAGTCAGGGAAATTTTAAGCAACTCTAAGTTAAAAGTTTGACTAATAAGCATTTGCCACTCTTTCACTCACCCCTCTGCAAAGGAAAAATTTTGAGGAATGTCAGAAACAATTTATAAAAATAAAAATTTATAAAAATAACTAAATTTTATACCAAAGAACCGTAATTTACCTTGAAAAAGAACAGAATATATATGCTATATCTTTACTATATTGATTTTTAAGAATTAAATGTCGTCAGATTTAGAAAAATAAGCAGCTCTACCTTTCGCTACTTGTGTGTTGACCTTAGTTAAGTTTAAACATGTGATTAGAATTGTGTATATGAGATGTTCCCATGCGTATGGTTTGAGTGCTGAATTTTGGATTCTAGTCTTTTCACTCTCTGGAGCCAAAATAAGATTTTAAGCAAGCTCAGGAATAAGTGTAGAAATCTGTTGGGCTCAAATGGCTCAGAAATACGTCAAGAGCTTCTCAACTTCACTAGTAATCAGGGATATGCAAATTAAAGCAACAATGAAATGCTATTTCATGCCCATCAAGTTGGCACAAATTAAAGATGTTTCTTGGACATTACCAAGTATTGGAAGGGAAATATATAAGACTATTAAGAGTATAAATTGCTATGTGTGCTATGAAGAATAATTTCCATGTGAAATACAATGTGAACAACGTATGTAATTTTACTTTTAAAGTATTAAAAAGGTGAAATCAATTTTAATATAGTTTGACATAATATATCTAAAACCTTATCTTTTTAACATGTGATTAATATAAAAATTATTGAGATATTTTATATTCTCTTTTCATACTAAGTCTTTGGAATCCATTATATATTTTATACTTAGAGCATACCTCAGTTTGGATGCTAAAATTTTTATTGGAAATACTTGATCTGAATTTAAACTTCATAAAATTTACAGTTGAAATAGTAGACTCACATACCCAGGTTGTTCCATACATGCTTAAAAGTATTTCAATAACTGACTTGAGTATCGAATAACATTTGAACTAATTCACTTTCTCAGTTGCTCTGGCCTTATTTCAGATGCTCAGTAGTCATGACCTAGCAGCAACCGTATCGGATTTTGCAGTTCTAGTTATAGCAAGGACTTGTGCACAGCAGTTAAAATACATGATTACATATGTATAAAATAAAATGTAGCTGATTATTCAAATTTCACAGTGTCTATAAGAATTCTAGAGAAATGATGTGGGATTTTATTGTCTATTTTGAGAAGCTTAAAATATTCGGAATAATGTGAGGCATAATATAACATCCATGCAACCACTATTCAGATGTAGCAAATGTTAACATTTTGCCAGAGTACCTTCAGAATTTTCTCTTCAATCCTTGATTTATTTTTAAAAATATTTACTTGTTCAGATGCTACATGGATTGAGTATCCACTTGATTAGTTTGTACCAGGTGAGAAGGAAAAGAGTACCTAAGGATATTATTGTTCCTTGAAGTATTATTGATATTAGAACTTAAATAATCTTTTAACATTTAATTTATTTTAAAAGTTTTTAGGAACTGGATGTCTACTAGAAAATTACTTATTTTAGATTTTTAACAAAGCACCACCTATATTAACAAAAATTAAATTCTCATTAACAAGCGGCTATTTTCCTTAGATTTCCATAGTGTATATTGCCAGTTCTCAGAATTTGGCTTTATTTAGTGGAAATCATATGGGAAGAGAAGAATGTTTAATGTCTAATATAGTTGAAAATACGATACTAATTTTAAATGTAATTGAGTTAACAGACATACCTCTGGATATATTTTAAAACACCCAGTGTTTTATCCGAAATGGGTAAGATGTTAAATGGGGAGAAGAGGCAGAGATGATGTCACTTGGCAGTTATTTAATAAATAGGAAGCCGGGTTCTTTGGGCATTGAAGAAGTTGCTCTAATATATACACTGAGTCCGTTTGCTTGCTCTTTACTATAAATTTTGGCATATCTTTTGTTCTTTAAAAATAGCTACTGATTAAAGTGCCTGAGGTAAATAAGTATTGTAATCTCTTTTAATAACTAGTGCTGTGGCCTAATGAAAAGACTGAGATGGATAAAAACTACTCTTAAAGTGAAGGATGATATATAAGGAATATAAAACAGTGTTGTTATTGTGTAAGGATAGTTTTATAATTTAATAATCTTAAATTCTGAATAGAAAATTTTATTTGATTATATTTTATTCAGATATGCAAATTAAATAAAATACTTGATGTTATCAAAGTATTTCTGATGCTCTATTACTATGAGGCAGACAATGATTTTCTTTTTTTTTTTTTAAAGATTGGCGCCTGAGCTAACATCTGTTGCCAATCTTTTTTTTTTCCTTCTTCTTCTCCCCAAAGCCCCCCAGTACATAGTTGTGTATTCTAGTTGTAGGTCCTTCTGGCTCAGCTTTGTGGGACACTACCTCAGCATGGCTTGATGAGCGGTGCTAGGTCTGTGCCCAGGATCCGAACCGGCAAAACCCTGGGCCGCCAAAGCAGAGCGCACGAACTTGACCACTTGGCCACGGGCTGGCTCCGACAATGATTTTCCAAAAACATCCTTCAATTGAATGTACAGTTAACCAATTAAAAGTCCAAGGGATTCAGATCACACAGTTTAAAAAAATCCTACCAGAAAAGACGTTTCGTAGTTGTTGATGTCATATTTTAAGTCTGTATACCTCTTTGTAGCAATGTCACTTTACAATTTTGTATTTGCTGTACAGTAACTTGGAAGTTTTAAAAAGCCTGCTGTGTTTTTGGTTCATCACCAGAGGGAAGTCTTACAGTACGACTCTGTGTTGGAGAGCCATTAGTAGAGTCATCTACTTTCCTTAACTTAAGCATGTCTTTTAAAAAAAGAACGTTCTAAGTGTATAGGCAATCAGCTGTTACACACATGACGTGGTATTAGGAATACATAGTTGGTAATATACAGTCATACTCTTTGAGCAGCATCAAACCAGCTCTTACAGTCAATAAAATTTTTCTTACAAGCGTATGCATGGCCGGGGAGCAGGGTGGAGTTAAACCGGTGCCCTGATACTCCAGTGGAATTACAATTTGTGTTATTAACTGTACAGGACAGTGCTTTAGAGGAAATTCCAGTGCTTGAACTCCAGCTTTTCTGAAGACATGCTGTGCCACCTCGATGGCGTTGAAACTGAATTCTTCAGGCATTCTATCTGAAGTTGAATGGTCATTAGTGTCTATCCACTCCTTGTCTTATCCTTGCCTGTGACCTTTTGGCCTTAACAAGGATTGTCCAGCTTCTCTTGCCACTTCAAACTCTAAAAACTAAGCTGAAGGTAGCATGTGTTTGTCTTACTTGCTGTGTATTTACTTCTAATGCAGGAGGATGTTTTCATCGGGAAGTGGACAGACCTTCAGCGCTTCTTGTCCTGCAGTTAGGGGTATTTGGGTTTCTGCTCCTCTCCTACTTTCCCTTTATTCCTCTGTGTGAATATAGGAACACTTTCGTACCACGGACTGTTAAGTCAGTTGAATTCCAAGCTATTAAAACTTGTGCTTATGCTGTGGTACTTTGGCCATCTTCAGAAGTGGCCCCTAAAGCATCCTTTTCTCAGTGTTAATTGTGATATAAGTGTGGTTTTCTCCACCATGCCATTTAGAAAAATCTTTTAGTACTGTACAAGGTTAAAAAATTAAATAGTACTTAAAATGTTATAAAGACAAGTACTAGTACCCTGTTTCATCTCTTCCTTCATCTAGCCCCGTCCCCAGAGGCAACTGATTTTAAAAATTCCAATTTTTGTTCCTCTTCATGGTTGCCTCCATATCTCATAATATGCTATTATTATGCTATTTCTTGATTAAAAGCTTTGATATTAAATCTTCAGAGCAGAAAGTCAGTTGATAGTGAAGTTTTGCCATTTCCACGTTTCTTCCTCCCACCCGTCTCAGTGCAGTTAGTCTTATAAATTTTTCTATTGATTACCTCTACAATTTTAAATGAGGCCCCAAAAATCTAATTGTGTATACTGGGGGATTGCATTATAAAGTTGATGAATGACCAGTGTGTAGCTAGCCAGCCAGGAGTTCTGGAAGACCAGCAATCACATTTTATTGGGAGACCTGTTACTGCAGAGTTTTTTTTATATGTAAATCTCTTTCACTTATCATTTGTGTAATTTTTAAAATGACGACTGCCTGGAACAATTAGGAAACTTGTTTTCTCACGTAAGAAGCCTGGAGGCTGAGTCATTGATTGAATGACATAATCAAGGAACCAGATTCTGTCTTTTCATCTGCTATTCTTAGCAAACAATGTTGGCTTTGTTCTCAGGTTAGCTGCCCTCACTACTAAGATGACTTCTTCAGATCCTGGTGTCACTGCAAATACATTATTTAAGAGAACATCTCCTCTTATGTGTGTCTACCTTTGTGAGTATACCCAGAAGCTTCCAGCAAATTTTCCCTGGTTATCTCATTGACCAGAATTGCTTCAGAGGTCCATTCCTAAACTGACTTTTGGCAAGGAGCATGGGATTGCCACAGTTGTCTTAGTGAAGCTCCCAGTCGTGTGGAGGAGGGTAGAGTGCCAGAGCAATACCTGAGGTGTGTTAGGAAGGAGCAAAGAGGAATAGTTGGTGGATAATCAGCCACTGATTTCTGTTAACAGTGTCAGACTCTCAGTGGAAAGTATCATCTACCTTGGTTCTTACACTTGTGCCAGGCTACTTTCTTTTGAGAAATTAAGTAGAAAGTCAGGGAATTATTTGAAACCATAGCCTTCTTTATATCCCCTTTGCTGCAGTATCTAATTGTACTTCTATTTCTGAAAAGGGTGTTTGTAAGCTCGGCATTGAAAGAAGACTAGGACGTGTATAATTTCTCTTCTTTCCCTTGAGCTTGGTTAGATTTATTGGACCCATACCTTTGCACTTCATTGGAACAAAAATGTATTGAGTATTCACATAATGTTTGCAAAAATATAGACTTCAGTAGTAATTTTTAAAAAAGCATTATCATTGACTTTTTTTTTTAAAGATTTTATTTTTTTCCTTTTTTCTCCCCAAAGCCCCCTGGTACATAGTTGTACGTTCTTCATTGTGGGTCCTTCTAGTTGTGGCATGTGGGACGCTGCCCCAGCGTGGCTTGATGAGCAGTGCCATGCCCGCGCCCAGGATTCGAACCAACGAAACACTGGGCCGCCTGCAGTAGAGTGCGCGAACTTAACCACTCGGCCACGGGGCCAGCCCCATATAAACCTTATTTTTAAAACAAAATTTTGATCTTAGATTTTTCTCGGGATTGTCTTATACTTACATTCTTCCATTTTCCACATTCATATTAAGTCTTAGAGTCCATCACTGTATGTAGTACTTTCATAGAGTTTTAGCCCAAGATGAAGAACTTCAGAATTATTCTTATACTGGCTTCCTAGAATTATTTTATGAACCAACTGGAAAATACTCCAGTGAGCTTCTCTTATATCACTAAGGTCATTGTCATTGTCCTGATTATTGATGTAAGAAATTACAAAGTTGATGATTTTCTAAGATTAAAATGTGTGTATGTATGTGTATCTGTGCGTTTAGTTTTATGTCTCTAAGCTAGTTTAAAGCATTTCATGCCAAAATTTATTTGCTTTTAAAGTTGATTTGTAGATTAATGTTTAATTTTTTACAAGAGTTACTTTGAGTATTGTTAACGAATATCTATTTAAGAAATAATACTCTAGTCATTACCAAATAAGGTCTCAATTTTGTATTTTGTCTTTTATATATACTTTCTAATGGCAATTAATGTCAATAAAAGTGGTAGAATATCCAGGTCAGCTTTTGGTGAGATACATTACCTCAAAATTTGTCTTTTGATTCTCGTGTTGTAGATATAAGTGTAAGTCCTATGAGATGTTAATGTGTTACATGAAAAAGAATTCTGGGGTCAAATAATTTTGCTGCATGCTGGTTTATGTAGGGTTAAATGGGTTTAACTGCAGGACTTCTCAGAACTTTTAGTATAGTGATGTACATTACAAATATTTCAGAATGGAACATAACATAGTGTTTGCAGAACTTATTTAAACGTGGAACACTCATTTCTAGGACTGTTGTTCCACAGAACATACTTTGGGAAATCCTGGTATTTGATGCAGTCAGAATTTGTGTGAATTGTTGTAAAGGCAGTGTATCTAACCTTTATTTATGAGTACTATCCAGTTTATTTGAAAAGCATTAACTTTAACACTCGGAGCAATCAGTTTCAAATGCTTTACAGGTCCTTTTAAGACGTAAGAGCTTTAAGATTTCAGTATAGCGTCTCTATTGCTTCTTCTACAGCTTTTCTCCAAAATGAATTTATCCACATGCTTAGTGTTGAAATGTGTCTTAAACAGACTAGTGATAAGATCTCTTGATGATCCCCAAAACTTTTCACTCCAGCCTGGTTTTCTCTGCTGAGCACCGAGACTAATATTTTTCAGTTCTTCTCCTGACAGTTTTACATGCAAACCCTTGTAGGCGTCTGAACTCGGTCAAAACTGAACTCAGCTTCTCCCTGTTCATCCCCTAATCCCAGACTTGACTTCTGTTTCCTGTCCTGGCTAATGGCTCTGTCTTCTTTTCAGTCACACAAACCAGAAACCCAGGAGACTCAGATTCCTCCTCCATCTCCTATGTCAGGGTTTGTCAGCCTTGGCACTATTGACGTTATTGGCTGGATAATTCTTTGTTGTAGGGGACTGTCCTGTGCATTGTACATGTTTAGCGACATCCCTGGCTTCTACCCACTGGATGCTGATAGCACTCTCCCTCAGTTGTGACACCAAAAATGTCTCCAGACAGTGTGAAATGTCCCCTGGGGGACAAATCTCCCTTGTTTGAGAACCACTGCTCTACATCCAATCTGTTACTTAATCTTATTGATTCTATTTCTAAATTTACCTTTAATTGCTATTCATGTCTTTATCCCACTCCCTAACCTCCTATCCTCTTGATTTTTTAGTACTTGAGATTCTTTCATAAGGTTCTGACTAGCCTCCTTATGTCCAATGTTGTTTTCCCTCCGACTCACCCCCTTTGGTGCTGCTAAATTTCTCATTCTAAAGTGCAACGCTGTTCCCTATTTACATTTCTCGGTAGCTTCCATAAGGGACCTTCATGAACTGGCTTCTCTCTTTATCTCTGGCTTCATTTTCAAAGGCACTCATGTTCGCTGCACAAGCCAGTATACTCTGCCCTTTTCCCACTGTGCATACTTTGTTTCAGACTCTCCATAGGCATCAATTTCTCCCTGGTAGCCCTCGTCACTTATTTTAGAGACTCTATCATGGTAAAAAGCATTTTATTTTTTAAAATTTCTGTCTTCCTTCACCAAATTGAGCTTTTCAAGGGCAGGGACCATTTCTCTCTCTGTTTATGGCATGTAGTAGATGTTCGATAAAAGTTTGAATCATTTATTTGTGTGCCCTGATAGATGTAGTAACATCCTCATTACTTCTAGGAATTCTCTTCCCTGTATCAGCAGTGAATTTGTCTCCTGCTCTTTATCATCCAGACTGTGATGGGTAGCTTTTGACCACAGAAATCTTGAACTATAACTTTCTTTAAGAAATCAGCTGTGAGCTATTCAAAGGAGAATCAAAGAAAGCAGTGTATTTGGTTGATATCAAATATTATTTGCTTGTAAAATAGCTAGTTTACCCTAAATATTTTTATTTAGAAGGGAATTAAATTGTGTGGGTTAATTGTGCAGATTAATTAAATTGTGTGAATTAATATGATGTGGAAAGTATTTACTGGAAGCAAAATATTGCATTTCCATTGCATAAAGATTTGATGATTGGTCATATAAGGCTTGCAAAAGCAATATCATTGTCTTAACTATGTTAGTTTTTTTGAGAATGCATTTATTAGAACACATTCCTATAATTACCAACCTACACTATGTAGAAATGTACCCTTTGAAATGAAGAAACATTATCAAGTCAGTGAAGACCAGAGTGTCCCACTTCCCTTCCTTACATGCCTTAATAAATAGGATTTTGTGTGAATGGATTTCCCTGTGAATTAGAACTAGTCACAGTCAGTCTGACCAAGTACACTTATATCTAGAACCGTAATTAAAAGATGAAAAAAGAAAAGTAGAGGTTACAGGGCTTTTGGATAACTCAAATGTAACACCTGAAAATCAACTATTGAGGATGGGGAAAGAGGGAATGATGGTAAGACCTACTGCTGATTCAGAAGAGTTCTCCATCCTGGTACGATGCCTTGCCACATCGTTAATAATTATTTATGGAATGAATCCATATATAATGGCAGTTAAGCCAGAAGTGATGATGTTCTGCCTCACCTTTTGGGGAGTGGCATTAAAATGTATCATTTCCTTTCAGAAGAGATTCTTTAATAAGAAAAACTGTTATGGAGGTTCCAGAAATAAAACTCGGAAGAGCCAGATTACCTACAGAGAAGGTCCCTCTGTTTCACACCAGCTCTCGAAGGGCTGAAGTAGATCGTGGAAGACACATGTGACACCCAGCCCATTATTATTAACCCGAAGAGCCATTTTGCCAAAGACCAAGATTTGCCTTGCCTGTTTTCTCTTTTCTCTCTTTTCCATTCTGTCGTTTCCTTTCTTTAAATTTAAAATTTTTTTAAAAAGTAACTTCTTTAAAATTAAAAAATTTAGGGGCTTGCCCCAGGGGCACAGTGGTTAAGTTCATACATTCTGCTTCAGAGGCCCGGGGTTTGCTGGTTCCAATCCTGGGTGCGGACCTATGCACTGCTTGTCAAGTCATGCTGTGGCAGGCATCCTACATAAAAGTGGAGGAAGATGGGCACGGATGTTAGCTCAGGGCCAGTCTTCCTCAGCAAAAAGAGGAGGATTGGCAGCAGATGTTAGCTCAGGGCTAATCTCCCTCAAAATTAAATAGATAAATTTTTTTAAAAAATTAAAGTTTATTTAATTTTAACGCTTCATAATACCGGTCAAAATTATTTTTAAGGTCATAAGCTGCTTTAGGAAAGAAAGGTGCTTCTATTACATACACATTGTCTCATGCCTGTTTTTTTCAGACTGAAAAAAAAATCTGTAATGATATTTTGAATATATGTTTTTGAATAGTTTTGGTTCTTGAAATTGTAATTTTTATAAGCTCTGTTGTGTATCTTTAAGGCCCTACTTGATCTAAGTAAAAGATACTGTGGTGATGAGCTACTTTGTTTTCCATATACTTTTCAATATAGTAAAGATTATATTGAAGGCAAACTTTCCCAGTAAATTATTTACCTGTTACCAGAATAACGTAGTTTTAAGTGGGTGAAAACTTTTAACCTAGGGAGGGTCAAATATAAGATACTTGTATTTTAACGGAGTATAGTCGATTCTCATTATTCACAGTAGTTATGTTCTATGAAGGCTCCACGAACACTAAATTAGTGAATATGGAACCATTGCTCTCAGAGGGGAAATACAGGGTTAGGTTCCTGTGAGCCTCTGGTGACAACTTTTTCATCAACTGATCAATACATAACCTTGTTTTATGTGTGTTTCTGTTTAAAGACACCTTACTTAATATATATTGTTGATTCATTACCATTGAACTCCCAGCCAGCAGCACTGTACCTCGTGCCTGAACAAAGCTTATATAACGTATATTTCCTCCATAAGGCACATCACAGCCTTCCTGGGTTTGGGAACAGACAGCACTTGCAGCACTATGCTTGGGGGCCATTTTAAACAGTGAAAGCACTGACAGAAAGCACAAAAATGTGAAATATGTGGTGCTAAATAGATTGCAAAAAGGACACTTGTTTATAGTATGAGAGCTGAAACAAGAAGACAGATTGTTGCCTTGTTCCACCTCAGATGGAAACATTCATGTCAGGTGACTCGCTTTTTTCCACTGCAAAAGACCGAGAAAGTACCTCAAGTATTAGTTTGGGGATTACAAATACATTTTATTGAGTAGGCAAATTCACAAATACAGACTCTGAATAATGAGGATTGACTGTAATTGTTTTAAAGAAGCTTCTGATTGGATGCTTAGAATATTCCAATTTAAAAGAAAGTTTCTCTGATTTTCAGGGATATGGGAGTTGTTAGTTAAGTGGAAGCATCCTCACAGTTTTCTTGTTCTGTTGTCTGGTGGAATAAAATTGGCTGCTTTCAGTCAGTCATTTTATTTTCTCCCCTTCAGGGAACAGCCCATCTTCAGCACTCGAGCTCATGTCTTCCAGATCGACCCCAACACAAAGAAGAACTGGGTGCCCACCAGCAAGCATGCAGTTACTGTGTCTTATTTCTATGACAGCACAAGAAATGTGTACAGGATAATCAGTTTAGATGGCTCAAAGGTAGGTTACATTCACTTCAAATAATCTTGTTGTTTTGCTTTAAACAGTATAGCATTTCAGTTTTATTCAGCAGATTTTTATCTTCATTAAAATATTTGTTTGAGTTTTTAAAATTTAACTTTTAAAAAACAAAACTGATCATTCTTAGGATAGCAGCATTTTTTGTTCACTAAATTACTTGGATTAACCACTTTATTTATATGGAGTTACGTACCAAAATATGCTGCAAATTTAAGGTCAGTTTATTTAATAAATATTCATTGCATATATGTTATATGTCAGGCGCTACGCCAGGTGCTAGGAATACAGTGGTAAACAGAACGGACACCGTTTCTGCTCTTTTGGAGCATACGGCCTAGTGAGGGACTAGAATTCTTTTCAGATCACTTGTATAGACTAGTAGGGAGTTCAAAATCCCTAAATCGTTTGAAGTCTGCCAAGTCAGTATTAATCTGACATTCCTTATTCTGAAGAAAAGCATATGGATAAGACCTAAGTTTTTATTTCTTAGGAGAGGTAGATAGTGTCAAGTTTAAGAGCATGAAGTGCCTGGGTTCACATCTCGGCTCTACCATCTACTAAGTTTTGGACTTTGGCAAATTACTTCTCTGAACCTCATTATTCTCACCTGAGGACTGGTAGTTGTAAGAATTAAAGGAGTTAATATCTGCACAGCATCTAGATCAGTACCTGATGGATAGTATAGCCTTCAAAGAGGGGAAATGCCATTTTTTTAATCACTGAATTTTGAATAACACACCTGGATAAAGAAATACCAAACATTGGCTTGTGGATATGAAGTGTGTAGAAAGATGAAGGCTCCACTCTTCTCCTTCAAGCTTTCTCTTCTCCTTCAAGCTTTCTTGATGCCGTGAGGCCTTTCCGCTCCCAGAAATTGAGCAGTTCAGTGTAGGGGTTCAAGCACAGACGCTAGAGCTGGACCGTGAGGCTTGATTTTTGCCCTGCTCCTTCCAGCCATGTGACCTAGAGCAAGATATTTAATGTCCTCGTGCCTCAGTTTTCTCATCTGTAAAAAGGAACTAATAAAAATACCTACTACGTCATTACAACATGGAATCGATTTGAAGATTAATTAATTTAGACAAAAGCACTTGATAGTAATCACCATACAAACACTTACTGCTATTGTTATTATTATTAGGCTATTAATTATGTAGTGTCTAGTGGTTTTGGGAGAATAAAAGGTAATTTAATTTAATGCTCAGCCTTCAGTCTGTTCTGTCTGTATGCTAATTCCTTACCTCCTTAACTGGATGATAGCACCCAGGGGCTGTGTGCACTTTGACTTTCACGTAAGTGACTAATGTGTTCATTTGAATAAATGAGCCTCTTTTCATTTTCACTTGGAGGATTTAAAGGACTTGGGAAATAGTAGTAGTTAATTTCTATGAATTTATTTAATGAAGAATAATTTTTGTCATATTTTGTATCTTTAGTGAAATTAGCAGATATTAATTATTATAATCTCAGACTCTAGTTGGTTTATTTCTTTCCCCTGACTCGAACCTTCATTTCTCTATAATCTGTACTTCTCTCTTGGCCCAAACCACAGATGAGATGTAATTTTATTAGACAGGAGAATTAAATGGTGTATAAAAGTGAAGTTCAGCTGAAGAAGTCCCATGTCCCGTGTGATTATGTAATCCTCGTGTGTTCTTCCTTCTGAAGCAATATGAATTATTGCTTCTGGCATTTCCATTTTTGAGCATACTTTGCAGCTTGTAATTATTAGGCTTTCTTAAATAACTCTTGTGAAAAAATTTTTGTTTGTTTCTTTTAACAAAGTCTACCCTCTGTAACAGAGTTATATTTTCTATTACATTTTCCATTTGCTAGTTACTTTTCTAAACTGATGCTGTTAACTACTGCAGCTCCCTGCAGGAGTAGTTGGTTTTTGGTAAGGAGTAGTGGATTATTTGATGTGGCTAAATCTGTGTTTTTCTCCTCCCCACCCCCCTTCTGTTTCTGCACTATATGATGAGCTGGAAAGGCCTTGGGTGCCCCTGACCAGAAAATGTCCATTTGTTCTCACTTATTGCCTTTACTGTGTGCATAAAGTTTGCTTGAAGGTTTTCTAGTCCTGCTGCGGCGATATCAGCATGGCTAGGTGCCAGGATCAGGGCGCTGTATATATGATCTGTAATGACACAGCATTTCTACCTCTTTTCCTTGAAAGGACAAGAATCCCAGGATTGGGAGACATATTTGTTCTAAAGAACTAAAATTTTTCTTTTAAATAAATTCATAATAGCATTCTATTCAAAAAATTCTAATAAGTAATTTTTTTTAAGTGTAGGATCAACTGTCATTTTAAAGTTTTTCTTCAGTGATTAAAGAATCTCAAAGCAGATAATACAGAGGCAAAGAAGATTCAGAATGGGGATTAAAATGGAACTCTTAAACTTAAAGCAGAAGTTAATTTGAAATAACTAAAATGGAAGGTCAGTGAGCAACAGCACCTGGGTCAGTTTTTTTAGATGCCTGTAACCCATTGCTGCTTCACTTTTTGAGAGTAATTAGGATCACATGTAAAATGCCCTGCTCTCCTTGAAAACACTCAGATTCTAGCTCAGATGTACCCTCCTCAGGGACAGTCAAGGACGACCTGATCTAAAGGAGTGCCTGCTGGTCCTCGCCTTCTAGCCTTTCAGGCTCCGTCACATCCTGGCCTCGTGGTTTTCACAGCACTTACATTGGTCAGCTGTTTATTTATTTGTTCATTGGCTGACTCTTTTTGCTCTAAAATGTAATCCACAATTACATTGCCTCTTATTGTTGTATCTCAAGTTTCTAGAATTGTGTTTGGCATTTAATAGGTACTCAATAGAAAAAGTTGAATAAGTAAATGATTCTTTACTATTTCTTAATATATTATTTTCCATTTAGTCTTTCATTTGATGACAACCCTGCAGGTTAGAGCAGTTAGTTGTTAGCCTCATTTTACAGGATCTAAAATGACGTACTGGGAAAAGCAGCTTTTAAACTGAAGGGTAAGGAGATATATGAGTATGTAAATTTTGTCAGAGGTAAAAATGCTTAGTAGAGGATAAGAGCTCTCATATCACAACAGATAACACATCTGCTGTCTGTGTCACGAGTAAGCAAGCAACCACTCTCTCTTTTACTGTTTTCTTTAGTAGGACCAATGTCATTCGTTCATTATTATAATTTCATCACCACCTGGTTAGCTCATAAGTATTTACATTTAGACTGTTCACGTGGTAATCAGATTTACCTTTGTTCTCAAAATGCTTAATTTTCATGCTATATTTAATAGTTCACCAGATAGCTGCTTATGGATTTGATAACATTTATTTTTATTATTGTTGTAATCACTTTGTAATCTCAGTTTTGGAGTGCGTTAGATTACTTAACTAAAACTGACTCTACACTTTTACAGTACCAGCAGAGAGAATGAACTTAATATGTTAGAATAATTGAAATTTATCCTATTGATCACCAAAATTAATATTTAATAACATACTAAAATGCTAGTTTTCTAAGAAACTGTTAAATAGAAATGATATTGAGTCTCAATATCATGAATTTACGTACTTTATGAGAAAAGAATTAAAGAATATATTTAGGAGTTTGATTTCCCTTTGAGTAAAGGAAAAGTACTAAATGATTGAAAGTGTTTTCTGTATCATAATATATTTCAGGTAAGTCAGCTTTAAGAAAATTCTTGATTATGGATTTTGGAAAATTAGTGTACAAATAGAAAATCTGTTCTATTGATATTCATTTTTGAAAGATTCTTTGGAGGGTGAGACCTTACTTTTAAATAAACAACTATTAAAACGTACGTACTTCCAGTGAGTATCATCCAAAATTCATAAATATTGATCCTAAATGTTCAAAGGGAAGAAACTGACCGTGCTTAAAAACCTCTTGAAATTTTTTTGCATCATAAAAAAACTTACGTTGATTGTAAGGTGTTGAAATTTTTGATAGAGTGCCATAATATTTATAGTTCTATTAGTTACCATATTTCCACACTGTCACCTATAATGTTAAAAACTATTTCTGTAATTATCTTTATATATTTAACATTGTGACTCATTAGGAATCCTAAGTTTTTATGTAACTAAGTAGTCCTGTGTTTAAATGCCTGTTTGCTGATTTTTGGCTTGTTATTTGTACTTGTTTTATATTTTAGGCAATAATTAATAGCACCATCACCCCAAACATGACATTTACTAAAACATCTCAGAAGTTTGGCCAGTGGGCTGATAGTCGGGCAAACACTGTTTATGGCCTGGGATTCTCCTCTGAGCATCATCTTTCGAAAGTAAGTTAAATCCTGAGATCTGAGTGGAAATCTTCATCTTCAAGTCAGATGTCTTAAATACATAATAGCAACTGGAGAGTGTGAAATATAGGAGATATTTGTTTAATATTCTCAGAACAGCTGCAGTGACTTTAGAGCAAGAAGTGAGAGATCATTAGATTCCACTGTCAATTGGAAAATTTATTGTACACATTAAAAACAGTCACCATCGATTGAGAAGATTTTGTGTGGTTAACTGCCTGTATGATAGGAAATTACAGGTGGAGAGTATCGCTTCAGAATGGACTTCGCTCAGGGATTAGGACCTTTAGTTGGAGATGGTCTGCGAGATAGATGGACACCAAGCTCTTTTGAGTTTGAACACTCAAGCTAATAGTGATGAAGATTTCAGCTTTTTGACATGATAGCAGGCACATATAAATTACTGTGTTTAGGGAAGGTGGTGCTTTATCTTGGTTAGAGTTACTCTTGAGCTCTCTGATGCAGTAGATTGAGATCTATAGATACTATGAGGAAATCTTGGAAGATACTGACCTAGTGAATTACTGTGGCCAGAAAGGTCAGTGAAATACAGAGCATCACCAGGCTAGATAGTGGAGATAAAACCGTTATCCTGCCCATAAGCAAAAGCACTGCATTGTTCACACCAGCAGCACCTTGAGTTCTGTGGCTGTCATGCAGAACGGGTACCTAAGGATAAGGAAAGATTCTCAGGATAACAAGATGATCAAGGCGATGAGGATTACTCACTTTTCCTCTTTAAATTTTGCACTCACCAGACCCAAAGATTTATGCTTAAAGCTTCTGTGTTTGAAGCATTCGTTAAAGAGGATAACCCTACGTTTGAAACACCTTACCTGTGATTTGGTATACACAGGATCTGATGGCTTGAGAGTTGAAATTGTTTGAGTGCAGGGTAGTTAGGATCTTGTAGATGCATACTGTTCCTATTTGTGTTAAACCATAAGCTGTTTATTATAGAAATCATTCAGATTCTTAAAAATGAGTTCTCTTAAAATATCTTATACTTTTGTGTATATTTATTGACAAAATTATAAGTAGATAGTTCACTAGTTGAAATAATCTTCGTTTCCTTTTGTCTGAGTTGCAATCATTCCATAATACTGTTGTTTTCAAGTGTTTTTGTTATGTTTTTAATATAAATTAGAGTTTAAAGCTCAATTTTAAGACTATTTGAACTTCTGCTTTGATGGTTATAAGTCATTCTCTGTAGAATTATTAAGATGAGTATTATTTGGTTTGGTTTCTCTTAAACCCACCTTAGTTCCTAAATACATTTCTTGAACTGTGGTAAAGGTATGAGTTTTAATTTCAGAGTGTTTCAACTTAACAGAGACACAGGCCCCCGCTTGAGCATTGACCCTCCTTAAACAATCCCCTTAGGAAATAACACGTTGATTCTAATACTTTTGCCATTACTTGGAACCTTTTTGGAATTGTCTATTAAAGCCTATAGGAAAGAAAAATTAAAACTAATTATATTACACTTACTAAATTTCTTGACAACACAGGAACTAAATTGTGGATTATTTCTCAACGAAATTTGCATGAAATTATTTTTGAGTTAAGTAATTTTGACTGTAAATTAAGTTTTTTGCTACGTCTTTCAGATTACTTGGAAGCTGGCTAATGTGGTAAAGGAACAGTTTCTTAAATTCTCCCCATCATACTGTCTCCTCTCATTTGATCTTTTTTCTGGGAATGGCTTTTATATTTCAAGAACTTGATTTTTTTCTCTAAAGTTAGCATATGCTTTTGACCAACCTTACTGGTAGTGAACCCCAGTGTTTTGAGAGTGGATAGATCATTAGGAAACAACCTGTTAGCTCTTGGAGCCACCTGTAGTGTATTTATTCACTAGACTTGGATCCAAGAGCTTACGATCAGTCTCTTCAGAATGTTTTGGTTCAAAGATGACAAAATCATGATTTATTTTCCAAGCTACCTTGAAGATTAATGTTGGCGTTTTTTAGACTGTAGACGACCTAGAGGAGTTTATAATCTTTTACATAAATGAAGCAAGCATGTAAATATTCTGACTTGTTTTATCATTAAAAACCATAAGTGAACCAAAGCTTCATAAGGATTTGGTGAAGGCTCTGAAGAAAATTCTAGACAAGGGTCTCTCAAAATAAGGGATAATAGCAGCATTAGAAGAAATGTGTGGTCTCCCAAGGTTGATGTATGAGGAAAATTCCGACTATGCCTGGATTGTTAGAGTGCTTACTAAGTTGTATTTTGTTATCATGGAAACATAATCCTATAAAAATTAGCAGTAGTGTAGGTCTTTATGAAGTTGAGAAGGATTTTAAACATTAACTACTTTGGAATGCTAAATTAGTGTTAGAAAAACTTTGTGTACTACTTCAAATTACATAAGGATAAATTAATTATGGTTTTGTTTTTATTTCATTTCCACCCATGTGAGTGAGACCTTTTTAGCTTTGTATTCAGGTTTTTTTTTTTACAGCAAAGAGATACTCTGTTCAATTAGAGAAGTGTACTAATACAGATTCCTTGATCTACAAGTTGTAGGTGGGGGTGGCAATGTTTAAGGTAAGAAGGAAAGTTGTAATAGTGACAACTTTGGTTTTGACCCTCCTGCATCTCCCAAGGCAGGTCAGGATATCATGAGCCTTTCCTTCCAAAGATTTCTTCCCCAGGATGCAAATGAAATCAGGCTTATGGGGCTTGAGGAAGGAACTGTAATTTCAGAGTTTTATTTTCAACTCTAACAGGTGTTTTTAAGTTGCAAAGAGGTTTTAAATTTGATTATTTTGTAACTCTTAACTTATTCTCTCTGAGAATAGTAGTAGACTAGCTTCCACTTCCAAAACATAGATAGACACTGTTTGTGGCCACGATGTTTTAGATTCCTATGGGTTCCTAAGAATTAGCATTTCATGTACAATGCTTTTTTTTAATTGTTACCAATCTTAAAGACCTTTTTGTAGTTATATTTCTTTCTGCTGCTGTACATTAGCTGTTTAGAAATCTTTGGAAATGAAGTTTTTTAGTAATGTCAGTTAGTGATATAGTAAATGTTACTATTTGCATTGTTGAAAATAAAATGCCGTACATAATACAAGAGTTTATACCCTAGTAAAAGTTAAAAACACACCCCAAATACTAAGATGTTTAGGAGTGGATACTTAAGAGATTCCGTTTTCTCTGTGATAAACATAGTATGCCCTTCTTTACTGATTCCTCTCCCAACTTGTACCCCCCACCTTGGTCTTAGTAAAGTATATCTGAACAACCAAGGAGGGACATAGGTAAGCCAGCAGACACCAAATTCTAACTTAGTTATTTCATGATGTTTTTGAATGAGACTTGTCAGAGTGCTTTACAGCGTACAGACAAATGTTTGGTATTAGGTTTCTTTTTCCGTGATTTTCATATTACACTTGTAATTGATTTGAGGTCTAGGTTGCTTTTGTAAGAGTCATTTATCCAGAAAATGAAAGAAAACTAAGGTAAAAGTGGTCATTGAGATCTGTTTTTATTTGGTTAACGCATATAGTCTTTATACATTCAGTTTGCAGAAAAGTTTCAGGAATTTAAGGAAGCTGCTCGACTCGCAAAAGAGAAATCACAAGAAAAGATGGAACTTACCAGTACCCCTTCACAGGTGGGTATTTAATTTCTATTTTTATTTATGACCCTTGTTCATGTTAGATGGTATCCTTAATGCCAGAGTTAAATTTGGGAAAATAATGGCAAAATTAAGGTAATTTCCAAAGTGGACATAGAAACACGCCCTTCAGTTAATCTGTACTAGTGGAGAAAGGTTTTTTTTTTTTTCTGTATGCCAGTGTCTATAAGAATCTCAGGAGAAAAAAATACCAGTTTAGTAATTAAAACTCAGATTCTTTACTCTGCGTGCAACTGAAAAATGACCATGCACAAAGAGCATAGATTGGCCTACTGCTGTGGTCTGTGGTCTGTGGTCTGTGATGGTCAGTCGGGTACAGCCACAAGAAGAGACACAGAAAAGGCTCAGGAAAGCACAAGCTTATTATACTCATAGGGCCCAAAACCAAGAGGCACGGCACACCTCTGGGGGGCACGGGGGGAAACCTCGGGGTGGTCGGGCCAGAAGGCAGGAGCATAGGGAAAGCTGAGGCTAGAGCCAGTATGGGGGTTTCCTTGGGAATGGCAGAGCGGGGTAAACAGCTTAGGACTGGCTAGTTTGAACAATTTTGGTGGGCTCTAAACTATAGAGGTGGTCTCTAGTTGCCTGGTACCTGGCCCTGGGATGATTAAGGCAGAGGAATATGGTCTCCACGCTCAGGCCAGATAGAGGAGATCTCGCTCTCGATTGGTTAGTGTCATATCAGAGGCATACTCCCACCTTAGCCCTTGCCACCTCTAAGAATTGACTAGCCAGAAAGGCTTTTTAAGATGTCAGAACATCATAATATATAGAAAATAAAAAAAAATTAACAATACGGTTTGTTCTCCTTGATTTTAAAGTGTGCTTAAATCTGACAGTTGGGACATCTTACTTTATGCTCAGCACTGAGACCCAAAGGTTATAGGTTTTATGCAAATGTCAATTTTTCCTTTAACAAATGAGTAAATACCTATTTGTCCATCATAATCTTTCTTCAGTTGGAAATTAATTATATCTCCAAGTAAAGTTCATTAAATAGTTACATTTCAGTACTTTTACAGAGGTTTTAATGTATGTATTATGATTCATGTAGAATGCCAATTATTTTCAGCTTTTCAATAACAGGCTCTTCTGAAATTTATTTCAATTGTCATCTTAAGAATGGGGTTCAGCTTTGTGCTGGGTTCTTCTCTATAGTAATTGTTTTCGAAGTGTAATCAGGAGCTTTTATGAAAAGGAGAGATCAAATGTTACAAAGGTTTCTCTGGAATAGTGTCAATAGTAGCAGATTTGCATAAAACTTTTTTGAGGAAATAAGTAGGAATTGCCTTGAATTTAGTGACTAGCCAAATGATTGGAACATTTTAGAAAATTTTTTGCTCTTTACCTTCCTCTCTACCCCTGGCACCCAACTCTATTTGGTAAACCCTACCTTTAGAAAGAGTTATGTTTTATTTTGTTTTACAGGAAAGGAGAGCTCTGTTAGTTATGCTTAAAGTACGTTTTTCCCCATAGACTAAAGGTGTGCTCTGGATTGAAGCCAACACTCCATTCCACCTCCTGTGTCGCTTGCAGTGACCTGGAATAACGTAATCATTTTGAAACTTTCCTTGAATCTGTCTTCCATAAGTGCTATCATAGTGTAGTGCTACTCTTAAGCATAAAAGCCTATTTATAATTTCGTACCAGTACATGTTAGGAGTTCCAATTCCTCAGGTGAATGATTCTAGTGTTACAAGAGTATGCTACAGCATATTCAGTAAGCGAATACTCAGAGGACTCCAATAAAACTGTAATGGGTTACACTTTGCCATTATACTTAGTTGCTTTTTCTCTAATTGTAACTTGTTTTTGTTTAATTGGCCATGAACTATTACAATGCTGCTGAAATACATGCTCCTCTTTGGTGAAGGGAATGTCTTTAAGTCTTTACTTTCATCAAAGGAATATATCCAAGATGTTTTTAGTTGGAAAATGCTGTGAAATGTAAGGTTATAATAAAGAAATGTCTTAACTTCATCAGTATTTGAGAGTCAGAATATACTGACCTTAATTTATCTTTTCAGAACATTTAAAGTGTGACTATTAATTTAATGTACAGCAGCCAGAGAAATAGTACCAAAAAAAATATTTCCCTTCATTTCTCTTTCCTCCCTTTCCCGTTTTTGTGGCAGTGCCTTACAGATATCTTTAATATTTCTGATTTAGCTTGAAATGCATGACTCCTGTAACCACTCCGATGCCACGCAGCTAGAGAGCAGAGCTTGATTCTCACTGGTTTAACCCATTCTGGTAAATTAACGCTCTGCCTGAAGAATAGAATATTACTCAGGAAGTCAGCAAAGAGGATCAGGAGGTTAAATGGGATAATCGATAATAGCAGACACTCTGTTGGTCATAGCTTTTGTTTTTAGCTGAGGAGGTATTACAAACTGTTAAGAGTATGGGCTTTTCACCACGTGATTTCACTCCTGTGGAAGATAAGCAAATACATGGACAAAGAAAACAGATTAGTGGTTACCAGAGGAGAAGGGGGTTGGGGGTGGGCATAAGGGGTAAAGGGGCACATTTATATGGTGACGGACAAATAATAATGTACAACTGAAATTTCACAATGTTATAAACTGTTATGACCTGAATAAAATTTTTTTAAAAAAATTAGGAATAAGTTTAGAAAAATATCTGCAATACCTGTATATTGAAAACTACAGAACTTTGTTGAGAGAAATTAAAGAAGCCCTAAATAAATGGAGAGATATATAAAAAAAAGAGTATGGGTTTTCAAGTCAGACAAACTTAGACATAAGTCCTTTTTCTGTTACTGTGTGATCTTGGGAAAATTGCTTAACCCAAATCTGTCTATACATCTGTCACAGGAGCATTATATTACTTACCTCATAGGACTGTTGGAGGAGTAAGTATGATAATGGTAATGTCATTATTAACGTGACATTATGACAATGTCATATGCTAATGCTTATGATGTAGGTCTGGAGCCTGCCTTTGAATCTCGGCCACGGCCACGAGAATAGAGAGAAGGGAATAGACATAACAATGGTGAAATGGACTGAACTTGGAGGAAATGCAGAAAGTGAGGGAATAGTGAGGGTGAGAGAGGGTAGTAAAGGAGGAGTTAGATGTTTTTGAAACTTCTGTTCTTGGCTTGTAGCACGGACTTCAGAAGAGGATTTCCACTTCAGATATTGAATTTGTATCCTAATGGTACATCCAGGTGGACGTGTCCTGTGGGTACTTAGGAATTTGGAATTGGAGCTAAGCCTCAAGAGCCATCAACAAATGAGTAGTTGTTAAAGCTGTAGGTGAGAAAGATATCATCCAGAAGGAAAATAGAATGGAAAGAGAGGAGAGACAAGGGTCAAAAATTTGCACTTAAAGATTGTCGCTTGAGAAATTTGAGGGAGATATGGGGAAGACAATGAGAGGAGGTAGGAAATGAACGAGCAGAGAAGGTTAGCTCAGAAGAGAAGAGCATTTCAAGTTGGAGACAATGATTTGGCCGTGTCAGAGACAGAGTTCCAAAGGGATGGGTGTTAAGAGGACTTTGAACCTAACAAACCAGAGTTCACTGGTAATTATAGGTGGATTCTTGGTGAAGGAAGGGCAATGTGAAGAGTTTTTGACTTTAGGCTGCCTTGAGACCAAAATGTTTGGTAGTGAGAATAAGGTAACAATATTTGTTTCTCCTGTGTGAGGAGAAAAAGAGTTAGCATGATAATCTCAGGAGGATGTGGAGCTAAGAATTTTTCTTTTCTAGAATGTATGTGTGTGGGTGACTTGAACATGTTTCTAAATGTAAGGAAGGAGTCAGTGAAGGAAAGAGAAGACTAGAAGGGGAGCATTGTACAGAAGGTGATATTATGAGGGGGGAAGATGGAAACAAATTAGCCACTTATTCATCTGAGACAGGAGGAAAGGATAAAAATGGATTCAGATACAGATAGAGAGATTGAGGAAGTGTATGCCAGTTTATTTCAATTTTCTCTGTGAAGGAAGAGTTAGGTGTTCACTGGAGGAAGGACAACCGGAGAGAGAGGGCTTGAACAGAGGTCTGGAGCAGCTGCTAGGCAAAGAAAAAAAGAGTCAGATGGGGGTAAGTAAAATAAAGATTACTGGGTACTTCAAGAACATAATTGAAGTCAGAGCCCAACATTATTTTCATGACACTAATCAGCATATTTAATGATATTTTCTCCCATAGTACTTGGTAGCTTGGGCACGTAAGAATAGAGAATGATGGTTTGGTTGATACACAATTGGAAATTGGTAAGATGGGGTTTGTGGAAGGTCAGGAAGCCCCCAGATTGGGATGATGCTAGAGAGAATATAATTAAGGTGATTGGCTTTCTGGTGTAGGCTGAGCATGGAGAGAAATAAAGCCAGGTTGAGCCTGACAAAATAGCATAGTAGCAGAGGGCCCAGAGATTGTAAATATTGATGAAGTTGAAGAGCAGGTAGAAGGAGAGAGGGATAGGTTGGGAGGATAGGAGGTTGTACAGCGCAAGCCCCCTTATTGTTGGAGGCAAAACTAGTAGCTGAAGAGTTAATCCAAAAAGTCAGGTAATGTAAAGAATTTTTTGAAAAAAGATTCTTTTCAATTTATAAATTAAAATTCAATGATACTATGTTTCATTTATTCACCAATATTTTGATTTAAAGCTGATGCCTTTTCTTTGAATTTGAATCTTTTGATTGGAATTCCATGTTATCTTTCTTACATAAGTCATACCAATAATTACTTGTCTGCAATTTCCTGGGTTTTTTTCCTTTAAGTAGAGCTAACCCTTGACATCCCACCCTCCTTCTGTATCACGTACACCTGAGAGTGGGTTGGTGCTCGCACCCTGAAGGCCCGGCCTGGAGCGAGGGCCAAGGTCATTTCTTTTTCATATGATTCAGAATATTTCTGGTTTTTTTTTTTGCTTTCTTGCCACTTCATAAATGAGTAGAGAGAGAGAATTCTTAAGAAGCACTTCCTGAATCCTACATCTGTGCTCAGGCTCCTTTTTTATAATATTGTCACATGTTAGTTTTGGCTTCCTTGATACATTCTCAGATTTTAATATGCAAAAAAATTTTTTTTTCAATTTGACTGTCATTTTTCCTTTTAAAATTATTTTTTGGTGTGGGGCGAGTTTCCCAGAAAGGAAGTGAGATGTGAGTGGTTTTATTTTCTAAGAATAATGATGTAAACGTGATGGAAGTTCATGAAATCTCAATTTTTATTTATATTTTGTTTTTCACTTTTCTTATCAATATTGTTATACATATCTACAGACACATATACACACACACGTATCAAAGAAGGTACTACTTGATTTTTTTTCCTTAAGCATTTACTATAGAAATGGCTAGCCATATTAGCTTAGGAATCTTTTTCTAAAGAGAAATTGTCCTTCTTGTTCAAAAGTTTGTAGTCTGTTAGATATACCTCCATGCTTTTTGTTTTAATGTTTGATTTAAAGATATAAATTATTGGTTTTATATGAGGTGGTTTTTCTTTTTAGGAATAGCTAAAGTTGAATGTTTAGAAAATAACACAAAATGTATGCCCTTTCAGGTTAACAGGGTAATTTGTTTCTGTTATCATTTCCACTGGATCGGGTCGTGGCCAGCTTACTGTTTAGCTGATTGGACAGTCAACCGTGATTATTTTAGTTTATTTTGATCTTTCTTGGAGAATAATAGTGCTGATTTATTGGAACCACAGATGATAACTTCCTGGTTTCTTACTGGCTGCTTAAACTTTTTCTGGCTAATTGATAAGGCCCATAGTTGACCTAGAAGTAGTCACTTTGAATACTGTTCCCATTATTCACTTAGTAGGATTTGACTTTGTTGTAAAACTGGGTTTTTTTCTTTTTCTTTTGTGAGGAAGATTGTTGCTGAGCTAACATCTGCACCTATCTTCTTCTGTTTTATGTGGGATGCTGCCACAGTGTGGCTTGATGAGCCATGCGATGTCCACACCTGGGATCCAAACCTGCAAACCCTGGGCCACCAAAGTGCAGTGCACAAACTTAACCACTGTGCCACCGGGCCAGCCCCTAAAACAATCTTATGTTGTCACATTATACTATAACTGTATTCATGCATTGACTGTCAGTTAATAGAAACAAAGAGGATTTAGGAGAAAGATTTTAAAAGAATGAAGTTAAAGGTCACATACAGGTTCCATTAATAATTGAAAAATAGTTAAGTGATAATGTGCCATCCAGAAAGTAGCCTTTTGATCTTTGATAGCTTGTATAATTTATAGCATTATAGTCTATTAGTTAAAATATTTAAATGTCAAATAAAATACATGCAGCTATGTAAAACCAGAAGCCCCAAAAAGAAAGTTAGTCTCACTATGTTATTTTCCACATTTCTTTATGTGCAGTATTTTTTATGTAAATTATATAAATTATCATAATCTACATATCTCCTTATGTACTCTTTTTCCCTAACTATAAGCATTTTCCTGTATTACACATATTCATCTTGTTTTCTATTTGAGGAAATCTTGTATTCTTTTTTTTTTTTTGGTGAGGAAGATTCTGAGCTAACATCTGTTGCCAGTCTTCCACTTTTTTTTTTTCCACTTGAGGAAGATTAGCCTTGAGCCAGTCTTTGTCTATTTTGTGTGTGCGATGCCTCCACAGCATGGCCAATGAGTGGAGCAGGTCTGTACCTGGGAGCCAAACCCACAAACCACGGGCCATCAAAGCAGAGCACGTGGAGCTTTTAACCACAAGGCTGTGGGGCTGGCCCCCATGTATTCCTTTAAGTTGACAAATAATGACCATACCTAACCACTCCCATGTTGGACACTGATGTTTTCATTTTCTTCCCTCACATAGCCTAATACTTCAGTTGTGAAGTTCTGTTGCCCAGAGATCACAAGGAGTCCCCCAAGCTGCTCTGTAGCAGGCTGGTGCTGGATCTCCCTGGCTAACAGGTTTATCGAATGACTCCTCATTCTGGTTTCTATAGCAAATTTAGATAATTTGATGATGGCAGTCGCAAGAATAAGTGTCAGGTTGGGCTTCATTTTCAGTTTCATTTATTTTCCAGAGGGATAAATTAAATTTACCTTGATAGAAGTAAGACCAGAAATTTTGTGAAGAAAAATAATTTTATTATGAGTAGCAGGTGAGAAAAGCTGAAATATACTAACGTCATTATGTATAATATGTTATGGAGGTATTTCTGGCTGCTTTGCAAATAACTCCAGGAAGTGAAAAATAGAGCAGATTAAAAAAATTAAGACTTGTTGAAGATTTCATTCTCCCCTTTGCCCTCCCAGCCTCCCAAACAGAATCACATCTTGCATTTTTATGCCATCTTTTTCTTCTCAAGTGATTCTTTGAATATCTTTTATTCTAACGAATTAATTGCTTATCTAAACCCAAAAGTTTTTCAGCTCTTTGAAACTACGTTTCTAAATTGTGTTATGTTTACATTTCTTTTTCTTTTCTTTTTTTTTTTTTTTTTAGGAATATTGGCCCTGAGCTAACATCTGTTGCCAATCTTCCTCTCTTTTTTGTTTTTCTCCTCTCCCCAAAGCCCCAGACATAGTTATATATCCTAGTTGTAGGTCCTTCTAGTTCTTCTCTGTGGGACCCCACCTTAGCATGGCTTGATGAGCAGTATGTAGGTCTGTGCCCAGGATGTGAACTGGCAAACCCCTGGGCTGCCAAAGTGGAGCGCATGAACTTAACTGCTATGCCACGGGGCCGGCCCCTATGTTTACATTTCTAAATTGTATTGTTTCAGTTAGTTTTCTTATGAGTTGCTTTGCTTTAAAAAATTTTCTCCTTCAAACTTCATTTTTTAAGTCTTTGACTCAAATTTCAGTTGGAATATAACCATAGTTCAAAAGTCAACATACATCAGAGTCAGTTTTAACTTTAAGGTGATCTTGTGTGTTTTAACAGGAGTATAACACTTTTTTTTTTTTTTATCTCCACCCCACTTTGTTTCTTAGGAATCAGCAGGTGGGGATCTTCAGTCACCTTTAACACCAGAAAGTATCAATGGGACGGATGATGAAAGAACACCTGATGTGACACAGAACTCAGAGCCAAGGGCTGAACCAACTCAGAATGCGTTGCCATTTTCACATAGGTACAGATTCAATTCAACCATCATGATTAAGTAAGATGTCTAAATGTGGAAACTTATTTGCTTTCAGATAAATCTTGTAATGTTACAACTCTGAGTGAAAATTCTAGGTCAGACTTTTTTTGTAACTGTTTCTGTTAACCTCAGAAAAATTTTAGTAATTTATAGTTGATAGTTGCCTAGATGGACAGGAGTGAACATTTCCTTTATCTGTAGAAAAAGGGCTATTGAGCTAATTAAAGGACAAATCATTTTTTAGTGAAACAATATATTATTGTAAATCTCTTCTATTTATTTTTTAACACAGGCCCTAAAAGTCCCCCTTTGCTAACCTGGTTTCCATTTTCATGTATGTTCTTGAGGGTTATAAATTTTTTTAAAAAAATAGATTTCCTGTTCTGAAATTGAGCTTTCCCATACTCTTAGAGGTGATCTCACCTTAAGATTTCACAGAAGGAAACACGTTATTGGGGTAACTCGTAGCAAGAACCTATTAATGTTATTGTCAGATTTATTTTTGCATACCAGCTAACAGGAGATAAATCTTCACATGCTTCTGAATTTTAAAAGAATTTGATAGCTTAAAAAGATATAATTTATCCTTAAATGTGTTCCAACCAGTTGCATTAATTATTGGCTGTGATATTTTTAGGATGTAAAGAGGTCTATGAAATTGCAGTATTGCAAATGTAAGCAAATACCTATCAGTCGCTATCTTAAGTTTTAGCCTTCTTTGGAAACTTTTGACTAGGTGGTTTTAATTAAAATCAAGAAAACAGTTTTTGTTTGTGCTTCTCTTTTTGGCACCAATTTTTTAAAAAATCAGATTCTTCAGTATATTCAGAAGAATTGTGAAGTGAGATATTGTAAGCTCTTTTTCATGAGAATTTTAATTTTGATTGTGTTGGTTGGATGTTAGGGGCACAGGATTAAACATACTAGAGACTGATTCTGAGGGACCTGATGGTGAGGCTGAGGAAGAAGAAGTTAGTTGAGGTTTATTAGGCATGCATGAGGGAAAACTATTTGCCTGTGAGGCTGTTCTAATTTGTTCCTAAAAGTGCTAATAATTTTGTGTAAAGTAGTAGACGTATTTGGAATTATCATGGAGATCAGGCTTTAACTATTGCTGTACAAGCATATTCTCGTTTCTATAGTTATAAAAATGACTGGCACGTGAAAATTTTAGTTCCTCTGATCTGAAGACTATATGTTCACATTGATTTGTAAAACATACACGTTTCTCAGCTATACAATTACAATTAAAGAGCAATGTGGTTACTATGCAGTTTTTAAAAATGTTATTCATGTTGAGGGAAGAAAAAAATTCCTTCCTATTAAATTATATTTAACATATCCATTTGATAGTCTTAACTGCACCAAACATAATCATAAACTTGATTTCTTTGGTTAACGCTGAAGTGAGCTGTGTCGTTGAATACTGCAGCATTTAGAAATGAGAACTTTTGGGGACCAGCCCCGTGGCCGAGTGGTTAAGTTTGCACGTTCCGCTTCAGCAGCCCAGGGTTTCATTGGTTCAAATCCTGGCCACAGACATGGCACCCCTCGTCAGGCCATGCTGAGGTGGCGTCTCACATAGCAGAACCAGAGGCACTCACAACTAGAATATACAGCTGTGTATTGGGGGGCTTTGGGGAGAAGAAGAAGAAAAATAAATAAATAAATTGGCAACAGTTGTTAGCTCAGGTGCCAATCTTTAAAAAAGAAAAAAAAAGAAAGAAGAACTTTTTTATTTAACATTTGTAGAAGCTATTTCTAGTTTACTTTATGCATCTAAAATTTTCTGAATGTTTATTGTTTTGCTAAACCTTAGTATCTAGAGTTACTAACTGGGATTGGTCATCTCCCTTGATTTTTTTCAGTTCTTGGGAGTCTAATAGGAGTTACTTACTTTGGTTTGAAGGTATTGCTTCTTTGACTACTGGTCAAAATCTAAATATAAAATGTAATCTAAATCTATAGGTTAGCCATAGAGATATTTGAGTTCTGAAAATAAAACTGAATAGATCAATTTAAGGTTTTAATTATGTTAAATGCATTACATAGTTGTATAGCATTCTTATTTTAAAAATACCAGAGCTACGGGGTTTCAGGAGACTTATTCTCTGAACTTGTTTTGATTTTACGTTAATCAATATTAATCACTATTCACCTGGTAACAACTGAAATCGACTTCTACCTAAGATAGAAGATTAAGTATTTTACAGCTAATGTTAGAATCCAAAAATATCAGGGTTAGAAGAGACCTCAAAGATGGTGTAATCCAGAATTTGCCAAACTGTAGTAGTTTGAAATCAGCTTAGGTTATTCATGTCATTCTGAAAAATGAAATGTAATAAAACCAAATAGGAAACATGAAAGCAAAACTCACATTAAGAGTAGAAAGTTCTTTTCAGTAATATCTGTATTTATGTGTGTGTATCCATATTATGGTGTAAAATGGCAGAGTTTGAAAGCATATGCCTTTGGCACATGGGGATACTAAATCCCAGAGGTTAGGTGAGTTGTCCTAGGTCACATATGCGATTCATTCCTAACAACTTGGGAACTAGAACTCAGCTCTTTTGACCCTAGTATGTTCTGCCATTTAGATAACAATGCATTTTAGTCAAATCCCCAACACGAGCATGTTATCGTGTTAGGAAGTTAATGACTGTTCCTATCCTAGGAGACCTATGTAGAAATAAGATCAGTGTCTCATGCGTTAGAAACAGAGAGAGTGTTAAAATAATCTTTATTTAAGTCTGGAACTCACAAGTATTTAAACTTGATGTGCTATTATTTTTTCATGGCAAAGGAAGACAGCTAAAATCTGTTTTTAAAGGCTTATTTAGACTATTATTTTGTCTTTCTTCCTTAGTACTTATTTCAACAGAAAAGAATAAATAGCAAAAAAATATTTTGCCAAATTTCTCTATTCTGGTTGATACCATTTTACTGCTAAATAAGGAGCAAAAATCACTAGAATGTGTATGTGTTTAAAAAAAAAAAGATGGAAGGATACAGAACAGTGACCTAGTCAGTCAAGTTAATTAAGAGTTGATTGTAGTAATAGCTACTTAGCAAGCCAATTTGTGCTCTTCTTAAAATTCACATTTTATGCCTAAATCTCATGAATTCATTAATCAACATACCAAAAGAAGGCCCTGATTTTCATTTGGTCCCGAAAATTTTAGTAATGTGTGTTTGTTCTTTACTCTAAGTTTTGTTTATTTTTAAAAAGTATTACTTAACTTTAAAGAGAAGCAAGATTTTTTTGTTAGTCTCTAAACTTCTACAAATTTCCAGATATATATGGGAAGGGAATACTCTAATGAACTCCCATGAACATGTGACCAGCTTCAACAGTTATGAAAAGTGGCCAATCTTGTTTCATTTTTACCCACTCTTCCACTTTTGTATAATTTTTAAAGCAAATCCCAGGCATCAAAATGTCATCCACAAATAGTTTTTTAAAATTACTTTTGAACTTTTTAAAACCTGTCTACTAAACTAGTACAACTTTTTATATTTAATTCAGTGGCATTATAGAGTTAACTTGAATTACTTACTCTTTTCTTTGACTTTTAATTAATACTGCTGAACTAAATTTTAAAATATATGGGCTGCTCAATACTCCTTAATCAAGGGCTATAGTACCGTTTTATGTCCTTGACATAAACTACGCAAAAACATTCTCATTGAATAGTTTCAATAAATTGATACTTTTTTAGTGTATTTATTTAAATGCTTTTAAAAGTTTAGGCATGTGTAAAATAGGGAGGAAATGTTTACTAATTTCTTTGGGGAAATTTATTAAATTTTATTAAAATTGCTATTTTATCTTAAAAAATTATTTTTTAAGCTAAATGATAATATCCTTTTGGGACTGAGCAGGTGTACACTCTGACCCACTGAAGTGTTCAGGTTATCCTTTGAGCCCATAGTGTTAGATTAGCTATACGCTGAGTAAAGTAGCTATGTACTAATACACTAGCTTATACATATGGGGGAAGGTTTTGTCCTGTCATTCCAAGGAGGAATTGTTTGCTTCATAGCATCAGCTATATGGAATTCTGGGATTTACTTGTTATTTCTTAATAAATTCTAGGATTTTTTTTAAGATTTAAAACTATTAAAATTCTATTGGAAATAGTTAATTTTATAGTACTCTGGTGCTGTAAGAATGTAAGACTGAAATATAATACTGAAAACTAAATCTTGTGTTCATTGTAAATTTATGATCCTTAGATAACAGTAAATATATTGATAAATAACTGCTGTTATCATATTTTTGAGAGTTCAGGACATATATATACATTAGTAGTTCATGAAGCTATTTTTATACCAATAAATTTTAATAGTTTGATTATCTTAACGGAATATAGGCTCTTTTGAGCACTGATTATATTTAAATTCTTCTAATGTTAGGTAATGTATTCTCATGGTGCTGCTAGAATTTATGCATTTTGGGGGTACTGCATGTATCTTCTGTACTGTTAAAGCGATGTTTCTGCCACTTCATGTGTTTCCAACAGATCTTCATTAAAGGATGTATGCAGAAATGTTACTCTTTAGTATACTGATTTTGCTTTAAATCACTGTAACTACAATTTTACCAAAATTTATGAAATCTAGGTGGCTTCATTCCATTTGTATTTTGTAGATTAACTTCTTCATTAGCAGAGTTTCAGAAAGCTACTACTTTAAAACTGAGTAGAGATTTTTGTACAATCTCAAAAATTAAATTTCATTGGTAATTTCATACACCGTTTTACTTACATGTTAAAATGCAAAAAACGAAAAGTTTTATCTTGAATCAAATACAGTTTGTACTTCAAAGATGATACAAACAGGAAAAAAGTGAATGACTCTTAAGAGCTCTGCATACTACACTGTCCACAGCTGTGCCATCTGTCTCCCTTTTTTATAGATGGTAAGCAAAACTTGTGAGATTATAATTATGAACCAAAATAGAAATAATTTCTGTGGATAACTGTTGTTTGGATAAAACTGTGTGTATAACGCTGGGACTTGTTCTCACAGGAAGCGCTTTATCATTGATATAACTGCAGATGAAAAGTTCAAGTTGTAGGATTCCCTTTATTGTTACAGTTAAAATTGACTTAAATATTATCATTCTTCCACTGTTGATCCTCAGAAATTAGATTAGGTTTTAAAAATTAATTTGAGGGCCAAGACAGTTTGTGAGAGATTATAACACAACAATTTAGAGATATCAGAATTTCTGATACCGTAATTGTGAACAGATAGCATTTTATGAGAAGTGCTACAGTAATTTGATAATATTTACAGTTCTGCATTCTCTGGCAAGTGAGAAGCAACTTACATATTTTTGAATAAGATGCAATAAAAAATACAGTTTAGTGACTAGTAGTGTTTATTAGATTTCTAAATAACTACGCTTAAATTTCCTATCTTGAATTTTTAAAGAACTAACCTTTATTTCCCTCTAATGTATTCTAAAAGATTTTCAAGAACGTGTAAAAATTTGCTGAAGCATTTTTTCAGGTATTATCACTTAATGTAGGTTATTTGCAGAAGAAACATACTATTCATGAGATAAAGACATTGCTAACCTGCCTCCAGCAGGGATTAGTAGATTCTTCTCCCCCTCTGCCTTACCTTTGTGATTAATGGGAAAGAATGTTCACCAGTCCCTCCCTAGTGATTGTTAGCTTCTATTTTCAAGCTGGAGTTAGAAGTGTGGGCGTTCACAATGGAACAGATCCACCCTAGATTAATTATGATCTCTTCCCTCTAGAGGGCTTTTAAAAATTCCTTTTTTCCCTCCATTTCTGTTCTTATCAGACCGTAGTGGGGATTCCTTTGGAAGAGAGATGTGTGATATGGACAGTTCTGCTGTTGGACTTAGGGAAAAATGTTCTTCCTTTGGATTTGGCTTTTTATCCTCTTCTTAGAGTGGTAAGGGACAAGATCAAGGTGGAAATGTAGGCAGAGGTCAAGCAAACCACATAAATGTGTGGAATTTGCGGTTTAGGTGACAGTAAGGAATTGTGAGGTCTGTGGTAAAGTGGAGTGTGCAAGGTTCATCTGAAGGTAGTAAAGTTTTTAAAAAATAAGGCCAAACAGAGATATGGGGACTAGATGACCCATCTGGTTTCTAGTCCAGACTTTCAAAAGGAATCTTTGTGATTAACATATGGTTTAGCCTAACGTAAGGATTTTAAGCGAATTCCCAGCTAATGATATCTGTTGTTGTAATACCCTTATGAACTCTTCGAGTATTTGGGAGGATATGATTTGCAGATTTAGAATCCTGAATATTTCCTCTTTGGTGACATATTATTATGATAGGTGTTATTAGTTCTCTCAAACACAAAAATCTGACCACGTCACTTTCCTCCTTAAAATATTTCGGTGGCATGTATGTAGACCAATCCATGGTCATCATATGAGCCCTCCCCAACCTCGTCACCTTGTGCTCCTATAAGTTACTCCAAATGCTTTTAGTCCTCCACATACAACCAAGCAACCATGCTATTGCTCATCTGCAAGTCTTTGCTGTCCTGTTTTTGGAGTGTTTTCCCTTCTCTTTGTGGCTGTGTACACATACACTCACTCACTCACTCCCTACTTCCTCCCATCCCACCTCTGCGTCTCACTTGACCACCAACTAGTCAGCCCCTCCATATCCTGTAATCTCCGGCATCCTCTCCTCCAGTGAGCTTTCTCTCATGCCTCAGACTGAATTCTCTGTCTTCTGTTAAGTCCCTGTTGCCTCCAAACTGATGTATAGAGGTTAACATTAACTTCTCAGTCTCTCCTGGGGCAGGGACTGTGTTTTATTTATTTATATCCCTGGTGCTTGCCATGATGGACTTTCAGAAACATATGAGTGAACCAGTTTCCCTCACAGAAATAGAGTTCATGCGCTGAGTGCCCTTGGTGTGCTGCTTCAGTTAGCTAAAGTTACACCTACAGGTTCGTGAGACCTTAAAGCTAAAATATAAAACTTGTTATATTCATTGAAAACCAGTCACTCTTGTCAAACTTGAGTTTAACTGATCTATTCTAATTTTCTTCAAAATTTCCTGGTTTGCATGAAGAAATTTTAAAGATAGTATTTAGTGAACAATGGGGGGACGGCCCTGTTGCTGAGTGGTTAAGTTCGCGCACTCTGCTTTGGTGGCCCAGGGTTTCACTGGTTCGCATCCTGGGCGTGGATATGGCACCACTAGTCAGGCCACACTGAGGCAGCGTCCCACATGCCACAACTAGAAGGACCCACAACTAAAATATACAGCTATGTACTGGGGGAATTTGGGGAGAAAAAGCAGAAGAAGAAAAAAAAGAAGATTGACAACAGTTGTTAGCTCAGGTGCCAATCTTTAAAAAGAATTTTTTTTTAAACCCAAAATACAATGTTCTTAAGCACCTAAATAATGTAAAAGATGCTAAAATGTGCATTTTCGTTGTAATAGAATAATTTATCCCTTACTTAAATAACAGTGCAGAGTGATTCAATGATGTATTTTCTGTGAAATTAGACAATAATTTATATTTTTTATTATTTTTTATTTGTTTTAGGATTTTATTTTTCCTTTTTCTCCCCAAAGCCCCCCGGTACATAGTTGTGTATTTTTAATTGTGGGTCCTTCTAGTTGTGGCATGTGGGATGCTGCCTCAGCGTGGCTTGATGAGCAGTGCCATGTCCGCTCCCAGATCCAAACCGACGAAACCCTGGACCGCCAAAGCAGAGTGCACAAACTTAACCACTCGGCCACGGGGCCAGCCCCCTATATTTTCTATTTTTAAAACCAATATAAGCAAAATGTATTTTTGAAAATTTCATCTCTTTTGAAGGTCAGCCCAAGTGCTTATTATTGACTCAAAGAAATGAATTTAAAGACTATAGATTTTTTTAAATTGAGAATTCTGCTGTGTACAATTGGCAGAAGTAAAGATTGGGGCCAGCTCTTTGTTCCTGGGATGACACATTAGCCTCACACTTCATGTGGAAATGAGCTGACAATTAATTCACTGAAGTGTATTGAAAATACTCCAGCTTCAGTGACCACCTTCCTTGTAGAGTCTGTAAAAGGACTAAACAGTTGAAATGAATGTACATTTTACTTTTATTTGTTTCCTATAAGTTTGTTATTTTCCACTGACAGTTTAGCTTGGCCATATAGCCAGTGTAGACAAAACAGTTAATTTTGATGACTCTGGCCTAAATTGAAGTGTAAACATTGATATTAGGGTTTTGGAGATAGAAGGAACTTTTGCTGTTACATAGTCCAGGCACTTCGTTTTACAGAAGTGGAAGCATGTCCAGAGAAGAGGTATTCAGCATTACTGCTTGCTAATGGCTCGATTAGATCAGAGAGGTCTCCAGAGGTGGTGATGATTGGAGTCCATCCTGGTTAAGGCAGCTCTCCAGCTAAACTCGAGAGTTTGTTTTCTGTATCATGTTTCAGATACTTATCGTATCAATTTGTATCATTGTTCAACACATATTTATCATTACTTGCTAAACTCCCCTCCTAGATTCTTAGCTTCTGGGCTAAGCCTGGTTGACTTGAATTGCTTGGTATCCCATATAGTTTCTAGCCATTTAGATATGTAATAGATAATGAATAAATTTTTGAGCCAATAAATGTATATGCTTTTGTTGTTACTGAGATGACAGAAAGGGGTAAATAAGTTGGTGCAACTTGATCATTAGCGTCAAAAACATACCATGTACTAGGCAGGGCTAACAAAGATACCAATAGGAAGAATAATTAGTTTACCTTTTTGATTCTAACAAGATCCACTTAGCTATTAATATTCCCATTAATATTTTTAATAACAGCTTTGTTGAGATATAATTCATGTACTAAACAATTCACCTATTTAAAGTGTGCAATTCAGTGGTTTTTAGTGTGTTCACATAGTTGTACAACCATCGCCACAATCAGTTTTAGAATATTTTCATCACCTCCCCAAAAACCCTGTCCTCATTAGCAGTCAATTCCCTTTCCCTTCGCACACTGCCTGCCTTCTCCAATCCTAGGCAACCACTAATCTTTCTATCTCTGTAGATTTGCCTGTTCTGGACATTACATATAAATGGAACCATACAATATGTGGCCTTTTGTGACTGGATTCTTTCACTTAGCATGTGTTTTCAAGGTTCATCCATGCCATACAATGTATCAATAGTTCATTTCATTTTATGACCAAGTAATATTCCGTTGTATGGATATACCACATTTTATTAATGCACTCGTCAGTTGATAGATATTTGGGTTGTTTCCAGTTTTTGAAAGCTCCACTGCTATTATGAATAATGCTGCTATGAACATTTGTGTATGAGTTTTTGTGTGGACATACGTTTTCAGTTCTCTAGGTATGTACCTAGGAGTGGAATTGCAGAGTCATATGGTAACTCTGTGTTTAACTTTTGGAGGAACTGCCAAACTGTTTTTGCAAAGCAGCTGCACTGTTTTACATTTCTACCAGCAGTGTATAACATCATCATCAACACTTGTTATTATCTGTCTTTTTGATTATAGCCATCCTAGTTGGTGTGAAGTGGTATCTCATTGAGATTTTGATTTAAATTTCTCTGATGGCTAATGATGTTGAGCATCTTTTCCTATGTTTCTTGGCCACCTGTATATCTTCTTTGAAGAATTGGCTACTCAGATCCTTTGCCCATTCTTAATTGGATTGTTTCTCTCTTTGCTGTTGTGTTGTAATTCTTTATACAGTCATGCACCGCATAACAATGTTTCAGTCAATGACAAACCGCATGTACACCAATGATCCCATAAGATTAGCACCATATAGCCCAGGTGTGTAGTAGGCTGTACCATCTAAGTTTGTGTAAGTACACTCTGATGTTCACAGATCTACAGAATTGCCTAACAATGCATTTCTCAAATCATATCCCTATCATTAAGAATACATGCATGTATATTCTGGATATAAACCCCTTATCAGATAAATGATTGGCAGATATTTTCTCCAATTCTGAGTTGCCTTTTCACCTTGATGGTGTCCTTTGCAACACAAAAGTTTTTAATTTTAATTAAGTCCAATTTAATCTTTTGAGAGTTTGATAGTTTTAGGTCTAACATTTAGGTCTGATCCATTTTGAGTTAATTTTTGTATATAATGTGAGATAGAGGCCCGACTTCATTCTTTTGCATGTGGATATCCAGCTGTCCTAGCACCATTTGTTGAAAAGACTGTTCTTTTCCTATGGGCATCCTTGTCAAAAACCAGTTGGCTGTAACGGTGAGGGTTTATTTCTGAGCTCTTAATTCTATCCCACTGATCTGTCTTTCCTTATGCCAGTACCACACTGCCTTTATTATCACAGCTTTATAGTAAGTTTTGAAATTGGGGATGTGAGTCCTCCAACTTTGTTCTTCCTTTTCAAGGATGTTTCAACTGTTCTGAGTCCCTAGAATTTCCACAATTTTAGGCTCAGCTTGTAAATTTCTGCAAAGAAGCCATTGGGGATTCTGATAGGGATTACATTGAATCTGTAGAACAATTTGGACGGCCATTTAACAACGTTAGATATATCAATCCAGGAACGTGGGATGTTTTCCCATTTATTTAGCTCTTCCTTAATTTCTTTCAACAGTGTTGTTTAGTTTTCAGAGTATGTTTTATAGTTCTTTTGTTGAATTTATTTCCAAGTATTTCATTGTTTTTGATGCTGTTATTAATGGAATTGTTTTCTTATTGTTTATTGCTAGTATATAGAAATACAATTGATTTTTGCATAGCGATCTTAGATCTTGTAAACTTGCTAAATTCATTTATCAGTTTTAATAATTTTTTAGTAGCTTCCTTAGGATTTTCTATATGCAAAATTATGTCATCTGCAAATGGAGATAATTTTACTTCTTCCGTTCCAATCTGGATGCCTTTTGTTTCATTTTCTTGACTGATTGCCCTGTTTAGAATGTCCAGTACAATGCTGGATAGAAGTGACAAGCGTGGACATCATTATCTTGTTCCTGATCTTAGTAAGGAAAGCTTTCAGTCTTTCACTATTAAGTATGATATTAGCTGTGGGTTTTTGTGGATGCTCTTTATCAGGTTGAAAAAGTTCCCCTATAGTCCTAGTTTTTTAGTGTTTTTTCCATTAATATTTATTCTGATTGGTTACTTAGTTCCTCCCTTTAATTGGTAGTTTTAGGAATCTGTGCTCTGACAAATATAGCAATATGCTTTCCTTATGTTTACTTCTTAAAAGGTAATTGATATTTATTTTAAAGGAAAAAAGAACTCAACTGAGAGGAAGAATTCTTCTTATAAAACTGTAACTATTTTTTACAAGCTCACCACTAGGCCTCAGTTTTCCATTCTAAAAATGTGGAACCTTTCAGTTTTCTAACTTTTTATTTGTCCAAAATATGTGAAGCAGCTTTTAATAGACTGTGGGAATGGGGGTACATTTACTTCTTTATCTGATTTTGTAAGTGATGCAGTTAACTTTTTTATCAGTGTTTTTTTAATTAAAGGAAAATAATAAAAATATGCCCTTTTTAAAAAGAGAAAGCATGTAAATATTCTTTAAAGAATGATACTGGATTAATTGTACCATTATTTCATTGACTATAAAGGATGTTCTTAGTAAATATGAATAAATATATACATATTAAAAGTTATTCAAGCCACGCTGAGGTGGCCTTCCACATAGCACAACCAGAGGCACTGACAACTAGAATATACAACTATGTACTGGGGGGCCTTGGGGAGAAGAAGAAAAGAAAGAAAGAGAAGTTAGCAACAGATGTTAGCTCAGGTGCCAATCTTTAAAAAAAAAAGTTACTCATTTCACGTAACTGATTTGTAGTGTAATTACTACTCTAGAAAAGACTCATCATGTGTTTTTACTTATAACATTATAGAAATGTTAGCTGATGATTATCTTAAATGATCAATTATGTGATCAATACTTGTTTTATGTCAACAGGGTTCTACCTAGTTTATCACAGAGTGGTTGTGTTTGGGATGTGTATAGTCTAGAAGAGTTTTCAGCACTTGTACGTTAGCCTTTAAGCAATATAAGTCTGTTACAATCATGTTGTAGGACATTTTAAAGGCTGCCTCTGCATACAAAGTAGAAAACTAAGTTGCTAGCTAAATTAAGCCAGATTTTTTTAGTCTCATTTACCTGGGGCACCAAAGCTTTTTTTTTCTTTTTAATTTTTAATTTTCAGCCATGAAAGTTCTCTGTGATACTTAATATGAAACCTTAGACATAGTTATAAAGAGAGATTTCCTTCATAGCTGCTTTGGAGTCTATAACATGAGGTTAATGGATAAGCATGTTAATAAAAGTGTCTTTAGGAAGTATATTCAATCCTTTGGCTTAATGGTTTTTTGTAATTGGATCCTTCTAGGATATGCTTTACTCACAAGCTAGGTTACTATTAAAGAGGCCGCCTAAGGCCTCTCTGGCAATAGGCATTTTTTCTCTAGATATATAGAGAATGGATATTAGAAATTTGTTAAATTATGTGAAGAACCACATTATTGGGTGCTCTCTGAGTCCAGGAATGCTGCTATTGTATAGTAGTCATGCCTTTTCAGCTTCTTTTAAAAGGGGTAGCTAAGCTGTTCTGTCATTATTACAGATGGTCAGAAAGTCTTAGCTTCCATAGCGAAGAAGGGAGATGTGCTTTATCTAAGAGGTCTCACAACCCACAGGACCTACCAGGTGTCAAGCCTCAAACTAGAACTACACATATTGTCACATTTTGGGTGTTTTTGGAGAGAGTGCAGTATCTTGGGCAGAAGTATTGAAGAAGGAAAATCACATACCTAAATAAACTCCCTTCCCTTTCTTCCACGTCTCACTTTAAAAAGCAATTCTACTCGGACAGTTTTTTCTTTTTGTGGAAAAGCTGGACTCCTTGCTTTCATACATCCTGATACCTACCGGACAGTTTTTTTGAAAGTCAGAAAAGATCAGTTCTCCAAGTTGGATGTTTTTCCTTCTGCGAGACGGCCAGTTTTCCTTGGTATATGACTTCTGTGACCACTTTTAGTTTGGGGACCTAGCGGAGTCACCATTTCTCACGCAAGAAGAGGAGCTGCAGTTTATCTTAAATGAAAAGATGCAAATAGCCCCTGAGTGAGAGGGAGTAACTAACATGGAAAAACATGACAGTTTAAAAAGACCCAGTCATCACAGTTTTAAGTTTGAAGAGTCAAGAGAAGTAGTACCTTTAAAGAAGGTCCTCACCTGTTTGAATTTCTGTGTGTGCCTAGATAGCATTTCAGACATCTCCATGAGAGGAAGAAAACAATGGCTTGACTTGCCGTCCGGTGTTTTGTTCCTTTGGCAAAATGCTATTATACTTTCTCCACTTAATTTTCAGAAGACTTAAAAGTTCTTGATGAAGAAAAATTTTCTGTTTCTTGAGAATCAAATAGCTATTATTCCTGATAAAAAGGGTGAAAAATAAGCAACCTAATTTTCCTGGACTTCAAAGTAGAGCTGGTTCATAGATGCCGTTTCTTTTAAGACTAAACGAAGCCCTTTTCCTCCATGTAATCTGGTAGTCATATCTTGGTCCATTTCTTTTGTTGTCACATGAGATCACTTAACTCCCCACCTCACAGGGATGTTGTGAGGCAAATTTTAAATGTTCCTAAGAAGAGTTAGAATTAATAACTCTTGACTGTCTCTTTGTTGATAGGTTCTATAGTCATAAGCTTTTGTTTATTTTAGAATTTACAAGTGCTTTCCTATAGTTATGAATGGATATTAGGTGTATTAAAGTGGAAGATAATGAAGTTGTATTTGATTTATCAATGAGCATCCTTGTATAAATAATTTAATTGCATGAAATGTTACATTGATTTCTTTTCAACCAAGAGCTTTTATACAATTATAATTAAAGAAAAACTAAAGTAAAAGTGTCTGGTTTCCCTTTTCATTTAGTTGAGATTTTAATTATTCATACTTCTTAGAGAGTGAAAAGGTAACCCATCTCATCAAATTCTAATGGATAGAAAATGAAAAATACAATGAAATAGGTAGAATTTAAAGAAAAAAATGAAAATCTTGAAACAAGGTTCAAGCATATCGAGATGCCCAGAATTTAGACTTTGATAAAAACTGAATAAAACTCTGTGTTATTAGGTAGAGGTGAAATCTCAGTGATAGTTTCATTAAAAATAGGATTACCGTAGGAATAGAAATTTGATAAGCACTTAATTTCATATTACAGCAAAAAGAATCAGAAAGAAAATTTGCATAAAGGAAAATGTTTAAGTGTGAGTTAAAATTCATGCATAGAAAAGTCTTGATAGCCTGCAGAATTTGGTTTCATTTGTACAATTTCATTTTCATAACATTCCAGGAAGTAATTGTATAGCATTTTCTATTTCACATAAATCAGCCAACCCAATTTTTGCAAGTGAAGGCTTAGATATAGCGCATGAATTGTCAGATGATGGCTCCCAGAGTGAGGCTTTAAAATTGCTATCAAATGTCTGCTTTCCACTGCTTTGTTCTCACTGTGTCGTAGTATCAAAAGATAAATCAATTCAAAGTGAATTTAGGGATTCAAGTTTATGATCTGGTATTCATAAACAAATAATTTAGAAACTCTTTTCTGAATTACCATATTATTTAAATGTTTGTTTTATAACTTATTCTATATGCTCTAAAAAAGGGAATGGATATAGTCCTCGGTTAAGTGTGTTGGGATCAAGATGGCACTTAATCAGAATGTTGTGTTTGTGTATGCTTCACTTTTTAAGAAATTTATTGGTTTTACATGAGCCTTGCACACTTCCCTTCCCCAGAGGTCCTCCTGCTCCCTCCTGCCATATACACCACACAATTCACTTGCTTGTGTTGTTTAGCTTGTTAACCATTTACCTTGTGCAGGGGTGGGAACCGTAGAAGAGGCCTTTCTTTGGCTCAGTTTGTCCCTGTTATTGCTCCTTCTTTTAAGAGTTTCATAATTTGCCCTCATTTAAGCATTTTATGCATACATTCATATCTACTATTGATATGAATGATATAAATTGATCCATAGGGTATCATTCTTTATCCAGTTTAATGCTGATATGTTTGATTCCTGCAGCAAGAATAGTATTTTGGATATTCTAACCTCATAATAATGAGAAAAACTATGTAAACAGTGAGCTAGTTTGAGGATAATTATTAAATTATTGATAAAATCTTACATATAAGCATTAATAAAAATAAAACTCCTTTAAAAATAATTCTCAACCTGGTTTCCATCCCCTACTGTTTTCTTTTTCAAACACCAAAAATGGGATCTACTACTGAGAAGTTATTTTTGATTAAAAAATTTAGAGAAAGAGTACTTTCTTGTTCCCCCAAAATATGATAGCATCTAATATAATATGTGTGCTCTTCCAGCCAATCTATCATAGAAAGAAAGTATTACAGTTTGTGAACGTGTGCTTCAGAAATAATGAAATATAACGGTATTAGTCATTACCTTGACAGTATTGCTTTTCTGATCTTGAAAACTTAGAAGAACTGTCTTGTCTCAGTGCCCATTTTATTATGAGAACAGTTTATAGAATGCATCCTGAGCCTGATTTGATTCTGGAGAGAATAATTTCCTGAGAGGAAATGTGAATAATATAATGGTTTTGTGATCATTTTGTTGGTCTCTAAAAATAAAATACATTCTTACCATCATATCCCTCTCAAAAATAAAGGGATGAACTTGGGTTATTCTGGCTGTGACACCTGTAGTATTCATTTAGGCAAATTACTTCATCTCTATGAGCTGGCTTCCTCATCTACTGAGTAAGAGAGGGGTGAGTAATGATTTCTGAGGCCCTTTCTCTTGATTAGCTTCAAGTGAGCCTACCTTTAGTCCAGGAAATGAATAAGATGTCCTGTTGTGGTCTCATGTGGCTGGGCGTGAGATTTAGTACTGAGTTTATCATCATTAAAAATGTTGATAATGTTACTGTGCTGCATAAAAGAACCTATTACATAAGTCAATTAGCCATCTCTATCTTTAAATAGAACGTTAGGAAGAAGTATCGTGTCTTGTGGTTTTGCATTATGTGCACTTGTAATTAAAATTATTCAAATTCCTTTCAGGTGGCACTATGGATTCAAAATAAGTAATCCATCAGCTATTACTTTTCAACAATAGATTCATTTAAAATGAGAGCACCAGCACAGGCAAGAGCAAAACATCCTATGTCCTGGAATGGATTATGACAATGGGATAAATTTCTGAACTATAATCCTATCTAACAACTGGACTTATAGATTGAAACCCATAAGGATATTTAAATCTTCTATACTTGGGACTGGATTTTAGCAGTATTAAATCATAAACAGCAGACAAAGAAACTTGCTGTGTGTAGTGGCTCACTTTGAAACATGGTATCAACCAGTGGAAACTGGTGAAGCCTGTGATGCTATCCTTTGGGAAAGTAAGATGTCAGAATTTAATAAGTAGTAGTTTGCTGTACCTGGAAATAATAGGGTAGGCATTTAGCGCTTCAGATAGTGTTGTTTGATGTCTCACCTGTGAGTCACACCTCACAGTCTAATACAAGTTCTAGACTAATTTATAGAAAGAGAGCTTTATACCCCAAAAGGCCAGGGAAGAATACTCCTTGCTTTTAATTCGCTGAAGTTCAGTGATACCAGTTGAGAAGAAGATCACCTTTGTTCTCCTTCCTTTATTTTTCTTCCTGAAGAAGTCATCTTGTAATAGTCAGTTTATTTCAGTTCAGAACTCTCAATGCTGGGCTATGCACACCATCCTTGGTCCTTCTAAAGATTTGATTGTGTGGTGTATATGGAAGTTTGTTCATTAAAGGGCCTAGATGGGTTTATATTTAAACCTCTGTTTTTATCATTTTTAATTTTTTTATAGTTTTATCTCAACTCATTTTGTTTTACAATTGTCTCAGGAGAAGCAGAACAAAAACAATTTCCCCATTTTTTGGGTAAAAAAATCTGAGATGTAAGGAGGTTAGGGAATTTTTCTAAAATCTGTAGATACCAGAATTAGAACTTGCCTCTAATCCTTTGCTTCTCCGTCCCGCTCTTTCCCTAATCTATCTTGAAGAAAATTTAAGTCTCCACGTGGAGACCAAACTTAAAAAAGATGATAATTGACAAAATTCCTTCATTATTTGGCACAAAAATAGATTATGAATCTTTGACTGTGTTGTTGAAATTCACCAATAAGTGGTAGGTCTGTAGGCATTTAATTCATTTGAGAATGTGTTCTGTATTTAAAGTCAACATGGTCATGTTCGTTTCATAGTTACTTACTTTGACAAATATCTTAACAGTCTTTAGTGCGTATGCTTCTGTGTGTGTGTGTATAGTCATAGTATTCTTGATTACATAGCTGCCAGCAAAGAAAGAGAATCTTAGATTTGGGTAATTTGTATGAGTATAGGACACAGTAACCTCATACATTATATATTTTCTTTGCTTTCTAGTCTATTGACCTAGTAATATAGTTAAGAATACAATCCATGTGTTTACCCAGTAGCTGGCTAATGGTTTTAATTCTTCTTAGAGCTAACCTTTATATTTCCAAAACCATGATGGCACAAGCAAACACTTGGAACATTTGTCTAAGGGTTCTCAGATTTGTATGTAAAGGTATGGCAACTTAGCATCTAAAGGGGACTTCATAACAAAAATTCATTTCTTGGGAGCAGCAAGTTGAAACTTGCAAATAGCATCAAAAGTGTTTTGCAAAATATGGTCTAGGCCCTGAATAGTTTAAAAGTAGATTCTAAATTTTATTTGAAGGTAAAGAGGTTAGAAGTAGCTCTACTGTAAACCAGTGATTCTAAAAACATGTCCAGAGGCTGGGAGCATGTGCAAGGCACAGTGATCTTTTTTTTTGTGTGTGGACTGTTTTTATATATGTGTGTATACATATATAATCACATGGATTAGAAATCATTTAACTAGCAAGTTATATTTGTAAAATCACTGTGAGCCACACACAAAAGCAGTCAGTGGTCAGACTAAGCATGACCAGCTGTTTCTGGCGGTTATCCATGTATAGGTCTATTTTAATACTGATTTGTTCAAAATCATTTATTGAGCATGTCTCTGTGCCAGGACCAAGTGAGTAAGATTGCCGTCAAGGAGCTCTGGGAGGCGGTAGAATGTAGAAGCAGTATGGTAGTGATCTATGATGTTGCAGAGCTGGAGTGAACCATGGGGTGCTTTGGAAGTCCCAGAGAGCCCAGCTATCTCCATGGCTCCTTAGCACTCTCTGATCTCATACTTCCCTTTACCCTTTTTTGACATATTTGAGTGCCAGGCAGTGTGGATACATCAAGAACAAGAAAAAAGTCCCTGTTCTCATAATGTTTAAACTTAAGTGGAGAAGTAAGAAAAATAATTACTTAAGTAACTGTATAATTACTGATACAAGAAGTATCATGAAAGAAGAAATCACAGTGAGAGGGAGAGGGGAGGTGGTGGTATTGCTGGATCCGAAGAGGGGAGCTCTGTGAGGAGCACACGTCACTTGTTCTTCCAGAGAATAGAAGTCTGCCTAGGAGAGAGAGGAAGGAGCAGAGGGAGGGCCATGTGCTTTGGCCTTGAAGCACTTAGGTGTTTAGTGCCCTCATGTGAGGTCATGGTAGTGACAATGTAAAGAATCTATAGAGAATGGCTGGAATGGAAGAAATGAGAGGACTATTCCCTATGTAGCTTAGAGAGCAAGGGACTAGGAAGAGATAAAAAGATATTTCTAGTCCACCAGCTTGTAAGCCTGTTGAGAACAATAGCCATGCTTATTCGTTCTTGAATTCACATTGTCTGGTGGAGTGCTTGACACATAGTAGGTGTGCAATAAATATTTGTTGAATCAGTTAATCAGACTGGTTAATTGTCCCTTGTATATTAGAGTTTTTCCTACGGTTAGGCTAGAATTTTCTTTGAGGATGAGAAAAATGTCATATACATCCATATCCCCCAAAATATTAGACACAGAAAAGGCAATAATTGTTGATCTATCACTGATTGCTTGAATTAAGTTCAGAAATTACACACACTGGTAGCTTGTTTAGTTATCCAATAAGCATTAAAATGCTAGCATCACATGACTAAATAAATTAGAAATGCAAATCTTAATGCATTGATAAAAAATGAACTCATACTTCTTTGATTATTTTATCTTTCTTCTCCAAATAGAACCCAAGAACCAAAATATGTAAATACCCAAATTTATAGAATTTGTCATATGGTTCTCAATTGCTAAAAATTTTAATGAAGAGGTACTTCTGACTGTGTAATAAATCTACAATATCGTTTAGCACTGTCTGTTAAGATCTTCTGTGAATGTAGTGTTAAGTGATATCAATAAGTGGAATCTAAACTTAAGTTGTTCTTGCTTCTTGAATTTCTTTATTCACTTTTACAAAATGCATCTGAAAGAGCAATTTAACTATACTCTCAAAAGATTAACATTTTTAAGTTGCATATGAAGTTAGTTGCTACAAGTCATGTCATTTTAATATAATTCTTGAAAAAACTCAGCATGGAAGCTAGCTTTCCATATCTACTTACGTAGAGTTTCTCCAAGGTCTTTATTATTTTTTTCCAGTTCTATTGAGATTTAATTGACATATAACATAGTATAAGTTTAAGGTGTACAGTGTGTTGATTTGATGCACTTCTGTGTTGCAAAATGATTACCACCATAGCATTAACACCTGTGTCATGTCACATAATTACCATTTCTGTTTTGTGGTGAGAACATTTAAGATCTACTCTCTTAACAACTTTCAAGTATTTAATACAGTATTGTTAATTATAATTGTTGTGCTATACATTATATCCCCAGAATTTATTCATTGAATGGCTGGAAGTTTGTACTCTTTGACCAACATCTCAATCCCCTTTCTCCCACCCCCAGCCCCTGGTAACCACCATTCTAGTCTCTATTTCTATGCGTTAGGCTTTTTTAGATTCCACATATAAGTCATATCGTAGACTTTTTGTCTTTCTCTGTCTGAATTATTTCACTTAGCATAATGCCCTCAAGGTCCATCCATTTCATCACAAATGGCAAGATGTCCTTCTTTCTCATGGCTGAATAATATTTCATCATGTATATATGCCACATCTTTATCCATTCATCCTTTGACAGACACTTAGGTTGTTTCTATGTGTTGGCTATGGTGAATAATGCTGCAGTGAACATCGCATCCTAAGTCTTCAATGCATTTTCTGTAAATCAGTAATAATCATAGATATACAGTTTAACTGGTTGAAAGGTGAGGAAAAAAATCACCAGTCATCACAGCTCATAAAATAAGACATTTTCATGAGAAGCTCACTAATATGGGTGAACATGATGTGTATGGTAACAGCTTCTCCCAAGCTTGGGTTTTCTAAAAGCTGTTATTAACCAAGTAAACCTCTCGAAGCATATTTAGTACTAAGAGCCTAGTTTTAGTAGAGTCTACATTCATTTGTAGAAAACAGCCTAGCAAATGTTAATAGGAAGGAATGAAGTAGTTCTACAGATATTCACGTTTATATGTTATAGAATTATTTACTTCTCATGTCAATATAAACAAAACATGAGGTCATTCATCTTCTTAATATAGTCTTTCAACTTTGAATATTTAGTGACATGCATGTCTGTTACTTTCATATACTTGAAAAGAAATACAGAAATCCTACTTTATTTATATATCCAAATTTGTAACCATTTCTCCATTTTGAATTGCGTTTTGCAAACTTTGCTGTGATATCAAAGGCCTTTGGAACAATAACTTAGATTAGTTTAATTCATACTTTACCAGACTATCCAAGGATTTGATCCCAACTTCCACATTTTCATTTCTGATTAGCATAATTTGATTATCACTGACCTTTATTAATCCATATTCTAAGTTAGTTGAAATGTAGTCATCTATTTTTCAGTGATCTCTGCTTAGCATTCTCAGCACACTTACGTGTGACTGTAAATAGTCAGTTTTATCCATAAAGTAATAGAGCAGAGGAAGAGCACGTGTAGTTTAGTTGGAAAACCTTAGGGCAGTAGTCTTAATTCAAGTCCTAGCTCTGTTAGTGTTATATAGAGGACAGAAAGTCCCCATCCATTACAGCATTTGGACTTAATAACCTGGGTTAGTAAATTCAGTTGCATAAGTTTGGTATAAATGAAGCTCAAGTCAATGGTCTTGATATCGTATAGAATAGCTTCACACAGAGCAAAACTCTTTCAAAGTCACAGATTACAAAAGAGGGTGTTGGATCAGGGGAAACTTAAGTTTATGGGATAGATATGCTCAAATCTGTCAGTATTACTAGAAAAACAACACAAATCGAATATCCTGACAGATTTCAGTTGTATCCTCTTGCTGCAGCTAACACGTGACTGGCTGCGCTAATCTGGAGCTGGCGTACAGCCAGCCTTCATCTCCTTGCCTGGTAAAGTAGGCTCTCGGAGCTATACCAGACTTTTACCTCCATCCAGGCTGATCAAGCAGGCTTTAGAGGGAAAACCAAAAGACCTCTCTTGATAGTAGTCAATCAATCTGTATTGGACTAAGCTATTATTAATTCTGAGCTATATTCTCTTATTACCATCTCCCCCTGCTTAAAGTTCTTTTGCATGATACTTTTGATCAGGGCCCTCACTTTCACGTATTATTTCCATAGCTCATATATGCATTAAATAAATGACATTAGTAGTGATGGTCTGCCTCAACCAACAGACAATAAGAGTTACAAGTAAAATTTTGTTCATGCTATTACTTGAATATTTAAGTAATTTGAAGTTAAGTCTTTTGACGCTGGCTTTCTTTAAAAACAAATTTAGGGGCCGGCCTGGTGCATAGTGGTTAAGTTCGTGCACTCCACTTTGGCCGCCCGGGGTTCATGGGTTCAGATCCCTGGCAGGGACCTAGCACTGCTTGTCAGGCCATGCTGTGCCGGCATCCCATGTAAAGTAGAGGAAGATTGGCGGCAGATGTTAGCTCAGGGCTAATCTTCCTCACAAAAAACAATATAAAAAATTGTAAAATTAAAAAAAACAATTTTAGGGGCTGGCCCTGTGCCCTAGTGGTTGAGTTTGGCATCCTCCACTTCAGTGGCCTGAGTTTGGTTCCTGGGCACGGACCTATACCACTTGTCAGTGGTCATGTTGTGGCAGTGACCCACATTCAAAATAGAGGAAGATTGTCAACAGATATTAGCTCAGGGGGGAATCTTCCTCAGCAAAAAACAAAACAAAAAACAAATTTAAACTAAAATCCAAAAATTCTCTGAGTAGAAAATCGTGGTCAATTAAATTATTGATTAGAACTGATTTCTAAGAGAAAAGTTTTCATGACAAGAAATAGAAAACAAAGGTTTTGCTGTAAAATTATCCATGTATTTCCACCCAACTTTAGCTTGGTAGACTCTCTTTTAATAGCATCTTTTCCATTCTGCCAGTACTGAGAGTGGTTACTATGATTTTATTTATAATGTTTTCTCCAACAATACTAAATAATGTGCTAAACAATTTTTAAGATGGATTTTCCTTAAATGACCTACTTTGCAAGTAAACAGGCATCTTAGCTTCCAAAACTAAATCAAATTATGAATGCACACATAAAAATACTCATTTCTCTCTTGAATAAAGTATAATGATTATAATACTATTACCCTATACATAAAAGGACGGGCTTAAAATTAATTGATCCCACTATTTTTTAAAACATAGATGTGTGTTCATAAGAGACGAGGGAAACATAATTCTTCACTTAGTATGTAAGGCTGTTTCCCGGAAGACATTTCTCTGATAGGATAATCTAACATCGTGCTCTGAATAAATTTCCAAAGAAAGTTTTTAGTCACTGATCGGTTTTTATAAAAGGGAAACCAACACAAATATTGACTCATATGAAGGTGGTAGATGCATAATTCACAGTATCACTGAGTGAATTCTTTTCTCACTTATCAACTAGCAGTAGGGACACTGAAGAGGTTTTACTCCCTTCAGTTACATCCAGCACCCAACCCTCCAAGTTCACTGATGTAGGGAAAGTATGATTTACGTTAAAGTATTTAAAATGCCTGTAAAGTAGTTTGAGACTTTCACAAATAAATATCTTTGAGCAAGAAGCTGGAACCACACTTCCTACCTTAAAGAGAATAGGCTGCTTTAAATTTTCACAGGGTATCTCTTTAGAGGTTTTAGATCATCGTGGGTAGGGACTTACAGTCAAAGTAGAAAGCAGAAGTGGAATCAGGACCGCCTGTGGCCCCTTCACCTTGTATCCATTCCTTAGCTACAGCTACCTGGAGGCACGTGGCTGAGACCACAGAAGGTGTGTGCCAGGCAGGCAGTGCGCGATGTTAGCGGATGTTACTGGAGCCATCTCCAGTGAGAGCTGCTCTAGCATGTACATAGGCTTCTCTTATTGCCAGAATGACAGACATGGGAGCCAGGGGATTTCTAAGGGCCTCTTTTTAGTGAGTTTATGGGTCCCTCCATTTTAGTGAATAAAAATGGAGGCAGAACTAGGCTTTTTGTGCCCTCTAAAATCAAGTGGAAACTCTGCCCTGAAGTACAGGATGTTTTCGGGAGGTAAACATAACATAGATCAGATTCAGATTTCGCCTTCCCTTCTCTCCTTTCACAATCAGAAATCAACCTTACTTCTTTATGAGAACCATTTCTGTTTACTTATTTTCTCACTCCTTCATTAGCTTGCTAAGTTTATTCTGAGGTCTACACCAAAGGTTTAAACTTACTATAAATAATGCATCTATAGTACCTAAGGATGACGACAGAAATCATTGAGTGCACACCTGGTGTGGGTTTGATTTAAATTACATCTCTTTAAGTTATTTACATCATTAACCAAAAATATCTCTCTAAAATATTTAATGTTAAGTCTTTTTAGCTTTCTCATAGCTCCTTGAAGATTCCTTCAAGATTCTTTATTGCTTGTGCATATATGGAAGGTACTAACATTTGAGTGTCTCTTCTGTGCTTTCTTCAAGGGTACTTTTATATGGACTCATTCTTCGAGTCACCCAATGAGGATAGTTGGTAGTAATCCTAATTTTACAGTTGAGGAAACTGAGACCTACTGAGGTTAGGTGACATACCCAACGTCGCATAACTAGCAAATGGCTGGAGCCGCGATTTGAACCAAGTCAGCAGAGTCCTAAGCCTGTGTTTTCTATTGAGTTATAATTGACATATAGCATTGTATTAGTTTTAGGTGTACCTGAGCCTATGCTTTTAATCACTGTTTCACAATGGTTCTTGCTTAATAGACAATCAACAAAAAGTATACAATTAACAAAATTCTTCACAACTCAGAAGTTTCTAATTAAAGTCTGATAAAGGCACACATTATACATTTTGAAGTAATTTGTTTCAGATTAATTTTTATAACTTCCTCAGAAAAGTCAGTGGTATTTATTTTCTTTACCAGAGCTAAGTAATATTGTATATTTTGTGATTTTCCGTTGTTCTGTTCCTTGTCCTCCTATTGGCACCTGCTCTACATGCCGCTGCCTCCGCCCTTGCTTTCAGTGTATGCCTTGATAATCCCCCAAGCCTTACTTTCCAGCTCAGATTCCTTCCCTGCCTTTGATGATGCTTTTGATTTCAGATGCCTTTGATGACTAGACACACCATTATTTTATATATTACCGAGAAAGAGCATTGTCAATTAAACTGACTATATCAGCTCTTTCAGACTTAGACATAGACGTTAATATTTCTGTGGAACACTTTTGTCCATATGTAATATATGTGAAATAAATGGGTTAAATTGTCCCTATAATTTCATCATATTCAGAGTCCAGCTCTTCTGATTTACTTTTTCACTCTATCATTTATATCCACATTTTTCAACCCAATATCATCTTTTGAGTCTATCAATAACATTGGTGATACAGTGTTTCTTTAAAAACTACTTGGCTCATCTCAGATTTTCTTCCAAGCCACTGTTTATTAAAAGCTTTAATACTTAAATTCCATTTCAGTTCTAAACACCATGTTTCCCAGAGTATGACCAAGTGATTTCCAGTTCACTACAGGAGCTGTCTTTGCAAGTTTATCAGCAAACATATCTTCATCTGTTTACCAGTAGCCATCAGTTTCTGTGTTGTATGTTAACCCAGACACCCCAGGCTGCGTGCAGAGATGATGGATTGTGAGGCAGGGAAGGAATCTGAGCTGGAAAGTCAGGCTTGGGGGATTATCAAGGCATACATTGAAAGCAAGGGTCAGAGGCAGCGGCATGTAGAAGCAGGGGCCAACAGGAGGATAAGGAAGAGAACAATGGAACACTTGATAAAAGGACACAGGATAAGGAAGTTAATGAGTTGCTAAAATTACAGTAAACTTTGAGAGACACTTCATTACGCGTTTAGGCAAATCAAGGCTTTCAGCTATCTCCAGTGGAAAAACCCTTTGTATGAGATCGTTTGCCTGGCAGGACCTAAAATTCCTACTCATCGAAGTCCTTTTGATAATAAATACTGTTTATAAACAATGCAGTTACTCCGTTTTCATTTAAGAAGCATTTCTTTCTTTTAAAAGGGTAACTTAAATTGAATTAAGAAAGACAAATTGGTGTCCTAAACCGTTCAAGAAAGCATTAGTTTCTAAGTGGAACTAGGTTAGGGTCAACAGGCTGAGGTGAGAGCAGCTCGCCCAGAATCTGGCACACAAGTAGGTTGAAGTCCATGTTGGTTGCTTCTGTGGTCACAAGCGTGGAGGGTGAGTGAGGAGAGAAAGCGACAGGCAGATCCTGAGACAAAGCAGTATTGTGGGGCACTCAAGTCAGCTCTCTTCCTTTCATAGTTAGGGAGTGACCTCCCCACCAATATTGAGAATAGTGTCAAGAAGTAAGCCTATTGCAACCTATTTTTAAATCCTCTTTTAAAAGCTTATCTGGATATTTTTCACAGTTCTGCATAATTAACGTGCTTAGGAAGTAGATGCAAGGGACTACCATTCTAGAGACTCTGGGGGCGGAGCCTGGCCCTGGAGGCATGGGAGCCAGGCAGCTTTCTTAAATTCTGCAACTGACCATTTGCATATAGTATCACCCCACAGGTTAAGTGCGTTGCTCATGCATTAAACTCTGATTTCGTTATATAGTTTATTTGTTAGATAGTACTTTTTCTTCTAGATTTTACATAACTAATTTCATGAAGTTTACTGCTTTCTTCCAGAACTCTGACTTTAGATAAAGAAAAACTGTAAAATGCCAGTTCAAGGAACCTTACAAATGATGTTTTTGGAGTGTTTTGTACTCCCTCATCAGACTTCTAGATCTGAAGCCAACAGGAAACCAGCTGGTCCTTTTTGAAGGGAAACCTTACCAAACAGTCACAAGAATAGAGTTATTTTCCCCTTATTCCAGCATTTAGACATGAGATCATAGTGGTATTTCAATATCTCTTCTGACTCACTGGTGTCTCCAGCTAAACAATTTAGTGGTTTCTTTGTGAACAGTTTATTTAATGTGAAACTGTCAAAACTGTGCCTGTAAGAAAGGACCAAATTAGCAGCCAGAGAACCCCAACCATTTTTTAAGAAGTATTTCTGGAATGTAAGATGCTAACTTAAAATTTTGGTATTAGAATTAATCCCAAGGTATTAATTACTGCTAAAAATCAGTCTGATGGGGAAGGCATGTGATATCTTACAGTTGTAGCTTAGAGAAAGGAACACTATTTTTTCAAAATTGCAAAAGTGTGCAAAGTATTTAAAATTATATATAAGGGGTAAACACATCTGAGATAACAGATGCCTCATGTGCAGAACTTCCTTCAGCATACTCTTTGGAATTCATTGTAAGCTGGAATTGTGCAGGGTGTTCTAATGTACTAGATGGTGAAAGGATATATGAGGAAGCAATAAAGAGAAAACAGGGCAGATTTACAAAAACCAAAATCATTTTATTTCCTAAGTTGTATTTCACACTGTGCTCTGGAAAGGATTACTGAGGAAGCAGCTCATGAAGTAGAGGAGGCAAGGTTCAAATTTACCAACAAAGATAAAATTTTGGTTGATATTGCAAAATGACCTTAAAAACATGTATTTATTTACCTTGGAATCAAGAATAAGAAAATGCAGAAACACAGAAACGGCGTCAAACTGCTCTCCTGTAGTACTTTCAAGACTAAGTTTCAAATTGTTATGGTTTATCATACTCTTTGCAATATGCATAAAGGTATTTGATATGACAGTTTTCTTCAACATTTATTTTCCTGTTTAAGTGCAGTCTGCAGTACTTTGGGGCTCTGCGGAGTAAAGAAGAAAAAGCTTAATGGGAATCCATTGGACGGCTTATCTGTGGCCAGATCTCACTACCTAATATATTAGAGGCTCAGGGCATGTTCATGGATGTGAAGTAAACAAGTTATAGTATATCAAGACTTTGTACATTCATCTTTTTCTATCTTATTCCAGAGGCGGCATTTCAATTTTGTCCTGTCCAAAAGCAATTTTAAATACGCCTTGTCTATGACCCATTCCTTTCTTTTGTGTATCCCTGCCTCTATAATCCTACCTCTCCTATCTGTTTCCTATCACCATCCCCAGAGGCCCTTACCTCCTTCCTTTTGATTTTTAACTCTTATTATGTGTCACAGCCATCCTGTTTCCTACCCACCCAGCCTCTTCCCTGCCAACAAATGCAAACATGAATGGAGCAGCTTAGAGACCATTCTTCCCAGTCAAAGAAGGCCTTACTTTCCAGCTCTTATTATTTGTAATCCTGCAGTCACAGGAAGAGTATCTAAAAGTGCTTAGAAAGCCTTTTTTTTTTTTTTTTGGTGGTGTGATAATTTTTTTTTTTTAAAGATTGGTCCTGAGCTAACATCTGTTGCCAGTCTTTTTTTCTTTTCTTTCTTCTACCCAAAGCCCCCCGGTATATAGTTGTATCTTCTAATTGTGAGTCCTTCTGGTTGTGCTATGTGGGATGCCACCCCAGCATGGCCTAATGAGCGGTGCCATGTCCATGCCCAGGATCCAAACTGGCAAAACCCCGGGCCGTCAAAGCGGAGTGTGTGAACTAAACCACTTGGCCATGGGGCCAGCCCCCTATTTTTTTAACTTACGTATAATTCATATACAGTAAAATTCACCCTTTCTACTGTACAGTTCTATGAGTTTTGACAAATTTGTGCAGTTGTGTAGCCACCAACACAATCAAGGTAAAGAAGAGTTCTGTCACCCCCCAAATTCTCTCCTGCTCTTTTATAGCAGCCTCTCTCCCTGCCCCCAGCCCCTGGCAACTAGCGATCTGTTTTCTGTCCCTATAGTTTTGCCTTTTTACTAATGTCATATAAATGCAATCATACAGTATGTAGCCTTTTTTTCCCTTTTTAAAAAAATTGTGGCAAAATATACATCATCTTAACTACTTTTCGGTGCACAGTTCAGTAGTGTTAAGTCTGTTCACACTGTGTGGAACCAATCTGTAGAACTCTATTCCTGTTGCAGAACTAAATTCCATACCCATTCAACAGAAACTGTTCGTCTCTTCCCCCAGCACCTGGCAACCACCCTTCTACTTTTTGTCTCTATAAATTTGACTACTCTAGGTAGCTTACTTAAGTAGAATCGTATAATATTTGTCTTTTCGTGATGAGGTTATTTCACTTAGCATAATGTCCTCAGGGTTCATCCATGTTGTAGCATGTGCCAGAATTTCTTTCCATTTTAAGGCTCAATAATATTCCATTGTATGTATGTACCACATTTTGTTTATCCATTCATCAGTGGATACTTGAGTTGCTTCTACCTTTTGAACTATTGAGAATATTACTGCTATGAACGTTGTTGTACAAACATCTTTTAGATATATTACTGAGAAGTAGAATTACTAGACCATATGGTAATTCCATTCTTAATTTTTTTGGAAACTGTCATTCTGTTTTCCACAGCAGCTGCACCATGTTACATTCCCACCAACAACGCACAAGGGTTCTAATTTCTCCACATCCTCACCAACATTTGATATTTTTGGTTTTTTGGTGGTAGCTATCCTAATGGGTGTGAAATGGTATCTCATTGTGAATTTGATTTGCGTTTCCCTAATGATGAGTGAGGTTGAGCACCTTTTCAAGTGCTTGTTGCCCATTTGTATGTCTCCTTTGGAGAAATGTCTGTTCAAGTCCTTTGCCCATGTTTAAACAGATTGTTTGGTTTTTGTTGTTGTTGAGTTGCAGGAGTTCTTTATATATTCTGCATATTAACCCCTTATCAGATATATGATTTGTAAATATATTCTCCCATTCTGTGGGTTGCCTTTTCACTCTTTTGATTGTGTCTTTTGATGCACAGCATTTTTAAATTTTGCTTTAGTCCAAATTTATCTATTTTTTCTTTTATTGCTTGTGCTTTTTGTGTTGTATTTAAGATATCACTGCAAGTCTAATGTCATAAAGCTTTTCTAGTGTGTTTTCTTCTTATAAGTTTTATAGTTCTAGCTCTTCTCTTTAGGTCTTTGATCCATTTTTACTTAATTTTTGTATATGGTGTGAGACACAGGCCCGACTTCCTTCTTTTGTATGTGGATACCCAATTTTCCCAGCACCATTGGTTGAAAAGACTGTCTTTTCCCTATTGAATGGTCATGGTGATCATATATATGAAAATCATTTAACTGTATATGTGAGAGTTTATTTCTGGACTCTATTCCATTGACCTTTAAGGCTGTCTTTATGCAGGCTTAAGGTACCACACTGTTTTGATTACTATAGCTTTGTGATAAGTTTTGAAATTAGGAAATGTGAGACCTCCAACCTCGTTCTTTTTCAAGATTGTTTTGTCTGTTTGGAGTCTCTCGAGACACCATATGAATTTTAGGATGGATTTTTCCATTTCTCAAAAAAAACACCTTTGGAATGGTGGTAGGGATTACATTGAATCTATAGATCACTTTGGGTTGTATTGACACCTTCACAATATTAAGTCTTTCAGTCCATGTACATGGTATTTCTTTCCATTCATTTGTGTTATCTTTAATTTCATTGAGCAACATTTTATAGTTTTCAGTGTACAAGTCTTTCACCTCCTTGGTTAACTTTATTCCTAAGTAGTTGATTATTTTTGGTGCTATTTTAAATGGAATTGTTTTCTTAAGTTCCTTTTGGGTTGTTCGATGTGTATAGAATCACAACTGAGTTTTGTGTGCTGATTTTTGTATCCTACAACTTTGCCAAACTCATTTGTTAGTTCTAACAGCTTTTTTTGTGGAATCTTTACAGTTTTCTACATATAAGATCATGTCATTTGCAAACAGATAATTTTACTTCTTCCTTTCCAATTTGGACACCTTTTATTTCTTTTTCTTGCCTAATTACTCTGGCTAAGACTTCCAGTACTATGTTGAATTTGAAGTGGCAAAAGCCAGCATCCTTGTCTTGCTTCTGATCTTAGAGGAAAAGTCTTCAGTCTTTCACCATTGAGTCTGATGTTGGCCGTGTGCTTTGCATATATGGCCTTTATTATGTCGGGGCAGTTTCCTTCTGTTTCTAGTGTATTTTTTTTGTCATGAAAGCAGATGTTGAATTTTGTCAGATGCTTTTTCTACATCATTTGAGATGATTATGTGTTTTTTTCTTTCATTCTGTTAAAGTAGTGTGTATTACATTGATTTTTGTATGTTGACCCATCCTTGCATTCCAGAATCTCTTTTCATTTTTTTAATAGTGTCTTTCAAAGAGAAGTTTTTAGTTTTTATGAAATCCCTTTTATCAGTTTTTTTAATGGATCATGCTTTTGGTGTTGTATCTGAGAAATATTTACCTAACCAAAGGTCACAAGATTTTCTCCTGTGGCTTCTTCTGGAAGTGTTATTTATTGAATTAATTTTTGTATAAGATAGGAGATATGAGTCAAGATTCTTTTTTGTGTGTGTGTGGTTATACAGTTGTTTCAGCATCATTTGTTTAAGAGACTATTCTTTCTCCTTTGAATTGCCTTGCATCTTTTATAATTATCTTCATTTTGATCATTTCCAGATACTTTTGTATCTTCACATGATCTTCCCTGTGTATGTCTGTGTCCTAATCTCATCTTCGTATAAGGACACCAGTTATATTGGATTAGGGCCCACCCTAATGACCCCATTCAACCTGACTTCTCCAGATATAGTCATATTCTGAGGTACTGGGAGTTAGGACTTCAGTGTATTAATGGGCAGAGCAGAGTGGGGGGAGGTGGGGCTGGGGCGGCACACAATTCAGCCCATAACACAGAATTTAAAAAACCAGTCAGAAATGTAGAGATCACCTAGGACAGCACTATCCAATAGAACGTTCTGTGACGATGGAAAGTTCTATATCTTTGCCGTCCGGTATGGTAGGCCCTAGCCACGTGTGGCTACTGAGTACATGAAATGTGCCTAATGGAACTGAGAAGCTGAGTTTTCAACTTTATTTAATTCTGAGCAATTTAAATTTAAATGGCCACATGCAGCTAGTGGCTGACATTTGGACAGTGCAAATCCTGACTAATCTCCATTTGACATATGAAGAACTAAGGATCAGAGTGGTTGAAAAACTAGTCCAAGATCACACAAATAATTATTGAAATAATTGTGGTGTAGGCTGAGTTCTCAATGTTTTAATAGACTTTGCTACCTATATAGATTATAAAATAAAACCTAGAGAAATAAAATATAAAACACCCTCATTTTTGTTCTTTTTCCTGCTCTAAAGGCATTTGGTAATCTTACTTTATAATTATGAAACTTTCAACAAATCAATTTTGTAAATATTCAAAATCATTTTTTCTTTTTAATTTTTAAAGAGTTTGATATTTGCTTGTGTAAAGTGTTTAAATTTCTTTGTAGGATTTTTGTTGTCAGATTGAAGGGCCCGTTTAAGTAAAACTCATCTCTGTATCAGAAAAATCGGTGGGTGGTTTGAAAACAAAATCTAATTCTCTTAGAGCAAGTGAATTGGTGCCTGCTTTGCTCAGAAAATCTGCATCTGGAAAACCATCCACAAAAGAAATAGAAGGAGCTTTTTTTTAAAGATGGAAATGCGGTGTTAAGTTAATAGCTTAAACTTACTGTTTGATTCTGTCCTTTCATGTTTTAGTGAAATATTCTCGGTAAACTTTAGAAAATTTTTTAACTTTTCATTTTAAACTAAATTTATAGAGAAATTTATAATTTTAAATTTATAGAAAAATTACAAAAACTGTACAGAGAATCCTTGTATACCTCTCACCCAGCTTCCCTTGATGTTAACATCTTACATATCCATAGTATAATTATCAAAACCAGGAAATTAACATTCTTACAATACTACTAAGCTACAGATCTTAGTTTTCACCAATGTCCCTTTTCTGTTCTAGGAACCTACCTAGGATCCCATATTTCATTTAATTATTTCTTTTTAGTCTCCTCCGTTCTGTTTCTCAGTCTTGTCTTTTTTGACACTTGTGAAGAGTACCAATCAATTATGTTGTAAAATGTTCCTGAGTTTGGGTTACATAATGTTTTCTCATAATTGGAATGAGGGTCATGCATTTTTGGCAAGAATACCACAGAAATGATCTTATGATGCTGATGTGTCTTACTACTGGTGATGAGCTTTAGAAATCTTGATGATAGAAACTAGACTTTCTTTTATGTAATATATATTAAAATTACCATAAAATGTCCTTCCATCAAAGTATTTGCTCTGTGATGCAAATGGCTTATTAAAATTAAAATACTGACTAAAGAAGGCTATTTCATCACAAGTTAGTTAATGGGATGAAGTTAGTAGAATTTCACTAATAGGAGTAAACTGTTCACTAATGAGACTTTAAATGAGGCAATTTTTTCTTCATTGGGAAGTAACAAAAGGAATTTTCAAGAGAGGGGTCTTCCTAACTAATAGAATTGTCCTTGTAATAGCAAGTTGTCTTGGTTGAGATACTTAACTCTGGGCAACTTATAGACTAGAACATTAAGTGAGGAAAAAGAGATTGCTTTAGTTTTGTTCTTAAGTGATACTGGAATTCTATCAGAAATTAAGTCATTATAACCAGTTTCTAGATGTAGGCTGTCATATGACCTGAAATCAATTTATTGCAGCAAATTTGTGTATTTTGGGCATTTTAAAATTCTGAATAAGATGAAATAATTTCAAAAGACATACTATATTACATGTTGTTATTGACATTGAAGTGCCCGCATATGTTTCATATGAAGGAATGAAATTGTACTTCAGGCTTTGATGCTTTTAAAAATATAGTACATTTTTAGGTTTTGTTTATAGATATTTTTCAGAATATAATATTTATTCCTCAAAAGAGAATGGATAGAAACTCTTCTGTAGGTTCCTGTATCTGTCATAATGAAGGGAACTATTCCACATTAAGCCTACTACTTTGGTACTTTTTATATTTCTACACTTGCTAGGTTTTCTTCACTAGGAACATTTCAATGAAATATTAGTGCTTTTATTCTTTTTGTGTTGTCTTTGAAACATTCATGGACTATAAAACAAATAATAGAACTGAGTACTGCTGTCCTTTTAAAGTAACAATATTCAGGGTAATGGATAGAATTTTCTTTTCTTTCATTTTAGTTCAGCAATCAGCAAACACTGGGAGGCTGAACTGGCCACCCTCAAAGGAAATAATGCCAAGCTCACTGCAGCCCTGTTGGAGTCCACTGCCAACGTGAAACAATGGAAGCAGCAACTCGCTGCATATCAAGAGGAAGCAGAACGTCTGCACAAGCGGGTAAGTTCAGTGCTGCTGTCCATAGGGATTTGTGGCTAACGGATCGCCTTCATCAGAGGAAACTGCAGCACAGACACATCTGGAGATTTTTGTTGGTTGTCAGAACATTTATAGGGGTTGTAGTGTATGTGGCTTTATTGGTTAAGTATTTTCCACAGTTTAGTGAGAATGAAGAATACACAGCTTTTGGAGTCGAAAGACCTGATTTCAAATTCCTATTCTGCCGCTTATTAGCTGTATGACCTTTGTAACTAATTCCCCTCTTTCTGCTCAGTATTCTCATCTATATAGCAATAATAATATAAACTGTAAATTCCTGTGGAAATTGAGACACTGAATTGACATGTCATTGCACTGAGTTCATGATAATGCTTTTATTATTTTATTCTATTGTTTTCTAAAGAAAGAACAATTTGAACAATATAGATTTTTTATAAAAGTTGATAATAGAAATAAGGAGCAGAAAAAGAAAAATCAGAAATCCTAATATCAGAAGCCCAAACAATTACTTATAAAGAATTTTTTTTATTCAGAGCATGTGCATTCACCCAGCAGGAAGCAGATGCCACTAATTTCCCTTTTAAAAAGGAATACCATATAAGAATATGGGTAAATATTAAAAATTTTTTCTCTTGGGGCTGGCCCCATGGCCGAGTGGTTAAGTTCGCGCACTCAGCTGCAGGCCGCCCAGTGCTTTGTTGGTTCGAATCCAGGGCGCGGATATGGCACTGCTCATCAAACCACGCTGAGGCGGCGTCCCACATGCCACAACTAGAAGGACCCACAACGAAGAATATACAACTATGTACTGGGGGGCTTTGGGGAGAAAAAGGAAAAAAAATAAAATCTTAAAAAAAAAAAAAAAAAGGAATACCATAGAAGTGACTGCATAGACAAAGGGCTCAGGACCAGAGCACAACTGGAGTGTAATAGGAGCAGAGTGACAGGGGAAGTAAGGTAGAAATGGAATAGAGACAGGAGGGAAAGCAAGAACCCTGAGTAAATATTATTCTATCCTAAGTATAAAAGTTAACTTATAAGGGGGAAGAGGGAATTTGTTGTTAAATGAGTGTAGTTTCCATTTTGTGAGATGAAGAAGTTCTGGAGATCTGTTTCACAGCAGCGTGAATATGCTTAACGCTGCTGAACTGTACACTCAAAACAGTTACGATGATAAATTTTACATTATGTGTTTTTTACTACAAAAAATAACCTTATGATAATTAACTCATAAGCCAGTAAATATTCGTTGAGGAGCTATCATATCTCCTTTTTGTGTAATCTCTGCCCTCAAGGAATTTTTTCTTTAAATAGTCCATTGAATTTTAAAGAATTTAAGAAATGAATCTTTTTATTTACTCACATGTTTATAATTTCCAGTGCTCTTCTTCCCTTCCTGTAGATTTGAATTTTCATCATATGTCGTTTCTCTTCAGCATGAATAACTTTCTTTAGTATTTAGTTGCATACTAGCAACAAATTCTCCCAGCTTTTCTGTATGGTTGTCTAGAGAGATTTTTGTCTTTACTGTAGGTTGCGTTTTTCCTATTTGTTCACCTCTACTCATTTTCAGCTGTATATGGACATTATAGATGAGATGATGGAGCCCATAGATTCTGTTATCTTCCTCTGAATAGTGTTGATTTTTCTTTCAGCAAGCAGTTAAACTGCTTGTAGATTACTTAGAGTTTGTGGAGGCATGGACTTATGCTTTACTAGTTGGTTTATTTTTATTTTGCCCTTAATCCTATGGTGAATCCCTTAGTCCTGGGAAATCTTTATTTCTAAGCCATAACCCTTCTGGGGTTTCAGTGGGAAGCTTAGGGTGTTTACCAGGCATTCAGATTTGGTGGGGCTCAAACTTCAAACTGTCTTTTCTGTGGTGAGCACTACCACAACTTAGCCCTTTCAGCCTTCCAGCTTTTTCCCACCCGCCCGGACTCCTTGGCTTCTTACCCACGCGTGTTCACTTCAGGGTTCAGCCTGAGATTTGAGGGAAGTCTGTATGCTTATTTGAAGGCTTTCTTTCATACAGTTCCCTCAATTTCTAGCTGTTTCAGCTGTTCTGAAGAATCCCCAAATTCTCAGGCTTCTCAGGGACATGAGACCACAGGTTTTTGCTTGAGGTCTGGTCAGCAGTTCAGACAGACTCAGAGTGCCTTCAGGCAACGAGACGTTTAAATGTGTCTCACCCAGTGTGACTGCATTCTTTGTCTTTTGCCCAATTTGTTCACTCCCCAGGGCCTTCAAACAGTTGTTTTATACATTTTGCCCATGATTTGAATTGTTATCTGTGGGAATGTTAATCCAGTAAAAACTGCTCCATCATTATCAGAAGTGGAACTCCTCATAAGTAATTTATTATCTAATTGGACAAAGAAAACTAATATATGTTAAATAATAGGGAAATAATTCCCAAGGTTTTGGAAGAGATGTCCAGTTTTGTGGACAGAGGGTAGGGGAGTCTGGAGGGCTTGAGTAAATAGGAATGGCTTTCTGGAGAAAGTATGTGCTGAGCTGAGAGTTGAGGGTTTGGTAAAGTCTGAATGGTTTTCAGAGGTAAGAGAGGACGATCAGGTTAAGTCAACAAGATGGATGTGAACGTGGTTTGTTCTTAGGACAAGGAAACTTGTGTGCTTTTAGTTGGAAGTACACAGTGAGTGTCTTGGGCAATGAGGATGCTTAAATAGTTTGGGGCTAGTATATGGAGGAACTGAGGGTTTCGATTTGATTGTAGAAAAGAGGAGCAATTGAAAGCTTTGAATGGAGCCATCACACAATGAGAGATGAATGTTAGCAGTTGCAAAAGAGATAAAAATAGACAAAGGTTCTAATTAAGTCCTCTGGCCAGGCAGGCCATTGCTCTTTGTTTAGGCCTGGATGATAGGGGTCTGCACAAGGCTGGTAGTACATGAATAGAAAGGAAGAAAGTGATAGGAGAGGTGGAGTGACAGAAGGTGGAGGGTATTTAGATATTTGAAAAACGTGAGGGAGAGGGATTTGCTCTGTTTCTTTAATAGTCTAGAATTTACTGTATTTGAGTCAACTAAAACGTATGCCGTCCTGATGTGTGCAAAGAGCTGTGGTAGGGTATGTGTGTGTGTTTGTGTTGACTTCTGTTTGACTCTTTGGGGATGATATGACTTTAGGGACAATGTGCTTCTTTGTTTTCTCAAAAAATATCAAGTGCTTATTAAAAGTTGTTTTGCTCTTTGGGCCCTCAGTAAATTGTTATTGACTCAAGAACTGTTATCTTTTGCCATAACAGACCCAACTGTGTGAAGTCATTCTAGTATGTAATGATTTAAGTTGTGTTTTAAGTATATCTTTTCTTCCAGATTCTCTTACATTTTGGAAATGTATTTGAAAAACTACTCGCTTCTGCAAGGCCAGTTTTCAGAACTCATATGTAATTTGAAGGCTACAGATGGAGGGCAGATGGCTATATCTGATTTTGAATATGTTTTCAGAAGAAATTTTTAAAGAAGACTTTCATTACAGGATTCTCGATTGTCATTAACCACTTAATTTAAGTTTTAATAAACTTTTCATGACCAAGCCACGTAAATAATTATTTCCTGTTGTCTTTTTTCTTTGTCATAAATTCATATCTTTAAAGAATCTATTCATTCTACCCTGAGTGTCTTAATATTTCTCAAAATTAATTTTCATATACGGATTCAAAGTTCATTATTCACCTATCAGGGGCTTATTATATCTTCAGCAAGAAGTCCTTTGAAATGGTCAAATAATTTGTGTTCTCATTTAATTTTAGGTGACCGAGCTTGAATGTGTTAGTAGCCAAGCAAATGCAGTGCACACCCATAAGTCAGAATTAAATCAGACGATACAGGAACTGGAAGAGACGCTGAAAGTGAAGGAGGAGGTATTTGCTACTACTCACTCGTCTTCACTCTAGTTACTAACGTGTATAAAGTGTTAGAGTCTGTGTCAGAGTTAAAGGCACTTTGTGGAATAAAGTGAGGTGGTGGGGGTTTTTTAGGATGAAATTTTTCTTGAGTGATATTAATCTGGTTCATATTTCCCATCTTTGTTTCTGTTGTTATGAATTATGGTGAGGCCATCAGACTGTTACACCGCCTGTTGTTGCCTTCTGGATGAGAGTTGCATTAACACAATCGACAGAAAACCATTAGAAGTTAAATGAATTTTACAAGCTGTTGCTTTCTCTGGTTTCCAGTCAAAAGATTTAATATACCAGGAAAGAATTATATCCACAAAGCGTGAAGCAACCTTAAAATGTTCAGATTGTTGTTTCTAAGCAGTGCTATATCAAAGCCACCAAGTTAGACTTGTTGCTTGTTTCTTAAGATCATTCTGTACTAGACAACATATGTGTAAAGATGAAGTCACCTCTCTAAAAGTCAGTATAAAGGGATGTTTTCTAAAGCTTTTATTGTTTTCAAACGACAGGGACAATAATTTCAGGGAAAAATGAGGCTTTCTCTTTCCTTGATGTAGTTTAAATGTTGTTAAAAGATTAATCTACTTTTTTTCTACTTTTTCTAGGAAATAGAAAGATTAAAACGAGAAATTGATAATGCCAGAGAGCTGCAGGAGCAGCGGGACTCCCTGACTCAGAAACTGCAGGTGAGCTGTGGGACCATTTGTGTTCATTTCTGCGTTGAGACATATCAGGCATTCTTTCACATGGTAATGGCTTTGTTTCTGAAACTCCGCTTTGTAGGTTCTTGATCATTTTTCTTTTCCGGGACTTCTGATTCATGCCTGATCTTTGATTTTTCGAAAATTACTTGATAACTTCATCTAGGTAGCTTATGATCATCATAGGTGATCATTTTAAAATTGTCCTTGGTAAATTATTTTAGAAATTTCTACTGTTTAACATAAAAAAATACCTTGAATTTAAAGAAAATTTCTCAAATGGATTTTATTCAGTTTAGGAATTCTCTTTTTTTTTTTTAACCCTGAACTAAAGTATGGATTACAGCAGTAATTCATGAAATGAATGAAATCAAGTTAGTGCTCTTTTTATTTCTTCAGTCTAATTTTACTCACATTTTGATGCATAGTATACTTCCTGATTCTAGTCTACCTGCGAATATCCTGTGTCAGTGGTAGTCACCATAGTTAGGGATGACTTTTCAAAATTTGATACCCAAGTTTCCTCCCGCCAGCTCAGGCGCTTTTCTTACAGCCCCATGGCTAGCTGCCTCAAGAAGGGTGAGGACCACTTGAGGGTCAGGAGGAGAAACAGTGTACGTGTAGAATGAAGAATTTGGGGTCAGGGGTGATAAGTGGGACCTGAAAGCCCAGGATTGGATGCATTTAATCCATGTAACAGTCATAAGAGGAAACTGAGGCTTGGATAGGTTCGCTTATCCAACCTGTATTTAAATGGAGACAGTCAAATTCTATGACAATAGAGATCCTTCATAAAGAAAACTTTCTTTATATGAAATGAAACGTGCTCTTCCATCGCTCGCTTTCAGTAGCTTGGGAAAAATGAGGTCACTTATTTTGGTTTGCCCTATTAGATGTTGTTTCTACATTTTAATCATCTGCGTAAAATAGTGGTTCTCAACTGAGGGCAGGTTTGTGCCCCAGGGGACATTTAACAATGTTCAGAGACATTTTTGATTTTCACAACTAGGACTGTGCTACTGATATCTAGTAGGTCGAAGCCAGAGATGCTGCTAAATAGTGAATTGTCCAACCCAAAATGTCAGTCGTGCCAAGGTTGAGAAACCCTGCTGTAGAACTAAAATATGAAGCATGAAATCAGGGCTGGAAGAGGTGAGGGAAATTCACTCTAGTTTTGTCTTTTGTTTATTTGGTTTCGCTGCATTTTTTGAGTCTTGCTATGATTCAGGCATATGCTAAGCACTTACATAGCTTAGTTCTGATTCACACAGTAACAGGTGTGTTATCCCCATTTCAAAGAGAAGGCAGCAGTTCAGAGGTGTTAACAAGTTTAATCAAGGCGCTTAGCTAGAAAGTAGTGAAAGCCTGGATTTGTTTCCATTCCAAAGTCTTTGTTCTTTCTGCATTACCACACTGCGTCCAAGCCATCCCTAACAATTCTTTAAAAAAATTTTTTGTTGTATATACATTTACATTGTCCCAGAGAAACCAAGAGATGATTTATTCATATTAAGCTTCTAAATGTGTTTCATCATTGATTCAGCAGTAATTGAGTTTTACAGCCCGCACTTGGAGTTGTGACTATCCATTCTTACCTGTTCTTTCACTGAATATCAAAAATACTTATCAAAACAACTTACCTGGAAAAGGACAAGGAATCTTTGAGAAAACCTAAAGATGAATTCTAAAAGGCCAAGCCAGAGAAATAACTTCTGTTTTTTTCCAATTGGAAGAAAGTTTCTCCTCTGTAGCCTGGTCCCTGCCACCTAAACATCTGTTTATCATAAGTCCTGACAGCCTGAACCTCCATTCATGAGTTCAGTCTAGAAAATTGAGATCATTAAATCCCTTGAATGGTAGAGGAACTTCTGTTATTGCACTGCATTGAATTGGGTTGTAGGTATGAACATGGATAGAAAATTCATAGTTATGGGTAAATTAAGAATAGTATGATATAATTTTTCTAATTTCCAAGGTGTTTTTTTCCCATATACTCATTGTAAGAAATTTAGAAAAATATAATTTAGCAAGTTAAAAAAATGAACCATAATCCCATCATCCGAAGGCAAGGCAATTGGCATTTCCTTCCCCCAATGTTCATTTGGATAACTTTTCTTTACATGAGATGTATAGATACCATTTCTTTATCTTGCTTTCCTAACTTGACATGTGTCATACGGCTGCATAGCATTCTCCTAGGTAGATGTACCAAAGTCTTCTCCCCCCATTCCTACAGGGATAGCCACTTATGTTGTTTCCTGTGTTAGCTGTAATAAATAATGTCGTAATGAATCTTTTTACGTAAATCTTTGCCTTTCTGATTATTTCTTTAAGATGAACTTTCAAAAGAGAATTACTTGGTGTCCATGTTTTAAGATTTCTTATGCTGAGCAATTGGTATCTGGATAGGCAGGATACCCACTGGATATTGGTCTCCCTCCATCTCTTTGCTGTCTGATGGGGAACAAAGGGGTTGCTCACTGTTTTTATTATTTTTATTTTTTGATTACAGGTAGGACTGAATAGTTTTTGATATGTTTATGGTCATGTATTGTGTGTGTATCTTGAAGGCACCAAGCCTGTTTTCACCTTAGAACACATGGAATATCCTTGCCGGAGTTCTAAGCCCCCAGATCTTCAAATGGGCTGGTTCTACTTGTAATTTAGGTCTTGGCTCACATGTTAACTTCTCTGACTTCCCAATTTAAGCACTGCTCTGCTGGTCTCCAACCCCTACTCCTTGTACTCTTTGTAATATTACCATGTTTTATTTTCCTCTAGTACTTACTGTCCTATATGAAATGATCTTTTTCATGTTTATTTTATTTTATTTTATTTTATTTTTTTTAAAGATTTTATTTTTTCCTTTTTCTCCCCAAAGCCCCCGGTACATAGTTGTGTATTCTTCGTTGTGGGTTATTCTAGTTGTGGCATGTGGGACGCTGCCTCAGCGTGGTCTGATGAGCAGTGCCATGTCCACGCCCAGGATTCGAACTAACGAAACACTGGGCCGCCTGCAGCGGAGCGCGCGAACTTAACCACTCGGCCACGGGGCCAGCCCCATGTTTATTTTATTTTTAAACTATTTATTTTGAAGTAATTTGATTTACAGAAAAGTTGCAAAAATAATGCAAAGATTTTTCATATACCTTTCAGCCACAATCCCCCAAATGTTAACATTTTTGCCATATTTGTTTTGTGTTATCGTTCTTGAACTCTCTCTGTATACATACATATGTTTTCCCTGAAAGGTGTGAGAATAAGTTAAAGATATATCTCTTTACCTCTGAATACTTCAATGTGTATTTTCTAAGAATACAGACATTCTCTAACATAAACATCAAAATCAAGAAATTATCTATCTAAAGACTATTCAAATTCCCATAATTGTCCTAATAATCTCCTTTATAACAAAATTAAAGAATTGTTTTTCTGGTCTAGGATTCATTCCAGGGTCACATGTTACATTTAGTTGTCATGTGCATTTATTTTGATGTTCGCTTTGTCCCAGATTTGGCCAGTGGAAACCCCTTCAGTCCAGCCTCTGTGTCCTTTGGATGTGACCCCATGATTCTTTAAAGAACTTCTTTATGTTTTAGCACAACTACGTGTTCCAGGCTCATCTTGTATTTTCTCAGCTCCAGCCTTGGCGTTCTCTATTTCTCCAAGGAGAAATTTCTTTTAGCAGAGTTTGGTATTTAGAAACCAAGATCTGGGCACTAGATGTACTTGTTGCTATTGAGATGTCATTGTTTCCAGGCCCTCTTAATAAACAGAGCTAGAAGTACACACATACCACATTATGTTCATTTTAATAGCTATATAAACATATATTTTTTTAACTGAATTCATACTTATACCTCCCATTGCATTCCAGTACTGTGGAGTTCATTCTAGCCATGCCCATTTTCATGTTTGTAACTGCTTTCCACAATGTTAAGAAGCCTGATTCCCATTATCCACAGTATATTACTGACTTGCTCAGTCCAAGAAAGCACAGAAAGTAGTTTCTGAATTGCTAATTCATACCACTGCAACAAAACAAAACAAAACAAAACAAAAAACCTACTAACTAGAGATCAGTGTAATTCCTTTTGTCCTCAGCCTATGTTCAAAAGTTAGTTGGGTTAGTTCTTCCACTCTCCTCTTCAATTGGTTAGGTTATTCATTTGAAATGCAATTATGTTAATTTGTGTCATATTGGATTCCGTTTTAGTTTCTTCTTTCCCATACAAATTTATTTTATGTATGTATGTATTTACTAAGTATAGGAAACATTAGCATGGTTCCAAAAGTTAGAACTATTCAGAAAGACATTTTCAGAGAAGTATCATCCCGTTCCATCCAGTCTACCGCACTTTCAGCCCCATCCTTCCCATTCCATTCCTGTCTGACCCCTGTAGGTAACCAATCTCTTTAGTTTCTAGTTTATCCTTTCTGTGTTTCTTTTTATGCAAATGAATAGATATATCTATTTTTTTTATTCCCTCTCCTCTTTATTTTGTTACACAGATGGTGACATACTCTACATTACTCTTCTGCACTTTGCTTTTTTCACTTAAGATATATCCTAGAAATCACTCTGTTGGTTCACAGAGATCTTGTTCATTTTTCATAGCTGCATAGTACTTCATTTGTGTGTGTGATAGATTATTCAACCACATTCCTATATATGCGTATTTAGGTTGTTTCCTGCATTCTGCAACAGTACTGCAATGAGTAATCTTGTGCATAGATATTTTGTTATTGTTGGAGGTGTATCTTCAGGGTAAATTCTTAGAATTGAGATTTCTAAGTGAGAAGGTAAACACATGTAGTTTTGTTAAATATTGTCAGATTCCACTCCATAATGGATTGTGCCAATTCTCCCTTGTACCAGCAGTGTAAGTGAGTGCCTGTTTCTCCACAGCCTTGCCAACAAAACGTATTCTCATACTTTTTCACTTTTGGCAATGTGATAAATGAGAAATGATAATTTTAATTGGTGTATTTCATATTATGAGTGAAATTAAACATCTTTCATAAGCTAAAGGCTATTTCTTTATCTTTTTGTACACGTGTGGATTGTATGTTCATGTCTTTTACTCTTTTTTCTATAGGGCTTTTGGTCCTTTTTCCAAAAATTTTCAAGAGTTCTTTGTATATCTGTGATTATGTGTTACAAATATTTTCTCCCAGTTTGTCATTGTTTTTTGACTTTGCTTAAGATGTTGTTGTTGTTTTATGTAGTAGTCAAATTCATCATTCTTTTCTTTCATTGCTTCTGGCTTGTGAATTGTAATTAGATAATTCTTTTCCAGACTCAGATTATATAGGAATCCATCCATATTTCCCTCTAGTACTTAGACGGTTTCATTTTTTGCTTTTAGATCTCTGATTCATTTGGGGTTTATTCTTTTGTGTGTGGTGTGAGATAGGATCTAATTTTATCTTTTTCCAAATGCCTATCTAGTTATCTCATTACCATTAATTTAAAAGTTTATCCTTTTTCCCAGAGATTTGAGATACTCAATTTCCATATGTATTTGGGTCTATTTCTGGACTTCCTGTTCTGTTCCACTAGTCACTCTATCATCCATGCACCAGTACCACCCTGCTTTAATTGCAGAGGCTTTACAGTACATCTTAATGTCTGGGAGGGCCAATCACTCCTCGTTTTTCTTTTTCATTGTTTTCTATGTATTCTTCCATGTTTATTTTTCCATATGAACTTTAGTATTAACTTTAGTACCAATTTTAGTGTCAACTAAAAATTTATCTCTGTAGAAAAAAATGTATTGGGTTTGCTTACACTTTATAACGTAACTTTAGGAGAAGTGATATCTTCATGAGGTTTCTGTCTATCCAAGAACAAGGGATGTCTTCTGATTTGTCCACATCTGCTTCTGTGTTTTTCAGAAGTGCTTTAGGGTTTTCATCATGTGGATTTCACTTGTTTCATGTTTATTTCCAAATACGTTATCTGTTTTTTTGCTATTACAAGTAGGTTTTTCTCTACCATTGTGTCTTTTAATTGATTATTGTTTGTATATATGAAAGCTGTTGAATTCTGTATGCTAATTTGTGTGTGTGTGTGTGTGAGAGGAAGATTGACCCTGAGCCAACATCTGTTGCCAGTCTTCCTCTTTTTGCTTGAGGAAGATTGTCCCTGAGCTAACATCTGTGCCAGTCTTCCTCTGTTTTATTTGTGGGATGCTGCCACAGCATGGCTTGATGAGCAGTACCCTGTGCCACCAAAGCGGAGCACATGAGCTTAACCACTGCACCACCCGGCTGGCCTCACTGTGTGCCAGTTTTGTATACTGCTACCTTACTAAATTATTTTATTGTTTGAGCTAGTTTTGTCATTTATTCCATTGATTCTTTAAGATTTTTGCAGGTATACTAACATAATCTGCAAACAGAGGTAATTTTACTTCTTTTTTTCCCAATTCCTTATGCTTCTGTTGATTTTTCTTGTCAAATTATCTGTTAAAAACACCAATACAGTGTTAAACGATAGTGGAGATGATGGAATTATTGTGTTTGTGATCTTAGGGAAAATACCTCTAGTATTTTTCCGTCAAGGGAAATTCGGGCTTTAACACTAAAATATATGTATTTTATCATGTTATGAGAGTCTTCTTCATTCCTGTTTTCTTCAGTGTACTGAGAATCAGTGTTGAATTTTGTTAATGGCTTTTTTAGTATCTGTGGAGATAATCATAATTTTTTCTCCCTGAATCTATGAATATGGTTTGTTGTATTAATGGGTTTTCTAACCCTGAACTACCTTTGCTTCTGGAATAAATCTCATTTAGCTATGGTGTATTATTTTCTTAATAATGTGTTAGATTTTTATTCCCTATTATTTACAATTTTTACATGATATTCATTTGTGATGTCTCTAATTTTCATCTTTTCTGGGAGGGGACTATATTTATAAGATTTAAATATCAAGGTTATACTTGCTTCATAAAATAATTTGGAAGATTTTCATCATTTTCTGTGCTGTGGAATAATTAATGTCATATTGGAACTATCTGGTCTTTGAAGGTTTAATGGAATTCCTCCTTGAAACCATCTGGACCTGGTGGTTTTTTGTGGAGTAATTCTTTGATTACTCTCTGTTTCTTCTGCAGATGGTGGTCTGTTTAAGCTTGCCATCTAGGTTTTCAAATATTCAATGGGAACTCTTATAATCTCTTATTTTATATGCTTGTTCTTTATCCTTTTCTTTCCTGATTAAGTAAAGTTAAGCAATAATATGTCTATTTTGTTGTTTTTAAAAAACAAGATTTTGGGTGCTGGCCTGGTGGCGAAGTGGTTAAGTTCATGTGCTCTGCTTTGGTGGCCCAGGGTTCACAGGTTTGGATCCCTGGTACAGACCTACACACCACTCATCAAGCCATGCTGAGGTGGTGTCCCACATACAAAATAGAGGAAGATTGGCACAGATGTTAGCTCAGGGCCAGTCTTCCTCAGCAAAAGAAACCCCCAAGACTGTGATTTATTGATCGGTATCACTGTTTTTTTATCCTTAACTTATGAATTTCTACTTTTATCTTTATTATTCCTGCCTTGCAGTTTGTTTTGGCTTTTTTGTTCTTTTTCTAGCACTTTTAGAGGGGAATTTAATTCCCTTATTTTTATTCTTTCTCTTTTATTTATATGTGTTTAAAGCTGTAGACTTTTCTCTGATCATTGCTTTAAGTGTACCCATAGATTCTGATATTTAGTGTTTTCATTATCATTATTTCTTGAAATTCTGTAATTTTGGTTTTATTTCCTTTTCATGCAAGAGATGTTTAAAAGGAGGTGTTTTAATTTCCTAGTGGAAGAGCCTCTTTATTTTTTTGATTTAGTTATTAATTTCTAGTTTTATTGCTTTATAAACAAAAGGGTTTGTGTAATTTCTACATTACGTAATTTACTGCAGGGTTTTTTGCGTGACCTAATATATTGTCTGTTTTTGTGAATGCTCTTTATTGATTTTGTGATTTAGTTCTTCTGTATCCTTACCTTTTTTGGTTCCACTTGATCTGTCCTATATGAGAGTGGCATATTAAAGTCTCTCATCAGTGTATTTTTATCTGTGTCTCCTTACATCTCCTGTAGTTTCTACTATAAAAGTGGCTGCTGTGTTTCTTGGAACATAAACATAATTGTTATATCTTCATCGTGAGTTGTGGCTTTTAGCATTAAAACCTGCCTTCCTTTGCGACTTTTTCTACCAGTATCACACCTTTCATTATTTTGAGCTCATCTCATTGTTTTTGGTCTTTCTAAATGAATTTCTGGGTAGAAGGACCTTTTTACTTTATGATTCTGTTATCAGTTCCTAGTCTTATTGCATTGTGATCACAGAATGTTTTTGTAATTTTTTTTTAAAGATTTTACTTTTCCTTTTTCTACACAAAGCCCCTAGTACATAGTTGCATATTTTTAGTTGTGGGTCCTTCTCGTTGTGGCATGTGGGACACCGCCTCAGCATGGCCTAATGAGCAGTGCCGTGTCCGTGCCTAGGATCCAAACCGGCCAGACCCTGGGCCACCAAAGCGGAACACGTGAACTTAACCACTTGGCCACAGGGCCGGCCCCCTTTTGTAATATTTATACTTAACTTACTGCTAACTTTTTGTGATCTACTGTATGATCAGTTTTTGTGAGTGTTTTTTGTGTATCATGTACATTTAGTTGGGTAGTGCTTTGTGAGCCAAACTGAATTTTTTTTTTTTTTTTACTAGGTAACTCATTCATGTTTATTGATATGATTTTTATGTTTGGTCTCAACTTGTTATTATTTTATGTTGTAATTTGTGTGGTATATTAATTTGATTTTTCTCTTTCTCTATGTGATGTGTTCATTGCTCTTTTTATTATATCTTTTGATATTTAAGATGGTCTTAACTTTGTTAAGTTGCCTTTGTCATAATGGTTGCCTTTGAACCTAGACCATTTTAGAATGCTGCTAGTCATCTGTCTTCATGTTTAAACTTTCATTATCTGGTTTGATAGGTTTTAAGATATCTTTTGACTTTGAACTATACATATTCAATAATAAAAAGAAATGGGCAAAAAACCTGAAAAACAGGAGAGTTGATTAAACCATAGAAACAGAAGAAAAAAGCAAACTCATATCAGAAATGAAGACTGCATTGTAAGATGCCCAAGGAAAAATAGATTTGAATAAAAATTACTTTGTGGTCAATTATTTTAAAAATCCAAGGGAGTGAAAGTGAGATAAAGAAAGAAGGGAAAATAGTCAAAGTTTTTCGTGCTTGAATATCTGATTCAAGCTCTTTTTTGAATGCTTATTTGAGAATATTTAATTCAGAGTGGAGGGTTCTGATAGAGTTTTCTTGTGCTTCATAGTTGGTTTTTCGGGGGAGATTTTTATTTTCATCCACTGAAGTGTTTGGAGTACCATTTTCTATTTTCTTTTTTTTTTTTTTTTTTTTAAAGATTGGCACCTGAGCTAACAACTGTTGCCAATCTTTTTTTTTTTTTCTGCTTTTTCTCCCCAAATTCCCCCAGTACATAGTTGCATATTCTATGCTGTGGGTCCCTCTAGTTGTGGCATGTGGGACGTTGCCGGCCTGATGAGCAGTGCCATGTCCACACCCTGGATGCGAGCCAGTGAAACCCTGGGCTGCTGAAGCGGAGCGCGCAAACTTAACCATTCGGCCACAGGGCCGGCCCCCCTATTTTCATCTTACAACACTTAGGTGAAGATTGCTTGCACCTTTGTATTTAGTGGATAAAGTGGCAGTTTTGGGTGGTTTACCAATTCTTAGTTCAAAAATACCCTCTTTTGGGGAGAGGTGGTGTGCCCATCGAGATTTCAATTTTCTTTTGTCTTGGGAGATTTTAAGTTTCCCTGTGTTGCTTCTTTTCCCCTTTACCACACTCTTCCAACAGGTTCCTTTCTCTTCGCTTTACCCTTCTCGTCAGTGTTGCCCTGCCAAGGCTGCCTCCTTGTGTCTCGTGGACACTTGAGTTCCTTTCTTGGAGTCTGCTCCGGTCTACTAGGATGGTTTTTCCCTCCAGTGTTTTGGTGCTTTCTCTTTCTCAGGGTTATTAGAGTTCAGTCTTAGGCCTTCGTTCTCTTCTTCCCTCTTCTGTGTGTTGCCCCCACAGCCTGCCTGCCCTCTGCAAAGGATTAGAATGAGAGCTTGAGAAATACCTCTGCTGGAAATTGATGCTTACGTTACCTAATTATAGGAAATTTGAAGTTTGTATTCCTCTCTTTCTTCTAATTACATTGAAGTCATGGAATTTGGGTGGTTGCATTTGTTCTTATTACTGGCTTATAGAGTTTGGGAGGATGGTTGGGAGATTCCTTTGTACATGGTTACCATTTCCTCAGCCACCCAGGTTATCTGTTCTGTTTCCTTCTTTGTTGCCAGTGTCTTCCTTCTACCAGGCATGCTCCATTAAAACAGGGACCATCTTTGTTTATTTACTGTCGTATCCTCAATGCCTGGTACCTAAAAGATATTCAGTAAATAATTGTTGAATAACTCTTCTTCAAAATTTGTGTCTTTTACCCATTTTTCTGTTGAATTATTAAAACTTGTTTTGATGATTTATATATCCTGTTATATCTGAAGGTTAATGCTCTAATAGGGCAATAATATATCTTACTTGTAAGAACTTAAGATGAAAATCAGATGTCAAAAAAGACAATCTTTCTGTAGCTTTTATTTAGATTAAGTGATGCAGATTTAAATTTATAGAAAATGAACCTGATCTGGTCCCATTGGTGATGGTAATAATTGTTTAAGTTCTTTTTCATCACTCTAGTGTTGCAGGCTCCACAGCTAACAAATGTAGAGCATGACCTTCTGTCCACCAGGAATTTATACTTTTGGTTATTGCATTTTAGAGCACTTGTTTTAGCAAATTCTGGCTTCCACTGCTTTACCAGGGCTGCCCCAGGCCTCTAGGTACCCCTGGCACCTGCTTCCATATCAGTAAGGGAGAGAGGAAAGCAGTAGGACAAAAATGATAATAAACAGGAGAGTGAGTTAGGAAGGAGGATAAAAGGCAAGAAAGAGGCTGGAAAATATGGACAGAAGGTGGTTAACTGGAAAGTGCCACCAACCAGGGCTCCGGTTGCCTCCTGTTGGCCCCTGTACACTGGGTTATCTATTCTTGTACTAGGATCATATTCTCTGCCTGAAAATAGACCAACACCGTCAGCATTGTATTGGATCCTCTTTGTTATCTGCCTAGTAAAATGCCTCCAGTCAGAAATGGCTTAGAGTACAAGACTCCTTCTAGAGAGAACAAAGCAATTTTAATAGCTGAGAGAATTTGGTGTTTTGCTTGCTTCCATTGAAATGTTAGGGTGTTTCATTGCTTGGAAAGGAGAACAAGGAAACCTTTCATTTTTAAGGAAGACTTAGAGGGCAAACTGGGTGGTGCCTGGCAAAGTGGGTGTTTCCTAGTGAATGACATTTGGTTTCTTTTTATAGTTGAAGACAGTCTACTCTTAAGCTTATTGTTTCACAGGCAAGAGAGCATGCTGGGCAATATGAGTGGAATTTTTACATTTGACCTCAGGGTCTGCTTTCTCCCTCAGAGTTTAGAGCCGCCATGAACTTGGCTTCTGAATTTATAAACATTTACTGGTTTCAGATTCTGCTCTCAGTTTACTTATCTTCACCTTGTAGATTATTCAAAGTAAAAAGAATAGAAACATACCTGGTAAAGAAATTAGAAACATACCCGTGAACATCTAACAATAAACACTTTAAGATAAGACTGGGATTTCTTAAATTCTTCATTTATAAATCATTGTAGCTGCTTTATTCCTTTATTTTCCCAGCTGTTGCAAGTCATCTGTGACATCCTTGCTTAAACCTTGCTCTTAGTTATTTCTGTCAAGGCATGCGAACATTTCTTGATGTTCAGAATCCTAAATCAATTGTTACTTTCTAATATGTACTCAAGCTAATTTTCCAATTATTTTTCTCAAAAGCTGAATTTTTACACGTATTATAAGACACATTTTTAGGGGACAAATGCCCATAATCCAAACAACTTGAACTATTTCCTGTTTCCTGTTTGTACCTTAATTCCCAGTGTTTGTCCTCATGCATACGGATTTTTGCCCAGTTGCAGTGTGCCGCTTCATGTTGTTATTTTCATTTAATATTTATCAGATTGTCTTCCAAAAATTTTTTAAATATTTGTTTCCACTATTCTTTAGACGATAGAATTTTTTTAGAGATTTATATTTAAATGATATACTAACATTTGAAACATATTTTCTGAGGCTGATGCATATTGTGGTCCTAACACCAAGATGTTTTCATTGTCTCTCATAATTTACAGATGTGAATGGGATTCGTGTCAGTCACTTAATTCCTCTTAGATGTAAAAGTGAGCTTTCCAGGAAGAATATGTAACTTTCGATTAGTTGTTTTCCTGAATAGTTTGTTTAAAGTGTAATAGTTTGTTTTCTGCCTTTACTCTCAATTTGATTTTTTAACCAGAATTAAATCTTGAGCTCATATTATATCATTTTATTTTTTAGAATCACTTATTGTATTTGTCATACTTAGAAACATTTTTCAAGCAATAAAAACTTCTAAATAACTTTTAAGTATGCCAGAATTTATTCTATTTAAAAATTTTTTTAAAATTTTTGTCATGATGAACTTTTCTTTCCCTTTTGTCACTGTTCTCTTGCCTTGATTGGCAGCATATTGGAAGTGTTAGCTTTGTGGTCCTATTGTATGTACACTGGTTAACTCTCTTCACTGCAGGTTTTGGTAGTTGAGCCATAGTCTCTACCATGTGCATTCACTTGATATTGAGGCAAAACAAAGAATAATTAACATACTCAGAGGCTCCTAAAACCTCATTTTGGAGGGTCGTTTTCTTCTCTCAGTCTTTCTCCAGAATTGTCACTTAGGAGAAAAAAATTAATTTGTCTCTGTTTCTCTGCCTGCTTTCGCCTGAGATTGCACACAGTTGTGCGTTAGAGAAATTACGTGGGCAGAAATAGAAATGAGATGTCAATCATCTGCAAAACAAGCCTTCACTTGCATCTCAGTATTTGATTTGAAGGCCTGGAGGGTTGCCTGGCGGCAAGTAAGCAGTCAGGGAGTTTTTGTGGGGTGAATGATGGATTCATGAACAACCCACTCAGTGAAACCACATGGATTTCTCAGAGGTTGAAATCTGACATCTCCTTCAGTTTTGTTCACTTGAGATTCAGAAGCTCGTCCTCTTTGTCAAACTATATTAACTGCTACAATGTTAGTAATAACGAAAGTAATATTGTTTTCTAAGTCATGAACTGACGTATCTGTGTATCACACTTTTGTTTCTAAAGGAAGTAGAAATTCGGAACAAAGACCTGGAGGGACAACTGTCTGACTTAGAGCAACGTCTGGAGAAAAGTCAGAATGAACAAGAAGCTTTTCGCAATAACCTGAAGACACTCCTAGAAATTCTTGATGGAAAAATATTTGAACTAACAGAATTACGAGATAACTTGGCCAAGCTACTAGAATGCAGCTAAGGAAAGTGAAATTTCAGTGCCAATTGATTAAAAAAATACACTGTCTCTCTTCATAGGACTGTTTGGGCTCTGCATCAAGATTGCACAAAAAATTTGAATATCACTCCTCCAGGAAGAGGATCTTTTGAAAATTGGAATTGTATATTTCAGTGTAAATTTTAGAATTCAGCTTGTAGCTAGTTGGGGAAAAAAGAGATGAAAAACTTGAACTACAAATTACCTCCATGTATATTATTGGCCATAGTTAACTAGAAAGTTATAAATAGACACTTAATGCAATCTTTTTTTCCGATATTAGCCAATGGGAGAATTAACAATGTCTGGGTCACATCCCCTTTTTGTGTTCAACACAGTGAAGGTTATCTGCTTTTTAAATTAATTTATTTACGATATCTAAAGCTGTGTTTTGTGCAAAAACTTAGTGATGAAAGCCCTGTCTTTTGTTGTAATCTGAATAATTTCTCAGGATATTTTTGCACTGCCGAGAAGCAGTGCCATTACCAGTTAATTCTTGCCAGGAGTGAGAGAGCTGCATCTTTCATTGAAACATACTTGCTATGATTGGGTGTATAGAGTTCTTCCCTTCTTTACACTGGAAGAGATTTCACTCTGCTGACCACGCTGGTACACTCTGATGGTCTCTAACCTTGTCCGCTGTGGAGTTTACTTTTCCATGTTGATTCCATGTATTTATGAGAAGATGTTGTCTCCCATTTTATTACACATTTTAAAGCCAACTAACGAAGGCAGCTGAGTCCCTCAGAAATTTTTCTTTTTAAATTTCTAATAAATTTGACACACAGTACTGAAATATAGCAGCCGTCACTGACGGTCTGGTCTAGCAATGTTAAGTCTATTTACAGAATATGCAGTTACATTTATTTATATATTTTGCAAGAAATCTTTTCTGAATGATCAATGCATTTCAATTTACAAATAATAATGGTTATTGGGGAACTGTCTATTATAGATCATTTTAAGGTGTATAGCTATTTTAAAGGGGACCCATTTCCATCAAACAGCCGATCAGAGGACTATTGGGATTGGAGCTGTGTACTCTGTCTGGGTCTTCACGTCAGCCACATCTCTAGTCAAACCTCACAAGGCAATATTCTGAACTGTTAACTAGGCATTTCAAAACAGGAATTCAATTCAATAGGCTCTTCTCAGTAAACAGGTTTTAATGTTGTTTTGATGTAATTTTAAAGGACTTTCGGCAAACATGCATTTCTTTATATATTTCTTTTAAGAAGCTATTTTAAAAGTAAGCCAAGTGCTGTCTAGTCTGCATATGGAGTAGGAACTGCATCAGAGTCCATATATTCTTGCTGTGCGATGCCTGTGATGCTGAGGGAGTGTTCTTTCTCAAAGTGTTTGCTTGAGTGTCTGACTCGAGGAAGTCTGCAAATGCACTGACTCTGTTTGTACCCCAAAAAGATTGAATTGTTCAATACAGAATTAAGGTAATTAATCAATTTGTAACCATTTTTTCACTCACAAACAGCTACTCAACACTAAACAGTTGTTTTATAAATGTATGTGTATGTATGTAAATACATACATATTAATTTATATTAGAGTGAAAAATAAATGGTTTGTTTCTAAAGTTAGTTTCTAAAGTGAGTTTTCAGGTGTCTCTGAAAAGTTTATATCAGACCCTTTATTATCGTGTATTATGTGTGCTATAACATCATATGAGTTACCTCCATCTAGTTTAGGATATCTTCCTCCCCTGTTTCTTACAGGGAAGATAATTTAGGTACACAGGCTCAGAGCTGAGAGGTCTCTCTGATAGATCAGGTACTACAATTTATTGGATTGATGAAATTAGGTAGATGTGCTTTTATCCATCAGTTTCTGAGTGACAGAGAGCACCAGATTTTAATTTAAATAGGGATTTAACACTAGGGATCAGGGAATTTAGTTTTGAAGAGTTAAAAATAAAAAAAAAAAGTATAAACTGTTGAAATGGTAAGTGAATTATTTTAATGATGTGATAAGATATTTTTAAATTTTGACATAGTTGTCATTTAATGGGAAAATAACTCACCAAAATGTCTCCACTTGAATTGTATTGATATGTGAGACATGTGTGTAATTCAATATATACATATACCCATATGTATATACAGAAAATTATTTTTAATATTTTGCTACTGCTATGAAATTTAAAATTGGAAATTTTGTGAGTTTTTTCCTTGTGCAATAGAGCCTAGATTTTTCTTTTTTTAGTGATTTAACAATTTCTTGAGGGCTGCACCTTTAAATTCCCAGATTGTCATTAGACGTGTACAGTATATGGGAGAAGGTGGACACAAGTGCACATATAAATAAAATCTTCTTACTGACTATTTTAAACATTCATTTACAGTAGGAGAGTATCTCAAGTCGTCATCTACAAGTCATAATTAGGTCATGTGCCTACTGTAGTTTTCTCCATTTCTGTATTATATAAATAAAAGTTTGCATAATAAAATTTGATTTTTCCCAGAGACAGGTATTATATAATGTATCTATATTTAGATCAAACTGTGGTAATATATTTATCAGAAAATCACACGGGGAACTATAGCCTGAACATGTGGACTTGAAGTGACACAAAAAAGGAAAGCAGAGATTGATCCCATTGTGTATAAGTTATTCTATGATAACTATGAATTCTTGTACAAAAAGCAACTGAAAAAAAAAGAAAAACAAATACAGTTTTTATTTTGAAATACATTTGTTGTTCTCTGGAGAATGTACTTTATCTTTTTCCCTCAGTCTTTTACAGATATTTAAAAGCATTAAGTGATGGCAGCATTTACTTAAATCTTACAGGTGCTACTGGATTTTGCATTAGTGTGTTATGTTGTGAAATCCTAACTTTGACATAAAAGGTTTTATAAATATTTCCCTGCCTGGAAAATTAGTTTTTGTTTCTCCTCTCTTCTTCTCTCTCTCTCTTTCTCTCTTTCTCTCTTCTTCTCCCCCTTTCTTTCTGCAGATTAAAAAAAGTTCATGAAGTTGCATCCCCACTTGGCCCTATAGAAGAACTCCAGCACCATCATAGATTTAATGTTTTGCTGTCATTGAACCGTTGGGAAGTAGAGGAAAAAGTTACATTTTTTTTTCAAGTAGAACTAAAAGACACTCAAAATTAAAACCACTATCACCTTTTAAAACTCTTTTCCTTGCCATGTTAAAATTAAATTTATTTTTTAATGTATGTGCTACAGTCTTCCAAGCTCTCTCCTTGCAGACCTGATTCTCTGTCAGTTCTGGAATGGGAGGCGGGCCAGAGGGAAAGTTTTTTTGTGGCAGTGTTTTTTTGGAAGAAATCCTTTTGTTTATTTGCTATCAAATAACTTGAAAATCATGAAATTCTGTGCTTGAAGTCATGAAATAGTCTTTATTGAATTTTTGTCTTCTGGATATTTAATAGCATTGTTCCTTTATCATTCATGAAGTAAATTAATTTATATAAAATCTTAAAAAAGAAAACTTTCAGGTAAGAAGTAGTTGAGAATGACATATTTTTAGAAATTTCTCAAGTAGGATACTGTCCTATAATAAGTATTTGTTGAGGAGATAATTTTTATGTGAGAGAATATTTTTAAAATTACTAGAAAAGGATCGTTTTAGAATGGAAAAAATGTATCATTCACCTTACTCGAAATTGTGAAAGTGTATTTTTTCCTAATATTCATGTTAAATTGGACCTCAAATTTTTATGACAGTTTTTCTCTATGGGAAGCTGATATATAGATGTCACACAAATAGAAGCATAGTTATTGCATTAAAGAAATGAATGTTTTTCATTTTTTGTTTATATATTACCTAGTAGAATAGCTAACAGTTTTATCCAAAACAAAACACTCAAAGACTCAATCAGCACTACACTGCCTAGTGATTTCTGCTGGTACACTAGATAGAAAGGAAACATTGTAGGTCATTTTTATGAAAAACAGGTGACCCAGGGAGAGAAGTTAGATCTAGTCAATCCTCTGGGCTCTTTGAGGACGCTTCTCTCCTTTAGATTAAAGGACACATTCCAGAGGACAGCAGGAGCACATCCGGTGGGAGAGGATATTTTTTGTGGAAAGAGCCAGCAAAAAGCAGGAGCACAGTGACTTCAGTTTTTATCTAAAAGTACATCAGGACAGCCAGAGACACATAAGTGCTACTTCCTACCTTGCTGCTGCTTTTAACTAAACATGTTGGAATTGCCCTAATGAATTCCAAAGGCTTTCAAAAGATCCTGTCATTTGTCTTGTCGGGATTTATAACCTAATATGAGACACCTAATATTCAGAACTCACCATTCTGTGGGATTCTGACCTACTTTTGTCAATTATTTTAACATCAAATCTACCCAGGGCCAGAAATATTACTTTGCTTTCTCCTGATAACACCAAATTAAGGTGATAATGGGTGCCTAATAAATGGAAAATTAAGCCCATTTCTGTGTAGAAAAATGTCTTTTGTGGGTATTTTTTTCTATCAACATTCCTGATTTTGTTATCTGTGTTTTTCAACTATGTTACTATATATGCGTATGTATAATAAGTCATATCTGTGTGACTTGCATATATGACTTATTTGATTGTGATACCTTAGGTAGAATGACTATTTCAGAAAACATGGCTAGAAAGCAGATAGACTTGAAGTGAATGCTGTCCTGACCATTTCAGTATGAAACGGAACAGAAAGGGGTGTTTGTTGAGTATCTGCTGTATGACAGGCCCTGTACTGTTTGACATTTCATTTCTACGTGTAGAGGCCTTGCAGGGGTGTCCTCTGGAAGAGGGCGGGGGGGAGGAAGGAAGGCGGCTCGGATGTTTGCACTCGCTGTGTGCCCAGTGATCGGTCTGGTCAGCTGGTACCACAGTCAGAAGGGGGAGATCTTGCTTGTGTTTCTGGTACAGTTTTCCCTCCAGCTTGTCTGCCTTGCCTCTCGAATATCTCATTAGGGCACTTAACTAAATACTTTATACTCGCTCTTCTTGAACAACCTCTTCAGCCTCGTTTGGTGTTTACATGCTTGTTATTGTTCAGTTATAAATCATACTTTGTTTGCAGGTGTCATATTTATGCGATATGTTTTAGTCTTAAATTTTTAAAAAAAATTTACAGCCTTCAGATAATCCAAGGAAGTTATATTTTATATGCAGAATTTCAGTTTATAAAATTTAAGTAGCAAACTATTTATAAAGGCCTTGGGAAGGTAATTCATCTCTTAAGTTTCCTAATGAAACAAGTTGTAAACCTGTAAAACTCATTCTCCAACATTATATAGTAGTTCAGTAGGATGCAGGTTTTGCAGTCAGTACTGGGAGACTTTGTGGTCAATTATGGTTCCACAGAAGTTAAGGCCTCTGCAGGCTATCTAGCCATTAGATCAGCCCTAGAAGTAACTCATGGCCCTTGGATCTTTAGATGAGTGATACCCCTCATATAAGTGGAATCATACAATATTTATCTTTTTGTGTCTGGCTTATTTCAATTAGCATGTTTTCAAGGTTTATCCATGTTGTGGCATATATTGGAATTTCATTCCGTTTCAATGCTGAATAATGTTCCATTGTGTGGATATACCACATTTGGCTTATCCGTTCATCTGTTGATGGACACTTGGGTCATTTCCACCTTTTGGCTCTTGTGAATAATTCTGCAGTCAACATTCCTGTATAAGTATTTGTTTGAGTCCCTGCTTTCATTTCTTTGGGTATATTCCTGGAAGTGGAATTGCTAGATCTTATATAATTCTATGTTATCCTTTTGGGGAACCACCAAAGGATTGAGTTTGAATTGGATTAATTTAAAAGATTCATAGAGCAAGGTGCCATCTCACTGGAAAATCACAGTCATGGGGTTATTGTTTTGTTAATAGACCTGTAAGTGATCCATTGGCCTCTAAATCATGCCTTTTACTCTCTTAGTTAAAACATTTATTGAGCACCTGCTATGTCCCAGGCCCCATCTGAAATAGAGACTGGAGGGAGAAGCTCACAATTTAGTACAAGACACGGACAGTTACTTTATAGTGCAAAGGTGCAACGGTAATGGAGAGTACTAGCGCAGGGGAGCCCCAAGGGAAGAAGAGTCAAGAAGTCTTTCCCAAAAGAGACGACACTCAACTGATTCTTGATGGAGGAGTGGGAGCCAGCTAGTTGAATAAGGACTGAAAGAGAATTGTAGAGAGTATGTCATGTGCTAGAGCTCAGAGGGATGAAAGAATTGAGACGTTTAGAAACTTAGAACGGGTTAGCACACTGAAACATAGGCTGTAGGGAAGGATATGGCAAAAGATGGTGACGGAGAAGTAGGCAAGCGGTAGATGAGGAAGGACTCTAAGTCATATGAAAGATTGGGGTTTTTATTTTGAAGGTAATGCAGAGATACTGAAGGATTTTTTGTAAAGAAGTGATGTGATAAAAAAAAAAAACTGTTTTACAAGTCTAGGTAGTTATGCAAATCACAATCCCTGTTGAGAGTCTGCTTTATGGCAGTGGCAATGGGAAAGGAGAAGATGGAATGGATTCAGGGAATATTTAGGGGGTAGAATCAGTAGGACTTCTTTGCTAATGAAGATGGCGAGGAAAAGAGAAGAAAGCCAGATGACTCCTAAGTCTCTTGAGTTGGACAACAGGGTGAACAATCCCATTTACTGAGATAATGAATTCAAGAGGGGGAGGGGCTTAGTTTGGGTGGAGTCAAGGAGGTAAGACAAAGCAAAGGCAAAGGTGAGAATGATGAGTTAGTTCCATTTTGAGTTTAAGATGCCTATAGACTATCCAACTGGAGATGTGAGTCTAAATGGAGCTCAGGAGAAAAATATGAGCTGGAGATATTTGGGAGATGTTAGCTTATGTAATGGTGGTTGAGGGCATGAGAAATGAAGAGAATGTCAAAGGGAAATGTCACTTTGGGCCAGGTGCGGGACAAGAGCTTATGAAAGAGACAGAAGGGATGGCCAAGAGGGATGAGTGGACAAGGAGTGGGGACTCATGGAAGCGTAGAGTGGAGGTTCAGAAAGCCAAATTTCACTCCAAAATAAATCAATCCACTCATGTCTTGAGGCAGTGATATTCAAACTGCCTTGAGATCCTTCCTTAATATTTGATTTTAGAAATATTTTAACTTCAAAAATTAAAAACCAACAAACTCAAATATGCTGTTTTTAACATATTAAAATGTTGAAATCCAGCAAACACGAGTACTAGGTTAACTGTTTTTGTGCAGAGGCCAGAATAAGGCCATCCGTGGTACATGAAAGAGCATCTTGGTATTTCAAGGTGAGCTCTGAAAGAGCGGCTACCATTTCTTAGGCTGAATCAGAGCTTTCTCAGTACTGTGCAACTGAAACAAAATACAGAGATGGGGTCACCTAAGAAAACCTCTGTCTTCTGTAAACCCAGTCTCAAATATTTATGAAAATCACTTTTCTTATTGACTTGTTACTTAAATTACGTTACATGCTGTTCCTTCTGTTAACATATTGGACTTCCATGTAGCTGTCATTTCTAAACGGTTGCGAGGGGGGGAAGCTACACCCAAAAAGAAGTTATAGAACTTGGCTTATTAATCTTTCTGTGGCTCACCTGACTCTCCAAGCCAAGTTCTAGAGGTTTAAGTATACTACATATGTCTTTTTAACTGTGTTATTTTGAACTGAATTCACCACTAGGACCAGGTGATTTTGTGTTTGCATTGCTGTAGAAAGTTCAGAGTTAACATTTCTGTTATCTTAAATGATCCTTACTCTTTTTTTCATATTGATTCATAAACAGATAACTGTATACAAATTATCTCTGGTATAAATTATCTCAAAGGATGACAACAACAATAACAAAATACTCTGTATTTGGTTTTAGACTGCTGTATGGTATTTGATTTTTATTTCTAGTTTAAGTTAAAAATTAGCTTGAATTCCTTGAGTAGACATGACTTGCGCTACTTGGGCAACAAATTAGAGCATGTTAGACATTCCAGAAAGAAAAGAGGAGCTACTGGTTCTCAAAGTTGGCTCCAAATAATCCATAAAATTTGCAAATCACTTGTGAATTGTCAAATAAACTCTACCTTTTAAACCACTTTTGTTCCTATTTTTCTATTTAATGATTAATCTCGGTCTCCTTTAGCAGAGAATTGATGTTAGAGCACATTCTGTGCATTAAAATCCTGTGTTCCACATAATAGTATAAAATAGAACTTCACAGTCTGTGGCGCATATCACAGTTCACAACAAATTTTCACAACAATGTCATGACCTAAGTATTATTGTTATCCCCATTTTATAGATTTTAGAGAGGCTGAGATTCAGCAAGATTAAGTGGCTGGCCAAGTAAGAGGCAGAGCGAGGACTAGGATGCAGGGGCTCTGCCTGCTAACCCTGTGCCCTCCCGCTCCATCGGGCCTGAACTAGGAACTGCAGACCTTTGTTGAGAAGGCAGGTACAAAAGTTTATCAATTCGCAATATTTAACAACCTATCAACGAGAAAAATCGTTCGTTTTCCATTTCACAATGATATTATGTTTTTGAATCTGTATCTCCTTGCTTCTCTCCTTTTTTTAGGGGAAAAAACCCTTTATTTTGATGATGCAGTGGTTCATATGTGCTTTCTTTTTGCAAATGTTTTTAATAGTGCAGATAAAGCGAAAGTCACTCTTGACCTGTCAGTTCCATCCCTAGAAATTACTGCTGTAATCTATTTATGTCCTTTCAGGATTTTTATACGCATTTACATGCAACATACATGTGCTGATGGAAATACCTTGTTGTTGTAGGGGGAAGGGAGTACATAAATTTTATCACATGGTATGTCTTACTCTACAGTTTGCCGTTTACTTAATCTTTTTGGAAGTTCTGTCCAAGTCAGTACATAGAGACTTACCTCATCCTTTTTAATCCTTCAGAGTATTCCATTTTATGGATTTATCATGGTTTATTTAAGAATTTCCATATTTTCTCTTTCCTGTTTTGCTCTGGCCGCGTCGTCCTGACCTTGAGGCTCCTTTGCTAAGTTTTAGGGGTATTCAGGATTGATTACTGCCCAGTTACCAAATGTCCCATAGTGCCTCTCATATCCCCAGTCGGAATGAACTCTGGATGAATAAATTTTCCCAAAAACTGATACTCAAAAAAAAAAAGTTTTAACTGATCTTGATGAAAACCTTTCTAAATTATACTACAAGCAACACCTAGCAACATGCCATGGATGTGGTAGTTGCTCAATAAATGTGCTGAATGACTGAACATGCCTTACTGCTTTAGAAAAGAGAAGACGCCCAATGTAAACTTCAGCCTCTGTTTAGTGACTTGGTCCACCAGCTGTTGCACAGTGCCACCAAGTGGAGATAACTGGGGGACTGCCAGGGGTATGAAGGACAGTTTAAAAACCAAAGCACTGTGCTTTATAGGCTTCAAAGTGGGGAAGAAGGGGACAGGGTTAAAGAGGAAAGGAGGAATAGAGAGATGCTGGAACTGTGGCGTTTCCAGACAGTGTCTCCCTCGTATGCCAGGAGGTCTTGGCACCTTTTTGATGGCTCTGCTTCTGGTAGCATCCCCTGCCAGTTGGCTGTTCATTCAATCAAACATTTTGTGGACTGGGAATGCAAAGATGCTCAGACACAGTCCCCACCCTCAAGAAGCTTATCGTCTAGTGAAGAAAGCCTGTGTTTTAACCAAGAGGTGCAGTAAGACATTAATGTTATAAAGGGAGCCAGAGCAGTGGCATTTGAGCTGAGATGTAAAGGGTGAATAGATATCCTCTTTGAAGACTCAGGTGATGGGCAGAGAGCCTGGGAGAGAGGGTACATCACAAGAACAAAGAGCCATCCACTCAGATGCAGTCTGACACCCTGGTGGACCCATCAGTGACAGCTTGGGGCACCAGAGCAAACGAGGCAGGTTCCAGATGGGAAGCTTGTCTCGTGTCCTTGGCAGTTCTGACGTCCCAAAGGCAGTGGAAAGCCGCTGAAACCTTAAGGAGGGAAGTAACATGATTGGATTTACATTTTAGAGAAAGTAAATCATTCTGGCCGTGGTATCAAGAATGAATTCAAGGCTGTGTGAGGTGATAGCGGGGTTAACTAACCTTGTTGTGGTAATCATTTTGCAATATATAAGTATATCGAGTCGACACATTGCACACCTTAAGCTTACGCGGTGTTTATAGCTCAGTAAAGCTAAGGGGAAATATGGATTAAAGAAAGGTTCTGCAGGACCAGATTCAGGATGACCTTTTTTTAATTGTAGGAATCCAGGTAAGAGACCCAAAAGAACCTAAACATTGGTAATGATGCAAAAGCAGCAGAACTAAATATGAGAGATGTTCAAGAGGTAGGTGATGGGTGTTATTTTGAAATTTTTAATTTCTGCTGCTTTCCTAGCATTTATTGCTCCTTTCCCTTCCCCCGCCCCCAATTCAAACAACAGCGAAAGCGTTCTGTGCCATGGCCTTTGGGATTGGGTTGTTACTGCAGTAATTGACAAGGGAGTAAATTCTCTACTTGTGAATTTCTCCCCTCAAATGAAATTAAAAAAAACAAAAAAATTACACCCTCATTTGAGAAAGAAGAGGAATTGAAGGGAAATAAGATGCAAGAGGGTGGCAGTATCTCTAAGAAGAGGCCCTGAGCTCTGCTCCCCTCCCCCAACACACCAGCCTTAGGTCAGATTTGGGGGATAAATAAGTGGACCTCTGGACAGAATGGAGGATCGAATAGCAGGGGACACCCATGCCTCAGTTTCCAGGTTTGCCTACAGAAGAATTCCACTGAACCCGGACAATGCAGCAGCCACTGAGAAGAAATGGCAACATGGCGTGTCTCAGCTAAGATAGTCCCCAACAAGTTTCTTGGGTCCCCAGAGTGGCATAGGGCATAGGGAAGCATCTGGAAAGTTTCCCTGCCACACCCTCTCCAGCAGCTGTAGAAGTAATTGACAAAGGAGCCAATGAATGGGGACAGAGGGTCACCTGCATGGATCTGAGACCAAAGACCAGATGGACATCTCCGTGGATGTTGGTGCAGAAAGGCGCCAGTAAGCGAGGCCAGAGGGAACCCAGCTGTCCAAGCAAATGCCAGCATCAACAGAGCCCACCACTCCCCCCGCCCTCCAAGTACTGACATTGCACAGAACTTAGCTGTAACCCCAGGGAGGAGGTGGTGGGAGGAAGCCTAGTTGGCTGAGTTTATCTTGAGTTGACCAAAACAATGTTTCTGCTGCTAGGCAGAATGTATTTTAGAACAAAATTGAGAAGAACAAAATTATATTCTTTGCACACCCTCATTGTGACCTGTGAAAATGTACCCACCACCAACAGACTTTTCAGGACTTGGCAACTGTCTGGTGGACTTCTAGGGTTCCAGATTTGGTTTAGGGAAAGATAGTTCTGTTTTGGACATGTTGAGTTTGAGGTGCTTCTCCAGAAGTCTTATGAATCTGAAAGTTGGGAGAGAAGTGTAGGCTGGAGAAATGAATTTGGAAGTTACAGAAGTAGGTGCAGGCTGTTGGTGAGGCCGTGAGTAGATGAAATCAAATAGGGGGTGGAGAGGAGAGGACGGAGCCCAGGGAAGTCCTGACATTTAAACGGGCGAGCAGAGAACATGGAGACAGAAAAGAGCCTGTGAAGAAAGGTCCAAAATGACCTTGAGAAGAGTACCAGGTGACACCAGATAATCATATTGATAACTATCATTTAATTTCACAGTAAATCAGTAGGATCCAGCTTCCAGGATAGTTCAGGGTTACAAACTAAAATTCTTCGTCACATCTCTTCTTATTGACCAGGAAAATGCCTGTCTCATGTCCAAACTTGAGGCCACATCCTGGTTGCCTCGGGAGGCGGGATCCTGACTACAGGGCCTAATTTTATGCTAATGTGGTGCAGCCTCACTTCCCTCCATGGTGTCCCTGCAGAGGAGACCCTGGTTCATGTACACAGGGGACACTTGTGCGTGTAAGGTCAAGGTGCTATCAGGACTTTTTTCCACTGTTACCCAATTCTCCTTTTAAGGAAAGATCTCCATCGCAAATTATTTCCAGAGATTAAGACTACACAAATTTGTTCTTTTGGGTCTATGCTGCTTATTTCTAGGTGATGAGAACTGCTTAAATCCATCATCCCCTCATCACCCTGGATGCCAGGGAGCTAATACCAGGTTTGGGGCTTAAGAGCTTGTTCCTCAGAGAGGAGTTCTTGTAATTCTAGTTTTTTCCTTCCTCTTTGCCCTTATTTGTTTCTGCTCCTACTTTCTGATCATGTTATACTGGTCTGATGGTATATTTCCATAATAACCCATTCACATATTTTTTGACTTTTGCAAGAAACAGAGTAGCTAATTAAAAAGTAAAGGATATGTTGTCATAATTTTGCAGATTTTTAAACTGTATCTCTAAGGTTGACCATTGGTCTATGGTAGTACCTGCTGTCTTCGTTTATTAGTTACAAAGTTCATTCTGATAAATAATTTAGAGAAGTTTTTTCCCAATAGTCAATCTGTGTATCAATGACAATAACAAAAATTACACACTTGATTGATGAAATAGAGCGTTTAAGGACACAAGGTGACCCCAGGGCGGTGAGATCAGGAAGTTTTCCTCTTTAGTCTGTTAGCTCTGCTGATCCATCACGACCATGTTGCTTAGAACTGTGGCCACTGATCTTGTAAGTCGTCAGTATAAACTCTTCCCTCCTCTAATCCTACGTCAAATCCCGTAACAGGCTTCTTGCTTTGACAGTTGAATTACCATGAGCAAGAACTCAACAAAAATCAATAACGTACCTTCCCCTGCACTGTGCTGGGTTCCCAACTGTGGGTGTGCTTGCTTTCATCATTTTGGACTCAGATCTGTTTTAGGTGCCAGGATCTACTTTTACTGTCACCAGGCAGGAGGATACAGGCTTCTTCTAAGGTAAAGACTGAGTATTTGCCCAGGAGCCCTGCCAAAGATTGCCCCCGGGGTAGGGTGCAGCCTCCTTCAGAGAGTGGAGAACAGACCATACGATTGTTCTCTCTCTCGGCTGCCTACTAACTTACCCGTTAAGCCACCTGTGCCAGGTTGCGCTGCAGTTACCAGTTGCCGTTGCTTTAATTCTCCCAGCTTAGATGGCCCTGAGCCGCCCGAACTGAAAGTACGATGAAACTCTCCTTTGAACAACGCTCATCGCAGAGCTGCACGCAGCTTGGGCCCTCGCCACTACCCGCTAAATATTAGCTTGGGTCCCAACAAAGAGAAAAGGTCCGAACTCTCCTTTTGGCTAATGATTTGCTCATCAAACCAAGATGTCTCAAACCTGTAATTCTAGTTGTAATTGCTTTCCCTATCGGTTTCATTCTATTTGAAAGAGCAATAGCCACAAAAGAGGGGAATAGGAACTTTCATTACCACATGGCGTGTGTCAGACACTCTGCATGCTGTGTCATTTGGTCCCAATAACAGCCTGAGAGGTAGGGGCTCTCCTTCACAGATAAACACCCAGAGACTCCGGGAAACCATTGGTCACCCAACGCTACACAGCAAAGGATGGAATCCAGTTTGCACTCAGACGGGCTTAATTCCTATTTTTCTGTAAGAGGCATATTTTTCTATGCCAACCTCAGCATTGAGAGAAGGAGAGAAAGATAACAAGAAAAACGGAGTTGACTGCTTACTGAAGAGACTGTAACAAGCTTGGAGCTAGGTGGCTGTGGCTGGAGTTGCTAGGGCAGAGTCCTTGGGAAGATTCCTGAATTGTTGACCATGATTCATCCAGTCCTTCCTGTTGCCTGGTTTGTTATCTGATCCCAAGACTGTGCTGTAACTTTGGGGGCGAGAAGACAGAGCTAAGAGTCCATGGAGTCCTCGTACCTCCCGCCCGAAGCCTCTATTCTGATATGCCTACTTCATGCATCAGGAGAGAAATCCAGGCAAGAAAGTGGCAGCAATGATTGAACTACGCTCTAGATACAATTTCCTGCTGTGCCGGGGGCGCTAATTCATGTGGACTCAGAGGAACCTCAGGGACAGGTTTTTGGAAAATCAGACCCCAGGGTTCTGGAAGCTAAAAATGCTGGCAGTAATGCGGATAGCACTTGGTACTCCTGCTACGGAGCGCTGCACTCCTGTCTCCCTGCCCTCTGGAAAGAGTCCAGGGTTGCTGGAGTCGGGATCACATAAGAGGGGGTCGGTAGTAATAAAGGTGAGACACCCCATTCCTCCACCGAGGGAGCCTTCTTAGCCTTGCCCTATACATTCTCTAGTAAAGAACCCCTTCCACTTCGGCCTCGTTGGGATCCCGGATTTCAGAGTGAAGATTCTGGTTCCACCTTGTCTGAATGCTGAGACCGTTTTTGTTGTGGACTGGGGGCTGGCAGGGTATCTTCAGAGCCAGAATACGGACGGGCTCCTTAAAAAGCTGCAGCTTGGTGCAGCGTGAAAACCACAGAACTGCTTTTGACATTCAACTTAATCTTCAGGCTATAATACCAGCTGCACTGCTGGACGGGGCTTGGCTATCTCCGCAGAGCCTGCTCTGCTTTTGAGAAAACTGACAAATTTGGAAATGTGATAAAGGTAACACTTTTCTGTAAGCGGTTATTTCTTCCTCTTTATTATTTGGTTCAAAGAATTTTTGAATTTCATTCCAATCTTTTCACTTTGTGTGTCAAGAAAAAGAGTCATACCAAGAAAGACTTGACCAATATAGTCTTTTCATATCATAAATTCTCTTCTCAAAGTTGTTTTTTTCTGAGAGGAATGAAAGTAATTTTATTTGTTGTTGGGTGATGGTCAAATGCTTTCAAGTGACCTGTTTCTTCCTTTAAATGAGCATTTTCTGATCTACCTGAGTGCAACCCTTACAATGTAATGCATCCAGTGGCATGCCCTCCGAAATAAGATTTGCTGTTAGTGCTAAAGATGATTTCACAAATATCCCTCCCAGGATCACACGAATGTTGACAATAGAGAGCAAACATGAACTGATCTTTTTAAATTAGATTTTCGTTAGGCCTATGTTTTGGATTAAGAAAGAGATGTGGTCAATGGATTTTATTCCTTTCTGTGTGTGTGTGTGAGGAAGAGTGGCCCTGAACTAACAACTGTTGCCAATCTTCCTCTTTTTGCTTGAGGAAGACTGTCACTGGCTAACATCCGTGCCCATTTTCCTCTACTTTATGTGGGACGCTGTCACAGCACGGCCTGAGGAGCGGTGCTATGTCCGCGCCCAGGATCCAAACCTGTGAACCCCAGGCTGCGGAAGTGGAGTGCACGAACTTAACCACTACGCCACCAGGCCGGCCCCAATGGATGATTTTATTCCACTTTTATAGCGAACGGGAATGAAAAAGGGAACAAAATATTTCCACACTGGACTCCTCGTGAATGAATTCAAGCAAAGTTCATTACTGGTGGTTTCGCCTTTGGCTGGGTGTGAAGTGTGCCCGCAGAGGAGCTGACTTGCTCCCCGCACGAGAAGTGGAGGTCTCTGCACACGTCTGCTAAGTCCCAGGGGCTTCTGGGGCTTTGTCAGCTCGTGCTAAAAAACATTTTTTCCCCATCAGGTTCTAGGTGGAGAAGGCATGTCATCCAGTATAAGGGATGACTGGGTCATTTCTAACTGTGACAGGCCACGAGACTAACAGCGTGAGCCAGATCCCAGCGCGGGGCGGCTCTGCCTGACGTTTCCTTCCGTGGACTCCACACACTCGCGTTTGCCATGCAGTGTACACACATGTGTGACCTGCCAGTATCTTGAACATGCCCAGCAGCCCTGTTTTCGGCAGGTCCCTTCATCTCCGCAGGCCCCAATTCCTCCTCTGCAAAGGAGGGAAATGGTCTATAACTCGTTCCAATCTCTTCTTCTGTCTCTAGAATATTCAATACATCAAGAGAAGGAGGGGGTTAAGACTCAATGCCTCTAAAGAAACTCTAAGGTTTCTGTCATCCGAGGGCAGAGGTGTGCCCGGCAATCAGTTATGGTTGTCTCAAAATGCTGTTAACTTTCTTTCAACATATACCTACCATCTGATCCCGCCATTTACTCCTAGCTGTTTACACAAGAGAAATAAAAACCTGTCCACACAAAGACTTGCACGTGAATCTGGATTCCCAATAGCCCCGAACTGGAAATAACTCAAATGCTCATTAACAGATGAATGAACAGAGTACATTCCATCCATACAATGGATTACTATTTAGCAGAACAAAGGAACACGCGACTGACACGCCAACAACGTGAATGAATCTCATTATGCCGCGTGAAAGCAGCCAGACGCGAGTCCAGGCCGTGTGGTTCCGTTTGTGTGAACTTCTAGAGAATGAAACGAGTCTGGTGGAGGAACAAAGAGCAGGTCGGCCCTTGCCTGCAGGGGTACCAGGGACCTTTTGGGGGTGACGGAAATGCTCTGTGTCTGGATTGTGGTGGGAGTTTCACAGGCGTGTGCAGCTGTCACCACTCGGTAAAGGGATACGGCTTACATGTAAATTACTTCTCGAAGTTACTGGGGAAAACTTCGTAAGCTCTTGACTGTTAAATCGGAGGCTTGAAGACAAGACATAATGGGCGGCAGTGTTGTGAGGCCGCGATATCAAAAAAGGGTTGATGAACCAGAGAGAGTCATCGTGAACCTTCTGAAAAGTGCCTTGGTTTCTGGGCAGCACATGTGAATTTGTAGAAGAAGAACTGATCTTCCACGTTTGGGCAAACCCAGATCAGAGAACCTCCTTGGGGACTAGGCAGGGGACAGGCTGGCTGGACTCCTGAGAGCCAGCCGGCTCGGCCAGGGCACGGTGGCAGGCAGCCTGCTGTCCTCTCAGCGTGTCAGGCTCCTCAGCACCAGGGGCCCCTCCTCTCTGCCTGAGGGGGTATGCGCTCCTCGGGAGGTGCCAGGCCACTTCTTGAATGTTCTATTCGGAAAGGAAGACACTGTTGGCGCATCCTTCCTTTTCAGGCCGTCTGGAGCAGCCTGCCTCAGCTGGCACCACTTGTAGAATCATAGGATGTGAGATCTGGGAGAAACCTCAGGGATTCTCCTGTCCAACTCCCCAAAGGAGGAAACTGGGGCCCAGAGAAGGTCAGTGACTGGCCTAAGCTCACACAGCCAGAGCAGGACTAAAAATCAGTGCCCTTCTGGAGTCTCTCCACTTTATTATGCTCACTCACGACTCGCTAAAAAAGTGCAGCCTAACGTCTCCAGCTGTCAAAGCCAGGTCCCGAAGCCAAGCTCAGCCTGCTGCACTTTGTCTAAATGAAAGCTGTAAAGTGGCTGGATTCTGGCTGAGAGAAAGGCAGCAAGTCCTCAGCGCTGACCTCCTGTGAGGAGACATAAGGATCAAACCTCAGCATGGGGATGAATGAGAGGCATTTATGATTATTATAGAACTTGGCAGCAATTACCAAAGCCTGTTCCGTGGTGGAAATGACCATGTTAAATTTCCATTCTTATTTGCATTTGCAAAAATAGGATAAAATTATTTCTTGGGTAGGAACGTTCTCCGTGACTGGGAAATGCTTCTTGGTCATTACTGTTCCTTTCACTCCTCGTATATTTTCCCTTGATGGCTATTGAAACAACAGATATTTTATACATTCATCCCAGCGCATTCTTCATTGAAGTGGAATCAGACTCCTCCAACAAAGCAGCTGCTGCCAGGGAGTAAATTAGGCCTTTCTGGACGCTCTGCTCACACTCCGTCCAACACGGCTCTAACTTTCAAACTACGCTTTGGCAGGCCCACGTCTCAGCAGCGTCCCCAACCTCCTCCACTCGACTCTGGCCCTTCGGAGCCTGGGCAGGGGCGGGGTGGCCCCGGGCGGAGGTGGCCCCTCTGGAGTCAGGACGTTCTTTCCCCCTGGTGTCAGGAAGGCGCCCGCGATGCTGGCACTGGTTTGGGGAGACAAAGATGGCAGTTGTGTGACTGAGCAGTGGTCTCGGCCCTTTGGAGGGTCTGCTGTGCTGGCGCCATGTTTTGCTTTTCACGCAGTTGCCCCAGAATATCAGCTGCAGAGTTTGCCAGAATGACTAGGACGGAGACTTCGGGAAGAAGGCTTAGGGTGTTGGAGAGAATCGCCGTCAGCCGAAGCAGCAGCCCCCGAGCTGTCTCCTTCCAGGAGGGGCTCCGAGGTGACCAACGACAGCGCTTCCCGGAGGCGTCGACAGCGGTGAGGCCCCACCCTTCCAGTGGTCTTGTGTTCTGTGCCGCTTTGTCTTGTCCTGATGGTCATGCTGTGTCGTGGCTGCAGCAAACGCCTTTAGTTGTCGGACACGGCGGGCACCGAGGGTGGGTCCCACGCCGGCGTCTAACGCTTCCCCCACCGAGCACTCAGGGCGGAGCCTCGGTCTTCTTCGCAGCCTACGTCCGCCCGCTCGCACTGCAGACACCTGTGTATCCACAAGGGCACGCGGTCGCTGTGTAGTAAATCCTGTTAAACGATTAGATAACTTGTTGAGCAAGCGGATAATACAAGTACTGACCTTAAATGTGGACTCACCAAATCAGAGTACTAGTGACACAAAAAATCACTGAAAACACTGTGGGGGAAGAACTGAAACTTTTTCTCCAAGATTCACCGATGACCAGAATTGATCTATGGCTATTTTCAGGTGTACTGTGTAGTGATGGAGAACTCAGCTGGGTACCAGAAAAAATCATATCCTTCCTGCCACCTCTAATCCTTTGAATTTAAATCATTCCCATCATTGAGGTCAAAGGTCTTTGGGGCGACTGAACTGGATAATTCATTTTCTTCTTATTAATTATAAACATAGTCTTTTGTTTACCTGAGAGACAGGAATACAATTGCTATTTCAAGTCACTTTTACTTTTTACTTACTATGTTTTTTATCGGCACACAAACATGCTCTAGTGTCTCTCACCTTTAAAAAAATGTCTGCCCTTAATCCTTAGAGCTATCTGTTGATGTCTCTCTTTTTCACTGAAAAACTTCTGAAAGAACCGTGCATTCACGAATTCTCTCCACTTCCTAACTTTCCATTCGCCCTCCAGACCTCTTCACTCTGGGTCTGCCCCACGCCTCCACCAAAAGTGCCCTCCCCAAGGGAGCCGGTGACCTCATGTTGCCCATTCCAGGGAGCATTTCTGAGGCCTCGTCATCCTGGAACTCTCCTCTGGGGACCGTCTGAGAATCCTTCGATGGCACCTGACAGAAAACTCAACACAGACTGTGGCAGAGAAAAGAGTAAGTTTCTGTGGTGTTTCTTTAATGATTTTCTCCCCTTTTCTTCTCTCTTCTTCCGGGCATCAATCAAATATTGGGTTAACTGAATTAATCCTCTGATGATCTGGTCTCTTGTTCACCTCCTTAGCTGTTGACGAGCTCTGAGAGTTCCCTGCCTCTGTCTTTTAAACCTTGTATTGAATTTGTGGTGTCAGCTCCCAGAGTTTTCCTCTCTAGGTATTGTTCCTTGCTCATGGAAATTCCTTTTTATTGCAACACATTCTTGTTTCACAGATGCAGTATTTTGCCTTATTTTTCTGATGAAAGTAATTTTAATTTTTGCTCTCCTAGTCTCTCGTTTTCTAAGAGCTGCTTTCTTTAGTTTGCTTTGGCCTTGCCCGTTGTATGGACTTTCTGAAAATGTCCCTGTGATTCTAAGCAGCCTTCACATTCTGCAGGGAGACCTGAGAGCCCTGGGCAGGGAGGGTGGGGCTGGCTGACTGGCCTTTGGGGTTAATGGGTCAGGCTGAGTGGGTGGGAGGCCAGCTTTGTCATTGGGTCAGTCTCCACCCCTCCCACCCGCAAACATCAACACGTGCTGGCCTTTTCTCTGGGGCCGTTTGGCTTCTCCAGAGAGAGAACTTGCAGGCTGCTCTGAGGGTTAGGGGCCCAGCTGAGGATTGTGCCCTAACGCTCCCGTGTTCAGCGTTACCTCTGTCCCCGTCTTGTACCTGCTACTGGAGTCCAGATCTTCTCTGGCTCATTTTATGCAGAGAATGAACCTCTAGTGTCTGGCCGGGGGCAGGCGGGCCTGGGAGTTGAGGGGTCTGTTCGTCCTGTTTGAGGACCTCCACTCTCCTCCTCCTTTTCACCCTTCTACCTTGTTACCACCTTCCAAAGAACACGGTGCCTCCTAGCGAGCGCCAGGCCCCTCAGGACTTGGCCAGCTTCTCAGCAGCTCACTGCAGACTCTCAGCTCAGCTCCCTCCACTCGGGGAAGTCACCGGCCTCCCAGGCATCTTCCAAACGCAGAACATTTCCCGTCCATAGTTTTCTCCTCTTCTGCCCTTTCTTCCTTCACGGCCACATTAGGGCTTTAGGAGGGAGTAGTGATAACATTTCCAGCCACTATATTTAATGGAAAGTTCGTTGGCATTCTTTACATTTTTGGATTATATTTTGATTCTTTAGGATTCATTTCCACAGAAAGTCAGCCAGAAAAGAGAAATTCTGCACTTTTCAGCTGCACCCAATTCTTTCTACAAAGAGTAAACATGCAGGTAAAGTTTTGTCAATTTAAAATGTTGCCTATTGCATAATATTCATTTTGTGAGATGTGAATGAAATTATGTCCTATTAAAGAAGGAAATGTGTGCGATTATTGCTGCCTTTTCAGATTGTCCAGGAGCCTCTATTCTAGTCTCAGATGTTCTTCTAAATGACTCAGATCTTTGTGGTTCTTTGTGAAGAATTTTGCTACCTTAAGGAGACTGATAGCCAGGCCTCTTCCATGCGCTCATTTAATCTGAAACCCAGCCGTACGAAGCAGACCGTCACCATTGTCCCCACTTTACAGGTGAACAAACTGAAGCAGAGAAATAATTTGTCCAAATCCACACAGTTAGTAGGTGTCTCCAGAGTCCCCGGTCTTAATCACTATGCCATGCTATGTTGCAACATCTTCTTCTTTTTATTTGATGAAATTTTTAAAGATTTTCCCATCTACTTCCCCAAAGAAAACTTACAATCTTAAAAGACCTAGAGGAGAGTACACACATACACACACACACACACACGCACACACGCACACAGCCAATTAAAAGGAGCAGAGACTGTGAAGTGCAGAAGTCTCAGCTGAGCCGGTTCTTCCAGGACAGCACTAAATTTGACTCTGATTTCCGGCCAGCTAATGAAAACAAGTGAAACATGTTAGATTATATGGTTCTCACTGTTTTGTAGAGCAAACATGCAAGTTATTTTGCAGAGCAAAAGGTTTTTGGCAACTGATTTCTAGAAACACTTTCTAGAATTCTAATGAAACAACTCTACCTTAAGGCTTTTTAAAAACTTTATTGTGAAATGTAATACTTACTCAGAAAAATACAAAAATATCAATGTACAGCTTACTGAATTACTGTAAAGTGAGGCCCCACCTACCATACCACCCGGTCAGGAAACCTGGCCAGCCCCGCAGCTCTGCACACGGTCCTTCTAGTCGTAAAGCTCTCCTCTCTCTCAAACGCGGCCACGATCATGATTTTTACGGCAATCATCTCTTTGCTTTTATTTTTTTCCAGATTTATTACCTAAATAATATCCTAAACACTATATAATGTTATAATGAATAATGTTTCAGTCCACGATGGACCTCATATACGACAGAGGTCCCATGAGATTGGCACCACATGGCCTATGTGTGTATTAGGCTACACCATCTAGGTTTGTCTAAGTACACTCTATGATGTTCACACATGACAAAATCGCCTAACACATTTCTCAGAATGTATTGCCATTGTTAAGTGACATATGACTCTAGTTTTGCTTTGCCTGTTTACCTTTATACGACTGGAATCATATATTAGATATACTTTTTGGCTTCTTTTGCTCAACTTTATGTCACTGAGATTCATCCCAATTGTTGTGTGTAGCTGTACTCATTTTTCTTGTTCTAGAGTACTACACTGTATGACTATAGCACATTTTAGGAACATACCACAGTTTGTCCCTTCATCAGTGGATGGACATTTGGGTTATTTTGGTTGTTGGCTATTATGAAGAATGCTGCTATAAGCATTTTTGCATGCCTCTTGATTCAAGTATATACATATTTCAGCTGGGTCACAGGGTACGCATACGTCCAACTTTTGTAGATAATGCCTAGCAGTTTTCCAAAATAGTTGTACTATTCATACTACCCACCAGGAGTATATGAAAGTTGTTTTCTAAATCCTTGACAACACTCAAAATTTTCCATCTTTTAAATTTTAGCCATTCTTGAGGATTATGCTATCTCATTTTGGTTTTAGTTACATTCTTCTTGTTACTAATGAGGTTTGACTATTTTTGTATGCACACTGGCCATTTGAATTTCTTTTATGAATTGCCGATTCAAGTCTCATGTTCATTTTTCTACTGCATTGTCTGTCTTTTCATTGATTTGTCAGTGTTTTTAAATGATGACAACTTTTATAAATTTGATTTTTTTAACTGTTTGATACTAGTACAGTCATACCTTGAGATACTGTGAGCTCGGTTCCAGACCACAATGAAGCAAATATTGCAATAAGGCGAATCCCGTGAGGTTTTTGGTTTCTTAGTGCATATGAAAGTTGTGTTTACACTACACTGTAGTCTATTAAATGTGCAACAGCATCATGTCTAAGGAAACAACGTACATACCTCAATTAAAAAACACTTCATTGCTAAAAAATGCCAGCCATCATCTGAACCTTCAGTGAATCATAATCTTTTTGCTGGTGGAGGGTCTTGTAAAAAATGCAGTATCTGCAAAACACAATAAAACAAGGTATGCCTGTATATAGGAATTCTGTTGACATTCCAATATTGAATTTTATCAAGCCATTCTTACTAACCCTTTGAATTCTAGTATTTATCTATAGATATTTTTGGATTTTCTACACACATAACCATAGTATCTGCCCAAAAATGTTACTTTCTCTTTCTTTGCAATCCTTTACCTATTCTTTTTCTTGCCTAACTGCAATGTTAGTACCTCTGACACAATGGTGAAAGGAGTGGTGATAGCGGGCATCCTTGTCTTCTTCATGATCTCAGAGGAGGCTCCACACTCCGGTAGTGCAGAAGACTTCTCCCTTTGCCACTAGAGAAGAGAGAGACTGGAGCAATTTTTCCTGGACTGTTGACTGCTCCAGGCTGAAAGTGACACACATTACTGCTTCTAATTCATTGGATAGAACTAGTTATATGGCTCTTCTAACTGCAAGGGTGCTAGCAAAGGTAGGGAAGTTTGATGGATTACCTGGTTAGCATGACTTTGCCACACAAGGGGCTGATAGAGGATAACGGGGACCAACTCAAGGAAGAGTGGGAAGTCCTCCATGAGGACACATCTTGGTGGAAACCTTAAGGATGACGTAGGAGTTTCCTGGGACTGCCGTAACAAAGGACCACAGACAGGGCAGCTCAAAGAGAGAAATTTATTGTCGCATAGTTTTGGATGCCGGAGTCCAAAATCACGGTGCTGGCAGGGAGGGAAGGCCCTGTCCAGGCCTCTCTCCTTGACTTGTAGACGGCCATTCTCTACTTCCGTCTCTTCACATCATCTTCCCTCTATGTATGCCTATATTCAAATCCCCCCCCCCTTTAAAGATACCAGTCATATTAGATCAGGGCCCACCCTTATGACCTTACCTTAACTTCACTATCTGTGTAAAGACCCTATCTCAAAATAAGGACACATTCTGAGGATTAGGATCGCAACATACAGATTTTGTGGGGACACAAAGAAGTTGGTCATTTCCAAAAAATGGGAGGGAGGATAACAGCTCTAGGAAGAGGCCAGTTTGTGCACAGGTCCTAAGGTCAGAAAAAGATTACACCTGTGGCTAGAGCTCAGCAGGCCATGGAACTGATAGGAAAGACCAAATCACATCCAGCCCTGTAGTCCGGGGGATGGAGATTTGAGATCTTATTCTAAGCACAATGGAAAGCAACTGGAGGGTTTTATGGAGGGGAGATGATCTCACCACTTTAACTGTGGGTGGAGAATAAGCTGTAGGCAACAAGAGTGGCAGTGGGAAGATCAGCTAGGAAGCAAGTGCGGCAGTCTAGGCGAGAGCCGAAGATGCTCCAGACCAGAGGGTGGTAAGGGACAGAGAAAGCAGTGGACGTGCCAGATGTGAATTCGAGTGGGTTTGGCAGGACTTGTTGGAGAACTGGATGAGGACGGTGAAGGTGAAAAGGGCAGCAAAGGTAACTTCCAGGTTCTGAATTACAGAACTGGATAAATCGCAAAAGCTGGGTAAAACTAGGGAGGGTTGAGTTCAGGTTTTGCTCGGGGGGGGGGGGGGGGTGTCAAGCGACCCATTTTGGACATGTTATATTTGAGATACGTATGAGGTATCCAAACGAGGAGATCACTAGGAGCTGAATACGTACAGATCTAGTGCTCTAAGAAGAGACACAGACCAGAGAAAAATCAAATTGGGAATCACAATGACAGATGTCATTTAGAACCTTGGGAAAGAGTGAGACTAACTAGGAAGAGAGAGGAGAGTTATGAAGAAAGTCTAGAAATATTTAGAAATGGATATTTCTTCATCTCAACCATCCACCAAAGCCAAAGTATAAACCATCATGCTTATAAATAATGCAGTGACAGTATTGCTGGAGTTGGTGAGATAATACGTCTGGCTGCTGCCTTCTACCCAATCTTAGATAACATGAGAGAGATTCATCATTGACATCAGAAGACGTTTCAGCAAGTGCTGGGTCACAGTCTATTTATGTTGCAATTTCTGATGGTTGTTGGAAGTGCTGACAGAACAGGCAATAGAGTTAAGATTCTCTTTCAAAAATTGTGAAATTGACTCATATACTTGCCCAGATAGGCTATCATATTTTTTTTTAAAAAAGATTGGCACCTGAGCTAATGACCATTCCAAATCTTTCTTTTTTAATTCTTCTCCCCAAAGCCCCCAGTACATAGTTGTATATTCCAGCTGTAGGTCCTTCTGGTTGTGTGATGTGGGATGCTGCCTCAGCATGGCCTGATGAGTGGTGCCATGTCTATGCCCCAGATCCAAACCAGTGAGACCTGGGCCACTGAAGTGGAGCACGCGAACTTAACCATGGGGTCAGCCCTCATCTATTTCTTAAAAGAGGTGGGTCACAAAGTGGCCTGTAGAGAAAACCAAGGGTTTGTTTTTGTTTTTTGCTGAGGAAGATTTGCCCTGAACTAACATCTGTGCCAATCTTCCTCTATTTTTAGTATGTGGGTCACCAGCAAAGCATGGCTGCTAACAGAGCGGTGTAGGTCCCCACCTGGGAATCAAACCAGGGCTTCTGAAGCAGAGTGCACTGAACTTAACTGCTAGGCCACTGGGGCTGGCCCCCAAATAATTTTTAAAAGGAGATTTGAACTACGGGAACACTGGAACATTTAATCAAAGAAAATCCCAGAGGTTTAAGACTCTTTCTTTAAGCATGAAAAAGATCATTTTGGCCCAAAACATTTATGGGATGTTGTTGCCAACTGGACTGTTTCCACCACAGAACCGTAGTGTGGCTTTTGCATAATGTAATTCTGAATAAGATTATATCACGATATGCCCATGATGGCTACAGACGGCAACTTTCTTCCCCTCTTTGTACTCTTCTCCCAAGTCACTTAATGGTGTTAATTTATTCTTCTAGCTTAAATATAGATATTTACACACTGTAGAATATCTGTAAAATGAAGGAATTCAGAGTACGGTTTCTTACTTTAAATCTTTCATACCAAGTTTTAGGAGTAACTGTATGATTGACTCCTGGTAGACTTCATTTTCTTTCCATTGAAAAATGGTCACATACAACATCCGGTTTCTTGCAGTTTGCCAGTCTCTCATCATCCTTGATCACACAAAACTTGTTGATGGAGTTCAATGCCCTCGGGGGTAAATAACTTTTTAATTGTTCTTGGTAGTAAATTATTCTGATAGAAATTGGCCAGTAGGTTTAATTGCTTATGGCTTTTCTCAAAAAAAGCTTTCATACTCAGGAGTTGCAATGATTTGATAAAAGCCTTATTTAATATTACTTCAAGGAAAAAGGGCTCCAGGTGACCAGGGAGATATAGCAGGACACTTACTGAAGGCTGAAAGAACCCACACTGGCTGCCGTCGCTGGGCGTTCCAGCTCTAGAGGCATGTGAAAAGCACACTGCTGAGGCGAGGAGGCCCAGCACCTGCAGCTGTGAGACATCACTGAAGGGGACAAGTTACCTGTCCAGGCATATCTAGAAATACATGTCCCTATGGCTCTCCTCGCAGCAAGTGCGTCGTGGGGAACAGGGTTCCTAGTCTACACTGCATATTAGCCTATGTTGAGCCCAAAGCACTGCACCGGAATTTGCTATAACTCATTCATATCTTAGGATAAGTTGCCTCTGAAGAGATTTGAACTTAATAGCCTTTTTTCTGTAACTGACTTTACTTGAAGTCACATCTTGATGCCTTCGATACTTTCATTTTTATCCTTCCTGAACTTTTTTTTTGAGCAAGATTAGCCCTGAGCTAACATCTGCTGCCAATCCTCCTGTTTTTGCTGAGGAAGACTGGCCCTGAGCTATCATCCGTGCCCATCTTCCTCTATTTTATGTGGGATGCCTACCACAGCATGTCTTGCCAAGCAGTGCCATGTCCACACCCGGGATCCAAACCGGCGAACCCTGGGCCGCCGAAGCAGAATGTGCGAACTTAACCGCTGCGCCACGGGGCCAGCCCCTGAACACTTTTATTGACCAGCAGTTTCTCTAGCACATCTCAACACAGGAGACTCAAGTCTAGTTTTAACCTGGAATGAAGAGCTCAAGACAGTCTCAACTGGAAGCTGAGCGCTAGTCGGCCCTTATAGGGTAAAGTTGAAGATGCTGTGGGATAAAACGGAGGGGTTTTAAAGCAAAGCTCTCGGCCATGTAGGAGTCGTCACCTTGGATAATTTCCTGTCTAACCCCTTTTCTCATGCTTTAAGTGATTGGTAATGTTTGTAGAACTGTGAAGATTAAAATCCAATTCTGTAATTCTCCCTTTCACATTGTAACTTTCTTATTCCTCTACTTTCAATGTTCTGATTAAGAATGTTGATACACAGAGAGGGTCAGACCACACATTGCCCACAGGCTTTCCAACTCAACACTCAACAGAGGGAATTCAGATGGTGTTGAGATAAGGAAGAGAGGCGTTTTAGAAAGACACACGTGCAGGTGGAAAGGCATGAGATGAGCATGTAAAATGGAGATACTGGGGCTCCAGGTTTGGAAAGAAGACCAAAGGCTGCCCACAGAAAGCCTTGTAGCGCTGGTGCATGCTTTCCTTAACCAGCGTGGAGGCAGGAAGTCCAAAACTCTACTGAATGGCTTGGCCATCAAAATTATTGACAGGGAGGAACTTGAAATCAGGAAGATGCATAATGGCTTGAGTATATGGAGTCATTCACAGCAACAGCCAAGCGCAGAGGAGGCGGCAGGAGTGAGAGAAAGCAGGAGGAGGCGCCTGTGATTAGAGGATGGACCCATATGAACTCCACAGGAGAATTAATGGGTCATCAGTCTGTTAGAGGTTAAGCAGTCTGCAAATAGCCAAGTTCAAAGATGAGAGCACACAACTGGTGAGCAAGAGGATCTTGTGAACGGGCAAGTTTATTAGTGGAGAGGTCTGGAGAAAACGTCAACAGTGAAGAACAAAGTTTCCGGTGAGCAACAAAGCTGTGGGGTCTCTGGAAAGATACCGGTATCCATGTACTAACTTGGCAGAGGGACAGAGTGCTTGGGAGATATGGTTAAACTTCGTTATCAATTAGTACCTGTCAGAATGTGATGGAATGTTGGTATTTTTGCACCAAAGAATTTTAAACCTTTCCCAAACAGCTTCCTGTAGCAAAGGTTTCATGAGGTTTTCAACCAGCTTATAGACCTCAGCAAGGTCAGGATGAACGACAGAGTCGCAAAGGACTAAGGAATTCTAGGTAGGTGTAGATTTCCAGGAGAGGTGTTCACCTGTGTTAGTGAAGATGGCTAACCCAATAAAGAGGTCATCCACTAAGCCCACTGCAAGCCAGCTGCACCGTGATTTTCACGAGGCTGAACTAGGTACTAGATTCTTCTGATGAACTATGATGTACTAAGCGGGGTAGAGATGCAAACTGGAGCCCTTACTCAGGACTGGGCAGCATCTGGGACACAAGTCCCTTAGAGCACGCGTGTCTCTGTGTGCAGGGGTGGCATCGAGTCAGCATCAGGTGAGGGCATCTGCCGGGCTCTTGTTAAGGTAGTCCTGTGTTTTGGTGGAAAGCCAATCATCTCCCCCAATTCAGATGATCACAAACTGACTGCTAAATGACAGGCATTTAAAGACCTTCCAATTTTGGAGGTCATCATTTCCAAACTATGTGGGCAGTTACGCAGACACAAATAAGGCTGTTACTAGCACAAGTAAAGTTGCCATTAAAATGTCTCAGTACAAACAGTGGTCGGGAAGAGACAGAAGCAAAGGGGTAGATAGTTTCTGAATCCTGCTCAACATGTTATAACAAATGCACAACTTGCCATGCTCCTTCTGTCTGAAATGAAGTGACAGTATTACCACCAATGCTAGTGTAAACAAACGAAATTAAGTTAACTCAATAAATATCTTTTATTAAAGAAAAAAAGGAATATCGTTAAGCACCAAAACTGTATGTTGTTACATTGCATGTACAAGAAGAGAAAGGTGATTGCAACACTTGGTGAACAAGTACTTAACTCTGAAGTCATGAGTGTAAAACATGAAATACAAAGCAAGACAAATTACAATGCAGAAAAGCTGCACTAAAGGGCAAAAGGCAACCGTCAAAACAATTGGAGATTTCAGAGTATTGCTATAAATGCCTGCCTAGTTTTTTCTTTGCACTTTTAATACTTTAGAATGTTAACTGAGCATATTAAGTATTGTAAATTTGCAAGAGTTGGCATTTACAATACACTGTGCACACTGTCCAACTGACGTCTCGGTGGTAAAGCCATCCTCACCAGCCAAGCAGTGTGCCAGTTAGTGTCTGCTTCTACCATTATAACATTGCACAAAGCTGGTAAATGGTGAGTCAGTTTGCCATTAAAAGTTTCATTTAACCAGAAAGGCTAAAAAACATGTCAGTTTCATTAGCCCTAATGGGCTTTATTATTCATGCAAAATGATCTGTAGCCTTCGATTTTTCATAAACTATATATTACGGTCTCACACTTGGCAAGACATACAGTACAATGAGAAATTCAATGAGACAGTGGGGATTCTGTCCAAGTTGAAGAAGTCAGAAGCCACCTATGGGCTGTATTGTCTACCCCTCTTGGTTCACAAATGAAGGGAAAAAGCCATCTTGTGATTATGGAGACTTCTTAAAACCAACATAATTAGTACTTGGAAAAGCTAGAATAACTTGTTACACTCTTTGATAGTTAACCATAGAACATGCAAGTTAAAAAAAAAAACAAAAACCAAAACTTCCCTTGTTAAAATTGAACTCTAAACCAACACCCATACCTTTTGTATACACCTCAAGATCCCTTTCCAGGGTCTTTCCTTTCCGTCCTTAACTCCCCAAATTGCGCCACACTTAGTTATACCTGACTTGAAAAGAAACAAACTTCCCCCTAACCCTCAAAACAAATAGCTGCTTTGAGATTCAGTGTGAAATAACATTAATAAAATATTTAATATGTCAACCTCAGAGGTATTTTCTGTACATGCACCTTACAGCGGCATAATTATCATGTTTGCAGAAGGGGAGAAACATTTATAAATTTGGAATTCAATCAACTAAATTCCTCAAAATACCAAGCTGTACATTTACCATGGGCAGAACAGAAAATTTTAGAATGAACACGTCTTCGAAATAATGGGCAAACATTTCACACACACACACACACACACACACACACGCAATCCAGACTCCCTCTCACCTTTAAAAAACCTCTGTTTACATATATGATAGTTTAGGCAGCAATATAAACTCATTTTGTAGGAAAAACTTTTAAATTAGACTATATTTACAGGATAAAAAATACCATTGCTTCATTTTACAAAGCTTAACTGAGCAGAGGCTCTTCCTCATGTGCTTTAACTACAGAGCGCTCTGCGGGAGAGTTCAGGGATAGCTACTGAAGGCTCAGGAGCCGGAAGAAACGCAACGTGCTCCAAAAGTAAGGTGCTTCAACTGGCTTACCTCTCTGCCATCTGAGATAAATCTTGTCCGTCAATCCTCTAGCACTAAGCACAGCTCTTCCATGCTAAGCAATAAATGGGAATAAAGTCTGTTTAAAATGCACGTTTAACTTTATATTATCATTTAAATTCAGTGCAGGAATTAGATAAAACTTGTTAAGTTTTCTGCTTTCACTATCAAATGGCTGCATGTTAACAATGCATCTGCCATGGTTTTTAAATGTTTTACAGCTGTTCAAAAAGATTCTTTACAAATAACCCGGTAATATATATGAAATTTCAACTCCCTGATAAGGCCTTTAAGGACCCATTAGTACTTTACAGGTTGGTATCTGATGTTGAGTGCATAACAATTAAATTATAGGGCAAAAAAACCCCTTGTATTTAGTGAAAGAAAAAAACTGCACCTAGGCTAAAAGCAGTGACTTAAATTCATACACATACTCAATGAATGTAGTTAAAAACTGGAGTCTAAGGCAATGTATAAAATTAAATTGTATACTGGTCCCATTCCAAACAGAGAGGATGCTGCCCATTAATTTTTGCTCCACTGATATAGTAAGAGTTTTAATTCTTTAGTATCTGCTATGGCCAAAGTATGCTTTACAGGTGAACACATTTTATGACATCAAGTGGTCAGGCCATATGTTACCATGTATTGCTACACCCTGCAGCTTTGTAGAAACAAGGATTTTCCCCTCATTATACAGAGTACATGACAGTGCTGAGAATTTTCTACGGTTTCATGTCATGAGAAAATCCCCACATTCCCACTGTGGAAATACTACAGCTGATCGACTGTTACAGCTGTGCCTTGGAGCCTGTTTAGAAATGCATTTTATAGAAATGTGCCAGTTCCACAATGAAGAATTAAGGAATGATTGTTTTTATGCTGCTCACCAACTCCATAAGCTGATAAAATATCCACCGAGTAAGCAAGGTGAGTGCTCATCTGTGGAAATCCTCGAGCCAGGCCTTTCCTCACTGCACCCTCCAGTGCCATGGGGAGTGTACGTCACTAACCACACCTTTTCTAAACAGGCCACACTGGTTATATATACATAATGTTGGTCGCATTAGTAGGGGAAATACTGAAAATTGACATTCAAGTGAGCAGTAACATTAACCTCAAAACATCCCCAAGTCATCATCTACTTGTTTCCCGATTTTCAATATATTGCTGTTGAGACTAGACTGGTCAATTCACCTCTGAATTGACTCAACATCAGCAAGCAGCTGTTTGTGGATCTTAACACAGAAATGATACAATAACAGAAATAAAACTGTCAAATATTTTAAACCATATAAATAGTACAGGCAAGACTGGAACTGGAAACATGATCATCTGGAAGTACCATGATAAGTAAATATATACAAATTTAATACTAAGGCCAAATACTAAGACCAAAGATGCTCATTTTCTTAGGGACAAGAAAAAAAAAAATTAGCCATGTTTACATATAATTTTTGGTTCTGAAACTGCTTTAAAATTAACAAGAGGATTCAATTGGTAATCTCATCTTGACGGACAAGTGGACCATAGTTATTTGAAATTTTAATATTATTTGTGAGAACTGCGCAGCTGATGACCTGCAGCTAAATAAAGTGTAATTTTGTGGAAGCAGGAACCTGAATCTTGAGGAAGAGAACGGGTGTGCTGGAGAATGTTATTTGCCAGAGAATGAGCACAGTGGCTGCCAACGAGGCTTTCCTTTCACCTACTCACTCTCAAGTGTGGGATAACCGCCACGGAGCGCTACAAAGGGACGTGCTGAGAGCCGTGAGTGCGCCCTACAAGGGTCTCTAGGGCTCTCAGGAAGACAGACCACAGGACCCTTGTATAAGTGAGCCTGTCTTTAACATGGAATCCCAGCTGTAAGATTAAATGGGTAGTAATTCCCTCAACACAGGAAAGTCCCCATGCCTTTGTTGTTAATTTAACACTAGATCCTCCAGTATTTTTCTAAATGTCAGTAAGTGAAAACAAAAACCAAAAACAACTTATGTAATGAACAAGCATCCAAAGGCATAAAACTAATACATGATTTTTGCTAAAAAAACTTTTTTCAGACGTATTAACAATCAAACCAATCATTCTTTGGGTTAAAAGGCATACTTCAATGCTTTACTGAAGGTGTACAGGGAAAAAAAATCTACCCCCCCACCCCCATCATGGGGTGAAGATTTCTAATCTTCCCAGACAAGATGTGGGAATAATGCTAGAATACAACCAAGGTATCGTGAAAATGGTGTGCAAAAGCTCCTAGTCTCATCTATAAACATATTACCAACATTTAAGCAGAAAGATTTTGTTTTATATAACCTATTGCCAAAAAACTTTCCCCATAATTATTTTAAAGGAAATAACATTTTAAAGTGATAAAGGTGCGACCATTTCTTTTTTTCTCCAGGAACACCGATTCATATACTTTGGAGGGCTTTTACTCTGGGACTGCTTCTGGGTCCAGGCCAGAGAACCGCCTCATAAGAAAGAAAGTTCTTTTTGGTGCTTCAGTCCTTAACTCCTTTCTCATAAAGGCCAGCATCTGTCTCAAGCAGAATTACACAAGACAGCACACTGTAAACTGAGTTCCACATATCTACCTTCATTCAAGCCTACAACAGTCCTGCTGAGAATTCATGATGTCTCCATTCATATAAAGGCATCCTTCAGGACTCCATTACAGCAAAATCAGCACCTAGAGCTACACACACGTTGAAAAACTTAGTGACAATAACAAAGGCTCTCTCCCAAAATCCCACTCACAGCATGTGGAGATAGTGAAACGCCAGGCAAGCAGGCTTTTCTGCCTGTCTGCATTCTGCATGCAGCCGTGCGCCGCATAACAAGGCTTCGGTCGACGACAGGCCGCGCACAGGACAGTGGTCCCCTAAGTTTAGCGCCACACAGCCTAGGTGGGAGTAGGCTGCACACTCTATGATGTTCACACAATGAGGAAATTGCCTAATGACACATTTCTCAGAACGCATACCTGTCGTTAAGTGCCACACAACTGCACACGGCACACTTTTTTCACTGTGGAGCATAAAAATAAAACTTAAAATGGTGCATGTTAAAAAGACTTAAGATCTGCATCCCTATTACTGAATCCTGATTTTGATTCTCAATAGGAAAGTCATGTCAAGTTACAGTAATCAAGCAATAGTTCAAACAAAAAGACTAAAGATAATTTGAAATATTATCAAATTACAAAGTATTGCTTCTCATAAACAAAGCTGCACATAAAATTCAAACTATTATAAATTCACAATTATGAAGAGCTAAGCATGGAAATTTGTACTTCGAAACCTTACAAAGTGTTAAGAGTGTGTGGTCTTCTAAAAATACGCCATGTTAAATGTATTGTGTTGTGGTAAACACAGTAATAGGTGTATCTCCATGGTTATGTATCTTTTCAGATGTTGTCAAACATCTTTATGAAAATTCCTTTGGAGATGAGTAATGTGGAAATTTTCAGAGCCTTTCCATCTGATTTTCTTTCAATTCCTGTCCTATAGCTATCATGATAAACTTCTTTTTCGGAGTGTCGCACTACTTTATAGAAGCTGATATGGAAGCAGCTCTGTATTTAAGCAGATGACTTATTCAGTGCACTGAAAGATGGGTTTCAAAGCAGTCCCGATACAGCTCACAGTAGATCTGTCAACCCAGTGTTCTTCCAACTCACAGCAACCCCGAGCTCTACTGGCCACTACAAGGATGTAAATGCGTGGACAGGAGGGGAAGGTGCTTCAAAAGCCAGGAATCTCCGGAAGGCCTTTTCTTCACTGCTGTCAGGAACATTGCACATCTAAAACTCACGGTCTATTGGAATGACTGGAAAAGCGATCACTTGCCAATTGTGCTTCCTTTTTTCACACCACTGATCCCATACACTTGGGATCTAATGAAATCCAACTGAGGAACAAAGTGCTTAAAATTTTGTTTTCCGAAAGAATAAAAACCAATCTTCAACTGTAGGTATCTTTTTCTTTCTGTTGGGTCACCTGTTTACAAACAAAACAATACAGTGTATTAGAAAAAGGTGACCTATTAAAGATAGTGTGTAGGTATGCTTCCTCACCCCCTCTGCAAGATCCAGGTCAACACTGATGGTTTTTTTCTTCTAAGTGGCCATTATACAGATGGTGTACAGCAGACATGTTTTTTAAAAAAGGATATGCTTCTACTCTTTTTTTTCTTTAAAGTTTTTTTTTTTAAAGATTTTATTTTTTCCCTTTTTCTCCCCAAAGCCCCCCGGTACACAGTTGTATATTCTTTGCTGTGGGTCCTTCTAGTTGTGGCATGTGGGACGCTGCCTCAGCGTGCTTTGATGAGTGGTGCCATGTCCGCGCCCAGGATTCGAACCAACGAAACACTGGCCACCTGCAGCAGAGGGCGCGAACTTAACCACTTGGCCACGGGGCCAGCCCCTGCTTCTACTCTTAAAGCAATAAAAATGAAAACAAAATAATCTGAATATGGATTTTGAACACTGTTTAAAAAGTTGTATATTAGATTCACTTTGACTTTCATTCTTTTTTGCTCTAACATGTATGTCAAAACTATATACTAAAAAGGAAAATACAAACTAAAATATTTGCCTCATAAACTCCCAGTATGCTAAGTACTATTAAAGAGTATCTCTAAAATTCACTAGAGTCAGTGTTTGTTACAGTGACATTTAGAGGTCAGGATTAGTACTAGTCTTTAAACGAACACTTTACCAGGACTTTTTAAAATTGAAAATAGCTGTGTTTGAGATCTAAGAGCTTACTCAGGGCACAGGAGCATATATATAAAAACCAATCTGCCAGACAAAAGCTGACACACACATGAATAAAGTACCGACTTATTTCATTACAGTTCTGCATTACCTAATACATGTGGCTACTGAGCACTTGAAGCGTGGCTAGTGTGGCTGAGAAACTGAATTTTTCATTTGATTTAAATTAAATGAAGCAATATAAAAATCTGTCCATTAAATACAATTTTATTGTTTTAGTAGGACATTTCACTTTAACCACTGAATACTTAGCGTACAAATTGAGATGTGCTACTAGTAAGTGTAAAACACCCACTGGATTTTAAAGATTCAGTACCAAAAAAATACATAAACTACACATTGTGAATTTTTTATACTGATATGTTGAAAGACTCTATTTTGGATATATCACGTAAAATAAAGTATTACTAAAATCAATTTCACCTGTTCCTTTTAACCGTTTTTAGTGTGACTTTTGGAACTTTTACAATTACACCTGTGACTCACAATGTATCTCTAGTGTATGGCGTCATTATAGTTACTTCCAAGTTTAAGAAGGACCCCAGAGGAAATAAATTAGAAACTCAAGAAAAAGATATATAATTACTTGTATTTCCTTATGTTTAGAAATCCCCTTCAAGGATATTATTACCTATGACTATCTCTGAGAAGAGTTTTTAGAGGAAGATTAGGCAGAACAACAACCTTCACTTCTAATTTCATGACGTTTTGAGAAATTAGTTCTTCAAAAAACAAAACTTTGGGATTACATTAATGATTTAAAATCTCTAAGAAAGAAACCGATTAATAATAGGCAGTACAAATATAGCCTTTTCAGCCAATCATAGAGAAGTATCTAAAAGTTCAGAGCCTTTAAAAATGATTTCCCAAGACCACACATAAAGCAGCAACACACAGCTCCTTCTCACTGCCTGCTCAGTGGGTGGGGAACACAACTACAGCCATGTGCTTCATAACGCCTTTTGGTCAACGACAGACCCCACATATGACAGTGGGTCCGTAAGACTAGTACCCTAGAGCCCAGGTGTGTAGTAGGCTGCAGCATCTAGGTTTGTGTAAGTGCACTCTATGATGTTCACACAACAACAAAATCCCCTAACAACACATTTCTCAGAGCGTAGCCCCGTCGTTAAGCGGCGTCTAAGTACAGTCTGTGGTCTGCTTCCGGTGTAGGGTACATTCAGTCTTTTAAAAGCGACTTTGCAACATTCCAAGCTCATAAATTTTCTGGGAGTATTTCACCATTTCTCTCCACATTATACTACATACACCAGCCATAAACGATCACCCCAAAAAAGAGAAGTTTTAGGCAATTTTCAAAGTGGTATTCATCATAGACCATATTCTTAACATCTGATAGATGGCTAAACGAGCGGCCAAAAGCTATAAATAACATCCAGCCACTTCAATATACAAAATGCTGTTGCAATATCATGTGTTGGGCAGGATCTGGTGGGATGGGAGAAGACAAGCAGGGATGGGTCATGTACCCTGGCTGGGCCATTGCAAGCAGGGATAACAAAAGGACTAAACACCCAATGAAGTGAAGGCCCAGCTGTGGGATTAACCAATCAGTACTAAGATGGTAGTTTTAGGCATAGGCTTAGCAGCTCAGCAGCTCACTGAGAAGCCACAAGCAAAAGGACACAAGAAAATAGGCAGCAAGCACTGTAAAGTGGGAGACGACTCAGTGTGGAAAAGATTCCCAATCAGACACACCTGAGTCTCTAGACGCATTCACACACTGAGTAGACATACTAATATCTTTACATTCCTCTACAAAGCATAGTGTACTATGTACAAGCACAAATGGTTTAAAATTATTTTAGAATCCAAAAACACTAGGTCATACAAAGTAACTGATAATTAGTGTCTCTCTAAGTAACAGGAAAAAAGGATACCAAAAGCCCAAGACCCATGGCAGGACACTGGTGCTGTCGACTGTTGGCTGAAGCACATTAAAGGTAACACACAACCACGGATCAAGAGGAATGCGATTTTTCACTCTTTTTGTTAAGCCACTGACGGGTGCAGACACTGATGGCGGGGTGGGGTTGGGAGTGTAGTACAGGAACACTTTCCTGATGGACCAAGCCCAGAAGGAAAAGGTAAAACTGCTTTTAGAAATATTTTATTTGATATATCCAAAATAGCATCTTTCGACATATAATCAATATAAAAAATTAACGACGTAACTTGCATTTTTTTGTATTAAGTCTCCCAAATCCAGACGTGCGCCCGTGCATGCATCACGTCTATTCAGTCAGCTCCTCGGGAGCGACGGCCAGGAATCTTCATTTTTAATCAGCTCCCCCAGTAATTCTTACGATAGGCATGTTTAAGAATTACTGTGCTAGTGAATAAGTTTATTATGCCTTTACCTACTTCCTCCAGGACTAGAGTCTTCCCATTTTTGGTGAATGTTCGGAAGCCCCCAGAAACATATTCCATCAAAAAAACATAATAACTAATAGAATATATTTTGCACAAATTGTAACATTTCAGTTATGATCATTACCAATCCTGTATCCTATTTAATCTATAGAATGTGTTATCTTTACTGATTCTATATATTTAGCATAATTTGTGCCACATTACTCTACCATTAGCTTATTAAAATGTAGTGGAGTACAACTCTCTGTTACCTTAGGAAAATGCCAAATGTGTAACCAATAGCCACAGGGGTACTCAGTAAGATATGTACACAATTTTTATATATTTATTATGTCAGCTGCAATTTTATCTAGACCATGCAGTAACTATGATAAGCCTTAAAATGATAAACCTTAGTTTTAAAGGCTTAGAAAGCTAAATAATCAAACAATACAACAATTTTTTTAGACTGATCTTAAAAACTTCCTTTGCGGGCAGCTAATGAGACATCAAAATTCAATATGCATTTTAACAGTTTGTAACCAAAATAGAAAAAGCCTTTCCTTTTTTAAAAAGTAGAATAAGACCGTCCCTTTACTAGAGTAAGACTGTCCTCTGTACTTGGGATATAGTTGTACTGCAGAAATTTTTAATGAGCAGGATATAAAAAACACAGCATTTACATAGCAGTATCTTTGGAAAGTGCTTTTCTGTTAAGCTCCTTGAAACTACACAAGTAAAACCTGAAGTTTACAAATTTATGATCCATGCTATAACTGAGCTGTATAATAAATAATAAGCCTCAGACTCAAAATAGAACAGACTTCATCATCCACTATAAAACTGTATCGCTGAATGCTATCAAAAAAAGGAAGCCATACTTGTTAGTTTTCCCAGTCCGTGCAAGGCACAGCCTCCTCTTCATCCTCTGACTCAGGGGATGCTTCTTTGATTCTTCTGAGAGCTTCATGGATGCTCCGTGTTAGAGGGTCTGTGTCGGGCAGGAGCGTGAAGGATTCTCTTAAAACTTCCTTCTGTACCTTCTTCAATTTCACCCCTTTCCTTATTTGTGCCAAGATATTATTACTGTCATCTTCATCAGGAAAAGGAGGCAGAGTTCGCTGTTCAACCTTTTTCAGATGAAAACTACCACGCTTCAAGGAAGCTAGCACCTCATCCATGGGGGAGCTCACTTTAGAAAAACGAGAGAGAACAATTACAGTTAGGATGGCACTTCGAGTCAAAGTGTAGACCTGTAGACTTTAGGACAGTAATAGCCCAGGACACTGAAAACACCATCTACAAAATGGACCATGAAGTGTAAACAGAAGGTTGACAGAGGACAGGAGAGCTTCACTATGCTTGTTTAAAAAAAAAAAATCCCAAGACTCAAATTCCATGTCAGCTATTATTAGCATTTCTCTCATTTGCATGTGAGAGAGGTGAGCACTCGGCGGGCTAGGAGGGAGTCTTCAGTAAAACCATGCGTGAGACTCCCAGAGGATTCCCAAAACGCGCCAGCCAACCTAAATTCAGATAGACATTGGGTTACACTCTTAATTTTAAAAAGTTAGATTGTGGTTCATTGTAGTGATTGTGCCATATTTTTCATCTTCTTGTTTCACATATGAAACTCTACTCAGGTTATAGTAGGAAATACTTTACAGGATGGTGTCTTGGATTAAAAGGTAACATGCAAATTGTTTTACAGAATGTTTTCCCTATGGAAGCTAAAGTTCCTTAAGGGACAGGATTATTCTATCCTTTTCAAAAATAGCTGTATGAAGGCATATCTGACATTAATAAACTATACATATTACTCCTTCTTTTTTGCTTCTTTATACAAAGGGAATATCAAGGTCCTCGAAAATGTGACCAGATTTTCCACGGTCCTACTGATGTCATCCTAGTGTGACAGGCCTGACCAGATGGCTTACCTTTCTGATGTGAATACCTTTCTTGTATTTCCCAAGTTTAAAATCAGGTTTTCTTTCCATTACAAAAGGAGCCACCTACTATGTATTACCAAACAGATCCAGTATCACTTAAATGTTTTTAAAAACATGTCTAAGAGCTCAAGATGATACACATTTCTTGACGTGGGTTGGTAAGAATTCTGCCCCGCTGCAACCTTGAAAACATGTTTGCTATCATATAATGTCCAAAAATAAAATAATGTTTTAAGCTTTGTAAGGTCCTATGAAATAAAAAGTCCTCTGATTATGCCTCAGTTTATTCAACAGACGAACAGGAAAATATCTCTGTAACTTACCTCTCCTCCTCTGCAAACCTTCCGCAGTCTTTTTGAGCTTCTTCCTGGCACTGACCAGCTGGCTGCTGTCAAAGAGGTGTGCTGAGGGGGCACTTGCAGACTTCGGGATCCTCTTCTCATTTCCCTCCATTCTAGGCAGACCTTTCTCCAGTGTCTCTAGGGTGTTGTCCTTAGCAACTGGCAGAGGTGGTGGCGGTGGGGGAGGGGGAGGAGGTGGCGGTGGGGGAGGCGGTGTTGGAGGGAGAGGTGGTGGGAGTGGATCTATGGTAGCAGAACCTGGTTCAAGATCAATGTTATTCAAAAGTGGAAGAGATCCAGTAGGAGGCAGTTCAGAGGTAAGACCACTGAGAGGTAATGAAGTGGCTTCAAGTTGTGCTAACGAAGTATCTTCAAGCTGTGGGAGGCTTTGGGGCTCTGTTGTCTGCGATGGCCCAAGCTTGGCGCCTCGTTCCTCCGCCTCTTCCCTCTTCTCTTCTACCGGCAGCGCTCCTGGCAGAGAGTCGCACTGGTCCTCGCAGGGCCCAGGACTGGCTGTGCTGCTGCTTCTCGCATGAGCCAGGCGCAATCTGGTTGATTTAAGTATAACTTGGCCAGGGTACCTCTAAAAAATCAGAAGTTACTATAACTGGTTAAATTATATTAAAACAGCTTATGAACAAATGGTTATTTATTTTCTCCCTCAAATGCAAGATGTTGTTTTGGAGCTTTTGTGATTTTCAGGGAAAATTCTTTAATAAAGTTATATAGAGAAAACCAGAATACCAAAGCATAATACCTTTCCAATTTATCACCAAACTCTATTATTTGCTTATAATTATACCCTGTATCCACTCTGTCCCCTCTTATCCACTTAAGAAATCACTGTTTAAAATTACATGATTTAAAAAAGATCTTTAATGAATAAAATTACTAATTTAGATGGGAAGATAATAATAGCAATGTAAAATACAAAAACTAAATGATGTCAAACAATGTTCTTTTTAAAAAGGCTGCTTGACATTTAAAAAAGTTCTGAAAACAATATATGCATTTTATGTTAGAAGAAAAGGGAATTCAACGTTCTGGAGTACTGATACACAGAACTCTTGTTCTGTATCTTTTACTACAGTAAAACCTAGCATCAACACGCTCAGTAGACAACATTTACTTGAGACAAGGCTGATCCTCGTGTTAAGGCCCCCCCCCACTATAATACTAAGAGGACTTGATCAAAGGCTTCCTTCCTCTATTAGGTGACCGCTCAGCACAGACAGTGGAAGTAAGGCTCCTTGTGCAATTGAACAACTAGAACCATTCAACTTAAGCACAGACTCAAGGAAATGTTTAGCTGCTGTGTTATCAGTGTCCAGTGTCATGGGTTAGCCTGGCAAGAGGACAGCTGAAGCATTTCTCATGTACATTGATCCACCTTCTAATTTTGCCACTGGTCATCTCCCTAGATTATTACCATGCTGATGTATGTGGAATTAATAACAAGTTGATGCTTGAAAGGGATAGTCAGTTATGAACTAATTTTATAAAACTCAAGAGGAATCCAGGCTTCCCAGAGGCCCTGACCATTCCTCTTATACCACTGAAGTGGTAGGCCAAGGGTCACAAGAATATTAATTCTGGAAACAACCAGAGGAAAAGGAGCCATGCAATCAAAACATTAATAAAAAAATTTAAAAGGATTGCCATGATTATAATTATTTTCTAAATAACAAACGGAAAGGCAAGTTTTTCTCAAAGAAATCTTACAAGAGCAGTGTGGATGTAGCTCTGTTTAAAAAGCAGTGAAAATCAATAAATTGACCACACTTTTATTACCTGTTTGAAAGTTCGAAGTCTATCCAGTGTTCTCTGTCTTTCTTGGCTAACCCAGGCACTTTTTCTTTCTTCTTCATCATGTAATCTTTCTCTCTTCTGGTAAAAAAAATAGTAATTCCATTATGATGTGTCCCATTTATTTTTAACATTAATAGGAAAAATAAAACAAGAGTCCTTCCAATATGTAAACTGGATGACTCCGAAGAAGGATTGATGCATTAAATAAAATAGTTTACAGCACAAAATACTAGCAGTTTTTAAAAGAAATCATTTTAAAATTCACAATGATACGTGGACAAAAATAATGCTATTTCACTTTTCTTCATTTACTTCCAATTAAAGATGCTTATAAAGTAAAATAAAATCTCCCCTGAACTAAAAAAATGTTTCATTTTTGGGGTTCTGGCTTAAACAATTTTAGTAGGAAATACCTGTAGGTGCTGTATTCTGCTAACTCAAATAGTTGACCTTAAAAATAAAATCAGCAACCGCTTGGTCAGTAATTTAGATATTATACATTATTTCAACCAATATAACCAGGAATTCAAGAAAAAGAAAGTACTTCCAGCATTATACATGAAATCATTTGGTTTAACATCACACCTTATAGTTGGCAGTTATCTGCACAGAAATTTAAAATTTTTCCCGGGGCCGGCCTCGTGGCTGTGTGGTTAAGTTTGCGTGCTCCGCTTCAGCGGCCCAGGGTTTCGCTGGTTCAGATTCTGGGCACAGACATGGCACCACTCATCAAGCCACGCTGAGGCGGCGTCCCACATAGCACAACCAGAGGCACTCACAACTAGAATATACAACTATGTACTGGGGAGCTTTGGGAAGAAGAAAAAGAAAAAAAAAAAAAAGATTGGCAACAGTTGGTAGCTCAGGTGCCAATCTTTAAAAATAAAAAAAAAAAATTCCCATGTTGTTGAATCATCTAAAAGCTGTCTAATTAAACCTCATTTGGCAGAACAAACAATAAATAAATGAAAAGACTTGCTAAATAGGTAATTGGGGTATGGCTTCATTTTCCTGCTTTGTTTTAAAAAACTGGAGATACCTCCCACAAGACCAGATAATTTCACATGGAGATGACAGGTCTCCAGTGTGTTATTAACCTGCTCTCTTCTATTGTCTGCTGTCCTTTTCAAATTCAATGCTCCACTGTTCTCTTAGATTCTATTACCTCTCTCTGTCACCAGCTGTTCCCTGGGCAACATAATTTCCAATGTGAGTTACTGCTATATTTGCCTTGGATGATTACATCAAAATCTAAAGGACAACCTGGATCCTCAGACTGCAAGTGCACATCAAGTTTCAGGAAACCCTGATGCACAATGATCAGCTGGTAAAGTTACTAGACTTTACAATAAAGAAAGACTCTTTATGGGTATTCAGACAGAAACATCAAGTCTCCCAGGGAGGCGAGAGGAGGCAGGGGTGACTCCAAGCCTCTCCACTGCAACATCAAATGCTACACGACATTGCAGCAATGTCTCCAGAATTCTGATGGAGAGGAAATATGACAACATGACCCAGCCAACTATCCTTTACAAATAAAGGAAACAGACAAGCATTCCCAAAACATGTCAGAACTCAGAAAATATGGCAACCATGAAACTTTCCTGAAATAGTACCTTAATGAAATCTAATAACTCCAAGATGAATCAAAATAAACTCAGGAACAGACAAGTTGTGATAAGAGGACTGGCACTAAACAATGAATCCACTTTAATATACAACTAAACTTAACTCTAGGAATTAGGACCATATGAAATAACTGAATTCTGACTATGTGAAATAAAGAATATGAAACTTATATAATTATTTTGACATTGTGAAGGTTCATAACATTGGGAGTTGGAGGGAAATGGAGTTGGGAGAAAGCATAAGGGCAATAATTTCTTCATTTTCATAGCACGAGTCTAAAGTTGAAATAATTTTTAAAACTATGATCACAACACTCAATGTTTTTCTGAATCTTGTTGTGCTCAAGAAATTTATCTAAATTTCAGTAGTTCTTTCAAATTCACTCAAGTTATCCTGTTAAAAGTAAAATTTATTTTGGCATTGATTTTTTCTTTGTAACTTTTTCCTGTGTTGTTTTAATCTTTTATAATCATCATGTCTGTCTTTTTGTAAACACAATAAGGGCAGTAAGGGTTTCTTTTTAATGTCTAAGAATGGTTGAGAAACATTTTTGTAAGACACTAACTAAAACTGCTCACAATAGAAGGATTTTTAAAGTAGCAATGAAGAAAAGTGTTTAGGATTTTTTTAAAATCTGGTAAGTCATCAAAATTTATACACAGACATCAAGATACTCAATTATTCAGGAAAGAATCACCTTGCTTAGATAACAGGACAAAATTAGAAAGTACTATGTAAAAAGCAAGAAAACTTTTTAAGATCACAGAGTAAAAAAAGTCATATAACATGTTAAGATACCATCTAAGACACTGACATGGCAGGAAAAAGGCTGCTTAAAAAATTCCATTCTTTCAACACACATTTATTAAATATGTGCAAACCAGGCACCACATTGAGCCCTAGGAAAAGGCAGGGATGCAGTCGAAGTGGCGGTGAGGAGGAGCAGGCCTGGTAGACAGACATGAGGCGTGGTGCTGGCAAGCACCAAGGAAGAAACGGACCCTGGTGGAGGTGGTAAGAATGAGAATTCACGTTCTCTAACCTAGCCAACCCTGGGTGGATGGTGGAACTGTTAATCCAGATTAGGAATACAAAACGAAAGAGGTCTGGGGTTGGGGAATGGGGAGGAAAAACAATCTAAAGTAGTAAGGCACATCTTAACTTAGATTTGCAGCAAGAAGGAAGTTTCATTAACAGCAGACACTATCTGCTGAACATCAAGCTTAACCCATATGTAATAGGTTTCTTGAGAAATTATGCAACCAGACCCTACAGGAAATTATGCTGAGAAGAGTGTGGAGGACTAACGTGGAATTCTTGTCAGGAGGACAAAGAGTAGAAGTAGTGGTTTTGATAACCGCACTGTTGGAGGACCGCACGGATCTGCAGCTACTGATTAGGGAATGCACTGAAGAGGGCCTCACATCCAACCTGCTGACCACCACACACAACAGAGATCAGTTACACTTCTTCTCTCTTCGTGAGGGGGGCTGGATCCTTTGCATGTAAATTAGCCCCTTAGATTTATGGGAGGCAGGGAGGTAAGGAGTTACTGGCTAAGTTAAGATGAACATTCTTCCATCTCTTCCTCCTGCAGAAGGTCAGAAAGACCTTTTGCCTGTGCCTAGAGAGCTCTCACTGGGAAAGTCTTAAGAGTTCTCAAAGACCATTTATTAGTAGACTCAAAGTCAGGCATCTCTCAGCAATAGTGCCAGATGCCAGAAGACTTGCTATATACTCCTACAGGTTTCCAGATGGGAAAATAAAGAGAAGATATGACCGGAGCTCTATAGTAAAAGTAGGCAGAAAGATCCCACGTGGACTCTCTCCTTTAGAAAGGAAAGCCCAGAACAGCTCAAGGACACAGTGAGGCAAGAACTTACCCCACCTCCTCGCCCCTACTCCGTGCGTACTTCTATTTCATATAGCTAGAATGTGCAACTCTTCCAGCTGAGTCAGCAAAAGGAAGAAACAGAAAAAGATCTCATGTACATCTGGTGGCCACTTGGAATTGGGAGTGAGCTTGCACCTTCTCACGCCCAGATACATGCCACAGCCACCTGCAGACAGAGTCTTTCTAAGGCCTGTAGAGGAGCACTGACTCCAGAGGTGAAGACACTTTTCTATACTTAGAGAAAGTACACTATCCAACAGATACAGTTCCTAGTACTTGGGGGAGAAACATTAGTTATCTAAGAGGTACTTAGTTTGAGTTTTCAAACTGCGAATGTGCATCTCTAAACATAATCTATAAATAGTCAGATATGGACTTCAGAGATAAATTAACTGATTAATCATCTTGCTGGGCTGTTGGCTGGTATATACAAAGTCAAATCTTACTATAATTTAAAAGATCCTAGAGGAAGAGAGAAGGAGAAAGGTTCAGATTCCTGAGGCATGAACTGATGAGCTATATGGGGAAATAAAGCCCTTCTAGAGCATAGCATCAGAGTTATGTTTAAAAGCATAGCAAGTAACAGATAGGCCTGGGTTGAATACAAGGTGCCCCTTTACTAACTGGATGACTTTGGGAAAGTTATTTAATGAGTCTGTAAAATGAACACAATTTACCTTTTATTTTGGCCGGAGGAGTACTTACTGGATGGTAACAGAAGGGACTTTGGGTTTCTGTTAACATTCTGCTTATCAATCTGGGTGCTGGTACATAGGTACGTTCAACTTGTGAAAATTCTTCAAGTTATACACTTGCGAGCTGGACACTTTTCTATATGTATATTATGCTTCAATAAAAGCGATAAAAGGTTTTCATAACAAAGTATTGTTTTAAGAAAATGAGACTAGACAATGATTTGGCAGGGCACATATTAGAGCATGGAGGAAGTAGGCAGAATTAAAAGGAGCCACTGTGAACAAAATAATCTAAAAAGCTCGGACGAGTTTCCATAAACTACAGTTTAAAAGTATTCCATGTGTTCTTTCCTGAAGTGAAATCCATAAGTTATGAATGTGGTTACATAAAACAAGAATGTATGTTTTAATGGGGAAAACTGACTTGTTTCCTGACCGCTATTTCCTTCTCTTACCTAATTTGTCTCTGAGCCAACAAAAAAAAAGAAGTAATAAGTAATTTTCATTTCTTTAACTATTCTGTTTTAGAGAGTTTACTAGCAAATATTAAAATTAATTCCTCTTATTTACATATTTAATTTGCAAGGATTTCCAGAAGAATTTTTCAAACAATAAGGTTAAAATCTAGGGATCAACATTTTAAATAATCCACCACCCAAGATTTTGATAAAGGTGGTTTAAAACTGGTTTTGAAAAACAATGATTTCTTTTGATGTAAGCCAACTTTCACGTTCCTCTAGCTATGCATGTTAAAGATGACTAGATGGTTAAGAGAGTCATTCTCCTACAATGAGGTATTTCACCCAAAGCTGGCATTGGGCAAAATTGTAAGGTAGATGATATTTATCTTTGAGATTCCCTCTATTTCATTTTCAATTTCCTCATTTTTACTACTCTTTGTCCTGTAAAGTTCATTGAGAAAGGACTTGATAATCATTCTAAAAGTTAATTAGTTACTCCATCCACCAAAGTACTGGGTTTCATGAAGCTCAAATCTTCATGTAATAAGAAACAAATTCCAAGTGTAGAATCTCAGTAACAAGCTGACAGCACAGGTGCTGATGGTGACGGTAGAGGGCATTCTGACTCACCTAACCATTACGCTGGTCCATTGCTGAACCTTCCTTACAAAGCAGTTTCTGACCCATGAAAATAGGAATGAAAAATAAAACTGTGATAATTAATTTTGCTATTTCTAGCTTCTGGACAAAGAAAGATGAATCTTAGAGTTTATGGGTAGTTTGGCTACTTTTCTGTATTTAAAATCAAGAGTAAGAGGCAGCTTTAGCTAACACGCCAAAATGAGCTTAAGGGATAAGAGAGACAAATTTAAGCCCTTTGGCCTTTAGTGTGACACTAAAGAAAGAAAAATTTTAAATAAGCATAGTGTTATGGTCACGCCAGCATTTCTCCTATTTAATGAAATATAAATTATTGATGTTGACTAATCTAAGACATATGTGCCTGAAAAGACTACTGTCAGAATAATATACTGCAGGAACGATGGGGTGCAGCAATACCAGGAGTGGAAGGTTTGTAATGTGATTTTTAAAAAAGTGAACTAATGATCTCAGCAAACTATAAATAGAGGGGTACTTCCTCAACTTGATAAAGAACATCTACAAAAAACCCTATAGCTAACATCATACTTACACAGTGAGAAACTGGAAGCTTTCCTGTTAAGATCAGGAAAAGACAAAGATGTCCCCTCTCACCACTCCTTTTAAACATCCTACTGGAAGTCCTATCTAATGCAGCAAGAAAAGCAAATAAAAGATATACAGATTGGGACAGAAGAAATAAAATTGTCTTTATTTACAGATGACATGATTGTCTATGGAGAAAATCTGACCAAAGAAGTAGATAAAAGAACCGACAAAAAAACCCTCCTGGAACTGATAAGTGATTAGAGAAAGGCTGCACGATACAAGGTTGACGTGTAAGTCAAGTGCTTTCTAACAGGCTAGCAATGAACAACTGGAGTTTGAAATGAAAAACTATTTACATTACCACCAAAAAGAAAAGAAAAAAGACAGACAGATTTAGGTATAAATCTAATAAAATATGTACAAGATCTATATAAGGCAAACTACAAAACTTATGAAAGAAAATCAAAGAAGAACTAAACAAATGGAGAGAGATTCCTTGTTCACGGATAGGCAGCCTCAATATTGTTAAGGTGTCAATTATTCCCAAGCTGATCTCTAGATTCAACGCAATCTAAATCAAAATCCCAGCCTCTTATTTTGCGGTTCTCATCAGGCTGATTCTAAAGTTTCTTTGGAGAGGCAAAAGACCTAGATCCATGGAACAGAACAGAGAGCCCCAGAACAGACCCACACAAATACAATCAACTGGTCTTTAACAATGGAGCAAAGGCAAGTCGATGGAGAAAGGATAGTGCTGGAACAATGAGACATCCACATGCAGGAAAAAAAAGGGAAGAAGTTTAGCCACAAACTTTACACCCTTCACAAATACTAACTTAAAATGGACCATAGGCTTAAACGTAAAATGCAAAACTATAAAGCTCCTAGAATATAACATAGGAGAAAATCCAGATGACTCCAGGCTTGGTGATAACGTTTTAGATACAATACCAAGGTATAACCTATGAAAGAAAGAACTGATAAGGTGGACTTCATTAAAATTAAAAACTTCTGCTCTGTGAGAGAGACTGTCAAGAGAATGAAAAGACAAGCCACAGACGAGGAGGAAATATTTGCTGCAGACACAGTATCTGATAGAGGAGTGTTATCCAGAATAAAAGAATTCGTCAAACTCCACAGTAAGAAAACAAACAACTCAATTAAAAAATGAGCAAAAGATCTGAATAGACACCTCACTAAACAAGATATACAGATGGAAAATAAGCATTATGAAAAGATGCTCAACATCATATGCCATTAGGGAAGTGCTAACTAAAACAACCATGAGATACCAAAACACACCTATCAGAATCACCAAAACCCAAAATACTGACAACACCAAATGCTGGTGAGGATGTGGAGCAACAGGAAAGGTCATCATTGCTGGTGGGAATGCAAAAATGGTACAGCCGTTTGGCAGTTTCTTACAAAACTAAACATACTCTTTCCATACGATCAATTGCACTCCCTGGTATTTAACCAAAGGAGTTGAAAACTTATGTCCACAAAAAAACTTGCACAGATGTTTATAGCAGCTTTATTCATAATTGCCAAAACTTGGAAGGAAGTAATCAAGATATCCTTCAGTGAGTGAATGGGTAAATAAACTGTGCTACATCCAGACAATGGAGTATTATTCAGCACCAAAAAGAAATGAGCTATCAAGCCCTGAAAAGACATGGAGGAACCTTAAATGCATATTACTAAGTTAAATAAGCCAATCTGAAAAGGCTACATACTGTATAGTTCCAATTAAACATTGTGGAAAAGGCAAAACTGGAGACAGTAAAAAGATCAGTGGTTACCAGGAGTTTGGGGAGAGAGAAGGATGAAGAGGTGGAGCACAGGGGACTGTTAGGGCAGCGAAAATAATCTGTATGGTCCTATAACGGTGGATTCATGTCATAACACATTTGTCAAAACCAACAGACCATACAGTACCAAGAACGAACTCTCATGTAAACTATGGACCTTGGACGATGATGATGTGTCACCGTTGGTTCGCTGATTGTAACAAATGTTCCATTCTTACGTGGCATTTGGTTGGTAGGGGAAGCTGTGCATGTGTGGAGGTATATGGGAACTGTGTCTATTTTCGACTTAATTTTGCCCAAAACAGCTCTAAATAATAAAGTATATATAGTGAACCAAGGCTAACATTAGTTATAACACTTTTGTATTCTCTGTAGTTCTCATTCACTTTGAGACACGTAAAAACTGAAGTTTTGTTCTAATTCTCCGAGAGTCCAAACTTACTAGTTGTATTGTGTGATGGCTTCTATATTCATCTTCACTCCGAAGACGCTGTTGGAATTTTTCATTGTGTTTTGCAATACAAATTTCCTATAAATACATAAAATATGTTTTAATATAAGTGAAATCTGAAAGACAAAACACCACACCAGGGTTTACTTGATAAGTTAAATTTTAAACTTCATAATATACCCACATAGCAAAATACCAATGCTACCTCTGGCTTTTTGTCTGGAGTATTGAAGCAGCATAAGCCAAATAACCGGGGTCTTAAAAAGACTCTTCTATTGAACTATTAACTTCTCTAGAACTCCCATTTCTCTTTTTATGGAGGGAGACGGATGGGCCAACGTAGCGTGGAAGGAGGCGTCCTGAAATAATCTCAAAGGTCTCTTTCAGCTCTGAAGTCTGTGGCCAGAAGATTCTAAGTCATATTGTACACTTTAAACTAGTCTGGGAAAAACAGGATACACAATTTTTGGCTTAAAGTCTGTATTCTTAAGCTGTCTCTGATGCGTTAAAGAATATAATTTTGACTGGACTGGTTTAAACATTTTCATAAAATCTGAATCTTCTGGTCAGAGACCTCAGAGTTAAAAGAGACCTTAAAGATTAGAAAATCAGAATTATAAAGAAAATATAGGTGTGCTTATTCTACTCACATGAAAATAAAAACATATTACTAAAATAGGAGATACATGCTTCTTCACAAAATAATGCACTATCTCTGGCACGGTTTTAGTGGTACCACGCTGTCTTCATTTTCCCTGGGTCCTTTGGGAGAAGTCCTCCAGATAAAAGGGTTAACATTCATTGCCAACACTCTCAAAGCTACACCAGAAGATCACTCTTCTAACTAGAGAAAGTCACACAATGAATGACCTTTTAAGCCAGTAAACTATATTTTAAAGCAATTGTTTCTATCATATTCTTCACCCACACTGGGTTGACTCTATTGCCTAACAAGTATCCATCATGAAATGAACCTGTCCCAGGCCGTCTCCAGGGGAAAACAAGGGTAGTAATACACAGCAACGTGATATAGTGATATACTGACTCAGCACTGAGCCACAGAGACTTGGGACAGAGCCCTCCCTCTGCCCCACACTGGCCACACTTCCTTGGGTGACTGATTTAACCACCGGAAGCCCTGGTTCCCTTGGTTATGAGGACACAGGCCCACGATCCCTTAACAAGAACAGAGGTCAGATGTGTTTTGAAATTAAAATTTTGTTCAGATTTTAGAAAGATGACATGCTGCATATATCATATATTACCCAGTAACTCCAACAGGCTCTGAAGCAGCACCCCACAAATAGTAATACTAATATTTTTTCAGTGAAATAAATGAACAAAGTAAGTGGGACAAAGAAATAAGTAACTACTTCATATCAGTTCGGGTCTGGGTTTGCCACCAAATCAAGTATGAGAACGCTATCGGTTTTCGGAGCTTTCCAGATTTCAGGCAAAAAATTATCTCATTTGGCTATTGGGAGAATTAAAGAAGATAAAATACATAAAGAACAATGTTCTTTCTACTATTCTTCTTGAAAAGTTTAATCATGAAGCAGAGACTTCAGGTCCTCAGGGCACAGGCAGAGACCATCCTTGTCTTTGAAGAGGAGAGGCAGGGCTGACTCACTTACAATCAGAACCACCCTGGGGATGAAATCCTATTGTGGGTGCCAGATAAGCCAAGCAGCCAGTGAACCCGGGCACTGAACCCAGGCACGCTGACATGGAGACAACAAGGAAGACAAGACGATGCTACATCAAGAGGCATATTTTGATCTTTTGTATGGTATGGTTGTGTCACATTCTCTTTCTTTTTAGGACTTAGTGTTTCTAGTTTTCTCTTTCTAGCCTCCTCCTTCGGTCTACAATTCGGCCACCTCAGTTGGTGGGCTTGAGTGGCTGGGGGCAGGGAGGGGGGAGGGCAAAACCATTTAGAGCTCCTGACTCCGTGTGAGGTGATGGGTTGCAGCAGATCTGAGGCTGCTGGGGTCAATGGGCAGATTCCCTAGGGGTGAGCTTCCCTAGCTCTGACTTAGACTAAAATACGAATGAAGAGTGAAGACTGTGTGTTAAATTGATATGAGCCTCTATGTGTGTATATATAATTCCTTCAAGACTGAGGTCAGCGCTCGGACTTAACTGCAGAACACCACTGGCCTCCTTAAATAACAAGGAGCAGGAGCTGCATCACATGGGATTCTGTAGTCATGCCTTTTAGCAGTCACCTTCAGGGTGGCTGAGGTGAAAAGCACATCTGGCTATTGTAATGTGTTTAAGAGGGCAATTCTTGGAGAACTACACATGTTTAATATAATGGCCTGAGGACTGAGAAGGGGTACTTCTCACTTAGTTTTAAAAGATATGCAGGTATTAGTGACAAACCGGATTAAAATTATTAGATATGGTCAAGGATTAATTAATAAAAACAAGATTTAAAACTAAGGCTACATATTCAATAAATACTTAACCTATTATACCTTTTTATTTCTGAGGTAGGCTTTCTTGGCCGAAACCCGTCCACGTCTTGCTTCCAGCTGGCGCGCCTTCTGCTGGAGTTTCTGGAGCTCTTCCCTCTGTAAGTGCACAGACGTGGCCGTCTCCTCCTTCTCCAGCATGGCCTCCATGCTTTCGTACGTGTCATAGTACACCACTTCGTCTCTCTTCTCTGTCACAGAAGAGCAACAAGGGCATGGGCTGTGAAGCCAGACAGAATGAGGTTCTAACCCACTCATGGGCTCTGTAACCTTGGGCAAAGCCATTACCTCTTGAGTTTCTTTGTAAAATAGTGATTATTAGGAAATACGCCTTATAAGGTGAATGTGTGCACAGTACTTAGCAGTGTCTAGCACACAGTTAAGTGCTCAATAAATGCTAAATATCATCCTCCTCATCCTCCAAATTCAACATTTTTGAGAATACAGATTCTGGCTGAAATAACTTTTACCAAGTGAGTATGATAACACATACTGGCACTGCGGAGTCTACTAAACCACTTGTTCGACTTTAGGAACTTCTTTTTTTCTTTTAGAGATTTTTTTTTTCCTTTTTCTCTCCATAGCCCCCCGGTATATAGTTGTATATTCTTCGTTGTGAGTCCTTCTAGTTGCGGCATGTGGCATGCTGCCTCAGCGTGGTTGATGAGCAGTGCCATGTCCGCTCCCAGGATTCGAAGCAACGAAACACTGGGCCGCCTGCAGCGGAGCGTGCGAACTTAACCACTCGGCCATGGGGCCAGCCCCATTTAGGAACTTCTTAAAAAGGTTTTACATTAAGACTTTATTTAATCTCAACAGAAGAAACATAGCTGACCATGTCCTTGTCCATTTTTCCTACGTATTTAATCTGTTGTGGGTTTATGTGGTTAAACGTACCCGATATAAGTCTTTTGATGCTTTCCAGTTGTGCTGTCAACAGTAACTCTTCACACTTCAAGATTTCAAACTGTACTTCATACAACTGAAGTTGCAGATCATAATAATCAGCTTCTAACTGATCCAATCTGGCTATGGCTTCTGTACCACCCTGCAAACTCTGCATCTGCAACGAAAATAAAAATAAGAACATCAGTTGGTGGGGACAAGAAAAAAAATCAAGTTGTGATTAGAAAAGAACACTAATCAGACAGGATAATCCATGAAGCAACTGTTCTAAGATACTTGTAGGCAAGAAATGATGATTTTAAAAAAGATAAAAGCAGTAATAATCAAAACATATGGCTTTGGAAATAACTAGGCAAACATGGTAAAAATAAAGTTTTTAAAGTTTATTTACATTACAGTTTATTCATATTTAGGATGATAATCTATTATTCTAATTGTCCTGACATAAATATTAATAGCGTCCCTTTTCACTCTCAAAAGTGCATGCTAAGTTATGCATTTATCCTTTTCATATAAGATGTATGACTACGATTAGGCCATACTGGGTGGGTTACAACACAAGGGTAAAAGTTTGGTCAACTCCACACATCTGGGGCTGTGTTTTGCTCCATGGTCACAGCCTGGTAGCTTCTAGATCTGTGGACTAGAGAGCAAGGTGAGTGAGTGTGAGTGGAGCAGCAAGACAGAACTCCTCTTCATGGAAATTCTTGCAATCTACTGATAACGATCACTATTAGTACCTTTAAGTAAATGCAATAGCATCTTTAAGTAAATCCAGGGTCTGACACTGAACCTAAGGTGGGATTCAGAAATTTCTGGCCATGTCTCATGAAGTGGTGGGTGGTCCTGCATGAGGTTTGATGCAAATATTTTGAACTGCAAAGCAACAGTTAGGCTGCGGTCTAAATGTATAATGGCAGACATTAAAAAAAAAACCATTGAATTAAACGCAGTGCTATTTAATAAACGTTATAAAAATTTTATAAGTAAATGTTTACTAAGTTATCTAAGTTGTAACCAATGATCCTGATGCATTAGGAAATATTTCATGGGTAACAAACAATAAATACAGAACAAACCCCAAGGTGTTTAATTACAGTGGCTCATGGAGGGGAATGCTGACAAAATGAAATTCTGCTGTTTTTGTCCTAGGTCACAAAATAGGAACCGTGGAGGGATTTCTTTCCTGAGACTCCCAGCCTCACTTTAAATTACAAACATCCCTTCACACACTGTCTTGGGGCTCTTGTCCAACTCTGGAGACCACAGCCTCAGGATGCATCTACCTCTGCCATCTGCACCCACACTCTCTGTGAGCACAGCACACTAACAGTTAAAATATATAATGTTAGAAGGCTTTAAGAAGGCTCTAAGTGGGGAATTATAATCAGTTAAGTTAAAACCTCAGTGTGCAAGAGTCTAAAAACCTTCCTCTAAGATCATTCCAGGGACACCCTTCAGGCCCAGGCTGTCAGTTCTGTCTTCACCGCCTCCAGTTCTCTTCAGCAGAAAGTGACCATTACCTGCCACGTTCAGGACACTGAGCTAAGGCTTCCGCTAGCACTCTCCATGTCTGTCTCTCCTATCCACTCCTTTGGCTAAGGAAGGAAGTGGACAGGCCCCTGATGACACACCTTCACACTGTCAGCCACTCCAACTGCAAGCAGAGCAGTACTCTGATCCCTGCCCTGGGCCCATGTACTTTAAAAACACTTGAGACGCAGAGTGATCCAGAATACAGCAAATAGCAAATATCAAACTGAGAAAGCAAGGGGGTATTTTTCTTACAAGAAGTGACCTCACCCCCAATCTTCTGGGTCAGTGAGTTCTATTCAGAGCCAGGGAGTCCAGAGGTTGATTTGCCGTGGCTGGGCTCAAAAGGACAAAACCCCATCAGAGACAGAGGTGCAGATGAGGGATCTGTGAAATCCCAACCTCTGAGACAACAAGCAACAGGGCAGTGGGAGGCCTCAGGCAAAGGAAAAGGATGGCAGGACCAGAGCAGAGAGGACTTTTATCGGATAAGCTAAAGAGAAAGGAATGAGACAAGTCAGAGAAATCAGGGACGCGAAAATGGTGCTCTGAGGTTTATCTAAACTTCAATAGGGCAGCAAAATCCTCAGTGAAAGGCATGGAGAGGTATGAGGCTATGCTGCTCCAAATCCCTGCCCTATAACATCTGAAGTTTCCAGACTGGTTTGTTCCCGGTACCTGACTCAGCTGACAGCCACAGAACTAAGGGAACAGAAATCCAGAGTGGAAGGAGCACTGATTCTAGACAAAGGAGCAGTGCAGAGAAGGTGGGTGCCACAGCTGGGTGTCTTTGTTATACGTGGGGGCAGTGCTTCCCTGGGCAGGAAGGAAGTCTAAAATGTAGGTTAAGTGCTCAAAAAAGTAGACAATGGGGGCCAGCCCAGTGATGCAGTGGTTAAGTTCACACACTCCACTTCAGTGGCCTGGGTTTGTGGGTTCAAGTCCCAGGCACAGACCTATACACTGCTCATCAAGCCAGGTGGTGGCGGCATCCCATATACAAAATAGAGGAAGTTTGGCACAGATGTTAGCTCAGGGACAATTTATTGGCAACAGATGTTAGCTCAGGGACAATTTTCCTCAGCAAAAAAAAAAAGTAGACAATCAAGTGCCAACAAAAACTTTGCTACCTTGAAATTTTGTTCAGCTTCACTTTCATCCTTCTAAACAAACTGCTACTATCAGGATATCAAGACCCCAAAGCAAACTGTGACTTCTCAATGTAACCCAGGTAATACACCAGCAATGCTGGAGCCACACCCAATTCTCCCAATTCCTAGGAGAATGGCCTTTTCACTAGACAAAAGTAGGGAGCATCATTCTAATAAATATGCAAAAGAAACGAAGAAAAATGTTTTTACAATAACTGTAGCAAGGAAATGAAGTACCAGCGGATGTCCATATACCCGCATAAGTACACCATATACTACTGACCCCACAGATGAGCACTCCACCATGCACAATAATGACACAGGTTTCACGTGTACCTATTTTGACAACCATATCATGAAACCAGATATAAAGCAATTTATACACACTAATGACACCTCTGTCCTGCCTTTTACCCCACTGTGCTAGAAACAGAAAACCTCATGACAGGTGAGGGGCTGTGACAACAGAGCTTTCAGAGAATCTGTGGGTTCAGTCATTCATTCAACAAATACTCACTGAGCACCCACCTCTGTCTGAGATCAAGTACGCAGTAAACAAGAAGTGAGTGAGGGTTCAAAAAGTAGGCATAAAAACCATACACAGCCTGAGAGAAACAACAGTAAAGGCAAACTCTCAATCAATACTACCCCTTTTATGTGAAAAAGATGGAAAAAACATAAGACTTAGAACCAGACAAACCTGAATATAAATACAGGTCCCACCAATAACAGCTGCATAAATATGGATAATACATACAAGCTGACGGAATTATCTGGAATTTCACATTTCAGAAATCTTGGAAAACTAAAAATATCCACAATTTCTTTGATATCAAAACCTAATCACATAATCCATTTGTAGGAAAACATAATCTGAATTGATATGAGTATCTATTCCATTTAATGTAAATATCCATCTGTTTCATTATTGGAATAGTAACACACGTCTGGAAGTTATATGCTATAAATTACCTTTCTAAAATCTGAAAAGTTTAGAATTCTGAAACATACCTGGCCTCCGGGGTTCAGATAATGGCTTAAGGGCTTACAGCATAAAGGGTTATAGTTGAGAATTAATTGAGATAGTATACCTAAAGCACTATGGACAGGACCTGAAATATTTAAAGCATTTCTATTATCTTTTTTTTGTAACCATGACCAAAATGTAATTTAGATAGCTAAAATAGAATTTCATAATTAAGTAATATAAATTAAAACTTTTAGAGTGGAACCTAGCTTTTTGAACTTAGAGACTTTAACATTTCTAGTGTGCAGATATAGAATAGACTTACAGATAAATAAATTAAAAACAAAAAACTAGCCTTCCTGCCTGAAGAAGCACCCCAGCTTCTCCACCTCTGTTCAGATTGTGTCCACATGCAAGCTCCTTGCTGTTGAAACTTTTTGACAAGGCCTATATGAAATGCCAGTAAATGTCTTAAGCATGGGAATTATATTTTTCTCATCTTTGTATTCCCTTCCATGATACTGGCATAATAACCTAACATAGATCAGAGTAATATCTAATATTTATTGGTTTCTTACTCTATGCCAGGCACTGTGCTAAATGCTTTATATACATTAACTCATGGAATCATAACCCTCCTAGAAGTTATATCATATTTTACAGAGAGGTTAAGTAATTCACCCACGGTTACATAAGCAGTTAGTTTGCAGAATCGGGATCTACAGAGTTGTTCTATCTGAAATAGTAGCCACAAGACACATGTGGCTATTTAAATTGAAATAAAATAAAAAAATTCTGTTCCTCTGTCACATCAGCCACATTTCAAGAGTTTGATACACATGTGTCTAGCAGGTACCCTATTGGAAAGGGCAGAAATAGAACATTTCCATCATTGCAGGAAGTTCTATCTAGATCCTAAACTTCTATCCGCTATGGTATACTGCACATGCTCAATAAATACTTGATGACTTAAATAAAACTGACATAGGGGAATATAACCTTAATTAATCATAATCTAGCTTATGCTTTTAGGAGAAAGACAAAATTATGAAATATAAGGAACTAGCTTCAGGAGTGGTATATATTCAGCTCAATATTCTAGCAGTTTTTACGTTCACAGAGATGACCTCAAGGAATCACAAAGTTTTAAAAAGGAACGGATGGAGAACGGTTAAAATCCTCTGCCAAGACAAGAAAGCACATTGATGTATTGTTAGAACCTTCAACCACAAGGAGTGGAATCCAGAGTTTTCAGGTTAACTCCTGTTAGCCAGAGAACGTAGTTACAGAAGCTAACAGTCTACAAGTTTATTGAGAGATGTGTACTTTCTATGATCTGTTTCATGACGGCATCTTAATTTTAGTATCTCCTATTTCAGTTAATAACTACAAAGAGAATCCCCTTATTTCATTGATAAATTTTATTTTAATAACACCTCTAACACATCCTACTCCTAACCCTGCGTGATTATGTGTTTTTTAATCTTGTCCAACGGCTTAAAATATATCTGATGTGATCTGTGAAGAATGCAGATCTGAAAGCAAAGGTGTACGTGTGTGGTCAGATGGCGCTGTTATTTTTGAGTCTGGACTTGAGGGGGAGTATACTATTTAAAGGGTAATTTAAAGCAGCTACAACTAATTAAACTCACCCTGGATTCTTTCAAAAGTATTAGGCCAAAAATACACTGATATTTCAGGAGTTTCTGATGGGAAAATCTGAACACCAGAGGACAATCTGGAATCAGAGGCTCAGGTACAGATGATTTGGGAACCTACTGAACTTGTGGCAAAGCTGTGTGTATACATGTATTTCCCTGAGGTCAGTGTTCCTAGCTTTCAAATTCTGAATCGGCAGGAGTCTGTGACCTAGAAAGGACAAGAATGACTACAGTCAAGACTCAGAAATAAATAAAAAGGAGATCGATTAAAAGGAATGGTACTTACTCCTAAGTGTAAGGAAAATTTAAAACTCAAATAGAATTTTGCTTGCCTCAGAGATATTTAACATTTCAGCATTTAGAAATTTTATTTCAAGTTCAGCATCATACTCCTGGCAAATATTACTAAATATTTTCAATTTAATTTCTAATTTTAATTTTGAAAGTGTTTTGTTTTGTCGCATCAGAAAGAAGTTTTTTGTTTTTAAAATAACGTAAGGAGACACAGCACACTGCCATTTTTGTAAAGAACAAAAGTCTCCTCCTAACTTAAATCACAGGGTAGCACTGGGTTAGACAGCCTCCACCGGCACAGCGTTTGTTCGGGACGGACTTAATCACTCACATTTGCCGTTTCTCATGAGTAATGCGGTCAGCTTGAATTTATGCTAATAAAACTGGTGCAGTACATCTTCACAGACATATATATGTAAAGCACAATACATGTATTATATACACACAACAAGCATAAACCTGGCAAGAATGACTAACTGACAGTTTTACCAAATCCTTTGAAGAATTCAAACACAATCCAGAACATTAAAAAACCAACTATTAAAGTAATGGAATGGCCCCAGGGAAAATGACCCCACAGACAATCATCTCAGACTCTCGGGCCATCTCAGCCCCGCCCTTCCTCTACCACCCTAGATCAATTCCAGTACGAACAGTCTTCTTGGAACAGCAAGTAGTCAGAAGTCACCCTCAGCAGCACTTTTAGGCACCTATGTCGTCACTACAACTCAATGTCAGCCTGGTTAGAACAACAAAGCTAGTGAATGTGATGAAGGCAGAGTACTACTCTACTTCTCAGGCAACGAAATGCTAGGAGTTTAAGTTTTAAAAGTTCTGGAACTTAAGAAAATTCCAGACAGCTAGTACCATGAAGGAGAAAGCTAACTAGAAAAGGAGAATGCAGTAGAAATGCCTCAGGGGAATGCAAGAGGGGGCTGAAATCCTTGGAAAGAGATTTTGAATATAAAGTGTGAAGAAGTTCCAGGACAAGACAAGTTGCAATTTTACCTTTAACAATAGTGGCAAATAAGAAAATGTAAGAGAAAAACAAAGTCACAACTTAAAATCCATTAACAAAAAGATTTCTTTCTAAATCACAGCCATGATACATTACAGGTTACCTCATATACTATTTTTTCAACAAGAGTAGATAAGCATATACGCTTTTAAAATGTCAATGAGGACTATCTTGCTATATCTCCTAAGCCAAAAAGAGTTTCATAAAGCAATGAATTTTATATAAAGCTGCATTAATAAAAATGGAGACGACATTTTCTCCTCTAGAGACTAAAATATATTACTTTCACAAATATATAGTCAACATTTTAAAAACCAATATGGGAAAACCACAGAATGGGAGCAAATATTTGCAAGTCATATATTTGATAAAAGACTTCTACGTAGAATATGTAAAGAATTCTTTCAACTCAGTAATAAACAAAATAAGCCAATTTAAAAATGGGCAAAAGAGGGCCGGCCTGGTGGCGCAGTGCTTAAATTCGCACATTCCACTTCTTGGTGACCCTGGGTTCGCTGGTTCGGATCCCCAGTGCGGACATGGCACCGCTTGGCACACCAAGCTGTGGTAGGCGTCTCACATATAAAGTAGAGGAAGATGGGCACGGATGTTAGCTCAGGGCCAGGCTTCCTCAGCAAGAAAGAGGAGGACTGGTAGTAGTTAGCTCAGTGCTAATCTTCCTCAAAAAAAAGAGAAAAAAAAAGGGCAAAAGATCTGAATAGACATTTCTCCAAAGAAGATACCTTTGTGGGCAACAAACACACAACACAAAGATATTCAACATCACATGCCATCAGGGAAACGCAAATCAAAACCACAGTGAGATACCACTTCACACACACCAAGACAGCTATAATTAAAAAACACAAATAATAAAAAGTATTAGTGATAATGTAGAGAGAGATGTGGAGAAATTCTAACCCTCATACACTGTAGTGGAAATGTAAACAAGTACAGCTGCTTTGGAAACAGTCTGGCACCTCCTCAAAAGGTTAAACAGCAGCTTCGCTCCTAAATATACACCAAGACAAATGGAAATCAATGTCCACATAAGAACCTGCACCTGAATGTTCACAGCAGCATCATTCATAATAGCTCCCAAAGCAGAAGGAACCCAAATGTTCATCAACTGATGCATGCATAAAACGTGATATAACCACACAATGGAGGCCCACTCAGCAAAAAAATCTAAATTAAGCACTGATGCACGCCACAACGTGGGTGAACCTTGAAAACATCATGCTACGTGAAAACAACAGTAAAAACACTTACAGCTTTTATGATTCCATTTATATGCAATGTCCAGAATAGCAAATTTATGAAGCTAGAAAGTAGAATAGTGGTTTCCTAGGGCTGGGGAGGCTGAGGGGAGATGGGGGATGACTGCTAATGGGCATGGGTTTATTTTGGGGGGATGAAAACACTCTAAAGTAGACTGTGGTGATGGTTGCATGATTCTGTTAATACACACACCAAAAAAACGACTGAATTGCACACTTCAAATGGGTGACTTACATAGTTTGTGAATTATGTCTCAATGATGTGATTTAAAAAAACACTTTGGGCTACAAAGTACAACAAATCTAAGGATCAATTAAACGATTTTCTTCTTACCTAATCCTTCTGAAGCGTAATTGCCCTTTTTAAACAACATAACTTCAGTTGCCTCAGCCAGCTCATTCTGCTCTGCCCAACGAAACCCCCACTTTTCTTGCCTCCTTTACCAGTCTGTCCAAGACTGTGGTGCTCTGTGAACACAGGCACTGCCCACGTACACTCAGGGGCACAGGCACGTGCCATCTGCATCTGACCGTCACCAACCTGCCTTTACTCAGTGCTCAACTGCCCAGGAAAGTCCTGCATCAACCTGAGCAGTTTTGAAAGCAGCAATTTCAGGTTGCCAAAACATAACATAGGTTTAACTTTTCCCAATTCTGTTGCCTTTAACCTAAACTTCTTTCATTACTGAGCTAAGGGTCCAAATTCCTGATATTTACCCTCATTTGTGAGAAAAGCTTTGCTTTCTGTTGTCAGCAACAAACCTGTCTGAAAAGCAGAGTTTCCATGTAAGGAAATGGGCTAAGGTTTTAAGAATGGCCCTCCAACCAATCCGCTATAAACTGGCCAGAGTAACACTTCATAAGAACAAATTTGATCGTGGTACTCCTGGATTAAAATCTTACAGTGGCTCCATACTGTTTTGGGGTAAGATTCAAACTCCTTGGCAGGGCATGGAGGGCCAACCCCAAATTTCACTTACTTTTCCAACTTCATTTCTCACTACTCCTTCTCCAGATAACTGGGCTGACTGACCCTTCCTGTCCCCACTGGGACTCCTGGAACATGCAGCTGTCTGCACCTATGACCCTCTGGTCAAAGCTGAGCACTCCACCAGTGATCCACTTTGTATACAGTGATACCTGCCTACCTCACAGCTCATTTTCACACTGCACATGTCTTGCCCCACCATACTCTAAGAACTCTAAATACCACGACTGCATTTTATTCATGCTTTAAAAATATAGCTTTGAGGGGCTGGCCCCGTGGCTGAGTGGTTAAGTTCACAGGCTCTGCTGCGGTGGCCCAGGGTTTCACCAGTTCGGATCCTGGGTGTGGACATGGCACCACCCATCAGGCCATGCTGAGGCGGCGTCCCACAGGTCACAACTAGAAGGACCCACAACTAAAATAAACAACTATGTACTGGGGGGATTTGAGGAGAAACAGCAATTAAAAGAAAAAAGGATTGACAACAGCTGTTAGCTCAGGTGTCAATCTTAAAAATATAAAAAAATGGCTTTGAAAAGTAGGGGGAGGAAGTAGGAAGCCAAGGGGTATTAAACATGTCTTTATTCCCATCACCCATTGTAATTCCTGGCAAAAACACTTAATGTTTGTTGAGCGAATAACTGACGAGGGACATCTGAGTTGCGCAGAATTCCAAAAGGTAGAAAAAGAAGGCAAAGGAAAGGGAAGAGTTAAAGGTGACCCTAAAGTTTGGGCCTGGAGTATGCTGAAGAAGCAGGGGCCTTAACAGAAAGGGGCGATCTGAGGAACACCTGCTATGGAGAAATAAAGGAGTTTGGTTTTAGAAATATTTTATGTATGGCATATAGGCAAAAAAGAATGTGATTTCATTTTTTTCCAAAAATGACTTAATAAAATAATGTATGATACAATTAATTATTAATTATCTCAAGTAAGACAGAAAATGAATAAATGAAATCAATGGGAAACAATCCAAAATTAACTTAATAATTCAAACACTTCATCTTTGAAGTATTTTGGGTTTAACTCTGGGTACAAAAGACAAACTGAAGAGTTGTGCCTAAACCATCAAGTCTTACTATACGCCATCTCGAACACCCTCCTGAGTTCATCCCTAACACTAGCTTTAATCTTCACTCACTATTAAAACTACATACTTTCCTTATTTTCAAAAGTATCGTACTCCCAGACCCTAATGTTTGCTTCATCTAATACTTAGAAAAACTATCAGCAAATGAGCAACGTATATATTTAAGCATTTTAAATTTTATGCATTTTTCTGATGGTTTTATTACCTCTTCTTTCAGTGCATGTTTTCTCTGCTCCAGGCAGATCTCCTTAGCTCTCATCATCTGCAGAGTCTCCTTAGAAACTGCATACTGGAGCTTCTCCATACGTTCAGCAGCTGCTGCCCATGATGCTTTACCAAATTTCTTCTGATCAGCTCGCATTCGATCGTACACAGCTATTAATAATAATTTTTTAAAGAGACATTAAGACATAAAACTTGATACTAAAGCATTTGAAAGTCTTAGTTTTCATTGACCACACACTCAAACATAAACACACAAATCCTACCCCATGATAAATTATAGCTCTAAAATATAATTCAACAATATCTTCGATTCTCTCTACTGTCTTCAATAAGAATTTTAAATAATCATCCTCAGAAATAACTTTCTGAAGATAAAATTGAGTGGTCAGATTAATTTTAAAACTTTTTAAAATACTCTTTCACACGTCCAGGGTTACTAAATTTCAAAGTTTCTATAAAAACTTTATTCTGTGAGTGTCTATACTTTTTCCTGGGTATGTTAGTTGAAATGAGAGCCATAACTATTCAAGATTACTTAAAATTAATTAAATCCATGTGCTAAATTTTACCATTCTGAGTCCTCCAAAAGTACTATAATAATTTGATGTAGGGAGAAATAAATCCCAGATGTTAATGTCCAGGTGAGTTAGAGTGGTCCAACCAAGTCCCAAGAAAGACACTCAACCCCACCCCACAACACACACAAGAAAGGGAGGAAGAACTTTCTAGTTTGCCACAATAGAGGCCTAGTTCAAAAGGTATTTCTTGGCAATCAAACAGCTACTATCTTCCAGTTAAAGAACTTTGTCACCGACAGCAGTAAGTCAGTGGTTCATCAAGAGTCCTTATACAACTAACCCAACCATCCTTAGGCCCCAACACTTCAACAGCTCAGAGAGATGTTTTAATTATCATAAAGAGGCAGGCAATCTGATTAGTACCAATGTAATCTTTCAGTCAGGACCCCTTCCCTAGTAGTTTCTTTTATATGTTCAGAGCTAACTGATAATTTTGTGCTGCTACTATGTCCTAACTATGTCCTTCTTTGGCAAAGAAGTATATCTCAGTAAACTTTGCCTCAGAATTTTATAAAATCTTAATAATTTTTGCAATGACACATGTACACACTTAAAAATTAAAACCACAGACAGGCTTATAACAAAAAAAAGAGCAGTTTCTCATGCTCAGCTCTCCCCTACCCTTAGTCCCAATGCCCAAATGCAACCAGCTTTTAATCGCTTCTGGTGGTTACTTCCATACAAGAAAATCGCTATTTCTTAATTTAGTCTTTAAAAAAATGATCTGTTGAGTTCCTATTATAACAGATGAAGAATTTGCTAACTTAGAATCTCCTCTAAATATATCAGTTCTTTTGGTTTCTCTGTGTTTTTCTGTGGCTTTTAAACGCTAACATATAGGAGGTAATATTTTCAATTCATAATCTTGCTCTGAACCTCAATTTTAGGGTTTCTAACAAATGAAATCTACTCATGTTGGTTGAATGTGAAATGATTCCACCATTTTTAATTTCTGTCAATCTTTCCAAACTGTGTTATAACATTTATGCAGCCATAAGATCAATATAGTAGCACACTGTAGGAAAAAAACAGCAGGGGATTTGGAGTCAAATTCCCAATTCCACCCATAGCTGATGTGTAACTTTTGGCAAGAAACTTAAACTGTTCTTGGGCTCAATTCCCTCAAATAAAAAAGTAAAGAAATACAGTACCTAGTCGGAAGGCTTTTGAGGGAATTTAGAAAATGATAGGTCCTCAAATGTCTCTCCCACTTCACATGGCAAAAGTAATCGGATAGATGGTCTGTTCTGTTTCATTTCTTTTCTCTCTCATGCATACACCACCACAGTCACTCATATTCATATGATATATTATTTTCAAAGCACTTTTTCCATATGTTATCTCTACTTATCTGCCCAGAATCCTATGGAATAGGTAAGGTATGCATTGTCAATACCTTCTATGTAGATACACAAAATCGAAGGGTTTTGGTAACTTAAAAGCAAGGTTACACACCTATGGTAGGAGAGTTAAATCTAACACCCAAGTTGCTCACCCCCTAGTCTATTACCTCTACCATTTCTACCTGAGCTTGTAATCCCAGCACACAGTCGAACATTCTGCAGCCTCACAGCTGGGAGCCTTTTCTCTTGCTCCCCACTTCAGGACCACGTCTAGGGAGCAGATCCCTGTCCTAAATCAGGCTCAGGTTGTAATCTACTATGAGAGCTAGCCAATACTTTGTCTTCCAACATCTTTGGACAGAACGTTTTCTTACATCTAACTGCTGTTCATTTCACTTGGAATTACTTTCCAACAGTCTAGGAATATGAAGGTAATGAAGAAAATTATTTATGAACGTAGAATGCTTGGAATACTCCTAGAACAGAAAACCTCTAAATCAGAGTCTTCTCTTCCTCTGCTGGTAAGAATAAAGATTCTTGCTAAGCTGACCATTTACCTTACTGGGAAAATAACCCTGTAATAATATTCTATGATGATCATTATATGTTAAAAACCTCTGAAGGCAACAGAGTCCTGGTGTTTACAAGGAATCATGTTAAATCTACAAAAAAACTTAAATGTACTAACATACGTATCCTTGTCTGAAACAGGCCCATTTAAGATGTTTTTAAAAGCTAAGCAGTAATACATGAAAATTAGGTTACACCTGGAAAGAAATGAAGGTTATGCAAGGAAAGAAATAAAGGGGTCTGTTTTATTCCTCCTCTAAAAAGAGAAAGTAGAAAGTTACCTTCTGATTGGAAACATAAAGTAGGGCTATTACTTTCAGCAGCATAAATCCATACAGAGATCTTTGCTCTGTTTCTCTTACAGGGGAGGAGAGAAACATGCTTAGAAAAGGCAAATTAAAAGGTCAAGCAAACTAAATACTTCTCTCTCTGTATTTAGGCTCAAAGGCTACCTGCTAGGATAAATAAAGTCACCAGAAGTGAGATACAAAGAAGTCTAAAATGACTTTGATGAAGCACTTGGAACCCTAGAATGATGCTCATCACAAAGAAAAATGTTTTGCCTGAAATCAGAGAAGCAAAGTATAAAATAAGAGCAGTAATCAAAACTGTATAGAATCAGAACCAACAAACTATGAACTATGCACGAAAATAAATACAGATTCATTGCATTTATGTAATAAATCATGTGTGGAGAAAAAGAACTGACAGATATACAAAGTAGCTGCAAAAGGTTGGCAGGATTACAGAGTTAGATTTGTTTTTCCTCTAATATTCTAACTTTTCTATAATGGTTATTTTTTTTAATCATAATGCAAAGACTTTTTTTAAACATTAGAGAAGAGTGCATCTAGAAAGCAGACTAAACCAAGTTTAAGTACACAGTTATCATAAAAATAGTTCACAGTAGGGAAAGATCTTTAAACGTTCAAAGAAACATTAATATAATGCATTATTTTTTAATTTTTATTTTAAAAACTGTCATACTGCTCTAGGGCCAATACTCAGGAGGGGGATTGCTAGATCATATGGTAAGTATATCTTTATGAGAAATTGCAAAATTCTTTTCCAGAGAGACTATACAATTTTGCATTCCCACCAGCAAGGCAGGAAGAATTCCTGTTACTCTGTACCCTTGTCTGCACTTGGTATTGTCTGTATTTTTTATTTTAGCCATTCTAATAGGCATGCATTGGTACCTCATTGCATTGGTTTTCATTTGCATTATCCTAATGACTAATGACGTTGAACATCTGTTCAAGTGCTTATTTGCCTTCTTTATCCTCTGGAAAACTGCCCAAGTCCTTGCCCCACTTATTAATTGGATTGTTCGTTTTCTTACTGTTGAGTTTTAAGAGTCCTTGATATATTCTGGATATAAGTCCTTTGTCACAAATGTTATTTGCAAATATTTCTCTCAAATACTCTCATCTTTTCATTTTCTTGAGAGTGCCTGGAAAAGTTTTTAACTTTAATAAAATTCATTGTATCAATTTTTTCTTTTACAGTTCATACTCTTTATCATTTTTATCTTTTACATTTTATCGTTTACAGTTATCTTTTACAGATTTTTCTCTTTTACAGTTTATCTCGTATTTGTGGTGTCATTGCTAAGAACTCTCTAACTCCAACTTAGAAAGATTTTTCTCATGTTTTCTTCTGGAAGTCTTATAGTTTTACATTTAGATCCATTTTGAGTTCACTTTTGTTTAAAGTGTGAGATTTAGATCAAGGTTCATTTTTCTGCATATGGATGACCAATTGTTTCAATACTATTTATTGTTTTCCATTGATCTGCTTTATCAAAGATTAAATAGCCATGCTTTGGGAGTTTATGTCTGTATTCTGTTCTCTCGCACTGATTTACGTGTCTATCCCTTCCACAATACCATGACACTGTAAGTCTACAGCAATTTGTAAAATTAGGTAGTGTGAGTCTTCCAATGTTGTTTTGGGTTTTTTTGAAAACTGTTTGGCTATTGTAGTTCCTTTGCCCTTCCACATAAATTAGAACCAGCCTGTTAATATCTACAAAACAATCCTGCTGGTATTTTGATAAGGATTGTGTTAAATATATAGATCACTTTGGGAAGAACTAACATCCTTACTATGTTAAGTATTCTAATCCATGAACAGAATGTGTCTATCCATTTACTTACGTCTGTGATGACTTTTACGAGTGTTTTGTAACTGTCAGCATACCAATCCTGTCTATGTTTTGTTAGATTTATACCTAAGTGTTTCATTTTGGGAAAAGTTAACATAAATGATTTTTTTTTCTTTTGAGGAAGACTTGCTTTGAGTTAACATCCACTGCCAATCCTCCTCTTTTTTCACTTGAGGAAGATTAGCCCAGAGCTAATATCTGTGCCAATCCTCCTCTATTTTTTTGTTAGGTGGGACACCTCCACAGCGTGGCTAGTGAGTGGAGCAGGTTCACGTCCACGATCTGAACTTGTGACCCCAGGCTGCTGAAGTGGAGTGTACAGAACTTTAAACACTCGCCCATGTGGCCAGGCCTACTGGTATTATTTTTTAAATTTCAATTTCCAATTGTTCATTACTTGTACAGATAAATATGATTCACTTTTGTGTTGAGCTTATTTCCTGTGACTTTGAGACAGTCATTTATTAGTTCCAAGAGTTTTAAAAAAGTAGATTCCATACCAATGTCTATAGTAACAATATTGTCATTCACGAAAAGGGAGAATTTTATTTCTTCCTTTCCAAACTATAAGCCTTTATTTCTTTCTCTTCCCTAAGAGATCTGGCTAAGATTTATTACATTCTCTTGAATAGGAGTGGTGAGAGTGGACATCCTTGACTTTTTACCTACTTTAAGGGAGGAAGCATTCAGCTTTTCACCATTAAATATGATGTTGGCTGTAGGGTTTCTGTGGATTCCTTTATTAGGTTAAGGAAGTTTCCTTCTATACCTAGTTTGTTGAGTATCTTCATCACACATAGATGTTGTATTTTGTCGAATGCTTTTCAGCATCTATTGATATGATTGATCATGCTTTTTATAAAAAACAAAACTAGGGTTTCTCAACTTCAGCATTTTTTTAATTGAAGTCGCAACAGTTGATAACACTGTCAAATTTCAGTTGGAGAGTACTTTTGTGAGTCACCATATACGTGTGCTCCTTCACTCCTTGTGTCCACTCCCTAACCCTCTTCCTTCCTTCCACATAAGTGAAATCAAGTGGTGTTTGTCTTTCTCTGGCTTATTTCACTTAACCTAATACCCTCAAGGTACATCCATGTTGTTGAGAATGGTATGATTTTGTCCCTTTTTCATAGCTGAGTAGCATTCCATTGTATACATAGACCACATCTTCTTTATCCAATGATCAGTCGATGGACACTTGGGTTGCTTCCACTTCTTAGCTATTGTGAATAATGCTGCAGTGAACGTGGGGGTGCATATGCTACTTTGGAGTGTTGATTTCAAGTTCTTTGAAGAAATACCCAGTACTGGGATAGCTGGGTATTTTTTCAATTTTTAATTTTTTGAGGAATCTCCATACTGTTTTCCATAGTGACTGCACCAGTCTGCAAGCCCACCAGCAGTGTAGGAGGGTTCCCTTTTTTCCACATCCTCTCCAACATTTCTTATTTTTTGTCCTGGTGATTACAGCCATTCTAATGGGGGTAAGGTGATACCTAAGTGTAGTCTCCATGTACATTTCCCTGATGATTAGTGATGATGAACATCTTTTCATGTGCCTATTGGTGATTTGTATATCTTTCTTGGAAAAACGTCTGTTCATATTCTTTGCCTATTTTTTATTGGGTTTTTGGTTTTTTGTTGTTGAGTTGTGTGAGTTCTTCACATATTTTGGAGATTAACCATTGTTGGAAATACGATTTTAAAACTTTTTCTCCCGGTTGATGGGTTGTCTTTTTGTTTTTATTCTGGTTTCCTTTGCCTTACAGAAGCTCTTTAGTCTGATGAAGTCCCACTTGTTTACTTTTTTCCTTTTGTTTCCCTTGTCCAAGTAGCCATGGTATTCGAAAAGGGCCTTTGAAGACCAATGTCAAAGAGTGTCCTGCCTATATTTTCTTTTAGGAGTTTTATGGTTTCAGGTCTTATCTTCAAGTCTTTGATCCACTTTAAGTTAATTTTTGTGTATGGCAAAAAATAATGGTCTACTTTCATTCTTTTGCATGTGACAGTCCAGTTTTCCCAACACCACTTACTGAAGAGACTTTCCTTTCTCCATTGTATGTTCTTAGCTCATCTGTCAAAGAGTAGCTGACCACAGATGTGTGGTTTTACTTCTGGGCTTTCAATTCTCTTCCCTTGATCTGCATGCCTGTTTTTGTACCAGTAACATGCTGTTTTGATTACTATAGATTTGTAGTCTATTTTGAAGTCAGGGATTGTGATGTCTCCAGCTTTGTTCTTTTTTCTCAGGATTGCTTTAGCTATTTGGGGTGTTTTGTTGCCCCATATGAGTTTTAGGATTCTTTATTCTATTTGCATGAAGAATGTCATTGGGATACTGATTGGGATTGCACTAAATCTACAGATTACTTTACATAGTATGGACATTTTAACTATATTTATTCTTCCAATCCATGTGCATGGAATATCTTTCCATTTCTTTATGTCATTATCGATTTTGTTCAATAATGTCTTATAGTTTTCATTGTATAGGTCTTTCACCTCCTTAGTTAAATTTATTCCTAGCTATTTTATTCTTTTTGTTGGGATTGTATTCTTGAGTTCTTTTTCTGTTAGTTCATTATTAGAGTACAAAAATGCAACAGATTTTTCTAGGTTGATTTTATACCCTGCAACTTTGCTGTAGTTGCTGATCATTTCTAACAGTTTTCTGATGGATTCTTTAGGGTTTTCTTTGAATAAAATCATGTTGTCTGAGAACAGTGAAAGTTTCACTTCTTCAATGTCTACTTGAATTCCTTTTATTTCTTTTTCTTGCCTAACTGCTCTGGGCAAAACATCCAGTACCATGTTGAATAGGATTAACAAGAGTGGGCACCCTTGTCTTGTTCTTGTTCTCAGAGGGATGGCTTTCAGTTTTACCCCATTCAGCATGATGTTGGCTGTGGGTTTGTCATACATGGCCTTTATTATGTTGAAGTACTTTCCTTCTGTACCCATTTATTGAGAGTTTTTTTTAATCATAAATGGATGTTAGATCTTGTCAGATGCTTTCTCTGCAACTACTGAGAGGAAACCATGGTTTTTATTCCTCCTTTGTTAATGTGGTGTATCACATTGATTGATTTGCCAATGCTCAATCATCCCTGCATCCCTGGTATAAATCCCACTTGATCATGGTGCATGATCTTTTTAATGTATTGCTGTATTCAGTTTGCCAATATTTTGTTGAGGAGTTTTGCATCTAGGTTCATCAGCAATAATGGCCTGTAACTTTCCTTCTTTGTGTTGTCCTTGTCTGGCTTTGGTATCAGGGCGATGTTGGCCTTGTAGAATGTGTTATTAAGTGTTCCATCTTCCTCAATTTTTTGAATAGTGTGAGAAAGATAGGTAATAAATCTTCTTTGAATGTTTGGTAGAATTCTCCAGAGAAGCCTTCTGGTCCTGTACTTTTATATTTTGGGAGGTTTTTGATTGCTGTTTCAATCTCTTTACTTACAATTGGTCTCTTCAGATTACCTATTTCTTCTTGATTTGGTTTTGGGAGGTTGTATGAATCTAACAATTCATCCATGCCTTCTAGATTGTCCAATTTGTTGGCATATAGTTTTTCATAGTATTCTCTCATAATCTTTTATATTTCTGTGGTATCTGTTGCAATTTTTCCTCTTTCATTTCTGATTTTATGTATTTGAGCCTTCTCTCTTTTTTCATAGTGAGTCTGGCTAAGAGTTTGTCAATTTTGTTTATCTTCTCAAAGAACCAGCTCTTTGATTCAATGATCCTTTCTGGTTTTTTTTTTGTTTCAATTTCATTTATTTCTGCTCTGATTTTTATTATTTCCATCCTTTGGGGTTTGTTCTTCTCTTTCTAATTCTGTTAGGTGTAGTTTAAGATTGCTTATTTGAGATTTTTTGTGTTTGTTAAGGTGGGCCTGTATTGCTATGAATTTCCCTCTGAGAACCGCTTTTCTGCATCTGATATGAGTTGGTGTGGTGTATTTTCATTTTCATTTGTCTCCAGATATTTTTTGATTTCTCCTTTAATTTCTTCAATGATCCATTGGCTGTTTAGTAGCATGCTGTTTAGTGTCCACATCTTTGTCACTTTCCCACCTTCTTTCTTGTAGTTGATTTTTAGTTTCATAGTTTCATGTTTGGAAAAGAAGCTTGATGTGATTTCAAACTTCCTAAGTTTATTGAGGCTTGCCTTGTTTCCCAACATATGGTCTACCTTGAGAATGCTCCATGTGCACTTGAGAAGAATGTGTATTCTACTGTTTTTGGATGCAGTGTTCTATACATATCTATTAAGTTCACCTGGTCTAGTTTTTTGTTTAAATCCACTATTTCCTTGTTGACTTTCTGTCTGGATGATCTATCCGTTGATTTAAGTGAGGTGTTAAGATCCCCTATTATTGTATGGTTGTTAATATCTCTTTTTAGGTTTGTTAGCAGTTGCTTTATGTAATTTGGTGCTCCTCTGTTGGGTGCATATATAAGTGTTTTGTCTTCTTGGTGGAGTGTCCCTCTATCATTTATATACTGCCCCTCTTTGTCTCTCGTTACTCATCTTATCTTGAAGCCTACTTTGTCTGTTATAAGTATGGCAACACCTGCTTTCTTCTGTTTGCCATTAGCTTGGAGTATCATCTTTCATCCCGTCACTGTGAGCCCGCGTTTGTCTTTGGAACTGAGATTTGTTTCCAGGAGGCAGTATATTGTTGGCTCTTGTTTTTTTTAAATCCATCCAGCCACTCTGTGTCTTTTGATTGGAGAATTCAATCCATTTACATAAGGAGTGATTACAGCTATGTGAAGGCTTAATGCTCCCATTTTATCACTTGTTTTCCAGTTCTTCTGCATTTCCCTTGTTTCTCGTCCTGTGTATTTCAGACCACAATTCAGTTTGTAGGTTCTCTATGTTGTTTTTCTTAGCTTTCTCTTTATTTGTGATTGGTGTCTCTCTTCTGATTGTTTAGTGGTTACCATGAAGTTTGTATGAAAACACCTCGCAGATGAGATAGTCCATCTTCTGATAGACTCTTATTTCCTGAAACTAAGCCGATACCATCCCTTCTCCTTTTCCCCTTCTACATTATTGTCACAACTTATTCCATCTTGTGTTGTGATTTTGTGGTTTAAATGACAAGGCTATATTTATTTTTTTATGTTTCCCTTCCTTTTTTAATTGTTTGCTAAGCTGTTTTGATAGCTGCAACTTTCTGATTTTGTCTACTTATTCATGTGCTTGCTTGAGGCTTTGTAAATGTTTTTTTTTTTTCCCTCTCATGCATGAGGACCTTCTTGAGTATTTCTTGTAATGGGGGGGGGGTCTTGTGCCAATGAACCCCCTTAGCTTTTATTTATTTTCTGTTTATTTCTCCATCATATCTGAAGGATATTTTTGCTGGACAGAGTATTCTTGGCTGAAAGTTTTGTCTTTCAGAATTTTGAATATATCATTCCATTCTCTCCTAACTTGTAAGGTTTCTGCGGAGGAATCTGCTGAAAGCCTGATAGGGGTTCCTTTCTATTTTCTCATCTTGCTGTCTTTAATATTTTTTCCTTGTCATTGACTTTTCCCAGCTTTACTATTATATGCTTTGGAGAAGATCTTTTGATATAATTAGGAGTTCTATTGGCTTCTTTCAGTGGTATTTCCAGCTCCTAAACCAGGTTTGGAAATTCTCAGCTATTATTTTCTTGAACATGTTTTCCACTCCATTCTTTCTCTTCTTCCTCTAGAATACCTATAATCCTTATGTCGCATTTCCTAATTGAGTCAGACATTTCTCAGAGAATTTCTTCATTTCTTTTCGGTTTTAGTTCTCTCTCCTGCTCCATCTAAAGAATTTTGATATTTCTGTCCTCTAGACTGCTAATCCTCCCCTTCATAATATCAGCTCTGTTATTCATGGAGTCCAGAGTTTCATCTCATCCACTGTGCTTTTCATCTCCAACATTTCTTATTGGTTTTTCTTTACAGTTTCAATCTCTTTTGTGAAGCATTTCCTAATTTCATTGAACTATCTGAATTTTCTTGTAACTTGTTGAGTTTTTTTATGATAGCTATTTTGAATTCTCTGTCATTTGGATTATAAATTTCAGGGTGCTTGTCATTTTCCTTCTGTCCTGGAGTACTAATATATATTTTTTCAATCTGTTTCATGGTGTGGATTTGTGCCTCCACATAGTGACAGTATCTGGTTGCAGATTCCACCTGCCACCACTGGGTGGTTGTCAAGACCTGTGTATTCTGAGCCCATGTGACCCCCAGCTCTCTTGCTCATAGCTGCTGCTTTTCTGTGGTATGCATGAGTGTTCTGGCCAACAAGCTGAGATGGAGCACCGGGCAGGGGGAGGGGTGCTTCCTTTTGCCTGCAAGATGCCAGGGGCATTCTTACTCTGCTCTTGCTGTCTGCTCTCCTGTGGTGCTGGCTTGATGAAGACAGGCCCACAATACCTTAGTCACCTCTGTATGGGGCTTTCCCACAGGCTTGAGGAAACTTGGAGAGTGAAGGTGTTCCTGCAGAGGGCCACCCCTCCCCCCCGCCACTCAGAGCTGCATGCAGTCCTGCGCCCTGGGTTGCTGCCATTAGGGGAGGGAGAGGAGATTCCCTTACCTTCTTCCACTTCTTCTGGGGGATCCAACACCACTGGCTGTGTGGGTCTCTCAGACGTCTTTTGTGTTGTGTGAAAGCCCTCTGTTGGTATATGAAGATCCTCTTCATCGTATCTTAGGTGAGAAGAGTCTAAGGGAAGAGCTCACTCTGCCATGATGCTGACTCAATCTCAGCATTTTTCACATTATGGGCCATAAAATTCTTTGATGCAGGGTGGGCTGCCACATGCAACATAGGATGTTTAACATAATCCTGGTCTCTATCTGCTAGATGCTAGTAACATGCTCTTTAGTTGCAACAACCAAAAATGTCTCCAGACATTGCTAAATGTCCTTTTGTGTGGCACAATCGACCCCAGTTCAAAAACACTGTTCCAGACTTTTAATATGGTGAATTATATTGATTGGTGTTCAAATACTGAACCAGGATAAACCCTGCCTTGGTCATGGTTGCTAATTTTTTAAAGCATTTTAAAAATATTGTAAAATTTGCTAATATTTCGCTTAGGATTTTTGTATCTATGTATGTGGGATACTGGTCCGTAGTTTTGGTTTTTTGTGCTGTCTTCGTACAGTTTTGGACTTAGGGTATTGCTGGTCTCATTTAATATAAATTGGAAGTCCTTCCTCTTCTGTTTTCTGGAAGAGATTGTGTAGAGCTGGTATTACTATTTGAATGTTTGGTAAAATTTGCCAGTGAAACCATTTGGGCCTGGAGAATTCTTTTTTGGAACATTTTAAACTACAAATCCAATTTCTTTAATGGTTATAGGGATACTCAGGTTATTTATTTCATCTTGTGTGAGTCATGGTAGCTTGTGTTTCTCAATGAATTGTTCCATTTTGCCTAGGTTGCTGAATTTGCATGCAGAGAGTTGTTTGCAGTATTCCCTTCTTATTCTTTTAATGTCAGCAAGCTCTGTAGAAATATCCCGTCTTAATATAATGTATTTTTAAATGAAAAATACTTTTGCATTTGATATGTACATGAAAGAATAGGAGATGAAGAATGGTGGCAGAGTAACAGAGTACACGTGATTTTCAAAATTCTTTAATGGCGTTATACTATCTTTCTAACAAAAATGAGGATGGGGAGGCAAATAGTATGGTTTACTTAAAACTTTCTAAGCTAATACTGACACCTGCTTAGCCAGAAATGCATATTTCAGGAACAGGAAAGTTGGCACACGTTAACGTTGATGGCTGAAACTATAAAAGGAGTTTAAAAAGTAACGATAAGCATCATGGGTGAGACACGTTTTCCAGCGTCTATGCACAAAATCACTCACATTAACATTAAAACAAAACGTATGGTTGACTAAAATATATCTTAAAAGAATGAAAGAAAGCACTTGTATCCAAATACTGTATTAACCATATTGCACCTATCTGAAGTATTTTATTAAATCTCAGATACAAACCACATTTACTTTACTCTTCAACAAACAGAAATCCCTAAGATGACTTGAAGATTAAAAAATAAAGCTCAAAACCTATTAAAAGGAATAACGTCCCTTTCACAACCATATTAACAAAAATAAAACATAAAATACCCAGAAGTGGGGGCTGGCCCGGTGGCGCAGGAGTTAAGTGTGCACATTCAGCTTCAGCACCCTGGGGTTTGCCGGTTCGAATCCCAGGTGCAGACATGGCACCACTTGGCAAGCCATGCTGTAGCAGGTGTCCCACATAAATAATAGAGGAAGATGGGCACGAATGTTGCTCAGGGCCAGTGTTCCTCAGCAAAATGAGGAGGATTAGTAGATGTTAGCTCAGGGCTAGTCTTCCTCAAAGGAAAAAAAAAAAAAGTCTAGGGGCCAGCCCAGTGGTGCAGCAGTTAAGTGCGCATGTTCCGCTTCAGTGGCCCAGGGTTCGCCGGTTCAGATCCCAGGTACAGACATAGCACTGCTTGGCACACCATGCTGTGGTAGGCATCCCACATATAAAGTAGAGGAAGACGGGCACAGATGTTAGCTCAGGGCCAGCCTTCCTTCGCAAAAAGAGGAGGATTGGCAGTAGTTAGCTCAGGGCTAACCTTCCTCAAATACAAACTAACAAAAAAACACATCCAGAAGTGAACTAAACAAGAAATGTGTAGAACCTAGATAAAAAACAAAAATGCTACAAAGCTTCCCTGAAGAAAACAGAGACAAACACATGGCAGGATATACCAACCACACAAATATTTTTCTCAAATTACCTTATCAACATAGAAATAAACCAAGAATTTACTCTTCTACATGAATATTAAAATCTTCTTGTCAAAGTCTAAGACATTGCAGTTCTGATCAGAATTACATTAGTTTGAAAAGAAATAATTTCAACTTTTAAAACAAAGATTACAATACTATCTTTGGAAGGAATAATTGAGCATAATCAAGAAAAATTTGAAAAGTAATGATGAGGGGTTACTTGATAAACTGGGTAATAAATTTTATTATAAAGCTACAATAATTACAGCACAAGGACAGAAGAAGCATATCATTAGAAAACAGTTCAGAAAGAAGTCCAGGTAGAGTAGGGTTTAACCATTTGGAGGAATACAGAAACTTACTTTAGAAAATGCAACAAGCTAAGTTAACATAAAGATTTAAAGAAAAATCATTCTTAAAAGCTGATGGTTTTTACAAATAAAATTTGTGTAATTAAAAGAAGTTAAAAGGAAATTTTGGAATAGATATTTGCAACAGATGTCAAAGAATTAATATATAACAATAATTTAAATATCAATGAATATAATATACAAAGCTCTTAGGGACACCAGAAAAAACCACCACCATGGAAAAACAGGCAAAAGATATTAACTGGAAAAAAAGAAGGGTATGAAAATACTAATTATTACATGAAAACAAAAAAGTTCAACACTCAGTAATAACCAAAGAAATGCAAAATTTAAAAACATGATACTGTTCTTCACCTATCAAATTGTCAGTTTTATTTTTTTAATGACAATGCCAAATGATGCTAAGGAATCAAGGAAGGCATTCTCATTCAGCACTGGCATTCTGAAGGAATAAAGCGCTTCAAGTGAAATTTTTAAGGAACCATGGATTTGCTGAAAGAATAGCCTGAATGCTAAACTATATAAATGCCACGTAGATGGACACGTTATTAAAATAAAATAATGAATAGCAGTGATTTTTAAACTGCCTATCAAGGAGCCATGGAAGGATTTCTGTGGCCACCTATGGAAGGGAGCTGGAAGGAATGGACCTTCACTGACCTTGCCCTATGTGTCTCTTCATTCGGCTTGTCCTGATTTGTATCCTTTATAAACTGTAATCCTAAGTATATGCTTTCCTGGGTTTTGCTAGTCACTGTGCGAATTATCGAACCTAAAAGGGCTGTGGGAACTCCTAAATTTGTAGCCAGTTGGTTAGAAGTGCAGATGCCTGGGGACTCCCCCAAATTTGCAAGCAGTGTCTAAAGTGAGGGCAGCCTTATTGGTGACTGTGTCTTTAAGCTGTGGGGTCTGCAACTGTGAACTGTTAGTGTCAGAATTGAACTTTGCTATACCAATATCCCATTACTATTATTTTTTTTAAGTATGGGGTATATGTAAACATATATGCCTAGAAAAAGACTTAAAGGATATACTTTAATTTGTTAGTAGTGATCTTCTTTAACTGCTGGGATGTAAGTGGTCTTTATATGCTTTTCTATATAACTACTGCAAACATAAAATACTTAAAGCGCTCATTTTCAAAAATACCTAACAAGGACAATTTTACTGGGAAACTCACCTTTTTGAGCTTTAGCTGTTATTTCAAAATATTTGACAGTTAGATCTTGAATTGAGAGCACAGCCATGTGAGCTTTCCGCTGCCAGTCAGCATCTTCTTTTTGTAGACTTTCAATTCTTCGGGGACCCAGATAGTCATTCTCCATGGAAATCTTGAGAGAAGAGAAAGAAAAATTAAGAAGTTCGTTTCTTTCTTTTATTCATTCCTTAAATATTTACTGACTGTTTACGTATCATGCATTGTGCCTGGGGCTAAAACAAATATTTGTTTTCCCTGCTCTATAGTAGAAGCAATTAATTTACAAAACAAGTAAATGAACAATAACATTGAAGATAGCTGACACAGAAATTTGTTCCCCTTTCCTCCTCCTCTACCTTCTTTTTCATCCTTCTCTCCTCCATTCATATATATACAAAGGACACAGAGCAAAATGTTAAGACATTATTTTTAGGTACTGAAGTAAGAAGAAATTTATTTCCTCCTTTATGATAATTATATTTTCAGGTTAAGAATTATTTGTGCCAATAAAATATTTATTTACTAACTGACAAATAAATGCAATAATTGAAAATTCAGATTTTAAGACTGAAAATATATAAAAATCAGTTCAGCTACTTACTGAAGGACTTTGGATAAAAACAACAGAGAAAAATCAGCTATGTATTATTTACAAGAGTCACAACTAAAATAAAAGGACAAAGGAAAGTTGAAAATCAAACGATGGACAGGGGTATACCACGTGAACACTAAAATAAAATTCACAGAAGTGACACTAGTAATATAAAATATAAAAGCACCACACAGGTATGTTTAACACGTAAGAAAGGTCCAATCCAGCAAGAACAGCAATGGATCCTTTGCACACTCCAGCCTTCTTTACCATATACAAGACCGCTAAAAATTAAACGAGAAGTTAGTAACACCATATTAGGATGATGGAAAAAAACACTATAGCGAAAAATGTTAAGCCACACATGGCACACTTTTAAAAAACTGATCAAGTATTATAACCCACTAAAAAATTTGTAATAAACTTTAAAAGTAGAAATAATACAGACCATATTCTCTAAATGGTATAATAAATACAACTTAAAAGCACAGTCTAAAACTAAAATAAAATTTTAATCACCTGGAAATTTAACACTCAGAGGAAGGAAACGTTTGGTTTTAGTCTTGAAGCAACAATATACTGCTCCTTAATCAAATGAAGAGTCTTCCAGATAGAGGGAAAAATATATGAAAGAGCACTTAGTATAGTGTTCAGCACACAGTGAGCAATTTATTAGCAGTGTTAAGGGGGACAATGGCAAGGCAGAGAGAGGGGTCAAGTCAGAGAGAGTGACTCAGGTTATCAGGAAAAAATATGTACGTGGAATTGCCATTTCCTCAAAAAGTAAACAATGAAGAAGAGCTGATTTTAAAGGGGAGAAGACCAAGGATTTCATTTTGCATATGGTAAGCTTGACTTTGCAAAGGTCGTGCCCAGAGATATAAATCTGGCTATCCTTGACACACACAAAGGCATTTAAAGCCATGAGAGTGAATGAGATCATCTAAGGAAGTCATGAGAAAAAGCTCATGACTGAATCCTAAGGAATTCCAACCCTTTGAAGTGGGTGAAGAACCTACAGAAATCAAATGGGGGGTGCGGTGGGGGGAGTACCAGAAAAGCACGGAATCACATAAGGAACAAGATTCAAAGGAGGAGAAATCAACTCTGTCGTTTAAACACTCCCTAGGGGTCATATAGGATGACAACTAGTATCCATGGACCTAACAGCATGAGGATCACTGAACTTAGCAACAGCAGTTCTGGAGGACAGGCCAACTCCCTTTGCTATTAACTCCCATCACATCTTCAGATCTCAGCTCAATTACTGGTTCCTGGAAGTCTTCCCTGACTCCCCATTACAAGCTCTTCAGTGCAATACATATACTTTTCCTTCCTAGCACTTACCACAATCATACTTGATAGTATTTTGTGAACTTAAAAATACTGACTGCTTCCCCCTCCAAAAGTTCCATGAGGGCAGAGAATGCATAGGTTTTTTGCTTTTCATGAGCACACTGCTTGGCATGAACTAGGCAATCCAAAATATTTCCTGAATGATTGAACGAATAAAAAATTCACTTCCAGACATGTTTTTAATGAGAGGAGAGAAATGTAGACACATGTATAAATAAATACTCTTGAGAAATTTGATTGAGTGAACAGAGAACAAAGGGTGGCGCTGAAAAACGATAAGGCTTAAGAGGAGGCCTTTTGATTTTTGTTTTATTTTAATAGGAGATGGTGGAGCAGGCTGAGTGGTGGTAAGAAGTATCCAGCAGAGGGAGAATCTAAAGATGCAGGAAAGAGATGGGGCTAATCAGAGTAGGGAAGTCCTTGAGAAGAAAATGGGAAGGGACAGGGTGCAGAGTCCTGGTGTAGGGATGTGCTCTTGGTAAATGGAGGGACAATTCCTCCACGGGCACAAAGAAAGGGAGGTTTTGGATTTGGCAGAGGTAGGATAAGGCGAACTCTCTTTTGATGATCTCTGTTTTCCCCTGTGAAGAAAGAACCTAGATAAGAATAGACTGGCTTAGGACAAGGAAGGAGAGAAGACAGAAAATAGCCGCTTTTAGATGGTAGGATAACAAGCCATTTAGAAAGAGTCATTAAGTAAATATTAAAAATGAGACTTAACAAGGGTTAGTGTAGTCACGATGAAATAGGCAAACACTCATACACCACTAGTGGAATTATAAGTGGATTAAAATCTTTTCTGGGAGGTATTTTATGACATCATACTCTTTGAGGGTACTCAAGAAAATATCTTCAAATAATGATAACCAAAGATGTACACTGAAATGTTATTTGAAACAAAGGAAAAAAATGGATCCCAGATACCTAATAGTTATGTATGATATACCCATAAAATAACAATTCTGTGCTAAAAATAATGCTTATGAAGTTTTTAATAACCAAGGGCAATGATTATGCTATAATATTAAGTGAAGACACATCAAAATCATAGATACAATTTCAATTACATAAAGGAAGAATGTCCAGAAAAAAGACAAAACATAAAACGTATTATTATTAATAGCATCTTCTGGTGGTGGATTATGGGTGATTTTTTTCTTCCTGTTTAAAATCTGCACCTTCCAAATCTTCTTTACTGTAAATATATTGCTTTATAGTCACGAACAAGAAAAAGTGCTTTCATCTCTTCTTGGGTTCAAAAGCCATACCAACTAGACAGGCTGAAGACACATTATCGCAGAGGTTTCCTGTTTCTAGTCAAGCAAACAATGAGCTCATGTTTTCACATACAAGGCCCAGCAAGAGGCAAAACTATGAGAGTTACCTCTTTTTTCCAGTGTGGGGGAGAGAGGGGAAGTGGAGATATGATGAGAACCTAAATGTCTTCCTTAATAGTTAGAAAACAGAATTGTGAGAGCTCCATTTCTGGGACTATAAACACAATGCCAAGCAAAGACAATTAAGCCAGTAGCAGCAGCTTGGATTCTTGATATAGGATTCCCTGCTCATCTGGACGGGAATTTTTTTTTTTAATTCTCAGAAGATGATTACTATATTTCTAGTCTCAGACCACAGGAGTCACACTTACATGATGCTACTAGATATGGTTGACTTTATTTCTCCTTTTAGACTTTCCCATGGCTAGTATTTGGAAATCACTTCAATTATATAATTTCAATAAACAGACCGCTGTACTAGGTGCTTCAGGGGATACACATATGAGTAAGACACATATTCTTCTCCCAAGAAACTTACAGTCTAATTGGGGGGTGGGGTGGGGAGAGATATCTGTGATGCAGAAATCTGTCTTGAAATTAGGAGACCTGGCTCTACTTAGTAACTGTGAAACCTTTGACAAATCTTTTAACACAATTATTCACCCAAAACGATGCTGTTTTACATCTGCTCAGGGCCAGTATTGCACTAGACACTAGGGACAGCAAGATATTCAGCCTAGCAAAGACAAAGACACCCAGACAAAGAATTACAACACAGTATGGAAAATGTCATGGCACACTACACCTAAGATACTATGGGGAGCACCAGCTATGGAGGTTGGGGTGCAAAGGCTGGGCAGACTTTCTAATGGAAATGATGAGTAAGTGGATTCTTAAAGAACAAGTAGAATTCTAGCCAGGTATTAAAGATGGTGGGAGTGTCTCCAGGTAAAAGGAATAAAGGTATTTAAGACTTTTAAGGAAAAGGAAAGGTTTGCGGGGAGAGAACACACTTGGCTGCTTAGATCAGGACAGACTTTAGTGAGGTTCATAAGTGAGGGGGGCGTTGAAGGAGGGGTGGGATTTTGACAGGTACATATGAAGTATACGGGAAAGAGAACCATCCAAAAGGCATAACAGAGGTAACAATTAACGTGAGCAAAAGCCTAGACGCAGGTAAGTTCAGTGCGTGGTAACAGAGAGCAGTCCAGCATGGCTGGAGGTTAGGTAAAACAGATAAAGGTAACGGAAGACAAAATTAGAAAAGTAGGCTGTGACCATCACAAGGAGGCCTTTAAACGTCAGGCTGAGCAGTTTACACTTAATTTGATAGGCAACAGGAAACCACTGTGGGATTCCTAGCAGTACGTGGCATATTTAGACTTTGGCTTAGATTTAAGGGTTCTGGAAGCCTTGTTTACTATTATAACAAAACCATCATGGTTTGTGCTTTCTTTTGTCGTGATTACCTCTGATTTTAAAACACGTGCATCAAAAAGCCTCAGATTAGCATTCACTAGTATGCAATAGAAATTTAATAAACTCAACACTGCAGCCCAAATTTTAAACCCTTACTCAGCATACTATGATAAAAGTCCTTTTCAATGACATGATTAAACTTCGGCCCCTTTAAAGAACTTGGATGTTTATTGTCCTGAAGACCACAAGCTAGGTTACTACGTTGTTTTCCCTAACTTTAATAGTTTGAAGATGTACGTAAATTCTAGTCTATCGGCTCTAGGTTCAGCTTTCTGCCTTGCGATGCTAGGGTTCGGGCTCTGCAAACCACATTAGGCTTTGCCAGTAGTAAGGGTTGGAGGCGATCTCAGAGCTGGAGGAGGGAGACGGGATTTGCTTCTTCCTATCTGCATCACTTGATTTTCCTGTTTGCTGCTCTTATCAGCGTCATCCCAGGCTCGCTTCTTCACCCCAGCATCTGCAATTCCTTCCTGAAGCGGTTAAGAGAATCCATTTCGCAGTTTTCCACCTCTGTAGAACTAGACTGCCTGCGCGCCGCCCCCCAGACCAACCAGCAGCAGCCTGCTGGTGCCCCACCCCAGAGATCTGGGCCTCTCCACTGAGCTCAGACCCGGCAGCACAAGACGAGCAATGCTGTCTTCCTCAGAGGGCAACTCCCAAGGGCCCTCCTCTACACTACGCTTTTAATAATCACCATCTGTTTGTATTCTCAATCCTAGGAGTGGTGACTGTTGTTGCAATTGTTAATTCTGATATTTTAGAGCTTCCTTCCTGCCTTAACTATCTAGTTAACAACTCTATTCCTAATTAACAATTCTTTATACTAAATTCCCTCTGTTGAAGTAACTGGTTTGATTTTCCAAACAGACCCTAACAATGAAACAGAAATTTAATAAACAGAACAAGTAGTGTTCAAGATTCAAAAATCTCAAGTCAGAACACTAAGATAGAAATCTTTCTCACTTGCATGGCTAAACAATGTACAGAAGTGAGAAAAACTTGTATTATGGCTTTTTGAAAAGAAAAAGTAAAAAGTAAAAAAACTGCTGGTAATTATTTGAAGATAACTTGTACTTTCATGTTGCATTATCTTTACTTTCATTGTACATATATATTCAAATATACAGAACATAAACATGCTCTCTATGCTTTTTTAATGTTTTTTTTTTAACTGACTTGTGAAACTCAGCAGCTAATGCTACAGCCAACTGTTTAAAAATGTGTTTATAGTGTCTTGTACCTAAGACATTAAGCTAGGATCCTAAGTTCTTTTCCTAACTTGGCAAATTTGAAGATGTACAGCACTGGTCAGCTGGATCATGTGCTAAAACAATGACACTTCTGTTTTCAATTTCAGAGCTAGAAAGAAAACAGTGCCTGTTTTTAACATGGAAAAAAGTATGTGTCAGTTTAGGTAGCTAGGATAGGGAGACTAGTTTATAAATACAAATTCTTGGCACGAAATTCTTATTATAAAGTACATCACTTGCTTGGATATTTGAGTTTTATGTGAGGAACTTAAGTGTTATTCCTGTCTATTGTTGGGATAGTGAAAAAGAAAAAAAGACAACTCAGATTTTTAGGTGAAACAAACGCCAAGATAAATTCGTGAATACACTGAGGTAGCAGTACCCTTACTGCAAATTTTCCAGGCCCAGGAGTCACTTGAAGGTGACTCTTGGTTAACATAGTAACATGATTAGATTCAGCACCATCTATTCACATATTTTTATATTCAAAGCAAATAATAAAAGTAACACTCTCAGGAAAGAGTGTGATGAAATGAAAAGGTGAGGAAAACCAAAGGCAAGGAAACCAAAGAAAAAGTAGCTCAGATAAGAGAAAAGTACCTTAATGGATAGTGGTGGCACTATATAGTTCAGTGTGCATGCTATAGCATATAACGGTCCAATGATGTAAAAACTCACTCTGCACAAAAGCACTCAACCAAGGGAGCAGAGTGGAGACTGATATCCAGCCTGAGCTTTGCCAAGCCATGTGTACTGCCGCATCTGCCCAGAAAGAGGCCGTTCTCTAACTTGTCTACTGGGGTAGGGAGTAGGGGTAGGTGTCTTTTTCTATTTCACACAAAGACAACTACAGATTTGCTTGGTCCTGGTGGGGGCAGGGGGAAGTGGAAGAAGAAGAGCACATTCAAGATTTAACTAAGAGATAATTGGCAAAATGAGGTGACTGGCTACAAAGGCAAGGGAAGAGTTGAGGGTGCCTTCTTCTATTTTCTAGCTTATTTACTTTCAGTAAAAATTAAAGGTATGTTGGACAGTATGTTTGAAGTTCTTATAATTGATCCAGGAAGATGATCAGTAGGACAACTCACTAACTGACCCTGACTCATTAAGACATGGCTTTAAAAATCTAGAGGACCGGGGCTGGCCCTGTGGCTGAGTGGTTAAGTTTGCACGCTCCGCTTCAGCGGCCTGGGGTTTTGCTGGGTGAGAACATGGCACCCCTCTTCAGGTCACGCTGAGGCAGTGTCCCATATGCCACAACTAGAGCGACCAACAACTAAAAAATATACAACTACAACTATGTATTGGGGGGACTTAGGGAGGAAAAACAAAAAAAGAAAAGAAAAAGATTGGCAACAGTTGTTAGCTCAGGTGCCCATCTTTAAAAAAAAAAAAAAAAATCTAGAGGGTCATCTAGTTTAAATCTCATTTTATGGATGAGAAAACTGAAGCCTGGAGACTGTAACTCAGAGTTTCAGTGTGCTCCATCCTTTAGCTGTTTCAAGATTTATCAGACTTGTGGTTCTCAATCTTTAGTGTGCAGCATATTCACCTGGAAGGCTTGTTAAAACCGATTGCTGAGCCCCATCCCTAGAGTTTCAGGAGAGGAGAGTGGAGGTGAAGCCTAAGAATCTGTTTCTAGCAAGGTTCCAGGTTCATCTGGTCACATTTTTGAGAACCAACATATTAGACTTAGAGTCTGAGTGCTGGTGTACATCTCAGAAAGATTTCCAGCCTAAAATAATGTTGGGTAGGGAGGAGTCGCTTAATGCTTATAGATAAGACAGAGGGTTAGTGAAAAATCTTCGTCAATTTCTATTTTTCTAAATATAAAATGAAGACTATTTAAAATATATTTAATATAAAACATCATGTGGTGGGGCTGGTCCCCTCCCCTAGTGATTAACTTTGGCATGCTCTGCTTCGGCAGTTCGGTTCTTGGGCACAGACCTATACCACTCATTGGTGGTCATACTGTGGTGGTGACCCACATACAAAACGGAGGAAGACTGGCACAGATGTTAGCTCAGGGTGAGTCTTCCTCAGCATGCATGCATAAATAAATAAATAGAATGTCACAGAGTAAGTTTATTAGGTATTAATGTGATAAAATATTAAATATATAAATACATTATACATTTGGGGTGCCAAGTTAACTTCTTTCCTATCATACTTCATATCTAGGTTAATGAAACTACTGGAAATTAAGTTCTTTTTTGAAGAGACTAAAGAATAAAAGTCCAACTCCATAGGATGCGATAGCATTCTAGCTCCTCACCACCCTTCCTCTCATCACCTACAAATCCTGAGACCCAAGGCATATCAAATAATTCATACCCTGTGGTGTAACCACAACAGTAGGCTTTGCACTCTAACAGACACACGTTTCAATTCCAACCATGCCAGTGACTGGCATCCACCAATGGTGCTGGGTGGGTGTGATGAGTCAGTAATTTGTTTCAGTAATTTATCATGATTAAAAGCACCAAGTACTGTGCCTGTTCGCTATACCATTCCTATTTTTATATGTATCTCTATCTGGAAGATTCTCAATTCCAATCTCCAAGACAGACAGACATACTCACTTCCTGCTGAATTCTTATTCATTCTTCAACAGTCAGGCTCCCGATAATCTCTTTTTCCTTTTATCTTCAGGCAGTGTTGATAACCCCATTTTGTGTGCTTCTACATAAACTTGCACTACTACTCATTTATTTTTCTTTTAAAAAAAAAATCATCTTTAATTATAATTTACATACAACACATACCCATTTTAAGCGTAAATTTTGACAAATTTATATACCCATGTAACAACCACTATAATAAGATTTAGAGCCCATCAATCACCCCAAAGGATTCTGTTATAAATGCTACCTCCCTCTCAGTCTCCCCTGCCCCACCCCAGGCAACAACTGTTTAGCTTTCTGTCAGACTAGATCAGAGCAATCATTTCTAGAATTTCACGTAAATGGAATCATACAGTTTATACTCTGTGTCTGGTGTTTTTGCTCAGCATAATTCTTTTTTTTTTTTAAAGATTTTATTTTTCCTTTTTCTCCCCAAAGCGCCCCCGGTACATAGTTGTATATTTTTAGTTCTGAGTCCTGCTAGTTGTGACATGTGGGATACCACCCCAACATGGCCTGATATGTGGTGTCATGTCCACACCCAGGATCCAAACTGGCGAAACCCAAGCGGAGTGTGCGAACTTAACCACTCGGCCACAGGGCCAGCCCCAAGCATAAGTTTTTGTAAGCTATTTTATTAGGGTTTAATTTACGTACAATTAAGTGAATCCATTTAAAGTGCTCAATTTGATAAGCTGTGATAGCTGTATCTATCCAAGAAACAACTACTACAACCAAGATGCATATTTCTATCACCTCCAAAGATTCCCTGTGCCCCTCTGCCATCCATCCCTTCACACAGTATCTACACTCTTTCGTACCTGGCTTCTTCGACTTAGCATGACTTTGAGATCTATCCATGTTGTTGTGTCTATCAGTAGTTAATTTCTTTGCATTGCCAAGTATTATTTTATTATATGGAAATACTACATTTTGTTTATCCATTCACCTCTTGATGTTATTTGTGTTGTTCCACTTTGGGGTTACTGTGAATAAAGGTGGCATGACCATTAGTGTGTAGGTCTTTTTTGTGAAAAGACAGTTTTGTTTCTCTTGTATAAATAACTAGGAGTTGAATAGTTGAATTGTAAAAGTACGTACATGTTCAACTTTTGAAGGAACTACCAAACTGTTTTCCAGAGTGGTTGTACCACTTTAAAATTCTGCTGGCAATGTACGAGAATTCCAGTCATTCTACATCCTCACCAGCTCTTGGGAACAGACACTTTAATTATACTCATTCTCATGGATGTGCAGTAGTATCTCACTACAATTTTAACTTGAACTTCCCTGATGACAATGTTGAGCATGTTCCCACATACTTATTAGCCATTTAAGTGTCTTTAAATATTTAGCCCATTTTTTTATATTTTGGTTTTTGTCTTATTGAGCTGTAAAGCTCCTTTTTCAGATATATTACAAGTATTTTCTCTCAGTCTGTAGCTTGCTTTCTCATTTTCTTAACAAAGAGAAAAGTGTCTAATTTTAGTGAAGTCGAATTTATCAATTTTTAGTTTATGGCTCAAGTTTTCTGCATCCTATCTAAAAAAACTTTGCCCTTCCCTCTCAAAGATGGTGAAAACCTTCTCCTCTGTTTTCTTACATAAGTTGTATAGTATGAGCTTTTATGTTTAGGTCTAAGATAGATTTCAAGATAGTTTTTGTGTATGGTATGAGATAAAAACTGAAGTTCATTTCTTCTATGTGGGTATGTAGTTGTTCTAGCACCATTTGTTGAAAAGATTATTCTTTTCCCCAGTGAAGCGCCTTGCCACCTCTGTGGAAAAACGAGCTGACCACATAACCATGGGTCTATTTCTGGATTCTATGGTGCTCTGTCGATTTCCGTGATTATCCTATGCCAATACCACATTGTCTGGATTGCTCTAGCTTTTTTCAGTACATTGTGAAATCAGGTAAGGTAAGTCCTCCGAATTTTGTCTTTTTCAAAATTGTTAAAGCTGTTCTAGGTCCTTTGCCCTTCCATATAAATTTTATAGTCAGCTTGTCAGTTTCTTAAAAAAAAAAAAAAAACCTTACAGGAATTTTCATTTGAATCTATAGATTAAGTGAGAACTGATATCTAAACATTATTGAGTCTCCCAATGTATCACCGTGGTCCGGTTCTCTGTTTATTGAGGTATACTTAATCTCTCTCAGCAAAGATGTGTAATTTTCAATATACAGGACTTTTATATATTTTAGTTAAGATCTATCCCTAAACATTTCATGTTCAGAGATGCTAATATAAATGATATTTTAAAAAACTTTAATTTTGTTTCATTTCTAGACGACAGAAAATGCAAGTGAATTTTTAATATTGACCTTGTAGCTAAACTTACATATTATTTCCAGTAGCTTTTCTTTAGATTTCTTAGGATTTTCTATATACATGATAACGTGATCTACAGAAATAAACAAAGTTTTACTTTCTCCTTTCCAATTTATATGCTTTTTAAATTTCTGTCCTGAATTACTAACTATGAACTCCAAAAAAATACTGAATAAAGTGGTGAGAATACTTGGCATGCCATGCTGTGGCAGGCATCCCACATATAAAGTAGAGGAAGATGGGCACAAATGTTAGCCCAGGGCCAGTCTTCCTCAGCAAAAAGAGGAAGATTGGCAGCAGTTAGCTCAGGGCTAATCTTCCTCACAAAAAAAAAAAAGAAAAGAAAAGAAAGGAAAAAAAAAAAGTGGTGAGAATAGACAATCTTGCCTTGTTCCCAATCTTAGGGGAAAGAATTCAGTCATCCACCATCATGTATGATGTTAGATAGGCTTTTCATACATGCCATTTATCAGGTGGAGGAAGTTCTCCTCCCTTCCTAGTTTGTTGAGTTTTTATCATGAATAGGTCATGAACTTTGTCAAATACTTTTCTGCATCTGTAGAAATAATATATTGGGTTTTTTTCCCTTTATTCTGATAATACGCTGAATTATGTTGATTTATTTTTGAATGTTAAATCAACTTTGCATTTCTGAGATAAACTCTAATCACAGTATATCATCCTTTTTATGGATTACTGGATCTTACTTTTTAATACTATGTTAAGGATTATCACATTTAAGTTCATGAGGGATGTCTGCCTATAGTTTTCTTTTTTCAGTAATGTAATCTGATTTTGGTATCAGGATAATGCTGGCTGCAAAAATGAGTTGGGAAATATTCCCTCCTTTGTTTTCTGAAAGAGTTTGTGTAGGACTGGTATTATTTCTTCCTTAAATGTTTGATAAACCCTCCAAAGATGTCATCGGGACCTGGAGTTTTCTTTGTGGGAAGGTTTCAAATTATGAATTCAACTTTGTTAATATAGGGCTACCAAAATTTTTCTTTTTCTCCTTAAATACATTTGATAATTTGTATTTTTCTAAGAAATACATTCATTTTGTTTAAGTTGTAGAATTTTATTGGCACAAATTTATTCATATTCCCTGTTTAATATCTGTAGAATCTGTAGCAATATTTGCACTTTCCTAATATTGATACGTGGCTCTCTTTTTTTAAAACTCAATTTAGCTAGGTCTATAAAAATATATGGAGATTTTCTTCCAAATAACCAGATTTTGGTTTCACTAATTTTTTATCTATTGTTTATTTCCTTTTCATGGATTCCCACTCCTTTTTTTGTTTGTTTGTTTAACTTTGGGTTTAACTTGCTCTCCTTTTTTCTAGCTGCTTAAGGTGGAAGCTTGGATAATTGATTTTAGACCTTTCTTCTCTAAGAAGCACTTAAAGCTATAAACTTCTCTATAACACAGCTTTAGCTTTATCCTCTGATATCTTGTCAAAGGTTCAGGTTGAAATTTTAGGGGCCAAAGGTTGTTCATTTCCCAGAAAGACATAGATAGGAAATAAGCAACAAAAAGAACATCCTTAAAAGAAAAATCTCAGAATGGAATAAGTCCTCCCAGAAATGGTAATGACTCCTGCCAGTGTGTATTAGGCTCCTCACGGGGCAGTCATTTCTGGGATCTGGCAGCACTAACAATTTGGAGTAATAAAAATCGCTGTAGGGTGATACTTAGAACAAGCATTTATAATACCATCAATTCAAGGCATTTCCTTCTTAGTGGCACTTAAGAAAATAATATACCACTAGAGTAAGTCTGAATATTAAAGATACTACAATAGATATAAATACACAATTGCTTTCCCTACCTTACTTTTTTTTTAATTGATGACTGATTAGCTCAGTGCATACAACACACATCACACCAATGGCACTGCTGTCAAGGTGAAATCTTACTCTATTTTAGGCACCCATTCTGTACCTTGATAATACAAAAGCTACTAAATAGATCTTAGTAAATTAAGATTCAAAGATTAATTTGAAAGTTTGTGCCAGAGAAATATTTTTATTAATTAAGCTAGCCTGATGATAACACAAATGGATTTTAAAACACAGAAACAAATGCTCCAATTATGAGTCAGCTGGCTGTAAATTATCTTCACAAAAACTAAAATATTTCTATGGCAGACATTCACACAGTAATACCACATAAAATAAGTAACACGTTTTTACTACTACGTGTAAGAAATACTTTATCAAATTGATTATAATTGATTTTTTACTGAGTATGAATTTTCTAACTTAAAAGTAACCACTAACCAGTAATGCAGTTAAAAAAAAATTCTTTAGGATCAGAGACCTGAATTTGAATACTGTATCAGCTCCACCCCTTATCAACTGTGAACAAGTTACAAAAATCATCCCAGTATTAGTTTGCTCATATGAAGTAGGGATAATAAGAGCACCAATTAAATGTAAGGATTTAATGAGCTATTTTCTGTAACAGCACCATTTAACCCACTTGTCTGACACACTATACTGTATAAGCTCGCAAAATGAATCTAGGTGTTTACTAACAAACACTTCTAATTTAAAAGTTGACAAGAGAAAAGAAAAAAGAATAGTTATAGCTGATGGGGCATTTGAAGGGCAATGTCACAGAAAAATGTAGTAAAATGCCATTTTTACCTTTAAAAAAGTTTTAAGTTTTAAAAATATATCGTCTGTTCCTCCTCACCTATACCCTACCTCCCAGGAAAAACGGAGGAAGAAATGATGCTAGTAGACACTACAGTCTGACAAGCAGGTTCAATCAATTTGCTAATGTTAATATTCAATACAAACCGTGGTATAAAGTAAAACTGCATATAGATTACAACAGTCAATACTGAGCTGTACAGATTATGCCTGCTAAACACTGCAGCCTGGTCTAGAAGTCGGTGGGGCCTCCACGTCATTCAGTTCATTCCGGGCCTTCCAATCGAGTTCTCAACAGACAAACATCTACAGCTCATTTTTTTAAATTTGGAAGAAATTCTAGCATTTAAAAATTCTTAGTTACAAATTACCATTTTAACAAAAATGTCAAGTTTATGATAAAATTGACTGACAACCCATTATTTTTCAAAAGTATTAATAAAGAAGTGTACGTCAATTTTGTTACTAAGTCTGTGCTGTTCTATCTCCTGATTCATTAGCAAAGGGAAAAAAGACACACAGACATGCTTTACCTTCTTATAATTTTTCAAATATACTACTCATCCTTGTCCCCAAGCATAAAGTTCTCAGAATAACTGCTAATTTTTCTCAAATACACATTTCTTACATAACGTTGTTCTAATTTAACCCATTACACAAAAACACAATTTTAATGTCCTAGTGCAGCAACATTTCCATGTGAATTAAACATAGTAACATTGATTTGAGGTCAGCCATAAAACCAAACCCTTAAACACTTGCCTCAAAAAATGTAATACCTACTTTATATACATGAAAATTAAATGTCATGAATTTTAAATCTCCACCATTAAATCTTCAGAACCTTCAAAACAAGGTCTTCCCAAAACAAATGTTCCCAAAGCTTCTGGTAAAGAAACCTAGGATTACACAGTACTCCAAACACTAAAAGGCAGACAAGAGTAGAGGGAGAGGAGAAGTATAGGAAAAATGGGAAAATGGGGATCTCACTGTATTTACAACTTTACTTTCTAGGCCGTTCTCAATCCTGGCTACTCAGCAGAATCGCCTTTTGAGATGCTTTAAAATGACGTGCTCAGGCTGTATGTAACCCAAACCTACTAAACTAGAATCTTTGGGGAGTCACAGACCAGATATCTGCATCTTTAAAGAGCTCCTCTAGTAATTAAGAGGCATGGCCAGTCAGGCTGAGAACTATGGAACAGGCAGTCTACTATTTAGGTTTAAAAATATATACAAACCTTGATCTGCTGTCGTCGTAGCATGGCAAGTTCCCTCATGTCTCGGAATGGCTGTAGTAAATACTGATAGAGTTCAGTTGTGGCTTCTGCAAGGCTGCTGTAGGCTTCATCTTCCATCTGATACAAGTCCAGAAGCTCCACCATGCTCTCTGTATTCTTGTGCTTATCCAAGAGCTGTAGAACAAGAAAGTTTCACTACAAAGAAATCTGATAATAACCTATAAATACTTGATTTTAACTCCCTATCATCTCAGGACCTTGGAACCATGAAACCCAGAAGCACGAGGGAACAAAGAGCACTGACTGGTTTTCATCACTCATCTCCATGCCTCAGGTGTCTTACTACTCAAGACCACTGCCTGAATCACCCTTTTCAAGCGGCTTTTACCGTTTTATTCCTGTTCTCTGGATTTTTCTGGGACTGCATACTCTCTGCCTAGCCTTAACTCGTTAAAAAAATTTTTCTACCATCTGGTAGCTTTCTCTCTATTTATAAAAAAATATTTTTCGAGGGGGGCGGAGCAAAATGGCGGGGTGAGCTGACCCGGGATTCTCTCCCCTCCAAAATACAACAAAAGATTGGAAGAACTGAATTTCAGAGAACAAAAATAGTGCCAGCTCGTTAGAGACCTACAATTCCAAGAAGGCGGAGATCATAAACCTTGCTTACACCTTCGGAGGTGCTGGAACGGTAGGAGAGAACATCGCTCCCTCCCCCAGAGTCTGCGATCGCTGCGGCGTGGGTCGGGAAGGAGCGGGGGAGGGGCTGCGCAACCGGGGGATCATCCAGGACTCCTGCCGCTGATTCAGTGGAGACCCGCTGATGGGGGGAAAGCTTCCGTCCGTTAGGACCCCATAAATCAAGGGCCTTGGGAGACCAGAGAACAGAACTGATCTGACCCAGACCGGCGCGTGTAACAGCCCCTCCCCGCCAGCAAAGCCAGTGGGCGCAGCCATCTTGCCCCAAGCGGAGAGCTAACACACTGCTCTCGACCCCCATCTAGTGGCGACAGGCTGTAACTGCAACTGAATTCTACCACCATGAGAAAAAACCGCTCCTCTACCATCCAGCAATTTATAAAAGCCCCAGACCATTAGGAAAACAATAAAAACACAGAATTAAGTCCTGAGGACTTGGAATTAGGTAAACTAAGTGATAATGAATTCAGAGCAGCTATAAGCAAAAAACTCAATGAGGTAGAGAGAAAGCCGAGTTCTGGAGTTACTTCACAAAAGAGATTGAAATCATAAAGAAGAATCAAACAGAATTACTTGAGATGAAAAACACAATGCACCAGATAAAACAGAATACGGATTCCCTGAATGCCCGTGGACACAACATAGAGGAGCAAATCAGCATAATCGAGGACAGACAGGCTGAATGGCACCAGACAGAGGAAGAAAGAGAACTAAGAATTAAAAAAAATGAGGAAAATCTCCGAGAGATAATGGATTCAATGAGGAGTAAGAACATAAGGATCATAGGAATTCCCGAGAATATGGAAAAGGAAAATGGAGCAGAAAGTGTGCTTAACGAAATTATTGAAGAGAACTTCCCAAATCTAGGGATTAACAGAGAAATGTGTGTAGAGGAGGGTTTTAGATCTCCTAGATTTCTCAATGTAAAAAGAGCTACCCCAAGGCACATAGTAGTAAAGTTGGCAAATAGGAATGATAAGGAGAGAATACTCAGGGAAGTAAGGAAAAAAAAGAGAATAACCTATAAAGGAGCCCCTATCAGACTGTCAGCGGATTTCTCTACAGAAACCCTACAAGCTAGGAGAGAATGGAGCGATATATTCAAAGCTTTAAAGGATAAAAACCTTCAGCCAAGAAGACTCTATCCAGCAAGAATTTCCTTCAGATATGAGGGAGAAATTAAATCTTTTCCAGACAAACAAAAGTTAAGGGAATTTGTAACTAAAAGCCCTCCATACAAGAAATCCTCAAGAAGGCTCTCATACTTGAAAAAAGAAAAAAGGGAGAAAGGGGACACAATCCATAGACTAGGGAGACCAAACGATAGAACCACAACAGGATAGCAAATATTCAATTATAGCATTAGGGTAAAAATAAGGAAACTACCAAAACAAGGACGATCTTAGCACTCTAACTACAAATGAATAAGATGAGTTGGAATAAAAAATGAAAATAATTATTTAGGAGGGGAAGAGCAAAGGGTCTAAATCAGTATTGGTCAAGTAGGTAAGAGACCACCAGAGAATAGACTATATTATACACGAGATTCTAAATACAAACTTCAAGGTAGACACTAAAATAAAGTACAGAACAGAGTCACAAGTCATAAATAAGGAAAAATCTAAGAAACCCAGCATAAGAAATTGCAGTATTAAATGGGTAGGATAAAGCACACAGGAAAAGAAAAACAGGAAAACAAGATAATGAGCGACAGATTAACAGCATTAAGTCCACATGCATCAATAATCACTCTCAATGTGAACGGATTGAACTCTCCAATAAAAAGACACAGAGTGGCAAAATGGATTAAAGAACAAGATCCAACAATTTGTTGCCTCCAGGAAACACACCTCAGCCCCAAGGACAAACACAGACTCAGGGTGAAGGGATGGAGGACAATACTTCAAGCAAATAGCAAGGAAAAAAAGGCAGGTGTTGCAATTCTCATATCAGACCAAGTGGATTTCAAAATAAGACAGGTAAAGAGAGACACAGAGGGACAATGTATAATGATCAAAGGGACACTTCATCAAGAAGAAATAACGCTTATAAATATCTATGCACCCAACACAGGAGCACCAAGATTCATAAAGCAACTATTAACAGACCTAAAGGAAGATGTTAAAAACAACACAATAATAGTAGGGGACCTCAACACCCCACTCACATCAATGGACAGATCATCCAGACAGAAAATCAACAAGGAAATAGTGGAGCTGAATGAAAAACTAAAACAATTGGACTTAATAGACATATATAGATCACTCCACCCTGAAGGAGCTGAATACACATTCTTCTCAAGTGCACATGGAACATTCTCTAGGATAGACCATATGTTGGGAAACAAGGCAAGCCTCTACAAATTTAAAAAAATTGAAATAATAACAAGCATCTTCTCAGATCATAGTGCTATAAGGCTAGAAATTAATTACAAGAAAAAAGCAGAGAAAGGCACAAAGATGTGGAGACTAAACAACACACTACTGAACAAGCAATGGATCACTGAAGAAATTAAAGAAGAAATAAAAAAATACCTGGAAACAAATGAAAATGATACCATGCCATAGCAACTCATATGGGATACAGCAAAAGCTGTATTAAGAGGAAAATTCATTGCAATACAGGCACATCTTAACAAACAAGAAAAATCCCAAATAAGCAACCTTAAAGTACACCTAACTGAACTAGAGAAAAAAGAACAAATGAAGCCCAAAGTCAGCAGAAGGAGAGAAATAATAAAAATCAGAGCAGAAATAAATACTATTGAAACGAAAAAGGCAGTAGAAAGGATCAATGAGACAAAGAGCTGGATTTTTGAGAAGATAAATAAAATTGACAAACCACTAGCCAGACTTACAAAGAAAAAAAGGGAGAAAGCTCAAATAAACAAAATCAGAAATGAGCGAGGAGAAATAACAACAGACTCTGCAGAAATACAACAGATTATAAGAGAATACTACAAAAAACTATATGCCAACAGAATGGATAACCTAGAGGAAATGGATAAATTCCTGGACTCCTACAATCTCCCAAAGCTCACTCAAGAAGAGGCAGACAATTTGAACAGACCAATCACAGGGAAAGAGATTGAAACAGCAATCAAAAACATCCCAAAGAATAAAACCCCAGGACCAGATGGCTTTCCTGGGGAATTCTACCAAACTTTCAGAGAGGATTTAATACCTATCCTTTTCAAGCTATTCCAAAAAATTAGGGAAGATGGAACACTTCCTAACACATTCTATGAGGCCAACATCACGCTGATACCAAAACCTGACAAGGACACCACGAAAAAAGAGAACTACAGGCCAATATCACTGATGAACATAGATGCAAAAATTCTAAACAAAATTTTGGCAACCAGAATTCAGCAATTCATCAAAAGAATCATACATCAGGATCAGGTGGGATTCATACCAGGGACACAGGGATGGTTCAACATCCGCAAATCAATCAACGTGATACACCACATCAACAAACTGAGGAATAAAAACCACATGATCATCTCAATAGATGCAGAGAAGGCATTTGACAAGATCCAACAGCCATTTATGATAAAAACTCTGAACAAAATGGGCATAGAAGGAAACTACCTCAACATAATAAAGACCATATACGACAAACCCATAGCCAACATCATACTCAATGGGCAAAAACTGAACCCCATCCCCCTGAAAACAGGAACAAGACACGGATGCCCTCTATCACCACTCTTATTTAACATAGTACTGGAGGTCCTGGCCAGAGCAATCAGGCAAGAAAAAGGAATAAAAGGAATCCAAATAGGGAGGGAAGAAGTGAAACTCTCGCTGTTTGCAGACAACATGATCTTATATATAGAAAACCCCAAAGAATCCATTGGAAAACTGTTAGAAGTAATCAACAACTACAGCAAAGTTGCAGGGTATAAAATCAACTTGCATAAATCAGTAGCATTTCTATACTCCAGCAATGAACCAACAGAAAAAGAACTCAAGAATACAATACCATTCACAATCGCAACAAAAAGAATAAAATACCTTGGGGTAAATTTAACTAAGGAAGTGAAGGACCTATATAATGAAAATTACAAGGCCTTTCTGAGAGAATTGGATGACAACATAAGGAGATGGAAAGACATTCCATGTACGTGGATTGGAAGAATAAACATAGTTAAAATGTCCATTCTACCTAAAGCAATCTACAGATTCAACGCCATCCCAATCAGAATCCCAATGACATTCTTTACAGAATTAGAACAAAGAATCCTAAAATTCATATGGGGCAACAAAAGACCCCGAATTGCTAAAGCAATCCTGAGAAAAAAGAACAAAACGGGAGGCATCACAATCCCAGACTTCAAAACATACTACAAAGCTACAGTAATCAAAACAGCATGGTACTGGTACAAAAACAGATGCACAGATCAATGGAACAGAATTGAAAGCCCAGAAATAAAACCACACATCTATGGACAGCTTATCTTTGACAAAGGAGCTGAGGGCATACAATGGAGAAAAGAAAGTCTTTTCAACAAATGGTGCTGGGAAAACTGGAAAGCCACATGTAAAAGAATGAAAATTGACCATTCTTTTTCACCATTCACCAAAATAAACTCAAAATGGATCAAAGACCTAAAGGTGAGACCTGAAACTATAAGGCTTCTGGAAGAAAACGTAGGCAGTACACTCTTTGACATCAGTATTAAAAGGATCTTTTCGGACACCATGCCTTCTCAGAGAAGGGAAACAACAGAAAGAATAAACAAATGGGACTTCACAGATTAAAGAGCTTCTTCAAGGCAAATGAAAACAGGATTGAAACAAAAAAACAACCCACTAACTGGGAAAAAATATTTGCAAGTCATATATCTGACAAAGGTTTAATAGCCTTAAGATATAAAGAACTCTCGCAACTCAACCACAAAACATCAAACAACCCAATCAAAAAATGGGCTGGAGACATGAACAGACATTTCTCCAAAGAAGATATACTGATGGCCAATAGGCACATGAAAAGATGCTCATCATCGCTGATCATCAGGGAAATGCAAATCAAAACTACACTAAGATATCACCTTACACCCGTTAGAATGACAAAAATATCTAAAACTAATAGCAACAAATGTTGGAGAGGTTGTGGAGAAAAAGGAACCCTCATACACTGCTGGTGGGAATGCAAACTGGTGCAGCCACTATGGAAAACAGTATGGAGATTCCTCAAAAAACTAAAAATAGAACTACCATACGATCCAGCCATCCCACTACTGGGTATTTATCCAAAGAGCCTGAAGTCAGCAATCCCAAAAGTCCTGTGCACCCCAATGTTTATTGCAGCACTGTTTACAATAGCCAAGACGTGGAAGCAACCTAAGTGCCCATCAACAGACGAATGGATAAAGAAGATGTGGTACATATATACAATGGAATACTACTCAGCTGCAAAACAGAACAAAATCATTCCATTTGCAATAACATGGATGGACCTTGAGAGAATTATGTTAAGTGAAATAAGCCAGCAAGAGAAAGATAATCTGTGTATGACTCCACTCATATGAGGAATTTAAAACTATGGACCAAGAACAGTTTAGTGGATACCAGGGGAAAGGTGGGGTGGGGGGTGGGCACAAAGGGTGAAGTGGTGCACCTACAACATGACTGACAAACATTAATGTACAATTGAAATTTCACAAGATTGTAACCTATCAATAACTCAATAAAAAAAATATACATTTTTCACTCCTAACCTACAAAGTAGTTATCAATTCTCGCCACTATTATTTTACTAATTTCCCCAAATCTTGCCACTGCTTTCTTCCTCCCAATTTGGAGCATTCCCTCAATAACTTTCAACTCAGACCTATCACTTCCTTCAAAATCTAGCTGAAAAAACAAAAGTCAACTCTACCGAAGAGTTTAAGACTGACTTGTAATAAACGTTGATAACTCTCTTACTTTGCATTCCTTGGTGCTCACGTATATATGCATCTATGTGTACATATACTCATTCATTCATTCCTCAACAAATATGGATTGAGCATCTAACACATGTTAGACACTGGGCTAGGACCTAGGCACACAAAAACATGGTCTCTGTCCTAACGGATCGTACAGTGTGATAAATAAACAGAAACTAAGTAAGTTTTTAAAAACTACAAGCTATGATAAATATTATGAAGATGATTTTAAAAGTTTTAAAAAGTAAAGAATAAAAGTAAGACAATAAAACAATGGGTCCTATGAGAAAGAATAAGAGGTTGGGAGATCATGGTAAACTACAACCTAGTTTAGAATAGGAAGAGAGAAAAGGCTATCCAAGGAAGCTTAGCTGAAATTTAGAGAATCTTTGAAAGAACCATTTAGCAAGACAATATTTTATATACTTATTCTTGGTGTCCATTTACCTGGTGACATTCTCATCTCCCAAAAGGCACAGAATGTTGCTATTCTTTCTCATACCTAAAGTTTCCACTACTATCTTCCTCTCCAACTTCTTGCTTTACTTATCATATTGCGTTATTACATTATTATGCTGAATTTAGACTTCAAGTTCACTTCCTGCCCAGGATTTTGGCACAAAGCACAGGAGCACCCAGGCATTTACTATTCTGCCTATTGTATCGTTAGCAATCATAATAAATCAGATAATCTACACTAACGTGCCTTTATAACAAAGATGTACCATAGAAATATTACTTATCATTCTATTGTTTTAAGGCTAGTGTAATTCCAACTTTCATGGTTAACATGGAGAATTTCCACTTCTGGTATCAGCTGAGTAGTTCCTTAATTACACCAACTCTCCCACTGATAATAACTATAAACTTTGGACAAAATATTACAAAACAACTACCAGAAGGCAATGTAGTACCAAAAGAGGGTAAAAACTGGAGGGGGCATCAACACTTGAAGAAGGGAAGGCCCTCAGGGAGTTTCTAATTCATGGCTTTTGGCCAGAGGGCCGGCCCCAGCGGCTGCCAAAGCAAGAGAGGAGTGTGGCTGCAACACAGACAGAAATCCACAGTCTTGGCAGCTTGAAGAATCAGAGAACAGAGTTTGGAACAATCACAGCAACTAGAAAGTAAGGGGAAAATGCTGAAAAGGGGAAAGCCAAAGGAAGAAATCCCAAATTCTTAGATAAATTCTAATCTCTGGCTGGTCACTAGAACTATGGTATGCACAGGACAGGCTCAAAGCAGTGCAGCTAAGGATAAAAACTTAGTATTTTAGCTGCTGCCCTCTGCAAGGGAGGCAGAATTTGCAGTCTGAATCAATCAAACGAACTGTTTGCTAAAACAAAACTGTAAATATCAACACTCTCTCTCAAGGAATATAAGACAATCCAGAGGCTCTACAAGGTTTCATTTATAACATCCAGAATACAATCCAAATTTAGCAGATCTATAAAGTAATAGGAAAACAAAACTCAATACCCAAAAGGGAATCAATGGAGACCAGCTGCAAGATGAAACAGATCTGGACTTAGCAAAAATTTTAAAGCAGTTATAATGATGCTAATGGACACAAAGGAAATATGCTCATAAAGAATAAACATATAGAAAATCTCAAGAGAAAAAAAACTTTTTTAAAAGGACATTCTAGAGCTGAAAAATATATCTGAAAAAAAATTTGCTGGGGGGCCAAGAGTGGTTAAGTTCATGTGCTCTGCTTTGGTGGCCCAGGGTTTGCAGGTTCAGATGCCAGGTGGGGACCTACACACTGCTCATCCAGCCATGCTGTGGCGGCATCCCATATACAAGGTAGAGAAGGACTGACACAGATGTTGGCTCAGGGACCATCTTCCTCAAGCAAAAAGAGGAAGACTGGCAACAGATGTTAGTTCAGGGCCAATTTTCCTCACCAAAAAAAGAAAAAAATTGCTGGATGATTCCAGACTATAGTAGTAAAGACAAAAAGAGTCAGTGAACTTGAAGATAGATTAAGAGAAACTATCCAATCCAAAAGAGAGAGAGGGAAAAAAAAAGAACAAACCCTCAGGAACCCATGGTAAAATAATAAAAGGCCTTGATACATTTAACTGGAGTCCCGGAAGAAGAGACAAAAATGAAGCAGAAAAAATATTTCATGAAATAATAGCCAAAAAACTCCCCAAGTTTGGTGAAAGATATCAATTTACATATTCAAGAAGCTCTCAGAATCCCAAGCAGATAAATGCAAAGTAACCCAGCAGCCAGAGAAAAATAACACATCACATAAAGAACAAGAATACATATGAATACTGACTTCAAATCAGAAACAAGAGAGAAAAGAAGACAGTGATGTGACATCTTTAAAATGCTGAAAAGAAAACAAACACACCAGTCAACCCAGAATTCCATTCCCAAGAAAATACCTTTCAAGAACAAAGACGAATAAACATATTTCCAGATAAAAGAAAACTAAGAGAACTCCTCACCAATAGACTGACACTATAAAAAATGTTTAAAAAAGGTTGTTCAGGTTGAGGGGAAAAATAACACAGATGGAAACATGCATTTTCAGAAAAGAATAAAGAATATTGGAAATGATAAATGAGGAAACATAAAAGACTATTTTCCTCCTCAATTTCTATAAAATACAGATGAGTGTTTAAAGCAAAAATTATAATACTAGACTGTGAGGTTAATAACACATGTGACTACAATATATATGACACCTTATAACATAAAGGACAAGGGCAGAAATGGACCTATATGGACTCACATAGGTTCTGAGGTTTAACCTAACGTGATACAAAATTAGCCTTAAGTATAGTACAATCTCTATAGCAACCACTAAAAGAATAATAATGCAAGGAAGGAAGTATAGCTATAAACTCAACAGAGTAAGTTGAATTATAAAAAAAGATTAAGAAAATTCGAAGGAAGGCAAGAAAGGAGGAAGAGAAAAATAAAGACCAGAGGATACAAACAGAAAACCGTCCTAAATCCAACCTTGACAAGAATTACATAAAATGTAAATTGAATAAACACTCTAAAGGTAAAGAGTGTCAGAATGGACAAAAAGCAAGACCTACAAGAGATGAATTTTACATATAAAGACAGGTTGAAGGCAACAGTAAAGCATACGAAGGCTGGAGTGACTATATTAATTTCAAATAAAGTAGATTTCAAGGTATAGCGTATTATCAGAGATGATGCAGAATATTCCAAAATGACAAAAGGGTCAATTCATTGGGAAGACAACAATCATAAATGTGTGTACACCTAACAGAGCTTCAAAGTACATGAAGCAAAATGAACAAAATCAAAGAAAGAAGGAAACAAACTCACAGAGTTGGAGATTTAACACTCCTCTCAGCAATTGATAGAACTAGAAAAAGTTGAGCAAAAACAAAAATCTGAATCACAGCAACCATCTTAATCTAAGTGACATTTACGAAAAACTGCAATCAACAATTGCAAAATACAAGTGTATATGACACGCTGTTCCAAGACAGACCATAAGCTAGGCCATAAAACAAGCTTCAAAAATTTAAAAGGATTGGAACACAGAGTACATTTTCTGACCACAATGGAATTAAAATAGCTGAAAAATCCTCACACATTTAAAAGTTAAACCACCTGCTTATAAAAAACCCACATGTCCGGGGCAGGCCAGTAGCATAGTGGTTAAGTTTGCATGCTCCACTTTGGTGGCCTGGGGTTCATGGGTTCAGATCCAAGGCGCAGACCTATGCACCACTCATCAAGCCATGCTGTTGCGGCACCCCACATACAAAAACAGAGGAAGGCTGGCACAGATGTTAGCTCAGCAACAATCTTCCTCAAGCAAAAAGAGGAAAACTGGTAACAGACGTTAGCTCAGGGGCAGTTCTCCTCACACATACACTCAAAACAACACAACTCACGTCAAAAAACAAATCACGAGAGATAAAAGAAAATATTTTGAACTGATTAATTATAAAAATACAACCTGTCAAAATTCATAGGATAGTTTCCAGTCCAGCATGTAAGGAGCTTGGAAGTCATCACTCTCATCCACACAAGAACAAAGTTAAACAACCTGAAAACCAACAACTCTTCTTAGATCCATCAGAGAACTGAAGTCACAGGGCAAACCACTTCCCCCATAATTGGTCAGATACAGAGAATCACAACCTACTGGTGAAGAAGCCCAAGAACAGAAACCTCTCTGGGAAACAACACTGGGGTAGGAAAACTTCAACTGTGAGTGATGAATCCTTGAGTCTCAGTGTGCACAGGTCTGACAGTCAAGACTCTAGGAGGGCCCTGACAATTTTTTGAGTTTTACTTCCATGAGCTCTACCAGATTTTCACAGTGACAACTGGAGAAAAACTTCCTCATGCTTCTGGCAGAAAAAGGGATAAAGTAGCCATTTTGAAATATGCATGGAGCATTCTGTCTTATTAACAAGGCCTTCCCTCAAGAGAAACTATTTTACCAAAGCCTAACCTACTTCACCAGAACCTAACTAACCTAGGGGAAGAGAAATGCCCAACTCCAGACCTCTTTAGCTTTCCTGTCTTGCCCAAGGGAAGGGACTGAGAAGCACCTGTGATGGTGACAGCCCAAGGGCAAAGGCACACTAAAAGACTGAAACCTAATCATAGGTCTATGATCAGCAATTCTTCTCCCCTAATACCTTACCACTGCATCAGCAGGGCTCCTGTATAACAGGGAAATACAACTGAAAAAACTGCACGTCTTAGACCTTGTTTAAGTACCTAGGGAAACCCAAAACAACCAGGGAGACAAAAACAAAGACACTAGAGGAAATTTTAGCCCTCTGGCACCTACAGCTACTAGAGTAATGCACAGACTAACTTCTAGCCAGATAAGCATAACCCCATGCTAAAGGCATATTTGCCTCAGCTCCTTTTACCTAGTACATCATGTCCAGCTTTCAAAAAAAACTTACAGGGCATATCAAAAACACAGTTTGAACAAAGAGAGCAAGCACCAGAACCACACTCAGATACAGCAGGGATATGGGAATTGTCAGACCGGGAATTTAAAACAACTATGGTTCATATGCTAAAGGATGTAACAGAAATAGTAGACAACACGCAAGAACAGATGGGTAACATAAGCAGAGTTGGAAATACTAAGAAAGCAAAAAGAAATGTTAGAAATCAAAAACATTGTAACAAAAATGAAAAATGCCTTTGACAGACTTATCATTAGACCGGACATAACCAAAGAAAGAAAATCAACGAGCTTAAAGAAATGTCAATAGAAACTTCCAAAACTAATATGCAAAAAGAAAAAGAATTTAAAAAAGCAGAATAACTAAGAAGTACAAGACAATTACCTATAGAAGAGCAAGGATGAGAATTACATTGAACCTCTCTTCAGAAACCATGCAAGCAGGGAGAGCAGAGTGAAATAAAGAGTCCAAAAGAAAAAACCCCACCAACCCAGAATTCTGTATCCAGCAAGAATGCCTTCAAAATAAAGGAGAAATAAAGACTTCCTCAGGCAAACATAAATCAAGGGAATTTGTTGCCAAGAGACCTGTCTTGCAATAAATTTTAAAATAAATTGTCAGAAAGAAGGGAAATTATATAAGTCAGGAACTTGGATTTAGATAAAGAAAAAAGAATGTTAGAGAAAAATAAATAAAGGTAAAATAACATTTTATTATTCTTAACTGATCTAACAGATAATAGTTTGTTCAAAATAGTATAATGTATTCACAGTTACAGGTTATAGGTTATGGATAAGTGAAATGAATGACAGCAATGTTAAAAGGGAAAGAAGGGAAGAATTAGGAATACTCTGTTATAAGTACGTACAGTACATGTGATGTGGTACAGCACTATTTGAAAGGCAGCTTGGATTAGTTGCAAAGGTATACTGCAAACTCAAGGGCAACCACTAAAAACGTTTTAAAAGTGTCATTGATACACTGAGAAAAACAGAATAATATAGAATGCTCAATTAAAACCAAAGGGCAGAAAAAGACTGGAAGACAAAAAAAAAGACAAAAACAGGGAGATGAATAGAAAATAGTAACAAATATGGTAGATATTAATCCAACTGTATTAATAATCGCTTTAAACGTCCATGGTTGAAATATACTAATTGAAACAGACTGTCAAGGTGGACATAAAGATAAGATCCAACTACATGTTGTCTAGAAGAAACTCACTTTAAAAATAAAGACACAGATAGATTAAAAGTAAAAGGATGGAGAAAACTACACCATGCTACCACTAATCAAAAGAAAGCTGGAGTTCAGTGTATACAAATATCAAATCATTATGTTTTACCCGCGAAACTAATATTATACCTCAATAAAAATTGAAAAAAAAAGCTGGAGTAGCTATACCAATTTCAGACAAAGTGGACTTTGGACAAGCAAAACTATCAGAATAAAGAGGAGTATTACGTAATAATAAACAAGTTAATTCTCCAAGAAGACATAATAGTTCTTAATGTACATGAGCCTAACAAGAGAGGATCAAAATACCTGAGGCAAAAACTGATAGAACTGCAAGGAGAAAAAGATGAATCCACTATTTTATCTGGAGACTTCAAGATCTCTCTCTCAGTAATGGACAGATCCAACAGGCAGGAAATCAGTTAGAATTCAACAGCACCATCAATTAACTGGATATAACTGACATCTATCAACAACTTCCTTCAACAACAGCAGAATACATAGTCTTCTTGAGCTCACATGGACCATTTACCAAAAGAGACTACATTCTGGGCCTAAAACACAGCATAACAAAATTAAAAGAATAGAAATCATACAAAGTATGCTCTCAAACTGCAATGAAATTAAACTAGATATCAATAACAAAAAGACTGCTGGAAATCCCCAAAACACTTGGAGATTAAACAACACACTTTTAAATAATACATGCGTCAAAGAAAAAGTTTCAAGAGAAATTTAAAAATATTTTCGGGGCTGGCCCTGTGGCCAAGTGGTTAAGTTCGCGTGCTCCGCTGCAGGCGGCCCAGTGTTTCGTTGGTTCGAATCCTCGGTGCGGACATGGCAGTGCTCAGCAGACCACGCTGAGGCAGCATCCCACATGCCACAACTAGGAGGACCCACAACGAAGAATATACAACTATGTACCAGGGGGCTTTGGGAAGAAAAAGGAAAAGACAAAATCTTTAAAAAAATACATATATATATTTTCAACTAAATGAAAATGAAAAATAACTTAAAAACTCGGGGATGCAGCAAAAGCAGTGCTTAAAGGGAAATTTACAGCATTAAATGAATATGTTAAAAAAGAAAAGCCTAAAATCAATCAGCTAAATTTTCACCTTAGGAAACTAGAAGAAGAGGAGAAAATTAAATCCAAAGAATACAGAAGAAAAAGAAAAATTAGAGCATAAACCAGTGCAAGAGAAAAAAGGAAATCAATAGGGGAAAATCTATGAAACCAAAAGTCTGGTTCTTTGAAAAGATCAATAAAATTGATAAACCTCTAGTTAGGTTAACAAAGAAAAAGAGAGAAAAGACACATTACTAAGATGAGAAATGAAAAAAGGGACATCACTCTGATCCTACAGATATTAAAAGGATAATAAAAGAATATTATGAATAATTCTATGCCCACAAATTTGACAACCTCAGTGAAACGGACCAATTCCTTAAAAGATACAATCTAACAAAACTCACACAAGAGCACACAGATAATCTGAACAGGCCTATATCTATCTATTCAAGAAATTGAATCGATAATTAGTAACATTCCCAAATAGAAAGCATCAGGCCCAGATGGGTTCACTGGTGAATTCTGCCAAATATTTAAGGAAGAAACTATACCAATTCTCTACAATCTCTTCAAGAAAAGAGAAACAGAGGGAATACTTCTTAACTCATTCCATGAGGCCAGTATTAGACTAACACCAAAACCAAAGAAATTACAAGAAAGGAAAACTACAGATCAACATCTGTCATCTTCAACAAAATATTAGTAAATTACATCCAAAAGTGTATAAAAAGAATTATTTATCACGACAAAATGTTATTTATTCCAGGTATGCAAGACGGACTCAACACTCAAAAAAATCAATTAATGTGGGGCTGGCCCCGTGGCCGAGTGGTTAAGTTCGCGCACTCCGCTGCAGGCGGCCCAGTGTTTCATTGGTTCGAATCCTGGGCGCGGACATGGCACTGCTCGTCAGACCACGCTGAGGCAGCATCCCACATACCACAACTAGAAGAACCCACAACGAAGAATACACAACTATGTACCGGGGGGCTTTGGGGAGAAAAAGGAAAAAATAAAATCTTTAAAAAAAAAAATCAATTAATGTAATCCATCACATCAGCAGGCAAAGAAGAAATATCATATGATCATATCAACAGATGCAGGAAAAGCATTTGACAAAACCCAACTCTCATTCATTGATAAATTCACAATAAAAACTTTCAGCAGGGCTGGCCCAGTGGCAGAGTGGTTAAGTTCAGCAACCTGGGGTTTCAACATTTCAGATCCTGGCTGTGGACATGGCACCACTCGTTAGGCCATGGTGAGGCAGCGTCCCACATAGCACAACTAGAAGGACCTACAACTAGAATATACAACTATGTACTGTGGGGCTTTGGGGAGAAGAGAAAAAAAAAGATTAGCAACAGAGTTAGCTCAGGTGTCAATCTTTAAAAAAAAAAAATATCTTCAGCAAACTTATTCACAAAAAAACTGCCAGCAAACTAGGACTATAGGGGAACTTCCTTAACTTGATAAAGAACATCAACAAATAACCTAGAGCTAACTAGATGCTTTCCTGCTAAGATGAGGAACAAGGCAAGGATGTCCCCATTCCTATTTAACACCATACTGGAAGTCCTAGCTAATGCAATAATAAGACAAGAAAAGGAACAAGGATATGCAGATTGGGAAGGAAGAAATAAAACTGTCTTTGTTAACAGATGATACATTGTCTACATATAAAATCCACAAGAATAGACCAAAAAACCCTCCAAATACCATTTACACTAGAACACAAAAAACGAAATACTTAGGTATAAATCTAATATAGGTACAAGACCTATATGAGGAAAAGTACACAACTCTGATGAAAGAAATCAAAGAACATCTAAATAAATGCAGAGATATTCCATATATGTGGACTGGAAGACTCAATATTGTCAAGATGTCAGTTCTTCCCAACTTGATCTACAGACTCAATGCAATGCCAATCCAAGATCTCAGCAAGTTATTTTGTGGATATCGACAAATTGATTAGGGAGAGGCAAAGATCCAGAAGAGCCAACACAATATTAAAGAACAAGGTCAGAGGACTGACACTATCCAACTTTACTAGTTACTATAAAGCTACAGTAATCAAGACAGTGTGATATTGATAAAAGAACAAACAGATCAATGGAACAGAGTCCAAAAATAAACACACACAAATGCATTCAAGTAATCTTCTGACGAAAGAGCAAAGGCAATTCACTGGAGAAAAGATAGTCTTCAACAAATGGTGCAGAAACAACTGGACATCTACAGGCAAAAAAAATGAAATCTAGACAGACCTTACACTTTTCACAAAAATTAACTGAACATGGATCACAGACCTAAATGTAAAACGCAAAACTATAAAACTCCTAGGAAAAAAGTGTAGGAGAAAATCTAAGTGACCTAGAGTTTGATGATGACTTTTTAGACAAAACACCAAAAGCACAATGCATGAAAGAAAACATTGATAAGTGGGACTTCATTAAAATTAATAACTTCTACTCTGTAAAAGACACTTTCAAGAGAATGAAAAGACAAACTACAGACTGGGAGAAAACACTTGCAAAACACATTTCTGATAAAAGATGGTCATGCAAAATATAGAAACAACTCCTAAAACTCACTAAGAAAACAACCCAATTTAAAAATAGGCAAAAGATCTGAACAGATCTCACCAAAGAAGATATACAGATGGCAAGTAAGTATATGAGATGCTCAAAATCCTATTGTTATTTGGGAACTGCATTTTAAAACGATAAGGAGATAACACTACACACCTGATAAAACCAAATGATGGCAAGGATGTGGAACCGGAACTCCTTTTCATGCTGGAGGGAATGTACTCGAACACTGCATTGTTAGGCACATACGTACACATCAAGGATTACTAGGTCTTCTTAGAGAATTAACCCTTTTATTACTGTGTAATGCTCCTCTTTATCCTGGATAATTTTCCTTGCTCCAAAGTCTGCTTTGTCTGGAATTAATATAGCTACTTCAGCTTTCTTTTGATTAGTGTTAGCATATATATTTTTATTACAAAACTAAATATACCTTTACTATATAATTCAGCAATCATGCTCCTTAATATTTACTCAAATGAGCTGAAACCTATGTTCAAACAAAAACCTGCACACAAATATTATCGGAGCTTTAATCATAAATGCCAAAACTGTCCTCCAATAGATAAATGGATAAACAAACTGTGGTACATCCATACAAGGAATATTCAGCAATAAAAAAGAAATGAGCTATCAAACCACAAAAATGGTATGAAGGAACCTTAGTTGCATATTGCTAAGTGATAAGACAATATGAAAAGGCTACCTACTGTATGATTCCAACTATATGACATTCTAAAAAAGGCTAAATATGGAGGCAGTAAAAAAAAAAATCACTGGTTAGCAGGGGTTGGAGAGAGGTGGCACTCTCCAATGAATGGGTGGCATACAAGATTTTGAGAGCAGTGAAATTGTTCTGTATGATACTGTACTGGTGCATGCAGACATTATCCATTTGTCAAAACTTTGTACAACACAAAGAATGAACCCTAATGTAAACTATGGACTTTAGTGATAATGTTTTAATATTGGTTCACCAATTGTACCAAATGTACCACTTCAATACAAGATGTTAATAAGAGGGGAGACTGTGGCAGGAGAGGGGGGTAAATGGGAACTCTGTATTTTCTGCTCCACTGTTCTGTAAACCTAAAACCAACATAAAACAAAGTCTATTAATTTTTAAATGACACAAACTTATTTAAAATCATAATTTTGTATTTCATTGTATGTGTGCTTAAATTATTTTTAAAGTAAAACAAAAAAGTGATTAGAAAATAAATCCATAATAAACAATTAACGCTCATGTTCATTCCCACTAAGCCCTACTGCTTTGTAAGGCGATCAGATCAATCTCTTCTGCTTTATTAACTAGTGGTTTTTGGTTTTGTTTGTTGGTTTTGTTTTAATAGAAGTTGACTAAAGCAAAAAGAATCAATTCAAACATCAGTGACTTTAGCAACTGATAATACATAAATGATTTACAGACATGGACAGAGACCAGGCCAAGTGGGATCTGCTTTATGGAGAAAGCAAAGCGACATCATTAAAGGTTTTCTGTTTTGTTTTTCAGTCAAAGCCCTCTCTGGTTACAGGGAAACATCAGGGAATACTTTCCCAAGTAAAAGAATCTTGTTTGACTTGTGCTCTGAAGGATAAAATGCATAAACTAGGCAAAGTGGGAAGAAAAGATTGGGTCAGAAAGACAGACAGGTATGTCCACAAAGATGATAAAATAAGGTTAACAAACTAGAGAGAGGGAACACAATGGGAGACACTAACAGACCACAATGGCCCTGATTTACACTATGGCTGAGAGAACAGTTTGGATGGGGGACCAGAGCGGACGCAGAGAGATCACTTCACAGGCTCCTGGGTCACTCCATCAAAGCTGGTGGTAGCTTAGATTGGAGGAGAGAAGCACAGATTCAAGAAATGCTTTGGAGATAAAATCAACAGGACTTGATGAAAGATTGGGTTTTAGGGCAGAAGGAATTATGGATGACCACTAGGTTTCTGGCATTCACTGAGGCAAAGAACACAGTAATACAAACAGGTTTTCAGAGGCAAAGATTACAGATTCAGAGACTCTGCACCAAATTGCTTTTTAGATATCCAAGTGGACAGGTCATATAGAGGCTGCAAAATGTCCAACACAGACTTTATCTTTAAGAAGTCTACAATCTTACTAGAGAAACAAACCAATACACATAAAAGTAAAATATTGATTGTAAAAGACAGTAAAAGTTCAGAGAAAAGACAAATCAGAGTGGGCTAAAGCAGTTGAAAAAGGTGTTCTAAAACTAGGATTTGAACTGGGTCTTGAAGGATGAGAGGTGCTGGACTGTTGAAGGACAGCAATTTATACCTGAGAAATCATATGAATTAAAGCATCGCAGATGAGAAATCTGGGTAGGAGAAGGGAGTGGCAGTGTGTTATCATGCTCCCTGAAGTAGGGGGTGCACACTAGGGAGCACGCATCACATGAGTCTGTAAATGCCGTGCATTCTAATAAGCAGTGAAACCATCTATGAGTAGGAAAAAGAATGATGTATGTGGTCAATGCACCCTGTTTACCTCAGGGCCCGTTCCAGACCCACAGAACCCAAATCTGAATTTTAATAAGATTGCCATGTGATGAGTATACACTTCAAAGTTTGAGAAGCATTGCTTTTACTAAGTACCTTGATGTACTCATATTAACTATAATGTGAGGTTAAGTCTATGTAAAGTTATAGAAGTTATGTATTCAATTTCCAAATCTGTAGAATTCTGGTACATAACTTTTTTTCTTGGATCTAAAACCATTTTCTCCTCTCACTACATTTACTATTATTTTATATCAGATGAATCAGCACTATTTAAAGTAAAATTGAGTCAAAATTCTCATTTCTCACAGTTCAGTTATCCAGCATTTTTTGCTATTCTAAGAAAAAACCACTGTTATTACTAAAGCCAATCACAGAATGATCATCTTTAAAGGACAGGTCTAGAACGACATCAGCCTGGTCTCATCTCCAACACTGACCAGCATCTTACCTCCAGTATATATATGCGCCAGTCAATGAAACTGGATGTTTAAAGGCAATGGCCATTAAAATCATCAAATTAACTCTCTTCATTCTGATGACATGCTTACCTTCCTTTTTTTTTAAATTATAATTTGGCCTTTTATGCCTACAAAGAAACAATGAAGAAATCATAAAGATATTCTGGGTCTTCTGACAGAATTCTGCCTATTAATTTAAAAACTGGCAATTTAGAATCCAATTTAGAATAAACAGAAAAAGTGCAACAGAAATAGAACTCAATAAGCTGTTAGAATTTATACACAGAAACCAATAGCCCTTTTATGGTAAACGCAAACAACCAGCAGGGATTCCATTTACAAGAACCACCAAAAGAGAAAAATACATAGGAATAAACTTAAATCTATTAAGAGCCATGTGAATAAAATGTTAAAAGGTACCAAAAGGTGATGTAAATAAATGGAAGACTAATAATAAAAATATCATTAAGTTATAAATTTCATGTGGTAATTGCCTCTTGACAGTTTTACGGCATAACAAAAGGCCAATTTTAAAACTCACATGGAAAAATACAAGGATAAAATAACAAAAAAAAATTTTATAAAGAACAGTAAATGTGGAGAGGAGCAACGGCCTTACCAGGTATTATAAACATTTGATATCAGGATCAAGCACAATGAAGTAGTAAGGAGTTCAGACACATGAAAATTTACTACACGCTAAGTGTGAATCACTGAAAAACTGTGGTAAATGTCACCTCATCAGGAAAAAAAATAAGTTGGATCCCTATCTCATTCCTTACACCAAAATAAATCCCAACTGAGTGAACAATTTAAATACAAACAACTTTATAAAAGTCAGAAGAGTTAAGGTTTGTTTTTGTTTTTTTCTTTAAATATTCTCTTCATGGGAGACTTTAAAGCACGACCCAAAATCCAGAAACTATCAAGAGACTAATAAACCCTGCTGCAAAAATTTTAAACTGGCTACACAGACATAAAAAATAAAATCACGAAACAAAGGACAAAGGAAAAATCACAACACGCAATTTCTGTAGTCAAACAACACAATAAAAAAATAGGTAAAGAATGAAATGGGTTCACAGAAATGACTCCTGAGAAAATGAAGACTCACTCATTAGAGAACTGAAAAGTAAATTACAAACTAAAACTTTTCATGGATAAGATCAAAAAAGGCTTTCAAAACAGTCTTCTGTTGAAAAGGATACAGAAACAAAAGGGGGGAATGTTTTGTTTGAAGGAGTGTAAACTGGCACTTTCTCTATAGAAAGCAATTTAATCAAAATGCATATTCTCTTTGACCCACCAATTCTTTTCACAGAAATTTATCCTATACATACACTTGCACATGTGGGAAAAGATATGCTATTTTAACAGCAACAGTAAAGATCAGGAAAAAAAACCTACATTAAAACAAATCCATCCGATGGAATATTATTTAACATTAAAAGAAATACAGCCTGTTAAGAGAAAAAAACTGAAGATATGTAACAGAGTTTATAGTATGCTACCATTTGAGTTGCTATAAAGGTGGGGAGTGGGGCCAGCCCAGTGGTGTAGTGGTTGGGTTTGCACACTCCACTTAGGTGGTCTAGGGTTCACAGGTTCAGATCCCAGGCATGGACCTACACACTGCTCATCAAGCCATGCTGTGGCACTGTCTCACATACAAAATAGAGGAGGACTGGCACAGATGTTAGCTCAGGGCCAATCTTCCTCAAGCAAAAAGAGGAAGATTGGCAACAGATGTTAGCTCAGGGCCAACCTTCCTCACAAGAAAAAAAAAAAGGTGGGGAGCATATATGGCCTATATATCTTTGCATGTGTGACTGAATCTGGAAGATGCACAAGAAACTCTTTTGGATGATTGCCTTGGAGAAGAGGAACCAGAGACAGGGTAATGGCAGTGGGAGGGGAGAAGATACAATCTATCAAGTTTTTTAAAGGAAGTTTTTTAAAGGAAGGTTTTATACTCACTCTATTCCTTCTCCACTTTCCCACCCCAAAGGTATTCCGGCTTATTCATCAAAAAAGGAAAATTAAATGATCCCCTTTGCCATGATATGTAAAACTACAGATACAACTTTTCCAAAAGATGAAGTATGAGAAATATGAAAATGACACATGCTTCTCTTCCTGTGTCCATGTATTATTCATAAGTAGCTAAATCATTGTTGAATCATCTATTTTAAGCTACAATTGAAAAGCAGGATTTTGAAAGTAACAGCAGCTGCTGTGAATGATCAATTCTAATCACAGCACTCTTCTCAAGTCCCAGAATCAGTTCTAACTGGTGGCAAAGGTGCCTCCTCCACGGCTTACCACTGCCAGGCTGCAGCACATCAGAAACATAATAACCAGATTGAGAAAGACAGGACAAGAAAACTGAAAAGAAAAAAGTGAATGTGTAACAGCAACAAAACAATGATAGTCTTTACAATGAATTATAAACTATCCTTTTATAGTTTTAAAGGCAATAATTCTACATTCACAGAAGCTCTTTATCTTTTATTCCAGTTGAAAACGGAACACTTTCTTTAAGATAATGATTTTATACCAAGTTTGAGGAATAGCAAAACTGATAAAAGAATGAGGAATAAACCCAAAAGGGTAGCAACAACTCTCAATAATAAAGTTCCCCTGAGTCCTTACAAGTGATCAAATGCCACGATTCAATAGTAAGACAATCCTCAGACACTAGGCTTCTTTTGAGCTCTTCTTACAGAGACACAAAGTAAATGTAATGCACCAAACAGTTGGATACTATTTTCTGCCAACACAAAACATCAAATCATTATATACTTATTAATTAAGTCACAATACCACTCTGCACAGACATGTGCAATTGACAAGACAGAAAATCAGTTATTCTATTCAAATATTAACATATTTATATATCATGTTCCACATACCTTTTATCCCCAAACAGAACAGCACTTTACAAAGCTATTATGCAGCAACTAAACTTAATACTCTTGCACAGAAGCCCAAAGCATCTCAGCTAACACTGCTAATTTATTAATTTGTCTTCTTTGTTATAAAGTTTCATGTTTTTCCAACAGTAGACTATCTTAAAACCAATTACAGCTTCAATTGGCAATCTATTTTAATCCAAGTATCTGAAAATAATCTCCAAGTAAAATGCATTTTAAAACTTCAAAAGATACAATTTACTAAGCATTAGACTTTTTAGTCTAAACCACTTCCCATAATTCATAATAATTCAACTAGTAAAAATATAATCACTAAACTGTTACAGTAACATAACTTAATTTTCTATTTTGCTAACCAAAACTGACGAAATCCAAAGAATAAACTGAGCTGCAGACTTTTGCAGGTTATGAACTGTGAAATGTGTAAGGTGTTATAAATAAGGCACCCACAAAAAGAGGAGAAAGATACTGAAACCAGAGTCATATTATTTAGGATTAAGGATGTTTGGGATGTATAGGGAAGGCTTGAATTTAAAATGTGGAAAATGCAGGTTTGCTAAATCTGAAAAGATTCACTGATGGACACAAACTCAATCAGAATATAGACGGATCTGAATGACAAACATGCACGCAAAGGATGATCACAGAAGGGCTCAGGTACAATCAACACAATATAGAGATGCTCACAGCAGGATGCAGAGGAGAGGAGGGAGAGGCAGGGAAAAGGGGTCCAGAAAATAGAGTTGAATTATCTCTGCTTCAATATCTTACACACCTCACATGTAATTTTAGAAAGTTATTTTGCTCTATTGATTCACTTAAAAGAAATGAAGAATTGTATAAAGCATTAATTAAGTACATTAGCCTAATAAGTACAACACTTCTCCCTTTCCTTTCTTTCTAACTTCCCTAATGGATATCTTTCTTGCCTCCCCGATCTAATCCTGACAAGAACTAGGCTCTTCAACTAGGAGGTCTCAATTATCTGATATTTGAAACAAAACACTGTTTACTGCAAAATTTCTCTGGGGCAAGGATGCACAACTTTTATCAGATTCTTAAAGGAGTCAGCGACAATAGTTTAAAAAAATATTTTTTCAGGACTCCCTATAATCACTGAAACAGAGAAGACTGCAAAACAACTCTGTGCCACTACTTCTTTCCCCAGTCCTACTCGACCTGGTTTCTAACGCAGTGACCAATTACAAATAGAGGAGGAGAGAGGAAGAAGACACTTCCTGCCCTTAATTATGGAGTCTCCATCCTGTATTTTGCCAGTCAGAGTTCTAGGGTCATCTCTCTGACTTCAGGATCATAGGACTGCTAAAATCCTTGAAAATCTTGGCATAATTTTTACAGTTCTAGATATAAAATTTAGAACCTATACACTCCTATGCATAGTTTCATAACTTTCTTCCCTACTCTAATGTGTCAAACTCAAGACTGAGTGCCTCATTTTTTTTTAATTAGGAAGATGTTTAAGCAGCAACATAAAATCTATAAATAATATCTTAATCATTAAGGTATTATTAAGACATGCAAATAATTATTTGCTGGTGAAAAGGTGTGACTCAGGACTAGCATTGGGGTACTCAGATGGGAGAGGCCTATCCCAGCAATGAGACTGGATCTGTGGCCCTGGGAACTCCCCGAAGGTGTACTGGGTTTGCTTTCTCAACTGACAAGGACGGACCAAGGACACACACATTTTCCACATTCAGAAAACACACTGCCCAACTCTGTTCTTGTGTTGTAAAACTGCTGAATCATTTTCATGTTATTTCTATATTAATCATTGATTATTTGTCAACAACTGTTAAAGCTGAAGTCCAATTTTAGAAAGTGTAAAGGTTACTGACAGTAATGACCCATTCTGATATTTAAAAAGTTGACTTTTTCAGGTTCCTTACTTCACAGAGAAGTGGTAAATCTGATTTCATTCTACTCCTAGGGAAACACATACCTTTAGTCAATATTTTAGCCACATGAACACGTCATCTACAGAAACCAACTTTTAAATGGATCAAAGAACATCTACTAGGCACCTACTATATACAGAAGCACTGGGGGATTTGAAGTATTAGAAAACAATATGAACAAAATTTATCTTTGTCTCTTAGGGGCTTACAATGCATTTTAAAGGGCAAGAGGGGTCCTTAAAGAGAAAAACACAAGGCAGCACTTGAACAATATGAACTGTAGGTAACAAAGGCCTCTCTGACCTCCGAATTTCTGCAGAAATTTCTCTGATTTCTGACAGGAGGGGCACTTGATCTGGCCTTGGAAAGAAGGGTTGAACTTAGACAAGCAAAAGGGAAGACTTGGCGGGGGGGGGGGGGGGGGGGCCGTTGCAGTCCTGTACAATGGAGCAAAGACAGGTGTATGGTGAGTTCAGAGAATATTGGGCAAAAGTCTTGCTTAGAATAATGAAAGGTTCATGCAGAGAACAGAAGAGATAAGACTGGCAGGATAACCAGAATGTGGATGACTCTGAATGCCAGGAATGTGGACTCTGTCAATAAGCAATGGAAGAAGTTCAGTTTAGTGTTATTCGTGTGAGGCTGGAGAGGTGGGAATGAAGGTGTGCAAAGTAGTGCTGTAAAACAGTTTTGGAGCAAGGTATAGAAAGCCTACGTTGCAAGGAAGACATTGGAAGAAAGCTAAAACCAGTCCAGGGATGAAACAGTGAGAGATGAAACTGAGATGGGTGCAGGAGCAACATGGGAAAGCAGTAACTAACAAGAGTGATTCCTTAGTTCTTCAGTTCTAAAATTCACATTTAATATTTCTCAACTGGTATGCATTTACAAATCAATGTGAACACAGTGTTTCTTTTCCCACATTGAAAACACCTGTCATAAAATGGATCATGTGTCATAAGCAATGGCTTCTTAGAACCAACACACAACAGATTTGGAAGAACTGAATAGTTCTGGGAAACAGAGGAAGGGAGGCAGTTCCAGAGAAACAGCAAAGACCCATATTAAAGGTGGCTGCTTCAGGTAGAGCCACAGACCCAAGTGAGGCATGGCAGCAGGAGGATGTGAACTGGATAAATGAAATGAGTAGGAGACCAACAGGACATCCACGTGCAAGGGGAAGTCGGAAATACAGGTCTAGTCCTCATCTGGGGTGAGGGTTGACCACAGGTCAGAAAGAGAGTAAAACTTCACTTAATATTTTAAAATGATCCCAGGGGAACACAAACAAACATGCATAGATATCAAACACTAACTGGGGAAACAACCTATGCATACATTACGTAGGAAACCGATAAAAATCAACAATTTACGAACAATTACGAAAAATTATATCTCCAAAAACCTTGACCTGTGGCACAACAGTGATGTGCTGCAATCCTCCACCAATTCTTCCATTGGACTTTCCAAGATGGCTACTTGACCATGAGGGTATTGCAGAACATCCAGCCCTGCTGTACTTCTAAGTCATTAAGTTTAAAAACAGGTTTAGGACTATCTCCAGAAAAGACCATTTGCAATAACTGCGCTGTTCTTTGGTAAAGACTGGAGTAAGCTTGGCACATATTTCCTATAACGGCTTCACATTTCAGTAAGTAAATATTCTGAGACTAGTTCAGCTAGCCAGCTTACTTATAGTTACACATACAATTGGGGAGCAAGATGAAGCAAAATCTACATTTACCATCTAGTAACCCTGTATACCAAAGTGCTGGACCTTCCTTAGGAAAAGAATACTTACAAAATGCAATATTAGACCTATAGAATAAGAAAATAAAATATTATGTTATTTATAATAATAAACAAATAACCAAAGATATGCCCAATTGTTTTAAACCACATTAATTTTCCACTCCTTTGCAACCAATGTGAATGGAAATTCTCAAACTGACTTGTAAAAGAAATCAGCATATGCAAATACCTAAATACCCTTCCTAAGGAGGGTGACCTAAGCATCGTGGTTGAGTGAGCTGTTCCCTTACTCTCTCCCCTTTAAGTTAGAACTAAATGGACATTAATGAGCAGAGGATTCCCCACACAGCACAAAAGAACACCTGAGAGATCCACGGAGCTATTCATCTGAAAGTGAGTGAACTGGATCCCCAAGAGGCAGTGGAACTAGGTGGGTGCACCCTTTCCCCTCCCTGGTGACAGTGAGCCAGGTGGCAGATCCTCACACAGCAGCCAGTGCAACTGTAAGAGGAAGTGAGGACAGCCTGGCCTGAGCGAACAATTTCAGAGTCTCCAGAAACCAATCTTGAACTCACAGAAATTTACAATCTAAATGAAAGAATTCAAAATAGTTATCATAAAGAGACAGGTTACAAGAAAACTCAGAAAGACAGTTCAATGAGCTCAGGAGTAAAATTAATGAGTAGAAGAAATAATTCACTAAGGAGAGTGAAACTCAAAACAAACCAAACAGAAATTCTCAATATGAAGAACACAATTCATGAAATAAAAAATAATCTAGAATCCATAAAAAGCAGAGCTGACATTATGTAGGACAGAATTAGTAATTTAGACGATTGAAATACAGAAATGCTTCAAGTGGAGGAGGAGAAAGAACTAAGATTTTTTTAAAAATGAAGAAATCCTCTGAGCAGCATCCAACTCAATTAGGACAAGCAAGATAAGGATTATAGGTATTCCAGAGGGAGAAGAAGGGGAAGATGAGGAGAAAGGAGCAGAGAGCTTGATCAAAGAAATAATAGCTGAGAACTTCCCAAGCTTTGGGAAGTAATTGGACTTACAAGTACAGGAATCCAAGAGAACTCCTAATTACATCCATACAAAAAGACCTTCTTCAAGGAATATAATATTAAAACTGGCAAAAGTCAAAAGTCAATAACAAAGAAAAAATATTAAGGGCAGCAAGGCAGAAGAAAATAACCTACAAAGGAACCCTAATCAGGCTTTCAGCAGAAACAGGCTAGGAGACAATGGAATGATATATTCAAAATACTGAAAGACAAAAACTTTCAGCCAAGAACATTCTATCCAGCAAAACTATCTTTCAGATATGATGAAGAAATAAGAGCATTCCAAGATAAAGAAAAGCTGGGAGAGTTAATCACCACTAGACCTCCCTTAAAAGAAATGATGAAGGAAGCCGTCCTACCTGTAACAAAAAGGCAAAAGTTTACAAAACCTTGAGCAGGAGATAAATAGAAAGAATCAGAAAATTGCAGCTCTATATCAGAAAAGGTCAGTCAACAATTATAAAAGACAAAGGGAAGGAAAGCATCAAAAATAACTATAATCACTTCAAAACAATCTCACAACACAGAAAAGAATTTGTGACAACAATAACTCAGAAGGGGAAGATAAAAGGGATGGAATCTGCTAAGTCTAATGGAGGTAAAAAGCTATCAGAAAATGGACCATCTCATCTATGAGATCTTTTATACAAACCTCATGGTAACCACTAGACAAAGAATCAAAACAGAGACACAAATCATAAGTAAAGAGAAAACTAAGAAAACCATCACAGAAAACTGCCAAACTGAAATGGCAGTCAGAAATACAAGGGAAGAAAAACAATGGAAATACAGAACCACTGGAAAACAAGAGATAAAATGGCAGTATTAAGCCCTCATATATCAATAATCATTCTAAATGTAAATGGATTGAATTCTCCAATCAAAAGACAGAGAGTGGCTGGATGGATTAAAAAACAAGACCCAACAATATGCTGCCTCCAGGAAACATACCTCAGCTCTAAAGACAAACATAGTCTCAGAGTGAGGGGATGGAAGAAAATACTCCAAGCAAACAGCAAGCAAAATAAAGCAGGTGTTGTCGTACTTGTATCAGACAAAGCAGACTTCAAGATAAAAAAATGAGAGACAAAGACAGGCAGTACAGAATGGTAAAAGGGACATTCCAGCAAGAGGACATAACATTTATGAATATATACACACCTAACACAGAAGCACCAAAGTATATAAAGCAACTACTAACAGACCTAAAGAGAGAAACCAACAGCAACATAATAGTAGAGGACCTGAACACCCTAAATGAAACATCAACGGATAGATCATCCAGACAGAAAGTCAACAAGGAAACAGTGGCCTTAAATGAAACACTAGACCAGATGGGCTTAAGAGATATACACAGAACATTCCATCCAAAAACAGGAGAACACACATTCTTCTCAAGTGCACATGGAACAGTCTCAAGGATAGACCATATGTTGGGAAACAAAGCAAGCCTCAATAAATTTAGGAAGTCTGAAATCATATCAAGCATCTTTTCCAACCACAATGCTATAAAACTAGAAATAAACTACTAGAAAAAAGCTGAGAAAGCCACAAATATGTGAAGACTAAACAACATGCTACTGAACAACCAGTGGATCACTGAAGAAGTCAAAGAAGAAATAAAAAAATACCTAGAAGAAAATGAAAATGAAAACACAACATATCAACTCCTACGGGATGCAGCAAAAGCAGTACTAAGAGAGAAATTTATAGCAATACAGGCCCACTTCGACAAACAAGAAAAAAGTCTCAAAAAGCAATCTTAAACTACACCTAACATAACGAGAAAAAGAAGAACAATCAGCCCAGGGTTTGCCAGTTCAGATCCCGGGTGAGGACATGGCACCGCTTGGCAAAATAAAGTAGAGAAAGATGGGCACAGATGTTAGCTCAGGGCCAGGCTTCCTCAGCAAAAAGAGGAGGACTGGCAGTAGTCAGCTCAGGGCTAATCTTCCTCAAAAAAAATTTTTTTTTTAATTAAAAAAAAAGTCCAACGTCAGCAGAAGGAGAGAAATAATAAAAATTAGAGCAGAAATAAATGAAACAGACTTAAAAAACAGTAGAAAGGATCAATGAAGCTAGGCACTGGTTCTTTGAGAAGATAAAATTGACAAATCTTTATTTAGCCAGACTAAGAAAAAAAGAGAGAAGGCTCAAATAGAATTAGAAATGAAAGAGGAGAAATTACAATGGATTCTAAGAGAATACTATGAAAAACTATACACCAACAAATTGGATAACCTAGAAGAAATGGATAAATCCCTAGACTCATATAGCCTCCCAAAAGTGAATCAAGAAGGAACAGAGAATCTGAATAGACCGATCACAAGTACAGAGATTAAAACAGTAATCAAAAGCCTCCCAAAAAACAAGTCCAGGACCAGATGGCTTCTCTGGAAAATCCTACCAAACATTCGTGGAAGATTTAATAACTACCCCTTCTCAAACTATTCCAAAAAGTTGAATAAGACAGAATGCTTCCTAACTCATTCTGTGAGGCCAACATTACCCCAATACCAAAGCCAGAGAAGGACAACACAAAGAAGGAACAGGCCAATATCACTGACGAACACAGACACAAAAACCCTCAACAAAATATTGGCAAGCTGAATACAGTAATACATTAAAAGGATCATACACCATGATGAAGTAGGATTTATACCACGGGTGCAGAGACGACATGCAGAAATCAATCAATGTGATACACATTAACAAAAGGAGAATGAAGGTAGACCATTATCTTACACCATGCACAAAAATTAACTCAAAATGGATTAAAGACTTGAAGGTGGGGCTGGCCCAGTGGCGTAGTGGTTAAGTTCACACACTCTGCTTCAGTGGCCTGGGGTTTGTGGGCTCATATCCCAGGCATGGACCTATGTCATTCATCAAGCCATGCTGTGGCAGCATCCCACATACAAAATAGAGGAAGACTGGGAAGATGTTAGCTCAGTAACAATCTTCCCCAAGCAAAAAGAAGAAGATTGGCAACAGATGTTAGCTCTGGGCCAATGCTCCCCTCCAAAAAAAAAAAAAAAAAGCATACTTAAAAAAAGAAAGCAAGCAGGAATCACTCAGGCTTGGATGTGAATTCGGTTTTCTTACACACTAGATATATTATCTTAAGCAAATTTATCCAATCTCTTTCAACCTGTTTACTGCAAAATCTCTACCTCTTAAGTTGATAAGGATACTAATATTAATAAGTTAGCATTTATAAAGTGTTTACTGGGTACATGGCACTGTTCTAAGTACTTTACATAAAACCTATTTTTAAATCAGTCTGTGAGGCAGCAGCATTAGTCTCCTCACTTTACAGATGAGGAAGCTAAGCCCTGAGAGAATTAGGTAGGCCCGAATTCACAAAGCTATCAAATGGAGGAGCCAGGACTCAAACTCATTTGAACCCTACCTCTTAACTCCTGTCTACATAACCCAGCTAATGACTGTACAGATCTCCACAGTGCCTGACCCACAGGAAGCACTCAGTAAAGGCTAGTTATTGTGATGACTGAAAACCGGAGCCTCACGTCCTTCTGCACACATAGCCGGCTCTAGTCATGGCCAGCCCTGTGTCAGTAAAGAGGACAGAGACTCATCTAGGGAGGAAGATGAAGAGGAAGACAGGCTTAAAAAAATAATTTTAGTAAGTAAATATTCATTTTGTAAGTTTAACTTCAGTAAGTTATCAAAAACTGATGGGAAAAGTCATTTTAATACTAAAAACCATAGGGGAAAGCACAAAAAAAACCCTTCATGTACAAATAACGAACAAACTGAAGATGAGGAAACAAAAAAGCAGGGGGAAGCGTTACCTCCTGCCCTAACCTAACGCCCTCCGCACCCAACAATGAATTAGGGCTTTTTCAAACTCCAGCACCATTAGAAGTGCTGTGATCCAAACAGTCACCTCACTGCAGAGAGGCCGAAACCTGGACACAAGCAACAAGGGGCTCAGGTCCCAACCCTGGGCACACTGTGCCTGTAAACTACCCTGGATGCTTGAAAAGGACACCATACCCTCACTTTACAAACGGGAAACTAAGGTCCAAAGAGGGTAAATGAGAGCCTAACGTCAAACAACTAAATCAGAATCAGGACAAAACCACCGACTCTCCCAAGCCATGTCCAATCAATTTTCTTTCCACTACGCACGGCTTAAAGACGTGCAGTGAGACGCTTCTTAAAAAGCACCCTGCCTCGACTAATTCCCAGCAGCAGGATGCCTCAGGAACCAGTTTTATTTAAAATTTCTTCCGGAAGAAAATGGCCATCCTTGTTTACCACTGTATTCTCCCTGTGCCTACAGTACTTGAATGCACTAGTAATCAGCTGAAGAAACCAAGCCCCAAGCAATCACACTCAAACCTTAAAGTTACAAATAAAACCCTAAATCATTAAAGGAACTTCACACTTTTATCCATAAGACCATTCTCCCCTATAAAATGCCTAGCCCATCAGGCCTACTTTTTATCTTATAGCCTATTCTAAAAAACCTTCACTATAGTCTGAAAAGAATCTAATGTATGAAAAGCATAACTATATATAATTTAAAATTCAATGACAAACATAAAAAGGCAATCCTCACATTTAAGAAAACTCACGAAATTTTCTAGCTTTTTGCTGAATGAATCCTTCCTTGCCCTGTGCAGTTTTAGTAAGCTAGATACTCTGTAGGCTCTGTACAGCCTCCGTAAGGCTACTTGGTATTAACAGTCCCCTACAGGAAGCCTGAAAAGCCAAATGAACTTCACTCCCTCTAACAAAAATCAAATAGCACCAAGAACGATTACTTAGTCTTCACTGTCTATGTCTCTTACCCTTGCAACTTAATTTCTCCCCTGTCAATAACTGAGGGAACTGGGCAGATCCAGAGGGAGCTGATTCTGACCTGTTCAAGAGTAAAAAGAGCCATGGGAAACTTCCCATTACAAAAAAAATAAGCACACATATATTTAACCATCACTGGAAGGCCACCTTGTACTTCCAAGTCCCACTTCCAACAATATTCTACAGTCAGTAAGGTCAAATAAAGTAGCAATGGGGAAGAGAGAGAGACTGATTCAAGTCACAGGTGAAGATCTGGGGAGCTCAAACCAAACCTAACCTCCCACTCACCTTCTCCTTCAACACACACACACACCTTTGTACTCACGTAACTAAAGTGTTTGTCAAAGTTGGCCTTGTTTTATTTAGCAAGGAGGAAACACACCCAATTTCATGTCTGTGCAGTGTCTGGTGGACTGGGCATCATGTGATATTAAACAGCCAGCAGAGAAACTACCACATAAATTAGTTATCAAAAGGCCGTCAACCTGAGGCCAGCCTCATGGCTGAGTGGTTAAGTTCACGCATTCTGCTCCAGCGGCCCAGTGTTTTGCTGGTTCGAATCCTAGGCACGGACCTAGCACTGCTGCTCAAGCCATGCTGAGGCAGTGTCCCACACAGCAAAGCCAGAAGGACCTACAAGTAGAATATATAACTATGTACTGGGGGGCTTTGGGGAGAAGAAGAAGAAGAAGAAAAGAAGACTGGCAACAGATGTGAGCTCAGGTGCCAACCTTTAAAAAAAAAAAAAGGCTGTCATTCCACCACCAGTCTCCATGTTTCTGCTTTACAGAAATGCTAACCTAGATGCATAAATTCACCTTTTATTCTACACTTATCTCTTTTTTCAGTGATACGAAAAATGGCTAAAAGTTTATTTGGGCACAGGATTAAAGAAAACGATTAGTATCTAAGTCATTATTTTAACAGCTTCCAGCTTTCAAGTCTTTCATCATAACTTTGACGAAACCCCACTGAATTCACTTAGCTTCATTATTCATTAACTGTGTTACACAGTAACATAGCAGTCTGCACTATTTTTATGGGAATATATTATGATTAGACAAGGCACCAAGCTGCACTGTTGACCTATCTCCCAGGTCCTAAAAGGACAGAGCTCCCATACGTCCTTGACATGTAACATCCTGTCTTTCAATGCCTCGAGTCACTGCAGTCAAGAAGTGCCAGGCAGAACAGCTCTCTCCACTGCAACCACATTATGTCCTTCCCAAGCCTGCTTCCACTGTTCATACTTAGTCATGGGTCATGGCTCACTGGCTCAATGAAGGACCAGCATCCTAGAGCTCCTGAAAGACTGTCATTTCTCTAATGTGTCTACTGGAGTTTCAGCAGGGCTCCAGAGTTTTATAACTAATCTCAGTTTTCCAAGAAAATTAGGGAAGTTATAATTGGGAGGAGGGGCAGTAAGCAGTCTTCTTAGAGCTCCCTGCTCCTTCTCTTAAATAACCTCAGAAGTCAGGAGCTGTTTATAGCTGAGTCATTTTAAGATACAAAGGGAAACAGTGATTGAACATTCTTGCCTAACATAAATCCATCCTTGCATCCAAGACAACCTGTTTCTTCTAACACACAACATGTGGACTCCGCCACACATCATACCTATCACAATTAACCTGAAATGTTAACAAATGAGTTATTCTAATTTAAAAGTCATCATTGAACTGACTGTTTAAATATCGACACTCCCACATTCTTAGGAGTGGAGCCTGTCATCCCTTCTAACGTCTTCAGGGAAAAAGGGCATGGCAGAAAAGGCACACAGTTGGATTAAGACAAATCTAGGTTTGAATCTGACTCTGGTCACTCCTTAGCTGTTTAACACTGGCCAAATCCATGTAACCTCGTTAAGTCTCAACTTCTGCTTCAGTAAAATAGGTACAAAACACCACTTATCCCAAAAGATTGTGGGGAGGATGAAAGGAGACAGGTAATGTGAAGTGCTCAATATCTAAGTATTGCCAGTAAACATTAGTTACATTCCCCAAAGAAGTGTTGAGTTGAAAACTCTGGAGAATCCTTCATTATATGAAATAAGAAAACACATCCTGGAGGCCTCCTTTATAAGCCTCCAGACACTTATTTTTCATACCGTCTTACTTGAATCTGAAGATAATCCTTTAAGTATTTTCCCCATTTCCCTGTTTTAAAGAGGTTAAATAACTAAGCAGGTCACAGAAGTGGTGAGTCCAATTTGAACCCAGATCTTTTGGACTCCAAACACTAGGTGTGCTCTGTCTACTGCACGCCTTACACGGCTACTTTTAAAAACACATCATGCTCTCAAACAGTGGTTTCAACTGGAAAGAAGTTCAAATCAACTGAAAAGAAGTTCAAATTGAGCATAGTTTTATAAACACAATAAATTCCAAAGTGAACACTGATTTTCAGATCCTAACCAAGCCTACCATCATAGCTAAGCTTTACTACCTAAAGGACAATTAATCATTTCAAGAACAGTTATCCTTATAGAGAAACCATTGTTTACAAAGTCCAGGTCATCAAAGGTAACCCACAGTATGGGCCATCCACGCATACACACCCCTTAATAGGATCCTCAGCTCGAATCAACAACCAAGCCTACCACTGAAACCTCTCCAAGAGACCTTTGGTGGCACTTGATTCATTCAGGGATTGAGTACCTGCTGTATAAATAGCACTACTTACAGTAAATCCTTGTAAAAGTCCATGACAAACCTATCACGTAATAAATTTCACATTTCGTTTGTACTCAAGATTAAGGCCCTAAGTAGTATACAACCTTTAATTCTTATCTCATCTAAAAATAATTTCTCTTTAGCATTGTACAAATGGTAGCTCCTCCTAAACTATTATTTCCAGTCAGTTGACCAAAGTTGTGAATTATTAATAAAAACTTTTAGCTGAAAACCTAAGGTCTAATTCTTCAGTATTTCACAAGACAAGGATATAGGAGTACTTTCTATAACCCCATATTACAACATAACTGTATTCCAAAAATTAAACTCTAACAGAGGTATGCCCTAAGCTTACAAAGTAGGTAAGGCTTTCTCTCCAAAAACACAACTATGCCTAGGCATATAAAATTCTGCACGTTACTTAAAGTATCCCATTAAAGTTCATCAATAGCTCCCCTCAATTTATAGGGAACTCACCAACCCAGACAAAGACCTCCTATTTAGGAAGTTATATACCATTTTAAGAGACTTTTCTCCTAGTTTTTAAATAGCATGGTCTCTTGAGGAATTTACATTTATCAATTTATAAAATTTCATTTACCCATAAGTTTACATTAAAAGGACACTTCTTCCAAATCCTTTAAACTCTTGCAATACTAAAAACAACTCTGGTGTCCTTTGTCCATTAATATTAAGAGTGCTCACAGATGTGTGGCCCTGAACTAGGGGTGCCAAGAAGAGAATTCCAAGATAGTGTCAAAGCCAGTGACCTTGAGAAGTTTACAACCTGGTTATACAGTCTGTTCTATTTAAAACAAACAAACAAAAAAACCCAACAATTTACTGATCATTTTGAACAAAAACAGGTATGATCTTTAAGCTGAAACCTCTAAGTGGATAGGAAAAGAATGCTGTAGAAAAAAGGACCAGAAAACAGATTCAAAGAAATTAAAGAAGGAAAAACATGACCAAAGGACTAAATTTTCTAAGTAACATATACCCAAGAACATGTTTGATTTACCAGATAATACTTAGCTTGAAAATCTATAGCCGGGGGCCGGCCCCATGGCGGAGTGGTTAAGTTCACCAGCTCTGCTTTGGTTTCGCCGGTTTGAATCCTGGGCACAGACATGGCACCACTCATTAGGCCATGGTGAGGCGGCATCCCACATGCCACAACTAGAAGGACCCACAACTAAAAATACACAACTATGTACGGGGGGCTTCAGGAGAAAAAGGAAAAACAAAATCTTTAGGAAAAAAAAAAAGAAAGAAAGAAAATCTATAGCCAATTCCACAAGTTAAGTCAATTTGAGAATTGGGAATAAAAAACACTGAATTAGATGTAATTACTAAACTCAACAGAATCAATAATACAAAAACAACATAACTTCTATAAAGATTTTACCTAAAAAAAGTTATTGCAAACTATTAGGATAGCAGCTGGGGAACAAAGCAATACATGGCTGGTGTGCTATACACCCCCATTACCATTCCAGTGGCAGACATCACTAATCAATCACACCATGCTTGCCCCACTGAACCTCATAATTCCAACATAACCTTCCAGCAGAAACAGGGTGGGCATTATAACTGAAACTATTTGTTGTCCTTGAAAGCTATTTTCTGTTCAAGTCACCTAAATAAAGCACCAAAACTCAACGTATTTAATGTTCAACGAATTTATAATAAATTTCATTTACTTTGAGTTGCTCTCCAAAACACAAAATCCTCTCTTTTTTTTGGTAAGGAAGATTGGCCCTGAGCTAACATCTGTTGGCAATCTTCCTCTTTTTGCTTGAGGAAGATTGTTGCTGAGCGAACATCTGTGCCAGTTTCCTCTATTGTGTATGTGGATGCCACTGCAGCGTGGCTTGATGAGAGGTGTGTAGGTCCGTGCCTGAGATCTGAACTCACAAACTCCAGGCTGGCAAACCGGAGCGCACAAACTTAACCACTATGCCACTGGGCCGGCCCCACAAAATCCTCTTTAAAACTTTAAATTTTTCTATTAAAGAGAATAAAATATGGGTAATATAATCTTAACTAGGAAAAGATATTCTTTCTAAAAAGTGTAAACGTAATAAACTCTTTTCTAGAAAACTGTAACTATATTTTTGGCACCCTTCATTTTTGACCCAATTTGAATTTAAAAAAACAGACAAAATTACTTTTTATGAGTATCAATAAATACCAGACATGCTATGTCATTTAGGGATAAAAAGTAGAAAGTTAAAAAAAAATTACAATATATATCTGTACATCAAGAGAAAGAAGCACAAACTCTCCCCTTGCAGTTTAAAAGAAATACAGGTTAACAAAACTCTAAAGAGAACATATGCGACCATTTAAGACTTCCGTCACTTCCTTCCAAAAAGAATTTAAGGCAGAACAGACTCCAGAAGTGAGATGATAAAAAGAGATAGAAAAACAGATCTCTGGGACTCTAAGATCACATTACCAATGGGTGATGTTTAGCATAAAGTAAACTTACAGAAAGGAGCGAAAACCTGGATTCAGGAAGTTGTAAGAGCACTGTGGGATAAGTGAGGAATAATTATTTCCTAACTCCTCAAGCCTAGCAAAGAAAAGTACGAAATATTCTACAAAGAAACCAGGAAGCTCCAGCTTCTTAGTCTTAATAGGAAGATTCAAGTATTATATAAACATAGGCAAGGCTAACAGATGACAACACAATGTCAGAAATACAGATACCATAAAAGGGGCCATTTCCCCACGCCAACTCCAACCTCAGTTGGTACTAAAACTAAAAACAATAAATTGTTTTGAGAAAGTATCTGTTAATGTCCATTACCAGAAACTAAGTATATCTTAGAATACTCTTTCAGTAAAGTTCTTTCAGCAGAAGCTAAGTAGGCACGACCTCAAATTATATACATCTTACACATTGTAGGGCTCCCTATGTATATCTACGCAGACCTTTCCTCCATTATTTTAAGGATTAGACAGTTTGAAAAGCTTCTGCATGGGTTTTACTCTTAAAGTATGAAACTATAATAAACATTCCTGCCCAGGACCTTTCTTCTCCCTAAAACTGGAGTGAAACATGAGCCACCTGTAAAGACTTGAGATATTCCTACAGTGTGCATAAAACCTTTAAACCTACATTTGCATCCAATTGTCAGTTGGTGCTTTTTCATTTGGACAGGCCAATCATTCAGAGGAAAATGAATTTAAAAATTGCCTAAGTTGTTAAAAAACATACGACATTAAAAAAAAAAAAAGACCAACTTTGCTCCATAAGACAAACTATTTTGAGTAAACGAACACGACACCAGGAAAGAAGGGTTAATATCTGGGCACTTACTGCTGGAAAGAGCTTTAGGGGCAAAGAGAATGGCTCATCTAGCTTATATTTACGGGACACCCTTTTGCTGAGCGTCTTTAATCTTGCTGCATGTACTGAATAGTAAACAAAGCACTTATTACACAGAACCTATTTGATAAATGGGGCAGGAAATCTACTGATTTATCAAGGGGTCCTTCAGAGCGCCAACTAAGGAAAGCCACGGTTTTCCTACCACTAAAAGGAGGGAAGGGTGAGACAGGTCAGGATCCCATCTTCATCCTTTTCCCCCGTCTAGGTAAACAAGCGTCCCAAACGCGCACAGCCCAGACCCAGGCTCCGGCCCTTCGTGGTACGTAACCAACGGCGACGGCTGGAACCCAGACCAGCTTCCTACCTCCTGGATGCGCTTCCTGGCCCGCTGAAGCACTTCTTCGTAGCCCTTCTGCCGCAGCTCGCTAAGGCTTTCGTAATACTCCTCGGGGTCGTCGGTCTCGGTGAAGAGTACCTGGGAGAGGATCTTCCAGCCGCAGGTGTCCAGGCCGTGGCCCAGGTAGACCTGGAGCTGGTAACACAGTGTGTCGATCTCCTGCTCGCTCATCTCTGGGGCGCCCCCGAACAGCACGGTCCACATGCCCGAGGGCTCCTCGGGGAACAAGGGCAGGCACGGCTCCAGCTGCGAGTTCACGGAGCACAGCTGCTGGTGCACGGCGCGCAGGTCCTGGAAGGAGAAGAGCCCGGCCCAGCTGCACTCCTCGGCCGGGGACTCCAGCTCGGCGGCGGGCGGCGGCTGCTCCGCGTTCGAGAGCGCCAGAGACGCCGGGGCCGCCTCGTCCTCCCTCACCATCTCCAGCACCTCGATCTCCTCGGAGACCGCCCCGCAGGCGCTCACCACCCGCACGGAGGACGCCGGGGCCTCCCTGGGCGCCGGCGGGGCTGCGGCAGCGGCGGCCCCGGCTCCATCTCTGCCGTCGGATGCCCTCCGGATCGGGCTGGACCGGGCCCGCACTGGGCTCCTGAGTGGGCTCTCCGCCCCTCTGCCGGCCGGACTTCGCAGCAGCGGGTCCCCCCGAAGGCTGCGCGCGCTCCGCGGAGAGCCGCCCTCCGCCCAGGCCGGGCTCCTCCGGGGCCCGGGGCTCCGGCCCAGAGGCGCAGAGCCAGCGGGCTCGGGCCGGCCCTTGCCCGCCGGGCTGCCCGGCCCGCGGGTCCCGTCGGACGCGGGCGCGCCGGGTTCGGGGCCCCCTCGCACCCCCGCCTGCTCCCGGGAGCCGCTCCTCTGCCTCTGGGCCGTCCGGTTGTGGCACGTTATGGCAAACTTGCCCTCGATCTCGTTCCAGGCCACGATGAAGACGAACTTGTGCTTCTCGCGCTCGTCGAACACATGGGGCCGCACGGCCACCCAGTCCGACTCGAGCGTCTCCTCGAGCGCGAACGACATGGTGGCTCCGGGGCAGGCCGCGGGGGAGGCGCCGCCGGCCCTGCCCGCCGAGGACTCACCGGCTGCTGCGCCGCGCCCCCCGCTCACCCGCGCCGGGCGCCTTCAGCCATCTTAGCGCGCCGGCCGGCTCCCTCGCTCGCTCGCTCGGCCCTCCGCACCCGGAGCCGCCGCGCTCCTTTGTGGCGCGGCTCGCGGGAGAGACAATACGCGTCCCCGGAGCAGGTAGTTCACATGGTCACGTGCGGTCGGATCTGTTTACAAGCCCGCGCTGCGGCAGCGCCTCGCGCCGCCCCGGCCGCCCCCCGCGCCAGGCCGCGGGGCTGCGTCTGCGGCGCCCTGGAGGGGAGGCGCGGGGTCGGCGGGCCGGGCGGCGGGCGGCGCCGGCGGCGTGTGTGTCCCCGCCACTCGCCTGGCCGACCTCCCCGCCCCTCGTTCTGCTCCTCTTCTCTGCCGCCCGGAGCCCGCCAGACGGACTGACGCGTCTCCTAAACTCTGCGCCTCAGCATCGCCACAATGTTGCCATTCGCCTGCTGACGTCGGCGGCTCCACGAGGGACGTAAACACGGGCACGTGCCGCACGCTGGTGACGCCGCGGCGGCGGCGGCGGCGCGCGCGCGCGCGCCGGCCACGCCCCTCGGCTTCCCCCAACCCCACCCCCACCCCGCCGCCCTCCAGCGGCCGCGCGCCCGACTCTTTCCTTCCTTCCGCGCCGCCGTCGTCTCCCCGGGGCTGCACTCGGCGATCGCCGGCTGCCAGCTCCGAGGGCGGCGAGAGGGGCAGGTGTACCCTGTGGGACAGGTGGCCTGGGAACCCAAGGAAAGAGGAACAAAGGCGGAGGAACTGAGCCTTTTCGAACTCCAGTAAATCAAAGGTACCCTCAGATGTAAATTTGCCTCCATCCGCCGGGAGGAAGTCGGGATGGCTGACATATTCAGAAAGAAGTATTCTGTTAACACGAACTCCGTGCTCAAGTTCATTGATTTCCCCGAGGCTGTTGGATTCTCCCCTAACACCCTTGAGACGGTCTAAGGTATGAAAGGAAGGTGTCTGAAGACAACCCAGTAGAACACCAAAATAAAATTAAATGAAAATGCCGTCATGTCCTAATAGTATGAATGTTTACATTTCGGTTCATCAGCGCTTTGCTGCTTCAGTTTCATCATTGTGTACTGTCTGTGAACCTCATTTTGAGGTCACTGGCTTGAGCCCTTTTGAAGTTGTAGTCAATAGAGTTCTCAGAATGTACATACAAAATAAAAAATCAGGTAAATCTGAAGGATTCTGCTATTCATACTGGACTATGATGAAACACATTCTTAAAATTGCCTAGTAATCCCATAATGCAGTTTATATTATTGCCCTTCTATGTCCTGTTAATGTCCGGTTCATACTGCAGGTATTCTGCATCCGCAGTAAAGTACAATGGGAATTATTTCTTCTTTGACTTTTATCCATATTTCTAAAATATATGCAAAACCATATGGGTTAACCATGCATCGTCAGCTACATTTACTTCAGTAATGTCCTGACATCTGAATAAATAGGTAAAAGTTTTAACCCTGTCACTCAGCTGGACGTTTTAGACCTATAGATCTGCTTTGACCAAAAAAAAGGCACTTTGGGCAGAGTGAGCAGAAGGGGAACAGGACTGGTTTTTAAACCCGTTTACAGTTTTTTATGTGGAACCACAAATTCTCAAAGCTTGCAGCTGAACTTGTGTGAACTCTCAAATGCAAATCAGAGATACACCTTTTGAAAGGCAGGAAGAAAGAAAGAGAAAACGCATTGCATATCTGTATCACTAGCTAAGCAAACAATAGCACGTTATAGAAAAATTCCCCATCTTTTCTGCTAAAAAGTTACTGCTAAAAGTTTTTCTGATAAAAAGTGATGACATCATCACTAGCTGTGTTTTTGTAATACATTATAGATAAGTATGAATAAAGAATGTGTTTATAGGAAATATTTTTATAGATAAGTATGAATACTAAGAATGAACAATAAAAGAATGTGTTTATAGGAAATATTTTTATTTACATGTATATTAAAATTGCAATATTTACCCACAGATATAAAATTGTCTTATCACAATAGTGCTAGAGAAAATTGGTTCGTGATCATATAGGTGTGAAGTATTTTTCCCCAATGCGCTGGCCACAGTGTTTTGTCAAAAGAGTTGTTTCAATGTTTCTCATTTCCTCTGTCTTAGGAATTGTTATCCTAGAAAGGGAAAGAAAGAAACCGAAATTCCCATGGCAGGTTACCATAGTACCAAACAATTCTTTATTTAGGTCTGTATCTGATTGTCAAGCAAGATCTTTGAGTGTATAAATTACTCCCTGGGGATAAGTAAAGCTACAGAAAAACCACATCCACCATACTAGCTTTGAAAGGGCTTGAAAATGATCATCTGTCTGGATTTTTTTTTTAACTGTTGAGGATGGTTAGGTAATCCGGGAAATGCTTTAACTCTTTCAGCCTTTCAATAAAAACTATAATAGTTTACATAGTGCTTTTCAAATTGCATAGCATTTTCCTGCACATATTCATTTAGCATCACAATAATCATATAATGTAGATAAGAAAGAAATGTCTTTAATTTTATATATGAGAAAATAGCAGTTCTGATTAGTCAGGTCACACCTCCCAGGATTGGGAGCAGGGAACAGCTTGAATTCAGGGGCCTCTTGGACACATCTGTTCCAGTTAGATTCTTCCAGAAGCACACACTGAAAAGAAGTTAGGAATGCCAAAGTTTATGGGGGTAACACCTGTGAAAGAAAAGGGGCAGAAGCAGGATTGGGCAGGCTACTCCAACAGGGAGCTCCGGAGCAAAGATTGTTCCTTAAAGAAGTTCCCCCACTGAGTGGAAATGGTTAGGCCTTGCTCAGTGGTTGACTGGGGACCCCTCTGAGAAAAGCATAGGATGAAAACCTGAAGCTGTCTGAAGATGCAAACAGCTGGGGACTGTCAGCTAACCACCCTCCCTGGAGCTGAGGAGTGAGTCCTTTCTTGAAGGAGGATCTGATTGGCGCATCTCCACATCTGCCACAGTTTACCTTGTGTCCCGTGTGGCTCCACTTCATAGCACAGTTGTGGAGCAGCTCTTCTGGGGTTCTGGTGGGCCTCTCTTCCTGAGGGGAAACTTAAAAGAGGGAATTTAGAGAGATGAACTATAGCCCCCATGGCTACAGGTGGTCTCATAACCACAACTGATACTCATTGTCTCTCTCCTCCACTAACTGTTCGAAAGTCCCTCACTCTCTGCTGGCCTCAGTGGCTCACATGGTGGTGTTTCCCAAACCATCCTTCCTGAGGGGCCTGAATTCCTGGTAATCTTACCCGTGTCTAGGCTCCATTACTACATCACTACATTTGTCACAATTAGGCAAGAGCCTTCCAAGAGGCACCCAAGTGGGTCAACTGAGTTCCATGGACGTTCCTCCCTGCTCCCATCATGTAACAGCAGCTCTGCCTGCTCCTGCTGATCAAGGTCAATTACCCCTGACAGAAGTGGTTCCTCTTCTTGCCTCCTGGTTCCTGGCCGCACAGAGCCCGGAGTGTCCAAGTGGAGCTGTAGCTTATTGTTCAATGGGATTTTTGCCATCCTCTGCCAAAAACACACCCTTTCTGGGGACCAGGACCTCTAACCCTGCAGAATCCAGAGCTGTGGGGACCCCTAGTGAGTCACTGAAAGTGATGGTAAGTGAGGCCACTCCTGCTTCCCTCCCTTGGTTCCTGGATCCATGAGTTTTCCCTCTTGGAGACATAGTGCCATATAAAGTTCTGTAATTCAGCATGTATCCACATCCTTAAGGATGGTACTCGCATCCTTGCAGAGTGTGGCATTTGAGCTGGTGCTTCAGCTGTACCTTCAGCACACCATACCAACTGTATTTAGCCAGCAGCTTTTAAATGACACAGTCTATGACATGGCCAGTGGGTCTCTAAAATGGATTCCCTTGCTGGATACTAAGTTGTTTCGTGTCTGTAGATCAGGCATTCTGTAAGTGGCTTGATAGTGGTGCTAGCTGAGGCACTGCAGGCAGAAGGGCAAACCCATACTCAGATTAAGTATCTATTCCTGTGAGAAAAATCTTTGGCTCTTCTAGGATGAAAGGAGCTTTTGCTACCAAGTGACCGGTTAATCTCCTTAAGGAGTAGTGCCATCCATACTAGGGGCTCATTATTGCTGTCCGTTGCTGGCAGGTTGAACATTCAAAGCAGGCAATCATTAGATTGGCCTTTCTAAGTGGGAGTCTGTGTTTTTTTGATCCATGCAAAGCCTCCATCTCTGCCACTGTGGCCATGTCATCTGTTTACCTATCATGTCAGTGAATGACAACTGGTCAAGTTATTTTGCCCTCTTGGTTATTTGATGCCCATGCTATGTGGGTGCTTTTGGGTGGGCATTAATATACAATACAAAAATCTTCACACCTTGTGCCTACTCTCGTATGTTCATCTACATGTCTCTTCTCCAGACCTCTTTGTCCCAGGTATTCTAATTTTTCTCCTTCCAGCCCATGACCATTCACCATTGTCCATGAGTCCATGTACGTTTTGACTTTTGGCCACTTGTTTCACACAAAGTGGGTGACCAGCTGCACCTCCAGAAGCTCTGCCCGTTGGGAAGATCTGTCTTTCAAACAGTTCTCATTACTGTCTTTCAAAGCCAATCGTGAGTAAGGTTATAATGCAGACAGCATCCACTTTTGGTTTGAGTAAGGCTATAATGCAGACAACATCCACTTTTGGTTTTCACCCACATACCAAATCAACCCATCTGTAAACCAAGCTAGGAGTTTTTCTTCTTCCTTCAGCTGGTTGGATGGGAGGCCCATATGGTCTTCACTGTGAGCTGAGGAGGGACACTGCTACACAATGGAAGCCACGATGGGACATGATGGATGCCATGGGATTCTGGACCCACTGCTCATGCTTCTTGTAATGTGATCTCTTCCTGCTCATGCTCAGTCCCAGATGTACCATTTCCATCTTATGATGGATTGCTACTGGGCCTATCTTACTTTATGACTGTTCCCAACTCACGATGAGCAATTCCAGAGTCAGGATCACTTGGTATCCCAACGTCAAGCGTTCCAGCTCTATCAGGGCCCATTAGCATGCTAGGAGCTGTTTAACAAAAGATATTTAATCCTCTGCTGCATATGGTGTGACCTTGCTCCATCACCCCAGAAGCCTGGGTTGTGATTCTTACACTGGGCCTTGCCATAAACTTCACACCGTATCTTTTTCTACTACTGATATCTCAAATATCATAGAATGTGCTGAGATTTTTGTTCTTGCAGCCAGCACCTGCTGCAGAGCGATTCTCTCCCCTGAGCCCTACTCAAAGCTGGCACCTTCCATATGGGCTGGAGCAGTTTTCCTATGTGTGGAATGTGTTGCTTCCAAAGCCCAAGGTGGCTTAACAGTCATTGTGCTTCCTTCATTTTAGTAGTGGATACGTGATGCAGCAATCTGTCCTTTACTTTGAAGGGAATGTCCTGGCATGTACCTGACCATGGGCTGTAGAGAAACTTTACTGAGTTGCCAATTACTTGAATTTTCTGGAGTTCATCTCCCTCCTTCTGGAGTGCATGTGTCTTACCAAGGTCTCTAGCGTGCCAGCACTCTTACTCATGTTGCCAGATCAGCACGATGTCATCATTGTAATGAATCAATACCATGTTCTGCAGTATGTCCAGATGGTCCAGATGTCTTCAAGCTAAAATGTTACAGATGGCAGAAGAGTTAATATGGCCCTGGAGCAAACTGTTTCTGATCTGCTTTCCTGGCTGGGATAGAAAAGTACACATTCACCAAATCAATGGCTGCATATTACATACCAGAGACCATATTATGTGCTCTAGCAAAGAAACTATGTCTGGCTAGGCAGCCGCGACCTAGCTGTGGCTAGGTGATTTCTTGGTTAAGCTAGCAATAGTCTGCAGGATCTATCTGGCTTCTGCAAGGACCAGACCAGCAAAGTGAACAGAGATGTTCTGGGGCCACCATGCCTGCCTCTTTAAGAGTGGCACTAATCCCGGCCATCCCTCTCCAGGGTTGTACTGTTTTCGATGCACTATTTTGTTGGAGGAGGCAGTTTCAGAGGCTTCCACTTGACGTTCCCCACTATGACGGCTCTCACCAATAGGCCCAGTGTGTGGGTTACTTCACCTGCCACATGTCAGTCCCAAGTATATATTCGGTGACCAGGGAAATGAGTACCAGGTGAGTTCACAGACCCAGTAGACCCAGATTTTGGTCAAGACTCCATTTATCACTTGGCCTTTGTATGCCCCCCCCCCCACTCTCACACAGAGCCCATGATGAAGTTTCTGGTTTTGGGGTATCAATGTCAACTTGGAGCCTGTCTTCAACAGTCCTTGAAATGTCTGAGTATTTCCCTTTTCCCCGGTGAACAGTCACTCAAGTACATGGCTTAGATCCATTTGGAGAAGCACTGATGAAATCATTATTTTTCCAGGGTCCTTCACACTGGCATTTAGTCATCTCTTCAGTCAACGGGCACCAGGTCTGAAAATTGAAAACTGGTTCAGGTCCAGAAACTGGGCAAGAGAGTTTTTTGGGGTAACTTCCCTCAAGCTTCCACTCATCCACTCTTGCTCTGTTTTGATTGTATATATTAAGCAGTGCCTTTTGGCTGCTCGGCTATTTTTCCCTTAAGGATGCAGTGTTCTATTAAACATCCCTTAACTGTGGACACCGTGACCTCCGGCTTCTGTTGGTAAAATGCTACCACTGGCCTCTTGCTCCAGGGCCTTCTCATCACCTTTGCTATCAGTGAGTCAGATTCTGTTGACCGCTTCTCCTGCCTTTAGCCCTGGCCTGCAGAGGAGAGCCACACTGAACTTCACAGGGGGCTGGGGCCCCTCTCTCCAGCACATTTCTAATGCCCTTGGTGAACGGCGCATCCTTTCGGCCTCCCTGGGAAACACGTGTCTCTGGCCTCATGTAACATCCATTCTGACATTCCCACTTCCCCGAGTCTTACTCTCTTCCTCTTCTGTACCACGGCAATTCAAGCTTTTCAATTCAGGCTGTCTGAGGGCTGTTGTTTTTTCCAGATTTCTAAGAGTCATCCTAGCCGCAAGTTTTCAACATCCCCTAGGATCCTAGCTTGGATGTTAAATTCTCTTGTTTCTAGAGAGTGACCTCCAAGTCAATAAATAATGTTCTCACTCACAGCTTTTCATTATCAGTCTGTAGGGTGACAATGCAACTTCATAACAACACTCCAATTCCATTATCCTTATGCTTATCATTCCTCTTACATTTCAAATCCCTAAATCATTGCACCAGCCAGAGCATTCCTCTCCACTGGTGCATTGTCCTAACTCACCACCAGTGAAAATTTTAGAAACAGGACTCTGACCTTTTGCCAGGGGCTCTCTGCGCTCTACCCATCACTCAGAATTGGGTGCCTGTTGCTAGCCAGGTGGTGAGTGATCCAGTCGCTCAATCCCATCTTACTGCCTGCTTTCTCAGACTATTTCTGGTACCAACTGTGCCACCAGGGCTCTCTGGGAGGCAGACACAGAGAGGGAGTGAGGAGAGTAAAAGGTTTATGGAAAGGAGCACCTATGAAAGAAAAAGGGAGGAGGCAGTATGGGCAGAGGAGCATCAGCCTGGAATCTCTGCCAGCCCGATGGGGAACTGGAAGCAGTGACTGTTGGGGGAGGTGTACGTTGGGTAGAAGTGACAAGGCCCTGGTACCACGGCTTTGCTCAGTCATCAGGTAGGAGCCAGCCAAGAAGAATGTGATCTTGGTTACCATTGTCACAGTCGATCATAGGCGGGGGGCCACCTTGACAAGTGTCTGACCTAGGCTCAAAAGCTGAGGTGAATTCTGAAGGTGCTATTGGCTGAGGGTGTCAGCTCAGCCCACTCTTTGCAGCTAGGTAGCAAGGACTTTCTTGAAGGGGGATCTGAGTAGTGTATGTTCATGACTACTCTTTTTAGTATTTCACATTACATCACTTATGGCCAAGTATCCTTGTTTCACAACTCTCAAGTGGTGAGAGTGAGGAAAAAGGAAGAAACAAGGCAGGGAAAGATGTGAAGCTCTGCAAAGTGACGCCTGACTGCACTGGCCCCACATTCTCCCTCAGCAAGAGGGGCTTCTCCAGAAGGGAGGCAAGAAAACACCGTGCTCAGTGAAGTCACAGGAATGGGGAAAGTAGGGGGAATGTGTCTGCCCAGGTCCTTCCCGTGTCTCATTTCCCAAAAGTCAAGTTTCACCGCAAGGGGAGCTCACATTTCCAGGCCGCATCATTCAGCCCTTCAGGAAGCCAGTCTGGACCCTGCACTGTGGTGTTTCAACCAAGCCTGGAAACGGAGGGCGACTTGGCACTGATATTTCAACCACCACCAACAGACAGGAGCAAGCCACACAGCTCTGCAAAGGCAGCAGTGGTAGGTGGGCTGGGATACAGGCAGTGTCTTCAGAAAGAAAGGCAGAGGGGCCGGCCCAGTGGCACAGTGGTTAAGTTCGCGTGTTCCGCTTTGGTGGCCCAGGGTTTACCGGTTTGGATCCCAGGTACAGACATGGCACCACTTGGTGAGCCATGCTGTGGCAGGCGCCCCACATATAAAGTAGAGGAAGATGGGCACGGATGTTAGCTCAGGGCCAGTCTTCCTCAGCAAAAAGAGGAGGATTGGCAGCAGATGTTAGCTCGGGGGTAATCTTCCCCAAAAAACCCCCCAAAAAAGAACAAAAAAAAAGAAAGAAAGGTGGGTGAGGAGAGCTGAGAAGGTACACAAAGTTTAGTCTGATAAAAATCTAGTGTTTGACAGTGCCTAAGTAGCATGCTTAATTAAGGACTTCAATATTTCTTTAAAACTTAAAAAAACTTTCTTAAGTGTTATTGTAACAGCAACATGTGTTTATTGTAGATAAACTTGAAACTGGAGATAAACTGAAACAAAAAACTTTAAATACTACCTGGAGATACCATTTTTATATCTTTTTCTATGCTTATTTACAAAAACAAGATCCACTATAAATACTGTTTTGAAAACTATCTTTTTAACCTAATAATGTGTCTTGAAGATGTTAATAAATATACATCTAATACCATTTTTAAAGAATCTTTATATCCTAAATCTTTGAGCACACACTTCATTATTTCTCTTTTCATTTTAATGTCCTATCTAGGGAATCCTTGGAAGCTCATACACTTAACCACTGTTACTTAAGATTCTCCAAGAAGCAGATACAAGATGGGATTAGATGTGCAAGAGATTTTAGGGGGAAAAACTAATGAGGGAAAATGAGGAGGAAGCCAGAGCAAGAGGAAGTGCTGGCAGATTGTGAAGGAGAGGGCGAAGAAAGGAGTCTCAATGGAAAGCATGTTAGAGTGCACGCAGTCTAAGAAAGTTTTTGCTAGGCCACTGGGGAGTCCTCCAGCCAGTGTTACCTGTCGGAGCAGTTTCGTGTCTCACAGCACGGGCTTGCCTGTCTCCCTGGCCCCACTCAGTCACTGGCCCAGAGCAGCCTGTGGGAAGTGTAGTGATTCATAATGCGGCAGCCCTGGCGTCAGCGTTATGCTCAGCAATCTGGGAGGCACATTCTCATGGCTTCCACAAACACCATCTGTGCTTTAAAAAAAACTTGGTGCTATTCATTCATTGATTCATGACACATCGAGGGCACAAATATGAATACAATGTGGTGCTCACACTCTAGTAATTGGCTTCAGTTTGAGTGGATCATCACGAATAGTTTTTCAGAAATTAGAAACAGAAATAGATTTCCAGAACCTCCTGAGGCAGATCTTCAGGGCGTGGCTTCATTATTTTGTTTGAAATGATTTTTCAGATTCTGAAGTAAATTCTAAGTTAAATACTGAATGGGGTTTGGGTTCTTCCTTGTTCGGTAGCACTCATTCCTGTATTCATTTTACCTGACGCAGAAAATCGGGATGAGTTTAACTGAATAAGTTAAAATCTAGAATGTGAAATAGTAACTGCATTTCTAAAAAATGTTTTTTGAGAGAGGGAAAAATGTACACATCCCCAAGTACACATTTTTCCCATCCACGTATCCCTTATTTTATATATATGGTTTGTATTCGTTTTCTAGGGCTGCTGTAACAGATTACCACAAACTTCATGACTTACAACAACACAAATTTATTATCTTATGGTTCTGAAGATCAGAAGTCTGAAATGAGTCTCACTGGACTGAAGTCAAGGTGTCCACAGAACTGTGTCCCTTCTGAACACTCTAGGGGAAAATCCATTTCCCTGCCTTCTCCAGTTTCTAGAAGGTACCCACATTCATAAGTGGGTAGCCGTCTTCCTCTGTCTTCTCAGCCAGCAGTAGTGGGTCGAATTCTTCTCACAGCACATCACATTTCTTCTTAGAGACAGATCTTGCTTCTATTGTGTCGTATCAATTTCTTTAACTCTTCTAGCTTCTTCTTCCACTTTGAAGGACCCTCGTGATTACGTTGGGCCCACTAGGATCAGCCAGGATAATCTTATTTTTAGGTCCACTGATTAGCAACCTTTATGCTGTCTGCAGCCTTAGTTACCCTTTGCCATGTACCCTCACACGTTCACAGGTTTCAGAGACGAGCACAGGGACATCTTTGGGGAAGCATTATTCCACCTACCACAGGTCTTCTAGCTGAGGTCTCCAAAACAGTATTGATTAGAAACAGTTCTGGTGTTTATCAGTCTTCTTCTGGACGTTCATGGGAATGATTCTAAAGATTAATCATCCTTAGGATACTTTTCATAGTTTTTGGTAGCTATACGTTATCATATTAAGGAAGTTATCTTCTATTCCTGTGGTCCTCTTGTATGTTACTCTGTAATAACCACCCCAAAACTTAATGATTTAGAACAACACTTTATTATTATGTCTCTGTGGTTTAACTGGGCTTAGTTGGGTGGTTCTTACTTGGGGCTTGATGAGGTTGGATGTCCAATATAATTACTTCACTCATGTGTCTGGGGCTTCTGTGCTCCTCCGTGTGACCCCCCCCCACACACACACACAGTAGTTTGTAGCATGTATCAAGATAATCACATTTTTCTTCTTTAATCTGTTAATGTTGGCAGAGTTTAATGTACTGGTTGTTTACTAAGATATGCCCTTGGGATCAAGACCTGTGGAAGGAAGAGGAGGAGGCAGTTGTGGGGAGAGGGAGGCACAAGTTGCAGTGGGGGCCCAACATCCCTGACTCCATGGGGAGCTCTGTAGCTGAGTTGCTCTCACAGTGGGCCAGGTGTTTATGCATTCACCCAGTCATTGGATGGCAGGTGTCCCTGGAAGGGTATGACCTTGGATGAAGCTGAAGCAACTCCCTAAAGGGGCTGAAGGCTGAATGAAGGTTGTACACTGACAGCACTCTCAGCAGCTGAGGCAACAAGCCCTTCCCTGGGGGAAGATCTGGACCATGCCTCGCCATGTCTCTGCCACAAGGTTCGTAGTAGTAGTGTTTATAATAGTAAAAACTGGGAACAACCTAAATCTCCATTACATAGTAATCAGTGAACAAGTAGTATAGTCATATGATCAAAAAATGTACAGCAATGAAAATGAATGAACTAACACTATGTTTGTCAAGAACTAGTTACCATCTATCAGCATGGTTCAATCTCAGAAACATGATGTTAAGTGGAAAAGCACCTACAGAAAAAAGCATGTATGTCATATCTATACAATTTAAGAGCATTCAAAACACGAGTACATATTGTTTATGGATCACAAACATATAGGAAAAGTATTAAAATATTCATGGGAATTACAACCGCTAAATTCTTCATAGTGTCTAGGAAGGGAAGGTGGGGACTAGGATCAGAGAAAGGGGTGCAGGGTGCTACAAATGCATCTGTAAATTTTGTGGGGGGGTTTTGTATGCTTTTCGGTGAGGAAGATTAGCCCTGAGCTCACATCTGTTGCCAGTCTTCTTTTTTTTTTCCTCCCCAAAGCCCCAGTACATAGTTGTATATTCTAGTTGTAGGTCATTCTAGTTCTTCTATATGGGATGCTGCCACAGCATGGCTTGATGAGCAGTGTGTAGGTCTGCACCCAGGATCCGAATTGGCAAACTCTGGGCCGCAGAAGCAGAACGTGCGAACTTGACTGCTTGGCTGTGGGGCTGGCCCCTCAATTTTGTTTCTTTAAAAAATGTCTGAATTAATATGGTGTTATAGCATAGTGCTAATATATGATGAAATTTGGTCTCAAGTACATGAGTGTTTATTATATGACTTTATTTTTTCCTGTATTTTAAAAATATTTCATAATAGAATTGATAATTTCTTTAAAATACCATGCAGTCATTAAAACAAAATTAATTACACATATTAACATGGATATATTTCAAAAGTGATGTTAGGTGAAAAAAGTTGCAGTGGGGTATATACAGTGTGATGCCATTTCAATTTTTAAATAAGGAAATGACATTCTATATTATTTATAGCTTTATACTTATGTGGTAGAAATATTTTAAAATGTAAGATCCAAATAGTTTCTCCTTTGAGGAGAGAGGGAGATGAATGGGACTGGGGAGAGAGACAAGAGAATTTCCAGATATTCACATTGGCTAAATCTGGGTGTTGAGTTCATGGGTGTTTATTATATTACTCTCTGTGCTTTGTGGTATGTTTGAGATAGTTGATAGTCTTAAAGAGATTAAATATTCCATTCTGATTGGTCTTTCCCTCTGTTTATAATGAAAGCAACCACATAAGTACATGCCATCGCTTGGTTGGCATGGAAAGGAAAGGAAAAGAATGTCTTCTATCAATCTGCAAGTGCCAATTTTTCTAGTATATCCTTTGCTGCACCCACTTTTTCCAAAACACTGACTTGATGTCACTGATTAAAAACTACATGCTCATGTGCCCACTTATTTATTTTTTTTAAGATTTTATTTTTCCTTTTTTCTCCCAAAGCCCCCCGGTACATAGTTGTGTATTTTTAGTTGTGGGTCCTTCTAGTTGTGGCATGTGGGACGCCGCCTCAGCGTGGCTTGATAAGCGGTGCCGTGTCCGCGCCCAGGATCCAAACCAACAAAACCCTGGGCCGCTGAAGCGGAGCGTATGAACTTAGCCACTCGGCCACGGGGCCAGCCCCATGCCCACTTATTTTTGTGGGTGTTAAACTGCGTTGCTGCCGTGGGAGAACGTTGGAGTGCTCAGGCACAGGAAGTTAAAGGATTACGCACAGCGGTTAATTCTGCTGCAGGCAAGTCCTAGATTCTACCCTCTCCTCCTCCCCATGAAAAAATCCAGATTTTAAATGATTTTCTGGAGAAAGTATATTAAGCTGTAACTATTTCCATGCCTCCATACTATTCTCTGATCTTCCTTAGTTCACATGTCTCTGTTTTGCATAGTTGCCAGCCCTACACGGGGATTTTGTTGTTGTCTTTTTATTTAACCGCAGCTAACATTTCTGTGTACCACCTCGTCCACACACTGGTCACTGTTCCATAGTTTTCCGTCTTGATACTGCACCACAGTTTACTTCGCCTGACCACTATTGTTGAACTTTTGAGATTTTTCCAGCTCTCCAGTTATTATAAATAGCATTTCTATGACCATCTTTGTACAAACTACTTCTTTTCTTTCTGGTCATTTCCTTGAGGGTATAATCCTCAAGTGGAATTAGGCCAAAGGGCATGAATAGTTTTGTGATTCTAAGTTCATATTCCAATCTTATATTGATTTACCTTAACCCAACAATATTGGGTTTACACATTTTAATATAATTTTTAAAATTTAGTAGATATATAATGATTGTTAAAAGTTAGTTAAAAATTCCCTCAGATGCTTTCTTTGTTTTTTAAAGATTGGCACCTGGGCTAACATCTGTTGCCAATCTTCCTTTTTTTTCTTTCCTTCTCTCCCAAGTTCCTCAGTACATAGTTGTATGTGCTTCTGGTTGTGCTGTGTGGGATGCCACCTCAGCATGGCCTGATGAGCGGTGCCATGTCCACACCCAGGATCCGAACCAGCGAGACCCCAGGCCGCCGAAGCAGAGTGTGCGAACTTAACCACTCAGCCATGGAGCTGGCCCCCTTTTTTTTTTTTTTTTTATTTGTCTAATTGTTAAAAGTAATACTCTTTCACCAGGGGAAGAAGAATCAAGCAACTGAAAGTGCCCCCTAAACCTCCAGCCCCAAAGGCTTCCATGTTCCAATTTGACTTACATTCTTTCAGGTTATTTTATATGCATGCACTAGTTTCATTCTTGAGACTTGAGGCAACATGTGGAAGTTCTTTAGAAACCCACCCAATCCGTGCATCCTGTGTGTTTGGTACTTCTCGCTCTTGACCTTGCTGTTCTGTTCTTTATTCCCTTTCTCTCCAAATCTGCAGCCCGACTTTCTTCACCAGCTCTTTTTCCTGAAACTTCCAATATAACCCAATCTTCCAAAACCTTTATTTGCTGCCCTTGGACCTTTCAGCAACGGGCTTACTTTTTATTTTTTTTTAGTGTGTTGGATTTCTTTTTAGGCTTACTTTTATTCTTCACAACCTGTGGTTCTGAGCCTCAGCAGCATCTCAGAGGACTATCCTCGACCTCACCCCAAATTATTTAAATCAGGATGTTAAAGGGTGGAAACTAGGAATCTGCATTTTGAAAAATGTCCCAGGTGATTCTAAAATGTAGGCAAGGTTGAAAACCACTGTGTTACTCTCATTTCTGGAATGATTGCTCTATACCTGTGTGTTTTACTTTTTCGCTAATCACTTCTCCTTGATTACCTATAAACTGGACTCTGAGTCTTCTGCTTTACTGAAAACACTAACTTCCTTTTGAGCAAATCAACACCATTCAGTGCTGAGACTAGGGAGAGGTCTAGGCATTGACTCCTCTTCCTCGGTCTGGTATACTTCTCGTGTTACTTGACAAGTTTCACATTTGTTTGTTTCAGAGTTTCATGTTTGCTAATGTGTGTTAGCTATTGCTGCATTGCAAACTACCCTGAAACTTAGTGGCTTAAAACAACAAAAACCATTTCTTTGTTCCAGTTCAGCAATGTGGGCGGGGCTGGGTGGGGACTTTGCTCCATGTGGTGTTGGCTGGAATAGTTTGACTGGGCCTGGAGGATCCAAGATGCTTGACTCACATGTCTGGTGCCTCCGCTGCCTTTTTTTCTCCAACAGAGAGGTTGGGCTTTTGTACACAGTGGCTCAGGGCCCTCAAGAGAGCAAAACCCAAAGCTGCCAGGTTTCTTAGGGCCCAGGCCTGTGATGGGCAGGGTGCCACTTTCCGCACTCTACTGGTCAGAGCAAGTCACAGGCCGGCCAGATTCAAGGAGAGAGGAAATAGTCTCGCTACACCCTGGGTGGAAAGGAGCAGTGTGTGTGCACAGGATGGGAAATTTCAAGCAGGGGAAATATGCCAGGCATGTGATATACAAATAGTACTGGTTGGAATCATTGAGTGAAGGAACAAACAAATGAACGAATGAATAGAATAATAAAAAAAAAAGAAAGTATTTTTACATATACAGACAGTATGTAGACAGTAAAATGCTTAAATCTTTTATATAAAGGGAATGTATTTAATGGTAGAGACTGACTGTATTCAATTTTGCACCAAAAGAGAGGCTGAAGGAAGAGATAGGTATTCTCCATCTAGACAGATTGTGTCAGGCCAGGCCAGAGTGTGTAAGACCAGGGACGTCTAGCTAGACTGGGAGCAAGTATCCATAGGAGGTGCCTATGGCAGGCAGGACAGAGGTCAGTTCTGGGAGTGTGGAGCAAGAGCAGGAAATGAGAAATGAGGGAGGTTCTGCAGGTCAAGGCAGCAAGTCCAGATCAGCAAGGTCAGACTCCAGACCAGAAACCCAGGACAGGAAAATGAGACAAAAAGCGCCCCAAGCCAGTAGGAGACAAGATGCTGGACATCAGCATCAAGCACGGTATACAGTATACCCTGGGTATACTGGTCAGCTAGCCTGGTGCTGGGCCAATCCTGGAGCCTGGGTCTGCGGTAGCTGGTCTGAAGTCTAGGTCCTCAGGGGCCAGCCTGGCGCTAGTTGGTCAGGACCTCTTCTCCTTTTCCTTACTGGGTCATCTGTTCTCCATCTGGATTTGCAGAAAGAAGCAGCTCTTGGTATGAGCTGATATTAATCATTTTTGTCAGAATTACTCAAAATGTAGTGTGGTAGCCGGCCTCCATGATGGCCACCAATGATCCCCACCTCCTGGTGTTCACACTCTTGTCTAGTCCCCTCTCACCTTGTATGAGGACTGGTCTATGTGACTCATAGAGTATGACAAAAGTAACAGTATGTCACTTCCGAAACTAGGTTGTTAAAGACCGAGAGTTCCATCTTGGTTCCATCTTTCTCTCTCTCTCATCTCTATCTCTCCCTCTATCTCTGGTCGCTCATTCTGGGGGAAGTATGTTGTCAGGTTGTGAGCAGTCCTGTGGAGAGGCCCACATGGCGGGGAACTGAAGCCTGTGGCCAAGAACCGCGTGAGAGAACAACCACCACAAGGTGAGCCTTGAGATGACTGCAGCCTCCGCTGTGAGCGACCCTGAGGCAGTAACAGCCAGTTAAGTCATTCCAGAATTCTTGACCCTCAGACTGTGTGAGATGACAAATGTGTGTTGCTTTAAGTTGCTAAGTTTGGGTAATTTCCTACACAGCAATAGATACCTAATGCATGTGGTCTGTATCAGAATTCTCTGGAGAGCTTATTTACACATATAATTCCTAGGTCATATCTGAAAGAAAAAAAAAACACCTCTAGAGCAGAGGCCAGCAATTTCTATTTTTGACAAGCTTCTGAGGTGATTTTGTGTACTCTTAAATTTGAGAGCCACTGCCTTATGTCTTTAATCCACTAGTGTCACTTCTTCCAAATGAATTTGCATTTTAATTCTGATTTTCAAGACTTTAAGCAATAAATAGTATCCAAGGCTTAAACACTAAGCCTAGGGATTCTTGATGTTTTTGAGTTGAAGACAATGTTCAAATATTATAACTTTTGGTGGTACGTTTGAAGCAGTTAAAAGACCAAATGAAAACTAAGCAAGCCAGCGAAGGTTATAACCAATCACTGCTGCAGTGTGACCTTGTCCATAAAGGCGTCCACGCTAAACACACTACACCCTAGTCACCCTTCAGCCTGCTCAAACAGCAGCACAACTTATTGCTGTGTATGTGCTCACTCATAAACTCAAGAGGCCAAATTTGTCCATATTCCAGCAAGGGTTTATCAACCTTTGTGCTAGATGTGTGTTAGGCCTCACCCTTATTTTTGCACTCTCTTCTATGCCCTGTCATATCTCCAGCTCAACTCAATGTCCCACTGGTAAAAGGTTCAAACTGGTTGAGAACCATAGCCCAAACTCTTCATGACACTCCGCATTAGAGATGGTTGTCATATTAGTTAGGGGTCTGACATGAAAAAGACTGCACATTCAAATTGTGATGAGAGTTTAATGAAGGGAGTAGGAACCAAGGTGTAAGATGGGTGTAGGGAAACCACAGGCATGGTGCAGCACCCAGAGGCTAGTGGCAGAGCTATCAGAGGAGGGATTGGTTCTTGGAACTGGAGACACAGAAAGGGCTGTGTGGAGAGGACCACCTTACAGAAGCTGAGATTTTTGGTGGCGGGAGTGTCCAGCCTCCAGTGACCCCCATATGGAGGGAAGAGGAGAATGATACCCTGAACACACTCTCCTCCCTTCCTCTTATCTCTTACCAGTGCTCTCCATTGGCCCAACCCAACAGGAAGCCAGAGGACAGGAGAGTCCATGGAGGCGGTTCATAGAGGTCATCCTCCTAGAGAGAGGGGGAGAGTGGATCTGGGGTACAGCAGGGAAAAGTTGAAGATGTCCGGCACAGTCATCCATCCATCTTTGCATATGGCTATCCTGAGAAATTTTTGGACCTAAACTGAACTACTTCAAGTTCAGTGAGACACAGCTTATTTAATCATGTGTAATTTGGTAAATGCTTGTTTGCTTTGTTCAGACATTCATGATCACAAAATTATAGTCATATCCTCTTTCAGCCTCATATTTTTCAACTGAATCTTAACATTTTTATTCTATGTTAATATGTGACCCTATCTTCTTGGTGGTTTTACTTGAAAGTAGTAGAGGAAATGAGCGATCGGAAGTTGTATCTGTTATTAGGTGGCAAAGCTAAGGGAAGATGAAACTGTCCTAGACGTACAGTAGAATGTTGGAGAAGGTTCAGAGGTGGACACCTAGAATAAATGATCCTTGAATATAAAGGCCTGAGGTGAGTGGGAGGAAAGAATGGACCAGGAGGAGAGAAGGAGTTAAATAGTTCAAAGTGCACTTCTGAATGTTTTTGAACACCAGAAACAAATGATTAGAATGGCTCAACCAAATGTTTGTAGTTGGTAAGCATGGTCCATAGATGACCTTCTCTTCCCCAATTTGGGAGATATGCAGGGGCTTTATAGGTAAAAGTTCAGTACCCAGTAATTCTTCACTTTTATGGGCTTTGAGCCCTGAAATGTGGTATGAGTAGAGAGAAGATACCTCTTTGAAATTAGACTCATCAAATCTGGAGTTTGGAAGAGATCTTCCACCATTACAAACCTAATTTATAGCATTCTTACTATATGACTTTCCAGTCATTTAAAGGTGGCTGGTGAAGGAGCTCAGTGTTTTATTAAGCAACTCTTCCACTCTTTGCCTTTTTCCTGGGGGCAGAGATATGCTTTCTTACAACTTCTGTCCATTGATTCTTTTTCTACCATCTGGACAGGGTTATAATACCCTACTCCCTCTTCTCTGTGAAAAACTCTCCAAATATTGTGCTTCCTCCTTCTTTCAGCTTTCTTTTATCCTGGTGAAATGATTAACGATAATAATAAAGAGATATGCCTAACATCTTATTGCCCACTATGACCTAGACACTGGGCTCGATGTTTTGTGCACCCTATTGCTAATTTTTACAAAAACATTATGAGATCAGTATTTTCATACCCATTTTACGGGTGAGAAAAGTCATGCAAATTCTTCGTGGCTGAGCTGGGTTTAGAAGCAGGTCTGTGTGAGTCCAGCTCCACGTCCTTCCCCCGTCCCAGTTCCTTCACGTTCCAGGCATCTCAGCATCCTGATCAGTCTCTGGATTAGTGTTTCCCATAGCAGTGTTTTTCAAAATCTGGTTCAGCAGGATAATTGTTGTTGTTATGACAAAAGAAGAAAAAATACATTTGGAAAACAGTGTGCTAAACAAAATGAAACAAGTTTCTATAGTTTAGGACTTCTCAGAGCCTTTAATGGGCTAAGTGCATTGTGAAACTCTGTGAGGAATGTAGAGTACTCAGGGTTTTCTAATCCTGTTTCATCCTGGGACTCTTTTTGGGGGGAAGGTTTTGCAGAATTATATTTTCCAGTATTAACTTTGGTGAACTGCTCTAGATACAGTTTTTTTTTTATTAGTCTTGTTTTGAAAATGTCGTATACCAAACTGAGCATGATATCTTTTATGGAACTGACATGGAAAAAAAAATCCTGTTACGAGATATAATTTCAGCTTGATTAAAACAAAATATTCTTTCAACATATGGATAACTGAGATAATTAATCAATTAGTTATTTTTCGTACCAAGAACTTCTTTTCTTTTCTTTTTGAGGAAGATTGGCCCTGAGCTAACATCCACGCCCATCTTCCTCTATTTTATATGTGGAATGACTGCCACAGAATGGCTTTGTAGGTGGTGCATAGGTCCACGTCTGGGATCCCAACTGGCGAACCCCAGGCCGCTGAAGCAGAGGGTGAAAAATTAACCACTATGTCACCAGGCCGGCCCCTCGTACCAAGAGCTTCTATATGTAGCCAGCCTCTATTCTGACACTGGGGGAAAAACATCCTTGACGTATAGGCACTAACATTTTTTGAGCACCAAAATCTTTTAGGAAAATGCCTTGAACAAAAATAAAATTCTTTTTGAGAAGCAGACTTTCTAGTTGATAGAAATAAGAGGGATGTGGGGATTAATTGTAAAAATGCTGAATCAAGTTTTTGTGGCATGATGCCAGGAAAGTCTCCCTTCCTTTGTTTTAACTCTGAACAAAGTTGCAAGATTTTATCACTTAGTTTCCCACTGATTTAAACTCAATTTGTTTGGGTTTCACATAGGCCTGTCTTTGTGGTTAGATGTGACATACGTACTGAAGCACCATCTCTGAATGATAAACCACAGCTCATAACTTCCTGAAAACTATGCTTCTTTATTTATATAGGTTATTTTTTTTCTTCCTCATGCCTTGCCTTGTATTTAAATCTTAAAATGTTGGTCAAAAAACCCCACTTTGAGACATTTTTCAAATTAATAGCACAAAATTGAATCTTAGGAGCTTAGTAATTTTTAGCATTAAATTTTTTTGAAGGAAAAACAATTGACTTTCATTTGCAAATCTCTCATATTAGAGAAGTTCGAATAAACCTTTAACACACCCAATGATAACAAGCCCGTCTCTCATAACACCAAGGACTCAGTTATTAGCGGAAAGGGTATGTTTTAAGACTTTGCCTGCTTGTATCTTCTTGATTCCTCCTTTCTCATTTAGAAGCTACATTGAAGTTGCTTGCTGTGAGATAATAGAAAAAATATATATTGGTCTCTGCCCCTGGTTCCTGGCACAGAGCTGCTGAGACCTTGTAAATTCCTAAGTGATAAGAGCACTAGGAGCATCGTGTGTTCTGCTGAGATGACTCTGCGTGGGCTCCTGGGTGGGGGCTGCTCACCAGAAAGAACAAGCCATGAAGGGAAGCTTGGGATTTTCAGCCCCCCCGACCCCTTATTCTCCAGAGAGGGGAGAAGGGCTGGAAATGGACTTAGTAATTGATCGTGCCTACGTGAGGAAGCCTCCATAAAACCTCAACAGCACGGGTTCGAGGAGCTTCCAGCTTGGTGAACACATCACCCTGGGAAGGTGGTGCTACCCCACTCCACCAGGACAGAGGCTCCTATACTTGGGACCCTTCCAGACCGCACGCCTCTGTATCTGTTCATCTGGCTGTTCATCTGTATCCCTTACCATATCCTTTAATAAACTGGGAAAACTAAGGAAGTGTTTCCCTGAGTTCTGTGAGCTGCTCTAGCAAATTAATCAAACCCTAGGAGGGAGTTGTGGGAACCTCCGATTTGTAGCCAAATGGGACAGCTGTTGTGGGTAACCTGGGGACATACTATTCGCAATTGGCATCTGAATTGGGCGGGAGCAGTCTTGTGAGACTGAGCCCTTAACTTGTGGGATTTGACACTATTTCTAGGTTTATAGTGTGAGAGTTGAGTTAAATTGTAGGACACCCAGCTGATATCGCAGAGAATTGTTTGGTGTGGGGAAAGCCGCCATGCACATTTGGTGATGAGAAATGTTAGAAGTGAAGTGTTCTGAGTGAATAGTAAAGAAGACACACAGGAGAGAAAGACAGGAGGGAAAACCAAAGTTTTTCCAAAAGCGCTTGCCAACCGTCTTTTATTTGGAGCACAGAAAAGTGTCAAGATGAGAAATGAAAGAAAATTCATAGGAGTACTCACTCATCTTCTACAAAAAGGGACTGTCACAGAGACCCATGGAAAGGACTATCCCAGATGCTCTGGGATACAGCCTTCTGATGGAGTTGCTTAAATAACTTTGAGACATACAACTGGACTGAGTCAGGATTTCTAGAAGTCTGTGGAGAAGCTGATGAGTTCATGAGATTGCTAACCCAAGACTGAGCAGAATAAGAATTCATTACATAAGGGGCTGGCCCAGTGGTGCAGCAGTTAAGTTCACACATTTTGCTTCTCCGTGGCCCCGGAAATCACCAGTTCGGATCCCAGGTGCTGACATGGCACCGCTTGGCAAAAGCCATGCTGTGGTAGGCATCCCACGTATAAAGCGGAGGAAGATGGGCATGGATGTTAACTCAGGGCCAGTCTTCCTCAGCAAAAAGAGGAGGATTGGCAGTAGTTAGCTCAGGGCTAATCTTCCTCAAAAACGAAAAAAGAATTAATTACATAAGACTGAATGAACTGAGGCTGGCCCCGTGGCCAGGTGGTTAAGTTCACCCCCTCTTCTTCAGCGGCCCAGGATTTTGCCGGTTTGGATCTCAGGTGCAGACATGGCACTGCTCATCAGGCCACCCTGAGGCGGCGTCCCACGTAGCACAGCCAGAGGCACTCACAACTAGAATATACAACTATGCACTGGGGGGCTTTAGGGAGAAGAAGGGAAAAAAAGATTAGCAACAGATATTAGCTCAGGTGCCAATCTTTAAAAAAAAAAAGACTGAATCAACTGAGGAAGGATGGTTATGGGTTTTGTTTGTAATATTGTAGATGCTGTTCTGTTTTTTGGATATTAAGGAACCCCTTCCTCTTTTCTCTTACACTATCTATAGCTCATAAGCATTTAGTAGATTATGCCTTTGTAAACAGAAATGAAACATTTCTTTTTCCCCTTGCCTCATCTCTCCAGAATTTGGAAATTCTTATTGAGTATTCTTATTTTCATGGTAACATAATTATTTGCATAGATTAAGTAAGAATTTGTACCCTTTGTTAAGAGTACATAATCGGAAATGTTGGTTATCTATCCAAGGCTTTGACTGGAATGTCGTATTGAGGATGATTGTCATAGAATCAGATAGGACCTAACGCTTATAGGAGTTGAGGTTAACTTTGTGCAGCTAATGCCTACAGAGCCCTCATAGGAGAATTGAGCCTGGTACCTGGCTTACGGAGTTCTCAGCCTTATGGGGGGTAAGAAAGGTCACATCCTGGCAGTCCCAGGAAACTTATGATATTTTGAGGACCTTGAAAAGAGAAGAGTTCACCTAAATCTAAAGGTACTATAGATAGAATCTGATGGTGAGTTCTTGACTTGGCTTCCTAGCCTTGAGAGACCTTTAAAAGGTCTAATCTGAGATTCCTTATGAAAACTTCCAGCAAAGCAAACTTAAAAAGACCTATTATGATAAATTACCATTCTTGGTATAACTATGTAAATAGTCAAGCCAAATCTAGTGAGATTGGTCGTATTTTATCATCAAGAATAGTCGTTCTTTGGAATTATCTTTGATCAAAGAGCAGGGGTAACTGTTGAGAGAAATTTGGTGTTTCATTAGAAAACTATAGCACACTGTTGTGGGTTATCAGAGTCTAGTCCTAGTCTGTGAACTACATTATACCTTTTCATTAATTGTAGGTAACTGATGGATATGAAAAAATATATTCAAAACATGTTACCTACCTGTAAATTGGACTAGATCCTTCCATCTTATTTATTGCCAATACTTACCAAATTTTCAATTCTTCCATTTTTCTTCAGTGTCTAGCCACAACCCTCCAAACTAACGATTCCTATTCTTCCGCCTCTTTCCTGGCTTGGCATTGCTGAGAATTAAAACCTGCCTGCTCAGATCCTTATTAGAACTTTAGGTTGTCTTACAGTCAGCCCTTCCCGCCAGGATCTGAGGAAGCATTGAGAATTAAAGCGCCACAACTTGGCGTGTACTTCACAGGACTCAGCCCTGCGGCAGTCGGCGCATGAGCTGGATTTCTCTCTGGACAAGCCACTCTCTGGGCTACTAAGGAAGTCTGACCAAATGCTCAAGTCATGCAGGCCCTTATGTGAGAGGTAACTGTGACTGGACAGCATCACCAAGAACATCTACATCTTAGCTCCAAGGAACTCGATAAACAGTGCTGCCTATTTGAAAGATTTTAATCTACCAATCTTAGACTTTAATACGACCTTTTATAGTGATATTTCTCTTTTGTATTTCAGGCATCCCTCTTTTAAGAAGCCTGACCCTAAAACAAATGACCTTTGCCACCACCTCTTAATAGATGGTTCAACTGATTTTGCAGGAACGACACCAATAAGACTCTTCAGGATACAATTTCTTAGACTGCTTCAACCAATCAGGAGATTTCTGATCCCTTTGAGTCATTCAGTCGCAAATGATATGATTCATGTTGAACAAAATGGGGGACAGACAATGTTTAATTTTACCTAAACCCAGTGATTCTGGAAAACAAGTTAAAGTTAAGAAATTCCCCCTCTCTGTGTCCTGGAAATCGACTTATTGCTAAGAACCACCCTTTCCCATATGGCTTAGATAAAATTCATGGATGCCCCCCTTATTTACCTATAATAAGGCGGGACATAGACCCTCCAAATTTCCATTCTCTGTCTCATAAAAGACTAGCTGAACTGCTTGTGCCCATGGAATTGGAAAGAAAGTGCTCATTAATCCAACTTAGGTTAAATTTCTCTCTTCTTCTAGGCCCCTAAACTTTCACCCACCCTCAGTCTGAGACAGCATTTGCCCCATTTAAGGGCCCTGCTGAAAATAGGTTGACCCCAGGGCAAAATATCCTTGATCTGCTATCCAATCATTCCACTCCACCCTTTCATCCCACTTCTCCTTGTTTACTCCTCCCTGTAAGAAAAACCCTTTTTGCCCAACCTCTGAGATCCTACAGATCCTATTGTCAGAGAGTTCTCCCTATAGCAGCAGCACCTTCCCTCCTCCCACCTTGCATTAATCCTTTGGAACAAAGTCTCTCCTTGCCTAAATCTGGATTTGTTTTTTGACACCATATAACTGTTTTATTCACTTTACGGCAGGTTAAACACATAATATTTTAGTGAGGACTTTTAAGTATACAAGATTGAAAAGTTTCAAAGATGTGTTTATGGTAGTAAGAGAAATAGTTGCACCAAAAATAAGTAATATAACAGAAGTCCGTTCTAATAGGATTTACTGATAATAGCAATTACTGATGGAATTGGAAATTCTAGTAATAGTATAAATACTGATACCTTAAATTCTAGAACTTAACTCTGTTTGTAAAAAATATCCTGGAAACATTTTAGTTAAAAAGAAAGTTAAGTTCATAGCAATTTTGCATGATATTAAATGGTGAATACATGTTGACAAATAAAAATGTTAAGCAATAGGATATATTGGAGAATATGAGGAAGCCATTTGGTGTAAACCTACTTAGGCCTGTCCTTGTCTTTCCAAAAGGGGCTGACCGTGGCTTTTGAGCATGCATTGTATATCTGCTTTAGAGATTCCCTATGGCAAGAACAAAGGCCTTTGAGATAAAGGTGCAACTTCCCTCCCCCTCTCAAAGTTGGCATTTCCTTAAAGATTAAGCATCTTTCCTTAGGCTAGGAACTGATTGCTGCCTCACCTGTGACCACCCAGCTAGACACAACAGACTTGCCTCCTGCTACGCCCTCCGAGATAGCAGACCCACTACCTGCTGTGTCCATCAAGTGCTGTGCCAACAGGGCAATCTTGTGACTATTGTGGGAGGGACATTTCAATCATATGTGAAGCATCCTGTTTGGGGGTATATAACCACTCTGTATACCTCACTTCTTTGGTGCCGTTTCTTCCTTCGGGAAGAAAGGCCCCAGGCCATGGTCCTCAGATTTCAGCTCAGAATAAACTCATCCAAATTTTCATTTATAGATTGGTTATGGATTATTTTCGTCAACAATGTCATTATACATTTGTCAAACGCATAGAATATGCAACACCAAGAGTGAAACCTAGTGTGTACTCCTGACTTTGATAATGATCTACTCATGTTGGCTCATGGATTGTAACAAATGTGCCATACTGTACAGGATATTGATGGTGGGAGAGACTGTGGGTGTTCAGTGGAGGGGGTGTATGGGACCCTCTGTACTTTCAGCTTACTTTTGCTGTAAACCTAAAACTGATCTAAAAAATAAAACCTATTAATTAAAAAATAAATAAAACTAGAACTAGAAAAAAATCAAAAAAATTACATTCAATTGACTTTCAAATCAATATAACAAACCAATTTTATACTACCATATAGAAAGGGTATAATGAAATGGAACACTTATGAACTGAGTTTTTAGTAATTGTTACTTAGGCAAAATAGATTTATAAAGAAAGTCTTTTTTAAGGTTTGAAACTATAGACAATACCCCACTCAGCCAATTGAGATCCTATTCAAACTAAGAAAATTGCATTGTTATAATTTTAAGCACAATATTGTTTTAATATAATCAATCATCGCATCAAAAACTATAGATTATCTCTACATTAACCAGATAATTTCAGAAAATTAGAAAATGACAATGTTTGAGAATTTCAACTTCTCTTGTCATTTGATTAAAAAATATGTTAGAAAATTGGTGAGAAAAAACTAACATCATACATAATTGACAATATAAATATATATATATATATTTTCTTTTTTTATAGAGCTAAGGGGCATGGCAGGAGGAGTTTCAGAGAAACAACAGGGAAGTTCCTGTTTCTTTCACTCCAGATAAGCCCTTGGGCAATCAGACTTCTGGGCATCAATGGCAGCTGGGGGCTGGTTATCTGGTCGTTGTAACTTCCTTGAAGGCATTCTTTTTCTTCTGCAAAACAAGCTTATAAATCCTTAAGACTCTTGAGTCACCTCTCATGTTAAACAAGAAAACAACAAATTAACAAGATTAACTTCTTTTCATCCATGTCTGTGTTGGGAACAAGGTCAAAGGGTAATCATGTTTATTGAATGTTTACAGTAACCCTCAAGTACCCAGCTTCAAAACCATCCTAAAAATCAACCATGCACTGGCAATTGTAAACAATGTCATTGATAAAATAATTCTCCCTAAAAATTTTTTTTTGTTTAGTTGTAAACAATTGATGGATACTGTTGAATAATATACATGTTTCCAATTAGCACTTTTTCGTACTTATTTTTAAATAAACATTGTTTTCTAATGGCAGTCAGAGAATTCCCAGTTACGCAATTGGCCCTTGACTTGCTGGGACTGAACTACAAGCATTCATTCTGAAAATAAATTCCTAATGGTTTGGAATTGTTGGGCTAGACTAGGCGTGTGGAGGTAAGGGAGAGACAGTTTGTGTCTGAAACCCCTATGGTGCTAACATTCCTGCATCTAAAAAGGAGATTTGAAATCCACAACAAAGGCATAGGGGTTGTAAAGATAAAGAAAGAGAACTTGAACTACTTCAAATTCTGTTATTCCATGTGGCCACTTGGAGTCGTTCTTTGGCTTTCAAATTTAAAGCAGCGAAACAGAAACAGAGTTTGAACTTAGAGGTGATATATTTTTGTTTGTTAATTTTACATTTTCTAATATCTAAACAACTTTTAGTTTTGTGGACAGAATTCAGATATGGGCCAGACCTGGTTTCACAAAGACTTAATCTCAGAAGGGGTTGGGGGCAAACACTGAAACACATGACTTGGAGCAGGCTGGAACTTCTGAGCAGTAGGCTAACAAGGTTTAGTTCATCCCTGAAATATCTCAGTTAACTCAAATAAGATCTTTATTTTAGTTGGAATTCTTCTTATTCAATTGCAATTGAACTCTAATGCTATCATTCATTACTTTGAAAGACCAATGTGTAGGTATAATTTTTTCCCTTAAAATTAATGTAATTAAATAGGATTAATTGTTACATTTTTTTCTTTATTGTGTGTAGTCTTTGTTTTATTATTTCTTTGTTGGCATGTTTTATATATACTGACAAAGGAAAATGGCAAGCGATAGGATATATTGGAGTATATGAGGAAGCCATTTGGTGTAAACCTAATTCGGCCTGACCTTGTCTTTCCAAAAGGGGCTGACGGGTGGCCGTAGAGCATGCATTGTATATCTGCTTTAGAGATTCCCTATGACAAGAACAAAGGCCCTTGAGATAAAGGTGGAATTTCCCTCCCCCTCCCAATGTTGGCATTTCCTTAAGGATTACACATCTTTCCTTAGGCTAGGAACTGATTGCTGCACTCACCTGTGACCACCCAGCTCGAGACAACAGAATTGCCTCCTGCTACACCCACCGAGATAGCAGACCCACTACCTGCTGTGTCCATCAAGTGCTGTGCCAACAGGGCAATCTTGTGACTATTGTGGGAGGGACATTTCAATCATATGTGAAGCATCCTGTTTGGGGGTATATAACCACTCTGTGCACCTCACTTCTTTGGTGCCGTTTCTTCCTTCGGGAAGAAAGGCCCCAGGCCATGGTCCTCAGATTTTAGCTCAGAATAAACTCACCCAAATTTTCATTTATAGATTGGTTATGGATTATTTTCATTGACAGTAGATATAATTTTTTCCCTTAAAATTAATGTAATTAAATAGGATTAATTGTTGCATTTTTTCTGTATTGTATGTAGTCTTTGTTTTATTATTTCTTTGTTGGCATGTTTTATATATACAAAGTTCAATAAAATAAAAATTCACTGTCCAAGTTTTGGGCCATTATTATCAATTTGATTTCATGATTATTACTGAAAATGACTTTGTTGTATAAAGAATTAGGGGTTTAAAAATGATCAGCTCAAGATATCAAATAAAATAGATATACCACTGATCGTGCCTTAAAAAGTAGCAATAATTCCTTATTGCTATCAATATCCAACCAAGTGGCACTTTTTAGGCTCTAGATTTTTCAGAACTTGGTCAGATTCAAGAAGAGGGAGAAGGATATTCTATATTTTTACCGTCTTATATCCCCCTAGAAAATAAGGTGGAGCCAGAGAGAAGGAACAAAATTACTAAAGGTTAGTAGTATCATAGTAATAACAACAAGATGACCGCCACAATAATGTGTTTAGAGAGCTCTTGCTAATTGGTGTAGCAGAAAATAAATCACAGCAGTTTTGCGGAATTTTACAGCCTTGTTCCATCTAGAAATGAAGGACTGCCCAGAACTGAATGGGGATGCTCTGGAGCGCTTGATAGATTGGGAGGGAGGGAGGGAGTGGCCCTTTGCAGCTGTCCCAGCACCAGCCTGGGGTGACCACAGACTTTGCTTGGCAGCAAGACAATAATTCTAGGAGGTAAGAAATATTTTTTTGCTATCGCCTCGAAGATCCCTCAGGTTAGAGAGAAATTAAGAAGTGATTCAGTTCCTTCCTTTTTTTCTTGAATTGTAGGCAGTAACTCTGGAAAATCTGTCTCAGCGTTGTCTAACATTTCTTCCACTTTCTCTTTTTCCCCCGTTTGTGGAGTGCAGTAGAGAGAGGAGAAAACTGTGCAATCTGGGTGGGTTTAATCTTTACTTACTTTGCTAAATTACTTACCCTCCCTTCATTTGAAAAATGGGAACAGTCATTGTAATATTAGTCAGCATTTGTTGAACACTCACTACCTGTATACCAAGAGCTGTTGGTAGGCCCTTTGCATCAATTTAACATTCACAACAGCCCTATGAGGTCAGAACTGCTCTTAATCCCCTTTTACAGAGAGAAAACTGAAGTTAAATAACTTGCCCAAGTTTGTTTTATTGGCACCCTCTTAACCACTCCACTATGCAAGTAGAGATGTGAGAGGATTAAATAAGATAATGCGTGTCAAACTCTTAGATTAGTGCTAACAGTGTTGAAGTTTCCCCAAGCCCTGTGATCCTGGAAAACAGCACTGGTTAAAGAAATCCCCCCACCCGCTGTGTTCTGGAAAATGATTTACTGCAAAGAACCATCCTTAACCCATAGGACTTATGTAAGGGTGCTCCCCTGTTTACCTAGGGTAAAGGTCAAACACAGACCCTCCAAATTCCAATTCTTTGTCTCATAAACAATTAACCGAACTGTTTTGTTCCCATTGATCAATCAGAATAAAATGCCTGTTAACCAGACTAGTTAGGATTCTCCCTTTCCCCCCAGACCCCTGAACTTTGACCCATTGTCAGCCTGGGTTAGCACACAGCCCCTCCTTAACAGCCCCTCCAGAAAATAGGTTGACCTCAGGGCAAAACGTTCTTTGATCTACTGTCAGATCAGCCACCTCCCCCTTTCATCCTACTTTGCCAGTTCAGATTCTTTCTAGCCTGTCTACCCTTCTCTAGAATAGAGAGACCCATTTTGTCTAACCCTTGAGACACTTGCAGATCTTAATGTCAGAGAGTTCTCCCTATTGCGCTAGACCACTCCTCCTATTGGAATAGTCCCTTCTTTCCCATCCTTGCAACAATCCTTTCAAATAAAGTCTCTCCTTACCTATGTCTGGATTTGTTTTTTATTTGATAGTGCCTGGCACACTGTAAACACTCAGCAAATCTTAGTTACTATTATTATTATTTCCTTGCCTCCTCTTCCTTTGTCCTGTGCTAAAACTTTGCCAGTATAGGCAGGAAACAATGAGGGAATCCAGCTTGCTCCTTACACCTAATGGGTGTATGCTAATCCTCATCCCCAAAGGAAATAGATGGTACAATCAAATCTGGATAATTTGAGGAGGATTTATTTACAGGGGAGACTAGTTAAAAAGGGGTGGCTGGTACAGGAGAACCACAAGTGATAGTAGCCATTGAGTTTTCACCATTTCTCGGTTTGAGGGGACAAAAGGAGGCAGAAGTTGCTAGAATGTTGAAGGACAGTCATGTAGAACAGGCCGATTTGAGAGCAGTGTCAACGAAAATAATCCATAACCAATCTATAAATGAAAATTTGGATGAGTTTATTCTGAGCTGAAATCTGAGGACCATGCCCGGGGCCTTTCTTCCCGAAGGAAGAAACGGCACCAAAGAAGTGAGGTATACAGAGTGGTTATATACCCCCAAACAGGATGCTTCACATATGATTGAAATGTCCCTCCCACAATAGTCACAAGATTACCCTGTAGGCACAGCACTTGATGGACACAGCAGGTAGTGGGTCTGCTATCTCGGAGGGCGTAGCAGGAGGCAAGTCTGTTGTGTCTAGCTGGGTGATCACAGGTGAGTGCAGCAATCAGTTCCTAGCCTAAGGAAAGATGCTTAATCCTTAAGGAAATGCCAACTTTGGGAGGGGGAGGGAAGTTGCACCTTTATCTCAAACGCCTTTGTTCTTGCCATAGGGAATCTCTAAAGCAGATATACAATGCATGCTCTACGGCCACCGGTCAGCCCCTTTTGGAAGAACAAGGTCAGGCCTAATTAGGTTTACACCAAATGGCTTCCTCATATGCTCCAATATCCTATTGCTTGCCATTTCTATTTGTCAGCAGCATTGACTGTCAATTGGTCAAATGACTCAGCCCACGTTGGGCAGGGAATAAACATCCATCCTTACTTGCCTCCTTCCCTTGATCTTCTTTTGTGGCACTCCCTCAACTAAATCCAACAGAAAACCAGAAGGCAGGAGCCCAGTTAATATAATTCACAGAAGTGAGCCTCCCGGGGCAGAAAGCCAGGTGGGAAAGAGTGGAGACCTGGAGGGAAAAGTGGAAAATATCTATCACAAGGGGGTTCACAGGCCTCTGTGTGTATTAGATTGGGTTCCCTGGAAACAGACTCTGAGACAAAGAGTCACATGCAGAAGGTTTACCAAGGAGTACTCTCAGGAGATACACTGTAAGGAAGTGAAGGAGGCAGGACTGGACACACGGAGAAGCCGACTCACAATGCCATTGCAACCAGAGCCTCAGCCTTTTCTATGAGGAGCTCTGGAATTGGGATGGCCTTTCAGCGTTGTCCCCAAATTGAGGTCATGGAGTCAGCCCTTTGTACCAATGTATCAACCAGCCAGGGTACAACCTTGGGCTGGGGCTGGACAGTGCCTGTGACCTAGAGAAATTCCCAGGGAGGGATGCAGGTGTGAGCCATTAGCACCTGCAGGGTGGGTGAAGGGATCTGGGTGGAGCACCACAGTATCCACTACAGTGTGTATGGGGGTGGAGGCAGTAGCTCATTGGATGGCCAAGAACAAGCAAAGTACTGAATACAGAAATTACAGGATACACTGCTGAGTTGGTGAGAAGGGTTGAAAAGAGTGTAATTACATACTGAAAAGCATCTGAACAAACTCAATCTCCATTCTTGGTAAAATATATATAAATAAAAAGAAATCTCTTAATGCCATAGAAATAGATGGATACCTCCATATGCTGGTAAAATACCTGTATCCCAACCCAAGAGGTAAAACCATGATAATGGGAAACATCAAGCTCCTTCCCGGGAAAGTCAGGGACAAAACAAGGCTGTCCACACTCCCCATGATTGTTGAACATTGTTCCGGAGGTGGTAACTAATCTAACACAAGAAAAGAAATAAAGGGTATTAAAATAGGAAAGGAGGAGTAATATTTTCATTAGAACTTTAAAGATAAAAACTTTTTCACCTATCAAGTTAGCAAAGACAAAAACTGTGATAATGCACTTGGTTGGTCATAATTTGGGAAACAGGCAAAGTATCTGAATACATTGACAGTGGGACAGTAAATGACTACAGTCCTCTCTGGGAGGAAATCTGACAATAATTATTAAAATTAAGCACATGCATACCCTTTTGCTAGCGACTCCACTTCAAGGAGTTTGTCTTACAGATATATTCACACATGTAGGCAAAAACAGATGTACGAGGATATTAACTCTAGCTTGGTTTATTTATTAAAAGACTTTTTGATTATGACCAATTTTAGTTTATAACTGCATTATTTGGCACTTTATGGTAATGGATATTTCGTCCAATGTTTATTTTTGCTTATTTTTCAAAAATTGCCCAAACAATACTTTTATACACAATGTCCTTCCACTAGTAGTCAGCTTTAGAGATGATTTGTACTGTAGCCTCGAGGATGCAAGAACAATGAAGCAAATCTCAATGCTGGGTAAATTTTAGCTTGGTTTATAATAGCAAAGGAAACAACCTAAATGTTCACCAATGGGAACTGATTGAACTACAGTCCAACCATGAGATGAAATGCTATATAACTTTTTTCTTTCTTTTCTTTTTTTTTTGAGGAAGATTAACCCTGAGCTAACATCTGCTGTCAATCCTCCTCTTTTTTTGCTGATGAAGCCTGGCCCTGAGCTAACATCCGTGCCCATTTTCCTCTACTTTCTATGTGGGACACCTGCCACAGCTTGGCTTGCCAAGCAGTGCCATGTCCGCACCTGGGATCCGAACCGGCGAACCCAGGGCTGTTGAAGCAGAACGTGCGAACTTAACCACTGTGCCACTGGGCTGGCCCTGCTATATAACTTTTAAAATGAATGAAGCAGATCTGTTTGTACCAATATGAAGTGATTGTGAAGACATATTGTTGAGTAAAAAAAGCTAAGATGCAGAAAAAAATGTTATTAATATACTATTTTTGTTGTTTTTAAAAAACAACATATATGCATAGAAAATCTTAAGAAGGACATATACATTATGTAACTGGTAATGATAGCTGTTCGTGGAGATCAGAACTGGGTATTTGGAAGAATAGGACAAAAAGGGAAACTTTTTTTTTATTATTGTTTTGTACCTTTTGAATTGTGTGCCTATTCAAAAATTAACGTAAATAAATGGACAAAATAGATGGACCCAAATCAAGCAAATATTGAAAACAACACAACAGACAACAAATTTTTATAAAAACACTCTAGAGGAACAACAAAACAACCAACTCCCTTTCCTCAAAAAAGGGGCAGGGAAGAAATAGGGAAAACTGGGGATTAATAATAATCTGTAGGAGAATGTGTCCGAGATGAATTATAGAAACTCATCTGCTTCCGGCCTATTGCCATGGGGGGAGCAGGAGATTGCCTTTGTGTTTTGGCTGAGAAAATGACTGTTAGAACATTCTCTGAAATCTATTCAACTTTCGACTTTATGGACAGAACTCAGATATGAGCCACGCTTGTAGGGCCTTGTCTCACAATGGCCTTGGGGCAAACGCCAGGATGCAGCCCTCTTGAGCAGATTAGCAGGTGCACCCATTTCCCAGTCTGTCAGCATTTGCAGAGATGAATGTTTAGACTGGGTTGTGGCCGAACCCACCCGGGACAGTAGACCAGCAGAAGGACAATGACCTCTGTAGTTCTCTAGTTCTGTGTGGTAGGCATGAGAGTGTCTTTTATGGCTCAGGGACAAAGCAGCCTGAACATAGGTGATGGCTCCCCAGAACCTGGAGACCTTAGGAGTCACCACTCTAGTGGGAAATTGAGTTTGAGGGTAGCCCCTCCCACTGGAAAAAAAGGGAGGGAATCTCATTGCCTTGCAAACCAGTTTGAGCCTCTTCACTCATTGGACAATCCTTACTTTTGGTCTTCACAGGCCTAATATAGATCCTAACTACTAAAGACTTTACAAACCCTTCTTCCGATGGCCTTGCAAAACTCAGGGGAACCAAGAAAAGGTTGTGAGATCAAACAACATTCTCAAGGAGGCCACTTTTTTATTACTAGAATGCAAGCCCTTTTGCCACAGATATGCCTCTATATGCTTATGGTAGTTTTAATGTATTATTGGGGGCCGTGGCTCTATAAGCAATTGTTCCTGCTATCTAACTTCCGCCAGAAAGAATGGCTCAGGTTTCAACTGCTGCCTTCTGTGGTCATTCACCAGAATTCAAATAGCTGCGTCCAGCAGGTCAGGTTATGCAGGTGCCGGGCTGTACGTTTTGTGGCTAATTCACTCTGGCAAGCATGTCAGGAAGTGATGCTGCTCAGAACCAAATGTTCCACAGGAGCATTACTACACTTTTCCTATGGCTGAGTGGCAAAACTGATGATACCTGCTCTGAAAATTTTCCAGGTCAAGCTTCTGTGCACCAGGCTCTGCCCAAGCGTGATTGCCAGGAAGTCTGTCCCATGCAGTGCTGCAGACCTGTGTATTTCTTCAGGGACCTCAGCCAGGTACTACAATGGAGGCAAAGGTGCTGCTTGAGGAAGAATTCCGGCTTTGGCTCAGCTATTCTGCAGTCTACCTTCCCTCAGAGCAGAGAGTTTGGGGCAGGGTTTTCTACTTATTTAAGAGAATGTCGTTCAAGCCATCTACTTGCTTGATGTGAGAGATTTATGTGTTTTCTAACATAGTCATCAATGTAAGGTTCTAACACTCTATATTCCAGTTGGAGAATAACCTTGAATTGTCAATTGTTTTACTCCTTTCAAAAGCTAAACAGGAAATTGACGTTTAGTCAATTTTGTTTAAGGGACATGGTATCCATCACTTTTGGTGTCTTTTAACATTGTTCTTTTATCACATTTGATCACTGTAAATCTACACGTTTATGTGACGTTAACTTAGTCCTCTCCAGAATACCCATTACTGAATTTATCTTTTAGAGAGTGTAAAGACTAGATTTGCTATAAAACTATTGAAGTTATTGACTAAAATCTCCTACAATGTCTCCTATAAAAGGCATCAAATATTGGGTTTATCTTATTTTAGGGTTTAGTACTAGGAGAAAAAATCTCTTCTGAAAAACTGGTTTCCTTATTCCCCATTCTAAGAGCAACACATTGTGTTACTCTTCTTTTTCTCACTGGCAGAAATAGAATTAATAATCATTCACAGTTACCCTGTCAGCCTTTGAGGCTAGAATATATGCTTCCTCCTCCTTTTTACGACTTTAGTGTTATATTTCTTTTTTTTTTTTGCAAACAACCGTTGCCAATGTTTTTTTTTTTCTTTAATTGCTCTTTCCCCCCAAAGCCCCCCAGCACTTAGTTGCATATTTTAGTGGTGGATCCTTCTAGTTGTGGCACATGCGATGCTGCCTCAACATGGCCTGATGAGTGGTGCCATGTCCGCGCCCAGGATCCGAACCGGCAAAACCTTGGGCTACTGAAGCGGAGTGCGCGAACTTAACCACTCAGCCATGGGGCCGGCCCCTGGTATTATATTTCTATCCCAATAAATGTGTTACATATGTGTCTATTATTGGAAGCTGCTGTATGGCCTTAATTTATTTTTAGAAAAAGTAGGGCTATGAATTTATATCGCCATAAACACTTCAATAAGAAACACTATGTTCATTAAAAAAAATACAACAACAACGACAAAAACCCAACAACAACACACTATATCCAGGTAATGAACAAATTTTTCTTAAATCTAATAAAAAAAAGAGTAAAACTACTCATTATTTGTTTATCTAAAAATGAAATTTTTTATTCATTAACTCTTGAATTCATTCAAGAATGTGAAATATTAGATAAATTCGTTGAACCTCTAAATGCAGTAGTAAACATTAGGTATGCCGTACTCCATGGTGGAGGCTGGCAGCTACATCCTTTTGGGAGATCCTAGGTAAGGATAGGAGAAAGGAAAAGGAGGGAGTAGGGAGGGCAATGGCTGTCCTACATCCACTAAACATGTATGTGCACCCACTTAAGCCGCCTCGGTGAGTCAGTCCCGACTGTTCCCGGCCTGGCTCAACAATCATGTAAACTCTGTGAGGGCTAGGATTTGCATCAGGCACAAGTGAGCTCAGGTTTTCTATTAGATATTTGGCAAATGAATGAATAAATGAATGAATGAGTCAGTGTTAGAGCTACCCTATTATGATAGTGGTGATCCCATTGTCCTAGAGCCTGAGCTCCTGCTCTTGTCCTCAAGCTTCTCTTGCCAGGAAATGGTAGACCCATCTCTGGGGACTCTGGGAAGCTGTTTCCCAGCGAGCCCTTGCCTCAGAAGATTGTAGATCTTAGAAATGGCATTCATGTGCTTTCTGCACCCAAACTCCACGCCTGTAAATACAAAGTTGGTTGTGCTTTAAAATATTATGCTCTTCAGAATCCCCACAAATGTCCATCAGCATTCATTTCCCCTAATTTTTCGTAGTTTATACAAGACAATGTAAGATACCATTATCACATTATCTTGGGTCCTTTGAAGCTTTGTGATGAAATCAACATTATCATACTTTTTTTTTCTTTGTTGAGGAAGATTCACCCTGAGCTAACATCCACTGCAAATCATCTTCTGTATGTGAACCACCACCACAGCCTAGTCATTGACAGACGGTGGTATAGATCTGCGCCAGGGAATTGAACCCCGGCCGCTGAAGCAGAGCATGCCAAGCTTAACCACTAGGCTCCCCAGGGCTGGCCCTATCATACATTTTTAAAACATCATGAAATTGGGGAATCACTCTAACGCAATGGTTCCCAAACTTTAGTGTGTATCAGGTCTGCCTGGAGGGTTTGTTAAAACTTAGGTTAGTGGGTCCCATTTTCAGAGTTTCTGATTCCCCAGGTCTGGGGTAGGGCTCAAGAACTTGCATTTCTAACAGATTCCCAGGTGATGCTGACGCTAGTCCAGGGATCACACTTTGAGAACCACAACTCTAAACCAACTTTCTTTACCAAACACTCTGCCTCTTGTGACATTTTGGTTGCTTCTGTTCTGAATGCTGTTGGCAAATGTGCAGAATGGCCTCAGGAGTGTGAGACTGAGTAATCTGGTGACTGCAACCTGTGTTATCTACAGCTGGTGGCTGATTGCAAAATGGAGCAATTAAGGATTAAGACATAAATCACAGGAAATTAACACGAAGCAGCACTGAGCACAAAACCCATAAAATTGCTAACATTCTTCTGTTTTGGTCGTACACGTGCATCCTGCTTTGCTCTGCTATTGTACCCAACATGATGGGACCACACCCAGAACAAACAAAAGACTGTCTGTCTCTGCCACCAGAGAATGGTAAGGTCACAGGCAGGCAAGAGAATGGAAGTAAATTCAATGAAAAAAGATTCTGCTGCTGATGATAAAGAAAAATGACATTATACTGATTTAATTTTATAAATATCCATACTCAGTCACGTAACTGTGGCAGAGTAGAAATTTGAATTTCTGTGGCCTCCGAAGAGCGGCTTCTTTATGCCAAAATAATTTCTCTCTGAATGTTTTCTACGAGTTAGAACTTCATATGACTATTTCATATGGATTCATTATTGATATGGCTTCTCAGAATAAAAAACCTGAAACGTACCATAAGATAGATATGAATTTGAAACGTAGACTGATGAAGTGGAAAAAGCTGAAATTTCATATTGCCAATTAATAATTCATTTAACTTCTTAGAAATTTATATTTGGGTTTCTTCTTATATATACTCATTTTAAAAATTTAAGGTGATTAGCACCAAGTAAAATGAATTAATATAAAGGCTAGAAAATCTGATCGGATTGATTTGACAAAAATTAGTTTGAAGGCTTTCTTCCTGTTATATCCCTTTTATAAGGTCACACAGTCACTTTTCATCTCACAGACTTCCCCAAATGATTACTTATTCCCTGATGTTTTCTTTGACTAATCAGAACAAGATGATAGTTTCCTTTTTATTCATCCTGCTGATCTCTGAGTGTTATTTATCTAAATGTGTTCCATCTACTCTTCATAATGGTTACATTGATGTACATAATTTAGGATGGAATTGATTTAAATAAAATGTATTTAAATTTAAATTACTACCCAGGAAGATGGAAGGTAGTAAGTTTGACGGCAGCTCTTATTTGATTTAACCAGAATGTGGTTCTCAACTTGTAAATAGGTATAGTTTCATTTTTAGAAGGCCTATGCTATATGTTTCAAGTGATGATTGGTTTTGATAATTTCTCAAATTATTTTTGCTGTCTAATCAGGAAAATGAGGCATTTGAAACCAATAGGTGTGAATTCATTGAGAGGGTTACACACCTCTGAGTCAATAGGTTGATCATGATTTTGTTTGGCGTATTTTGCGATATGTTAATACATCAATCAAAACACAAAAAACAAGGTACACATACGTAAATGTTTTATTTGATTAAAACAAACGTGCTGAAAATTTTCTAACGACAAACAAAAATGTTGAAATTAACCTAACTTGGAGAATAAATCTTTCATCCACCTTGGCCCTTGACTCCTTAGGGACTGGTATGGCACAGGGAATTATGCAAATTCGTGTTTGCAATCATTCCTTTGCAGAAATTAACACAGGGGACGAGGGATGTCTTGTTGTAGAATCTAATCTTGCTTAAGGAATGAGAAAAAAAGGCTGCAATTTCAGAGTTTGGGCCTGGTAAAGTCTACAGGACAAGGAGCCAGGTAAGTTTAGAAGCTTGGAACTAGCTCAACAGATGCCAGTGTGGCTAAACGGTGACGTGCCACACCATCTCCACGGGAGATCTGGGCCTTTGTACTGATCATCTTGTGTAGACGTGGCTATTTTGTTCTCTTAATATATCTTACTATAGGCATACTACTTTTGGGAATTACTGTTTTTCCTTAGAAGCTACCCTCTATGTGTGTGTCTTTCATTTAATACTCACCTCCAGAATGCTCTGGAAGAATGAAGGGACACCTCTTCAGGGTACAACGAGAGAAAGGCTGGAGAGGCCCAGATCTTGGAATATTGAAGCTCATGCTGGGCTTTCCTAGATAATCTTGGACATGTAATTGCCACACATTGATTGGACTTGAGACATACTTTAAATTTCCTCAGAAAGACATTTATAAATCATCTCTCAGGGTGGGTTAATTTTGCAGAGCTAATGTTACCTATAACAACAGCAAACGTTAAATGCTTGATAGGTATGACTCACAACAGGTCCTCACAACGATCCTATGAGACTTATTATCTTCATTTTTCAGAGAAACAAGCTGAGGCACAGAAACGCTAAGTAACGTTCCTTAGGCCCCCAGTGGTAAGTCGTAGAGCTGAGACTAGGCCATTCTCAGTCTGGTTCAAGGGCCTGCACTCTGTGGGGGATGTGTGTGTGTGTGTGTGTGTTTGTGTGTGTGTGAGTGTGTGTGAAATATTTCGAAAAAAGAAAATCTTGTCAGAGTTGGGGCAAGTTCTGCTCACAGTGGCAGCTGGTCTTATCCTCGAGGACAAATGGTTTCTTGGTTCTTTTAAAAAGTAGGCAAACTGTCTTAGGAAGGACAGTGGGCCTTTGCCTGGGCCCTGCTGATGCAGATCGTCAGCCAGAGTATGTTTTGTGTGCCACATCTCAGGAAAGCCAGAACCTCCCAGAGAAGGACAATGAAACTGGCAAGGACGTGGAACAGCTTCTCTATGGGGCAAGAACAGGAAATTCGAGACACATCCCTCATGTCCCCAGCTCCCAACCCCATCAGAGTCAGTAAAAGACAGAGGTTAGGAGTTGGGATTTTCTTGGCTATTCCTCTGACTAGCTATATAGACATGGGCAAGCCTGTGAACATTGCTGGCCCTGGTCTCCTTATCTGGAAGATGGATTCTGGAAGAAAGCCAAACCAGGGAATGATTTCTACAACAAGGCAGCACAGGGCCGCAGTGGGGAACATTGACACTGGAACCAGGTGGCCTGAGTTTGTACCCCAACTCTAAGCTATTGTCCAGGCAAGGATTCAAGCAGATGGAGGCAAGAGTTGGAGCAAGAGAAGGAGGAGAAAGAGGGATGTAAAGGCCGGATGAGTGGGTTAGTACAAGTTGTGTATAAATCGGGAACCACTTAGATTAATACATATGAAGCTTGTTTCTCTTATGCCAAGACAACACTGTTAATGAGCTTGGGCAGCCGGAAGTGTCGCTCTGCCAGGTGGGTCCCACCCTCTCCTCTGCTACCACCTGTCTTACTCCTACCTTCCTGCATTCACTACTCTCCATTTTCCGTCAACACTGGCCAACACCACTACCTACATGTCACAATGTCAAGGGAGGTATCCAGATGCCATTGCAGAAAGTGCCTATCTCTGCTCAGCCTCCAGAGAGGAGCTTCATGAGTCCAAGGCATTGCCAGAGCTGGACTCATCCTCTTGAAAATGGTGAGTGAAATGAGATCATTTGTAAGTTGAGATTTTTATCAAAAGCCAGTGTTTTAAAGCTCTCTATGAAACAAACAAAAATCCCATGGGGTTTTCCTTAAGGTATACTCACTTTCACATGTGTCATTATTGACTAAAACTTATAATTTAAATTATGGCATACTCCTTAATTTAAAATATGTACTCCTTAATTTAGAATACAATTTTCTTAAAGCTTGAATTTTAGAAATGAAAGGGACTTGTGAGACCATTCAGTTCCATGTCATTGTTTTTGAGCTGAGGGACTGAGAGGTGGTGAGGTGAAGGCGCTTATCCGTGTTCACAGGGCTCATTAGCAGAGCTGGGTCATGGGCAGAATTCTCAGTCAAAAATTATTTTCCTTACATCACAGAAGACTCCTCCTCCAGAGTACTTATTGTTATGACATCTTAAAGGGTTCCAGAATGTGAGGACAAGTGAAACTAGTAGCATCAACAGCTCATGCAGAATGGGGACTAAAGGAACTGGGCCTAGGGCCAGGGCTGGAATCCTGTCTTCCCCACCTACTAGCAGTGTGGTCTTGGGCAAATTATTCCACCTCTCCGTGAAGTCACAGTTAACCTGATTGCAAGTGTTTCAATTGGTTTGTAGAGTGTTCCACTCTGTGTTAGGGACAGAATTAGTATCAGATGCATGTGAATCAGGAATCATTTATATATTTACGTGTTCAATAACTGTTAACTATTATTTCCGAAAGGCACACTATGAGTATCCAGTGCAGTTATAGGCTCTGGCTTTGCTAAATGGAGAATATTAAGGGATGTCTGCATCCTGCATCCTTTTTAGGTCTTTCCCAGTTTAAAAGTCTTGAGAAACCAGAATTCTCTTCCTAAGTCCATCCTGTTCCCACTTCAGCCCAAGCAGACTTTCCCCTCACTCTAGAATGCTGAGGATACAGACCCTGGCAGAGCTTGATCTTAGCCATATCCCAGTGCTGAGCCTAGTGCCTGGAAAAAAAAAAGTTTGTGAAAGAGGAATACAGTGGTATCTCCAGAATTTTAATATAGATGTGGTTTAGAGTTGATTATCTGGGTGATTGGCGATTAGGGAGCTTGAATTGAAATTGCATTTGCTATAGGAAATGATGGTGGTTAAAGGGGTGTGACTAATGTCCCCTCATCCTAGCCCTTGAAATCACCAATGAATGCAAAAAGGAATGAATGAATGAATGAATGAATGAAGAGAGTAGCAGAGCTAGTGCTCTTTCAGTAGACACCACTACAAGGATACAACCTCCAAGCAATACCAGAGGACAGGAAGAAATCTCAGAATGGGACCTGAGATGGACTAATCCGATATAAACTGGGTATTGATATATTATCTCTACCTGTCAACACCCCCAGGCTGGAGAAGTATGCATTTCAATGGTTATGAAAACGATGCATTCCTTGCCCTTGCAGGAAGACAAACAACTTGAACAGGGTCTTTGACCTGTGACTTGTGGCCCACGGTTTAGAATACAATGTTCTAGAGGATATATACTTACTGATGAGATTCTCACCACTTTTTCAATTTTCCTCACAGTGGCGTGAGATTAATGAGATAACCATTTTACAGCTCGATGTGAAAGACACTAGTATGTATAAGCTATTATTGTCGTGTTTATACTCCAGAATGATCTGATTAAGTAGTATATTTAGATACCTAAATGATAATGGAGAGTTTGTGTTGAGTTTTTAATTTATTTGATTAATTTGTAGAGTTTTAAATTAATTTGAGTTTTTATTGGACTATGAGTTTTTAATTCACATGGGATCAAGAATTGGAGGTCTTCTCTTTGTTGACAAACTCTATCTTCTCCAGGTAGTGCATGTCTCTACTCTTTTTGCTTTTATTTTTATTTCTGTCTGGAAACTTGTCTGACTGGTCTTTGCTTCTGACGGCACCAGGTTATATGAAGGTCTTGGCATTCCTCGCTTGACGACTGCACATGACTAACTAAGTGTGGGGCGAATTCTCGTCAGGTGACTTCATAGTTCCGGGGAATCACTAGGACACATTGGTCATTAAAGCATTTTTTTTTCTTTTGAAATGACCACAATATTTATTAAAATAGCAAATTGCTTTTTTTCTCTTTCCTTTCTAGAGATTTTAGTTTTTCTTCTTTAGTCTTCACGGCTTCACTTCTCTTGGAAGCTTGGAAATAATCTTTCCCCATAATGGGGCCTTTTTGCCAAACACTGCCTTTTTTCATTGAATTTGAAATATGGGCTTGATTTATTTCTATGGTTTGTGAGTTTGTTTACCAACATAATTAATATTATCAAAACTGCTCTTGGAACAGAGTTTAATCCCTTGGCTTTCATTTCTGATGCTAGGATGATTAACTCTGGAGAAATAAATTTTAAAAAATTGTATGTTAGGCACAATAGCAGTGACAGCATTCCTTAATTTTCCTGCTTCTGCCCACATTTGTTTACATGCACATCTGTCTGTAATGTCTCTGAATTAATCACTGTTCCTCCTGCCTAGAGAAAACTGAGAGGCCTCTTTTCTGAATCTTTACCAATGAACTTCTTACAAATGGATCACAAGAACCATTCACTGACACAAATTTCCTTTTCTAAGAAAATGAAGTCACTGTTTTTAACTTGAGACTCCTTAGCCTCTGTTAGCCCTAATATTTTATTGAAATATCCCCATTTAAAAATCTTGGGTTCTGGGGCCTGCCTGGTGGCGTAGTGGTTAAGATCAGCACACTCTGCTTTGGCGGCCCAGGTTCAGTTCCCAGGCACAGACCTACACCACTTGTCAGCCATGCTGTGGTGGTGACCCACACACAAAATAGAGGAAGATTGGCACAGATATTAGCTCAGGGCAATTCTTCCTCAGCGAAAAAACCAAAACAAAACAAAAGCTTGGGTTCTTTAATAAAAATGAATTTCAGCAATGCTGCTTTCATTCCATGTGTGTCTTCTTTCTTTTTAATCCCATGGTACCTTTTGTGATCCAGCGGGATTTTCAAGTCCCTTGGTAAAAATATTCCCATGGTGTGGTACGCCAGGATCCCAGACTAACAGGACCTCGAGCATTGAATGTCTTGTCAGAACTTCAGTTCCACTGATGACAGATTGTGCAATAAATAGTGCTGTAGTAAGTTACTGGCTTTTCTGCCAAAAGGAAGCAAATCTTTTCTCCTTAAGAGCACCTATTTTTTTTTTTTTTTTGAGGAAGATTAGCTCTGAACTAAGATCTGCTGCCAATCCTCTTCTTTTTGCTGAGGAAGGCTGGCCCTGAGCTAACATCCATGTGCATCTTGCTCTACTTTATAGGTGGGACGTCTGCCACAGCATGGCTTGACAAGCAGTGCGTAGGTCCATACCCTGGATCCAAACTGGTGAACCCCTGGCTGCCGAAGTGGAACATGCAAACCCAACCACTGTACCACCATGCTGGCCCCAAAGATCACCTAATTTTAAATTGCTAAGGAACCACAATTCAGCCCATAAAGATTATTCTATTAATTTGGCTCTTTCCCCAATATTCCTACATTTCATTTATTTAATTGTTCTTTCCTGCCACAAAAATTACTGCTTCATCTTGGCCTGAGATCCTCTTCTTCACACTCCCCATTCTGGTTTCTAAAGAAAATTGGAGAAGAATGAGACAGAAGTCCATGGCAGAGTTTGCAGGAAAGGAACAGAGAAGAGAGAGGCTGAGGAGGTCCAAGAACTGGTGAGTGAGTGGGGTGGACCTGTCATCAACACTTCTGGGCTCCTTCTTCCTCATCTGACTCCTTCCTCCTGGGGCTAGGACTTGACCACTGCAGCTTCCTTTGCCTCCACTCATGACTTCAAGACCATCCTTGCAGCAGACTGCCTTAGAAGGTGGTTGGTTATCTTCCTTGTTGGCCCGAGGGGTGATTCTGCCACTGTACCCGCTGGCCTGGCATCATGGAAATCTGACAAGCCCGCCTTGCAGAGACATAACAGATTGGCTTCTTTCTCTTCTTTCCTTTATCACAGTCAGAGAGAGGCCCAGAGGAGGAGGAAGCCATGGTTATAGAAATCGCCCTCCACAAGGGAGCTCTTGTGAAATTCACTCTGCAGGGAAAACAATACTGTGGGGGTGTCATTTTCAGTTGTGCTGTTGCTGGCACGACAATTTAAACAGTACTGTTTCCCTGATCTGTTTGGGCTTGGTTTCCACTCTTGCATAATGCACATGCTGGGTTCTTTGTCCTGTGGATAGCAGAGAGCCCACGGCTACCTGGGCTTGGAGAGCTGCAGGGTTCTCTAATTTTATAAGTCAAGCAGAGTCTAAGATATATATTTCTAAAATCTTGGATTTTTATTGCCACCACAATATATCAACATTAAAAGTCAGTTTTAATCATTATTTTGTTTTTGAGGAAGATTAGCCCTGAGCTAACATCTGCTGCCAATCCTCCTCTTTTTGCTGAGTTTTAATCATTATTAGATATTTTAGCCATACAAAAAATACATAGTTCTCAACTCTCATTGAGTGGGTGATGAGATGCTCATTAGAAGGATGCGCATTGGAATCGCCTGGGGAGCTTTTCAAATGACCGAACCAACTGAATCTGACTCTACAGTGATGGGGCCCAGGCGTCTGTGTTTTTAATAAGCTCCTGAGATGGGTTGAGAACCACTGGTAGAAGATAGTATTTTTAAATAACAGGTTTACTCTCCAGCCAGCTTAAGCAGTAATCTCTCCCTGGTAACATTTCCCTCCCTGGCCCCAGAGGTAATCACTAGCCTAAATCTGGTGTTTATTGTTCCCATCCAAACGTTTAAATGTATGTGTGTTTGTAACCCCAAGCATACATGGTATAGCATTTATAAGTTTTAAAAATTTCGCAAAATGGAATTATGTCGTAAGTATCTTTCTGAAACTTTTTTTGCAAAGATTTATTCATATTGATACATGTAGTTTTAGTTCATTTTCACTACCATATAGTATTCTATTGTATAAATATTTTTAAAAAAATTTATTTTGAAGTGAGCCAGTGATTGTACCATTTTAACAGAAGCATTTCCATTTTTGGGGTGTTTTCTCCCAATTTTGTCCTCATGCATACATATTTAAATAGTGATAATTCCATTATAACTCAATTTTGGGTTTTTTTCCCCATCTCATATTATGTCATGAACTTCTTTCCATGTTTTCACGTGTATAATGATTATTTAATCAACTCTGTAATTTTCCTTCATGTTTCTTTATCATAATTTACCTAACTCTACCCTTTGTATATTTTGAGGGATGGAGCTGGTGAGGCTGTAAGGAAGATTTGGGGGTATGTAGCTTACGAGTTTTGTTGAATTGCTTCCCTAGGATAACTTTCCAGGAGAAGGGTTATTGAATCAAAAGCCTTGAAAAATTTTAGAATTCTTGATACATTTTGTTATATTGTTTTCCAAGCACACTTTTACCATCTCTGGGTTAACGTTGGATGATTCTGTTTCCTGGGAGAATATAATGTTAGGAGTGCTTCTTTTGGAGAAGGCATGCTCTTGGTTCCAAATTCTTAGAAAAAATCAAACACTGAAAAGAGTTCCCAGAATTGAAGCTATTTAAAAATAGACTAATGTAGAAGACTAAATGGAATAGCAAATATACAAGCAATACCAAATACATTGGATAGTCAGCTGATTCCAGATGTGACTTTACAATGATAATTGAAAATCCCATACCTATGTTGCCTAACCTCTTTACTAAACCTCAGGCTCCTCATCTGTTAAATGAGGTTATCATAGAAATAATCACAATGAGTAGCACAACAACATTTTTACAGTCCTTATCATGTGCTAGACACTGTTCTAAACATCTTTCATACACTAGCATTCAATCTTCATAACCCTATCATATAGGCATTATTATTTTTATTCTTACTTTATAGTTGAGGAACTGAGGCATAGAGAGGTTAAATGACTTTTCTAAGGTCAGATAGCTAGTAAATGGCAGAGCCAGAATTCTAACTCAGACAGTCTGGCTCCAGAGTTTATGTTCATAATCACTAAATAAATAAGATAGTCTGAATGCCTAGCATATAGTAAATACTCAATAAATGCTTGCTATTATTGTTATTATTATGTGTTTAAACAAAAACAACTGAACTAGTATAGAGAGTGGCAGAATTGATTTTAAAACTCTAAAACAGGGTCAATGAGTGGAAGTTTCAGCAAGGCAAGTTTGGACTCAATAGCAGTAGTGCACCCTTGGGCACTGGACATGAACAAGGAGAGGCTGAATGGCCACTTGTTAAGAATGTCGTAGACAAAATTTCTACATCAGGTGAGTGGCTGGACTAGATGACCTCTAAGGCACTGTCCAACTATAGGATTCTATGCTTCTAGGCAGAGTCTTATGTTCTTTTTCCATACAGTAAAGCTTCATTTGTTTTCTTTAATATTAGTTTCAGTTTATGAACCTTGTTGATGTTGTTTTCCTTGTAATTATCTGAATCATTCGCCAAGGAGAGCGTGCCTTTGTAGTTTGTGCAAGCCTTTGGCAGTCTCTTGTGTTGTAATGTTTGATGTGTTACAACACCTGAACATTGTAATGATGGGTGCTGGGGAAACCGACATACAAGCGTGTAGGTCACTGTGCTAAGGTGATCAGCCCTCCTGGGCAGGCATCTACAGGGTTACCGTCACTTGGTTGAATATTGTTTGGAGTCTGACACCTTTAACAATCAAGACAACATGCAGGCCCATGAAATCATCATATGGGGCTTTAAGTGTTTACACTGAAGAATTATGAGATATGATTGTGGATGTGAATTGATGTCACGCCTATAACAGCACAGTCTGTAAGTGACTCAGGGGAGTTCCAATGAGTTTCCTGCTGGGAAGGCGAATTGTTCCCTGGATGAACATAGTAGTTTTGCTCAAGTCGTGGGGAAGCCACACCTGACCTCATGATTTATTTTCCCTTTGGATTTCAGCCTAGGCAATTTTTCTGTCTTTACCATTACGTCTTAAGCAATCCTTCAGGACAATGCAAAATTTCGTATCCCAACTTCATGTCCTGTCTCCAACAAGGGTAATTTAAAAAGCACAGTTAATTCTGTTACCAAGAGGTTGATGATGGGAGTCCATAGCAAGTATACTGGACTGGCTCGGAGAGTCAGTACTTGGAAAACAATTCCTTCTTGGCTATATGTCTTTGTCTTTGATCTAATGTTTTATGTTGTGCTGAATGTGTAGTTACTATGGAGATAGATGAGAATAGGCATAGAGTTTTGGGGATCAAATTGTCAGCAAATGTGCTAATATAAAAATTGAATGTGGAGTCAGAAGGAAGGTGGACAAAGGCTTTCAAAACAGTATTAGGAGATTTAATCAATAATGTAAAGGGGAATGAGAAAGCCAGAGAGCAGATAGGACTTTACACATTAGATTCCGCAAAATCTTAGATAAATGATTTGAAATGATCATTTTTGAATCAGCATCACTGAAACACACAATTTACCTTATAAGGAAAATAATATCTTTTTCTTTCCCAAGGAAGATTAGCCCTGAGCTAACATGTGCCAATCCTCCTCTTTTTGCTGACGAAGACTGGCCCTGAGCTAACATCTGTGCCCATCTTCCTCTACTTTATATGTGGGATGGCTACCACAGCATGGCTTGGCACGTGGTGCCATGTCCACACCCGGGATCCGGGCCGGCAAACCCCAGGCCATGAAAGCAGAACGTGCGCACTTAACCGCTGCGCCACCGGGCCGGACCCGGAAAATAATATCTTTTTATTTAGTGGGATTCGGCTATTTTCAACATTAGTGATAATTCTCCTAAAACAAAAGTTGTTACAGGTTGGCTTCTATTATCATGGTACTTTCATGCAAACAACTCATGTATTTATCCATAAGAATATTCATACTTTGTATTTAACTTAGAAACACTGTAACTCGAATTAAAAAAAATTTTTAAACGCCAATTTATTTTGCGTAAGCTAAGGTTTGCTTTCTAATCTGACCAACCAATAAACAATTATGAGCATACATTTGGGGCATCTTGCTTTTGGGAACTTCAAAGAAGGTGGCAAGCTGTCTGGCAGGAATTACGAGTGTCATTATCCTTGTGTTATTCATAATGAATCCAATAGGATGAGGGCGGTGTCTCCAGTCACCCAGGAACTTGAATTAGAACCCTTAAGATTCAAATGGCAGCAGTGGGCAATCAGGGTCACTGCTTTTTTGGAATGTAAGTAGCATTTCTAAAACGAACATGTGTTATTTACATACATAAAGCAAATATTGAAAGATTGGCTTAGGCTAAAAATACTCAAGGTAAAGTTGTAGTACTGGATAGTAAAAGAATGAGTTCATATTGTGGACTTTTCAAAACAAAAAAATTCTTTTAATCACGTCTATTTAAGATGAAAGTCATTTTTTGATTCAAATAAAACAGAAGGGAGTTGCCAAAAAAGTTTGTCCAAGAAATAATAATTGTATCTTATAGACAAGTACCAATCTCAGTTTACAATATTACTCTTAAGCAAATAATACTTTGACGACATCTTGCTGCATTTTAGAGACTGTATAGTTAAATATGAAATTTGAAAATTGCTTTGACATATTCTATTTTGTGTAACATTTTGAAAAAAGTATCATGAACAAGGCAGTAATATTTATCTACAAAACAAGGCAAGGAGATTGCATTTAGAATCTTCTTCTGGTAGGTTAGTTGAACAAACGAAACTTTCGTCTAGAGCTAGAAGTTGCCGTTGGTCCTGTCCAGGGTGAAGCCTTGCGTAGGGACAAGGTGCCAAATTTGGAAAGGAAAAAGGGACTGTCTCTTCTCTCTGCTGGGGAAGGAAGCACAGAGTGATTGAGGCAGCCTGAATTTCCGCCTCCTATTTGAAAAAGTCCTTCTTGTACTGGTCTTTCTCTGCCTTTAACCCCTTCTGTTGTGAGAGAACCCTGTCAGAGGGTTACTTTAGGGAATACAATTTTTTAAAACGCAGGGAGGGCTGCTCTGTAAACATGACAAGTATGGATGGCATGGAAGTCTTGATATTCTTCTGAGTCCTGAGAGTTATAGCCGCAGAAGATGAGGCCTGTAAGGTCAGTGGCCTGCCTGCTGAGATGGGAGCAGCGGTCAAGGGAAGTATGCCCAGTGCCGTGTGGGGGCAAAATGCCTCTTCACCACTTTGGCGGCCTCGCCCTGCTGACCCCTTTCTCCCACCCACCCTCCCTCCTGTCAGCCCCTACTTGGAGGCTGCCCATGCCCCTGGCAGGAAAGGACAGGTTTCTCCTCTGCTCACTTTGCTAGGGTATAAATTCCTCCTGTGAACAGACCTTTTGCGCCAAATTCTCCTGCGACTCCACCACCATGTCAGACACTTAATCCGTGATTCAGGCACAAATCAAAGGATTTGGAACTTCAAGAGACTTTGAAGACTCGAAAACTCCCAACTTCCCATTTTACTCGTGAAGAACTGAGACCACGTGAGAGCCACAGAGCTAATGAATGCCAGAGACATGGGACAAGAACCCGAGGGTCTGGAGCAGGATTCTTGCAGATGTCATTTTCTCAGGTCTGCGGGCGAGGCCTCCAGCCAGTGCTCATTCCTATGTGTGGTTACTAAGCGCTGTTGGTAGGAAACATAATTTTAGATGGGGTGATTTGGGGCTTCGTATTTAAAGAAATGAATCTTTGAGAGTCTGTCATGTGCAAACGACTGCCAAACAATTCTCTTCACACTGTTTTCTAAAACAATCATCGGCCCCACAGCTTTTCCTTATTGGGATGTGTCCTTAACTGAACTCCCGGAGATTAAACCCTTCATCTTCCATCCCTTTGAGTGTCTCACTCACACACTGAGGAATCTAAATTTGGAATCCTGAATTCTCTGGCTCGTATTTAAAGATGATTCCCTTTCTATTAGATATTCTTTATCTGAGCCTGAAGACTAGACAGCTGAGTATTCATTTAATGGGAAGACCTAAATTTTGTCCCCTGCAGGCATCCTGCCCAACTTACACAGTGGAAATCCTTGCAACTCTTTCTTTCATTTGGGCTGAGATGTCTTGTGTAGTCACAGTGAATTTATACAAAGCAAAGAAGATTCAGGAAGCAGAATAGACTGACAAAAACACTTCATTATTAGCATCCTGGAAGCAAATTGCATTGCTTTGGTTCTGTTCTCCATAAATACGTAGAGGAACAGATTGCAGGTACTGGCTCTGTGAAAGTTTTAAGCAGGTGAATTTTTACAAAATTGTGCATCTACTATGTGCCAGACATATTTTTCACATGTTCTTTCATTCAAGGAAATGCTTTATTCTCCTTCTGGGTAATATCTATCCTAAAAATTTATTCTTGGAAAGGATTTGATGTTGGTTATTTATATTTTAGTTTATGCATTTATTTACCCAGTAAATATTTTTTGAGCAGCCACTGTGTACCAGACATTATGCTAGGTGCTTTGTTACAATAGGGAGAAAACATTAGACAAATTCATGCCTTTATGTGTTAGATTAGTGAGGGACACAATATAATGACATGAGCAAATGTGAGATAAGAACTTGAAAGGCACTGTGAAGGAGGTGTACAAAGTACTAGGAGACGGGGATTCGTAAGAGCCGAGGAAAGCTTTCCTGTAAAATGATGCTTGAGCAGAAATGTGATGGAATTGGAGTTATCAGGGAAGGAAAAGTGAGTTGAGTCAAGAAAACAGTATATGCAAAAGCTTTGTGATAGTGGAGTGTCATGGAGTACAATATGGATTAAAATTTCTGCTCTTGCTGTAATGAGTGAATACGTTTGACTGGAGTTAGAAGGGAGAGAGGTAGACTGATTAGGACGTTGTTAAAAGAGACAAAGCTTGGCTAAAGATGGTGGAGAAGACGGAGGGAAACACAATTCTGACAGGATTGGGGGATGGTTTCAGCATGGAGGTGAGGGAGAGGTAGGTGTCATGGATGACTTCCGGGTTTCAGGCTTGTTCAACTGGATGACCAGTTCACTGAGATAGAGGTCCATGGAAGGAAACCAGGTTAGCAGGATTGGTGAGTGTGGGGAGTGGTGAATTCACTAAGTTTGGGCACCTTAGAGAACCTCAAGAGGACAAGGTGAGTTGCCAGTTGTATTATCAAGTTTGAAGCCCTAGGAGACGTTAGTTTGGGCTGGAGATAGAAATTGGTGAGTCATTTCTGTATGATAGTAATGAAGAAATCGAGTAGAGGTGAGATCAGCTGGGAAAAGAATATTTTGGAGTGCATTTAAATAAATGCTTTGCTCTTTTCTGGGCATGAGCCTTTTAAGCCTTGTGCAAGTACAGAATAAATTGCTCTGATTCCTGATCAAGGAAGACCTTGAACAGGTTTTAGAGCAGGTGGACAAACTTATGAATTTGGTAGAAATGTCCCTAAAGTGATGCCACATAGGCGGACCCTTCTGAGCTTGTTCAAAAGTTGGCCAAAAATACATGAAAGATATTTTTCACATCTTTAGGAAAAATCCCCTTTTAGCTGTCTGCTTGGGAGGCAGATGGTGCCTACGGAGAGAAGGGCAGGTGAAAAGCCGAGGCCTATAGAGCAGATTAAATGCAGTACTGTGCTGGCCAATAAACTGATTAAATGATCAAAGATGTGCTTTCCATCTAAAGCAGCTTGAAGATGTTTTTTCTGTGAAGACTGAATTAATCTAAAACTTCTCTACTGGCTTCTAGAGAGTTGAAAGTGTTGGTTTCCTCGTGTGTCCAGGTGTTCGCATTCCTTCAGAATGTAAGCTTTCCCGGCCATCACAAGGAGGAGGGCTGTGGCTCTTCCTGACTCCCCAGCCTGGGTCCCTGTATCCTAGGGTACTCGCTGGGGCCTTATCTGTCAGTAAGTAATTGAATAGTCCTTCCTTGATTTGTTAGTTTTGAGTCAAGAAATTATCCTTTCAGATACAACGAAGATTTATTATCCACAAATGTGCTAGGCATTGTGCTGGATGTTTTCACCTTTATTATCTCATTTAAGAACAAAGAGGTATTTATTAGGTGTCTCTTACATGTTCACTATAGTACTAGGCACTATGAAGAATAGAAATAGGTAAGATTAATGTTTTCTTCCTCAGGGTGCTTATGGTTTGGTTGGAATGAAGAGACAAGAAACCAGGAAACAATTAGGATACACGTAAGTGCTTTGTAGGCAAGAGTAATCCCAGAGGGCTGCCTGGAGGAGGTAGGAATTGAGTGGGCTTCGAAGGAGGGAGGGGGTTTAGAGAAGCAGAATGGGGATGGGGAGGGGACACCCCAAGTGGAAGGACAGTCTGAGAGGATGCCAAGCTTAGTAAAGCCCAGGAAAAACAGGAGCCCGGCTGCCAGCTGGAGCTACCCCAGCAGAGCCCCTTCCTGAACGATCTTGGTGCTGAAGCTGGCATTTAATGTCTGCAGCTTTTTCAGTCAACCAGGTAGAGAAAACTCATTGAAATTTTTCCTTTTGTAGAATATTTGGGAAAATACAAAAGAGTATAAGAAATAAAATTTAAATTACGCACTATTATTATTAACATTTTGGTGTATAAGCTTCTGGAAAATCTTGTATGCATACAGATGGACAGACTGACATGCACAAAATCAACCAACAGCTCCCTGAAAATAGCGTTTTCTATGGTACTATTCTATTCTCTTCTGTCGTCATAGCCGCTCAGGGGAGGACTGTAAATAAGAATATTGATTGATTTGCGAAGTACAAAGTATTTCCACACAATGAACACTACAAAACTGTTTTAAAAAGATGAAAGGGAGAAGTAGATAATCTGTATGTACACGTTCACAGAAGGAATCCTATCATATATTATTAGGTGAGAAAGGCATGTTACAAAACATTATTGAAGCATATCCATTTATTGGCATTATTTTAATTTTTAAACAACATATTAGAAAAATGAATAATGATATTTCCATTTAAAAATTACGGGTTAGACATTTTTCCATATTAAACATTCTTCAAAAACAATTTTTATTGGCTACATAATGTGTCATCATGTGAGTGTACAACAGTTTATTTAATCCTCCCTTTGTTGTTCCAGTTTTTCATGATTATATAATCTCACACACACACACACACACACACACACACACACACACACACGCTTTTAAAGTATAGATTGCTATAATAGACCTATTGAGTCAAGGGAAATAAAAATGTTTGAGGTTCTTGCCAAATTACTTTCCAGAGAGGCTGCCAAGATTTTTCATTTGTACCAACAGTGTCTGAAAGTACAGGTCTCATTGTACTCAAAGCACTTTAAAATTCCTTTTGAAAGTTAATAGGAAAAATAATGTTTCATTGTCATCTTTTTTGCCTCATTTATATTGCTAATAACATCCAAGATTTTTGATGTTTACCAGCCACTTACATTTTTATTTGAATAATTTAATTCTTAACTTTTACCTATTTTTCTATTTTATAGTACGCAAAAAATTAATAGACTTTATTTTTTTAGTGCAGTTTTATGTTTACAGAAAAACTGAGCGAAAAAATACAGAGATTTCCCATATATCACCTTCATCCACTCTCCTCTCAGTTTCCCCTACTATTAGCATCTTGCGTTAGTGTGGTATGTTTGTTACAACTGATGAGCCAATATTGATACATTATTGTTAACTAAAGTGTATAGTGGCTTCACTTGTGGTGTTATACGTTCTACGGGTTTTGACAAATGTATAATGACATGTATCCAGTATTACGGTATCATGCAGAACAGTTTCACTGCTCTTAAAAATCCTGTGTGTCCCCCTATTCATCTTCCCTCTCCCATAACCCCTGGCAACCACTGATCTTTTTATTGTCTCTGTATTTTGTCCTTTCTATGACATCACATAGTTGGAGTCATGCAGCATGTGGAGTTTTCAGACTGGCTTCTTTGACTTAGCGATATGCGTTTAAGATTCCCCATGTCTTTTCATGGCTTGGTAGCTCATTTCTTTTTATGGCTCAATACTATTCCATTGCCTGGATGCACCATGGTTTGCTGATTTATTCTCCTGTCGAAGAGTATCTTGGTTGTTTCCAAGTTTTGGCAATTATGAATAAACCTGTTGTAAACAGTCATGTACAGGTTTTTGTGTGGACGTAAGTTTCAACCAATGTGGGTAAATACCAAGGAGTGGGATCGCTGGATCATATCGTAAGAGAATACTTAGTTTTGTAAGAAACTGCCCAACTGTCTTCCAGAGTGGCTGTACCATTTTGTATTCCCACCAGCAATGGATGAGACTCGTTGTTGACAGCATTTTTAAAAATTTATTCACAGCAACAACAGTTTTTTAAAAATCTATGCATACGCTACTTGTCTGTGAAGAAGAACCTCTTGTTTCTCATACATGGAGCAGAGGTGTTTTGTTTTTTTTTAATGTCAGCTTATTGATTGTGTTCTAAAACTCTTTTTCAGTGGATAGAGTTTTACTTCACTGTGAAGGATCTGCCTGTAGTTGACTTCCTCCAAGATTCTATTTTTGATGTTGGATGCTTTGAATTCTTGATTGTAATAGTAATCAAGAATTATTTTCTAAATTTTAACAAGTTCATATGCTGCACTCAACAAGATCGCATAGAACACGTTAACATTTTGCTGTGTTTGTTACGCAACAGTAAAGTCTTTCACCAGTCAATTTTGCATGTAGGCATAATTAACTTCAGTGGGTAAAACCACCACAAAGACTTGGAGTGTCCTCTGCCGAGTTCTTTTTAGGTTCATGCAAAATATTTTGTTAATGTAAATTTAAGATTACTTATCTAAACATTCAAAAGAAAGACAATGAGACCTTTAACGTTGTCAGTGCTGGCTCGCCTGACCCCTCCTTGCCCCTGTACCTAGGCACTCCCAGGGCTGTACCGCAGAAATGAACTCATTTAATCATAGCCTTGTGAGCTAGAGGGACTCTCAAGGTGCTTTAGCTCAGCCACAGGCCTGACCTGGTTTAAGTTGCCTCCAACAAACGATGCTCGCCCTAATCCCTCAGAATTCCAGATACGCTACTCTAGTGAGGCAGAAAGGCTCCCAAGTTTTTTCTCTTTCCATACATTCTTCCTTGGGTCAAATCAAACTTCTTTACCTGCAGTTAGAAAGCCACTTCTTTGTGTTTTTTTATTTCAGAACCATCCATGAGCATTTCTCTTGGAAGTTGCTAAGAGAGTAGATCTTAAATGTTCTCACCATAACGACAACAACAAAAATGGTAATTATGTGAAGTGAAGGGTGAGTTAACTCACTTATTGTGGTAAACGTTTCACAATATATATGTGTATGAAATCATCACATTGTACACCTTAAACTTACACAATGATATATGTCAATTATATCTCAAGAAAGCTGGAAAAAATGTAAATCCTTTACAAACATGAAGACAGGTTCCCTTTGCCTCTGACTTTTGTGTCATCATTCTTAATTATGCCTTTCTTTTTAAAAATTTTTCGGTGAGGAAGATTGTCCCTGAGCTAACATCTGTGCTAATCTTCCTCTACTTTGTATGTGGGATGCTGCTACAGCATGGCTTGATGGGCAGTGTGTAGGCCTGTGCCTGGGATGCAAACCAGCCAAACTGGAGTGTGCGAACTTAACCTCTATGCCACCAGGCCGGCCCTGATGCCTTTCTTTTTATTTCTGGCTTTTTCTTTGTTCTTGAACTATATACTTGTATCTTTCTAGACAATTCAATTAACATTTACAGAGTACCTACTGTGTGCCAGGGGCATTGGGCTAAATTCTAGGAATCCCTTTAAGGAACCATCAAGGACAGGAGGTGGCAAACTTTTTCTTTAAAGGACCAGATAGTAAATATCTTAGGTTGGGGGTGCTATACTGTCTCTGTCACACTACTCAACTCTGCCTTCGTAGTTTGAAAACAGCCATAGACAGTAAGTAAACAATTGGGCATGGCCATGTACCAATAAACCTTTTTTACAAAACAGGTGGTGGACCCCTGATCAAGGAGATCACGGATACTTCCGAAACAAATTAGAATACACCATAAAGAGTACTGTTCAGCAACAGTATCAATGTGGTAAGCGAACTCTATCAGCGTGTGAACAGCTTTCTACTGGAAGGGAGCGCAGGGAATAATTCATTTTACTTGGGGCTGCTCAACAAGTTTTCATTTAGGAGGTGACTTTTAGGATTTAAAGGATTCCAGGAGGGAAAAAGGATTTCAAAAGGAGAATTCCAACTAGTGTGAGCAAGGGATGTGAGCATGAGAGAACATGTCACGTTTGCGAAGTCTCGAGTTCTCCTTTTGTGGCTAAAATACAGTGTATTTGTGGGAAGATGGGGAAAGCCGCGCTGGAGCCAGACCATGCAAGGCCCTGAGGCTACCCTCTGGGAACTGGATTTTAGCTGTGGGCAAAGATGGGGACACAGCCAACTCTGTTTAAAAATGGAGGGGCGGCCCAGTGGCACAGCGGTTAAGTGCGCACATTCCACTTTTCAGCAGCCTTGGTTTGCATCCCGGGTGCGGACATGGCACCGCTTGGCAACCCACGCTGTGGTAGGCATCCCACATATAAAGTGAAGGAAGATGGGCGTGGATGTTAGCTCAGGGCCAGCCTTCTGCAGAAAAAAGAGGAGGATTGCCAGTAGTTAGCTCAGGGCTAATCTTCCCCCCCCCACCCCCAAAAAAAAGGGATTGCCGAAGTCTACACCATGTGGAGGGAGTTTTGGGGTGGGAGACAGTGGAGGCAGGGAAACAAGTTATACACCCATTCCTGTTGTCCTGGTGAGACAGGATAAGGGCCTAAACTGAGGCAGTGGTTTTGGTATAGAGAAGAGAGATGTTACGAGGATGAATTGACAAGTCATGTTGACTGAATGGTTGTTTCCAGAACTCTGGGATGGTCAACTGGGTGGTTGTGTCCAGTCATTTAGTGCTCAGATTTTCTCCCAGACCCTGCCCTTTCCTTGCTCTGTATCGCAGAGAGCTGATCCTTGCAAACTATAGTTCCCAGCTCCCTCGCCTACTGGCGTCTTGTTGGGCACAGCCACGTGGGAGGGGGGAGACAGAGAGAAGCCAAGATGTTTCTCCCATCTCTCCCTGTTCCTGTGGCAAAAGCAGCAGCAGCTGCGTCTCCTTTGTACATCGAGCTCCTGCTGTGGTCCAGGGTTCCAGCTCCCACCTGATGGCCTTGGCTCTTGGGCACCGTAACACCATCTCTTCTGTGTTTCTTCAGCCCCGGGGGTGAGAATGTCTTCCTGCCATTGCTAATCTCTGGGAGGCCTCACCTTCCTCTGTTTTCTCCCTCAGCTTCTCTGATATCTTTTTAACCACTTCCGCAGGTTAAATTCCTTCAGTTGAACTCCCTAGCATAGGTTCTATTTTTCTGACGGACCCTGGCTGAGAGAGGTAATGGTTAAGAGTTGGGCAGTGCAGAAGATTAAGGTAGAAAAGGAAGATAATTCCATTTTCAATCTGTTTCTTAGTTTGATATGAGGTTCCTATTGTGCTATAATGGCCTTCATGCTTTCTCCCTCTAGTCCTTTTTTCACAAAACTGGTCAGAGTAATTTTTTAAAAAGCCAAATAGATCATATCATTCCCTGCTTAAAACCTCCCAGTGGCTTTCCATTGTACCTAGAATAAAAGCTAAACTCCTTACCTAGGTACATGAACCTCTACCTGCACCTGCTTATCTTTATGTCCTCATTTACCCTGCCAGCCACATTGGCTCTCTAGCTGTTCCTCAGACTCACCAAGTTAATTTCTGCCTCAGGGCCTTTGCACTTGCTGCTTCTACTGCTGGGAATGCTCTTTCCTCAGCTCTCCTCATGTCTTCCTGCAGGTCTCTGTTTTTGTGCCACCTCTTCAGATATACCACCACCATTCACCTCTGTATTCTGGTTTTTGCTCTTCATCAGATGTATGAAATTATAGCCTTTATGTCTTTCTAATTCTTTCAAGTTAGAGGGAAGAAAATTTTGCCTTGTCTGCCTTTCTATTCTCAGCACCTGTATAGGGTCTGGCATACATTAAGGGCAGGATGAATATTTGCTGATGAATAGATGAATCATTATTTTACCTTTACAAAGTCTTGTATAGCAGAGGTGCTTTGTATATTTTATTTTTATGACTTTACTTATTTGTTTTTATTATTTTACTTCTATGTTTTCTTTTCCTGAAATGCTCTCTCCCATTCTATCTTCACTATTCAGTTTTGTTTGTTTGTTTTTGTTTTGGGGGGTTTTTTTGGTGAGGAAGATTTGCTCTGAGCTAACATTTGTTGCCAATCTTCCTCTTTTTTTTGCTTGATGATTAGCCCTGAGCTAACATCTGTGCCAATCTTCCTCTATTTTCTATGTGGGTTGCCACAGCGGCTTGACAAGTGGTGTAGGTCCATGCCCAGGATCCAAACTTGCGAACCCAGCCCACTGAAGCGGAGTGTGTTGGACTTAACCACTACATCATGGGGACGGCCCCATTCACTATTCATTTTTCAAAACAGTTGGAATCCTTTCCTCTACGAAACTTTCCCTCCCTACTCCATACAGAGCATTGACTCCTCCCTCCTGTGGGTTCCATTGTACCCTGGCAAGACTGACATTTTATTGCACTGATTTAATATTCATCTCCTTTTCCTAGATAGCAACCTCTTAAAGGAAAGCTGAGATCAGGAATGTCACTTCTATAGCTTCAGAATCTAGAGTAGTGCCTGACACATAGTTGCAGTCAGTAAATTTTTGTTGAATGAATGAATGAATGAATGGAGTAGCAGATACAGGAGACTCTTTAATTCCACATTTCTATTTTTCCATACACAGTGGCTCACTGGGAAAGAAAAATGGTTTCATATCTGTAAAATGGGGATGACAGTACCAACCTCACTCCATTTGTGGGGAAGATTGAGATCATGGAATGAAATCTCTTGGGAAGTTGTAAGTATAGTATAAACAAAACCCATCATTCCTAAAGTATGGGGAAAGGGCTTCTTCCACAGACAAGGATGCATCCTGATCTAAGTAACAGTTTTACCTGAAACTTGTCTATAAGAAACCTTCACATTTCTAGAATTTTCAGGATGACTTGGGAAGAAGGTGTCCTGATGGAAGTAGGGTTGAGATAGAGTTCACAGAAAAAGAGGGAGAAGTCCTTAGGTGAGCATGCCTGGCTTTTTAGAGGTTTGGTTGATCCTGGCAGGAAGGCCTCATACTGCGTCCGCTAGGGATGGATCCACAAAGCCCCTAAGCAAGAGAAGAACACACTCGGGGAGGCCCTGACCCCACAGCTAGATCAGGTGTTGGGCCAAGATGGCCAGAGCCGTGTACAGCGCCCATCTGTGCCTTCCCTTTCCCGTGTGAACCCGAGACCCCAGCCCAGCACCCTGAAGGGCCAATCGTCACCTGAGCACTGGAGTGTTGGGTCCTGACAGGTGCTGCCTTGCTCTGGTGCCTTCAACTCCTCAACTCCTGCATCTGCAACTTAGAGAAGCATCGGGTGGAGTAAACATGTGTGACCCCTCTTTCTGCCCGCAGTCTTTATCCTTTGCTATTCTGCAGTGCCTTTTGGAAGCCGAGGGTCTGTTTTGTCTCCAGCCCTATTTTGCACTGTGTCACTGAGTACCTAATTTACTACCTATTAAGCAAAGACTAGAGGGAGAAACAGATTTTAAAACATTTAAGAGTATTTAAGTGCCAAAGTGCTTTTTCTAAGGATGAAACCAATGACAGGATGTTGGTTTTCATCCAAGAGTTCCTAGAAGACAAAAGCCATCCATGAGAACACATCTGGATTGAACCTGGGGGCACAGTGGGTGGGGACGTTGGGTTGAACTGGGGGCCTCTATGTAAAACCAATCGTGGCCTCAGAATTTAAAATTAAGTCATGGTGTGCAGGGGTACCTGCCCCCTTTGTGCTATCCATACTGCCCTCCCATGAAGGGGATCTTAGCATCATTTCAGACATATTTTTACTTCAGACACTTTTTAAAAATCCCAGTTCTATCAAAACAATTATGGATATTTTTGCTGATGCACAGAGCCAAGTTTTAAAAGAAACCCAAGTAGACCTTAAAAAAATTAAAAGGAATTAATTACCTGCTTAGCCCAAGTGCCCGCCTTTTAAAAATTTAGTATTCTAAGAAAAGATATGTGAGTGGCTGGCATATGAGCATTCGTTGCTCTTCTCTGCGCTCTCCTATTTCTGTGCTCCTTCTTGTTTTTTCTTTTAATAGCATTTCGTATTTAACTGCATGTTTCCACATCCATCTCCCTCATTGGACTTGAGCTTATCTGGGACAGAACCGAGTCTCACCCAGCTTGGATTCATCATCACATCACTATGATATGAGTGTGCCTAGTGCAGAGTTGTTTTTCAAAAACTATTTGTTGAATGAATAAACATCATTTTTAGCGGTAGGCTTGTTGCAATCATAGGTACTTTACCTGCCACACAAGAGGGGCCACATAAAAACTGGAACGCCAGACTTATGACAAGGAAAGGTTTTTATTTCAGGTGACATCAGCTGGGAGATGAAAGTGAGCCCTCAGATTCGTCTTGTTTCCCCAAAAGATGGGAGGCCAGGGGTTTTGAAGGTTGTGAGGAATGTGGCTGCTTGTAGGGAGGAGGAGCCTGTGGGCTTGCTGGCTGGTGCTTCGTTTGGCCTTGTGAGGCTGTTTGCAGAGAGGAGGATGGTGGGATAAGGGAATCTGCAGGTGGCTGTCCTTGGTTTTCTGCCTCTGTGGCGGACGGCGGATTCTGGTGCCAGGAAGCGGAGGAGTAAGCAGGGAAAGGGGATGAGTGCTTTGGTTTTAACCCCTTATGTGCTAAGTTTAACGTAGGGCAACAGATATCAGGGCCAGTATCAGGCTTTTGTTTGGCTCTCAGCCTAATTAGATACTTTTAAATTCATAACAAGCACTAGCTCTTAATCAGATCAAAAGATGCTCCAGCTCCCTTTTAATAAAATAAATATGAATTAAAACTCTACTGAGACGCCACTTTTTCCTCAGTCATGTCCTTGTATACATTGTGCACACAGTGTCAACATTTTGTTAGTGGTATACACTAGTGTTACTTCTAGGGAAGGCATTTTGGCAACATGTACCAAAATTCCAAATGAACATACTCTGTGACCCAGGAATTCCACATCTAGAAATTTGTCTGATAGATGTTCTCCCACAGGTGACAATGATACATGTAAGAACAGTACTGTGGTGCTGTTCCCAGTAGCAAAAGCCTGGCACTGACCTAAACGTCCACCAGTGGGGGACTAGTTAAATAAATAATGACATATGCATACTGTAGACAGTCTAGTCCAGGGGAAAAAAAGAATAAGATAGCTCTGTATCTACTGATATGGGATAATGTTAAAAAAACAACATTCAAGATGGTGTGTAGGGGCCGGCCCCATGGATGAGTGGTTAAGTTCGCGTGCTCCACTGCAGCGGCCCAGGGGGTCCCTGGTTTGGATCCTGGGCGTGGACATGGCACCGCTCGTCAGGCCACACTGAGGTTGTGTCCCACATGCCACAACTAGAAGGACCTGCAACTAAGATATACAACTATGTACCAGGGGGGATTAGGGGAGATAAAGCAGAAAAAAAAAAAAAAAGATTGGCCACAGTTGTTAGCTCAGGTGCCAATCTTTTTTTAAAAAAAAGACAGTGTGTACAGTATGCTACCATGTGTTATTTAAGTGATGATAAGACAAATGACATGTTTGCATGTATATGCATAGCTATCTCTGAATGGACTTATAAAACCCTAGTAATATTGGCTGCCTCCGGTTCAGAGAACTGGGTCCATAGGTCACAGAGAGCTATGGTTTCTGTCACTGGCATCAAAGAAAGTCCTATTGACCTTCTTGTTTAACCCCTTACCATTTTGCCTTTGCTTTTAGAATTAAAAGTCCAAAATCCTTCCTATGGCCAGCAAGGTGCTTCACGACAGGAACCCCACCCTCCCTCCCCTGCCTCATCCTCAGCCCCTCTCCCTTCCTCTCTGCTTGGTCTCCTTTCAGTTCCTCAAACACCATTTTCTATTCCATTTTGAGGTCTTTGCAGATGCTGTTCCTCTGCCCAGAATACTTTCCCTTCATCCTCACCTGCCTAACTCCTAGTGGTCCTTGAGGCATCGGCTTGAGGCCACTTCATCAGAGTGACCTTTGCTACCTCCTCAGACTTGTATAGCCCCCTGATAGATGCTCCCATGGCACCCCAAACTTCTTTTTCTGTGGCAAACCCTTACAATTGCAATTAATAAGTTATTGGCCTGATGTCTGTTTTCCTCGCTAAGCCACAAGCCGATGTCTGTCTTGGTTACCTTTCCACACACGCCTAGCTCAAAGCAGGCACTCGTAAACACTTGTGGAAGGAAGGAGAGCAGGATGGAAGGAATGAAGGTGGGAAGGAGGAAGTAGGGAAGGTAGCAGGTAAGGGAGAGAGGAGAGAAGGAAGAAAGGGAGTAAAAACAGACGTTAAAGCTCTTTGTAGGCTATCCCTATGTGTGTTCTTTGTCAGTGGTTAGTTTGTAGGCTTGGTATTCTCAGATTTATTTGAAAATTATATTGTTAACTCCATGGCCTTAGAATTTATACTTCATAAAAATTGGGGATTTGGGTTTATAGTTTAGTGAAAAAAATTTATCACTGCCAATGTGTTTTTGTGTTAATTTAGCCTAGAAATCATGTTATTCTGAATATTTCTTGTTTTACCCTTGAGGGGCAGTGGCTCTTCAAACAGAAGGTAATAATTTCTATCTTTTATGGGTGGGAAAATATTTCAATACATCCATGTTAGGAGTTTAGGCGATTTTAATTATTCTACACATTTTTACATTGATGCTGCTATGTTTAATATGAATCAGATGGTCACTGGGTTGTACTTAGAATGAAATCAAGCTTCTTCCCCAGCCTCCAAGGTCCAGAAGGAGCTGGTTGCTGCCCATCTTTCTGCTCCAACCACGCTGGTCTTCTCAAGCCAGGATCATCTTCCCTCAAAGCCTGGTCACTTTTTACCTCTTCCAGGAATGCTGTCTTCATTCAGGTCTCTGCTCCAATGTCAGCAACTCAGGAAGGGCTTTCCAGAAACTTCCATCTGAAGTATGGGGGACCAGACAGGTTTTATGAGGCCTGAAGCTTATATAATTTGAGGAAAAGAATACAAAATTATGAATATAAAAATTCATACAAAAGTAAACACTTATTTAAAATAAGAAATGACAACAAAGGACAAAATTAAAGAGCTGACACATGCCCCAACCATTAGAAAAAGAACATATGTTTTTATCAATCAACTGCCTGAGATAATAATTTTTTACCCTACAATTTTGGCTACATACTCTTTGATCACCTCTTCCTGTGACAATGATAGTGTGATATTTTCTATACAGTGAATAAAAAGATAATGCAGTCTTCGCCATAGTATCATTGATTGATATGTCTTTTTATGATTGGCAGTTTACAAAAGTTTCTTTGAAAAGTTTCACTACTCATTATGGGTAATGTCAAGTAAATTTTTAGGATTGTTGTCAAAATTTGAGAAATTTCTATTAGGTTTTTTTAAATATATGAGCTCTAAGACTTTAGGGCATTTCAAGTGTTTTGTTTTTTTTATGGGGTGTGTGGTGTGCCAGTGTGTGCACGTGTGTGTGCATGTGTGCATGTGGGCCTCCACACCAGCATGCTCCCGTCCCTCAGGGGTCTCGGACGGAGCCTGAAGAGCTCTGAAACTGAAGTCTCATTAGCCTCACAGTCATTGCCCCCCTGTCTCTACTCCCCAGTTACTAGTTATCACTTCACTTGGTTTCTATTTTCCTCGGCACTTAACATAATCTGACAGCGTCTTAATCAAGCCCTTTCCTCTTTGCAGCCTGCCTTCCCCCACTGCAGTGTGAACCAGCAAGGATGAGGGTCCCTGACTGTTTTGTGCAGGCTGTGTCCCCAGAGCCTCTTACAGGCCTGGCCGAGGAGTGGGGCTCAATAATTTGATGAATGAATGCTAAATGGGATTTAATGTCAGTCTCTAGAATTTGTTCCTGGAACTTATGAATGTCGATTTTTCATAAGAGCCATTTAAATTAAATTTTCACATTCAGTGTTATGAGCACTAATTGTGCTAATAGGATAATCTTCTAAAGTGGCAGTTTTTACCTGATATCACAGTGTGTTTATTTCTTTGACTAGAAGTTTTGAAACGGTAACACCACAGTCTTTAGAGTTTGTATGGACCTCACATCTTTGACACAGCAGCTTTCAAACTTTCATGCTCCATTAGCTCCCAAATTAATTTTAAAACAAAATAAAATGAAACAATTGGCACCCTCATACATTTTCAAGTTATTAATTTCTTTAAATCATAAATTTAAATATTTGCAAAGGATGTAATTTCTAACTTGGTGTAAACTGTATTAATTGGAAGCAAAATACCAAATCAATTTGATTCCTGCCTTCATTGCTTTTATTTATTTATTTATTTTTTCTAAAGATTGGCACCTGAGCTAACAACTGTTCCCAATCGTTTTGTTTCCCCTGCTTTTTTTTCTCCCCAAATCCCCCCAGTACATAGTTGTATTTTTTTGTTGTTGTTGTGGGTCCTTCTAGTTGTGGCATGTGGGATGCCACCTCAACATGGCCTGATGAGCAGTGCCATGTCCGTGCCCAGGATCTGAACCCTGGGCTGCCAAGCAGAGCTTGCAAACTTAGCCACTAGGCCACGGGGCCGGCCCCTCTTCATCCCTTTTAAAAGTACATTAATGAGAGGCCGGCCCCATGGCGTAGTGGTAAAGTTCTCACACTCTGCTTAGATAGCACAGGGTTCACAAGCTCAGATCCCAGGCACAGACCTACACACTGCTGTCAAGCCACACTGTGGCAGCATCCACATAAAATAGAGGAAAACTGACACAAATGTTACATCAGTGACATCTTCCTCAAACAAAAAGAGGAAGATTGGCAACCGATGTTAGTTCAGGGCCAATCTTCCTCACACAAGCACAAAAAAATTGAAAAAAAATCAATGAGCTCTTCTTTAACAGTGGAAAATATTATAGTGTTTATTTTTCTCCCTTAAATCTGTATTCTCATTCCACTTCTTCTCCTCTCAATGTCATTTATTTTTATGCCTGAAAGTCTTCTATGGATAGACCGCTCAAACTTTTCTACAACAAAATATGTATATATATTTAAATTTAAATTTTAGAAGTTTTTTGTGATCACAGGCTCAAAGTATTAAAAATTTCTTCTGGATTGAGTTAATATAATCATTATTAATATACAGATCATCAAGAACATAAATGTTTGACAGATTTTGACCTGTAATTATGAAAAGTGAAATTTTATTAGAAATGCATTTCTCAATTAGATGAATGGAACTATTTTTTCAATTAGGTTATGTATCTACGTTTGCATCTTATTTATTGCTAGAATGAGACAGAGTTTAGCATCAATTCTATGTCTATCTTTTGTTTTATAAATCAAAACTCCGAGAAACTTTACTCACATAAATAAGCAGATGGGAAAGAAGACTATTTTCTGGGTTTTTGTTTTTGATTATTGTAGCTTTATTATAATTCTTTTTTCAATTTTATTTATTATTTTTTTTTAGTTGCAGTAACATTGGATTGTAGCATTATATAGCTTTCAGATGTACATCATAATATATTTTGAATTCTGTGTAGATTACATCATGTTCACCACCCATGAAACTAATTATAGTCCATCCCCTCAGAAGACTGTTTTGTTACAGCAGTATCTCTCAGCTGTCTGAACTCCTTCCAAGTTTTATATGAGAAATTGTATAATGATGTATCATCGGGAATTCCTGTTAATGCACTGTTAGCTGACGTGCCCTGCCTCAATTATATTGATAGCAAAGAACTAAGAACTTCCTCCTTGCAAGCGGATTAATCAATCATTAAAGTCAGTCACTTTCTCAACACCCTTGATTAGGAATCTCCCTGCGTTTGGGCCTCAGAGGTTCTTACATCTCAGGACAATCTCATGTTTCACAACGCAGTGTAGAAAGATTTGGGATGAGTGAAAAGTGTGCTTTTTAAAAATTTCGATGGTGGGGTGTGATTGTTAAAGGAGAGGTGGGAAGGAGAACCCACAGACAGCTGGACGTAGGTGAGCTTCAGGCAGATTAGTTGTAGGAAACAGTCCTTCCAAATCAAGTTGAGGGTCTGAAATTGACTTCCTTTAAGGGACCTCTGTGTACGAAGAGGAAAGTCTAGGAGTCACATCCCAGTTGGAAGGCCATCCATTCGGAACCTATTTCAGAATCAGGTTCCGAGGTGTACTTTGTAATGGTCACACTGCTAGCCCATAGCAGACCTGGGATGGTGCCAGGCGTGCCCCCACCACGCACCTTCCCCACTGCTCCCCTCTTACAGCAATTGGTGTTTTTCTTTAAAAATAAACAAATAAAACACTCAATTTAAATTAGCTCGTAAAGCTCCAGCAACTTCAGTCAAGATCAACTCGTGAGTAATCTGTAGAGGGAAAGGAGCCTTTGGCTCTGGAATGACACCACGTGAACTTCTGCAATCTGCAGTTTGTTCTTGAGATCTCTTCATTTAGGAGCTTCACATGGAACAACTGTAGTAAGAGGACCAAGGGTGACCAACACGATGTCTACCAGCAATTGCAAGGTTACGACTATTTACAGTCACATCCACCAAGCAGAAAAAGTAGGTAACACGCTCTTTTATCAAAATAAGCTAAAATTAAAATACAAATTCAGTGATTCAGTCTCAATTTAGCAAATATTTATTGAGTCCACCATGTGCCGACAATACACTGGCTGCTAGAGATTTTGAAATTAATCCTAAACTAATTAGCCTACTACAGGAAGGCAGGCACGTGGTGATTAAGAGCAGCAGACGCTGGGGCACCTCTGGCTTAACCCCTGCTCCATCCTTTTGGTTAGGTGGCTTTAGGCAAGCTCAGTTTCCTCTTCTGGAAAATGGAAATAATAGTATGTAGCTCATAGTGTTGTGGGGCTCAAGGAGATAGCCATGTAATAAACACTCAGGAAATGGTAGTTACTATCATTATTTTTATGCCTCTTTCTACTCCAGCAGCTGGCATGGTGTCTGCGCATAGGGGTAGACACTTGATAAATGCTATTGTCAACAAATAATTGGAAAAATAAAGGTTTTAATACACTACTCCATCACAAAGGAATTACATTGTAGGCAGAACAGGTTATTCTCAAAAGTCCAGTTTTATTTACAGTATTTAGTCCATTCTAAAGCTAAATATCTTTTAAAATATTTCTTTCTCCTTTCTACTATTCAGTGAAGTCATAGATCTCACTTTTAGACAGCTTTCTGTATATTCAAACATTTTTCCATCAATTTTTTTTTAGCAGAGTCTATGGGATAAGAACTATTGTAGGGTTTTAAAAATTATACAATATAGTTCCAGGAAACCCAAAAGTTTCCTAGAAATACATGGATCTAGTGGGAAAAACATGTCACATCTTTGAGAATTCACAGGTGGAAGTGGGAAACCAATGCCGTAGTGTCTTGTTGAGAAGAGAGTTTAAAGGACCGTTGAGGTTATATTATTGTAGAGCATTTTTCTTGTGCCAGCTTGATACTGGGGCAGTTCTCCCTGCTGTGGGGTGAATAGTACACGTTCCAGGCCTCCAGGGTCTTTCCTAGCATCCTCTTCTGTTTGCTCCCTTCTCCCTGCCTCTACTTTCCCTGCTCTGATTATTTCCTCCAGGGACGACACCTCCAGCGCCTTGGTGGGAATGTTGGAGGTAAGAGAAGACATGGCGTCTGGGAACGTGTGCCTTAGCGTAAAACAGCATTGCTGGAGCCCCACATCCTGTGTACTCGCATTGCTTAAGCTTTGGTTGTTTTGACATTCTTTACATTCACCTGGATCCTATTACTTTCTCTTAATCATTAAATAGGGTATTGGGTTATTAAAAATTGGAAACTTAAATAAAGCCTAGGAACTGGAGAGTATGCTAATTAAGCACTCTATCTGGTTCCATTAATCCAGTCCTGTGTGTGCTTGAGGAAATATATTTTAAAGTCTTCTTTAAAATAAATATCATTTTTTCTAATTATACTTCCTTTCACACGCAAAAAAATTTTTAAGCTGGTCTTTAGGTGAGGTTAGTTCTTTAGCTGATTTTGGTACTCCCCATCTCTTGTCCTGTTGGAAAATAGAAGCCCAGCTACTGATTGTACAAGCACTTGAAGAGAAGAATTAGGAATTTGTTTTGTTCTCTTTCCTAGCTCTGTTTTTCATTCCCCACACGCCTACTCCTGCCTACAAATCCAGGGCTACAGTCTTTCTTTCTAAAACCTGTTTCTGCCTACAGTGTACCCACTGTTAATTTACACAGCCCTGATTCATCTTGACTGTCATCTGCTTCCAACAGGTGAACACCTCCAGGCGGTCACCTGGAGACACTTTTCTGTAATAATACGCATGTTTCATGATGGTGGTATGTATCACCCTCATTTTCCAGGCATGAGATGTGACAGAATTCCAGTTTCTTGTCCTGTGTCCTTAGATATTTGTACTTTTTTTCCATGTTTCTTTTTATGTGTGTCTTAGCAATCATTTTTAGTTTTTCTAAACTTCTCGATGTTCCTCTAGATATTTTATTGCTCCTGTGGGTTTTGTTTCCTCTTCTAGTTTGTAACATAGTAATATGTTGTTCTGATAGTATATTAGTCAAAGATGATTTCTATGGGGCCATATAAATAAGGTAAATAATGAACTGTGAAACCTGCAGTTAAAAATATGGAAGTTCCAGGAAGAAAATTTTAACCAAGCAGGAATAAGCTGGCCAAAGGCTGGGTTTCGGACTGGCTATGTTTAGATAGGGGAGTGTGTCTTTTAGCATCCCTTCCTCCCTACCAGCAGCATCCCTCAGCTTCTCAGCTCGGTATTTTCATGTCTCCCAGTTTCTAATCAGGAAGAGAAGCAGCCCATGGAGGACGACCTTTGGGGTGTGTGCTGTGCTTGCCCTGTCTCTGCCTGTCTTTTAAACCTGACTCCGTCAGTCACAGGGTGGCTACATGTTAGTCATTATTATATGAGATGACTCACCCCCAGCCATAGTTGATTGGACCTGGAGAGAACATCTAATCCAAACTGCCAATCAGATTTGTTCTCCACAAATCCTGATTCGTTTTAAAACTTCAAGTTCAAGTTTGATCTAAAGCTCCCCTTCTCCTCTCAGCACACACGTGGCCCATGGCCCCAATGACTTGCGTGTGATTTTGTGTATTTGTGCATGTGAGTGATGGAGGGGTATGCAGTGTTCTCTCACAAGAGCCCACCTTCCTCCATGATGTACCCCTCCAGCATGGGAAGAGGGAGGAAGGAAAAGGGAAAGATGTCTCCTGAGGCAAAGTTGTAGTCTGCACTCCCAATGCACTCTTCTGCACTCTGGGAGACATGGGTGAGGCTCTTAAGGGAGTCAAGCCAAACAATACCTGGGGGAAACTTTTGAGGGATCCGATGACTCCAAACCTGAAGCCTCCCGCCATATTCCTCTGTGGCCAGTGCCTCTTTGCCTCATGCTGCAATGGTCCTTGATAAACCTGCAGTCTTCAATCTTGCACACCTTCCATGGTCCCAACTCTGGGGTGTAGGAGGAGGTGAGCAGCGTTGTGCTCTTTGCCTCTGAGGAAGTGGGAGTTTGAGGGGTGTTCACTGGCCCCTCTCCTTCTGATCGCACCACCGCACCTTTGGCCTCAATGCTCATTCCCCCGGTGGTAGCTTGAGATGGATCAGCAAGACCGTGCTCACCAGACATGCAACCAAGGACTGAGATGTATGGCTTCTCTTCCCCCCAGACGCCTACCGGCTTGGAGTGGTTCTGTTGAGTTCCCCTCCCTCAGCTTTGGAGAGGAGGCCAGTCCAGAGACCAGAGTCTCGTATCAAACCTTGTCTTTCCCCGCCAAAGGAACAGTCCTCCTCTTAGACCCTCTCACGACAGAACCTGGCAAACCAGTCTAGGCTCTCCAGCCCCTGGAAGGACAGGAGTTTCTGGTTAGCAGCTGGTCCCTCCTTTTCCAGCTCCGAGAATTTCTTAAGTTCTTTCAATACAGCACTAACACTGCTGTGATCTGTGCATTATTCTGCTAACATGAGGGGCAGGACTAGCTCTCAATCAGAAACCCACACCACCTGCCTACTATAGGTCAAAGAGTCTCTGATGCTTGCAGACCGAGTCCTAGCTATTATGCCATCAAACCAGTTCTTATTCATATATTTATAACTTTTCCCAATGACATGGATTTGGTAAGATTATTGCTTAAAGAAGTCAGTGTGTCCCAAAGGAATGACTCTTCCTGGTATTTTTCAAGTTCTGCTGCGTTAGTGGGACTTGCCCTCCAGAGACGGCTGACAGTTTGGTGATTTTCCTCCAGCAGAGCTCAGCAGCTTCCGTGTAGGAATGGAGAAAGTGTGCAGTAGGGTTGCTCCAAGGCTGGGCTTTTCAGGGAGCACGTGGCAGAGAAGAAGAGAATGAGGAAGTGAGGTGCTGGTGGGAAGGTGGTTAAAGTGACAAACTGTGAGGCTCAGGTTATGGAGCCCCGAGTGGCTCTCCACCTTGGCTGATCATTGGAATTGGCTGGGGAGCCTTTCAAAATATTGATGGTTGAGTCCATCCCCCAGAGCTTCTGATGTCACTGATTAAGGCAGTTTAGTCATCCTGAGCCTCAAAGGCTCCCCAGATGATTCTAATATTTAGCTAAGGTTGCAAAACATTGTTGTACGTAAGGGAAGGGCGTGAAATTAGATAGGCGCTGATAGATTGAAAAGGGATTGAAAGGTCAAGATGCTGGAGATCCCAGACGTGATAGGGCTGCGTTCAGAAGGGAGGCTGCCAAGAGAGCAGGATGGCAGGAGAGAAGGTGGTAACGAGTTTCAGGGTGGCTTCTGCTGAAGTGGACTGTGTGGGAGGTGAAGTCGTTGGTTAGGCCAGACTTCAGGCTGGCTCACCTTTGTGGATGGTTGTCACTTTCTGGGATACCGACTGGAGGCTGAGGTTGCAAAGAAAGCCTATAAGGAGGTGCTGAAGTCCTTGCTGACATTGGCGGAGGGCCCTGGGGTAGAAGATTGAAAGAACGAGGACAGGAAGAAGGAGCGTGTTTAGATGACATGAGCTGGAACTGCCCCTTCGCCTGCAGGGAGCTTTGGAGAAGGTAGCTGTACAGGAAAACTCAGGTTTCCACCTGTGAGTCTTTCTTTCCTGTGTCTGCTTTACTACTCACACAAAACCCTTTACTCTGGTCACCGGGTGTCCAGGGGGGTGGGGTGGTGGTTCCCCACACCAAGCAATTCTCTACGCCACCAGCTGGGTGTCCTACAATTTAACTCAGTCCTAACACGATCTACTTGGAGAGAGTGTCAGATCCCACAGGTTGAGATTAAGAGCTCAGTCCTACAAGGCTGTCCTCCCAGCTTCAGATGCCTCCGATGCCAATCGCAAGTCCGGGTTGTCACCTGTGCCTCTGATCAATCACCTATAAATTGGAGGTTCCCATGACCCCCTCCACAGGTTCAATAAATTTGCTAGAGCAGCTCACAGAACTCAGGGAAACACTTCCTTAGTTTTCCCAGTTTATTAAAGGACATGGTAAGGGATACAGATGAACAGCCAGATGAACAGATACAGAGGCGTGCGGTCTGGAAGGGTCCCAAGTATAGGAGCCTCTGTCCTGGTGGAGTGGGGTAGCACCACCTTCCCAGGGTGATGTGTTCACCAAGCTGGAAGCTCCTCGAACCTGTGCCGTTGGGGTTTTATGGAGGCTTCCTCACGTAGGCACGATCAATTACTAAGTCCATTTCCAGCCCTTCTCCCCTCTCTGGAGAATAAGGGGTCGGGGGGGCTGAAAATCCCAAGCTTCCCTTCATGGCTTGTTCTTTCTGGTGAGCAGCCCCCACCCAGGAGCCCACGCAGAGTCATCTCAGCAGAACACACGATGCTCCTAGTGCTCTTATCACTTAGGAATTTACAAGGATCTCAGGAGCTCTGTGCCAGGAACCGGGAGCAGAGACCAACATAAATTTTCTCTTACCTCATGGTAGGGAAATGAGCAGTTGCCATAACACAGCTGTGGCAGAAGTGAGGTCCTGGAAAAGAGCCTGATTCTTCAATATTGTGGAGGTTTGGTCTCCAGATGGCTGAGGATTTCTGTGTAAAATTTTTTAGAATTGAATGAATAGATTGTTCTGGATCCATGACTTAGCCTATGCCGCGCAGGAGTCACAAACTGGCTGAATTCAGGCTTGTTTTGTTTAGATCACAGCATAATTTGAGGGGAAATTGAATTTGAATGTCTTTGTGCAGAGCCTGCTGTCCCCAGTTTACCCCAGGTCCCACCTTTGGGCTTAAAATGAAGTTGCTTCATACATTTATATTACCTACTTGGCCCCAAGACTTTTGTTTCCTTAATTTTGTTTTATTATGAAAAATTCCAGTATACAAAAGCAAAGAGAGTGCTATAATGAATCCCCATATCCCCTCACCCAGATTTCCGATGTTGAGACCCCTGGGGAGACACAAAGAGCAGTACAATCCGTTTCTTGGCACAAGCTCTTCCCCTGGTGTGGCGGGCTCCACGCTCACCCCACCCTCACTTGCTCGTTGTTGTTTGTGTCTCTACAGAAGCATCATCTTTTTATACACTTTACCACATAATCATTCATTACCTATTTGTTGAGCCCCTTCCGTGTGCTAGGCCCCCTCATAGGCACTGGAGTTAGAGCAGAGAGCAAAGCACACAAGGTCCCTGTCCTCAGAGGACTTAGAGCCCAGGGTGAGAGACAAATGGTACACAGTAAATAAACAGGTCACATGAAGTGCTCTGAGGACTGAAGCAAGGCCATTTGACAGCGTGTCTAGTCCAGGTGTAAGGGATGGGAGGATAGGGGTGCGTGGAGCACTTTAGTATTCACAAGGGCCTCCCTGAAAGGGTGACCTTTGATCTGAGACACAAATGACAAGAAGGTACCACCATGTGAAAATCTGGAGGGTACCACATTCCAGGCAGAGGGAACGGCCAGTGCAAATGTCCTGAGGCAGGAATGAGCTTAGGGGCAGTTTGAAGAAGAGAAAGAGGTGAGCAGGAGGGAGATGTCCCTCAGGGCTTCCTTAGGACACCTTAGCCCTCCTACAGCTGGGTTAAGCCACTTTTCTCTGTGCCTCCACAGCACCATCTGTGACATCTATTATAGCACTTAAGTCCTTTCGTGAGGACTTGTCTGTGTCCCTCACCGGTCCAGGGGCGGACCAAAGGCAGGGCAGGGTAATTTTCATCTTTGTATCTCCCAGCCCTTAGCCCAGTGTCTGGCTCATAGGAGATGCTCAATCAAACTATGAAACATAAATGTGTGCATGTGGGAAAAAAGAAGAGGGGAAGCTGAACGCTGGGTTCTAGACTTAAATCTGGAAGTAACAAGCAAACCACAACATATTTGGCTCCTAAAATTTTCTTTATGTGTCTGAGGGGAGACAAGGAAGTATTTTTGTGGCTGCTCAAGTTTGCTTCTTTCTCGGGGGTCTCCCAAATGTGCATTCGCTTTTCATTCATCAAGTATTTGCTGAGTTCTTACCACATCCAGGGCTTTGCTCTAGGCATGTGGATATGGAGAGATTAGGGCCAAGTCCCTGCTCTGGAGCAGCTGAGGTTCTGGTTCGTGGGGAGATGATGAGAAAACAAATATTCTATGACAAAAAATGCCTGGCAAATGGTGCCAATTGCTGTGGAGAAAAATAAGCAGAGGAATGGGGTTAGAGAGTGCCAAGGAGCCGCAGGGCTGTTTCACGTGGGGTGGAGAGGGGAAACAGTCATTTCTGGGTCCTCTGGGAGTCCGATGCCAAGAAGGACATAGAAACATGAGATTGGGGGCTGAGGCGGGCAGAAATCCTTGTGGAAGTAAAAGTGGAGAGGGAGGCAGAGAGGCAGGGGAGCCTTCAGACTGCAGGGCAGGTCTGATGGCTGAGAAAGGAGAGGAGGAGGAGATGGGGCTGCGCAGAGGTTGAAATGTCTTGGCCAACCGGGTGGTGAATTCTGGAGAGAACACTGCCTGTTAAAGTCGTCCTTTGTCAGGCCAGAATGCCAGGCTTCTCTACTCTCGCTTTGCTCAGGCCTCAGGTGCAGCTGCCCCAGGAAAGGTGTGACCTTGAACAAAGAGGTCCTCTGCAGCTTTGACCTTGAAGGAGCTGGATGCTGTGGTAACATAATCCACAGCTGGGCAGGCTGTCCTGTGAAGGGGCATCTGGGTGGCATAACTCAGTGCCTGTGACAGGAAGCAAGTAGAAGGTTTTGAATTGAGGAGTGACATGGTCTACTTAGTTTTTATTTTTTTATTTTTATTTTTTGGGTGAGGAAGATTGGCCCTGAGCCAACGTCTGTTCTCAATCTTCCTCTTTTTGCTTGAGGAAGATTGTCGTTGAGCTAACATCTATGCCAATCTCCCTCTATTTTATGTGGGATGCCACCACAGCATGGCTTGATGAATGGTGCTATGCCCACATCCAGGATCCCAATCTGTGAACCCCGGGCCACTGAAGCAGAGTGTGTGAACTTAACCACTACACCAGCAGGCTGGCCCATACTTAGTTTTTAAAAGAATCATGCGGGATACTCTATGGAGAAAAGATCTGAGGGAGATCAGAGGAAGCAGGGAGGCTGGTAGACTAACTTACCGTGTGATCATCTAGGTAAGAGATGACGGTGGTTTGGTCCATGGAGATAATGGTAGGAAGGAAGTGAGAAGTGGTCAAATTTTGGGTGTATATATATATATTTTTAAAGACTGGCACCTGGGTTAACAACGGTTGCCAATCTTTTTTTTTTTCTGCTTTGCCTCCCCAACCCCCCCCCCCCGTACATAGTTATATATCTTAGTTACAGGTCCTTCTAGTTGTGGGATGTGGGACGCTGCCTCAACGTGGCCTGACGAGCGGTGCCATGTCCGCGCCCAGGATCCGAACCCTAGGCCGCCACAGTGGAGCACGCAAACTTAACCACTTGGCCACAGAGCCAGCCCCCTTGGGTATATTTTGAAGGTAGATCTGACAGGCTTTGTTGATGGATTGAAAGTGGGTGTGAGAGAAAGAGAGGAATCAGTGAGGATTCCAAGGTTTTGGCTTGAGCAACTGGAAGATTGGAGCCGCCATATTCTAAATGGAAGCTACTGTGGGAAGGGCAAATTTAGGTGGGCAAGGGAAGATCAGGACTTTGTCTTCAGAGTCAAGTTGGGCTGTCCCTAGAGTGTAGAGGGCTCTGGGAAATATTTTTCTGGGACATATGTCTATATAAGCAATTTGTTTTAAAAGACATATTTGATTAAAAATGTGTTTAAAAATTCATGGGCCCATGTGAGGTGTGGTGATCTGCCGTGTGATTTAGAACAGAGGGTTGGAAAGAGGGCCTTGTACATTTGCTTCTTGGCCAATTGCTCTTCGGCACGTGGAGATTACCGTCTCTCCCTGTTGAGGAACAGGAAGCATCTCCTCTCGCTCCTTATTGTCAAATGTGCTGCTTTCGTATCTTCCACCGAGAGAAAAAGATAGCAATGCTATTATTACTCTCCATGCCATGGTTCTTTGGAAACTGTTTGTATTGAAATGATATAGATCTTGTTCCCACAGCTCTCTAATACCATTTATTTAATGCTGGTTAGCCCGCTACTCCTGATGCTACGTTGTCCATATGCGGTCTGAGACACTGGCTTCCGTGACTCTCAGAGGAGACTCCTGTGTTCTGTGGGTGATGACCACAAGTGCACGTCTTATCCAGAGTATGTGGGAACATGTGAATGATAATTCATTTTCTGATAAATTTACTGTTGGGGATTTCATAGTGTAAGTGTAGAGGATGTCCAACCACGTTGTTCAGCCATAAACGATGCCTTCGTAGAATGTGATTTCTTTGAATGTTCACTGTGCTCCTGCCTTCCACACACGCCATCAGCAGGAAATGCTAGAAGAGAAGTTCTCTTCCCTTAAGGAATGTCCATCTCTCATCTGGCATGACTTCAAACCAGCCTGAGACCAGCACAGCACCGTATCCATAAGAGGCCGGAGGACACTAATGAGAATAGCCTGTTGACATTGTGGAGCAATGTCTGAAAAACCCTCAGAGGACGAGGTGTGGCTACCCCAGAGAGGCCTGACACCTATGGCAGAGCCTGCGGAGGGATGGGCTGTAGGGAGTGGTGATGTCTGGGGAGGGACACACAAGGCGAGGACACCTGTTGCCACCCCTGCTGCCCTCGAGTGCTGTGGACTGCGGGCAACACTGAGGTCAGAACCCCCATGGGTGAGGGCCAATGTGGGTTGCCCGTAGACGGCTCAAGGCAAGGACTGGCAGGGGACCTTCGGTGGCCCAGAGTCCTCAACTTGTCCTGTGTCTGACATGAGCCATACGGAATCAGAGGGTCAGCACTACGCTGGGGCAGCCCAATCTCATGTGATTCCAGGACAGAAACGCTACATCTGTCACTGGGAGCCATCCTGTCACCAGCTGCCCCTCCTGGAACCGGGGCCAACAAGAGTCCTAGGGCTCCTTGGGCACTTGGTCAACTGTGACCTGTCCATGCGCTGGGCTCCCCTCCCAGAAGGCACAACCGGCTCTGACTAGTCCTAGCCACTAGAGAGGGACTTAGAAAATCTTGAGGAAGGCACCTCTGGTGACCAGAAGCCATGCAGGATCAGGTCCAGATGTGGGCATCTGCCTGGACAACCAGGGGACAGGGCGCAGGGCCTGAGGCCAAGGGCAGGGACTGGCTGATGTCTAGAGCATGTTCTTGGGAGCGGTCCAGGCTGGAGATAAAAATCTGGGAGTCATCAAGCTTCTGAGAATGGCTTTATGGAAGGAAAAAGGTCTGAGGCTTCTAGCTCCCAAACTCCACCAGCTCACTATAAAATGTGAGAGGACCCTCCCCTCCCTTCCTAGGGAGAAGAAGAACTCTAAACAAGAATTACCCACTTGAAGGTTTCTAGAACTTCCATACCTTATGCAAACCTACAAAGAACTCTGAGTGCTGAAAGTAGAAACACTTCATCATATGAAGAACCCCAGACCCAAATCTCCCGAGGAAGCAGTACCCGTGGGGAGGAAAGACGTCTCATTTCCCAGTGCCGGGCGAGTCGAGGCTGATGACATTTTCCCTGCCCTCATAACAGTGTTGTTTTAGTCTGCCATCTGTTTAGCCGGGGGAATAATTAATTAACAATTAGTCTGCTGGAAACACACCACTGAGTGGCACTCAGGACGTTTGTTGACAATGATGAGGCCCTTGTGTCTCTATACCATCAAAACAGAAACATGAAAGTGTGGGGCTTTTCCAGCAAGGTGTTAGAGACTTTTCCTCCTACAGATGAGAAAATTGAAGGTCAGAGAAGCGAGGTGGCTCATCCAGCGTTGCCCAGGGAGGTAGGCGCCAAGCGAGGACTGGCACCCCAAGTTCCTGAGTTGAAATGCATTCATTGCTTTTTCTAGTGCATTGCACTAGCGTTTTTGGGAAATGGCTGGATTCCACTGAGCCAGTTCATATGTTGAGACATTGAATGTTCCAGAGAACAGTAACATCTCATTAAGTCAAAATAATTGGAAGAATGGCCAGGCTGAATTGGGGGAAGAGTTTGAACTATTTTCAAAGATATTCAGCTTTTTCCTCTCAAGGCCATGTAGTAAATTGGAACAAATAACCACAAAATGGGGCCACGTAGAGGCTCACTGAACCTGCTGGAGGGAACAAATAGGAATAATTTATAAACGGTACATTAACAGTTTGCATATAAGTGATGACTGCTAAAAATATTTTAGGCATTTGGGGAAATAAATTTTACTTCAAAGGAAGCTAAATGTTTCTTTTGAAAACTCACTTCATGTAAAAATTTGCATAGGGAACTTTCACAAATATGTCAGTCAAACCATGTGCTAAAAGTATCGTGGGTTTGACTGAGTGGCATATAAATTAACCTGTTTGTTTTGCGGTGCTCAAGTGGTCTGGCTTTATTTCTGCAGCTCACAGCAGCACCAGCGATGTCGTCTGTCTCTCTCACTCTCCGTTCTCTTAATTTTTCATCGCCCCAGGCCCGCAGAATGCCTCCAGCGGCTTGGAAACTGGAAGCATTTTCTGGCGATTCCTTTTCCTCACCACGCTCCCACTAATTCTCGCCAAATGACCCCGCCCTTCCTGTCACCATCCGTGAGAAGTCTCTGTATTTGGCTGCCTTTCCATCATCTTCTGTTCAAACACTAACCTCTCGTTTGTTCCTGAAGATGTTTAGAAATATTGGACCTTGTTATCTCTGTTGTTCAACACGCTGTCAGACACAATCTTGAAGCCATTCCTAGGGCTCCTCTATTTTTCTCTCTTCAAATGGACTTCTTCCTCCTTTATTTAATTAGGGTTGTCTTCCTGGCAGGTAACACATGGAAAGTTCCAGACTGGCCAACGGGATATTATTGACTAACAGGGAGGCTATTTGGGAAAACAGTCTGTGTAAAGCTTTCAGTCAACCAGTGTGCCTGAAGCTGGGAAAAATGAGGATCTGCGGGGAGAATGGGGACCCAGTTGGAGACATGTAAGGATTACTGTGCTGAGTGAGTCGTCCTGGACGTAATTAGATAAAAACTGACCAAAACTAAAAAGATGGCTGCAGATATTTCTGCCGTTCAATGGTGGTTTATTCTGCTGAAAGAGCTTAAGTTCAAAGCAAAGTAAGCTTCTTTGGCATTCCCTGCTGGTGACCTGCTGCCCCCCTCTGGAGAAGTTGGGAACTGACGCTTTTGATCCCTTCCCGTCCAGTTGGGTCTCTATCGTGGGTCTGCATTGGCATGGCTCCCTTATCCAAAGGTGCTTTGCTACAGTGTAAAGAAGGGTCAGGCCATAAACTGCAAATAGTTGATTCAGTGAGTTTACATTGACTCTGAGCAACGCAAGGATCTTTATTTCCTGGCCAGAGAATGAATTCCTCAGTTTTGCGAAGCATCTGTTCTGGTTCCTCTCCCCTTCTACCAAGAATCCAAGCCACAGTCGTCTTTCTTGGCAGCTTTGGACTAGCGAGAGGTCCTTGCTGACTTGGCACCCTGCCTTAAGAATCTTAACCTTAAAAGGGAGAGTTTAGACTCTTGATCTCTAAGGCCCTCTGGTTCTAATTCCATAAAAATATGTTTACCAGTGAGAAATGTCTATTTAACATGAAAAAAGCTCTTAGGTATCAAACGAGCCTTCTTTTTAATGAACAAGATTTCTGGAAATAAAATAAATGTGCTTGGAGGAGGCGCTGAAATTTCCAAAAACATTTTCAAAATATGCAACATGCCACTAGGCGGCAGTGTTGACACATAGTTTCATTCAAGCCTATCTTCAATGATGTTCTTTTGAGGGAAATATTTACATCAAAGGATAGAAGAATGATTAGAGGTTACAATGTCTTGTGTGGCAATAAAGTTCTGAAGAGAATATTAAAGGGGCATGCATCTTACACAGTAATAGGACAGTAAGTGGAATGGAAGTTTCTATCGCTATGAACGAGAATTAAATATTGAACCTGATTTGAGAGTGAGAAACTGGTACATAGCAACTTTGTAAAAAAAAGAAAACAATGTGGAGCTCACTCTCCTATTTCACCTCAGCCATCTGCAGCCTCTGAGAGATGTGCTGCTTCGTCTATTTCTATGTGTTGGAGGATGAGGGGTTGATTACTAATTTTTAGTATGAAGATTCTGGAAATTTCTTTTCCGTTTAAATACTACTACTTCCTCTTTTAAAACTCCAGCATATTCGTGAAGTAGGAAGGTAGTAGTATTTTTTAAATAGATGAATAAACTGAAGTATAGAGATTTCACATAGGACTTTAATTATGGAACAAAATTAAGAATCAAATACAACCAATAGCTCCTCTCTTTTAATAGCTGAAAAAAATTAGTTTCAAAACAGCTAAACCCATCCAAGGATGTTTAGAAAGCAGCATGAACCCTTTTCTAGTACAGTAAGAGTGGCTAGCCATGTTTATTCTAATGGTCTTGCATCTTCAGCCTTGAGCTCTCATAGGAGAGTAGACATTATGTGAAAATATCATAGCTCTCAATCTAAGAAACCTGCATAGAGTTTGGAGAACTCTATTTTTCCTTTATTATACTATTTTTAAGCTACCAAAGTAACACAGGCTCACTGCTCCTCAGCCTTACCCTTTGGAGGCCTTTGGGTGGATCCAGTTTTGAGCAGGACACCTAGATGAGTCTGTGTGTTTCTTAGCAGTAGGAATGGGTCAGCGAGGAGAGAGAACACCTCTGGAACTCTGAGAGCAGGACTCTGGACTTTATGTTCCATACGACTGATCTTCTAAGAATAAACTTGAAGAAATACCAAAGTGCCTATATCCGAAGTGTCCCATAGCAGTGTTTTTCAAACTATGGGTCAAAACTCATCGATGGGTCATAAGGTCAGTTCCAAGGGTCTCAGCCAGCATGTTTTGTTAATGAAACAGGACGGAAAGGAATGGAATAGAAAATACCAGAATCGATCACACATTTTATTTCAGTGGTTGTATATTATATGTTTTACTGGGTCATTATATAAATTGTGTTTCTTGCTGAGGGTCGTGTTCAAGAGAGCTTGGAAGTCACTTCCCTGTAGCACTCTATCTGTCCCTGTCTGGCCCTGAGCCACTTATGACAGCTCACGCCTCCTCCTCCTCCTTACTACCAGGCGAACTTCCTGAAGGCGGATTAATGTCCAATTACTTTTCCTTGGCCGCAGAGATTCCCTTAATACCTTACACACGGTGAGTAATCAGTAAACCTACTTAAGGTTCGCTCCTTACTGATTTTGCTTCTAAGTAAACTTCTAAAACATACTTTTAAAATTGTCAAGCGCTATTTGTAATTCTATTTTGTTCAGCTAGTACCAGCTTTATGTGTAGGCTGGCGTTAGCACAAGCATTGCTTTTTAACTATCTTTTTCTGTATTTCTAGGAGCTGTGGCCCAACCGTAAAGGAAGTCACCCAAAACAGCTTCCACGAAGGCTACTGTGCAGATTTGAATTTCTGTTTTTCGAAAAGCTCTCTGAGCTGCTGCTCAGTTGTGGCTTCTTTCTGCTGCATCAGCTCGGATGTTCCCTTGGTCATTCCCCAGGCGTCAGGCTTTGACAGTGAAGGGTTGTATGGCCTGCCGGAGGCTATCCGGAGATTTTCCCAGTATTCCTTCCTGGCCCTGGGTGAACAGAACACACATTAGGCTCCTCCCCGAGTGTCGGTCTTTGTCATTGAGCTAAAACACCTCCATGGAGCCGTCTTCGGACTCCTGAGAGTGTGTCCATTGACACACATTTATTAATCTGAATCCGTAGGTCTAAAATTACTTTGAATGTCTTCTTTTAATACATGCATGGACATGAAAAGCTAAGGATTTACAATAGGGATGTTTTCTATCCAATCTCTCCCACTTCCCCATCTACACATTCGGGCACTCTTCATCAACAGCCAGCGGAGCCCACATTTTCTGCTGTTCCCCAAACCCCGCGTTACTTTTGCACCTCTCTCTCTGCGGATCCTGGATCCTTCTCCTTTCTGTTTCCATTGTCTCCTAGTTCAGGCCGTATCATGTCTGGCCTCTGTTCTATAGAAGTGCCTCTCATGTTTCCCCGTCTCAAGGCTATTAAATCTCGCTAACTTGCTTGAGGTCCTTGGGGCTCCGCATTGCCTTTGGGATGAGGTCGGACAAGCTCAGGAGCACAAATCAAAGGCCGCCTCCTGTTCCCAGCGTGTCTTCTATCAAATGCTGCCTCTGTATTCTCAGACTTCTGGTTTCCCAATACCCTGTTCTCTTCCCACCTCTCAGAGCTTTCCTGGAGGCTGTTCCCTTGTCTGGCAATGTAGTTCATCCTTCAAGATTCAGCTGGGGCACCAGCTCTCTTAGGAATCCTTCATTAGCTCCCTCTGCCTTCAGCCCCTGGGCTGTCAGCTCAGGCCCCACAGCACCTGTGCAATCTTCAGCCTTGAACTTCTCTACCACTTGGGACTTCCCTGTGTCTCTCTCTGCCGACTAGACTGCTCACTCCAGCTGGCTACCTCAGTGTCCAAACAGTGTGTGACACAGCTGTGCTCAGTTACTGGAGGAAGTGCTCCCTCCACCCTCTGCTCTAGCTCGTGGAAGCCTACTCAGCCCCTCAAAATCCAGCCAAAAAACCCCTTCTCCTAAAACACCTTTCTGTTAGGCAGATACTCATTCTTTTCTCTTCGTTGTTACTTTTTTATCCGTGCCTCTCGTAAAGCCGTTACCACAGTGTAACACGGTGGCTTTCTCTGCCATTTCCCCCAGTAGACTGTCTCTCAGCCAGGACCACAGCTTTGCATTTCTAGAGTCCTGGTGCCCTGCACGTTGCCCGATGCAGACTCTGTTTACTGTTCATCCCCCTGGCACGTAAGCTCTAAGGGCAAAGACCTGTCCTGTCTTATTCACCACTGAATTCCTGGCTCCAAGAATCGTGCTCAGCACAGGCACCTAATTAGTGTTTGTTACACTTAAATCTTAACCGATTAAATGTTAGTGTCCCCCACGTGGATGGTGCTTTCCTAGAGCGTGAAATCACATTTCATTGCAACTTACATTATTTGTATTCTATGTTCTGAAAGCCTTCTCCAGAAATCACTCCATAAGGCTATTTTATAAACATCTCTGTGAGAGAATTTGAGGATAACTGATTCTTTATCATCACACAGCAAATTAGCTGCACTCTTTGTAATGATCTCGCTTGGACATATTCATAATCTAAATGAGTTTGGTTTGGCAAATATGCTATAAGGTTCTTACCTGGCTCGAATCCACGGTTTGGTGTGCATGTCCAAACCGCTTCCCCAGCTGCCATGCTTTTCTGAAGCTGGTGGCAAAAAGCCCCTTTCTGGGGCCAGCTCCTCTGCAATCGCCCTGATGTGGTAGGGTTCAAATCCACAGCACCCGCCAATGTACCTGACCCCCAGGTTGTAGGCCTCTCTGGCATATTTTTGAATATCCCATCTCGTTGTGACTCTGGGCTCCAGTCCTGTAACAAATGGCATTATGCCCCATCTCTTTTTAAAAAAAATATTCAAAATAAACAGCTATGAAAAATATGTAATTGTCAATAAACAAATTAAGTTGTCAATATTCAATTCTTAACTTCTAAAAACTATTAGCTACTTTGTGTTTGTATATCCAGCTTTAAATGCTGTCGTAGCCAGCCTTCAAGATGGCTCCCGAACATCCCTGGCCTGAAGTCTCACCCTCACGTAGCTCCCTCCCACACTATATCAGGTCAGCCTGCAAGACCAATAGAATGTAGCAGAAGGAATGGTCTCTGACTTCTGAGCCTAGTTGATAAATGACAGTCTCTCTCAGAACACTCACCCTGGGGGTGGCCAGCAGCCATGCTATGAGAACACTCAAACATCACGATGGAAAGACCTACGAGCCAAGGAACTGAGGCCTCCAGTCAACAGACAGCAAGAAGCTGACACTACTCCCGACAGCCCATAAGAGCTTGCAAGCAGACTTCCCAGCTCCCATCAGGCCTTCAGATGACTGTAGCCTGGCCAATGTCTGGACTGCAACCTCTTAAGAGGTCCTGAGCAAAAATTACCTAGCTAAGTTGCTCCTGAATTCATGACCCACAGCAACTATGAGATATAATGTTTGTTGTTTAAAAACACTAAGTTTTGCAATAATTTGTTCTACAGCAATAAATTACACAAATTCCTTTCCACTCTTCTTCCATGGTTCTTCTAGGCTGATTGTTTTATAATGTCTTACTTCTCTGAGGGTCCCTATAGAACATAGGATATGGTATAAGGACCTTAGAATGGAATAGGTGGCTGGCCATGCTCTGGCTGTGCTGACCTCTCTGGCTTGATTTTCCAGGTGGACTCGCCCCCGCTTCCCAAACATGCTCCATCCCTCTTCCTAGACTGTACAGATTCCCTCACTTCATCTGCTTGGTCTCTTCATCCAGATTTGTTGTACAGTAACCCAGTATCTTCCCCTGCCCCCCAACGCTAGAGTATCTGAGCAACCTTCACAACAGGAGAAAAGTATCTTGGAGGTAACCTGGTCTAAACTGCATATTTTTCTGATGAGAAAATTGAGATGTGGAAGCACTAAGGCAGTCTGCTGAGGTCACACAACTCAGCGACAGAGCTGGAACCAGGAGCCAAGCCTTCACGGATCCCACCCAGAAGGGCATCCTTTTCACCAACATACAAGATGACTAATTGGTCGTCTCTCTAGGTGTTGGGTCACCTTTGATTTTACATGTAAGTTCAGAGGTCTTTTTTGCTTGCTGGTCCCATCTTTTCCTTCTACTACTGTCTAATATCAAAGAGTTTGGGGGTGCAGGGAGAGAAGCTGGGGGGGAGAGAAGAGGAGATAGGCAGCCATTTACTTACTCTGATAAAGCTCTATGACCATTGATTTGGAAATTGTCATTGAGATGATTTATAAAATGTCTGTCTTACCGAAGGGGAATTCTGGCAGATCGATAAACCCCTGTTTGTTGCAGTCGGGAGTGTGGTAGGCCAAAGGCTGACTCATCAGGTGGGCTTTCAGTCGGGCAGCCTCCAAGCCTTCTTTCATGAGCTTCACTGTTTGTAAACTAATTGTGGGGTCAAAATGGCAGTTCACGCCAACGATGGACGCCCCTGCAAGTGGGAAGAATATTTTAGCTTTAGGTATTCACATAATACTCGTAGGCCCAACTCCTCTCTCAACCAGGGAGCTTTTATTTGCAATGGTGAATTTGAAGTACAGTGTTTGGTCCTTGCTCCCTGGAAACCTGTCTTATCTTTGGGCAAGAATGATTACAAATAGGCAGCAAATGCTTTCTGTGAAAGTGCTTGAAGAGTCTGGTATAACTGAAGTGTCATTTATGCACACTTGGCTGTCCATCTTTTTTTTTTAAAAGAAAAATCAGGCTTGTTTTTAACTTCAAATTTTAGTAGTCAATTTTTCAATCTTTGACATTATATTGGAAGCACAATAATTTTTCAACACTCCTAGCTGCTAGATTGCACCTGTGGTTACCATACCATTCATTTGAGGAGAAAATCAATGTTCCCTTTCATCAAGCTAATTTAATAACAACACTAATGCAGATTCCATGAGCAGCAGAGCTGATGCCATAAGCCGTGGCATCCAGTATTCAGTGGCAGACATCTCAGTGATTCTCACTGGGCTGGGTCTGCAGTTGGCTCTTCATTCTTCTTCCAGTCAGGCTCATTTCCCATCATTCCTCTGAATCAGCTTTTGTCAAGGGCACTGATGACCTCAATCTTGTCAAATCCAGTAGTTACTCGTCCGTTCTCATCTTACTCATTGTCTCAGCCGTGTTCAATCTGGTGGGCCACTCCCTCCATCAGTACTGCTCCTCTGTTCTCACCTCACTCAACGTCTTAGCAGCATTCAGCCCAGTGGACTATTTCCTCCTCCACTAACACTCCCCTTCCCTTGGCTTCTGAGAATGTTCCACACTGTGTGTCGCTCCTTCCTCCCTGGGTGTTACGTGCTGACCTCTCCTGAAGGCTGAACCTTCAATCCTGTAGTGTCCCAGGATCTCACTGAACTCTCTTCTTTTCTTCACCTACGCTTCCTTCTCAGTCCCAGGGTTTTCAATAACATTTGTGTCCAGAACTCTTTCAAATTTCTCTCTAACCCTGATCTTTCCACTGGGTTCCAGACTTGTATATTCAAAAGCTTACCATCTTCATTTGACTACCTTTTTCCTTTTTTTTTTTTTTTTGGATGTTCTGCTGCCAAAGTTTCTCTTTCCTTGTTTGACTTCATTATACTAATGACTTAATCATAAGTTGGCTATTTATTGGATGTCTGTTAGGTATAAGGGTCCTTCTAAGGGCTCATAGAGAAATATAAACATAGGACAGAGTCTGACACCAAGGATTTATAACTTAGCACAGGGCTTCCCAAGGTTTGCTCCATGAAAATAAGGTTCTAGGATCAATTAAGTTAGGCGGTAGCTATTTACTATATCTTCTTCTTGGAGACTACCAATACACACAAACATATCAAAGGTCTGAAAAACTCTGTAGTAAAGAGACCCGCTTGCCTTGGTTTAACACAGCATTTTCTAAAAGTATTTGACTAGAGAATGCTATTAACATTCTCACAGACTGGAATACATCGACTGAGGATATTCCAAATGAGTGGTGTAATGGAAAGCGTTACAGCTGCTGAGAGGAGAGTGATCTCTTGGGGTAGGGGTGATTATGTAAGGGTGCGTGGAGGTAGAATTTGAACTAACATTGGGAGATGGATGAGATTTATTAGACAGATAGTTATCAAGGACCTGTTATGTGCTAGGCACTGAGCACAGGGTACTCAATGCTGAGCCAAGCGGACACAGTTTCTGCTCTCTTGGATCCTACAAACTAGAGGGAGAGTCAGACACTAAAGAGGTGAATGAATGAGATACATGGGAAGTGCTACAAAGGCTATAACTGTTTACAGTGATAAACACGGTGGCCACCTGCTCTGAACAGAACAGCGAGGGAAGGATTAGACGCAGGCCAAGAATCCTTGCCAATTAACCATGGGGATGATGAGGCCTCCTCTGATCTTTTCAAAACAAGTTAACTTGCTTCCCGCCCCCCCATTTATATATTTCCAATAAAAAATTAGGATTATCCAATTTCATTACTAAATCTAAGTAATTGTCATTGTTAATGACCAGTAGGAAGTGACTTTCATGAAATATCAAGAGTTGGATAAGAATCAGAAATTAACAAATAGCCAATCAAAATCTCTCTGTTCCACAGAGTGATTCGGACTCTTCCACTGACACTGAGCTGTTCCTTGGGTTTAAAATGGCAGCTTTGAAAACAGTCTGTGAGTTTTCCCTAATTGAAATGGAACCCATTAATAGGAATGGAAATTATATAAAAAGATAAATTACGTGGTCAGTATTTCATATCAAACTTTTTTTGATTTATTATACCCATTACAAAAAGCAAAGCATGCCAGTAATTTATGAGAATGAAACACTTTGGCAAAGAGAGCAAGTGACTTAAAAGTTGTTAATGTTTAAAGACCTCAACTTGAGATAAGTTTAAAATAGAACACAATTTTTCCTAATGCTTCTTATGATTTAGGAAAATTCTTCTCATTTCTAGGTGCTAAACCTCCAGCATAGGTCTAGTTGCCCCTTTCAAAAGGCTGGTGTGTGTATCTTTAAAAAAATTTTTTTTAACATTTTTCTCTTTGGGACTCAATGATATTATCAATATTCCTGAGAAAATAAATTAATGGTTTTCCTGTTACCCAAAGTAGTATATACTGATTCACAGATGGGCATGGATTTATGTGATATTTTAAAAGACTCGCTAATTGCAAACCAATCAAAATCCGTCATCACCTGCTTTAACCAGGCGCACGGCGCACTCGCCAGGGCTCACGCCGTGCAAATCGCCCTCCGGGCCGATGCACATGGTCGCTGCCACTGGTTTCCCAGATGCTTTCAAGGCTTCAACTGCCCACACAGCCTCTTCAACGTGTTCAAAATACTGAAATAAGATAAAGTTAAGGTACTCTTAATCTTGTTTCTCCCCACATAATTTAAAAACTTATTCTATTGCTTAATAATTTAATTATCACTAGATGAGTGATTTTCAAACTCTGAGTTATGACCCATTAGGATTTTTCAGATGGAATAGAATGGTGATTTCTTACTGTGAATTGCAGTCAACAGGTTTGAAGAACACTATATCAGATTAACAGAATCAAATTTAGTAGAAGCCCTAATCAGAAAAACATTTCAAAGCTAAACATTACTATTACTAGTCACGATTGGCACCTAACCTCATATGGTCCTCATGAAAGCAAAAGGCAGAGGAAACGGACTAAGGGTACTTGTCTCATCGTTGCTCACGTCGTTGTTTACCTCTGCAATCAGGAAGTCCACGTTCTTCTTTAGAAAGACCTCCAGCTGCTGCTCAAAGACTTTTTTCACTTCAGTCTCGCTCTTGCAGCTAAGGTACGAAGGCGTCTGGCTCACTCCTCCTGCCACCAACGCGTCTCCCTCATCAGCCACTTGCCGGGCAATGTCGCAAGCTGCTTCGTTGACTTTCTTCCCCTAAAATGGGTGAATATATGACACAGCTACATTTTCATGTGAAAATGAAACAAAATTATTATTCAAATACCCACATCTCAGTTGTACGTTCACAAGAGGGATTTTATTCCGGAAAATGACGGTGATGGAACCGTTCAGTGCTTTACCAAGTTGAGCAATTTGCAGTAACATCAGCACCAATAACAGTGATGATAAAACCCAATCTGACGGTGGTATCTAGGGTACTATATTACACCAAAGATCTGTGAGAGGGTAAGGTCTTTACATAAAAGGATCTGGTACCTTCTAACGCCCAAGCTGCACTTAGAAGAATATCTAGCAAATAGTGGTGACGATGATGGTTATGATTTGCTTTTATGATGAGCCATAAAATTCAATTGTAATGACTATAGAATTCATGACTTTTTGTCAGTATGTATTTTCTCAATTAACAGGTAAATGTATAACAAGGTCTTTTCAAATCAGACCTTAAAAATTGACAGTTGTCCTCAAAAAAACCCAGTACTGTAAGTCACGTAGACTCATGGAATTTTAGAACTCCCTTTTCATTTTAGAGATGAAGACAGTGCTGCCTTGAGGGAGTAGGTAAGTGGTTTGTCCAACATCAAACAGTTGCTTGTAGTGAGTCAGGAAGATTCCAGCCTGGCTGACTCCTTGTGCCTATGGCCTTTCCCCTACACCGTGCCACATTAAAAAACTGTAAGGATGTAAGAACTTATAATGATATCCACTCAGCAACTTAGTCAAGAGACTGGGAAGATCATTAATTGTTCAACACCTCTTCTTTGATCTGCTTCATTAAACGTCTTTCTGTTAATTATGGGGAACTCCAGCTAAAAACCGAGCATTATTCATGCACGTCTCATTCCTGTATTATTTACAACAGAATTCTGAAGAGGCTTAATATCTTGCTCTCTGAGAGCTTTGGTGCTGACAGGCGTCCGCCACGCTCCTCTAAGTTCCGCGTGCGATTTTACTCACGGATATTTTCTCGGCAACGTAGTTTCCCCTGTTCTCCAGCTTGTCCTCACTCGCATAAAAGGTAAAGGCCTGCATGACATTCGATCCAGCTCTGAGGAACTCTCGATGAAGCTGGCGAACTGGGAGATGGAACGAGGAGAGGTAGAAGTTGCTGTCAGCTTATTCACCCATGGTGTTTTCAAAAGGCTCTCACATAAAATATGAAAATAACTTGCATAAATTCCTGGTTGCTTGCCATTTGTGCATCCTGGGGGCCAATGAGAGGTGGATCCGAGGTCTCTTGCCAGGAAGAAGAGATTATTTCTACCACACATGTGGGGGCAAAGAGAAGAGGGCGGTCCCACAGAGGAAGAATCATGTCAGCATTTTTGCCCGGCAGAGAGGTGGAAAGGGCATTCCCTACAGAGGGAACAGCCTGAGCAAAGACCAGGAGGCAGGAACAGGTGTGGCATTTTGGGGAACAGCAAATAGGAAATGTTGGAGAAGTGGTGGGAGATGCAGCTGGAAAGGTGGACTGGCAGACAGAGTACCGGTGGCCCAGGATGTCATCCCAAGGAGTCAAGGCTCCAGACCACAGGTACTGGGGGAACATCAAGTTTGTAAGCAATGGAGTGATGTGATTAACTCTATGTTTTTGAAAGCTAATTCTGGCAGCAGAGTGGAATAAGAATTGGAACAAGGTTCCCAAGCATAGGTCCACGGATGAATGCCAAGTGGCAAAGCTTTCACTGGCCGGAGGAAATATGGTGGGATTTCTTTTCCATAAAGCCAAACATATTCAATTTAAAGAATTATCCTTTGCTCTAAAATAGTGGTCCTAAACCCTGGTTGCCCACTAGATACCCCACAAACTTTTAAAAAATTATGGATGCAAAAGTCAAACCCACAGTTATTCTAATTTAACTTGTTTGGGGCAGGGCACAGGCATTTTTTTTAAAGCTTCCCCAACTGATTCCTATTTTCCGCCTTGTTGAGAATCGCCATTCTAAGACAGCAGAAAAGGGGCTGGCCCTCTGGTGTAATGGTTAAGTTCATACATTCTGCTTTGGTGGCCCAGGGTTGGCAGGTTCGGATCCCAGGCGCAGACCTACACACCGCTCATCAAGCCATGCTGTGGTGGTGTCCCATATACAAAGTAGAGGAAGATTGGCATGGATGTTAGCTCAGGGCCAATCTTCCTCACACACACAAAAAAAGACAGTGGAAAAATGTTCATTTTATAAAATGATAGTGAGACCCAGATGGTGTTTGTTTGTGTCAGGAGAATTAACTGGGCAAAGTAATCCTATATCAGCCCCTAAAATTTATATTGAAATTTCAGAGGCCTATAAAATCCAAAGGTCTAGGGGCACCTGCATTAGAGGCTAGGAAATTATTAGGACACTGGAGTTCTTAGCCCCCCAGGGAGAAGAGTCTGGCACTTGTGTATCCCAGGTGCCTAGTAGAGCGCTGACAACATTGGAAGCTCGGTTTTTGTTTTTAAATGGACAAATAAGCAAGGTAAAAAATCTTTTGAATTTCAGAAAATGGGTTTCTAAGCTTGAAGCCAAATCTTTGTTTTTAAAATCATGAGAACTTTTGTTCTCATGGGAACTTAAAAGCATGCCTAAATTAGGGGACTTCAAACTTGTTTTAATTAGCATCAGAACCGATTAAACACACCTTATATGGAGAGTCCCCATATATGGATCAGATAAACACTGAGCTGCTGTGGTTGGACCAGGGGTGAAGGGCCTACAGACTAGGTTCCTGTACACCAGGATGAAATGGTTCACAAGCAGGAAGTCGACCCAGGTGGTCCTGGGGTGGATTTCCAGAGAAGACGTAAAAAAAAAAAAAACCCTGGAATGGTGTACAAATTGTTTGTGCATACATATGTACATTTTACACTGCGGAGGGTCTGTACCCTTTTATCAGATTTTTCCAGAGGGCAGTGACTCAGCTCCTTGCTCTTAATTGATTCGATTAGTCCAGCATGCTTTTTAAAACTGCAATGTTTCTCAAAGCGTGACCCAGCTTAGACTCACCGGGGGGGGGGGGCCAATTATTATAAACTCAGGCTCCCCAAATCCCCCTTGATCTGGCAAACCTGGATTCCTTGCCGAACTCAATGCTGATGCCCCTGGGTGTAAGAACCGTAGCTTTTGGCATAAAGTTAGCAGGAGAATTAGAGACTGGTAATTTCATTTTCAATTTCCATCTTCTGTTTCAACTTCTATTTTCTCTTTTCTCTCGGACTCCTAGAGTCTCCTAGGGTCTTCATCCTCTAACCAATAACAGATTGTGACTGACCCCTATGACAATGACACAACCTGTACTAATTACTTTCATTTTATGGCCTTAAACTCTTCATTATATTAGTTTTGTTTTAGCATCACAGAGCTAAATGTTACCTAGTTATGTAATATATGTGCAGTTATATATGTACAGTTATACAAGCATAGAGCATAGTTAGGTATTACCCTTGTAAGTTTAGTTGAGAAATGCAAAGCTTTGGAATTCCACAGTGAACTCTAAAAGACCAAATAAAATTTTGCAGTATTTCTTTAGTGGGATAATATATTTGCAGCAAAATCATTTGGGGGCAAAATGTGACCTGAACTAATGTGAGGATATTTACAATTGTATCCCATTCAATGTGGGTCGTTACATATTTTGATGCAAAAAAAGTATTAATGCGATGGAGGGGCTTCAGACCTTAATGAGAGTCTTACATCATATATAGTATATATGTTATATTAACTTTCTAAAATTCTCTAGGAGTCTGGATTCCACATTCGGCCCCAAAATGGCTTTGATAAGGGATTGTGGACCTGTAGCATAACCTTCCCTTTCTCATCGTTTCCAGTGCTAAAAAGTCAAGCCCAGGCCCGGGTCCTACAAAAGTGTGCCAGGTGCAGTCCAGCTCGCAGGGGATCTTGAGGGCCTACGTCAATTCTAGCTCTCACCCAGTCTAATTAGAAAAGCACCTGCAGACACACAAATTCATTTGCATAAAAGAGCATCAAAACTGACCACTTCTCTCAGAGCATGACTGTTCCAAATACCCTTCACCCCTCCCCACACCCCCAAGGCTCACTCCATCAGCTGTGCTGTGAGGATAGGCCTTGAAGATGCATTACGGATGTGTCTTTTCTGATGCATCCTCTAGTCCACTGCAGTTGACAGAATTCCAGCTAGGCACTGGCAGAGTCAAATATACGGGATTTCAGTCGGTACCAGAAAGGATTAACTCTAATGACTCAGTATCATGGAGTTTTCTCATTAATTCTTGAAAAGCATGGAACACCCAGAAGAAAAAGTGGAGCAGATACTCAACAAACTTAAATGAGCTAAAAATACTCAAGACACAGATGGCCAAGAGAGAAAATGCGCTGTTTCTGCATTAATAAAATCAAAGCAAATCAAATCAATCAGAGCACTTTCTCTTGAGCTCCTTCAATGCATAACATTTTTTTAAGTGACAAAATTGAAGCTTTTTTCAGTCTGGCCTAAGAAATATTTCATTCTGAGTTGAACCTAGCAAGCAGATCTTAAGAAACAGACCAGAGATACACTGAAATCCCCACTGTTGGATCTGAATTATTCCTTTGTGTTTCTTAAAGCCTTTTATTGCAATGTTGGTCAAAGTGCGGTTCACCTGGCTATCGCCTGGGGACAATTATAAGCGTGCGGGTCCCTGGACTCCCTCACAGACCTAAGGAACACAAATCTCTGTAAGTGGAGGCTGGAAATCTGTAATATTTAACAAACCCCACTGGTGATAAGTAAATGAAAAGCAATAGGATATATTGGAGTATATGAGGAAGGCATTTGGTTTAAAATTAACTTGGCCTGACCCTGTTTTTCCCAAAGGGCCTGACATGGCCTGTTGAGCATGCACTGTACATCTGCTTTAAATATTTACTATACTATATTTACCACTGAGTGATCTGACCTGCAACAGGCGGAGCCAGGACAAGTCCTAGGAAACAAATCGAAAGCATTGCTTTTGGCGCTGGATCTCCTTTTGGACTGCTGGTAATGAGCACCCAGCCCACCACTGGTGACAGAGCTCCTAGCATGCTCTAGGGGCACACCTGTTAAACCTCTCACCAGCAGGTGCAGCATCTCAGATGTTTGAAAGGTTCAGGGGAAGTAGTGATTATAAAGAGTATGGAATCATATGGCTATTGTTGGGTACCACCAATGCACTGGAGAAAGACCATGAAAGGCTAAGAGTAATTCATCACCTCTTTAAGGCAAAGGGGGAAAGTCTGCGGCTCTCCTGGGTAGCATATAGAGAGACTCAACTCCTGCAGTTAGAGAGCAGAAAAAGCTGAGGATCTGGCCCAGGACTAAATTATACCAGGAGCAGAGCTCCAGCGAGGTTGAATTCTCAACCAGGGAAATCTTCAATTGCCAAAGTCAGGGCCTTATTAGGAAGAAATGGGACACTGAGATTTGGGAGGAAGACAGATGGGTGGATTCACCCATGAACCTTGAAAACCCAGATGGCTGCTGACCTCTCTGGGCCTGAAGAAGTGGCCTCTTCCTCCCTCTTAAAGATGAGTGCTTCCCTCTTGCTTGAGGAGGATGCAGAGGCCTTGCAAGACAGCATTATCTCCCTCAGGTTCCATCCCACCTTCCCACCCGGCCATGAAAGATCTGCGGTCAAAAAAGTAAAGTGAGAATAAAGTGTGTGGGTGCAGGTGCTGGATAGGTAGATAGGTGAATTTAAATCGGGTGGGGCTAGTACAATAGAATGAATTTAACTAGTTGGCAAATATGCAATGGAGGGGGGCTTATCTGCAGGACAGTGGTGATGCTGTACCATGAACTTAAAGTAGGTAAGGAACGGAGGGGGACATATGGGTGATAATGGAAAATAAGCACTAAAATGGAAGGGACGGAGGACTGAGAGTCTTGATGAGGTTGAGGACTGGGAGTATGAGAGACAGTGAGCAGAAAAGGTAGGAGGTGGTGATCAGAGAGCAGGGTACTTGTGATATTGAGGAGGTGGACAGCCATGGGGAGGGCAAGGTCCAGGGAAGGGTTGTGGAGGTGGAGGCGGAGGAGGAGTTCAACTGGAGACACGGAGGAGATCAAGGCACTAACAGGCAGAGTGCTGGATGCATCACCTGTATGGATGTTGAAGTCACCTAGAGAGGTGAGGGAGGAAGGGGCAGAGAGAAAGGCAGAGAGCCAGGTTTTAGACTCATCTAGAGTGAGGGGCAGGGACCAAGTGGTAAATACAGATGACAGCAACCAGAAGGGCCATTGTGCTTTTCCAACATGTGAATTTGCACTTATATACTTGCACAGTTGCCAGCGGGCAATAATAAATATTTGGAAAACGTGGCGTGAATGCATCTGTTTGATGGCATGCTCCTAGACTTGGGTCAACACAAGCTCTTTTACGAGCACTTAGAACAGAGCGAGGCACCAACCTGCTTCCGGGTGCTCCACGGCAGCCTCTGGGGTCCAGGGACCTGCCTTAACATAGCCCCTCTTCTCCAGGGCAAAGACAAACCCTCCATCGCCAATGACAACCTCTCCCGAGTTTAAACGTTCTAGGATGCCCTACAATTACAGATAAGGGGGGAGAAAAGGAGTTACTTGAGTTTTCAAGGCAATTTTCTGTTTGTAGCACTTTTGCTATCATGTTCTTCTCTGAGAAGGATGATTCTTTAGAATTCTCAGAAAGTACATGTATATTTTATAAATTTATGACTATCTATAAGGCAAACAACCAGAATGCTGATATAATGAAAATATGTGTAATACATGTGCCACGGGTAGGGTCTTTCAGAAAACATTCAAGGGTTTTGAAGAATATGGTGGATGTTATGTTTGAAGAGAGATTTGCAGTGGGATTAAGTGAAAATGTTTACTGTAAAGCCTCAAATGAATACTTAAGCATACACTCTTAAATGGGCGAAGGGTAGCCTTGCTTCTTATTCTATCAATAAACGAAAGAGATTAAAATTGATAAAGAAGTTGAAGTGGCATATAATGCTATTAAGGCCCTTGAAGACTGAAGACACTTCACTCGGTGAAGACGCTTGGTAAAGAGAGGAGGAGGAAGACGCTTGCACAAAGGTGGCCAAGGCACTTAACGTCTTCTACCTTTGGTGTTAAAATTCAGCTTCCTCACAGCAGCTACGTTACACTGTCCAGGGGGTTATGGGTACACACGCTTGCACTCTACAAGTTTGAGACGACAAGAACTCAGGGAAGAGACAGGTAAATAAAGTATTTGTAACTAATTTCCAGCCCAATCTCCATACCTTTTCCATTTACAGTGCTATGCAATAATTACCCTGGTGTTAACGTTCAACAGATACATTTTGAATTTGGTATTTTTAAAGGGCTTTTTGAATTAGAAAGTGATTTTCTAGTGGAACCATTTTTTTTTTAATTTAAAACAATTGTAGAATTTAAAAATAAAAGGTACCCTATATTCAATTTAGGTCACTCTCTGATTTTACAAAGAAAGAATTAAGGCCTGGGATCTCTGAGTAATTTACACAAAGTCTCCCAGGTGGGCAGTATAGGGCCTCCAGACTCTTTTACCCTCGAATGGTATCTAGATTTGATTATAAATGGGGGTTGCAGGGTGGTACAGCCCTGAAAAGACTGTGTAAAGGAATAACTTGGAACTTACTTACCTACTGGGTTCCATTGATTACCAGTAATGGTTGATACAACAAGCACTGATATAATAGCAAGGTTACATACATCTGTGAGAGGAGGTCATAGGACTGTGCATCCTAACGTCCTCGCCACCTGCTTAGAGCCTCGCTTGTGTTAAACCTCTTCCCCTCCTATGCCATTTGGTCAGCTAGTGCCCAGAGAGAAGAAACAATGGACATTTTCACTTTAAAGCAGTAAAATTGGAGGATTCTGCTATATGTTCCTGAATATCCTTCCAGATAGAAAAATTTTCAAGCATGGAAGTCCATGAGATAACAACTACAAAAATATAGAATTATCTCATGTAATTTTGAAATTCACATATCTGTCATGATTGCAATGTGTCTAAATGCCACATCTTAAAACTACAACTTTGATCATTATGACCCAATTAACGAGAGAAATATATACACTGCTAGTCAGTGCAGTTATAGCAAAAACACGAATAAGAGTAGAATAAATGAGAGATGACTTGCTTCTAACTTTCATTTGGGTAAAATAACTCATGACATTTTGTTCAGTCAGTTAGCAACTCTCCTTGAACGTGTGTGTGTTCAGACTCTAGTACCGCAGACATTTAAATGCAGAGTGTAGCTAAGAATCTGATGTTGGTGGTGGAGTGGCCAGTGGTGATTCCATTACCACACTGTTCATAAACTCGTTGAGCAACTGCGTCTGGAAAAAGTCTCTCAGATTCTAGTGCATTTTTTAATTACCTGGATTGTAAACTTTTCTGTTCCTAAGCTAAATAGCTTTTTGTTAAAAAAAGTGAAACATGCTATGAAAAAAATGTTCAAGATATTATTTTGTGAAAAAGTATTACAAAACAGTAAGTGTAATATCAGACCATTTCTGTAAAAAGTACATATTTGCCTAGACAACAAACTAGCAGAATATGCACCAAAATGTAGCAGGCGCGGTTCAGAGTGCTTTTACAATGAAGATGTGTTAGCTTTGTAACATATGTTTTAATTTTAAACTCAAGAGTATGGACATGTTATTGTCCATGTTTTAACACTCACATACACATGGAAACAAGGTTACCAAACATTTTTTTTCCATCTTACTCCATCTGTAGTTTATATCATCCTTTAAAGATAATCCTTTAAAATGTTTCATTTTCTGAATTTGAGTTTGGGGAGTGGGTTAGAATCCATGGCTATGCGAATGGGGTCAACCCCCCCCCCCCAAATTTAAATTTCTATAGGAATCATCGTTTTCAGTCTATGCTGACCATTCATTTAGTAGACTTATGGATTGGCAAAAATTCTCAACCTGATTGAACTGGTGACAGCCTATAATCGTCTGCCATCCCCACATCTTCCTCGCACTATGGACATGCCTCTATTAATGCTGCATGGTATTTTAAAAATTTAACTGAATTAGCTTTTTTCTTGGTGGGGAGGTCTTTTCGATTTGTGGCTCAGCCCTTTGGAAACTGGCCATAGCCCATTCCTAAAGCGATGGCTGGCACTGAAGATGGGAGGTGGAACTACCCTCACGGTCCTTACAGCCAAGGGGGTACAGTCGGCCTGGCCCCATCTGCCTCCCTCCCAATCCCCGGGGCCCTTGCCAGCCGGACCTGGGGCTGGGCGCTTTCGCACCCAAGGGTCAAGTAGTATATACAGTTGGCCCGCCGCATCCTGGATCCGAGGATCGTAAACATAGTACTACCCTCTCCGTGGTCGGTTGAATCCGCGGCTGCGGAACCGGCGGATACCGAGCGCTGACTAGGGGACTTAAACACCGCGGATTTTGGTATCTGCCGGAGGTCCTGCAACCCATCCCACCCGCCCGACCACAGTCCCGCGGTCAGTCGACCCATCCATCCATCCATCCCCCAAACTAGACTAAGGCCAAGAGTCTGGACTGGAACACTAGTCCCAACAAGGGAAGTAATCTGCTGCTTGTCAATCACGTGCAGAAGCCGCTGGCTTTTTGTTTTTAAACCTTATCAACAGCCCTTCCTCCATATCTTATGGCCTCTGTGCCCTTTTTTTCGAGGCCCGCGTGGTGCATTTTGTTGTGATCGCTGAAACCAACTGCGGGTGAGGAGTTACCATCGCCCAACCAACGCCCTGCCGTGGGGCTGCGGCGCGGCGGCTGCGCGCAGGGACAGCCCGCGGGAAACGGTCGGACCCGCGCCGCGCGCCTCCTGGCCGGGCGGGCGCAGGGCGCAGGGGGCGGCGGCGCGGTCACAGGCACCGAGGAGCCGGGGCGCGCCGCGGGGACCCCTAGTCTCACCGCCGGGGGCGGGGGAGGCGGGGGGCGTCGCGCCAGTGGGTCCAGGAGCCACGCTTCTCGGGGAGCGCTCTGGCGTTAGGGTGCGGGACGCCGAAGACGCTGGGACTCTCGGAGCTCTGGGGGCGCCCTCGAGTCAGGGGTCACAGAGATCTGGGGCGCTCTCTAGACGTGGGGCAGGAGTGAGGGGCTCAGAGGCGCCCTGGGGTCCTTCGGGAGAAGTTCTGGGAGCACCTTCTGGTCACAGCCGGGCTCCGAGGGCCCCCTGCACTCCCCGGGGCTGGGTGCGGGGCCCAGAGCCCGCCGGGATGGAGAGCGCCCTCGGGTCACCAGAAGACTCACCCTCTTGGCCTTTTTGCCCCCGACGGGTGCCATCTTCGTGGTGTCGGGCGGGTCCCGGGCGAGGATGCGGACCGGCTAGGCGAGCGTCGCCCCTGCGAAGCCCGTAGCTGCCCCGCGCCGCCGCTCTCTTATGCCCGCAGCTCGGCGCGGGGTGGGTTTCCTGGCCTCGGCGCGGCCCAACCGGGCCCGGGCGCGGAACACGCCCCCCGGCCTTGCACCGGGGCCGGCCGCACTTTGGGAAACTGCCCTGTGGAGGAGGAGATCCAGATTGTTTTCCCAAGCGAGTGAAAACACCGAGAAGCAAAAGTAAATTAAAAGAAAAAAAAAAGAGGTTGCCACCCGCTCAGGTTTCAAAGCTACTTGTGCACGGTCCCGCTACGCCCCTCGCGGGTCCCCGACCCTGGTTTACCTCTCCCTTGCCTGGGATCATGCACCATTACCTACTTAAGTCGCCCGACCAGGCCCCTAAGAATTCCATTCAATGCCCAAATATTTGTCAAAGGCCAGGGACACAAGGTTATGGAGCGAGGAGGCGGTGCCCTGGAAGAACTTCAGCCTAAAGTGATCTTTTGTGTGATATACGGCCAGAGGTTGTGTAAGGGAACGCAAATATGGCATTTACAGGGCGTCCGCGGATACTAACCTTGAATTGGAGGGTCTGTTCAAAGTGCCTTCGCCCCTTATATCCAAACATGCCTGGCAGTTTCTAGTACTACGACCGTTTCTAATAAGAATATCTTTGCAATATTTAACAAGGACAAACTTTTCACATTTATGTATGACAGTGGAAATGTACTTTACAGACTTCGAAATTCAGCATGAAAACTGTATAAAAACGTATAGGCATCAGAAGAACTGGAAGGAAGTAAAAATGTTAGTATTATCTGTTGGTGGAGTTAGGGCTTGCTTTTATTCGTTATGTTTTACTGAATTTCTCGAAATATCTTTATAATAAGAACATATTGATTTTAAAATAATAAAAATATTACTTTAAAAAACATACAACATGGCGGTAAAGAGCCTAGAGAACAACTGAAAAGTCTGAATCAGAGTTCAGAACCTTTCACTCAAAGTACGGGTGGAAATTTTGTATGTGAGATGATAGCCTCCATTTCAAATATGCAAAGAAGGAAATTACCGTAGCAAATGATAAGTTAATAAAAATTTAATTGCTAAAATGATGGGCACTTCAGATACAACTGGGAAAGTAGAAAAGTCCTTTTGCTTCTGGTAATGGTCAAGTTTAAAGTGGGAAAAAAATGGATGATGGATGCATATATCATAATTGAAATAATCTATTATTTCACCTGCCCAGCAAGAATGAGGCATGAGGTAATGTCATCCTTCACAGTACCTAGCCTTGCGGCCATTGAAGCAATGGGGTATCTGAGGAGGCAACGGTTATGCATTCATTGCTTATAGTATTAACGTGGCCCACGTTGAACAGGTCCTGAGCCAGCCCCGCTGTGGCTGCAGGGAGCAGCTGCAGTGATGGGTACCAGGCAGTAGGGGGCGGTACCAGGGCTCTGACAGTAAAAGCTGAAAGCAGACCGTCTCAATTTCATAGTTCTTCCAAATTTAGCAAGCCTAGGAGAAATCTTAAACTAGCAGCATTTAATTTAAAAATGAATTGTGAATTTCTAAAAGATAATATAGACGCAGCAACATTTTACAAAGTCTTTCCCAGCTGCTGCTCCCAGTTCAAGTCCTGCCTGGAGGTAAACACTGTTACCTGTTACCTCTTCCTCCAGAAGAGCTCGATACAATACCTAGGGGTATACAAGTACAGAGAAGGATTTGTGTTTAAATGTAGGGAGTTTTAGTTATTTAAACACTTATCTGCTTCTACCTTTTCCAAGATAGTTTTATAAGCAGCTGTTGAAATAATTTTGTTTTCCCCAGCCTCTCAGTATGTTGTCCTATCCCCCTCAACATTAGGTCCATGCAAAAAAATTCATTCTCCAACTATTTCCATAATAGATAATAGTATCCACAGTTCAGTGGATGCTTACTATGTGCCAGGCTGTCTACATACATGATATTACTGACTCTTCACAGCTCTGTGAGGTAGGTGCCCCCACTTTGTACTCAAGAACCATGAAGTCAGGGCCAACCTGTTGCTGTAGTGGTTAAATTCCCGTGCTCTGCTTTGGTGGCTAGGGGTTCTCAGGTTCAGATCCCTGTGCCAACCTAGCACTGGTCACCAAGCCATGCTGTAGTGGTGTCCCACATACAAAATAGAGGAAGATTGGCACAGATGTTAGCTCAATGCCAATCTTCCTCAAAAAAAAAAAAAAAAAAAAAAAGAGCCATGAACTCAGAAATTAGGAGAGTTATCAGCTTGAGCACTGAAGTTCCTTTGCCTCCTTCCCAAAGGACCAAGTCCGCTTGGATGCTGCCTGCAGAGTGAGTTCTGTAATAACTGTCCTTGGGCTGCTGCCCGTGTTCCCTGTCCTCTGCTGGAGCAGTGAGGTGAGGAAGGTCAGAACACTGAAGGCCTTGGCCTCCTACGAAGATGTTTGGAGTTAAAAGTAAACCCTGAAGGGGAAGAGGAGGTTAGAGCTGGAGATCCAGCCCCTCAGTTTGTTTTTTTTTTAAAGATTGGCACCTGAGCTAACAACTGTTGCCAATCTTCTTTTTTTTCCCCGCTTCTTCTCCCCAAACCCCCCAGTACGTAGTTGTATATTTTAGTTGTGGGTCCTTCTAGTTGTGGCATGTGGGATGCCACCTCAACATGGCCTCACAAGTGGTGCCATGTCCGTGCCCAAGATCTGAACCAGCAAAACCCTGGGCCACCGAAGCGGAGAGTGCTAACTTAACCCCTCGGCCATGGGACTGCCCCCCCCCCCCCGCCTCGGTTTTATACCCTCAAAAAGAGAGGTTATCATTCTGCCTCCAGCTAGTGCTTTGGTCTACTCATAATCTCCTTTATTCAGTCAACAAACATTTATTAATTACCATTCATCCAATGTTTCAAACACCATGCTTGTTGCTGGAGGTAAAGGATATCTCCTCCCTTTTTCCAAAGGAGAGAGAGACACTGTGTCACGGAATTAAAACATCCTCTTTATCAATATGTAGATGGGAAAATACCAGGACTTTTCATTTTCTATTCAATTGAGATCATCTTTAAAACGAAACTGGCATTTCCTAGATGTTTTTAGACTAATAGTTTCATTTAGCCTTTAAACCACTGAAAATATTTTGCTTTAACACCATGTAGTACAGTGTTTGCAAACTGGTGGCATGTGTTTCCTTTGGCAAGGCCAGTGTTTTTTACAAGTTGACTGTGAACTCCTTCTGTGGCGCCTTCCTGTTTGCCAGTCTACCCCCTGCCCCCCGCCAGCTATCCTGCACTCTTCTGGTTCACATCTCCACCTTACCCTGCAGGCATTTGAGTGGTCACCTTCTGCCTTACGTAGAAGGCATGTTTGGGGGTATCAGATGCCTGTGGGATGTACTTTGCTCTGAGTTCTCCCAAATAGCCCCCAGAATGAAGGTTTCACTCTCCTTGTATTTTCCCATTGTCTCTAATCCCAGTTATTTTTTGTTGCCACTGCCCGGGATCATAATAAAGGGATGGCGGAGATGGACTTTTCATCTTAAACCCTCTTCTCTGGCTGTGCAGCCTATCCTCAGTTTATCTTTTCTGGTAGTCCTTTATCCCCTCTGGCCATTACAGTGGCCACACCCCACATTTATCCCAACACCCCAGGCACATCAAGCCACATCACACAATTACTCCCCTTTTAAGGGCCTTGGTTTCCTCAGAAGTAAAATTCAAGTTGAAGCTAGGTGACTTTTCAGATTTTTTTGCAGTTGGTTTGGGATAAACTCAGACCATAAAATAGCCTTTTCCCAGGGTGCTCTCTTTGTCTTCTCCTTGTGTCAGCAAGCTCTTCCTTAGGCTGGCTTGGAGAGTACCTCTGGCTCCTGTTTGTGCCTCTAACTTCTGCTCACTCCTAGTTCCTGGAGAAACAGCATCTGAGCTTCCTTCCACCACAGGTAAAAATGCTTCCATCAGAGCTCTCACATCTGCCAGCTGTGCAGTCTCCTGGATCCCACAGGAAAGTCCTCTAGCCAATGTTCCTGTGAATTCTGGACGCCTCCGGTTTCCCAGCATGGTAACTGCATCTCAAGTTCTCTTTCCAGCTCTGAAATTTTCTCTCCTCCTTCAGCCTTTCCTTTAATGCTCTCTAACAGGATAATTAGCCTGTCTGCTGCAGTCCTGGGTCCTTTTGCTTCTTTTCTTTAAAAAACATCAGATAACTCTAACTTTATGAACAGAGCATGTGGAGTTTGCTAAGGGCTTCATTGACATTATGTAATCCTCACAGTAACCCTGGAGGTAGGGACTTTGCCGTCCCCATTGCAAGGATGACAGTACTGAGGCACACAGATTAAATGAGAACTTTCCTAAGATCACTTCTATAGGAAGAACAGAGCTGAGCATAGGAATTCATCCCAGCCTGAGTGAAACCGGAGAGCACGCTCTTTAGAGCTACTTGATAATTCATTTTCAGTCTACCATTTTTCTAAGAAAACTTCCCAAACTCATTATAACCTTATCCAACTCATGGCCCCTCCCACTCACCTGGCCCAACACAGAGGTCCCTTCTCCTGGTCAGGAGAAGTTCAGATTCACTGGACATACAATTGTTTACTAACAGGACACGGTCTTCCCCCTTCCAAGTCATCGCCCACCACACGTGCCGGGACTGTTGTGTTGTGTGTAACCCCCGGGTTGTCCAGTCATTCTGAAACTCTGTAGTTGTTTTAAATGGGTATTGGAAAAGAAAAGCCATCAATTTCTGGGATAGCCAATCAAACCTTGCTTTCCCTTATCTTTGTGAGCTGCTGATAGATGAACCAAGACAGCTGTTGCTTCTTTGAATGGGAAAAGGTGGAGTAGAGGCTAAAGATCCCCTTTTTCCCATGGGGCCAGCACATGATGTCCATGGGATCCATCAGCTCTGGTGTGTAGCTCCTGATATGGGGAGTCATACCCCACAGACAACCCCGTGTCCTGGTCTGGAACCTACCTGCAGGGGAAATACACACCGTGTTGGTGGGTGTGTGGTGTGAGATGGGGGAGGTGGAGACATAAAGAACCGACCAATGGCAGCTGAGGAGCACCTGGTTATGCTGGGTGAGGTGTGGTTTCCAGCCAGGGAACGTCAGACACGAGCGCTACATCGAGAAGCGTACATGTGATGGGAAACTCACTATTAGGCTGGAACTAAAGATTCCTCCTCCTCTTTTTCTTTCTCACAAAAAACTTGCTGTTTTCTCATTTCTGTTTCCTGTTGGTCTGCACATAACTGTTTTCCCAGTCAGCTGCATCTGAGGAGTGTTTATGGAGGGCTTTTAGTTTTTTGATGATGGTAGAAACCTTTGTCCATGTGAAGCATTTCCTGGGGGTGGGCTGGTATATGACTTTAGTACTTTAAGATTATTACCAGTGCACAGCCCTCAGTGACTTAGAAAAGTAATAACACGTTTATAAGCAGCAAAACTGGCAACATCCACCAGCTTCTAAACCTCAAGAATATAGGAACATTTATATTTTTCAAGTTAATATGTGCATATAATAAGAACCCGAAAGAGTAAAAAAGGGATACATAAAAAATAAGGTTCTCTCTTGAGGCCGGCCCTGTGGCCGACTGGTTAAGTTCGCGTGCTCTGCTTCGGTGGCCCAGGGTTTCGCCGGTCCAGATCCTGGGCATGGACATGGTGCCGCTCATCAAGCCATGCTGAGGCGGCAGCCCCTGTGCCACAACTAGAGGGACCCACAACTAAAATATATGACTATGTACTAGGGAGATTTGGGGAGAAAAAGCAGAAAAAAAAAATAAGGTTCTCTCTAACTTCCACTTCCCCAGTTTCAACTTTTTGGTATTTAGAATCTACTCAGCTTATAGAATTTCTGAAAGAAGTTGTACTTTCAGAAACCAGCTGCCAGTGATACGCTACATGTCCCCCAGGATAACTAAGAGGAAAAATATGAAATGTTGGGGAGGTTGGGGAGCAACTGGAACTCCCTTGCTGCTGGCAGGAGCGTAAATTAGTGCAACTGTTTGGAAAAAACTATTTGGCAGTATCTTCTAGAGTTGCACATATCTGTCTGAAGCAATTCCGCTTGCGGGTGGAAACGTGTTCCTCAAGAGACATATACAAGGATGTTCACAGCAGCCCATTCATAAATGGCCCAAACTGGAAACTACCCAAATGCCCATCAACAAGAGAATGGATAAATGCACTGTGACATATTTACACAATGGAATGCTGTGCACAATGCGAATGATTGACATTTGACTGCATGTAACACTATGGATGAATCTCACAGTGTTGAGTCAAAGCAGCCAGACACGAAAGGGCAACACTAAGATTTCATTTCTATAACGTACAAAAACACGCAAACTAAGCTATGCTCTTAGAAGTCACAACATTGATTACCCTAGGGGGAGGAGGGAGTGACAAGAAAGGAATGGGGGGCTTGAGGGGTGCCTCGAATGTTCTATTTCTTAGAGCTGTGTGCATGCATGTATTCAGTGTATGAATGTCCACCAAGCTTCCCATTTACAATGCATGTATTTTTTTGTATATATCTTATACTCAAATAAAAAATTAAAAACAAAAATAAAAATAACATAAAACAGCTTCTTCCAATGAATTAAAGTAAAAAAACTGAAATAAGCCAGTCTAGATTTTGGATACAGTCCTTTCACTGGTCGTAAGGAATGATTTAGGCAGACAGTGTTAACTCTAATAGCTTCCTTGTTATAAAAGTAATCCATTTTGAAAAATAAATTCCATACTTAACTTATACATAAGGTACTCAAAATTCAAAAGGTCGTGAATTGTTAATGAGATTAACTGTAAAATCGTGATCTAGAATAAGCAATAAAAATGAAAAATTAAAACTCTATTTCAGGATATCAGTTGCAATTTAATTTTAAATGACTGTTAGACCGGGGCCAGCTCCATGGCTGAGTGGTTAAGTTCGCGGGCTCTGCTGCGGCAGCCCAGGGTTCGGATCCTGGGCGCGGACATGGCACTGCTCGTCAGGACGTTGAGGCGGTGTCCCACATCCCACAACTAGAAGGACCTGCAGCTAAGATATGCAACTATGTACAGGGGCAAGATTGGGGAGATAAAGCAGAAAAAAAATTTCCTTTAAAAAGAAAATTGACTGTTAGATCAGCATTGCACAATGTGTGGAAGATCCATTTTTTTTAAAGTTAATTACTGTCATTTAAATTAGTTAATAATTAATTAAAATAGGTAAGACATTCATTTGGTTCAAAATTCAAAAGTTGAAAGAGTATCCTGTCTCTCAGGCACCCAATTCCTCCAGTCAACCAACATTCCAGTTATTTTGTGTCCCTTCAGAAATATTTCATGCACATACAACAAATATGTATGAACATTCTTTGCCCCTCATTTAACCAAGTAGTAGTGCACCGTGGACACTGTCTCTATCTTGTTTTTTAACTTAATAATACATCTTTGCAGTCATTTCATATTAACAGACAAGGAGCTTCCTCTTTTTTTTTCTTTTCTGAAGAAGATTCGCCCTGAATCTGATCTTAATCTGTGCCAGTCTTCCTCTATTTTGTATGTGGGTCACCACCACAACATGGTTGCTGCCAAGTGGTGTAGGTCCACACCTGGGAACTGAGCCCGGGCTGCCGAAGCAGAGTGCACCAAGCTTAACCACTAGGCCATGGGGCTGGCCCAAGATGCCTCATTTTTTTGAATGGCTTAATAATATTTCATTGTATAATATGCCAGGATTTATTTAGCCTGTCCCTGCTAATGGACAGTAATATTATTTCCATGCTTTGCCACTTCAATAAGGCTGAAATGAATAGCTTTCCACACACGTTATTTTGTACATTTAGATAGATATCTGTCTGGTAAATGTGGAAGACTAGTTAACTTTGTGTTAGACATTCATTTGCTTCTCCACTGGGTCATTTTAGTTTTGAACTTGGAACAATCGAAGTGAGTTTCAGAGTTACAAGTCATAAAGATTTTCAGGTGGAAGAGAGTGAGTGATCTGTGCATTCATTTATTCCTTTAGCAAATACTTGCTGAGCCCCAGCTTGCTCCCCGCAGTGAACAAAAGAGACAAAATTCCCTGCTCTCATGTTTTTACATTCTGGTGGGGTGGGGTGGTGGGGTGAGGAGAGAAGACAGACAATACACAAAGTAAATATGTAAATTGTATACGTGTTAGGAAAGATTAAATGGTCTGGAGGAATGTAAAGCAGGGGTGGGGGACACGTCGTTCCAGGAAGAGTGTTGCAACTTTAAATAGGGCCACGGGCAGCTGTAAGGATTTGGCAATGATCCCGCATGAGCTGGGGCTATGGAGAGTTTTCCCTCCATTGTGTTTTCTTTTCCTTTCTTTTAAAAATAACATTTTTATTTGAAATAGTTTCAGGTTTATAGAAAAGTTGCAAAGATAGCACACATCATTCAGTTTCTCACCCGATATAGGTCCTAGCATGAGCACACAGCTCTTTATAACCTGACGATGAGGACTTCTAGAAGTTGTTGGCCTCACCCCGTTTGCTTCCTTGATGTGGCCTTCTGACATGACTGTGGTACAGCTCTCAAAACTAGGAAACCAACATTGGTATACTCCTATTAACTAAACTCCAGACTTTAAAAAGTTTTCGCCAGTTTTTCCATTAATGTCCTTTTTCTGTTCCAGAATCCAATCCAGTCTACCAGATGGCACTTATTTCTTATGTCTCCTTAGTCTCTTCTCATCTGTGACAGTTTCTCTGTATTTCCTTGTTTTTTCATGGCCTTGACAGTCTTGAGGAGTACTGATCAGGTATTTGGTACCATGTTCCTCAGTCTAGATTTGTCTGACATTTTCCTTACGGTTAGAGTGGAGAGATGGATTTTTGGGAAGAATATTACAGAAGTGAAGTGCCATCTCGTTACATCATATCAGGGCCGTATGACATCCACCTGAGAAGGTGACGTTAACCTGAGCACTTGGTTCAGGTGGATCTGCCAGGCCTCTCCACTCTAAAGTTAATATATCCCCTTTCGGTTCTCCATTCTTTGGAAGGCAGTCACCAAGTCCAGCCCACATTCAACTGACACATTTTAGAAGCTGTCCTCTGCCTGTTGGGTTGAGATGAGATCATAGGAGGACGAGAGCAAAAGCAATAAGCCAGGTGAGTCGATGGAGGCTGGAACAGTGTAGCCACAAAGGAGGTGATGAGAAAAGCTGGTTTCCGTTTCCAACTTCCAAGCTGGGGAGCCTGAGCCAATTCTGCAGGGATGTGGGATAAACATGGACGTAGCAACAGACCGCGTGAAATCACTTCATCCTTGCCCCTCGGGGCTGGGCTTGGGGTTTTATTTCCTTCTCTTTGCAAGTTACCTGAGGAAGGTTTTGGCTGTAGATGAAAAGAGGGGAAGTTTGGTTTACTCACTAAATTAGACAATTTATATAAAGTGCAGGGGTATAGAAGTTCTAAATACGGGTTACTTTTGTAATTGTTACTAGTTTTCATTTGTTGTGCAACAATTATGAATTGAGTCTATTATCTATTTTTAGATGTAAGTAAATAACAATTCTTAGAGGAAAACATAGCACAGTGTCTGGCTCTCAGTAATTACTTGTTGAATTAGCCAGAAGAAACTAGGCAGCAAGTGAGTTACAAAAGAATGGCCATGCCCACCTAGTGACCCTAGGGGACCATGAGAGCTGGTTTTCTACCCCTCTCCTGGCCATCACTTGGAATTTCCCCTCTTCCTTCTCTTTTTTTTGTTTTTTGTCTTTTGTGAGGAAGATTGTCCCTGAGCTGTGCCAAGCCTCCTCTATTTTGTGTGTGGGGTGCTGTCACAGCATGGCTTGATAAGCGGTGCGTAGATCCGTGCCCAGGATCTGAATCTGTGAAAGCCTGGCTGCCCAATCAGAGCGCATGAACTTACCCACTGGGCCATGGGGCCAGCCCCCCATCTTCCTTCTCTTTCTCCTTCCAATAGCTGCTTTCTGGGGCCATCCCTTCCCCTCACCTTCGCCCCATGCAGGTCAGCTTGTTCAGCCACAGAAAGCAAAAAGCCCTGGAGAAGTTAAACCTCCATACAGCTTCCCCCAGCCAGTCTTATTTCTTCTGAAAGATGTGAGAAGCTGAGACTATGCTGTTCCTTCCACCTGCAGTGTGCTTCTTGTCCTTGCGTTCTTGGTTATTCTTTCAGATTCAGGTCAGAGTTTTCCCTGGTGAATCCTTCTCTAACTACCCTTTCCCACTTCACCCCAGAGGAGGAACTTTGTGCTGGCTTGGGAACCCAATCACCTTCCAAAGTAGGAAAACGTGTTTCGAGTCTCAAAACATTTACAAAAGTGTAAACATACTTGAGAACACAACTCTGAACTGCTTATGTCTAAAGAAAAAATTTAAGCTATACAATATGAAAGAAATTAATATAAAATTCAGGATCATAACGTCTTTAACTGGGTTTCCAGAGATCTGGGTTTGGTTACAGGTAGATCATCTGGGACGTGGCTCCAGGAAGCTAGAGTGAAGAAGTGGATAGAGTAAGACAGGGAAGGGGTGAAGTCCACAGGTGGTGCCCTAGAGAGGGTGCTAGCTGTAGGCAATGAGGTTGCATTGCCTCTGCTGTGGGACCCTGTGAGGATTATCCAGAATGTCTACTGGAATTGTCTACTTGGAAGGACAGGATGCTGGAGCATTAATCCACCGGCTCTGTCCTCCATTGGACAGGGCTGCCCTGAGGACGTTAACTCCCTCACACTTTCTGTTGTTTGCCTGTGGGGAGAGAGGTCTGCAGCTGCACAGGAGAGGGCCCTGGGTCAGCAAGCAGGGTGACTCGGGTGGCACTAGAGGAGGGCGCTGTTGGTGCCAGGTGAGTCTGAGCCGCAGGGAACTGGCCTCTGCAGCCATGGGTGAATTGCCGTCAGAGCTGTGGAGGGAATGGGACACGGGGCACCTGAGCTCTCTGCTCTAGTTATACGATGAATTGAGTAGATAAAACGGTGGGCACTGCTGTGGTGTGAAATTCTGGTCTGGAGCTTCTTATAAAATCAAATAGGGGAACTAGTTCTGGGTGCTTATTACTATTGACTTATTTGTACAAGGCCTCAAATTTGATTGCATAACAACTCCGTGAGATAGTCCAGGCAGATATTACAGTCGTGCCTCCGTATCTGGTAACCAAGGGGGTTGGTTCCAGGATGTCTGCAGGTACCAAAATCCATGGATGCTCAAGTCCCTTATGTAAAATGGTGCAGTATTTGCATGTAACCTACGCACATCCTCCCACATACTTTGTCATCTCTGGATTACTTATAATACCTAATACAATGGAAATGCTATGTAAATAGTGGTTATACTATATTGCTTAGGGAATAACGGCATGAAAAAAAAAGTCTGTACACGTTCAGTACAGATTCAACCCTCATAGGCCTTTGAATCCGTGGTTGGTCGAATCTGAGGATGCAGAACCAGGGACCCAGGGGGCCTACTGGATTCTCCTGACTCTTTTTTTTCTTTTATGTTGGTAACACTTTTAGCCATTTCCACGTGCACAGTTCAGTGGCATTAAATGCGTTCACATTATTGTGTAACCATCATCACCATCCATTTCTAGAACTTTTTTTAACTTCCCAAACTGAAACTCAGTACCTGTTAAACACTGACTGCCCATTCTGCCCTTCTTCCCTTTCCTGGAAACCACCATTCTACTTTCTGCCTCCGTGACTTTGACTACTGTGGGTACCTTGTACAAATGGAATCCATACAGTACCTGTCCTTTTATGACTGGCTTATTTCCGTTAGCATAATGTCTTCAAGGTTCATTCATATTGTAGCATATGTCAGAATTTCCTTCCCTTTTAAGGCTAATAATATTCCATTGTACGTATATACCACCTTTTGTTCATCCATCCATCTGTTGACTTACCCTTGGGTTACCTCTACTTTTTGTCTGATGTGAATAATGTTGCTATGAATATGGGAGTACAAATATCCGTTCGAGAGACTGCTTTCAATTCTTTTGGGGTATAAGAAGTGAAATCATATGATAATTCTATTTTTATTTTTGTAAGGAACCACTATATTGTTTTCTGCAGGGCCTATACCATTTTACATTCCCATCGAGTGACCAGGGTATCAATTTCACTACATCCTCACCGACACTTATTTGTAATGTGTGTGAGTTATCTCATTATGATTTTGATTTGTTTCCCTGGTGATTAGTGATGTTGAGCATCTTTTCATATGCTTGTTGACTATTTGTATATCTTCTCTGGATAAATGTCTATTCAAGTCCTTTGCCCATTTTATGTTTTGTTTTTTTGTTGTTGAGTTGTAGGAGTTCTTTATATATTCTGAATATTAACCCTAATCAGATATATGATATACAGATATTTTCTCCCATTCCGTAGTTTGCCTTTTTTCTTGACTCTTTGTTTGCTTTTAAGATGTGGGGGTTGGAGTGATTTAGTGACTTGTGAATATCACAAATATCTTAACTGGGGCCTCTGCGACTTGAATACTGGTCTCCTGCTCTGTACCCAGTCTCTTTTTTTTTCACTATCTCATCGTACTCCTTAACGTCTGGTCACATCAACATAAAAGGTAGTTTGTCCTACAGCAACTGATGCTGAAAAGGCAGGGTACCAGGTAATGGAATTGTACCTGGTCCTTTGGATGGCCCGGGCCCTCGCTGCTTTCCGCTCTTAGCTCTCCTCTGCCATCATCCAGTGCTGACGCTTACAGAGACACAAGAAGCACCTGGGTGCCTTCAGTTACATTAATTAGCTAACTTATTTATTTAATTAATTTTCTCCATCATATCCTCCTTAAAATGTTCTGTTCTGTTCCTCGAAATGTCTTTAAGAATCAGAACGTGTTTTCCAAAGGCTATCTGTTTACTTCAACAACTGCTCGCTATTTTATGGTGATGAGAGCTGATGGGTTTTTCTACCATGTTTTAAAGAAGAGACTCTTGTTAGATGGAGCAAGCTTCCTTGCTCTCCACATTTGTCCTAAAGCGCTGATGCTAATGGGTGCAAGCCACTCCCTGGTGTAATGCCTGACACAGAGCAGGCCTCAAGGAATATTCATCAAATGAATGCTGTGATGCCACAACGAAGGCAGAGGATTTGTAGGGAGAGCCGGCTCAGTGGTTTGATTTAGCAGGGAAAAAGGAACGGTGTTTCTACATCATGACCTCTGTGGAAATTGGTTTTATTTGTCTCGTTCTTCATGTCTGAGGCTTCGGGACACAGCATACCAGGGAGAGGGCAGGAATAAATCTCTCTGGAAGAAGGCAGCAAGCTGAAGTACGCTTTCTGGCTGGATGTTGAAGGGAGTCAAGACTTGGGTCCTTTTGATCAAAGCGCGCTGCTCCCCCACTGTACTGTGGGAGGCTCTGAAAAAGACTCTTGGAAAAACAATGAAACTATTTGGCCTTTCAGCGTGACTTCTTTTCAACAGTGACCCCTTGAGTAAGTCACTGAACTTTCCTGAGCCTCCATTTCCTCTCATCAATAACAATAGAATTGAACCAGAAGAGTTCTTCTCCTTGGGCTTGAAAATGCTATATTTCTATGTTAGTATTCAATTTGAAAGAAAATCTGGAGAAATAAATTGAGCGGGTCTAAGAGTTAATATGAATACTCTATTTTAAAACTTCACGGTCATTAAAGTTCCTGAAAAACTTAAATAGATTTTTTCCCCTCTTTGTAGTTTTCATTTCAATTATTATCTCTAACTTGAAATCTCAACTTATAACCTCAATTATGCATTAAGTATCATGTTTATCTCATTCATATGATTAGATTCTAATATGATGGCACCGTAGGGGTATTTCTAGTCAATTGAATATTTTATTTCTGTTTGTTAATGTGGTCAGGTTCTCTGGCTGCCTCGTAATCTTTGAGTGTCCTTCTTATGTTTTGGGACAATTTCCCATTCTAGGAGTCTTGCCTTCCCAACGTAGAAGTCCCCAAACTCACTTTCCCGGCTTTGCTGACAGCTGGGATGCCGTAGGCCTGTGATGTCCTTGGGGCAACCCTGTTCGATCTTCTCCAATTTCACGATTTTGAAGAGGCCAGCTCATCTGGATCCATATCATGAGAAATACAACTTTCATTGCCACTTTTCTCCTTTCTGCTTTGGCCAACCAACAGAATGAAATGAAGTGTGACTGCCAGAGTACCAGCAATGCCGCGGTCAGCATGCCCCATCCACTTTGCTCAAGATTCTTTAATAAAATGACTCTGACGTCAGGCAAAATCGCACCCTGCTGAAACTCTTCTCAGCAGTTTTGTTATTGGTTAAACAAAACATGTGCTCGTCTTCAAGGCAGCTGACTACACAGCCAAAATGGGTTGCTTAACTTTGCTTATGATTTTGCATAAGGTATCAAATCATGGCTGTGTTCACTGCAGAGCCAGAATTGTTTTTCCACCTGAACTTCGCCCTTTAGTTTCAGCATGGCTCTTCGATCCCTTTCGCTGGTTTCCATGCCAGCTATTTGCTGGTCGGCATTGCTGATTCTGCACACAGCACAGCAGAGTTTATCAGAGGGCCATCTACTGTTGATACCTCCCTAGTACAGTAAACACCCGCTGTGGAACTGGAAAGAGCTGGTTCAAACTAGTTTTTCTTAGTTTCACTGATCATTCCTAACTTTTTACAATCACCTTTTTCTCAATTTTCCCCTACCAAATCAGGACCTGTAGAAATTTTGCTTTTTAAGAAAATCCTCATTTTTATATGTTAAAATATTTAAAGTAAATTATAAATAGCAATTTAACATTTTAGTATGCATATAGAAAATTTGTATACATCTCTAAAAAGAAAGGACGTTTTCCTACATATCCAAAATTAATTCTGATTCCTTAATACCCAGTCTATATTCAAATTCTTCCAATTTGTACCCAAAAAGGTTTTTTTTTAATGGTATTTTTGGCAGGTTTGTCAAAACTAGGATCTGATCCAGGACCATTCATTGCATCAGTTTGTTATACACAGATGAGCAATCTGAAGTCGCTGACCTGTGGAATGGACCAGGCCAGCTGTCCTGTAGAATATGTGATTCTCTTGATTGCTTCCTTGTGGTGATGTTAATACCGAACCTGAAGTGAGTTCGCTCACCCGTTGCACAGCAAGCCAATCTCTGACACCGGGGGTGGTGGAAGAAAGTAGGAATTTTATTTTTGCACAGCGCTGAGCAAGGAGAGAGGGCAGCTAACAATGAGATCCCAAACTCCCCGAAAAACTAAAAGGAAGGGTTTTTATTTGGTTTTAGGTAGGGGAGGGGGAGCATATGGCCTTGCTGGTCGGAGCTTTCCCACCAGCCTGTGTTTGGCCTTGAGACTACTTGCAGAGAGGAGGGAGCCCGTGACCTTGCTGGTCAGCAGCTTTCCCACCAGCCTGTATCTCTTTGCAGGGTGGAGATGATCCAGGTGCTTGTCCTTGACGGTGTCTGTCTCCATGGAGGGTAGTGGATTCTGGGGCCAGGAAGCCAGAGAGTAAGCAGGAAATGAGTGTTTTGGTTTTAACCCCATATATGCTGGGTTTAATGTGGGGAAACTGATATCAGGGTCGGTATCAATGTGTACCTGGTTCCTATGTCACTTGTATTTCCTCTAAATTGGAAGTGAAATCTAAAGGCTTGATTAGATTCCACTCAAGCACTTTTGGCTGGTCTGTACCATTGGTGATGCAGTGTTTGTCATTGTGTATCACCACGGGAAAATCATAATATCTGATTTTCCCTCTTGCAATCAGAAATCTTGATGTAAAATTTAAAACTAATTTATTTCATTGAAAAAGTAATAACTATGCATATTAATACATTTACATGCCAAAAAAGATATCAGAGAAAAGGAAGTCTTCCATACCAAACTTTCAATCACTCGTCTCCATTTCAAAGGAGGGAGGCATTCCTCCTGGAAATACTCTATGCACACACAAAGGGAGCATACTTTCATTTAACAACATGTGTAGGAGGTCCTTCTGTTTCAGTACATGTTGATCTATTTTTTTAGTGGCTCCATGGTTTATCATCCTGTAGACATTCCATAATTCACTTAACTAATCTTTCATTGATGGATATTTTGCTGGCTTCCAGACATGTACTTTTGCACAAATAACAAAATACTTGGGGCCGGACCCATGGCCAAGTGGTTAAGTTTGCATGCTCTGCTTTGGCGGCCCAGGGTTTCTCCAGTTCGGATCCTGGGCATGGACATGGCATCCCTCGCCAGGCCACACTGAGGTGGCGTCCCACATGACTAGAAGGACCCACAACTAAAATATACAACTATGTACTGGGGGAATTTGGGGGGGGAAAAGCAGAAAAAAAAAAGAAGATTGGCAACAGTTGTTAGCTCAGGTGCTAATCTTTAAGAAAAAAAAAGGATTGCTTAGCTTTAAAAAACAAAGAAAATACTTGTAGGTTACATCTCTAGAAATGACATTGCTTGTTGAAGGGTGTGTAATTTTTAAATTTGGTAGTTACAGCCAAATTGCTTTCCAAACAGCTTGTGCTCATTTACACCCCTACAAAAAGAATATGTACGATGCTATCTTTTCCCTACACCCTCATCATATAAAGTATTATCAATTTTTTGGTTTTCGTCAATGATAGGTGAAAAAAGGTATCTCGTTGGTTTGATATGCATTTACCTAATTCTAAATGTGTTGCTTATCTTTTCCTATATTTAATAGATTAAGGAAATCTATTTCCTAATTTATAGGTGAGGAAAGTCTCCTTTAGTTTATCAAAGGTATGTAAATTTTGTGGCAGGATATTAGCATTCAGATTACTTTAATCTGTAAATTTATTATTCTTTCCCTCTCTTTTTTCCGCACTGGAAAGATAAAAAGCAAATATTTTCCCCACTTCCAATAAAGGTGCCTTTTAGGAAAGTGGATCTCATTTTTTCATTGCTTTGGCCTAAAGTCCTGCTACAACAACAGAGCAAGAGGAAAAGAGGGTTTTTCAGAAAGTCTTAAAAGGTTGTGGGCATTGGGGGAAGTGAGGGAGGAGGCAGTATGAGGTGCATGTAGGGGACCCAGAAGTCACCCAAGAAGGGAGAGGACCCGCTGCCTGGAAAGGGAAAAATCAAATTGGGCCTGGCAGGTACCACATTAAGGGGTAATGTGCCCCAGAAGCTGCCTGAACTCTCTGTCAGTGCCTGCAGACCTGCTACCCAGCACCTCACGTCATCTCTACCAGGTGCACTGTGCTTCCTGGAGCACTGATTCACAGCATCACATCCTACAGTGGATTAGTGACTGTCAAGCAGGGGTGATGATGCTAGTGCTCACCCCAAGACTTTGCTTGGTCCCCAGCTGAGTATATGTCTCTCTCGCAACTCCTGTAAGCACAAGAAAACGGGGTATAGTGGAATTCTGAATGCCAGGCACATACATGAGCTCCCCTCACAACATCTGCACAGGTGGGAGGAGGGTTGAACTAAAACAGATCCAGATTCCTTTGCCGGAATAGTGGTTACTAACCCTCATTACACATCACTGCTGTTTTACCTAACCTCTGTTCAGAGTATTTTGGGTTTTGTGCATGTATTAAAATTTTTTATATGGTAAAATTTATCAGTTTTTTCTTTTATGGCTTTTCTTTTATGGATTTACGTTTAAAACTTTGATCAACTTTGAACTTATCCTAAGAGATCCAACTTTTTCTTGCTAGAGGATTGACCAAATGTCCATCACAATTAAACAATCCAGCTTCTCCTCACGGACCTGAACTGCCCCTTTATCATACTTTAACTTCATGTATATATCTATTCATTCTCTCTGGTGAAGTCATACTTTCCTCACTAGCCCTCTTTCTAGTTTTCCCATAAGCCCTACAGTTTTTTCCCTCATATTCCCAAATTTAAGGGTTTGCATGTCTATTTTCCCTCGATCCTGATGATATTTTTCATTGGGATTATATTACATTTATTAATCAATTTAGAGCAACTTTGCATCTTAAAATATTGTCTTTTTCTCTATAAACACATGTGTAGATTTGTCTTATTCTGCATCCTACAATAGCATCTTCAAATTTCCTTCAACAGCTCTCATGCATTTCTTGTTCATTTTATTTCTAGATATTTAATCATTTTGCTGAAAATGTAAAATAGAGCTTTTCTTCCATCATACTTTCAAAATAGTTGTCGAGTGCTTATAGAAAAGCAACGACTTTTGTGTGTAACAATTTGAACCAGCCACTTTACTGAATACCCCTATTGTCTGTGATAGCTTTCCAGAATATCTTCTTGGGATTTCCAGCTACATAACCATTTCATCTGCATAAAATGATAATTTTATCATTGCTTTTCCAATTTTTCATTTATCTAACTGTATTTTCTAGTATTGTCAGACCAAGGTAAGTAAGATTGGGGGTACTGAGCGTACTTTCCTGACTTTATTTTGGGACACAATTAATTAAACTGGAGTTACAACTACATGATTTGAAATACTTTCCCCCAATTTGTTTTTATTATTATCTAAAATGAGATCCAATCTCTACGTGAATTTTGGAGTCTTTCAATGCAGGAAATCTTTCTCTTAAAGACTTTCCTTTATTGGTTACCTGCTTGTCTCCTGAAAGTTTTACCAGCTTCCATCTCATGAACATTCTATTCCAGGCATTGCACTTATGACACACAAAGTGAAACCTGTGTGTTTAACAAATCTAAGGCGACTTTTGTCTTATCAATAGTGCTCAGAACACAAGTCATCAAAGCAAAGCAGCACATACGATGAAGCTATTAAACACTCTTCTTGCACAAAACCTTCAGCGGCTGCGCACTGCTTCACTACGTGGACGTGCCCTCCATTGCTCAGGCCAGTCTTTAAGCCGTCTCATCTTCTCTTCCTGCTCTCAGTCTGCGTATTGTCTTCAGATTCATTTTTCCGTGTTATTTTCCTTATCACATCTTTCAATCCATCTCACTCCTGCGCCTAACAAAATCTGAAGAACATATTTTAATTTTTTCTTGGGTGTCACAACTGGTAATCTGAAAAGATGAATACCTTTCCTCTTTCTAAAAGTCTAAAAGAGCTGCTCTTAGCTAATGTGGACCTCAAGTGATTTTCAGTTTTTATGGGCCAAGGGATCTAGATTTAAAAACACTTCTTTATACCTACCATGTGTAATTCATGTTTGTTACACCACTTCTAAACTGTATGGTATGAAACAGGATGGGGGTTTCGGTTCGTGCTCGTGCAGACCCAAGAAAAGGATTCAGAGTGAAGGACAGCTCTCTCTCCACTGCAGCCTCTTAGCTCTTGCTCTTTGCCCAATGCCATGCACTGCTCTTTTCACATAATCTTAATCTACTAAGCAAGCTGTTATTATACAAGCATCCACTCCTGGAGTGGGGCATCCAGGACCAGGCACTAAACTTCAACAGAGGATTTGATGCTGGAGTGTGGCCAGAAGAGCATCACCGTGAGGGTGAGGGGATTGAAAACCAAGTCTCAGTGCCTCCTATATGCCAGGCACTATTCCCAAGCACCTCGTTATCTCATTTAATCCTCAGAGTGCCCCAGTGAGGATGGTTCTGTTATGGCTTCATTTTACAGATGAGGAAATTAAGATGAAAATTAACTGTCTAATGTCACACAGCTAGTATATGGCCAAGCACATCTTAAAAGCCTATGCCTTCAGCTGGAGGAAATGACGAAGAGAAAGTACAGGGAAGCCATAACACCCATCTTTAAATTTCTGAAGAGCTGTCATATGGAAGAAATGATAAATTTGTTCTACAGATGCTTGGAGTGTACTATTTGGATCAATAGGTGAAAGTTATTGATAAGATTTCTGGTTAATATATAGAATAACTTTCAAAGAATGAGATGTATCTTAAAAAAAGAATAAGTGATCTTCAGAGGTAGGGAGTTACTATTGGAAAAGTCTAAACAGAGACTGGATGGCCCTGGTTGGAGATGCTGGCAAACATATTCAGGCATTTACTTAGTGGTTTGCATTAATCATTCTCAGGACCCCTAAGGCCTTGAGATGATGGTAAATGATTTACTCTAATTGCCAGCAGTGTGGAATTGTGTATTATGGGTAAAGTGGCAACATTTAATGAATTCCAGGTTGTCTACATTAAGAAACAAACATATCAGGATTGAAGGGTTGATTTATATAAAGCAAAGTTGATAAAAATACCTTAAACCCTGCAACAGAAAAATCTGGATAGACTCTGATAGAAGCAGCAGCTGTGTACATAATAGAGGTCACGCAGTATAGAGGTTGTGAACACGGATTCCAGAGCCAGACCATGTGGGTTCAAATCCCAGTTCTACCATTTACTAATTGTGTGACCTCAGGCGACTGACTTAGCTTCATCATACCTCAGTTCCCTCATATGTAACCTACTATGTTAAAAACTATCTCATTTTTAATCCCTGTGAGGATCAAATGTGTGTGTGTGTGTCTCTCTCTCGAGGAAATTAAGAGAGAAGAAAGAGCCTGGAACATAAGTAATAAATATTTGTTATTCCAAAGAATTTCCTTGAAATTTTAAATATTCAAACACTATAAAAGGTAAATTACTTTTAATTTTATTAATTGTCACAAATTGATACATTGTTTTGAAAAGACAGAGAAATCAGCTCTAGCAAATAACATAAACACAGGTTAAGAAATTATTAGGCCAAGATAGATTTGAACTCTGACCTGGATAATGGTCTTCTAAAACTGTTTATCTATTTTTATTTATTTTAAACAATCAACAATAAGTATTTCATTGAGCATCTATTATTATACCTAGCACAATACTAAATACTTTAAAGAAAAATATAAGCAGCACATTGCATGGTCCTTGTCCTTAAATAGCTTATAATCTAGTTGTGATTATAAAGACACATTTAAAAAATTCTAGGACCTAACACCTTTATGTAAAATCACTTTTGAAGTAATCACTTTGGAAAGTTATACCCTTATTTCAATAATCCTGCCATTGCTCAAAACATTCTTTGCATCGTTTCCTTTGGGATTGCTTTGGAGTCATTACAAAAATCACTTAAGGAAAGCGGACTCCTTTTGGTTTAGAACGCTGTTCCGTCTTAAGCACATAGGTTAGTTACCCGAATTAAGTCACCCGGTGCTCAGTGACTGCTGGTTGTTTTAAAATCTCAGATGCACCCTAAAAGACAAAGTTTGCTGTTCTTAATGACTTCAAAAGAATGTACTGCAGCATTACCGGACAGTGAGTATCCAGAACAAGGGGCCTTTCTCATCATCTTTGCTCCTCCCGCAGCCTCCGCTCTCGGTGCTCAACCGCAGCAGGAGGGCTGTGCCCTGTGCCATGTGCTCACTGAACTGAAGGGCCAGCAGCACGGTAGCTGTCCAGCAGCTGGAGATCTCAGGGTGGGCAGAGGACAAAGGAGAGGAAGAGTTCCAGAAGGGCTCGAGGGGGATTTCTTCCTGTTCTATTATTCTAGGGTTTTCTTTCACGACTTCTTAGGCGTCTGGCTTTGACAGTGGAGGACAGAAAGGTCTGCCCGAAGCTGGCAGCAGGTTCTCCCAATACTCCCTTCTAGCCCTGCATTTAAAAAAATATATAGTCAATTAATTAAAAGACACACCTATCTTATAAGTCCAATACATTATATATATATTTGCTAAAATATACATAATTTTGGTGGAAAATCAGGCTAAAGTAGAACTTGAGTTTCAACATATGGACAGAAAAACTACGTCCGTATCTATTAATGCCAGGGGTCTTTCTCACATTCCTATCCTCCATGACAATCACTGGGTTTCACACCACCTTTCAGAAAAACACAACGTGTTTGAATCTTACATGTTTTTGTGAATTACATTCATTCTGCAATTTCTAGCTATCCTCAATATTTTAACATAAGGACAAGTATATGAAGGGAGATGGAATGAGACCAAAAACCTAACTATAAACAGAATACAAATTACTTCGTAAGTGTTTGTTCCTTGTTTATAGACAAAGGAGACTACAAAAGTTTCTGGTCACAGACTTTTGCGTTAAATATATTTTTACAGTTTCTTCCACTTTACTATGAAAATGAATAAACCAATATTTTTGGATGATGAAAATGTCAGAAATCTGGGGTGTCTGTCTACAGGTTTCTGTGTAATCACAAATTTTTGTGAACATCAGTGTGTTTGGGAGCCCAGAGAGGAAGGGATGTTTGGTTTTGTTGTACAAAACAATGTTCTATCTTTAATTGCTGATGCATTTTAAGGATCTCTAAAAAATGATAATTAAAATAAGCCATTTCTCACTTATTTGAACCATTTTAATCACCACCAAAGTATACTTTCCTTACCTTTTAATTATTATATTTATTTTTAATACCTTCTTTCTAAGCATGACACCCATAAAAACCATCTTCTCTGATAAATATCCATATGTCTCGGAAGAAATGTTTGGCTAAATGATTTCTTGCCTACTTTCACAGTCTAAATAAATTTACATTAGGAAAGTTGTTCCAGTTCCAGAATGAAGCCTGTTCTCTATAAAATGGGTTAAATACATAACAGATAACAGCACTGAACAGAGACGAGGAGAAAGCAGAGGCTGGAACTGGTTTCTAGAAGATGGAAAAGAGATGGCATTGTATTGACAGATGAGAGAGAGAGAGAAAGAGAGGCAATGATTCAAAACAGAACAGTCATTTAAGAGGCTCCCAGAAAAATGTCTTCAACAATAAAGTGATTGATCATAACAAATACAGTCACACGTTGCAGAACGACAGGCATACTTTCTGAGAAATGTGTCATTAGGTGATTTCGTCATTGTGGGAATGTCATAGAGTGCACTTACACAAACCTAGATGGGATAGCCCACCACACACCCAGGCTACATGGTACTAATCTTATGTGACCACCAAAGTATATGTGGTCCCTCGTTGATGGAAATGCCGTTATGCGACTCATGACTGCAGTATAATGTAGATACTGGGAGACTTTAGAGTAGGCCTGTTCTTCTTTCAACAATGTAAAAAGAAATTAATTAGAAATTCCTAGAAAACCAAACGTTGTACAAAGAAAGTCACAGTCAAGTATGAGGCAAATTAAAATATGGCATGAGTTTGGACTAAGGATGAAATGTAAGAAAAGAGAATCAATTTGACCTTATTGCTTGGAACATTCTCCTATAAGTAGCTCAAGTTTTTAAAAATAGGATTATTTCTCTTTCTCCATAGTTCCATGCTTACCACTTGGTTCTGCAGTGAATAATGTTTAGAAAATCCTTACCAGGTACCAGGATATTACATTGGAAATTTTATCGAAGGCGCCAAGATATGATAGATATCAGGTATCAAAGCAGGACGACACTGCAGTTTCAAAGTAGGTGGGCAAGAGCTGGTCAGACAACTCAGCTGAATGTACACTGGAAAATCTAGACCCCAGAGACCAATGGGCCAGCTACTTTGCTTGTGAGTGAAGAGGGTGCAGTTAAACTGGGGTCAGAGCACACTCTCAGAGTTTGTCTGCATGAAGGAAGGGAGAAAGGTCCTCTAGCCAGTTTTCAGCCTAATAAGAGAGAGAGCGCCAGCCTGGAGGTATTCAAAATCTGGAGGGTATTTAGAATCACCAGGAAGGACAATGGGACCCCCCAAATAGGGGATATCTGGAGTGATCTGCTGAAAAAGCCAGGATCTGAGGTGGAAGCAGCAGTCAGAGAAAAATGCAATGCCTGTGACATGAGAAGTATGGACAAAAGTTTTCAGTGGCAACCTCTGAAGAACCATGACAGTCCCTGTTAAGACCTGCCAGGCCTAGAGAGTGCCATCTTCCTATTAGGGAGCCTGTCAAGTAATAACATTTTACTCCCTTTTCCATCTTCTCTCCTCTCACCCTGAATCTGAAGGGGTAAGAAACCACGGTTAGCAAGAAGGGAAGGGAGGGCTGGAAGCATCAGACAGAGAAAGAAAAGGATCAGGCTGGCCTTCCCACCATGAAAGGAATCTACTGGAAAACAGGAGAAGATTTAAGTGGGAAACGTTCTAAGTTTTGATTTCACATGGAACTGAACACTTTTAACTACTGAATTAAGACTGTGTTTGCTAAGTCAACTGTTCACGGGGCTTTCTATTGCCTAAGAGTACCCAAAGAAGTTCTGGGGCATGTCAGCATTTTCAAACAAGGACAGAGGAAAGGATTCACCCATTGGGCAGGTTTAAACAGACAGAGGAGACAAAAATAAAGTTGCATTCCGATTATACTTCACGAGTCTTGCTTGTTTAGTACGACAATTAAAATAATATTGTAAATGTTATTTACTAGCTTTACATTTTTATAGCAAACCTACAGACAAGCTTGGAAGATCGAATTATAATTACAGAGCAGAACACAATGGTTATAAACCTTGATGATGGAAAAGTAATGGTATAACTTAAAGACGCCGAGAGGCAGATGGGGGAGGAAAAGCAGAGGGAGTCAGCTTTTATATTAAAGAGTCGAATGAAGAGATACTGCCTCATATCGATGGATTAAGAAACAGTGGTTACACGTGAAATTCAAACTTAGAAAAATAACCAACAGAAGAAATAAAAATGTAATAAAATTGGGAGAAGGAGAACAGGGGGAAAAGGGGAAGATTACGTGATTTAAATCCGTCAGCTTTCATAAAGGATTATCAATAATTCCTGCTTAAAATTGATAAACAAGAAATGGAGGAACGAGACTTCAAAACACAAAAGCAAACAGATAATTCCCTCTGGGAATGGGACGGGTGTCAGGAGGGGCAAGTTGCATGCTTCATTTTACACACTTTTCTACTGTTTGAGTTTTTATTGCCATGTCCACGCACAGTGTTTATAAAAAATAAGTAAACTGAGATTAGAGGAAAACAGTCATGTGAATTAAAAATTCCTACCTGGCTCGAATCCAGGGTTTGGTGTGCATATTGAGGCCACTTCCCCAGCTGCCATGTTTGTCCGAAGCCGGAGGCCAAAAGCCCCTTTCTGGGGCCAGCTCCTCTGCAATCGCCCTGATGTGGTAGGGCTCAAATCCACAGCACCCACCAATGTACCTGACTCCCAGGTTGTAGGCCTCTCTGGCGTAGTTTTGAATGTCCCATCTCGTTGCAAGTCTGGGCTCCAGTGCTGTAACAGCAATTACGACGTTTCTGTTACCATCCCCATTTTCAAATGAGAGGTGCTCTGATGGGCATTTTTTAAAATTTAAAAACAATGAACTTTAGATTAAGTGTTCTTCGGATAGCTCAGTTTTGGTTAACCTTGAACGTTTTTGTCTTATGCAGTCTCCTATTGGAAGACTGGACCATAATTGTTCACGACAGGCGTTTCCATTTTGTCACAACCAGAAATCACAAGGACCTTGGATACACGCCGGATCTTACCAAAGGGATATTCCGGGAGATCCACAAACCCTCCTTTGCCGCAGTCGGGCGTGTGGAACCCCAGGGACTGCACCATCAGGTGCGCCGTCAACCCGGCCGCCTGCAGGCCCTCCTTCATGAGCGTCATCGTCTTCAAGCTGGTCCTGGGCCCAAACCGGCAGTTCACGCCGACGATTGCAGCCCCTACACAGAGAAATCAAGAATGCTTACATTTTATTCACTTACTTGTTTATTTTATTTTTTAATAGTTGGAAGGTGCCTTAGAGGTTAGCTGTCCCCCTCTACCTCCCTAGTTTTAGGAATAACGAAACTGATTCCAGTTCATTCTTTTATTTCTAAACTGCTCTCACGATATTAAGCAAACGTTGCTAAATTTCATAAAAAGTAACGGAAGTACTTATCACATTATGGGTGCCAATCACCTGCTCTCACCAGCTTCGCAGCGCACTCTCCAGGGGGCACATCACGCATGTCTCCCTCCGGGCCTATGCACATGGTAGCTGCCACGGGTTTGCCAGATTCTTTTAAGACTTCCACAGCCCACACAGCTTCCTCAGCGTGCTCAAAATACTAAGAGAAATTTCATTTTTCTTATTGGCCCAAATATAAAGCAGATTTTAAGTGGTAGAACGCACATGTTGTGAAACAGTTATAAAAATAACTGAATATATAATATGTGGTAGAACTTGCTGAGGAATGTGTCTCTATCCGTCTGACCACAGAGGACCATTCTGAGTAACTATTTTAGTTCCTTTAACAATAATACATAGATTTTCACTCAGAGATCATCAATTCGGTGAGACTATGGCTGTTAAAAAGTAATTGAGTATTTAAAATCATAATTTTGAAGGAACAGAAGTTTTGCTAATAAATTTTGGCCTCATCTTTTATAGGCCTGGGTAACCTCTGAAAAATAAGGAGTAGTTTATCATGCTTTATACTTCAGAGTTCCTTTATATCCACTTCTAGTTGGTATTCATAAGGGCTCATAAAGTAGGAAGAAATATGATTATTTCCCCAGATGAGAACACTGACGCCCAGGGTGGAAGGGAGAGCTACTCAGCTTCTTTGCTGATCGCGGCCAGGACCCTTGTCTGGTAAACCCGTGCTGTTTGCAGGGGTGCTTCCCAGGAACCCCCTTAAGTACCACAATTAAAAGCAGAACTTAAGGAAGTAGAGAAAAGTCAGCAGAAATCTCCCTGTTTCTTTCCTTCTTGACTTAGATTCTGCAGAAGCAGTGTGTGAGAAATGACGACGGAGTCAAAAGAGAGGTTCTTAAAAAACAGACTTGTGTTCTCGTCCATCTGGAGGACACATAGGGTGGCGTCTGTGCTCATTTCTGCAGGTGAGTGTCCCCCGGTGAGCTAGCCAGGCTCGGGTGGCCCTCAGTCTCAGGAGGGTGGATGGAGCAAGCTTTTCAACAGGTTCAGTGGAATGACTGGGGAAACGGCAGTTGCAAGGCTTGTACTTGTTCAGGGTAAAGACTTGGGTTGAGGGCTCAACTCCAGGTGGCAGCAATTGTGATGGGAAAAGGGGAATGAGGGCTTTTTAATTCTTGAAAGTGGAAGGAAGAGAATGTTCTGGGCCTTCATTTCCAATCAGCGACCAATTCTTACTGACTCTTCAAAATATCACTCACATGTTACAGCTTGAGCGAAAGCACAGTGGCAGGAGTGAGCAAGGCATGCACGGAAGAGAGCAAGGAACGACTCAGGACTGAGTATATTGGTGGGGCCTGGATGGGCCTGAGCAGCCACCTGTGTCCTAGGCTTTGCTCCCTCAAGTCTCTAACCCAGACAAGCAGCTCCTTCTAGCCTGACCCTCCCATAGGAAAGGATGCTCCCTGAATCATTGTCCCTTTCCTCCCACCCCACATTGTAGGGGGCCCCAGAGTCTGCACCCACCCAGACCTTAGAAACCCACAGGCAACAGTCGGGTCTCTCCTGGGTCTGTCCTTTGGCTTCACAGAGAACCTTGCGTACAAGTGAGAGGATGTTGGCCTTGACTAGAGTGCATTCAAATAAACCTCTGACCATCTACGTGGAGGAACAAGGGCATAAGGCAGTCCAACACTGTCGCGAAAGCTAAAAACTATGCAGTTAGACTTGTCAAAGTAAGTTTATTCCTTTCCCTATGGTACTACGCTTACCTCTGCAATCAAGAAGTCCACATTTTTCCTGGCAAAGACCTCTAATTGTTGTCGAAAAAGTTTTTTAATTCTAGCTTCATCCTTGAGGTGTTTGTACATTGATGTCTGGCAGATTCCCCCTGCTACCAAAGCATCACCTTTGCCAGCCACTTCCCTGGCGAGGTCACAGGCAGCGGCGTTTACCTCTTCCCACTGGGGTTAGAGAGCAAGAGTTCAGATGGTGGCATTTTAAAGGTAAAATATGAGAGAAAACAGGGAGCAGTGAGCAAGTAAGATGAGTACAAGTCACTGGTTTAAACTGCAATTTGAGGAGACCAGCAGAGCTGGGTGCCATCTCCCCTACTACCTGTGAGCTTCTATTTCCATTATTGTACTCACCACTGGGTTTTAGTAAAGGTTTATTTGTTGGCCCCCCACACTTGACCATGACCCACTTCAGAATAGGGTCAATGCCTTTGTGTCCCCTTTGTATCCAGCACAGAGAACGGACTATAACTGGTACTCGGTAAAGGTTGGTTGGTTGAATGAACAAATGGGCATTAATATTCACGAGTATTAATGCTTTACATTTGCAGAATATCTCACAATACTTCCACATCCTTCACCTTTACTACTTTTCTCAACACCCCTATGTGTCTCAAGCATAAGTTGTCTCCATTTTGCAGAGAAGACCAATGGTCCATGCAGGTACGTGTCTTGCACAAAGTCACACAGCTAATAGGCTGCAAGGTTGGGTATCAGACCCAATTCTTCTCATTCCTAGGCCAGTGCTGTGTTCCCTAGGACCACTCTGTCTCCAGATGGGCAAGTCAGAAAAGAAGAACGCGAAATGAGAAAGTAAAAAACGCATCTATAAAGTGTTCTTTCTCTACGAAAAAATAGTACAGGATGGCTGTGCACTTCCAACAGCCTGTTCTTTCCTCGTTCTATCCCCGCCCCCTCCCCTAGCTAAAAAGACAGAAAAAGCTCATTTATTTAGTATATACACATTTACATAATCATTAACTACTTAACAGATATTTTATGTGGAGTTTGTAATAGAGTGTAGTCACACATCAGGTCAATAGCATAGCTTCCCATCAGGAGGTTGTTTTTCTTGTAGATGATCCTTGCCCACCCTCAAGACCCCCCACCAGACCGCCATTACAGCTTACCTTGCTTTCCATATTTTCCTCACTCGCAGAAAAGGTGAAAGTCTGCATGACATTTGATCCTGCTCTCAAGAATTCCATGTGAAGCTGACGGACTACAAAGTAGTTGTTTTTTTAATTGAAATTAAAAAATTAAAAACCACAGAAGCTATCATTTTCAGCAGCAGCAGCAGCTCACTCACTCACATCTCTTTCAGTCATACACAATTTCTTTTTTTGTTTTTTGAAGGTATGCTTTTTTTTTTTTTTGGTGAAGAAGATTGGCCCTGAGCTAACATCTGTTGCCAACCTTCCTATTTTTTTTTCTATTTTCTCCCCAAAGCCCCAGTACATAGTGTATATCCTAGTTGTAAATCATTCTGGATCTTCTATGTGGGGTGCTGCCACAGCATGGCTTGATGAGCAGTGTGTAGGTTCGCACCCAGGATCCAAACCAGCAAACCCCGGGCTGCCGAAGGGGAGTGCGTGAACTTAACCTCTTGGCCATGGGGCCGGCCCCTCATACACAATTTCAAACCTAGTACTTAAAAAAAATTGCAGATTAAGGTCTTTAGCGTTCAAGGACAGGACACGGCAGAGTCCACACCAAATTGGGACTGTTTAGAGTTGCCTCATATCATCCCGCTGACGGGCCTCATGGCCTGGTGCAGTCACATGCAGAGATTAAGGCCTGGCTGGCCAACTGTCCTTTGGTCTCTTGGTCTAGAGGGTTTATTCACTTGCCAGTGTAGTGAAGGATGTACCGGGTCTGCATGCAGTCAGCACGGGGAGCCCTCAGAGCAGAAGGAGGAAATTCTCCTCGCGGGCAGAATGTACAGGGGTGGTACCCCCCAGCAGACGGATTCAACAGCAAGCAGCTGGGAGACAGTCAGTGGGCTTCCCTGGCCTATCAGAAAATCCTTCTTTTCTCTCCCCTCTCTCCCCGACCCCAACCCTTAGCCTTGCTGTTTCAACACTTTCTTCCCGGTTTAGCCAAAAGGTCTTCTCAAATTAACAACAAGTTCTTCTCAGGCCGGAAGAAAACTTCCTGCTAAGCACCAGAGAGACAGAACTTTGTCCCTACCACGTAACTGTGGGAGTCTGATGCAACAATAGCACCAGCCATCGGGGACTTCTGCAATGTGGGCATTTCATGTGGGTTAACTCATGCATCCTCACAACACGCCTGGGTCACGCCCCATGTGACAGATGGAGAAACTGACCCTCGGAGAAGTCAAACGACTTGTCCAGGGTCACACTGCCGGTCAGTGCAAAACCGAGACAGGATCCCAGGCTTCTGGGGTACACTGTGCATACACGAATAAAATCTGAGTGAATCAAAAGTTCCATCCATGTCTTGTACCCTGTTTCATCCACTTCGTTCTTGGCTGTCTTTCCCACTTTAACTTAGGAGAACACACACAAGAAAGAGTAAAAACAGAGTTAAAGTTCCAATTTGATGTTACTAACCAATCCCATCACAGTTTCTGCCTCCAACTCCTTTTTTTTTCAGCCAGAAGGATGAGGTGAAACCATGTTTAGTTCTTCATCCCTCCCCTTCTGGCAACAGAACATAGTCTATCATCTATGCTCCGTTAAGCTGGTGGTTCCCATTAGTCCCCCTACCAAACACACTGTTATAAAAGAATACGCAAATTAGCCAGAAGGATGAATCTGAAGCAATTACAGTTTTACTATGTTAAGGAAACTCTTCAATATCCACAAGGGAAATATTCATGGAACAAGTATTAGGATGTATATTTTAGCACTCCCTGAGTATGAAGATGCAAGTGTCTGTGTGTGTGTGTGTGTGTGTGTGTAGGCAGGGGGAGATAGGCCATTTTCTTCTATTCGCTTCAGCCCATGTACAGTCACTGTCACCACATTTTGGCAAGTGATAGTCCTTAGAAAACACTCACTAGGGGCCAGCCCTATAGCCGAGTGGTTAAGTTTGCACACTCCGCTTTGGTGGCACCAGTTTTGCTGGTTCAGATCCTGGGCGCGGCTCTAGCGCCGCTCGTCAAGCCATGCTGAGGCGGCGTCCCACACAGCAGAACTAGACAGACCTACAAATAGAATACACTAGTATGTACTGGGGGACTTTGGGGAGAAAAAGAAGAAAAAAAAAAAAAGATTGGTAACAGATGCTAGCTCAGAGCCAATCTTGAAGAAAAAGAAAACACTTGCTATTATTTTTTTTTTTATCTTCTCTCAGATTTAAGCAAACCATCACCCAGACAAACCCTCGCGGGATGCGGGCACCAACCGGCATCCGGGTGCTCAGCGACGGCTTCTGGAGTCCAGAGTCCAGCTTTCACGCAGCCCCTCTTCTCCAGAGTTATGAGAAAGCTGCCGTCTCCAACCACAACCTCCCCACTCTCCAGACGTTCCAGAATACCCTGGAGAAACGAAAGAACAACCACCTAAGACCCCTCTTTTCTTTTCCTAAAAGCAGTTTGTAATTTTAGGAAAGGGGGGCTATGTTCTTACAGCTCCAGTTCTGTCAAAATCGTCAGCATCTAACAGCGTTTGAGCAAGATTGAGTACATGTGTTTCTTGCACAATCCAGGTACTTGTTTTGTGCAAAGTGCTGTGACTGTTTTAACAACATTTAATCTGAATCAAATTAGAGAGAAAGTGCTGATTCTATGATAGTTATTTTGGTTTTTCCACATGTTTGTGGCAGACACTGCTAGTTGCCTAACTAATAAGGAGTTTCTCTCTTCTTCTTTGCTAGTGGATTTTGTTTGGGGAAAAGACGTCCTCAGCTTACAAAAAAATTTCTCAGGCTCTCTTGCAGCTGGAGGTGGCCATGCGACACAGTGCTGGCCAATGACACATAGGTGGAAGTCTGCTGAAGATTTCTGGAAGAGTTTTGCTTTCCTGATACAGATGCTCATTCCCTTCCATCTTGGCACTCTTTCTCCTTCCACGACTGGAATGTCAACATAAGCCCTGGAGGTTTAGCAGTCATCCTGCAGCCATGCCATTGAAAGCCACATGCTAAGGTTGGGGAAGCTGACTGATAACAGCAGCCTGGTGTCTTAATGACATCCTTGAGTGGCTGCAGCAGCCATGGACCGCTAGACCTCTTGCTAGGAGAGAAAAATAAACCTCATCTTTGCATAAACCATTGAACATAATGGCCACAACGTTTCATAATTATGCCCTACACTTTCCAGCATGTTCATGTACAAGTTATCATTTGGCACTCTCAACAACTCTGTGAGCTAGGCAGGACAGAGAGATTTTATTCCCATTTTATAAGTGAGAAAACTGAGGTTCAGAGAGGCCAAGTGACTTGACCAAGATCACAGAGCTAAGTGGTAAAAAAGCAGGGTTCAGATCTTCTAAATTCCAAGTCTCTTTCTATTTTACCACCTTTCTATTCAGCCCAACCATAACTTCAATAAACGTTGTATCCAGAGCAGTTACCCAAGGGCTACGGTTTCCGTCCCCCGTCGTCTAAAACGGGCCTCCCACGGGTCCCTGCATGGCACACCCTCTCACTTCCTTCAGGTCTCTGGTCAAGTGTCATCTTTTCAGAGGCCTTCCCTGATGACCTCATAAAAAACTGCACACACCCCATGGCAATCCCTGTCTCTCTTGGATAGACTGCATTCGTTGAAGATACAAGCTTTTATTGAAAATACAAAGCCAGTTCAGTCCAGCCCTGTGTACAGCTGGACACAGAGCAATGCACAAACGGGGGAGAAAGCCTCCAGCAGCCCCCTCTAACCAGTCGTATCCGCAGTCCCGGAAGGTGCACAAGAAGGGGTTGCACTGGAGGCTAAGTACCGGGCCACCACAGGTGCAGCATCTCCATTTTCCTGGCGAGGGACATTTTCATCTGTTCTCTAGATGCTTGTCCAACATTTTAAATTTGCCAATTTTCTAAACAGCCATTGGCAACATATCTGTTATCAAGCTTTGAATTCAGAGCATGTTTTAGCCCCTCCTTCACTGCTATACTTACCACCTGCATTAAGGGCTACCCCAGGTGATCTAAAGACCATTCCAGAACGACAGAGGACTGTGTAAGGTAAAGGGTGCTGCAAGCTAATTTGCAGTACCTTTATATTTCCATCCCATCCTCCCTTTTGGTCTGCCAGTGAGTCCGCCTAGGATCTGGCAGTGAGCTCTAGGAGGCATTTGTGCCCCCCTTTTGCAGATCCCAGTAATCAGATCTCTAGATTTAAGATCTGGCTTCAGGGCACCTCTATCCACACGGAGGGGAGAATGACTGCAGGCATGGCAGGAGGCAGCCCGACATCCAGGCTGCCTACAGTCTCTCCCCACCTGCCTGGAATTGCCGCCTGGACTGCTCTCTGGATTCAAGAAGCAATTAGAGGTGTTGTCTGCGGCAATTAAAGGAATTCTTAAAATGTAGCGTAGCTGAGAAGGGAGGCAGATCGGCTCCTTGCCGCTGACGTTTACCCTCCCAGGTGCACAGTAACAGGGCTAGTGGACGATGATCTCCGTGTGGCAAGAGGAGAGAGAGTGAAGAAGCTGAACAGGGGCAGCAAATTTTAAAGGCCTTTTAAAAAAAATGAACTTGTAACAGTGAACACAGTATTAGAGAAAGTTAGAGAAAGAAATCAGCACAATGTTCTTTATCTTTTTATTACACTCATTTTCTTCAACGTCTATATTTTACTTTTATGGTCAGAAAAACATGTCCCAAAGTATTTTTTCTTGTTTTTGAATCCATTTTCCTATCTTATGTAACTACTACCATTATTGTGTCCTCCCTTACAGCGTGTATATAAATATTGTCATATGGTTGGGATCAGTCTGTGATGTACTCTATCTCCTTTTCTAACTGAACATGGCCAAAGCACTTTGCCTGTTCCCATACTTAGCTTCCTAATAACTTATTAAGCGGATGAACCTTAACTTATTCAGGGATCCCACTATTGTGGCCATCTTGGTCGGTCCTTTTTACTACTGATAAATCGGTGGTGCTCATTTCCATGTCTCTACCGCCCCTTCCTTCCCAGCCCTCTCTTCTGAATTCTGGGACGCAGGTGGGTTGCTCTAAGGGGTCCGGGAGGAGTCCCACGTCCAAGTTCATGCCCTTCCTGATTTTGTTTCGTCACTTCTTCTCCCCACCACGCACGCACCCGGCGTAGAAATGGGGGACGAAGCCGACTGCTGGCGACCAAATGGGGAAAGGAGCCCAGAGAAGGAGCCAGGTCACGGGGACTGCCAAGTGGAATGAGGCAGAGGGGTCCCCGCGCACCGTCCACCCTCCGCTGCGGGACCCGCAGTGTCCGCGCCGGGGACTGGTTTCGGGTCAGACTGCGGCCCTTCCCAAAACACGAGAGAACCGAGCGGCGGGGCGGGATGAGCCGGAGGGCTGTGGGTGCGCGTCGGTGAGGGTGCAAAGTGTGAGCGCAGCCTCTGAGTCCGAAGGCTAGACTTCAAATCCCAGCTCCCCCGGACTAGATCGGTGACTCTGAGCCACTCGCCAGACTCTCTGAGCCTCAGTTTCCCCATCTGTGAAATGGGGATAACTGTGAAGAGGAGAGAATTTGCGTAAAGCCCTCGCGCAGTGCTGGGCACCGAGTCAGGGCTCAGCAAACGGGACGCAAGATTATCTGATCCTCCCAGCGAGGTAGTGTCGTCCTCCCGGCTCCTCGCCCTCGGGTAAACGGAAGCCCAGAGCTCCTCGGGACTGAGGCGGGATCCGGACGCCGGCGCGGGGAGCCCAGGGCCGGGCCGGCTGCCTGGGGACCCGCGCGCCCCGCACACTCACCTTCTTGGCCCCGGGGCCTCCTGCCGCTGCCATCGCGCCGCGGGTGTGAGGACGCCGACCCGGGGGCGCGCCGGCCAGGAGCCCGCCCCTCGCCGGGGGAGGGCCCAGTGCCCCGGCCCGCGCCGTCGGTGGCCCCGCGCGGGGACTGCGCCCTCGGCTGCGCCTCGCCATGCTCCGCGCCGGCGCGCAGCGGCTGCGGGGCCTCCCGCTGCCCCGTCTCCCGCTGCCCGGCCTCCTCGGGCGCCCGCGCTCCGCCTGCAGCCGAGGGTGAGTGGGGCCCGGCCTGTGGCTGCGGGGCTGCGAGCCAGGGCCGGAGGGTCTCGGGGTGAGGGGCGCTGCGGCCTCCGAGAAATGGGCGCTCGGATTTCTTCTTGATTATCTGTGTTTTCTTTTCCATGCACAACCGTACAAAATGAACCAGTGTCAAGGGGTTCCCGGTGCAGTCTTTCCCGCCCCAATCCCTTCCCTGCACCTGTCGCTACTGTCTTCTGTATCTATCCAGAGATGGCCTGTGTGTAGGCAAACACAGGGGTGTGTGTGTGTTCTTTTTTGCCTGACTTACACGTTGCTCTTTACAATATGTCTTGGAGAAGCTCACGGTCCAGCTGGGAAGACAGCCATGCAAGTAATATATTCAACCGCTGTGTAATAATTATAATCAGAGAAGCATCTCCACCGTGAGAGGAAGAACAGGTTACTCCATCTGGCTCTCTTCAGCCTGGAAAACGTTGGAGGGAGGAGATGATCCAAGATTTATAGATACTAAACTTGAGGATGATTATGGTTTTTCAGGTGGTGTTCTTTAAGTAGATTGAGAAAAATTATTCTCTAGATTCTTTGAAAAAAGAAGTCACCTGTTCAGTTCTTTAGCTATGTTAGTTATCAACAATGGAGCAGAATTCATGGAAGGGGACTCCCAGGCCTCCTCCTTCTTCCTGGGACCAGGTTGCCTAAGTCAAGGTTTAGAAGCCCCAAATGATTGCATCAGCCTCATGCACATCCCACAGGCACTGCGTGTTAAGTATGAGAGAAACAAGGACAAGCACATTAGTCAGAAAAAAAACTATGACTGCTATAGCCTAGTAAAGCTACCGTTTTAAAAAAAATTGTCTTCCAGAGAGGAAAACCCACCCTTATCTGCAGAAACAAGATGGAAAGACAGAGCGGAAACAGTGATCATTGGAGGTGGCTGCGTTGGTGTGAGTCTGGCTTATCACCTGGCCAAAGCAGGGATGAAGGATGTGGTCCTCCTGGAGAAATTGGAGCTCACCGCTGGATCCACCTGGCATGCAGTAAGAAAAGCACCTCAGAACTGTCAGATGCACTGACTGGTGCAGGAGCACCATCAGTTTCCTTCCCATTCGCAACTCCACACTGTGAGCTCTTTAGGTTGAGTTCCCTTTGAATAGTGTTGGAAAGTGCCATTCCCCCTTGGTTAGTGACTTCTTCACCGTGATCAACATTTATGATGTCTTTATCTTGAGCCTATGGCTTCTGGATTCAGATCCTTCCTCTGCCATTTTCTGTCTGTGTGACTTCTGGCAAGTTACTTAAGTTTCCATTTCCTGATGTATCAAATGAGAATATTAATAGCACCTACCTGCTAGGGTTGTGATGAAAATTGAGTTAATATGTGTAAAGTTGTTAAACAAATGGTAAGTATTTGGTCTGTTAGCTCTGTTGGAAGGATAGTGGCTGGGTGATCCTGATGCTGCCCGAGACCGTCGCCTGTACTCTCCCATCTGCTTTTAGTGGTCCTTTTACATTTATTTATTTCTGATTTTAATTTTGTGCTGTGAGACAACAGCTTGGCTTCGTGAAGACTTAACTATGAGAACTGAGAACATGTGACACAGCCTGCATCTTGTGTAAAATAAAACACACCACCAAGTCAATCTCGCATATTTAATGGTATATGTAATTGTTCCAGTGCTGCACAATGATTGGACTTCAGTGGAAGGCTGCTCAGGTAAATGAGGTGATTGACACTGCTTTCATACTGCCAAGCCAGTTATCCCTGAAGTCTGCTAAGGACGGGAGAGGAAATTTTCATGACTGTCGGTACACATTTCTCTTGGAGGAAGAGTTGGGCATCGTTAGCCATGGCTCATCATCCGTTTCCTTCATTAGCTTTCCTCTATTGGGACAAGAGGAAACCCCGCTGTTAGGGGCCTTTGGACATCCAGAACCTGCTCAAGGTATGGGGCGGAGGGTCGAGCGCTAAAAGGGCTGCCTGCCTCCAGCTGAGTGTGGGGGGGAGTGTGGCCCAGACTTAAGCCCAGTTGGCTCCAGAGTCCCAGTGGTCAAGTAGTCAGACCACACACACCGATTGGGTGGATGGAGGCTCCTAGGAGAGTTGCACCAAGCCCAGCTCCTCTTGCCTCTTTCCTCTCCCTCCAACCTCCTCACCCCTCAGCCTGGGAGGGAGGCCAGGGTCCCTGGTCCTCCCTGGGTGTAATTTCAGAGTCTTTGCAGGCACACTTGCCTCTTGTTTCACCAGTTCTCTCTCAGCTTGCTTCCTCCTACCTGGAGAGAGCAGTGAGAGAAGCCACCAACACTCCTGGCTCTTCTCCCCTCCCTGAACTAGATTTTCTACGCAGGTTTCCCATTATCCTGTCAAACAAAGCCTGCCTGTCTCCTATAGCTTCTCCTTAGTGGACACTCAGGCACACTGTCAGCAAATACTTACTAGGGCCCTATTTTGTGTCCGGCCAGCACCATTCTAAGAGGTGAGCACATTGCAGTGAACAAAATGATGTCCCTGCCCTCATGAAGCTGCATTCTGACAGAATGCGAACACAAACAATGCCAGAAAACACACAAACAATGCCAGAGTCGTCAGTGCCCTGAAGAAGAGCCAGGCGGGGTAAAGAGATGAAGAATGAGGGGGAAGGAGGAGTCAGGGGGCTGTTTTAAAGAGGTCACACATGAGCGGAGACTGGGCAGAGGTGAGGGAGCAAGGGGGCCATGAGGCTGTCCAGGTCAGAGCCTGGAGGCAGAGGGCAGTTTAGGCAAGTGGGACAATCCCGAGAGGGAGGCCTTATATCCTTTCAACACTTCCAGGCTGTTGAGGAGGGTATACACTTTAACATTTTAACGACTTTTTTGCTCATTTATGTTTGATTGATTTGATGTGGTCTGCATGTTAGAATAATTACTGGATTCTCTGCAATATTACTGCTTAGACATCCCATGAATTAAAAAAAAAAAAGCATCATACCCTTAACCCAAGTTCTTTTAAGAAAAATGGGCAAAGTTCTTAAGATGATAGCTCTTTGTTAAAGGTGCACAGTAATTTTCCCTTAAGCAAAGATACCAAAGGGAGTGGAAAAGGCATTCTCCTGCTCTATGCACAAGGTATGAAACTTTTAGATGAGATCCACGCAGGGGGAGCCCAAGATGGACTCAGGCGGCAGAAGCTGGGTTATTTGGCCTCCTAGGAATAAAGGAAAAGAAAAGAAGGTTGCCCTAGGAAGCTGATTCTAGGACTTTTTGCAAGTCAAGGAGGCCTCCCTCTGAGGAGCAACGTGAAGAAATTCCACATATGAGGAATTTTTAACACAGAGAAATTTTTGGAGCAGATGTGAGAATGTGGAAGGTTGGGGAGCCAGTTGAAGGAGCAGACTGCAAAAACAAAGGCAGTCTCACTGGAGTATAACACGTGCTCAAGGTTCAATGTGTCAGGAGAGGGCGGGAATCAAGTGCTTGGGGAGGAAGGCACTGCTTGCAAAGTGAATATTCAAAATGGAGTCACTAATCCCTAAATCTTGAGATTTTGCTGTATTTTAACGAGACTCCTTTGTCAGCACTCGACACTACTGCTGATAATAGAACACGTCATGCAGGATGGAGGAATAGGGGAGAGGGTGGAGTGAGAAGCAGTTTGGGAGCATGAGGTCCCCAGGGGATGCTGCCCCTGGGGATGGTGCAAAGTGGATGTTTTGGAGGGCTGAGGACTAAAGATGCAAGATGATCCATTTGAGGTGTAGGAAGACAATATTAGAACTTTTAATTTGTTTTTACCTGAAAACATGAGACAGAGATTAAGCTTTCCTAATCTTGATAAATAGCCTTCCCCTTTGATGTGGGTGACGTAGTGGGCAGGACTCCAGGGTTGAGTAAGGGGCAGGTGGCGTTCTCCAAGGGGTGAGTCCTCGTTCTTTCCTTGTCTTCAGTCGTCTATCATGACATGTTGCAGATCACATGTTGGAGGATATCATTGTTGTGACTGACTTTATAGAACCGGGGCTTTAAATAATATAACTTGTGATGAAAGGGAGAGGGAATGGCCTAGAGAGTGTTGTGCTACAAGGAAGTTTGTTGGTTATCTCGTAACAATAATTAAAAGAGTTGTGAAAAGTTTTTCCTTTGCAAAAAGACAAGTGTCCGAAATTTGGTGACCTTTGTAGTGGTGGAAATGGCTACAAGTCATTTCCAAATGGCAAATACAAATAAAAAAATAGATGCAACCTATCTCTTCAAAGTAAAGGTGATGCTTAGAATAAGTGAGAAGTAATTGTTTTTTTGCAAAATAGTCCTGTTGGGAAGAGAGCGTTTTGAAAAGGGATGTTTAGATATGTCGGTATCATTATTAGATTTTTCTGGCCAAAATGATATGTATGTAGAAAAACTCTCATATATGCAAGAGAGAAATTTTTTAACTCATTTAAAATTTTTCCAAATGAGGATTTTTGGTGGGATTTGTACGTATTTATTTAAAATATAAAAATGCAGTATCTTTCAATTGTCTTGTAACAATAACTGATGGACAATAGAACAGGAAACGTTAATAGGCAAATTTCAGCAGAACCCTTTCCGCAGGTGGTGACTGGGCTGGAGGCAAGGGTGTCAAGACACAGAGAGTGCAGCCATGAGACCACACTGCTCCCACCTAGATCTTTGTGTCAGTGACAGGCAGCTTCTTCAGCTGTCACAGCCACTCCAACCGCTCTCAAAATAAGACAAACCTAGAGTCAGGCCTTCAAACTGCTGTTTTACCAAGGTTAATCCAATATATATATTGTAGCAAGAAAGTATATTAATCTCATAGCCCTTGCTAAAATATTAATTAGCTTAATATTCAAAAGCTTTTCTACACAATAAATAAAAATTATTTAAAGTATTTAATTCATTTCAAGTCATTTTTGTATATTTTATCTCTGTTAATATACTAATGCATATTTATATATCGTGAAAATAAAAAAATACACGTATTTTAGTGGATATGCTCACACATCTTTATTGGATATGAGTGCATGGAGCCACTGGGACATAGGATGGCTGGAGGTCAGTCACTGGGCTTTTTGAAGCTGTAGAGGCTCATGAAAGAGGAAGAATGATTATTGGGGAGAGAGGGAGAGCATCACTAACTTCAGCATCAATTGATGACTTTTCTAACTCCATCGTTCCTTTCATACTTATTAATTGTCAATCTGCTTTAAGGAAGAGCTTTCCCTTCTCCCTATTTATTTATTTATATCAGCAAGGATTCATAAATTCTTATTTTATTCAAAGGGTTATAATTCTTAATGATGATTCATGTCCTGTTTCATCTTCCCTCTTTTATCTTCTCCGCCAACTATAATCATTTTCTTTCTTCAAAGCAAAGGTGAGCCCCTTCCTGATCCTCCTTGAAGATGTCTGTGACCCTCCAAGCATCTTCTCTTCTCTCCGTTCCCTTAGTGCTTGTCTTTCTCTATATGCTCTGGCACTTAATAGTAGCCTCTTGATTTCATTGTTTCATGTATGAAAGTTTCATGACCTTGGTCAGACTATAAAATCTTGAAAGGTAGGAACAGTGTTTTCTCCTTCTTCAAACTTCCCATTTAATATATACCTCCTGAAGCCCAGGGCAGAAAAACATGGTAACCTTCCTACATCCCACACCACAAGACTGGCTTGTAACAATAAATACCATGCCAGATAGTACAACAGAAGCACAGATATGGTTGACCTCAACTTTTAAACACAAATTAAAAGATGAAAACTAGTTGATAAAAAATACATATGATACAAAAAAAATAAATAGCATAATTTTGTACCTCACTTCTGACTGTCCTAGCAGCAAGGAATCTAGGGTAGTATGAATCGGTCTGTGGAAATAAGTGTACTCTTTCAGGAAGGGAGGCTAGCTTTTCCCTAACCAGGAATTCCTAGAAGAGTTTCTTCCCTAAACAAAGGACATTGGGCTAAATGTTTTGAATAACAGTTTTACAAAAATGAACCATGTGACTCTTTCAGATGAAAGACCATTAACTCATTCTATGAAAACAGCTTTCTGGGGTAGGGAGGAAGGGGTTGATGCAGTGTGTGTTTATAACTTTCTGGTGGTCTGGTTCAGCCTAGGTTAAGCTTAGGGGATCTTGTGGAGTGAATGGTGAACAGAAGCCTAGGCCAGTGCTCGTGGCTCTCAATCAATATCATCTGACAGGAGATATGTGGAAGATCAATTGAGTTCCCTGTCAGATACCTGAAGGCCAGGGATTCTCTAGAAAAGTTCCCATGCACACGAGATACCAAGCATGTAAAGAAGAATGGGATGTTTGCTTGAAAGTTAGGGAGCCTGACTTGCAGTTCTGTTGTAATGGGGCTGCACTATGAGAGGACCTAAAAGCTGGGCCAGGATTTTTCTGGTATGTGTCCAACCGCTTGACCACATAGTTGATGGAAATCCGAGGATTCCAGTCCATAAAGGATGATTGATGAACTTTAAATGGAGTTGTTTGAGTTCAGGAGAATCAAATACCCACTACTACCATAGAAGAACCTTATAAATCCTCCTAAACAGATTTTATTTTGAACATGTTGTGTTCTGATGAGCTTTCCAGGATAAATTAGCTGCAAAATGGGTCCTCAGACGCTTCATTGAGAGAACCTGCTTCATGTACTTGCCTAGAATTCTTTATCTGGATACTACATTGCATCTTTCAGAGTTGATAAAAGGGGTTTGGGCATGCTAATATTTAGATATTTTTCCTGAGAGTAATTATTCAATATTTACACAGTAGATATTTGTGGGGTACAATTTATGTGCTCATCACACAGGTTAAGCTACCACAGAAGTCTGTTCACCAATTCGTCAGGCTCTAATTCCCAGGTATTTTCCAATTCCTGAATTTTGGAAGTTTTAGGAAAGGGGAATGGAGGGCTGCTCCCCTGAAGGGAATGGTGGGGATTGGGTCAAGGAAAACTCTTTGCTAGTCCATACCCCTGCTTAAGGAAACACACCTGATTTGCTGGTTTGAGTCCACATAAGCCATACCTACATAGTCTTGCTATTACTAGCATATTTTCTTAAACTTTCCATCTAAATATTCCCATTTCTGAATCTGCAAACAACCCTTTCCCTAATAACTTTTAGGGACTTGATGTGTATATTCGTTGGCCGGCTCTCTCATTACTTGTATGGTTCAAATTGGTTCCTATAACTTATGCTCAGGCTGGTGCTGATGTGTTCTCATCCCAAAGGACTGGCCGCTGCTTCTCTGTTTCCTGCCAGCAGTAAATTAGAGCTTAACAGATAAACTGGCAATATTTTGAGAATGTTAACTTTTCTTAATATTTTCTCTCCTCCCCACTTTTAAGGCAGGTTTAACAACTTACTTTCATCCTGGAATAAACTTGAAGAAAATACATTATTATAGCATCAAACTTTATGAGAAACTGGAGGAAGAAACTGGACAGGTAAATGTGTTTAATTTGAAATTATCTTTTGGTCAGTTTCTCAGAAATATGTAAGGTTTCCCCAGGATTTTGATATCATCGTGTACAGCTATGTGTAGAGACATCCGTCACTTGTGAACTGTTTAATGTGGTAGAGAAATCTGATGAGAGTTTAAGGAAAGAACCCCCAGAGTTTGCTTTATAATCAATTTAATTTCTTGAAGTGTATCACCCATGTAATCACCTGCTCTTCTTGATTTTTTAAACGAAAAAAGAATAAATAGCAACTTTAAAAATATCTTTTTTGGGGGCTGGCCCCGTAGCCGAGTGGTTGGGTTCGCGCCTCCGCTGCAGGTGGCCCAGTGTTTCGTTGGTTCGAGTCCTGGGCACGGACATGGCACTGCTCGTCGAGCCACGCTGGGGCAGCGTCCCACATGCCACAGCTAGAGGGACCCACGATGAGGAATATACAACCATGTACGGGGGTGCTTTGGGGAGAAAAAGGAAATAAAATAAAATCTTTAAAAAAAATATCTTTTTTGTCAGTTATTATATCTAGAAACCAGGAAATCAGAGGCTTTCAGCCACTGGGTTGCAAAGGATCTGATAATGTGCGTGCCATATTGTCACATGGCTTGGAAAAGTACTTCACTCAAAGCCCCTCACTTTTATTTTTATCTCTTCTCATATTTATTAGTACTTTCAAAATAGAGTGGCAGGCAAAGAGTATCCATAGGCTAAGACTGAAGTGTACTGTGAGCAATCTGAGGGCAAAGGCTGCCTGCTGGATCTCTGTAACCCAGGGCTGACCTGAGGGCTTGGCCAACTGAAGGCCTTCAATACATGTCAAATGCATGTTTATTTCAATTCACGCTTAGTCTCATCACTGCAGCATTCTGATTCTTCCTATTCCCTCCTCAAATTCTTTGTCCTTCTCTTTTTCACATAATTTTATTTCCCTCTGTACATTAACACTATTGCATGTTATTGTAATGATGCGTTTAACTGTCTGCCTTCACTGTAGGCTGTGCGCTCCATGCAGGCAGGGGCTTTGCCTCTCTTTCACAACAGCATCCCTGGGGCTTAGCATCCCTGGGCACAGAGGAAACACTTAGTAGACAGTTGCTGAATGAATGTGTTTTCATAAGATGCAAATACGTTATTTAGTTATCTCTTTCACTGCATAGTAAATCTCTTTTCTTGTACACCTGCATTTTCGTTGTGCTGGAGAAGAACCATGTTTGAGTGCCAAATAATGATTTGTTTATGTGTTTTTATTGACATTATTGTCACAGGTGGTGGGATTCCATCAGCCAGGTAGTATCAGAATTGCTACAACTCCTGTAAGGGTCGATGAATTTAAATATCAGATGACTCGGACGGGCTGGCATGCCACGGAACAGTATATTATTGAGCCTGAAAAAATTCAAGAGATGTTCCCTTTACTCAACACGAGTAAGGTATTTATCTTAAGGGCATTTCCACCATGTGCTAACTTGAATTAAGATTAGAAAAAGTTATTTTAAAAAGTTAATTAAAAATAGAAAAATTTTGTGCACACATTTCGAATGGCAAAATCAGATGATTAATGCTGGAATTTGGGTAAATTACAAGGTGGGCTTTTGTGTATGCTAAATGAAATATGAAAAGCTGATTAAAAATCTGATTAGTTTTCCACTTATGACCAATGAGGAAACATTATCAATACCTTTCTGTTGCTGTGCCCCCAGAATTAGGGATTCCCATACATAAACCTTTGTATGAGAACTGCAGAGAAAACAATAACCTATACAATAAATATGTGTATAGAAAGACTGTGTTATTGAATGGTGCTCAGTAGATTTTTGTTGAATGGGTGACGCCTAACTAGACTCCTTCCTATTGCTCTCTCCTTGTCTCATCTGAGTCCCATCCTTCTCTCTTCCCCCCAGGACCTAGCCTCAATCCCTAGCACAAAGCAGATACTATTCAAGAATTAGTTGTTGAATGACTAAATCAAGTACGTACACATTTTCCTGACACCAGATATATATTTCACATATGAATTTGTTAACAGTATTAAACAATTAAATATAAACAATTGATCAGTTAGTATTAGATTTCTGACTGCAAATGTCAGAAACCAAAATAATAACGCTTAAATAAGATAGAAGTTTCTTTCTCTTTCATTTAGGCAGTCCAGGTCTTGGGTGGTGGCTCATTTCCAGGAAGACTTCAGAAATCCAGTCACCTTCTAGATCATTGCTCTGTTGTTTCTAGAGTGTGAGTCTTGTATTCTTATTCCAAGATGGCAGCTAGAGTCCAACCATCATGTCTGCATTCCAGACAGCAGGATGGAGGAAGGGACAAAGATGAAGGGACAAAGGGCATATGCCAGTTATCTTTTTAAAATGATTCATGGAAGCTGCCACATGACACTTTCATTTGAATTTCATTGACTAGAACTAAGTAATAGTTTTAGCTACCAGCTGGAACTAATAGCTGCCAAGTACTGGAAACTCTTTGTTCTTAGTGGCCATGTGTCTAAATTAACATTCGGTTTCCATTGCTCTGCAGGGGAGGGGAGAATGGATGTTGGAGGCAGTTGGAAGCCTCTATCAAATAGTCTGTCCACTTAACTCTCAGTGTGAGTCCTGCCTAAGTTTGAGCTTTGATACAGGAAAAATAAGTGCAGACTGATCAATCTGATGCCGGGATGCGCTTTTAATGGCCAATTTTATTAAACATCTGCTGGTAGGATGCAGTTATACTCTGTATTGAGTATATACTCTTTTGAATGCTGACTCTCTTATGATGGATTTAGGTTTTAGCTGGACTGTATAATCCTGGAGATGGTCACATTGATCCTTACTCTCTAACCATGGCCCTAGCTGCTGGGGCTAGGAAATATGGTGCCCTTTTAAAATATCCTGCACCGGTGACTTCTCTGAAACCCAGGTCAGATGGAACATGGGATGTTGAAACACCACAGGGATCTATGAGAGCAAATCGAGTTGTGAATGCTGCAGGTAAGCATCACGTCTTTTTTTTTAAATTAGTGAGCTTTTCTTAAGTGGCAAAGAAATAAGGTATTTAGCCATGAAGTAATGTTATACACTATGAACAATGTTGTGAAACACTGTGATGCTCCCAAGGAGGATATTTTATCTGTTTCTAAGCTACAGAGTCCTCCCTCCATTACTCTGCTCTGAGTGTGACATTCCACTCCGTCCTTGGTTATCTGTAGAAAGGTGGTATTTTTCTCCATGCTGTTTCTTCTCATGATCTACTCCAGACCATGTTTTGCCAAATTATGCTTCTTTTTCCTTCCTATGTTCATTCTTTCTTTATTCTAATAACCAAATTCTAGTGTTCAAATTCATGAGCATCCTCTTTGTTCTCAATTTGCTTTTTAGAGCAGATTTGATCATTTGGGTTCTCTCTCATCCATTTCTGATTACTTGACTCTAGTCAAAACACTTTTAGCCCTTTTCCTTTCAGAACATTATTAAACCTGTTTCATAGTCTTTTCTTTAGTTTGCTCTGCTACAATTTAGACTCAGAGTAATGAAGCCAAAAGGGATATTGGAGATAATCCAATGAGCCACTCATTTTCCGATTGTGGACCAATGTCCAGAAAGGTCGTGGTTCTTGGCAAAGTGACATCGTTATGCCAGAGCCAGGACTTGGACCTGGGTCTCTTGATTCTTGGGTCAATACGCTTTCTAACAGGTCATTTGCCTGTGAAGTTGTTTTCAACTGTCACACACACAAAAATAAATTCTTGTGCAAATGAAAATGCTTGTGCAGTCTAAACTGGGCTAATAATTAATTTTTACCTATAGTTTGTAATGGTTAATTTAAACCCTAAAATAAGCATGAAGCAGTAACTGATTTTCTTGGGGTCTGTTCTTTGAGGCATTGCTTAAATTATAAAATGAAAACAATCTTTATTATTTATTAGATTAAATCGCATGCCGTAAGGACATACCAGAAACATGTACTCTTAAGATTCTTTCCTCCAAATTGTGACTTCTGATTGATGTTATTTTTTAACAAAATATTGTTTAGTGGTCCCGGAAAAAGTCATGTCTTCAGTATTTAAGAATTTAAATTAGTATTTCTGAATCTTTCTCACCCATGCTTTACATTTCAAAAGCATAGATACGTCATATCTTCTTTGATATCATTTAAAATTTAAAATAATGTAAAATGACTTTCCTAAAAAATAAAAGCAAAGGCATAAAACATGGCTTAGTTTTTGAACTTCACTGGCCCCCCCACCTCCCCATCTGATTCCCCTCACCCCTCGCTGTCTTGGGGTACCCCTGGTCTAAATTTTGTTAGGTCTAAAGAAATGATATTGTTCAGCCTTTTTTTCCAAGTAGCAAGGATTCTTTGTAATCTTTCAAATTTCTTTCCAATCTCATGAATTCCGCCTGTAAAAACATTTGACTGTTTTCACAGTGATAGTGATGACCAAGTAAACATCTCTGGCTTCCGTATCCAGTGCTGGGGGCAGACATTGCCAGTCAACCGCTGCCCTCATTGCAGAGGGGCTTGCAGGAACGCCATTTTTCTCAACACCGTGCTTCAGGCAGCCACACACTCCCAACTGGTATTTTGAGAAATAACATAGACGACCTTAATTTAACACATTTGTCTATCGTTTTCCTAAAATGGATAAACTTTTATTTGCATAATTTATTGCCGTTATCATAATTTTTTTCCTAAACCACAAACTGTGAGGTATAAGGAATCACTGAAGAGAAAGAATAATTTCCGAGGAGCTCTGACCTAAACCCAGGACATTGGTTACCAGAGAAATATTCTCTGCAGCTGTGAAGTCTTGCCGGGTGATGGGGCCGGGGAGGCCAGGGGCAGGAGGCCCAGGGCAACAGGTTTCCTGGTGCTGGCCTGGGAAAACGAATCCTAATTTAACGGAATTCCTGGGATTTGTTGGCCCAGGCCAGCACCAGGCAAACTGCTCTCCAGGATGTCCTTCTACGTCCTTTGTTCCTAGGCCTTTTCCCCAGCCAGAGGGACTCCCTTTCCCACCCTCAGCGCTTGGTAGCTGCAGGCAGCTCCTTGTTGAAAGTTGTGTGAAGAACTATGCTCTCTCAGCCCTCAGTTCTTTATCTCCCTCAGATCAGATCTCTGGCCCATATCTTTTTCTTTCTTCTCCTCCTCTATCTCTTCTCTTCCACTGGGCAAAAGTTACTAGAGAAAAACCTAACTGATTACATATTAGTACTCCGTGGAAGGTGTGGAGGGCTGTGTGGTGAATTATTTGTAAGTCTGTTTTCTAAAAAACCTCATTTAAAGTGTAGGCGCTCCTCCAAAAATAAGCTTCAGTAACTGGGGGCAAAGTTTTGGATATGCCCCCTTCTAGAATTAAAGCTAACAAAGATCAGTTTTATGAATAAAAGCAACCTCTGCAGAAGGCGTCAGGCTAACATGCTTTGGGAATGTGTGTCTGATGGGATGTTTCCCAGGGTGACTCAGTGAGACCCGACGTCTCACAAATTCAGGCAAGGCCCTCAGACCAGCTCTGAAATCCACTTAAAGTAACCAGGATATAGACTTGGACATATCACCAAAATGTAAAAGACGTCAAGGCCACTATTATCTACTCAGCTGTACCATAACCTGCTAGGAGTTCCTTATGCGGAGCCATAACAGAAGGCTGCTGAGTTTTCCGGATATCCGTGAAAAGGAAAGTCTGAAAGTAGAAACTTGTCAGTCTGCTGATGTGTCTCAGGGGTTGTGCAGGGCAGTGGGGCTCTCCTACCAGACACACATGTATTGCCAACCTCATTACCTGGGCAAATTACTCATTTGTAACATGGAGATAATAGTGCCCATCTCAAAAAGTTATTAAGGGGGCTTGTCCAGTGGCATAATGATTAAGTTTGCATGCTTTGCTTCAGTGGCCTAGAGTTTGTGGGTTCTGATCCCTGGTGAGGACCTACACACCACTCATCAAGCCATGCTGTGGTGGCATCCCATGCATAAAATAGAGGAAGATTGGCACAGATGTTAGCTCAGGGCCAATCTTCCTCACCATAAAAATAAATAAATTTTTAAAAAGTTGTTATGATCAGTAAATGCTCTAATAATATAAAGTACCCAAAACAGGGCTAATACCACAGAAAGCACTAAAAAAATTAAGTTTAATGATAATAATAATTATTATGATTATTATAAATTATTTCCTTGAAAGTCTATGCCCCGGTCTTGGAAACACTAGCATCGGGTTACCACAGCATCTTGGTACCAGCCTTAAGATTACCCAACTCCTTTCAATTGCTCTATAGTCATCCAGCACCTGTTCGGCTGGTAAATTGACTTCTTAAAGAGCTTGGTTCTCAAGCTAGTGTGCATAGAGTCATCATGGGAAGTTTCCCAGACTTCAAAAAGATTCTCATTCTGGTGGTCTGGGTGGGAGCTGTATTTTAAACAAGTACTCCAGGTACTATACTGTCTGTACCAGATGGTCTGCAAAATGTCTTTTGAGAAACGCTCCTGTGTAGGTGTTCCTACAGGAGAGAGAACATAGTAGCCTTATTCTTGAGCCAGCGGAGCAGAGGAGTGTTCCTGACCCTCCTGGCTCTTGGTGGGCAGGGGGCTGGCGTGCTTTCAGTGCTGCTTCATTGTACCCTCCTTCTCCCCTCCCCTCAGGTGCCCCGCAGGGACTCGGGCAGGGGCTGTTTATCACGATCCAAGCTTTTTCTTTGCATGGTGATGAATGTTTCTCTTGACCTCATTTCCAATTGACTCATTAAGCCTGAGATAACTTTGTAAACTTCACTTGAGAATTTTCCTAATATGGTAAATCAGAAATGTGATCGGATCATGCCAACATGAAGCCCAGTGTTCAGCCAAAAAGAATTGCTTAATTTTGCCTGATACTCTGGGTCAGAGAATGTCACTGTGTAAACCATCATTGTCACAGTATAAACCATCTAGTAGAAGTAAACTTGTCCACAAACCTGCATCCTTCATTTTAACTCCATTTCTATTAATTACCCCATTTTCTGTTTTAAAAAAATGGAAGACATTTCCAATGATCATTTTTATTGACTCTTCTCTTCAGTGTTTTTCAGCTAACAGTGGTAGATTGTAGATGATTTCTCCACATTTGTCTCTCTTCCCTTTGAACTTGGTGGGTGGGTGATCTAGCAGGGGTTGAAGTGTAATCCTGGCTAGCTTTAGGTTGACTTGATTGACACTTAGAGGAAGAGAATGCCCACAAACACCACCACCATAGGGTAAAATGGTATAGAGCTTGCTTTGGGGTTTGGAGTAATTTAGTTACATGATCCTTATGTATATGTTTCCACTTTATTTTAATGATGAAGTGCATTAATAAGAAAACAATTAGACTCAGAAATGCATAAATATGTTTGAATAGGACAGAATTTATTTTCTTCAATTTATGTTTTTAATTGAAACAAGTATATTGAGGATACTGCAGTGGTTTGAATTGCTAGGCTAAATATTTGGGCTTTTTAAATTTTAAGACTGCTCTAGTGCATATAATTAGAAAAAGTAGTGTTTCTATATTTTCCTACAAAGTCCCGACATTGGTAATTCACATCTTCCTACCAGAAAGAATAAATTCTCTAAATTATTAAAGGACCAACAGACGGCTCTAGTGCCCACAGGTAAGATTTTGGGTTTGCAAATGAGCACCAATTTCTGGGGCTATTGTACTAGTGTGACTAACTTAGCCTTTAGGTCAAAACAAAACAACAAACACAAGAGTGATGTGTAGATGGTTAAAATAGAAATAAACTTTGGCACGCAGGCGCACGCAATCTGGGTCTGAGGACTGACTACTTAATGATTCTGTGTCCAGCTCTGACAGAGACTTCTGGACTCCTTGTTAGATTCTGAGAAATGCAGAAACAGATATGGTGAAAAATTTGGAGAACACAACCTCTAAAGAAATAACTTAAATAAGATTCTCTAATCATTTGAATGATTGCTCAAAATTATTGTGAGACAAGCAAGCAAATAGCATCCCTTCCCCCCGAATAATCCATTAGCGGGGCGGGCCATACCACATCCCTGCCAAATAATCATTTTAATCATTTTGGGTTCTAATATATCTCTCTACAAGTGAATGAGCCTTAGATTTTTAAAATAAAGTCTTTCTGCAGCAAGAAAACCAATAAGATGTGACGATTCCAGCATCTCCAATGTGCCCTTGGGCACGTTTCTTTCCCTCTCTGGACTTTAACTCCACGTCTGTAGGCCAAAGAGTCTCCTGGTGGAGAATCAAGGGTCCTTTCAACCCAAGTTATCTGGTTCCATCTTTGCAAAGGAGAAAATAACGTTCATTCCCACCAATCAGACAGTGCCCATGCACACCGTGAAGTGACAGCACTGGTCATGGGAACCCCCACACCTATTTACGGTCCCCTCCCCTTCGCTGTGGCAGCTCTTCCCTCCTGCTCTGGACTCTTGGTGCCTCACGCCCTTCGCAAGAAAGCATCTTACAAACATATTCAAGCTAAACTTTTTAAATAACAGGGAAAACTTAATGTGTTCTCTCTCCAAAAGTATATACATTTTCAATTTTCAAGTTAACAGAACCATTCCGTATTTGTGGAATTTTCAACATTGACAGTTTGTGGGGAGGAGGGCCTGGGGACGGAGGGACTGACTCATAGGGCTTCGCAATGGATGGCTGTTCTGTGCTACGTGAATCACGTCTACATGGGGCCGCTTCCACTGCCCGATCATCCCTGTTCCGCAAGTAGAGCCAGCCTGTTATTGTCTTTCTTACCAACACTTGTATATTTTACATATTTGAATTATTTCTTTTTTCCTTCAAATAAATTGTTTGGGTTTTTTCCTGCCCACCTTTGCTTATGGGCAAAATACTCTCCCAGGAATGGAGTTCCCTTAGATTATAGATATCTTCAAAACTCTGGGACGACGTAAAATATTGTCTTGTCTTCTCTTCCCCCATTCAATTTTGCAATGACAAAAAATTTAAAGTTGTTATGACATTCTTTAGACTTTGCCATGGGTACTGAAGTCTTCTCAATATTTTATTGTAACATAAGTTGCTTTATCAGTGTCAGATGTGGTGTGTTTATATATGTGGTGACATTTTTAAATGATTTTATATTTAAGGATTTTGGGCCCGTGAAGTTGGTAAGATGATCGGACTAGAACATCCTCTCATCCCGGTCCAGCATCAATATCTTGTCACATCCACTATACCTGAAGTGAAAGCTTTGAAACGAGAACTCCCTGTGCTCCGTGACCTGGAAGGATCTTTTTACCTCCGACAGGAAAGGGATGGGCTTTTGTTTGGTCCATATGAAAGTCAGGAGAAAATGAAAGTTCAGGACTCCTGGGTCACCAGTGGAGTCCCTCCAGGTAGGTTCAGGAAATGGAAGTGCGTGCATGTCACATATAGGCATTTTATCCTCCCTGTGGCTGGGGGCTGGCTACAGGATAAGATGGCACCATAATACTGACCAGCAGAAGCCTGGGACATTGGAGGCAAGGGGTTTGAGGGAAGCTCTGTTCTCACGTCCCTTTGAACAATGACAGCAGGGAGTAAGAGAAAAGAGAGAAGAGGCAGTTGGTGGTGGAGAAGCTGAAGAAACATATTCCCCCCGCTTTGGAAGTTTCCAGGTAATGTTTACCTGCCCACACCAACCTCCTGCCTCCTCCCCGTTTCCTCACTCCCCACCTGCTTGGTCTGGTTTCCAGATTTGGGTAGAGCTGCTGTTGTGCTTTGGCAGTTGGAAACAGGACAGGATATCCAGCCTGCTAAGAAGGCAAGCCTGAGGGTCTATCACAGGGCAGGGTAGGTTGGCGCTGCAAACGGAAGCCCTCCCCCACTACATAAATGGATGTGGAAAGGGCGTAGGCCTCTCTGCTAAAGCAGGAGGTACTATCGTTTCTCTTCCAAGTTCTGTAAGGGAGAAGGACCTGTTTCTGTTTTTCATGAAACATTTCCGCAGAGCCAGATTAAAGATTGGGTCACATAAGGAGGTACCTCAGGTTTTAATCTATAAAAGGAGCTGAAATGTCCTTGGGACACTGAAATATTATAGAGGATATAAAGAAAAGTAGGAAATTGTACTTTCCAGAATTATTCTTTGATGAGCTACTTGGGATAGGGACGGAATCCCTCCGTCCTTCCCCTCAAGGAACATCTCTGCCCACGTCACAACAGATGATCACTCAAGTGCCTTCCACGGAAGCTGCGTCGGCCAGCTGAGGGCTTTAGTTCTGCTGAGTGGACTCTGCACATTTGGGCCTGAGCGAAACAGCTCCTGATGCCAGAGGGAGGGCTGATCTGCCACCTCAGAGCCTCCCTCTCTGCTCTTCCCCTTTGCTGGCAGCCTTTCCTCCAAATAAATGTTGAGCCAATATTTAAATGATTCCAGTTGGAGGGAGAGCCAGATGGTTGGCTGGCCTTGGGCGCCCATATGTCCTCGTCCAACCCTGCTGATCTGCAGGCTTCCGTGCCACTGACCCAGTGCGCAGGCCACAGGAGGAACAAGAAGCAGCTGGCTGGCTGCTGGGTGGGAAAATCACCTGTATAGGCAGAGACATTCTTCTAGAAGCTCATCTGTGGCCCTGCCTTCAATCATGGTGCCTTTTAGGACTGAGAAGATGGTTGTACTCCAAGACCCCGAATCTTTTTTTTTTTATTTATTTTTTTATTAATGTTATGATAGATTACAACCTTGTGAGATTTCAGTTGTACATTTTTGTTAGTCATGTTGTGGGTACACCACTTCCCCCTCTGTGCCCTCTCCCCACCCCCCCTTTTCCCTGGTAACCACCGATCAGATCTCCTTATCAATATACTAACTTCCACCTATGAGTGGAGTCATATAGAGTTCGTCTTTCTCTGACTGGCTTATTTCGCTTAACATAATACCCTCGAGGTCCATCCACGTTGTTGTGAATGGGCCAATTTTGTCTTTTTTTATGGCTGAGTAGTATTCCATTGTGTATATATACCACATCTTCTTTATCCAATCATCAGTTTCTGGGCATGTAGGCTGGTTCCACGGCAAGACCCCGAATCTTTTCACAGAATTCTAGCCCTCCGATATGTGTGGGAGCAGTCTTGAGGAAGGATGCCTCTGTGCCATTCCTTCTCTGCCGAGAATTAAGAGGTGTCTGGAATCCATCATCCTAGATCCTAGAGGAGTTTTCCATTTATTCCCAATGTCCTGACATGACTTTGTAAACTGCCATTTGCCCACGCCTGGGAGGATGAAGCAGACTGGTACAATTAATTGAAGGACAAAAGATCTCTCTTGACAAACCAAATTATTGTTGTTTGTTTTTTAAAATTGCGATTGGGTTAAATATTGGGAACTGTTAATATGCATAAATTTAAATGTTCTATTAATTAAAAAGGTTAACTTTCATGATTTTATTCTTTCAAGAGATAGCACTGCTGTCACTAATATAATGGGTACACATCTATTGATGGTGAATATTAAGTTTGAACTTAAAAAAGACAAAAGGAAGTACCTTTATAACGTCCATCTTTAAAGGCCATCTTTAAATGTATGCTGATTCAGAGGTTTAAGTCACTTCAGAGTACTTGTCAGTGCAGATGTGGCGTCCTGACCAGAAGGGTGTGTCTTTTCAGGTTTTGGAAAGGAACTCTTTGAGTCTGATCTGGACCGAATCACGGAACACGTTGAAGCTGCTATGGAATTGGTTCCAGTCTTGAAAAAGGCGGACATCATCACTATTGTTAATGGTCCTATCACCTACTCTCCTGACATTCTGCCTATGGTGGGGCCCCATCAGGGGGTCAGAAACTACTGGGTGGCTGTAGGCTTTGGGTGAGTATTTCCATGTAATTCAACATTTGTTGAAGAGTCACATATTTTAGATAAGTATTGTCCCATTTTTCAGACCAAAAATGGAAAATGGGGGGGGGGGGAGAAACTGTTCTCCCTTTCATGACCCATGAAATTGGCGGAATGAAAAATTTCAGTCTTACAACCCAGGCTATATAGTGCTTTAATCACTTGTATAGGTTTTAATGAGTCACACAAAGAAGGGCAATGATGTCCTGAAACTCTCTTTGCATATTTCTTGCCATTTCATTATTTGTGTCTCTTTTCATGCTCTGTATGTTCAGACAGGTCAATTTGCTGCAATTTTACAAGGATGTTTTCATAACACAATGTGACAAAGATAATTCAAAATATCAAATGTGTAACATATCTGATGCAGTTTTCACCATAATTTATGTTTGTCTAACATGATTTGCTTCTTTGTGATTCCTTGGGTTGCTTACTATTTATGATTTCATTACCCATTTGATGTTTCATCTCTAATATTTGTGCCATTAACTTGGTGAATATTAATATCAAGCCCACTTTACTATCATGTCACAGCTTCTAATATTCTATTTTTGTTCCACACTTTATTTGGCCATTTATTCAGCTCATGTTTAATGATTGCCAGCTCTGTGGCAGGTCTAGTGGTAGGCACTGGGCTACAGCTGGGAATAAGGCAGTGAGGTCTGACTGGAGGTGCAAGGCTGGTTGGGGTGTTCTTCTGCCGAAACAGTAGAGAGGCTAGGGTCTGAACTAAGGAAGCAGCAGTGGGGACTGAGAGAAGGAGGTAAAATTATTTAGATTTGGTGATCGATTGCATTAGGTCTTGAGGGAGAGACAAAAATGGCAAAAGATGGCAACCTTTCTAACTTGACCCCTGGTTGGATGCTGGGGCCATGGGGAGAAAGAACCAGGAAAATAATGAGTTCCATTTATGACAGGTTGGGTTTGAAGTGTTGAGTTTAGGTCTGTAGGACATCTGGAGGGAGAAAACCAGATGGAGACAAGGGGCTGGAAGGTATAATGTAACTGAGGGCTTACGTAATCACCTACAGAGTCCACATGTCATCATGTGCACGTGGGAGTGTTTGTCTTGTACATCACTTGTATATCTTCTTTGAATAGTGTCTATTTGTATCCTTTGTCCATGTTAAAAATTGGATTATTTGTCTTTTTATTGTTACGTTTAGGAGTTTTTTATATTTTCTAGATAAAAGATCCTTATCAGATACACGATTTGCAAAATTTTCCTCCCATTTTGTTGGTTTTTTCACTTTCTTGATGGTGTCCATTGAAGCAAAAAAGTTTTAAATTTTGATGAAGTGTAGAATGTGTATTTTTTCTTTTTTTATGTAGTTTTGGTGTCCTATATAAGAAACCATTGCCTAATACAAGTTCATGAAGATTTCCACCTATGTTTTCCTCTAAGAGTTTTATAGTTTTAACTCTTACATTTAGGTCTTTGATCAGTTGTGAATTAATCTTTGTATATGGTGTGAGGTAGGTGTTCAACTTTATTCGGTTGTCCCGGCACCATTTGTTGAAGACTATTCTTTCCTCATTGAATTGTGTTGACATCTGTGATTTTTTTTCTGGCACCGCTTCTGATACCAACATCCAATTCTCCAATTCTCTGACACCACCTGAGTGTCCAACAATTCAATTCAATTCAATTCTGATACTAACTCCCAGAGTTAGTGCAGACTCCACTGGTTAAGGACTCAGTCCCACAAACTGCCCCAACTTTGGACACCAGTTGCAACTTCCAGGGATCACCTGTACTTCTAACTGACCAGCTGTAAGTTTGGGGGTTCCTACAACCTCCTCCTGAGATTTGCTAATTCAGTAGAATGGAACTCAGGAAAACACTACTTATGTTTCCTGGTTTATTATAAAGGATACAACTCAAGAACAGCCAAATGGAAGAGACGCATAAGCCAACGTGTGGCGGAGGGTTGTGGTGCAGAGCTTCTGTGCCCTCTCTGGCACACTACCTTCCTAGCATATCAATGGGTTCACCAACCTAAAAGCTCTTTGAACCCTGTTGTTCAGGAGTTTTTATGGAGGTTTCATTACATAGGCACAATTGATTAAATCATTGACCATTGGTGATTGGACTTCTGGTGACCAGCCCCCATTCTGAAGCTAGCTAGCCCCCCTCCATTCCTCTCCCATTGAGCCATCTCATTAGCATACAAAAGACTATAAATTCCAAAAGTTTTAGGAGCTCTGTGCTAGGAACTGAGGACAGACACCAAATATTTATTTATTTTTATTATACCACAGCATCCTTGTCAAAAATCAATTCACTATGTGTTTATGGGTTTATTTCTGGACTCACAATTCTATTCCATTGATCTATTAGTCTATCCTTATGCCAGCACCACACTGCCTTGATTACTATAGCTTTATGTTAAGTTCTGAAATTGGGGAGTGTGAATTCTCTAACTTTGTTCTTTTTCAAGATTGTTTTTGCTATTCTGGGTCCCTTAAATTTTCATGTAAATTTTAGGACCAATTTGTCAATTTCTGCAAAGAAGCCAGCTGGGATTTTAACAGGGATTGCATTGAATCTGTAGATCAACTTGGGGATTATTGCCATCTTAACAATATTAAGTCTTCCAATTCATGAACATGGGATGTCTTTCCATTTATTTAGGTCTTTTAAAATTTCTTTCAACAATGATTTGTAATTTTCAGAGTATAAGTTTTGTGCTTCTCTTGCTAAATTTATTTCTAAGGATTTTATTTTTGATTCTGCAATTGACTTAATCACAGAATTATTGACTTAGTAAACAAAGATTTGTGAATCATTGACCGTAAGCCATGTTCTGACCTGTGAACAAGCAGACAGTATCCCTGGCCTCATGATATTTATACTTTAATGGAACACCTGTTACTAATTGCTGAGGAAATTAGGAAGCTGCTTTCTTTAGAACACCAATTATTTATTACCTAGAAATTGTATCTATTTGCACAGGGCTGATATCGGACTTCTGCTCTGATCGCTCTGGGTAATTTTCCCAGGTTGTAGACATTGGAAGGGGAATGGGGAAGATGACAGGTGTGGGGGTGGGCAAAGTGCCTCACTCCCTTTGACCGAAAAGGCCTTCTTGTTATCTAAAAGTTGAGATTGCTAAAATACTTCTTATGTAAGTTGATGGAATGCTCACATTGGCTGCCCCTCCCGGCTTGTAACAGTGATCCATTGCATGGTTCTGAAGGCCAGTGGCTCCCATACCTGGCTGAGCACCAGAGT